>NC_090446.1:114482676-117433509 GCF_031143425.1 Pleurodeles waltl | reverse complement strand
GTATGTGGAGCAGATGTTTTAGTGACTGAGCTATTCCGACTGCTCATTGGATTTCTACGTGAAAAGCTTTCCTGTCTTCGCTCTCCAGGGAAACAGTCACATCCTCGTAGCTTTGCATGTCCCAAGGACTTGACAATAGAGAGACAGGAAGTCGGCAGTGCGCAGAAGATTGACACACCAGGGCCTGCTCCGCTGGGATCACATAGACCCACAATTTTAGCAGTGGAAGCCGAGTAGTACCAATTAGGACAAACTCCTCCTTTTCAAAGCCATAGAACCGGGCATTCTGGGAAAGGCAGTCTGTCTTGTCTCATCAGTAGGAAAACCTGTCAATCCCATGCTAGATTGGGGTGAAACCCATGGATGGGGTGCAGTCCGACTGTCAGGGCTTGGTAGCTGTAGAAGGCAAGCCTGGCTCAAACGTGGGATTTACATCCCTTTGAACCCTTACCGATCCCTACCGGATTTCAGTGAGTGTACTGCACTCTGGTCTGTGGAGGGAAGTTCTAGTACAGATGTCCAACAGAGATCCTAGAGGGCTGAATTCATGCCAGACTTTCCGGCTAATTAATGAATATTTTATGCCTGTTTAGGTATAGTAATATATTACTCCGTCTCAAGTAAATGTCTCGAAAATACGTATTTTGGATAATCCCTTTACAATACTAGGGTTCCTGCCAATTCAGACTGGAGCATGCTTGCACACGCCGCAACCACATCTCTGCCCTCCTCAGAGACCTACACTGGCTACCCGTATCGAAGAGGATCACATTCAAACTCCTCACCCACGCACATAAAGCCCTCCACAACACAGGTCCGTACCTCAATGACAGACTTGCCTTCCATACCCCCACCCCCCATCTCCGCTCCGCCAGCCTCGCCCTCGCCTCCATCCCCCGCACTCGCCGCACCACCGCCGGAGGAAGATCCTTCTCTCACCTCGCTGCCAAGACCTGGAACTCCCTACCGCTCCACCTACACCAGACCCAGGACCTCCCGACATTCATGAAACGCCTCAAGACATGGCTATTCGATCAGTAGCCCCCGCGCCTTGAGACCCTGACGGGTGAGTAGCGCGCTTTATAAATTACTTGATTGACTTGATTGATTGATTGAAAACAGGGGCACTGGCTCCTTGACGTCACCCTTTCTCTCAGGGTGGCAGCGGGCCAAGGGTAACCCCCCTTCCCAAAGATCATAGGCATGTTCATTTAAATAAGTCAGACTGTGTGGAGACATAATAATGGAAGTCCATATAATTAAACTGAATCAAAATGAGAAACATAATTAGGAAAAAGCATGAAGGTAAAAATAACAACAACTGCAAACCTCAAAAGTGTCCTATCCTCAAGAGAAACCTGTTTATCTTGAGAAACATCGGAAAAGGAGGCTTGAGTGGTACTGCTGATGGCGTATTGCAGCAGTATGCAAAATAATGGGCAAATGTCAGAAAAATGACTGAAAGCTTAATTTAGAGTTTGGTCACTGGATGGCTGTGCACCATGTTGGTGGATTTCCAGTCCATCCCAATGTGGAGATTGAAAATCCAGCGCATATAACATTATCTGCAAGTTGCCGCATGGCCATGAGAGGAGCTGTGTTGGTGGAGAAACCTTTTAGTAGAAAATCCACCCATAGACTTGAATGCTTGCGAAAGTCTGGCTGCATCTGTGGGCACTGTGAAGGTACCCTTCAATGTGGTATTACACTGGAAGTGCCGACATAGTAAGCTTTGTAGCACACTGAAGAGTCTAGCATGTCTCAGAGAAATATGCTTTTTATTCTAACCTATGATGGTTTCCCTACCACCCATTAATTCCTGCCAGAATTCAAGACCTTAAGAGGCCAACAATGTCTGGCTTCCGAACCTACTAGTTACTAGTGCTAGTATTGAACAGCAGCCTGGTGGCTGTGGCACTCGAGTCTGACGTCTTCTAGCAAGATATGTTCAAGTTTGTGAGAGGTGGCTGTTCTCTGCAAGAACAGCTTTGGCAGACACCCTATTTAACATATACACGATCTCTCTGGCCAATGTCACCCATGCACACAACATTAATAGCCTCCCTTATGCAGATGACATGCAACTCATACTCTCCTAATAGGACAAGGCCCACAACAAAATAAACAAGTTCACAGCCTGCATGATGAAAGTGGCTGATGAAAGCCAACTGTCTCAAGCTCAACGTGGACAAGACAGAAGTAGTGATCTTTGGCATCAACACCTCACAATAGGACTCTAACTGGTAGCTGGCCGAACTCAGACTGACATCCAGAATCCACGCCAGGAACCTCAGGGTAATCATTACAACAAACTGGACCTGGTTGCACAAGTCAAAGCCAACCCTGCATCCTGATCCACACCCTGAAGATGCTGAGGAAGATCTTCATATAGCTCCCAAGCAACACAAGAAAAACTGTCACTCACATCAAAGTCACAAGCAATTTGGACTATGGGAACACTTAATATTCAAGGATCACCAAGCAATTCATTAAAAGACTACAGACCATCCGGAACTTGGCAGCCAGCCCATCCTCAGCCTCACACAGAACTCAAATTACACAACACCTCAGGGAACTACACTGACTTTCAATAAACAAATGTGATCAATTTAAACTCCTCACACACATTCAAGGCGCTCCAAAACTCAGGCCCCACCAACCTGTACTGTTGCATCTCCTTCGACCAATCATCCAGACATCTTCACTTTGCACGACTCCTACTCGCCAACATTCCATGCATGCACCAAACCAGATCAGAAGGACAAGTGTTCTCTTACATTGCCCCTACAGTGTGGGGTGACCTCGTCCTCCACATCAGAACTTCAAGCTCTCCTTGATTTACACAAGAATCTGAAAATCTGTTTTTTAAATGAACCAACCTACCATAGGTAGGGTGAGGTACACTCACTTGCTCAGTGCCAGAATACCCTCAGGGTGATAGTGCACTTAACCTATACACGTTACATGACATACCATAACATCAGAACAACACGTTTCTGAGAAACTGACTTGCCTAGTGCCATGTGATGACGAAGCATAATAGCCTTTTACAAGGAGACCAGATGTAGCACCTAGACCCTATATACCGCTCCTTAGATCTGTAAGCATGGATGTTGGGTGGGAAATGTCTTGTGGATGCACCCCCTACCCTGAGTTACCCAAATACAAGTCTATGCTATGTTTTTTTTTTTTTTTAACATTTTGGCCTCAGTGCATATAATCATCTTATGAGTACACTGACAGCTGCTTCAGCTGAATGTAATACGAGAGGCAGAGCAGGGTTTTGCAATTTGTGAGGGTGCTCCGTGCATGTCTTCTTCAATAGATGGAATATCGCCACATGCAACTTACATGAGCTTGACAGTGGTGGCAGCATGTGTTTTAATCCCTAGTTACAGAGCAGGCATTTTCCCTGTTCTCTGAACTTCAGCAAGTGGTCTAATAACTTGTCCAGCTTCTAAGCTACATCCCTTGTACCTGGATAACGCATGTATGTAGTGCAGGTGTTCATTAGTAAGTGCCTGGACAGCGTGCACTTTGTGGGTGGGAGACCAGTGAAATCCATCTTGGATTGCCGGTGAAAGCGTATGGTACAAAATGAAAGTTGGAAAAGCCTGCCAGACTAGCACAGTGTACTATGAGCATTCCTGAAACTTGTGTATAGGATCAGACTGGGCAGTGAGGGAAGGATGGAGACAGTGGTCTCTACTGAATTGCAGGGTTAGCCCTTTGACAGGACTTTTCCCTATTGTTCCTCCACAGGTACCCAGCAAAAGGCTGATCACTATCTGTGATGGCCTATCGCTTCTTTGTGCTCGTGTTGTGCCTTTCTTCTGTTGCAGAATCGTGGCATCACCCTCTACCACATGCCATCACCTGGAGACAAAGAGTGTGTTTGCCCTGGAAGAAGAGAGACAGCACAAGTGAAATACACAAACCACATCTGAAATTGGAGTATTTGAAAGTGCTGAAACTGATCATCAGCATTCCTGAACTCTTTGTTAACCGGTTTAGTTGGCACCAATCAGTGTTTTCGGAACATATTCTTAGATCCAGGGCTGGTGTCCTGATAGCTTCCTTCCAAGAGATGAGGAGGCATCACCTGAATGGGTTTCAGTCATCTGGAAGAGCTGTGAATCAGCATGGAAGAGGAGTCTGCCTAGAGGTATCCTACCTTAAACATCATTAGTTTGTAGGAGTGGAGCTACCAATAGAAACTGGGCAAACCAAATCAACTCTGTGAGCCTAATTTACAGCTTTTTAGAAAACATCTCAAAACGTGGTTGTTTACTCTTCCCATGTAGCTTCAACTACAGGCAGTTTCATCCTTCAGGAAGTTGGCAGCGCCTAGACCTCTGTGGGCATGTGTCGCACTCTATAAAACAAAAATCAATCAATCAAAATCAATCTTTGTGGCATCGTACTTGTGTGACAGCAGCACTGCCTGGGGTCTTTTTTTGGCACTGCTGTCCTAGTTTGCCCCCATTGGGCACCACAGATGTCAGCAACCTACTCCCTTGCCTGCGAGTGATCCATGGGGTTTCTATAGAAAGAACAGAAGGGCACCAATGAAAGTGACCTAGAAGCATGTCCTGTGTGTCACCGTATGCTGTGCCCCCACAAAAACCTAGCCCACACTAACAGTAGTGCCTGTGATTGTGTGCCTGTCGTTCGGCTTTCTATCCTGGAGAAAGTGAAACCGCATTCATCAGTTGAGAAGAACTGAGCTCTTGGTGTGGTGCTGGCCAGTGTGTCCCAAGAAATTGACTGGTTTCTGTGGCACTGTCAAGTGCCTTGAACACTCAGTGACCTCTGTCACAAAGCCTGGGAATTCTAGACTGCGGGTTACAATGTAAGAACTGCCATGGGTGGGCTGTGCTCCTTGTTTGGGTGGGGTGTTTGATGTAGGCCTCACAAGCATGTTAACTGCTCCCCTGCCTGATAGGCTGGATGACTCCAGAAGAAGGTAGGGTGGTGGCGAAGCAGAATGTCAACAGATACCATCTGTGGTAGAATGAGCAATGTGGCACATTACAGAGATGTATCCTTATCAAATAACTGAATTTTAGAAAGCTGACCTCTTGCACAGTCTGAGCAGCACCTGTATAGATTTTGCCCGCTAACCATAAATTTCCTTATGCCCTGGATAATAGAATATTTGTAGTATCCTTGTATTCCCATATTCCAAATATTTGTATTGAATTAAATAATGATATGCTAAAGTACTTTTTCTTATCAAGTAAAAGCACGCGCTGGACAATGCTTTGTTGGGAGAAATTGGGTGCACTGTTGAATTCTGAGTTTATAACGCAACACCACACTTCTGAGTAAGTCTTGGCCTGCCTACCTTTACACCCTGACAAACAAGTGATAAAGGGATGCACTTGGTGTTTATTTTTCACTTTCTGTAGCAACTAGGCCCCTGTACATCAGTGGTAGACATACTCAACCACCTCAGTTGATCCTCAGTAACCACTGTGTGTCCTGAGACCTCCCAAACTGGGTTTGACAATGGCTAACTTGATATTGTTCCATAACCTGGAATGGGCAAGAGGTCCCATCTCAGAGATGAATGAACATAGCACCACAAACAAGAAAAGCACCTCCAGAGTTACGCATCCTTTAGCTCCTGTTACCCACTTGAAATGCAGAGTTCTAATGAATGCTGTCCAGAGTTGCTGCTGGCATTGTGTGATCGGCCAGACTCACCCATTCCTTAAAAGTCTCACCAGATGGTGTCCAAGAACCACCTGCAACCGCTCACATGGTTACCCACTCGTTAGCAGAAATGTGGTAATTTGAAACACACTTTCAAGACTCTAATCAAATTCAGCATCTAATAAAGGTTAAGCAGGATCGGAGGAAGAAGGTATTGACCCATAGCTAAACTTCCTGCCTATCTCCTAGAACATACCATTAAGGGGTTTGGAATTGTGAACTCTACTTAATGCTAGAGCACTCAGAATTTCAACACAGAATTTCAACACTGGTCTTTTTCAGGTATTTCCCCAGATTAGGCTAGTGATTAGCAGTGTAATCATGTGCTCCCTAGGAACCTATGTGCTGGTCACTAGCAATTCATAGATTAATCAGGAATTACCTCTTGACTCACCACTGGTATCAAGGATAGGCCGTCAAGGCCAAGATCTTTAGAAGATAATTTCAGGGTAATGACTAAAATAACAATCATGTTACTGAACAGTTGAGGTATATACATCCTAATTTTTCAGAGATTATGGGCCTGATTAAGAGTACGGCGGTCCGACCACAGGATTAGGATGCTGGCGGTCAGACTGCTACAAAACTGCCACCACTGCCAGGATAATGACGCCTGACGGGTCGGCAGCGGTGCAAGTCGTGGTCAAGTACAGTGGTGTTGATGTCGGCACCGCCGTACTGATCACGTCTTGCCTTTCCACCAGCAGTTCCATAGGGGTCCCTCACTGCCAATGCCCATGTTGTGGGCAGTACAGAGGCCCTTCCATCAGCACACTCTTGATGCGCACTTTCTGCCATGGCTCAGTGCGCACTCCAAGTGTGCTGCCGGCACCGACAGTGCAGTGGCACTGGTCTCAGCTCTCCCTAAGAGCCGAAGCCAATGCCGCCCCACTGTTTCCACCGGCCAGCCTGTCGGGGAGATCATAATACGGTGGTGGGTAGGCCGCCGGCTTGGCGGTGTCTTCCCCACTGCCGTATTAGCAGTCTGGCGGTTGGTCCTCCAATATCGTAATCAGGCCTTATATCTCCACCCAGGTATGGAACACAATGTAGGAGCTTCTCCGATTAGAATAATTTTTGGCTGTTATATTATGCCTTCTATACTAGACTTTGAGATCATGACCTTCAATGTGGCTAGGACGTTTGATGTTCAAGATCCTGAAGTTACTTTGCAAATTATGGATATTCGATTGTTGCTGTTCAATTACAGGCACCGGTGTTTTTGGGAGAGGAAGGGGCTGCTGCTTCTGGACTCATTAATAGGGTTGTTTGGAGGGTCAAGTTGCTCTCTCTGACCAAGTAAGAGAACATAATTGTTGTTGGTTTTACTTAGAAGGGCACTTAAGTAAGTGTACCAAAAGGATGAACCAAGACTGTAGTTGCACTACTAGTGTGCAGCTGCAACAGGAAGTATGTACATACTTACAGGCGTGATGGTGGAGAACCTCATCCTTCGGATGATTAAGGGCAGAGCTTAACTAGTGCAAGACACCAACATCATTTTTTTGGGGTACTGGGACTTATTTTTCGTCCTCAACTTTGACCAACTGCAAGAGGGAGAAAGGCAGCTAAAAATGGTAGAGGAAGACAAAGACAAGAAAACTATGACACTAGACGAAAGTAAGGTAGAAAAAGAGCCTACAAGAGTGAGATAAAAAAGGAAGTGAAGGGTGGTGGAAGAAAGAGGCACAAGACTATTCACAAATAGCCAGTCTTGGTATTTGACGGCCACAGCATTCAGCAGTGCCTGCAGTGGGCTCTGAAGAAGTACTTTAGGCCCATGCACTTATTTTTTTTAATAACCATTCATGTACAGTTTGTGCACAGTGTCATAAAATGTATGTGCCAGGATTGCGGCATCAGTTTCTTCATGATTCTCCCATGACTGTGTTGTAGCCCAGTAGGTGATGCATCTAGAGGCAGGATTACAACTCACTGCTGGTTGGGGGTGTGGTTATCCATAGTGCAGCAGGTATAGGGGCAGCATGGCCCACAGGTGTGTTACAAAAAAGAGATTGGTTGATACGTCTGCTGCAATGATAACTGATCTAGACTGCCTTGTTGATAGCTTTCAATCAGATGCACTTTCACCCCGAACACCACCCACGCTCTGATCAACCCAAAATGAAAGATACCTTGTTGGAATCACCAGGTTTACACAAATAAGTGCTGAAGATGTAATGCTTACAGAATCTCGCCTTTTTCCATGCAGGGTGGACAAGGTTGGCTGCTCCTGTGCTTCCTGGGTGTTGTCTGAGGCTAGAGGATTGCGCTGTGTTGGGGTTTTGTGTCAAATCTTGCACATTCGAACATATCGAATTCCTCCATGAATCGTGAATAAGCAAAGAATTGATTGGCTCATCTTGTGAATGTTAATGTGGGAATCCGCGGCCAGCTGGAGGCTGAATTATCTTTTACAATTGGGTGTCTGGGAATCAAAGTCAACTGGGTAAAAGTCTTCCTGTGGAGAGAAAAACAAGACAAAATGCAGGTAAACTAGAGCACCTTGAAGTCCGCTAAATGCTCAGTGTTTTCCACTCGGATTCCAAGCAGAATTTTTCAAATGCTTCTCCAATTTCTGGGCCCATCTCATCATCATTGAAATCGGGATCTCCACCAGAAGATAAAGCTGTCCCATTCTCTTCCAATTCTGGAGATAGATGTTCTCCTCCAAGCAGCTCCTGGTGCCTTTCTTGGTAACCTGGGTCTGCTGCAGTAAATGGCGCTCCAGCAGATATATAAAAAGTTGTTTCATTGATAAAACAGTTGGTATCATTTTCTGTAGTTGCTTCAATGTGTGTGAAAGCTGCATGTACTCTTCCCAATGACTTGATCGCAGCTCCAGTAACTTCAAAATCTTTTGGTTTACATATCTAGTTGCAGTTTGGATTTAACAAACATTTCCCATTTTTTGAATCATTCCTCTATATCAGTTTCTCGTTTTCTTTCCAGTTGCTTTCCAAATCTGAGCCAGTCAACTTCAGTAGTGACGCCACTGATTACGTTACTATCTACTCAATTTGAGAAATTGTCAGGGAGCAATCAGTTTAGGCTGTGCAAAATTGTGGCGTTTTACCTTGCAAGCTACCCAAAGTTATGTGGAAAAGTTCACAACTTCCTGGACGTACAAATGTTTATGCTTTCCTCACATCTGCAGGAGAAGTGTGACTTGGAGGTAATTTATGTCACAAATGGTGAAGGCGCAGAAGCAATCTGCAGGCTGCTGTGCATTGTCCAGGAAAAAAGGTGCAAAAGGTAAAATGGCGGAGGAAAAATCGCATCTTGGTTGGGTTTAATTAGAGCTCACATTACCCCTCCCTGCACTGAAAAAATGGCGGAGGAAAAATCGCATCTTGGTTGGGTTTAGTTAGAGCTCACATTATCCCTCCCTGCACTGGAAAAATGGCGGAGGAAAAAATCGCCATATGCTTGCATCTTGTTTGGGTTTAATTCAAGCTCACATTATCCGTCCCTGCACTGAAAGTTATCCGAGAGTGTGGACAGATCTTCACATGGGCGAAAATAAACTTAAACTGCGAATCTTCAAAAAAATGTGCCTATTGTGAAAACCGGAAACTTCGCAAAACCTTGCCAGCATTGCAAATCCCTGCTCGATATACTAGCAGAATACCTGGTTTTAAAACAATGTCTATAGAAGTATCTTATCTTGACTATCAACTACCAAGTATTGATTTTCTATTCCTTTACCATTTTCTTTTCGTATCTCTATATAGGAATGTTCATAATATATACCTTGATGGAACTTAGATGTGCAGTGAATTTTGTAGTAAATCTGCACTTACCGACACTCGGTTATAGTGTCTTCGTCCAAATTATGATTTTGTCACATAGACCATCAACTGCTGCATATCTGCAGATTTTGTTTTTAATGTTTATGTTTAAACTGTTTAAAAGTTATTAAAAACGCAGCACATATGTTTCCAGGCGCTGGAACCATTCGTTTGAAAATGTTGACTAATCACTTTTCATTTGCTCATTGCTGTATATATGTGCTCAACTGGCACTAAGGATGTGAAAACATTGTTCAGATAGCTGTAAAATTACAAAATAATGAAGTAATACTATCATGAAATATTTTGAATCACTCACATAATTTACCTTTTCTTGCCATGTACTTTAGTCAACACTACTATTTATTCTGAATTACAGCCACCCGTGAACAGGGGATACAGAAAATGTGTTCTACAAGATGAGCTCTGGTCACCCTCTTCTGGTCACTCTCTTTCGTAAGAGAACAAAGAAGCAGATGGCCAAAGTTTTGGAAATTTATTATCCATAGCATTTGGAAGAATAGGCACACCATAACCATATAGCACCACGCTTTAGCTTTGGAAGATTTTGAGAGTTGGGGAAAGCTATCTCCCTTTGAACAGACTGAGATTTTACAGAAAGCTGAATGCACAAACTTAGCCCCTTAACTCTCAGCAAATCCTAGGCGCTAACTAAATCAGGAGAGAGAAGGAATAACAAGCATTTGCAATGCAACCGGTCTCGCGTTTGCTTGAGCTCATGCAATTAGCATTGTAAACTCCTAACCGGGCTTTTCTTGCCACATAAATTGAAAATGAAAATAAAACAGTTTCACATAACTAACTGGACTTTTCTTGCCATATAAACTGAAGTAAAAGTTTCACATAAGCGAACTGTCGGCTGCCATCAGTGCAAAGCAGACACACAATCGGAAATAAAAGGTCACTCGTAGTGAAAGTTATCAGCAAAAGTGCAATTATCCATGTAACCGGCAAAAGTGCAATTATCTATGTAACCGGCAAAAGTGCAATTAACTATGTAACAGGGTCGATGTCATGCAAAGCGCTTGACTTCTGCCCAGCGAGATCCCACTGTGAAAAAAGAGAAAAAGTAGTCCAGAAGCCCGACGAAAAACAGTGAGCCTCGTAAGATTCCAGTACTAGGTCGCTGCGCTCGAGGAGGGCTAACCACTGGAAAAGGCATGACGTATGCATGCCTTCCACTATTGAAAGCAAGCAGATTTTAAAAGGCAAGCCCACGAACCAATGA
Organism: Pleurodeles waltl; assembly: GCF_031143425.1. NCBI lineage: Eukaryota > Metazoa > Chordata > Amphibia > Caudata > Salamandridae > Pleurodeles > Pleurodeles waltl. Next base: position 117,422,751 of record NC_090446.1, on the reverse strand, counting down.
AAGACACTGACGTGACATGGGAGTGGTTTGAAGCCCAAAGAGAGATAACAACACGGGAGGAGCGTTTTGCACTCGCCCGTAAAAAGGATTGCTTTACCAATATACCTCTCCTCAATCTGTTTCTGTAAATACACACAACTAGACAACTTGCAGCCTCAGGAACAACAACAGCTAGGTGTTCTCAAACAATGGAAATAACTTGAAATGTTGTAACCACCCCCAAAACTAGAAAGCTCATCTCATCTCTCAGTTCTGGGAATGCAGAAGACCATTGTGTTATGTGCTTCCAGGGTGAATAATTCTCAGACCAATAAAAAAATAGTAGTAAACCATTCAAAATAAACTACAAAAATTAGTGAACTTGGTAAAAGGCTAAAGATAATCAAATATTATTGAGTCACCATTATTTGCAGGATCATGTTCGATGTCGAGATCACTCTTGTATGATCACCATTCTTTATTTTAAGGATTATCCTGTTTGGGATGCATACTATGTAAGGTTTTTCTTCCATGAAGAGTACTCATTTTGGTAGGATTGGCAATTTTAAAGGGCCACTATTCTAAAAAGGATATCCACCATGCATAGGGTTGCCATCCTCTACAAGATGATTATTGAATATCGTATTGCTATTCCTTGCAGGGTCAATGTTCTTGATAGGATCACTTTTCTTGTTTTTAGAATCATTGCTCCAGGTACACTTGCTCTTCAAATGTTAGAGTCATCATTCCTTGTGGTGCCACCATTCCAAACAGCATAAACATTTCTTGCTCCACTGGCATACATTTGGGATAAATTAGAAGACAATTCACACACTGGTATCATTGCTGCCCAAATTATACACTGCACACTCTTATGGAGTTAGCCAGTGTAATTTGAGAACAATTGATGTGCACAGACCTCTTCTTCATTGAATGATTTGTACGAAAATATTTTAGGTTTGTGTTAGAAACTGGTCTCTAGTTGGCAGATGTCTGCACTCTGTCCAAGTAGGGATCACAGTCCTAGTTAGGGCAAGTAAGATACACACTAAAAGTTTACCTGTGTTCAACCTCTGGTAGCTTGGCACAGAGAAGTCAGGTTAACCTGAAGAGGCAATGTGTGAAGTATTTGGGCACACACAATAACACAATGAAAACACCACAAAAGGACTCCACACCAGTTTAGAAAAATATCAATATTTGCTAAGTCAAACAAGACCAAAACAACAAACATCCAACATCCATAAGTCAAGTTCTGAGTTTTCAAAGATTAAATCAAAATGCAGTGCTTAGAAGTCAATAGCCCCAACCGAGCCTATCTGGTTGTGCTGGACCGGCTCAAATCCAAAAGTTCAGTCTGACCGTAATGAGTGTGGGATAGGTACCGAAGTCACTCAGACCCCCAGATGACAGTACCTTGGGTTTCATCATTGCTTGGGGACAATGAGTTGATCCAAAGAACGGGATGTGTCATGCTTGCCAGCGATGTGCCATTTCCTGATTCGGCAACGTTGTTGATGCGTCAATGTCCAGAATCGATGTGGACAGGTTTCAATGTGTCGATGCTGCATCGGCCAAGTTGGGGCTGCATTGAAAGTCGGGGCCATTGTATCGCACAGTCAGCAAGCGTTGTCCCTGGCTTTGGTGCAGGCAGCAGCAAAGTGTTGTTCCTGCAGTGGGATATGTCGGTTCCAGTTAATGCGCCGGTGTCAAAGCATCCATTTCTTGTGTTGCAGCACCTCACTCACCTCCAGAAACCCAGGACTGGATTTGGCACTACTTGGCAGAGCAGGAATCATAGCAGACGAGTCTACGTGCAGGTCGATGTGTCAGTTTCTTGTGTTGCAGCATACACTCAACTCAAAAGACCCACGACTGGATTTGGCACCACTTGGCAGAGCAGGACTCACAGCAGACAAGCCCAGGTGCAGGCAAGACGTTGAAGGGGAAGTCTTTGATGTCCCTGAGGCTTCAGAAACAGAAGGTATGCTCAGTCAGGCCCTTTGAGAAACTTTGGATTGCAGGATGTAGAGAGTTAAGTCCAGTCTTTTCACACCCAGGCTGGAAGCAGCTGGCCAACACAGCAAAGCAAACAGCAAAGTGGCAGTCCCTCCTTCTTCCTGGTAGAATGCAGTGGTGACTCGTGAAATTTGAAAGTGGTGCAGCGTAAAAGGTAAGGAAATGGCTTCCCCCTTATTGTTTGTGTGGCTTGAGCTCCCAATAGTATTTCCTAAAGCCACCCTCGAATCCTATTAGTCACCACAGGGGTGTGAAGAGTGTAGATGAGGTGTGTGTGGTGTCTGTGCACTTCAAATTCTGAATACATCCCTAGGCCTGTGACACCTCTACATTTTTCCCACCCATTAAAATGGATTACCTGAATCGAGGCCTACCTCAACCTTGTGTCTAAAACTGAATTTATGCAACAATTAGTCAACTCATAAGCGCACATTCCCCTTCCAGCTGCTTATACAGCAAAACACTGTTTTAGCACATGTGAATGCCTGTTACAGGAGCTGCACAAAATGCCCCAGCATCTTGTTTTAAGGAGGGAAAGTTGATCTATCAGAATAAATAGCCAGGACCAACATGGACGTAATGGGTCTGTGATCGTGAAGATACGGAACTGCAGTAGCATAGACACCACACCAGTGTAGAGGTGACATTTTGACCACAGTTACTTTAAAGGACCATGAACCAAAGTAGGCAAGGGGGAATTTGATGTCACCCACACTGACAAGCTCTCCATTAGCCCTTTGCTAGCAGGCATGCTGTTGTCTGTTCAGCAAAATGGGGCGCCTCCAGTACTAAAATTAATTTCTCCCTGAGCTCCCTTCATTGCCACAGCAGAGGCACATTTGCAGCAAGGGGACCCCTTCAAAATAAACTTGTTTCCTGTCCACACACAGGTCCACTCTCTGTGTTTGCTCAGCTGTGTCTTATTCACACACCATATCACTCACAACCTTCCCCATCTTCCCTGTGCATTTGTTTTTGAGCAAAAGGCAATTCACTGGCCAAGCGTGAGGGCTATTTTATTTGTTTAATAAATCAGCAGCAGAAAGCAAGAGCGCATGAGTTGTTTCCTTTTCGAGCTCTGCAGTGCCAAATCCCCGATGACCCAAAGAGGGAAACAACACAGACTCTTTTTTCTACACCACAATGGAAGTTATAGAAGAAAAAAAAAGAAAAAAAGAATAATATATATATATATATATATATATATATATAGATAGATAGATAGATAGATATAGATATATATAGATATTTTTTATATATATATAAAATATCAGAGTACCAGCTGCTACCGAGGTTATGGAAAATATCTGTGATTTTCGTTAGGTAACTTCACCGGATGCTAAACTGCTGATCCAGTTCCAAATACAGGCATTTGCCAGCCATACATGGACCTCCCGCAGAGGCTCGTTGTGTGCAGCAGCAGTACTGCCTGTGTTTATGGTGGAGAGTGGCAATGTTTGGGCAGAAGCGGTGTGTGATCGTCTACACGCCCGGGGCCTTAGTGTGGTGTCTGTTCTGCGAGGGATGCCTTCATGAGCATGTTCCAGCGTGCGCCGTAACAGGCACAGGGCCCGAGCGCTCGCAGTGCTGCTCAGCTTGGGTGTGTACGTGAGTGAAGCGGTGAGTGACAGTGCGCACGGGTCCCTAAAGGACACAGTGAGACCTGCAGTCAGGGAGAAGCGGTGTGTGATCGCGGGCACATGGCCCTGGTGCGGTGTCTGTCCTGCGAGGTACACCTTCACAAGCACATGGCATCATGCGCTGTGACAGCCGGTGGACATGGGGACTTGCAGTGCTGCTCAGCCCAAGTGTGTGTGCGTGAGTGAAGTGTAGGGTGATAGTGCAGTTCCACAAAATTTGTGTAATGTGTGTCTTATCTGATGGCATTTGTAGATGCTGTGCACTGGCACTGTGAGAAACTTGTAGGGCCTTCCATCTCAGCTCCAAAGCTCCATAAAGTGCGGCATAAACACTGGCCCTTGAACAAACAACCTAACCAATCCTGGAGCTTCTTTCATGCTGTTTTCAGCATGGGTGAAGCACCAGGATTCGATGAAGCAGGCTCACTTTTAGACTCGAGGCCTGTGCCTGGAATCAGCCGGGCTTTTTACACCTCGGATTGGTGCTATCTGAAAGGGACAAGCGCAGTGTGCATTTTATGCTCTAGACATTTCTGATTCCCTGCTGCCAATCATCACAGGAATTATCTCCACCACCACCCTGGCTCATATTTGGGCTATACAGTGCATGGAACAGCACTTAATAGAACAGTAATACCTATTTTATTAATTTACTTTTGCTGCTAGTGCTACACTCACAGCAGGCAGGGCGATGCTCCTTTGCCCTAAAGGAGGACCACCAATGGTAGAATGTTGTGAGTCCATAAGTGTTCTGAGAATATGGTGTCAGAGGTCCATTACTTATACCTAAATGGCTTTGACGAAGGGGTAACTTCAAAGGAATTCTCTGAAGTGCACAAGGATCCCTTTCAGTCCAGCCTTGGCACCAGACTACCAGTATGAAGTAATCAGCCCTTTGTGTGAGGGCAGGACACAACCTATTCAGATGTGGGTGTGAACTGCCTCTCCCTCTCCCTGCCCAGGAAGACTATCAGTATACAGATGAATACAGATGTATCCCTCGTCACACCCAACCCTTCCTTTATGTGACTGTATGGAGAGAATGCACAGTGTAGCTGTTGCCTAAACCCAGATGTGTATTCAGAGGCAGGCTAAGGCACAGAATAGTTAATGTAAGAAAATGCCAACTTTCTATATGTGGCATTTTAAGACCAGCAATTTCAAAAACAACTTTACCAAAAGCTGTCTTTTTAAATTGTGAGCCCAGAGACATCAAACTCCATATTTCTATCTTTACCCAATTGGAAGTTACACTTAAAAGATGTTTCAAGGTAACCCCAAGGTTAGCTTATGGGAGAGATAGTCCTTGCAATAGTGAAAAACGTATTTCAGTTTTTCACTCTCTTAACATGTTAAACTTAAAAGTACATGTCCAACTTTTTAAATATGCTGCACTCTGCTCATGGGACTAGCTGGGGCATATTTTAGGGGTGAATTACATGTAGTAAAATAATAAAAAGGAAGGATTGGACCTGGCAAGTGGGTACACTTGCAAGGTTGAAAATGGAAGTTTAAACTGCACACACAGGCACTGCAATGGCGGGCCTGAGACATGTTTGAAAGGCTACTTTAGTGGGTGGCACAACCAGTGCTGCTGGCCCACCAGTAGCATTTGACTAACAGGTCCTGGGCACACATAGTGCACTTTACTAGAGACTTACCAGTAAATCAAATATTTCATTCATGGAGAAGTTAATGTTACCATGTTTTAGGCACAGAGCACATGCACTTAATCACTGGTCAGCAGTGAAAAAGTGCACAGAGTTCTAAAGCCAGCAAAAATAAAGTTCAGCATAGAATCAAAACAGGGGGTCAGATAGCAAAAACTCAGGGGAAACCAAGTCAAAAGCTGCCAGATCTATCAAGTGTCCCCCACAGCAGAAAGTAGGGACAGGTACCCAACCCCTGAGGAGTTCTCTTCACTAAGGTGGAAAAACTTGGAAAGGACATCAGCATTGGTGTGTTCTGTTCCAGGACGGTGTTCCACCACAAAGTCCATTCCCTGTAGGGAGATGGACCACCTCAACAGATTCTGATTCTCACCCCTCATCTGCAGCAGCCATGTGAGGGGCCTGTGGTCTGTCTGAACACAGAAGTGAGTGTGAAACAAGTAGGGTTCTAGCTTCTTCAGACCACAGCAAAAGCTTCCCTTTCTATTGTACTCCACATCTGTTCCCTGTGAAGAGGCCTCGTACTAACGAGGGCTACAGATTGATCCAGGCCCTCTTTGTTTAACTGTGAAAGCACGGCTCCCATAACATGTTCTGAGGCATCAATCTGCACCATGAATTCGGGAGAAGTCAAGTGCCTTGAGCATGGGTGCTGACCACATAGCCTTCTTCAGGGTGTCAAAAGTGGTTTGATACACTTCTGTCCAGAGGTGGCTGCTTCTTGAAAGTCAGCTCTGTCAAAGGGTCAACTATGGTGCCGTATCCCTTAATAAAACTGCTGTAATTGCTAGTGAGGCTTAAAAAGGCTCTCACTTCATTCTGGATCTTCTGGGATTCCTAGGCCAGAATGGTGTCAATCTTGGGTTGCGAAGACTGCACCTTGCCACCCCGAACTTGGTGTCCGAAGTAGACCACAGGGCCCTGCCCTATCTGGCACTTACTGGCCTTCATAGTGAGACCTGCACTCTGCAGGGCCCTCAGCGCTTCCTGGAGGCGAGTGACTCAGGTGGTGAGCGAGAAGAGAGAGGCAAACTGTCCCAGCAACTGGTGACAGATTCTCTGCTGTTCTAGGGTCAGATTAGGAGAGAAGCTCATACCTTCTACTGACCCGTTGTGCTCTTTATAAGATAGGAGGTCAGGACGACGTTCACTTTCCTCTTACACCCCATCATCAGTGACCAAGAGCATGATCAACTCAGTCCTCTCAAAGTGTGAGTTGAGGCTGTTCACATGCAGGACCATAAAGGGTTCCTAGGAGTCTGCATGTCCACCAGGTAGGTGACATCACTCTTTCTCTCCTTCTCCTCAAATGGGCCAGACCAGCGGTCTTGCAGAGCACGGAGCTCGACTGCCACCATCCCTACACCTTTTGACTGGGCTGAACTCAACCAGAGTGGTATTCTAATTATACCAATGTTTCATGTCCTCCTGGCTAGCCTCCAGATTCTCCTGTGTGAGTTTACTGAGGTTGGCTGCCTGGTTGCGGAAGGCCAGTATGTAGCTAAATACATACTGGGGTGGCTTCCTGGGAGCTTGCTCTCAGCCCTCCTTCACCAAACGTAGAGGTCCTCTCACCTGTACAGAAGTTCAAAAGGGCTTCAGTCAACCCCTTTTCTGGTACCTCCCTGTAGGCTAATAGCAGACATGGTAGGAGGAAGTCCCACTTATGCCTCATGGGTTCGGGCAGACCCATTATCCTGCTCTTCAGGGGACAGTTGAATCTCTCAACCAACCCATTGATTTGGGGGTGTTACAGTGTGGAGAACTTGTAAATTACCCCACAGGCCTTCTACGTGGCTTTCATGTACAAGGACATGAAGTTGGTACCATGGTCGGAAACCATCTCCTTTGGGAAATCAATGTCGCTAAAGATCCCCATCAGTGCCCTGGCCAAGGCGGGTGTAGTCACTGTCGTCAAAGGGATAGCCTCCGGGTACCTGGTGGCATGGTCCACCAAGGCCAGGACAGAAGTGTTGCCCATGACTGTCTTGGGGTCCAGAGTCCCCAAAATCTCAAAGCCCACTCACTCAAAAGGGGTGCTCATGACAGGAAAGGGTTGGAGGGGGGCTTTGCATTTCCCCTGTCTTGCTACTCTCCTGACAGGTGACAGAAGACCTGCAGATCGCATCTGAGGTCTTCCTCATTTGAGGTCAATAAAAGTGGGTGACAAGCCTGTCAAAGGCCTTGTCCTGCTCCAAATCTTCTGCCAGTGGCATATCATGAACCAGACCCAGTATGAAGGCTCTGAAGCACTGGGGTACCACCAGCACACGGGCTGCCCCAGGTTCCGGAGCCTTAGGCCCATCATACAGGAGACCATTCCCCCAATAAATCAAGTGCTTGCCAGAGGCGTCACCAGCTGCCTGGGTCTTAGCCTGCTGTTGAAAACCCACAAGAACAGGGCACTCCCTCTGTGCTGTGCAGATCTCCTCCTTGGAGGGACCTCCTTTCTGCTTCCAATTGGTCAGCTTAAGCAGGCTCCCCAGTTCAGCCAAGTCTTCCCCTGTAGGTTCTGGGGTGTTCCTCTAAAGGTCAGACACCTCCAAGACCATGGGAATTTCAGGAGCGGCATTTCCATGCCCCTTGCCCTTCCTCTTCTTGGCAGACACCTGGGTCACTCTTTCAGGCTCCAGGTCCATTCGGCCGCCCTCACGTGCTGCCAGGGAGCATGTGGTCAAGCACGCCCGTTCATGCCACCCCAACATCGCCAAGTGTGGCCTGAGCTCCACCTCCTTTCGGGTGGTTTGCTCCAGGTCATTGCCCAGCAGACAATCCACAGGCATGGACGAACTCACTGTTACCCTTAAGGAACCTGAGACCACCACCATTCAAAGGAAACCTGAGCCATCAAACATTGGCTTTCACGGTTATCCACAGCAACAACTTGGTGAAGCACATTCTGGACTACCTGCTCTGAAGACACCAGATGACATCGGATGGTTGTCATACTGGCTCCTGTGTCTCTCAGAGCCTCCACCCTTTTCCCATTATTGGTAACCCACTGCCTATACTTTTGAGTATTGTCAGTCATGAGGGTTCTCTGAACCAGTTCACTGTCACCCATTAACACTAGGGTAATTTCTGCTATCTTCCCACCACTAGCTGGGGCCAACTGTTCCCCAAGCACTACACTCGCTATCCCCTGTGACTACACACCAGTGAGGGCTGTGTCAGCTTAGGACATGCAGGAGCCCCTCCGAAGTGCCCTTCTTGACTACAGTCAAAACACCTCATGTTTTAAAGCTTTTTATTATTTGAATTGTAAATAAAGACAATACAACAGCACTCACCTACATCCATCAGCCGCTGAGGCTATAACAAAACATAGAGAACGCAGAGGTGGAGGGAGGGAGGGAGAAAGGTGTCCCTTGAGTATGTCTATAGTGGGCAGCAGTGAGACCCTGTGCTCTGACCTATGTATCCCTCGGTGGTGGGGGTGTATGAGTAGTGTCATATAGAGATTGATGTAGATAGATGTTGTCCATCATCTAATTCTGGCTTCCTGTGGCCCTGGCAATGGGGAAATGCAAAACACATAGGTAAGTGAGGCAGGTATGTTCCGGAAATTATCAGGATAGGTAGCGTAGGCATGGTTCCCACATTTTTGAAAACTACGGAAGCCTTTGGTCAATCATTACAGTCCGTTTTTCCATGCCTATGAGGTCCCAAAATTTGTATACCCAATCTAAATGTGTGGGGATATTTATTGTGCCCCATTTGGCCAAGAGGATGCTGCACAGAGAGCTAGTGTAACAGCACACACCTTTTTGCATCTTTTTGGGGATAAGTAAGCACGTTTGGAAGCCTTAGTAATATGTAACTTGAGCTTAGGGGGAGGTCTGTGTCAGAAATGTGGTCCACAGTCATCAATATGTCTGCCCAATACTGATGAAGACTGGGGAAGTGCCACAGGAGATGAGTTACTGTTTCCCGGTTGCCCACATCCCCTCCAACAAGAGACGACTCCATTCCTCTTCCACAGGGCAATGTACGCGGGTGTATAGTACCAGTAATGTGCTAACTTAAGGAGCATTTCTTTACTGGCTGCTCTATGTGCCAATGTGTTTGCCCTCTTCTGGATACCTGCCCAATCTGTGGTGGTGAAAGAACGCTTGCATTCCCATTCCCAGCAAAGCTGTGCCTTGGACTGGGTGGATACGTGTGTTTGGTGGAGGAAAGCTTATATGTTAGATAGTATCCGTTTGTCCATATGCCGAGTGATCAGCCATTTTACAAAGGGCAGGAGGGACGGCTAGCATGTGGACATATGTGTGCTTGCAATACACAGTGGTGGATTGCAACATATTGCCAGTGTGCCGAGCAGGGGGAGCCCATATGCCTGTTGAAATTGTGGAAATGTCATGATTCCTGTGTGGTCAAAGAAATCCCCAATGCACTTACAGTTAGCCTGTTGCCATTGTATATAGGGGCTACCCTGCAAAGCCGGAGGAAAATCTGGGTTCCAAAGTGTTAGGGTTTGTGGAGAAATAGGGGTGCACAACCTCTTCATCGTCTGAACCTTGTCCCAAGCTCTCATGAGGGCTCTTAGTATTGGTGAAATATATACCGTGGGTCACCTGTAAGGTTTAGGCAGCCAGGGCACATTCCAAATATGTATATCATCTACAGACTGGTCAATGAGCAAAAGTGCTTCTCTGAATAGAGCCTGGTCCTCCACACCATATATCGAAGCTGTACCACTTGTTAATAGTATGTAAAATGTGGAATTCTTAGTCCGCCCTTGGATGAAGAAAGAGAGGCTTGTTTTTTAGCTACCCTGGCCTTTTTGCCCCCCCAGATATAGTCATCCAGGGTGTGCTGAAGGCGACGCAGGGTTTGCTATGGAGGCGCAGTGGGAGGGTTTGCATGACATACAAAATACGCAGTAGGAACAACATTTTTACTGTCACTAATAGTCCCAGCCATGAAAGGGCATATCTCTTCCATGCATGTATTATGGAGCGAATTGCTGAAAGGAGGGCATCATAGTTGGCCTCCACAGTGTGAGCAATGGTAACTTTAATCTGGAAGCCCAGGTAGGGCACGCCTTGGCCAATCCATTCAAATAGAAAGTGGTGCTTGAGAGAAATATGGTCTGGTTTAGGGACAGTTAAGTTAAGAATTTGCAATTTTGGTAGATTAAACTTAGAATCTGAGGTTCTGCTGAAAGCTGTTAGTTTGTCAACTAATGGTGGTAGTGATTGCAGTGGGTGTGAGAATGCCACCATAACGTCGTCAGCATAGAGTGCCAACTTATGATCTCTCCCTCCCATTGTAATGCCCATTATCGCTGGATTCTTGTCGATACGGTCCACAAAAGGCTCCATATAGAGAGTGATGTGGAGTGGCAAAAGTGGGCAGCCCTGCCACGTACCAGAGTAATGTTGAACTTAAAGGATGTTAAGCCATTACCCCTGCCCACTGCTTGGGAACCTGCATAACCTCACCAGACCCAGTTTCTGAAACATTTGCTGAGGCCCGCTCTATGTAGAACTAGATGCAAATACGACCAGTGTACCCGGCCTTTTAGGTGTTAACTGACAGTAGGATAGCGGGAACGCGGGAGCGCTGTGCTTTATCTATTAAATGGCAGAGGCGCTTAGTATTGTTGCTACATTCCCATTCTGGTATAAACCCTGTCTGATTGCTGCATGTGTGGCTTAAGACAAGTATCCAGTATGGAGGTGAAGATCTTTGCATCTACATTGAGCAACAATATTGGGCACTAGGAGGAGCAGTGTCTGGGGTCTTTCACAGGTTTAAGTATGATAGTTATAGTTGCCATCTTCAGTTTGGCTGTAGGGGAGCCAGTAGTCCTGAATGAGGTATAGAGATGGGCAAGGATGGGGGCCAATGAGATTGTGAAAATTTGATAAAAGTCAGGCGTAAAGCCATCTTGGCCTGAGCTTTGCCTGTTGGGAGGAGGGAGATAGCCGATAGGACCTCATATGTCTGTGTGTCTCGAACCAGGTAGGAGGTGTCCTGTGGTGTGATCTGGTCGAGTAGGGCTTGGGCTATGTATGACCTTGCATTATTCTCGTATAAGGACTCAGCCGAGTAGAGGGTAGCATAAAAAGTCTCAAAAGCCTGCACAATCTGAGTGCCATGTACAAGAGTTGTACCATGGGGTCCCTCCAATTCAGGCACCCTATGTCTAACTGTCTGTACCCGCAGGCGGTGGGCCAGTAATTGGTCAGCTTTGTTGGTCCCCGCGTTGTACCTCTGTCTGGTGCATAGGAGAGCAAATTCCACTCCATCCAAATCAAGTGCTCTAAGTTGTTTGCGCTCTCTGTTGAGCTGACGGTTTATCTTATATGAACCTGTCCATTTATGGGTAACTTCCAGGTCCCTCACATGGCCCTCCAGGGTGAGCCACATCTCCTGTCACTTGTGGTTAAGGTTAGCCATAATGGCCATAAACCAGCCCCTAATGACTGCTTTAAAAGTGTTCCAAAGAAGTGCTGTTGACGTGTCAGGTGTGTCATTGAGTGCTAAGAAATCTGTGATGGTGGTCTGTATTTCATCAAGTATGTGTGCATGCTTTAAGAGTGTGTGGTTGAGGCACCAGGTGCGCTGTTGTGGGGTAAAATGGGGTAGATGTACTGTAAGACTAATTGGTGAGTGGCCTGAGAGTGCCGCTGTTTCTATGTCTGCTGTAGCTGCTGTTGAGAGGTGTGGAGTTACAAGGAAGTAGTCTATCCTCGCATATGTGCAGTGGATGGCTGAAAAGAATGTGTAATCACTGGCAGTCGGATGGCAGCAGCACCATTTATCTGTAAGTCTGAAGTCCTATAGCTGTTGGCGGCCTTGAGATGTAAGGGACCCCGCTTGACTCACCCTCTGTACAGATCTATCTATATTGATGCACGCTACTAGGTTATAGGCCCTTATTACAACCCTGGCGATTGGTGTAAAAGTGGCGGTAATACCGTCAACAGGCAGGCGGTAATTACTGCCAAATTATGACCATGGTGGATAGATCTCCGATAGACAGCCACTTTATCACACCGACTGCCAGGTCGGAAACAACAGGCACCACAGCAGTAGCCGCCTACAGCCAGGCGGAAGTCTATGTTACGCCCACCGTATTAAGACATGCCAATCCGCCACTTTTTCCGGGGCGGTACCAACAACATCAAAAGCCTGGTGGAAACAGACCTCAGAAGTGGAAGGACTCACCATTGGAGACACAGGGAACAACCACGCCACCATGGAGCCCAAGCTGCATGTCTTCCCCATGGTCTTCTACATGCTGCTCCACCACGAACACCAACGACAGCGAAGACGAGGACGGTGAGCACAGCAGCCTAGCACACAAGGGAGAGGGGAGGAAAAAGAGAGTGATACAAAACACACACCCGACATACACACCCCATACACACAACCAGATCACAAGAAAACAAGTTATTTCCCCTAAATCGGCTGAATAATGCAAGGACCAAACAAATTTACCAAAGTGAGTGTAATAAGATCAACACAGTATAAATAAAAATTTAGCCAGTGTAACAGATATTTACAATTGTACAATTCAAGGGACACTGCCCAGTCCTCAGTTTGCGTGGGCCACATGGCCACAGGCCAAATCCAAGGCCCCACTTGCCACCAGCATCAACACGGAGAGAACACTGCAGGGGCATTAGTTGGTAAATAGGAGGCTCCTCAGGAGGACGGGGGCACCTCAGCCGGGAGATGAAACAAGACCACTTATTCTGGAGGGGATAACATGCCCTGTGCTTGGTCCTGGGGAGTGCAAGGCCACAGTCTCTCGAGTGGGTGAATTGCCCACATGCTCTGGAGAGGACAACATGCCCTGTGCTTGGTCCTGGGGAGTGCAAGGCCACAGTCCCTCGAATGGGTGACTTGCCCACATGATCTGGAGGGGGCAAGATGCCCTGTGCTTGAGCCTTGGGAGTGCAAGGCCACAGTCTCTCGAGTGGGTGACTTCCCCACTGGTTCTGGAGGGGGCATCGTGCCCTGTGCTCTTGATCCTGGGGAGGCTGGGGTAGGTGGGTGTCTTACCCACTGGTTCCGAAGGGGGCATTGTGACCTGTGCTATTGATCTTGGGGAGGTTGGGGTTGGTGGGTTCTTACCCACTGATTCTGGAGGGGGCATCGTGCCCTTTGCTCTTGATCCTGGGGAGTGCAAGGTCACAGTCTCTCAGGTGGGTGTCATACCCACTGGATTTGCAGGGGGCAGCCCACACAGCAGCCCATGGAGGCTACATACCGTCCGCCGGCGGTGATGGCTGCTCAGTGGTGGTAGTGGTGCTGCAGCAGCAGCTGGTGGAGGGAAACTCCTGCCCATCCCCTGCAGCCTCGGACGGCTGCTCAGTGGTGGTGGTGCTGCTGCTTGTGAGTGAAGCTCCTGCCCATCCCCTGGAGCCTCGGATGGCTGTTTAGTGGTGGTGCTGCTGCTGGTGGGGGGAGGCTCCAGCCCATCCCCTGCAGCCTCAGATGGCTGCACAACCGTGGTTGGTAGTGGGGGCTCTGTCAGAGTTCCTGCCCCTTGCCCTTCCTGCCTGCTGGTTCTGGCTCCTTGGTCTTCCTGGCAGCAGCTGGGACAGGCTCCTTTGTCTTCCTGGCAGCAGCTTGGGCAGGCTTCTTACCCTTGAGGCTGCCTGGTGCAGGCTCCTCTACCCTCAGGACATGTGCCCTTGATCCTTTCCACCACAAGTGGGTGTGGTGACTACTGGGCCCATGCACTAGGTGGCCGAGGTGCTTGGCTTGGTTTTTGCTACCCTGCCTAGACGTGCAGGATCGGGAGAGTAGGGAAGAGGTCAAGTTGGGCAATGAAAAGCTTTTTAGGGACATTGGGGCGGGAAGAGGGAGAAGTAATGGGAGTTGAGGAAGATGGAGTGGTTGTTGGAGGTGTCTGTTTGCTACTGCTTTTGGGTGCAGGTACATGGCCTGTATGCTGTTGTGAGGTGAATGGCTGTTGGGTGTCTGAGAGCTTGTGTTTGTGTACCTTAGGAGGGGGGTGGACAGACACGGTGGGAGAGGACACAGGGGACGTGTGCATGGCTGTTTTGGAGGTGTCTGCCAGTGAGGTGTGTGTTCTGCTATGTGTGGTGGTGATGCTGGTAGTGGATGATGATGTAGTGCATGCAGGTGTGAGTGTAGACGGAACTGGGAGGGAGGTGGAGGAGGAGGGGGAAACAACGGAAATAGTGGATGTTGGTATGTCTGCATCTGGATTGTGTTTGTGTGAGTGCCTGTGGGATGAAGTGTGGCGCTTGTGTTTGCCTGAACGACTCTTGTATGTTATCTTGTGTGCATGCTCGTCTGCCTGTGCGCTTGGGATAGGTTGGGGTTGAGGAAAATGGGATTGGGAAGAGAAAGTTGGAGGGTGGAAACAGGGGCAATGGCTGCCATCAGAGAGGAGGCCAGAGCCTGGATTGATCTCTGTTGGGCCGCAAAGCCACTGTGAGTGCCCTCCAGGAATGCATTAGTCTATTGCATCTGGGCTGCCAGCCCCTGGAAGGCATTCACAATGGTTGACTGCCCTACAGAGATGGATCTCAGGAGGTCAATAGCCTCCTCACTCAGGACAGCAGGGCTCACTGGGGCAGGGCCTGAGGTGCCTGGGGCGAAGGAGATGTCCACCCTCCTGGGTGAGCGGGCACGGGCAACGCGCTGAAGGGCTGCTGGGAGGGCGGTGCTGGTACTGGGATGGCGGATGTACCTGCAGCTGAGGTGGTCACAGAGGTGTCCGCCACCACCAGGGAGCTTCCATCGGAGGAGGTATCTGTGTCAGAACTGACTCCTCCAGTCTCCGCCATGGTGCTCCCCTCGCCCTCAATCCCACTGGTGCCCCCAGCGTCAGTAGACTCTGCCTCCTGGGACCTGTGGGATGCAGCTCCCTCCATCGCCATCTCTGCTCCTCTGCTAGATGATGCTAATGCACATAAGAACAGGGTGACAAAACAAGAAGTGGGGGGAGAGACAAAGGATACACTTGGTCAATGGCTGCACCAACACCACCGTTGGGGTACACAGCACCCTCACACAGGGGACAGGTCTACGCTATATGCATTGCACTACCAATGATATTGCTAGCCACCAAGGCATGGGGAGGGGCACACACTGGCAAATCAAACACACATGGGACCCACCCAGCCCAGACCAGTAGTGGATGCCTACCAGCCAGGTAGCTAAATATGACTTTCTGCACCCTAGCCACCAGGGGACCTACACTGCAATGTCAGGCCTGGCCTAGGGGTACCCACTAACACACATCCAGCACTCGGATACCACCCCACCAGCCATAAGATGTAATGATAGCCACTGTACTCAGCCCCTTGTGGCTGCTGTGATGCCCTCAAGCGCCCATCCAGCTCTGGCTAGGTCACCGCCAGTATGCAGGCCATCAGGGGGGTCAGGGTTCGACAGGCACCCCTTCCTCGTTGGGAGGCCATCCTCAGATGGGCCTCCGCCGTCTTCCGTGCCCAGCGTCTCAGGTCCTCCCACTGTTTCCTACCGTAGGTGCTCCGCCTGCCGTAGACCCCCAGGGTCCACACTTCTTTGGCGGTGGAAACCCATATACCCTTCTTTTGATGGGCGCTGACCTGCAGAGGCAATACACACAGGAAAATAGTATTAGTCAGACAGTCCTGCCTGTTACACTTATGGCCCACCATACCCCTTCACATCACCATTTGCACACACATGGCCCAGCACACAACCTGTACGCGGCCCAGAGGACATCCACCCACCCCCCCTTACACGAGGCCTTCACACACACCACCCCATGCATTAATGCACATGCATCGTGCCCACAGTGTACTCACCTGTTGGTCTGGAGGCCAATACAGCAGTCCGTACTGGGGTAGGACCCTATCCACCAGTCTCTCCAACTCCTCTAAAGTGAAGGCATGGTCCCCTTTCCCAGTCACACTGGCCATGGTAGGTTCCAGACACAGGTCACAGCAGCACATGCAGTGTAAGTCCTCTCCTGTTGAAGGTGAGGTAGCAAGTGAGGAATTAGATATAAAATGGCATTCACGTCCGAGGCGGTGCATACCGTCACCGCCGGCGTAGATCACCATTGGGCACTGTAGCCCATAGGGCCCAATGTTACCCAATGAGGAGTTGCACAGCGGTTCCCGACCGCCTCCCGCGAAGGCGACCAACATCAGCGGAATTACCTCACTTCCACGTGTTCCTCCACACAGGACAGGCGGACACCATTTCAGGGGTGGGGGCAAGCCCTGGATAATTGCTGCGTCACTGTCTAAATTTGGACATACTGGACAATTCACACTGACCAATTACAAATTAACTGCATGCAATGTTCTATTGTAGCCCGATTGTTCAGTTAGTGACCAGCTCCTCACTCTTTTGTCCCATAGATTGCTACCACTGCAGATGAATAAGAGATGGAGACATACCCCGTGTACAGACCCCTGGTGGACATAATCCTCACCTATAGACTGCACAGGGCCACAATCACAGAGCTGTGTGCCCAATTGGAACCTCACCTGATATCTGCTATCCGTCACCTCACTGGAATCCCCCCTCTTGTGCAAGTTCTATCAGTGCTCCGTTTCCTGGCAATTGGTTCTTTCCAAGTGACAGTGGGCTTGGCAGCAGGAATGTCACAGCCAATGTTCTCAATTGTGCTGACAAGAGTGTTGGCTGCCCTGATTAAATACTTGTGCAGCTACATTGTATTTCCCCAGGTAGAAGATTTGGCCACAGTGAAGGCTGAGTTCTATGCAATGGGACATATCCCCAACATAATAGGGACGACTGATGGTACACATTTTGCATTCCCCCCCCATCAAAATGAACAGGTCTTCAGAAATCGTAAGAGTTTACACTCTATGAATGTACAGATGGTGTGCTTGGTGGACCAGTACATCTCCCACGTCAATACTAAATATTGTGGGTCGGTGCATGATGCCTTTGTCCTGAGGAATAGCAGCATTCCAAATGTGATGGGCCAACTACAGAGGCACAGGGTGTGGCTAATGGGGGAGTGCTGGTCCCCACCCAGTATATGTTGGTGTATGGGTATAGTGTTGGCCATATGGGATAGTTGGCCTCATTATGACCTTAGCGGCCGGCGGTAAGCTGTTCCACCAGCTATTATGACCATGGCGCAATAGCCACGGCCATACTGCTGTCCCCTCCACTATACCGCCAGGCTTCCGCCTGGTAGGCATAATCCCCAAGCAAGCACCGCTGCCCTGGGGATTATGAGTCCCCAACCGCCAGCCTGGCAACAGTGGTAAACACCGCCATTGGAAAGGCTGCCGGTAAGGGGGACTTGGGGTGCCACTGGGGGCCCCTGCACTGCCCATGCACTTGGCATGGGCAGTGCAGGGGCCCCCAGGCACAGCCCCGTCACGAATTTCACTGCCTGAATTTCGGGCAGTGAAATGTGCGACGGGTGCTATGCACCCGCTGCACATTAACATTGCCGCCAGCTCTATTACGAGCTGGCAGCAATGTTGATGTGACTTTTCTGCTGGGCCAGCGGATGGTAACATTGTTACCGTCCACTGGCCCAGCGGAAAAGTCGTAATAGGGCCCAGCACTGGTGGTATTCTGGCTTCCGCAGCCTCAACGGTCTTTTGAAAAGACCGCCCAGGTTGTAATGAGGGCCAGTGTGTGGCTAAATGTTGTCCTTCAATATTTGCAGGTGACTCTGGTTCCCCCAACCTATCTTGGCTGCTGACCCCTGTGAGGAATGTCAGGACAGGGGCAGAAGAACGTTACAATGAGGCACATGGGCGAACCAGAAGGATTATAGAACGGACCTTTGGCCTCCTGAAGGCCAGGTTCCGCTGCCTCCATCTACCAGGTGGATCCCTGTGATACTCACCCAAGAAGGTCTGCCATTTAATAGTGGCATGCTGCATGCTGCACAACCTTGCCCTGAGACACCATGTGCCTTTTCTGCAGGAGGAGGAGGCTGGAGATGCCCGTGTGGCAGTAGTAGACCCTGTGGAAAGCGAGGACGAGGAGGCAGAGGATGAGTATGAGGACAACAGAACAGCAGTCATCAGACAGTACTTCAAATTATACACAGGTAAGACAGTGTTACTTCACATTTCATTATATTTATATTTAATTTCTATGACACTGGCATGCTTTTATTTCCCACTTCCATGCCCACTTACTGTACCCTTTGGCAATTCATTTAACAGATTTTGGTGCCTCACAATAATTCCTGGTGTGATCACTGCAACCAGCTACAGGTCATTAACATATGCTCATTTACCGTACAGTTGAATTGCATTGTTTGAACCTGTTTAAATTAATAAACATTTGAAAAATTTGACATACTCCATACGTCTATTTTTTTCAAGGGTGTTTATTGAAGTGCTAGGTACAAGAAGGACAAGTGCAATGGGATGGGGTGATGATGGAAGAAATTACAGGGTATTCTTCCAGTCTATTTGTAGCATAGAGGCATTGTTCAAGGGGACATAGGAAGGGGAGCAATGGCAGTTCAAGGTGGACAGGGTGACTGTGTGGGACACAAGGGTGACATTTAGGAGACTTTCATTTCCTGGCGATGGTCTTGGCAAGTGTCTCTGGCTTCTGTCTGGATCACTGGGAACATTTGCGGGGTGGTTCTCCTTCTGCAGGGGGAGGGGTGCTGGTGGCCTGTTGGTCCTATGGCGAGGCCTCCTGTCCACTAGTGGCAGTGGAGGTGGAAGGCAGTTCAGATATCTGGCTAATGGCAGGGGCCCGCTGTTGTGAGACTGCCTCCCTCATAATATAGGCCATGTCTGCCAGCACCCCTCCTATGGAGACCAGGGTGGTGTTGATGGCCTGCAAGTCCTCCCTGATCCCCTGGTACTGTCCCTCCTGCAGCCGCCTGTTCTCCTGCACATTGTCCAGGATCTGGCCCATCGTGTCCTGGGAATGTTGGTAGGCTCCCAGGATCTCTGCGAGTGCCTCCTGGAGAGTCGGTACCCTGGGCCTGTCCTCCTCCTGGCGCACAGCGGTCCTCCCAGCGTCCCTGTTGTCCTGCGCCTCTGTCCCCTGAACCGTGTGCCCACTGCCACTGACCCCAGGTCCCTGATTGTCTTGGGGGCGAGGTGTGGCCTGGGGTCCCTGTACAGGTGGAAACACTTCTGATTGATGTGTCCTGGGGACATAGGTATGGGTACGCTAGGTGGGTGCTGTGGTGGTGTTTCCTGATGGGGGAGGCTCTGTGGTGGTCTGTGACTGGGCCTGGGTAACCAGCTGGCCAGATGTCCCTGATAGGCCAGATTGGTCATCCAGATCCTGAAGACCAGAGTTACTGTCATCACTGTGGGCCTCTTCTGTTGGGGGACTGGATATTGCTGGCACTTCCTCTCCGCTGAAATTAGCTGGGATACCTGTGGGGATGTAAATTATGTGTTTTTGTTTCTGTGTGTGACATATTGTGCATCAGTGGCTTGCCCCCTTTGTTTGTATTTGCCCTGGCAGCTTTCACTTGTGTAAGTTGGTATGTGGTGGGCTAGCTGATTCTCTCTAGTGTGCATGCTTTAGTGATAAGTTTCCATGCAGGGCTGTGAATGGTGTCCATGCATTGGTATGGCATGCAGGGCTTGGCATTGGGATAAGTGAGATGTGATGGTGGGGTGTGTGGGAGATGGTGGAGTGATGGGAGTGAGGGTATGTAATGGCATACAGAATAGGGGGATGATAGTACTGAAGAGTTGACTTACCAGAGTCCAGTCCTCCTCCTACTCCGGCCAGGGCCTCAGGATGCATGATTGCCAAGATGTGCCCCTCCCATGTTGTTAGTTGTGGGGTAGGAGGTGGGGGTCCACCACCAGTCCTCTGTACAGCAAGTTGGTGTCTTGCTGCAATAGAATGTACCTTCCCCCGTAGGAGGTTCCACCTCTTCCTGATTTCATCCCTGGTTCTTGGGTGCTGTCCCACAGCGTTGACCCTGTCCACGATTCTCCACCATAGCTCCATCTTCCTAGCTATAGATATCTGCTGCACCTCTGCTCCAAATAGCTGTGGCTCGACCCTGATGATTTCCTCCACCATGACCCTTAGCTCCTCCTCTGAGAATCTGGGGTGTCTTTGTGGTGCCATGGGTGTTGTGTGAGTTGTGTAGGTGAGGGTGTGTAGGGTGATGTGTTGGGGTGTGTGATGTGGGGTGCGTGGGTGGTGTATAGGTGTAGGAAGTATGTGGCTCTGGTTTTGTCTGTGGTCATGGTGTCTGTCTAGTGCCAATGGTTTGTAGTTGCAGGGGGTGGTGGGTAATGTGGGTGGGTGTTTTATAGTAGTATGGGTGTGTGGGTGTGGTGTGTGTATGGGTGTCAGGGTGTGTTGAAAAGGGGAGGCCAATAATATGGCCACTCCTGCTTTTTTTCCTCTCAGTAGATGAAAAATACTTGAGATCAAAGAATCTGGATCTAAGACATCCCCAGTCTTCCTTGCGAAGGTGCATTTCCTGTAGCAGGCAAATGTCACGACGTGTGGCTTTCAGCATGGTTAGCAGCGACTTAGACGGTTTAGACGGTGCATTAAGACCTCTAAAATTATAGCTTACTAATTTGGCAATTTAATGTAGGATGGATAGGAAGGAGTATGTGCGATCACCATTATGCAGTCCCCCCCTTAAACAGTAGACAGGAAGTGCTTATCAGGAAGCGTGGGAAACACCTCTAATATTGTTGACTGGGGACAGAAGAAGGCAAGAGAGGTAACATTGGTAAGAACATTTATAAACATAACCATCACACACCCTACCAGTTGGTGTGATTGATAGCATTAGTATGGTTTGTGTCATGGCCACCAGATATAAGAGTGTATCCAGTCAGCATAGATGGAGCTCCGCCACCCATATTATCGCAGCTGTTCGGGTAAGCAGGAATTCTCTAGTAGACGGCTGACCGGGGTGGCCTTATGGGGGCAGTGTCCTTAGCTAGCTCATTGGCGGGGACAGTGCAGCAACACTCATCACATTTCATTGTCTGGATCGGAGTGGGGTTCGAGTTGGCAAAGTTGGCTCAGGAGTGCCAATCCCTCCCTGTGCCTCCCCATTTTATGCGGCAAAGCACCCTCCCCGCAGTCGGTTTCTTGGATCTTTTTTTTTTCCAAGGCGGCAAGTTGGCGGTTTGAGAGGAGGTGACCGCAGTCTCTGCATCAGCCGAGGTGTTGGCCTCCAACAGGTCCGGGGCATCTTCAAGGGTGCGTACAATCCGCAGTTCCCTATTCCCAGTAAAAATCAGGTGGAAAGGGTGTCCTCATCAGTATTTGATCTCTTTTTCACATAGCAGGTCTGTGTGCAGCTTTACCTGGTGCCGCCGTTGAAGGGTAATGGGAGAGAGATCTTGATATAGCCATATTTTAGTGCCTTCAAAATCAATGGCATTGCGATCTCGTACTGCTGCCAGGATTGTCTCTTTCTGCCTGTATTGATCCAGACAGGTCAGAATGTCCTGGGGTAACCCTGGGGTCTTCATTGATTGATCTGCTCTGTGCGGCTGGTCCTTTATGATTTCTTGAGGAGGGAGGTCCAGCAGTAGATGGTGAAAGAGTCAGCAGACATGATCTGTCAGGTTCCCGTTATCTGCTTGGAAAGGAACACCCTTGATTCTAATGTTGGGCTGCCTCAAGCAGTTCTCAAGGTCTTCTAGGTGATAACGCAGGTCCACGTTCTGGTCCCGCAGCTCCAGGAGTTTCTTCCGATAGGAGTACAATTCTTCTTCACGGGCCTCGCTTGATCGGTCAAGGGCATCCACCCTTTGGCCCAGTTCTCCAACTTTGTGCTTAACTTCTTTTACGTCTGCTGCCATCTCCTGCCAAAGGGCTGCTATGTCTGCCTACAGTGTTCCAAAAAAGAATTCCAAGAAATGTCCAGGGACAGGGGCATCTTCACCTGAGGGGTCAGAGGGGTGCCCTCCATTTGTGAAAGGGGTGGGTGAGATATGTCCTCCATGTGGGTCGTCTTGTTCTGAATAGGCTCAGTGAAAAGGTCCTTGATGGATTTGTCTTTTGTTTGGGGTTGTGGGGTTGTCATTTCAGTCTGGCTGTTGGTAAGGGGGAAGTCCTCAGCACCCTGGTAGCCCTTTATTCTAATCTATAAGTTGGGCAGTTGATGAGAGGACTGCTTTGTAAGCTGTGTCCACCAGACCCCAGATAGTGATGTCAAGCACAGCCCCTCCCCAGAGGCAACCTGCCAGTGGCAAGAAGGTCGTGCCCCCTCACCGCCGATGAGGGTCGACAGAAGTGTGAGTCTGGGATCACCAGCTGTGCTGGCGTTGCCGTGCAAAGTTATGTAAGGTAGATTTAGCCAGAAGGCACTAGCCTAGTAGAAGATGAGCTCAGGCCCAGACACAGCAATGGGGTTCGCAGCGGCCGTTCCAAGTGGGGAGCACAGCAACACAGGGCTTCACCACCGAAAGGCACAGTGGGGGAGGTGCCACTTAACCCCTTTCTTCTGGGAGACTAGGATAGATGACACCAGAAGTCAGTAATCCATGCCTCCTAACTTCTCCCTCTGTTTAGGGTAGGCGTATGGAGTTGCTTGTAACATGGACAGCACCTGGGGGCGTGGCTTGGCCACCGGGCAAGATGGCCGTCACCCTGTGAGGCTCTGCCGGGGCCGGGCAATTTATCCGTCAAAATCCATCCTAAATGCGGTGGAGAAGGAGCGGACCCCTGGGGCTTCCCCCCGGGGACTTTGCCGGCGTTGTTTGAGCCGGGTTTGGCTGCTGTCGGGGCCCTGGGGAGAGGAGGAGCGTCAAGAGGCCTGGCGCCGGCTGCTCTCCGCGCGCGCCGGCTTCTGTGGTGTGCGCGGGGGGAGTGGAGGCGGCGGCCATTCCCCCTGATCGAGGGGCGCGGGGACAGGAGTGCAAAGGACTTAGGGGGAGCCTGATCGGCGGTCGCTTCGGACCGCGGCTCCCCCTCTCCCCATCCTTTTTTCTCCAGCGATCGGTTCCGGGTGTGCGCCGCGGCTTGGAGCCCCGGCCTCGCGGGCCGCTCCCGCCCCATGGACGGAGTCTCCCTCGGGGGATCCCGGTTCCCGGACCCACGGCGGAGGAGCGCGGGGCCCGGCTGACAGATAGCGCATATCGAGCGCTGGCTGAGTGCGCCGGGACTGGATAAGGCGCGTGCCTGAGACCTGGGCCTGCTTGGGGACCTGTTTGGAGGACTTGGATACCGCCCCCGGCTGCCTGTACATAAACTTTTCTGACGCCCTGCGGACCGCGCTTGGAATCCTGCACTGTGCTGGGAGCATAGAACCAGGTAGGGGGCGGACTGGGGGCGAGGCGGGGGCCGGGGGTCCTGGCTGGCACGGCGCTGCACTCCCGGTGCCCCCACGGGCTCGAGGAGCTTAAACATCCTGGACTTGTAATTTGGTGGCTGGCTGGCCCCCTCCCCCCACCACCCTGTGCTGTGTCGTGCCCCCTGAAGTCGGCGGAGCTAATCTGGGCTCACGTATAGTAATGAATGGACTTGGGAACGGCGGAGGCCGCTGGGCGTGTCGGGGGCCGCCTGGTAGCTTGGTGGAGTGAGCGAGACAGTCGACCAGTTGTTTTTACCGGCGTTAGAGACTTGTAGTCCCGGACAGGTGCATCTGGACTGCACCAGTTGCACTATATGGTAATACTGCAAGATGGGCAAGGCAGATAAGCGACAGGCTAAACTCTCCTTCTCCGGAGGAGAAAAACGTGGCGCCACTTCCGACCCCCGGCCCCGAGATGCAGACGCTGAGGAGGGGTCTTCAGAGATGTCTGTGAGAGCCATGTTCATGGAACTCAAGACCAGTTTGGCCGGGATAGACGCTAAGCTGGATCATGTAACGGAGCGGCTTGACCGCATTAGAGCCCGGGTGGATGACCACGATGCTAGATTTGAAACTCTGGAGACTCGCACATCTGAGATAGAGGATGCTCGCAGTGGCGATAGAGAACAGATTGCGCAGATGGAACGTCTTCTGGAGGTGATACGAAACAAGAATGAGGACCTGGAAGCCCAGTCCCGACGTAATAATATCCGTATCGTGGGGCTGCCGGAGGCAACAGATATGGGTCGCATGGAAGACTTTGTCGAGAGCATGCTACAAGAGTTGTTTGCTGGCAAGCTCTCTCGGCTGTTGGTGATTGAGAGGGCACATCGATCCTTGGGCCCTCGGCCTCCGCCTGGCACTCCTCCGCGCCCAATCATTGCACGACTATTGAATTACAGGGACCGAGACACTGTGCTCCGGCTAGCTAGGGAGAAAAGTCCCCTAATATTTAAGAACTCCGAAATTAACTTCTTTCCTGATTATACTCCAGGTGTACAGGCACAGAGACGGGCTTTTCTGCCGATAAAGCGTTTGCTCAGCCAGGCTGGAATAGGATTTGATCTGTTATACCCGGCTAAATTGAGGGTGCGACATGAAGGCAAAGTGCTATATTTCACGGATCCAAAGCAGGCGAATAAGTTTGTAAGACGATTGCCTAAACAGCGGGGAGCGGGGACGCCCGGGGGGGTGAGCCCCGAAAACGCCTCACTTAGTGACAATGATTAAGTGTTAGACCTGGGACCTCGTTGCTTCTGGAACTGTGGAGAAGTGCGGGTCCGCTCCGCGATCTGCCCCTGATGTATAGCTGATGTTTGCCCGTGACCCCTCTCTCCCATACCTTCTGGGTGGAGAGCTGAACGGCGGGCTTCTGCCCCCACAGATGATTCCGGTTCTCTTTTGTTACATGCCTGCAGTTTGGGCTCTAGGGATGGTTGGGTGGGACACTACTAGGGTCCGATTGGGGGGCCTGGGTGGGAGGGGGGAGGAGGGGGCAAATTGGGAAATGATCTTGGTTCTTTTTTTGTTTGGTTTCTGGCAGGTGGAGGGCTGTGTCCATGTGCAGAGCTGCATGACTGAGGCTCTGGATGGGGGATGATGCTTCTTCTACTGTGAGATGCTTGACATGGAATGTGAGGGGACTTAATGACAACCAAAAAATCCGTCTGGTGATGGCTTATGTTAAACGTCATGGCATTGATATTTGTATGCTCCAAGAAACGCATCTGATGGCGTCGACAGTCGGCAGGCTGAAGGCTGGCTGGGTTGGTGAGGCTCATCATTCAGCATACTCTAGCTACGCCCGGGGGGTTGCAATCATTATCCGTAAAGGGCTGCAGTGGCGCACGCGCGAGATCATTACTGACCCCAATGGTAGATATGTAATGCTGAGCGGAATGTTGTTAGACAGGGCTTGCCGGCTAGTGGCAGTATATGGGCCAAATGTGGATGACTCGGAATTCTTCCTGGAGGTATGGCGCCAAGCAGAGTCGCTGGGAGCTGGGGCTGTGATTTGGGGCGGTGATTTTAATGTTGTGCTGGATGCGTGGCTGGACCGCAAGAGTGTGGCTAGGATGCAACATGTTTCTGCAGCAAGGGCATTGACAGCAGTAATGGACAGTGGCGCGCTGGTAGATTTGTGGAGGCAGAGACACACAGGAGTGCGGGAGGGCACCTGTCTGAATCACTTTCATAGCAGCTGGTCCCGTATTGATCGATGGCTGGGCACTAGAGATGTGGAGGTCTGGACTAGAACAATTAACCATCTCCCCCGTACGCTGTCAGACCATTCACCGGTATTATTAGAGCTGGCGATGCCCAGTGAGCTACATTCAATGGTGATGTGGCGGCTGCCCAGTGGTGCTCTCCGGGACGACACCTTTCGAGCGGAGATACGAGAGGCTATTCGGCTATTTTTTGAGGAGAACCGAGGGTCGGTGGACTCCCCTGGCACGGTATGGGAAGCATTTAAAGTGGTGATCCGTGGGGAGTGCCTAGCAAAGCAGCATGGGATAGTGAAGGCACTAAGACGGGAGATGGCTGATATTGAAAGGAGGCTTGAGGACCTGGAGCGGAGACTTGAGGCGACATGGTCAAACGAGGTACTTGCGGAAATCAGACGAGAGGTGTCACTGTTTGAAGAGGCCTCTCTTAGAGAGGTTTGCTTCCTTGGGAGACATGCGCGGGCTCGTAGGTATGGAGAGGGTGAGAGAGCTGGGAGGACACTTGCGGGGTTGCTGCGCAGCCCCTGGGCCAGCAATTACGTCACTGAAGTGTTAGACACCGAGGGTGGCAGGGTGACTGGAACTGGAGGCGTGATGCAGGAATTTACTAAATTTTACTCGCAGCTATACGCGCCTCCGGAGGGTCTCAGAGAGGCAGATATGAAGGAGTATTTTGAGAGCATTGCGTTAGTGTGGTTTGAAGAGGCACACAGGATGTATCTGGATGTGCCGTTCACGGTAGAGGAGGTGGTGGCGGCGATCCAGAGCCTATCTGGGGATAAGTCTCCTGGCACTGATGGTTTGTCCCCTGCCTTTTATAAAGAATACGGGGACATCCTTGCCCCCTATCTGCTGGAGGTGTATGAAGAGTCCCTGGCGGTGGGCTCCCTTCCGACCTCCCTCCGGGAGGCCTTAATAATAACCATCTTGAAGCCTGGTAAAGACCCGACGCGTTGCGATTCGTACCGTCCACTCTCCATGATAAACATTGACAATAAGATTCTTGCAAAAATGATAGCGACCCGACTACAGCCACTACTTTCCAGAATGGTGCTCCCAGATCAATCGGGCTTTGTTCCCGGGAGATCCACGAGCCACAATCTACGTACCTTCTTTGCGGTGTTGGGATCACTAGAGACAGACGAAGATGTGGCTGCAGTGTTTCTCGATGCGGCTAAGGCCTTTGACTCACTGGCTTGGGAATATATGTTTGCACTCCTGAATCGAGTGGGCCTTAGCGCGCGTATTGTGAATTGGATCAGGTTGCTGTACACTCTGCCTACTGCTAGGCTTCGCCTCAACGGGGGTATATCAGCCCCATTCCTGGTCTCGCGGGGTACACGACAGGGCTGCCCGCTGTCTCCACTTCTTTTTGCGGCCGCTATGGAGCCACTGGCGGCGGGACTGCGTCAGAAGTATAGCAATAGCGGCCTATGGTTCCGGCAACGCCCTGTCTTGATATCTTTATATGCAGATGATATCGCGATATATGTGCGTAATCCCGGGCAAAAGCTAGATATCTTATTAGATGAAATTGTTCGCTTTGGGAACTTTTCTGGGGTCACTATTAACTGGTCGAAATCAATGATTCTGCCACTAACCCCTAGTGTAGAGAGATTCGACTCGCGATACCCTTTGGTCTGGGCGGACGGGCCAGTGCGCTATTTAGGTATACACCTATGCCGTGACGTGGAGACGCTTCGACTTGCTAACTACGAAACAGAGATGACATGGCTAGAGGGCAAGGTGGAGTTCTGGAGGGCCCTCCCTCTCTCGCTGACCGGCCGCATTGCTATTGCTAAGATGGTGGTACTCCCTAAATTTCTGTATTTATTCGTAAATCTCCCCCTACCACTCACTAAAGCTTATTTCCGGCGCCTGAGATCTGCGCTTGTGCGGCTGGCCTGGGCGGGGCGTCAGCCCCGCATCGCTTGGGAGAAATTGACGTTGCCATTTGAGCACGGCGGATTGGCAGCCCCAGACCTGGAGTTATATTATCACAGCGCTCAAGCACATTTCGCGTATTTTTGGTTGAATCCGACCCGATATATGCCAATCTGGCACCGGAGAGTGACTCTGTCTGGCCTGACGGCTTGGTATGTGTGCTCGGCGGGTGGGTTCTCACCCGCCCCAGAGGAATAGACACGGTCTCCTGCACTGCGGGAGCATGGAAGGCGTTGATGCGGCGGGCAGGGTTGTTGGCTCCTTTTGCGCCATCACTACCTGTTATGGCGGTGGCAGATGGCCAGATGTTCCGTGATGGAGGGGTGCGCGGGTTTCTACGGGACGCTGATTTGCTGATGCTGGGAGATTGGGTGGTGGATGGCCGGCTGATGGATGTCCCTGACGCACTCTCGAACTGTGACGGCTCTCCGCTGCGGCGCTTTTATGCTCTCCGCGTTCGCTCCTTGCTGCGGGATCGGTTCTTTGGAGAGTCGACCGCTCCCTCTGAGTTCCGGGCTTTGGAGGCACTCTGTAGCGCGAAATCCCCCTCCAAGCTGATAACCAAACTGTATAATGCTGCGCAGGAGCAGGGTGGTGGCTTGGTGATGCCCGCCCAGGCTGCATGGGAGAGAGACGTGGGGGAGCCTATCCCGGAAGCGATGTGGCGCAGCTGTTGTGCTCATACTGTATGAGGACATTGTCCCCGAATTATAGGCTGCGCTTGCTGCACTTCAAGTTTCTACACCGAATATATTATACACCTAGGAAGTTACACTCCATGGGATTGGTGGCGGACACTCGCTGCGTCCGCTGCGGAGCTCCGGATGCGGGCTTTTTTCACCTGGCATGGGAGTGTGTGGAAGTATATAAGTACTGGGAGGAGGTGCGACGAGCGATTGCTGAAATGATAGGGGAAGAGATACCCCTCTCTCCTAAGGTAGCGCTGTTGGGATATATGGACGAAATGCAGAGCCCGCATAGACGTTTAGTGGGCCTGCTTATGCTGCTGGCCAAGCGAAGAGTTGCAATGTGTTGGGGCAGAGGGAGAGCCCCGCGCAGATTGGACTGGCTACGAGATGCGGCTTTCTGCCATGACCAACTGTTAGTATTTTGGGAACTCATGCCAGAGAGATCTCGTCCCAAAGATATTTGGAGCCCTTTAAGTGAATACTTGGCTATGCAGACTGTGAGTGCTGTGTGACTGATGTCCCCCAACTGAGTGTATCAATCCCCCCCCCCGAGTCATGCGTGTTACCTTGATGTGCGATAGCCCTGCGTGACGTGGTTGTGCCCTCCTCCTGCCTGCTTTTAGAGGTTTTTGCAATTGGTATCTAGTTGCAGTTCTTCCTGTACGACGGTGGTTGATTAATATCATTGGGTGTTTCTGTCGTTCTCCCTACATGGTGCGGTGGAATGCTGCATCTCTCCGATATGGTGGGCCTTTTTTCTTTATGATTTCCTCTTCTGGAACGGACCCCTGGATACTGGCGGATGGCGAGAGATGCCGGTAGAGTCATACTTGAGATATGTGACACCACTGTAGTTATATGATGTGTAATGACTCTCACATATCCTTATCCACTCGTTTGGAGCTCTGCTGAATTAATGTATGTTTTTTCTTGGTTTGTGCTTAACTGAATAAAACAATAAAAAAAAAAAAAAAAAAAAAAAACATGGACAGCACCTAGGTGATTGCTCCACGGCGAGGTACTGCCGCTGATTTAAGTGGCGGCCGCCCCAAGTAAGTCGCAGCTGGCTGTTGGGTCCAGGCCTGCTCACTGCTCCCAGGGTCAGTCCTGCAGCTTAGGATAGAGTGGGGCAATCAGCTTGTGGATGAGGGCAGTGGAGACGGCGTCCTCAGGTGTGTCGGCAACATGGGCAGTTTGCTCCGATGTAGTGGTGAGCAACTGTGAGGACTATCAGGCCGAGATTACGGTGCAGCCAGACCAGTCACCATCAGACCCTGCGGCACCCCTCAGTGTCCATCAATTGCTCTAGTCTGGTGGGGCAGGCTCCGCTTCAGCTCCCGCAGTACCGGGTCCTGGCCTTCCATAGGCAGCCACGCCACTTTGTGCACATTGGCCACCATTACATCGGAGCACCTCACTCGTGTTGGGCGAGGTCACCGACAGTTCCTGCTCAGTCATGGTTAAGTACTGGAATAGGTGGCCTACACGAATCCTGGAGGCCCCTCCAGGATGCAATGAGGGCCAGTGGCATCCACTGCAGCCCATTATCGCTCGTTCTGTTGGCTTCGGAGCTCAGCATGCAAGCTACTATTGCGGCACTATCTTGGACATGCCCCTGTCAAAACACTTTAGAGGTCCCTTCCCAGCAGTCTTACCTGATGGGAACCATTTTGTCTTTCCAGTAGGGGGTTGGGAAACCTGATCTAAGAACTAGTTTGGAGCCTTTAGAGAACACCTTACTTTTGTTTTTGTCCCCCTTCCTTTGTCTGCTGGGAACCCTGCCCACACTTGACTGGATCTCCCACAGAAGGTTTCTTGTGGACCGTGGTGCTGACCCAGCGGTCCCCCTCTTTAGCAAGAGAGCTTACTATCAATCAAGTGCTGGCACAGCTCTGTAAAACAAAGAATAAACATGTGCTCTTGTGCAATCAAATTGTACAGCCACTGGTAGTCTGTCACATTACTACCCTTCACCCAACTATCCAGTGCTTTGCAGAAAGAAACAACACAATCTACCCAGATCTGTGGAAGAAGCTTAACACTCTTCCTAAACATCTACCTGTACATCTCTGGGGTCAACCCATATTTCTTATTAAGGGCCTCCTTCAAGGTAGAATACCTTGTATTATCATTCCCTTGCAGTGTGAGTAAGGTGTCACTCCCCTCAGGTGGAAACTTCTTCCACAAACTGGCCCCCAATCCTCCTCAGGGGTCTTGTGCATTTGCAAAGCAATCTCACAGGCCTCAATCTAGTGTTCTATGTCTTTCCCCAACCTGTAATCAGTTACCAGACTCTTGGGTATGTGTACTCTCTTCGCAGAGGACAATGACAATAAGCTGCCAACAACTGGGCTGGACTAAGCCTTCTGGGCTTTCAGGTCCAGCTCCTTCATGCTCAGCTCATGAGCCAAAAGGATTTTCATCTCCTCAATGGCCAATCTCTTTTCCTCTAAAGCTTTCGCCCGGTCATTCTCCACTTTGAACTTTTCCAGCTGCAACTTGTGCCTCCTGGCTTCCCGCCTGTCCTCCAGCTCCTCTGGGAATAGACCTCTAGAAGAAACACTGCTGCCTGCTTTAGAAGAGGCCCTCCCTCACTTAAAAAGTTGCAAAAGAGAAAAATAACGTATGTCGGTATGTAATGGTCTGAGATATGGAAGTAGTGTACACCATTCACTGTATCCAATGCACAAATACAAGTCTTATCCTCACCGCTGATCACCAGTGTTAGAAATTGCGTCTCTGGTTGGCAGATGTTTGCACTCTGTCCAAGTAGGGACCACAATCCTAGACAGGGCAAGTAATATATGCTTTGAAAGTTTGCCTGTGACCTCCCTCTTATAGCTTGGCACAGAGCAGGCCGGATAAACCACAGAGGCAACATGTGAAGTATTTGTGTGCATACACACACACACACACACACACACACACACACACAGTAATACATTGAAAACACACAAAAGGGCTCCACACCAGTTTAGAAAAATAGCCAATACTTATCTGAGTCAAACAAGACCAAGCGACAACAATCGAACATGCACAGGTCAGGTTATGAATTTTCAAAGATTAAGTCAAAATGCAGTGCTTAATAGCTCCAACCGGGGATACCTGGTCACGCTGAATTGGGGCAAACCCAAAAGTTCAGTCCAACTGCGATGGAGCACGAGCCAGACATAGGAGCCATGCGGACCCGCTGACAGTACCTTGGTTTGCATCGATGCTCGGGGATGATGCCTTGATCCAAAGGAGGGGAGGCGTTGCACTCGCAGGAGATGTGTTGTTTCCTCACCGTGCACAATCATCGATGCGTCGATGTCCAGAAGCGATGTGGAGCGGTTCCGATGTGTCAATGCTGTATCGGCCAAGTCAGGGCTAGTTGAAAGTCAAGGTTATTGTGTTGCACAGCCAGTGAGCGGTGTCCATGGCTTCAGTGCAGGCAGAAGCCAAGCGTTGTTTCCGCAGTGGGATGCGCCATTTCCAGTTGACGCACCAGTGTTGATGTGTCAGTTTCTTGTGTTACAAGCACCACACTCACCTCCAGGGGCCTAGGACTGGATTTGGCACCATTTGGTAGAGCAGGACTCACAGCAGAGGAGCCCAGGTGCTGGTAGCAAGATGCAGGAGAAGTCTTTGGTGTCTCTGAGACTTGGAGAAACTTTAGATTGCAGGATGAAGATAGATAAGTCCAGTAATCTCACTTTCAGGCAAGAAGCAGCAGGCCAACACAGCAAAGCAAACAGCAAAGGGATAGCCCCTCCTGGCAGCACCATAGTCCTTTTTCCTGGTAGGATGTCCTCAGTCCATAAGTGTTCTGAGTATATGCGGTCAGGGGACCAGTACTTATACTAAAAGAGCCTTTCATGAAGGAGTAACATCAAAGGAATTCTCTGAAGTGCACAAGGATCCCTTTCAACCCAGCCCTGGCTCCAGGCTACCAATAGGGAGTAATCAGCTCTTTGTGTGAGGGCAGGACACAACCTATTCGATGTAAGTGTGAACTGCCTCTCCCTCTCCTCATCCAGGAAGACTAACGGTATGTGGATGAGTGAAGATGTTTCCCCTGTCACACCCAACCCTTCCTGTGTGTGGCTGTATGGAGATAATGCACAAGTGTAGTTGTCACCTAAACCCAGACATGTATTTTCAGGCCGGCAATTTAAAAAACAACTTTACCAAAATATGTATTTGTAAATCGTTAGTCCAGAAACACCAACCTTCATATTTCTGTCTTTTCCCAATTGGAAATTACACTTGAAAGATGTTTCAACCTAACCCAAGATTAGCTTATGAGAGAGATAGTATTTCCAATAGTGAAAAACAGATTTGGGTTTTTCACTCTCTGGACATGTTAAACTTAAAAGTACTTGTCCAACCTTTTAAATACACTTTACCCTGCCGTTAGGGGCTAGCTAGGACCTACCTTACATGTAATAAAAAGGAAGCTTTTGGCCTGTCATGTGAGTACACCCAGGAAGACTATCGGTATGCAGGTGAATGCAGACATATACCCTGTCACACCCAGCCCTTCCTGTGTGCCCTTCCTGTGTGTGGCTGTATAAAGAGGTCGAAATGACAGTTTAAACTGCACACACAGGCAGTGCAATGGCGAGCATAAGACACATTTAAAAGGCTCTGGGTGGCACAACCAGTACTGCAGGCTTACAAGTAGCATTTGACTTACAGGCCAGCGGCACCCATAGTGCACTTTACTAGAGACTTAGCAGTAAATCAAATATGCCAATCATGGAGAAACCAATGTTACCATGTTTTAGACACAGGACACATGCACTTTAGCACTGGACAACAGTAAAAAAGTGCACAGAGTCCTAAAACCAGAAAAAAGCGAAGGTCAGCACACAGTCAAAACAGGAGGCCAGGAAGTGAAAATTCAGGGGAAACCAAGCCAAAAGTTGGCAGGTCTAACAGTTTTTCTTGAGAACATACGTATCTACTGGATCTACTTTTTCCAGCATACAGGGTTTAGACTTTAGTTAATCTCCTTTGGGTATTAGATACTTTTGATCCATTTGTCATTTGCATCTTAGATCAGCACAGGGGAGTATACATCTCTCACCTTATAAGATTGGCTGTTTGATGCACCATTCTGCCTCCTAGAAACATTTTCTATTGCAATATAGAGTTGCATTGTTTTTATTATGTGGCTGGGGTCATTTGATGAATACAGAATATTAGAGAATTTGTTTTTTGATGTGGGAAAAAATATATAACTGTTGATTTCTCCCAGGATTAAAGAGGTTCATGCATAGTTTTTCTTTTACCCTAGGTTTCTCCATCCTAGTCCTGAGGAAGACCCTTTTAGATATATAGGAATTACACGCCGCCTTAAAGGGGCAAAATGTCAACGATATTACAGGACTCACTAAAGAGAGACTGGATATTTGTAGGGACTGAGCAGGCTTTTCATTAAACTACTTGGATTTTTCATTTATATATAAAGTCTATTTTAATAAACGCACTGCATAAGTACGTTTTGCCCTCTGCACAGGTGGAGCCTTTCATTTGTTGAAATTGAAATTGATTGTTGCTATTGTAATTTCTGAGACATATGTGATTCATTGTGTATAAAGACCAATGTGTTCCGATTCTTTGTTTATTCTCCTGCATTTAATATTAGATTAAGTAGGAATATAACAAAATTCTTTATGCGACAGAACCACTTGTGTTTATGTACCAGATGATGCCCAGCTTCTGAGAAACACATGGAAACCCCATTGTAATTTAACGTTCTGGCTCCAAGGGGACATCTAGCAGCTGTGTTTCAGGTCTACACCCATATATTGTACTATTGTGCTGCTCTCTCAGCAGGGGCATGTAGTAAGGGCTTGTGCAACGGTACACTTGTGCTGCTAAAAGTGCCATCTAATAGCCGCCTGTGGGACTGCTGTCTTTTGCTACTGACTAAGATAGGACTTCTACGAATGGTGTTTGCTCCTCAACCTTACGCTGGTGATTTAAGACAGACATCCAGCAATGGTTTGTGCCACTGCACCATTGTGCAGCTGAGTTCATGGTTGACCTAGTATAAGCCAGAAGGATCGCCCCGTGTATTGACTCAACTGGAACTTTTAATATTGGCTTGAGCTAAAGCCACAACCATTGGTTTTGCAATGCAAAAAAGTTCTCAATTGTTAATAGAAGTGTCCAAAGTCCACATAATTCACTATATATTTTTCACATTTTTCTTTTTATGCATGGTTCTCTTTGTTTCTTGATGCATCCAGCCTGATTCACCACTGGTTTTAGCCATGTACATCAGTCTCTGATTAAGAGTGTTTTTACCCACTTCTTGATGCTCTACAAAAATGGCAGTGCTTTTTGGACAAGCTTCCCTGTAATGAGACATTGGATCTCAAAACCTGCGGCACCGCATGCACTCACGCTTTTCTGCTAGGCACTCACTAGATTATTTTCCAAATGGAATGTTTTTACTCACATTTCTGCCAGGCACTCACTAGATTATTTTTTTAATGGATTGTTCTCACTCACAACTTTAAACAGGATGTAGAAGCTCCAATGACATGATGACATCCTACTGGCAATCAAATGTATAATATAACATGGTAACAGGCTTAGACGTAGCATTAGACTTGCAGCATCGATTAGACATGCTCTGAGCCAGCTTTACTCCCCTTTCAGTAACTCTATCCCATTAAGAAACTCTTGCAATTTAGGTCAGTCTGCCAGTCTTCTTCCTCCATTGCTAGTGCATGACTCACAATGCTCCACTGCTCACCCCCTCTAATCGACCCCTCTCTACCCTCCCCAGAGTGACAGGATAGTAACTGTGAGAGTGTGTAGGCGCCATACTGAAGGAAGCATACCTCTAAATAATTAATTGCATGTCAGACTGCAACAAATTCGGTAAGCGACGCTTTCTTCTACAATGTAACATTTTATTTCCGCTACATTGCTCTTTTCTGTTTTTTGTTTTTTTTCAGAAAGACGAGCGGGGAATGACACACACAGGGCAGAGTTGTGGCACCTTGCATGGTGGCTGAATATATGGCTGGAGTGAAGGCCCAGGGGCTACTGGGAGAATGGCATGACGGAACAGAGGGTGGCTGAAGACACAGCAGGGTAAGAGCAGTGGAAGGGTCATGACAAAGACCACATGATGAATGGTGGTGGAAAGAGTTGTAGGAATCCAGCACAGCCTACCTGTCATGACCTGAGTGGTGCCCTAGAGCGTTGCAGTCCTTGATGAAGGCCAAAGTTATTTTGGCAGACTGTATCACAGGCTGAAGTTAAGACAGGATTTGATAGTTGACCATAGGCCTAGAAGGACCCAGTCGGATTGTACTATGTACATCACTAAGGTGGAAGGTGTG
The DNA here is from genome assembly GCF_031143425.1 of Pleurodeles waltl. Classification (NCBI taxonomy): domain Eukaryota; kingdom Metazoa; phylum Chordata; class Amphibia; order Caudata; family Salamandridae; genus Pleurodeles; species Pleurodeles waltl. The sequence goes on along the minus strand of NC_090446.1, from coordinate 117,386,989 downwards.
CTGCAGGCTGTTGGCATAGAAGGTGCTGGACGAACCTTAAAAGAATAGAAAGGGCCAAATGGAGTCGTGGCAATATTTGAGCCAGCGATGAAAGAATGGCATGGCCTGTATAGTGAATAACAGACGCCACCACACTCAGAAAGTCCATATATAAATCAGTCTTTTAGTTGAAAACAGCATAGGTCCATCGAGTGATCAACGTTCCTTAACCACAGCCATCGTAATCAGTTGGATGAACATCTTTGCATGAGCAAGCCTTGAGTGATCAATGTTCCTTAACCACAGCCATCGTAATCAGTTGGATGAACATCTTTGCAGAAGCAAGCCAACACGTGTTTCGTCACAACAAGTGACTTTTTCAAGGCTCAAAGCAAAGGCCCGGTCTGGAAAGTACCAAATGTATGTAGAAAGAAGATAGAATATGCTTCAGAAATCTGGTCATGAGTAACTCTTTCATGGTAGTCACAAGGAAGAAAAGTGGCAGTAAGGATGATGAGTCTCAAATCTCGAAGTACATGCCGAGGAAAGTGCCAGCGTGGAGACAAGTATGTATGGCCTGTATAGTGGTTGATGGTATTTCTCAGTGTAAGCAGTGGGTGAAGGCATGGCTAGACTCCAAAAGTGGCTTAAACTGTAGAATGACACAAGAATTACTATAAGACAATCATAACTTGATATATGGTGGAAGGTGTGACAGGAACCAAGCCACAGTTGAGCTGTGGCACCATGAGAGAGAAGTAACTTAAAGGATAGGACCCAATAAGTCACAGGAGGTTTGATGGGTGTGAATTAGTGTCTGAAAGAGAGGCAAAGTCTATGAAACGGCTGGTGTTGTGCCTGGACAAAATTGAAGACCTTCTTCTCTGGCTGATAACCTCACAGCAGGAAGGTACTCAAAGTGGCTTGGAGAGCTGACAGAAAAGTTAAATGTGTGGCAAGTTTGGAGAATTTGTAAAAAAATGTTTTAAGACTGTATAATGAATAAAGACATTTCTGGGGATTAGCAGTAGCAAAGTGTATGAAAAGCTAACTACATGGGATGAAGGTGTGACAGGATTCCAGTGGTAGCCAAAGAAATAGTAGAACACACACACAGTGAAGTTATTGCCGAATGTGTCAAATGCAGTGGCTGGTCTCATGTGATTACCTTATTATTGGCTTAAGTGACCACAAGGAGCAAGAAGTACAAAACAAAGTGGCTATGCTACAGGTTTGCACCTCCTCCATGTAGATATAGTAAATTGGGAAAAACATTGTCCAGCCACCACAGATAGGACTGCCGAGGGTGCCAAACTGGTATAGCACCCAACCACTTCAGGTGCAGTTGTGTTGATTGAAGAATCAAACAACACGTAAGGATTCAATATTGTTTTACCAAGGCACACCACAATTGTCCTTAAAGTCCATTCCTTAGTACGCTGTATCAATCAAAGTTCAAAATACACGTATGTATATGATGGAAGTTTTATTCATACAATGCATCTTGAATCCAATGAAACAACAGCCAACACATGTTTCGTCAATAAGACTTTCTCAAGGCACAAGCAAGAGTACAGTCCAATGTCCCAGAAATGATGCAAGGTTCACAGCATCGAGAAAGAGCTAAAAAATGGATTTGTTGTTGCCAAAACCTGTAATATCATGTACTACAGCTGGTGGGCACGGCCATGATAAGTTGTATTAAGTCTTCCTGCTTAATGAAAGCAAGTAAGAAAATGGCTCCAAACCACAGGGAAAACGGTGGCTACAAACAGCTATCAGTGAAGCAGCTGGAGTTGGTGATTTCATGGCTCTCTACTCACCTGTTAGACCTGGCACACTGAAGCAGTGTTTCCCCAAATGTTTTGCTTTTTCTACATGGTTTTGCTGACTCTCTTTAAGTGCCTTGACCCTAGGCACTTTCCAACTGTGAGTACAGCGTGAAAACGTGTGCACCTTTCTACCTATGCCAAGAAAATGCCGCTGATCAGTATGTGCGCATATGCCCCTATGTACTTGGTCTGTCACAGCAGGCCTGAATGGGTGCACTTGCACCCGTGTGGTGTCCTTTAACTTGTGTCCAGCTTGCCTCTGCAGGATTGTGCATGCACCAGGGCACATGTGCCCATGTAGTGAAAGAATACCTATGTATGTTTTCACTACACCTGAGAGCTGCTCTGCACATAGGGTAACATGGGATATGTTGCAATTGATCCTGAACTGCAACAGTGGATTGCAGTGGAGCAGTTTCATGGTATTTCTTATCATTGGATTCACAAGGCTAAACCCCTTTCCATGGTAAAGGAGGTTTTACCAGTAATGCTCTAGAAATGCCACTTCTAAAAAGTGGGCATTCTATGTTCTTAAAACTCTCTTTTGATGCCATTTAATTCCAACTCCATTTAACTGAAGGCTGGAGAAAGCACATCTGTGCATTGTATGGTAACAGCCATAAACTTTGGCGCCCGGAACAACAGGCCTCTATCAGTTGAGGGCCTGGCTGGATAGATTTAAGGGAGAGGTTTTGACACTTGGCATCTCAGAGCCAGATCATGGCTCAATTAAAGATAACCATCTGCATTACATGGTCCATGGAAGCAGGACTGAAATTTAGGGGGGGCATTTGTGGTTCAAAGGGGAATCCACTGAACCACCCTCAACTTCAAAGGCACATTTCAGTATATCTACTGGTACCACACTTCAACTACTTAGAGCTATGCTTGCAGGAGTGTGGGACGGAGACGTTCGACCATGTGTTGCACACTGCCAGAGGAATCTGTTGTACATAAGGAGTATGTATTGCCCCCAGAAAGGGACAGCACACCCTTCATACATTGTGGTTGGCCTGGGCAAACTGGTTGCTGCAGTGTGACACTCTGAACTGTGCTCTCCAAGGGTAGAACTGCATGCCCCCTGTTCTCTCATGGAGGTCTCAGGGACATCAAAGACCTCCCATGAGGGACCTACACCTTCTACCGGTGTCATCTGGAGAGCAGCACCCTTGTAAGTACTTGAATAATTGGCTGGACTTTATCGAGCAGCAGCGGTGTGAGCACTGAAGCAAGAATACTATCTGGAGGCTGGTTTTGCCTGGTGTGGTGCCTTCAAAGTAAAGCCCGCATTTTAAGGAGTGTAGCCCTTTATTGTGGGGCCATGACACGCAGAAGCAGCTGGTTTGTTATGAGTGGATTCGCTGGTATGGTATCAGGCGTGGCCCGCCTTTGTTGAGTGTGTCACATTTCTCTCATGTGTCTCCGGATTGCATGCCCATTTGTGGGGTGCCAGTGATGATCCTCGGAGGTGTGGGCATCCTCGGAGAAGTGCTGTGTCTTACCTCGTGGAAACCCACTGAACTTGAGTCTTTTGTGTGTGTAGCCGGATTGTCTAGTGCGACTCAAGTCACCCCACACCTGACATTTTGCCTCATTTCAGGGGTGCATGGAATTGGAATCCTTTGTGTGCGAGCTCAAGGATTGTCTTGTGCGACCCAGGTCATCATGCACCAGACGTTTTGTCTCATCCCATGGAGGTTTGACATTGAGCACTTTGTATTAGCGATCGGGATTGTCCGGTGCCACTCAAGTCATCACACACCAGATCTTGTGCCTCATTCCAGGGAGGCACGACATTGAACATGTTGTATTTGTGATCGGAAGTGTCTGGTGCAGCTCAAGTCATCGAACACCAGATTTTGTTCCTCAATCCAGGGAGTTACAGCAGTGGAATCCTTTTTCGTGTGTTTAACCGGATTGTCTGATGTGACTCAAGTCATCGCACACCAGACATTGTGCCTCATTCCAGGGAGGTACGACATAGAGCACTTTGTGTGTGCAATCAGTCACTGTCTTGTGTGACTCAGGTCATCATGCACCAGAGGTTGTGCTTCATTTCAGGGAGGTACAGCATTGAGCACTTTGTGTTTATGATCGGAATTGTCTGGTGTGACTCAAGACTTCACACACCCAACGTAGTGCCTCCATCCAGGGAGGTCCGGATTGGTATCTCTTCATGTGCAAACTGTACTGTCTGAGGCTTCTCTAGTCATTGCGCCACAGACAGAGGGCTTGGCTCAGATTGGCGCCACTGTGACCAGCGTGTGTCACCTACACCTCTTCCCTGTGCTTTGCAGACCTGGGCCTGCTTCAGAAGACATGGTGCATATACCTCTCTGTGAACTTCTACAGTGGTGACCAAACCTCCATTTGTTGACTCTCATCTGCTTCGCTGATATCCCTTCCTTCCCCCCATATTGTCCCTGAGTGCCTAAACAAGAGTGACTCCAGCCATGTGCGCCCTAGCACCCAGAGAAAGGCTGTCTGCAGCTTCAGCTAGTAAGAAGCAGGGTAGTGGGCCAGTTGGCAGGTGGAGGACGGGTTTTGGGCCCAAGGGAAGGTCTGCAAGCACAGTACCCCAGGTTATTGTGCTGGGAGCAAGTGTATGTGAGTGCATAAGTTACAAGCCGCTTGATATCTGTGGCACTGCTTGATGGTGCTGAGTGTGTGTGTGTGGGAGGAATTTAGGGTGAATGTTGCACCATAGGACGGTGTTGCCAGACACACTAATTCTTGCCAGAAGACTTACACAGTTGACATTAGATTTTACCTGTGCAACCCAGGCTGCAGACCTAATATAAAGTGCTGTATTGCTCTCTATGTACATATTGCTGCTATCGTTGTGAACCTGGGTGCACCCTAGGACTGTGTATATTTGAGTTGGGGTAGTGGCTAGGGTGAATCTCATGCTGACAAGGTTTGCCACCTCATGTGGGGGCTGAGAGGGAATGCATTTTTTTTCTCATGTGTGCATAGTGCAAATGTTGTTTTAACACTGTTGGGTCCAGTACTGCTAGTGTTGTTTCAAATGGTGAGTCCTGCCGAGAGTTGTATGCTATTCATGCTGTGTTAATTTAGGTGTCTGTTGAAAAACGTATTTATTTACACCTCTTGTGAAGTTTCTTTTGTGACGCTCAGCTTAATTGTTTTGTGGTATTGTTGTGCCATTGCTTTACACATTGCCCCTGTGATGAGCCTGACTGCTCTGTGCCAAGCTACCCAAGGGTGAGCATTGGTTATACAGTGAGTGTAGTCACCCCCCCTTGATGGGAGTTGTGAGTTCTGCCTGGCTAGGACCCAGCCTCAGTCAACCAGAATGTGTCACCTCCAACATCACCACTATAGCATGTGTGTGTGCATGCCTGAGAATAATTGTGTGTGTGTCTGTGAGGGTAGCTTGCACTACCCATGCCCAGGTGGTACCTGTTCTCTGTGTGCCAGGAATGAATGCATTACTAAAACCCAAATGATTGCTGTTCTGCTTAGTTGCAGGAAGCAAATACTCATGAGTCTGATATGTGACCTGTCACTTTTGTATGTGGGAACCTTCCATTTCTAATGCCTCGACTGTACATGGTTATTGTTTGTAACCAAAGCTATTGTCTATTATATCTGTCCCCTTCAAAGCCCAACGCTTTCCTTACTGTTGGTTAAGTTGGAGTGGATATAGTAAATTTGACCGCACCACAGTTTAGCAATTTCCCCACTATTTCTTAATTTGGAGTGGGAATATTAAATATTACTTCTACATTGTCAAGTGCTTTTGCTACTGTTGCTTACATTGGAGTGAGAATAGTAAATCTAGCCCCTCCAAAGTCCAATGCTTTCCCAACAGTTGCTTAAATAGGAGTGAGAATAGTAAATCTATCCCCTCCCAAGTCAAACGCTTTCCCTTATGTTGTTTAGGTTGGAGTTTGAGTGATGAATGTGACACCCGAGAATTCAATGATTTGGCTACTGTTGGTTAGTTTGGAGAGAGAATAGTAAATCAGACCCTTTCACACTCTAACACTTTCTTTTTGTAGCTTAGGTTGACTTGGCAATGGTAAATGTTATCTTTCTAAAACGTAATTCTTTTGTTATTGTTTTTTAGGAGTGGTAAATTTTAAGTTTCACTATGTTGATTTTGTTTTGGTGGTGAGTTTGGAATGTTAATTTGATTTTATCTAGTTTCTATCTATTTTTATTTTAATGGAGTGTAATTGTTTCTTGGATATTTATTTTACTTTAGATGTAACATTAAAACAATTTCTTTGTTAGAGATATATCTACTTTACGTTTTGCTGTATTTATATTAGTATTTTCGAATATTGTTCATTTTGATTGTTGTTTTATCTTTTAATATATTTTGTGATTTTTCAGAATATTTTCATTTTATTTAGTAAAACATTTTGAGTGATATTAATTTTAATGCAGTGCTTATGCGACTTTTCCATTTTTAATATAAATGTATACTCTGTTTTTAAAATCTTTAGGCCCATATATATACTTTTTGACGCAAACCAGCGCTGGCGCTGGTTTGCGTAAAAAGTTTACCACCGGCTAACGCCATTCCTACGCGCCATGCGGGCGCCTTTTTTATGCATTGACGTTAGCGGGCGCTGCGGACTAGTCTGAGTAAAAAGAAATGACTCAAACCAGGCAGCGCCGGCGTAGGGGAAAATGGGGGTTATGCATCAAAAAATGGTGCAAGTCAGGTTTGAGGCAAAAATCATGCCTCAAACCGGGCTTGAGCTATTTTTTGACGCACCAACCCCATTGAAATGACTCCTGTCTTAGCAAAGACAGGAGTCATGCCCCCTTGCCCAATGGCCATGCCCAGGGGACTTCTGTCCCCTGGCATGGTCATTGGGAACAGTGGCATGTAGGGGGGGGGGGGAATTAGGCCCCCCTGTGCCACTTTAAAAAAATTAAAAAAATACTTACTTCAACTTACCTGTACTTACCTGGGATGGGTCCCCCCATCCATGGGTGTCCTCCAGGAGTGGGCTAGGGTGGCGGGGGGTGTCCCTGGGGGCAGGGGAGGGCACCTCTGGACTCTTTCCACGGTCAAAGACATGGAAGTGAGCCCACAGGTCCCTTAACGCCTGACCTGACCCAGGCGTTAAAAACCAGCGCACATCTGGCTGTGCGCTGTTTTTTAAGGCCCGCCCTCTCCTGTGCGTCAAAATGACGCAGGAGTATAAATAAGGCGCACAGGCCTTAGCGTTATTTTTTGGGCCGGAATTCCTACCTTGCATGTCATTAACGCAAGGTAGTTTCCCGCATCCAAAAAATGATGCACACGGAGGAATTTTGACGTCCGCGGGCTCGGGCGTCAAAGTTTAAATATGGTGCACGGTTTGTGCCGAATGTGCGTCAAAATTTTTAATGCACATTCGGCGCAAACAGAGTATAAATGTGCCCCTTAGTTTTTATTAGTATTTGTTTTTTTTGTAAAAACATAAAATTAGTTGTTAATAATTATATAATTTTTTGCATTTTTAAAAAAAGTATTATAGTTTTTAAAAATGTATTAGCTTTAGTGGTATATATTTTACTTTCTATCATTTCTCGTTATTATATTTTTATTATTATTATTTTATTATATATTATATTTTTAAATGCCAGTAGGTATTTATAATTAGGACCTCAATACCTTTGACACCATTTGACGAATCTTCACAAAATTTTCAAAACTAGTATGACAGTCAGTTCAACTACTGTGTTGAACGTTTCGGGGTGATTCATTGAGTGGGGGCTGAGAAAAAGGAGGGGGTCCCAAAACACTTTTTTCCCATTAAATTTCCATAGGGATTTTTAGACCGAACCGCTGGATGGAATTACACAAAAGTTGGCAGAAAGGTAGATTTTTGGTCCAGAAAGAGCCCTTCTTTGTTATTTGGTGTAAATCTGTTCAGCAGTTTTACAGTAATTAAAGAAGCACCAAAATTCTATATCCAGGGATGTGGAGCCTCCACAGCTCCTAGAGATCTCATGCTGAGACCTTATTAGTGCCAACACTTCAACCAGAAAGTGTTGTCAGAATTTTTTTTACTCGGGCTCAATCGAGTCCCAAAACAAAAAAAAATAAAAATAATTAAAGGGACAGGGTAGAAATACCCTGACTCCTAGACCTGGTGCTGGGATCATACTGGGACTTCGCTGGGGCAAAATAGCATTTTTTATTTTCCATTTTTCGCTGGGGATCTCAGTGAATCAGCAAACCCAGAGAAAAATTTTAAAAATAAAACAAGCGTGGTTTTCCACACTTTTTTTTTTAAGCCCCTGGATGGGCCTGATACAGGGCCATGTTGATTTATAATTGTTTGGAGGGGCACACGCGGCCCCCCTCTGTGCACTTAACAGTGTTGCAGAGCCACCATCTCCCCAGGGCTTTAAATATATATAGGAAGGGGGCCACATAGACCAACCTCCTTTGGCTCCCAAGAGCCCCGTGGACCACCACCTCCCCAGGGCTTATTATTACTTAGGAGGGTGCCGCGTAGACCTCCTTCCTTTGGCTCGAAAGAGCCCCTGGCACCAACACCTCCCCGGGGCTTGATTAATAAATGGGAGGAGGGATGCATGGAACACCTACATTTTCCCTTAAGGGCCCAAGTAATCATCACCTCCCTGGGTGCCATAAATATAAAAAAAGGGTGAGTGACCCTTCCCGGTCCATTTCTGGCCCCAGGTACTACTACTTCCGTGGGACTGGTGCCATGCCAACTAAAGGAGGAGGGGCTGGGTGGCCCCTCCTCTTGAAGTCATTAATGGCCCTGGAGGCCACCACCCCCCAGGGTTGGCCTCCTATCTCCTGAGGTGCCCACCCTCGGAGATAGCTGTTTGCTTTCACTTGGTGGGAGCTTAGACAGCTCGGACCAAGCAAGAGCAAACTGTAAGTCTGCTCCCAGTGGGCAGGAGCAGGAAAACTGCTCCTGCCCACTCTTAGGGGGATTTTCATCTGTTTTCTTGCCTGATGTCATTATTTAGACCATGATTCTGTAGGACGATATAACTGTTCACACGATTCTGACTGAAAACCATTTTTCTACAATTCAAAATGAGGACTCTTCTCTCAATGAAGGAAGTTCAGATCCAAAACAGCTAAGTTCTTGTTAGTTGCTCCTTTCGAAAGAACCCAATTAGAGGGGAGCCCCTTTTCTGAAAATTCACACAGGCTCTGGAAAACAAACTGATGGCAAAGAAGGAATAATCAATGATTGTGTCTTAAAAGAAAAAAAGATGTGCCTGTTTCCTAAATCATAATTTCAGTTGTCCTCAACTACTGTTCTTCCTACAAGGACAGCAATCCTTCATTTCTCTCTATCTCACTCACTCATCTCATTCAGTAACATTCTGTGACATCCCTACATGACAAGATTGGCACACTTCTTTGAATTTCAGGTACAACACTGTAGGAAAGTGGAGTATTATATGGTGTGGGGGTTAGTCCTCACCGTGTAATACTCTCACACCTACCCCAAAAATGGTCCTTGGATTCGTACTAGTAAATCTTTAGCTAGTCCTGGTAGTATGGCAAAGAGCAGTCAGGCTTTACTTAGAGGAACATGTTAAGTATTTCAGAGCACCAACATGGATGATGAGCAATTGATATGACTCAGAAGACATTTGATACCAGTTTATAAACATAGAGCTTAACTGAGCAAGTATAACTGGAGTTATAGATTTTAGAAACAATATTAAATCACGGCATAACTGGCATTTAAACATTGCATTGAATTCTATGGAAGAAATATCACTAGTGCAAAAATGCACTTAGGAAGCGAGTTGTGTGGAGCCCTTACAGGGTTAAGGTAGTGCTGTCCACAGGACCAGATCACAACAGTCTGCAGTTTTACCTGGCCCATGGCGTCTGGGTGATGTGTTGTTCTGGCTGTCTGTGGTGCTGAATGGGACTCATGTTGAAGTCAATGGCAGGGAGCCACTGACGCAAAGTAGGAATAATCAATGATCGTGTCTTAAAAGAAAGAAAGATGCACCTGTTTCCTAAGTCATAATTTCAGTTGCCCTCAACCACTGTTCTTCCTACAAGGACAGCAATCCTATGTTTCTCTCTATCTCACTCACTCATCTCATTCAATAATGTTCTGTGACATCGCTACATGACAAGATTGGCGCAGTTCCTTGAATTTCAGGTACAACCCTGTAGGAAAGTGGAATATTATATTGTGTGGGGGTTAGTCCTCACCATGTAATACTCTCACACCTACCCCAAAAATGGTCCTTGGATTCTTACTAGTAAATCCTTAGCTCAGTCCTGGTAGTGTGGCAAAGAGCAGTCAGGCTTTACTTAGAGGAACATGTTAAGTATTTCAGAGCACCAACATGGATGATAAGCAATTGATACGACTCAGAAGAAATTAGACACCAGTTTATAAAAATAGAGCTTAATTGAGCATGTATAACTGGAGTTATAGATTTCAGAAACTATATTAAATCACGGCAGAACTGGCATTTAAACATGATATTGAATTCTATGGAAGAAATATCAATAGTGCAAAAATGCACTTAGGAAGCGAGTTGGATGGAGCCCTTGCAGGGTTAAGGTAGTGCTGTCCATAGGACCAGATCACGACAGTCTGCAGTTTTACCTGGCCCATGGCTTCTGGGTGATGAATTGTTATGGCGTCTGTGGTGCTGAATGGGACTCATGTTGAAGTCAATGGCAGGGAGCCACTGGTGACAAACAACCACTTGGAAGTCATGCTTCGAGGAACACTTGCAGGTTTAATGTGGTGCGGGTCCCACGACTAGGCCACAACAGTCAGTTCACTTCTACCTGGTCCGTAGGTCCCGGGTGCATAGTTGTCCTAGCTGTCCATGGTGCTGAATGGGGCTCGCTGTGGTGCAGATTTTACCATACACATAGTGCTGTGTCAAAGGGGGTGCAAAAACCTAGCTGTGGGGGTCAATGCTGGCATCGGGCACAAGTGCTGGGCAGTGCTGTCTCCTTGCAGCATCGCTTTAAGGGGTCAGTCACCGGGCTGGTAACCAGCAAGCTTTGGTAGCATAAACACAGCAAAATGCTTTGGAGATGTCTCGAGGGAGTATTGTGGTGGCCTGTATCTTTGTGGAAGCCCATACTATGACACCCACAATGCACATCACTAACTGGATCCAGTCGATCCCTCTGTGGGCCCAATGGCCAGCATTTATTTTGTTTCAGAGCGTCTTTTTACCAGAAGTTTGCAGGGGACTCTTGACAGTAGTCCAAGGGAGACTGAGGGTGCTTCTGGCTTCCACAGGGGTCCCTCTGGTTGGGAGTGATGAATTTCAGCCAAAGAAAAGGGTTGTTCACACAGTTCCCAGTCTGTTGCCTCAGGATCAGAATATCCCTCTTTTGTCCTTGTGCAGTGGGCAGAGTACGGTTGTCGGTGAGGCAGAGCCCCTCTTCGTCCTTCTTTGAAGGTAGTCCATCAAATCTGAGATTCTGGTGTCAGGGGTGTCCCTTAAACACTGGATTTAGGGAATTTAGGTGTGCGGAGGCTAGTGACCAGTGGGCACCAAGCTCCTGCAACTAATCTATTCCTGAGGTGACTGCATCCGGTGGGACAGGTCACATTTGGCTAACCAGAACCCCCTATTCTGCCACTCAAAACATGGATGAAATCTAAATGTAGTGTTCAGACCAGGCTGCTCACCCTAGAGATGTGGTCAGCCTGCTGGGGTGTGTACAGTTCTGCATACCTAATTTCCCACCTGTCCATGAGCAAAAGTGCTTGGGGGTGTAGGGAGGGCTCTTTCCTAGCTGAGGGACAGCACAGAGGGCTATCAGTGGTGGTGAAGTATTTGAAGCTCACCACCCTAATGGCTCTATTCACTAGCCTGGCTGGGGGGAGGGAGGTGTGACCTCCTTTCTGCGTCAGCCTTTATGCCTGACCTCTGGGAGCATCCATGCTGCCCCACAGGAGGTCAGAAACCTGTCTTGGTGGCAGCAAGCGTGGGTAAAAGTGCAGGCTGACCGGCCAAAGTACATAGATGGGTGGCAAACAGGTAGGCCACCTCTACTATGCCATCTGGGTACATGCCAGCCATCTCTCGACACCAGATTTATGTTGGGCGAGAGAAAGCAAGTTCTTTGACACCAATCAGAATATAGCTAGGTGGTACCATAATGGAGCTAGCAACCCGGGTCTGTCTGGGCTTAAGTCCAATGTTATCTTATGGACAGCCCTGCTCTTATAGCGTAACTTAATGGAAAGGGCGCTATAGAGACATATAAGCTTGTGCTTATGCCTGCACCTTAAATATAATGCACCTTACCTCCTGGGCTGCAGAGGCCTTCCTTAGGGTTGGCTGTATGTATGTAATGCAGTGCATGGGACTGTGCCACTCATGGTGGGAGTAAAGTCAGAATCGAGCAGTTTGCATCATTCTAGCAGTCTGCCATGGCATGCCTTCCATCAGTGGTTTGCCTGGGTCCTCCAGGGTGGCACAAACTTGTGCTGTATCCCTGGGGACCCCTTTCCCACCTATGCCGTGGGTACCATTTTCTAGAGGCTTAAATGGGGGTAAAATCTTGCCAATCAGGGAATTACCTTGTGAACAAATAATTTGGGGTAAGAACATATACACTGGGGCCTGGTTATCAGGTCCCAGTGCACTATCAGTCAAAAAACAGCATCTAGGGGTCCAAATGGGGGCAAAAAGTGGTGGGAGGGCATCTGCAAAGAGCCCAGTTTTTTATACAAACACCAAAACATTTCCCTTATAGGCCACATTTCAACCAACAATCCTAATTGTAAGCATGACACTAGATACTTACTGATCCATCATGGACCAGCTTTGGGACTAAAAAGAGTCAGGGCAGAGCTATATAAATGTCACAGTAGTGGATAACTGGATAGCAAATTGGTGTTAAGGTCAAGCCTTCAAAAAACAGTCTAGCTAAAGTGGACACACACCTTTGCCTCCTCTCTGTGGGATATCAAAATAAACTCTAAAGAGAATGTTAAATGTAGACATATTCTTACATGTCATTTACAGCCAAGCCAAAACTATAGCTTTAACGTTCAATCAGCAATATCCAACTCTATTGGTCTGACTTAACTTCCGATCCCCATCAACTTTTGAAAAACTTGTGTCTTCATGTATAACATGTAATGAAGAGGCTGCTGTTTTCATCATGACAGAACAGGTACATTGAAAAGATATCTTACTGAAAGGGGTTCTTATAGTGCACAGAGGCCTATTTTCTAAGAAAACATCTGTTTTGAAGGCCTACGTTAAACTCCTTTCAGGGTAGGCAGATCTGGAATTCTATCTCATATGCAACAAGATGATTGGCGACAAAATATTGCCCACCCATAGTGGGGACACCCTGTAGTAATTTCTGTCTGAAGCTTCCAGAACACCTATCTCTGCCAGTTTTGAGGTTATGATTGGTTCTGTGCCAGAACTTGCATCTACAGTTAATGCCAACCTGCCAGAGGATCCAACCTGAAGTATAATGGGTTTCTGGACCCCAATTCCTTTTGTTAAAAGAGCTAGCCAGCTCTGATCCCCTCAGGGTGTGCCCAACGATAATGCTGCTCCCACCTGCCCATGAACACCTTATGGTCTCGCACATAACTTCACAGATGTTGTCATACTTTCTAAACTACTGAGCACACCTGTCTACTGTCCTTTGGGAAGAGTTGACAGGAATTACTGATCTGAATGGTGGTTCTTCATGCTTTCTTGTTTGAGGGATTCTAACATTGAATTGATTACCAAGGTGGCATGTAGTTATCTGGGGCAGAATATTGTCCCAGCTGGACAGACATACCCCATAAATAGTGACATATTCTAGGGTTCATTAACAAAGTTCTTCTGGTCATATTCAATGCCAAATGCTTCTTGTAGTAGTGGTTTTTATTCAATGCCAGGATATCTGAAGCAAAATCACATTTTGTGTATTTTATCTGAAGAGGGAGTCCAGCTGCAAACATGTGGTGTACCATTCCAAAATCTGGCATTCACCCTACCATGCATAAGTAAAGATTTGATGGGTTTTCACTGAGCCTCCAAGCTAGAGTTAATTTCATTTGGCATAGGATGTTCAATGCAGCACCATGTCGGACAGTTGCACATCACAATTCTTCCATCAACACAAATGGGTAGAAGGCTTCAAGGTCCTAATATCAAAGTCAAACTCCCTTCCTAGGATGTAAGAAAGGTCACGTTCACCTTTGGGTCTCCCAGAAAGGACCATGCCATGTAGGAGAGATCATGGTGACAAGTACACAATCGGGAAGGATGGACCTTCTGTTGGGTAAAATGTCACAGGCATGTTTTAATAAAGACACTTAAGGTAAAGTGGGAGAAACTGTCATACCAAGGGTAACAAAACAGAATTTTAGATGATGGTGACCCTACCCAAGGGTGCAGAGCAAGTTTGTTTGATCATATTTCCAACAGCCATGCAGTCATTCGTTGGCTTCCAAGGTGATTACTTCATATAGATGGAAGGAACAGTAGTTTTGACACTCCTTTATTAAGCAGTCTAACTCTGCCAAATGCCACATGTAGCTGGCACCTGGTAAAAAAAAACATGGAAATAGAAGAACTTAGTGGCGGAAAACTCACAATGTCAGAGGATGGTAGCACTGTAACAAGGGTGATTAAGCTTTACCCTTAAAGTGGGGCATAATATTATGATTATATACACCTGCATCACCATTTATATTTCTTTTACTCCAGCTGGATATGAGAAATGTCTCAATGTTCTTTATTATTGCTACTTAAAAGCCATAACCAGTAAATCACACATTATCTATGTCGCTTAGGGAATTAAATATATGCAAGCAATAATTGTAATACCCGCCATACTGTAGTTTTGTGGACACCTTTATTTGGATTAGATTTACATGCCTCACATCAGGAAATTGTGAGGGTTTGCAGAAGTAAAATCAAGCACCGTTCAATCCTTATTGACATCACATTGGTGACCCTTTGTGATGTTCTTAACCTGTTAACAACATCATGTTTATACTGAAGGGCAGGGAGTAGAAACTGCTAAAACAAATACGGTTAGAGCCCAATTTATTTAATGTGTTTGCTGCCATTTTCATAACTCCTCAGGCTAGAGGTAGCCAGTATAGAGCCAGTGGTACTAACATGCCCCAAAATTGATTATATTGTGCGATTTTTTTAGGTGTCCAGTGAAGTGTAAGCTCTCTTTTTCATGGGTAGACTCTTGATTACAGGTGGGAAGATGGACCTGAATATAGAGGAAACAGTAGGTTTGCTTTTGGTAGTGGAGTCTGTAAAGGTGTATTAGGTTAAGAAGATGTGGATGTCTCCATTGAAGTGTACAAAGGAGAAACCAAATGAGTAGATGACACAGGACGAGGTTGTGTAAAGTGCTGAACAGACAAGGCCAGTGACAGAACTTAGATGGAAGTCCATTGTTAAATGGGTAGACACTAGACTAGATGAAGGGAAACAGCCTTTACCATGCAGTCTTTACCATGCAGTGCCTTTACCAACATGCATGCCATACATATATACGTACACATGCCTTTACCACTGATGCCTTCACCATACAAGATAAGTATAGTAAGGTAGGTACATATATGTATGTATGTGTGTGTGTGTGATGTAGTTACAGTTAGGACCTAGTTTCCATAGGAAAAACGTTTTTTTAACTTGTATATATCTTTGGCACCGTTTGACAACTCTTCACGAAAGTTTCCAAAAAAGGTGCACCACTGATTTTAGCTATGCATGGGAAGTTTCAGGGTGATTCGTCACGTGGGAGACGAGAAAAAGAGGGGGTCCCTTTTTAATTTCCATAGAGGTTTTAGACACAACTGCAGACCAAACCACTGAACGAAATTACACCAAATTTGGCAAGATGTTAGCTCTTGGTCCAGAAAGCATGCACTTTTGTTTAGTCTTTGAGATTTTAAATGAAAATCCAAATTTGTATATCTAGGTGTGCAAATAATGTGTGTATTATGCCGATCTTGAGCACAGATCTGATTGGCTGCCAACAATTCAACCAGGAAGTGTTGGCAGCCATTTAGGGACTTGGACTCAGCCAAGTCCCAAAGGAAAATATAAAAAAAAAAAAGAAAAGGAGACAGAGTATAAATACCCTGACCCCCTTAGACTTGGTACAGGGGTCCCCCTGGAACTCTGCCCAGCCAAGAAAAGCATTTTTTTTAAAGTTTTGCTGGGAATTAGTGACGAATTTGTGAATTTGCTGCAAAAATAATATAAAAAAAATAAGTGAGGGCACCTGTGCTTGTTTTCAAAGAAAGCCCCTGGATGGTGAAAGTCCCGGGTGCATGTGCATAAATAAAAAATAAAATAAAAGAGGGAGGCACATGTGGCTCCCCCTCCTGAAGCTCTTATGAGCCCCGGGGACTGCCACCTCCCCAGGGATTTACTGAAATTCATGACAGGGTCGCGGAGGCCCTCCTCCATTGGGCTCCAAGAGCACTGGGGACTGCCACCTCAAAGGGCCTTATTTAAAACAATGGAGGGAGGGGGGCACATGGACTTCCCCTCCTGGGACTAACATATGTCGTGGGGTTCACCACCTCCCGGGGGCTAACTAAAGAATGGTGCAGGGCAGGGCATATCCCCAGTCCCTGGGGACCACTACTTCCCCGGGGCCAAATAACATTTTTAAAATGGGGGGGGGGCATACAGGCCCCCTCCTGGGCAGTATATGGCACCAGGGATCACCACCATCCAGAGCCATTAATGACTCTGTTCTCTGCCACTCCCCAGGACTGGCTCCTGTTATCTCCTGAGATGCCAGCCCTCTGGAGATAGCGGTTTGCTTTCGCTTGGCGGGACCTGACAACTACTGCCAAGCAAGAGTAAACACTAACTTGCTTCCAGAAAGCTGGAGTTGTAAAACTGCTCCTGCTTCCTTGAAGTAAAGTTTTCAGCCTCTGTATAATTTTTAAGTTAGGTGTTGGTTCCCGGGGCATGAGTAAGACCCGGAGGGTGATCCCTGTGCCCTCCCCTCCTTTAGTATGTTTAACGCCCCAGGGAGGTGATGGTCCCTGGGACAAAGTAGTCCATTGAAGAGGGGCCACACAGACAATAAAGTTCTAGGAGGTGGTACTCCACGGGGCTCATAAGGGCCCCAGATGCCTCCTTCCTTTATTTTTTTTATAGATATAAGCATGCCCCTGGGACCTGCCCCATCCAAAGGCTGTGCTAAAAACAAATTCAGTCGGTGTTTATTTTCTTAAATTTTTCTCTGGATCCCCAGATCCTCTGCATGGACCCTCGGTTCCGTTCCGTGGACTGTGCAAAAATAAATGGGCAATTATTTTTAAAATGAGGGGTCTCTAAGCGACCCCTCTATGTGTCCCATGGAGTCAGGATACCTGTTTTCTGTCAGGTTGCAGCCAGCCAATCAGGGCCTTGCTTCTCCTACGGATCCGAGTCCAGATCCGCAGATAATCTGTGTCCTAAATATATCTATCTTTTTTAAACTTTAGTATCTCAGAAACTACTGAACGGATTTACACCAAATCACACTTTTTAGTCCATGAGTTAGGTTTCTGCCAAATTTGGTGTAACTCCGTCCAGCGGTTCAGGCTGTAGTCATGTTCAAAATCCCTATAGTAAATGCTTGGGGAAAATGCATTTTGTGACACCCACTTTTCTTAGCCCCAGCTTGATGGATTACCTCTGAACTTTCAACACAGCAGCAGAACAAATTGAAGTATAAGTGATAAAAAATTCATGAGTGGCGCCAAAGTTATATGCAAAACAATAAATGCTACATACTGGCAACCACCAGTAGGTAAAGGTACTTTTCTTATTCATATCTATATTTATAGATATATATATATATATATGTGTATATTTATAAACCAAAGGTTACAGGGACGTTATAGTTAGGTTGACGCTTTTCCCCACACAAAACAATAGAAATTCAGCAGTTATAGTTGTACTTCTAGTTATGCTTATGTTAAGAATCTAGAACTCGTGGCCTAAAGTTACTTAATGGCATGAGTTATAGCTTCTTCAATTGTAGAACAATGCAAAACACAATACTAAAGTGTTCAGTACTGGTATGAGGAAAGGTTTTTTCTTATTAAAAATAAATCCTGGGGGGGGTGGCCAGCCATGGAGGCCAAGTGGAAGTGATCCACAGAGGCTCTGCTACCGTACAGCAGAAAAGTTGAGGAAAACTACCCAACTCACCACACAAACCCAGAATAGGATGCCCCACACATAAAGAGGCAGTGGCAGCTCAAATGACTGAAATCAAGCTTCCCTGGAGTCGGATGAAAGCACACGCCCGGGAAAATGGCATTGGGAACATGGCACTGCAGGCCTCCAGAGCCAACTAACATGCAAAGGATGTGCTACGAACAAGGAGAAAGAGAGCCCAAGTACATAATGGAGGATGCCTGAGAGGGGCAACAAGTGGTAACAACAGAGAGTGGTGCCTCCAGCAGAAGGGGAATCAGAGGCAACGAGAAAGCTGGTGAGTGAGTCGAGGTGACCCTTAGCAGAGCTCAGGAGCCGGGCCTGCGAGGGGATGCTCAGTGGTAAAAGGTAACCCCACTGTGTTTCCTTCCAACATAGGGCAATTTGTCCCCCTGCGCATCTTGGGGCTGGACTTTGCTCAGAAGATAAGACCTTAAATAGCTCACAACAATTGCTTGCTAGAGCCTAAAATGGTGACGCTGAGACCAGCGCTGACTACATCTTGAAACAGGGAAATGAGTTGCGCAATAGGGGGAATGAGCTGCACATCTCGGGTCTGGACATCGCTCAGAAGATAAGACCTTAAATAGCTCACAACAATTGCTTGCTAGAGCCTAAAATGGTGACGTTGAGACCAGCGCTGACTACATCTTGAAACAGGGAAATGAGAAGTGACAAAACAAAATAATGAAAAACAGGGGCCAGTCCTGATACACCAGGCACATAATTCTTAGACTATGATAAAGAGAGCCAAGTGGGGTCTGTTCATGAAGGGAGAAACATATTCAAGTCTACGGGGAATCTGCCAGAAAATGGAAACACCCAGAGAATGTGTGCTCCGTGGGCCATCTGCCAATGAAACAGCAGTATGGACATCGCTGACTCCGCTGAGGGATCTCTCTAGGCTGAGAGAAAAGTGCAGCACAGTTCTAAAGTTACAACACACCATACCATCATGTGAGATATCGGAAAACACACTTACTAAGAGCTGAATACTGGAATCTACCACGGTGTTCACTAAGAGAAACACTTTTCCCCAGGGCTCCCCACACCCCATATATGCCGCCAAAAAAGCTACAAAGCAATATCCAGATACTTCACTGCAACACAAGCACAGTATAATAACCCCCCTGCGGCCATAGGAGATACTATGCCTTTGACAAAGCAAGATCTCTTATCATCATTATGTGAACTCAAAGCAAAGCTGCGTGAAGAACTTAAGGCTGACATGACATCATCCCTGGAATCACTACGCACTGACCTTAATAATCGACTGACCAGTCTACAGGGTGATGTGGACTCTGTGGGCACAAGAGTTCTTGATTTGGAGTCTAGGGTGCGTGAACTCGAACAAAATGCGGAACAGCTGGAGAAACATACACAATCCCTACATTGCAATTTGCAGGCTTCCACCCTGAAACATGAGGATTTAGAAAATAGAGCCAGGAGAGAAAACATTCAAATAAGAGTCTGGAAGAAGGGGCAGAGGGGCCAGATCTAGAGGCCTTTATTATAGGACTTTTTTTCAGAAGCATTAGGCAGTTCGCAACCGAAGGTCAAGTTAGATGGAGTGTACTGAGTGGGAAGCCCCCAACAGGTGACAGTTCCCTACACTGGGATAGCTTGACCAAATTACATTCCTTCAAAGTAAAGAAGGCAATTTTACAAGAAGACAGGAAATTAGACTCAATCTCGTTCCAAGGGACCACATGCTCACTCTGTCAAAACGTCGCTTCTGCGACCCTGCTCTGCGCCAGCAATTCAGATCGATCACAGATAAACTAAGGCAGGAATGCATTAAGTATAGCTAGACATACCCTTTTGGCCCAGCCTTCAACCTACGCAATAAAAAACCTCATGTAACAGAATTAGAAGAAGCAATAACACACTTAGAGATACCTGGATCTAAGGCACAAGACCCAATGGAAGACAGGAGAGCAAAGGAAAATGGAGAAAGAGGCACCCTGAATGAAGGACAATAGCTTACTCAGCGTCACCTGCGATTTCAGAGGAAATGCTAAAATGTCAGAAAGAGCACACTCCTTTAACAGTGCTCGGTTTAAACCTAATTTGAGGGATCTAACAAGGTCCGGGACCATTGACAACACAGACATCCCAAAGACGACCTACGGTGGATTAATATCTACAAATGAGTTAAATGATGAGATCTTAAATAACATCTATTGAGGTCAAGGCACAGAATGGACTATGACCCGGGTGATGTCACGTAGCCAATGGGCTCCTAAGATGTGTGCACAATGGTCTCTGAATGAATTGCCTAACCTATGTCTTTTTTGGTAGATATGAAGTACAAGTTGGGACCTGTAGTTCCGATAATTTATGTTTTACAACTGTTAGGGCTATATAGGCTGGCGAATGGATGTTGATTTCAAATGTCCACAAATGGCATTATTCAAACTCACTGGTGTAGTATAGCGTGGTGTGAGTTGAGGCAAGGACAGGGAGCGCTTAGGGACTGGTGGGGCAGACAAAGAGGAGAGGAGGAAAACAGGTCCTCAAAGGGGCGGAAATCCAAACACAGGGAAAGAGGGGCTGCCAAGCACTTTGGTGATTAACACTCTCTTGTGGAATGTAAGGGGTTTATATGCGCCAACTAAAGGACAACAAATAAGGAAATACCTGCTTGAGAAACATTATGACATAGTGGCACTGCAGTAAACACACCTCAGAGGGCTGAAGACTATAGCCTAAAGCATAAATCCTACCCCTTGATTTGTAGATCCTCCACATCTATAAATCATAATGGAGTAGCTCTGATATTTCACTCCTCCCTAAGACTTCACACAGAGAGGTACAAAACAGATAAAGAAGGGAGAATAGTCGCAGTGAGAGGCCATATTCGAGGGAGATTATGCACTGTTATAACAACATATGTCCCTATCTCCAATCAAGTAATGTTCATACGCTCCTTGCTCTCAATGGCCAGGGTGGGGGGGGGGGTTTGCGGGAGGAGATATAATGCTAATGGGGGATTTCAGTCTCACATGCACTCAGGGATGGATAACACACATCCACAAAGAGCTCAAACAGGGAGCTTCATGAAAGTACTGAAACAGGCGACAGGAGACCTCGGCTTGGTTGATTCTTGGTGGTCATTACAAGCGATGACCAAAGATTACACATTTTTCACTCATGTACACTGTACCTGGTCATGCTTATTTTTTTTTTTTTTAGAAAGACACTAATCCACGGTCTTAGAGAGGCGAATGTCCACCCAACTGCACTATCTTACCACACTCCGATCTCACTATCTTTGGACTGGGTGCCTTTACTACTAAAACACAAACGCTTGTTTTTCCCCAACACTCTACTATATAACACACAGCTGCAAGAGGAGCTGTGTAAATTCATAAGGGATTTTTCCCAACTAAACTACCCAGAAGACACCACACCCACTCACAATTAGGACGCATTCAAAGTGGTAATAAGAGGCAAATGTGTGGCGCTGATGTTAGCAGTGAATAAACAGAGGTCAAAAGAGCGGCAAACACTGGAAGAGGAAGTAAAACACCAAGAACAGACATAAAAACACCCCCACATGGGATCTTCAATGCAAGGTAACAGCATTGAGGGGAAGCTCAACACTATATACACAAACAAGGCTGAAATAACACTACTACACCTTAAACATAGATCATACATGGAAGGCAATAAAGTAGGAACATACTTAGGGAGACAACTAAGGGTTGGAAGAGAGAAGGAATATTTAACAAAGCTGGGGACTTGGAGATCTTAAAAGAGGGGAAAGCCCAAATGTTTGGCACCTTTTATGAATTGCAATACAAAGCAGACCACACAGATAGACGCCCCCAACATGACTATCTCTCCACAGTGGACCTTCCACAGGATAATACCAGATCAAATGAGCAGTTGCAAGAATATATTACTGAGGAGGAAGTATTGAAGGCTATGGGCTATAGGGACTCTGAAACCTCACAAATGCCCAGGACAAGATGGGTTCACAGCTCACTTTTACAAGTCATTTAGATAAGAACTAGTATCCCACTTGACAGGACTAGTACCCCACTTGACTATTTAATTAACCAGAACAACACTTATGATTTGGGACACAGTAAACAAATTGGCCACTTGGACTACTTTTCCATCCCCCTTCGCCCCAATTCATTTCAATCAAGCATTTCCACTAGTCGCTATTCCAGGCCCCTTTGATGCATGAAGGAAGGGAGGATGCTTTACTTTATCAGACCTCTTCCATAATTGGAATATGCTAACTTTCGAACATTGACAACGGGATTACCACCTCCCTCCCTTGGAGCACTACCACTAACTCCAACTGAGACATTGGGCATTATACCCAGAAGTTTGTGAGGCCGCCACCAGAGAACTTACACTAATCGAAAGATTCACAAAGGGTGCTGGATCCTCTAGGGGAGCCTTTTTTCTATACTTGTTACTGGTATCCACACAATAACTCCTTTCAACCACTGTACACATCCTTCTGGAAACACACACTGGGGAAAGAAATACCAGAGGGGTGGTGGAAAACATTATGGAGGGACATAACAAAACATAATCACTCACTAGGCATGCGAGAGGCTCATTATAAATTAGCCTAAGATTGGTACCTCTAGTCCATCAAATTAAAAAAATGTATATTTCCCCAATACTTCTGATCCTTGTTGCAGAGGATGTGGATTGCTGGGGGGGTTTCGCCACATATGGTGGACTGCCCCGTGATTCGACCATATTGGTCTGAAATTCTAGCCCAGATTTAGGAAATGCTGAGCTACTCAATTCTAGAAACCCCAGAATTCACTCTCATAGGATCAGAGATGATTCTTCAAAACATCAAACTAAGAGCAATAAAACAATAATGTGGCTCTGACTGGTAGTGGCAAAGCTTACAATTGCAGCAACCTGGAAGAAGAAAGAAGCCCCAGCACTATCACAATGGCATGCTAGTCTCTGGGGAGCGATAACGATGGAACAATTGGCAGATATTTTCAGAGACAAATTCAAAAACTTTGAGTATACATGGGTTTCATTGGTGGAATATCTTTCAAGGGAACTCCCATTGACGACTTGTTCCCCATGTGTAAGAGCATTGCACCTAGGGCCAGATGCAGGAAACGGATAGCGACTCGCAAACGGCAAAAATTGCCGTTTGCGACTCGCTAATCGCGTTTCCCTCTGCAGAAATGCATATTGCGAGTCGGTACCGACTCGCCATATGCATTTCAGAATCGCAAATAGGAAGGGGTGTTCCCTTCCTATTTGCGATTCGGAGTGGTATGCAATACCATTTGCGACAGCATATGCGGTCGCAAATGGTGTCGCAGTTACCATCCACTTCAAGTGGATGGTAACCCACTCGCAAATTGGAAGGGGTCCCCATGGGACCCCTTCCACTTTGTGAATGGACCCACAAATATTTTTTCAGGGTAGGTAGTGGTCCAAGGGATTTTTTTTTAAGTGCATCTCGTTTTCCTTTAAGGAAAACGGGCTACACTTAAAAAATAAAAAAAAACTGCTTTATTTAAAAGCAGTCACGAACATGGAGGTCTGCTGACTACAGCAGGCCTCCATGTTTGCGAGTGCCCATAGTCGGTATGGGGCCGCAATTTGCGACCCACCTCATTAATATTAATGAGGTGGGTCTTTGCGACCCCATACCGACTCGCAGACGGTGTCTGAGACACCGTTCTGCATTACAAATTGCGACTTGCAATTTGCAATTTAGCTACATCTGGCCCCTAGTGCTTAATTTGTGCTTGTTGTTGCCGGTGCAGAGCACCAGGCACTTAGTTTTGAGGGTCGACACTTATTTTTCTGCCTCATGCATTTACTGCCAGCAAATTACACATATGGGAAAGGAGGAGGAAGAGAAAAACGAAAAATTGTCACAATGGAAGAAAGCAGAAAGCTGCAAGGGTGAGCCAAAGGGGCAGACAGTGGCTGTAAATTGATTAAAGAGGCCCTAGATGGCTTCATAATTACGCTGCCTCAGTGTTCCGTGTTCGCACATTTAATTGCAGCAGCAGCGTGTTTAAGAGGAGGGCTTTGGGTACCGCCACGTTTTTATTTACAAATTAAGCACTGATTGCACCTATTTCAGTTTTAAAATGTGGACAGGCCTTCGAATAATTACCAATAGACGGAACGGCAATCCATTCCCAGGAAACTTACGTTCTTTGTTTACTCATTATTTTTATTTCATTTATTTATTTATTCTTTTTCTTCATTAATTTGTACAACAATACACAGATTTGACTGAGAACATATGATTGTATTGAAATGGCTCTTGGTACTTTATTCCTTTGCTTGTAGAGATCACGGTTATACTGTGTAACAGTGTTGTATCATATCTCTCGACCTACTGTGTAAACTCTTTTTGAAGGCCATACTAGGCATTGATCTTAGAAACCTAATAAAAACTGTTTTCCCCCAAAAAAGAAAAAAATCTCTATTGGGTCTCTGTTTGAGTGAAATTATAATACAATTGGTAGGTTGCAAGCACGAGCAGAAACGAGCAGGTACTCGCAGATAGTAGTGAAAGCTTGCAAATGTGATGCACTGAACAGAAAAATAATTGCAATCCCAATGTTGGTTGCACATTCATTTGCATCACTCCACTGTTAAAAAAACATATTTACGATGATGTAGGGGAGCACCAATGGCCTGTGGGATGATTGTCATGGCGACGATGATGGAGGCGCTGTCTGAAGACAGGCTGGTTCTTCCTTGCGACCCTGATACCACGCCAGTCAACCATATACGTCAAGCTGACGAGTTGCTATCTCTAAAGGAGTATCCACATTTTCATATTTACATTTTGTACAGTTTGAATTTTTGTCAATTTTACTCTTTTTTTCATATTTCTTCTTGTTTTTCGAATGTTTGATGCCTTTTAACTGTTTTTAGAGGTGGAATCTTATAATTGTATGACGTTTATTGTTAACTTCACCTTTACCTTGTAAATTTCAGATATATGTTATTAGTAAATAACAAGCTAACATTTTTTCTTCTACAAGATTAATGTTTATTTGTCAATTTCTAAAGAATATTTTCCCAGTCATTCTCAAATGGGAAAGGGTCTCTCGGGGACCCGTTCCCATTTGCAAATGCAAATGCAACTTGGAGTTGGTAGTAAATTGTGAATGTTCTGCGTCTGCATTTCCCTTTCAAAACATTTGTACATAACATTCCAATGTGGTATTCTGAAGGGACACCCTCAAAATGCCCCTTCCTAGTACCGAATCGCAAAATCCAAATTGCAATTAGGTAACAAGCTACTGAATCGCAATTTGGCCTTTGTACATCCTAAAAAGCATTTTGCAGACACAACAGCCCAATTTTGCCAATTGTGCAATTTGCATCCTTCAAAATGCTTTGTACACCCAGGTTTCAGACTGCTAGCCATTGCCCTTAAAATAGTGCCAACATATTTAGGATGCTTCTAAACTTGAAGGACCAGATATACAAGCTATTTCTCATTTGCAAACCCTGAGTTTTGCAAAATCTCAGGATTCACAATTGCAATTTTCCAATTTTTTTTATGTAAGAACACATTTTACAAGTTGGAAACGGTTTTCCAACTCATAAAATGTGTTTTACGGCCCATATCTAATCACAATTTGGAAAGGGTTTTGCATGCAATGTTTTAATGCTTTGCAACCTCAATTCTAGTAGCAAATCATCGATTAGTTACGAAACTTCAACAGAGGCAGTAACTGGTTTGCACAGGGGAATGGATCTCCCCTTTGGGCATTGTGTTGGCGCCCTCCTGGGGAGTAGAGAATGGACCACTATCTTCTCCTCATGTTGTTTTTCCAAATGAAATACGTTTTGTTTTTTTAAGCTGCATCAAGCCTTTAAGGAACACAAACTCGTTTAAAAAAAAAAAAAAAGTTTCCAATTTGGAAATGCAAGCACAGGGATGGTGATCTGCTGTTCCTTGCAGGCCACCATTCCTGGGTTTGTACCCTGCCCAATTAATATTCATTAGGCAGGTAATTTTACAACCCCCTGCAAATGGTGATTTCCAGTACGACCTATTGGTGCGTAGGTTGCTTAATAAAATCCAATTGCAAAAAGTCAGTGTGCAATTTACGACTACTTTTCATGAGTGGGTTGTTACTATATCTGGCCCAAGTGTTTAGCTGAAATAAAAAAGTGTCTGAAACAATTGTTGCATTGAAAACAAAGTGGACAAAAATACTTTTATGACCAGTACAAGATCATATTTGTATTGTGCCTTAAATACGTCTAAATGATTTAGGTTTTATTTCCTGCTACAGAAAAAGCTCCTTACGCTCTCTTTGTATTATTTTGCAGTGTTAACACTGTCTGTATAAAGTGTCATTTACTTAATGGAGACGGACAGAGTGGTAAAGCAATAGTTTGTGACAGAAGAGAGGTGGTTGGCGACGTAAAGATTGAGAAAATCTTTACTTGTCCTTCTAGACCTTACCATTTCTATTACTCAGGTGAGTCGGAGGTCACTGCTAAGGCAGAAAAGTGCCCACGCGGACCGAGAAGAGGAAGGTCAAGGCAGGTGCAGAGAAATAATGTATTAGATTTCATCCTAGGTAACTGTGAAAATTCTCAGGCCAATGCTTTGATTTTCACTTTTGAAGCGAGAAGCCCTATTGTCACGAGGAATGTAGTTCTGCCAATGAATAACCAACAATTAAATGTACAGTTTCTAGAGCTATGTGCATGTGTCTTATTTTAACACTGTGACCTAGTCCACTATTCATCAACAAAGTCACCCTTGCGTTCTCTTTCTTACAATTGAAGAAACAAGACAGTTGGACACTAAATTGCACATGAACAATATTGTAGCAGGACTAAATGATCTAGATTCAACCACAAAAAGAATTTATTTTAACACGCTTGTTCAATCTTTGTTTAGGCACTGTTTACCTGGTGGAAACCAAACAGCTTGAGTTTTTGCTTGTTCCTGGGTGCCCATGTATCTCAAAGATGAATGTATAATTCAATATTTTTCAGCATTACAACAGCTTGAATGAGCTAAAACTAAGTAAAAAGTCAAAGTCGCTCTGATCAGAGGGCCCCAAAAATGCTTACAGTGGCACAGTTGTTGGGGTCCGGGTGCTTCAGAGCAGCATTCCCAATTTGTGGGTCAGCTTCACTGGTGGGTTGCGAGCTGATTTGTGGTGGGTCATGAAATCCCTTTTGTATGTCCTAATCATCAAAATATTTGGTTTAAAAAGTAAATGCAAAATGCTGATTAATACCCTCATGTTCCCAGTCATGTGTGTAACTTGCATTGTCCTGCATGACTGTTTAATTCATGTTACAGCACATAAAGCACTGTTTCTGTACTTCTCAAGATGGGGAGATGTGAAGATATGGAAATATGGAAATAAGTCAGTGGGAAGGAGTGAGTTACCAACCAAGCAAAAGCTTTAAATGTGACTGACTCTGGCTCAGCCCTACCGGCCTTTCAGCACAGCTAGTCTTCAAGTAACTACATTTTCTCCCTCTGGCCTTAAAGAGGGGCACATGCATCCAACAAGACCAAGACACTGCAAGCTACAGCCCCAAACTCAAGCTGAGGCAATTGATCTTCAAAAACAACAGATAAGCAGATGCTGGAAATTTGTCAAGGTCGGGAAGGTCCATGTATCATCTCTCAAAGGAGCTTGATTTTAGCTTTCAGGGGTCAGAATCAAACTATGCCCATATTTTATTCTATGTAACACAAGCTGAAGAAAGTCCCTGGGTCTCAAAAATCTGTTTATTTCTACCAGACTGTACACGATTGTGCTATAGTACAACAGCCGGAAAATGCACACAATTGCCCTGTGCATCAAACAGCTTGGGCCGTTATTGCAGGCAGCAGATTTCTCTCTTTAGACTAAAAATTTCACACTGCTCCTGTCCTTTAAAGCTAGATGGGTCTCGAAAAATTGTTCTAAAAATTGGATCGTGGGTCTAAATGTTTTGAGAAGCGCTGCTTTAGAGAGCATTTGCTGGGGTTGCTTTCGCCGCTCAGTTATTACTGGGTGTTTAAGTGGGTCTGTGTTAGGGCTGCCCAGCACATGCACACATCTCACCCATCACTTAGCAGCCAGGCTCCCCGCAATCTCGGGCCCTTTGATGTGAATGTGCTTAATAGTGTCGCAGATTCTCTCCTTCCCTCTTCCTTCGATGTTAACAGTTGTCGCCACGGGTCCCCCCTCTATGTTCTTAGCATCCAGGGGAGCGAGGGCGGATTTCTGTGTAGTTGAAGCGCTTTCCGTATTCAGAGTGCCAGAGAATGACATAATTGCCCCATTCTCTGCTGCCTGACACATGACACCTGAGCAGATAATGTATTGTTCTCCTGCAGAGCTTTGCTCTCATCCCCGAGCACCCCACGGCATTCGTGAAGAATCACATGAGCTCTTCGTCACCTAGAGCTTTTTAGCCTTAAACCCTTCTTGGAAGCACCACAGGTGGCAAAAAGAAGAAGCTTTTGCCTAAAGGAACTCGGCACATTTGCGACTCGCTATCTGATG
Source organism: Pleurodeles waltl (assembly GCF_031143425.1). NCBI lineage: Eukaryota > Metazoa > Chordata > Amphibia > Caudata > Salamandridae > Pleurodeles > Pleurodeles waltl. Next base: position 117,358,497 of record NC_090446.1, on the reverse strand, counting down.
GCTTTAGCACTAATCTGTGCCTGAAAACAAGCGTATTGTTTTACACAGGGGAATGGTAAGCTACTCGTATCAGAGGGTCTCATCTTGATATTGAGAGCATCCTACTGTTATGGTGCACATTCAAGCAATGGGTTTTAGGAGTGTCTGAAACTTGCATAATTTGCTTTTGCATAATTGCATGACGTTTCAACAAAATGTAGTGTAAGTGTGAATAATTAAATGAAAAGCAAATCCATAATTTCGTACTATTTTTAGCACAAAATGAGTCCATGTGGCAGTTGTGGTCAAGAAGATGTGTTTAAACAAAAACAGTGTGATAAAACCCAGAGCCCAACCAGTGAGCCCCCAACCCAACACCTGCCACACGCAGACCGACAAAAACGTGTTATCCCGGGGCCCCAGCCTTGGGGACCCATCTGTTGGTTATGATGACTGTTGTAAACAAGGATGGATGCTCGTAGATTATAAAAGAAGTAGGTTTATTAACTTAGTTGAAGGTTACAGATAAAGGCCCACCAGGAGCAGCATCCTGCAGCTCAGCCCTTCTCACTCCAACTGTCCACTCATCCAAGCACAAACACTGTCAACATTCCAACCATACAATGACCTCACTCACTGGCTGAGTAGCGGGGAACATTAAGGTAGTAGGGAGAATGCATAAGATAGAAAGAGGCCACAACACATCTCCCCCCTTAACAAAACAATGAAATATTCAACAGAACGGAAAACGGCAAAACACCCTTCCTCAACCTTCCTCCAAAACTGCGTACCACCCCATCGAAATAAACAGTACAGGTTACCAAACACTCACTCTGCATAACTTCAATACTCCAATGGGATGTAAGAAGGTAAAAACAGTTAATCAATACGTTCCACAAATTTACAATACAAGTGTACAAATAACACAAAACTTCCCTGCTCACCCAACAGAGAACACTAACTACCTGTTCCCCTCCACATCATGCACACTATAACAGGACCAACCTGTTGCCTTCCACAACTCAACGCTCAACAGGACTAGAGTTTATTTCACCTCTACTGCATTGGGGTGTAACCACCTACCCCATCACCATTCACTTAAAGAGAACCAGGGTCTCACCTACCCTCCACTGCATTGGGGTGTAAACATGTCCCCTTATCACCATTCACTTAAACAGAACCAGGGTTTCACCTACCCTCTACTGCACTGGGGTGTAATCACATACACCCATCACCCTATACTCAAACAGGACCAGGGTTTCACCTACCCTCTACTGCATTGGGATGTAACTACCTACCCCCTTAACATTGGGCCTAAAACACTGCCCTGCATCCTTAACCCCATAGGAAGGATTGACAAATATCACTGGGGTGTACCCCCCCCCCCCTTGACATTGGGCTCAACACACTGCCCCCACATCCTTAACCCCATAGGAGGATTGACACATATCACTGGGGTGTATCCCCCTTAACATTGGGCTTAACACACTGCCCTCACATCCTTAACCCCATAGGAAGGATGGTCAAAAACACAATCCCAAATATGGATCAAAATACTAATATCACAACATAAGAATGTCACTCTGCACGGGACTCTAGCATCCAACCTCAAATTATACATTTCTAAAATCAAGCATGGCTTTAAAACTTCAGGCCAATATGCACACGCAAAATATGGTAAGCATAATTTCATGCTAAAATAGCATTAGGGTGCACCTCTCATGCGTAACATACATGCCACGACTCAGCAACTTTAAAACATGTCAATAATGGCATAACATTTCTCAATTCAATACAGCAATAAAAATTAATTTCAGCAGCAGCAAACAATGTCAGCATAAACATAACATTACTCAATTCAACCCAATGCATCTTTAAAATAGAGGGTAGCAGTATTGAAAAATATACTCAAGCAATGTATGGTATTGAGTAAAATGCACATGACAGTAAACCTAAAGTTAAATTATTCCAGGAAAATATTCAAATACTCCACACCGGTGAGCGACTTCTCACGCGAATACATTGCCACTGTACAGTTTATCCCATTTAAATGAACGCACAGTTCTTTATCCTCATATGAAAAATTGGCACACATGTTCTTCACTGCACATGAGCTGTTCCCATGTGCCAGGTCAGCGCTGTAGTCTTCCTCTCAGAAAACTTCCTGGAAACAGATCAGGTACCCAATGATCTCTCTTGTAGAATAGGAGATGGGGAAACTCAGCAACCCAGTCAACAGGTAGACTGTAAATGTTACTCACAATGTGTGCCCTAAGGACAGTGCTTCAAGCGGCTGCTGCGCAGGTTCACTGATCACTCTTCAGATAGTGTTTAAATGCTGACACCAGTTGTTCCTCCATCTGACTTTCTACTAGGTTACCAAATGTTTAGTGCCATACATTTTTAACTCTGTACACAGGCAGTTCAGCAGACCATTTCCTCAATATGCCCAGTCCATACAAGCAGGTACAACAGGTCTGGCTCCATGCACAGCTGAGCAGCCCACCTTCTCAATCTTCAGACCACTGCACTCCCTGTTTGCTGCATACCTAGTAGACTAAACAGCTTGCCTTGAAGTTAAACAGGTCACTCGCCCTCTAACTTCTGTTGAGTACAGGCTGTCTGGTAGACAAGACACTGGTGGGGCTTCCAGGGCATTCTTCTTCACTTCAGTCTCTTTTGTTTTCCATTTTTCTCTTAGGTTTTCAATCTCTCTTCTCTTGGGTTTCCTCTGTAATCTAGTTCCTCCTTAGATTTTCTGTAGGTTCAGTTTCTTTCTTTTTTTCACGTGTTGGTTCTTCCTTAAATCGTCGCCAGTTTTGTAATCAAGGATGGATGTTCGTAGATTATAAAAGAAGTAGGTTTATTAACTTAGTTGAAGGTTACAGATAAAGGCCCACCAGGAGCAGTATCCTGCAGCTCAGCCCTTCTCACTCCAACTGTCCACTCATCCAAGCACAAACACTGTCAACATTCCAACCATACTATGACCTTACTCACTCGTTGAGTAGCAGGGAACATTAAGGTAGTAGGGAAAATGCATAAGATAGAAAGAGGCCACAACAATGACTTTAGTACTTCCTCTCCAACCTCAAAAACAAGGGAGTGGGTGGGTGGGATAACGCTGGTTCCCGGGTGCACCGGCCACTGCACACAAAAGGCAGAGCCTTTCTGGGGGGTGCTTAAATAGCCCCCCCCTCCAGTGTGCGGCAGCTGGGCCCAGAAGTGACGGGACCCCGTGTGCCCCCAAGTATTACTTCCGCCCCCACACCTCGCAAGGTGTGAGGGCGGAAGTGCCTATGGCCAGCCCGACGCACAACTAGTGCAGGAGGTTTGGGCCACGGTGGGCCCGAGTACTAAGGGCTTTACCATAGAACCCGGAGGCCACCAGAGAGCCCTCACCCCAACACCTGCCACACGCAGACCGACAAAAACGTATTTGTTGGAAGGAATTTTATTTATATATTTTACTAATTATCTCATAAAAAACACAAACAGTAATAATTCACCTGCAAAACAATCTTCAAAACATATTCATAAAAAACATTTATAAAAAATAATTTCAATAAGGTTTATACATCAACCATAAATCAATGTGACAGGATCCCTTCCTGTCCTGAACCTCCTTTGGACCACACAGGTGAACCGTACCTCACCTGTATCCCGGGGGGGGGGGGCGGCTCCCCCGGCTTCACCGTTCCTTGTCCTCATGCTCTGTGTTCCGCACACTCCCCAAACACCAATCTGCCAAGGGGGTGTAACAGGGCGGCCAGGAGCGGGAGTCCCATGGCCAACCCAGCGATCTGGGCTCCCTACCCCCAAAGCTGGTGTGTACATCTGCAGGTTGGTTCAGGACTTCAGGATCCTACCTCTGGTGTTATCCCGGGGCCCCAGCCTTGGGGACCTCTCTGTTGGTTATGGTGACTTTAGTACTTCCTCTACTGCCATGAGGGCGACAGGGGGCCCAAAGGTCCTTCGCCCTCCCCAACCCCAAACAAGCTGCGAGAGAAGGACCAAATGTCCACAATAAATTGATCTGTTCCTACGTCAGATAAATGTACCATATCCCTGTGGAACATATCTAGTCCTTTTAGAAGTTTATGTGGAATGTTCCATAAGTATCCAGGACCAGGGCACAGTCTTGCCATTTCAGCGTAAAGCCTAAGAACAGACACATTGATTGTCCTTGATTTAATGTTCGGACCCCAGTTGCTGCCAGGCACCATATGTGAACATGCAATGGCCGCATTTGGGAACTCTTTGGATAACCTTGTGATTTCTGCGAAAATTGTTTCCCTGAGTGCTTTGCATCCCATTCGCACCAAGTCATTGCCACCAATATGAATAACAGTGAGATCCGGGAACTGAAGTCCCTCACACCTTCTTGCCATTACCACGAGTTGCTGGAGCTGCGTGATTCCCAGTCCACAAACCCCACACCAACGAAAAGCCACATCCTGAATCGCCGCCAGCTTAGGCTTACGGAGCAGTTGCAACCTGTAGGCCGCCCGCCGGACAAAAGAATTCCCTAGTGCACAAACCACGTGAGACGGCATTGAATTGAACGAAAGAAAATTGTATGAGTAACCAACATAACATTCACAAATCATAAGTGGGGGATCAGTCATAATTGCAATTCAGGTCTAATGTAGCGCTAATGTAGCGCTTACAACAATTGGATGACCATCCCCCGATGGACTTTACGTCTGCTACTGACATCCCTGCATCGGCCGCTAAGGTTGCCGCCCCAATCCTGAAAGAATGGGAGGAGTACCCCTGAGGGTCAACCCCTGCGGCCCCAAGAGTCACCTTCAATACTGCCAGAAATTGTTACCGTGATAAGCATTCTCCGTTTGCGTGTAGAAAAAGGGCAGATGACCCAGAGGGTGGGCGGGCCGTAAAGTATGATCCCAAGCGACCAACCGGGCATAACGGACACCCTGGCGCCGCTCTAAGTTCAATGTGTGACCCCTTTCTTAATTGATCTGTCTTGGACTTTTGTAATTGAATAGTCACCAACCCTGGGATGATTCGCACGTCGGCCCACAGAAGACCTCCTGTGTGGTCACCCTTGGAAGATCCCACTAATTAGCTAACACAAAAAGCGCCATAAAAAGCGGTAGTAACCTGCTTCCCAGGTGCTCCGGCCGCCGCACACAAAAGGCAAAGCCTTTCTGGGGGGGGGGGCTTAATTAGCCCCCCCCTCCAGGGTGCGGTGGCTGGGCCCGGAAGTGACACAGCCCCCGCGCGCCCCCAAGTATTATTTCTGACCCACACCTCGCGAGGAAGTGCCTATGGCCAGCCCGAAGCACAACTAGTGCTGGAGGTTTGGGCCACGGCAGCCCCGAGTGCTAAGGGGCCGGGCTCCCCCCATTTTGGGGGGGTGCTTTGCCAACACCTGCTCCTGGCCAGTAGCGTTACCAAGGCCCCTGCAGCCCCTGCAGTGCGGGGGGCCCTGAGTTCCAGTGGACCTTTGAGCCACTTACAAACTTCCTCATCCCTGTGATATTAGTATCAGTTCACCAATTTTCTCTCTACTTCAGTGGCTATTTCATGTAGGGCCTTTTGCAACTGCCCCAGAGAGAACCTCCTAGGCCCTCATTCATACATGTCAATAGGCCCGATTCAGGTGGGAGACTCCTGATTTCTTAAGCCAAAAATGGCTTTTATTTAGTTGTCTCCAACCTGAAATTGCCTCTCCTTCAATAGAAGTTAATGGGGTAAATTCATCCTCCCAGTTATTTAAAAAAAAACTCCCACTTTCCTCTTGTAAAATGTTGCCATGTGTGCCTCATTACAATCTGCCTCAAGATGTTTCCGGTGTCTCCAGGGACAAAAATATCAGGTCTTTAAACTCCGAACTTGATATTTCCCAGCCAGACTTAATATATGCACCTGAAGGAAAGGTATCTCTCTACTTCTGCACCCCTCTGTTTTTTTTTTCTTTACAAAGGCACCTGAAGATCTTACATTGTATTGTCTGCTTTTTAATCATTCTTTAATAGTTTGTACAGATGGACTTTGTTGTACATTTAATTAAAGAAGTCTTTTTAATCTCCTTTTAGATTAAACTGCATGGTACATTAGGAAGGAGGAAGTCAGGTTGAATGTATGTTACTTTATTGGTATGATATTGAGGATCTTTTTACTATGTTAACATAATACAGATCATTGGTTGTAGTATGACAGTATGCCGCGGTTTGAACAATTGTAAGCTATTTGATTGTTTGATCTTGCTTTACATTGACTTTAATTAATCTGGTTCTAATTTATTCTACTTCTTTTGCTTCCTCTCCACTCCCGTCCTCAGACCACTCCCTAAAGCCACTGCAACATTACATGGCAAGTAGGTCGTAAATATCTGCAGTTATGTCCCATTATTTACCTTGGCCTTGGACCCAGCATTTCCAGGTCACCTCTCTTTCACCATTCTGGGGATGAAAGCTTGTATTCCTGTTATCTCACAGGGAGATACCAGCCAATATTCTTAAATCCAGTTCAGTACCTCTCTGTAGTCATAAGGTGGAATCTATGATGATGGGAATGATCTATGTAATTAAACTAGTGAAACATATTTTGTTCCAGGATGTTACCTCTAATTCCATTCCATTGGAAAAATTTGGAATCTGGCACAAAAACTGACCAGGAAGATACTGTTGCTGAGAGGCAATGGAATTTGCTCTTCCACGTATAACAGTGGACCAACATTTATGTCTTTTATGAAGAAAGCTCTGCAGGAAAGCAGGGTCAGTTCCTGCTTTCTAAACTGATGTGGAAATAATGTGTAATCTTCACAATTCATTGCTTCAGGATTTCTACAATCAGAGACTCCATTCACCAAAACACCTAGGGTAATGGAACTGATATCACACACATTTGACTCCGAAGGTGTGACAGTGTTGACATGATGTCCCTCTCTTCACCCTCTCTTAACCTCTAGTTTGGTATTCAGAGGCTAGGGAAGAGCAGTGTGTTGAAGCTATAGAATGTGAATTTGGTTCTCAGATCTGTTTCATTTCTGCTTCTATTGCCTACCTTCATGACCACTGAGACCAGCGGTATTAAGGGCAGTGCAACGGACATTGAATACAACGTACATTTGGCAACATGTTGTGAGGTAAATTGGCAGTCCATGAAATGCATCAAATTAAATAACCAAATACACCATATTTAATCTCCTGGGAGATGAGCCATGACATGACTGAAGTAACTTATTGTATTACATTTTGTTGCCCAGGCAATTGAACCAGTTGCAGAGTTAAAATGTGTCTTTACTTGTGTGAGAAAAAATTGTGGAGGGCTTATAAGAGTCCTTAGCCTCGTTGAAACCAATAGCGAGGAGAGGGAGAGAGCCAAGCACACGGCCTTGAGGTTAACACTGCATGCCACCATGATCACTGTTACCAGGGAGCCCAGACTGTACACACTGACACTGAGAACCCCTACATAAGGCCCTGGCCACCAGCCCGCCTATACTCTGAACCTGTGCAAACAAAGGGATGACCCCTTCCAAAGATGCATAATCACCAGCCGAACTTCACCCCTGGAATAGAATATAAAGATTGCTTCTCATCCTACCACTGACCTAGAATACAGTGCAAATTGTGAATATTGGGAGAGCGCATATGACTGAAATTCAAGGCAATTTGATTAACTAGTACAAATATAATCCCTGTTGAGTCCTGGAATGGGACCAAACATGTTGGCTGGACCGGCTTGCCCTTTGTAAAATGAAGACATGCATATTAACTAATAAAGATGATTTTGTACAATTGAACATTTTTTCGACGATTTGAAGGGATGAAGAAATTGGACTATTTTTGATATCCTGCAAGGAATCAATATAAATTTGAAATACTTCTCTATGAATTGTGTATTTTTAAAAGTTCTTTACAGGAGCCAAAGGCAACTGGATCTCAGGAGAGTAAATGCACCACTGTGTATACTTTTGAAAATAACATGTGCAATGTACCTGTGCCATAACTGCCAAATTTATTTTAGGAATGAGTAGTAAATCGAGTGGAGAATTCACTGGTAAAATTCCCTCCAGATTTAGAACTCTAGAAAATGGAGAATGCTTCTATTCCCACCTAAGTCTAAATCAGGCCAAAAGTCTAAACAACAGATCTGAAGTCAGAGATGATTCCTCAAAGTCAGGCAGATATGCTGCAGAATCGAAGTGATAGTTCTGTTAAAGCTTCAAACTATGTTCCCACATATGTTATTTTCTGTGTCAGAGCGTGTTCCAAAGAAATATCTGAGTCTACGTCAGAATATCATACACAGAAATATTATCCTACATAACTATTGTGTCAGAAACGCATACAAAAATATTGTCCACCTAGGTATAGAATTGTTATTATTAGCTGGAATTGGCCAATATGTTTGTAAAGAATATTTACCACACAATAATTATATCAGCCGATATTTTGACAATGAAATTCGAGTACTATACCCTCAGGGCTACTTCCGTTGAAGATTCAGCCAAACGTCGGTGTTTTTTTCCTCGTATGTCATTTGACACCCTACCCACATATCCATTTCCACTATTCCCTGTGTACACATCATATAATGCAGTGAAGAACTGTGTGTGCCTATAAACTGTTTTGGAAATAATGGGAAAAATAGCCTAGCGCGTCAAGAGATAATTCCAATAGAACACTACTAGCCCTTAAAGTGCCCTGGTTGACATTAAAAAGAACTTGGCTTGGTTCCTGTGTGTCCCCAAATCTTTTATTCACCGTGAAAATAATTATGACACATTAAGAGGACAACTTATGAGGTTAATTATAACCAGTAGTCAAACAACAATCAATTTTAATTTCCTAAATATATATAAAACAAATAAACAAATTCCACATGTTTTGCGATCTCAGTCACTTTTTCAATTCTGGTTTCTTACCTAGTCACTCAAATGAACAGCAGTAACCAAATAGACGGTTGTACAGGAGGGTGTATCACGTAATAATTAGTTGTAAGGCATCCTTGTTTTCATATTCAGGTTGACTCCATTTAATCTTTTGCATTCATGCCAGCATCAGTCTGACAAAATCCTCTCCATATTTCATGCTGAATTTCTAATGCAGATGTAGATGAAGTAGGAAAAATGTCACTTATTATGAACAATATTAAGAGACAGAGAATTAGAGAGGAAAATGAAAAGAGCGAGAAACAAAGAGTGAGATAATTGGGGTATGGTAGGGTATGGTTGGGTGTGTATATTAGAAGCATGATTTGTCTGTGGGTATTTGCAAGTTGCCCATGTTGGATTCACATGTTAGATATGAGGGTTGTTCGTGCTGGCCCTGTGTATACCATGTGTGGTTTGCAGTGTTGGCTGGTTATGTCCATTTGGTGTGACTTTCTGTATGCCTTTATGTATTGTGCGTGTTTAGAGTGTTGGATGGAGGCTCTGGGTTTGATCCATGAATATATATGTGGAGCTGACATATTTGGCTACCCCAATCTATCACAACCGGCTGATATTGGTGATGGTGGTGCAAACAAAATTGCCCCATGCTGCAGTATTCCTATCCACTAGAATCCCTGTAGAGTCCAATTCCAATGAACCTGTAAAATCAGTGGGGAACCATGTAATTTTGAGCAAGTTCACAAATGCAGCAGATTCTCATGGTCCCTAGGTACCCTAGAGCCTCCTCAAGTCTCCTAGTTAATGGTTTAAGCTTCAGGGGACACTGAAGGAATGATTGGAGCCAAGAAGGAGGAGATGCACTGGAATCTATTACCACAGACTGACAACTCTGCTTTCAGGAGATTCCATGTTGGGCTGATCAGCGCACAGACGTAGACTAAGATATGCTTACAAAAAATCCAGTCATCTCCCAGTGCTCAAAAGGAAAGCAAATGATTAAAAACACCTTATTGCCTGAGGATTTCATTTTCTAAACTAAGTATTAGATGTTTTCCTAGTGACAGGGATGCTATTTGAGATATGACCCATGAATTAAAAGGCAGGGTCGAACTGGGCCCCTTTAGCCTACCAGATACCTACAAAAGTGGACTATATTTTCAAATCAGGCTACTTTTTAACTTGTAAAGGCACGCTGCATAGGTATTTTGCAAGGTATGCAAGTCTACAAACATTTTTGTTTGCTGCAGGCAATGTTTGTAGTAATATCCAGGACATCAACAGTAAAAACCACCCTAACTGACCATAAAACAGTCCTAAAAACTGCCAAAAACCGACCCAGTCACAGATCTGTCAGACCCGCCCATCAAGCACCGCCCCATTGCCCTATAGGCCAATCTGACCCTTGGAACAGGTCAATTTGCAAATTGCACATTTGGAGGGGGACCTTGGAGTCACAAACACCTTTCCTAATGAATTTTAATTAGGCAGTCTGCAATTTGCAACCTCCTGTGAATGGCAGCAATTTCAGCGACAGTAGACCACCAAAGCTGCATTAGCTTTCCTGAACACAAACCGTTTTTTTCAAGGCACTGTCTATTGAAGGAACAGGTGGTGCTCTTAAAGAAATGTCTCCCATTTGGGAAACACATCAAAGGAGCAAGCAGTTGTCTCTTGGAACACTGTCTGCTCCTATGGAGGCCCTCGCTAAAATTCCCGAAAGGTTATCAGTCCAAGTCTGGGCTGGTACTGATTAATAGTTTTTAAGTCAACTGCAGTCACAAATCACTGATACATTTCATTGCAAATCCTAAATAGAAGAGGGATACCTACTTGATGTCCACTCCTATGCATCAGAAAGGCTTTTCTACCCTGTAAAAAGAGCTTTGAAACATTTTAAAAAATGTTTTGCCATCGAAGTCCCTGTATTAATGAGAATTGCAGACTTTTTAAAATGCCTATTTCTACATGAGCCACTTATTGATAAAGGAGCAGAATGGTTAGTAGAAATGTAAAGCAGAGTGCGAAGACACAGCAGTTTTAGGATTTGTTGGTATCATCAACCCCTTCCCCCCGGCAATTTCTCATTTAAGTTTGTGGGTCAAAGTAACAGGAAAGTGTGGCCTGACATTTTCTCATACTGTGGCTAAGATTTACCCTCAAGTGATGTCATGGCCTGAAGTACTGAGCACCAGTTGTTCATACAAAATACTGGATGCGTTCCAGTGTTCTTTTCACCTTCAGCAAATGTCACCTGCTGGCAATTCTAAAATGTAATGGCCGATTTTTATCTTCTTTCGATCCTGAAGTCTGCTTTAATTTATTGAATAGTCTGGGTTTGAGTAAGAGGAAAGGACTGATAAACATGAAAAAATGTCTAAAATACATTGAAAATAGTTGTTTTTTGTAACTTATGATGGCAAACAGGTGCCATCTTGATGCTATGAGCCCTGAAATCCTCGTGGTTCTGGGCAGACTCTGAACAGGAAGTACCTAATATATGGGGAGGTTAAGGTGTGGTAACAGAAAGTATGATGTAATGCACGGTGTGTTAGTGTATGTTTGAGAATAAAGTTACGTTTGATCAAAGCTCCTGTATGGCATAATTCATCTGCATGCTCCAGGGCTGGAGAAGATGACACAACTGGAGACGAGGATGGGATATGTGGCTGAGAAGACACAGCTGCTCTCCCCGAGAGTTTGCAACGCACTAAACATTGGAAGTTCTGTGACATGAGTGATAGAGAACCCATGCGCCTCAGAATCATTGATGGCTGCCTTTCAGATTTATGTAGAAGGCACATACTAAGAGAAACACACTGTCTAGAAAAAATGCTGATGGCTGCGAGAGCAGAAGAACGAGCAGATCGACAAGCCGCTGGCATGAAAGCAGAAATGGCACACCATGAATCAACACTGACCACAAACAGCAAGCCCGAGCATAAACAAGACATACGTAGGTCAACATCTTTAAAGAAAACAAAACTATGCTTCTGATATGGATTTTCATTTCCTCATGAAGATAAATGCCCAACTTTAGGACACATTTACTAAGGCTGTGTAAAAGAGAACCATTTTGTAACTGGGTGCCAAGCTAGAGAAAACTCAAGTGTATCATGACGGCAAGAGATAATGATCGTGAGAACATTCCAGAAGCATTCGCTCCACACGCCTAAAACAGAAAAGCACCATCAGCTGCGACAAGTAGAAACAGGCAAACTCAATTGTCTTCAAACTCATCGTACAAAAGTTATTCAACGTTACTGTTAGAAATGGGGTTTTTGGTTGGCAGTCAGGTTACCCTCTGTCCAAGCAAAAGCCCTCACTCTAGTCAGGGTAAGTCACACACTATCCAAGATTATCCTGTGCCCACCCTCTGGTAGCTTGGCACGAGCAGTCAGGCTTAACTTAGAAGGCAATGTGTAAAGTATTTGTGCAATAAATCATACAATACCACCATATAGCACCCCAAAAATACACCACACAGTGTTTAGAAAAATATATAATATTTATCAGGATAATTGTAGGTCAAAAAGAATAAAGTTGTAATGGAAAATTGTAGAAATATCACAGGGAAGTGATATAAAGTGTCTTAAGTCTTTAGAATGCAATAAAGTGTCTTTCAAGCACAAAGTACCTGGTTTCTGGTGGAAAATCTCCTCAGAGGGCCACAGGAGGAGAGATGCGTGGAAAAAGGGTGTGTGCGTTGATTTCTCCTCAGCACACAAAGACTTGCGTCGTTCTTTTCCACGCGGGGAAGTCGGGCGTCGTTTTCCGGCGCGCAGACAGTCTCTTTTCGTGGATCGCGGGGATTACCAGATGTCCCGGTTCTGTGCGTGGATTCTCCTGCTTGTTTTCCGGCTGCGCGTCGTTCTGCGGGGCTGCGCGTCGAAGTTTCGATCTCACGGTAGGCGTCGCGTCGATTTCCCCTTGGAAGTCGGGCGACGTTGTCCTTGCGAGGCCGTGCGTCGGAAGTTTGGTCTCACGGCAGGCGTCGCGTCGATTTCTCCTTGGAAGTCAGGCGGCGTTGTCCTTGCGAGGCCGTGCGTCAAAGTTCCGCGCTCACGGTAGGCGTTGCGTCGATTTCTCCTGGAAAGTCGGGCGGCTTTGTCCTTGCGAGGTTGTGCGTCGAAGTCTCGATCGTCCCGAGGGCGTCGCGTCGATCAGCGTCGGTGTGCGGCGTTTTTCTCACCGCGAAACAAGCTGTGCGTCGAAATTTTCGGCGCACGGAGCGTCCAAGTGAAAGGAAGAAGTCTTTTTAGTCCTGAGACTTCAAGGAACAGGAGGCAAGCTCTATCCAAGCCCTTGGAGAGCACTTTCACAGCCAGACAAGAGTTCAGCAAGGCAGCAGGGCAACAGCAAGACAGCAGTCCTTTGTAGAAAGCAGACAGGTGAGTCCTTTGAGCAGCCAGGCAGTTCTTCTTGGCAGGATGTAGTTTCTGGTTCAGGTTTCTTCTCCAGCAAGTGTCTGATGAGGTAGGGCAGAGGCCCTGTTTTATACCCAAATGTGCCTTTGAAGTGGGGGAGACTTCAAAGAGTGGCTAAGAAGTGCACCAGGTCCCCTTTCAGTTTACTCCTGTCTGCCAGGGTCCCAGTAGGGGGGGTGGCAGTCCTTTGTGTGAGAGCAGACCCTCCACCCTCCCAGCCCAGGAAGACCCATTCAAAATGCAGATGTATGCAAGTGAGGCTGAGTACCCTGTGTTTGGGGTGTGTCTGAGTGAATGCACAAGGAGCTGTCAACCAAGCCCAGCCAGACGTGGATTGTAAGGCACAGAAGGATTTAAGTGCAAAGAAATGCTCACTTTCTAAAAGTGGCATTTCTAGAATAGTAATATTAAATCCGACTTCACCAGTCAGTAGGACTTTGTATTACCATTCTGGCCATACTAAATATGACCTCCCTGCTCCTTTCAGATCAGCAGCTGCCACTTCAACAGTGTATGAGGGCAGCCCTAATGTTAGCCTATGAAGGGAGCAGGCCTCTCAGTAGTGTGAAAACGAATTTAGGAGTTTTACACTACCAGGACATATAACTACACAGGTACATGTCCTGCCTTTTACCTACACAGCACCCTGCCCTAGGGGTTACCTAGGGCACACCTTAAGGGTGACTTATATGTAGAAAAAGGGGAGTTCTAGGCTTGGCAAGTACTTTTAAATGCCAAGTCGAGGTGGCAGTGAAACTGCACACACAGGCCTTGCAATGGCAGGCCTGAGACAAGGAAAAAGGGGCTACTTAAGTGGGTGGCACAACCAGTGCTGCAGGCCCACTAGTAGCATTTAATTTACCAGCCCTATGCACATAAAGTGCACCTTACTAGGGACTTATAAGTAAATTAATAGTCCAATCAGGTAGGATTCCAGGTTACCATGTTTTAAGGGAGAGAGCATATGCACTTTAGCACTGGTTAGCAGTGGTAAAGTGCGCAGAGTCTATAAACCAGCAAAAAGAGTGTCCAAAAAAATGGAGGGAGGCAGGCAAAAAGTTAGGGGTGACTACCCTAAGGCTGTCAGGTCTAACATGTGTCCCCCCCAGCTGAAAGTGGGGAGAGCTACCCGACCTCCTGGGAGCTCTCATCGCTAAGGCGGAAGTACCTGGAGAGACCATCAGCATTGGCGTGGTCAACCCCTGGGCGATGTTCCACCGTAAAGTCCATCCCCTGTAGGGAAATGGACCACCTCAAGAGTTTTGGATTCTCACCCCTCATCTGCATGAGCCATCTGAGGGGCCTGTGGTCTGTCTGAACCCGGAAGTGAGTCCCAAACAGGTAGGGTCTTAGCTTCTTCAGTGCCCAGACCACAGCAAAAGCTTCTCGTTCAATAGCACTCCACCTCTGTTCCCGTGGTAATAGCCTTCTGCTAATAAAGACTACCGGTTGATCTCTGCCCTCCTCATTCAGCTGTGCTAGGACTGCCCCTATGCCATGCTCTGAAGCGTCTGTCTGCACGATAAATTCCTGTGAGTAGTCAGGGGCCATGAGTACGGGGGCCGTGCACATGGCTTCCTTCAGGGCGTCAAAGGCTTTCTGACAAGCCTCTGTCCAATTCACCAACTTAGGTTGCTTCTTGGAAGTGAGTTCTGTCAAGGGTGTTACAATGGTCCCATAGCCCTTGACAAATCAGCGGTAGTATCCTGTGAGGCCTAGAAAGGCTCTCACCTCCGTCTGTGTTCGGGGTGGTTGCCAGGCCTTGATAGTTTCAATCTTGGCCTGGAGTGGCTGCACCTTGCCACCACCCACTAGGTGTCCTAAGTACACCACGGAACCCTGCCCAATCTGGCACTTACTGGCCTTGATGGTCAGGCCTGCCTGTTGCAGGGCCTGAAGCACCTCCTTGAGGTGAAGCAGGTGTTCCTCCCAGCTGGAACTGTAGACAGCTATGTCATCCAGGTAGGCTCCACAGAAGGCATCCTTGCCAGCTAGGACCCCGTTAACCAACCGTTGGAAGGTAGCGGGGGCATTTTTCAACCCAAACGGCATCACCCGGAACTGGTAATGGCCATCCGGGGTTGAAAATGCGGATCTTTCCTTGGCCCCCTCAGTTAGGCCGATCTGCCAGTACCCTGAAGTAAGATCAAACGTACTCAGGAACTTGGCAGCGCCTAGCCTGTCCACGAGCTCATCAGCTCGGGGGATGGGGTGAGCATCAGTCCGTGTGACTGAGTTGAGACCCCGGTAGTCCACACAGAACCGGAGTTCTGGCTTCGCACCTGGGGCAGTAGCCTTAGGGACCAATACCACTGGGCTGGCCCAGGGACTACTGGATTTCTCAATGACCCCTAGAGTCATCATCTTGGAGACCTCCTCCTTGATGCTGGCCTTCACCTTATCCGACAACCTGTAAATTTTGTTTTTCACAGGGAGACTGTCACCGGTGTCAATATCATGAACACAGAGGTGGGTCAGCCCAGGAGTAAGGGAGAACAGGGGGGAGAACTGCTCCAACAGCTCATAACAGTCTCCTTTCTGATTTAGAGTCAGGGAGTCAGACAGAATGACCCCGCTTACTGACCCATCACCTTCTTGGGCAGAGAGGAGGTCGGGGAGAGGTTCACTCTCCTCTTCCGTTCCTTCATCTGTGACCAGAAGCATGTTGATCTCCGACCTCTCAAAATGAGCTTTTAGTCGGTTCACATGGAGCACCCTTAGGGGATTCCTAGGGGTTTTGAGGTCCACTAGGTAAGGGGCCTCCCCTTTCCGCTCCTTTATTTCAAATGGGCCAGACCAGCGGTCCTGGAGAGCTCTGGGCTCTACTGGCTCCATTACCCACACTTTGTCTCCAGGTTGAAACTCTACCAGGGTGGCCTTCTGGTCATACCATTGTTTCATCACCTCTTGACTGGCCTCAAGGTTATCTTGGGCTTCTTTCCAGAAGCGGGTCATCTGGTTGCGGAGGGCCAACATATAGCTGACCACATCCTGAGGGGGTGTCTTTGGAGCTTTCTCCAATCCCTCCTGGACAATGCTTAAGGGTCCCCTGACAGGGTACCCATAGAGAAGTTCAAAGGGACTGAACCCTACCCCCTCTCTGGGGGACCTCTCTGTAAGCAAAGAGAAGGCATGGTAAGAGGACGTCCCACTTACGCCTCATGGCCTCAGGGAGGCCACCAATCATGCCTTTCAGGGTCTTGTTGAATCTCTCCACAAGACCATTCGTCTGGGGGTGATAGGGTGTGGTGAACTTGTAAGTTACACCACACGCATCCCACAGAGACTTCATGTATGCAGACATGAAGTTAGTGCCTCTGTCAGACACTATTTCCTTGGGGAATCCCACACGGGTAAATATCCCCATCAGGGTTCTGGCCACCACCGGTGCAGTTACTGTGCTTAGAGGGATTGCCTCTGGGTAACGGGTGGCATGGTCCACCAAAACCAGGATGAACCTGTTGCCTAAGGCAGTTTTGGGGTCCAAGGGACCAACAATGTCGATGCCCACCCTTTCAAAGGGGGTGCCAACGACAGGAAGTGGAATCAGGGGGGTTTTAACCCTTTTTCCTGCTTTACCACTGGCCTGGCAGGTAGGACAGGATCTGCAGAACTTGTCTGAGTGTGTCCTCATTTTGGGCCAATAAAAGTGGGTGACAAGCCTGTTAAAGGTCTTGCCCTGCCCCAAATGTCCTGCCAGGGGAATGTCGTGAGCCAGACCCAGTAGGAAGGTTCGGTAACATTGGGGGACCACCAGCATACGTGCTGCCCCAAAGCCCGGAACCTTAGGCTCACTGTAGAGGAGATCATTCTCCCAATATAGGTGGTGATCGCCAGAGGCGTCGCCGGCTGCCTGGTTTGAGGCTTGTTTCCTCAAACCTTCTAGAGTGGGACATTCTTTCTGCGCCTTGCAGAATTCCTCCCTGGTGGGTCCACCCTCAACTTGCCAGCCAGCAAGCTCAGGTAAGTCACCTAGGGCGGCAATGTCTTCCCCAGTTGGCTCGGAAGCCTCCTCCTCAGGAGCCCCGTCAGCCACTGTGGGAACAGCGGGGGCCGGTTTCCCGCACCCCTGGTCCCTCCTTCTGGCAGCTCTCTGGGCCATCGTTCCAGGCTCCAGATGCCCTTGACTTCCCTCTCGGTCAGCCATGGACCGTGTGGTCATGCAGACCCACTCAGGTAACCCTAACATCTCCAGGTGAGACCTGAGCTCCACTTCTTTCCAAGCAGTGTGCTCAAGGTCATTGCCTAACAGACAATCTACAGGCATGGCAGGACTCACAGCTACTTTCAGAGTACCAGAGACCCCCCCCCACTCAAAGGGAACCAGAGCCACCGGTAGGTGACTCTCGCGATTGTCAGCGACTCTGACCTGGTGGAATGTATTAGGTACTATCTGCTCTGCTGACACCAGCTGACTCTTGATAGTAGTCATACTGGCTCCTGTGTCACGCAGAGCCTCCACCCTCTGCCCATCAATGGTGACCCACTGCCGGTACTTGGAAGTATTTCTGGGCATGTGGGCCTTGGGCACCATTTCTCCTTCTCCCAGGGACACTAGGGAAATCTCTACCTGCTCCCCAAAGCTAGTTGGGTCCATCTCCCCCCCGAGTGCTACACTAGTCAACCCAGGTGCCTGTCCGGTAGTGGACGGTGCCCTCTTGGGGCACTGTGGATCGCCTTTGTAGTGACCATATTGGTAACACTCCATGCATTTGGGGCTAGATTTTCCTGACTTGTCAAATGTCCCTGGCTTTTTCCCAAATTTGGAAAAGGAAGGGTTGCCTCCCCCTCCCTGGGAATTCTTTTGGGGGCCTTTAGAGAGTTCCTTATCTGTAAGTTTATCTCCCCCCTCTTTCTTCTGTTGGGAACCCTGACCACCTTTGTGGGAGTCCCCCCCAGGTACCTTTTTGGACACTCTGGTGCTAACCCAGAGGTCCGCCTCCTCAGCAAGCTTCCTGGGATCAGTCAGCTTACTATCCACTAGGTGCTGGCGCAAATCTGTATAAGTAACATTAAGCATATGATCTCTCAGGATCAAGTCATATAAACCTTTATAATCTGCTACTTTGTTGCCCCGCACCCATCCATTCAGTGCCTTACTAGAGAAATCAAAGAAATCTACCCATGTTTGTGTGGTTTGTTTGGTGCTGTCCCTGAACCTCTGACGGTATCCCTCAGGGGTCAGCCCAAACTTGGCAAGTAAAGTGGCTTTCTGGAGTGGGTATGTGTTTTGATCCGGTGGATCCAATGTGAGAAGTGTGTCCCTCCCCAATGGCGGCACATAACCCCACATAGCTACCCCCCATTGCCCTTCAGGAACCTCATGAGCCCTTAGTGCAACTTCATAAGCAGCTAACCATTTATCTATGTCATCTCCCACCACAAAACTGGGCACCACATTTTTGGGTATACGAACCTTCTTTTCTCCAGCAGGTCCTGTCTGTATGCTGCCACCATTATTGCTGGATTCAGACTGTCTTGCCTTGATCTCCAGCTCCTTGAGACTCAGTTCATGAGCCAACAATAGTTTCTTTTCAGCCAAAGCTCTTTCAGCTTCCACTTGTTTGGCTGCTCTTTCAGCTTCTGCTTGTTTGGCTGCCCTTTCAGCTTCTGCTTGAATCTGTTTGGCTGTCCTTTCAGCTTCAATCTGTTTGGCTGCTCTTTCAGCCTCAGCTTGTTTGGCTTCTCTTTCTGCCCTCCTCTCCTCCTGTTGCGCCTCCATTTTCAGTTTTGCCATTTGCAATTGGAACTCCCTTTCCTCTCTCCTTTCCTCTGCGGTCAGGCTTTGCATGGAGACACTGCTCCCTGGTCTGGAAGGGTGCACAATTGCAGTGGTAACACCATCCATAGATAGTGAAAATCCTTCTGAGGGGCCATTTTCTGGCTCCCCTTCCTCATCATCCTCTAAATGGGCTTCTGCCCAGGCCCTCAGCGCCACTTGAAAGTCCTCCTTTCTGGAGGCCCCTTGGGTGGGTACCCTTAATGCCCTGCAGAATCCTCTTAGTTGTTTGACCGTGTATGTATCCAACTGGACTAGGTCAAAGTCCCCTGTCTGAGACCCAGTCAGAGACATGTTGAGTGAGGATTTAGTTTTTGAAAATTGTCAGGAAAAAACGGATTTTCAAAAAGAGATAAAAACCAAGTTGACCTTCAACTGTGGGTAGGTAGTGAGATACTTAGCTACTGTATGTCACTGCACAAATACAAGTCCTATCCTCACCGCTGATCACCAATGTTAGAAATGGGGTTTTTGGTTGGCAGTCAGGTTACCCTCTGTCCAAGCAAAAGCCCTCACTCTAGTCAGGGTAAGTCACACACTATCCAAGATTATCCTGTGCCCACCCTCTGGTAGCTTGGCACGAGCAGTCAGGCTTAACTTAGAAGGCAATGTGTAAAGTATTTGTGCAATAAATCATACAATACCACCATATAGCACCCCAAAAATACACCACACAGTGTTTAGAAAAATATATAATATTTATCAGGATAATTGTAGGTCAAAAAGAATAAAGTTGCAATGGAAAATTGTAGAAATATCACAGGGAAGTGATATAAAGTGTCTTAAGTCTTTAGAATGCAATAAAGTGTCTTTCAAGCACAAAGTACCTGGTTTCTGGTGGAAAATCTCCTCAGAGGGCCACAGGAGGAGAGATGCGTGGAAAAAGGGTGTGTGCGTTGATTTCTCCTCAGCACACAAAGACTTGCGTCGTTCTTTTCCACGCGGGGAAGTCGGGCGTCGTTTTCCGGCGCGCAGACAGTCTCTTTTCGTGGATCGCGGGGATTACCAGATGTCCCGGTTCTGTGCGTGGATTCTCCTGCTTGTTTTCCGGCTGCGCGTCGTTCTGCGGGGCTGCGCGTCGAAGTTTCGATCTCACGGTAGGCGTTGCGTCGATTTCCCCTTGGAAGTCGGGCGACGTTGTCCTTGCGAGGCCGTGCGTCGGAAGTTTGGTCTCACGGCAGGTGTCGCGTCGATTTCTCCTTGGAAGTCGGGCGGCGTTGTCCTTGCGAGGCCGTGCGTCAAAGTTCCGCGCTCACGGTAGGCGTCGCGTCGATTTCTCCTGGAAAGTCGGGCTGCTTTGTCCTTGCGAGGTTGTGCGTCGAAGTCTCGATCGTCCCGAGGGCGTCGCGTCGATCAGCGTCGGTGTGCGGCGTTTTTCTCGCCACGAAACAAGCTGTGCGTCGAAATTTTCGGCGCACGGAGCGTCCAAGTGAAAGGAAGAAGTCTTTTTGGTCCTGAGACTTCAAGGAACAGGAGGCAAGCTCTATCCAAGCCCTTGGAGAGCACTTTCACAGCCAGACAAGAGTTCAGCAAGGCAGCAGGGCAACAGCAAGACAGCAGTCCTTTGTAGAAAGCAGACAGGTGAGTCCTTTGAGCAGCCAGGCAGTTCTTCTTGGCAGGATGTAGTTTCTGGTTCAGGTTTCTTCTCCAGCAAGTGTCTGATGAGGTAGGGCAGAGGCCCTGTTTTATACCCAAATGTGCCTTTGAAGTGGGGGAGACTTCAAAGAGTGGCTAAGAAGTGCACCAGGTCCCCTTTCAGTTTACTCCTGTCTGCCAGGGTCCCAGTAGGGGGGGTGGCAGTCCTTTGTGTGAGAGCAGACCCTCCACCCTCCCAGCCCAGGAAGACCCATTCAAAATGCAGATGTATGCAAGTGAGGCTGAGTACCCTGTGTTTGGGGTGTGTCTGAGTGAATGCACAAGGAGCTGTCAACCAAGCCCAGCCAGACGTGGATTGTAAGGCACAGAAGGATTTAAGTGCAAAGAAATGCTCACTTTCTAAAAGTGGCATTTCTAGAATAGTAATATTAAATCCGACTTCACCAGTCAGTAGGACTTTGTATTACCATTCTGGCCATACTAAATATGACCTCCCTGCTCCTTTCAGATCAGCAGCTGCCACTTCAACAGTGTATGAGGGCAGCCCTAATGTTAGCCTATGAAGGGAGCAGGCCTCTCAGTAGTGTGAAAACGAATTTAGGAGTTTTACACTACCAGGACATATAACTACACAGGTACATGTCCTGCCTTTTACCTACACAGCACCCTGCCCTAGGGGTTACCTAGGGCACACCTTAAGGGTGACTTATATGTAGAAAAAGGGGAGTTCTAGGCTTGGCAAGTACTTTTAAATGCCAAGTCGAGGTGGCAGTGAAACTGCACACACAGGCCTTGCAATGGCAGGCCTGAGACAAGGAAAAAGGGGCTACTTAAGTGGGTGGCACAACCAATGCTGCAGGCCCACTAGTAGCATTTAATTTACCAGCCCTGTGCACATAAAGTGCACCTTACTAGGGACTTATAAGTAAATTAATAGTCCAATCAGGTAGGATTCCAGGTTACCATGTTTTAAGGGAGAGAGCATATGCACTTTAGCACTGGTTAGCAGTGGTAAAGTGCGCAGAGTCTATAAACCAGCAAAAACAGTGTCCAAAAAAATGGAGGGAGGCAGGCAAAAAGTTAGGGGTGACTACCCTAAGGCTGTCAGGTCTAACAGTTACTATCAAGTACCAGTGAAGAAGATAAATGTGCACTGGTAATATCCACCAAAAGACGGCGTGCACATGTGGGGTTAGCTACCTATAAAGAAGATCACAGTGCAAAGAAATTCCACCAAACAGTGCAACAAAAATCTTCTGGACACTGGCCCAAAACCAATTTGAAAGTAAACAATCTTTCAATAACTTTCATTAGAGACAGTGGCGCATTGATTAAAATTGTGCCAGTAGAAGAGCTCAGCAGTGTGTCTCCTGTGCCTCGCCTCACTCCTTCAGGCACAAAGGTAAATACCTGGGCTGCTTCTGAGCCATTGCAAAACCAAAGGACATTCAGAGCGACAATGCAACATGAAAGACATCAGTGCGAGTCACCATTCATGTTCTACGAGGGACTTCTTCAAGTGCCTGTGAACTTCCGTTTTGCCACTACTGCTGACATGGGACTGATATCTCTCAACCACAACCTCTGTGCTCATTCAGAGATTCTGAGACAATTCCTGTTGTTGTTCCGTGGCCTGGCAAAACTCAAGAAAATTAAAGTACAACTTCGTATGAATGAAGACATTCGCCCGTTGCTCAGCAAAACTGCAGATTTGCTTTCCATTTACAAGAAGCTGTAGAGAAAGAGCTGGAAGACCTCTTAAAACACAACATCACAGGCCCCACACCATGGGATTTATGAATAGTAGTAGTACCAAATAAACTACAGTAGCGGACTGGTGCGCATTTGGGTTGATGTGTGCCAGGCAAACAAAGCCATTGAGAGGGAGACACATCCTGGTCCATACATAGCAAACATGATCTTGCAATTGAATGGAGCAAAAGTGTTTTCCCAACTTGACCTGGATAAAGGATACCATCAGCTTGAGCTGGAGGAGAACTGCAGGTACATTACTATCTTTTCAACTCACGTTGGTTTGTTTAGATATAAGAAACCTAGTTTTGGAGTATCTCAAACTGCTAATATATTTCAGGATGTTACTGCCCGTTTTATCCAACCTGTCATGCATGCTTTCAATTACAGTGATGACATACTGTTTTTTGGGAAAACACAAAAGTACACAACAGAGCCTTACCCAAGTATGGCAGTTACTTGTTGATGCAAAAAGAAACTCAAATGTTTGGGGCATATATTCTCTGATGGGATATATCTCCAGATCTATACAAGGTAGAACAACTGTGATCCACTTGCCCCCAGCCCCAAGATGTCACCATGCTGTGATCCTTTTTAGTCTGTTTAGGAAACAAGAGCAACCCAACTGTTCACATGTAGAAGGGTGTAAATACTACAACATAAAACAGCTGTTCAACCTGAAGCTCATTTATAAAGTATATATAGTGAAGCAGAAAGTCCTGCACACATTTATTCACTAAAAGAGATTTTCATCCAGCCAGCACACATTCTGTCAGGCCTAACTCTAAAAAAACACAAAAGCAACCAGTACTTGTTGTCAGTAAACATTGATCAAGTCTTTTTAATTCATGTAAACAAAACAAAACAACTATCTCAGTGGTTGACAAAGTGAGTTAATAGTAAGTGCACACCAAGTGAAACAAACCAAACCAAAGCCAAAAAGCATCAGTATTATGAAGTAATTGGTGTGTTGGTACACATTTTTCATTGTTTAAAATATTTGTTTTCATTGTTTAAAATATAAATGATCGCACAGGGTTAGTTTTCTGTGTGAAATATACGACACAGAGGTCTGTCTTTTAGATGTTGACCACGTTTCGACCCTTTCAAGGATACAAGGGTCTCATCTGGACATGTGATAAACTGGGGGATGGGTGCCACTTCAATTGCCCAAGGAGCAGATAGCCTCAGCCTTGTGAAGACAGCTGCAAAATAAATGAGCCCAGAAGGTGACCCGAGTATGAGCAGAGCACCCAATGTGTTTGTGAACATAAGAGATGAAGAAAATACTCACGGCAGGGGAGTGATTATAGATCAAATGGCTGATGTCCCCAATCGGGCTAAGGCTGAATGATGCAGTGAGAAATTAGGTGGACTCCAGATCGGAGAACGCTGAGATATACATATATATATACACGTTATAAATCAGCTTCACCTGAGCAGTTGTTTTGTGTTGTAGCGATCCTTTTTAGGCATGGCCAGTTATTGCTCAAGATACATCTGTAATTTTGCTACAGTGAGAGCTGCATTGAGAGATTTGACAAAGCAAAATGTACCATTGCAGTGGTCTGCAGAATGCAACTAGCTTTTCAAAGACATTAAACATGTGATTGATTATGTAAGGGATTTGGCCTACTTTGACCCCAAGTTACATACTGAAATTAACCGTTGATGCAAGCCCGGTAAGCTTCTGGGTGATCCTTGCTCAACACAATGGCCATCCTGATGCTCTGAGACACATCATTGCCTATGCCAGTCGAAGTCTGTCTGATATAGAATGTGCTTACTCTGAGCCAGTGAAATAGAGTCTGGTTGTGGTGTGGGCCTGTGAACATTTTAATCTATTATTCTAAGGAAAGCAATTCACCATCATCAAGGATTACCAAGCATTGCTTGCAATTCTTAGAAACCCAAAGGCTAAGAAGGACCCTCGCTTCAAGAGGTGAGTGTTACAATTTCAAGAATATGACCATGAGATCATGCACGACCTAGGGAAGGATAAAAATCCAGCAGAATACTTTTCACCAGTGCGCTGCATCATCCCAGTTCGACATCCAAGACAGATGAAGCATATCTCTATTTTATTGTGAACTCCAGCACACCAGTGGCTGTCTGTGAAACAAATCTTTGCTGCCACCAATGCAGATAAAGACATAAAAATAATCAAAGAACTGATTACCACACAATCATGGAGGCGAAATACCCAGCTTCTTGCCGATAATGTTGAATTCCAAAAGTTCAACAATGTACAGACTGAGCTAGCAGTCACCCAAGAAGGTGTGAATCTATGAGGCTCGAGAATTGTCATATCTGGAAGCCGCAGACAGCAGGTCATAATGTGGGCCCATGAAAGACACCATGGTGTTGTGGCAACCGAAACAGCATTAAGTGATTGAATTTTTCCATGGCTTGATGAGGAAGTCAAGAAAGAGCTGAAGGCATGACACATTTGCAATTATTTGTCCACCAAAGAGACGCAACACCCAGTGACAATGTCTGATCTTCCTGCCCATGCCTGGGAGAGAGTTGCAGTTGACTTTTGTGGGCCTTTAGGAAATGGACACCATCTCATGGCAGTCATAGATGAATATTCATGTTTTCCTTTCATGAAAGACCTATCTTCGACAATCCATGACAAAGCCATAGCACTACATGACATCTTTGCAACATGGGGCATCACTGAAATTCTTAAATCTGATAATAGCCCGCCATTTAACAGCTAAGAGTTCAAAGAATTCCATGTTCGACTCAATGTCAAACACCACAAGAGTTTGCCCTTCCAGTCCCAGGTCAATGGTGTGGTTGAACATTTCATGGGCACCCTCAAGAGGGTCGTCAATGAGCTTCAATAGAGGTAATCAATTTGAACCAAGTCATGTGTTGGGCCCTCTGGGCCTATCAATCGAGTCCTCCTTCAACAACTGGCACCAACAGCCACCTTGCTATTTGTGAGAGCCATCAGAGCGAAACTATCTCAATGGACCCTGGATCAATCAGTGAATACTGACAAGATGCAAGACTCTGATGCAGCTCAGAAAAGTTGCTGTGCACAGGAGACAGTTTTCGACAATGGAGACTGAGTATTGGTTAAGCAGAAACACAGATGAAAAACAAACACTCCTTTTGCTGCTGGTCCTTTACAGATTGTGGCGTGCAAAGGACATATGGTGAGAGTACATCTTCCTGGACAATCCATCAATCAGGACACATTACATTTCAAGCACCAGGTCCGGCTCGAGAGCTTGAGCCTGTAGAACTGTTGCCTGATCTGCGTGGACCTCAATCATCTCAAATCACCCTAGCTGGCAGACAAGGGAGAGTGCCTTCCCAATTAACAGAGGAAATGTGATTTTGGTGATGCCTACCACCTTTTTATTTAATAAAGGGGAAGATGTAGGATCTTGAAGTTATGTGCACTAGAATCCTCCTGGTTCTGGGCTGACTCTGAACAGGAAGTATGTAATGTACAGAGAGATGTTAAGGTGTGGTTAACGGAAAGTATGAGGTAATGCACAGTATGTTAGTGTATGCTGGGCAATAAAGTAATGTTTGATTGCAGCTCCCGCCGGGCGTAATTCGTCTGCATGCTTCAGGGCAGGAGAAAATGCTACACCATCCATATGTGAGTGTTGCACTTCATCTTTCTCTCTGTAACACTTTCCCTAAAGTTGCTACTGAACTTTACAAACACATGTACAATAAAGAAACAAGCATTAGCACACTAATAGGACTGCCTTTATCATACCTGCATTTTTTATGCACATATTTTCAATGGTCATTAACGGCTTCTGTGGCGGGGACGTAATGGTTACGTCCTGGGGCACAGAGCTCCTGTGCTGAGGATGTAACAATTGCATCCTGGCACTGGCAGGGTAGGGATGGAAGGGGAATCTCTTCCCCCTCCGCCCTGACCCATGCCCCCCGTGATGTCTGATGACATCAGTGCGCGATTGCACGCTGACCTCGCCAGAGGTCACCCCATCGTGCTGGAAAGAGAAATGGAAGCATTCCTCTTCCGATCGGGGGATGGGAGCTGGCAGAAAGACATAAAAGAAAAGGAAAGGCCTATCCTTTCCTTTTATGTCTTTCTGAGCGATTCGGCAGTCCGGTCGTAAAGCGATCGGGCTGCAGAAATGTCCACTAGACAGCAGGGATGTTTTTTTTTAAATGTTTAGTTATAAGGGGAGCAGTCCGTTGGGCACTAGCCGCTCCCCAAGGGGGGGCATTTTTAGGCCTTTTCTGCTCCTCCTGGGGGCAGATCGGCCTATTTTAATTAGGCCGATCTACCCCCAGGGGGGGAGCAGAAGCCACAAGAGACAAGGGATCTTTTTTTTTTTTTTTACACGTGGGGAGCCACCCCTTAGGCAAGGGTTGTTCCCGGGGGGGTGGGGGGGCAAATTGTTTTTAGGCCATTTATGCCCCCTTTAGGGACAGGTCAGCCTATTTTTATTAGGCCAATCTGCCATTAGACACCAGGGATATTTTTTTGGGTGCCAATTTCACACAAGGGGAGCAACCCATTAGGCAAAGGTCGATCTCCTAGGGAGCAAATTTATTTTAGGCCATTTCTGCCCCCCTATTTTAATTAGGCCAATCTGCCATCAAGGGGGGCAGAAACCATTAGGCACCAGGGTTTTTTTTTTTTTTTACAGATGGTGAGCGACCCCTTAGGCAAGGGTCGCTCCCCTGGGGGACAAAATTATTTTAGGCCATTTCTGCTCTTTTGGGGGAAGATCGGCCTATTTTTGTAAGGCCTATCTGTCCCCAAGGAGGGCAAAAAGCCCAGCAGAGACCAGGGAATATTTATTTATTTTAAAAGAGGGTGGGGGTATGGTCATATCCCCAGCTCAAATAAATGGGGACAAAGTTGTTCTGCCCACTGGTGGACAGATGGGGCAATTACCCCCAATCCACTCCCCGGGGGGCAGGAAGCCTACTAGATGACAGGGAATAAAAACAAAATAGTGGGGTGGTGGCTACCAACCAGTATGGGCATGGCTATGCCCCCACCCCAAATGAAGGGGGTAACAGTCATACAGCTCTCCCCCTGCACACTAAAAAATCATAACCCAATGGGGAGCAAGAGGACATTTGAATATTTTGGGTTTTGGTTTCACATTTGGGCCATGAGAGCTTGTCTAACTCTCAAAATCGTCCCAGTTGGAATGGTGAGGGCTGCACTTTTTGGACTTCAGGACGCTGCCATGTCGAAAAATCTACGAGAACTAGACACATCTGAAAACAAAACGTCTGGGTGAGTCCAGGGAGGTGTCCTTCACATGCATCCCGCTTTTGTGATGGAACCTTCTGGAATCTGCAGGAATCCACAAAATTCCTACCCCCCAGCATCTATACCGACAAAAATTCTGCCCCACTTGTCAACATAAAAACCTTTTTTTTTTCAAACTGCCCTTTTGGTCCCGCTTTGGTTCCCCCTCAATTTTGACATGTTTTTGGCTCTTCCCTGCCACAGGCACTTGGCCCACTTACACAAGTGAGGTATCATTTTTATCAGGAAACTGAGGGGAATGTTGGGTGGTAGGAAATGTGTGCCCGTGCAGTGATCCCACACAGAAATGGGAAAAATGTGATTAGCTCAATTTTAGGTTTGCTGAGGATTCTGTGTAGAAAACACTGGGGGATCCAAGCAAGTCACACCTCCCTGGACTCCCTCAGGTGTCTAGTTTTCAGAAATGTCTGGATTGGTAAGTTTCCCTAGATGGCTGCTGAGCCCAGGACCAAAAACGCAGGTGTCCCCCACCTGCAAAAACAGGTAGTGTTGTAATCGATAATGTTGATGTGGCCACGTAGTGTTTTGGGGCATTTCCTATTGCGGGCACTAAGCATACCCACACAAGTCAGATTCCATTTGTATTGGGAGATGTGGGGGAATGCTGGGTAGAAGGAAATGTGTGGGTCCCCTTTGATTCCAGAACTTTCTATCACCAAAATGAGGAAAAAAGTGTTTTTTTGCCAGATTTTGAGGTTTGCAAAGGATTCTGAGTAACAGAACCTGGTGAGAGTGCCACAAGTTACCCCATCCTGGGTTCCCCTTGGTGTCTAGTTTTTAAAAATGTACAGGTTTGGTAGGTTTTCCTAGGTGCCGGCTGAGCTGGAGCCCAAAATCTACAGTTAGGCACTTTCCAAAGAACATGCCAGTTGTCAATTTAAAATGTGATGTGTCCATGTTGCATTTTGGGCGTTTCCTGTCGCTGGCACTAGGCCTACCAACACAAGTGAGGTACCATTTGTATCAGGAGACTTGAGGAAATGCTGGGTGGACGGAAATTTGTGGCTCCTCTCAGATTCCAGAACTTCCTATCACCGAAATGTGAGGAAAAGGTGTTTGTTTTGTCACGTTTTGAGGTTTGAGGTTTGCAAAGGATTCTGGGTAACAGAACCTGGTGAGAGCCCCACAAGTCACCCCATTCTGAATTGTCCTAGGTGTCTAGTTTTAAAAAATGTATAGGTTTGCTAAGTTTCCCTAGGTGCCGGCTGAGCTAGTGGCCAAAATCCACAGCGAGGCACTTTGCAAAAAACAGGTCAGATTTCAGTGTAAAAATGTGATGTGTCCTTGTTGCTTTCAGAGATGTGCAAATAACCACTGCTTCTCAACACTTTGGGGGTTATTACAACTTTGGAGGTGGTTTTAATCCGTCCCAAAAGTGACGGTAAAGTGACGGATATACCACCAGCCGTATTACGAGTTCCATAGGATATAATGGACTCGTAATACGGCTGGTGGTATATCTGTCACTTTACCGTCACTTTTGGGACGGATTAACACCTCCTCCAAAGTTGTAATAACCCCCTTTATCTTGTGCCAATTTTGAAAATACAAAGGTTTCCTTTATACCTATTTTTCACTCTTTATGTTTCACCAAATGAATTGCTGTATACCTGGTATACAATGAAAACACATTGCAAGGTGCAGCTCATTTATTGGCTCTGGGTGCTTAGGGTTCTTGATGAACCTGCAAGCCATATATATCTCTGCAACCAGAAGAGTGCAGAAGACGTAACAGTATATTGATTTTAAAAATCTGCAATAGCTGGAAAAAGTTATAGAAGAAAACGTGGACAGAAATGGTCTTTTTTCTCACCTAAATTTCAATATTTTTTATTTTAGCTGTTACTTTCTGTAGGGAAACCTTGAAGGATCTACACAAGTGACCCCTTGCTGAATTAAGAATGTTGTCTACTTTTCTGAAATGTTTAGCTGTCTGGGATCCAGCATTGGTTTCACACCTATTTCTGTCACTAACTGGAAGGAGGCTAAAAGCACAAAAACTAGTCAAAATTGAGTATGTCCCAGTAAAATGCCAAAATTAGGTTGAAAAATGTGGTTTTCTGATTCAAGTATGCTTGTTCCTGAAAGCTGGGAAGATGGTGATTTTAGCACCATAAACCCTTTGTTGATGCCATTTTCAGGGAAAAAACATAAGCTTTCTTCTGCAGCCCTTTATTCCCATTTGTTTTTTTAAACGAAATTTTAGGTGTATTTTGGCTAATTTCTTGGTCTCCTCCAGGGGAACCCACAAACTCTGGGTACCTCTAGAATCACTAGGATGTTGGAAAATAGGATACAAATTTGGCATGGGTAGCTTATGTGGACAAAAAGGTATGAGGGCCTAAGCACGAACTGCCCCAAATAACAAAAGAAGGCTTGGTACAGAAGGGGAAAGGATTAACAGCGAAAGGGTTAAAAGTAATAAAAAGTAAACACTCTGCTGTATAAAGTTGGTGTGCATATTACTGCAAAAAAATTGCCCATCCCAAAAATGAATACAGAAATGAACTGAAAGTTGAAATGTAAGCAGAGAATAAAATGTACTACTTTTTAAGTCCTTGCAGCATGGAATTACTCACAGTGAAGAGAGCTAATGGCTGAAGGAGGCGGCCTTATTGCACTCCACTGTATCTTGTATCCTGTGGGTGACAGAAGCAAAATGTGCCTGATGCATGATCAGGCCAATGAAGAGGGCTGACAGAAAGCCCCTGCCTGTTTACATATAGGTCTGTACTTTTATTGTTTTTCTTTGTAAAACATTAAGGTGGATAAGACATCTAAAACTGCACCTAGGACATACAAATCTTACACCTGAGTCTGACTATACCATTGTTATTAGTACAAGTGTTGTTTTCACACTCTTTGGTTTTAATTTGTGCTCCGAGGACAAGCCACTAGACTTGGATTTTCCCACAGACTTTGTGATCTGAAATTGCTACATTCCCTGAGATCAGATGTTACCACACTCCGTATCAGATGTTACAAGTCACCCTTGCATCAAATATTACTCCACCATGCCGGAACAGATATTGCTGAGTGGTCTTGAATCATTTGTCACTTTATTCCCTCGTATCAGGTGACACTACACTCCCTGCAAACAAATGTTAGCTCGCTAGGATCAGATGTTACTGAACTCGGGGGAATCCGATGTTTGCTCACCTATTGAGATCATATGTTACCTCGCTCGCTGAGGACAGATGTTACCTCCTTCACTGGGCTCAGATGTTACCGCATTTGCTGGGATCAGATGTTGCCACACTAGCTGGAATCAGATGAGATTGCACTTTCTGAGATCAGCTGTTGCCACACTAGCTGGAATCAGATAATATTGCACTTCCTTGGATCAGATTATGCAGCATTCTCTGGGTTCAGATGACACAGCACTCTCTGGGATCAGCTAAATTCACGTTCATTTTAAAAATGAATGGAAACAAAGTGTAGTTTTGTGATCAGGGATGTTTTAATAATATTATCATTTTTTGTGTCTATTTACAACAACATTACGTAAATCAACTAATTCTAGGATCCGAGCTTCGAAATGGAGTGTAATGTAATTTTCTTTTAAGCGATGAATTGTGTTCTTAGGGTGAATTTAAGGATTTTAGTAGCAAATTAGTACTGATTTATGTTTGTTCTTAGAGAAGAAAAAGGAAACAGGAGCAAAGAGACAAGTGTAAACTCTTTCACGGTTAAAAGTTGCAACAGTCTGATATATGATGGGCCTGGTATTAGCTCCACAAAAGGATGATGCACGAGTGATGATACTTTTCAAACACTCACTCCCAGTCACAGATCTGGGTAAATCCATTGTTCTTTTGATCACCTTACCACCCTAGTTTGAACCCAGCCATATGCAATTCAGTCTTGACCCTGCTCCCAATGGGAACAGTCAAGCCTAAACTGCCAACCCAGGTCCTTTCTGGATTAGAAACAAGCATCCTGGGACCGGTTTTGGTGTATCACCTCTCATCAGCTAGGCTAGCTGGAGTCCAGTGGTACAGTGAGCAAGGAGAACACGTCTGGGCATACCCTTGCCACTTAGGGTGACTTTAGCATCACAAAAGGATGATGGATGGAGTGATGAAACTTTTCAAACACTCACCCCCAGTCACAGATCTGGGTGGAATCCATAATTTGTTTGCGCACCATGCCACCCTAGTTTGGACCCAGCCATATGCGAATCAGCCTTGACCCTGCTCCCCATGGGAACAGCCCATCCTGAACTGCGAAGCCAGGTCCTCCCTGGGCCAGAAATAAGCATCCCGGGAGAGGTTTCAGGGTATCACCCCTCATCGCTCAGGCTAGCTTGAATCCATTGGCACAGTGAGCAGGGGACCCATGTCTGGGCATACCCTTCCCACTTAGGTGTGAACGCTACAAGATACCTGCCTTCTACTATAGCCTTAGAACCCGCCGTAGCGGGCTCTACCGGCTATTAAAGGCCCGCTCCCCGCGTTAAATGCCCGAGCCGAAGACTTTAATAGCCGGTAGAGCCCGCTACGGCGGGTTCTATATAGAACATTCTGCCACTCAGGGCAGAATGTTCTATTAAAAAAAAAAAATGTTCACAGAGCCCGAGGGGATTAAAATCCCCTCGGGCTCCGTGAGGCTTTGTTCACAGCTGTTGCTGTGAACAAAGCGAACATTGGAATGTTGGCACTGCGGGCTTTTACCGGCCAGTAAAAGCCCGCAGCACTCCATTGTTTTCAATGGAGCCCCCAGCATTCCAATGTTCTAATAAGGGAAAAGTTCAAGAGTTTTCACTGAAATCAGTATTAGATCTAGTGAGGTGATGTCACACTTATTCCCCGTTCAAGCTTTGATCAGGTAAACCTTGGCAAATTTTATGTAAACATAATATTGCACACTCCACCTCTTCCGTCCTATAATAGCGGAAAGCGTGTGGTATTACATTATATTATATTCATGTGCACCCTTGCTGTTCAATCACTGACTAGCTTTATGGGCAATGTGTTTTTGTTAATACAGTTTTATAAAACTGACTTGGCTGATATCAAGCAGAAGACAAGACAGAGAGCCTAAAGAAGTTTGACATAGTTTTGAAATAACAACATAAGAAACTGTATTACAGTCAAAGAGCTATTTTACCATTTTTATAGTCATAATATTTTGTCATCTGAGGAAATTTAGAGAAAATGTCAAGTCCATGTTTTAAAGTTTAAATAGAAAGTATATCATTGTTGTATAGATGACAGGTTTATATGCAACTAGAAAATACGTGTGAGATACACAGAAACCTCAGGTGACAGCCATACTAGTAATCAAGGTGCAAAACATTAACATTTTTAATACATATTTCTTGAAAACACATTTTGACCGATTCACAAAGAAAGAAGTAAAGCTAAATTGTATATTAATATATATGTTGATTGTAGATTTATGTATACTTTCTGGAATTCATGGTAATTCCCTGGAATTTCCATATGTATTTCTTGAATGTCACATGATTTTACACATGGCAAGCAGCAGTTTCTCCTTTAGGAAGAGGAGTGTCACCCCTCTGCCTAAAATGCACTTCAGGGATGAAAAATAAAATGGTAATAAAGTTAATTTCCATCCTCCCGTTCTGAACCAAGTTTCGGCACGGGGCGGCACCAATGCTGCTGAGTGGCAGCAGTGAGCTGTGCGCTTAAGTTTAAAGTGTGCATGTCTTTTTGGCCAGCTGTCTTGTGATGGCCAGACACTTTAAACTTCTCTTACGCAGATTTCTTAAGACGGCTGGGTTAGAGAAAGCACAGGCCTCCAGTGCTCTTGTGAGTGCTGAGAGAGGCCGCTCCCTCCAATCCTGGGGCTTCTTTCAGGCTGCACCAGGATTGCTTCAGGGAATTTGGTGGAGCCAGATAGTTGACCAGAGCGAGGAGGACGTCAGGCATCGTGTAGCTAGCAATGTAAGTGTTTTTTTGTATTTTTATTTACACCACTCACCCTGCACGCATGCATGTATGCACATACCCAACACCACATTTGACCGCCCATCCCCCAACTCTGCCTTCATGCCACCCACAGCTGCAAATGGCATCCTATTTTTGCTTTATGGAGTTCTCCTTGTAGAGAAGGGATGAATAAGATCCCCTGGGCAAGTGTATATTTTTATTATTTTGCCTCGAGCAAAATATTTTTCACCTGGACTCCTAAATCTGTGGGTGTTTCGTATCTCTAAACACCATAGAAAGGGATTTAAGGCAGCACTGTGCTAAAGTAAAAGTCTTACTCTTCATAGACTGGGAAGAGGAGCGTGTGGAGTTGAATTCCCACTAACACAGTTGCTTTTGGGTGTTCCCAAACTTACAAGGCTCATCATATAGTGGAATTCCCTTTGCTTGGGATTTACAAGTGCTGAAAACTTCACACTTCTGGTGGAGATCTCTACACATGTTCACGGGTTGTTCCTTGCTAGGAATCCCTTTGTGAATTCATGGAAAGCACAAGTAGAGTAACTTGAGTTATACATTTATGTTTATGACA
This sequence comes from Pleurodeles waltl, assembly GCF_031143425.1. NCBI lineage: Eukaryota > Metazoa > Chordata > Amphibia > Caudata > Salamandridae > Pleurodeles > Pleurodeles waltl. Next base: position 117,324,319 of record NC_090446.1, on the reverse strand, counting down.
AAATTTACATTTATGTCAACCTCCACTGCTTTTGAATCCAAACCCACTTTTGAAAGATTCCTACACGGTCCCAATATCATATGAATGACTGAAAGTAGAAGTAAATGTAAATGTAACCAATTTAAAATGTTATGTCATGAATTAATATTATTTTAACTTAAACAGTGTGAGATAGATTATAACCAATCAGGGAAAAACAATTTCTCACAGACATAAAACCAGGAACAAAATAAGTTATAGTGCCAAAACACAAGCCACAGTCAGAAAGAAACATGCAACTTTGGAATGTCTTCATCTGACTTGGAAGAAAAATAAAGTGCGATATTCTACACACTTAAACATATTTAATCATTGGCAAATGTAGTCCTTTCGAGCGAATTTGCAGACTTCATGGAAAGATTTATAAGAGATGAAGAATTCATTTAAGACAGAGGGAGTGCCTAATTGTATTATGGAGGCTAAGTGTTATTTAAACCCTAGCCGGCTGACCTTCAATCCTCTGAGAAAGCAACGATTCTACCTCCCCCAGCTGCATGCGTCCTCCTGTATTTAAAGTTGTCTCCTCCTGTGATGGGGAATTTTCAGGGTAAGTAACTGGCATATTGTCATTGCAGGCAATCATTTTTGAACTGGCTTTTTGGTCAGTCTGGCACTTCCAGGTGGGCCAGCAAGAAGGGCCTACGTTTTGGCCAATGTGGCCCAGTGGGTCCTGACAAGACCAAAACGACTGCCTACACACTGGCTCATCTGGCATGTCAGACTGCCTGAAAGGCCAGTCCAACACTACAGGGCATTCAGTAATGTTTGTGCTTTTGAGAAAGAAATCCCTTATGCAGAGGGTTGTTTATGAGAAACGAAAACAAAAACGAAATTGTAAAACATAGCAACCGTTACAAAGTTGGAAGGTTTTTCACAGCTGCTTGTAAAACTTGCAAAAAATACTTTTGCACCCTCTCACACCACTAGTTATGATGACAATACAGAGTAAAAAATTGTTTCAATACAAATCACTGGAGTATGGATAATATATACACATATTTCTAGTTTAATTCTTTCTATTTCATGTAAGATTACTGTTATGACAGAACATATTTTATATTTCTATTTAAAACATTAATTCCAAATTTACATATTAAGAATGCATATTACATAATGAGAAGCAGAGGCAAAAACAAGCAATGTCCTCCTAATATATACATAGACCAGTACATAATTTGATTCCCTTTCTCCGAATTTACATAATCTCCTCCTCACTGTCAATCTAAATGCCTTTCCACTATTGGACACCGGATGACTTGATGATGTGTCTATCCAACCATAAAACCCTCTTCTCACCCACTTCTCACCCTACTTTGCTCTCCTTGTCTATTCACATCTTTTCATTACCCTCCTCCTTCTTTTCAATTTTTTGATTAAATATGTAATTGCTTAAATGTATTCATGCTTGAACATGAATTCCACCTAATTTTGCGTTCTCTTCTCGCTCTACTTTCCTCCACGTGCACTCTTCATTTTTCACAACTTCTTCAATTTTTTCGTGTGGCTTTCATTCTCTCCTTTTCACAGCTTCACAATTCCACCCATTTGGCATAACTGCTGCTGAGCTATGTGTAATTTCGCCTATAGTATTATGTTATTTGTGAAAATACACACACAAACACACACACACACACATATCCTTATTTTGGTGTTGTCATTATACAAAATGCAATGGTATAAAAAAAAACATAACATAGTGAACCACGAAATTTGGGAAATATTTTATAGTTGCCTGTTATATATTGATTTCATCATCCTAATGAAAGCCCCTAATCTACAAGTTAAAGTTTAACATTGTCAGGACCCCCAGAGTTATGTGGCATGGAAGCACACAATATGCAGCAAGGTTATCTAAATTACGCAGAAAAATAAAATTATGCAGCATATTTTCTAGCAATACTATTTTCATAAAGTTGGGCTAGAAATAACATTTTGGTGAACTCTTCAAATTTGGAAAATTATGTTGAAATTATCTCAAATCCATATTTATATGGTAAACATCGCAAACACAAAACAGCAAAAATTAATTTACCTCAAATTTCCTATTGGTTTATCAAGAATGTAGTCAAGAAAGATAAACAATGCTTAAACATACAAATTATTGTTAACTGCTGTTTGGAGAAAACCACTTTCTCAAGGTAACTATACTAAAATAATCTTGTAACATTAAGAATACAGAAAGAGCACCATGTTCTGAATACAATATTGTGTGCCTAATCGGTATGAAGAGGAGAGAAACCTGGCAATTAGGATTACACTTGAGGTCTGGTCATAATAGGTTTAGCTGCACAGATTCCACTCAGGTCTGTTTGAAATGGTTATGATCTTATGTAGTTGTAATCATTTCTGGTTGTAATTATTATATATGGGATAAAGTACCCCCTCCCAAATACTATAAGGATATTGCAAGTCTCTAAGGCGTTCCACGACCATATAGAGGAACATAATCACCCTATGCATAACCTGCTTAAATCACTTGTGTGTTCCTGTTTCGTTTGAAAGAAATGGGATTAACAAACTTGATAAATAAAAGTAGAACCTCTAGGGCAAAATCAGTCACATAAAACAGCAGTTAGATTTATTGCATACAAAATTAGAACCATTTTATTGAAAGTGAGGTTTTAAAACACGCTGCAGCCCAAAATGAGTGGGAACATGCAAATTGAATCTATTTTATCTACAGAAAATAAATAATTATTTTGTCATAGTATATTCTTTCTGCTTGTCACTTTTAATCTAGAAAACAAAAGCAGATGGCAAAGCCAGGTTTCACTTTCCTTGTTTGAACTGTAATTTTATTTATGCTCCTTGACCTGGATTTCACCCTGGATACTGTCTCGGGAAGCAGGTAGAGTGATATTAGAACTCCACTGTGATAACTTATTACATTTGAGTCGCTAAGTCATTTCATAGAGATGATACTAGTTGCCTGTAAATGAAATTAGATATGAGCTTTTATACATGGTTTGCAGGCTCACATGTATTGCGATAATGCCTGGTTGTAAGTGTAATAACATATTATATTGAAATCTATTGTAGCTGCAATAGTTTTAACTGCATGAATGATAATGAGATGTCTTTATTATTGTTCCAACTGCACAGATTGAAGTTAAATCTGGTTGTAATTGTGATAACGGTGTTGATTTGGAAAGAGTTCTGCTTGTAGTGCTCCCATCTCTTTGCAATGGACTGAAATGAGGTTGTATTAGATGTAAGTGAACAGACTTAGATTAGCTCTGCTGACTGGTTTCAACAGGGTGGATCACACCGATGTCTGTTTGTAATTGCTACAGCTGCATAGATTGTAATGAGGTCCAGTAATATTTTTTTACAACTGAGTACTGAGTTCTGGTTGTGATTGTTTCAACTGCGTGCATTATCCCGAGATCTGTATGTGTTTGTTCCAAGTGTATAGAGTGAGATGATACCTGGTAGTAGGTGGTCTAACAGCATAGGCTGAAATTAAGTTTGGCTGTAATTCTTATAAATGCTTAGTTTGAAACGAGCTCTGATTGTGGTGGTTCCCACTGTGTGGATTTATCTGCAGCCTGGTTAAAAGGTTTCGTAAAACAGATAATCCAATTAGATGTGGTTCTAATAGTTTAAACTGCGTATATTGGACTATGGACTATCTAGTCTTCAAGGTGTTAACTGATGGGACTGAAAGGAGAAGTAGATGCAATGCCTTTAATTCCACACATTGGAATGTAAGTGACTGAGTGACTTCCTGTTCCTCATAAGATTTCTTTAAAAATATTTTGAAGATCCTGTGGGTGACAGTAGCATCCAGAGGTGTTCCGGAAACAAAGCCTGGCTTGACACTTTGAAAAGGAGGGTTGAAATTAGGGGTGTGCAACATTTACATAACTTGATATTGTGCAGTTACGTGAAACTGTGCAAAATTACATGTAAGTAAACAAAATGCAAATCTGTAATGGAAAGTTATATGTTAGCACAAAATGCTCCCTCCTGTCAATTTTTGATATGAGGACACGTTTTACACTAAAAGCGGTACAAAAAACAAACGCACTACGAACAACAACTGCTCACGTTTCATTGTTCCTATGCGTTTGTCATAATTTTTTCTTGCAAACGATGCGTCTTTAAATAAAGCGGCATAATAACGTGATTTGGGGAATTTTGCATAGCAAGCATAATGTGAAATTCCTGAAACTATGCGAATTGCACAATCCTAATCTAAATGTTGCCCAGACCTAGTTAAAATATCAAATCAAGTTCATTCAGGCTCGCCATTGAGGAAAAGATAGGTCTTAAATATATCCACAGAAACAGTAATTCACCACTGGATTCTAAAATCATTTTCTTTTATAATGTTAAATTGTGCAAGTCGGTGACTTGAATTTTCTTTGGTGCAGACCACCTTTGCTCACTCTTCTATGCACCCCCCTAATTGGAATGGAAATGAACATCAGTGCGATGCTGTTCAGTCAGGCTCACAGGTTAACAGTTTGCAAAGAGTATTCATGTTTTATTGTGTGGCCAGGTTAGGTGAAGTTAAACCTAGAGGGGTTTATTCATTCCTGCCATAGAGGCCTACTTTATAGTTCTCTGCAGATTGACTGCACTTTTTAAACCTGATCTTTCCAGCCTCTGTATTGTTAAGATCTCTCCACAATATACATTGTAGCATCCTGTAGTAAACACCCAACTGCATCCTGGCACCCTTAGGCGGTGATGAAGGTAGGTGATCTATATCTTTACTCATGTCCTAGAGTTCATGTCCGAGGCACATAAACAAAACGCGTCACTACAGTAGTACAGTTACTATTTAGAGTAGGTTCAAGAATACTTGAGAGCCATGAGCCATACCATTGTTACTGGCATGCAGAGTTTTTTTCCGGTCAAGAATACTTGAGACCTACTTTATTATTACTGGCATGCATATTCTTTTTTCTTCTTTTCGCTAGCAAATTGTTGCAAAGTTCCTTATTTTAACCTTGCACAAGTTCCTTGGCTAATCCTTTCTTTTGCAATTCAATTTTTTTTTCTCCACGTAGGGAGATCATTTTCACGGTGCAGCAGGGCAAATTTCACTCCAGCCCGGCAGAAGATTACATGCATAATTATTGTCTTGAAGTTTACTATTTGCAGAACCTTTTCAAGCAAAATATAGTTTCATTTGAGAACACTTTGTGTAAAGTATGTTTAATACAGAATGTATATCTTAGGCAGGCTATTTTTTTTAGCTTCAAATGGAGATACATTCGATTTTTGCAACATTCTCGATTTGTACTTAGATTTACTAAACCAAAAAACTGCACATTTTGCAAAATTACAAAGTTTTCCATATGCTACAAGTATTGCAAAAAACATTGAAACGTCACACCGCTAATAATGGTCTGCATCTCAGTTCCCTCTCATACAAAGATGAACCAATATGGTCACATTCTATTAGATTTATCAATAACATATATCTTAGACATACCTTACATAGCCTGTACAGAAACACATATTTGTTTGCACAGAATGCCAGTTTACATTTGTTACTGACAGTGTACATTCAGTGGTTATCAATAACTAGCATGCTACACGTGCAAACATGTCTCCCACATCTTTCTTGTACAGAACATTTATGGGTGAGATACTTTTTTTAGTACCTGGCTAGAAAAAATAAGTCGCTGCACACGCCATTTCCCTCTTTGGAATTTTTTATTTTTTATAAAAGTTTCAGGTTCTTTACATTGCTGCTAAAAAGAAGACTAGATACAACCTTCGAAAAGTGAAGTGATTCCGGGATACACAAACCTTATACTCAGGGTCTCTGGAAGTATACAAAATGGCCGTCACGGCCATTTCTGCATTGTTATGGATTGCAGTATTTTTCACATAATCCATCATCTGCTGTATAATCTGAAGATTACAAAAATGTTGTTGCTAACTCTAACAAATCAAAAGTTAATAAAAACACAGCAGCCCGTGTTGCTGTGCAGTGGAAGGACCATCACAAAGGGTTGACTGGTCACTTTCAATTATTGGTATGTTTGTCTGTTAAACAGTTAATTGAACTAGATATTGCTGTATAGATAAAGAAATTATGCAGCACAATATGTGAACTGTTGCGGCACAATATTGAGCTTTAAGCAGCATTTTTTAAAATGTAATTACTGTTCATTATTTTCTGTAGTTTTGTTTTACATTTTATGGCTAAAGTATGAGTCACCATAATAGAAGATTAATATATATGCTCCCAAATCTATCATTAGGCCTGTGGCAATGCACTTTCCAAATATTTACATACATGTACATCTATGCTTGCAGCATCCTTTGCAATAAAGAATAGTGTGCACCCCCACTGGCTAATTAGTTTTGGTATGTATTACCACACATCTTGAATGTGGTCATACACAATACAGGCACTTTGCAATAGGTGGCCCTACGCAATGAAAACACATTGTAAACTTAGTGCAAGTGTGCACTGTTCTTTGTTGCAGAGGAAACTGAGGGGATATTCAAAAGGACAGGTGTTCAGCACCAGCCCAGATGTGGCAAATGAAGCGTAACAGCCAGTAGCTGTTGGTGAATACATATCATGCATAATGCGGGGGAGGCAAATGAGGTAAAGTGGCCTATAGTATCTCACGATTGGAAAATCTATTCGTATCAACAGAGATAATGCTTCTTTGAGAAACAAAAAGTGACCAGAGCCTTAGGATTTGTTCTTATCTAGAAACCAACAAGGAGGATTGAAAAGAACAATCAATGTTCATTATAGCACACACATCTGCATACCCAAAGGAACCAGACTTTTGCGTCGGGCATCAACTACTACTACTTCTACTGCTTGTTGCAATACACATTATGCTGTGATTCTACAGGATTTGATCATTTTTTTATATATATATATATATATATATATATATATATATATCTGTATCTCTGAAACAAAGGTTAAAGAGACTTTTTAGTTAGGAAATAGAATTTAAAAAAACCATAGATATTCACTTAAAAAACAAAGGTTACAGGGACGATATAGTTATGCTCACAGTTCAAACATACCAAACCATAGAAATTTTCCTGTTAAAGTTAGAGCTATCCCAAGTAAGTATAACTCGCGCCCTAAGGTAACTATAACTTGCGCCCCCGCCATGCACAGTTTTTTCATCAAAATTTTTACTGCAAATATTACACTGATACTATCAATGATGTTATCATGAGTGCCGTAATTTGTGGGGTAATTAGCAGTGCATGGTGGGGACACGAGTTATAGTTACCTTAGGGCACCAGTTATAGTTACTTGGGATAGCTCTAATTATAACAGGTGAATGTCTATGATTTTTTTAAGGTAAAGTAATCCATCTACCACTGTGCACGGCCTTTGGCTGAGTGTGGCAGCTGTTGGCCGCAGAGCCTGGACTGCGGCCAGGCCCTGCAGCCAACCCCTATAACAATCCAATACCACCCTGCAGCCGAAGGGCAAGCCCTGCAGTGAACCCCTATAACCACCCATGTCTGCACAACGGGATCCCATCCCCCTGGGTGCAGCCTAAATATTAAATTATTTGGGGAGATGGGGGTTGTAAGTTCCCCCCAGGCCGAACTTGGCCCCAGGGATGCCATCCCCTTTGGCACAGCATAGTTATTATATTTTTTTTCAGGAGGGGGGCTGCATGGCTCCTCTCCTTAGGCTGATCTTGGCCCTGGGGATCCCATCCGCCAGGGGTAGACCTAATTATCTTTTATTTGGGGAGAGGGGCTGCGAGGACCCCCTCCACATGGCGATCTCAGCCTAGGGAACCCATTATCCAAGGCCTGGCCTAATTATTTATCAGGTGACCAGGGTGCCCCGCAATCCCAGCTGGCTCCCCACCTCCTAAAGCAACTCCCTCTCTGTGAAAGCAGTTTCGTCTGTCTCCCTGCCTGCATCTCTGTGGGCAGGGAGACCTCCGCTTGCAATGAGGAAAAGCTCTTTGACAGCTCTCCCTCAATGCAAGCAGTGTTTGCTGTGACTTGGCAGCAGCTGTCAAATTTGCTGCCAAGCTTCAGTAAACAGCTATGTCCCAAGAGTTGGCACCCTAGGACATAGCAGGAGAGAGCCTTGGGGTGTGGCGGTCTGCAGGGCCATTAGTGGCTCCACGATAGGGGCAGCAGGGAACCCCTCCAACAAGCATAGCCCCGGGATGGTGGCAGGCCCCCGGGCTGAGGGGGGCCATGCAGCCCCTTCCACTGAATTGCAATGAAGCCCCAGGGATGTGGCGGTCCACGGGCTGCAAGGGGGTGGGCATCCATAATAAGTTAATCCCCGGGGAGGTGACAGTCCCTGGGACAGTGGGGGGACCGCACACCCTCCACATTAAATTTGATTGAAGATCCGGGGAGGTGGCGTTCCCTTGGGCTGCAGGAGACCGGGTGGCCCCTTGCACACATAATTTTATTTGCCCCAGGGAGGTGGTGGTTGCCAGAGAAGTGAGAGGACCAGGCATCCCCCAGCATTAAAATATGAATGCCCACGGGATTAGGCCCAGCTCGGGGCTACAGTTAAACAGGCGCAGGAGCTTGCTTTAAAAAAAACATTTACTGGATTCCTGGATCCACAGTGAATCGCTGCAAAAATGTATTAAAAAAATGTTTTTTTTATCTCTGGAGGTTCCTTTGGACCCTACCACCAGAGAGAGCTAAGGGGTAAGAGTGACTCTACCCTGGTCCCTTTTGTTTTTTTACACTTTTTTCTGGGAATCCGCTGAAGCTGAGTCTCAACATGGTTACTAAAACTTCCTTGTTGAAGTGTTGACAGCCAATCAGATCTCAGCCTGAGATCAAGAGGGGTCATGAATCCCTCGAGTCAATATATATACACATTTGGATGTTCTTTAATATCTCAAAAACAACTGAAGAGGTTTACACCAAATAACAAAAAGGGCTCTTTCTGGACCAAGAGCTACCTTTCTGCCACATTTGGTGTTATTCTATCCAGCCATTCAAAATCTCTGTTCAAAATCTTTAAGGGAATTATAATGAGACTCACTCCTTTTTTGACCCCCCTTTTCTCCACCCCCACATGAGGGATCACCCAGAAAATTTCAAGCGAGCAGATGACATGACTGATGAATTTTTTGGATAATTTCATGAAGAGTCATCAAGCGGCAGAAATGATATAGGAAGTAAAAAAACCTGCTTTTTCTGTAGCGGTCTTGAGACCGCCAGCCTTGCAGTGGGGGGGTCAGGACTGGCACTGCTGTGAAGGTTAAACTGTCACATTACAACCCTGGTGGTCAGACTGCCAGAGTTCTGCCACCTCCACTGGGATAGATGTTCCCGACGGGCTGATGGTGGCGGAAGTCTGAATCAGCAAGGGTGTCACTGCATGCAGCGCCGCCCTGCTGATTTCAACTTGGTTCTCCATCAGACTTTTCATGGCAGTATCACCGCAATGAAAATGCTGGTGGGGAACAGGTGCAGGGGTTCACGGGGGGGCCCCTGCACTACCTGTGCACTTGGCATGGGCAGGGCAGTTGTCCCCCTGCCCAGCACCCTCACCATACTCACTGAATGCTGTGCAGACAGTGAGCATTGCGAGGGTGCTGGTGCACCCTGCAGCAGCAGGATTGCTGCTGGTTCGATTACGAGCCGGAGACAATGCTGCCACCACTTTCCCTCTGGGCTGATGGACGGAAACCTTGGCTTGGTTTATCGGGAAAGTGGTAATGGGTCAGGCAGGGAGGTAGCCAGTATGGCGGCAACCTCCCGATCAGAAGTTAGGCGGATGGGTCATCTTGTCCGTCGAACTCCTAATCAGGCCCTAAGTCCTATCTAAAAGTACCTTGTAGCGACTGCATTAGATTTTTTTAATATATATATATATATATATATATAAATATATATATATATATATATATAGATAAATAGATATATATATTCACTTAAAAAGCAAAGGTTACAGGGGCATTATAGTTAGGCTCACATTGAAATGTACGAAACCATAGAAATGGTGATGTCATGAGTGTCATCATTTCTCAGGTAATTAGCAGTGCGTGGCGACAGCGCAAGTTATAGTTACCTTAGGGCACAACTTATAGTTACTTAAGGTAACTCTAACTATAACTAGTGAACTTATATGGTTTTGTACATTTAACTATAACGTCCCTGTAACCTTTCCTTTTTTAATCGAATTTCTATGTTTTTTTAAAATTCTTTTTTCTAACTATAACGTCCCTGTAACCTTTGTTTTTTTCAGTGAAATTCTATGTTTTTTAAACATATAGTAATTTTCATTACATTACGTTAATCCAACCACCACCGTGTACGGCCCCTATAAGCACCCAATCTTGCACCATGCACAGCCTTCACCCGTGCACAGCAGAGCTTGCCAACAAGACCTGATCTGCAGCCAGACCCTGCTTCCAACCCCTGTGACTGGGTGCACGAGGGTCTTAGTGGGTCTGTGAGTGGGTGGGTGAGTGTCTGAGTGGGTCTGTGAGTTAGAGAAAGAGATTGAGGGAGAGAGAAAGAGAGTGAGAGGGAGAGAGAGAAAGAGTTTTTTAGGCATTGATGTATGATATACTTAGAATGAGATATTTCCACACAATTTTAAAAGAAAAATGTATTTGCTATTTAAAAAGAGTAAGATCACCTTTCATATGGGCCTTAAACATTTGTACTTAAAAACAAAAAAATGAGGGAAACAAGTCCAGCCGGACTCGAATCCTCAACGCTGAGTGATGGTCTTTGACCATCACACTTGAGCTAGTCTATTTTTTTTGTTTTTTTTTTTTTAGCCCTTCATGGGCTATCTGGGACTACGAGGGAGCCCTGAAGGGCTTCTTCATGGTCCCTACATGTTTTATATTTGTTATTTTATAATGTGCCCTCTACGGGCTATCTGGGACTGTGAGGGAAACCTCAAGGCCTTCCCTGTGGTCCAGCTGTCAAAAAACAGAGTGTTTGCTGTGACTTGGCTGCAGCTGTCAAAGGTGCAGCCAAACCACAGCAAACAGCTATATCCCAGGGGTTGGTACCCCAGAACATTGCAGGAGCCGGCCCTGGGGACCGCCACCATCAGTGGCTTCTTGAGGGAGCCATGTGGCCCACCTCCAACATGTATAGCCCTGGGGAGGTGGTGGTCCCCAGGACTAAAGGGGATCCAAAACCGACCTCCTTTACATATTCTACTATTTGCCCTGGAGAGGTGGTGGTCCCCTGGGCTGTGGTGGGAGGCCATCAGGCCTCCCCTACATTAGAAAAGCATTTTGCCCCGGGGAGGTGGTAGTCCCCAGGGGCACGGAGAGGGGCGTGGCCCCCACACACATATTTCCTTAATCGCCCCTAGGAGGTGGTGTCCCCAGGGCTGTGAGGGGGCTAGGAGCCCCCCTATTAAAAACAAAACAGTGCCCCTGAGACCTGGCCCATTTGGAGCTTATTTAAAAACAAGTGTGGGAGCCCGCCCTTGTTTTTTTAATTTTTACCATGGATTCGTGACCCTGTCGTGATTTCAAGGTAAACGTTAAAAAAAAATGATTTTTAGCCTTGGGGACATTCCTTTAAGGCCCAGCACCAGACCTAAGGTGTCAGGGTGTTCATACCCTGGCTCCTTTTGCATTTTTTATGATTTTTTTCTGGAACTCGGCTGAAGCTGAATCCCAACATGACTGCCTACACTTCCTTGTTGAAGTGTTGACAGCCAGTCAGATCTCAGCATGAGATCGGGATCGTTTGCGAAACCTTCGCATCCCTAGATATTCAAATTTCTATTTCCTTCCATTTCTCAAAAACGACTGAACGCATTTACACCAAATTAAAAAAGGGCTCTTTCTGGACCAAGAGGTACCTTTCTGCCAAATTTGGTGTAATTCCGTGCAGTGGTTTTGGTGCTATCACTGTTCAATTTTTCCAATGGAAATTAACATTGGAAACCCTCTAAATTTTTCTCCCTGGTAGCGACGATTAAGAGCTCGTGCACGGCAAATGCACAGCTTTGATTGGCTGCCAACAACTCAAACCAGGAAGTGTTGCCATCTTGGGACTCAGCTTCAGCCAAGTTCCAGAAAAATTTTTTAAAGAAAAGGGGCCAGGGCAGGGACAACCTGACCCCTTAGTGCTGGGGTCCCAGAAGGACCCCGCAGAGTTGAAATGTTTAAAAAAAAAACATTTCAACATGATTCACAGTGGATCTGGCAAAAATAAAAACAAGAACAGGCTTGTTTTCTATAGAGCCCCAGGATGAGCCAGGTCCCAGGGACATTGGTCTATATATGTAGGTGGGGGAAAGCCTGCTGCCCACAGCCCCGGGGGCCATCATCTCCCTGGGGCACAAACACAAAAGTGATGCCTCAGGGACCGCCACCTGCCTGGGGCGCAATCACTGAAGTAATACATGACGTCCTCCTGGACCCCCACTTCCCTGGGGATCACCACCTCTCTTGGGCACTTTCAAAATTGAGTGTGTGGGGGGGGGGGCGCGCAGCCTCCCAGCCACCACAGGGATCACCACCTCCCCAGGGCAGTTTTGTAATTGAGTGCACGGGGCACATGGCCCCTCCACAGCACTGGGGACCACCACATCCCCAGGGCTATTCATTGGAGAGGAACCGCACTGCGCCCCTCAAGGAGCCAGTAATGGCCCTGGGGACCGCCACCCTCCAGGGCCGGCACCTTCAATGTCTCGGTGTGCCCACCAGTGGGACTTGCTGTTTGCTGTGGCTTGGCTGCATTTTTACAGCTGCTGCCAAGTCACACTAAATACTCTACTTGCAGCGAGATAGAGCTTACAGCTGTCCCTCGCTGCAAGCAGAGGTTTCCTCTTTCTTCCTGCCTGCAAAGATGCCGGCAGGGAGACGACATAGACAATTGCTCTCACAGAGAGGGAACTGGTCTAGCAGCTCCCTTTCTGTGACACCAATGCTGGCTCCCGCAGGAGGTGGGGATCCGGCTGTTCCCATGGGGGCCTTCAGGCTCTACCCATGGTCCCAAAAACTGTGATTGGGTGCCCTGGGGGCACCCAGGTCTCATGGCCGGGCCGCAGGATATGGGCCGTTATGAAGCCGGGCTGGTTTCTCCAGCCCGGCTTCATTACAGCCGGGCTGGAGAAACCTAAGTCCGCATGTCTGTTTGCCCGGCCTGAGACTGCCGGCCAAACACACATGCACACTTAGGTGCAGTCTCTCCTCCTGCCCCCTCCCCCATCCCGTGACCCAGCCCTTCCCCTCCCTGCACTGCTGGTTGAGCTAGCAGATGAAAAATAAAATGATAGTCAATTATCGTTTTATTTTCCATCTCCTGGCTCTTGGCCAGAGGGGGTGATGCTCCTCTGCCATAGTGGAGCAGCCTCCCCTGTTCAGGGGGCCCCATTCAGCACAGTACCTGGCCCTGAGAGCTCCCAAATAGGTCCGGAGAGGGGCCCACTCCACGAATTTTTCAAGGGGGCCCCCTCATAATTTGTTACACCACTGCCCACCTGCTCCCATGAACAGTAACACACTATTGTGCTCTTCTTTGGTTTCATACATTTTTGGGAACATTGCAAAAAAGCATAAGTAATGTACAGCTCTCCCCCCCAAAAATGACTACTGCAGGGAGGAGTGGGGGAAGCTTCCTCTCTGCTGCTGTCTGCCTGGCTCTGATACTTTGATTATTCTTGTCCTAGGGCAGAAAGGCAGCTGCAGTGTTAAAACAAACAGTATTATATTTATCGCAGCAGATCGGTAAAAAATAGCAGCCATCGCGTGCCCCCTTAAATTTCACGGAATATGGTGGTTCGCCAAGTTGTGAAAAGCTGGAGGGTCTGGTCAATAATGAGATTAAAGCCTTGCCCAGACAGCATTAACTGGTTTAAAAATGTCAAAATAATGAAGAAATGCTTTTTCAAAATATGGCTCATTACGCTACATTATTTGCCTTTTTTGCCACAGAATTGAATGATCCCTGCCGCATAATTTGGTCCTCTCCTGTCATTTGATTCTAGGGGTCCTGCTTATCACCACAGCACCTGATCCACTCATTTTGCTGCCTGATGCACAGTCTTTGTAATGCACTTTTGTTGAGTAATAAACTTTTGGGTAGTCATCAAGCCTTTGGGGAGCACTGAAAACCTTGTTATTTTAATAATTTTCTTTTCTTATGTGTTTTCCAACTGTAGGTCCCTAATTCTTTTTACCACCAGTGAACCACAAGTTGTTAGTGTGCTTTTTAGGTCCCAGCCTACCAGGCAGCAGAGTTATCTGGTTTTCTAAAGACATCTTGGGGACATTCAGAAAGCTCACTTAGGAATGTACTCTGCCCTTGGCTTTGTGGTTTGCAACTCACATTTTCTTGCTTTCCATTTGCTGTCTTTATTTGGTTCTGAATCCTTCAGAGTTCTCCCTTTCTGTAAATGGGTCTTTAACCCTTGTTCTTATTTCATCACATTTGCTGTGCATTCAAAGACCAAAGTCAAACAACAGGTGCTGTCTTCCAAGGGTGCCTGTTTACTTTTCTTTCTCTGACTTCAAAGTGAGAGAATTTATGTGACAATCTTGCTGAATAGTGGGGGTACGAAAGAGTTTTTTTCTAGCACACAACGACATGTAGACGAACTGTGTAAGTATTTCAGAATATATCAGAATTATGAACGAATAAAGCACATTTTATTTTATTTCTGAAACGTGCTGGAAACAAACACTTTTACATGATCAAAAAGAATCATTAAACTAGGTGATGCAAATTCCACATTTTCGTCTATGCACTGTACAGTTTTATTAGTAAAACTAAGGGCCTGATTTATACTTTTTTAGCGCCGCATTTGCGTAATTTTTTGACACAAAAAGCAGAGCAAACTAACAAAATATAATTGAATTTTGCAAGTTTGTGCCCATTTTGTGTAAAAAAATTACGCAAATGCCTTGCTAAAAAAGTATAAATCAGGCCCTAAATGTCTGTGCCATTGTAATAGTCATTTAAATTTAAAATGTGTTGTCTGTAATGGCAGTATGCTACCACACCATGAATACACCACTCTATGCAACTCCACTCTACTCTGCACCATTCCACACCACTGCTTCTACTCTGCACCACTCCATGCCACTGCACTCTGCACCACTCCACTCTACATCACCGCACTCTACGCCACTTCACAATATACCTCTCTGCTCTACCCTGTATCACTTTATGTCAACACATTCTTCACCACTCTACAGTACATCACTGCACTTTTGCCTCTGCACTCTATAGCACCCCAGCCTAGGTCACACCAATCTACTCTCCACAACTCCACTCTATTCCAATGTAGTCTATGACACTCTGCAACACTGCACTCCATGCCACTGCACTCTATGCCAATCCACTCTATGCCATTGCACTTTGCTCTGTAACACTCAACTCTATGCCACTGCACTTTATTCCAATTCACTGTGCACCACTCTAAAATTCTCTGCACCACTGCTCTCTATGGCACTGCACTCCACACCACTTTGCTACACGCCATTGTACTCTATGCCACTCTATGCAACTGCACTCTACCCTGCACCACTAGACTGTACAGCAGTTCACTCTACTCTGAAACAACCTATTCTATGCCACTGCACTCTACATCACTTTACTCCACTCTGTACCACTCCACTCTATGCTACTGCACCCTTTGACACTCTACTCTTAACCAAAGCACTCTATGCCAATGTACTCTCCACAACAGCACTCTATGTCACTGCACTCAATGCCACAGCACTCTACTCTGCATCACTGTACTCTTGCACTGCTCTCTACACCACTGTACTCCACTCTCCTCCACGGCACTCTGACACTGTACTCTGCAACACTGCACTTTCCGCCATTGAACTCTATTCCACTCTACTCTTCACTACTCCAATCTATGCCACTACACTGTATGTCACTGCACTGTACGACACTATACTCTACTCTGTACCACTCTATGCTACTCTACTCTGCACCCCTTTACACCACTTCTCTCTATGCCACTCAACTCTACTGTGCACTACTGCTCTCTGCATTGCTCAACTCTTTGCCACTCAACTCCTCACCACTCCATGCCACTCTACTCTACGCCACTGCAGTCTATGCCACTGCACTCTACCCTAATCTGTGCCACTCTACTTTGCACCACTCCACTCTGCAACACTCCACTCTATGATGTTGCATTGTATACTGCTGAATTCATTGCCACTGCACTCTATGCCACTCTAAGCCACTATACTCTGCAACGCTCTACTCGAGTGCTCTCTACACCAGTCCACTCTACTCTGTACCACTCCAATATATGTCACTTTACTCAACTCTACACTACACCACTCTAATACACGACGCCCTCTGCCGCTCCACTGTAAAAATCTCTATTCTACTCTTCACCATTCCACTCTACGATGCTCCACACCACTCTTCTAACACTTTTAGCCATGCTGAACAGCAGCCAGAGTGGTGTACAACATGGTTAAAACACATTGGCAAAGCCAATAGCTCTTGCATAGGTGAGGCCTTTGTGGCTTAGTCAAAACATATTAAACACAGTAGAAACAGTACATTGATTCAACATATCTTCCTGACCAAACGTTTAGCTTTCAAGAACTTTTTGTCATCTTTGATCAGATCAATAACCCCCTTCCAACACCACCCAAATCCAAGAGATCCCCACAGCACCCACTATAAGTATTTCAAAACCTAAACACACACTTCCTATTATATCCTTTCAGAAACCAACATATTTTTCTGCCTTCTGAGAACACCTTCCAGTCTGTTTACACGATGTACACATTTCCTATAGCTCTAATTTCTAAAGAAACTCTAGCATCTTTAGGTCATTAGGGAATCCTCACCACAACTTCTATTTGCCCACCATGACAGACACACCTTGCATTTATTCTTCAGGCCAGTCACTCCTTGAATGTCACTTTGAAACTCCACAGCATCCTGGAGTCCATCTGTTGTCTGCACGAGAGAGTAACCCACTCAAACACCTGAGAGTTTATTCACATTGGCATCGCCCAAGGTTGGGCATGATTCATGGGTCCTCCCCTAGCAGTAGAGAATGCACTACAGAGTAGGACTCCCGTAACTGAGGCCTAGCCCTGCAATCAGTTTGGATCATTTGCGTCCCTAAGATGATTCTTCTCACACCTCTCTACCCTTGACTAACTCTTCTACCTCCTGTTCACTCTCATAAATGCACTCATTGGAGTCAGTCTGCAGATTTGTTCACCTGTCACTGGGCTCATAACATGTGCAGACCCTTTCATCCAATCAAGAACACTCCTGTGGTCACTGTGCATGCACTCATTCTATGCACATCTCCTCTTATTTAGGTCTCTAACTGACAAAGCCAACCTATTTATCTGTATATAACTCAGATTCCACACCCTGTGTAATGCCAAGAAAGCCTATTTGTTGGAAAATGGGTTATTGGTAGGGCAGGTAGGTACCTACACCTAGCAACAAGCCACTAACCTCCACATAGGTACAGTTAGATCTCAGTAAATTAATCCCAGCTCAACCCTTGGTAGCTTGGCAACGAGCGTCAAGGCTTAACTTAGGAGACAAAGTGTAAAGCATTCAAATATCACAAAACAGTAATTAAATAAAACACAGGAAACAGTTTAAAAATCCAAAACCAATTTATAAAAATAGTTTATATTTTTATCTTTAAAATGACACAAAAATGATTAAAATCGGTTCAGGGGAACCGGAGATATGAATTTTTAAAGAATTATTACTTTTCTAGCGCTTAGAAACAAAAAGCGCCAATCGGGTCATCTGGTTGCACCTCGACCGGGGCAAAGTCAAACTTTCAGGCCGACCACGATGGAGCCCTGCTCGGCTACAGGTCGCGGGAGGCCTCGGTTAAAAAGTTACCCTCTGACTTAGTCGTTATTTTGAAGTTTTTCTTCACCGGGACGAACCTGCCAGTTGAATCCGACCTCCTGGAGCCCTTGTCCGGATACGCGATGTGGGTTTCCTCGGTGGAGACTTTTACCTTCGGACTTAGTCGTTTTTTCGAGATGAAAATCCTTCGACCGGGGTAAACCTGGATCTTGATCCGACGTCCATGGAGCCCTTCTCGGATACGATGGCTGGGAGGTCCCGGTCAACTTTTTACGTTCGGACTTAGTCTCTTTTTTGGATGTTTTTCTTTACCGGGACGAACCACGAAGTCAGGCCGGGTCGCGGTTGAGGCAAGCCGGGTAGAATTTCCGCGGCGGGTCGGTCCCTCTCTGGAGCTTTTATCCAAAAATTCTCAAATCTTTTCCAAACTTCTGGGGCTTCACCCAGATGTTCTTTTAAGGTTCTTTTGGGGTCCACAGCTCACCCCAAGGGTCCAGAAGTTCTGTGATGGTCCTTGGGGGGTGCGGACTTCAACTCCCAGAATGCACCTGGCGCAAACTCCTTTTTGGCCACTGGACAGTGGTCAGCTGGTCGCTTTCTTCAGGAGTTGGTGCAGGGGACTCTGGTTTAGCAATTTTTCACCTGTAGCAAACAGGGAGTCCCTCCTTGAACCAGTTGAAGCCAGGCAAAGTCCTTCTTGTGGTGAAGCCCAAGTGTGCAGCTGGTGCAGTCCTTCTGAGTGCAGGGTCCAGGTGCAGGCCAGGGGTCCAGCAGGGCAGTCCTTCTTCTCCTTAAGTTCTTTCTTCTTGAAATTTGGTGGGGATCTGAGGTGTGGGTGCAGGTCTGCCAGTTTTATCCTTGCTCCTGGGTGAAAAGCAGGGGGGCCCTGGTTCTCCAATCAGGGACAGGGTCGTCCCCCTGTGATGACCACTTCCTGGGAAGTGTGGCAAAAATCCATCCCAGAAGGCAACAGTCTCTAAAAATCCAACATGGATGAATCTGATTTTTGGAGGTTACATCTGGCTGAGCCCACCCACTGGTGTGGCTAAAAATCATAAACACACCCCTCTCCTGCCCTCTCCTAATCTAATCAAGGGGGCACCTAGCTGTCTGGGGTTGCAGGATGTGGGGGTGTTGCTGGGTGCTGCAAATGTCCTTCTCTGCCTTTGAAGACCAGTTTGGCAGCCCTCCCCCTTCCTGCCTCACCATCTGCTGAGGGGAGATTCTCTCCCCCAAGCACATTCCTTTGTGTGAAGCCAGGCCACTTCACACCTAATCAAGGCAGCCTGGCAGAAGCTGCTGCAGGCTGGCCAATCAGAGCACAGCAGCAAAAACAATGCAGAGCTGAAATTGGCAACTTTTTAGGTAAAGTCTAAACTTTTTACCTGGACAAGTTATATTAAATCCAACAACTGGAAGTTGTGGGATTTATTACAACAATCAATTTGATACCAAATTCTTGGTATGTAACTTTGAAGGAGACTTTAAAATTTAAAATAAAGTCTGCCCATTCTAGCCTATGAAGGCCATTTACTTCAATGAGGGAAAAACGAATTTGGCTGTTTTTACCTCACCAGGGCCTATAAATCTATTTTTATAAAGTCCCTGCTTATAGTTACATGGCACCCAGCCCTAGGGGCACATAGGGCACACCTTAGGGGTGACTTATATGTAAAAATAAGGTAGTTTAAGACTTTGGAAGTACCTTTAATTCCAAAGTCGAATTTGCATATAACTTTAATTTAAAAGCAGCCAGCAAGACAGGCTTGCTTTTAAAATGACACTGGGCACCTCAGCAGTGCACCTAGGTGTGCACCACCTATGCTGTGGTCCCTAAACCTACATGCCCTACCATATACTAGGGACTTATAGGTAGGTTAACTTAGCCAATTATAATTAGCCTAATTTGCATATCCATTTTACACAGAGCACAGGCCCTGGGACTGGTTAGCAGTACCCAGGGCACCATCAAAGTCAGGAAAACACCAGCAAAAAGAGGAAAATGGGGGCAAAAAGTTATGGGGCCTCTGCAATCAGCCCTGTTTTCTCACACAACCCCCCCCCCCCCAGCCCACACGCCCAGGAGACTCAGCCCAACCCTGGGAGAGTCTTCCTGGCTTGTTAGGCGAGGAAGACAGTGAAGAAAACTGGCTGTCCCTTTGCAGGGCCTACTCTGCCTTATATCCTCCTGTCAGGGTCACTCCCTATGGGTAGTGAAGCCATCCCAACAGTAAAAGGACCCAACTCAAACTGAAACTTTCCTCTAGGGGGTCTTCCTCCTTTCTCTCTGCCAACTTGGGTAGTGAGGTGCCCACCTCCCCTACTCCAAACTTTGCTAGGGCAACACCTAGCTTACCCAAAGAGGTCACCCAACACTTGAGCAACTCCACCATGCCCAATAGGGTCAGGGGCCCTAATTTGCTATTGGCCCTGGGGTCTGCCTCCCAGGCCAAGTACAGTGCTGCCAGGAAGGCTAGCACCCAGCAGAGGCTACTGACAGCTGTCAGTACCCAGAACCACACCCTAAGCTCTCCACTGACAGGTGGCTGAGCTGCTTTAGGGGCATCTTTGGGGTCCTGGCACCCCTCTTGCTGTCTAGAGTGGGGGGCTACCACCTCCTGTGGCAGACACCCTCCTTCCACTCTCCCTTCTGTCAGTGCAGGAGCAACACCTTGCATCTGGACAGCTGCCTGACTACTCAGGACTTCCTTGGGGTCAGGTGAGGCCTCACCAGTGCCAACTCTGGGCTCCCCCCCTACTGGGGCAGAAGGCCCTTGGCTCCCTGGAACTCTCTTTAAGAGTGGCCTACCCTTCCTTTTCTTCTTTCCTTTTCTTGGGGACCCCTGTCTCCTAACTGTAGGGACTGACTCCCCAGGACTTTGGGTTGGGGGGGCGCCCTGGGCGACCACCCCATCTGTGACCAGACTCACCTCTGGGAGGTCATTGCCCAGGATACAATCTAGGGGGAGGTCAGCACTGACTACCACCCTAATCCAGTCAAGGATACCCTCCCTCTCTAGGGGCACTATGGCTACAGGTTTGGAGGTGACCTCCCCTGTGGCTATCCTGACTTTCTTTGTCTTTCCTGGGACATACATGTTTGGGGTCACTAACCGGTCACTCACTATAGTGTGACTGGCACAGGTGTCTCTCAGGCCAGTGGTAGGGATCCCATTCACTTGAATGTGGTGGAAGTGCCTACTCCCACCCTCAGGGATCACCAGCTTACCATCTGGTCCTGTCTCCCAGCTCAATGCTAAGAGGACTTCATCATCTGAGGAATCCTCCTCCATGGCTACACTGGACAGCCCAATGCTAACCACCTTCTTTGGACAGGCTGCATCTCCTCTGAAGTGACCTGTCTGCTGACAGTCAAAGCAAGCCCTACTGTCCAAGAGTTTTTTTTAACCCTGGGTCTCCCTGTCTCTGCTTGTCAGAGTGGGAGTGGGATTTACTCTCCTCCTTCTTAGGGTTCTGGGGTACAGAGGGAGTCTCTGTGGTGGGCTTACCACCTCCCTCCTTAGGTTTTTGGGGACCTGTCCCCCCCTTCTTGGAGTCTCCCCCCTGGGACTTGACAACCACCCTGGTTCTCAACCACTCATCAGCTGCCTCCCCTAGCTCTCTAGGGTTGGTCTGCTTAGAGTCCACTAGATGCTGGCGTAACCTTTCTTGGGTACAATTGGTCAAGATGTGCTCTCTCATGATCAGATTGTATAACCCCTCATAAGTATCTACTTTGTTACCAATAATCCAGCCCTCTAGTGCCTTTAGTGAAATGTCCACAAAGTCAACCCAAGACTGGGTACTGACCTTCTGGGTGTCCCTGAACTTGAGCCTATACTGCTCTGGGGTCAGACCAAACTTTTTAGTCAAGCAACTCTTCATACTGGGGTATGAGTATGCATCCTCCCCACTCATGGTTAGGAGCCTATCCCTCCCAGAGTTGGGAACTAACTCCCAAAGAAGTGAACCCCAGTACTGAGGCTTGACTCTCCTCATCTGGAGGGCCCTCTCAAAGGCCCCCAGCCAGTTGTCTATATCATCCCCCTCTACATAGGCAGGAACCACCCCTTTGGGTAATCTGGGGGAAAAACCCCCACCCATGGACACCTCAGCTTCTTTATCGCTGCCTCCATCTCTTTTCTCTTTGTATGCCCACTTTTTCTTTTCTAGGGCCAGCTTCTCTGCTTCCAAAGCTATGTATGCTAGCTGGGCCTCCAGCTCTCTTTCTCTGATGGATGGGTTCTCTCCCCCTGAAAGGACCCCCTTCCCACCACTAGCTTTGGATCTGCCCCTAGTGACTGTATTTACTGAGGACCGTTCTTCCTCATCCTCATTTGGGCTCAGATGCCTTCCCTCCCCTGAGTGGTTAGAGCTTGCATCCTCCCTTCTTTCTCCCTCCTCTGGAGCTTCCTCTGACTCTACCTCTTGGGCCTCAGCCCATGCTGTCAGGGATGTGATCAGGATTTGCTTCCTGAGATCAGTGGTTGCAGGCAACCCTCTTTCAATACACAACCCCCTAAGCTGGACTACTGTCAGTGTGGGTAGGCTAGCCAGATCAAGCTCCATGGTTCCCTAGTTTTGTGTCAACAAAAACTTTTTGCAAAAATTGGAAACAAGAATTTAGAAAAATTACAAAAATTCAATAATTGAAATTAATCCAAATTAAAAATTAAAAACAATTTTTGCACTAGGACAATTTAAAGGATTTTTAATTTGTTTTACCTAAAACTGTAACGTGATATTGAACACAAGTACAGGATCCCGTCGCTGCTTCCAATTATGTTGGAAAATGGGTTATTGGTAGGGCAGGTAGGTACCTACACCTAGCAACAAGCCACTAACCTCCACATAGGTACAGTTAGATCTCAGTAAATTAATCCCAGCTCAACCCTTGGTAGCTTGGCAACGAGCGTCAAGGCTTAACTTAGGAGACAAAGTGTAAAGCATTCAAATATCACAAAACAGTAATTAAATAAAACACAGGAAACAGTTTAAAAATCCAAAACCAATTTATAAAAATAGTTTATATTTTTATCTTTAAAATGACACAAAAACGATTAAAATCGGTTCAGGGGAACCGGAGATATGAATTTTTAAAGAATTATTACTTTTCTAGCGCTTAGAAACAAAAAGCGCCAATCGGGTCATCTGGTTGCACCTCGACCGGGGCAAAGTCAAACTTTCAGGCCGACCGCGATGGAGCCC
This sequence comes from Pleurodeles waltl, assembly GCF_031143425.1. NCBI lineage: Eukaryota > Metazoa > Chordata > Amphibia > Caudata > Salamandridae > Pleurodeles > Pleurodeles waltl. Next base: position 117,301,315 of record NC_090446.1, on the reverse strand, counting down.
TGCTCGGCTACAGGTCGCGGGAGGCCTCGGTTAAAAAGTTACCTTCTGACTTAGTCGTTATTTTGAAGTTTTTCTTCACCGGGACGAACCTGCCAGTTGAATCCGACCTCCTGGAGCCCTTGTCCGGATACGCGATGTGGGTTTCCTCGGTGGAGACTTTTACCTTCGGACTTAGTCGTTTTTTCGAGATGAAAATCCTTCGACCGGGGTAAACCTGGATCTTGATCCGACGTCCATGGAGCCCTTCTCGGATACGATGGCTGGGAGGTCCCGGTCAACTTTTTACGTTCGGACTTAGTCTCTTTTTTGGATGTTTTTCTTTACCGGGACGAACCACGAAGTCAGGCCGGGTCGCGGTTGAGGCAAGCCGGCTAGAATTTCTGCGGCGGGTCGGTCCCTCTCTGGAGCTTTTTTGCAAAAATTCTCAAATCTTTTCCAAACTTCTGGGGCTTCACCCAGATGTTCTTTTAAGGTTCTTTTGGGGTCCACAGCTCACCCCAAGGGTCCAGAAGTTCTGTGATGGTCCTTGGGGGGTGCGGACTTCAACTCCCAGAATGCACCTGGCGCAAACTCCTTTTTGGCCACTGGACAGTGGTCAGCTGGTCGCTTTCTTCAGGAGTTGGTGCGGGGGACTCTGGTTTAGCAATTTTTCACCTGTAGCAAACAGGGAGTCCCTCCTTGAACCAGTTGAAGCCAGGCAAAGTCCTTCTTGTGGTGAAGCCCAAGTGTGCAGCTGGTGCAGTCCTTCTGAGTGCAGGGTCCAGGTGCAGGCCAGGGGTCCAGCAGGGCAGTCCTTCTTCTCCTTAAGTTCTTTCTTCTTGAAATTTGGTGGGGATCTGAGGTGTGGGTGCAGGTCTGCCAGTTTTATCCTTGCTCCTGGGTGAAAAGCAGGGGGGCCCTGGTTCTCCAATCAGGGACAGGGTCGTCCCCCTGTGATGACCACTTCCTGGGAAGTGTGGCAAAAATGCATCCCAGAAGGCAACAGTCTCTAAAAATCCAACATGGATGAATCTGATTTTTGGAGGTTACATCTGGCTGAGCCCACCCACTGGTGTGGCTAAAAATCATAAACACACCCCTCTCCTGCCCTCTCCTAATCTAATCAAGGGGGCACCTAGCTGTCTGGGGTTGCAGGATGTGGGGGTGTTGCTGGGTGCTGCAAATGTCCTTCTCTGCCTTTGAAGACCAGTTTGGCAGCCCTCCCCCTTCCTGCCTCACCATCTGCTGAGGGGAGATTCTCTCCCCCAAGCACATTCCTTTGTGTGAAGCCAGGCCACTTCACACCTAATCAAGGCAGCCTGGCAGAAGCTGCTGCAGGCTGGCCAATCAGAGCACAGCAGCAAAAACAATGCAGAGCTGAAATTGGCAACTTTTTAGGTAAAGTCTAAACTTTTTACCTGGACAAGTTATATTAAATCCAACAACTGGAAGTTGTGGGATTTATTACAACAATCAATTTGATACCAAATTCTTGGTATGTAACATTTAAGGAGACTTTAAAATTTAAAATAAAGTCTGCCCATTCTAGCCTATGAAGGCCATTTACTTCAATGAGGGAAAAACGAATTTGGCTGTTTTTACCTCACCAGGGCCTATAAATCTATTTTTATAAAGTCCCTGCTTATAGTTACATGGCACCCAGCCCTAGGGGCACATAGGGCACACCTTAGGGGTGACTTATATGTAAAAATAAGGTAGTTTAAGACTTTGGAAGTACCTTTAATTCCAAAGTCGAATTTGCATATAACTTTAATTTAAAAGCAGCCAGCAAGGCAGGCTTGCTTTTAAAATGACACTGGGCACCTCAGCAGTGCACCTAGGTGTGCACCACCTATGCTGTGGTCCCTAAACCTACATGCCCTACCATATACTAGGGACTTATAGGTAGGTTAACTTAGCCAATTATAATTAGCCTAATTTGCATATCCATTTTACACAGAGCACAGGCCCTGGGACTGGTTAGCAGTACCCAGGGCACCATCAAAGTCAGGAAAACACCAGCAAAAAGAGGAAAATGGGGGCAAAAAGTTATGGGGCCTCTGCAATCAGCCCTGTTTTCTCACACTATTATTGTACCATTGTTAATGTAGGTAAAATGTAGGTTTTGAGGGACCATGTGACATAGACATAAGTCAGTTTGCTTTTGTAGGATTACGCCACATGCATAACACTAAAGAAGCACTCACCTTTCTTTCCTCAAGTGCCTTTGAGAAATATACATAACCATGTGGTCCAAATGTCAAGGTTTCTTAGTTGCTAGGAAAATGATGATTTGTGATCACAAACTAATGACTAATGATGTAGCGACACTCCTTATGGAAATAAACAGCAGTAGCTCTTGGAGAATATTGTTGATTTCCTATATTGCAGAGATAGCCATATGTCTGTGAATACATTGATGGGTCTCATTGGCAGAAGTAGTGCACTTGGATGTAAATAGTTGTGTTTCATCTAGTTATCGATGGAAAATACTGATAAATGGTATAAAGGAGATGCTATTTACCTGCAGCATCTATTTACAAATGGCACCGAAACAGTTCAAATCCAGACCTTCGAACCCTTCAACAGACCTCTCAGCATATGAGAGCTGCAGCAAATATGAAGTCCACCGAGGCTTTGTTACAAATAAGAACATACTCTTCAGAATGTGGTTCTATATTTGAGTGCCCGATTTCTTGGCATCAAGCATTTTAGGTTAGAGAAAAAAAACTCCCATAGTTCAAATTTGTTTTCTCCGAGCAAAGAGTAAATGGCTCCAACACACAAAGGCCCAGATTTAAGAGGGCCTAGCCCCAATTTAGCGCCACCTTAGCATAATTTTTTTTACGCTAATGCTGCTCCAAGGTGGTCTTTTCCCCGCTTCATAGTTACAAAGTGGCGCAATGCATGCAGTGCGCCACTTTGTAACCCTTCGTACTACACTATGCCTGCGCCATCCCTCACATGGGAGACGCGGGCAGTGGTAATGTGTGACACTAGTCCCATCATCCTCAGGGCAAGGACTGCCGTCACTGTGATCTAATGGCCCCATGGCAAATGGGCCACCTTCGTAAAGGTTTAGACTGGCAGAGCCCACGGAGGCTCTAGCAGTGTATAACCTGGTGCTTCACAAATGCTAAATTGTTAATAGTGAATACATGTTTGGCAGGGCTAAGGATTTATGGCAGTGCTCCCTCACTACCAAACTCTAAGGTCCAGATTTACCCAAAACTGATGCAGTGTTGCACCAAAATTGGCAGCACCGCGCTGCGTCAGTTATGAAATGCAGGGATGCACCATAATCACAAAAAATACGGCACACCCCTGTTTTTCCCCTTGTGCAGGTGCTAAATTTAGCTGCCAACGCAGACATCCTTGCACCAAAGTGCAAGGGTATCTGTGTTGAAGGGAATGATTGTTTTTGTGAAGAAAAGTGTCCCTTCCTGCACATAAACAATCTACAATGGTGATCTGGCACTTCTACAGAATGCAACACTCATAGAAATAGCAAATCATCATTATTGAATGGTTTTTTATGAGCGGAAAGGAACACCTTCCTGCACATAAGCAATCTTTCATGGTGTTTTGCTCTTTCTACGTGTTTTGCAGAATGCAGCACACATGGAAAAAAGCAAAACAATGAGAAATAAAAGTATTCCCCTTGTTGCACCATGCTAACGCCACCCCTGGGGTGGTGTTAGTTTTTAGCGCTGCCTTAGATTTACGTTTCCTTGTAAATCTGGGGCAGCATCAAAAGCAATGGGTGTTGCAGTGGAATGCCCAGAGCAACAGCCATTGCACGCCCCTCTGCCCCAGAAAGCTGCATCGGAGGGGCCCATATTTACAAGGCAGCATTAAGCCACATAAAGTGGCTTAGCTCCATCTTGTAAATATGGCACTGGGGGCTTGTAAATATGCCCTTAGATGAAGGCCTAGGCTCTTTACACTTGCAACAGAAGGTAAAAAGCAGGATGTGAGCCTTTGGTATTGCAATTTAGCATTATTTTCTTTTCATAGATCCTTATAGTTTTTTGCTAAAGATTGAGGAGAGGCCATTAAGTATCATCACTTATTTCAGTTTTCTTAGTAATGCAGGCAATTTATCTGCTGCCCTCTCTGCCACAGTTAGTCAAGTGAGCAAGGCATCCCCTGGTAATTTAGTGTTACTTTGAGTTGTCAGGATAGTAGGGCAAACATTTCTCCTGCCTATGATTGATTAATTGTGCTACTTTTAAAGGACTCTTGTTCCCAGAGGTGGCCTCGCACTGCTTGTGATCAGCAGGGATTCTTCTGGAGAGAGTTTAATTAGGAAACAAGGGTTTTTGAAGATTTATAAAATTGAAGCCAGAGAATGCCAAGCAAGAAAGTTGAAAGAGGAAACCTGTTCAAAACTTTCAAGAAGTAATGCCAGTCCCTAGGAGTGGGGTGGGTCTTTAGAACAGTAGTGCTTCTCCTTTTGGGCAAAAGGGCATCGCCCCTCTGCCTAAAATGCCCCCCAGGGGTGAAAAATTAAATGGTTATAAATTTCATTTTAGGTAATTTTATTTTCCATCCTCCCATCCCAAACCGAGTGTCAGGACTGGGCAGGGCCACTGCTGCTGAGTGACAGCAGTAAGCTGTGCACAGTTTAAAGTGCGCATGTCTTTTTGGAAGGCTGTCTTGCGACATCCAGCCAGTCTTGCACACTTTAAACTTCTCTAACCCAGCTGTCTTAAAACAGCTGGGTTAGAGAAAGCACAGGCTTCCAGTGCTCTTAAGAGCAGTGAGAGAGGCTGCTCCCTCCAATCCTGATGCTTCTTTCATGGTGATTACCAACATGAAAGTAGAGCCAGGACTGCTTAAGGTAATTTGCTGGAGCCCGAGAGGAGACGAGAGCGAGGAGGACGTCAGATGTTGTGCAACAAGCAAAGTAAGTGTTTTTTTCTTTTTATTTAAACACACCACTTACCTTGCATACATGCACGCACGCGTGCATGCACCAACATCACATTTTCCCGCACATAACTACCTACATGCCAGTCACGACTGCTTTACCAAAAGTAATCTGGTAGATCGAAGAGCACCTCATGGGACTAACAATGGGAATCGTTTTTGCTTTCAATATATTCTCTAAGACTCTTTGAAACCAGGCTGCACATTTCAACACGTTACTTATTTTATATGCATCTCCCTTACTTATCTATGAAATGGGCTCGGCCACATTGCCTACTTTAACCCATATTCCCTTCACAATGCCTGTTCAGTGAAGCACCTTATTACAAGGTACCCTCTCTTAAAGCAACAATTAATTTAAAAGTGCACATTAACTACTTAAATAGCGGGGGCACTGATTTGCGGAGTGGAACTCCCTGCCCTTGACATCATCATACCACTGATTTGTCTGGCAGCCATTAACTTAACAAATTAGTCACCTTTCCATTTTATTCATCTGCTGGATATCGATGTGGATGAGTTTTTTATTACTTTTGTAAGTAATGTCTTGTCCTCTTGAAAAACTTCTTCTTGACTCTCGCACAAGTGGAGGTAAAACAGATTTAAAGTCCAGGTCTCAGTGTCCACCAGCGGCGGCTCCTCTGCTAAGGCGGAGGAACGTCACCCCGCTGCTTTCAAGACAAATAAAAATAAAATTATACTAACGGAATGGTGTTAACATTTTAATTATATCTGGAGCCAGGTTAGGGCGGGCCAGGGCTGGAGGAGGAGTGGTATGTGCACCATAAGTCTGCATGTCTGTTTGGCCGGCCGGGTTGCGCTGGCCAAACAGACATGCACACTTAGCATTTCTCCACCTGGTTGCATTGCACAGCTGGGAGGAGAAAGTGCACACCGCTCACACCGCTCACACCAATCATGATGCTGCTGTCATGCTGGTGGCTTAGGGGAGTGTGGGAGCCTGTGTGCTGTGTGCTGAGGACGAGGCTGCTCAGGACGAGGACAGAGGAGGCGAACCCGTCTCCTGACGGAGCAGGTAAGTGTTTTTTTTATTTTTTTATTCCCCGCCACCACCGTTCAGTGCCAGCCTCTACTGGCATCCACACAGAAGCTTATTGAGGAAAACAGGTCCTTGTCTGTTGATGAGTTGTACATCTGTCCTTCATACGTCCTTGGCCTATTATCTAATGCAGCAATTGAATGGCCCGAGGAAAATAATCCGAGAAGTGATGACAGTATGTTTACTTGTTAATTACACTTTTAGATACCAGAGGTAAAAGAGTTGAAGAGGTTTATCTTTGTAATAGTCATTGTGGTCCTCAGCCTTTTGAAAAGGTCCATCACCAGTGTCAGAGCCAGAATGGTTTGCGTGTGTGCAACACCTTTTTGAGGTTTTAGGTTTTTAGCACTACAATTAGCATGTTCATATTCAAAGGAATCTAAAGAAGCAACACAAATGTCAGCATTTTTTAGAGTTAACTGTTAACTTTATTTTGCACCTTTTTCACAATTAAATATCCATTTAACAGTCATGTTTCATCTTGAAATAATCAATGCATAATAAACAAATTATACCTAAAATAGCTGTTCTTAAGGACCCATGAGGCCTACATCCTTGATCATTGGCTGGTCACTATAACCAGCTGAGGCCTATTATCTTGAACATACGTTTTTCCATAAAGCAGCCATCAGATCTTCCACAATAAGGTTGCAAATATGCAGAGAATTACAGCATCACTATCCTTTCCTACTAAAGTAATCTACGAGATTACATATAAAAATATACCTGTCCAAAGGCCAACACAGGGTAATCATGGCCCACCTTTAAGGGCATGTTTGCTTTAACATGTTCTGTTCACAATAAGTAGTCCAGGCCTACTGCTTTTGTTATAGCTATTCATAATAAGCAGATCATACCCAAGTCATCTGACTAAGCATTTCTCACTCAACCAATCAGGCCTATGGCGGTTTCTTGCTTACAAGAAGAACATGTTAATAAATGTATGTCTTAGTTGTGAACCTAAACCTAAATCTTCTGAAGTAAAAACAGCATTAAACAGGGGCCCCAACATAGTGACATTTCTCGGGAAGGGCAATCCCTTGGCCTTACCAGATGTATCACCACTACCTCCACTATGGTTGAGTAGAAAGTTGGAAACCAGTAGGCACAGTATTTAATCCTCGCTTCTTCCTTCGGCCAAATTGTGTGGTCTTGGGTAGTTTTTCCCTTCATTACTCACCAGAATGGTGGAAAAGTCACAGCCCTTGATACAAGTGCTGGGAAGCTTTGGTCATGGTACTCCTTTACCAAACTGTCATACCTTATGCAAATCTCACTCCCCCTGTTTCTGTTCCTGTTCCCAGGGGCAACTTTTTTTGTTATCAGTGCTCGGTGCGACATTGTTTGTTGTTCCACCAACCAATAACCTCCTTTCAAATGCATTTGCTGACTACCACACCGCAACCGTGCACTTCATCTCTCCTTATCACCCTCTCACATTTTTTTTAATAGAGCTAGCTCTATAGAAATGAAGGTGCGTATTAACTACGTTTTCGTGCTACGCAGCGCAGCAACCAAAGTTATTACTGTGCATTGCATGAAAGGAAGAGAGCATCACAGCACCATATATACTAAGATATGGCTTTTCTGCTCTGTCTCCATAGAGCTGGTGTACTCTAGGCTGTCTTGCACCCAAACACACACCCTTACACCATAGAGAATGTATGTGTGATGTCAAAGAAAAGGTGTTATACTAAAATTGTATAATTCCAGTACAAAATACCATGCTTTGAGAAACATTAACATTTTCCCCACTTTCTAAGTGAGTTGTACAGTGCATCACACATGCAAAATTGGAAAACATTTGAGAAAATAAAATGTTTTCCAATGTTACGCCTGGCTCTAGGAAGCATCATTTAATCATGCAAATTCCTTTCTACCAATGTAATTAGATGGGGAATAGCATCAAAAATCCATTTATGGTTGCATGTAATGCTCATGTGTAACCCACAGTATGCCCCTGTGTTGCAAAGTTATGCATAAGGCTACTTTCCAATGCAAATTCGGATTTGTGCTAGGAAGTGAACCCCAGAACATTATGCACCAGGCTTGCATTATTTCTGAGATACAAAACAAAGCACAAAGTCTTAATAAATCTGCCCCACAAATTGAAGACTTAAAATGTAATAAAGTGGGTAGGTTTGTCTTTACTAACAAACATTTATAACAACCCATGTGAACCCTTTTTAGCAACCATATAATAATTAAGCATTGAGGAAAAAATAGGTTCTAAATAGGGGTGGAGCTTCACTCAACAGAATTCAGCGCAGTTCATAAAAACTCTGCGAGATTCCATGAAGCTCTGCCAGCGGGTGGAAAATGTGCAGCTCACTCTGCAATTTAGTGCTCGTAGCATGAGCAGCCCTGAAAAGTCAGCGTGAACGGCACCATGCGTTGTGCAAGAGCGAGTGGCCTTTCAAGTTGATTTTGCTGCCTCTCAATGATAAAATCAGCTTTACCAGTAGCAAACCTACTCGAGCAGCAGCACCTCTGACAGCGACTACCTGTTTAAGAGGGCTAGGGGACGCCAAAACTCACTTAGGCTCACTAGCTTACATTTTCTGGAGCCTCGCAGGAGACAAATTCTGCCATGTACCAATTGGTGGAGTGGGGCCAGAACTGGGCATTAGAGAGCAACGCGCAGTGACCAAAATTCCACCAATTATGTGGAGGGAAAAAACATTAAGCCCACTCCTAGTTCTAAAACTATGCTGTATAGTTTGCAGGCAACTCTTTGATGCTGTCTCATTGCTCAGTGTGCTATATTAGGATTGTAATTTATGAATTTCAAGTAAAAAGGGAACTCTGTGAGAAAAGCAGTGACCCACTCTGCATAAAATAAAATGTTTGATCTGCATGTTACACACAGTACTTTGCAACAGGAGCATTCACCCTCTATGCTATTTTATGTTCAGTCACAACTCTTACTGAACAAATCACACATCTCTCCATAACATGAATTAACCACCAGAATTATCTTGTTGCTTTTGCCATTCCCTGAAAAATGCTGGGCACACCAAGATCTATGCAGGGTATTCTGAAACACTGCTCTAGCACCTGGATGGGCAATGCATCCCCTTAGTATATCCCACAACTCTGCAGCTTTGCCAGACCAGCACAAAAAATGCCAAAGGGGCAGCACACACATAGAAGTCAATGGGTGAGGTTACAGAGGGTTGCCACCTGGCCAGTTCTTTTAACCAGCAACACACAGTATTTTTTATAATATGAAACCACAATAAAATGTGTTCTAAAGCTGCCTTAATGAGCCCTGACTGTTAATTATAGTAAATAAAGACAGAAGGGCCATGTTAAAAATAGAAACGTACAATTTTTTTAAAGTTCTATTTTAGTGTTATGCCTGGGCCTTTGCAAAAACCTAAAACCGGAATAATTTGGTGGATCGTGCTCTGCTGGAAACACCAATACCTCTTGAGGAAATGGGAGAGGCAATAAAATCTTTAACTGTAGGGAAAGCCACTGGCCAGATAGTATACCCCTTGAGTTTTATAGATCTTTTATAACCAAATCTGCTAGGATTTACATTGGGTGTTTTTGAAGGTCCAAGGTATGGAGATCCCTTCCACATGGGGGGGAAATTAATACTGTTGTTTTTAGGGAAAAAGGTAAATCCCCCTTGGACCCAGGATAATATAGACCAATTTCTTTATTAAATTGTGAAGCGAACAGCCATGCGAAGATTTTGGCAAATCGGTTGAGTAGAGTCCCTCCTTCTTTGGTGTCTCTCCGTCAGCATGGGTTTATACCAGGCCGAGCAACGGTGGATCATATTAGAAAGGTTATTTCCTTATTTGACATTGCTGAGGTCACCACAACAGAAATAGGGATAGAATTTCTGATGCAGAGAAGGCATTTGATCGGGTTACTAGGAGGTAATTATGGGAAATTTTGGACAGACATGGGTTTGGCCGTGGGTATATCAATGCTGTGAAATCGCTGTATTGACCCCTTACTCCGAGATTATGGATTATGGGTCTCGAGTGTGTAAAAATGTGATTACTGGAGGGACACACCAAAGCTGTCCCTGTTCGCCTTTGTTTTTTGCACTCTATATTGACTCTTTTGTTGCACTTTTAGGGAAACATTCTCAGTTTCCCCCCCTTGTAGCGGGTCTAACAGAGTACAAAGTCTTAGCCTACGTGGACAATATCGCGGTGGTCACCTCAGACCCTTCATCAGCTCTGAATGAGATAGAGAATGGAATGAGAACCTTTGGTGTGCTATCAGGCCATATGTTGAATGTTGCTATGACACAAGTGGCCTGTACTAAATGGCTTAAGTGTAGAGACTCCCGTTGGGTTGAGGAGGCCACCTATTTAGGTGTACAGATGACAGGAGATCTAGGACATCTGGTCGCATTAAATATGGCCCTGCTGCTGGACATTTTAGGGCAGGTTAACTATTTGCATCTGTCTTTGGTGGGGAGGTGCAATGTGCTTAAAAAGATAATTCTGCCAAAATTACTTTTTTGGGGCTATTTCCCTGGAAGCTAACAAGCTTTGGGTGTGGAAATATGAAATTTTGTGCTTTAGCTTTCTTTGGGTGTTTGAGAAGGCAAAGACAGCCGCAAAGTATATGACTCTCCCCAGGGAGCAAGGGGGTTGGGCATTACCTGGCCTTATATTTTACTACTAATCTTGCATGCTACAGTATATGGACATATTGATTATGGGCAGGGTTGGCTTTAGGGGGGGCAACTGGTGCGGCCGCACTGGACACGGACCTTGAGGGGGGAGCACTAACCTCCAGGGGGGCGCTGTGTTGAACAATAACGTTAAATTTTAAAGCACCTGCTGCAGAGTTGCTTGTGAGTCTAGCTTAGCTCTTGTGATTAATGTTCCTGCAAGAAAGATCAGAGTTTTGTCCAGTTGTAGCTTTGACTCGCTATAAAGTAGCGCAGAGGGTTAAAATGCCTGCTGCAAAGAACAGATCTGTATTTTATGTGGATAGTGAAATGATGAAGGGGTTGCAGTTCTTTTGAAGAAAGTAACATCGTCTTTATTTCCATAACCTTCTGTTAATGGAAATAAACACCTCAGCCTACAGGTGCTTCTCTCCCCAGTCTCCTTCTTCCTCTCTATCCTCCAACTGCTGCTGCCACCTTGGAGACCCTTACATTCCAAAGAATGCATTCTAAACTCAGAATGCCACACATCTTACCCTTATCAACAAAATCAAATTATAACGCCCATTCCATTGAAGAAACAAACAGATAATTCAAATTATAAATACAGTTATAGAGGTGAATGAACAATTGTAAATATTGTTACCTAAAGTCAAAACATTTGAGAAACTACATCTTTTCTTAACAAAAGAAGTAATAAAAACATTTACATTGACACATTTGAAATGTGGAACTCACCCCTAATTATGTTTAAACAAAGTCTTCTAAGAATCTAGGACGTCTAATGGACGTGAAGCTCTTTCTCAGTTTTACACCGCCATCCTCTTGTTCACCCCCTTTTTTACACCTTCCCACCAATTCACCTTTCCCAACTCCAGTGATTTTTACTACTCTCCCAATGTTCCATATTTTGTGATCCTCAGTCTTCACAGCATTTTTCATAACTTTTATCACTTTGAGAGGGGAAGAAAATTTAGAAAAACTCCTGGACAGACCAAAACGGGGATTCTTCACTTTAACATAATCCCCCACACAAATTACTTTTTTTTTTTACTGCTTTCCTCCTGTCAAAGTTGGCTTTTCTTTCAAAAGCCTTTCTAATTTCTCTGTCCATCTTACGTTCCACCTTACTCCCAACATCCGGTTCCAAGCCCATTTTATCATTTACCCATGAAGGACACACTTGTGTGTTGGGTTTTCTGCGCCTAAACAACTCAAACGGCGTCAGACCCGTACTTGTGTGAGGAGTTAACCTATAACTCTTAATTTTATTCAAAATTTCCTCCTTCCAGCATTTGTTATTGGCTAAAGCTAGTTGGATAGTTTCTTTTAAAACCCTGATTAACCTCTCCACCATACCATTTGTCTCAGGATGATGGAGAGAGGCTTTCTTATGTAAAAGTCCTCTATCACTAAGAAACTTACCCATGTCATGAGGCACAAGTTGTACCCCATTGTCAGTAAGAATGGAAGATGGAAACCCTTCCCTATCAAAGATTTGATTGAGAAAATCTGTGACTACCCGTGTTTCTACAGATGATGTCATTCCAATTTCTGGCCACCTTGAAAACATGTCCATCAAAACTATCACATACTTGTCTGTGTTGGAAAATCTGATAGGCCCCAAAATGTCTAATGAAACTTCCTGCCAAGGTTCACTTGGTAGTTCCCTCACTTCCATCGGTTGAGTTCTACACATTAACATCTTATCAGCCCTGGAACACTCTACACAGTCTCTAACACTCCTTTCAATTTGGACGTCCATTCCTGGCCACCAATATGTGAGCCTTAATCTCTCCTAAGTCTTAGAAATTCCGGGATGACTTTCGTGAGCTATTAATATAAGTTCCTTCCTTAGCTTCTCTGGAGGAATCAGTTTAGTCCCTCTCAATAATAAACCTCCCTGAGAGGACAATTCATCCCTGACCCTCAAAAAGCCACACAAATGTTGGTCTTGCTTCTCAGGGCCAGCCCATCCATCTTTGATTTTCTTAAGAACCTCCTGCATAACCACATCACTCCTAAGTTCAGTCATCCACTCGCTCTCTCTAATGATACCTTCCCTGATCATACAAACATCAACGTCTTCAAAACTTCCAACAAACTGATCCTCAGAATCTGAAACTTCATCCACAAGCCTAGACAACTAATCTGCAATAAGATTTTGAGTGCCAGGTACATATTGAACAATAAAACTAAATTCTTGCAGAGACACTACCCATTTTCTAATCCTTCCTGAAATAGCATCTAGGCCTTTTTTCTCGAAAATTTCTTTCAAAGGTTTGTGGTCAGTTCTCACAAAGAATTTACTACCCCAAACAAATTTCCTCAGCTTATTCACTGCCCAATACACAGCTAGTGCCTCCTTCTCGATCACAGAATAATTCAATTCTGCACCCTTTAGACACCTTGAAATGAAGAGTATTGTTTTCTCCCCACCATTGTGAATTTGCAGTAAAACAGTGCCGAGACCTTTGGCGCTAGCATCAGACATAATAATAGTTTGTCGCCCTGGTTCAAAACTCTGTAAACATGGAGCACACTTAAAGTTGTATTTCAGATTCTTAAACTCATTATCACATGCTTTGTCCCACCGAAATGTAACACCCTTTCTAACTAACCCTCTAATGGCTTTGGTTTTTTCAGCAAAATTGTCCACAAACTTACTATAAAATTCAGCCATTCCTAAAAACTAAATTACCTCTTCTTTTGAAGCAGGACACGCAAGATTATCAATTGCATTGACTAGATTTTCTTTTGGCTCAATACCATGAGAAGAAATCTTGTGACCCAAATAATCAATTTCCTCAAGATTGAATCTACATTTTTCAGCTTTCAATGTTAAGCCACTCTCTCTTAGTTTCTGAAGAACCTGGCGAACCCTGAAGTTATGTTCAGCTACATTTTTCGCATGTACTAAAATGTCATCTTAGTATATCTTGATACCTTGTATTCCTTCAAGGACTCTCTCCATCGCACGTTGAAATACCGCAGCCGCAGAGACTAAACCAAAAGGCATCCGGACAAACTTGTAAGTGCCAAAAGGTGTTATGAAAGCAGTCAAGTGTTGTGAATTGTTGTGTAACTTAATCTGATGATAAGCAGAGGTTAAGTCAATAGATGAAAAACATTTTGCATCACCAAGAAGAGCTAACATTTCATTTATGTTAGGCAAGGGATAATGATCTATAATGACACATTTATTCAACTCCCTCAAGTCAACACACAATCTCGACTCACCATTAGCTTTTACGGCCATCACAACAGGGGCCAACCACTCAGTGGCCTCTACCCTCTCAATTATACCATCAAGTTCTAGCCTTTCTAACTCCAACCTCATTTTTTCCTTGACTATCAAGGGAACACCTCTCACTTTGCTGACCACAGGAGTAACACCCTTTTTTATCTTGATTTCATGAACATACCCCTTTAAACAGCCAAGCTTAGACTGAAAGAGATCAGAGAACTCCTGCTCATAAGGAGGTCTGACATTTTCCACTGAATTGACACAGCCACGATCTTTCAGTCTAACCGACGGGGTCTCATTTGGATCAAGATAAACTCTTAAATCCTTCTGGTGAGACCAACTAATGAGAGAATCTCCTCTGATGGAGATATATATCTTGCCAGCTGTAAATCTATCCATGTATTGAATGAAACCTATAAAATAGCCCAACAACTTGATAGGTTCCCCACCATATCCTTTAGGAGAAATGTCCGGCCTGAACAACCTTACAGAAGATCTCAATTGTTTGTCAAAAATACTCTTGGGAATCAATGTGATCTTTGCACCTGAATCAAACATCATAGGGACACTTACTCCTTCAATGTGTACAACCTCCACCGGACCACTTACTCCATTTTTTATTTGTAATACGAATTCTGTTGGAGAATCGTCATCCTCTAACGTTATTTCCTGAACCCCTTTTTTCTTTTTTGAATTTTTACAACATGAAGCGACATGCCCCTTTTTTCCACAGGATTTACAAAAAACTTTCCAACCTATACAACCTTTAAAATTGGCATAATGACCAAACTCACCACACCTGTAACATCTACCCTGCACACTCTTCTTGAATCCCGAGTTGTCATAACTACTTTTTACTGATTTCTGAGGGTTTGACTTAACCTGTATGTAACCTCCTTGATTGACAAGATGAATTTCATCTTCTTTTCCCTGCAAACTTGTTTTTTTTTATTTCATTAAGACAAGCTGAGCTATGTTCATGTGTTTTGGCAATGGATACTATCTCATAGAGTGACGGATTGTCCTTAGTCCAAAAGGATTATTTTGCTTTATCAATGTTGCAACCCAACATAAATTGATCCCTCAAGCGCTCATCTTTGCTGCTACCAAAACCACAAGTTGAAGCTAATTTCCTAAGTGCTGTAATATATTCTTCTACCGATTCTCCTGGTCTTTGAAATCTTTTCCCAAAATGATATCTTTCTAAAACTGTGGAAATCTTCGGTAAATAGTGTAAGTCAAGTTTTTTTCTACATATTTCAAAATCATTGAGATCACTAGCCTCTTCAACTGTAAGTTCGGGTAGAGTCTCAAACACTTCTTGTCCTTCAGGACCTAAACAGTGTAATAAAAGAGACATTTTCCGTTCTGCACTTAGAGAAGTTCCACAAACCCTGGCATAGTGCGCAAAAACACTTTTCCATTCTTTCCAAGGAATATGTGGTTCACCAGGAGAAGACAAGAAAAATGGCGGACATGTAACATTCTGCATGTTGAAGATCTTGTAGAGTGTAATACTATTGACACAAGAATTAAAAGACTGCAAGAAAAGTTATTGTTTGATAAGTAGAAAAATTGTTGACCACAACTGTTGAGAGGATTTTTTAGCACTACAAGATGGCTGCCATAAAAGAAAGAAAAACATATGTTGCTATGCCCAATGTAGCATGGAATGGTCACCAGCAGCTTCTACTTCCAATTTCTTAACTCAGCAAGATGGCCGCCGTGTCCTGAAAACGAGGCTTGACACGCACTGTCACATACAGGAAGTACAAGATAGTGCAGGAAGTATACGATGCCCCGGAGCTTCTTTGTGGCAGCGAGAGAGAGAAGAACAAAGCTCCACTTTGTTCAAGCGAGGGCCGTGCGTGTTTGGCCGGTAAGGAGTAATACGATGAGTGGGGAGCAGAAAATACTGTCTGAATAGACGCTGTGCGGCGCACACAATCTACTCTCAGCACCAGCAATCCACTTCCAGCGCATGCAGAGTCTGTTAGAGTTGCGCTCAGTGCACGCGATCTGCCTCCAGCGCGTGTCGTTTTAAGTGTTGAGCCTAGCGACGCCATACTGGTCCAAAAATAACATACACCGGGCCAAAAATTAAAGTAAGCCGGCTCCAGACACAGTAGTTTGGCACAACAAGACAGTCACAAACAGTTAACAAAGGTCGCACTGTACCTGAAGTAGTTGAGGTGTTTATTGTTCCAATTGTACCTCAATCAGAAGCTTCACCATCCTCGTCACCAGTGAAATGATGAAGGGGTCGCAGTTCTTTTGAAGAAAGTAACATCATCTTTATTTTCATAAGCTTCTGTTAATGGAAATAAACACCTCAGCCTACAGGTGCTTCTCTCCCCAGTCTCCTTCTTCCTCTCTATCCTCCAACTGCTGCTGTCACCTTGGAGACCCTCACATTCCAAAGAATGCATTCTAAACTCAGAATGCCACAGATAGCCAAGTGGATTAGTAAGGCCAGCCTTTACCAACGCTTTAAAACAAATGAAATGTATGTGAGAGAGGGGATATGGAGAGATGAGGGGCACTTTTGCCAGGTGGTAGTGAATGAATCAGAGGAGGTAGTCATGTAGGGCACCAAAAAAGATTGTCACACCGGGCGCCACCAGTGCTGAAGCTGGCCCTGATTATGGGTAAGACAGCCAGGTTAACTTCAGTCGAAACCCCACAATGTATGAGTTAGTTCTTGGACCTGAGGCTAAGGGATGGCTTTTAAGGAACATTGAGTCCAGTTATTACAAAAAGACAACATTTAAGAAGGCAAGGGGAGCATACAAGGTATGGCGGCAAATCAGAAGGTTGTCAAGGTAACACAATTTAACTACTATACACTTTTATGGGGATTACCTGCTATGTTCCATGCCACAGTCAGTAGAAGATGGCCATAGCATGGGTTTGCTACACTCAGGGATCTTTTAAAAAAAGATCAGATGTATTCCTTTAGTGAGATTGGAGAAAGGTATGGGCTGACTAGTGTTGATTTTTACAAGTATCTCCAGATCAAGGATTTTGTCATTAAGACGTGCAAGAATCAAGCTCCGATGGGTTGAGTCCCTGGGGTAGAGGCTATTGATAAGGGGCCTAGAACTGGGATAACATATGCCTTGCTACTGCAAGAATTGCCTGATGATCTGGATTCCATTAATTCCAAGTGGGAAGCGAAACTTAGCATAAGAGGGTTACTAGTACATGATTCACTTGATATTGGGAGGAAACCTCTGGTGACAGTGGGATTAGTGAACCAACATTTTAAAACCATATTTGATCTTTATTATACCCCACTGAAGCTTTATAAATGGGGCAGGATACCGAGCAGCACTTGTCATCGCTGTGGGGGAGGCCAGGCAGAAAGAATGCATATGTTTTTTCATGTCCTCCTCTGGCTCCATTTTTGGGGGACATTGACATTTTTATTAGTCGGGTCACAGGAGAACAGGTACAGATCAGTCCTGTGATGATACTGCTGGGGGCTGTTGAAGCTGGGTCTGGTGGGGAGTCTGTGAAGAAAGAGGTTTATTTTATATTCAAAGCAATGGCAGTTGCACGAATGTGCATAGCATCTGGTTGGCTTGGTACGGAACCCTCAACGTTTGCAGAATGGAGATCTAGAGTTTTCAGCAGTGTACAATCTGGAAATGTGTTAATAAGCATGTAAGGGTGTGAAAGCACGAAAAAGGGGACAGAGGACTTGGCTGCCTATTACTAGCTGGCTTGAAAAAATGGAATAGTGTGGGGTGTGTTCCAGTGCTTTGTGGTGTTGTCGCGTGGGGAGGGGATTGTAGGTCATCTGGTTCTAGCCTGATGATATAGGCTTCTGGGATTACTTTGCCTATTAATATAGTGACTAGGGGCCTTTATTTTTAAGATTAGACCTCAGTGGGGAACGTTCACGGTTTAATTCGACTGCTGCTTCTGTATGCATTGCTATTTTACTCAAGCCAGTGATTTGGGTAAGGTTATGTTTATCTGTTTTTGACTTGTTGCCCAATTTTTGTTCGATGGAGTAATCTTAAGGCATTGTGGATAAGCATTTATATCCTGCTTCCAGTTTTGGTTTATATTGTGTTTATTTGGCTTTGATGCTGCACATACGAACTTTGATATTGTTTTCTTTTTTTTTGTCCACTGGTAATCGTTGATGTATTGTTTACTGCCTCTCTAATATAAAAAAGATATTTAAAAAAAATAATAAATGGCTGGGGTTTATCTTTGGGAAAGGTGGCAACCCTAGTGAGGAATCACATACCTGGACACACTGCCTTGGCTGCACTGCTCTGGCAGACTTCAGTTCTCTGCTACTACCCTGGGCACAGGAGCAAACACAACCTTGAAGATGTTAATAAAAAATGAATGAATATTTTACATCATCCTCTTTAAAGTCGCAATAGTGCCTACACCAACGTCTCCCTTTATCCTTCCCCTGCCAGTTAGAAGTGCTAATTGGCTGAAGAAGCGGAAACAAGGGAGGGATTGGACTGTTGTGGCACAGGAAAAGATCGTAAGAGCAATGTTACTTCCTCTGCTGCATCTGCCGACGAGAACTAGACTAACATGCAGTTACCATTTGTAGTAAGAAGCCTCCCCTTCTACTGATGCTCCACCCCTTCATTTTACCTTTGCGGTCATCTGGTGTCATCGAGCAGGGCACATCTTCTTCTGTGCTCAGTCCGTACCACTCTTTTAAGAGGGACGCACAGCCACTATTTAACTGACTCAACCAAGCCCTACTGGGCTCTAGGCTGGACCATCCTGTCATATGACTGCTGGTCCCCCAGCACTCATTACCTTTCAGAATCACTTCACTGCATTGAACTTACTCAGTTATCCATAGGGTTCAGTACTTTTTAAAAGAAGGCATAAGGGGACGCTGTTGGGTCTCATGTTCAGAATGCTTACGGTGGGGGCGTGGGTAGAGGAACTAGAATGTGGCCCCTGGTGATTTAAAGATGAAGTTGTTGGATGGACCTGGCTTCCTGTACTTCTTAACTGCGATGAATTTAACTCACATACCCGACTCAATGAAATGCTTGTAGTGGTGATGAGTGACTATAGGACTCAAACCTACATGTGCAGACTGTGGTATCTCATTTACTTTGAGGCAGCATCACTCTTTGGCTTCTACCGCCTGTCGTCTTCTATGCCTCTGATTAAGGATACTCCTCAGCTATTGTTTATTATTTAGTCAGTTGAAATGAATGGCCGCGTGCTCATCTTTGATGGCTTTCTGAGCTGTTTTCAGCTGGCTGGTTGTGTCCTGTGAATGAAAAGTTTCCACGTCAGTGGAACACATCGGTGATGTACACACTCTGGGCCAGATTTACAAGGCACTATCACCACCGGAGCGTCACTTCTAGTGACACTCCAGTGGCACTATTGCACTGTGCTGTATTTTCAACGTGGTGTTAAGTCACTTTTTTTGGCTTAACATCACCTAGTAAATACTGCCACTTCACACGGAGCACTTTGCGTGGAAGGGGCATGCAATGGGTGTTGCTGTGGGCATGCCACAGCAACACCCATTGCAATTCGACACTGTCCCAGATTTACAAGTTTTCGTAAACCTAAGGCAGCGCTAAAATATAAAGACACCCCAGAGGTGGCATTAGCATGGCACAACGAGGAGAAATGCTTTCATTTCATCTCAGTTTTTGCTCTTTCTACATGTGCTGCATTCTGCAGCATACGTAGAAAGCGCAAAAGGCCATTGAAGATTATTTTTGTGCAGGAAGGTGTCCCTTCCTCCATAAAAGCAATCTTCCCTGCAGAGCAGCCATCCTTGCACCATGGCACAAGGGTGGCTGGGTTGGTGCTCGGCAGCAAATTTAGCACTGGCGCAGGGAGCAACATAGGGGTGCGCCATGTTTTATTCAATAAGGCGCATCTCTGCATTTTGAAAATAACAGTGAGGCATTGCCAAATTTGGCGCAACGTCGCGCTCCATCATTTTCTTGTAAATCGGGGCCTTTGTTTTTAATATGCTCATCATCAATGCCATACGCCGGTGGACATTGGTGATGCACTCACATTGATCATCAATGCCATCAGCGCCATTTTGGTTTAGAAACAAGAGTCTATCAGTGATCACAACATCCAGCTAAACAAACTTTGAGTCATCTCTTCAGAGAACGAAGCATAATTTAAGGAACTTTCAAGTATAACACTCACAAGTTTCATCTGGCTGAATTATTCTTAGTGCATTTTGTATTGGAGCAGTATATGTACTATGATATGTTAATTTTGAACAATTTAGGTACGTCATAGGCTGTTTCTTACATTTCAAGATGCAAAAGCCAAGTACACCTCCACCTGCTTTTGTTTCCATTCCCACTTTAGCTGACACAGATTGGGAGAAATAGAAGGATGGATTTGAGGCACATCTTGATGCCATTGATAGGGGCTCACTTACACAAAACAAATGTGCAATTTCAAGGTACTGTTTGGGACCTGAGGGTCAGAAAAGTTTGAAGCAAATGCCTAAAGAGACTGTAGTTGAGAAGGGAGACAACGCAGATGAATATGCATTAGCTGTTAAATCTCTTGAAACCAGATTTAAAGCTAGGAAACATTTACCCATTGAGAGGTACACATTTTCTAATAGCGTATTGAAGCCTAGAAAATCCATTGAAAGCTTTGTAGGAGCTCAGAGAGTCTTAGCAGTTACGTGTGAATATAAAGAATTTGATTAACAAATAATCAGAGATTAATTAGTTGAAAAAGTAAATAATAGGAAAATTCAAGAGGCATTACTCTTGACTCACAATTTAACTTTAGAAAAAGCCATGGACATTTCTGTCAGCACTGAAAACATCACATCTTTCAAGCAACTAATTTCTATAGTTGCGGGGAAAAGCCAAATGACCTAATGAATTGCAAGTGAAAAGAAATAATCAGAGAGACAACGAAATAAACATGAAGTAGGAGCAGACTCTTGGACTCTCTTGGAGTGTTTTAGGTGTGGTAGTCCATCAAATTTGCATTTGGTAGTCCAGCAATGTTGCCCTGCTATTGATCAAATGTGTCCAAATGTAAAAAGAAAGGACATTTAGCCAAATAATGCTATTCTTCATTGAAAATAACAAAAAAGTCCACAAAGCTGATTCTATATCTAGGAGTGATAGGAGAACAAGTTCTAGTGAGGATGGTGAAGTTTGAACAACTGGCAAGAATAAAGAAAAAACATTGAGAGAACATTGTACTATTGATGTCAATGAGTTAAGATGCCCATTCTGTTAAGTACAAATCAACAACATCAGTGTAAGAGTAATGGCTGATTTAGGATCTCCATTCACCTTAATAGCAGAAACAAGTTTGGGCATTGCAATTTGACAATTTGTCGAGAGAATCACTTATTTGCCCAGTGGGATACGGAGGCAAACCTTTTTGCGTGATATGTGAATTTGTGTGCCACTTTCATGTTTAAGGACAGCATGGAAAGGGGTGTGTTTTATGAGGCCAAGGGTGATTTCTGCTTATTACGAGGGTTAGATCAAAGACATTTGGGGAGATAATTCTATATCCCAGCAATTCTGAACGGATGATGTGAAGGAAAAACCATGTTTCAGTATGTCCTGTGGACAATCTGGATTAAGTAAATATGTTTCTTGAAGTGTTCTAGGAGAAATTTGGTCTAGTGAAAGGCTTTGTACATAAGAGATGCCTCAAAGATAATGCTCAACCCACAGCTCATAAAATATGGAGAGTGCGTATTGCTCTATGGTCAGAGTTAAAACTAGACTTGGAAAAGGTATGTGACCAAGGCATAATACAGCCCATTGAACGCTCTCAGTGGATGGCACCTATTGTTCAGGCACACAAAGCCAATAGTTCTGTAAGGATGCATGTAGGTTTGCATTATTTGAACATGAACATTTTGATTGGACTCTAAAAGGGGGTAAAGTTTTTATCTTATTGGAAATGACTTTTACATTTCATCAAATTAATCTATATCCAAAGTCAAGGTCCCTTTTTTATCACTCCTGGGGTGCATATCACTTTAAATGTATGCCCTTTGGTCCAGCATTGCATCCTCGGTGTTTCAAAGAGTGATAGACGGTATTTTCAAAAACACTGAAGGTGTTTCTGCACTTCAGAACTTTAGTCTTTGAAGCAAGTCAAGATGAGTATGATGTGAGAGTGAGAAATGTACTGCCCATTGTGAGATAAGGGTGCTACATTCAAATTAGACAGGTGCAAGGTTGGTGTTTTAATTATGGACTGCTTAGGTTACAAGTTGTCACCTAAAGCAATGAAATCTAAGGGTAGCCTGGGCAAGGCTATAGAAGATGTTGCCCGGCCACCCATTCAGATCAAGTCGTTTATGGGTCTATTAAAATTTTCTGCCAGATGCATTCCCATTAGCTCAAATCATTTCTGCATCTATGAACATTTTATGCCAGATGCAGTCCCACCTGCACTGATAAGACTCACAACATGTGCAAGCTTTTGAAGAAGAACGAAAGGTATGCATGGAATAATTTGTGTGCACAGGAGTTTTTGCTTGTACAGAAGGAAGTCTCTCGAAGTGAAACAGTATGATACTTGTGATGTTAGCATTGTGATGACTGCTTCTAGTCAGGGGGTCTAGGGGTGGTCTTGTTACAAAGACGGAATGGTAGGGAGGAAGTAGTAACATTTGCTTCAAAAAGTCTTAGGGGAGCGGAATCTTCCTATTCTGTTATAAGAGAGAAACCTTAGCATGCTGGTGGAGGGGTTCTCACTTTAAAACTCATCTTTTGGCAACCAGATGTATTGTACATGTAGATCACAAACCTCTCATTGATCTGTTTACAAATAAGGGTGCTTTCAGATTAACACCCAGAATAGCTAAATGGCAAGACAGGTTGCAGGAGTATGGCTATATGTTGGGGTATATTCCAGGTGCCAAAAATGTTTTGCCAGACTGCCTTTCTCCTTAACCAGTGGAAGAAAAGTATATGACAGAGGCTAACTATGATGATGTTGTAAATGTATGTACAGTTGATTGACATATTGAGATGTCCTTTTTGCAAATTAAGTGGTTGTATGCAGTCAATTCAGATTTAGCTCTTGGTAGTGCTGTCTTAGCCTGAACAGAGACTTATCATGAATAAACAACATCATTTTGGCATGTGTCAGAAGACTTATCCTTCAACAATCATCTTGTTTATCACTCAAATCAGTTAACAGTTCCAGTTAGTTTGGTGGAGAAATCGTTATACCCGATGCATGAGGGAAACATTGGGATACTTGCAGTGAAGAGAATTTTGAGAGCGCACTGGTATATTTGCAGTGAAGAGAATTTTGAAAGAGAACTTCTGGTGGCCAGGATTAGACAAGAATGTGGAATGGTTGTGCAAGATTGTATAGCCTGTGTGACTGTCGTGAGTCCTATTGAATCTGTTCCAACTCCTGAAAGGGTGTGGTGCACGTTGGCTATTGACATAAAAGGCACAGTCACCATGAAGAGTGCAGTCATTAAATATGACATTGTTTCAATTGATTTTTATATTCGGTGGCCAGAAGTTATATTAATGAATATGGCCAGTATGGTCAAGATCATTGAATTCCTGGAATCTGTATTTGCCAGGGATGGTATTCCTGAAGAAATATTGTCAGACAGTGGTACCTAATTTACATATTTTGACCAGATCTGTGACATCTAGGTGTGAAACCTATAATAAACCTCCTTGTATCATACCATAAGTAGTGAATTAGTGTACAGATTTAATAGCGTCATCAAGGGCAACATACCAATATCCAAAGTTAGTGGTTTGGATATCATGCAGGAATATAGGAAAATGCTGTGGGCTGTGAAGAGTAGTCCTATTGGATTCACAGGTGTTTTGCCGTTTGTGATGGTAAAAGGTAGAATGCTTGCCTCCTAGTATCTGAAAACATGGATGCGTGTGTTTTCTGTGTCAATCCCCAAACTAGAGGAGGTTGGGAACAGTAAATAACTGGCACAGTCAAGATATGTGCAAGAAGGAAAGAAAGGACTGGTTGTAAATGTAGGTGATAGTGTGAGGTTGAAACCGCCTAAATTTATACCAAAAGGTGTGTTTTTCATGCCCCAAAGAGTAATTGAAGTGAAGAGGAGTGTGGTAAAGTTGTATGATGGAAAGTGGTGGAATAAAGAAAAATTGTCTGTGTTCACACATGAGCCATGGATGGAAGGGATGAAGAAAATGCCAAATATGAAGTGAACAATGACCAGAGATCGGACAAGGCTCTTACATTGCAACAATGAAGTAGACATCCACCAAAGAGGCTACACGATTTTGTCATGCATTAAATGAATCTCATGTTTCGATGATTTTCAGTATTTTGAAGGTACCTAAAGTGTTCTAAACATTTTGTAATGTTTTACGCAAAGATTGTACATGCATAGGTTTTAATGTTCAGAAGAAGGTTGTTTAATTTTGTGATACTTTAGTACAGAAAATCTGTTTCTCTTTATGTATAAGGGGTAGGTGGGTTGAATCTTGTGTTCAGAATCTTTAGAGTGGGCGGATGGGGAGAGACTATAGATTGTGTGGGGTGGTGATTTGAAGTAGGAATGGGTGGACAAATGTGGCTCCTTGCAGGTCCTGTAGTTATAGAGAAAGAGGAATTTTACTATATACCCAACTCAGAGAGTTCCTTGTAGACCCCTTCCTTCTTCTCATTCCTTCAAACCCTTATGTATGAACGGAACTGTGGGCCATAGCCCATTGGGCCCTCCCGTCTCATCTCCCCACAACTCTCAATCACTCATCATCTCCCTACATCTCCCAATCACTCATCAATCCACTCGCTTGGGGACCCTGCTCTCCATCTTAGAGAGCCAGTCTCTTGGGACCCCTGCTTTCCATCGTGGGAACTCAGACCCTGTTGAAATAACCTTACTGTAGAGCCTAGGAGGATGACAGTTGCAGTGCTTGCACTTAAATTACTATTTCATCAGAAGTACTGCTGATACGCAACTTTGTAAATCAATATTATTCAGTGTAGGCTCCATGATTACTACATAAAATTGTTGATTTATTAGAAAGTGCATTTCTGTGGGTCTTTCCTCTTTAGTTCTCTGCGTGTGTGACAGAAGTGTAGGTGTACTGTGATGCTGAATGCAGCATGTGACAGTCTGAGCTGAAGATCCTATGAAGTCATCAGTGAACTAACTGCTGAGGTTGGTGATGAAGAAAAAAAGACTATCATTTGTGCTTAGGATAGAGAGATGAATGAGGAGGATTAGGAGAAAGACATTGACCTGAGAGAGGTGGATGCCAGGAGCCGCTATTGTTTTTTTTGGAAAGCTTAATAGGTGCTGTTGTGCAAGTACCACCAAGGGTAATTTATAGTTGAGAATTCTAGAGCCTCACTCTATGTGATCAGATAGAGGACCCAGGTTGCTGGAGATGCAGTTGTTTTGACAGAAACAACTTTCGTTCCTCAGCTGATGAATTACATGTGAATATTGAGGTAAACAGGGTCTCAGGTGAACTCACAGGATTCCACAGTTTTAGAGCACTGAGGTAAAATCATTTTTCTATCCCATTATGTGCCTGCATAAATGTAAAGAAATGTGACCAAATGTGCAACATGAGTATTATTAGCGACATTAGATATCAGATTTTTCATTAACAGGAAGTAAGCAAAAGAAGAACAGGGAATGATAGTAAAACCTATCTACTACTGGGCCCCTGGTGAACTTTCCGTTATTTTTGCGCAATCTTGTTTAATTTCACATTATGCTTTGTTTGCAAAAAAACAACATTGCACTATTATGCCATGTCGTGAGATTATGCACAGTCCACAGCAAAAATTTAGCATGAGCCAAAAATAGCCTGACTCACAAACTTTATTTTTAAAAAGAAAAGGCAGAAATCTCAATCTTTTTTAACCATATTTTTTACTTTTTTAAAATTTTCAATGAGTTTGTGTAGCACTAAACAATATCTTAACCTGCTGTACATTTCGGTGAGAAGACAAGCAAATGTATTTGTGTATAATTGCAATAACATACAAAATAATTTGCACAAATTAAACGATAACGTACATTTTTGTATTTAACTTGGTTATTTTTATTCTCCTTTTTTGCTGTGGATAAACACCCTTCTGTACATCCCATAGAAACCGGAATATTCTGACTAGATTCATAGAGAGTAAACATACTTCCTCCCCTGCCAGTTTGTGAATGTTTCATGGGCAAAAAACTACATTCATCCAAAACACATATGTTAATGGTGTAGTGTCTTGCATGACTTAGAACTGAACCTTTATGCCTCCCTGAGGACTACATATCAGTGTGTGACATAAGTGCTAGAATCAAATGTATAAAAGTTTGCTTTAGAACGTTGGAGTTCACAGGTACACAAAGAGGAATAAAGAGGTATGATTTACATCAATGTGTGTAGCCCAGTCATTCGGTGGGAAGACACTACAACTGACGACGAGATAGGGTGTAAGTAACCTAAAGAAGAAAGTGCCCTTCTGGAGAGTTTGCGGTCATTCAAGCAAACTGCTTGTTTGTGCTATGTCTGCCTTAATCTAAGTGCTAAGTCAACGGTTGGCGTATCTGGAGTCAAAGCTCAACTCTAGTCGATGTGAAGCATGTGAAAAGAAAAAGAGCTTCAGAGAAAAGTCTACGCATGATTAGTCAAGAAATTACAACCAAGATACTACAAAAAGGTACCGCGCTGCCACGCAAAATTAAGTTGTACAATATAAGGAGCATTACCAGTAAAGGCAGATTCAGCCAGATTAAAAAGCGCAGTTAAAGACAATTATCAAACATCAAAGAGCACTGAAGGCAGACCAACCAGGTGTAAAACAATATAAATAGAAGTATGAAAATGATTAGGTAAAGTAAAGGACTTAGTGAGCCCGCCAATAAGCGTTGCTGCATCACTGCTGACTCTGTGCCCAAGATGAAGCACAGGGGTTGTGCTACATGAGCAGTCCCTATTTACAGCAGCCATAAGCTTGGCAGAAAGCCGCTCTGCTGAAGGAGCCCATCAAGGACAGACTGAGGCTGGCTTATCGCAGGGTCAGGGCAGGGACATGAATGGAACTCATCCTGATTTCCAGTCAGAGAGGCTAGGGAAAGTGCTCCTCTCAACGTTAGTGAGTTCCACACCAGTTTACAATCCTGCTGCCTTCCCCAAACCACCACTACCATTCGACACTGCAAAAAACCAAAACATAGGTGATAGATGGACTGCGTGGATAGATACATTTGAAGATTTAATCAGTGCACTTGAAGAGACTGATAAGAACTCATAAAGAAAGTGCCAAGAGCTGATGACGAAGTTACATACTGCCAAATTAGAAATGCATTCTCAAGTTCAATCCAGTACCAAAATCGATTATGAAGGATATGTTTTCAGTCAAGAATTTCAAAGAGCTGGCAAAACTAACAATGAAATTGTGAAAAGACTCAACACACTCATCAATGCCTTAAGTTCAATGAATTTAATGATGAGGAAGCATTGCGGCATAGAGTGATCGATGGATGCCTTTCCAATTCATTCAGAAGATACTCTAAGAGAAACTCTTTGTCTGGAGTGTGTGTTGATGGCTGCCAGAGCTGAGGAACGTGCTGAAAAACAAGCTGCCGACATGGAAGCCGGAGGTGCCCAGAGCAAGTCAGTCATAAGTGTGAAAAGTAATTTGAAACAAAAGTCTGAAGGACACGAAGTAATGTCTACACGCAAAAAAAAGTTGTGTTTCAGATGTGGATTTGCATTTCCACATGAAGGAAAGGGTTCTACCATTGGTCAGATGTGCAAAGGCTGTGGTAAAGAGAACCATTTTGTGATGATGTGTAGAGAGAAGGAAAAAGAAAGTACACCACGGCGCAAAGACAAAATGGCTGCCAAGCATTCTAGGAGCAATGTTCAGCGCACACCCACAAGGCTAAGCGGCGACATCAGTTGAGACAAGTATATACTAAATTAAGTTGATCGTCATCTAAATCATCCTCAAACAGTTCTTCAACCTCAGTAATAAGTGAAGGTGATGAAAGTGATTATGCCATATCAATGCTTACCTCAGAAAAACGTGCACATGTCGGCTTGTGAGGAATAAGCTGGTTAAAGAAAAACCAACATGCCAAGAAAACTAAATCAAACACACATCGATAACCATGAAGAGTAAAGGTTCATTTATGGTGACAGTTAATTATAAGAAAACAAAAGTACAAGCACCGATCCATGTCCTTCGGGGTACAGCGGCAGGTGCCTGCTTGCTTAGTTTCAACATGGCTGCTAACATGGGATAGATTTCAGTGAATTACAATATAAATGCTCATCATGAAATAGTAAGTCAGTTCTCTTCATTGTTTTATGGTTTAGGAAAGTTAAAGACTATGAAGTAAAACTGCATATTAATGAGAATGTCCGTCCTGTTGCTCAGAGACATAGATGAGTTGATTTTGATTTACAAGAAGCTGCTGAAAAAGAACTTGAACCATTACTTAAGCATAACATTATTGAGCATTCTCCTTGTCCAACATAATGGGTTTCTCCCAAAGTAGTAGTGCCCAAAAAGGACCATGAAGGAACTGTGCGCATATGCGTTGACATGCGCCAAGCAAACAAGGCATTTGATCGTGAGCTACATCTAGGGCCGCACATTGCTGACATGGTCACACAATTGAATGGTGCCAAAATTGTCTCTCAACTTGAGTTGAATAAAGGTTACCATCAGTTAGAACTAGAAGAAAACTGCAGATATATTACAACTTTTGCTATACATGTTGGTTTGTTTAGATACCAAAGATTTAATTTTGGAGTGTCATCTTTTCCAAGAAGTCATATGATACATCATACAACCTGTTGTAATTGCATTTAACTATAGCAATGACATATTGGTTTTTGGCGCAACACAGAAGGAGCATGATAGAGCCCTCACACAAGTAAGTTAATTACTCAGTTATGAAGGTTTGGCTTCAAATACAGACAAGTGGGAATTCAATAAAAACAGAATTAAAATTATTTGGCCATATCTTTTCTGATGGAGGCATGACACCTGACCCTGCAAAAGTACAAGCTTTAACAGATTCTGAACCCCCACAAGATGTTTCAATGGTACGTTCTTGTTCATGATACATAAAGGGCTTTGCCACTGTTAATCCTTCTTTTCGAGAGTTAACCAAGAAAAATGTTTCCTTTAAATGGTCACAAGAATATAAAAAGAGTTTCAAGAAAGTCAATCATGCCATAGAAAATGCTACAAAAAAGGCGTACATGAACCCAAAGCTCCATACCGAGATTGTAGTTGACGCTAGCCCCATTGGGTTAGGCGCTATACTTGCACATCATAGTGGATGCCCAGATGCAAGACAACATATTGTGGCCTATGCTAGTAGACGTTTATCTCAAACAGAACATGCTTACTCACAGCCTGAAAAGCAAAGTTTGACTGCAGTATGGGCTTGTGAACATTTCCATGCATTCCTGTACAAAAAGCCTTTTAAGCTGGTGACTGGTCATCAAGTCTTGATGACCATCTTCGGCAGTCCAGAATCCAAGATGCCTCCTCAGATTGAGCGATGGGGACTACGATTGCAAGAGTACAATTACAGTTGTGCCTCACCCAGGAAAGGATCAAAATCATGATGACTACTTTTTGAGAGTGCCCACTCAAGGTCATAAAACTCCATTCAAAACGGCTGTGGTCTACATGAATTTCATTGTCAATTCAGGTACACCAGCTGCTGCATTGTTAGCCCAGATTGTCACTGCTACGAGTCATGATAGTGACCTGCTCAAGTTAATGGACATAATAACACATCAGTCATGGAACAAACATGCTTGACCTTTCGGTAATGATGTTGAATAGCAAAAATACAAGAATGTCAAAGATGAAAGATGAATTGTCCATAACACAGGAAGGAGCTATTCTGAAAGGCTTGAGGATCCTGATTCTGGAGAGTCTATGACAAAAGGTGATAGAAGTGGCTCACGAAGGACATTGTGGTATTGTCGCTACAAAGTGAGTTCCCCAAGACTAAATTTGGTTTCCATACCTGGATGAAGAGTTGAAAAGGAACTCAAAGCCGGTTACAAATGCAAATGCCAGTCAAGCAAAGTTACTCAATGTACCTTGAACATATCAGAACTCCCTAAACCTATCTGGGATAGAATAGCCATTGAATTATTTGGTCCACTTGACAATGGACTTCATTTAATGGTGATAATAGATTCATATTCACTTTTTCCTTTGATTGAATACTTCTCATCCATGACACATGAGCGAATAATTAAAAAACCTGATGACATATTTGCAACATGGGATTTGAAAGCCATTGTGAAGTTTGACAATGGTCCACCCTTTCACAGCAAAGAATTTAAAGAACATCTAAAGCATCTGGACATAAAGCATCAAAAGCTCACATCTTTGGGGCCGCAGGCCAATGGACTTGTTGAGCGTTTTATGAGTATTCTAAAGAAAGCAGTGCAGCTTGCAACTCTTGAGAAGCTCAGTCTAAGAACAGTGCTGAACTCTACTTTACAAGCTTATTGGTCAACACCCCACTTCACCTCAGGTGAAAGTCACTGACTTTGATGTTTGGGAAAGCAGTGACAACCAAGATACCCCAATGGACCACAGAAAGAAATAGTCATGAAAACCTAACTTGTGCAAGGAATTTAGTTCAAAATCTAAAAATGAAAATGTATGCAGACAAGAGGTGACATGGGAAAGACCTTTCATTCAAAAGAGATCTGGTGATTGCTAGACAATTAAGGAATAGAAAATCTGATGCTCCTTGTGGTGCTGAACCTTTTTAAGTAGTGCCTACCATAGGACACTTGGTGACTGCCCAACGACCTGGGAAGTCCCTTACCAGAGACTCTTCTCACCTCAAGACTGTGGTTCATCGATCTTCAACTCGAGATAGTGAAAGAAAAACTTAACGTGAAAACTCAATGACTGTTGTAGATTCCTTACCATCCTAGGCAACTTCGGACATTCAATATGACCGTTTCCAGTAACCAGATCAGGTCGACAGATCAAAGCATCAAGAAGATTGATTGAAGAGATATAGTTGTACATGTTTCTGTATACATAGATATTGTGTCTGTCTAATGATTTTATAAAATATCTATAATTTTTCATTTAACAGAGGGGTAGACGTAGTGTCTTTAGAATGGAACTTTTGTGGCTACCTAAGGAGTCTGTACCAGTGTGTGATGTAATCACTGAAATAGAATGTACGAACGCTTGTTTTAGAATGTTGGAGTTCACAGGTAAATGCAGAGGAATAAAGACATGTGATTTACAGCCCTGTGTGTGGCCCAGTCATTTGGCGGGTACCAGGGTGGGGAAGATGCTACAAATGGGTCTCCACTATGTTTTCATGTGGCCCCAAACACTAAAAACGTACAAACTGACTCCCAATCATGGAAATGGAAATGCTGAAATGTCACCATATCGACAAAATTTCCTTATTTTCAAATTCTATTTGCAAGGATAAAAAATCAGCTAGTCCTGATTCTGTGGGTAATGAATCTTACTTTATCC
The DNA here is from genome assembly GCF_031143425.1 of Pleurodeles waltl. Classification (NCBI taxonomy): domain Eukaryota; kingdom Metazoa; phylum Chordata; class Amphibia; order Caudata; family Salamandridae; genus Pleurodeles; species Pleurodeles waltl. Next base: position 117,269,956 of record NC_090446.1, on the reverse strand, counting down.
TTCCAAATATTTTTTTACGTACACCAAAATTGAAATTTGAGTTCTGAAAACTTTTAAGGTAAATTAGGCACTAAAATAGGATGATCTAACTCCCCACCACAGACCAGCTATCAAATTATTTATGGCAGAGTCCACCACCCTCAGCAGTCTTCTTTACAGTGGTCTTTGAAGGCAATATTAAGCGTAAACTGTACTGAAAGTAACATAAATCAGATATGGTGAAATAGAGTTAGGGAAGCACAAAGGGAGGGTGGAGAGAGAGCAGAAAGCACTTTATCAGAAAACACATTTGTTGTGAGTGGGTTGCAGCATTCTGATTTTCAACAGCCCACGCTCTGCTAAATTCTGATATGTAGTGGCATGAAGAGATGATATTTTGGTGCTTTCTGACAGCGATCTCAGAAAACATATTTCATAAGTCCTTTTTGAATAAGCCAGCTTTCTGTCTTCCACGAGTGAGTGGAGCTTCTTGTGTGTTGAAGATGGGGGAAACTTTATAAAAAGTAGAAACATTGACAACAGGTAAGCAATATCCACGCAGCCCAAACCAAAGCAAACATGTTAATTGAATTTAGGCCCCTAAAGCCTTGTCTTGTTCATCTGATCTCATTCCTTTATGAAACTTTGAAAATCATATAACTAACCAAATCTGAATATTCAGTGATGCTGGGTAGGAAATTGATGCACTAATAGATGGACCAGAGACGCAGAAAGACTAATCTGAAAAACTGCACGGGTCAGGTGGGCAATAGTGTACCTTAGGCAGAATTATGAAGCTGACAGTCTTGAAGAAGTAATTTGTCTACAAGTTATGTCCAACGTTGGTCCTGGATGGATGGATCCATGACCGATTTTCAAGTTGTGCAAGTGGGAGACACTTACACACAAAAAGCAAAATGAGAATTGCTGACACAGTTTAAGGTTATCCTGAAAGTCTTGCACAGAGCAATTCTGTTCGACAATGCCAGACACACCTAATATAGCCAGATGGAAGACTATAGTATCAGGATTGGTGTGGTAAGCTTCCGTAGCACTCAGTACAAACAATCTAGTAGAAGTCACTGCTGTAACCAATTAAAGTCACACAGTAACTGCATGCAAACCTTTGAAAATAGTACACTAAGGGCCCGATTAAGAGTTTGGCAGTTGGACTAACAGACTGCTGTGAAGACTGTTGCACGGGTGGTTTCCTGCCCGCAGTATTCCGATGTATGCAGGTTGAACCACCAACCATGTAGACATTTTGCTGCCTGCCAGCGGCGCGGTGGGCTTCAGTGTTAGCAGTGCGTACTCCGTTGACTTCATGGCAGTGGCCAACTGCTGAGCCTATTACAAAAACACAGTTGACATGGCTGCCTCCTTTCGGCGGTTAGCTGACAGCAGTTGACTGTCTTGGTACGCTCACAGCAAAGAACCAGAAGCATGCCCATTGGATGGATTAAAAAAACAACACAACTGACATCCACTGGCCAAGTGGACACATCTGCAAATCATACTATAAAAACGCCCCATCCCAGACCATGATCATTTGCCTCTCCATTGCAGCACAGCAAGAAAGAAACCACACTACTTTTTGTGATTTTTGTTACAGTAGGCAGCCCTTTTTCCTATCCCATTTTACACCTTTCACACACTTCTTCTAATTTTTTATTTTTTGTCCCAAATATCACTTGTCTTGTTTAGTTTGTCACTGTCACCCACTTAAATTTCAGTCATGTCAAGCCCTAAAAATCTACATTTTTCAGAGGATGAGTTGAGAGTCATCGTGGATGAAATCAAATGAGTAGGGCAACAATTGTTTAGAGCCCAAGACCAACATACTCCTCTCAGTAGGAAAATGGAAATGTGGAAAAGAATAGTCGACAGGGTGAATGCTGTAGGCACCATCTTGAGCACAAAGGAGGATATTAGTAAGAGGTGGAATTACCTGACGGGGAAGTTGTGTTCCCAGGTCTCAAGGCAACACATGGAGACCCAGAAGACTGGTGGTGGTCCTCCCAGTGCCCTATTACAACTCTTTCCTTGGGTTTGGAAGGAATAGCTGGGGGAGCGGAGTCTGGTAAGTAACACCACAGAAACTGTCACAAAATGTAATTGTCCTGTAAGCTCATATTTCAGCTTTTGCCATTGTGTTGTTCATCTACCTTCATAACCTCCAATACCCGAAGTATCAGAGATGGTAAATTGTCAATGTATATTGTTGTGCATAACATCAAATGTATCAATCTCCATCACATGCCATGTGTTTATGGCAAAAGATCATCCCAGTGCCTATGGTATGTGTCAACATGTAAATGTATGATCCAACCTAACTGCAGCGTGGCAACAGGTGTGCCAGACTAAACATTTGTCAAGTGTTGGGAAGTAAAGCGAGTGACATGACTACAACTACCATGAGGTCCTCTTTCTGTGACTCAAAACATGAGGCTATTGTGCAATTGCTCAAAGATACTTGTTAACCATGTCACAACTGATGTTCACTCATCATGGACTGAGCAATATACATATCATGCTTATCTCTGAGACTTGTATGCCTACCTAGCTTGATGTTGTCCTGGTAACCAAAAGTGACACTATTGATGCCATGAAAGACACCTTATCAACTGTGTACATCAAGTAGTTGTAAGGCATTAAGCTGCTTCAACAGACTGGAAGTGGCAGGTAAGCTACTGACTATGGACTGCTCACATGATGTCTACTGCTACATATACAACCACGTTGTGTGTATGTCTGCATCTTATAGAACTGGGCCTTGGAATGGTTAAATACACATGTAACTTCTCCACTGTGTTGCCTTAACTGTGTATTAGATGTCATGTTCATTCCTCAATAGAAAAATGCAAGTTATCTGCACATCTAATGAGCTGCTCAATCATGATAGTTTTTGCAACCTCCACAAATGTATTTTCAACAAATGCAATACCATGGAACTATATCACAATTGCAAACCATACCTATTAACATGTTCCTTGGTCTCTACTTACTGTGACAATAAAAATTTGTATGTATATTCCACACTCCTACCAATAACAATGTACTCTATTTCTCAATAGGTCGAACTGGCACTGCACCTAGGTAGACTTTGCCCACTAAACAGGCTCCCAAACCCACCCCCTGATGAAGCTCTCAGGGATGAAAACAAGAGGACATGTGGATGTGGATTACAGACCTGTAGCATCTGGTCAGCCTGGTCAGACAGCAACAGTGAGTCTCACTGTGCCCACATCAACACCTCCCACCACTATACCCCCAACCTGTGTATCTGCACAGTCAGTGCAATCTTGTGCCCCCCTGTCCTGGATGCTGAAGTGCAAATCACCACCCTTGACTCAGAGGGACCAGGACCCAGTTGGAGATGGCACCCTCGTCCTAGGTCACAGGCTCATGGGGGTAGGTTCCAAGGGAGGGATCCTGTGGGCTGGCAGAGTGAGGCCACTGGGGCCATTCAAGACCAGGACCCCATCAGCCAGTCTTGGGGATCTATCAGGAGTCCTAAGGCGCGATGGGCCAGGTAGTAACTGAACTCCGAGAAATCAAGCAGCTGCAGAGGAACAGCTACCAACAGATGGAGGCCAATAATTACAACATGGGCACCCTAACAGGGGTGCTGATAGACTTCCATACAACCCTGAGCAGGGCTTTTCAACCACTATCTATGCCGTCCTGTGGTGCAAGTTCATCAAGGCCATCTACATCTGCGACAGACACAGGAGGGGAGGCCCTGCCAGAGGAAGAAACACTGTCAGATACCCTTCCCTCTGCAGCAGCTGAACACACCGCCCCCGTCCTCGCGAACATGGATGTCCATCCAAATATGCAGGATGTGCGGATGACAAGACACCCACCACTGCCAGCAAGAAACATCAACCTTAATCTCTTCCTTTGTGGTTCACACATTCAGCCTGTGGACTAGTTCTGGACACTTGTCAATTCCTGATGGGAGGAGTGATTTGGACTTTGGAATTCAGACGATTTGGCATCTACATCTATGTTTTCCATTCACAATGACTGACTCCTTCACGTTTCATTGATGTTTGTTCTTGCACCAAGTATGTCTTCACCTTAACACTTTAATACATTCTTTAATAAATTCACAAGTCACAAACTCATTGTCTACTGTAGTAAATTTCACATTTAGCAATGTAGATAGGTACAGCCATGGGAAGTATACACTGACAAATCAAGCTGCTTGTATAAGCATGGATATGTTGCATGTACACAGTGTTTAGCTCAGGATCACAACCATGCCACACCTGCACACACATTCAAGTGTCTTGAATAAGAAGATTTGTATTACAGTTTCCAGATCATAGGCTGGCAAGATGTCAGATACATTAAAAATCAAACATGATTGAATCATACTGTGTAAGTGATCGCATTACAGGCACAGACCTCAAGAACATGGAAGGAAGGGATACATCAGACATTGTTCTGTAGAATAGGCAAACATGAATTTGGTTGATGTCATCAGCTGGAACCATATCGCCTACCTTACAAAAGGAATCCAACATCACATAATGCAAGATTCAGACAGATGGCAGCACAACAATCTCTGATCACATGGTCATTATAATCCAGTGCTTCTGCATCTGGTGGCATGACACAAACAGATGTCAGTGATGTGCCACAGGCACATTTGGCCTACAATGATGAAATACATCAACAGCTACACATAGTTTGAACAAAAAGAGTGTTTAGCCAATGTGAAGTAAACTAACATGGATTTGGTCTACAACTACATACGTACTGACCACATGATGATACACCAAATGCATCATGGCCACAACACGGCAAGGAACAAGACCAATTTGGTCTCCTTACTGTCTATCCTATCACTGTGCAAGCTGTCTTCACACAGGTCTTGTACACCCAAAGTCCCAGGAACAATTCATGTCCACTTGAGATTTACCAGAAACATCAAATACCTGCCTATGTTACAACTCTGAAGTGTCCAAATAAGGATGCCATGGTGAAGGTATCTAAATAAACACAAAAACAAAGAGTATGGTTATTAAACCATACATAAGACACACTTTACATAGCAAACGTCTGGAGAACGCAGTCCATGACAAAAACGTGACATAAACAAAGCAAAATTTACTAAATGTGAATGTTGTTAAAAGGTTCATCACCAAACACACTTTGCCAGATTTTTCCAGAGCTTGAGCCTCTTAACAGTTTTCAAAAAACATACTCCTCACATCATCACATCAAGAGTTCATTGTACAGTCAAAGTCATGACATCTCATGGCATACTTACACTCATGAGAAGAAGCTGTGGATAAGGTCAGCTCCTTCCTCTTCATCACTATCATCATCATTTGTCAGTTCAGGATCTTCACCCAGTGGCACCTCAGGCTCTCCCGCCTCTGCGATGTAAGGTATGTTTCTTCCCAGGGCGATGTTATGGAGCATGCAGCAGGCCACAGTGATCTGACACACCTTACTGGGTCAGTAGAGGAGGGCTCCCTCAGTCTTGTCCAGATGGTGAAATCCGGACTTCAGGAGCCCAAAAGCCCACTTAACTGGCCTACGTGTTCTTCAATGGGCCTCGTTGAAGCAGACTTCCCCTGGCATAGTTGGAGCTGGACTCCTCAGCGGTGTTAACAACCAAGGACGGTTGGGATATGCTGAGTCTCCTGTTTTGAAATGAGACAGAAAAGCTACAATGAGTCACACACTTCCTGAACAAAGCAGCACCTGACATTGTACACACAAAGTTAGGACAGATGTTACTTACCAACAAGCCAGGCCCTCTCCGGTTGCAGTTGTGACATTAGCTGGGGTTTGGTGTTGTTCCCCATTGCAAAGGAATCATGGGCTGAACCTGGGAACCAAGCACAGATGCTTGAAATGTACAGATCTGGTAAGCAAACAACTTGTACGTTGATAGAATGAAAGTGCTTTCTGTTTTGATAGACTTGTTCACTTGCATGCAGTGGCACTATTGCAATATGAGTGCCATCAATGGCTCCCACCACATGTGAGAGGTGACCAAACCCATAGAAGCCAACCTTCACATTGGCTAAATCCTCACGTCAGGGGAACCTGATGAAGCTATCAATGTGTTTCATCATTGCAGACAGCAGGTCTTTTAAAATACCACTGAACATAGCTTGTGACACACCACCAGCTATGGCCACTGTATACTGAAAGGACCCCGTGGCCAAAAAGTGTAATACTGCCCTGAGTCTCACAGTGGGTGCTATACATGTTGGATTAGTGTTTTGAGGCATGCGATCTGGCTCCAACTGACGATATAGATCTTGTATAGTTTGTCCATGCAGACAAAACTGTTTTATCACATCCCTTTTTTCCCATGGTCTGAAGGTCTGGAAATGAACAAAACACTGGAGGTTGTCTTCTTCTCCCAGGAGGTTGTTGTCCTCTCCCAGGGTACCTATGTGTTGAATTAAATAAATAGGTGCATCCGTCACAGTGTCCAGAGCTACAAATATGATGTGTAAGACAAAGGTGATGTGACAAAACTTTACTGATGAAAAACCATTACACTCATTTCACATTTCAATTGTCTACTCTCCAAGATCCAGTTATGATCACAATTGTTGTCCACATGTATCTACAACATATATGTGCACATCAAATACCTATATGGTCCTCATGTGCACCTTGTCATTGAAAAATATGTTTTCTCCTTCCAAAATACAGTCACCGGCGGTGTACACTGCACTTCGTTTATATGGCATTTATGACTGGTAACTCTACACTGATAATTGCGTACTAGAAATTACGCATCAATGGAGAATCCTTAAGTTTGTGGAGGGAAGGCCACCTCCATTTTGTGTTCCTCTGTGCATTCTCTCCTGTGTCCTGATACAGCCCAGTGTTCAAGGATTGCAAAGAGACCTAGGTAAGGAGCCCAAAGATATTTTCTAGTCAAATAGTATTAATTGTTCAAAAAGTGTTTGTTTTACTGTGGACTCTCTGTGTTTTCAGGCAGCCTGGCCTCTTTTAAAGTGGTGTTTGTTTCAAAATCGTTTTTGCTGTGACTGTGTGAATTCCCTTGCTAGTTTTGTGGCTCCCCCCCCCCCTTTTTCCCCCCCTCTGCCCCCCTTTTTTTCACCCCTATTCTTAGTAAAAAGACTACATAGATCTTTCAGAGTGTGGTTTTAGGAGACTGTTTTTTAATCTGTCTGTGTGATTTAAATTGTGCTTAAAAGCTGTCTGCCCCCCTGTATTTTTTGCCTTAAAAAGCCCGATTTTTAGAGTGTGCGCCCAGAACTATTGCAGTGTTTGTCTCTTAAACAATCTCCCCCTTACCTGAAAAGTAGACTCTGCTAGCTTGAAAGTGTGGATTCAGCCTGTCTGTATCCAAGGAGATACTGAATAGAGCACCAGTAGCCTCCCCCCAGGCCCCAGGGACTGGACTTAGCTGATTGGCTCCCTGAGTCTCTGCTGCACCTGAGACCCGCCCCCCCCCACCTGCTCTGGCTCCTTAAGTTTGTGGAGGGAAGGCCAAAGACAGGCACCTCCATTTTGTGTTCCTCTGAGCATTCTCTCCTGTGTCCTGATACAGCCCAGTGTTCAAGGATTGCAAAGAGACCTAGGTAAGGAGCCCAAAGATATTTTCTAGTCAAATAGTATTAATTGTTCAAAAAGTGTTTGTTTTACTGTGGACTCTCTGTGTTTTCAGGCAGCCTGGCCTCTTTTAAAGTGGTGTTTGTTTCAAAATCGTTTTTGCTGTGACTGTGTGAATTCCCTTGCTAGTTTTGTGGCTCCCCCCCCCCCCCCTTTTTTCCCCCCCTCTGCCCCCCTTTTTTTCACCCCTATTCTTAGTAAAAAGACTACATAGATCTTTCAGAGTGTGGTTTTAGGAGACTGTTTTTTAATCTGTTTGTGTGATTTAAATTGTGCTTAAAAGCTGTCTGCCCCCCTGTATTTTTTGCCTTAAAAAGCCCGATTTTTAGAGTGTGCGCCCAGAACTATTGCAGTGTTTGTCTCTTAAACAATCTCCCCCTTACCTGAAAAGTAGACTCTGCTAGCTTGAAAGTGTGGATTCAGCCTGTCTGTATCCAAGGAGATACTGAATAGAGCACCAGTAGCCTCCCCCCAGGCCCCAGGGACTGGACTTAGCTGATTAGCTCCCTGAGTCTCTGCTGCACCTGAGACCCGCCCCCCCACCTGCTCTGGCTCCTTAAGTTTGTGGAGGGAAGGCCAAAGACAGGCACCTCCATTTTGTGTTCCTCTGTGCATTCTCTCCTGTGTCCTGATACAGCCCAGTGTTCAAGAATTGCAAAGAGACCTAGGTAAGGAGCCCAAAGATATTTTCTAGTCAAATAGTATTAATTGTTCAAAAAGTGTTTGTTTTACTGTGGACTCTCTGTGTTTTCAGGCAGCCTGGCCTCTTTTAAAGTGGTGTTTGTTTCAAAATCGTTTTTGCTGTGACTGTGTGAATTCCCTTGCTAGTTTTGTGGCTCCCCCCCCCCCTTTTTCCCTCCCTCTGCCCCCCTTTTTTTCACCCCTATTCTTAGTAAAAAGACTACATAGATCTTTCAGAGTGTGGTTTTAGGAGACTGTTTTTTAATCTGTTTGTGTGATTTAAATTGTGCTTAAAAGCTGTCTGCCCCCCTGTATTTTTTGCCTTAAAAAGCCCGATTTTTAGAGTGTGCGCCCAGAACTATTGCAGTGTTTGTCTCTTAAACAATCTCCCCCTTACCTGAAAAGTAGACTCTGCTAGCTTGAAAGTGTGGATTCAGCCTGTCTGTATCCAAGGAGATACTGAATAGAGCACCAGTAGCCTCCCCCCAGGCCCCAGGGACTGGACTTAGCTGATTAGCTCCCTGAGTCTCTGCTGCACCTGAGACCCGCCCCCCCCACCTGCTCTGGCTCCTTAAGTTTGTGGAGGGAAGGCCAAAGACAGGCACCTCCATTTTGTGTTCCTCTGTGCATTCTCTCCTGTGTCCTGATACAGCCCAGTGTTCAAGAATTGCAAAGAGACCTAGGTAAGGAGCCCAAAGATATTTTCTAGTCAAATAGTATTAATTGTTCAAAAAGTGTTTGTTTTACTGTGGACTCTCTGTGTTTTCAGGCAGCCTGGCCTCTTTTAAAGTGGTGTTTGTTTCAAAATCGTTTTTGCTGTGACTGTGTGAATTCCCTTGCTAGTTTTGTGGCTCCCCCCCTCCCTTTTTTCCCCCCCTCTGCCCCCCTTTTTTTCACCCCTATTCTTAGTAAAAAGACTACATAGATCTTTCAGAGTGTGGTTTTAGGAGACTGTTTTTTAATCTGTCTGTGTGATTTAAATTGTGCTTAAAAGCTGTCTGCCCCCCTGTATTTTTTGCCTTAAAAAGCCTGATTTTTAGAGTGTGTGCCCAGAACTATTGCAGTGTTTGTTTCTTAAACAATCTCCCCCTTACCTGAAAAGTAGACTCTGCTAGCTTGAAAGTGTGGATTCAGCCTGTCTGTTTTCAAGGAGATACTGAATAGAGCACCAGTAGCCTCCCCCCAGGCCCCAGGGACTGGACTTAGCTGATTGGCTCTCTGAGTCTCTGCTGCACCTGAGACCCGCCCCTCCCCCACCTGCTCTGGCTCCTTAAGTTTGTGGAGGGAAGGCCAAAGACAGGCACCTCCATTTTGTGTTCCTCTGTGCATTCTCTCCTGTGTCCTGATACAGCCCAGTGTTCAAGGATTGCAAAGAGACCTAGGTAAGGAGCCCAAAGATATTTTCTAGTCAAATAGTATTAATTGTTCAAAAAGTGTTTGTTTTACTGTGGACTCTCTGTGTTTTCAGGCAGCCTGGCCTCTTTTAAAGTGGTGTTTGTTTCAAAATCGTTTTTGCTGTGACTGTGTGAATTCCCTTGCTAGTTTTGTGGCTCCCCCCCCCCCCTTTTTTCCCCCCCTCTGCCCCCCTTTTTTTCACCCCTATTCTTAGTAAAAAGACTACATAGATCTTTCAGAGTGTGGTTTTAGGAGACTGTTTTTTAATCTGTTTGTGTGATTTAAATTGTGCTTAAAAGCTGTCTGCCCCCCTGTATTTTTTGCCTTAAAAAGCCCGATTTTTAGAGTGTGCGCCCAGAACTATTGCAGTGTTTGTCTCTTAAACAATCTCCCCCTTACCTGAAAAGTAGACTCTGCTAGCTTGAAAGTGTGGATTCAGCCTGTCTGTATCCAAGGAGATACTGAATATAGCACCAGTAGCCTCCCCCCAGGCCCCAGGGACTGGACTTTAGTTAACTTGCTCCTTATATAGGTTCCTCGTGGTTGTTGCATATGCTATTATGATAGGTTTTTTTTGGGGAGATGGTGTTTCATTGGTTGCTAGCTCCAGGGATGCATTTATGATTGGTGGATAGTGCTGGGATTCTGATTGGCTGTTGGTTCTAGGGCTGTGATTGGTGGATAGGGCCAGGATTCTGATTGGCTGTTGGTTTCTAGGGCTGTGATTGGTGGATAGGGCTAGGATTCTGATTGGCTGTTGGTTCTAGGGCTGTGATTGGTGGATAGGGCTGGGATTCTGATTGGCTGTTGGTTTCTAGGGCTGTGATTGGTGGATAGGGCTAGGATTCTGATTGGCTGTTGGTTTTAGGGCTGGGGCTGTGATTGGGGGTCAGGAAATAGGGCTGTGACTGGTGATTAGGGCTGGGTCTCCCATTAATTGGCTAAATCAGGGTTTAAAATCGGATTGGCTAGGGTTAGGACCAGCTTCTTATTGGCCAGTAGGGCTATAAAAGGCTAGGATTCAGGGCGTCTGAGCCCGGGCGTCGAGGCAAAGGGCGGAGAGGACAAGGGCAGCTGTCTGTTTGGGTCTGTTCGGGACAGGTAGGGACTAGGGACTAGGGCCAGAAATGCTGCCCAATTCTCATTCCACCAGAAATGGTTTCTGCCCCAACACATCCCTCAACATGCAAACACATTATCTGCAAAGATATCCAACTCATGCATCACAAACTGACCACAGACATATTGCATTGCCCCACCACCCAACACAATACCCTACATACAACACATATACACATACACCCCATAACTACTACAGTCAAACACCTTCATACTCACAGCAAACACTACTCTATCCCCTCCCACTAACACTACCTGCCACCGCCCACACAATACAAAACTACAACATACAACTCTCTCAGTTTCAGTCTCCCAGATACACACTCTCTACACATACTAACCAAAAACACTATCCGCTGTTCGCTTCACACAGACCGCCTGAAACTCATAACAATGCCAAAACCCTGCCTTCAAACACATCATCTACACACACTCTTCCCCTCTGCTCACCAATTACACACAACCATACAATCCCCACATTTCACTCCACCACACATATTACCTCTTCCAGTCATCTCAACTAATACTTATCTCCCTGACACACATCCATCACCTCATATACACCTCATACATTCATCTCCAAAACACATCAACACCCCATCTAACACTCAAATTCCACTTAACAACACTAACTCACATACAAGTCCCTCACCAAAAACAACTACACCAATAGCCCCTCTCATTATTCCACAAATCAATACCAACCACAAACATCAGCACATCAAAGCAACACAAACTTACATTACACTCATCATACACAAAGGATACAAATTCCACCCTATCTCCACCCCTACCCCCCCACTCTTCACAAACACCTACCACAAGCACCCCATCCCAGCAACCTTCATTCAGTTGCCTCTCCTCCATTGCACAATTTAGAGCCTTACATCATGATCCACATGCTCCTCCACCACCCGTAACCCATACTCCATCCACACTAAACAAACGCAAACAAAATAAAAAACATGCCACTCATAGCAATCTCGCATCCCCTTGTTTGTTTCATAATAAAACTACCCTACAAAAAACACTACACTCCTCATGGCTCTCTCAGCCACCAAGTTCACCACCCACACACACAGACCCAACAAAATGCCTCCTTAACCTGCTGGAAGAGGAACACTATGTTGAAAAGCAAGACTATTGTGAGCCTCAAACAGTTAACACAACTAGCAACACTCCTGCTTCAAGCTCACATTATACTACTTACCCTTCTACTAAACAAAACAACACTACCACTAACACACCCTATCTAAACTGCCAGCTCATAAATGCTCGATCACTCTCAAAAAACAAGCACCACATCTACGACCTTCTCACAGACACACAACCTGACTTACTATTCATTACGGAAACCTGGTTGGGAGATGACATGGCACCAGTATTGCACGAAGCCCTTCCTCCAGGCTATCAAACCATCACACAAAACCGTATAGGCAAGAGAGGAGGTGGAATAGCTATTATATTCAAACAGGCAATAAACCTCAGTAAAACAGACAAAATCTCCATACAAGGTTGTGAAGCCCTCCTTACCAGATGCCACCCTACTCCAACTTCCACCTGTAACTTTCTCCTCCTTTACAGACCTCCACCTAACAACTCCACTTTCCCAGATGCCTTTCTTGACATAGTCTCAAACCTTATTACACTATACTCCAATCTATGCATTCTTGGGGATCTAAACATTTGGTTTGACAAACCCAATATGCCCCATCCAAAAGCTATCACCACTGGCCTACTCGCATTGAATCTACATCAGATTTTACACAATCCCACACACATCGCTGGTCACATCCTAGATGTAATTTTTGCTAAGCCTGAACTTGTTACTATTCATAGCATCACACCAACCACCTGGTCAGACCACCATCTGATAACTTTCCGACAGACAACTCCACAAATCAACACACCCCACAACCACTTACATACATACACCTATCGACCATGGAGAAAACTCAATTTGGATCACTTAGAAACACAACTAACAGCAAACACAGATCTAGATACAATCAATTCTGTACCTAAACTTTATGAGTGGCTACAGGAAGCTTTTGATGTCCTAATACCACTCAGAAAAACTAAACATGACAAAAGAAAACCAACACCTTGGAGAAACACAGAACTTAAAAAGATTAAAAAACAAATCAGAAAGTTGCAGCGGACCTGGCTCAAAACAAACAACAGTCAAGACAAACTGCAGCTACACAAACTTAACAGGATATACAAATCATCAATCAAAAAAGCTAAAAAAAGATACTACTCAGACAAGAATTCTAAATGCTCAATCTACAACCAAGGAATTTTACAAAATTCTCAATGAATTTCGAAAACCCACATGCATGGAAGGAAGTCATCCCACCACTCAAGATTTCACAAACAAATTGGCAACTCACTACACAACCAAGGCAGACACATTGGACTCCTATTTAAAACAGAAGAAAACCATCAGCACCAACCCCTTTACTAAAATACCCTTTAAGAATAAACCATCCCAACCTCTACAGTCCTTCAAACAAATATCCCAGGATGAATTTATGGATTTGGTCAAAGCAAGCAGACCTTCTGGTTGCCCTTCTGACCCTTGCCCACCACAGATCTTCAAGAACATCCTGCTATCTACTTCCGCTGCCACACCTGTAAGAAGAATCATCAACAACTCTTTAACTTCAGGAACTTTTCCTACAAACCTGAAAAAGGCATACATACGACCATTATTAAAGAAAACAAATCTAGACCCGCAAGACCCCAACAACTACAGACCTATCACAAATGGACCTTTCCTGGGCAAATTGATAGAAAGAGCAGCATTCGCCCAGATGTCACAATTCATTGAAGACAATTCTATACTTTCAGACTTCCAAACTGGATTCCGCCCAGGAAGAAGCACTGAATCGGCACTCATGGCAATCTGGGACGATCTTAAAAACACAGTTGACCGAAATGGAGTTGCTGCACTACTTCTCTTGGACCTCTCAGCTGCCTTTGATACGGTTGACCATGACACCCTAACTCAAAGACTCCACGAAGCCGGCATACAAGGGATTGCGCTCGACTGGATTACTTCCTATCTCCAAAAAAGAGCAAATATCATCCACTCACCCCCCTTCTCATCCGAACCTACCTCACAAAAACAGGGGTCCCCCAAAGGTCAATCATCTCACCTTTGCTTTTTAACATCTACATGATATCTTTACCAGAACTGATCAATGATTTCCATCTCACATGCTACAACTATGCAGACGACACACAAATACTACTTCAATTAGAAGACCCCAAAAACATTGAAAACTCTCAAATCTTCAGTTGCCTCAGAGCCGTTGATCAGTGGATGACCTGGAGCCATCTCAAACGAAATACCTCCAAAACTGAAATACTCACATGTGGTGACTGGAAACGTTATGACCCTCTGTGCGTCTGGCCTGACGATCTCGGACCACCTCCTCAATTATCCAAGGAAGTGAAAAACCTAGGAATCACCATGGATTCCAAACTAACTATGAATGCCCAAGTAGACAAATTAGCACGCACAAGCTTCATCACCTTAAAGACTTTACGACGCATTTTCCCTCACCTCGGATTTCCACACAAGGTGCAAGCTACTATCTCACTTGTATTATCCAAATTGGATTATGCCAATAGCCTCTACCATGGATCATCTCTATCTGTTATGAAAAAACTACAACGTATCCAGAATTCCGCAGCCAGGCTACTACTACATATAAAGCCGCAAGCCCACATCTCCCCTGCCTTGAGAGCACTACACTGGCTACAAGTTGCCAGAAGATGCACTTTCAAGCTGCTTTGTATCACCCACAAAGCTATACAAGGAACAGGACCGATTTTCATCAGAAAGAAAATTACCAAATACATCCAACAAAGAACCCTCCGCTCAAGACTGGCACCCCGCCTTAGAACACCACCATACAAGAAAAAGACTGTAGGTGGTACATCCTTCTCCGTCCAAGCAGCCAAACTATGGAATTCATTACCCCAACTATAAGAGCCACAGATAACTTTCTTGTTTTCAGGAAACTACTCAAGAGTTGGCTCTTTCCTTCATAACCACCTTTTTCAAACAACTATGAACTGCATATGCCTATGTGGATAATTATTTTTTTCCGGTGGTGCGTTGTTAATGCTCAGAAGCACGAGGACATCTCCACAAAGACGCACTAGTAACAATCACATTGCCAAAGGAACACAAGGTTGCTGGAGACGTTTTCCCCGTGGCCCATCACGTACCCTTAGTGTACAATATAAACGGGGCGTATAAAACATGCTAGGTTAGGCTTACTAACATACTCGTAGAAAATACTCCGGTTGGGTAGGCCACGATGCTCATTTTACAGAAGCTAAACCTCAAAGGAAGCACTTGCAATTATAATCGTAGCAGGTGCCGCAGTTGAAGCTCAGCTTCTGGAAAGGACAAGCCACCCTAACTCTTGGGCTTGGCAAAGATAAAGCACGGCTGTGCGCTCAGAGATCCCATAGCAGAAATGATCTAGAATCCTTCCTGGAGGTGAACTGATGATGTACTGGAGAGTAATCTGTATCTGACCGTGACGCGCGGTTTCTATCTTCCTCTCCGGGAGACACAGAGTAGAAGGTTCTCCCTTCATAAAGCACCTGTAAGCTCCGCCCGCTGAGCCACGCCCCGTCCACCCTCGAAGTAGGTAAAGGAATTCCCGCCTCTTACCAGGATGATGGACAGCTTTCCCAAAACGACCCCACTGCGTTTACCGCCGATTCCGGTGGTGCGTTGTTGATGCTCAGAAGCACGAGGACATCTCCACAAAGACGCACTAGTAACAATCACATTGCCAAAGGCACACAAGGTTGCTGGAGACGTTTACCCCGTGGCCCATCACGTAACCTTAGTGTACAATATAAACGGGGCGTATAAAACATGCTAGGTAACGCTTACTGACATACTCGTAGAAAATACCCCGGTTGGGTAGGCCACGATGCTCATTTTACAGAAACTAAACCTCAAAGGAAGCACTTCCAAATATAAACGTAGCAGGTGCCGCAGTTGAAGCTCAGCTTCTGGAAAGGACAAGCCACCGTAACTCTTGGGCTTGGCAAAGATAAAGCAAGGCTGTGCGCTCAGAGATCCCATAGCAGAAAAAGAGCTAGAATCCTTCCTGGAGGTGAACTGATGATGTACTGGAGCGTAATCAGTATCTGACTGTGACGCGCGGGTTCTATCTTCCTCTCCTGGAGACACAGAGTAGAAGGTTCTCCCTTTATAAAGCACCTGTAAGCTCCGCCCGCTGAGCCACGTCCCGTCCACCCTCGAAGTAAGTAAAGGAATTACCGCCTCTTACCAGGATGATGGACAGCTTTTCCAAAACGACCCCAATGCGTTTACCGCCGATTCCGGTGGTGCGTTGTTGATGCTCAGAAGCACGAGGACATCTCCACAAAGACGCACTAGTAACAATCGCATTGCCAAAGGAAAACAAGGTTTCTGGAGATGTTTACCCCGTGGCCCATCACGTACCCTTAGTGTACAATATAAACGGGGCGTATAAAACATGCTAGGTAACGCTTACTGACATACTCGTAGAAAATACCCCGGTTGGGTAGGCCACGATGCTCATTTTACAGAAACTAAACCTCAAAGGAAGCACTTACAATTATAATCGTAGCAGGTGCCGCAGTTGAAGCTCAGCTTCTAGAGGTGAACTGATGATGTACTGGAGCGTAATCTGTATCTGACTGTGACGCGCGGGTTCTATCTTCCTCTCCGGGAGACACAGAGTCGAAGGTTCTCCCTTTATAAAGCACCTGTTAGCTCCGCCCGCTGAGCCACGCCCCGTCCACCCTCGAAGTAGGTAAAGGAATTCCCGCCTCTTACCAGGATGATGGACAGCTTTCCAAAACGACCCCACTGCGTTTACCGCCGATTCACGTGGTGCGTTGTTGATGCTCAGAAGCACGAGAACATCTCCACAAAGACGCACTAGTAACAATAACATTGCCAAAGGCACACAAGGTTGCTGGAGACGTTTACCCCATGGCCCATCACGTACCCCTAGTGTACAATATAAACGTAACAGATGCCGCAGTTGAAGCTCAGCTTCTGGAAAGGACAAGCCACCCTAACTCTTGGGCTTGGCAAAGATAAAGCACGGCTGTGCGCTCAGAGATCCCATAGCAGAAAGATCTAGAATCCTTCCTGGAGGTGAAGTGATGATGTACTGGAGCGTAATCTGTATCTGACTGTGACGCGCGGGTTCTATCTTCCTCTGCTGGAGACACAGAGTAGAAGGTTCTCCCTTTATAAAGCACCTGTAAGCTCCGCCCGCTGAGCCACACCCCGTCCACCCTCGAAGTAGGTAAAGGAATTCCCGCCTTTTACCAGGATGATGGACAGCTTTCCAAAACGACCCCAATGCGTTTACCGCCGATTCCGGTGGTGCGTTGTTGATGCTCAGAAGCACGAGGACATCTCCACAAAGACGCACTAGTAACAATCGCATTGCCAAAGGAAAACAAGGTTTCTGGAGACGTTTACCCCGTGGCCCATCACGTACCCTTAGTGTACAATATAAACGGGGCGTATAAAACATGCTAGGTAACGCTTACTGACATACTCGTAGAAAATACCCCGGTTGGGTAGTCAACGATGCTCATTTTACAGAAACTAAACCTCAAAGGAAGTACTTACAATCATAATCGTAGCAGGTGCCGCAGTCGAAGCTCAGCTTCTGGAAAGGACAAGCCACCCTAACTCTTGGGCTTGGCAAAGATAAAACACGGCTGTGCGCTCAGAGATCCCATAGCAGAAAAAGATCTAGAATCCTTCCTGGAGGTGAACTGATGATGTACTGGAGCGTAATCTGTATCTGACTGTGACGCGCGGGTTCTATCTTCCTCTCCGGGAGACACAGAGTAGAAGGTTCTCCCTTCATAAAGCACCTGTAAGCTCCGCCTGCTGAGCCACGCCCCGTCCACCTTCGAAGTAGGAAAGGAATTCCCGCCTCTTACCAGGATGATGGACAGCTTTCAAAAACGACCCCACTGCGTTTACCGCCGATTCCGGTGGTGCGTTGTTGATGATCAGAAGCACGAGGACATCTCCACAAAGACGTACTAGTAACAATCGCATTGCCAAAGGCACACAAGGTTGCTGGAGACGTTTACCCCGTGGCCCATCACGTAACCTTAGTGTACAATATAAACGGGGCGTATAAAACATGCTAGGTAACGCTTACTGACATACTCGTAGAAAATACCCTGGTTGGGTAGGCCATGATGCTCATTTTACAGAAACTAAACCTCAAAGGAAGCACTTCCAAATATAAACGTAGCAGGTGCCGCAGTTGAAGCGCAGCTTCTGGAAAGGACAAGCCACCGTAACTCTTGGGCTTGGCAAAGATAAAGCAAGGCTGTGCGCTCAGAGATCCCATGGCAGAAAAAGATCTAGAATCCTTCCTGGAGGTGAACTGATGATGTACTGGAGCGTAATCAGTATCTGACTGTGACGCGCGGGTTTCTATCTTCCTCTCCTGGAGACACAGAGTAGAAGGTTCTCCCTTTATAAAGCACCTGTAAGCTCCGCCCGCTGAGCCACGCCCGTCCACCCTCGAAGTAGGTAAAGGAATTCCCGCCTTTTACCAGGATGATGGACAGCTTTCCAAAACGACCCCAATGCGTTTACCGCCGATTCCGGTGGTGCGTTGTTGATGCTCAGAAGCACGAGGACATCTCCACAAAGACGCACTAGTAACAATCGCATTGCCAAAGGAAAACAAGGTTTCTGGAGACGTTTACCCCGTGGCCCATCACGTACCCTTAGTGTACAATATAAACGGGGCGTATAAAACATGCTAGGTAACGCTTACTGACATACTCGTAGAAAATACTCCGGTTGGGTAGGCCACGATGCTCATTTTACAGAAACTAGACCTCAAAGGAAGCACTTACAATTATAATCGTAGCAGGTGCCGCAGTTGAAGCTCAGCTTCTGGAGGTGAACTGATGATGTACTGGAGCGTAATCTGTATCTGACTGTGACGTGCGGGTTCTATCTTCCTCTCCGGGAGACACAGAGTAGAAGGTTCTCCCTTCATAAAGCACCTGTAAGCTCCGCCCGCTGAGCCACGCCCCGTCCACCCTCGAAGTAGGTAAAGGAATTCCCGCCTCTTACCAGGATGATGGACAGCTTTCCAAAACGACCCCACTGCGTTTACCGCCGACTCACGTGGTGCGTTGTTGATGCGCAGAAGCACAAGGACATCTCCACAAAGACGCACTAGTAACAATAACATTGCCAAAGGCACACAAGGTTGCTGGAGACGTTTACCCCATGGCACATCACGTACCCTAGTGTACAATATAAACGCAGCAGATACCGCAGTTGAAGCTCACCTTCTGGAAAGGACAAGCCACCCTAACTCTTGGGCTTGGCAAAGATAAAGCAAGGCTGTGCGCTCAGAGATCCCATAGCAGAAAAGATCTAGAATCCTTCCTGGAGGTGAACTGATGATGTACTGGAGCATAATCTGTATCTGACTGAGACGTGCGGGTTCTATCTTCCTCTGCTGGAGACACAGAGTAGAAGGTTCTCCCTTTATAAAGCACCTGTAAGCTCCGCCCGCTGAGCCACACCCCGTCCACCCTCGAAGTAGGTAAAGGAATTCCCGCCTTTTACCAGGATGATGGATGGATGACTAAGTATTTTTTACCCATGATTCTAATTATGTATTGTATGTGCATATGTGTGTGTAGTCATGTGTGTGTGTGTTTAAATATATATATATATGTGTATGTATGTGCATATGTTGTTTCTGTGCCTGGCATGTTTGTGGATCATTGCATGGCTCCTGTTTTTTTTTGTTTGGGTTGTTATACTAGATATCTATGAATTTCTGCTCTCTTTTTATCACACTTATCTACTCATCACTCTTATGTCATGTCTCTATCAAACTATCCTCCATTCTCACTCGGACTCATCCCAAATCCCTTCGACCACTTTCATCTCCTAAATATCTCTGCCTAAGCTCTTCCCTCCACCTCCACATCTAACTCACCAAACCTCACTCTACCTCTGTGACCTCCCACACAACCCTACTAAATTCTCCTGCATTCATCTCACCCTGCTACTATGCTCTCCCTAACCCTTCCACATCCTCTTTCCCCTCCGCCCCCCTTTTATTCATCTCAAGCCTTTGGATTGAGTAAATGAAGGATAAACTCCCAATTAACACTTCTGGATTTCTTTCCTCCTCCACCCCTCCTTTACTCCAGTCAATCTAACTAACAAACTCTCATATCCGCAACTCAAATTAACTCATAATAATACTAAAACTGTACTCCTTATTAAATTATACTAATCCATCACTAATTCTTGTTGGGTACCGGAGTAGCGTGCTACTCATCGAAAAGCGCTTTGACGCCTCGTCAGGGGTAGTAAGCGCTATATAAATACGATTACAATACAATACAATACAATCACATATGTGTACATGTTAAGACACATTTGTAGTGGTAGTGACACATTTACGAGTCAGCAATACTGTAGTTTCAACGGATAAAATGGCAGATGTCTGACCTCGTATATTGGACTTTGGAAAGCTGCTGCCACCCGCAGAAGTTGACTGTGCAGTGGGTGGTTTTATCCATGGTGGTCCCAGCCACAGGCTAACGTTGTTGACTGTGACGGTCATGGACCAATGGCTGTACCCATCTACCGTGATGACCACATATGTGGCACATATGTGAGCCGTGGTTTGAAAAATAACTAATTTGTCTCCTGACACTGCTGCCATCAACACCTCTGCCACTTTAGCTGCTGTGTGCTGCCTCTTGGAGCAATCATGACAGGCCAAGAAGGTGAAAGGGCCTCTGCCATCTCTGCAGAGGAGCTAGAGAACTTGTTGATAAGGTCCTTCCCTGTATGGTCAACTCTATGGCTCACGAAAGGAACAGATAACTATCTCACATACATATTTGTCTATGTTCAACACCATCCTTTCCTTTTCCACAGGCTAAACTGTGTCTGAGTCACAGATATTTTTTTAGGATGACAGTGATTGAATTTTGTGGTTCATACATAGGATGTAAATGTCATGGATTGTGGAGCCCTATACTTTGTGTCATTCAAATGCCCATTGTGTTGTGTTATGTGTGATAAGCCCTAGATCCTCCTTCTGTTGCATTCAAAAGTCTATGCAAGTAAACTTTTCAGGGTAACAATGATATATATGATGATCAGATGATATTAAATGAGAAAATAACTGTATTTGCATTACAGCATGAGCTGTGTCTGTATGCTTTTAGAAGCAGTTGACGAGGATGTCAGCATTGTGTACAGTTGCAATACAAAAGGATGATGGACGGAGTGCTGAACAATGCAAACGCTAAATGCTAAAGTTGCCCTAAGTGGTAAAGGTATGCCCAGATGTGGATCTCGTGCTCACTGTGCCACTGGATTGAAGCTAGCCTGGCTGATGAAGGATGATATGGTCCCAGCATGTTTGTTTCCAGTCCAGGGAGGACCTGGCCTGACAGTTCGGACTGGACTGTTCCCATGAGGAACAGGGTCAAGACTAATTTGGATATGGCTGGGTCCAACCCGGGGGTGGCATGGTGAGCAAAAAAATGATGGATTAAACCCAGATCTGTGACTGGGGGTGAGTGTTTGCATTATTCAACACTCCGTCCATCATCCTTTTGTGTTGCTAAAGTTGCCCTAAGTGGTAAGGGTATGCCCAGACGTGGGTCCCGTGCTCACTGTGCCACTGGATTCAAGCTAGCCTGGCTGATGAAGGGTGATACTCTGAAACCGGTCCCAGGATGCTTGTTTCCAGTCCAGGGAGGACCAGGCCTGGCAGTTCAGGCTGGACTGTTCCCATGAGGAACAGGGTCAAGACTGATTTGCATATGGCTGGGTCAAAACTGGGGTGGCATGGTGAGCAAAAGAACAAAGGATTAAACCTAGATCTGTGACTAGATTTGCATTGTTCAACACTCCGTCCATCATCCTTTTGTGTAGCAATGTGTACAGTCCCACATATCACTCAGTTCAGATCAGGCCTTGGAAAATTTTTGTCTGAAAGCTAGCTAAACCTCACTGACCCCTCCAGAGTGCCACACAATCTTAAGTTCACATATAGGATGGCCTCACAATGTACTGTTACGCATTGAAGTGATGGAAATGTGATGTTTATGTTGGCCCAGTATGCTCCGCCGGCAGGGAGCAAGGCATTTCAAAGGTTTTTACGTCAGATTTTTCCTTTTTTCCATACGTTTTTCTCAACTCTGGCTGGGGCAGAGTTACTGGGGCAATGCAACTGATGTACAGGGTAGAAACTCCCTGTAGACCTGCAGATCCTTGGATATTCCCAAAATGAGTCTTTAGAACTAATAGTAGACCTGACTGCATATACATTGCCTACATTTGGAATGGTGACTGTGTTAAGCCCCTAGA
Organism: Pleurodeles waltl; assembly: GCF_031143425.1. Taxonomy (NCBI): domain Eukaryota; kingdom Metazoa; phylum Chordata; class Amphibia; order Caudata; family Salamandridae; genus Pleurodeles; species Pleurodeles waltl. Next base: position 117,247,725 of record NC_090446.1, on the reverse strand, counting down.
TCTTTCCATTGACACACATTGTCAATGTGTGACATTTACTACTGACAGGCACCTTACTCCCACAAGTCTGTTGTCACTTTTCTCTAAGTCATGTTTGCACTGTACTGGCCACTTGCACAAGTGACAAACATACAGTGCAGATAGTTGGTTAGTTCTAGGGAGATCTTTACATGTGAATCACTAGCTTTGTTACATTGAACCAATCAGACCAAACATACCTTGGTATGTTGAATGTCATCATCATCTCTGTAAGACTGCCACATATGGTAAAAGGTGTGTCCTATGATACCAGAACACACCAAAGAAACTCAATCATATGTAGTATTAGATTTCATTAAAATGTCCATATGTCCATACACCTACAGAGAGGAAGCTCTCAGTGACACCCATGTCAGCCCTTTCATTGTGACCCAAGTCTTAGGGTGCAGTCTTGGCTATGACAGTAGCCTGAATGGACCATATGCAACAAGTCAATGTGCCTGGATGTAAAGCTGTCTCTACAGTCATGCATGAGTAGTTCACTCTTCAGAAGGTCACAATGGTGTGTTGTGTTTCATAGTGGTTCACACCAAAGTACATGTTAACTGGCCCTCGACTACATTATTTTAGTGGGCTTGGTTAGTCAGTGTAGGTTATCACCAGTGATGTGGATAGTTAGCAGATGACCACAAAAGTGTGTATGTCTGTCACTTTACTTATCAGCATATGCAATTTCTATGTGTAGTGTGTCAACAAATAAGAAATGCTTGTGATAGGTGTCTACAAAATGTGTTAACCAAACAGATATCCTGCATTATGCAAGTATGATCTCTTCATTTGTCTATTGTATCCATACAGGTTAATGCCCATCAGACGAAAACCATTTGGAGAGCCATCGCCCGGAATGTGCAGACCCTGGGGCTCTATCACCGCCACAGCATACCTTGCCGGAAAAGGTAGGCGGACCTGAGATGCTGGGCCTGGAAGATCACGGAGGTCCAGCTGGGGCTGTCCTCCCAATGTGGGCCCTGACACCCCTAATGGTCTGCATACCTGCAGTGGTCAATTCAGAGTTTGATGGGTGTTTAAGGGAATCACAGCTGCCACAAGGGGGTGAGTCCTGGACAGATTCATACATGTTACATTGTCACCTTTATGTGTTAGCAGCAGGCATCTCACCCGGAATATTGGAGGTAGCCCATGTGTGACACACAAGAAGAGTTGATGTTTGTGTAGGTCTGGTAGTAGGTGCATGCTGATGTGCCTTGCCTATTGTCCAAATGACCAGGTACACAACAGAGTCCAGTCCACTACCTGTAGGCTCTACTGAGCAGACATATGGCTGTGTACAGTGATCAATCAGCTCATGTTGTTTAATGTTGTGCGTGACATTTGTACACAACAGGCCAGTTGTCTTTAGTGTGTCATAAGTGTTGGTACCTCACAACTGTGTCTCATGTGATGTTGGCCCTTATTCATGTGACATGGCATATACTGCACTTTTGGTGCAGTCACTGAGCAATACTTCCCTTGGTTAGTGGGGAATGTACAATTATATAAGTTGAGTAACATCCCTGCTGTCAACAGTATTTGTGCTTACTTGTTGGAATATGTACCTTTCACTTCAGTGGTATGATTTACACTACTGTTTCCCACATGATCAACCTGGCTTCAGGGCATAATGTCTGATTCCATCACATATGTGTGCATGCAAGATTTAATTGGTAAAAAGTTGTATGTGCAGAGTATACATTTCATGTGTTACCCACAAACGGGAGCATGTCAAAATTGGTTGGGGTCCACACAAGCCCTAATCCATTATTCAATGTCATTTGTCATGTCCAGTTGCTGAAGCAATGAATGACATGACAGGTAGACCTACAGTACTTATTCACAATGTGCATTTCCATGCCATTGATGTGGAATTCTTAAGTTTCATGATTTGCACATGTTTATTGGTGAAGGATCATTAACTGACTATTGACATGCATCAAGGAGTGGCATGCAGCAATGTGTGAATCATGTGTGTACACTCAGTAATACATTGTAATTTGAAAATGAGGTACAGTAATGTGCCTTTCCATTGTGAAATGAAAGCACCCCTTCAACTAGTGTAGTTTCCCTGAGCCTCAACAACGTTCAATAGACTATTGGCTTTTAGGTATGCAATGTTAGAATGGAGTTCTCACCAGTACCAATCACACCTGGCGATTTACCTACGCCTAGCTGATTTATTGTGCTGTGGATTTTTTAAGACAAATCTCCAAGATATTTTGAGCAGGTTGTCTCCAGTGTATTTTCCAGTGTGACGTGTTATGTTGCAAAGCTACATTGGTATTTCATCCATGACACTATTTTGACAATGGACATATTAGGTAGTTACAATTGGGAAGTTTTTACACTATGACACAAGTTGTTCCATATCACCTTCTTCCAGCTACTGTACTTCTTGCTGCAACATAGCAGTATTAGTTAGACTTACTTTTATCATGAAGTGGTATGAGTTATATGAACATTTGCAGATTCAAGGGTCTTGTGTGGAATAAGTAGGAACCCATTTTGCATTGCCGTACTATTTGATGAAAATACATTACTGAGGTATATATACTACAAGAGCTAAACCATTCAAGATGACAAAACCACCCCCTCCCAAAGCCAGGGGGGCCACATCTACACCCCAACCCATTCCTTTCATATCCAAGTCCTCCCCTGAGACATCAGATCCCCCCCACCAAACCCAGCCATGCCCCTAAGAAACCCAAAAAAGACCCCCTCCCAAACCCAGGCCCTCCCCAGGACATCATTGAGGTGCCTAGTCTGCCCACTAGTTGCCCCTTCCTGGTGAGGTTCCCATGGCAGTTTTCAGAGAGGCATATTAAGTGGCACAGCAGTGTACTGGACTACCTATCTCACTGTTGGACTGGTCATTGGCCTTACACACATATGTATAATTGTTTCAAATAAAAAAGAGGTTGCTAGTTTTCTTACATATTAGACCTGCCATTACTTTTCTACCATTTGGATGTTCATGGAAATTTTGGGATGTATGACTACAGTTGTGTTTGTTTCACCCTGATTGATGATCCATTTGTGTTTGTGGTTGGCATGATCTGACCTTGGAACAAGTGCTGGAGTCACCCAAAACAAGGGGAAATGTACAATGGATGTATATGTGCGATGTATTGGGGCTGACATTGCATTGGGTGGTATTATATATGGTAAGAATTTCTTCTTGGCTTGAGTTCCCTTTCTCCCTATGATGTAGGTTGGAAATTTGTTTAATGTGTGCAAGCTAGAGATGTGTTTGTCCACATATGTAGGGTGTTCTATTGTCATACCTTTGTATTCATTTTAATGGACATGTGTCCATGTTCATGTGTGTACCTTACACCTAGTTTAACTAAATTAGTCACGCACATGGGCACACAACATGCATCTAGGAACATTTAGATGTGGTTACACCAAACACACAGGGGATACTCTTACGATTTGCCAGTGCACGAACTACACTCCAGACTGGATATGATGTTTGGCTTCCCCACACTTATCCACAGTGCACACAGGAAGAATATTTGAGGTGCACCATGTCTGACAAAAATCCATTAGTGATGTCACTCACATGGGGTAGGCCCAGACAAAATACCCCAACTTGGGAACTGCCTACAGCTGCTTGGGAGAATGCGGGATTCACCGCCCAAATAGGGGATGGCATAAAGAACTATTTCCATGATACCAAGAGAACGTCCTCGGGACCATTTATTGAGTGGGATGAATTCAATGAGGTTCTACGAGGTCTTTGCTTGAAAATAGTGTATGGGGTGCAGAGGGGTCTCTCATCAAAAGTACTAGCAGCAGAAGATCGCATTACAGAGCTTGAGAGAGAGGGCATAGTGGCCCGGGCTGATGGTCAGGAGTTGCGAAACTTGCAAAAGGACTATAGAGCACTGTTAGGGAGGCTATCTCGCTTCAACTACAAATCGTATCTCCTAGGGCAACATGAACAGGGAGACAAAACTAGTTGCCTACTGGCTTGGCTCCCTTGGATGAAATCCTTGAGCTGCCCGATTGCAGCTTGAGGTCTGGGCACGTGGTCAACTCACAGGCTGAGATTAATGCTACCTTTGAGGAGTACTACAAGGGGCTTTGGGCCAGATGTACGAAGTGTTTTGCATGGCGCAAACTGTGAAATTTACAGTTTGCGCCATGCAAAACGCGCATCGTGATGCACAATCCCATTTTGCGAGTCGGTTCCGACTCGCAAAGTGGGAATGCGACTCGAAAATAGGAAGGGGTGTTCCCTTCCTATTTGCGATTCACACCGCAATGCAGAATTGCTTTGTGAACCCGAACGCGGTTGCAAAGCAATTCGCAGTTAGCACCCATGTCAAGTGGGTGCTATCTCATTGGCAAAAGGGAAGGGGTCCCCATGGGACCCCTTCCCCTTTGTGAATGTCGCCAAAAATATTTTTTCAGAGCCTACTCTGAAAAAACTAAACCAAATGGTTTCATTTTTTCTTTTGTATTGCAACTCGTTTTCCTTTAAGGAAAACGGGCTGCAATCCCCCCCCAAAAAACTGCTTTATTAAGAAAGCAGTCACAGACATGGAGGTCTGCTGTCTCCAGCAGGTCACAATCCCTGTGAGTGCAGGGAATCGCAAGGGGGTCGCAAATTGCGACCCACCTCATTAATATTAATGAGGTGCGTCTTTGCGACCCCCTTGCGATTCGCAGAAGGTGTCTGAGACACCATTCTGCATATGATTTTGCATCTCGGAAATTGCGAGTCGCACCGACTCGCAATTTCAGAGTAGCAAAATCATATCTTGCTACATCTGGCCCTTTATGTGGAGAATGCGGGGATAGCAACAGATGTGGCCGATGTGTTTGGCAGGGATGCAAATTGCTATGACTGATCCCCTGCAGACCCAAGAATTAGATATTCCGCTGACCTTGGAGAAACTCAAGGGGGCAATATCAGACATGGCACGCAGAAAGATTATGCACACCAATGGGTTTGCGCTTGAGTTCTATGCCAATTACCAGACCTCGCTAGCACCTAAATTGCTGAAAGTGTATGTGGAGGCATTGGCCAAGGGCTATCTCCTGCCCTCCATGGGGGAGGTAGTGATAGTCGTGCTTCCTAAACCTGGACGTGACCCCCTGAGCATGACGTCCTATTGTCCCCTATCATTACTTAACCTTGATTACAAGGTAGTCGAGAAGATCTTGCCCACCAGACTGATGGAGGTGGTGGGAACATTGGTGCAACTGAACTAGAATGGTTTTACTCCAGGGAGGAGTACGTTCCTCAATCTACAATGACTTCTTCATACAATGGATTGGGCGAGATGCACGGGGACAGAGGGATGGATGGCCTCCCTGGTAGTGGAGAAGGCTTTTCACACCCTTTGTTGGCCTTACCTAATGGCAGTGCTGTAGCATATGGGTAGGGGCCCACTCTTTCTCAGGGGTGTGTCACTTTTATGTACTGGTCCTATTGCCCGAGTGCGTATGGAGAGTATCATTTTGGGACCATTTTCCACATCCAGGGGGATGAGACAAGGGTGTCCATTTTTTCCCTTGCTGTTTGCTCTGGCAATGGACCTTTGAAACGTCACTTGAGGGACTGGGTGCCGCAGTGGGGATTAAAGTTATGGGGCAGCCGCAGGTGGTTTCCCTGTATGCTGACGACGTGCTGATGTACATGATAGGTGACCCTTCTTTGCTGCCGGAGTAATGTCCGTGCTGGAGGACTTCGGGAGAGTGTGAGGACTCTATATTAATTAGGACAAGTCTTGCTTTTTCCCCTCTAATACTGCTATCAGATATGCAGAGAGAGGTGCGGCCCAACGTGGACCTGCCCTAGCAGTTTGACACCTTGAGGCTGCCCTGGCAGTTTGACACCTTGAAGTACCTAGGGGCCCAGGTGTATCATGTGGAGACTGTATTGTTTGAAGGGATTCCGTGCAAAGCATTGGCATCTGTTTGTCATTGGTTCCCTTCTGGACCAGCCTACCATTGTCACCTACAGGTAGGATTGTGGTGTCCAAAATGTTTGTATTACCTAAGCTGCTGTATTTCTTCGTGGCCTTCCCCATGGTCCAGAAGAAGTCAATTTTCTGGTAACTTTAGAGTTTGCTGTCACAATTAACATAGGGCAACGGTAGGTGACGTGTTGCTCTCAGTTAGCTGTGTGTGCCCCTGGATGATGGTGGTTTGAGTGCCTCACGGTATCAGCTGCACTACACAGCTGCCCAGCTACAGTGGGCCATGCGGTGGCTGGGCCATGCACCATAGCTGGAATATCTGAGTGTGCGCAACGACCTGGTAAGATGACCCCTCCTCCATAGACTTTTGGATGCCAGTGCTCCCAGTAGGACAGTTGCTATACTATTGTGAGCTGTTCTGTGGATATGGAGGCGTATGTCTGTGGCAACACGAGGTCTATGCTCTTTGTGGTCATTACCGGAATGTGCAAGGCTACGGGGGATACACATGACCTGAGACTGGGAGGAGGATGGGATTCGAACAAAGGCAGTTGTGATGATCGATGAGGGGATACATGCATTTGGTAAGCTGACAGAGGAATATAGGCTGGGGCAGGAGCAGTTCCTGCTCTACTCTGCCCTCAGTGATGTGATGAGAAGTACTTGGGGGTCTGACAGGGAGTGCCTTCAACTGGGGGCCCCATTAAATGTGGCAATGACTGGACTGGGGGGTTCTCAGGGCCATAACACATCTTGACGCTGCTCTGAGAAGTCATTCCACAAGGGAAACTATGATGTAGACCGATTGGTGGAGGGACACCCTGCATGTTGATATCACAGACAAGAGGTGGGCTTGCTGTCTTCAGTCGGTTAAGCAAGTGTCTCGAAATGCACAATTTTGTCTAATATAGTTCTATTTCTTGCATCTTGCATTTCTGATGCTGCGGAGGATTGGAAAATTGTACCTTGGGGCAGCTAGAGGATACCCTAGTTGTGGTGAGCAGGAAGCAAACTTTATACATATGATATGGCCATGTGTGGTGGTATCTCCCTTCTGGCAGTATGACACACAGACAGTGATGGAAGTTAACAGACAGTTGTTACTCTTAGACTCGTTGCAATGTATTCTTGACGTGGGGAGTATTACTAGAAAAGTGACAGGCCTGATGCGGTTTCAGAACCTAGCATTGATTTAATGAAGTGCTGCATAACAATGGCATGGAAGTCACCTGCTGCATCATTGATAGACAGATGGTGTGCTGAATTGAGCAAACTGGCTGCAGCTGAACTGGAAGTCCACAGGAGACTGCACACTAGAGGATGGGGGAGGATCCTCTACTTAGATGTGATACCTACATAGAGAAGCCGTGTGAAGCAGCTGGGACCTGGTGCTGATAGTTTAACATGATGTGAACACCACTCACCATGCCTAAACATTTAATACTTGTAGATATATGGAGAGGCACCCTTAGGGGGAATGAAGTAGAACAACATGTAAAGCACCTGGGTTGATGGGAGCAGGGTCACACTGATCTTGGAGTGGGACACTAGGGGTGTTCCAGAGGCTGCAGGGGAAGGGGAAGGACCGGAGCAGTATATGCCACACACAAACACATGATTAGACTGTTGTTTTGATGTGTTATTTCAGGTATTATGTATATTGTTACGGGAGCTCCCCTCTTACACTGTGGACTACTGTTGTATATGATATGTGGATATGCTCTATACTTGGAAAATAAATAAACACATTTAAAAACAAAACAAAAGGAGTCTCAGAGACCCTACAACTTGTAATCAAAGAGTTTCGGTAGTTCATCTGAGAATTTCTTCACAGAGCGATGAGAGAAGCATGCAGTATATTATATCTATCTATAGGCATCCCTTATGGCCACAACGGTATTGATCAGTGAACAGTGATTCCGGTAATTCTCTTATAAATTTGTATTTGAAGATCTCCAAATTATTCTTAGAGCTGTTTTGGGGGAAAAAATTGTATGAGTTGGTACCCGCTTTGGTAATTTTATCCAAGTGTCGAGAGATAGAAGATTGGTAAGGAGTCTTCAGAAGTGGGGAAGAGTCAAGATTCAGAATCTGATTATTACTGAGAGGAACTCCAGATGGAGGGTTTAAGTGGTGATGGTCAGTGAGCTCTATAATGCATGTATTAAAGAGGTTATAATGCAATTAAGGGTAGTTCTTGTGGTGTAGTATAAATGTAGTTGGAAGTAATCGCTCAGAGTTCAAAAACTACAGTTGTTTTTCTTGGGGCGTTGGGGTCTGATAAAAGATATTCTAGAATATGGAAGTTGTGCTTGCTTGCTGAGTGTCAAAATTGAGAACCCGGTGCAAGAAGGGCTCAGTCAGGCTGGCAAAGCGAGTCTATTTTAGTTTTGTATCCAGAGTGACTCCAGTAAGGTAGATAAAACAAGTCCTTTTTCTATTGCAAAGGTATAGCGAGTCAGTCCAGTCCTATTTTTATTTCAATTAATCATCCTAGGCAGAACGAATGAGTCCCCTTTTGTATCTATCTGAGATACCTGAGGGTGTTGTTATGGCACTCGTTGGGTGTGAAGCCACAAAATAGGGATAGGGTTCCCCATCTAACTCAGGAATATGCTGCCAGGGTGTGAGACAAGCACGGTGTCACCCTGTATACATCCTGCAAAGCAACTAAGAATACAGAGCTCATGGGCAGTTTTTTACACGCCCTTCCTGGACCTGCTCAACCAAGAGTCCTGGGATTCGGCCTTTGTAAGAGGAGCCAAAATAAAACGACAGAGATATCTGAGCATGTGGACTCAATCCCCAGAGGCTTCTTGGGGAATGATCGCCTCACGGTGCTGCCTTGTGAAGATCTTGTGGGTGGGCCCTGAGTGTTGCAGGGTGCTTCAAGGATAGGGATTGCGCAGTGATGAGCCACTCACCTCCCGGGGTCTCCAGTCCCAGCAAGACCACAGAAGCGAAGTGCTAACTACTTACTCAGTCTTGGTCCTCTTCCGCACTTCAACAGGCCTCAGAGCGACATGAGTGTGGAGCAGGAGATGTATCTGACAGCTGCACGTAATTTAGATTCCCATCAGCATACATAAAACCCAGGGTAAAAGATGCAGGTGGAGGGATAAATGATATACCATTGATGCACCCAACATATTGCTTTCCTATATTTAACTAAAAAAACACAAATATAAGAAAAACTAAATATTTGCTGTTAATAATATTGATTTTTACTGATATCAATAACAGAAATATCAGAAACAAAAATATTGTAACTATTAAATTAACATATAAACAGTCAATGATATTTCTGAACATGATATTAACTATGTTAATTTCACCAGAATAAATGAACTATAATTAATTACAAAACATAAATGTTAATTTGTCATAAATCCAAAACAATTCCAATGATGTAATAAGTTCTGTATGATTTCAAATTGTGGTGCACATATCATTCATACTGCTTAATCATCTTCTGTCACTCAAATAATAACCAGGTAGGCATGCAAATCTTACAGATGATGCCATACATCCTTAGTCAGTGACAATCACTATGCCTAACGTCTCTGAAAGTGCTTCCCGGCTGATTTTCTGTAAACAATATACAAATCAAAATAACATTTAAATCTGATGTGAAATAGGCAGCCAAAGAGATTGCAGCTCTAACAAAAACACAATTAGAGGTGAACATGCATCTCTTCATCAATATTGAGACCAAAAGGTTCCTAAAGTCCATCTCCAAAATGTACCTCAATTCGAGCCTCCTGAGTTCCCCTTTCTCTGTTTCCACCTTACATCTGTCTTGGCACACAATCAACAACCCAATCTTAAGTAGGCTATGGTCACCCTGGTGTACTTTCTGGAAATAGTAGATGACTAGATAGTTAACATCTACATTTTAATTGCCCTCAAGTGTTGGAGGATTCATTTGTGGATCAGCACTATGGTGCTGCCAATACAAGTCTTGGGGCAGGGACAGGTTAAGGCATGCACAGCAAAATCTGTTTTACACTTTTCTGACTTTAATTGTATTCTTGAAGGGAGTAATGATCTCACTCATGTTCGTCCCATTCACACATGCCCTACATTTCTTATACTTCCTAAAGCCTGCATTTGGTTTCAAGCACAGTTCTTTCTTGGTAGTGACTTCACTTTTGACAAGGAAGTCTCTCATTGCTGGGCCCTTTCTAAATGTAATCTGCAGTCTTCTAGTCAGTTTCTCCCCTATTTTTGGGTCATTCCTAATGGGATGCCAGTGTTTGTTCAGAGCTTTTCTCAAGTGCATATGCTGGTCTTGGTATGGCGTGATGAATCTCGTCCCTTGTCCAACATTATTATTGGCCCTATTGCTCCAACCAAATGGGAAATAGGCTTATTCCCTCCTGCTTTGCTATTCTAGCTTTCACTGTATTCAGAGTGTTCACTGAATAACCTCTAGCATGCAATCTAAGTGTCATCTCTTACTGTGTTGCCTTGAAATTATCTTGATCGCGACAAATGCGGCTAGTACTTATTAACTCTCCAGAGAGGAAACTGTTCTTCAGGGTCACAGGATGAAAGCTCCTGGCATGAAGTATGCTGTTGTCAGCAGAGGAATTTTTGAAGACTGTTGTCAAAATCCTAGAACCCTTTATCAGTATTTTTATGTCCAGAAAGTCCAACTGAGTGCAACTCATCTAACTGACAAATTGCAAGTTAAGGTAATTGGTATTAATCTTGTTCACACAATGTTAGCTGATGTTTCATTCCCTTTCCACAACACAAATATATCGTCTATATACCTGACCCACAGACAAATTATTTCTGACCATTCACTCATTTCTGGTCTGTGGAGAACCTAGTCCTCCCACCAGCCCATTTGCAAATACACATAGCTGAAGATGAAGCAGGTTCCCATACACAACAAAATATTGCTAGTAAGGCACCACTCTATCATGCGCAGCAGCACCACATTGGGTCTTTAAAATGTAATGGCTCTTGCACTAAGAAAGTTCTTAACTACTTTCATGCCATCTTCATGGCGAATGCCAGTGTTTAGCAAGGTGGCATCAATACTCATCATAAGTATATCGTCCTCACATACCACATCAAAAATTCTCTTCAGTAATTCTCCTGTATCCTTAGGGTATCAAGGGAGGTAAAATACTAGTGGTTCAAGATAATGGTTTATGTATATGGACATATATTCAAAGAGGCTGTTGATGGCAACAATTATTGGTCTTCCCGGCAGTTGCTCTGGATTCTTATGGATTTTTGGGATGAACGACATTTTAGTATCCTCAACTCTTAAAAAACTACTCATCCCAATTGAGCAGGTCCGCTTCCCTCCACTCTATCATGTCACTGAAAAAGCTATCCTTGACCTTCAAATACTCATGCCCTTATTATTAGTCTGGCGGTCCTGGGACTGCCAGACTCGTGGTGGCGGTCAGACCGTCACCAAAGCAGCGTCCGGCCTCCACATTATGACTGTGGTGGAGCCGCCATGGTCCGACTTCCCGCACCGCCAGGTTGCCGCCGGTCAGCAGCCTGCCGGTGCCCAGGGGATTACTAGTCCCCTCTCCACTGGCTTTTGTATGCTGGTTCCACTGCAATGCAAAGGCTGGCGGGGCCGAGATGCCAGGGGCCCCAATGGACAGACCCATCACGCTTTTTACTGCCTGAATTACATTCAGTGAAAAGCGCAACAGGTGCTGTCGCACCCGATGCACCACAACATTGCTGCCAGCTCGATTATGAGCTGGCATTCATTTTGTGGTCTGTTTCCCACAACTCGTAATAGGGCCAGCAGGCTGAAAACTGGAGTGGCGGTTTTCTGACCCAAAGAGTTTGGTGAGCAATGGAGGCCAGTCGCCAAACTCATAATGAGGGCCTCAGTCTTGGTTCTCATAGTGTCAATTTGAAGATTATTCATTTGTCTCATTCATGTACATTTGCTTCTGCCACAGCACTACATTGCCTCCTTTGTCGGAGGCCCGAACTACACAATTTCTTTTCTAGTTTGTTGTTTGTATGGCCTGTCTGAACTTAACATCCTGATGCGACCCCTATCTTTTGGTATGGTGCGTGGCCAATTGCTTCTTTCTAAGTTCTGCCATCAACTCAGAAAATCAATCAATGTTATTGTTGATTTATGTCTAAAATCATTGCAATCCCCTTCATTTGTATGAACATTCATCATGCTTAATCGTTGAGTATCATCTGTCGACATTGTTTCATTCTATGAGTCTCTTTCTAGGGAGGCCAGGTCAGACCTCCAGGTGGTATAAGGACACCCTCTTCCTTCTGCTGCCCGATGTGTCTTTAGGTTTGTCACTGAAAAATGTTATATTTTTCAATTTCCGAACAAACTTAAATAAGTCATTTCTGGATTGTGCGTACCTGAATTGAGAGACAGGGCAGAAAGAGAGGCCTAGGTATCGTTCTTCTTCATCAGCTGAGGAAAGAGTCATATCAGTTGGACTAATTACCATATTTTCCCCCCATCACTTCTTGGTACTGCTAGTCACTCTTCTCTTGGAGTTCGCGCTTTCCTATCTTTCCTATCTTCCCTTTGCTTCCTTTTCATTTACCTCCTGTCCCCTCTGGGCTCTTGGTGTCACCTTGGCTTGTGGTTCGATTTTCTTCCTAGGCATAAAAAACAAAACTCCTCTTTGACCGATGTAAATGCCCTATCCACACCACTACTTACACTCCGTTCCCCTTCCATTTTGGATTCTGTGTCAGAGCTTAAATAACTAAGGAAGACATCTTGTCTCAGTTGGTTGATCTCTCCTAATCTCTGCCATTGCATATTCTCCAAGCATTTCGCGAAGGTGTAGACCTGCCCTCTCGCATAATCTTGCTTGTCCCACTGGAATTTCTGTGTTTTTTTAAGATTGATAGTTTCCTCGTTTTTCATCGTTCTTGTTTGCAATTCTTGTCTAAATATACTCACTCGCTCCTTTTCCTCATCTTTTCTAAGCTCTTCATTAATTTACCTGATTATTCAATAGCTATTCCTGTTTCATACTCCGCATATTCGATAAGCACTCTCATCATGTTCATGGAGCTTTGTGAATTGAGTTCCACCCATTCTTTGATCAGGTCCGGGTGCGGATTTTCGTAGCTGGGCAGTATCATGATTATAAGCCCACGGGGCATCCTCCCCTATCCCACATACTTTTTGAGTGACTCCGCTTCCCACCACCTTGAAAGTTCTGATTTAGATAGTGTCTCAAGCTTATAGAGTAGAGTCTGCACATTGCCACTATCCTTTTTACCTTGTTCTACAATGTAGGGTTCTCCTCCTCCATTTCCAGTAGCATCACCCACAAATAAAGCATTCGCTGCTTTCTGCTTGACTGCAATCTCCTACTCTGCGATTATGTTGAGAATGATATGTCGCACTGCCCTTGCCATCTGAGCAGGACTCCACTCACACACAGCCCCGACTCCCGCTATTGGGTTAGTTTGAAAATACATGCTCCGACTCCGAGTAGAGTAAGCGTGCATCGCAAGCACCCTCCGGCCCTTCCATGCCCCTCTTACCCATGGGAAAGGACTTCCAAGCGGGGAGCCTACCAGCCTTTAATCCACTTCCAAGTATCAGCGTTTGCCAGCTGGCTCCTAATCGTAGTTATATATATATATATATATATATATACAAGTTTCCTCTTTACTTCAAGGAAGGCCAGGTTTTATTATGAAGAAAAGACTCCCCTCCAACGAGTTTCGGCCATAGCCTTGGTCACAGATATATATATATATATATATATATATATATATAGCTAGTTGTAGTTAGGACCTAGTTTCCATAGATGGAGCGTTTTTTGTTTTGCCTATAATTTTGGTGCCACTTGGTGAATCTTCACGAAATTTTCAAAACGTATGGTTTGGTCAGTGCAGCTGCTGTATTGAAAGTTTCAGGGTGATCTGTCAAGTGGGCCTTAGAAAAAAGGGAGTCCCGAAATGCGTTTTTCCCATTCATTTTTCCATAGGACCTTCAGACACACCTACAGCCCAAACCACTGAACGGAATTACATCAAATTTGGCAGTAAGCTAGATCTTGTTGTGCAGATCAAGTGTTTTGTTTTGGAGAAATGTAAGGACAACAGTATAGATATATAGGGACGCAGATCGCCCGTGGATCCAATTGTCCTTGTGCTGATATGTGATTAGCTGCCAACACTTCTACAAAGAGGAAGTGTTGGCAGCCATCCTGGGAGTCAGCTTCAGCCAAGTCCCAGAAAAAATAGCAAAAAAAAAAAGAAAAGGGCCCAGGGTACAGTTTACCATAAAAGGGTATACCTGAACCAAAAGTTCAAACCAAAAGAAAACTAACCAATAAAAATAAACCATAAACAAACTAAATTAAAAAGAAATTACACAAACAATTAAACTAACAATATAAAATGCACACACATTTTATCAACTTACCATTCCAAAATCTACAGAAGGTGCAAGAAAATGAGACTCAGCCATATTTTCTAACCAGAATTTGAAAACAGAATTGGATATGTGAATATATATATATATATATATATATATATATATATATATATGGAAAAGTACTAGTACATGGATTTTTTCAATATAATGGTACATAGGTACATAATGTAATGGTACATTACTACAAATTCTACCTAAACCTAGACCAAAACATTAATGAAAAAAACTACAAAAAACATGAGGAAATCTACCAAAATCCCCAAAACAACACAATGCCTATAATGTACAAGGGCCCTCTACATCCCCACCTTAAAAACCCTAAAAAAAACCTTTAAAAACCTTTAAAAAGGACTAACGTATTCTGATGAACAGCTGAACCTTCCTGCAATTTACTTCAAGAAAAATGGACTAAAAATGAGACAAAAAGACAACAAAATGGAAATTAGCAATAAAAAATTGGCCATTAAATTAAACTAAAAAATAGACCCTTCACCAAATAGAATGGGAATTTAATGTAAAACTGTTTTAAAAAAACTTTTAAAAATGCATAAATAGTGTACAGCATATAAAAAGTGTTACAAAATATGTTTCAAAAGTAAAGGATACATTTAATAAAACTATAAAAATAGACTATTATTTTCATATATACTGAAAACATAATGGGGGTCATTACGACCGCAACGGTCGGTGAAATAGTGGCGGTAGTACCGCCAACAGGCTGGCGGTACATACCGCCACTGATATGACATTGGCGGTTTGGCCAAATGTTTGGCGTAAATGTTTCTTTATATTCTTCTTTTTCCTCCCATATCTAAAAAGGAAAGAAACCTTTCTTTTTCCCCATTCCACCCATTTGAGTTTCAGTGTGCATTCATGGTGTTTACGGTGATGTTATCAAACTAGGAAGGAAAATCAAATATTTATTATTACTTACTGCGCTTCTCTCGAGGGAACGGCAGACCGACCTCCTCCTTGGAACATAGAAGAGAGACGGAAAAGAATAAGCCTTGATCTTTATCTTACGTTTATGTTGAAATGTCTTGAGAAGAATAAATATGAAAAGTGCAATCCCTAATTAGAGTGCGACTAATTCCTAAGAAGCACTGCACAAGCATCACAAGTGGCAACCATGAAGGGACTCAGATTCGACATCTGATATAGGATGGAAAACGTTGTACCTCCGCTACAGAAAGGACAAAGACGGCTGGAATGGGTGCTAGAAAAACACTTGGCTCAAGCAGAAATAGACAGAACGGTCTTCACAAATGCTATTCATCTCCAAGGGGAGAATATGACCATGATGGCTGAGAGCCAAGGACAAATGATGTCGGGGAATATCACAGGCTAGAGTAGGAACCATCCCTGCTCCTATGGGGTCACTACAACAATTCATGTCCGGGGAAGACCCTATTGCTTTCTTCCTGAACTTCGAACGGGCTGCTAGGGCCAGTGCTTGTCCTATGGAGAAATGGACATTTTGGGGGTGATTATGACCTTGGCGGACGGCGGAGGCCGTCCGCCAAGGTACCGCCGCCAAATGACCGCACCGCGGTCAAAAGACCGCGGCGGCCATTCAGACATTTCCTCTGGGCCGGCGGGCGCTCTTCAAAAGAGCGCCCGCCGGCCCAGAGGAAATGCCCCTGCAACGAGGACGCTGGCTCAGAATTGAGCCGGCGTAGTTGCAGGGGTGCGACGGGTGCAGTTTGCACCCGTCGCGTATTTCAGTGTCTGCATTGCAGACACTGAAATACACAGTGGGGCCCTCTTACGGGGGCCCCTGCAGTGCCCATGCCATTGGCATGGGCACTGCAGGGGCCCCCAGGGGCCCCGCGGCACCCCCTACCGCCATCCTGTTCCTGGCGGGAGACCCGCCAGGAACAGGATGGCGGTAGGGGGTGTCAGAATCCCCATGGCGGCGGAGCGCGCTCCGCCGCCATGGAGGATTCCCCCGAGCAGCGGGAAGTCGACGGGAGACCGCCGACTTTCCGCTTCTGACCGCGGCTGAACCGCCGCGGTCAGAATGCTCGTGGGAGCACTGCCAGCCTGTTGGCGGTGCTCCCGTGGTCGGTGGCCCTGGCGGCCACCGGCCGCCAGGGTCAGAATGACCCCCTTTATCTGGCTCCACTCTTGACTTCCGATGCACAAGCACCTTATTAGGTCACCAATGCGGACAGGACACCTGCTTATGCCGATGTCAAGAAGGTGATACTTGACCGATTAGGCATGAACAATGAGACTTACAGGTTAAAGTTCAGGAAGAGGACTACCTGGCGATACCCCAAAAATCCTATTTTTTAAACTAAAGGATGCTGCCGACAGATGGCTTAAGCCCTCTAAAGCTACTAAAGAGGAGATCATGAGAAAGATATACCTAGAACAATATCTAGAGGCCTTACCCTCTCCAAACCAAAGGTGGATTAAACAACATCCCGGTCTCATGGTAGAACAAGTCATGGATATGCCCACATCCTTTGTACTGGTTCATTCCCGGGGTCCAACAATTGAATGGGAGAAAATGAACAAACCTGTAACATCCATACAGTCAAAAGCTACCCAAAAGGCCTCAACCAAACTTATATCTAAAGTCCCAAAAATAAGAAGTACCAAATCCGAACAACATCCTGCAACTGGTCTGCAATGTTTTGAATGTGGGGAATGGGCCACCTAGCTAGATTTTGTAAGAAGAGGATGGAAAAGCAAGAAGAAGAAGAACCAGCGGATGCCAGTTATGCTCCCTGTTACATCTTACATATACCCAAGAAACCGGACAGAAAAACTACGTGAGCCTACAAGTTAATCATAAGTGGGTCCCTTCCCTTTTAGACTTAGGGTGTATGCAGTATGTTATTAGAACAGACCTAGTCCTTCCGTCACAAATTCTTTCTAACCAAACAGTAGCCATACTCTGTGTACATGGGGATATCAAGACTTATCCACTGGCACGCCTAAACCTCACCAGTCCTAGCGGGCACATCCATAGGGTTGAGGTGGGGGTTATCTCCTCCCTACCCAAAATCCTGATCCTAGGGACAGATAATCCTTGTTTCCTAGAACTATTGGAGCAAAGACTTGACCAGGTCTGAGAAAAAACAGAATGTACAGAAAGAAAACAGGCAGCCTTTCTTCAACCAGAACCATGGATCTTAGACAAACAGTTACGCTTTGCCCAAGTAAATGATAACACATTATAAAATGCTTGGCAAGCCTCAGTTCCACATTTTCCCCATTTTCTTATCAAGAAAGGGCTATTATATAGAGTGGCAGGACCTAAGGATGAGCCAAAACTCCTAGTCCCTTTGGTCTTCCGAGAACAGGTTTTGTTTTTTGCTCATTCATACTTGCTGGCTGGACACAAAAGAACAGAGAAGACTGGCAATTCTATCCTAAAATGCTTTTATTGGCCTGGTGTTTATGCTGACATCAAACGCTATTGCCAACAGTGTGAGATTTGCCAGAAAAAGAACCCATATCGACTCCCACAGGTGTCGTTACAACTCATACCCATAATAGGGAAATCCTTTGAAAGAATTGTAATGGTCCCCTTCCTCGTACATCTCGTGGGTATCAATATATATTAATCTTGGTTGATTATATGATCAGATACCAAAAGCCATTCTCTTAAGGACCATTATTACAAAAACCATAGCCCAACATATGTTGGAAATACTCTCTCGGATGGGGTTCCCCTGGGAAATACTTATAGACCAGGGTACCCCTTTTGTCTCTAAACTAATGAGACAAGCTTGTCGACAGCTGGGTATAAAACAATTAAGGATAACAATTTATCATCCACAAGCAGATGGTCTGGTGTAGAGATATAACGGCTCCTTGAAGCTAACCCTAAAAAAAACTTTTGTCTGAAGATGGAAACAATTAGGATCAATTGCTTCCCTTGGCCCTCTTTGTTCTACGGAGCCAAGAACAAAGCAGTCTGGGGTTCTCGTCCTTTGAGTTACTCTTCGGATGACAGCCACGTGCCCTTTTGGAAATATCGAAAGAGGCATGGGAGAAAGATGACGGCGAGCATGCTGAGTTTCTTCTAGAATATGCCACTCAGCTAAAGTCCCACCTGGGAAAACTACAGGCATTGGCCCTGGAGAACTTAGAGAAAAGCCAACAAAAACACAAATGTATATATGACAAAGGAAAGAAATTGAGGACCTATGATGTAGGGGAATGGGTCCTGGTATTCTTACCTTCATCCGCTAACAAACTCAAGAGTGAGTGGCAAGGTGCTTTTAGAATAGTCGGAAAAGTTGGGAAGATGACCTACCGTTTGCAACTGTCTCCGGGTACTGACCCTGGCATCAGGAAGAAAAGAAGGGCCAGACTTGGAGACAGCATCCTCACAGTGGCAACCAGAGGCGGAACCAGGAAAGAACAGTGCTGAGTTAACAGAAGAAGAACACACTCTCTGACATCTTCGGGGTTCCACTGCAGTTGAACAAGATGGTGAGAACCTCCCCCTTTGCTATGACCCAGAGCAGGAGATGACAAAAAGGGAGCAACCCAAAGCAGACCAGGAGATGACTTAGGAGGCCGTTTGCCGTGGAGCTGCATCTTCCCGCCACGCTTCAGGAGGACTGTGGCTTTGTCAGGTGTGTGGCAGGGTGCGGGGACTGGCAAAGACACTTGCAGCTATCTGACCGCCCCAGTAGTTCTAATAAAGAGAATTCAGGAGGTGGACGGAGGGCTCTGTCTTGCACGTTGGGGAAGAGGCTGTGTATAAGCCTTCCTACCCTATTAGGGACAACGTATTTGTTTCTTTATATTCTTCTTTTTCCTCCCATATCTAAAAGGGAAAGAAACCTTTATTTTTCCCTCCATTCCATCTCTTTGAGCTTCAGTGCACAATCATGGTGTTTACAGTGATGATATCAAACTAAGAAGGAAAATAAAATACTTATTACTTACTGTGCTTCTTTTGAGGGAACGGCGGATGGACTGCCTCCTTGGAAAATAGAAGAGAGACAGCAAAGAACAAGCCTTAATCTTCATCTGATGTTTATGTTGAAATATCTTGAGAAGAATAAATATGAAAAGTGCAATCCCTAATTAGAGTACAACTAATTCCTAAGAAGCGCTGCACAAGCATCACAGGGTGTCAGGGCAGATCGTGACTGTTGCTGTGTCTGCAGGTAGATGTTGTCTGTGCGCATGCCGGTGGTGTGTCTTGTGGTGCTTATGTTTGTCTGCGCTACCCTTGGATGTTGAGGTAGATGCATGCCTGTCCATTTGTGTGCTTTGGCTGGGTCAGGGAAAGGGGGGATTGGGACTGGGAAGAGGAAGGTGGAGGGGGGAAGGTAGACAAAGGGTGAATGGCTGCTGTCAGTGTGGAGGCCAGAGCCTGAAATGATCTCTGTAGGCCAGCCAGTGCACCGTGAATGCCCTCCAGGAATGCATTGCTCTGTAGGATTTGAGTTGCCAGTCCCTGGATGGCAATCACAATGGTCGACTGACCCACAGACATCGACCTCAGGAGGTCAATAGCCTCCTCACTGAAGGGAGCAGGGCTAACAGGGGCTGGGGCAGAGGTGCCTGCGGCGAAGGGGACACCCACCCACTTGGATGGGTGGGCACAGCCAACTGGGTGAGAAACTGCAGGGAGGATGGTGATAGAATGGGGGGTGGCAGACAGAGATGGTGCTCAGGTGGTCCCCAATGAGTCCGCCACCACTAGGGAGTGGCCACTGGAGGAGGATTCCAAACAAGATGTACTGGATTCGGTCTCCCCTTTGGCACTCCCCTCGCCCTCCAGGCCACTGGTTCCCTCACTGTCGGTGTTCTCGTGATTGGAAGTGCCGTGGCCCGAAGCTTCCCCAATCGGCTGTGCCCCATCTCCTTCGCCTGCTGGTGCTGATGCTGAAAAACAGAAAGTCAGGTATGGTCATCACATTCACAAGAAAACACTTCCATCATACAGTACACATAAGTCACATTATGCCCTGGTAACCAATACCCCCATGTAGTGCCAGTAAAGTGCCAACATCATGTCACTACAAAATTTGATGTATGTCCCTCAATATGAACATTGTCAAACACCAGCTAAGCTACCTAACTGACACCTATAATACCATGAATGAAGTAAACCAATCACAGTAACCATACCATTACCATGTGACTTTGCCATATTATACAGGTTCCCTATCCACAACAACATGATCAAGCACCAATGAACAATAGTTTAGGAAAGTGAAATTGCTTAACACTGGTCATACTCAACACATACAAATATGTTAACTTGATGTTATGTACCAGACTATGACACCTGTTGTAAAGTATAGGCAAGCAAGACTAGTGTAGACAAACCTACTTCATTTCACATACTTAAAAACTAACACAATGGACATATGCATACCTGTAAGACCTCAAATTGCCATACATTGCAAGTTAAGGTAAAGGAGTCAGAACACATGTCACACACACATGCGGCAATAATGACGTATCAAGGATTGAAAAAACAATGTGGTCCAAATCATCTGGTTCATTGGTCTTCAGACAACTAACATCATCAGTTAAGTAAGGGGCAAGTTGTCTCTGATCTATGTCCAACACAAAACCACAAGATGTCAAACCGAGTGTATCAGAAATATGGACAAGTAAACTGTGCTGCAAGATGAAAATCATACCTACCTAATCATGCAATCAGTTTATCTTTGTGCCACGGTCAGAGTGGGTACATCACTACACACATCAGACATGCCAAGCCTAACATCTGTCTGTGAAGGATTTTGTTGGCCAAAGCACATGTGTTGCTAACACCTACCATGATGCAAGTCCCAGGCACAGATGCACTTACAACACTACTCACATGTGTATGTGGTGTATGTGAACTGCCACACCAGCACCACAGCAGTATCAATGCCAACGTTAGGCTACCAAACAGCCAGGACTCATTTGCCACATCCTTAATAGCAAATGCAAGTATACATAACTATTAGCAATGTTGAATCTTCCCTGAATCTTTCTAATGATACATGATGTTGATACATATCTGTCAAGTATGTACCTGTGAATAGGCTACCATTGTCTATTTGTAATGTCTACAACAGTATGCCCAAGGGCAATGCTGTGTAGCCACTTTCCACTCACAGAGCTTTAGCAAGGATGTTACATTCCTAGCTTCTGATATCAATATATGTATGCCCACAGAAAAGTTCGAACACCTCAATGGTATCCAACATGCATGTTGTCTACTCTGATGAGGCATCACAATGTCTATGTACATCCCTCACTTACCAAAGGGGGATACCTTGTAACAGGTGTGATGTTGTTAACTATGTAGGTCATGTGACATGTCAGGTGGACGTGAGAGCCTCACATGTTGCTGTCACTTATCAGAAAGCATTAGAAAACTAGTGATGAATAGTATATGTCTGAATCTATGTTGCACATAAACAGGAATATTGAGACATTGACGAGGACAGAGGTCAAGGACCTACATACCTTACCACCATTACATTGGGAGGATTTACCTGTTGGTGGGTATCTACAATCAGAAAAGTTGGAAATGCAGTATACTGGTACACATATGACATAGTCATATGTGCACCATTATATGCAATTGTACTGAGGGAACAACATAGTAGAGTAACATGCCTCTAAATACATTTGTATGTGCGCACCTGTGTGCCATAGATGGCTACAGTTCATCAATGAGTACACAGGAAATCTGTGACACTTTGCACTTACCACATTGCCATAGTCAACATCAAGTTCCCTCACTCAATCACCTGGTAAATAGACAAACATGACTTAGGTCTGTACTTACCCCCTTGTGTCTGCTGGGCTGCCGTCAACTGCCCATCCAATTCAGGGTAAGCCACTGCCAAAATGCCGGCCATTAGGGGGGTCAGTGTCCAGCGGGCACCCTGTCCTTTTTGGGAGGATATCGCCAGCTGGGACTCTGCGGTCTTCTAGGCCCAGGGACTCGAGTCCTCCAACTTCTTCCGACAGTGGGTGCCAACCGGCTGTAGAAGCCCAGGGTCTGCACTTTCTTGGTGATGGCACGCCAAATCCCCTTCTTCTGATGGGCATTGACCTGCATGGATGACATAGATAAAAAAGTATGTCACATCCACATGTATCATACTTCAACAGACAAGGTTATAACTAGCTGGTACAACAAGCCAAACACAGACTGTCATTAATATTCCCTCCATTGATAGATGAGCATATGCAGTCAGGCCAGATGTGAGGTGGAAACAGGCAGACAACATGCATCTCCAGCACCAGCTGTCATGTCATCACATATGACCAGACAGCAAACACATTTGCAAATATGCTATTTCAGGAGGAGTCTGGCGCACCAACTCCACTTACCTTGTGCAACAGTTACAAGGTGGGCCAGGGAACATATTTCTCTACAGTGTCTCAGGACTCACAATCTGTCACCAAACGTAGGTACATAACCAGGTACTGATCCCATTCCATACAACTTTGGCATCATACAGACATTAAGCACACATTCAGAAATGTTGCCCATCAGCCTTTTCTTAGTTTCACATAGTATAGTTGGGCTAAGGAAATATTTGTCCACATGGAGCACTTGACTGCTCCTCTGGTGCATGCAGGGGTAGGACCTCCTCCACCAGCTTCTCAAGCTCCTCGGGTGAAAAGGCAAAGGGGCTCTATCACCTGTAGGATGTGGCATGATTGTTCCAAGAGGCAGTGCACAGCAGCTCGAGTTGTGGAGGTCTTGAGAGATGAAGTATGAAATGTCAGTCACATCCGCCACGTAAGACACCGCCGGCGGACATTCGCATTGGCCCAAGACTGCCAAAGACAGCAATGTGTTCTAATGGCAATATCCACCACAGTAGTATCCGCCTACTGCCATGATGACTTCCGCCGGGGAATGTAGGTAATTTCCTAATGCCCAGTATAGTAGGTCAGGAAGCTGCCAGTTTTAGGTCCTTAGATCATCCTTAGAAAGTCCTAATAAAGAGGCATCACAAACTCAGATACATATCTACGCCATAGTTTTCAGTGCTGGCATCATCCAAATAGCATACCACCCATTGTACAAGTCATGTCAGTGCTGTATTTCCTAACCACAGGGTTCTTTCAGACTACTGTGGCCCTAACTGCAGGCATGTCCCAGCCTATGTTCACTCTTGTCTTGAAGGATTTACTCTATGCATTGTTAAAACACCTACATCAGATTTCTACAACATGAGGATTTGGCCCATGTGAAGGCAGATTGTTGTGTTTTGGTACGTATCCTACATGTGGTGGGAGATATTGATGGTATCCATGTAGCATTGGTTCCCCCAAATGGCAATGAACAGGAGTATCGGAACAGGAAGAACTTCCACTCCATTAATATGCAAGTAGTCTGTTTGGGGGACCTCTACATTTGTCAAGTATGTGCAAAGTACCCTGGTTCAGTTTGCAATGCCCTCATCATGCTGAACAGCAATATCCCACAGCTGATGACACAACAGTACACAGAGAGGGCCTGACTGGTTGGTAGGTGATATATGTGATGTGTGTCAGTTTCTTATGTCTGCTGCCAAATGTATGGACGTGAATGATTTATGTTTGCACACTTGTAACACTTGTAACAATTCCTTGAAGGGGATTCTGGCTACCCAAAACCGCCCCTGGTTATTGACACCAGTGAGGTACCCAACCACGCCAGGGGAAGTTCGCTTCAGTCAGGCCCACGGAAGGACAAGGTATGTCGTGGAGCGGACTTTTGGACTCTTAAAGGCTAAATTTTGCATTGATAAGTCTGGTGGAGCCCTGCTCTACTCACCCACCAAAGTGTGTCAAATCATTGTTGCCTGCTGCATGCTCCACAACCTCACCCTGCAACGTCAGATCCCATATATACCAAATTAGGGGGAGCCAGCACTTCCACTGGGCGAGCATGCAGAATTGCCAGGTGAGGATAACAGTGAGGAGGATGAAGCTGGAGACAGCTGGGCCTATCTAATAAATCAGTACTTCAATTGACTGTAGGTATGTTTTGTTCTTTTACATACTTTACTCAGTGGGTTATTGGTGGGCTTAGAAATGTTTGAGAAGGGTCTTTGTATGACCATCAGACTGCTCATTAGTTGCTTAGCAGTACATAGCTCAGGTGTGCATGCAAAATTGCATTTGGAGTTGTGATTATCGTGATGATCTCCTTTGTTGATGTTTGTCACACTGCACAATCACTGTTGCTATTGTATTTGCAACATGTCTTAATAGGTCTCCCTTACCACTAACTGCCTATACCTTTTGTATCACATTTTTACTTTGTAGATTTCTTCACAAGGTCGTCCTCATTTGGGAAATTCTGAATTGTGTCACAGACAGGTGGGATTTGCAGGTCTGACATGTGAGGTGAACATGGATATACCCAGGTACTGTATGTCATCATATTGGCGGTGTAGGAGTTCCATGCCCAGACTGTCAGGACAGTGGGATAGTAGTGTCGTGTTCAACACATTCGACCTATGTGTCATGTTATCTGGGTCCAAGGGTGCCAAATGTGTGATCTTGTGCATTTGACACGTCACCCTGTGCAATCCATAACCTCTACCTTCTCATTGGTTTGATGTAGATGCTATTTAACTTGTCTGTAGCTGTCAATGTGTAACCTCATTGCAGGCCATTGTGCATGTGTGCAATGACTCACATAGGTGAGTAAGATGCCTACTGATACCTGACCATGGTAAGTGGAAGAGTCAATGACTGGGGACTGTTGTACTGACCTCTGTCTGTATCATGGGGAATGCTCATTAGAGTGGTATGGTATGGGAATGAGATAAGGCTTTAGCTGATGACTAATTGAAACAATCTGCTTGCCTATTTGTATAGACAAAGACTGACATGTCCCTAACTTC
This sequence comes from Pleurodeles waltl, assembly GCF_031143425.1. Taxonomy (NCBI): domain Eukaryota; kingdom Metazoa; phylum Chordata; class Amphibia; order Caudata; family Salamandridae; genus Pleurodeles; species Pleurodeles waltl. The sequence goes on along the minus strand of NC_090446.1, from coordinate 117,222,493 downwards.
ATTAGTCTGTGAGGTGCTTGTTATTCACACCTATGCTGAAGCTTTAAATTGCGAAGCTGTACTGTAATGTGTGATATTTGGCATCTTGTCAACCTATGTGCAGTAAATTGCAATAAATGGGATTAGGAGTGTGTCCATTTGTATAAATGTACGCATATCTGAACCCGATTTAACAGTACATGTGGGATGGAACTTAGCATATTTGGTATATATGTGAATATCACGTGTGAGCAACATGTTTCACGGATAACTGTTCAAAATAGCTGAAAAAAATGATTCTCAAACATGATGTGTGGTTTAGTGTGTGTTTATTTACAAGTGTGCATGGATATTTAAGGAATGGGATCTAATCATTAAGTGAACACACTGAAGGGTTCAGTCATGGTGACTGTAATCAACGGGGTAGCTGCAACTAGTTTTGGAGTCTCAAGTCCAATGTCCTTGTGCCATTGGAAAATGGAGAGTGTTTGTAACACAGTCAACAGTGTGTATCTGTAACACACTAGGGGAACCAGTCATTAGAGGATCACCTCTTGGCAGTAGTTGAAGTCTCTGCATCTGGTCCTTCTTGATGTTTTCGTGGACGTCCACTTTTGTGGGGGGTCTGCAGCTATCGGAGGCAGGGGTGCCTGAGGCACGTCCTTCCCCTTGCAGAGCCTCCATTCCACTGGCTGCCACAGATGTAGAAGGGCCGGATGTTACATGGCCAATGAAAGGGTTCTGCTGTTGAGGACATAACCTAGTCAGGATGGTATTAATGTCTCTCAGGACCCCGGTTAGGGAGGCCATGTTGGCATTGTGGGCCTCCCACTTTTGCATGACTTTCTGGTGGTTGTCCCTCTGCTGCAGCTTAATCTCCCCCATCATGGTAAGTACTTGACCCAACACTCCTTTTTACCATTGGTAGGCTCCCAAAATGTGGGAGATGGTGTTCTGGTCAGTTGTTTCCCTAGGACCCTTAATCCACTGCCCTACACCATCCCTCCCATGCACCCTACCCCCACATGCCTGTGCCCTTGGCACAGTTTGCCCACTCTCACTGGTGCCAGGTCCTTCATTGTCAGGGTTTTCTTGTGCTGACTCCACTACCTGTACTGGGGGGTACATGCTGGTATTAACTGTCCTTGAAACACAGGTTTGGGGGCGAGTGGTTGCTTGGGATGGAGATGCAACAGGGCTGAGAGGGATTGATTTAGGCAGTGTGAGACTGACCAGGTGTCCCAGATGGGCTTGAGTCATCCTCAATGCCCTCACATCCAGGGGTGTTGTTCTCACTGAGGGCTTCTTCCAGGGGGGAAGTGGCTGTCTCAGGTGTCCTCTTCTTGTTCACAATTGGTAGGTGACCTGTTGAAGAAGTGGAACAGATAGTTACAGATTGTAATGCAACATGTGGTATCAAACTTTGACAGGAAGATATGCTTTGAGCCATGTACAGAAAGGCTTAGCTAGATTGCCTGATATGACAGTGACACCTGCTTTCAATTCTGGGGTAGAACTTTATGGGATCCTGGGAACTCGTATGACATACACCTTGCTACAGGAGACCAGATTACTTTGATTTTTGGATGTCTGTTGATAGACTCATATCTTATCTGCTGTGTAGCTTAATATTGTCCATGTTAGCTCTGAGTTTGCAATAGTTCAGTATAGAGACACCAGACAGCTGCAGAATGTGTAAGGAAAACTGACCTGTACATCAGCTTAGGGGTAACCAATCTACCTGGCCATATATATTTCAGGGTACACCTAGTACAGCACACTGTAGATATATGTGTACCTCCCAGATGAGTTGCTTTCAATGGGTGTTAGGAGGTAAAAAGGCCATTTTAGCATTGGACACAGCTGTAGCTGAGTGTTGGTGGTACTGTACTGGCAGATGCCAATGGCATTGCTGTCATTGCCATAGACAGTAATATTGTGGATCATTCAGGTGGGTTTAGTGGGTTTAGTCGATTGTGTAGTTGAGATGCAAGGCTATTTTAATTTGTTTGTGCAGCCTTTTGACCGCAGTGGTCTGTGCTGTCTGGCGGTGCTGGACTGCAGTGGTCTTTGTTCCATAGGCCCACATGACTCGTAATACGGCAATCTGACTGCAATCTTGATGGGGGTCAGACTGCCACCGCCGCAATGGCGGGCGACGGACCACCAAATTCATAATGAGGCCCTAAAATTGTTACATTCACTATTTCCACTCCAATCTAAACTACTTTGGTAAAAGTGTTGGACCCTAAAGGGGTCACAGTTGTTATTTCCTTTGCAAACTAAATTTTGGAAAAGGTGTAGGACACTAAAGGGGTTACATTTACTATTCCCACTCCAGCACAGTGCTGAGTTCAGTGCCGACGTGGCTGAGCATAACTCAGACCTCCGTCAGCACATCGAGAACTATGCTCCTGGCAGTGACTGTGGTCTTTAGGAAGTCCTGCCCACTAAAGTTGCAATGTGGCGGTGGGACCGCCAGGAGTGAGGCGATACCATAGCCACCATGAGTGTGGCAGTCTGAAAATGGCCACACTTGCAATGAGGCCCTAAACTACACACATGTACATCAGATAGATGGAATACCTATGGCGATACCGTCATGCAATATTAAATTCCTAATGGGTCCTCACCCTCATAATCAAAATATCCCTGCTCCTACACTACATGCAACATCAATATATAAGGGGTGGCATTATTTATAAGGCAGATCTTTTGGCTTTGATAAGGAGTTCCTACATCAATATATATAAGGGAAGCCTATTGGCTTTGTTAAGGGTTCTCACAATACAATATATATAACCATATGCTCTGTTTCCAGTTGCTATGGCCAATAAAACCCATGGGAGCATTAACCATATTCAACTGCAATCATTATAGGCATATTCATTGCAGCAATTGTCAACAAATGTTTCAAAAATCATTAATGCTCAAAACAATTACAATCATATGTATCAGAGATTTATTTTTACTCTTGAGGTCAAATAATGCCTAGCTACTAGTGGTCCAGGCACTCCAGAGCACAAGAGCAAATGCTCCAGCTCTGGAATGCTTCACTAAATGATAACCTTTCCTAGGAATTTACTTTCCCTGAGACTTAAAGAAACCCTTATAAAAACTTCTTGGGGGCTGCTGCCATCCTGGCAGCTTCAAACTATAGGTAAAAATCATTGATGAAATACTCGCCTTTCCTTGGGGTACCACAAGATTTAAAGTATGAAAACAGTAAGCCCAAGCAAGGAATTATGGGGCACTCCTGCCCTGGAATTATTCACAGTAAATGAGCAAGAAGAGCTGCTTTGCATTTGGACTTCCACAACCTTGAGGCACATTACTACTTTTTTTAAGGGTATCCGTCCCACCAGTGGCAGCCACATGCCATCCTACACTCAATGGCGGGGTGCAGCAGAAGTTGACTTTTTACCCGAATGGACCATACGGCTAATTTTTTGAGTGTGAGATGCATTTCAAGTATGTATATAGAATTTTATGATAATTTTGCTTAGTTATGCTATAGCAAATTATGTAAGTTTCAAACACCCCTACTTTTAAGGAATTATTTTTATATTTATTTATTTAGAGCTTTGACATCCATCTAGTTTTGCGTGTGCCTTTCCTCCTCCGACAGCCTGATGTTCCCTGATCCTCTTTTGTGTTAATTCTTTGAGCCTGAGACACACACATCTGTCCTTGGGTTGTCACGCTTTTCAGGTTAACAGTATTAGCAGAGATGAAGAACATAAGCTTCTGTGTGTGAGCCTCACATCTCTTCTAACAATTCAAGCTGTGACCAAGTCATGGACGTTGCTGTTGCATTATTGCTTCTGCATGGCTTCAGAGGGTGTGAATCACAGCACTCTGGTCAGATTAAATGAATAATGCCTGTTAGACTTGGCATCCTTGGTGTGGTCTCCCCAACTTTTTGCCTCTGTTTCCCAGGTTGTTGATGTGTGCTGGACTCTGTTTTTGCTGTTTTTGTTACTCTGGGCACTTTACCACTGCTATCCAGTGCTAAAGTGCAAGTGCTCCTATGTAAAATGTATGTTTAATTGGCTTTCCATGATTGGCATATTTGATTTACTAGTAAGTCCCTAGTACAGTGCACTAGAGGTGCACAAGGTTTGTAAATCAAATGCTACTAGTGGGCCTGCAGCACTGGTTGTGCCACTCACATTAGTGGCTCTGTAAACATGGCTCAGACCTGCCACTTTATAAGGCAGATCTTTTGGCTTTGATAAGGAGTCCCAACATCAATATATATATAAGGGAAGCCAATTGGCTTTGTGAAGGGTTCTCACATTAACATATATATAACCATATGCTCTGTTTCCAGTTGCTATGGCCAATAAATCCCATGGGAGCAATAACTATATTCAACTGTAATCATTATAGGCATATTCATTGCAGCAATTGTCAAGAAATGTTTCAAAAATCATTAATGCTCAAAACAATTACAATCATATGTATCAGAGATTTATTTTTACTCCTGAGGTCAAATAATGCCTAGCTACTAGTGGTCCAGGCACTCCAGAGCACAAGAGCAAATGCTCCAGCTCTGCGAATGCTTCACTAAATGACCAACCTTCCTAGGAATTTACTTTCCCTGAGATTTAAAGAAACCCTTATAAAAACATCTTAGGGGCTGCTGCCATCCTGGCAGGTCCAAACAATAGGTAAAAATCATTGATGAAATGCTCGCCTTTCCTATGGGTACCACAAGATGTTAAGTATGAAAACAGTAAGCCCAAGCAAGGAACTATGGGGCACTCCTGCCCTGGAATTATTCACAGTAAATGAGCAAGAAGAGCTGCTTTGCCTTTGGACCACAACCTTGAGGCACATTACTACTTTTTTTTAAGGGGATCCTGTAGGAGTCTGGACTGGCTTGTAGTAAGTACCAAGGGGTACTTACACCTTGCACCAGGCCCAGGTATCCCTTATTAGTGTAGAGGGGTGTCTAGCAGCTTAGGCTTATAGAAAAGGTAGCTTAGCAGAGCAGCTTAGGCTGAACTAGGAGACGAGTGAAGCTCCTACAGTACCACTAGTGTCATATGCACAATATCATAAGAAAACACAATACACAGATATACTAAAAATAAAGGTACTTTATTTTTATGACAATATGCCAAAGTATCTCAGTGAGTACCCTCAGTATGAGGATAGCAAATATACACAAGATATATGTACACAATACCAAAATATGCAGTAATAGCAATAGAAAACAGTGCAAACAATGTATAGTCACAATAGAATGCAATGGGAGCACATAGGGATAGGGGCAACACAAACCATATACTCTAGAAGTGGAATGCGAACCACGGATGGACCCCAAACCTATGTGAGCTCATAGAGGGTCGCTGGGACTGTAAGAAAACAGTGAGGGTTAGAAAAATAGCCCACCCCAAGACCCTGAAAAGTGGGTGCAAAGTGCACCTAAGTTCCCCAGAGAGCACAGAAGTCGTGATAGGGGAATTCTGCAAGAAAGACCAACACCAGCAATGCAACAATGATGGATTTCCAGACGAGAGTACCTGTGGAACAAGGGGACCAAGTCCAAAAGTCACGATCAAGTCGGGAGTGGGCAGATGCCCAGGAAATGCCAGCTGTGGGTGCAAAGAAGCTGCCACTGGATGGTAGAAGCTGTGGATTCTGCAAGAACGACAAAGGCTAGAAACTTCCCCTTTAGAGGATGGATGTCCCACGTCATGAAGAGTCGTGCAGAGTTGTTTCCGTGCAGAAAGACCGCAAACAAGCCTTGCTAGCTGCAAGGGTCGCGGTTAGGGTTTTTGGATGCTGCTGTGGCCCAGGAGGGACCAGAATGTCGCCAATTGCGTGAGGAGACAGAGGGGGCGTCCAGCAAGACAAAGAGCCCACTCAGAAGCAAGCAGCACCCGCAGAAGTGCCGGAACAGGCACTATGAAGTGGAGTGAACCAGAGCTCACCTGAAGTCACGAAAGAGGGTCAAACGACGCCGGAGGACAACTCAGGAGGTCGTGCACTGCAGGTTAGAGTGCCGGGGACCCAGGCTTGGCTGTGCACAAAGGAAATCCTGGAAGAGTGCACAGGAGCCGGAGCATCTGCAAAACACGCGGTTCCCAGCAATGCAGTCTAGCGTGGGGAGGCAAGGACTTACCTCTACCAAACTTGGACTGAAGAGTCACTGGACTGTGGAAGTCACTTGGACAGAGTTGCTGAGTTCAAGGGACCTCGCTCGTCGTGCTGAGAGGAGACCCAGAGGACCGGTGAAGCAGTTCTTTGGTGCCTGCGGTTGCAGGGGGAAGATTCCGTCGTCCTACGGGAGATTTCTTCAGAGCTTCTAGTGCAGAGAGGAGGCAGACTACCCCCACTGCATGCACCACCAGAAAAACAGTCGAGAAGGCGGCAGGATCAGCGTTACAAGGTCGCTGTAGTCGTCTTTGCTACTTTGTTGCAGTTTTGCAGGCTTCCAGCGCGGTCAGCAGTCGATTCCTTGGCAGAAGGTGAAGAGAGAGATGCAGAGGAACTCTGATGAGCTCCTGCATTCGTTATCTAAAGAATTCCCCAAAGCAGAGACCCTAAATAGCCAGAGAAGGAGGTTTGGCTACCTAGGTGAGAGGATAGGCTAGCAACACAGGTAAGAGCCTATCAGAAGGAGTCTCTGACGTCACCTGCTGGCCCTGGCCACTCAGAGCAGTCCAGTGTGCCAGCAGCACCTCTGTTTCCAAGATGGTAGAGGTCTGGAGCACACTGGAGGAGCTCTGGGCACCTCCCAGGGGAGGTGCAGGTCAGGGGAGTGGTCACTCCCCTTTCCTTTGTCCAGTTTCGCACCAGAGCAGGGCTGGGGGATCCCTGAACCGGTGTAGACTGGCTTATGCAGAAATGGGCACCATCTGTGCCCATGAAAGCATTTCCAGAGGCTGGGGGAGGCTACTCCTCCCCTGCCTTAACACCTTTTTCCAATGGGAGAGGGTGTAACACCCTCTCTCTGAGGAAGTCCTTTGTTCTGCCTTCCTGGGCCAAGCCTGGCTGGACCCCAGGAGGGCAGAAACCTGTCTGAGGGGTTGGCAGCAGCAGCAGCTGCAGTGAAACCCCAGGAAAGGCAGTTTGGCAGTACCCGGGTCTGTGCTAGAGACCCGGGGAATCATGGGATTGTCTCCCCAATACCAGGATGGCATTGGGGGGGGGGGAATTCCATGATCTTAGACATGTTACATGGCCATGTTCGGAGTTACCATTGTGAAGCTACACATAGGTAGTGACCTATGTGTAGTGCACGCGTGTAATGGTGTCCCCGCACTCACAAAGTCCGGTGAATTGGCCCTGAACAATGTGGGAGCACCTTGGCTAGTGCCAGGGTGCCCAAACACTAAGTAACTTAGCACCCAACCTTTACCAGGTAAAGGTTAGACATATAGGTGACTTTTAAGTTACTTAAGTGCAGTGGTAAATGGCTGTGAAATAACGTGGACGTTATTTCACTCAGGCTGCAGTGGCAGGCCTGTGTAAGAATTGTCAGAGCTCCCTATGGGTGGCAAAAGAAATGCTACAGCCCATAGGGATCTCCTGGAACCCCAATACCCTGGGTACCTCAGTACCATATACTAGGGAATTATAAGGGTGTTCCAGTATGCCAATGTAAATTGGTAAAATTGGTCACTAGCCTGTTAGTGACAATTTGGAAAGAAATGAGAGAGCATAACCACTGAGGTTCTGGTTAGCAGAGCCTCAGTGAGACAGTTAGTCATAACACAGGTAAAACATACAGGGCACACTTATGAGCACTGGGGCCCTGGCTGGCAGGGTCCCAGTGACACATACAACTAAAACAACATATATACAGTGAAATATGGGGGTAACATGCCAGGCAAGATGGTACTTTCCTACACAACCCCCCCCCCCCCCCAAACAAAGGACAATAAGACTAGCCATGACCTGATGAGTCTTCATTGTCTAAGTGGAAATATCTGGAGAGTCCATCTGCATTGGAGTGGGTACTCCCAGGTCTATGTTCCACTGTATAGTCCATTCCCTGTAGGGATATGGACCACCTCAACAATTTAGGATTTTCACCTTTCATTTGTTTTAGCCAAAGTAGAGGTTTGTGGTCTGTCTGAACAATGAAGTGAGTGCCAAACAGGTATGGCCTCAACTTCTTCAGTGCCCAGACCACAGCAAAAGCCTCCCTCTCTATGGCAGACCAACGCTTTTCTCTAGGGGTCAACCTCCTGCTGATAAAAGGAACCGGTTGATCCTGGCCCTTGGAATTAAGTTGTGATAAGACTGCCCCTACCCCTAATTCAGATGCATCAGTTTGGACAATGAATTTTTTGGAGTAACAGGGGCTTTTCAGGACAGGTGCAGAGCACATGGCCTGCTTCAGCTCCTCAAAAGCTTTCTGACAGCTAGCTGTCCACAATACCTTTTTAGTCATTTTCTTAGATGTGAGGTCATTAAGAGGGGCTGCAATGGAGCCATAGGTGGTCATTCTGACCTCGGCGGTAAAAGGCGCCTACCGCCGGTCAGAAATCCTCCATAATTCCGCCGCGGTCGCGGTAACCCGCCACGGTCATTCTGACCCGCAGCAGCCAAACCTCCGAAAATCCGACAGCCACAACAGACCGCCAGACCAGCGGTCGGCAGAAAAGTGGAGGTGACCAAACCTCCACCGTCACGCCAACAGAAATACGCCCATGCCATTACGACCCACGAATCCACGCGGCGGTCTTTCAAACGCGGTTTTACATTGGCGGTACACACCGCCGCGGTCAGAATACACACAAACGAACAAAACTCAGCCACATTGGCCGATTTGAATTCCACACACCTGATACACATACACACACCACTCCCACACACACAATACAATATAAAACACACACCCACATCACCCACAAACCCCTTCGACCAAAATCCTAAAAGAAGCACTGAGAGACACAGCAGCGATCACAGAACACCATCACACAGAGGCACACTACACCATCACCCACACAATATCCACACACAAAACAACACACACCACCACACTCAACACACTTAACTACACATACTCCACCCCACACATCATACACACCACTCCATGGCACCCCAAAGACACCCCCGCTTCTCAGACGATGAACTCAGGGTCATGGTGGAGGAAATCGTTCGGGTAGAGCCCCAGCTCTTCGGCACACAGATCCAATACACCAGCATTGCCCGGAGGACGGAGCTATGGCAGAGGATTGTCGACAGGGTCAACGCTGTGGGACAGCACCCCAGAAATCGGGAAGACATCAGGAAGCGATGGAACGACCTACGGGGGAAGGTGCGTTCCATGGTATCCAGGCACAACATCGCCGTGCAGAAGACTGGCGGAGGACCCCCACCTCAACCCCCACAATTTACAACATGGGAGGAGGAAGTCTTGAACATCCTGCATCCTGACGGCCTCGCAGGAGTCGGTGGAGGAATGGATTCTGGTAAGTTGAAGCTTCACTACTGCTTCCCCCCCACCTGCATGCCAAATCATACCCCAACCCTCACCCCCATCCTCGAACCCCACCCTCACCCCCACCCCCATCCTCACCCCCACCCTCACCCCCACCACCATCCTCACCCCCACCACCATCCTCACCCCCACCCCCAGCACACCTATTCCCTGCCAATGTCTCACCATCACAACCCACACATCCCAAAACCTAGGCCTGCATGCGTCCTCTAAGCATGGACACCCATCACCAAAGCATGCCCAATGCATATACACATCCCCCCCACAAGCCACCCTCACCAAAGCCCCCACACACGAATGCCAGCACTTGGGGACACGGGAACCCACAGATACACCCATATGGCACACATTGAAACTATAACCATACCTCTATACCCCTGCAGGACCCGACCGCCAACACACCGCCACGGAGGGCCCAGAATTCTCCACACCCCCCACCCAAGAGGCCGTCAGCGATGACAGCAGCTCTGTCGACCTGGACACTGATGACCAGTCCGGACCATCGGGGACCTCTGGACAGTCAGTTCCCCTCACACAGTCACAGGCCACTACAGACCCAAACCCCTCTGGGAACACCAGCACAGCTCCCACCCAGCGAGCCCATGCCTCTGTCTCCAGGGCGTGTCAATCTGCGGTGTGTCTACCACTACAGGGCACCCAGGATAACCCACCACCCCAACAACAACAGGGACCTGGGGGCAGTGGTAGTGGGCACACCGGCCAGGGGGCAGAGGCCCAGGGAAACAGGGCAACTCGGAGGGCAGCTGTGCGACAGGGGGGGGACGGGCCCAGGGAACCCACTCTCCACGAGGCCCTCACCACCATCATGGGAGCATACAACCGCTCCCAGGAGACGATGGCGACGGTACTGGCCAGGTTCCAGGAGATCCAGGTACTGCAGGAGGAACACTATCGGGGGTACAGGGAGGACATCAGAGCCCTCACCTCCACCCTGGTTACCATGGTAGGGCTGCTGCAGGAACTCATCAACACCAGGACGGACACTCAACAACAACAAAGGGCTCCTGCCACTAGCCTGGACCAAGAACAGCCAACCACCTCCGCCGGCGCTAGTGGACAGGAGGCCCCCGCACAACAGCAGCCCACCAGACCCCCACCTCCTGCAGGAGAAGAACCACCCCGCAAGAGGGCCCTGAGATCTCGCAAGAAGACAGAGTAGGATGTCAAGACCCCCGCCAGCAAAGGATACCACCTGATGTCATCCCACTGTCCCACATTGTCACCCTGTCCATCCTTGAACTGCCCATGCTCCATCTCTCCACAGGCCTATGGACAATGCACCTGTGTGACTGTTACTCTGGACTCTGCCATGGGCATTCCTTCACCATAGCCCCCACCCACTTGAAACCACCCATCCCATTTTGAGCACTGAAATAAACACCTATTTTGCACAAAACTATCTGGAGTCTGGCTGTGAATTCAAAATATTGTAATTGACATGACAGTGCAAATATGTCCTTGTACATAGTGAAGTCAACAAACAGCTGCCACAAAGCTGTAGTCCATGGGTAAACGAAGCACAGGACTCGTAGTGGGGACCCCAGATCTGAAATAGGGAGGGAAAAGCCACAACTCAGTCATCATACACTGGGGCAAATAGACAGGCAGCAGAGATGCAGGAGAGTATTTTACATTTACAAAATTATGTTTGAATTGTTACCTGTGTCCTATTGGAAGTACTGTGCAATGATTCTGTCCCTGTGGTCTGTTTCATCCCCGTCGTCTTCCTCCTCTTCACTCTCCACAGGTTCCACAGCTGCCACAACACCACCATCTGGACCATCCTCCTGCAGGAAAGGCACCTGGCGGCGCAAAGCCAGGTTGTGAAGCATGCAGCAGGCCACGATGATGTGACACACCTTCTTAGGTGAGTACATTAGGGATCCACCTGTCATATGCAGGCACCGAAACCTGGCCTTTAGGAGGCCTAAGGTGCGTTCGATCACCCTCCTAGTACGCCCATGGGCCTCATTGTACCGTTCCTCTGCCCTGGTCCGGGGATTCCTTACTGGGGTCAGTAGCCACGACAGGTTGGGGTACCCAGAGTCCCCCAATAGCCATACACGGTGTCTCTCTAGCTGTTCCATCACGTAAGGGATGCTGCTATTCCTTAGGATGTAGGCGTCATGCACTGACCCAGGGAATTTGGCATTTACATGCGAGATGTACTGGTCAGCCAAACACACCACCTGGATGTTCATGGAATGGTAACTTTTTCTGTTCCTGTACACCTGCTCCCTGTCTCTTGGGGGAACCAAAGCCACATGGGTCCCATCAATGGCACCAATGACGTTGGGAATATGTCCAAGGGCATAGAAATCACCCTTCACTGCAGCCAATTCGCCTACCTCAGGGAAAAGGATGTAGCTCCTCATGTATTTCATCAGGGCCGACAACACTCTGGATAACACCTTCGAAAACATGGGCTGAGACATCCCAGAAGCAATTCCCACTGTTGTCTGAAATGACCCACTTGCCAAGAAATGGAGTACTGACAGGACCTGCACCAGAGGGGGAATCCCTGTGGGTTGGCGGATGGGGGACATCAGGTCGGGCTCCAGCTGGGCACACAGTTCATGTATAGTGGCACGGTCAAGCCGGTAGGTCAGGATAATGTGGCGTGCTTCCATTGTCGACAGGTCCACCAGCGGCCTGTACACGGGAGGATTCATCCGTCTCCTCGCCAAACCCAGCGGACGGTGCCTAGGAAGGACAACATGGAGCACACAGTCAAGCAACCCACAGGTACGTACTCACAGCTTGCACAGTAAACGATTCTCTATGCAGTGAATGGCGTGTCTGAGTGGCTATGCAAGGCCTAGGCCTGTGTGACGCAGTTGAAATTGAGCCATGTGGACCCTCGAAATGGCGGCTGCCTGACCTGTGAAGTGTGACAATGGGATGTGAGGTCAATGCGCTGGCGTGGCACACCGCGGCGGTCGGCGGTCGAAGACCGCGGCGCGAAGCCGCATTGGTTAACATTGAAGCCTATGGGTTTCAGGAGCCAATGGCGAAGGGCGCCGGCGGTGGCGGTACGCACCGCCGCGGTATGCACCGCCGCGGGCGTGACCGCCATTTTCTATCTACTTATTCACTTGCGACTTGAACTTTCACAGGAGAGGACCTATACTGCAAGTGTTGCTGTGACCTCGGTCTGGAAGGGACAATGGCTGCTGCGCCTGGGGAAAGGGCCCCTGCCTTCACTGGAGAAGAGTTGGAGAAACTTGTGGATGGGGTCCTCCCCTAGTATGCGCTACTCTACGGTCCTCCAGACCAACAAGTGAGTTTAATTCAATATGGATTTGGGGCCACTGGCTGGCTTGGGGGCCTGGCGGGGGGCCTGGCGGGGATGGGGGGCATGTTGGGCCTGGCGGGGGGGCCTGGCGGGGGGCCTGGCGGGGATGGGGGGCATGTTGGGCCTGGCGGGGGGCCTGGCGGGGGGCCTGGCGGGGATGGGGGGCATGTTGGGCCTGGCGGGGGGCCTGGCGGGGGGCCTGGCGGGGATGGGGGGCATGTTGGGCCTGGCGGGGGGCCTGGCGGGGATGGGGGGCATGTTGGGCCTGGCGGGGGGCCTGGCGGGGATGGGCGGCATGTTGGGCCTGGCGGGGGGGCCTGGCGGGGATGGGGGGCATGTTGGGCCTGGCGGGGGGCCTGGCGGGGGGCCTGGCGGGGATGGGGGGCATGTTGGACCTGGCGGGGGGCCTGGTGGGGATGGGGGGCATGTTGGGCCTGGCGGGGGGCCTGGCGTGGATGGGGGGCATGTTGGGCCTGGCGGGGGGGCCTGGCGGGGATGGGGGGCATGTTGGGCCTGGCGGGGGCCTGGCGGGGGGCCTGACGGGGATGGGGGGCATGTTGGGCCTGGCGTGGGGCCTGGCGGGGATGGGGGGCATGTTGGGCCTGGCGGGGGGCCTGGCAGGGATGGGGGGCATGTTGGGCCTGCGGGGGCATGGCGGGGGGCCTGGCGGGGATGGGGGGCGTTGGGCCACTGGCAACGAAAATGCAGACAAACTTGAACGTGGTATTTCTCTCTCCCTGTACGTGTCACATAGGTCCGCGCCCATGAGAAGATCGGGATTTGGCGTGCCATCGCCAAGGAAGTCCGGACCCTGGGATCCACCATCGACGGGGCACCCACTGCCGCAAGAGGTGGGAGGACATCCGCCGCGGGACCAAGAAGACCGCTGAGTCTCTGCTGGGGATGGCCTCCCAACGTAGGCGGGGTGCCTGCCGTCAACTGACCCCCCTGATGTTCCGGATCCTGGCGGTGGCCTACCCTGATTTGGATGGGCGCGTGAGGGCACCACAGCAGACACAAGGGGGTGAGTACAAGCATAATCTACTCTGTTGTCGCGCAGTGGAGGTGTCTGGGTGGGGGAGGAGGGCTGTGGGTCCCCCTAGGCCAGGGCGATATCTGTAGGCTGGGCACCCCCGTAAGCCCCTGTGTCCCCAGCCACCACCCTCAGTAGTGTGCCAGTACAGCCATCCCTGGGCCGTGTCATCCATGGGTGCAGTTGTCAACTCTAGGCGTGTAGGGCATGTTCCACGGAATGCGTAGGGGACCCCAAGTGCGCAACTTAGTGCAGGGGGCATCTGTGTCTGTCATGTCCGCTAACTGTACCGGTGATCCATGTACTCAAAATCTCTTTATTTCTCTCTCCCCCCCCTTTTTGCTTGTCTTTCTGTGCTTGTGTGCATCAGCATCATCAGGCGGAGGAGAAGTGGCATCGGGGCAGGAGGGAGCTGCATCTCACATGGCCCAGGAGGGCCATGCCACAGAGTCTGACTGGACCAGTGAGACGGAGGGCGAGGGGAGCTCCACAACGGGGAAGACTGGACCCTGCAGCGACACGGACACGTCCTCGGAAGGGAGCTCCCTTGCGGGGGTGGCACCATCCGTGCCCCCCGCCATTACAGGTACAGCCGCCACCCAGCGCACCATCTCCGCCCTCCCAGCAGCCCCTCAGCGTTCGCCCCGTGCCCGCTCTGCCAGGAAGCCGGGCATCTCCTTCGCCCTAGGCACCTCAGGCCCTACCCCTGTTACCCCCGCTGCCCTCAGTGAGGAGGTCATTGACCTCCTCCGAACGCTCATTGTTGGGCAGACTACCCTTTTGAATGCCATCCAGGGGGTGGAGAGGGAGGTTCATCGCAGCAATGCGTACCTGGAGGGCATTCATTCGGGTCAGGCTGCCCATCAGCGATCGTTCCAGGCTCTGGCCTCAGCACCGACGGCAGCCATTGTCCCTGTCTCCTGCCTCCCTCTACTAACTCCCTCCTCCCAGTCTCCTGTTCCTCTGCCTGTCCCACCCACACCATCAGACCAGCCTGCACACACCTCAACACCCAAGAGCAGCTCATCCAAACATAAGCACCACAGATCACGCAGACATTCACACAAGCAACATTCCGATGCAGACATGCCAACAGTCACTACCACCTCTGTGACCCCCACCTCCTCGTCTCCCTCCTCCCTCCCTGTGACGTCTACACTCACACCTTCATTCACCTCACCATCAGCCAGTGTTTCCATCACCAGCACACCCTCCAGTACAGTCCGCACACGTGCAGTCACCACCCCCACTGCCATTTACACGTCCCCTGTGTCCTCTCCCACTGTGTCTGTCACCCCCTCTTCCACACCACACAAACGCAGCCACCCACCCACCCAACAGCCATCCACCTCACGACAGCCTCCCGCTCCTGCACCTGCACCCAAAGACAGCAAACTTGTCTCGCCTACAACCACATCCTCTCCCTCCACTCCCATACCCACTGTACCTACCACTATCCATTGTCCCAGGAAAATCTATCTCTCTACTGCTACCTTCTTTCCTGACCCTGAGCCCCCCCCTCCTTCTCGTCGGGGTAAGAAGAGCACCTCAGCCACCACCAGCCCTGCAGCCCCCTTGACAAGGGTGCAGGGGTATTGGAGCCCACCAGCCCGCAGGTCTGGATCTTCGCCCAGCAGCAAGGGGACAGCCAGCCCACCCCCTGGGAAGAGGAGCAGAAGGCGGAAGGGCCGCCGCAGGAGCCCGGGTTCCATATCCCCCCAGGACACTAGCCAGCCACCGTCAACAGCCACAGCTCCAAAGGGAGGAAAGGGCCACAGACTCCCGACTAAGGAGGGCAAGGGCAGCAAGGCGGAGAAGTCAGGCAGCAGGCCTGCTGCCCATGGAGGACCCGTCACAGCTGCCCAGGAGGAGCCCGCAACCCCCATAGCCGCTGCCCAGGGAGGAACCGTCACAGCTGCCCTGGGAGAGCCCACCACCCCCATAGCCGCTGCCCAGGGAGGACCCAGCCCAGCTGGCCAGGAGGGCCCCACCACCCACAGCCCAGGTGGGCATTTAAGGAGCACCATCCCCGCTGCCCAGGAGGGCACCACCAGGCAATGAGCAGTTGGCCATAGAATGGCCGCCGTCTCCAGCACCGCTCCGCTGGGGACCGCCGTCTCAAGAACCGCTGAACTGGGCCCTTCAAGGCAAGAACAGCTGAACTGGGCCCTTCAAGGCAAGAACCGCTGAACTGGGCCCTTCAAGGCAAGAACCGCTGAACTGGGCCCTTCAAGGCAAGGACCGCTGAACTGGGCCCCGCCGTCTCCAGCACCGCTGGGGACCGCTGGGGACCGCCGTCTTAAGAACCGCTGGACTGGGCCCTTCAAGGCAAGAACCGCTGAACTGGGCCCTTCAAGGCAAGAACCGCTGAACTGGGCCCTTCAAGGCAAGAACCGCTGAACTGGGCCCTTCAAGGCAAGGACCGCTGAACTGGGCCCCCCCATCTCCAGCACCGCTCCGCTTGGGACCGCCGTCTCAAGAACCGCTGAACTGGGCCCTTCAAGGCAAGAACCGCTGAACTGGGCCCTTCAAGGCAAAAACCGCTGAACTGGGCCCTTCAAGGCAAGGACCGCTGAACTGGGCCCCGCCGTCTCCAGCACCGCTCCGCTGGGGACCGCCGTCTCAAGAACCGCTGAACTGGGCCCTTCAAGGCAAGAACCGCTGAACTGGGCCCTTCAAGGCAAGAACCGCTGAACTGGGCCCTTCAAGGCAAGGACAGCTGAACTGGGCCCCGCCGTCTCCAGCACCGCTCCGCTGGGGACCGCCGTCTCAAGAACGGCTGAACTGGGCCCTTCCAGGCAAGAACCGCTGGCCCTTTGGCAGACGTGGCAGGGCAGGATCTGTCTCGGGCAGGGCTGCAGGATGTCCTCTGGCCAACATGCCTCCTCCAGTGGCAGTGGAGTCTGTTATGGACTGTTTGGACTGTGGCTTTGCACTCCCCAGGATGGCCCAGTGGGCAGGCCACCCACTGTATGGACTGTATGGACTGTGGCTTTGCTCTCCCCAGGATGGCCCAGTGGGCAGGCCACCCACTGTATGGACTGTATGGACTGTGGCTTTGCTCTCCCCAGGATGGCCCAGTGGGCAGGCCACCCACTGTATGGACTGTATGGACTGTGGCTTTGCTCTCCCCAGGATGGCCCAGTGGGCAGGCCACCCACTGTATGGACTGTATGGACTGTGGCTTTGCACTCCCCAGGATGGCCCAGTGGGCAGGCCACCCACTGTATGGACTGTATGGACTGTGGCTTTGCTCTCCCCAGGATGGCCCAGTGGGCAGGCCACCCACTGTATGGACTGTATGGACTTTGGCTTTGCTCTCCCCAGGATGGCCCAGTGGGCAGGCCACCCACTGTATGGACTGTATGGACTGTGGCTTTGCACTCCCCAGGATGGCCCAGTGGGCAGGTCACCCACTGTATGGACTGTATGGACTGTGGCTTTGCACTCCCCAGGATGGCCCAGTGGGCAGGCCACCCACTGTATGGACTGTATGGACTGTGGCTTTGCTCTCCCCAGGATGGGCCAGTGGTCATGGAGTCCCCTCGTGGATCTGGCGTCGTGTACTCAAGTGGCTGAGGTGCCCCCCCTTCCCTTCCCCCTGAGGTGCCTGTCCTTTTTTCTTTCTGATGCCCCTGCAGTGTTCTCTCCGTGGAGTTCTTGTCGTGGGACTGGGCCTTGCCCCTTTGCTCAGGACCCCTGTGGTCCACGGACAGTGGTTGGACTACATATAGTAGATGTATATATTTTGTACATAGTTTATTTATTTATTTGGATTACTGCTGTCCATTTTTCAATATATCTGCCCGTTTAAGATCTCTTCTTTTGGTCTTTGCATTATTTCGGAGGGGGGGGTTTGTGGGTTGTGACAGTGATCTGTGGGAATGCATTGATGTGTGTGTTGTAGTGGGTGTGGGTGGGTGGGTGTGTGCCGGTAATCTTTTCCCTCCCCTGTGTCGTAGGTGCAGTACTCACCGATGTCTTCTGCGCCGCCGGGTGTGCTCCTGGTACAGGAGCAGGTATAGGAGTGCGGGGATGACCTGTAACTCGGGTTCCATACTGCCGGAATCTCGCGTGGAGTATGTGGAGGTGAGCGTTTTCCCGTTCGTAGTCTGTTTCCGCCGTGTTTTTATCGGCGGTGCTCCCGCCCCGGAAAAGGTGGCGGATTGGTGGGTCGTGATAGGGTGGGCGGTACATTGTCTGCCGCCTGGCTGTTGGCGGGGACCGCCGCGCTGTTTGTTTGTTCCGCCGTGGCGGGCGGAGTGTTAATGCGGCGGGCTGTGTTGGCGGTTCCCGCCAGGGTCAGAATTGCATATTTTGGACCGCCGGCCTGTTGGCGGGTTGGCCGCCGCTTTATCACCGACCGCCAGGGTCAGAATGAGGGCCATAGTTCTTTATGAACCTCCTGTAATACCCAGTGAGGCCTAAAAAGGCTCTCACCTGGGTCTGAGTTGTAGGGGGAACCCAATCTATAATAGTTTGGATTTTCCCTTGAAGTGGTGCAATCTGTTCTCCACCTACCAGGTGTCCCAGATAAACCACTTTTCCCTGCCCTATCTGGCACTTTGAAGCCTTGATAGTGAGGCCTGCCTTTTGTAGGGCCTCTAAAACTTTCCATAGGTGGACCAGGTGATCATCCCAGGTGGAGCTAAAGACAGCTATATCATCTAGATATGCTGCACTAAAAGCCTCCAACCCTTGCAGGACTGTATTCACCAACCTTTGAAAAGTGGAAGGTGCATTTTTCAACCCAAAAGGCATTACTGTGAATTGGTAGTGCCCTCCAATGGTTGAAAATGCAGTTTTTGCTTTTGCATCCTCTGATAACTTGATCTGCCAATACCCTGCAGTCAAATCAAAGGTGCTTAGATACTTGGCAGATGCCAGTGTATCTATTAGCTCATCTGCCCTGGGTATAGGGTGAGCATCAGTTTTAGTTACCTGGTTGAGACCTCTATAGTCTACACAAAACCGCATTTCCTTCTTTCCATCTTTGGAATGAGGTTTTGGTACAAGTACCACAGGAGAGGCCCATGGACTTTCAGAGTGCTCAACCACTCCCAGTTCACGCATTTTCTGCACCTCTTGTTTTATGCAGTCTCTGACATGGTCAGGCTGCCTATAGATCTTACTTTTGACAGGCAAGCTGTCCCAGTATCTATAGTGTGCTCACACCAAGAAGTGGTGCCTGACACAGTAGAAAAGAGTTCAGAAAACTGACCCAGGAGATTTATGCAGTGGTCTTTCTGCTCAGCAGTAAGACAATCTGCCAAAACTACACCTTCTACTAGAGCATCTTGTTCTGTGGAAGAGAAGAGATCAGGGAGAGGGTCACTCTCTTCTTCCTGTCCTTCATCTGTTGCCATGAGCAGGGTGAGATCAGCCCTGTCATAGTAGGGTTTTAGGCGACTGACATGGAGCACCCTAAGGGGACTCCTAGCAGTGCCCAAGTCAACCAAGTAGGTGACTTCTCCCTTTTTTTCAACAATAATGTGGGGACCACTCCATTTGTCTTGGAGTGTTCTGGGGGCCACAGACTCCAAGACCCACACTTTCTGCCCTGGTTGGTACTGAACCAGCCCAGCCTTCTGGTCATGCCATTGCTTTTGGAGCTCTTGGCTGGCCTGAAGGTTTTTACTGGCCTTTTTCATATACTCAGCCATTCTGGATCTTAGGCCAAGTACATAGTCCACTATGTCTTGCTTAGGAGCTTTTAAAGGTTGTTCCCAACCCTCCTTTACAAGTGTTAGAGGACCTCTCACAGGGTGTCCAAATAGGAGTTCAAAGGGGCTGAAGCCCACTCCTTTTTGGGGTACCTCCCTGTAAGCAAAAAGGAGGCAAGGTAATAGGATATCCCATCTCCTGCGGAGTTTTTCAGGGAGTCCCATTATCATTCCTTTGAGAGTTTTATTAAACCTCTCAACCAGTCCATTTGTTTGTGGATGATAGGGTGTGGTGAACTTATATGTCACACCACATTCTTTCCACATGGCCTTTAAGTAAGCAGACATGAAATTGCTTCCCCTGTCTGATACCACCTCTTTTGGGAAGCCCACTCTGGAAAAGATTCCCAGGAGGGCTTTTGCCACTGCAGGAGCTGTAGTGGTCCTTAGAGGAATTGCTTCAGGATATCTGGTGGCATGGTCCACTACCACCAAAATAAACCTATTGCCTGAAGCAGTAGGAGGGTCAAGGGGGCCAACTATGTCAACCCCTACCCTTTCTAAGGGAACCCCAACCACAGGCAGTGGAATAAGGGGTGCCTTTGGAGTGCCACCTGTCTTGCCACTGGCTTGACAGGTTTCACAGGACTTACAAAATTCCTTTGTGTCCTCTGACATTCTAGGCCAATGAAACAAGGGGACAAGCCTGTCCCAAGTTTTCATTTGCCCTAAATGTCCAGCTAAGGGAATGTCGTGGGCTAGAGTTAGGAGGAACTTTCTGTATTCCTGAGGAATCACCAATCTCCTGGCAGCTCCAGGTTTTTGATCCCTTGCTTCAGTATACAAAAGGTTGTCCTCCCAGTAAACTCTGTGAGAGTCACTGACATCTCCATTTGCTTGTTTGACAGCTTGCTGCCTTAGACCCTCTAGTGTGGGACAGGTCTGCTGTGCCACACTCAGCTCCTCCCTGGCAGGCCCCACTTCACCCAAAAGCTCAGCAGTGTCTGCTTCCAGCTCCTCTGGTGTAGGTCTGCACAGGGTGGAAATTCTTCTTCCTCAGAAGTTGAATCCACTGTAGAGGGAGGGATAGTAGGTAGTGTTTTACCTCTACTAACCCTAGCTTTAGGGAGCACTTGGTCCATTCTTCCAGGATCCAAGTCACCCTGTCCTTTTTGCTTTTTGGTCTGAGCCCTGGTTAAAGCAAAAATATGCCCTGGAATGCCCAGCATTGCTGCATGAGCCTTCAACTCCACATCTGACCAAGCTGATGTCTCTAAATCGTTCCCTAGTAGACAGTCTACAGGTAAATCTGAGGCAACCACAACTTTCTTTGGACCAGTAACCCACCCCCCCAGTTGAGATTTACAACAGCCATGGGGTGGCTAAGTGTGTTGTTATGAGCATCAGTCACTTGGTACTGGTGACCAAGTAGGTGTTGTTCAGGGTGGACCAGTTTCTCTATTACCATGGTAACACTGGCACCTGTGTCCCTGTAGGCCTGAACCTCAACACCATTTATTAGGTGCAGTTGCTTGTACTTATCCATATTAAGGGGACAAGCAACCAAGGTGGCCAAATCAATGCCCCCCTCAGAGACTAACACAGCCTCTGTGGTCTCCCTAACAAGACCAAACCCAACTAAGTTACCAAAAGTGAGCCCAGCTACTCCCTTGGATTGGCTATTAGTAGGTTTGCTCCCACCACCGCTGCTATTACTAGGGGCACTAGGTGTAGCAGTAGGGTTTGTGGTAGTGGGAGGCTTGGTGCTTTTCTTTGGACAACTGGGATCTGTTGTCCAATGGCCTTTTATTTTACATAAATAGCACCATGGTTTCTTTTCTTTGTTTTGATTTGAAGAGGATTTGGGCCCACCACCCCCAACCGAGTGTTTTTGTGGGCCTGATGAAGACTCATTTTTAGATTTGTCCCCACCATTGTCAGAAGACTTACCATCCTTCTTCTTGCCATCCTTGGCACCCCCTGTATGAACTTTTCTGTTCACCCTTGTTCTGACCCATTTGTCTGCCTTCTTTCCCAATTCTTGGGGAGAGGTCAGATCAGAGTCTACCAGGTACTGGTGCAACAAATCAGACACACAATTATTAAGTATATGCTCTCTCAGGATTAAGTTATACAGGCTGTCATAGTCAGAAACTTTACTGCCATGTAACCACCCCTCCAAGGCCTTCACTGAATGGTCAACAAAGTCTACCCTGTCTTGTGAAGACTCCTTTTTGGTTTCTCTGAACTTGATCCTGTACTGTTCAGTGGTTAAGCCATAACCATCTAGGAGTGCATTCTTAAGAACTGTAAAATGTTTGGCATCACTTTTTTTCACAGTAAGGATCCTATCCCTACCCTTTCCACTGAAAGATAGCCATAGGATAGCAGCCCACTGCCTTTGAGGGGCCTCCTGTACAACACAGGCCCTCTCAAGTGCAGCAAACCACTTGTTAATGTCATCCCCCTCCTTGTAAGGGGGAACTATCTTGTGCAGATTCCTAGAATCATGCTCTTTTGCAGGATGACTATTTGGAATACTGCTGCTGCCACCATGGGGTCCAAACCCCAACCTCTGTCTTTCTTTTTCTAAGTCAAATGCTTCCCTGTCTAGATCCAGCTGTTGCTTTTTAAGCTTCAGCCTGGACTCTTCCACTCTCAATCTATTGAGTTCCCTTTCTAACACTCTGTCTTCAGGGAGGGTGGGTTGGGCATGCCTTGACACAGAAGAATGGTGTGAATGAACAGATGGAGACCTGTCCCTAACAGATGGCATTCTAACATTCTGGCCTATAGAAGTCACACTTCTACTGTGATGAGAGGTAACACTCTTACTGTGATGAGAAGTCACATTAGTACCAGCTATGCTAGGTGGCCTGCTAATGGGCAGGTCTAGAAGGTTCCCTTCTAACACTTTTACTGGGGCTACTTCAGAATCAGAGTGTGAACCATCAGCTAATTTCTCAGCAGATGTGCCAACTAAGGTCTTATCCTGTTCAATGAGCATATTAACTAACAGTTCTCTTGAGGGATTCTTCCCTACCCCTAAACCTCTTTCAATGCAGAGACACCTTACTCCTTTCCAGCTAAGGTATGCAAGTTTAGTCAGATCAACAGTTTGACCTGTACCAGACATTATAGAAAAGGTTTAAGGGACAGAAAAAAAAAGAAAAAGTTTCAGAACTTTTTAAAGAACAGAAAAAAACTTTTAAAACTTTTTAAGAACTTTTTGAAAGTTTTAGAGGTACTTTTCAGCACTTAGCAAAGGAGTAAGAGAAGAAAAGCAAAACTTTTTGGTTAGGTGTACATACACTGAACTTGTTTTGTATATTTTTCTCTTATGAAAAGTACAAAATGACAAAGTGGTAAGTAGTTGCAAGTACTTATCCCACCGCTGCACAACCAATGTAGGAGGCTGGACTGGCTTGTAGTGAGTACCAAGGGGTACTTACACCTTGCACCAGGCCCAGGTATCCCTTATTAGTGTAGAGGGGTGTCTAGCAGCTTAGGCTGATAGAAAAGGTAGCTTAGCAGAGCAGCTTAGGCTGAACTAGGAGACGAGTGAAGCTCCTACAATACCACTAGTGTCATATGCACAATATCATAAGAAAACACAATACACAGATATACTAAAAATAAAGGTACTTTATTTTTATGACAATATGCCAAAGTATCTCAGTGAGTACCCTCAGTATGAGGATATCAAATATACACAAGATATATGTACACAATACCAAAATATGCATTAATAGCAATAGAAAACAGTGCAAACAATGTATAGTCACAATAGAATGCAATGGGAGCACATAGGGATAGGGGCAACACAAACCATATACTCTAGAAGTGGAATGCGAACCACGAATGGACCCCAAACCTATGTGAGCTCGTAGAGGGTCGCTGGGACTGTAAGAAAACAGTGAGGGTTAGAAAAATAGCCCACCCCAAGACCCTGAAAAGTGGGTGCAAAGTGCACCTAAGTTCCCCAGAGAGCACAGAAGTCATGATAGGGGAATTCTGCAAGAAAGACCAACACCAGCAATGCAACAACGATGGATTTCCAGACGAGAGTACCTGTGGAACAAGGGGACCAAGTCCAAAAGTCACGATCAAGTCGGGAGTTGGCAGATGCCCAGGAAATGCCAGCTGTGGGTGCAAAGAAGCTGCCACCGGATGGTAGAAGCTGTGGATTCTGCAAGAATGACAAGGGCTAGAAACTTCCCCTTTGGAGGATGGATGTCCCACGTCATGAAGAGTCGTGTAGAGGTCTTTCCGTGCAGAAAGACCGCAAACAAGCCTTGCTAGCTGCAAGGGTTGCGGTTAGGGTTTTTGGATGCTGCTGTGGCCCAGGAGGGGCCAGGATGTCGCCAATTGCGTGAGGAGACAGAGGGGGCGTCCAGCAAGACAAAAAGTCCACTCAGAAGCAAGCAGCACCCGCAGAAGTGCCAGATCAGGCACTACGAAGTGGAGTGAACCGGAGCTCACCCGAAGTCACGAAAGAGGGTCCCACGACACCAGAGGACAACTCAGGAGGTCGTGCACTGCAGGTTAGAGTGCCGGGGACCCAGGCTTGGCTGTGCACAAAGCAAATCCTGGAAGAGTGCACAGGAGCTGGAGCAGCTGCAAAACACGCGGTTCCCAGCAATGCAGTCTAGCGTGGGGAGGCAAGGACTTACCTCCACCAAACTTGGACTGAAGAGTCACTGGACTGTGGGAGTCACTTGGACAGAGTTGCTGAGTTCAAGGGTCCTCGCTCGTCGTGCTGAGAGGAGACCCAGAGGACCGGTGAAGCAGTTCTTTGGTGCCTGCGGTTGCAGGGGGAAGATTCCGTCGACCCACAGGAGATTTCTTCGGAGCTTCTAGTGCAGAGAGGAGGCAGACTACCCCCACAGCATGCACCACCAGGAAAACAGTCGAGAAGGCGGCAGGATCAGCGTTACAAGGTCGCAGTAGTCGTCTTTGCTACTTTGTTGCAGTTTTGCAGGCTTCCAGCGCGGTCAGCAGTCGATTCCTTGGCAGAAGGTGAAGAGAGAGATGCAGAGGAACTCTGATGAGCTCTTGCATTCGTTATCTAAAGAATTCCCCAAAGCAGAGACCCTAAATAGCCAGAAAAGGAGGTTTGGCTACCTAGGTGAGAGGATAGGCTAGCAACATAGGTAAGAGCCTATCAGAAGGAGTCTCTGACGTCACCTGCTGGCCCTGGCCACTCAGAGCAGTCCAGTGTGCCAGCAGCACCTCTGTTTCCAAGATGGCAGAGGTCTGGAGCACACTGGAGGAGCTCTGGGCACCTCCCAGGGGAGGTGCAGGTCAGGGGAGTGGTCACTCCCCTTTCCTTTGTCCAGTTTCGCGCCAGAGCAGGGCTGGGGGATCCCTGAACCGGTGTAGACTGGCTTATGCAGAAATGGGCACCATCTGTGCCCATGAAAGCATTTCCAGAGGCTGGGGGAGGCTACTCCTCCCCTGCCTTAACACCTTTTTCCAAAGAGAGAGGGTGTAACACCCTCTCTCTGAGGAAGTCTTTTGTTCTGCCTTCCTGGGCCAAGCCTGGCTGGACCCCAGGAGGGAAGAAACCTGTCTGAGGGGTTGGCAGCAGCTGCAGTGAAACCCCAGGAAAGGCAGTTTGGCAGTACCCGGGTCTGTGCTAGAGACCCGGGGAATCCTGGGATTGTCTCCCCAATACCAGGATGGCATTGGGGGGGGCAATTCCATGATTTAGACATGTTACATGGCCATGTTCGGAGTTACCATTGTGAAGCTACACATAGGTAGTGACCTATGTGCAGTGCACGCGTGTAATGGTGTCCCCGCACTCACAAAGTCCTGGGGAATTTGCCCTGAACAATGTGGGAGCACCTTGGCTAGTGCCAGGGTGCCCATACACTAAGTAACTTAGCACCCAACCTTTACCAGGTAAAGGTTAGACATATAGGTGACTTATAAGTTACTTAAGTGCAGTGGTAAATGGCTGTGAAATAACGTGGACGTTATTTCACTCAGGCTGCAGTGGCAGGCCTGTGTAAGAATTGTCAGAGCTCCCTATGGGTGGCAAAAGAAATGCTGCAGCCCATAGGGATCTCCTGGAACCCCAATACCCTGGGTACCTCAGTACCATATACTAGGGAATTATAAGGGTGTTCCAGTATGCCAATGTAAATTGGTAAAATTGGTCACTAGCCTGTTAGTGACAATTTGGAAAGAAATGAGAGAGCATAACCACTGAGGTTCTGGTTAGCAGAGCCTCAGTGAGACAGTTAGTCATAACACAGGTAACACATACAGGGCACACTTATGAGCACTGGGGCCCTGGCTGGCAGGGTCTCAGTGACACATACAACTAAAACAACATATATACAGTGAAATATGGGGGTAACATGCCAGGCAAGATGGTACTTTCCTACACAACCCCCCCCCAAACAAAGGACAATAAGACTAGCCATGACCTGATGAGTCTTCATTGTCTAAGTGGAAATATCTGGAGAGTCCATCTGCATTGGAGTGGGTACTCCCAGGTCTATGTTCCACTGTATAGTCCATTCCCTGTAGGGATATGGACCACCTCAACAATTTAGGATTTTCACCTTTCATTTGTTTTAGCCAAAGTAGAGGTTTGTGGTCTGTCTGAACAATGAAGTGAGTGCCAAACAGGTATGGCCTCAACTTCTTCAGTGCCCAGACCACAGCAAAGGCCTCCCTCTCTATGGCAGACCAACGCTTTTCTCTAGGGGTCAACCTCCTGCTGATAAAAGCAACCGGTTGATCCTGGCCCTCGGAATTAAGTTGTGATAAGACTGCCCCTACCCCTAATTCAGATGCATCAGTTTGGACAATGAATTTTTTGGAGTAACAGTGGCTTTTCAGGACAGGTGCAGAGCACATGGCCTGCTTCAGCTCCTCAAAAGCTTTCTGACAGCTAGCTGTCCACAATACCTTTTTAGTCATTTTCTTAGATGTGAGGTCATTAAGAGGGGCTGCAATGGAGCCATAGTTCTTTATGAACCTCCTGTAATACCCAGTGAGGCCTAAAAAGGCTCTCACCTGGGTCTGAGTTGTAGGGGGAACCCAATCTATAATAGTTTGGATTTTCCCTTGAAGTGGTGCAATCTGTTCTCCACCTACCAGGTGTCCCAGATAAACCACTTTTCCCTGCCCTATCTGGCACTTTGAAGCCTTGATAGTGAGGCCTGCCTTTTGTAGGGCCTCTAAAACTTTCCATAGGTGGACCAGGTGATCATCCCAGGTGGAGCTAAAGACAGCTATATCATCTAGATATGCTGCACTAAAAGCCTCCAACCCTTGCAGGACTGTATTCACCAACCTTTGAAAAGTGGAAGGTGCATTTTTCAACCCAAAAGGCATTACTGTGAATTGGTAGTGCCCTCCAATGGTTGAAAATGCAGTTTTTGCTTTTGCATCCTCTGATAACTTGATCTGCCAATACCCTGCAGTCAAATCAAAGGTGCTTAGATACTTGGCAGATGCCAGTGTATCTATTAGCTCATCTGCCCTGGGTATAGGGTGAGCATCAGTTTTAGTTATCTGGTTGAGACCTCTATAGTCTACACAAAACCACATTTCCTTCTTTCCATCTTTGGAATGAGGTTTTGGTACAAGTACCACAGGAGAGGCCCATGGACTTTCAGAGTGCTCAACCACTCCCAGTTCAAGCATTTTCTGCACCTCTTGTTTTATGCAGTCTCTGACATGGTCAGGCTGCCTATAGATCTTACTTTTGACAGGCAAGCTGTCTCCAGTATCTATAGTGTGCTCACACCAAGAAGTGGTGCCTGGCACAGTAGAAAAGAGTTCAGAAAACTGACCCAGGAGATTTATGCAGTGGTCTTTCTGCTCAGCAGTAAGACAATCTGCCAAAACTACACCTTCCACTAGAGCATCTTGTTCTGTGGAAGAGAAGAGATCAGGGAGAGGGTCACTCTCTTCTTCCTGTCCTTCATCTGTTGCCATGAGCAGGGTGAGATCAGCCCTGTCATAGTAGGGTTTTAGGCGATTGACATGGAGCACCCTAAGGGGACTCCTGGCAGTGCCCAAGTCAACCAAGTAGGTGACTTCTCCCTTTTTTTCAACAATAATGTGGGGACCACTCCATTTGTCTTGGAGTGTTCTTGGGGCCACATGCTCCAAGACCCACACTTTCTGCCCTGGTTGGTACTGAACCAGCCCAGCCTTCTGGTCATGCCATTGCTTTTGGAGCTCTTGGCTGGCCTGAAGGTTTTTACTGGCCTTTTTCATGTACTCAGCCATTCTGGATCTTAGGCCAAGTACATAGTCCACTATGTCTTGCTTAGGAGCTTTTAAAGGTTGTTCCCAACCCTCCTTTACAAGTGTTAGAGGACCTCTCACAGGGTGTCCAAATAGGAGTTCAAAGGGGCTGAAGCCCACTCCTTTTTGGGGTACCTCCCTCTAAGCAAAAAGGAGGCAAGGTAATAGGATATCCCATCTCCTGCTGAGTTTTTCAGGGAGTCCCATTATCATTCCTTTGAGAGTTTTATTAAACCTCTCAACCAGTCCATTTGTTTGTGGATGATAGGGTGTGGTGAACTTATATGTCACACCACATTCTTTCCACATGGCCTTTAAGTAAGCAGACATGAAATTGCTTCCCCTGTCTGATACCACCTCTTTTGGGAAGCCCACTCTGGAAAAGATTCCCAGGAGGGCCTTTGCCACTGCAGGAGCTGTAGTGGTCCTTAGAGGAATTGCTTCAGGATATCTGGTGGCATGGTCCACTACCACCAAAATAAACCTATTGCCTGAAGCAGTAGGAGGGTCAAGGGGGCCAACTATGTCAACCCCTACCCTTTCTAAGGGAACCCCAACCACAGGCAGTGGAATAAGGGGTGCCTTTGGAGTGCCACCTGTCTTGCCACTGGCTTGACAGGTTTCACAGGACTTACAAAATTCCTTTGTGTCCGCTGACATTCTAGGCCAATGAAACAAGGGGACAAGCCTGTCCCAAGTTTTCATTTGCCCTAAATGTCCAGCTAAGGGAATGTCGTGGGCTAGAGTTAGGAGGAACTTTCTGTATTCCTGAGGAATCACCAATCTCCTGGCAGCTCCAGGTTTTTGATCCCTTGCTTCAGTATACAAAAGGTTGTCCTCCCAGTAAACTCTGTGAGAGTCACTGACATCCCCATTTGCTTGTTTGACAGCTTGCTGCCTTAGACCCTCTAGTGTGGGACAGGTCTGCTGTGCCACACTCAGCTCCTCCCTGGCAGGCCCCACTTCACCCAAAAGCTCAGCAGTGTCTGCTTCCAGATCCTCTGGTGTAGGTTCTGCACAGGGTGGAAATTCTTCTTCCTCAGAAGTTGAATCCACTGTAGAGGGAGGGATAGTAGGTAGTGTTTTACCTCTACTAACCCTAGCTTTAGGGAGCACTTGGTCCATTCTTCCAGGATCCAAGTCACCCTGTCCTTTTTGCTTTTTGGTCTGAGCCCTGGTTAAAGCAAAAATATGCCCTGGAATGCCCAGCATTGCTGCATGAGCCTCCAACTCCACATCTGACCAAGCTGATGTCTCTAAATCGTTCTCTAGTAGACAGTCTACAGGTAAATCTGAGGCAACCACAACTTTCTTTGGACCAGTAACCCCCCCCCCCAGTTGAGATTTACAACAGCCATGGGGTGGCTAAGTGTGTTGTTATGAGCATCAGTCACTTGGTACTGGTGACCAAGTAGGTGTTGTTCAGGGTGGACCAGTTTCTCTATTACCATGGTAACACTGGCACCTGTGTCCCTGTAGGCCTGAACCTCAACACCATTTATTAGGGGCAGTTGCTTGTACTTATCCATATTAAGGGGACAAGCAACCAAGGTGGCCAAATCAATGCCCCCCTCAGAGACTAACACAGGCTCTGTGGTCTCCCTAACAAGACCAAACCCAACTAAGTTACCAAAAGTGAGCCCAGCTAACTCCCTTGGATTGGCTATTGGTAGGTTTGCTCCCACCACCGCTGCTATTAATAGGGGCACTAGGTGTAGCAGTAGGGGTTGTGGTAGTGGGAGGCTTGGTGCTTTTCTTTGGACAACTGGGATCTGTTGTCCAATGGCCTTTTATTTTACATAAATAGCACCATGGTTTCTTTTCTTTGTTTTGATTTGAAGAGGATTTGGGCCCACCACCCCCACCAGAGTGTTTTTGTGGGCCTGATGAAGACTCATTTTTAGATTTGTCCCCACCATTGTCAGAAGACTTACCATCCTTCTTCTTGCCATCCTTGTCACCCCCTGTATGAACTTTTCTGTTCACCCTTGTTCTGACCCATTTGTCTGCCTTCTTTCCCAATTCTTGGGGAGAGGTCAGATCAGAGTCTACCAGGTACTGGTGCAACAAATCAGACACACAATTATTAAGTATATGCTCTCTCAGGATTAAGTTATACAGGCTGTCATAGTCAGAAACTTTACTGCCATGTACCACCCCTCCAAGGCCTTCACTGAATGGTCAACAAAGTCTACCCAGTCTTGTGAAGACTCCTTTTTGGTTTCTCTGAACTTGATCCTGTACTGTTCAGTGGTTAAGCCATAACCATCTAGGAGTGCATTCTTAAGAACTGTAAAATGATTGGCATCACTTTCTTTCACAGTAAGGATCCTATCCCTACCCTTTCCACTGAAAGATAGCCATAGCATAGCAGCCCCCTGCCTTTGAGGGGCCTCCTGTACAACACAGGCCCTCTCAAGTGCAGCAAACCACTTGTTAATGTCAACCCCCTCCTTGTAAGGGGGAACTATCTTGTGCAGATTCCTAGAATCATGCCCTTTTGCAGGATGACTATTTGGAATACTGCTGCTGCCACCATGGGGTCCAAACCCCAACCTCTGTCTTTCTTTTTCTAAGTCAAATGCTTCCCTGTCTAGATCCAGCTGTTGCTTTTTAAGCTTCAGCCTGGACTCTTCCACTCTCAATCTATTGAGTTCCCTTTCTAACACTCTGTCTTCAGGGAGGGTGGGTTGGGCATGCCTTGACACAGAAGAATGGTGTGAATGAACAGATGGAGACCTGTCCCTAACAGATGGCATTCTAACATTCTGGCCTATAGAAGTCACACTTCTACTGTGATGAGAGGTAACACTCTTACTGTGATGAGAAGTCACATTAGTACCAGCTATGCTAGGTGGCCTGCTAATGGGCAGGTCTAGAAGGTTCCCTTCTAACACTTTTACTGGGGCTACCCCAGAATCAGAGTGGAACCATCAGCTAATTTCTCAGCAGATGTGCCAACTAAGGTCTTATCCTGTTCAATGAGCATATTAACTAACAGTTCTCTTGAGGGATTCTTCCCTACCCCTAAACCTCTTTCAATGCAGAGACTCCTTACTCCTTTCCAGCTAAGGTGATTGTTAGAAATGGGGTCTTTGGTTGACAGTCAGGTTACCCCCTGTTCAAGCAAGGACCCTCACTCTAGTTAGGATAAAAGAGGATCACCCTCAGCTAACCCCTGCTTACCCCCTTGGTAGCTTGGCAGAGCAGTAGGCTTAACCTCAGAGTGCTGGGCGTAAAGTATTTGTACCAACACACACAGCAACTTAATGAAAACACTACAAAATGACACAACACCAGTTTAGAAAAATAGGAAATATTTATCTAGACAAAACAAGACCAAAACGACAAAAATCCAACATACACAAGTCAAGTTATGATTTTTTAAAGGTTTAAAATAAAAAGAGTCTTTAGGTAGTTGTAACAACACACTAGCGCTGCTAGCGTGAAAATGTACCTGGTTTGCGGCAAAAATAACCCCGCACGGGCGGTGTGCGTCGAAAATAACCCTGCACGGGTATATGCGTCGAAAACAGCTCGGCACGGCGAGGCGCGTCGAAAAAGCCAGCCACGCGACGGTCCGAAAGTCCCGCGGCGCTGGTTGCGATCTCTCAGCCTTCGTCAGCGATGCTGCGCGTCGTTTCTCCTGCTCCGGGCGTCGATTCTCCGGTCGCGTTTCCTGCGGCGTCGTTTCTCAGCTGCGGAGCCGGCGTCGCGTCGTTTTCTCAGCCGCGATCGGATTCGCGTCGATCTTTTCTCCGCACGGTGCTCGGTGCGTGTATTTTTGTCCTTAGGCTGCCAGCCTCTCCTTTCAGGGTCCCAGGAACTGGAAGGGCACCACAGAGCAGAGTAGGGGTCTCTCCAGAGACTCCAGGTGCTGGCAGGAAGAAGTCTTTGCTATCCCTGAGACTTCAACAACAGGAGGCAAGCTCTACATCAAGCCCTTGGAGATTTCTTCTTCAAGATGGAAGGCACACAAAGTCCAGTCTTTGCCCTCTTACTCTGGCAGAAGCAGCACTGCAAGAAAGCTCCACAAAGCACAGTCACAGGCAGGGCAGCACTTTTTCCTCAGCTATCAGCTCTTCTCCAGGCAGAGGTTCCTCTTGGTTCCAGAAGTGTTTTCTAAAGTTTGTAAGTTTGGGTGCCCTTCTTATACCCATTTTAGTCTTTGAAGTCACCTTTCTTCAAAGGGGACTCACACCTTCTTGTGAAATCCTGCCTTGCCCAGGCAAGGCCTCAGACACACACCAGGGGGCTGGAGACAGCATTGTCAGAGGCAGGCACAGTCCTTTCAGATGAGAGTGACCACTCCACCCCTCCCTCCTAGCAGAGATGGCTAATCAGGAAATGCAGATCACACCCCAGCTCCCTTTGTGTCACTGTCTGGTGTGAGGTGAAAAACAACCCAACTGTCAAACTGACCCAGACAGGGAATCCACAAACAAGGCAGAGTCACAGAATGGTTTAAGCAAGAAAATGCTCACTTTCTAAAAGTGGCATTTTCAAACGCACAATCTCAAAATCAACTTTACTAAAAGATGTATTTTTAAATTGTGAGTTCAGGGATCCCAAACTCCACCTGTCCATCTACTCTCTAGGGGAATCTACACTTTAATCATATTTAAAGGTAGCCCCCATATTATCCTATGAGAGAGAGACAGACCTTGCAACAGTGAAAACGAAATTGGCAGTATTTCACTGTCAGGACATATAAACCACATTACTATATGTCCTACCTTATCCATACACTGCACCCTGCCCTTGGGGCTACCTAGGGCCTACCTTAGGGGTGCCTTACATGTAAGGAAAGGGAAGGTTTAGGCCTGGCAAGTGGGTACACTTGCCAAGTCGAATTTACAGTGTAAAAATACACATACAGACACTGCAGTGGCAGGTCTGAGACATGATTACAGATCTACTTATGTGGGTGGCACAACCAGTACTGCAGGCCCACTAGTAGCATTTGATTTACAGGCCCTGGCACCTCTAGTGCACCTTACTAGGGACTTACTAGTAAATCAAATATGCCAATCATGGATAAACCACTTACATACAATTTAAACAGGAGAGCATATGCACTTTAGCACTGGTTAGCAGTGGTAAAGTGCTCAGAGTTGAAAAGCCAACAGCAACATGTCAGAAAAAATTAGGAGGCAGGAGGCAAAAAAGACTGGGGATGACCCTGCATAAGCAAAAGTCCAACACGACCCCCTACCAGCCTAAAGCCAGGGGAGAACAATCAATACCTTGATGTACTTCCCTGATTGGGGCGATAGAACAGGGACCCAGGCCCACAACAGCAGGGGCATGTTCCAGTTCTACGCCTTCCTGACTCCAGTTGGATCCCTCTGTCCATACTCTCAGGGCCCACTAAGCTAACCCATGGGGAACCCTTCTCCACATCTACAGACACCATCTGTGCAACACCTAACTTTACTTTGCTCACAGATGTATTGCAATGGGCAGATAGTACCACCAGGGCCAACACAGTGGTGTTGCCCACTCCACCCCCGGGGTGTGACTCTCGTCCTCCCCCCCCCAGGGGCAACTCTGTCCACCAGGACAGCAAGCCACAGTGGCCCCAGACAACTGTCAGGGATGAGAGCCCGACCTCAGGCCTCTCTAACCACTGTGACTGTGGAGAGTGGGGGGCGGTAGCCCCAGGTGCCTGGCACCCTTTGACCACTCTCTCTTCCACCAGGTCAGGGATGACAACCTGACCCTGGTCCTCCCCTCTGGGGCTCTGTACCCTCCCTGCAGAAGCGGCACCCCCAGAGTCCAAAACTGTCAGGGTGCTTGTAGAAGCAGTCCTGCACAATTCTTCCATCAGTGCAGGGATGTTAACCTGCAACTGATCCTCCAACCTGGGGTCTGTACCTTCAGGTTGGACCAGGGCCAGGGGTGAGGCTTCCCTCCCCCTGCCCTCTCTTCTGGGGTCCTGAACCACCCAACTAGGAGCGCCCCCCCCAGAAGACAACATGGTAGGGGTACTGTTAGCAGTAGCCCCTTCCTCCAGGTCAGGGGGGACACCCTTAACCTGGCCTCCCAATCCAGGGTCTGTACCCACAGACTGGATCACTGCCTGGCAACCCAGGACTTCCTGGGGGGCATACCTACCCCCTACCAGGTCAGAGTTTACCCTCTGAACCTGGTCATCCAACCCAGGGTCACCACCCTGCGGTTGAACCACTGCCTGGCACACCAGGACTTCCTTGGGAGCACATTTACCCCCCATCAGGTCAGAGTTTACCCCCTGAACCTGATCATTCAACCCAGAGTCACCACCCTGCGGTTGAACCATTGCCTGGCACACCAGGACTTCCAGGGGAGCACACCTACCCCCTACCAGATCAGAGCTTACCCCCTGAATCTGGCAATCCAACCCAGAGTCACTACCCTGCGGTTGAACCACTGCCTGGCGCACCAGGACTTCCTTGGGAGCACACGTACTCCCCATCAGGTCAGAGTTTACCCCCTGAACCTGATCATCCAACCCAGAGTCACCATCCTGCGGTTGAATCATTGCCTGGCGCACCAGGACTTCCTGGGGGGCACACCTACCCCCCACAAGGGAAACACTTTCCCCAAGGGCCATACAAGAGTCTGGCTGGCGCAGGTCTCCTGACCTCTGCCCATCTGACAGAGTCTGGATTCCCCCCAGCCCAGAAATGGTCTCACCAAGGTCATTCCTGGGGGGCTCTGCACTCAGAGCTGACCCCTGACCCTCCAGGTTCTCCACTGGGGTCCGCAACCCCCTCTCAACCCTCTGTCTGGACTTCTGCAACCCCTCACTAGGAGTGGTACTGCCAGACACCAGAACTGGTGGGACGCTGGCTACAGCCGCCCCCCCAAGTTCTCCTGACACTGTGGGGTCTCCCTCAACAGATGGCCCTATGGTACAGGCTAGGCTCCCCTCCTGGGGTTCCCGCAGGGAACCCTCCAGGACCTGGGACCGGATCTCGGGCACCTTGGGCCTCAACCCATCCCCATTCCCTCTCCTCTGAGACTGGACATGGGGTCCCTCACCCATCCCACTACACTGGGACCTACCTGGGACACTACAATCCTTCCCTACCTCACCTGGTTGGGAACTACCTAGACCACTCCTCTCAGGAGCACCCCCAAATGCCTCTTCAGACTCTCTGGTACTCACCCAGAAGTCTGCCTCCATTGTAAGCTCCCTGGGGTCAGAGAACTCACACTCCACCTGGTGTTGGCATAGCTCTGGAAAATAAGGACTAGACATATGCTCTCCAGCAATTACATCACTCAGCCCCTCACATGAATTAACCAAAGTACCCTTCACCCAACCATCCAGTGACTCTGCTTTGACAAAGCACCCCACATCACCCTCCTGAGACTGGTGAGACAGTACCTGACTGTCCCTGACACTCAACCCACACTCTTCTGGGATGTTTTCACACTCCATAACCAGGACTTCTACCTGGGGGGAACCCCTCTCCCTGTCACTCTCAACTAGAGTCAGTAGAGTGTCCCTCCCACCAGTAGGAATATGACTCCCCATGGCAGTTCCCCAATCCACCTCAGGGACCCTGTGCATCACTGGAGCTACCTCATACCCCTGAACCTCCTGGCGTGTGTTAACTCCCTCCTTCAAGTAGGGCACCACATCTCTGGGCATGTGCACTTCTTCAGCAGTACTGGATACAAGATTTTTGCTGCCACCATCTGAACTGGACTCAGCCCTCATGGCCTCCAGCTTCAGCTCTTCACAGCTCAGCTCTTGAGCTGCAATCCTTTCTTTTTCCAGGACTAAGGCTCTCTCCTCCTCAGCCCTCTCAAGCTCTGCATCTAGCTCTTCCAGACTCCGGATTCGAGCTAGGAGCCACTCATCTCTTTCTGTTTCCTCCTCTTCGGAGTAGTCATCCTCCTCAGACTCATTTGGTGGTGTTGCCTGACAACGTTTCAATTCATACTGAAACAGGGCTGACTCAAGATCCTCCCTTCTGGATTTCTTGTTCACAGCCAGTCCCCTTTCCATGCAAAATGCTTTAAGCTGCCACTTTTTATACATAAATAGGTGCCAGAAATTGACTTCCATTCTGCAAAGGCTTCACAACCAAAAAGCAAAGTCCAAAAATATTATCAATACTTCCAGGAGGACATCAGAGAACAAAAAGCAGAATCACAAGATAAGTAGTATGTGGTCACGTAGTGGTCTGAGATCAAAACAGTAGTGTACACTTAATCACTGTATGTCAAGTACAAATACAAGTCCAAATCCCGACCGCTGATCACCAATGTTAGAAATGGGGTCTTTGGTTGACAGTCAGGTTACCCCCTGTTCAAGCAAGGACCCTCACTCTAGTTAGGATAAAAGAGGATCACCCTCAGCTAACCCCTGCTTACCCCCTTGGTAGCTTGGCAGAGCAGTAGGCTTAACCTCAGAGTGCTGGGCGTAAAGTATTTGTACCAACACACACAGCAACTTAATGAAAACACTACAAAATGACACAACACCAGTTTAGAAAAATAGGAAATATTTATCTAGACAAAACAAGACCAAAACGACAAAAATCCAACATACACAAGTCAAGTTATGATTTTTTAAAGGTTTAAAATAAAAAGAGTCTTTAGGTAGTTGTAACAACACACTAGCGCTGCTAGCGTGAAAATGTACCTGGTTTGCGGCAAAAATAACCCCGCACGGGCGGTGTGCGTCGAAAATAACCCTGCACGGGTATATGCGTCGAAAACAGCTCGGCACGGCGAGGCGCGTCGAAAAAGCCAGCCACGCGACGGTCCGAAAGTCCCGCGGCGCTGGTTGCGATCTCTCAGCCTTCGTCAGCGATGCTGCGCGTCGTTTCTCCTGCTCCGGGCGTCGATTCTCCGGTCGCGTTTCCTGCGGCGTCGTTTCTCAGCTGCGGAGCCGGCGTCGCGTCGTTTTCTCAGCCGCGATCGGATTCGCGTCGATCTTTTCTCCGCACGGTGCTCGGTGCGTGTATTTTTGTCCTTAGGCTGCCAGCCTCTCCTTTCAGGGTCCCAGGAACTGGAAGGGCACCACAGAGCAGAGTAGGGGTCTCTCCAGAGACTCCAGGTGCTGGCAGGAAGAAGTCTTTGCTATCCCTGAGACTTCAACAACAGGAGGCAAGCTCTACATCAAGCCCTTGGAGATTTCTTCTTCAAGATGGAAGGCACACAAAGTCCAGTCTTTGCCCTCTTACTCTGGCAGAAGCAGCACTGCAGGAAAGCTCCACAAAGCACAGTCACAGGCAGGGCAGCACTTTTTCCTCAGCTATCAGCTCTTCTCCAGGCAGAGGTTCCTCTTGGTTCCAGAAGTGTTTTCTAAAGTTTGTAAGTTTGGGTGCCCTTCTTATACCCATTTTAGTCTTTGAAGTCACCTTTCTTCAAAGGGGACTCACACCTTCTTGTGAAATCCTGCCTTGCCCAGGCAAGGCCTCAGACACACACCAGGGGGCTGGAGACAGCATTGTCAGAGGCAGGCACAGTCCTTTCAGATGAGAGTGACCACTCCACCCCTCCCTCCTAGCAGAGATGGCTAATCAGGAAATGCAGATCACACCCCAGCTCCCTTTGTGTCACTGTCTGGTGTGAGGTGAAAAACAACCCAACTGTCAAACTGACCCAGACAGGGAATCCACAAACAAGGCAGAGTCACAGAATGGTTTAAGCAAGAAAATGCTCACTTTCTAAAAGTGGCATTTTCAAACGCACAATCTCAAAATCAACTTTACTAAAAGATGTATTTTTAAATTGTGAGTTCAGGGATCCCAAACTCCACCTGTCCATCTACTCTCTAGGGGAATCTACACTTTAATCATATTTAAAGGTAGCCCCCATATTATCCTATGAGAGAGAGACAGACCTTACAACAGTGAAAACGAAATTGGCAGTATTTCACTGTCAGGACATATAAACCACATTACTATATGTCCTACCTTATCCATACACTGCACTCTGCCCTTGGGGCTACCTAGGGCCTACCTTAGGGGTGCCTTACATGTAAGGAAAGGGAAGGTTTAGGCCTGGCAAGTGGGTACACTTGCCAAGTCGAATTTACAGTGTAAAAATACACATACAGACACTGCAGTGGCAGGTCTGAGACATGATTACAGATCTACTTATGTGGGTGGCACAACCAGTACTGCAGGCCCACTAGTAGCATTTGATTTACAGGCCCTGGCACCTCTAGTGCACCTTACTAGGGACTTACTAGTAAATCAAATATGCCAATCATGGATAAACCACTTACATACAATTTAAACAGGAGAGCATATGCACTTTAGCACTGGTTAGCAGTGGTAAAGTGCTCAGAGTTGAAAAGCCAACAGCAACATGTCAGAAAAAATTAGGAGGCAGGAGGCAAAAAAGACTGGGGATGACCCTGCATAAGCAAAAGTCCAACAGTGATCATATGCAAGTTTAGTCAGATCAACAGTTTGACCTGTACCAGACATTATAGAAAAGGTTTAAGGGACAGAAAAAGAAAGAAAAAGTTTCATAACTTTTTAAAGAACAGAAAAAAACTTTTAAAACTTTTAAAGAACTTTTTGAAAGTTTTAGAGGTACTTTTCAGCACTTAGCAAAGGAGTAAGAGAAGAAAAGCAAAACTTTTTGGTTAGGTGTACATACACTGAACTTGTTTTGTATATTTTTCTCTTATGAAAAGTACAAAATGACAAAGTGGTAAGTAGTTGCAAGTACTTATCCCACCGCTGCACAACCAATGTAGGAGGCTGGACTGGCTTGTAGTGAGTACCAAGGGGTACTTACACCTTGCACCAGGCCCAGGTATCCCTTATTAGTGTAGAGGGGTGTCTAGCAGCTTAGGCTAATAGAAAAGGTAGCTTAGCAGAGCAGCTTAGGCTGAACTAGGAGACGAGTGAAGCTCCTACAGTACCACTAGTGTCATATGCACAATATCATAAGAAAACACAATACACAGATATACTAAAAATAAAGGTACTTTATTTTTATGACAATATGCCAAAGTATCTCAGTGAGTACCCTCAGTATGAGGATAGCAAATATACACAAGATATATGTACACAATACCAAAATATGCATTAATAGCAATAGAAAACAGTGCAAACAATGTATAGTCACAATAGAATGCAATGGGAGCACATAGGGATAGGGGCAACACAAACCATATACTCTAGAAGTGGAATGCGAACCACGAATGGACCCCAAACCTATGTGAGCTCGTAGAGGGTCACTGGGACTGTAAGAAAACAGTGAGGGTTAGAAAAATAGCCCACCCCAAGACCCTGAAAAGTGGGTGCAAAGTGCACCTAAGTTCCCCAGAGAGCACAGAAGTCGTGATAGGGGAATTCTGCAAGAAAGACCAACACCAGCAATGCAACAACGATGGATTTCCAGACGAGAGTACCTGTGGAACAAGGGGACCAAGTCCAAAAGTCACGATCAAGTCGGGAGTGGGCAGATGCCCAGGAAATGCCAGCTGTGGGTGCAAAGACGCTGCCACCGGATGGTAGAAGCTGTGGACTCTGCAAGAATGACAAGGGCTAGAAACTTCCCCTTTGGAGGATGGATGTCCCACGTCGTGAAGAGTCGTGTAGATGTGTTTCCGTGCAGAAACACCGCAAACAAGCCTTGCTAGCTGCAAGGGTTGCGGTTAGGGTTTTTGGATGCTGCTGTGGCCCAGGAGGAGCCAGGATGTCGATTCCTTAGCAGAAGGTGAAGAGAGAGATGCAGAGGAACTCTGATGAGCTCTTGCATTCGTTATCTAAAGAATTCCCCAAAGCAGAGACCCTAAATAGCCAGAAAAGGAGGTTTGGCTACCTAGGTGAGAGGATAGGCTAGCAACATAGGTAAGAGCCTATCAGAAGGAGTCTCTGATGTCACTTGCTGGCCCTGGCCACTCAGAGCAGTCCAGTGTGCCAGCAGCACCTCTGTTTCCAAGATGGCAGAGGTCTGGAGCACACTGGAGGAGCTCTGGGCACCTCCCAGGGGAGGTGCAGGTCATGGGAGTGGTCACTCCCCTTTCCTTTGTCCAGTTGCACGCCAGAGCAGGGCTGGGGGATCCCTGAACCGGTGTAGACTGGCTTATGCAGAAATGGGCACCATCTGTGCCCATGAAAGCATTTCCAGAGGCTGGGGGAGGCTACTCCTCCCCTGCCTTAACACCTTTTTCCAAAGGGAGAGGGTGTAACACCCTCTCTCTGAGGAAGTCTTTTGTTCTGCCTTCCTGGGCCAAGCCTGGCTGGACCCCAGGAGGGAAGAAACCTGTCTGAGGGGTTGGCAGCAGCTGCAGTGAAACCCCAGGAAAGGCAGTTTGGCAGTACCCGGGTCTGTGCTAGAGACCCGGGGAATCATGGGATTGTCTCCCCAATACCAGGATGGCATTGGGGGGGGCAATTCCATGATTTAGACATGTTACATGGCCATGTTCGGAGTTACCATTGTGAAGCTACACATAGGTAGTGACTCATGTGCAGTGCACGCGTGTAATGGTGTCCCCGCACTCACAAAGTCCGGGGAATTTGCCCTGAACAATGTGGGAGCACCTTGGCTAGTGCCAGGGTGCCCACACACTAAGTAACTTAGCACCCAACCTTTACCAGGTAAAGGTTAGACATATAGGTGACTTATAAGTTACTTAAGTGCAGTGGTAAATGGCTGTGAAATAACGTGGACGTTATTTCACTCAGACTGCAGTGGCAGGCCTGTGTAAGAATTGTCAGAGCTCCCTATGGGTGGCAAAAGAAATGCTGCAGCCCATAGGGATCTCCTGGAACCCCAATACCCTGGGTACCTCAGTACCATATACTAGGGAATTATAAGGGTGTTCCAGTATGCCAATGTAAATTGGTAAAATTGGTCACTAGCCTGTTAGTGACAATTTGGAAAGAAGTGAGAGAACATAACCACTGAGGTTCTGGTTAGCAGAGCCTCAGTGAGACAGTTAGTCATAACACAGGTAACACATACAGGGCACACTTATGAGCACTGGGGCCCTGGCTGGCAGGGTCCCAGTGACACATACAACTAAAACAATATATATACAGTGACATATGGGGGAACATGCCAGGCAAGATGGTACTTTCCTACATATCCGTCCCACCAGTGGTAGCCACATGCCATCCTACACTCAATGGTGGGGTGCAGCAGAAGTTGACTTTTTACCCGAATGGACCATACAGCTAATTTTTTGAGTGTGAGATGCATTTGAAGTATGTATGTAGAATTTTATGATAATTTTGCTTAGGTATGCTATAGCAAATTATGTAAGTTTCAAACACCCCTACTTTTATGGAATTATTTTTATATTTATTTATTTAGAGCTTCGCCATCCATCTAGTTTTGCGTGTGCCTTTCCTCCTCCGACAGCCTGATGTTCCCTGATCCTCTTTTGTGTTAATTCTTTGAGCCTGAGACACAGACATCTGTCCTTGGGTTGTCACGCTTTGCAGGTTAACAGTATTAGCAGAGATGAAGAACATAAGCTTCTGTGTGTGAGCCTCACATCTCTTCTAACAATTCAAGCTGTGACCAAGTCATGGACGTTGCTGTTGCATTATTGCTTCTGCATGGCTTCAGAGGGTGTGAATCACAGCACTCTGGTCAGATTAAATGAATAATGCCTGTTAGACTTGGCATCCTTTATGTGGTCTCCCCAACTTTTTGCCTCTGTTTCCCTGGTTGTTGATGTGTGCTGGACTCTGTTTTTGCTGTTTTTGTTACTCTGGGCACTTTACCACTGCTATCCAGTACTAAAGTGCAAGTGCTCCTATGTAAAATGTATGCGTAATTGGCTTTCCATGATTGGCATATTTGATTTACTAGTAAGTCCCTAGTACAGTGCACTAGGGGTGCCCAGGGTTTGTAAATCAAATGCTACTGGTGGGCCTGCAGCACTGGTTGTGCCACTCACATTAGTGGCTCTGTAAACATGGCTCAGACCTGCCACTTTATAAGGCAGATCTTTTGGCTTTGATAAGGAGTCCCAACATCAATATATATAAGGGAAGCCTATTGGTTTTGTGAAGGGTTCTCACATTAACATATATATAACCATATGCTCTGTTTCCAGTTGCTATGGCCAATACAACCCATGGGAGCATTAACCATATTCAACTGCAATCATTATAGGCATATTCATTGCAGCAATTGTCAACAAATGTTTCAAAAATCATTAATGCTCAAAACAATTACAATCATATGTATCAGAGATTTATTTTTACTCTTGAGGTCAAATAATGCCTAGCTATTAGTGGTCCAGGCACTCCAGAGCACAAGAGCAAATGCTCCAGCTCTGGAATGCTTTACTAAATGATAACCTTTCCTAGGAATTTACTTTCCCTGAGACTTAAAGAAACCCTTATAAAAACTTCTTGGGGGCTGCTGCCATCCTGGCAGCTCCAAACAATAGGTAAAAATCATTGATGAAATACTCGCCTTTCCTTGGGGTACCACAAGATGTAAAGTATGAAAATAGTAAGCCCAAGCAAGGAATTATGGGGCACTCCTGCCCTGGAATTATTCACAGTAAATGAGCAAGAAGAGCTGCTTTGCCTTTGGACTTCCACAACCTTGAGGCACATTATTACTTTTTTTAAGGGTATCCGTCCCACCAGTGGCATTCACATGCCATCCTACACTCAATGGCGGGGTGCAGCAGAAGTTGACTTTTTACCCGAATGGACCATACGGCTAATTTTTTGAGTGTGAGATGCATTTCAAGTATGTATGTAGAATTTTATGGTAATTTTGCTTAGTTATGCTATAGCAAATTATGTAAGTTTCAAACACCCCTACTTTTAAGGAATTATTTTTATTTTTATTTATTTAGAGCTTCGCCATCCATCTAGTTTTGCGTGTGCCTTTCCTCCTCCGACAGTCTGATGTTCCCTGATCCTCTTTTGTCTTAATTCTTTGAGCCTGAGACACACACATCTGTCCTTGGGTTGTCACGCTTTGCAGGTTAACAGTATTAGCAGAGATGAAGAACATAAGCTTCTGTGTGTGAGCCTCACATCTCTTCTAACAATTCAAGCTGTGACCAAGTCATGGACGTTGCTGTTGCATTATTGCTTCTGCATGGCTTCAGAGGGTGTGAAAATCAGCACTCTGGTCAAATTAAATGAATAATGCCTGTTAGACTTGGCATTCTTGGCGTGGTCTCCCCAACTTTTTGCCTCTGTTTCCCAGGTTGTTGATGTGTGCTGGACTCTGTTTTTGCTGTTTTTGTTACTCTGGGCACTTTACCACTGCTATCCAGTGCTAAAGTGCAAGTGCTCCTATGTAAAATGTATGCGTAATTGGCTTTCCATGATTCGCATATTTGATTTACTAGTAAGTCCCTAGTACAGTGCAATAGAGGTGCCCAGGGTTTGTAAATCAAATGCTACTAGTGGGCCTGCAGCACTGGTTGTGCCATTCACATTAGTGGCTCTGTAAACATGGCTCAGACCTGCCACTGCGGTGTCTGTGAGTGCAGTTTTAACTGCTAATTCAACTTGGCAAGTGTACCCACTCGCCAGGCCTAAACCTTCCCTTTTCTTACATGTAGGGCACCCCTAAGGTAGGCCCTAGGTAGCTCCCTGTGCAGGGTGCAGTGTATCTTTAAGGTGGAACATGTACTAATGTGTTTTATATGTCCTGACAGTGAAATACTGCCAAATTCCGTTTTCACTGTTGCAAGTCCTAGCTCTCTCATAGGTTAACATGGGGGCTGCCTTTAAATATTATTAAAGCGCAGATTTCCTTTGTGAGTAGATGGACATATGGAGTTTGAGGTCTCTGAGCTCACAATTTAAAAATACATCTTTTAGTAAAGTTGGTTTTGAGATTGTGTGTTTGAAAATGACACTTTTAGAAAGTAGGCATTTTCTTGCTTTTACCATTCTGTGACTCAGCCTGTTTGTGGATTCTCTGTCTGGGTTAGTTTGACAGTTGGGCTGTTTGCACTTCTCTCTAGACAGTGACACAAAGGGAGCTGGGGTGTAGCCTGCATATCCTGATGAGCCATCTGTGCTGGGAGGGGAGGAGTGGTCACTTACACCAGAAAGAGCTGTGCCTGCCCTCACACAATGCAGTCTCCAACTCCCTGGTGTTTGTCTGGCGCCTGGCCTGAGCAAGGCAGACTTTCCTTTGAAGTAGGCCTACTTCAAAGGCGATTAGAAGACCACCCAAAACCCCTGAAAATTAGATCACTTCTGGAATCAAGAGGGATCTCTATCAAGGAGAAAAGCTGAAGAGCTGAGGAGAACTGCTGCCCTGCCTGTGACAGTGCTTTGTGGACCTATCCTGAAGTTGCTGCTTCTGCCTGTGAAAGGGTACAAAGACTGGACTTTGTTGTGCATTCCTGCTTGTGAA
Source organism: Pleurodeles waltl (assembly GCF_031143425.1). Lineage (NCBI taxonomy): Eukaryota > Metazoa > Chordata > Amphibia > Caudata > Salamandridae > Pleurodeles > Pleurodeles waltl. Next base: position 117,178,442 of record NC_090446.1, on the reverse strand, counting down.
GAATCTCCAAGGGCATGAACTGAGCTTGCCTCCTGTTGTTGAAGTCTCAGGGCCATCAAAGACTTCCCCTGCCAGTGCCTGGACTCTGCTGAGACTCCTGCCCTGCCAAGTGGTTCCCTATCCAGTTCCTGGGCCCTTGAAAGGTGAAGCTGGCAGACAAAGATTAACAAACCACGCACAAACCGCCGTGCGGGGAAATTTTCAACGCACCTTCCGTGACGCACTGAAAAACGATGCACCACCAGCTTCGCGGCTGAAATCAACGCTCCACCTACATAGTGGCTGGAAGGGTGACACAACGCGGCTGGATAAATGATGCACAACACCTGCTAACGAAGGCTGATAATGACGCAAATGCCACGCAGCACGGTTTTGTGATACCGTGCAACCGGATTTTTAACGCAAGATTGCTGGGTGCAGAAAAACAACACAAAGGCTGCCCGGACCCGCGGCGCCTGTCCAGATCGACGCATCGCTGTCTTGTGGGAGAGGAGAAACGATGCAACCCACCTGACCGGAGGAGGAACGACGCACGGTCTCGCTTGCAAGTTAGAAATCGATGCATCGCTGGTCTTTCCCGACACACACTTACCCATTCTGTGTTATTTTGACACTACCCAGTTACTTTTGTACGCTAACAACATTCTCATTGTTTTATAAGGGATTTAAGACTCTTATTCTTTGAAAGTTCATAACTTGACTTGTGTATGTCAGATTTTTGTTGTTTTGGTCTTGTTTTGTTTAGATAAATAGTATCTATTTTTCTAAACCTATTTTGTGTCATTTTGTAGTGTTTTCACTGAATTACTGTGTGTGTTGGTACAAAAACTTTACACATTGCTTCCGAAGTTAAGCCTACCTGCTCATGCCAAGCTACCAAAGCGGTGAGCGGGGTTAACTGAGGGTCATTCTCCTTTACCCTTACTAGAGTGAGGGTCCTTGCTTAGACAGGGGGTAACCTGACTGCCAACCAAAAACCCCAGTTCTAATAATGCCATACCAACATTTGTTGAAAACATCAGGTTGAAGTTAAAAGTCTCTTCACTAACTAAAAACAAAGTGCCTCATTCCGAGGCTGGTGGCTGACCGCCAGCCTGCCAGCCCCGTGGAAAGGAGACCGCCACGGAGCTGATGGTCTCCCCCTCCAGCCCCATTACAAGGTTTCCACTGGGCTGACCAGTGGAAAACCTCAGAAAACCGAGTGAGGCCCATTCCATCGTACAGAGGGTGCTCCCAGCAGAATATACACTAGCAGACAGTGTACATTCCAAGGGTGCTCGGCATGGGGGCCCTGCACTGCCCATCCCATGCCAGGAGTGCGGCAGTCCGACCACCACCGTGAGTCTGTAGACTCCTAATCAGGTCCAATAACATGTTCATATTTGAAAAATGAAATGTCTGTTTTTTCTAGCTTTTTTCAGGTATTCAACAGCATTTTGGTATACATTTTTTCTGGGAGTCCACTCTCGCTGCATTCTCTGAGGCCCTTGTGGACTAGGCCTTTAGGGCCTGCTGCTTCTTTTTGGTGATTTTTTAGACTCCTTGTGCATACATGATTGGAAATTAAGTGAGTGGGTTGAGTAGGGGTATCGCATGTCAATGGTAATGGGTCACAAAAGGAAAGGCATAGAGTAAACCCACATAAACATGATCATGTGTGGGTTTTGGTTGGCTGTTCTGTGGTTGATGTGCAAAGGCCTCGGGCCGTATAACAAGTTTGGTGGCCCAACCGTCGGACCACCAATACTGTGGTCTGGAAGCTGCTGTCAAGCTGGCAGCCTCCAGACCATCATTACGATTTTCCTGCGGGCCTGGTGGGACAGTCAGTGTGCCAGCATTGGCTTCAGCTCTGAAAGAGAGCCTATTCCAGCTGCACTGACTGTGCTGCCAGCACAGTCAGAATGCGCACTGTCTGCCATGGCAGACAGTGCGCATTCTGGCTGTGCTGACAGAGGGGCCCCTGCACGCCCATGACATAGGCACGGGCAGTGCAGGGGCCTCCTGTGGCCCCTTCTTTGTGTTTCCATCCACCTTTTCATGGCAGGGTCACCACCATGAAAAGGGTGGTGGAAAGGCAAGTCGTGATCAGCACGGCGGAGATCCCGACTTGCACCACCTCCAACCTATTGGGATCCATGATCCTGATAGTGGTGGCTGGCGGTCCAACTCCCAGCATCGTAATCTCGCGGTCAGATCACCAAGATGGTGGCAGTCGGACCACCACCGGGGATACGGCGGTCCATGGGCGGTCGTACTCGTAATAAGGCCCCCTGTCTTCCTGATCTTTCCACCCTGCCTTGGCATGAAACAGAAGTAGCTGTCACATCATCATTTGTAATTTATTACACTGATTTGGTCCCTGAGTCAATCCTAATAATGAATTCTGTTTATAGAAGCTGCTGTGTAAACATGCCACATACTTGTAGATGTACAGTGAGCAAAATACATCAAACATTTTATCAGAGCCAAAGGGTACTGTTCACATCACTTTACTCGTGCTCAGACTGGGCCCTTCATAAAAGAAACACGCTGCATAAGCAAGCAGGGTCTGGAATATCAGTAGACTGATACATTTACTCCATGAATCCATGTTTGGCCTCATGGTCACATGTTTGAATCCCAGTGGGGTCCTCTTAAATGTTTTATCTTACGTGTTTATTGGTTTTATTTCAAATAATATTATGCATTTATTTCATATAAAAACATTTTTGCCACTTTGCTATCATTTGATAAATACAACTTTATGAATTTGTCAGCCACTTGATTGTAGTTCACTTGGTTTAAGCTATACCTCTAGTTGTGTAGGATATGCCTCTTTGACGGGTAGTACGTACCCCTTCTTAGAGATCCACTAGTTTTTCATCCTATTCAAAGCCCTGAGTTCAACTCTAAGTTGAGGAACTCCTTTGGTCTTCTGAAAATGGGGCAGATTTGGCTTTTTCCTGCTGGCTTCTAATCTCCGTCCTTGCTCTCGTCACCTAATCCTAGTACCAGGAACTTCTTTGGAGTAATGGGTGCAGCAGTACCCATTGCGCAGAGCACTGCCTTTAAATCAGGCAGTGACCTGCGGGACGGGGCACTGCACGGGGGCCCCGGAGCACTCCTTCTGCCAGATTTTACCTGGTGGGGGAACCCGCCATGGAAAGGCTGGAGGAACAAGGGTTCATTATCCGGAGGGCAGAGCTGCTTGCAGCGCTGCCCTGTCGGATAATGATATCCGCCATCGTCAGGCTGCCTGTCAGACGTAGCCTTGCGGTGGTTCAGAGCACCATGCCGGTGGTGGTATTTTCCGCCGGCGGCGGCATGGCGGTCTGAACCGCCATGTTCATAATGAGGCGCATAATCTTGTACCTTATTCAGTCCAATGAAATGTTTCGAACAAATACCTTATTCAGCTAGGTGCTCTAACCCATGTTCATTACTGAAAGGACAAGCTTTGAAGTTTATGGGCTGTTTTTTTTTTTTTTAATTAGAGGGTAATGTTCGGTCATCATAGTTCTGTTGTATTGAAGATCCTCAAAAAGCAAACACAAAAGTTGGTGGGAGAAATGCCAGCAATTTGCATAGCCAAAGGCAATCACTGGGAGTAGCATTCCATTCCAGTGTTCTTTTACTCATCTTGCCACCTCAGATTAGACCCAGCCATATGCTGATCAACCTTGATCGGACCCTATTAGGAACAGTTCACCTCGAAGACTCTACATGTTTTATCCCAGTTTGACCCCTTGCTGGACTGTTTAGGCTTAAGTGGAGTGAAATTGCACTTTAGACATAATCCATCACTTTTTGTGGTACTCTTTATTATTCTGTCATTTTACAATGTTAACACTGTATGAGCAGGTTGTACCTCATCAGTATCAGTTTAATCTCAAAATGAAGCAATCTAGCTGGGCTTGCCACTGCATGGCAACTCATCTGGCATTGTTTTAATACAGCTAGAACTATTTTTTGATACAGCTAGAAGTATTTTTTGTTAAAAAACGTAAATTATGGTGAAGATGATGGATTATATAGCAAATGCAGAAAATCCACTACTGTGCAGCAAATGCTGAGCAATCACATCCTACTAATGCCCAGCATTTACCCTTCACTTTATATTATTTAGATCTTGCAAAGACAAATAGGACAAGGGGTGGTGATACTTACACTTCCATTTGCTGCCTCTCTCAGTATCATGGATCCTTCTGTGTAATGCATGCACCTGCCAAGCAGTTTTAACTTTTAAAGACAAATATGTGCAATTGGCAAACGATTTTCTTGGGAGACTGCCACCAGTGCTGGTGAATGCCAGGGCTGAAGAACCAGGGATGCGTGCTCCTGATTCCACCTCACGCCTCTTTATCCTACACTTGCTGTTTATCTATTTCATTCTCATATATTGTTTTTCATCGCCAATGTCTCACTTTGTAGCTGTTTTCGTATCCCGACCCCCCATCTTTCTTTTTCCTTATTTTGTTCTTCTCTACCATCCTCGAGTCAAAGTGTGATGATGATAAATACGTTATTTGTGATTTCTCTGTAGTACTAACACATTTTTCCTTTCTCTCGCAGAGACTCGGAGAACGGTAGGTTGAGTTGCTCAGGATACCAGGGAAGAGTTGTTAGTTCAATCGTGTTCATGTTAGTGGTGGAAATAAGGGTATGCAGCATAGGCATCCATTCACCAAAGTGCCAGGGGCAGTGGAACTGACATCACACACTATTTGACCTTTACTTTAACTCACTTTCACATGCTGTTGTAATACTAGATAGATAGAACGCTAGATAGTTATAGAATTTAGAATGTAGAATTCTGTGTGGGAGATCGAGGTCAGTTGGGAGAGGAGGCTTTGCTGATCGGACGCTGTCGGTGAGCCTTTATTATTGATGCTTCTTGAAATAAAAGAAACACAAAGAACATATGCAAGTGTGTACATCTTTGATCACAACAATTTGGCGACGAGTGTTGTTTAGGCTCATCGAATATTCTATATTGTGGATCCGGTGGAGGAAAGTTTTGGCAACTGTTACCACGGCGTTTTTATCTTCAAAGTACTCACCGCATTTCAAAAAGGTACTGTAGCCGTGGGATTCGGGATTTCCTCATTCCTTATTAATTTATTGCCGCTCCAAGCACTCATTAACGAAGTGTACTAGTTTCCTAGCAACGGTTGCTAGTCATGCTGGAGTACTGCTTGTGTTATTGTATTGTGCCCAATCTCCAATGAAAACAGATATAACGCGGTGACATAAACAACAGCCATTTTGGATTGGGCAAATTGAGTGAAACAAGGGCAAATTCCTAATAAAAGTACTCATCAACGGCGGCCATTTTGTATGTCGATTTGGATATACATTGCTTTCAATTGACCAAGGAGTATACAGTAGCCATTTTAATTTTGCAGGAGAGTTTCAGATTCTTGAAGAACGTTTTGGACACTGTGGAATACATATATATATATATAAAAAAAAAACTATATATATATATTAATAAATATTTAAAGGGATAAATAAACTATGGCTCATAATAATTTTATTAACCAACCTGCGTTGTTTTTAAATAATCCTGGCAAACCTGTAATGAAATGGAGAAATTGGCATAGAGCATTTGAAAATTACTTGGTGGCTATTGATGGAAAAAAATTTGATCCAGAACGGAAAAAAGCATTGATGTTTGGCCTATTAGGCAATACAGGTCAAGAATTCTTTAATAATCTACCAGAGTATGAATCGCCTCCTGGAAAATTTATTCCATTAAACGAGTATGAGGAAGCAGTTAAACGTATGGAAAAACAATTCACAGAGGAGCCCAATGTAATGGTGGAGAGGCACAGTTTCTTCAAACGGAAGCAAATGGAGAATGAAAGCGTAGAGGAGTACATCGCTTCTTTGAGAGTCTTAGCTTCTTCATGCGAATTTAATGAGATGCCAGATACCTATATTCGAGATCAATTTGTATTTCAATGTTATTAAAAAAAAATACAAGAAAGGTTGTTGGCATGCAGAAATCCAACATTACAAGAGGTTGTTGACGTAGCCAAAGGAATTGAGAGATCGCTACTGTCCACTAAAGCTTTAACATCTGTAGATGTTTCTAATACAGATGTATATATGGTACAGGATCAAAAGACTAAAGACACTAAAGACAAAGATAGCAAGTACTACGGAAGGAAAAGTATACAATGTTACAGATGTGAGTCAAAATCACATTTGGGTAATAATCCCAAATGTCCAGCGTTAGGAAAAAAATGTATTAAATGTAAAAAAGTCGGTCATTTTGCTGTTGTATGTAGAAGTACAAAAGAGGGCAATCAAATTAGAATTAACACAGTTGATAATTTTGATGAAGAAATGTGTGCAAATATTGTCCTAACTGTAGAAGATGATGGTTGTAGGAAAATGATGAATAGATATAAAGCACCACTTGGTTGTGTTAGTATTGGAGGGAAAGAATTGGAGGTCATGGCAGATTCTGGTTCTCCCATTACTATATTAGATAAGGACAAATTTGAGAAAGTTTGGAAAAACATGAAATTAGAAAAGAGTGATGTAAACCCAAAGGCGTTTGGAGAATTTGATATTAACATGGTGGGATATTTTTGTGACACTTTGAAATTTAAAAGTCGCAGCATCGATACTAAGATATATGTTGCTGAAAATGGCAGGAATATTGTTGGTTGGCAAGATTTGGGTAGACTGGGAATAATTTTGAAACCAGGATCAACTAATCCAATCATTCTAAGTGATATACCATGTTCAGATGTCAATAGCATCGAGGATACTGATATGTATTTGACTCTTGAAAAGGTGTTGACTGATAATCAGGATGTTTTTGTGAATCGTATTGGATGTGTGAAGGGATTTGAACACGAAATTAAGTTGAAAGCAACAGCTACACCTGTCATTCATAAAGTGCGTCCTGTTCCACTGTCTGTTAGAAAGGAGTTAAAAGATTTATTAAAGAAATTGTGTGATGAAGGTGTGATTGAACGCACAGATTCTTCTGAGTGGGTGTCGGCTATTGTAGTTACAAAAAAGAAAACTGGTGATATACGGTTATGTGCTGACTTGAGGTCCTTCGACAGGAATATTGTAGTAGATTGTCACCCATTGCCCAGGATACAAGAAATTCTAGCAGCTACTAATGGTTCAAGATATTTTTCGTTGATTGACCTTAAGTCAGCATATCATCAAGTCAAATTGTGTGAATCATCAAAAGATTATACCACTTTTGTAACACCATTTGGAGCGTACAGATATGTACGCTTACCTTTTGGACTTGCATCAGCTGCTAGTGTATTTCAAAAGCTGATGGATTTTCTTTTTCAAGATATGGATGGTATTGAGAAATTTCAGGATGATATTTTGGTGCATGCGAAAACATTTTCTGAACACAATGTCATTTTGAATAAAGTGTTAAGTATTTTAAGAGAAAGAGGGATGACAGTGAGTAGATCGAAATGTAAGTTCTTGTGTACAGAAATAGAGTATTTGGGACACACTTTATCGGCTGATGGTATAAAACCAAAGGAGGATTTACTTAAAGCAATTCGTAAAGTTCCCAGACCTAGGGATAAGGAAACTCTTAAATCTTTTCTTGGGTTAAGTGAGTACTATTCTAGGTTCATTATGGATTATGCTGGCATAGTTGAACCTCTTAGAAAACTGCTAAGAAAGAAAGTAAAATTTGAATGGTCACATGAGCAAGAAACTGCATTTATAAAGGTAACAAATGCCATATTGAAAGCACCAGCTTTGCAACCTTATGATACTAAAGGACGCAACAGAATCACGGTTGATGCTAGTGCAACAGGTATAGGAGCTGTGTTTACTCAGATAGTGTCTGGAAAGGAAGTTACAGTAGCTTTTGTTTCTAGAATGCTTCGGAAATCGGAATGTTTTTACAGTACCATCGAAAGAGAGGCATTGGCTTGTGTTTGGGCCGTGGAGAAATTTAAGACATATCTTTGGGGCAAGGAGTTTGAGTTAGTAACTGATCATAAACCACTGGTATACATGATGGATGGGATGAGTAATACGAAGGCATCTTCTAAGTTGATCAGATTATTATCTAAGTTACAAGAATATAACTTTGTGATAAAACACATTTCTGGTGGTCTGAATAGACGTGCTGATGGTCTATCCAGGTTACCTTTGGAAGATGATGATCACAGAAAATTTTTGGATGATGAATGTATAGTGGCATATATGGATGTTGTAGAACATTGTGATGGTGCGATTTCTGCTGAGGAGTGGTGCAAAGCTTCTGAAAGTGATTCAGTATTACAACAAGTAATGAAATATGTCACTGAAGGGTGGCCTCCTAGCAGAAATGTAGGTAACGTTTTAAAGAATTTTTCACAAGTAGCTGATGAATTGAGTATTGAATGTGGAATTTTAATGAGACATGATTTGTATGTTCCACCACAAGCTTTAAAGAAAAGGTTGATTGAATTGGCCCATAAAGGACATCCTGGTACTAGTCTCACAAACAAAGCTTTAAGATCATATTATTGGTGGCCTGGGCTGGACAATGATGTTAATATGTATCTAGATAACTGTGTGGAGTGTATTAGATCTGACAAACATTGGAAACTGAGCAAAAAGGAGTTACAACCTGTTTTGATACCTGATGCACCATGGGAGAAAATAGCTATAGATATTTCAGGACCATTTACTTTACTTGAATCAGATATGCGTTACTTAATTGTCATCACAGATTATTACTCTAAATGGATTCACTGGGAATTTTTAAGTAATATTAGTACTGAAATGGTTATTGAATTTTTAAGAAAAATATTTGCAATTGAAGGTTTACCCAGAATTTTGGTATCTGACAATGGTACACAATTAACTTCACAGAAAATGTGTGAATTTTTGGAATGTCATGGTATTCGACAAGAAAAAAGTCCTCTTTACAATCCTTCATCGAATGGTCAAGTGGAACGCATGAACAGATTTATGAAAGAAGGTATTCAATTAGCATTAGCATCCAAATTAGATGTATATGAATTTTTACGGGAGAAAGTGTATGGGTATAATTGTACTACGAATTCTACAACTGGATTTTCACCTTTCCTTTTGATGAGAGGCAGGAAGGAGAAAACTTTACTCACTCCTAAATTTGGCAAGGTTGTGAATAATGGTAATATGGTCAAAATTGTGGATGATAATGAACTTCAAGTTAAACAAAAAATTATCGACAAACAAGTAAAAACTAAACATTATTATGATAAAATAAATAGAGTGAGATCTGGAGTATTCAACGTAGGTGATTTGGTTCTTGTAAGAAAACCCTATAAAGTACATAAAGGGGAGTCGGTATACTCTGCTCCAGTGCAAGTTTTGAAAGTATCTAGTGGTTCTGTTCTTTTGAAAGATAAGGGTTGGTGGAGTAAAAATGCAGTGATCTTGTTAAACCCACATCAAGAGAGCATTTTGAAAAATGTAGGAAACAGAGTTGATGTTCATTTGGAAAATAGGGATTATTATGATTTTGGAGATTTAACTAGTGATGGAATGGAGGGAAAATCCAATTGCAGAATTGATGGAAACAATAGTAGGAGTAATAGTAGTATTTGTGACAATGAAATGCATAATTTAGAAATGGCACAGAGAGTTACAGAGAATGAATTAACTGATGTAACTGATGTTAATTTGGGAACTAGAAGGAAAAGACAAGTTCCAAATAAGTTTTCTGAATTTGTAATGTATTAATGTTTATATGATGCAGTAATTTATTATCATTACTTATCTATTATTATTATTATTTTTTTTTTTGTTTTGTTTTTTTGTTTAGGAAAAAAAGAGATGTTGTAATACTAGATAGATAGAACGCTAGATAGTTATAGAATTTAGAATGTAGAATTCTGTGTGGGAGATCGAGGTCAGTTGGGAGAGGAGGCTTTGCTGATCGGACGCTGTCGGTGAGCCTTTATTATTGATGCTTCTTGAAATAAAAGAAACACAAAGAACATCTGCAAGTGTGTACATCTTTGATCACAACACATGCTTACACATACACACTCACACTCGCACATCAACACACTCTCGATTGCAAGCGGGCACACACATACATTTGAGAGCATTTTTACTTACCTTAGCTGCCAGATGTCATATTCCAGCTAATTGCACTATATTTATATTACACTAATAGTGAATAATATTATTCACTATTTATGTAACAGAAAAATTGACAGGAAACCAGGAAAGTGGTGCCTCAACGGAGGTCAATCTGGACAAGCTGCCTGTTGTGTTTCAGTTCTCTGTTCTATTCTAAACAATGTATGTGTCTGGACATTCTGGAGGTGGAGTTACTGGCTTCTCTCCGGTGTGGCTGGACGCTAGGTCGTGTTGTCCCAATAAACTTGTACTTGGACATTTCTATCTGGTGGATACCACATTTTGGCGACGAGGTTTACGGGAACATGGCAGCACGACTTAGGCCAGCCTGGAGCACCTGATTCCTGTCATTTTCCAGCAGATTTGGAGCGGATCATGGACGGACCTTGCAACTGATGGTGAAAGCACTGCCGAGTGCTTTGAGATTATGATTCGTGACCAGGCCTGCTCCCTTGTATGTTGGAGGTGGGTGGAGTGAGACAGCATCGATTTGGCACCTGTTTGCTGCTGCGGTTGCTCCGGCGTTAGCGCTTTCACCTCACTAGCGGTGCGAGTGGAGAAGAGGAAGAGGCGGTGCCTCCAGTCTCTCTGCGCTCTGACTGGACGAGCGTTACGAGCCCATTTCTTTGGAAGGAGGAAGTGGGCGGTACAATTCCTCTGTTGCTCCAGTGTCAAAGCCCTGACTCGAAAGGCATGGAGAGCGCGTCTTACTGGAGAGGAGGAAGGGCCGTGCTGTCACAGCGTCGGAGTGTTGACGCTTCATTTTTTTTTCTCCTGGAGTAAAGGAGGGGCGTTTACTACAAAGTTTGTTTATTACTTTTTGGTGTTCTTGCACAACCACCAGCATCACACCTTTGACAAAGTATTGAAATAGATGTTTTTTCTTAGAAGTTGTAGATTCCAGTAAACAGACCTTGGTTTTAGTCGAACCTCTAGGAGACATTGAACAACAAAATGGACACTTTTAAACTGATTCCTGATGAGAACTCCTAATACATTACTTCTAGATTACAGATTGAAAAAAGGAACGTGCCTGTGACTGAATTCAACCCCAACCTTCAGTCTTACAGGTGCCAGATCCCATGAGCCAACTTTTAGCCTTAAAAGATCTGCCTGCTCAGGACACTGTGGCCCTCATTCTGACCCTGGCGGTCTTTGACCGCCAGGGCGGAGGACCGCGGGAGCACCGCCGACAGGCCGGCGGTGCTCCAATGGGGATTCCGACCGTGGCGGTAAAGCCGCGGTCGGACCGGCACCACTGGCGGGGTCCCGCCAGTGTACCGCGGCCCCATTGAATCCTCCGCGGCGGCGCAGCTTGCTGCACCGCCGCGGGGATTCCGACCCCCCTACCGCCATCCAGATCCCGGCGGTCGGACCGCCGAGATCCGGATGGCGGTAGGGGGGGTCGCGGGGCCCCTGGGGGCCCCTGCAGTGCCCATGCCACTGACATGGGCATTGCAGGGGCCCCCGTAAGAGGGCCCCTACAAGTATTTCACTGTCTGCTGCGCAGACAGTGAAATACGCGACGGGTGCAACTGCACCCGTCGCACAGCTTCCACTCCGCCGGCTCGATTCCGAGCCGGCTTCCTCGTGGAAGCCTCTTTCCCGCTGGGCTGGCTGGCGGTCTGAAGGCGACCGCCCGCCAGCCCAGCGGGAAAGTCAGAATTACCGCCGCGGTCTTTCGACCGCGGAACGGTAACCTGACGGCGGGACTTTGGCGGGCGGCCTCCGCCGCCCGCCAAGGTCAGAATGAGGGCCAGTATGTCTGTAATCACATCCTAGCTGTGAAAGCTGGGCATCAACCAATGTTGACATGATCATTTTGTGATTGAGGAAAAAATACTTTAACAATATTCACTGGGCATGGAAATGAGTGATACAAGGAAAAGTGGCACCACCATCTTTTTGAAAAATCAAGCATACGTGTTGGCAAATACATCCCCAGCTCTGCAGCTTACGGAGGCCCTTAAAATGGGTCCTTCTTTCAACTTTCTAGATATTGGGGGTCATTCTGACCCTGGCGGTAATTACCGCCATGGCGGAGGTTGGCGGTAGCACCGCCAACAGGCTGGCGGTGCTCCGCCGGGCATTCTGACCGCGGCGGTACAGCCGCGGCCAGAAGCGGAAAGCCGGCGGTGTACCGCCGACTTTCCGCTGCCCATGGGAATCCGCCATGGCGGCGCCGCTTGCTGCGCCGCCATGGGGATTCTGACAGCCCATACCGCCATCCTGTTCCTGGCGGTTCACCCGCCAGGAACAGGATGGCGGTATGGGGTGTCGTGGGGCCCCTGGGGGCCCCTGCAGTGCCCATGCCATTGGCATGGGCACTGCAGGGGCCCCCGTAAGAGGGCCCCAGAAAGAATTTCAGTGTCTGCTTTGCAGACACTGAAATTCGCGACGGGTGCAACTGCACCCGTCGCACCTTCCCACTCCGCCGGCTCCATTCTGAGCCGGCTTCCTCGTGGGAAGGGTGTTTCCCGCTGGGCTGGCGGGCGGACTTTCGGCGGTCGCCCGCCAGCCCAGTGGGAAAGCCAGAATGACTGCCGCGGTCTTTCGGCGGGAACCGCTTGGCGGGCGGCGACCGCCGTCCGCCGCGGTCAGAATCACCCCCATTGTTCTTTCATTCAGCTGCATAGCACAGTAGAAGTGGGCTTCCCGTGGTACAACACTTACATCACTTATGACTTGCACAATCTATTTCCGTAACATTTTTTGGAAACATTCATCTGTGGTAAAACCTCTTGTCTCATTGCCACCTCACAGACATCACCCAGTTGCTCCTAGATGGCACTGCTTTGCTTCAAAGCTCCTTACCTACTGTAAAATCCGATTCCTTCTTCCTGGAGGTGGGCCAACTGGTGAAAGTTCAAGCCAGGATCAAGTCAGACACATGGCTCTGGCTCATTTCCAGGCCCTTATGCGCCCTCAAGCCCAAAATGAACTAATCTTTGACATTGCATCTTCCTGCCACTCAAATGCTAATCTTAGTTGTAAAGCATAAAGACAAAAGAGTGACCTTTGTTGTAAAACATGAGAGAAAGAAAAATATAGCCATCTGGTGGCTGAATTACACAATGTGAAACCAGAAATTCTGGGATCATCCCGCTTCCCCACTTGACCAATTTATGTGATCCTAGGCAAACATTTTATCTCACCGAACCTCCTTTTTTTCATTATCACATATGCTAGTATATTCAAATAGGCGAATTCACGATGTATGCTGTTCAACCACATCTTATGATTGATTTAATACACCACAATGTTGTTTCATTCATGAAAATAAAATAGGCCATCTATAATGTGCACATGAAAAGTGACTAGCTTCTTATTTTACTAGTGGGATTCACGTTTTTAACTTCATTGCCACTTTTAATAAACTCCTCTCAATGGTATGATATAAGCTTATGTACCAAGGTGAGTTGCTTCCACTTGTTAAAGAATACAATTGTATTTAAATTTTAATGTTTTCAAGGCTCGACTTACGCACGGCTCTTAAAGCCAAGCCAGACTCTTGGTTCAGCTCTGACTGGGCTCTCCTTGCTAATTTGTTGGTTGTCCACCTCTGACTATCCCAGCTACTCCATTAACTGAAGAGAAAACAGACTCTTAAGAACAAAGTACAGTAGTGTTGAGACACTGCAGAAAAAACATATCTGCACAGGAGAGAGAGAGTGGTGCTGCACTTGCCACAGTTGAACCCCTTTTACGTTCGCTACACAGCCAGACTGTGGTAATGCAGATCTTGTCAGGCTGGCAGCTATCGCTTTGCTGTGCGGGACACTGCAGACAACTCTCACGCATACAAGAACACACACAATGACTTGCAAGCACTTATGCACACACATGGGACATTCCATTTTTTTGTTTTTAGAAATGCTTCCATAAGCTGACATTCGCATTGCTAAACCTTGATTCCCACACGCTCGGCCAGTGTTTCTATCGCCACCTTCTTACTCATGATGGCTCCAAACAAGTGCTGGCTTACTCTGCTGTACAGCAGGAAGCCTTCACTTAGATTTCCCTCAATCACGATGCATGGCTGTTAGCTGGCGCTGCTCACACCTACAGTGCTGTTGACTCCATAGAGCCTGATTGGCCACGGTGTCAATGATCACAGTGTGACTCGGGCCCCTCCCAAACTCCCTGGCACCTCTGGATCCATGCATGGGGCCGCTGCTTAGTTAGCACAGTCTAACGGTAGATTAGCACTCAATTATCGGAGTGCTGCTCGAAAACGGACCGACTTGTTCTCTGATGTTTCGTGCTTCTTTCTGCCATACCAATTTGACTAAGCTTGCCTTGCTGCCCCGTAAGTACTGGTACTCTCTTTGGCCACAGAAAAGTTCCAGTATTCAAGGGCAGAAAATTCAGAACAGCTGGTACTTCGTACCGGTGAGTACCGGCCAATTTAAAGCACTGGTCCTGCTCCAATAGGAAGAATCCAGCCTGAACTGCCAATCCATGGCTTGTGTTCCAGTTTAGGGAGGACCTGGCCTGGTAGTTCAGGCTGGACGCTTCCTACTGGAGCAGGGTCTATACTGATTTGAATATGGCTAGCTCCAAACTGAGGTGGTATGTTGGGCAAAAGAATAAAAGGATAGAACAATAGCAAAGATGTTTGTTATATGCAATAAAAGCAATAAACATGTAAGATAAAAATGTTGAGATTACTCCACTGGGATTCAGACATGTGACCATGAGGTCCACATAAGTTCAATGGAGTAAATGTATTCATTTACTGGCACACCAGGCCCTGATTATGCAACATGCCTTCTTTAATTGAGGGGGCAGTCTGAGTGCGAGTAAAGTGATGTGAACAGTACTCCTCTGCTCTGATAAACTGGAGCATTTCGCTCGCCCTACAGCCGAAATGACATGTTTACACAGCAGCTCCTATAAATAGCATTCATAATTAGGAGTTGACTCAGGGAGAAAATCAGCGCAATAAATTACAAATGATGATGTGGCAGGTACTTCTACTTCATGCCAAGGCAGGGTGAAAAAATCCGGAAGACTGTGTGTATGTGGGTTTACTCTGTGCTTTTTCTTGTGTAGCCCCTTTCCACTGAAATGTACTACCCCCACTCTCCTCCCTCACTAAAAGTCCATTCAAGGGATGCACAGGAAGTCTTTTAACTTACCAAAAGGGAGCAGGAGGCCTTAGAGGCTTAGGGGGTTATTGCAACTTTGGAGGAGGTGTTAATCCGTCCCAAAAGTGACGGTAAAGTGACGGATATACCACCAGCCGTATTACGAGTTCCATAGGATATAATGGACTCGTAATACGGCTGGTGGTATATACGTCACTTTACCGTCACTTTTGGGACGGATTAACACCTCCTCCAAAGTTGTAATAACCCCCTTAGTCCTCTCAGAGCTTTGAAGGAGAGCCAGAGACAGTCCACACATAGCCTCAGGGGATGCAGTGAGAAGGGGCTCACAGGAAACAGACATACCACTATGCTGTTGAATTCCAGAAACGAGCTTGCAAGAATAAACATGTTTCACTTTTCAAATATGGATCAGGTACCGTAAAATAAATTGAAATAAAAACGTAATTGCCACTAGTTAGTGAAAACATTTTAAGCTCAGCCTGACAGGAGCACTGTGATTCGCTGCTTCTAAAGTCCTGCAAAAGCATTTAACAGCAAAGCCCGGGGCTCGTTCAGAGCTTGAATTGCTAGAAGAAATGTGGGGCTCACACAGAGAAGCTTGTGTGCTCCGACCATGCTGCTGCCGCTGTTACATACAGAGCCTGCCAACCCAAGGACAGATGTACGTGATCAGCCTCAAAGAATGAACATACAAGAGGACACGGGAACATGAGGCGTTTGGGGCAGGAAAGGCACATACACCAGATAGAAGGTGAAGTCCTAAATAAAAATTAAATAAATACAAATAATTCCTTAAAATGTGGGGGGGTGAAATGTGCATAATTTGTTGTAGCACAAAAAGTCTGTGTCAATTCACACAACTGCACGAAATGAATATAGCACTTAATAAATTAGCTGGGTAAAAATTCAACTTCAGAATGTAATTTTGAGTTAATTTCTAGTCACTCGCACTCAAAACAATGCCACTCATTTAGGGATTTGTATCCCCTTCCCTCTAAAAATAACTTGAATGATCCATCTGGTAAAAAATCTGCCTGAAATGTCACTCCCGTTAAAAAATGACCCGAACAACAGACCTCACATTAAAATTTCTCCCTGAAAATATGCAGTCCGGCCTAATGGCCTAATCTCATAATTTCACCTAAATTTTGTTTAGTGGAATTACCAAAATGATACCAGTTATGCTAGTGTAATAAAATTTCGCCCAGGTCTACACAAAACTTTGACAGTGCCCCCAAGTGCAACCCAACCCCATCCCTTGCCATAAGTCGCTGCAGTGCTTGGCCTTTGCTGATTATGTTTACCCAGGACTAAAGGTAGGGTATGCAGCAGCAAAACCCCTTTACCACGAGGTCATGCAGGGCGTGTACAGGAGGCTATAGCGCAGTCCAACCCATGCCTGACCAGATTGCTCAAATCAGGCAGAAAAAGAGGCCATGGCAGTCCACATTGCCACTATCCTGGGCCGTCCTCTTCCTGTTATATTGTCTTTTCTAGCTTCGTGGTGAAGGATGGTGGCACTACTGGGAGAAGTGCTGCATGACTCATGCAATTCAGAGCCAGCAACCTCTTCCTCTTTAGACACATAGGTTGTGTTGCTGGGCTAGGACATCAGAGAGTTTTGTAGCCACCAGGTTAACAGAGACCCTGATAGGGAACTTTATTTTAAACTGCTGGTGCCCAGCATCAGTAGAACCCAGGCAACCTAATGCCCTTATTAAGGTTGGAGAGAGAACAACCAGCCTGGTGAGTTTCTTGGATCCTAAGTAGACTAAGGACAGTAGTTGGGATGGACCTAAGAGATTGAGACAGTATATAAGGTGCAAAGCTATTTTGCAGAAACTTGGGTTCTTTGTCATTGGTGTTATCCACAGTTGCTGTTTGTTCACGGTACCCTCTGCATTGAACTATGCTGTTCTTTCTCTAGTGTTAAAGACGCCGAGGTCTCTTCAGAGCATAGGACTTACATTCTTAAGGTTTTTCTTGTTTCTGATGCTCGTGGTTATGTTTGCCAGGTTGCCAGCAGGGACAGTTGTGCAGAAACAAGGTATTTAAAAATATTAGGACTGTCTTTTATGGTAGCTAGTATTCATGGTCTCTAACTGCTTATAGGACATTCCATGAGTTCTCATCAATCTTACACACTCAAACTCTGATATCCTAAGATTGCATGTTTGGCATTCTGGAAATTGATCAAACAAAAAAAAGTTATCAAATATTTGAGGGGCACAACTCTTTTTGGCCAGGGTCCCAATTGGAAAGGGGCTAACAGGTGGTAAAGGGTTTAAAAATGCTGAATATGATTATGCACTCATATCAGTATCTGAATCAATGAGACACAAGGCTCGCTCAATGACATACTTTAAGAACTCAATATACAGATAAACTTCATTTTTAGGCATTTGAATAGGCACAACATATTTCCCATCATGATATAAATTGCATTACATCTAAAAAGTTGAAGTACCCTGCCAGATTTGTAAGTATGTTATTTGGCTCCTATGATGTGCTTCATTACAATTTGCATATGGATCACTGTTGAGATTTACC
This sequence comes from Pleurodeles waltl, assembly GCF_031143425.1. Classification (NCBI taxonomy): domain Eukaryota; kingdom Metazoa; phylum Chordata; class Amphibia; order Caudata; family Salamandridae; genus Pleurodeles; species Pleurodeles waltl. The sequence continues at coordinate 117,160,677 of NC_090446.1, read as the reverse complement.
CAGCTGTGATAATGGTGATATCCAGCTTCTTTCAGTGGCTTTGGGTATGGTTTAGAATTTGGTGAGCAGAGAAAACTCTGTTCCCCTGGCGGAGTACCTAATGTCCCCAGGCTGAGACTAATCCACCCGTCAAATTCAGAAATAACCACAAAGTTGGCGGTTGTTTACAAAGCATTGGCTAGAACCAATGTCATGGAGTTTCTGATAGTGATTTTTGAAGTTTAGCTCTTGGCTCTGTCAACATGACAGAGACGTCCATCAAACTGAAATAGAAAATTCCAAGGCGGGATTTTCTTTTTAAAAACACAAAAGAAAATGCTCCCCTCTCCATGGGTGTTTTCTCCCATGTCGAGTGGAGCATTTAGCAAATTTCACTTCCAATTACCATCCTGGCTGTGACATGTAGTGAAAACTGACCTGTAATTCCGACCATCTAATTTTGGAGATTGAGGTCTGCTTACGATGTCCTTGCTTTGTATGGCCATGCGAGGGGTCTAATCATGACGCAGATAGAATAGTCTCCACCATGATAAATCAAAGGTCTGCCGCATGTATATCTGGCTGATGGACCACAGTCTTGCGGTAGGGATACTCCATTGCTGTTACGGTGGAGTTTCCATAGCACCAAGATCTAAAGCAGGCCCCTTGTCTACAAAGTGTGATGCCATCCCTTTTGAAATGAAATCAAATTAAAGGGGATGCCCATATATTTTCAGTTCAGCATGATATTGAAAATAAATCTATGAGTTCCTACGATTTCGCGTTGCTTGCCACTGTGAAGAAAACTGAAATGAGATCAAATATTTTCATATCATTCTAAATATTTATAGATCCAGTATTCGTTCTCCTCCAACCCTTTGTTTTGCAAATTATAGCTCCGTTAATTTCTAGGGGAATTTGAATATTGAATGAGAAAGTAAACAGTACCTGAAACCAATAAAATCTCAGTTCCACTGTTCACAATTTGCAGGCATTTATTATTCTAGAGCAAGGCAACTTTCATGAATAAAATAAAGAGCTGAAGGTGAAATTTGAGTGCATGCCTGAGAGGGATCTCTCCATCATGGGCAAGTTACATCAATGCTTATGAATAGTAAACAAATCATTTGAATGTGCAGACGCTGTTTTCTACTCAGAGTGCAGGAAATACAAGTGAAAATGTCAAACCTCTGATCTCCACTCAAAATTAACAAAGGCTTTTATGCGCGTATGCTTTTCATTTCCCTCCTTCTTCGTTCGTTTTGACAGTGTTTTTAGCAGAAATGAATGCTGTGATTGATACTGATGCCCAGGTCACCTCTGTTGATATTCTGGACGATAACTGGCATAAATAAGTATTGGCAAATCCAAAAGGTTAGGCTTTGCATAGTGCGTGCACAAGGAAAGCAACTCAACACAGATTCACATATAGGTAACATATCCACCCACACATGCAGACATACTCAGGAGCTATGCACAAAGACCAATAGACTTGCTGGTACATATGCACATAAACAGATATGCACAAATGGCAACAAACACAGTTTGGTCAGTACATCACCAAAGGTCAGCTGTGATGGTTCTTTTGAACAGTTGTGTTGTCTTTGGTGGCTAGCAGGTTGACCTTGGGCTTCAGGATGATGTGCTTATTTGACTGAGGGTTTAGGAAACTGCAAAGTAATTCGGTATATTACTACTATTATAAGTGAAACCAATCAGAGCCAGTAATAACTGTGTGGACCCAGTTGTATTAGGTAGAATTCTGCATACATCGTGCAGGTTTATCACAAATTTGTCACTTGCTATAAGCAGATGGTAAATGTTTTTAAGGACTCCTGTGCAAGGTGTGGAGAGGTGGGGGAGGATATGGGAGGATGTGGCAGGGGAGAGTATTCCATGCTTCACTAGTGCCTTGGAAGAGGGAATGGTCTGGGCTGTAGTACAGCCCTTTCCCAATGAGACTTTACACGCCAGACTCCTGCCACTAAAATCTGGATCGATGCTCCTGCTCTTTAAAACCCAGGGAGGGAAACACCAGACAATTGACAACTGTGTGTAGCAGAATTCCATACGGGAATTGTACTCTGTACAATTTGTAATCAAGATCATAGCAGTTCTTGATAGGATGCCCGTTTGATGGGGCCAAGCCCGGAACCCACCCGTTTAATAGAGATCTACATACATTACAGCCATACTACTGCACATAGGAGCAATTTCCAATTATGAGATACTGCTGGTGTTTTACACAATGGGTTGTCTGTAGACCTTACCTACAGAGTATAGTAAAAACCCTCAAAACATTGCCATCTACTGAACAGTCACCAAATATATTGGGAGCAGAGAACACTTCCTTTTAGGTGAAGCACAGCAGTCTTTAATGCATCCTAACCAGCAGCGACCCAGGGCTCTGATTGTGAGCACGGCAGTTGTTCATTGGTGATTTTTGGGGATCAGAGACCACAGCAACTAAGGGGCAGATTTATGAAAATTGAAGCTGCACTTCTGCAGCAACAATTATCTTGCACCCATTAGCGCCCCCCCAATGCCACCATGTGTGTGCCGTATTTAAAATACAGCGCATCACGGGAGTAGTCAGGGGTTCTAGCATCATTATTTTTTACACTAGTCTAGTGCTTTTCGGGATTAGTGTGAAAAATGTTGGCACTAATCCTGCAACGCACCCAGAGGTGCTTTGGAAACAATGGGAGCCTCCCTTTAACACCTGCTCTTAGGAGGCGTTAAAAATGCTGATAAAAATGACTCAAAGAAATCTCTTAGATTTCTTTGTATTGTGCCATTTTTTCAGCCCTCCTAGTGTGGGAACGCCCCCCTTGCATACATTATGCCTGGCGCACGCATAATGTGGCACAAGGGGCTACAATGTGGCCTTCCAATGCCACATCAGCATTAAAAAAATTATGCTAATGTGGCGTTGGAATGGCGCTAGGCCCTCTTAAATCTGGGCCTAAATTTGCACAGTCTAATGTGCTGAGGGCCTGCTGTCTTATACACCTCCAGTCATTCATCTTTGTAGGTTTCTCTTCCAGAGTAGACGCATTTGAGGACTAATCAACTTTCAAGGGATTCTTATCATTTATGATCATATGTATAGGTGTTTTAGAACACGAAGTAAGCTAGGGAGATGCGTGGTTCTAAATGCGGGTTTGAGCTCTGAGTTTACAACGAGGATCGGGAGACTGGGTACTGAGCTCTAAAATGGTGAGATGTTGTGTTCTCTGAGCCTCTTTCTGAATTTTAGGAGGTTTAGTTTAGATATAGATATATTGCTGGGGATGTTGTTTCTGATCTTGGGAATGAAGGCAGAGAAGACTAGTCTTCTGGCACTCCCTTTTTTTGCAGGTTTTTTTGTTTCCTGTCTGGTAACGTCATGGTAATGTCATGGCTTTACAAATGGTAGCAGTGAGTTTTGTTATCCGCGCATCACATGAAATAAAAGGCAGTAAGGAGAGAAGCACAAGTATGTTGAGAAAAAAACTGTGTACTCAAAGGTGTTACACATGTCCGCACCCTTGATACTCATAAGGTCCAAACTCTGTAAACCAGATGCGGTTGAATACCACCCTAAATGTAATTATGAGGTGGCCTGGAGCACCACCAAATTAGTGTATAGAAATCATTATAATAGTGTCACTAACTAAAAAAATCCAGGGAAAAAGTTTTAAAAGTACTTCTCTCTATTAATGTTCTCAAAGATTCCAAACTCACATAGACCCAGTGTCCATAGCTGATGTGACAGCAAGAAGAGTGAACTACATTTATGGACAGAACCAGCAATATGATGTGAACATTGGATGTAGCTGTAATCAGGGCTCTGTGGGAGAAAGTGTGTGGTTCTGAGATCAGATGTGTAGAGTTGAGGACTTCAAAAGGAGATATTACAGCTGATGCATGTTTCATCGAAGTGACTTTTTTCAAGGCTGTAAAGTATATGTAGATGTTATAGTAGACCAGCTAAGAGTAGCTGGGTAAAGGATAGTGGGAAGTAGTGTGTTATCACTGAGTGGTGTGTTGAGTAAACCGAGAATTGGTGGGAAAGAACCATAAGGAGCCAAAGGATAGTGGAAGAAAAGGTAAAAGAATCATATCCAGGAATAGAACACGTAGTGTCTGACAGTATAAAGTGTTCAAGGATTCCGGAAGAGAAGTGAAAAAAGTCCCAGTGCACAGGGCCCCGGAAGTAGTGATAGAGATGATGAGTAGGTCAAATGAGAGTCTCATCAATCTCACCCACCCTGTGTCAGGACCCACATTTAAATAAATAAAAACTTTTTTTTTTAAATGTCTTCAAAAGTGCAAGCTTGAATGTATCAAAAAAGATGATATTTACGTGGATAGACACGCCACTCTAGAGGATAAAAGTGAAATAGAATGTAACAAGAAGAAATATAAATGAAGTCACCGAATTACAATGGAATTCACTTCAAACTGATGTATACCTCAATTGAGGTAAAGAAGTAGAAACTGAATGTCGCAAGTGAATGGAATAGTCGTGGAAATATCGATTGTCCTAAGGTGTATGGACAGACTGCAGTAAGCAGGTCACACCCCAATAAAAAATACGGGTGGGTGAAAAATTCTGCTCTGTTGGAGTTCACGCATTCTGCTTCGGGTGCCGAGTTCGGGTAAAACTCCACCCTACTGATGGGTGGCAGAGTTTATGTGGCTCGCCAACGTTAAGTTGGTGCGTGTGAGCAAGAGTTTGCATCCCCTAATAAGATTTTCAGGCGCTAGAACGATTCCCAGTGAGATTTCTCAATGCAGGCGGTTACAGTAGAAAATCTACTTGAGCAGCACAAAGAAGCAGCACCCTCTGGTACACCTGGTGCTAAAAATCAGAATGAGAAGCACGAAGTGCCCAAATTGTTGCCCGCTCGCAGAACTTCATGAAATCTTGTGGAGTTTTTATGTAACTCCGCAGAGTGAAACTCCACAAGTTCCACTCCCCTCTAAGGTAGAAATGTTTTTACATGCAACATATAGTAAGTATGGTTTTAAAGGTTTGGTTCTCAAGGTGCAGCACTTAGTGAGTGGGTAGTCCAAACAAAGTGTAGGAGATAAAGTGCTCCAAAAGGTGCATCCATTATGGTTAACATAAAAATATCCAGAGGAGCAAGAATCCGAGCATATACATACTCATCATACATGAAACGTTTACTTGATCTTCTGGAGGCACCGGAAATGGAGTTTCACATCTAAGGTGATAACACACAGAGTTGCTTGTGCTGCTGAGTGCAATATTTGGTTCAGGCTTGAAAGCTTAGTCCAATTCCATGAAAACAAATAAGAGCTAGATATGGCTAAATATTTGGCTTCAAATACAAATGTGTAGTTTTTTTAAATATTCCTTAGTGTTACTGTGACCACAAATGCGTTTTTATTTGCTTATGGTAATCATAACACTGAAATGTACCACTTCTGATGTATTGATTCACATTTTCGTGCTTAGCAATAGTAAGACTGAATTTTCAAGTAGCTTCTTCAACACCGGAAAGTTTATATTTTTGCATCATTTTGAAGGTCAAATGTGCTCTGTCTCACAGATCCCATCTGTACCAAGAGTGTTCTTGTATCATTGGTTTCAGGCAAATCATCTCCATTGGTGCATTTGCATGCGTCCTTTAGCAGTGTCCCTCATCAGGTGCAGAGGGGCCTCTTGTCAACCGATTCTATGACTCAAAGACTAAGGGGGTTATTACAACTTTGGAGGAGGTGTTAATCTGTCCCAAAAGTGACGGTAAAGTGACGGATATACCACCAGCCGTATTACGAGTCCATTATATCCTATGGAACTCGTAATACGGCCGGTGGTATATCCGTCACTTTACCGTCACTTTTGGGACGGATTAACACCTCCTTCAAAGTTGTAATAACCCCCTAAGTTTTGATTTTAATAAAGTTGTTCATGATTCAAGTAAAATGATACTATGGGCCTGATTACGACTAGGCAGGCACACCACCAGCCCACGGAGGTCCAGAACAGGCCGCCAAGCAGGTGGAATCCCAACCGCTGCATTCCAACTTTTCTGTGAGGCTGGTGGTCTGTTAGCACCACAGTCATGGCAGTGGCATGCTTCGGCTCTAGTAAGAGGCTGAAGCCAATGTCAGCCAGTAGGGGGCACTGCGTCCTTGTAGTATTTTTAACAAGTGACACAGTGCGCGCACCCAACTTACCAGCATTGGGCAGGGGCACAAATGTGAGCAATAGCTCACATTGAAGAATGGCAGAATCAACCTGGAGCCATCAATGTGGCTCCTCACCTGCCTTTCCGCCGACTGTTGCATGGCTGGCCCCCCACAAGGAAGAGGTTGAAGGAAAGGCGGGTTGTAATTAAGTTGGCGGTTTGTTGGTTGGGCAAAGACAATAGCAACGGCTAAGGCAATGGCTGTTGCGCCGCGAGCCGCTGTGGCGCAACCCAGCCGATGCGCGGGGGAAACCGCGGCGGCCCGCGAAGCAGGCCACGGGGGAAGCCGTGGTCCGGGTCAAGGGTCGCGGCACCCGCGGCGGCCCTTTTCTCCGGCCATGCGCTGTAATTAGAGCGCGGCAGGGCCGGAGATCCAGAATTGGGTCGCGGTCCTCGCTGCGCTCGGCGCGCGAGGTTAATCTTGTTTAAGGATGCCTGGGCCCCCCTCCATAACACCACTCACCTGCCACACGCTTTGAGACCTTCCTCAGTATACATGCTTAGTTTTAAAGCATGCTTTCTCCTTCCCAGCATGCTGTGCACTTCCCTTCTTCCCTGCATGCATTTGTTCCTCTTACACAGGGGCATGTTTTCTATCTTTAGTTATGGCTTCTTCCCAAACCAAGATGGTGGTGTTGCTTCTTCCTGTTTATCACTTCCTGTCTAGCGGTATATAAGGGGAACCTTTTCTTCTTCTCATTGCGTTGCAACACTTCAGCGGTGGTGGTCACGCTCCGGCTGGTTTTCATTTGAGACGCCAGTCGTTCTTGTTCTGTCTTCAGTCTTCCAGATTTCCAAGATCTTGAGTTCTAATCCTTGTGTCCTCCATCTGTTTCAGGGAGTTCCTGTTTGAGGTTTTTTCCCCCTTGGGGTTTTTCCTCTGGGACTCCTTCTGGAGGGCACGGACTGTAGTGGCTTACTACTGTCAACAGCACCGTGGCCACCGGAAGGGGTCGCCCCTACCTCGGCCAGAGCAGGACTTGCAGGAACCGGGGCCGCTCACCATCCCTCTCCAGTATCGACGGTAAGCCCAGGGTGAATCGTGACAGATTGCAACGCCCAAATCTCCAGTCGCTGTCCGGAACCATGGAGAATCCCGTGATGAGTGCAGAACCAACAAGTCAAACCTTGCTCCTGATGATCCAACAACAGGCCCAAGAACTCCAACAGCTACGTATCGAAAATACGGCTATCCGACAAGCCTTAGCCTCTAGAGCCACCGATATTCCTACTGTCTCCGCAACCACACCTTGCTTCTCTGGGGACCCTAACAAATTGCGAGAGTTCCTGGATGCCTTGACAGTCTACTTCGCATTCCGTCCTTCACAGTTCATGCAAGACAAGACCAAGGTTGGGTATTTGATCAGCGCTCTATCTGGACCAGCCTTGGCATGGGCAACCCCTTTGGTGACAGGCAACGACCCTAGCCTGTCTAATTATTCAAGCTTTGTTGCTGCCTTTAAACAAATGTTTGAGTGTCCTGGACTAGAGTCTTCAGCATAGGGCGCTCTATGCGATATTCAACAAGGAAGTCAGGACGTCTTACCATACATCACACGATTCAGACAGTTGGCAGCTGAAACTTCCTGGGTGGAGCGTACGTTGGTGACCCTGTTTCGCAGGGGTCTCAGGGATGATATTAAGGACAAACTAGTGCACTCCGCCAGAGTGGAGAATCTCAAGGGTTTAATGGATCAGACCCTAGCAATAGAATATCGTTTAAATGAGCGAAGGGTGGAGAAGAAGAGGAGTCGTATACCATCACACTCGATGACGTCCCGCGCCCTTCCTCATCGTTCCGAGGAGACTCGTTCTGAACCTAAAGGTGCTACTGATGAAGAGCCTATGCAAATTGACATGGCACGAGGGCCATTATCATCTAGTGAGCAGGAAAACAGGCGAAGAAAAGGACTTTGCCTTTATTGTGGTGCTGCTGGTCATCTATTTCGTACCTGTCCCGTCCGTCCAGCCAAGCCCTTGGGAAATGCCAACTCCCGTCCTCTGTGAGAAGGGTGAGGACGGGATATTTCGAGATATCTTCCATCTGTTCTTCAAGGGAAGAAGGAACTGCTCTTTTCCTCTTACCTGTTACCCTACACTTAACAGACGGCCGTGAAGAAAGAGCACTGGCCTTGCTGGATTGTGGAGCCAGTGGTATCTACCTAGACGAGACCTGGGCCAAGTAAAGACAGATTCTGCAAATACCTAAGGAAATACCAGAACAAGTCCACATGGTGGATGGTTCACTCTTGGCCTCAGGACCTGTCCAGTATACCACTCCTACCTTATGTCTACAGTTCGGGAAACATCAAGAAAACATTTCCTTCTACTTAATATCCTCACCGCATCACGTAATGATCCTGGGGATTCCATGGCTAACTCGGCATAATCCCTACATTAATTGGGAAACTAGAACCATTTCTCTTTCCTCCCATTTTTGCCAACACCATTGTTATTAGGAAACTATTGGTCCCCGAAGAGTCTCTTACTTACACCACCTAAGGTGGGATGTTCCATTAACATTCTACAAGGAGTTCCCAGACATTATCTAGAATATGCCAATGTATTCTAGAAACCAGAAAGACCAGAACTGCCACCCCATAGAGAATACGACTGCGCCATTCCTTTGGAACCAGATGCTGTGGTTCCTTTTGGGCGAATGTACTCTCTAACAGAGCCTGAGAAGAAGATCCTCAAGGAATATCTAGAGGAAAATGTACAAAGTGGTTTGATTGCCCCTTCCTCCTCACCTGCAGGGGCTCCTCTTTTTTCGTACCAAAAAAGACAAAAGACTTGCGTCCTTGCATAGACTTTAGAGGATTAAATAAGATTACTACTAAGGATCGATACCCTCTGCCTCTTATTAAGGAGATCTTAGAAGCCGTCAGAGGGGCAAAGAAATTCACCAAGTTAGATCTTAGAGGAGCATACCATCTTTTAAGGATAAAGGAAGGTGATGAATGGAAGACCGCTTTCAGAACACCTTTCGGCCATTATGAATACCGGGTGATGCCTTTTGGACTAACCAATGCTCCCTCCATCTTTCAAAGATTCATGGACGCTATTTTTTCTGATCTTCTACACCAAACTGTGGTCGTCTATCTGGACGACATTCTAATATTCTCTGTCCACCCAGAACAACACACTAAACATGTACTCCAAGTATTAGAAAGACTTAGACAACATCATCTATTCTGCAAGCCAGAAAAATGCGAATTTGACCAAACTGAGGTAAAATATTTTGGATATTGCATTAACCAAGTAGTTGTTGCCATGGATTCAGATAAGATTCAAGCCATTCTGGATTGACCATCCCTTTCTTCCATCAAAGAAACTCAGTGTTTTTTGGGATTGGCCAATTTCTATCAACAGTTTATAGCTGACTTTGCCCAGAGAACCAGTTATATTACACAAACCCTTAAGAAAGACAATCTAAGGAAAGGTTTTTGTTGGACCCAAGACGCCGAGTTTGCCTTTCAAGAACTAAAAAAGGCCTTCATTCAAGCCCCCATTCTTCGGCATCCAGACACCACCAAACAGTTCATCGTTGTCACGGACGCCTCAGAAAGATTAATTGGGGCTGCCTTGCTGCAAAAACAAGATGATGATGGGTTAGAGCATCCTGTATTCTATCTTTCACACATATTATCCGACTCCAAACTGAACTATTCGGTGTTAGAACGAGAACTACTCGCCTTGAAGACAGCGTGCACGGAATGGAGGCACTTTCTTATGGGATCGAAAGAACCATTTGAGGCACGGACAGATCACCGGAATTTACAATGCTTGAGAAACTTTCAGTGCCAAAATAGCCGGCAGGCTCAATGGGCCTTCATTTTTAGTCAATATGATTTTTACATTACATATATCTCTGGTTCTCAGAATATCTTGGCAGATGCCCTCTCCTGTCGTTACCCTGAGTGTAGCGATTCTCCTGTAGAAAACCTATTTGAAAATAATAAGATCATTGGCCTAGTACAGACATTCCAAGACAAAGTTAAGTCTGAATATTCCAACCTTGAAACAACGGAAATGAACAATTTACGACCGCAGCTTCATAAACACCAGGAATACTGTTATTACAACAAAGCCCTGTTTCTACCTACTAAGATAGTCCAGACAGAAGCCCTACGTATGTGCCACGACTCCCCCATTGCAGGTCATCGCGGAATGAAGGCTAATCAAGAGCTCCTGCTTCGCTCTTTCTGGTGGCCCACAATCAAAGCAGATACGGAGGACTATGGCGGTCATTCTGACCGCCGCCCGCCATGCGGTCACCGCCAAATGCCCGCTCCGCGGTCAGAAGACCGCGGATGCCATTCTGGCTTTCCCGCTGGGTCGGCGGGCGACCGCCAAAAGGGCGCCCGCCGGCCCAGCGGGAAAGCCCCTGCAACATAGAAGCCGGCTCCGAATGGAGCCGGCGGTGTTGCAGGGGTGCGACGGGTGCAGTAGCACCCGTCGCGATTTAAACTGTCTGCTAAGCAGACAGTGAAAATCATGGTGGGCCCCTGTTAGGGGGCCCCTGAACTGCCTATGCCACTGGCATAGAGTGTGTAAGACGAGGGGCTAACTCTACCACAACTCCCACTTCCTCTGAAACTAGCCCCATTTGGTATCTTCTTGAACTGATGCAGGACATCAACCAGGTATGGTCTACTGACCAACTATAATCAGAGATAGTCCAAGAGGTATTGCTAGTCAACTTGTGAGAGAACTTGAAAGACGTCTTCTAAATGACCAAAACACCCCTCATCTAGTGACAATGATAGTGATAACCCCCAGAATGCCTTACTCCCTGAAAGAGATTATTTCGGGCCATGAGCGAGAGTAGAATTTCCATTCAAGTGCCTTGTTCCCTTGCAGACCTTTTGAATACAAGAAACAGTTCCATTAGATCCTTAAATAACCCCTGAAGTTCTGTGAGGAGTTTCAAACTGTGGTTGAGTAATACAAACAAAATTGAGCCAATTTGAATATAAACAATGAACCTTGAGGTACTTAGTGAAGTTAGAGACTAAAGAAAAAAAGTGGTTGACCATGACATGCCCCACTGCTTCCACTGCCCTTGCAGTAGCAAAGAATGGGTTGTTGAAAGCTATGATGGAGGCATGTCCAGTCGAGCGATTGGATTAAAATTTAAAACAAATCAAAGTGGAATTGCCCGTTGACTATTTAGATGAATACAGGATCTGTGCGAGAGATATTCGGGTATTTCAAAACCTGCTGAACATGTTCAAGAGAATATAGATGCTGCTTTTATTCAGGATCTATTACCCAAAGTCCAGGAGCAGCTCCGACCCATCTGTACAGAGTGGCATATTATGGGTTTGGCAAAGATAGTGTCTTTAGGAAGACATGGTGTGACAGTGCAGGAAAGGAAAAATGTATCAATCATATCTCAGCTGATTTCTTTATAAATATACTTGTTTAGACAAACCATGAAAAGGAGGGGAAGGAATGAGATGATCAAACGAACCGGGTGGACAAGTGGGAAAAAGAGCAGGGTGGTATCCAGTAAAAGGCCATGGAGGTTAAGCCCCTCTGTGAGATGCATGCTTTAGCTGAATCGCGCAGAGATCCACCTAAAGCTGTGCGTAATTGAGTCACTGGAAACAGGATTGCCCTAACTTATTTTCCAACATGACCAGCCTGAGTTTACCCATCTTTCCTAGAGTCACTATTCTACCTTTTAGGGCAACTTGGGATGTGCTAACTGGTCTGTCCCCACATTGAGTGAGTAGAACAAAATGATACTTATGTTGAATGTGTGATCAATGGGATACCCAATTCATTCCTTGTTGACACTAGTGCTACCATTGGCTCTGAAAACCTCTGAATTCCCTTCATGACCTCTCTCCGACTTCTCAGTCGATGCAGCTGCCACTTCAAACATGAGAGATCCCCATAATATTACTGATTCCATCTCCATTACTCTTTATCTCATCGCTGATTAACATGCTTTATTTTTAAGTCCTACTTGCCTCACAGACCTGCTGGGAAGGGACTATCTTTGCACACTAAATTGTGCTGTTTATTGCACTAATGGCAGTGTTTATCTGAATGTACCAAAACAATGCACATTTAGTTGTAGCTCTTTTGTGTGAAATTAGTGATTACACTGATGATGAGCACTGTGGAGCAGATGCCCCAAAATCAATTCCTGTTCTGAACATGCAAAGTGTGTTAGTGTTGTGTTTTTTTGGCAAAGTCTGTAAAAAAGTAATGTAAATCCTATGAAGGAACTTCCTTGTATTATGCAGTAGCCACTCTGCCCTGAAGCAGATGTGGGAATCAACTCTTTATTTCTGTCTTAATAAAGTAAGGGCTCCTAGTGCCTACTGTGAGTGTATGTGGAATGCTCTCATTTTACCTTTACAAAAGCTTGATAAGGACACATACAGATTAGTACAAGACTTACAAGCTATTAAACCCATTGTAATACTCAGTTTTCTTCTTGTATCTAACCCTGCAATTAAGCAATCAAATTGTATTCCTACTACAAATAGTTTACTGTTATGGATCGTTCTGCCTTTTTCTCTAAACCCATCCAAGAGGACAGCAAATATATCTTTGTATTCTCATTTTCAGGGTGGGGGGAGTTTCCAGCTGCTGTTCTCCCTCAACCTTGCTCTCTCTCAAAATGCAGCCCTTCCTCCCCACCATCAATACCCCTAACAGTGGTAGCTGCCAGACCTCCAGTTTCATGATCCCACAGTGGCTATGTCCAGCTCTATTTGCAGCAAGCCTAGTTGTATGTCTTGGTGTATGTTACTGCCTCCAAGTCGTGGGTGATATGAGATCAACTAAGGCCAATTGCAACACACCTTCTGGCTATCTTCTGGATCAAGGTGAAAATACATATTTGCAGTTCGTAGAGCACTACAGACAAAGGGCCTGATTTAGAACTCAGAGGACGGGTTACTCCATCACAGTGGTGATGGATATCCCATCCGCCAAAATTTAAATTCAATAGAACATAACGGGATTTAGATTTTGGTGGATGAGATATCCACTGAGTTCTAAATCAGGCCCCAAATCTTAATCTCAGTTCATGCTAGATCTGTGCTGACTTGCTACTGTTGTCCATGTGCCCTATCCTCTTTGATGAAGAAGAAAAGTGACCTGTGTCTGCATGGGCAATTACCACTGGAGTCTTTCATTTCCCAGGTGTCCTGTCTGCTGCTATTCAACTTGCTGACAGGGAGTGTGGGGTGACCTGTGAAACTCGAAATGACAACATCTTTGTGAGACATAGTGGGTGTAATTTTTTTTTCTCTTACAGGCCAAACTCCAAACTTAGGGCCAGATGTACGAAGGCTTTTTGCATTAGTAAAAGGTCAAATTGCTAAATTAGGTTTTATGAGCTACCAAGGTGGGATTGCTGCAGGAGGTGGAGTTCACAAAGTGCACTCTTCAGGATTTTCATAACCTTTTTTCTAGTGGAAATTAATACTTATATAAAATATCCTATAGATGCACATGAGTTACAGCTAATAAAGTTACAATGTACTCAAATAGCCGAATGTACACATTTCATTGGATGCATTGATGGACTTCATGTTCCTATATGCACACCATTTCACAATACGTTTATTTTTAGAAATAGGAAGAATACACATTCTTTAAGCACCCAAGTGGTTTGCAATGGATCAAACCTAATAGCAGATACAGTGGCAAGATTCCCCAGAAGTACACATGATTCCTTTATGGTTTGGCATAGTGGGGTTTACACAAACATTCTTAGAGGAAATTTTTACTCAGTAATTGTTAGCATATTTTCATAGCATATGGTTACATGGTCATCTATTGTGTTTCTAAAATGTATTTCACTTCTAGGCGACAGTGGTTATGCTTTGCACTCGTGGTCATCTATTGTGTTTCTAAAATGTATTTCACTTCTAGGCGACAGTGGTTATGCTTTGCACTCGTGGATTTTAACACTGTATCTTAACGCTACACACCAAGTGAGCGCCACTACAATGATGCCCATAACTTGACAAGAAGTGTGATTGAGTGTACATTTGGGATGCTGAAAAGTAAGTCTTGTTATCGCCATAAAAGCAGTGGTTCGCTCCAATATACACCACACCCTGAAAGATAGTTGCAACTTGAGCTATGTTGCACGACAAAGCAACACAAAGAGGCAGTAGAGAGACTGTTGCTGTGCGTCCCGACGGCAGTCGGGTGTTGTTGTGGGTGTGGCTGATTTGTCTTCCTCCGCATCTGAGTATTTCTTGGGGTGCGTTCTGCTCAGAATCTGAGCCACTTTTTGATGGGACATCTGTGATATGTACAAAAATTTTATAGTACGCTGAATGCTATTATTTTGAAGAAATTATAATGAAAACAGATTTATTTTTCAAAAATGTCTTATAAAGATGCTTTTATAAACATTTTTGATGTGCTTAATATTTTTTTTTCGAAAAAAGAAAAAAGGTTTTTGCCTAACTATTACACCTTAAAGAAACATTTTAATAATTTCACACCTACTTTTAGGTGTATTGGGTGCGGCAGAGTAGTGCTTTAGGGCAGTGGGACAGTGCAGCTGCACCTGGTGCTGACTTTACAGGAGTGCTGTGTTTAGAAATAACTTATGATTTTAAAAGAACCTGCTGCAGTGTTCATTGTGCGCCTAACAGTTTTCAGGCAGCAATAAAATGTCAAGATAACTGTGGTGATTATTGTTCCTGCGGTTCGAAGTTTTATTTATTGGCGGTTTAACTCATCATAAAGTAGGGCAGAGTATTTGTATGCCTGCTGCAAAGAACGTGTACCATGCAGATTACAGACCTGTGTTTTATGTGGATAGCTCAGTAGCTTACTGCTTTTGTCGCAGAGATCCTTTTATTACAGCAGTTCATCAGTTACAATCCTAATATAGAACAGTGACTTATGAACAGGCATCAAAGAAATGCATGCAAACTGCATAGCGTAGGTTAGGACATTATGGACCTCATTAGGGGTTCGGCACAGTCCGCCGAACTTCCGACGGGGAGGGTTGCTGCCACACTGGTGACCTCCCCACCAGGCCCATTAAGAGCTTCCCCTCCAGCCTAACGAGAAACAGGTGACAGTCCATGAACACTGCAATGGTGCAGGGCAGGGGGTTGACCCCTGCACTGCCCATGCCAAGTGTGTGGGAGGTGCAGGGGCCCCACTTTGGCCCTCTGCACCTGCTCATCACCAGCCTTTTTGTGGCAGTGAAATGGCCACAAAAAGTCTGGCAGAGAACGAGGTTGTAGTCCATGCTTGACCTCAAGAAACTCAAGAACAACCAGGAACTTATGAATGATAACAGAGAATACAGTTGGTTGCCCTGGCGGATTATGATCTTTGCCTCCACCAGGCCGTTGTGATCATGGATCCCAGCGCTGCTGGCAGAACCCTGGCAGTCTGACCAAAAGGGTTTTTATGTGGCAGTCGGACAGCCACAGCAGCGGCGGTCTTGACCGTCACCACGGGGCTGGCAGTCTAAAGAACACCTGCCTCGTAATGAGGTCCTATGTTTTTTACCGGTTTTCATTATTTATTAGTAGATATGTATTCTTATTAGCAAAAACCAACCCCCAAACAGCACTTTTAAACAAATTAAATGTATGTGCGAGAGGAAATATGTATTGAGAGATGAGGGGCATTGTTAGAGGGTGAAAGTAAGGGAGTCCATAGAGGAGGTCATTGGGCCGTAGGGCACCAAAAATGATTATAGCACCCGGGCCCATCAGCACTAAAGCCTGCCCTGTGGCAGAGTTATCTATTTCCAAAAGCCCAGCAATACTTTCTGGCTTAAAAGTGCTTTCTATAAGGTCTTCCAGAGGTATTTGAGGTGGCTGAGGTGGCTGAGCTGAGAGTCCCCACATGTTCTGTGGGCCCCAGAAAATATATTTGAAACCTTTTTTTGTCCATAAATGAGTATTATGCCACTGCTTCCTACCCTCCACGGTGGCAGACTGCATCTCTCTGATAACAAGTGATTTGCCTCAGATGGCTTTCCAAATTTGTTTCTTCTTGCATTCAGGAAGCTGAAATGAGCTTTTCTCAAATGGCTCATGATTATGAAGAACAAATCTCACAAATCTGCCTTCCTCTCCCTCTCCGTTGCAAGGTACTCTAGAAGGCATGTGTTAATGTTGTTAAAGCACTCCCTCATTGTAATGTCACCCACCTAGTCCCCAAATGCGACTTTCACAATTTACGATTTTTAATAATATTGGCACCTTTTAAAATCGGTAATTTGTAATGTCACCCACCTACTCCCCAAATGCGACTTTCACAATTTACGATTCCTAATAATATTGGCACCTTTTAAAATCTGTAATAGCAAATTGGTAAATTGAGAATGCAAATTATACAGGTTCACAAATTGAGACAGCTACACTATGATAAATTAAGAATATTGATTTCTAAATCATGATTTGGTAAAGTACACAATTTGGGAACCAGTAATCTAGACCTTAGTACATCTGCCCTTAAATCCCTACCACTTCTGTACACCGACAAGAGTCTTTTATTTCTGCAGCTGACTTCAAAAACAACCAGGAGCTTATTTTGTCTGTGGTAACAGAGAGCATGTGTTAAAGCTGTTAATGCACATCCTCATTGTGATGTCATGCGGTTGTTCCCCACTGCGACTTTCACACTTTAAGATTCCTAATACTAGTAGGAAATTGCTAAATTGTAAATGTGAATTATACGAAATCACAAATGAGGCAGGTTTATTATAATAAATTAAGAATACTGATTTCTAAATTGGGATTTGGTCAAATTTGAAATTGGGAATCAGTATACTAGACCTTAGTACATCTGATTTTAGATCCCTAATTCTTCTAGTCATCAACTGAAGTCTTTTTTTTCTCCAGCGGACTTCAAGAACAACCAGGAACTTATTTTATCAGTGATAACAGAGAATACATTTGGTTACCAAAAGACTGGTCAGGATCATGTTACCTTCCTTATAGCATTCAGCTATTCACCATTAGGGGTGTGCAAAATTGATGCAATTTGCCTTTGAGTAATTATAAGCAATTATGGCAAATCGATGAGAAATGACATGTAACTTTGTGAAATACAAAGCCAACATGTTTCACTATATTTTAGCACAAAGTGCATCCTCTTGTCAATTATGGGTGTGAAGATGGATTTAAACAACAGCCTGCGAACAACAGCTGCTCACAGTAAATTTCTACCACAGATTGCGCCATTCTCAGTAAACTTTTTTGCCTAGGCCTATTAAGCCTACACATGCTAGACCCCACATCAGAAAAGTCTGCCCAGGGAAAGATCTGATACTTCCCACTTCTTCATCATACTGCTCCCATTGTACTGTATGGAGTTGACTATCCATGAAATTCAATTGAATGCTAACATTCTAATTGAATAGCAAATTCAACTGCAATCACTTTAGGGCTAGCCTCAGATTAACTAGAAATCAAGAAAACTGTCATTTTACATATTGGAGTTGCTCTCGATTTTGTTCTGGCTGCAAATGGTAGAGTCTGTGCCACCAAGGGTTCAAAATGCTGCTCATTCATACCAAATCTTTCATTGACTATACTTAACCAGACTGATGCCCATATTGTCGATAGTAGTGTTCAGGGTTGCACATTGATGCATATTAATGAAAATCTGAATGTGTACCATTCATCAATTCAACAAAAATAAAGCTTCTCTCTACTTTCTCCTTCCACTGCCCAAGAGTGCTGATGGTGCTGATAGTTCTTTGGAATATGAATCTTTAAAATGTCTTCATGAAGAAATGACCCATGAGTTAAAATGGTTTAGGTCAATTGATTTGTTCTAAGGTTTGCAATGTTTATGCAGAAGGGATGGACTCTGATTTTTCCTGCTTTGCCTTAGTGCTACTGTGACCACAGGAATTATTTTAATTGCTTATGCTAACAGTACCACGAAGTAGCACCACTTTTGGCATATTGAGTTTCACTTTCTTGTTTGGCAATCGTTAGCAAGAATTCTCAAGTAGCTTTCTTGGGGCAGGAATGGTATATTTTTAAAGGCCGAATGTGCTCTGTATCTCATGTCCAGTTTGTACCTGCAATGTTCTTTTACTATAGTTTTCAGCCTTGTGATCGCCTTTTTATGAAAAACTTTTACATGTGTTCTATGTGCAAGCGTACCTTAGCATTTAGGCCTACTGGGTGCAGGGGAAATCTTGCTCCCTGATTTTGTGAGTGGTAGACTGTTGATATTTGTTTTTAATAAAGGTGTTCAGGCTTCAATTAGGCGTGAAACTAAATTTATTTTATAAATTGATGTTGTTGGGCTCCCAAATATCCAGAAATTAAATCAAGTAATGTTACATGTGCTGACCTCTGGGAGTGCAAATATCAGCCTAGCTTGAGAAGTGCAAACCAGTAGGACGGTCCTTGATAAAGTCCTTAGTATGGAAGCGCAGGCAAATCACTTGACTAAGATCTTCCCTTATACATACCGCCCAGGCTGTGATTATTTCCTGATTAAGGTAGCACAATCATAGCTAGAATCATTGTGGAGTCTAGCTTATTTTACAACTGGTATTTGTTTGCAAGAACATCCAAGAAGTTTCACAATTGTCTGTTTAAAATACTGAATGTTGCTGTTTGGGTTGTGGAAGGACAGTCAGCATGGGAACGCATGACTCCAACACTACGTATATTCCACTGGCTCTCCGTGAGTGATGTTCCATACTATTACAGAAAGCGATTCTATCAAATTATCTTCTATATTGGAAATATAGATATAAGCATCCTATAGTTCTCCTAATTGCTCCTATAAGGATCTCTTGAAAGGCTCCCAAATTAAAAGGAGTACCATAGAAGGGAAACAGCTCAGGGTTCTGGGAACTCAGTTGTGCCATGTTCTCCTCCATAAAATGAGAAATATTAACATGCCTGACCACTTTAAGTGTATGTTGAAACCTTTCTCTGTTGAGTCTCAGCACAGCTAAGCGGTCTGGCAGTGGAAGTGCCTGAATAGCTCTGAATGTGTGACTTCGAAATTGACTTGGACTGGCTCTACTCCATCTCTTTAGGAAAGGCATACAAAAAAATGGACATGAGCTGTGCATTTGGAGGCTATGATTGCATGGACCTGTCCCTTGGAAGTGTACATAAGAGAAGGTGGTTTTCACCCACTGAAGCGCCATCTCCTCTGGCCTTGGGTCGTGGTGGACGTTCCAAGCTTCAGGGAGTGTCCTTGAAGTAACTTTGACTGGTGTCTATATCTTACAAATTCATCCTGGTTTTCTGTCTGGTGGGGGTTGGGGGGCAGCAAAACATTTTAGATAACCAACTTAAATGGAGAGAGCATGCTATTACTGCTTAGCAAAAACAGGTATGAAGCGCCTTTGAAGGATTTGTTTTCCCTTCTCCTCTCTGATTTGGCTTTTATGTGTTAACCAGAACCAACACAAGCCCAGGCTTGACAATCCAAGAGATGGACGAAAACTGTGGCGATACATTTCAGCCGGATGACTGGTTCCAAAATCTAATAACATTGCAAACAATCTACTTGGCAGTGGAATGCTGCCCAACTGCAACAAATCTGGAATTTAAGTAGGAGCCCCATCCAAGCAAGTTGAAGCCTTTCAGTTGCACCTGCATGAACTGGAGCTCCATGCTTCCTGTCCCCTACACCCTGGCACCATCAACGAATTTCTGCTCATGACTTTGCTAGTATCTACTACGTACTGCCTAGAAGACCACCCCAACAGCCCACTTACAATCCAATGAGACAGGGCAAGCTGCACAGAACACCTTAAATCAATGAAAAGATGCATTGGCAGACACAGGGGAGGTACATCAAGGACAACACAGTCAATGTGCGCTCTGTCACTCTCAGTAGCAAAATCATTTCCCTTCCATGATCATTCTGTTTTTAACAATTCTTTGGGCACAGTCTAGCATGCTGTGAGTACAGTATCCCCATTTGCACGGTGTCTGTGTACGGGATAGTACTGTCAATTCAATTGAGGTGTCTTTTCGACTCTGCCCTGCTCTTGAGATTGACAACCAGATGATTCTTATTCCCCATAATGCAGAGCCCAAGACCTAGACTGCAAGGCCTGTTTGTAATTGTAGCCTATCTGGGAGCCACGTTAAAGATACACTTCTTGTGGGTTAGGGGCCACTAAAGAGGACTTCCTAGGGATCAAGGGTCATTAATCTTACATGGCTGTCACTGACGGTACTAGAGTTAACCGTGGTCATTCAGTGTCCAAAACTGGCACAAATTCTGCTAGAATACATTTTCAGAGTGGGGTTGTTGCCATTAATGTTACATCATTGAAGTCATAAGGTTTGTGAAGAATCCGAGAGCCACCCAAAGAATACTTATAGCAAAAAAGCCACGCCCATCCAGCATGAGTGGCAAGAGTGTGGTACGTAGTAAGTTGGGCATTTGGGGAGCACATTATTGCAAATACATTACTAAAGAATGGTGTGCTACCTCAATTATTAACTACAGACAGCACGTTATCCATTGATATGGCCACAACATTAACAATGACATGCTGTTATACTTATAAAGCTATAAAGCACAAACAATGATATGTGAAAATCTGGTTTCAGCAACTATTTATAATTGGCATATCATTTTCAATTTAATATCTTAGGGCCAGATGTAGCAACACTTTTGCGAGTCGCAAACGGCGAAAATCGCCGTTTGCA
The DNA here is from genome assembly GCF_031143425.1 of Pleurodeles waltl. Taxonomy (NCBI): domain Eukaryota; kingdom Metazoa; phylum Chordata; class Amphibia; order Caudata; family Salamandridae; genus Pleurodeles; species Pleurodeles waltl. The sequence continues at coordinate 117,139,835 of NC_090446.1, read as the reverse complement.
ACTCGCAAACGTGGGTTTGCAATGCACAAATGCATATTGCGAGTCGTTACCGACTCGCAATATGCATTTGCGACTCGCAAATAGGAAGGGGTGTTCCCTTCCTATTTGCGAGTCGGAGTGGTATGCAACTCCATTTGCGACCGCGTACGCGGTCGCAAATGGAGTCGCAGTTACCATCCACTTGAAGTGGATGGTAACCCACTCGCAAACGGGAAGGGGTCCCCATGGGACCCCTTCCCCTTTGTGACTGGAACCCATATTAATTTTTCAGGGCAGGGAGTGGTCCAAGGGACCACTCCCTGCCCTGAAAAATCCGAAACTAAAGGTTTCGGATTTTTTTGAAATGCAGCTTGTTTTCCTGTGAGGAAAACGGGCTGCACTTCCAAAAAAAAAAAAATGCTTTATTTAAAAGGCAGGTCGCTAACATGGAGGCCTGCTGACGTCAGCAGGCGTCCATGTTAGCGAGTGCCTATACTCGCAATGGGGGCGCAATTTGCGACCCACCTCATGAATATTCATGAGGTGGGTCATTGCGACCCCATTGCGAGTTGCAATCGGTGTCTCAGACACCGTACTGCATAGCAATTTGCGACTTGCAAATTGCGAGTCGCAGGGACTCGCAATTTGCAAGTCGCAAATTGCTTTTTTTGTACATCTGGCCCTTAATTTGTTTTGACCCTATTGAAATCTTTGTTTCCATCACACTTCAGAACCACAACAATTGTTTTATTTCTGCTTTATTACCTGCTCATATATTTTGAAATATTTGTACAGTTCGTTTACAGGTATTTACATTCCTTTGTTTGTTAGAAAAAGAAACTAATATCCTACAGCCTTTTTTCACACTTCCTGTAAACAAGAATAATTGTCAAATAGTTCAATTTTCAAAATGCTCTAAATTTGCTGTCAGAGAAAAAAAAAATAAACACCAATCTGCATGTTAAAAGAATAAGCAGCAATTTGCATTTGTCTGAAGACACAGCCTGACAATTGACCACTGTCTTTAAACCGCCACAAATATGTCAAGATAAACAGAAACATGAAACGCATTTTATTGCACATTCACCTTCTGAACTCCAACATGGTTGTTTTGGAGGTGCCCTACTACCACGAACCCCTACTTCGTGCCTATGAAGCTCGGTGAAAAAGTTGTTGGATACTGTAACATAATCTTTTTTCAAGTGACGTAATAGATGTTTGACACTGACTCATCATGCTGTGCTTCTGGGCTGCTGGGCTTCCACAGCACCCAGGAGGTGTGTCTGCAGCGCTGCTATGATGTGTGGTAATGTTTGTTTATAGTCACCCTGTGGTGTTCTGTGGGGAAATTCTCCCGGCGAGTTTCTGCCTGTGCTGGGAAAATTCAAGTGCCCTGTTGCTGTACATTTTCTGTCAATTATTGGCGTATACACTTTGTGGGCAAAGGGTAATATTTGCACCGTATATTATGCAACATTTCTTGACCTCTAATTTTGGTACATTGCACCTGTTTTGTCATATACATTTGTGCCTTTTTCATGAGGAATCTTTCATTATCGGCCCAGGCTATTAAGCTAATACAGGTTTTAACAAAATGCCCTCTAAAGAACATTAGAGGTTTCCAAGCCATTCTCTTTATACTGCTCTGTCCCCTGTTGTACCACAACGTAACATAACGTGAAAAAGATGGCGACTTCAATCTGATAAACAAAGAGAGGAAATGCAGAGAGGACAATGTGAATTTAAGGGGAGGCTTTGCTGAACTTGCATCTCCTGCGGATACAATCTTCATCTAACAGTTGCAAGGCGGGATACAGTCACTGCAGTGGAATAGGAAGTGAAACAAATGTAGCGTGAAATGTAGCACTTGTTGAAACAATGTTTCTTTAAAGAAGCAGAATTTGGAGATTCAGGAACGCTATGAAGATTTCGGTGAGTTTCAGTGATTTTGGATGATGTGTTCTATTGTGGGTGGCAACAAGGGACTCTGGTGATCAGGGTTAATAGCAATGAACCCACAAACGAGGTTTGCATAATCTATCCTATTTGTCGTTCTGGGGTTTCTCTGGTGCCCTGAGGACTCCCCAAGACACCAGCACTATTCAGGGAGACATGAAGGACCACACACACCACAAAATGGCCACAACCCATACACTATCACTCATGCTGAGAGTTTTCCACTCCTCTGGATTCCTAAAGCCTAGGCCATTTAATATTAATACTAGAGGCCTTTTGGAAGCTCTGTCGGAAGTATGGTCACATGTAGTTAATTGATGTCAGTGTTTCCCTTTCCTTATGTGCCGCTCCTCTTTCTGCATCCCCTCTTTGATAACATACTGCAAGGTGGTAGTGAACCCTGATGTTCACCATATAGATTACTCGATGTTTGCAAATATTGGGATCTGGGATTAGGCCATTCATAGATAAATCTCAACACAGCATGATTGAGGTCAAAATGGTGGATTTCTGATTGTTGGAGTCTGTTACTGAAAATATGGAAAAAGGAGAAGGCCCACTTTTGCTAATGCATGAATATGGAGGAAAATCTGCAGAATCGTACAGCGTTAGAAAATGTTTATGATGTTTATGATGTCCAAATAGAGAGCCAAGGATAGAGAGGATGCTGGGGTGCAAGGTCAGGGTCGAGCAGAAACATTTATTGATAATGCAGCTGGAAGTAGAAGGCCACAACACGAAAGCTTGAGCTATAACTTTATAACACACTCACAGGGAGGGCGCACATTCTGATCATTCTGATCCACGTTCACAAGGGGAAGTGTACATCATGGTGGTTTTGGAAAGGGAACACAATAAGCTTTGATGCTGGAAGGCCAGCAGCTGTGCAAGGGAGTATAGACTGAAATGTTTCCAAGCATGGAGCTAGCTGAGGAAGGACGTACTGATAGGCTTCCGGGCACTGTGGTTATTAGCAAATGTGTCTATGACAGATGTGTAACCTTCGCTTTTCTGTAAATGCATAATTAGATGCTTTCCCAAGGAGAAATATTGCTTTGTGCTCATGCAAGTAGAGATAACAATGTACCAAGTAAGCGCTTAAATCAATATGCATGACAAGTCATAAGATGCATTCAAGGCATTTTGAAACTATCAAAGAAGTTGTTTGTGATGACAAAGTTGAGTGCAGTATCAGTCACTGAGCTGTGCTCATAAATAGTCATATTATTTGCCAAACAGAGTTGTGTTGTTCTTTCATTTCCTGACCCCACAACATCTGGCATAGCCAGCCAGGAGCCGTCTTCTCTTCCCAGGACTGCGGCTGAAGGAAGCACCGCCTGCACTGCTTGAATAGAACACTGCATGCAAATCAGGTGAGCATACACCTGCCTATTCAAACAAGCGGTTGGGGTTCCAGATGTTGCTGTCCTAAAGGGTGAGGAGAGGTTGGGCTTCGTACCTTATTATTTTTAATTACATGATTCTTTTTGGCAACTATAATGTGAGGGAATGCATGCATGATTTATGTGGTGTTTAAATGCAATATTATGTTGTTATGCTACAAATGAATTGTGATTTCCCGGTCAGACCGGAAGACTAGCTAGTACAACAGGCAGCAGCGCATTACCCAGATGGGAAGCCCCTGAAACAGACATTAATTTTGGGAATGCCTAGCTGGTATCCCGGTTAGATCCGGAGGGTTAGAGTAGAAGTAGTGAGGTGGACCGGGTAACAAGTGTGAATTCTGACATAGTAAGAGACGGTCACTTTACCAGCGCCAGCAGACCTTGCTCTGAATGAGTCAGATGCCCGGCTCACCAAATTCCCAGATTTAACATATCTGGAAGGCGTCTTTGAAGGAGAGCGACCAAGGCTGAGGGATCAGTGGGGAGTACAACGTTTAGGTAAGGGGACAACCCGATAGTTGATGTGAGTTGACTTTGCACTGAGCACGGTCAGACCCTTGGTTGCAAATCTGAAAAGCTCAACAGTAATAAGTGGATGCAGATTATGAGTGAGAAAGAGGACGAAAAGAGTATAGTGTTTTACAGTCATAAGGGACAAGTTATAGAGAAATGGCAGGTGTCCCCACCAGTTGTCACGCAGTCAGATAGTGAGGAGGAGAGGGTGCGGGATCTCTGCCATATTTTTGACATCCCAATAGACACCCCTCAAGTGTCCCGCAAGTGGGGAATTATTAGTGTAGATAAAAACACAGGAGGCCAGAATAAAACATTCCAGAGTAAGTGAAGATTGATAACAAGTCCCTATGAGTGAGGTTGATGGTTCTCTGTGGCAGGAAACAGATACCATTGAGTTAAAAGTAGTATTTAAATGGGATCACGGGCAACCCCCATGCCCATGCAACACTCATATAATACATTATTTTAAGTGAAAACAAGAAAAGGACAAGGAAAGGACAAAACAGGAAGAAAAGGCCGCCGCTAAGCTGGTGCAACAAAACTTAAGAAACCAAGTACAGAAGGGGCACTCATGAATGCGCCACCAACAACTGTTGCAATGCCAGTGCAGGTACAGGCACCAGGAGGACAACCAGTAAGTGATACGAGGGCAGAGAAGTTTTACAGGAGAGCAATCGTCGACACAAGGGAAAAGACAAGGAAGCTATAGAGCAGGACAACAATGTTATTACTGTGGAAAGATGGGCAATTTTGCAAGAGAATGCAGGGCCAGGAAAAATTATGAGAGAGCACAAGTTTGGAATGCACCGCAGGGGCAGATGAGGCCTCAACCGGTGCAATGGGAGCCCCAGCAACAGGCAATGCAGGGGCCCCTGCAGGGCCCTCAAGCCCAGTGGGTTGCACCACAGGGGCCAATGTCGCAGGGTGGACCCCAAGGTGTCAGCAACATTATGGGAGGACAAGCACGGGTTCAGGGGGTGGGAAGAGTAACAGTGCAAGGAGGCAACCCCTTTTATGCATCACCCCAAATATTAGGGGAAACGTAAACTCAAAATGATACCCATTGACAGAGCCCACAGATGGCTACTGTGTGTCCAATACTATCGGTAACCCACAGGTCAGATGAGGAACCCACTGTGACGGGAGCCATAAAAAGTCACCCCTACAGGTTTTTAATCGACACTGGGGCCACCAAATTGTGTATAAAGAAAGAAACACTACCACTTTCTTGTAACTCAATGGACACACAAGGTTTTTCTGTGGCTGTGAGGAGGGTTCCATTCAACAAATCAGTAAGCATGATTGTAGGAGATACACAAATTGAAGGGCCACTAATATATTCTCCAGAGTCACCAATCAATCTTCTTGGGAGAGACCTAATGAGCAAATTGAACATGACCATCTCTTTCCTGGAGGATGGGTCAATGGTATGTTACACACCAGGTGTCACACCAAGCAGAATACTGTCCGTCATAGCTCATGAGGAGCTAGGCAGCAGGTCAGAGCAGTTCCTGTTGACACAGAGGCTTTTTTGAAAGGCATTTATGCCTTAATAGCACACACACCAGCGCTTCGAAGGAAAACAGTGCAATTACCAAAGGAACTGCTGTTCAGACCTTACGAGCCTGTGGATCCCATATCTGAAATGATATTGGAAATATCTGCCCTTAAAATAAAATCAACATAGGCCGTGCTAATGGCAGTTGACAGGAAACAGGGAATGTGTGCATCGATTGTAGTCACAGATCCCGGGGTTAAATTAAGGGATATTTCAGATGAAGAAGTATTTGATGATTGCCCATGAACTGAGATAGTTGTGTTTGACATGGACATTGCCATTATAGTACAGTTACAATACAGGACAGTGTCCAGACACGCACAAGACAGAACAATAATAGAAAAAGATTTGGAAAAAGTACCAGAAGTGTTGTGGACAAAGGGCCATATGACATGGGACTGATCGAAGGGGCTGAATCTGAGAAAATTACATTGAATTCTGGTGCAATACTGCCTAGGATACGCCAGTACCCCTTGTGCAAAGAGGCAGAAAAAGACATCCTACCTACAATCCAAGCGTCACTTGTGTAGGGAGTAATATATGAGAGGTCAACACCGTGCAATACACTGATTTTTCCGATATGCAAGGCCAAGGGGGGATCTTGGAGAATGATTCAGGATTTGCGCTCCCTAAATTATGTAGTGATACCAGAATTTACAGTGGTACCTGACCCATCAGCCATACTGACAAACATTCCTAAAGGTGCCACTTATTTTTCCGCGGTCGATTTGAAAAATGCATTGTTCAGCATTCCATTGCATTCTGACAGGCAATATTTGAATGGATTCATATTTAGAGAGATGCTATATTGCTATAGAAGGCTCCCCCAAGGTTTCTGTAAGTCCCCAAACATTTTTAACAGAACAGTGAAAAAGGATTTAGCAATTATAAAATGCAAGAGTACTCTGTTACAATACATGGATGATATCATGGTTTGTAGCGCTACTGAAGACATATGTAGAGACAACACCATTGGTCTCCTCTGAATGCTTGCAGAAAAAGGTTACAAAGTGGACAAAAATAAATTGCAATTCGTGCAGACAGAGGTCCACTATTTGGGACAGTTAATATATAAAGATGGGAGTAGGGTGACACCGGACAGACTAGAGAGCATCAGGAACATGCTTAAGCCTACAACCAAAAAACAAATGCAAAAGTTTTTAGGACTCTGCAATTATGTGAGGCAGTGGGTATTCGATTACGCCACTCTGAGCGCACACCCTCTAACTGCCGTTAAGGGAGTCCCACACAAATGCAAACAAAATTGACTGGACTGACGAGAGGGAGACAGCCTTCCTGGAGCTAAAGAGAGCAATCACAAATGCTCCAGTGTTAGGTACACCTGATTATAATAAAACATTCTACCTCTTCTGTCATTGTAATGGAATGATGATGACAGTGGTACTAACTCAAAAGACATCTATGGGACACAAACCAATTGCCTACTACAGTGGGCTGCTAGATCCCGTCATGAAAGTGCATTATCCATGTGAGCAAGCACTGGCTACAGCAGCTTCTAAAGTCCAGAAAAGCACCACCATACTGATGGGATCACATTTGACACTGTATGTAGAGCATCTTGCAAAAAAGCAAGAGCACCCTTACATCTTAATGGGTATCTGGTTATGAAGTAATACTTTCAATACCATCACTGCAAGTGTTTCAATGTCACACAGTTAATCCAGCAACGTCTTTGCACACCCAGTTTCTGACGATTAACAAGTACATGACTGTGCCAATTATACCCCAGAAGATGAGAGTAAGGTGGGAGAAGACCCCATCCCTGGGAGCACATTGCTCTTTGTTGATGGTTCCTCTTTCATAGATCAGGAAACAGGGATTAGGCATTCTGGGGCACCCGTTGTAAGAGCCAAACAGCAGTGATCATCTGACACCTTACAGATAGTAAGTCAAATACCACTCCCTTCCCATTTCTCAGCACAAACTGCAGAATTAGTGGCCATCATTGAAGGGCTGCAGCAAGCTGAAGGACTAGAGGTTACCATTTATTCAGATTCAGCATATGCCACCACCACTGTGCATTCCAGCATTTACAGGTGGATGGGAAAGGAGGGGATTTCTTAAATCTGATGGATCCTCTGTAATGCATAAAGATTTATTGGTGCAATCGATAAAGGCTTTAACTCTATCATCTAAGGTAGCAGTTTTAAAATGTGCAGCACACACCAATCAGCAAGACTTTGTCTCCAGGGGTAATGCCTTGGCAAACTGGGCAGCAAAAGAAGCAGCTAAGACATCTCCAAATTATAGTGAACAAGATGAACACGCATTAGAGATGATGACAAGCAGACAACAAAATGCTACTGAATTACCACCCCCATATACAGAGACAGCACAATTACATTTACGCAAATTGCAAGAACAAGCACTACCTCATCAAAGGGAGCTGTGGGAACAGCGAGGGTGTGTACAGTCACAAACAGATGTAATCTATAGGCAAGGAAGGACAGGTAAACCAGTAATGCCACAAGCCCTGTTATTACAGCCCTAGGGCAACTACACCTCCCTGCACACACTGCCAGGGAATATCTTCTTGCTACGCTGCCGACAGATTGGTTCATTTCACAATTATCTGCAATGATTACTATGTACATTGCAGAATGTGCAGTATGCCAACAATATAGCCCTAAACCCACACTAAAAGTAATTACTTCAACAATACCACGTCCAACAAAAGATCTACATTTAGATTTTGTTGACATGATTGAGAGATGTAACAATTACAGATACCTTATTGTGGTGGTCTGCCCTTTTTCAAGGTGGATCGAGGCAGGACCATGTGTACATAATGATGCTAAAGCAGCAGCCAATTTTCTGAGAAGAGAGGTGATACTTAGGTGGGGAATCGCAGAGGCAATCCACTGAGAACACAGCACACACTTTGTTAATGCAATGTTTCAGCACATTTGCACCTCTCTAGGAATAAAGCATAAATTGTCATCTGTTTATCGTTTCCAAAGTAATCGCATAGTGGAATGCCTTAACGGCCTTTTAAAAAATAAAATCAGTAATATATATGCCACACTGCTGAGAAACTGGCTATATTGCCTTCCACTAGCTTTACATGGCCATAGAAACCAACCAGGAAGTGATCATCACTTGACCCCCTCCAGATAGTGACAGAGCATCCTATGCTGACTCCCTTAACAAGAGCTCGACAGAAGACAGATGCTCAAAAGACAGCTGAAGTTTTAGGACAGGTGATGAACTGTTATTTATCTCAGTTATTGAAGTCTGTCAAGTTCTTCTCTAAACAGGTGATGGGACAGGAGAAGTGCACGACCGCAGCCCAGCAGGCCAGTCCAATTTCCGTGGCCCAACAAGTGTATGTCCGCAATTTTGTATGACGATGGAGGGACAGCACGTTCGAGGGCCCCTACTTAGTTAACCATAGCACTCCCACAGCAGTGAAAGTGGAGGGCAGGAAGCCATGGATACATCTGTCAGATGTTCAATTGGCTCCTGCTTTATGTCATGCATCGTCATCTTCACAGTAACTTTTAGAGGAGGGCAAAGAGAAAGACGAAGGACAATGTCCCCTTTAACAATGCCAGCAGAGTTCCTATTCAACACTGTTAGCGGACAGTTATGTATTTTAATTTAGTTCTTCTGTTCATGTCTTGTTATGTTAGCAATTGCATTTCAATGGAATTCTAGCCCATGCATGGCAATATGTCAGTATACTAGGCACTTGCAGAGAGAAGTATGAAAATGTATCCCATAATATCCATGTTAGTTTGTTAGATAATATGTGGTACCAGCATATGACAGAGATAGGCATGCAGACTACTAATAAGTCATGTTTTGTTTGTTCTCTGATTCCACATGCTAGTGTCATAGACAGGCTGAAATCATCAAAAGGGGTACCCCCGAATATTACTCAATGTTTATTACACCTGTATCTTTCTAGAATGCGAGCACGGATGCAACCCTTACAGAAAAAGAAGGGAACATTCTTAGTAAAAACCACATAATATGAGGAGGAATTTAGTCGATTTAATCAATGTCCTAACAGACAGCAAAGAGTTAACAGTAAAGTTACAAACAATGGCTGAAACAGGGGTCATGAGGTATAAGAGTAAGAAATTGAAAACTAGAATATTAGAGCTGGTTTTCCTGGGAATATCATGGCCCACACTTTTCTGTAAGAACTACTCAGCCACACCTATGCCCCAGGATTGTCTAGAGAGGCCATATTTTCAAGTCAATGGATCAGTATACGTCCATGGTCAGTGGCACCATGGCACAACATTTGGATGTAGAGCTCTCTTGGGGAATCATAGTGACAATAGCAAGCAACTAAGATGTCAGGCTATACGGGAAGAAAATATATCTAGATTAACCTAGGTAGAAATGCTATCCTCTCTTCAAGCAGGTAGAACACCAGTTGTTTTCTTTTTATGTTTCAGGGGGAATAGAACGGTCCCGGTGGGGAGGAACATCAATTGCATCACCACAAGGTATAATGCTGACATGCAATGGGGCACCTCCAGTCTGATGGACTACTATTGGCAGAGCGGAGAATGACTGTATACGCGACTTCCTTCCGGATGGAGAGGTCTCTGTTCTTTGGTTACTGTTCACCCCCCCTCCTTGGTGATTCCAGGGGTGGACATTTCAAAGTTACATGACCATCCCATGAGCCGTCCAACTACCTTGCTACGCCATTATTGGAAGAAGAGATCTGCAGATCATTTAGGCACTACAACCTGGAAAGACGTTCCAGAAGAGCACAGGTTGTTCAGTGATGCCCAGATGTTCTTCAGAAGCATCTTCCCATTCGTCCAAGCAAGGAAACTGCCCGCTGGCTGCAAATAACCCGATGGGAACTGATGAAAACATCAACGAGACTGAAGATGGTTTCAATGCAGTCAAGGAAGAAATGCGGGCAGTGAGGGTGATGCTGATGCAACATAGGTATGTGCTAGACGTGATGACAGACATGAAGGGTGGAGTTTGTGGCAAAACTGGAACTGCCTGCTGTACGTACATGCCATCTAATGATGCAGACAACAGAACAATAAAGGAGGCCACACAGACTCTACATAACCTTTGGAAGAAGATGGCAGACGAGGAGGGTCCCCCCGACAAATGGTTTTCAGGGTGGTTTGTATGGGTGCCATCCTGGTTGTCAGGACTGTTTAAGGGGTTAGTCCTGATCTTTGTGGTGATCCTATTGATTTTATGTATCTTCTAGGTAGTGGTAGGATTCTCCAAGAGGGTTAGCCAGAAGTTGAGTGGGATGTTCGCTATTAGGGCAGTCAGGAAAGTGTAGGAGGATGAGGACAACATATATACACTAATGAATGTATGTAGCAGGGAAGGTGAGGAAGTAGTTGAAAGTTCAACTAAAGGGGGGGATGTTACTGAAAATATGGAAAAAGGAGAAGGCCCACTTTTGCTAATGCATGAATTAGGAGGGAAATGTGCAAAATCGTACAGGGCTGGAAAAGAATACAGGCCTAAAATGTGTATGATGTCCAAATAGAGAGCCAATGATAGAGAGGATACTGGGGTGCAAGGACAGGGACGAGCAAAAACATTTATTCATAATGCAGCTGGAAGTAGAAGGGCACAACATGAAAGCTTGAGCCATAACTTGATAACACACTCACAGGGAGGGTGCACATTCTGATCCATGTTCACAAGGGAAAGTGTACATCATGGTGGTTTTGGAAAGGAAACACAATAAGCTTTGATGCTTGAAGGCCACCAGCTGTGCAAGGGAGGATAGACCGAAATGTTTTCAAGTGTGGAGTTAGCTGAGGAAGGACATACTGATAAGCTTCAGAACGTGAGATCAAAAGGCACTGTGGTTATTAGCAAATGTGTCCATGACCGATGTGTAACCTTCACTTTTCTGTAAATGTGTAATTAGATGCTTTCCCAAGGAGAAATATTGTTTTGTGCTAACGTAAGTAGAGATAACAATGTACCAAGTAAGTGCTTAAATCAATATGCATGAGAAGTGATAAGACACATTCATGGTATTTTGAAACTATAAAAGCAGTTGTTTGTGATGACAAAGTTGAGTGTGGTATCATTCACTGAGCTGTGCTGCCCTCCCGGCCGTTATTCATAAATGCTCATATTATTTGCCAAACAGAGTTGTGTCGTTCTTTCATTTCCTGACCCCACAACAAGTTATAGGCACAGTATGAAAATGTCCAGCAAGCACTGTCAGAACTGTGCAAGCTCACCTATACTTTATTATTATTTTGTTCAGCGTTGACAGTCCTTCTACATATGTGGGCTTTGTCAGTGCTTTGGGCACATCTCTTGTCTCTAGAGGATGGTATACAGGTCGTGAGTTTGAGACTCATAGCCATCTTAAACTACGGCATGCTGCTGGTACCCAGACAGGAATATTTGGCCAGAAAGGAGTATATGTCATTGTCAAGGAGAACAACATAATCCTACTTTGGTCCAAGCTAGAGTAAAATGAGATGCATGCTGGTCAGTGCCCACAAAAATACTTAATTTGCTTCAAGAACATAATCACAGTGTTACTCTTCAAGTTACTACTTCCAGAATCTGGGTGCTGGGCATGAATCCAGATCCCAGAGAGAAAGGGACTTTGATTGAGCATCTAGGCAGCCAAACAATGGTTTGTAGGGTAAACTGGGGAGAAACTGGCAGGGTTGGTTTGGCTGTTTATTCCCAATAACAATATAAACACGAGAATGGGAACAAGGAGCTAATAAAGATTCAGCACCTGCACTCCTAAACCGGAATCAATAAACTAGAAAAGGTGTCGTTCCTATAGGAAGTAAGGAAAGAAGGGAGGTTGGAACTTAAAGGTTACAAAGGAATCCTTATGATCAAGAATTGGTGCCCCCACACCTCAGTGGGAGTACTTTTGCCCCTAGTCTGGCCTGCCAGACTATATGGGCAATTTAGAAACTTTACACACTTTCACAAACTCAAACCCTTATGGAACCAACATCCTGCTATGGTGAGGATGCATCAAAGATATTATCATCTTTTGTAATGAGAAAACTGCCCTTGCCTTTTATTTTGCATGTGGATCAATTCTCACAGTCCTGCTTTACGATTCACCAAATCAATTTCAGACAAGGAACTGTCTTTCTTTGATCGCATTATCTTTATTAATGAGCGCACAATATCCATGAATACCTTCAGAAAAAAACAAAAAACACAGATTGCAACAGCCTGTTACTGTATGACAGTAACTATCCTAAGGCTCTATGAGACATTCTACCTTAAGACCAATTCCTACATCTCAGATGGAACTGCAGCACACTGAAGGATTGTGATATCCAGGCCAATGGCCTAAGCACCAGTCTCTCCTTATGTAACTGCCCTTCTAACATCATGGTCTCCGTTGACATAGATCCCCAGGTATTTGAGACTTGACGGTGTACATGGATGGGGAGGTCAGCTATCGCTGCACTTGTATGCTCATGGGAATGGGGCAGGAGCTTGCTGTTATCCCAACATACCTTATAATCTGACAGCACCGCAAAGTCAGAAAGGATGTCGAGTAATGTCGAGAGTGAGCTTGGAAGGTCTGTGAAGGTAAGCAGGGCATCGTCTGCATAAAGATAGATTGTGGATTGTGGACTTGCCACCCGATATGAGTGGCGTGTGTCAGACAATGGCCGCCAGTGCTCCATAGCCAAAAAGAACAGCAGTGGAGACAGCGGGCAGCCTTGACGAGACCCCCGTCTAATGGGGAACAGGTCAGCCAGGAAGCCTCTGCAGTCACCTGTGCCGTAGGTGATTCGTAAAGCCAGCGGACTTTGGCTATAAAGTCATCACCCAGGCCGAAGCGTTGCAGAATCCGAAAAAGATACCACCATTCAATCCTGTCAAACACCTTTTCAGCATCTGGGGTGAGAGCAAGGGCATCGCCCTGTAAGTCTCTGTCTGACCATAGGGTGTGTTCAAGAGTGCAGAGATGATTCCTGGATGAATGACCACCTGCGTGTGGTCTATGAGGGCCAGGATCACATTCCAAAGGAGGGCCACTAGGACCCCCGCCAGAATCTTTATATCCTTGTTGAGCAGAGAGATGGGCGGGTAGCTCCCACAGAGCAACAGATCCTTCCCCTGCTTAGGGAGGACTGCTACTGTTGCCTTGTTGGAGATGGAGCCTAAGGACCCATGTGTTCTGTTTCACAAACGGCCTCCTACAGGGACTCAACCACATCCTCACCTGTCTATTTATAGAATTCCCCAGGAGCCTTATGATAGGGGAGTATAGAGATGGGTTGTGCGATCTCTGTTTTACTGAATTTGCCCACTAATTACCTCTTGCCATCATCTTTGATTCTGAGTATGGATACGTCATCAAGAAACTCAACTAGTTATATGGGATCCTCTTCTGTCTCTGGGGGTAAAGTCTGCAAATTCACAGACAATATCTTGCGAACGGGTAGGGATAGTGCCAACTGTGGTTTTGATAGCTAGAATGGCTGTGTCAACTTCCTGTGGTCGCAACTGTGCCTCAAAGAGGCAGCCTGCCTTCTTCCCTTGCTCCTAATGGTGTCCCTTCAGCCGTTGAACAGTGTATTTCGCCTTAGAGGTATAAGGGGCATTTAGGTCCATTTAGGCCCATTCAAAATGATGGAGGCCAGCGGGTGAGCAGTCTGTGGAGTAAAGGCAGCTGAGCGTCGCAATCGACCCTTCTGTCCCACTTGGTCACTCTGTCCACCTTAAACTGCCATTGCTCCCCTTCCTATGCCCCATTGGACAATGCACCTGTGAGACCAAGAGACTGGACTCTGCCATGGACATTCCTCCACCATCACCCCAGCCCATTTCACACACCCCTACTCTTATTAGCACAGAAATAAACACCCTTGAATCACCAAACAATCTGGAGTCAGTCTGTGCTTTCACAAATGTGTAATTGCAACATCTCTGAAATATAGCAATGTCAATGTACTCGTTCACCTAACAATGTTATACAGCTGTAGGCCAGGAGTAAACATAGCAGAGGGCACAAATTGGGACCCAGATCTGTGAAATGGAAAGCCAAAGTGACAAGTCAGGGTCCATACACAGATTGAAAAATGCAGACTTATGCTAGGTCCTACAAAAGTATGAGATGTGGAAAGCAGTTCCATCCTCTTACCTGTGTTTCACTGGAAGTATTGCATGATGATGTTGTTTTGGTTGTTTTCATCTTCTTCTTCTGCCTCCTCTTCTTCACTGTCCACAGGCTCCACAGCTTCCACAAGACCAGCATCAGTCCCATCCTCCTGCAGAAAAGGCACCTGGCGTCGCAAAGCCAGGTTGTGCAACATACAGCAGGCCACGATGATCTGGCACACCTTCTTCGGTGAGTCGTATAGGGAGCCACCTGTCAGATGGAGGCACCGGAATCTGGCCTTCAGGAGGCCGAAGGTGCGCTCCATTATCCTCCTAGCTCGCCCATGGGCCTCATTGTAGCGTTCCTCTGCCCTTGTCCTAGGATTCCTCCCTGGGGTCTGTAGCCATGACAGGTTGGGGTAACCAGAGTCACCTGCAAATATCGAGGGACAACAGTTAGACATCCTCCAAACATTAGGGAATATCCCATACCCAGACAGCAAACGAAACTGTGTGGGGATTTTAGGCTCACCTATTAGCCACACACAGTGCCTCTGGAGTTGTCCCATCTCATAAGGGATGCTGCTATTCCTCAAAATGTAAGCGTCATGCACTGAGCCAGGATACTTGGCATTCACATGGGAGATGTACTGGTCTGCCAAACACACCATCTGCATATTAATAGAATGGTAGCTTTCCTGGTTTCTGTACACATGTTCATTCCTGCGGGGGGTACAAATGCCACATGTGTACCATCAATGGCACCAATGATGTTGGGTGTATGTCCCAGGGCATAGAAGTCCCCTTTGACTGTGGGCAAATCCTTCACCTGATGGAAAACGATGTAGCTGCACATGTGTTTCTGAAGGGCAGATAACACTCTGGACAACACGTTAGAGAACATTGGCTGGGACATCCCTGATGCCATGGCTACTGTTGTTGGAAAAGACCCACTGGCCAGGAAATGGAGTACTGACAAGACCTGCACTAGAGGGGGTATTTCTGTGGGATGGCGGATAGCTGACATCAGGTCAGGCTCCAACTGGGAACACAGTTCCTGGATTATTGCACAATCAAGTCTGTAAGTGATAATTATGTGTCTGTCTTCCATTGTCGACAGGTCCACCAGGGGTCTGTACACCGGAGGATGCCGCCATCTCATCACCTGCCCCAATGGACGTGCCCTATTGAGGAGAACGGTGAGCAGGGGATCATACAACACATAGGTTTCACAAGGCTGTTTAGCACTAGCGTTAAAATTTCTCTATGTGCCTTTGTCTGTCCGTATTCCTGGCCTAAATAGGTGTGACACAGGTATTTGGCCTGCCATGTGGCCCCCTGAAAGGGAGGCTGCCTGACTTGTAAGGTGGGACAAGGGAAAATGATGTAACTGCGCTGGTGCTGTACACCGTCGCTGTAGGCAGTCGAAGACTGCGGCGCAATTCAGAATTGGTTATCATTGGGTCCTATGGGTTCCAGGAGCCAATGACGATGTACACCGGCAGTGATGGTACGCTCCACCGTGGACGTGACCGCCATTTTCTATCAGTTCCCTCACTTGATACCTGACCTTCAACAGGAGAGGACCTACACTGCAAGTGCTGCTGTGACCTGTGTCTGGAAGCGACAATAGCTACAGTGTCAGGGGAAAGGGCCCCTACCTTCACTGCGGAGGATTTGGAGAAACTGGTGGATGGGGTCCTCCCCCAGTACACGCAACTGTACAGTCCTCCAGACAAACAGGTGAGTAAACTGTGTGCATGGTCGATGGCACATGATTGTATGGAGTGTTGTGGATGGAAGAGACTGGAGGGGGGGACAGGCCAGCACGTGAGGATGGTGTGTGTATGTATGTCTGGGCCATGGTGGAAAGGTTTGTAGGCAATGTGTGAGAAGAACTGTACAGGAGAGTAAAATCCATTATAACTTTACTTTTCCTCTAGGTCAGCGCCCACCAGAAGAAGGGGATTTGGCGTGCCATCGCCAAGGAAGTGCGGACCCTGGTGGTCTACCATAGACGGAGCACCTACTGCCGGAAAAGATGGGAGGACCTGCGCCGCTGGAGCAAGAAGACGGCGGAGGCCCAGCTGGGGATGGCCTCCCAACGCGGAAGGGGTGCCTGTCGCACCATGACCCCTCTGATGTTCCGGATCCTGGCGGTGGCATATCCGGAGTTGGATGGGCACTTGAGGGCATCACAGCAGCCACAAGGGGGGGAGTACACTCTCATTCAGCTGACTATGCATGCATTCCGAGGTGTCTGGGTGGTGGAGGTGGGCTGTGGGTTCCCCTAGGCCAGGGCAGACGCGCAAAGGTAGATCCATTGATTTGCAGCCTCATTCCCTGTCCAACCCCAAAGGTGGTATTTGCTCTCTACACCTAGTCAGGCTCCTATGGCTTCCAGCTGTGCATAATATGGTTCTCGTCAGAGTCCCTTATGGGCATGTGCTTTTCCCCTGCCCTGTCAGTGCATGGCTCAGTGCATAGGGCTGCTTCCTGTGTGTTGTGTCCGCCAACGGTAGTGGTGTTGCATGCATTGACCATGTGTCTCCTCTGTCTCCCACCATCTGGCGGAGGAGCAGTGGCACCAGAGCAGGAGGTAGCTGCAATCCACATGGCCCTGGAGGGTGCAGTAACTGAGTCAGAAGGCACCAGTGCGACGGAGGCCGAGGGGAGCTCCACAACGGGGACAGGAGCAGACACCAGTGACAGCGACTCCTCCTCTGATGGGAGCTCCCTTGCGGTGGCAGGCACCTCTGTGCCCACCGCATCAACAGGTACAGCCACCACCCCCCCTACCAGCACCGCCCTCCCAGCAGCCCCTCATCGAGTTTCCTGTGCCCGCTCACCCAGGAGGGTGGGCATCTCCTTCGCCCCAGGCACCTCAGCCACTGCCCTAGTCAGCCCTGCTGCCCTCAGTGAGGAGGCTGTTGACCTCCTAAGATCCCTCACTGTTGGGCAATCTACCATTTTGAAAGACATCCAGGGTGTTGAGAGGCATTTACAGCAAACAAATGCATACCTGGAGGGCATTCATTCTGGCCGGGCGGCCCAAGAGAGAGCATTTCAGGCTCTGGCTTTAGCACTGATGGCAGCCATTGTCCCTGTGTCCAGCCTCCCCCCTCCAACTTCCTCCACCCAGACCCAATCCCCTGTACCTCAGCCTATCCCAAGCACATTGTCATGCTCATCTAAAGATACATCCTGTTTTCCATGTCTCCTTGTTAAAGAACAGTCCTCCAAATTTACGTCAAAACTCCCCTCCAATTCCTATCCAGATTAGCTCTGCAGAAGAGTATGAGGTCAATCAAATCTTAGATTCCAAAATCCGTAATGGCCAGCTTTATTATCTAATTGATTGGAAAGGTTATGGTCCAGAGGAACGATCCTGGGAGCCGCACAAGTATGTACATGCTTCAAGATTAGTGAGAAACCTTTATAGAACCTACCCAAGCAAACCTAAATTGGAGAACTGTTCCTTGAGGGGGAGTACTGTCATGACCACACAAACTTGCCAAGTCAAATCAAAGAAGTGCATGAGAAAAGCAAAGAGATATCCTCAGTGGAGACAGCAAAGCCCAAACTGGAAGAAGGTTTGCAGAGTAATCTTGCGCTTATTTCAAAGGAAGAATCAAGAAAAGAAGATCCAAGATGGCCGCTGTGAGTCCTGAAGGTTAGTTACAGTTCTAGTCTTGCATTCGGTTGGTTGCTAGGTTACGAGCTCTCCAGCTGAAAGCCTTGCACTTCAACTGAGGTCTGACAGGAATCAGCTGTGTGGAGAGAGAGCGCGCTTCAGAACAGAAACTCCTGTGAGGTAAAATTACATTTGAAGATTATATTACAGAAAACGGATAAATATTGTCAAGGTTTATTCGAAGAGTTTGATAGTAGACCGTTCCCGTGGAAGTCGGCAATGCTACAGAGTTAATGTATGAATTAACGTTATGTTTACAAGGTTCTTGTTTAAGATATTAAAGTCAAAGAAAAAACTAACTTTAAAAGAGCAAGTATCTACAAATGTCAAGGTTATAAACAAAGGCCAAGTTTAAAGGAGAAACGAACTGTTAACAAATAAGCATTTACAAATTCAATGGTAATAAACCAAAATAGAGTTTAAAAGAGAAACAAACTTAAATAAACAAGCATTTACAAATACAAGTTATCAACAAATGTCGAAGTAAGAAAGGAGAAACGAACTTTAATAAACAAGCATTTAGAAATACAAGTATTGACAGAAGTCACAATAAGACAGGAGAAATTATATAACATCAGCTGATTTGAAGAATGCATTATCACCAACTATATATATATATAGCAACATAAAACCAATCTCTAACAAAGATTGAGAAGTTCTTCCAGAATCAGTAATAAGCATTTTTTTAAGAAGAGCTATCATTTATAGAGAGAAGCAAGGCTACAGAGAACTCAGGGTGAGTGAAGAAATAATAGAATTAAAGAGAATTAAGTGTTGAGAGTAGAAAGTGAAAAACTGATGTTGTATGTCCCTAGTAATTGCGACTGTGACTCTTGCAGGTGCTGTATCCAATCTTAGATGTGAAAAGGCAGACTGAGTACTGGCGTTCATCCTCTCTGTGGCAGTCTCTCTATCATCCCATTCCCCTTTCCCCCTCCGGGGTACTCAGCACGAACGATTAATATTTGTTGTGAGTAGCTCGGGTCGGGACTGAGGAGTTATCTTCTGCTTCTGAGGAAATCGAATTGAAGTATCCTGACAGATTGAAGTGCCCTCACCCTAATTTTAGGGAAAAAAATGATTTCCTCCTGAGCAGAATGGCAGAAGGAATTGATATAAAAGCATTAGCCACCGTTTTGGAAGGGTTACAGAAACAATTAAATAACACCATAGAAGAAACAGTCCAAATAAAACAGCGAATAAATGAGTTAGGGAACACCGCTAAATCAAATGAATACGAAATTTCCTAGCTATCGTGAAGGAAAGTTTCAATTCTATTAAGGACACGGAGGCGAGGATTATGCAAATCTTTCTTCACTCTTTATTCAACAGCAAGTTCAAAGTTAAACAAAACATGAACAGAAAAACTACAAGTTCCATGAGCCCGCCGCCATGGTAACGAGTATCCAATGAGGTGCCCTCCTTCACGTCAGTATAAATGGCCCGAGACACGTCACACTTCCTCGACTTCACTGCGGAAGGAATCCTGGTAGAGTCAATTGGTCGTAGTTTCGGAACCTAAAAAATAGGTGTAATTAGATGCAAATCCGATAGAACACAGGAAACCTACCAAAGGCAACAAAGTTATGAACTCTAAAACACATATAAATTAAAATATATCTGAATCAAGTGTTTACCTGAAAAATTAAAAATATGAGCAGAATAACCAATAAACAAAGGCATAAACGCAAGTATACTACCTTGCTACGCAGATAGATGTAATCGGGAGGGAACATATCCGCGAAATGTATGTGGGTGGGATAATCCTCGCCTCCGTGTCCTTAATAGAATTGAAACTTTCCTTCACGATAGCTAGGAAATTTCGTATTCTATCACAGGACCGGAGGCGAGGATTATGCAAGTTCAAAGCTTACTTACCACCAGTGCGGCTGCGTCGTGAATTGGTTTAAAGTAAAACTTCTTAAAAGTAGACTCTGAAGACCAATCAGCAGCATGCATGATGTCCTCCAACCTGCCCCCCACTTGTATGGCTTTGGAAGCCATAGCTCCCCGAGTAGAATGAGCCCCAAAAACTCGAATATCTATACCTGCCTCAGAGAGAACCCACCGAATCCATCTGGCAATGGAGGGAGAAGAAACCGCCCTAAACGGCTTCTTAATAGAAATCAACAATTGAGTCTCACCTGGAGGTCTACAAGAACTGGTCACTTCCTCATAGACTTTGAGACATCTAACCACACATAGCCTCGGGGAATCAGGAAAAACGGGATAGGACACCGACCTGGTATTATTCTTTGTTCTCCTTGCAATAGTAAACGTGACTCCTTCTGGAGTAAAGACTCGAGCGGAAACATCCAGTGCTCTGATATCTGACACACGCTTACAGGAAATGAGGCAGAGAAGCATGGCTAATTTTGCCGACAATTCCTTCATCGACAAATATTGGTTGTCCCGCCAAGAGGATAAGAGATTAAGAACCAAGTTCACATCCCAGAGCTCCGAATATCTAGGTTGTGGAGGTCTGGAGAGTCTAATACCCCTAAGAAGTTTACAAACCCAGGGATGCCCCCCAATCGGGAGATTATTCAGGGGAGGATGGCCCGCAGAGATGGCCGAGCGAAAAGAATTGATGGTGCGATACGCTAAGCCGGATGCAGCTAATTCCGCCAGGAAATTGATGATGTCGGCAATGCTGGCCCCCATGGGATCGCAGTGTTTGCCCACACACCAACTAGACCACCTATTCCATGCTGATCTATATCGTTTGCATGTACCAGGGGCCCAGGCCTGTGCGATGAAGTTATTAGCTTCCTGCGAAAGCCGGTTGTTTTGCCAATGATGCCGGAAATCTTCCAAGCTATGAGGGGAAGATGACCTTGAAGGATTAGAGGGTGGCAGAACCCCGACGGATCCAGGAGTATCGAGGGAAAATCCGGGAGGCGAAGAGGACACTCGCACGAGAGTTCCAGCAGAGTCGGGAACCATGCCTGTGATCTCCACCAGGGGGTTATTAGAATCACCGTCGCCTCTTGGCGGCGAACTTGAGCAGCAACCCGCGGGATAAGAAGAAACGGGGGAAAAGCATAACCCTGAAGAGTGCCCCAATGTTGGAGAAACGCATCTACTGCCATCGCTCCCGGATCCGGACGCCAGCTGAAGTATAGGGGAAGCTGGGCATTCCAACGAGACGCAAAGAGATCCACTGAACAGGGACCCCAATGATCCATGATCGCCTGAAAAACCGAGCGATGTAGTCGCCAATCGCTGGGATCCCGGAGAAACCGAGAATTCCAGTCTGCCCACACATTCTGGGTTCCCGGAAGATACTCCGCTGTGACTGAGATTTGGTGTTGAAGGCAAAAATGCCAAAAATCTATCGCTAGCCCCGCTAGGGCTCTTGATCTTGTTCCCCCTAAACGATTTATGTATTGCACTGCCGATACGTTGTCCATCCGTAGTAGAACTACGCATGAGACCTTGTTTCTCGTGAGAGACTTGATTGCAAAAGAACCCGCCAGGAGCTCCAGGCAGTTGATATGCATGGTTAGTTCCTGCGGGGTCCAGCGTCCCCCCAACGAGATGTCCCCGCAACGAGCCCCCCATCCCTGGCGACTGGCATCTGACTCGATCACCAGATCCGGGGCCGCTCCAAAGATGGCCCTGCCATTCCATGCCTCCATGTGGTCCAGCCACCAACACAACTCCGTCCTTGCCTCTTGAGACAGGGAGATCAACTCGGAGTACGTCACCCCTCGGCGAAGGTGAAACGCTTTCAAGCGTTGCAGGGCTCTGTAGTGTAGGGGACCCGGAAAAATGGCTTGAATCGAAGACGAAAGCAGGCCTACCACTCTGGCTAACTGGCGTAGAGAGATCTGGTCCCGTTGCAGGACCTTTCTCAGTTCCCTCTTTATCTTGGAAATCTTCGTCGCCGGGAGACTGAGAGACGCTGAGCGGGAATCCACTAGAAACCCTAGGAAGACTAACGATTGAGTCGGAGTAAGTTGCGACTTCTGTTGGTTGATCACAAAACCAAGGTCCTGGAAAAGCGCAATAGTTGTGTTCAGATTGAACATCAACCGAGACCTGGACTGATCCATCAAAAGGATGTCGTCCAGATAAATTATGAGGCGAATGCCTTGTAACCTCAGAGTTTCCACTACTGGTTTGAGAAGTTTTGTGAAGCACCACGGCGCCGACGACAGGCCGAAGGGGAGTGTGGTGAATTCGAACACCTGGTTGTTCCATAAGAATTGCAGGAATCTGCGATGGGGTGGAAAAATAGGGACCGTGAGGTACGCGTCCTTGAGATCTAGACGAACCATCCAGTCCTCTTGTAAGAGGAGGTCGCGGAGCATGTGAATACCCTCCATTTTGAAATGTCTGTAAACCACCCACTCGTTGAAAGCACGAAGATTGATAACGGGACGAAACCCTTTGTCCTTCTTTTCCACCAAGAAGATGTTGCTTACGAAGCCTGTGGGGTGAAGGGAAGTAAAGGAAATGGCACCTTTGTGAAGAAGGGCCTGAACCTCTAAATCTATGAGTTCTGAGTCTTCTGCCGAGAACGCGATGGGCTGAGGCAGTTTCTCCTGAAATGGGGTACCCCAGAATTCTATTTGAAAACCTGAGACAGTTTGCAGAACCCATGCGTCGGAGGTAATGCGCCTCCAATTGTCCCTGAAAAACCTCAATCTCCCGCCAAAATTTGTTGGGGAAAAAGGGATAAGCCTCACCCGAGGGACCTCCTGGGGCATTATATGCTCCTCGTGCATTTCTGGAACCTCTGCTTCTTCCCCTGCCTCTGTTGGGGAAGAAGGTTCCTTGTCTGCCGTCCCTCCAACCGTTGTTGCGGAAGGAGCTGGGGCCTTGCTGGAAAGGACGGCCGGAAGAGCGACCCCTGCCTCGCCCGGCCCCGCCAAAAACCTTGTTGGGGAAAACCTTCTTAATCGAAGATTGCGCTTTATCCAAAGCTGAAAACGTAGCCACAAATTTTCCCAACTCTTTCACAAAGGGATCGCCAAATAAATTGCCTTGGGCAACAGCCCCTGCCTCCGAGTTAGACAGTTCCCCTAACTTGGGGTCGATTTTGATCAATAAAGATCTGCGTCTTTCTGCAGAGATGGCACAGTTCGCGTTGCCCAGAAGACAAACAGCTCTCTGAGCCCATCCCGCTATGATGTCCGTCTGAAGGGGAGTGTTTGCTTGCTTGGCCCGCTCCGCCAATTGAATAATCTGTGTGAGGGGACCTAACACATCAAGAAGTTTATCCTGGCATGCCCTCCAGGAGCGATCAATCCCTTTTTTGGGATCCTTGGTGTACTTGGAAAAAAACGTACACATTTTTGGGTCAATAACTGGCGTGAAAGCGACCTTATCCGATAAAGACGGGCGTGGGCACTCCGCCCGTAGACGAGTGCGCACCTCTTTGTCCAGAGGTTGCCTAATTTTACTGGCGACATATTCAGCCACCTTGTGGTCTGGACGCCACTCCGAGGAACGCGGATGGTAGATACCCTCCGGCTCAAACATATCGGAGTCAGAATCAGCGTGATCCGAAGGATCTGGTAGGGTAGCACCCGGACGCCAAGGGCGACCCGAGTCGTCATCTAAAGACGATGAGTCCTCATCTGAACCTCCCATGAAGCCTTTGGGGGATCCCAGATCAGGGTTCCATAGGTGGTGAAGCTTGTCACCCAGTACTCCGGGCAAACGGTCCTCCCGGGAGGGTACGCGCTTATGCGCGCGCGCACTCTTGGGATTGGGTGAAAATACACCATCCCCAGGTGCCCCGCGTCGCGCTTGCGCATTTTCCTGGGGGCCGAAAGGGTAGAGGAATCACCCTCCGCTCCCGTCACACCAAACATGCCCGTACCTCTGGACACCTGTTCAGTAAGCTTAGCTACAGTATCCCTAAGAGGGGCTAAAGCGTGAGAAATAGCCTGGGAAAACAAAGTGTCCACTCCGGGGGGAAGGGTACGGTGAGAGGGACCCTCACCTGGGGACATGTTGGTAAAAGGTTCATTCTCTTGGGAGGAATGCATAATGAGGACTATGACAGAGTGTACACCCAACAAAAAATATACAATATATAGGGTAAAAAATCCCTACCCTCTCTGTCACCGATAGCAAGCCAAGAAGTAATGCCTTCCCTAATGGGGTAATTCTTACCCAAACGGGTGTCAGGGTAGGGAATAGGAAAAAATGCACCAAGGTGCCAAGCATGTAGTAGAGGAGAAGCCCTCAATTCTGGGAAAAAAAAGAAGCAAACGCTAAACGCGAGCCGCGCACTGAGAGGCACGCTCTCCGACGATAAAGAACACAGCGCGCGCTCCCTCTGGTGGGCCCGACGTGTATTAAACACGCCGAGGGCCGAAAGGAAATTAAACGCTCGAGCGGCCCGTCCGTTCCGGACCGCTCATGGCGATAAAGTTGCTACAACAACAGAAAGCCCCGCAAAACAATTGAGCGGCAGCGCGCCAAGTTTAGGAAACAAACTCCCAACGGAGGCAGAAAAGGCACTTATCTGAGCAGTGAAGAAAGAGGAAGTGTGACGTGTCTCGGGCCATTTATACTGACGTGAAGGAGGGCACCTCATTGGATACTCGTTACCATGGCGGCGGGCTCATGGAACTTGTAGTTTTTCTGTTCATGTTTTGTTTAACTTTGAACTTGCTGTTGAATAAAGAGTGAAGAAAGATTTGCATAATCCTCGCCTCCGGTCCTGTGATAGAATCTGTGTTTTCACAAATCCCTAGCCCTTCACAGTGGCTCAACCCGAGCGCTTCGGTGGGGATCCAAATAAGGCGCAGATTTTTCTGACCCAATGCTCATTGCATTTTTTATGTAGACCAGTCATTTTTTCCGAAGAGCAGTCCAAAGTGGCATTTATATTGTCTTATCTGACAGGAGATGCGGCCGCATGGTCCATGCCAATAATTTCCAGAAATGATCCTGTTTTATATAATTTCCAAAATTTCAAGGAAGAGTTCTTAAGAATATTTGATCGGCGAACTGCAGCTCAAGCCACTGACAATGAACTACTGGAAATCAGGCAAGGTAATAAAGATCTAGTAGCCTATCTGGCTCATTTCAATAAACTCATTGTAGAGACTGCCTGGCCGGAGTTAAAAAGAGCCGCCATATTTTATCGTGGACTGAGAGATGAATTGAAAGATGCCTTAGCACAAGTTCCAAATAGACCCACCGAAATTTCAGAGTTAATTGATCTTGTGTTACAGATTGACCACTGGTTAACTGAACGAAGAGCAGAAAAGAGAAGAGAGTATCGACCATTTCCCCTGAGAATTGATCGTGTAAGAAATGATCATACGAGAGCCGGAGAAGGGATAACGATAGAAGAACCAATGCAAATTGGTTCCATCCGAGGTCCTTTATCTAAGGAAGAAAAAGAGAAAAGATGACTGAATCAACTATGTTTATATTGCGGAGCATCTGGGCATTTTGTTAAAAACTGTCCCAAGAAACCCAAAGCTCTTCAGTCGGGAAAAGGCCAGCTTCATCAGTAGAGGGAGTTGCCCTGATGAAAGCAGAACCCAAGACAACTCCTTTAGATCAACGAGTGACGAATACCTTACAAACCGCAGCGCCACATTTGGTACAAACAGTATTAGTTAAGACCCTTGAGAAGGAAATTCAAGGGATCTCAGTTATGATAGACTGTGGAGCTACGGGCAACTTCTGTGATATCAAATACGCTCGTAAAATGGGTATTCGATTTATCAAGAAATCTACTTTGGAAGTAGTAAGAGCTGTGGATGGAACCAATCTTTCTTCTGGACCCATTTCCCATGAGACCGAACCAATTCAGATGCAAGGTTTTGGTGGACATCAGGAGCAGATAATCTTTAATTTTATAGATGCTCCACAATTTCAACTCATTTTGGGTCTGCCCTGGCTTACAGAACATAATCCACAAATTGATTGGAGCAAAAGAACGATCAAGATGAACTCCTCTTACTGCAAAGAGAATTGCTTTCATGATGGAGTGGAAGTGTCCACCAAGTCTCAAGCGGCCTGTTTATCATCACACTCTTCAATGATCTGTGCACTAAAGACAGCAGAAATCCCAAAAGAATATGAGGATTTAGTCGCCGTTTTTGATGAAAAGGAGGCTGAGAAATTGCCACCACATCGACCCTACGACTGCAAAATTGAAATGGAGCCAGGTGCGATATTGCCATGTAGCAGAATATAAGCATTGACCGAAGCAGAGAATCAACATTTAAAGGAGTATTTGGATCAATATCTTGCTAATGGTTTTATTCGTCCTTCTGTATCTCCAGTGTCATCCCCACTATTTTTCATACCAAAGAAGGATGGGAGTCTTCGAACTTGCATTGATTATCGAGCCCTCAATCAGGTTACCATCAAGAATCGATACCCACTGCCTTTAGTGTCAGTTTTATTAGATCAAGTAAAGAATGCTAGAATCTACACCAAATTGGACCTGCGAGGAGCATATCATTTGATTTGAGTGGCTTCAGGGGATGAATGGAAAACCGCTTTTCGGACTCGATACGGATTATTTGAATATCAAGTGATGCCTTATGGGTTATGCAATGCTCCCGCTGCCTTCCAGCATTTCGTTAATGATATATTACGAGAATTCCTCGACCGGATTGCCGTGGTTTATATAGATGACATTTTAATCTTTTCCGACAATCTACAGGAGCACATTTCCCATGTTCGATCCATCCTCACAAGGTTGCAAGAAAACCATCTCTATGTGAAATTGGAGAAGTGTGCATTTCATGTGGAACGAGTTGAGTTCTTAGGATTAATTTTGTCACCAGAAGGAGTTAGTGTGGATCCTGCCAAGATAAAGATAGTGCATCATTGGCCTTCTCCTTGCAATGTCAAAGAGATCCAGAGTTTCTTGGGGTTCGCTAATTTTTATCGAAGATTCATATCCAATTTTTCTCAAACAGTTACACCCATTACTCGATTGTTGAAGAAAGGAGTGAAGTTTGAGTGGACAAAAGAAGCTGAAAATGCTTTTAATTTTTTTAAGAATTCCTTCGTCTCAGCTCTAATCTTGCTCCACCCCAATCCAGATGAGCCATATTATGTGGAGTCAGATGCTTCAGATGTTGCCATAGGAGGTATCCTTTCCCAGCGTCATAAAGATACAGGTCAATTACATCCAGTGGCCTATTTCTCTCTAAAATTAACACCACCAGAGATAAATTATTCAATTGCGGATAAGGAGCTATTGGCAGTCAAAGAAACTTTTCGTGAGTGGAGGCATTACATTTTGGGAGCTAAGCATAAAGTGACCGTTTACACGGACCACCGAAATTTACAGTTTTTAAAATCAGCTCGAACTCTAACAGCTAGACAACTGCGTTGGTCCCTATATTTTGCAGACTTTGATTTTATTATCACTTTCAGACCAGGAAAAGTAAATGGGAAGGCAGATGCTCTATCTCGAATTGATACCGGTGCAGTTAAAGAGCCTCCAGAAAAAGAATTGATTATTCCACAAGAGAAGTTCATATCTGCCATATTGTATGAAAATTTTACCAAAGAAATTCAAGAAAACTTAACATTCGAAGGAATGCTGAAGTGGTCCAAAGAAGGCCAAGGAAGAGAAATCAAAAAAGGTTTGCCATACTTTAAAGGTGCACTGTATGTTCCGACTGTGGAGCTGCAAGAAAAAAATCTTCAGGCTTATAATGACGATCAATTGGCTGGACACACAGGAATTCAAAAGACTCAAAATCTAATACAACGAGAATTTTGGTGGCCAAAAATGAAAACTCAGATAAGACAATATGTGTCAACTTGTGACAAATGTCAAAGAGGGAAATCAAATAGAACAGCTTCACAAGGTCTGTTAAGACCTTTGCCCACTGCACCCCATGCCTGGCATACTGTTACTATGGATCTTATATTGGACCTCCCTAGTAGCCAAGGTTTTAACACTATCCTAGTTTTTGTATACACTTTCACTAAAATGGCGCATTTCATTCCTTTGAAAGAAATCCCTCGAGCCCCACAGGTTGCACAGTTGTTTACACAACACATAGTACGCACCCATGGTATCCCAAAAATTCTAGTTTCAGACAGGGGGTCCCAATTTGTTTCTCGCTTTTGGAAGGCCTTTAGTAAAAGATTAGGAATTGATTCTCGTTACTCTACCAGTTACCATCCTGAAACCGATGGGCAAACAGAGAGAGTGAATCAAGAGTTAGAACAGTATTTAAGACTCAATTTATTCGATAAAGTGAAGGAATGGCCCGAGTTGATGTGGGCAGCTGAATTTGCTTACAATAATGCTGTTCATTCCACCACTGGGTTCACCCCCTTTTATCTGAACCATGGTAGACATCCTAATGTAATGTTGGGTAAAGAAGATGATTCAGTGCCTGCAGTAGAAGAGATGGTGAGGGATTTGCAGACCACGTTAGTTAGGGCTAGAAAAAACATCATTCAAGCAAAGGACTCATATAAGACTCAGGCTGATAGAAAAAGAAGAGAGAGCCCCATTTATTCGAAAGGAGACAAAGTTTGGTTATCCACTTGTCATTTACGTCTCAAAGGAAATCGCAAATTTCAGCCACGATTTATAGGCCCATTCAAAGTTGACAAGATGATCAATCCAGTGGCAGTTAAATTGCAGTTGCCAGCTCATCTAAAGATACATCCTGTTTTCCATGTCTCCTTGTTAAAGAACAGTCCTCCAAATTTATGTCAAAACTCCCCTCCAATTCCTATCCAGATTAGCTCTGCAGAAGAGTATGAGGTCAATCAAATCTTAGATTCCAAAATCCGTAATGGCCAGCTTTATTATCTAATTGATTGGAAAGGTTATGGTCCAGAGGAACGATCCTGGGAGCCGCACAAGTATGTACATGCTTCAAGATTAGTGAGAAACCTTTATAGAACCTACCCAAGCAAACCTAAATTGGAGAACTGTTCCTTGAGGGGGAGTACTGTCACGACCACACAAACTTGCCAAGTCAAATCAAAGAAGTGCATGAGAAAAGCAAAGAGATATCCTCAGTGGAGACAGCAAAGCCCAAACTGGAAGAAGGTTTGCAGAGTAATCTTGCGCTTATTTCAAAGGAAGAATCAAGAAGAGAAGATCCAAGATGGCCGCTGTGAGTCCTGAAGGTTAGTTACAGTTCTAGTCTTGCAATCGGTTGGTTGCTAGGTTTCGAGCTCTCCAGCTGGAAGCCTTGCACTTCAACTGAGGTCTGACAGGAATCAGCTGTGTGGAGAGAGAGCGCTTCAGAACAGAAACTCCTGTGAGGTAAAATTACATTTGAAGATTATATTACAGAAAACGGATAAATATTGTCAAGGTTTATTCGAAGAGTTTGATAGTAGACCGTTCCCGTGGAAGTCGGCAAGGCTACAGAGTTAATGTATGAATTAACCTTATGTTTACAAGGTTCTTGTTTAAGATATTAAAGTCAAAGAAAAAACGAACTTTAAAAGAGCAAGTATCTACAAATGTCAAGGTTATAAACAAAGGCCAAGTTTAAAGGAGAAACGAACTGTTAACAAATAAGCATTTACAAATTCAATGGTAATAAACCAAAATAGAGTTTAAAAGAGAAACAAACTTAAATAAACAAGCATTTACAACTACAAGTTATCAACAGATGTCGAAGTAAGGAAGGAGAAACTAACTGTAATAAACAAGCATTTACAAATACAAGTTATCAACAAATGTCGAAGTAAGAAAGGAGAAACGAACTTTAATAAACAAGCATTTACAAATACAAGTATTGACAGAAGTCACAATAAGACAGGAGAAATTAAATAACATCAGCTGATTTGAAGAACGCATTATCACCAACTATATATATATATATATAGCAACATAAAACCAATCTCTAACAAAGATTGAGAAGTTCTTCCAGAATCAGTAATAAGCATTTTTTTAAGAAGAGCTATCATTTATAGAGAGAAGCAAGGCTACAGAGAACTCAGGGTGAGTGAAGAAATAATAGAATTAAAGAGAATTAAGTGTTGAGAGTAGAAAGTGAAAAACTGATGTTGTATGTCCCTAGTAATTGCGACTGTGACTCTTGCAGGTGCTGTATCCAATCTTAGCTGTGAAGAGGCAGACTGAGTACTGGCGTTCATCATCTCTGTGGCAGTCTTGCTATCATCCCATTTCCCTTTCCCACTCCGGGGTACTCAGCACGAAGGATTAATATTCATTGTGAGTAGCTCGGGTCGGGACTGAGGAGATATCTTCTGCTTCTGAGAAAATCGAATTGAAGTATCCTGACACACATCATCTGACCAGCATGCACACTGATCAACACACAAGAGTGGACATGGCAAACATAAGCACCACACATCCCACCGGCACTCACACAAGCACCATCCCCACTGCCTCCACTGTGTCCCCCTCCTCCACGTCCTCCTCCTCCCTCCCTGTCTCGTCTCCACCCACACCTGCATGCACTACATCTTCATCCACTCCCTCCATCACCAGCACGCCCATCACCACACACCGCTCACGTGCACTCAACACCCCTACTACCATTCACACATTCCCTGTGTCCTCTCCCAGTGTGTCTGTGAGCCCTCCTCCCAAAGTACCCAAACGCAGGCACACAGCCGCCCAACAGCCATCCACCTCACAACAGCCTCCGGCCCATGCACCTTCACCCAAATTCAGCAAACGTACACCTCCTACAACCACTACCTCCTCCTCCACTCCCAAACCCCCTCCATCTTCCCGTCCCAGTGTGTCTAAGAAACGTTTCCTGGCTAACATTGACCTCTTCCCTACACCTCCCCCCATCCTTCCCCTAGGGCCAGGCTGTCCAGGCCCCAGCCCAGCACCTCAGCCACCAAATCCTCCAGCACAGTGGTCTCAGCAAGTCCGGTTACATTGCAGGCGCCACCCATCAGGGCTGCCAGTGTGCCACCTAGCGAGGCCAAGGAGCAGGCCATTCCGCCACCTGCCAAGGTGAAGAAGGTGCCCACATACCAGAGGGAGAAGCCGCACCTACCAGCAAGCAAGGGTTCCGCCAAGCCAAAAGGGACAGTGGCAAGGCACCAGCAGCGACATCAAAGGTGGGGAAGGGACACAAGCCGAAGAGCAGGTCCGGACAGGGCACGGAGGCTCCAGCTGAGGGACCAGAGTCACCCCTTCGGTCAACCACAACACCAACCTGTACGGCGGTGGACACTGCCACCTGCACCGCCACTAGCACCACCACCTGCACATCTGCTGCCTCACCAACAGTCCCCAGCATCATCCCCAGTGGGCAGCCATCTGAGGCTGCAGGAGACGTCCTGCTGTGTCCCTCAACCGGTGCAGACACATGCACCACCGCCAGCACCTCCGCCACAGACACCGCCGCAATCACCAGCCCCGCGACATGCTCAGACAGTGCCACCACAGCTGACATGGCAATCATCCCCAGTGAGCAGCTGTCCGAGGCTGCAGGAGACGTCCTGGACCCTGCCAAGCGTACATGAGGCATGACTCCCAGCACTGTTTGTACCAGCAGGTGCCAGTCGAAGTCGCAGCAGGGTGGAGTGTGTCTCTGCCTCCATGGAGTATCATGCTACCTGTTCCCAGGCAATCTTGTGGCACACACACCCAGGTGAGGGAATGGGACCTGCCACACTGCATGTGAAGCACTCTGGGAACAAAGCCCCCTCCAGAAACAGTGGAGAAAGACATCCACTACTTAAGTCCTTGGCAGGATGAAGCACTCTGGGCACAAAGCCCCCTCCAGAACCAGTGGAGATTCACATCCACTACCTTAGTCCTTGGCAGGATGAAGCACTCTGGGCACAAAGCCCCATCCAGATCCAGTGGAGATTTACATTGACTACCTCAGTCCTTGGCAGGATGAAGCACTCTGGGCACCAAGCCCCCTCCAGAACCAGTGGAGACTGTTATCCACTTGAGAGACTGTGGCTTTGCACTCCCCAGGATAAAGCAGTGGGCAAACCACCCACTGGAGAGACTTGAGAGACTGTGGCTTTGCACTCCCCAGGATAAAGCAGTGGGAAAACCACCCACTGGAGAGACTTGAGAGACTGTGGCTTTGCACTCCCCAGGACCAATCAGTGGGCATGGAGCCCCCTCGTGGAGTAGTGGCGTTGTCCGTTCATCTGGCTGAGGTGCCCTCCCTCCCCCTCCCTCTTCCCCTCCCCCTGAGGTGCCTGTTTATTTTCCATCTGATGCCCCTGCAGTGTTCTCTCCGTTTCGAGTCAGGTATCTTGTGTGGGTTTCGGCCATGCATTTTGGGACCCTGATCCACGGACAATGATTTCATTAATATCCGGACTTGTGTAGCTGGTGTACATATTTGTATATGCAGATTTTTGAATTTGGCCTATCTGACATTTAATTGATTACACTTGTTACAATCATTTCCTCTTGTTCTTGCGTTCTTCCAGGGGTGTATCTGTAATGTCGTTGGATCAGTTTGTGTGTATGGTGTTGTGGGTGAGGGTGGGGATGTTGCGTGTCACTCTCTTTTCCCTCCCCCTCTCCCCTGTGTGAAAGGTGCAGTACTCACTGTGGTCGTCGCCGGCGTCTTTGCTGCTCCCGATACAATAGGAGGTAGACCAGCATGGGCAGGACCTGTAGTTCGGGCTCCATGGCGTCCTGGTGGTTTCCGTTCCAAGTCCTGTTTCCGTCATGCTTTTGATGGCGTTGGTACCGCCCCGGAAAAGGTGGCGGATAGGCGTGTTGTAATACAGTAGGTGGAACCTTGTGTTCCGCCTGTCTGTTGACGGTTACCGCCACGGTGCTTGTTTCTACCGCCGTGGCATGCAGAGTGCTGAAGTGGCTGTCTATGTTGGCGGTTTCCGCCATGATCGTGATTCCATTTTTTTTCCGCCAGCCTGTTGGCGGTATTACCGCTGCTTTAACTCCGACCACCAGGGTTGTGATGAGGGCCATAAATTCTAAATTTAAGGACCAACTTCACCATCAAATACAAGGGGCCTCAATGGGGAGTACCTTGAGTCACCAGTCTGGGTTACCTGGATATGGCTAATTTTGAAGGTGTACACATTTTCACAGACACAAACACTTATAGAGCAAATATCCTGTCATGATGACAATACATCGAAAATATTATCATCTTTTGGCATGGGAATACTGCCACCTGCCTTGAATTTTGCACGTGGATCAACTCTCTCATTCTTTTTTTACGATTCACCAAATCAACTTCAGACAAAGAAATTCCTTGCTTGGATCTCCTTATCTTTATTAATGAGGGGACAATATCCACAACTACCATCAGAGAAACCACAAATTGCAACAGCCTGTTGCTGTATGACGGTCACCATCCTAGGGCTCTAGGAGACAATCTACCTAACTGCCAATTCCTCCATCGCAGACGGAACTGCAACACACTGAAGGATTACAACAACCAGGCCAACAGCTTAAGTACCAGTGCCTCCTTGCATAACTACCCTCCTAAGATCACAAATCAGGCATACAAGAGTACATGGAAAAAACATCAAAAAGCACTGCTGAAACCAAAAACACGATCACTGAAGATACTTTGACATGCATGATCACCTTTACTCCCTATTCCAATTGCATACAGCATATCATTATGGTCCCTGGACATACCACACCCCTGTTTTGCATGTAAATGTACCCAAAACTTAAAGGACCTTCTAATACACACCAGACCAAGAATGAGACCTAGGCAGAAACAACACACTCTCTGGAATCTCCCTCCAGTTTCAGTCATTTTCCCTGCGGGACCTCTGGTGTATGTCATTTGACAAAGGCCACAATCAAAATTAAGTTAAACCATGAATAAGTATGATCCTAGACGAGCCATACGAACTGCAGCACAAAGAATTATGAATACCTCATCACTTTCCATTGTTATCTCCAATATGTGGGCATGGCCAGGCCACTAGGCTTGTTAAGACAAGAATAATGAATAGTGCGGCAATGTATGCTGCAAATGTAACACCACAGAAATCTCTACCCACTTTTTCAACTCCAATCATACTCCCGATGATCTGAAATGAAGCATATTAGGATCAAATGACCAGTGGGGCAGATTATTATAACTATTTAGAAGAGAAAAACATTGGCCCTCATTCTGACCTTGGCGGGCGGCGGAGGCCGCCCGCCAAAGTCCCGCCGTCAGGTTACCGTTCCGCGGTCGAAAGACCGCGGCGGTAATTCTGACTTTCCCGCTGGGCTGGCGGGCGGTCTCGTTCAGACCGCCAGCCAGCCCAGCGGGAAAGAGGCTTCCACGATGAAGCCGGCTCGGAATCGAGCCGGCGGAGTGGAAGCTGTGCGACGGGTGCAGTTGCACCCGTCGCGTATTTCACTGTCTGCGCAGCAGACAGTGAAATACATGTAGGGGCCCTCTTACGGGGGCCCCTGCAATGCCCATGCCAGTGGCATGGGCACTGCAGGGGCCCCCAGGGGCCCCGCGACCCCCCCTACCGCCATCCGGATCTCGGCGGTCCGACCGCCGGGATCTGGATGGCGGTAGGGGGGGTCAGAATCCCCGCGGCGGTGCAGCAAGCTGCGCCGCCGCGGAGGATTCAATGGGGCCGCGGTACACTGGCGGGACCCCGCCAGTGGTGCCGGTCCGACCGCGGCTTTACCGCCGCGGTCGGAATCCCCATTGAAGCACCGCCGGCTTGTCGGCGGTGCTCCCGCGGTCCTCCGCCCTGGCGGTCAAAGACCGCCAGGGTCAGAATGAGGGCCATTGTGTCTTCCGTCTCTCTACACGCATTGTCTCAGTGATGACATCCCATGGTGCGAGATATGACAACACTTCTGTAAACTGAAGTTTCCCTCTCCACAGACCAATTTTTACACTAAGCTATTTGCTATGTAACCTCGCAACTACACTTTATCTGAGACACTTATGACTACTATCCAATACTTGGTAGTTTTGCCCTTGCAGGAGATGATGTGCTCTTCACAGATATGACTTTCATACCATGCATTGACATAGAATCATGTTTGTTCAGTAACTTAGGCTTATACGTTCATTTTTTAAGCTTTGCATGTTAGGACCCATGAGACACAACATCGGTTTGACACTAGTGAGGGTATGTACTTTGTGTGGTATTTGTAACATCTGTTATGGCAAATCATACTGAGACAACAACTTGCACTCGAACTTAATGAGACTTACTTACATACTTGGGTAATACCTCCTCCAGAGCCAAACCAAATGTGGGCATATATATAAGGTACATCTAATATGTCAGTCTATGCCCCCTTTCAGTTTAGGCCCATCTAATCTACCTGCCAGTAAGGACTAAAAGACTTCAGTATTTAACATCCTGGATAGACATCCCTAAGTGAGGAAGCACAGGCTTTTTCACCTGGCGATCCATGCCACCACCCCTCTTCGGCATGGTCATATTACATTCATTTGCACCTTATGTCAGTAACATCATATTTGTCTGGACATGTGATTTTTAAGGCATACATTTTCTCTCAAACTTATATTTTATGAGGGCATACATAATGGATTCTATTCGAGATACACTCCTATGGCGATTTACACCTCTCATTTCCCTGACTTTTTCCTTGCCGGGGGGACGCACGCATATTCGCACATGTGCCAACCTGGTCCCACATTAGTCAGGACTTCAACTTACGCCACAGGCACCGCCACCAGGCTGATGAGCTCTTTCATCATGGCGGTTCGCATCATGCCGGTGTTTGAGCTTGCATCTGATTTCTATTACAGGATTGCACCTTCGATTTATGCCACACTACTTGCTTTCACCATTCACTTCTAGACAAGCAGAGCTGCGATTGGTCTCTGGTGCTGTCCGCTAAGGACCATGTGAGTCCCTTATTTTACATGAAGAATGTTGCTCCCTCCAATCAAAGAGTTAGGCTTGGCCATGATTTTATGATTCATTTTCCAATTTTACTGCAGCAGTGTGCGTCATTCTTCTTTTGACCTAAGGGGTCTAACAGGTTGATTCAAAAGGCAAGACACCCCCACCCTCGACCTACTGGTATATTACTATCCTTTGGTCATTCAAGTTTTATGTTGCATGTTTGTACTGTACTATGGTGTTTTTTACAGTTTATGTGAGGTCACCTGTCTGGCCTGCCTCGTTTTCAAGCACTAATCACTTGACAACGACTTTTAACGCTTCAGCATGCAGTGTGAGGACACCTGAAAATCACCTGAAATATAAGGGAGTGTCAACCTATATGCTTTCTGAGGTGACGCCTCAAAGTATATTGTTCATTTGTTCTATTTATCTCTTCTAGATTGGACTTTACTTCATTGAAGTATTTGTATCTGTTCCGAAAACACCTACTATCAAACACCCCATTTAAATGTAGGGCAGGGATTTTCCTGGTCCTGATGAAGCCCCAAGGATCCAGCTGGACCAATAGGCGTGAAACATGTTGACCCTACATTAATTATATTAAGGCTACCTAGGCACATCAAGTCCATATTGTAGCACTCTTCTTTCTGTTTCTATCTCTGCCAAGGGGATCACTATATTAAAACTAATAAAGTACCCCTTAAAAAGTTTTAATTCACTTGACACTCTTTTTTGTGCTCCCTCCACCCTACACATAGTACGCCCTCACACACACACACATATCCATCATTATGGCAAAAAAAACAAAAAGAAATCTGAGAAAAAAAACCTCTTTTGGGACCCCTCAGGCATTGCAGCCCTGGCCTGACAAGGAGCTGGTCCTATGATGAAGCATGATACCTATTTGCACATGTAAGGGCACAAATCCTTGATTGTAAGGATTCCATCTTAACCTTTAAGTTCCGACCTCCCTTCCTTCCTTACTTCCTATTCTGCAGTACACATAGAAAGAGCAAAATGATATTAATTGTTCATGTGCAGCACACATAGAAGTAACATATCACCAATATTGATTGTTTATGTGCAGGAAGTGACCACTTCTTATACATACACAAACATTCCCTGCAATGCAAGCACCCTTGCACTATGGTGAAAGGGTGCCTGTGTTGGAGTTAGGCAGCTAATTTTAGCGCCAGTGCTAGGGAACACACAGGGGTACGCAGTATTGTTGTAAATACGGTCCATCCCAGCGTTTTGAAATGTCAGAGCGCGGTGCTGGCAAATTTGGAGCAACTCTGCTCTCCAACATTTCCGAGTAAATGAGGACACAAATGTCCCAAGAGGGCACAGCCTGCTACTAGAGGGCAGACACCTGGGTTGGCAAGTGTTGGATTTGAGGAGGAGGAGGTGGTACCAATTGGTTTGAGGAGAGGACAGAAGTTACCCTAATGTCCCTAGGGGATAGAGAGATGGTGCTGAATGCCCACATGCCTGCCAATACTTCTAAGTATAGGCAGAGGGTCACAATCAATGGGCAAAAGGTGGAGGCTCTAAGATAAACAGGAGCCAATATGACTACTGTGAGGTGTCATCTGGTGTAATCAGAGCAGGTCATCCCTAATACATTCCACCAGGTCCTGGTCACAGACAACCATGAGAGTCACTACCCAGTGGCTCTGGTTCCTTTTGGGGAGGGGTGAATTAGGTTGCCCAAAAGTAGCTGTGAAACTGGGCATGTCTGTAATTTGCCTGCTGGGCAGCGACCTAGAGCACACCGCCTGGAAGGAAGCGGGTCTCAGGTCACACCTGGAGATGTCAAGATTGCCTGAATGGGTCTGTATGACACAAGGTCCATGGCTGTCCAAAAGGGGAGTCAAGGAAGCCTAGATGCTGGGAGCATGGGTCAGGCAGCTGCCAAGAAGGGGAAGGGCAGGGATAGCAGGAAAACGGCACCCTGAAACTCTCATGGTCAAGGTAGATGGAGCACCTGTGGAAGCTTACTGGGGAGGACATTGCACCGTGGGAGACCTTCCTCAGCTTGCTGGTTGGCAAATTGAGAGTAGGCACACAGAGAGGAATTCTGTAAGTTGCAGAAGGTGTGCCCCACCCTAGAAGGCTTGAGACAGCAAGATAAGGCCTAGGCAGAAAGTGATGTTTCTGGAGATCACCTTATCTACTTGGAGAAGGACCTCCTATTTAGTGAGCCAAAGGTTCCTGGACCCAGTGCAACCAGTGTGTTAGTGCCCCCTCTAGTATGACTGGGCCTTCCTACTGGGGCTGCCTCATGACATATCCCTGGAAGGACATCTGAAACAGAACAGACTTTTGCCAGGCTTGCCCCCAACTTCTATCAGATGAAGACAGCTTCAGACATATTCTGTAAGTCATGTCTAATCTTCCAGGCAATCAGGAAAACAGGGAAATAGCTGAAGGCTCCCTTGGATCCTTCCCCTGTCATTGATACTCCCTTTGATCAAGTAAGCACCAACTTTGTTGGACCCCTGGACCTCAAAAATGCCTTAGGCAACAGGTTCATCCTGGTTTTGGTGGCCTAAGCCTCTAAGTATCCGGAGACCATCCCCTTGACGTCGGTGACTGCAAATGCAGTGGCTAGGGCCCTGATATGGGTTTTTACCTATGTGGATTTCCTCAAAGAGATTAGTGTCTGACAGAGGCACTAACTTCATGCCAGCGTGCATGCAGACTAAGTGGGACTAGTGTGGGGTAACCTGCAAGTTCTGCAAACCCTATCACCCCCAAATGGGCTTGTTGAGGGAGTCAACAAGACTCTAAAAGTCATGATTATGGGCCTACCTCAGCCCATGAGGGAGAACTGGGGCATCCACTTACCACACCTTCTACTTGTCTACAGGGAACTACCATAGAAGAGGATTGGGTTTGGATCATTTGATTTCCTGTACAGTCATTCCTTTTTAGAGGACCTCTCAGTCTAGTGAGAGAAGGGTGGGAGAAAGCTTTCAGGAAGCCCCCTCAGGATGTAGTTAGCTAGATGCTGGCTCTCTGCAACTAGATGTAACGCTTCTGGGAAAAGGCTAAGGAGAATCTTAAGGCCAGACAAGAAGTCTGATATGACCAGAAAGCCATTCTTGTAGTCGTAGTCTGAAGTCTAGTATGACCAGAAGGCCATTCTCGTACATTTTCAGCCTGGCCAGGGTGTGGGTCATGCAGCCTGTGGAGCACAGAGTTCTCCAAGTTCATTGGACAGTCCCTATGAGGTTAAGGTCTGGAAGGGGGAAACAACCTACCTAAAGGATATCGCCATCCTCAGAAACCCCTTTAGGGTGCTTCACATCAATCATCTCATCAACACTTTGAGAGGTGTGAGGTTACCATGCTCACAGTGTCAGATGATGTAGTGGAAGAGGAGAGTGAACCTCTCCCTAACATCCTATCTTATTGGGACAAGACAGGACAGTAGAAGGTGTCAACCCCTCCCTTACTCTGACTCCAGAACAGTAGAGGGAATGTCACCAACTATTGGGTCACTTTGCCTCACTGTTCTCCCTCACCTCTGGGCTTCCACACAGGTGTACCTACAACTTAGATACTAGAGACAGCACACCTGTTAAAAGCAAAGGGGCCAATTTAAGAGCCCCTAGTGCCTCCTTGCACCACATTAGCATCATTTCTTTTCACGCTAATGTGGCCCAACAAGGTCAAAATCACTGCAACAAATTTCCAAAGTGGTGCATTGCATTACTTTGTAACCCTTTACAATACATTATGCCTGAACCAGGCATAATGTATGCAAAGGGGGGCCAAAAGAATGGCTCAAAGAAATCTAAAAGATTTCTATGTGCCTTTTTTTTGGACACTTTTAACACCTGCTCAGAGCAGGCATTAATATAAGGCACACCATTGATTACAATGGGCCTGAAGGGTCTTTGCAGCATTAGTGTTAAAAAAAATTTATGCTAATCCTGCAAATCTCCCAACTAGTGTCAAAAATGTTGACACTAGTTCCCCTATCTACCGCCATGGTGGCATTAGGAGGGCGCTAGGGGGAACAAGGAAAGTGGCCCTGCACTGGATGCAGCTCCGCTTTCCTTTAATCAGGTCCAAAATGAACAGGTTGTCAGACAAGGTGATAGCTAGTAGCAAGAGAAAGTCTCCAAGATGCTAGCATTAGGACAGCAAGCAGCCAAGGTCTGGCCCAGTTGTTCTGGTGCCCAAGGCTGCCCCACCGAGCACCACTCCAGACCTTAGGTTTTGTGTAGACTACAGGTGACTCAATTCCATCACCAAGACTGACACTCACTCCATCCCCTGATCTGATGAGCTCAGTGACAGCTGGACGCTGCTAAGCTCCTTAGTACCTTTGATCTTACATCAGGGTACTGGCAGATTGCTTTGAGGGGGCAAAAAAGAGGCTGGCATTCTCAACCCCAGAGAACCACTTCCAATTTTGGGTGACGCCCTTGGTTTAAACAACGCCCCTGCCACCTTGTAAATGTTGGTAAATAGGATCCTGCCTGGGAATTAGGTGTTCTGCATTGTCTACCTAGATGGCTTAGCTGTCTTCAGTTACAGATGGGAGGAACACATAACCACCTTCATAAGCTGCTTCAGGCCCTGCACCAGGCAGGCCTGACTATCAAGACCAGTACGGGCCAGACAGGGCAGAGAACTGTGGTATATCTGGGCCACATGGTGGGTGGGGGCAATGTGCAGACCCTACAGACTAAGATTGAGACCGTCCTGTCCTGGCAACCTCTCAAAACTCAGACTGTGGTGAGGGCCTTTCTGGGTGTCACTGGATATTACAGCAAGTCTGTTAAGGGATATGCACCACTGTTGTCCCATTAACTGAGCTGACTTCCAAGATATAGCTGAAAAAGGTGATCTGCACAGAAGTCTGTCAGAAAGCTTTCGGCAACCTCAAGGAAGCCATGTGTACAACACCTGTGCTAATGCTCCTGACTTATTCAAGGAGTTTATTGTACTGATGTATGCTTCAGAGCATAGCATATGGGCTGTCTTAGCACAGTTAAATGAGTAGGGGCTAGACCAACCAGTAGCTTTCATCAGTAGGAGGTTACTTCCCTGACGACAGGTGTGGAGTGCTATTGGAAGGGAGGCCTTTGCTGTGGCCTGGGCGCTGAAGAGGCTGAGACCATTACTGTTTGGGACTCACTTCCAGGTTCAGACAGACCACAGGACTTTCATTTGACTCATTAAATGAGGGCGAAATTCTCAATCTGTTGAGGTGGTCCATCTCTCTACAGGAATGGACTTTACTGTGGAACACTGCACTTTGTCAGACCACTCCAGTGCTACTGGTCACTCCAGGTTCTTCTGCCCTAGTGATAGGAACTCCCAGGAGGTTGGGTAGTTATCCCCACTTTCAGCTCGGGGCACACGTTGTACCTGTCAGTATTAGGGCATCAAGACCAAATATTGGACCCTCAGACCCAATTCTTCAGTGCACCTCTGAATCTGTGAAAGACCGAGAAGGACTGCTGTGCTGCTCTCCTGCAAGAAGAACTGCTACTCTGCTGCTCTGCTGCCTCAGTGAGAAGGACTGTACCTGCAACTTGAACCTAGGACCACCAAAGTGACTCCAAGAACTAGTAAGCTGGTCTCCTGATAGAGCCTAAGGGACAGAAGCAGCTCCAACCACCTTGAGCTCTGCACCGGGACCCTGCTTACTGTTAGTCGTGCCACCCTAATCCTAGACCCTTGGAGGTGGGCCTGAAGATGCTCTGCCAGCCCAGTTGTTGTCCTGGAGCTATTTGATGTCTTTGATGATAAGTTAAGACAGTGCCCAGTGCAAACTCATTTTAGCAGTACATTGTAAAAGGAGATTTTGGCAGCTGTAACTTTTGATAAGAATGTTTGTTTGTGCAAATATGTTGTGTAGCTTTTTGCTATGGTGGTAGTTTGTTCTGTTTTGATGCTGCTATGTGTTTTTTGTGTGGAATTATTACAGTGATGTTACTGTGCTGTATCGTGGTTGATGTACTGTGACTGGTTTGTTGTACCCTGTTAAATTTTAATAGGCCTGGGTGGAGTTTGCAGAGTCCTCCGTAAAGTGTTGAAAAACTCAGCCGCTGTTCACGAAGTTCCGCAAGCTACGTAGTTTGGGTAAGGCGTGCTGTTTGTAATGATTTTCAGAGCAGGATTTTCTCCTGCACTGTAAAATCAGTGTGAACTGCATCACGCGGAGTGCCAGAGACCGCTAACTTCTTTTTGCAACCCGAGTAGATTTTCTACTTGAGCAGCAGCTTCCTCAATGCAAACTGCAGCTTTCTCATTCCGAGCGGTCGAGACCTACAGCGACCGTTCACGTTCAGAAATCTCGCTCGCCAACTTAGTGATTTCACATGCTCACCAACTTAATGTTGGCGAGCTGGTCCCTTCGCTGAGTGTTTTGGAACTCCGCACAAGGTGCGGAGTGGGGAAAACTCTGCAAACTCCCCCGGCGGAGCGGAATTCTTCGCCCACCCATTTATTTTAAATGTGTTGTTATGTTGCTTTGAGCATGTTATTACATTATGTTATGTTGCTTACTTTACATATATACAAAAAAGAGGATGCTGTTCCTTCAGAAAACGAAAGGGATAAGAAGCTGTCAGTCAGGACCAAGAAAGGGGCTAAACCACTGGATCTGGGGATCCAAGAGATCAGATTAGATAGCCCTCACGTACCAAAATGGGTATCATGCTTTATCAGTGGGCTGCCCCTCCATATGATATATGACATACAGCTTGCTGAGTACTTGGCAC
Organism: Pleurodeles waltl; assembly: GCF_031143425.1. NCBI lineage: Eukaryota > Metazoa > Chordata > Amphibia > Caudata > Salamandridae > Pleurodeles > Pleurodeles waltl. The sequence continues at coordinate 117,097,142 of NC_090446.1, read as the reverse complement.
ATGTATCTGTACCATCTTGTGATCTTTCAACAAAGGTAGATGACATATTCGCTGTCCGGGCTGCAATTGGCCTATGTGTCAGCTCAAATCAGTGCCCAATGAATGACGATATGATTCCACACTGTATGTATACCTAATATGGTATGATATTATTGTAGACAATACTTTATTATGAATATTTCTTTGACAATAATAGTTGTAAGTTCCTTTTATATGAAGATTTCTTTACCATTAACATTTATTAGTAATTGTTTTCAACAATTACCCTATTTCCTTGAACACACTTTCTGGTTCCAAAATGGCGCCGTCACATTTATTGACCTGGCTGTTGACTGTGAGGGGACTCCGTCTGAGGCGCCTGTGCAATGTCTTGGATTTGCCTATGCTGGCACCTAGTGGTGGCAAGGCTGTGACACTGAGGGCGCGTTGTGGCCCTATCAGTACTAACAAATCCTTACGACGTGTGTTACCTTTTACCTCTTGTCCTCAAATTCTTCCTGTCTGTTATACCTATTTTTTCACCATTGTATCTCTGCAGTATAATGCGGACCTCTGTCCAGTCCTAAAGGGCACAATTGATACTCAAATAGGGTAAGATCCCTCCCTATTCTTTACTACTGGGATACGCTACCCTGAAATATAACGCACCCTACATAGTTGACATGCATTGGTTGGGCACATTCATTCCACACACCTGGGCTCCCAATCAGGTGCAGACGTTAACTTTGTGGTTCTTAAGAAATGCATAAGATCCAGTTGGGCCACAAGACATGAAACATGTTGACCCTATGTCACTTACTTTGAATGAATCATGGTTCATTGGTTCCTATGACAGCGCTTCTTTTGTTCTGTTTTTACTCTAGTCAAGAGGACCACCCTATTAAAAAGTGCTCCTGGTATCCCTTAGACCATGGGAAGTCACAAACATTTTCCCTGAGGCCACAAAACATAATCTGTGGTGTGCCCGAGGTCTGCATAGATGACAGCGGGATGGGAGTGGGGCTTCATGGGCTGGGGGTAAGGTGGGCACTGGGGAAGCAAAGCATGTACATAGTGGGGTCAGTGAGTCATAGAGTTATCCTGTGGGTTTCAGTCCATACTGTCCTTTAAATGAATCCCCTAGTCTCTAGAAGAGGCATGGATTTCACAACATGGTGTTATGCACTATCTGGATTGCTATTACTTTACCAGCCTTCTATACTTGCTACCACTACCTCGACAGAGTCAAGTATAAAAAACATAAGTAACTTTATTATTGAATTTGAATGAAATCGAATTGCGAAATCAAACAAAACCTATGAACAATCCCGGCCTCACCACTTGACCAAATTGTGTGATCCTAGGCAATTGTTTTATTTTGCTTTGTCTCCTTTTTCTTCACTTCAAATGTAAGAGCAACTTAAAAAATCAGTGTTCAGGATATACATGGTACAAAAACTTCTATTGTGTTTGATTTAACAAACTATAATGTTGTCCATGTAAAATAAGAACCTAGGCCACTCAGAGGATTCTACAGCATCTGGTTTGCCCCGTAGTTCACTACTAGCATTGTTGTCAGGGTGGGAGGCGGCATCAATATTTCAATATTCATTTTTAAAAACTATAATAAAAAAAAAAATACTTCTGTTATATGCTATGGTGAAACGCTTCTGCTTGTTAATGAATAAACTTTTAAAATTTTGAAAAGACTTTGTTATTTTTATACACGTTTGTTGCAAGATATTTTAAAACGTGAATGTGTTCCGAAAGTTAAGTGGGGGAGGATCCCTTTTTCCAGCTTATCTGGTAAATAAATGATTGCACATGTATTTGCCTCCTTTCTTAAGGTTAGTACTCTCTTAAGTAAAACAGCAGCCCAGCACACTTGTTCACCAGGGGGGCGCATGTGCAGGTCAGGAGGGCCACAAGCAAGCAGCAGAACTTTGAGCATCTCTGCCCTAGACAATTTTAACTCACTTAGCACACCAACCAACACTCACTATATCCTCACCTCCACTCATCATTGAGGCTAGAAATCAGAAAATCGCCGATAAAGAGCCTCCTCAAGGGGCCTGTTGGACATTGCAGTGCCGGCCCAAGGAACAGCAGCCCAATGATGAAGCATGACACCCATTTGGGTTTGTGAGGGCTATCACCTCTGATCACTTGGAACCCCCGATACATGGATTAGCCCCTTTCTTAGTCCAGCCTGACAACCTTTTATCGCTTTCTTTTTCCGAAGGAACAGCATCCTCTTTTTGTATATTCATGACAGTTTAGGAGCATTGGTACTGTACCTTAATCAGCTCCTAGTCTCTCTTTTGATTGACTGTTTACTTTACTCATCAGCAAATGCTGATAGATTTGCTATTGAAAGCAACACATACCTTTGATGACGCAGAAAAAGAGGGTCCTACATATATTCATATATGTCATGTAACCAAAATCGTATAATGTAGTGTGATTTTAGAAAAGAAAAATAATGTACGGGGGAAATTGTGCCCTCGGGGTAGTTCGCCAATATTATAAACATGCTTTATTAATCATGAAGAATTGAAAATTGTAGAAATCCGTCATAATTGCAAATGTGTACCATGATTTCTTATTGAAACTGTTTGTGCTTAGCTTAAATTTAGTAGAGGCTTTGGCCTAGTTGCCTGGTCTCAAATTCTAACTACGTGTTTTTTTTCCTTGAACTAATGAAACATTTAATCTTGCTTGAAGTTGTATTTTTTCAGTAGAAGATGACTAATACACTTATCTCCAAGGTTTCGTACTAGGCCGGTTTCATCCCCTCTGATTCAAGGTCAGTCTGCAGGTGCGGACAATGAGGGTATAGATATCAAAATAATTGGCAAACCATGTTACAACTTGTGTTCCACGGCTCCAAGGACAATGTATGCATAAAGGAGTACTAGTAGAAAGACATTTTTCATTGGTCAATTTGAAGCTACCCTATGAACCCTCCAATGGAAGATCCTGCAGAATTTGGAATGTTTCTTACTTAAACCCACTGGACAAAGAGAAGTCAGCCATTTTCCTTGATGCCATCTTTGAAGCCAAACGCCAGACGCCATCTTAGACGACATCTTGATGCCCTTTTCCCTATTACTGAGTAAGAGACTTTTGAGAATTCTCACCCTAGAGACTTTAACTTTAATTTGCCCCGTCTTGCCCATGCAGTAATTTTGCCCTATTCTCCTTGCTGCTGCAAGGAACCTTGCCCTTAACTTTGCCCCTTTGAAAATGTGTCCCATGCTGATCGAACCGGTACCTGAAGGACAAAGACTTTCTTGAATGCTGATTGTAATTGGTAAATATGAAAGGATAATTGTTTTATGCATTGTGTTTTTCCTTTTAGGTACCAACTGCTATTTTGATAGGGCCCAAGCTAGGAGTTTTCCAAATTTGTGTTGACTAAATTCGTTTTGCATGAAGCCTCACATGCCAATGCTAATTAGAGGTTAGTCGAGGTATGAACTTGATGCACCACGTTGAATTGAAATCTTGTCATGCTGACCGATGTATGAAATTAGTCAAATTCAGTTGCTTATATTAGTGATTTGTATTGCCATAACTGAATGTGCTATCATTCAGATATTTCGTAGATTACGTTTCTTCGCCGCTATGGACAGCTAGTAATGTTCGTATACATATATCATTTGGTTTTGAGACTTATATACATTGTGCTAGCTTTGTTAATATAGGGAAATAAATTCATTAACTTTTAATAAACCGGTGTGTATTCATGACTGAAAGGTCGTGGTGCGTCGAAATACCAACTGTTATTAATTCCTAATGTGTTATTTTGATCTACTAATTGAGTATTGGCTATCGCGCATCACAGTTATTGATTATTGATTTAAATAACCCGACTATTCGAGGATGAGGAGAGCCCAACTCGGCTAGAAGGATCACCGACCTCCAACGTGTCCAGGTACAGGAAAATTATAAGGGCTGGACGCGTTATCAGTAGATGGTAGCAGAGGATGGTTTCGCCCTTTGGGACCCCATCCGAGCAATAGACGGAGTTAGGTTAGAATTTTCTTTGATAAAACAAGTTGGAGAGATGATGATGCCCTAAGTCCCCAATGATTTTCCCGGGATCTCAGAGCTTGCGAATGGAGGACATGGAGGTGTGAGAATGTTTTCGGCGTTTCTAGTGACGGTATGAGTGAAGTTAGGGTTTTGCGCTTGCATAGCTTATTGCCGCAGATGAATTGAGAAGTTTGTGAGGATTTAAGGGGGTTTAAGAACTCCAGTTGAAGTTTTAAAGGAGTGTGACTCTGAAGTATGAGAGTAGGGAAGTCATCGAACTTTACATGTGTGTAGCGCTTTGTGCAGAAAAAAAAATTGCCCACGTGGTTGTTGTTGAGACGGGCCCTGCGAGGTCAAGAGACTCCGGAGTATGTTGAAAAGTGTATGAGACACTTGATTGATGTTGTAATCTGTTCGGTTTAGTAGGTTGATCGGGTGCGGTCAACAAGTCGGTATGAATATTGAGGCATGAAAGAAAATTTTCGACTTTGAGATTTGATGAATTCTAAAGCGCGCTAGAATAGTTCATTGATCAGTTGAGAGTAAAGTTTGTGGGTCAAAATTTACTTGCGAAAGTGGGAAACCGAGAAAGATGGAATAACTGCAGAGGCTAGTGAAAAATCCCTAAGGTTTCTGAAGCGATTGTGTTACCTTTCCTGTAGTAAACCGACAGATTTGTTTTCTTCTTTTGGTTAGTGCTTGCGATATTGCAGAAAATTAGTTTTGAGTGAAGCTGAATGAAGGAGGACAAGCCGCAGGACTTTGTCAGCCACAGTGTGTGAGTGTGACATCACTAGGAGCCGCGCTGGGATAGGTTGGTTGGTGAGAAGGGTCGCACGCGGATTGGACGCAGTCCGTGAAGCGCAATTGGTGGGGAAAGGCAAGCGAAGAGTATTCCGGGAATTAAAGTCACTTATTGATTACACATTTTAGAAAAATAAAAGACGGAAAGATTAAATTTTTCAAAGCATTTAAGAGTGCCATGAGGGGAGACGTTTATATTAAAGCAAATGTAGGAGAAGAAACAGCACCTGAGGGTACACCAGCTTACATTGTGATTGAAGAAAAGGGAGTAGCACCATGTCTTTGGCTGAAGCAATGGTGCAAATTAACAGAGAAACATGGAAGCGTAGTGTTCCCTATCCATGGGTCGTTTAACCTAAGGGTTTTGGAGAATTTAAGATTTGCGCTATACGACATGAAAGTACCTCCAAGGCCAGCACAGTTTGAGGCACTAGCAATTTGGGAGCTGATAGCTAGAAACCAACAACAAAAGAAATTTGAGAAAAGAATAAGAAAAGTAGAAAAGACACTAGCGGATGCTAGACGGGATAGCACACAGAAGGTTTGGAGATCAGACGTACTGCAGGGAATTAAATTGTTCCCAGCAATTACTGATGAGGCAGAGACGGAAGGAAGGGAAGCTACCTATAAAACAAACAGGAGTCAGTCCAGAGTTAGAGAAAATAACAGAAACTCAAAAATTTCAGACGAGTCAGACGATGAGGAGTTTATCATACAGTACAATTGCTGAATGATCGCCCGCCACCATATGTGGAAAGCGAAAAAGGATCAAGCATTAGTACTGCCCCTCCAGAACCAACACAGGGCAATCTAACACCGAATTTGAGAATATCACAAAGGCGGAACGGTCCCGATATGCCTTTTTCACCACAAATACCACAAGTTCAGAGAATATATCCTGACGTGCCTAAATTGAAACCTGTCGATGATTATCAGCCGCAGGTTCAAAGACACTGCTGTGAGGAGCATAACCTGGGAACAACTTCTGGTTTAGTGGCTCAGGGAAGACAGGGTCATCAAAGATCGACATTGATTCGAGCAGAATCAACACAATTTTCGATGCCTCAAGAACAGGTACAAGAAGTGCCGAGGTACACTTTAGTAACAGAAAGCCAATCAGGTATGCCAGCAATGATGAACCATAATGTGGGGATTAACATGCCACAGAATTCGGGGAACAGACAGAATCCAGATGTAATATCTCTGCCTATTACTGTGGGTCCGCCAGTACCATTATATATACAGGCAAACCCAAACGTGTGCGATCAAGGGGTAATGACACAAAGTGAGACAGGGAGAAGATGTATAGAAATTACTCCAGAAACAACTCCGATAGCAACACTGCCAAATGGATCTGGGTCGTTGTCGGAATTTAATCCAATTCCAATTTGTGCTCCGTCGACCGTGGTAAGGTCAAATCCACCACTATTAATACCGTTAACTTCAAAGACTGAAACGTTACCGCAAACATCAGTAGCAGTTGATGTAAGTGCTACATTGATGGGACTAAACGCACAACAACTAACACAATGGTTCAGCAGCCTGAACTCCCCACAGAGTACATCCAGCGGGAAGGGAGAAGAATACCTGAATAGAATAAGATTGGGCATGGAAGCAGATGAACTAGTAGAGGGAACAATGGGTCTGAACAGGTTAGAGTCATACACAGAAGAAGAGCTGAGATACATGTGCCCCAGGATTATAAGAGAAGTGAGCAACATACATAAGAAGTTACAAGAAATTGCAGACAGAAACGAGATCGATAAATGTAAGACCAAACACTTGAGCAGAAGCTACAGGTTAGACTTCGAGACAAAAGATTGTGAACACATGAGATCGGCAGGGATGAAAACACACCTTAAAGAGATACTGCAGAGCGCACAGGTCTGGAGATGTCTAGATAAATGGGAAAGTAGATGGGTTGAGAAAAAGGAAAAAAATAAAGAAAGTACCCCAGATCGGAATGAAAAGGCACAACAGAATGACGACCTGATAATCATGTTGCCAATGAGAGAGACGGCAGGGGGAAAACTTGTACATGTACCATGGCACAGGTGCGATATTCAATCCTTCACGGATGATTTCCCTAAATTAAGAGAGAAACCAATTGAAGGGTATCAGCAGACAGATAGATTTGTGAAACTCGCAAAATGTCTCTGGGATGACCTGAAAACCTTATTTGAAATTGTGGTTCCGGCAGATTTATGGGAAGATTGTAAGAGGGCTGTAGGTTGGCCGACAAGTGAACCAGAAAGAGATAGGGACACAGGTGCACCATCACCTACGGTAATGAGTTTATACCATAAGGTGATTGAGCACTTGAAAACCAAGGTTGCGTAAAAAAATGTGGATTGGCAGAGGATTGATAGAACAGCACAAGAGGCTAAAGAATCGATACATGCGTACTATGAGAGATTGTTGAAAGCGTTTAAAAATTATAGTGGCACGGAGACGATTGAGGCAAAGGACATGCTCCATTTCGTGTTCAGATTTGTGGAAGGGCTGAGACCCGAGGTCAGTCAGATGATTAAAATGCATTTGATTTGTTGGCAGTCAAAGTCAATCGATGAAGTGTTGAACTATGCAAAATACTGCAGTGATGAGATTGAGACAAAACAGAAAAAGTAGAAAGAATAGGTGATGGTGATGCAGCTTAGAGCAGCTCAGACAGGTTTGCAAGGTTTTCAACAACAGATGCCACAGCAGCAACAGCAGGGAAATGCTATGTTTCAGCCGCAGATGAGAGGCAGAGGTCGAGGAGGTTTTGTGAATAATGGTCCTGACATAAATACTGTTATGATTCCAAATGGTACACAGGCAATGAAGAAGGTGATGCCATGTCACACGTGCGGAATCGTCGGGCATTGGAAACGGGAGTGCCCAATGATGATGCAGGAAGGTGTAGGTCAGCAAAAGAATGATGTCAATGCATTTCAGAATATGAGAGGACCGAAATGGAGGGGTCCAAACCCAAATTTTCTGAATAATATGAATCAGATGCAGGGTTTACAACCCATACAACCGCAAAAGGTGCAAATGCCCCGTGCGCAAATGGTGCAGTTGCAGCCAATGCAACAGCAGTTTCCCATGGTACCTAATCAGCAAATGCAAATACCCTTAGCACCAATGAATCAGCAACAAGTAATGCTTCCTCAACAGGTCACAGGTCAAGTGATGAACCAAAATGACACAGTACACCAATTCCCTTTACACAGCGAGGATGGAATAAACGATGTATGGGAGAGTGAAAGTTCAGATGAGGAGGGAAATTGTATGCTTGCAGCATCTTTGGAAGTTGATCAAAAGGGTCCGTATGTGGAAGGAAGAGTTATGGGTCATCGAGTTTCATTCTTGGTTGACACGGAAGCTACACGCTCTACTGTTAGGAGCATCGAAGTACCAAATTTGCCACTTTCAGGGAGAACAGTCAAGTAGTGGGAGTAGCAAATAGGTACCTGACAAACCCAATCACTGACCCAGGGCAAGTCAGAATTGGTAACTATCAAGGGTCACATAAATTTGTGGTGTGTGACTCAAGCCCGATATCACTGTTAGGGAGAGACCTATTGTGCAAATTGGGATGTTCGATTATGTGTTCAAATGATGGAATTAAAATTCAGACAAACAGTGATGGGGAAGAAGAGTACAGTGTAGAAAGGGACGAAGCAGAAACTGTTGATGAAGAGTATCCCCTGATTACTCTTTACCCAATGCTCTCTGAAGCAGATATTCCTGCTGAGTTACAGAAAACAGTCGGAAAGGAAGTGTGGGATATGACAGGGAAAGAAGTAGGATTGGTCAAAGGAGTAGAACCAGTGAAAGTGACTGTGAAACCCAATGTAACTTTTCCCCAGACCCCACAATACCATATGGCACAAGACACCCTAATAAAAGTCGCCCAACTCATTGATGAGTTCGTAAAACAGGGAGTATTAAAGGAAGTGTTAAGCAGTCCATGTAATTCACCAATTATGGGACTGATAAAACCAAGTGGAAAGGTCCGGATTCTTCAGGATTTGAGGAAAATAAATGACATAATAGTCAAATGCTGTCCCGTAGTACCAAATCCAGCTGTGATAATGTTTCAAGTTCCCTGTGATGCTGAGTGGTTCTCAGTTATCGATTTGTCACAAGCATTCTTTTCTGTGCCTCTTCATGAGGACAGCCAATTTCTCTTCTGTTTCAAATTCCTAGACAGGGTCTACAGTTGGTGTCGAATTCATCAAGGGTTTTCGGAGTCACCATCAATTTTCAATCAGATTCTAAAGAAAGATTTGGAATCGTTGGAGTTACCATTTGAATCAACCTTGGTGCAATATATTGACGATCTGCTAATTGCATCCAAGACAGAAAGTGACTGTACAGCCGATACCATTGCCCTACTGAATCAATGGGAAGGAACGGACACAAAGTGTCCCCTTCAAAATTACAATTCTGCCAGAAGAAAGTGAAATATTTGGGTCACCAAATAGAGAAAGGGTCACGAAGAATCATGAAAGAAAGAATAACAAGTGTACTCCAGATGAGTCCACCGAAGACGAGAAGAGAAGTGAGAACGTTTTTGGGGATGGTGAGCTATTGTCGCCAATGGATTCCCAATTTCTCAACTCTAGCAAAACCTTTACTGAAACTGACCCAGAAAGATGCACTGGATGAAATAGAGTTGAAGGGAGATGAGATGGATGCTTTTATTGAATTAAAGGAATGCATGTGCAGGGCTCCAGCTTTAGGTATTCCTGATTACACAAAGCCTTTCACATTGTTTTGTCATGAACGTGATGTATGTTCCTTGTCTGTCTGGACTCAAACCCATGGTGGCCTTATCAGGCCAGTAGCATATTTTTCAGCTACTCTGGATCCGGTCGCAGCAGCACTTCCCGGGTGCTTGTGTGCCGTAGCAGCAGTTGGTATAAGCTTAAGTCAGAGTGAAGGAATAGTGATGGGACATTCTTTAACAGTCATGGTCCCTCACTCAGTCGAGATACTTCTGACCTGTTCCCGAACACAGCACATGACTGGTGCTAGGCTCACAAGGTACGAGACAATAATTTTGGGTTCACCGAATGTGCAGCTGAAAAGGTGCACTACGTTGAATCCAGCAACCTTGTTTCCCAGTGAGAATGTCGAAATTGAGAACGCTGAAGACGTCGAGCACGACTTTCTTCAGGTGACTGAATTTTGAACAAAACCAAGACCTGATATCAAAGACACCCGGTTGGAAGAAAATGATCAAGTCCTTTTTGTCGATGGTTGATGTTTAAGAGATGCACTTGGAATATTGAAAGCAGGATATGCTGTATGTACGATAACAGGTGTTCTGGAAGCATCTTGGCTTCAAGGAGTTTACTCCGCACAAGTAGCGGAATCGGTAGCACTTAGCAGAGCTTGCCAACTTTCCGCATTAATGAAAGTCACCATTTATACTGACAGTCAGTACGGATTTGGAATAGTGCATGACTTTGGACAGTTGTGGTCACAGAGAGGCTTCATGACTTCTTCAGGATCACCAGTGAAAAATGGTGAAAGAATAAGAGAGTTGTTACATGCCATTCAGTTGCCAGGAGAAGTCGCAGTGGTAAAATGCAGTGCACATTCAAAGTCACAAGACTATGGGGGTAATTCTGACCTCGGCGGTAAAAGGCGCTTACCGCCGGTCAGAAGACCGCCATAACACCGCCGCGGCCGCGGTAAACCGCCACAGTCATTCTGACCCGCAACTGGCAAACCGCCAAAAACCCGACATCCACAAAAGTCCGCCACACCAAAGGTCAGCGAAAATATGGCGATGTCCAAACCTCCACCGTCACGCCAACAGAAATACGCCCATACCATTCCGAGCCACAAATCCACGCGGCGGTCTTTCAAACACGATATTCCATTGGCGGTACACACCGCCGCGGTCAAAATACACACACACATAGAAAACTCGGCCTCATTGGTCAGTTTGAAATACACACACCTGATACACATACCAACACCACTCCCACACACCCAACACAATATAAAACACACACCCACATCACCCATAAGCCCCTACGACCCGAAATTCTTGACGAAGGCTAGAGAGAGCACAGATTAGACAATCCCACAACACCATCACCCACACAGAATCCACGCACCAAACACCACACACCACCACACGCACCACACTCATCACCACAAACGCCACCCCACACCTCAACCACACCACCCCATGGCACCCCAAAGACACCCCAGGTTCAGTGACGCCGAACTCAGGGTCATGGTGGAGGAAATAGTCTGTGTAGAGCCCCAGCTCTTCGGGGCACAGGTGCAGCACACCACAATTGCCAGGAAGATGGAGCTATGGCAAAGGATAGTGGACAGGGTTAACGCGGTGGGACAGCATCCACGCAATCGGGAGGACATCAGGAAGAGATGGAACGACCTACGGGGGAAGGTGCGTTCCATGGTATCAAGGCACAACATTGCGGTGCAGAAGACTTGCGGCGGAACCCCACCTACTCCCCCCGAATTTACCGCATGGGAGGAGGAAGTCTTGCACATCCTGCATCCTGAGGGCCTCGCAGGAGTAGGTGGAGGAATGGACTCTGGTAAGTCAAATCTTCACTACTGCTTCCCACCCCCACCCCACCTGCATGCAAAATCATACCCCCACCCTCACCCCCACCCCCATCACACCAACTCCTTGCAAATGGCTCACCATCACAACCCACCCATCCCAACACCATGCCCTGCATGCGACCACAAAGCATGGACAACCATCACCAAAGCATGCCCACTGCACACACACATCACCCCCACAAGCCACCCTCACAAAAGCACCCACAAGGAAATGCCTGCACTTGGGTACACGGACACCTACCCATCACACAAAATGCCACACACAGAAGCCATAACCATACCTTTATACCCCTGCAGGACCCGAACGCCACCGCACCGCCACGGAGGGTACAGAGGTGTCCATCCCACCCCCAGAAGAGGCCCCCAGCGATGACAGCAGCTCTGTCTCCCTGGAGCCAGATGACCAGCCCGGCCCATCGGGGACCTCTGGACAGTCGGTTCCCCACAGACAGGCACAGGCTACACCAGACCCAACCCCCTCTGGGAACACCACCACAGCTCCCACCCAGCGGGCCCATGCCTCTGTCTCCAGGACACGTCAATCAGCGGTGTGTCTACCACTACAGGGCACCCAGGTTGACCCACCACCCCAACAACAACAGGGACCTGGGGGCAGTGGTAGTGGGCACACCGTCCAGGGGACAGAGGCCCAGGGACACAGGGGAACTGGGAGGGCTGCTGTGCGACAGGGGGGGGACAGGCCCGGGGAACCGACTCTCCAAGAGGCCCTCTCCTCCATCATGGGAGCATACCACCGCTCCCAGGAGACGATGGCGATGGTACTGGCCCGGTTCCAGGAGATCCAGGAACTGCAGGAGGAACGGTACATGGGGTTCAGGGAGGAACTGAGGAACATCGGTTCCGCAATGGGGACCATCGTCGTAGCCCTTACCCAGATCGTCACCACATTGCGGGACCATGTGGCACCCCAAAGGGCCCCTGTCACTAGCCCAGGCCAGGAACAGCCTACCACCTCCGCCGGCGCTAGTGGACAGGAGGCCCCCACACAACGACAGGCCACCAGAACCCCACCTCCTGCAGGAGAAGAACCACCCCGCAAGCGGAACCTGAGATCTCACAAGAAGACAGAGTAGGATTGCAAGACCCCCGCCAGCCAAAGATACCCCCTGATGTCATCCCACTGTCCCACATTGTCACCCTGTCCAAACTTGAACTGCCCCTGCTCCATCCTTCCCCAGGCATATGGACAATGCACCTGTGCGACTGAGAACTGGACTCTGCCATGGACATTACTCCACCCCCACCCATCACCGTTTCACAATCATGAACCTATATGTAGCACTTAAAATAAATCACTTATTGCACTAAAAATAACAGGAGTCTGCTTGTATTCTTTACAACTGTATTACACATAACGGTGCAATAATGTCCATTTACTGTGTGATGACAACATACCAATTTCAATAAGCTTTAGTCCATGGGCAAACAAAGCTGAAGTCAGGCAGTGGGTCACACAGCTCTGCAAAGGGAAGGGAAAGTCACAAATCAGTCAACAGGAACTGGGGGGAAACACAGACAGTGGACACCCATGAGGCCCTAAGTAAATGTATAATGGCGTGGGGGATTCTTACCTGTGTGCTACTGAAAATATTGTTGTATGACTGTATCCCTGTTGTCCGTGTCGTCCCCGTCATCTTCCTCCTCTTCACTCTCCACAGGCTCCACAGCTGCTACAACACCACCATCTGGACCATCCTCCTGCAGAAAAGGCACCTGGCGTCGCAAAGCAAGATTGTGAAGCATACAGCAGGCCACGATGATATGGCACACCTTCTTAGGTGAGTACATTAGGGATCCCCCTGTCATATGCAGGCACCTAAACCTGGCCTTCAGGACCCCGAAGGTCCTTTCTATGATCCTCCTAGTGCGCCCATCGGCCTCATTGTACCGTTCCTCTGCCTTGGTCCGGGGATTCCTCACTGGGGTCAGTAGCCACGACAGGTTGGGGTAACCAGAGTCACCAATTAGCCACACACGGTGTCTCTGTAGCTGTTCCATCACATAAGGGATGCTGCTATTTCGCATGACATACGCATCATGCACTGACCCAGGGAACTTGGCATTTACATGGGAGATGTACTGGTCAGCCAAACAGACCACCTGGACATTCATCGAATGATAACTTTTTCTGTTTCTGTACACCTGCTCACTTTCTTTGGGGGGAACCAAAGCCACATGGGTCCCATCAATGGCACCAATGATGTTGGGGATGTGTCCAAGGGCATAGAAATCACCCTTCACTGTAGCCAATTCGCCCACCTCAGGGAAAATAATGTAGCTCCGCATGTATTTCATCAGGGCAGACAACACTCTGGACAAAACCTTAGAAAACATAGGCTGAGACATCCCAGATGATATGGCCACTGTTGTCTGAAAAGACCCACTTGCCAAAAAATGCAGTACTGACAGAACCTGCACCTGAGGGGGAATCCCTGTGGGTTGGCGGATGGGGGACATCAGGTCTGGCTCCAGCTGGGCACACAGTTCATGTATAGTTGCTCTGTCAAGCCGGTATGTAAGTATGATATGTCGTTCTTCCATTGTCGACAGGTCCACCAGCGGTCGGTACACGGGAGGATTCATCCTTCTCCTCGCAAGTCCCAGCGGACGGTGCCTAGGAAGGACAACATGGAGCACAGAGCTTGCACAGTACACGAATCGCCAGGCATTGAAAGGCTTGTATGAGTGGCAATGCAAGGCCTAGGTCTGTGTGACGCAGTAGAAATCATGCCATGTGGGCCCTTGAAATGGCGGCTGCCTGACCTGTGAAGTGTGACAGTGGGATGTGAGGTCACTGAGCTGGCGTGGCACACCGTGGCGGTCGAAGACCGCGGCGCAAAGCAGCATTGGTTAACATTGAACCCTATGGGTCTCAGGAGCCAATGACGATGTGCGCCGGCGGTCGCGGCACGCACCGCCGCGGTACGCACCGCCGCAGGCGTGACCGCCATTTTCTATCAGCTTAATCACTCGAGACCTGATCATCCACAGGAGAGGACCTATACTGCAAGTGCTGCTGTGACCTCGGTCTGGGAGATACAATGGCTGCTGCGACTGGGGAAAGGGCCCCTGCTTTCACTTCCGAAGAATTGGAGAAACTTGTTGATGGGGTCCTCCCCCAGTATGCGCTACTCTACGGTCCTCCAGACCAACAGGTTAGTACACACGGTGCACGTAGAATGGACTATGCCTGTGTTGAGTGGGGTGTATGTAAGATGGTGGGGAGGGGAGCGAATGAGGAGTGCAACGCATGAAAGATGAGAGCATGTGCCACATGGCAAGGTTGGGGAGGGTGGGGCCACTCACATTGACCAGGCAGAAAACTGATGCGATATCCTTTACCACCCTGTACATGTCACATAGGTCAGCGCCCATCAGAAGATCGACATTTGGCGTGCCATCACCAAGGACGTCTGGGCCCTGGGGTCCACAACAGACGGGGCACCCACTGCCGAAAGAGGTGGGAGGACATCCACCGCGGGACCAGAAAGACCGCCGAGTCTCTGCTGGGGATGGCCTCCCAACGTAGGAGGGGTGCCAGCCGCCAATTGACCCCTCTGATGTCCCGGATCCTGGCGGTGGCCTACCCCAATTTGGATGGGCGCGTGAGGACATCACAGCAGACACAAGGGGGTGAGTATCAGCACATTCTACTATCTTTGCGCGCAGTGAAGGTGTCTGGGTGGGGGAGGAGGGCTGTGGCTATCTCCAGGCCAGGGCGCATTCTGTAGGCTAGGCCCCTCCGTTAGACACGGCCCTGTCCCCCGGCCCCCCACCTCTGTAGGGTGCCAAGTACAGCTGTCCATGGTCCGGCCTCACCCATGTGTGCATTTGTCGTCCAGAAACCTGTAGGCTTAGTCACAATAACAGAATAGTGTACCCCGATTGCGCGGCCTAGTTCAGGGGGCTTCTGTGTCTGTCTTCTCCGACAGCGGTGTTGGCAATGCATGCACTCAACCTGTCTTCATTTCTCCCCCCCCCATTTTCTTTGTCTTCCTGTTCATGTGTGCATTAGCATCATCAGGCGGAGGAGAAGTGGCATCGGCGCACGAGGAAGCTGCATCTCACATGGCCCCGGAGGGCCATACAACAGACTCCGAGTACACCAGTGAGACGGAGGGCGAGGGGAGCTCCACAACGGGGACCCGTGGAGACGTCAGCGACACCGACACGTCCTCGGAAGGGTGCTCCCTAGCGGTGGCAGCAACATCCGTGCCCACCGCCACAACAGGTACAGCCGCCACCCAGCGCACCAGCCCCGTCCTCCCAGCAGCCCCTCAGCCTTCGCTCCGTGCCCGCTCGCCCAGGAAGGCGGGCATCTCCTTCGCCCCAGGCACCTCAGGCCCTGCCCCAGTTACCCCTGCTGCCCTCAGTGAGGAGGTCATTGACCTCCTCAGGACACTCATTGTTGGGCAGTCTACCCTTTTGAATGCCATCCAGGGTGTAGAAAGGGAGGTGCATCGGAGCAATGCATACCCGGAGGGCATTCATTCGTGTCAGGCTGCCCATCAGCGATCGTTCAACGCTCTGGCCTTAGCACTTACGGCAGCCATTGTCCCTGTCTCCAGCCTCCCTCTTCTGACTCCCTCCACCCAGTCCCAGTCTCCTGTTCCTCTGCCTATCCCATCCACACCATCAGACCAGCCTGCACACACCTCAACACCCAAGGGCAGCTCATCCAGACATAAGCACCACAGATCACACAAGCATTCACCCAAGCAACATCCAGATGCAGACATGCCAACAGTCACTACCACCTCTGTGTCCCCTACCTCCTCATCTCCCTCCTCCCTCCCTGTGACGTCTCCACTCACACCTGCATGCACACCACCATCAGCCAGTATTTCCATCACCAGCACACCCTCCATTACAGTCCACACACGTGCAGTCACCACCCCCACTGCCATTTACACGTCCCCTGTGTCCTCTCCCAGTGTGTCTGTCACCCCTTCTTCCAAAGCACACAAACACAGGCAGCCACCCACCCAACAGCTATCCACCTCACGACAGCCTCCGTCACAGGCACCTGCACCCACAGACAGCACACTTGACTCTCCTGCAACCACATCCTCTTCCTCCACTCCCAAACCCACTACACCTACCCGTCCCTGTCCTTCCCAAGTCCTTTTCCTTTCCAACCTTGAGCTCGTTCCAATCACTGACCCACCCCTTCCATCTGGTAAGAGTAAAAAAAGCACCTCAGCCACCACCAGCCCTGCATCTACTGTCACCAAAGTGCAGGGCTATTGGAGTCCACCAGATCCTAGGGCAGGAACATCGGCCAGCAGCAAGGGGACAGCCAGCCCACCCCCTGGGAAGAGGAAAAAAAAGAAGAAGGCCCGGCGCGACAAGAGTGAGACGGCTGCCACCAAGGACAGTAGCCTTGCCCCGTCACCTGCCACATCATCCAAGGGAGGCAAGTCTTGGCCAGGTCTGGCTCCCTAGACACACAGGACAAGCACCGCTGAACAGGGGCCCGCCGGGACAAGCACCGCTGAACAGGGGCCCGCTGGGAGGAGCACCGCTGGACAGGGGCCCGCCGGCACAAGAACCGCTGAACAGGGGCCCGCCGGAACAAGAACCGCTGAACAGGGGCCCGCCGGGACAAGAACCGCTGAACAGGGGCCCGCCGGGACAAGAACCGCTGAACAGGGGCCCGCCGGAACAAGAACCACTGAACAGGGGCCCGCCGGGACAAGAACCGCTGAACAGGGGCCCGCCGGAACAAGAACCGCTGAACAGGGGCACGCCGGAACAAGAACCGCTGAACAGGGGCCCGCCGGGACAAGAACCGCTGAACAGGGGCCCGCCGGGACAAGAACCGCTGAACAGGGGCCCGCCGGGACAAGAACCGCTGAACAGGGGCCTGCCGGAACAAGAACCGCTGAACAGGGGCCCGCCGGAACAAGAACCGCTGAACAGGGGCCCGCCAGGACAAGAACCGCTGAACAGGGGCCCGCCGGAACAAGAACCGCTGAACAGGGGCCCGCCGGGACAAGCACCGCTGAACAGGGGCCCACCGGGAGTAGCACCGCTGAACAGGGGCCCGCCGGGACAAGAACCGCTGAACAGGGGCCCCTGGGACAAGAACCGCTGAACAGGGGCCTGCCGGAACAAGAACCGCTGAACAGGGTCCCACCGGGACAAGAACCGCTGAACAGGGGCCCGCCGGGACAAGCACCGCTGAACAGGGGCCCGGCGGGACAAGAACCGCTGAACAGGGGCCCGCCGGGACAAGAACCGCTGAACAGGGGCCCGCCGGCTCTGCACCGCTCCGCTGGGGCCTTCATCTCTAGCACCGCTCCGCTGGGGCCTTCATCTCAAGCACCGCTCCGCTGGGCCCTTCATCTCAAGCACCGCTCCACTGGGTCCCGCCGTCTCTGCACCGCTCCGCTGAGGCCTTCATCTCAAGCACCGCTCCGCTGGGGCCTTCATCTCAAGCACCGCTCCGCTGGGTCCCGCCGTCTCTGCACCGCTCCGCTGGGCCCTTCATCTCAAGCACCGCTCCGCTGGGTCCCGACGTCTCTGCACCGCTCCGCTGGGGCCTTCATCTCAAGCACCGCTCCGCTGGGCCCTTCATCTCATGCACCGCTCCGCTGGGGCCCCCTGTCTCTGCACCGCTCCGCTGGGCCCTTCGTCTCAAGCACCGCTCCGCTGGGTCCCGCCGTCTCTGCACCGCTCCGCTGGGCCCTTCATCTCAAGCACCGCTCCGCTGGGTCCCGCCGTCTCTGCACCGCTCCGCTGGGGCCTTCATCTCAAGCACCGCTCTGCTGGGCCCTTCATATCATGCACCGCTCCGCTGGGGCCCGCCGTCTCTGCACCGCTCCGCTGGGCCCTTCATCTCAAGCACCGCTCCGCTGGGTCCCGCCGTCTATGCACCGCTCCGCTGGGGCCTTCATCTCAAGCACCGCTCCGCTGGGGCCTTCATCTCATGCACCGCTCCGCTGGGGCCTTCATCTCAAGCACCGCTGGCCCATTGACAGTGCCGGTTCTGTGTCGAGCAGGGCTTCAGGAAGCACTCTGGGCACCATGCCTCCTCCATTAACAGTGGAGTTGGTAATCCATCTGATGGACTGTGGCTTTGCACTTCCCAGGATGGAACAGTGGGCAAGCCACCCACTGTAGAGACTCGAGAGACTGTGGCTTTGCACTCCCCAGGATGGAACAGTGGGCAAGCCACCCACTGTAGAGACTCGAGAGACTGTGGCTTTGCACTCCCCAGGATGGAACAGTGGGAAAGCCACCCACTCTAGAGACTCGAGAGACTGTGGCTTTGCACTCCCCAGGATGGAACAGTGGGCAAGCCACCCACTGTAGAGACTCGAGAGACTGTGGCTTTGCACTCCCCAGGATGGAACAGTGGGCAAGCCACCCACTGTAGAGACTCGAGTGACTGTGGCTTTGCACTCCCCAGGATGGAACAGTGGGCATGGAGGCCCCTCGTGAATCTGTCGTCAAGGACTCATGTGGCTGAGGTGCCCCCCCTTTCCTTCCCCCTGAGGTGCCTGTAGTTTTGTCATCTGATGCCCCAGCAGTGTTCTCTCCAATGGGATCTGGTCTCCTGTGTGGGCTTTGCCCATGTGTTTGTGCACATTGGCCCACGGACTATGGAACTTTGAGGGTATGTGCAGGACTTATTGCCTATGTATATATTGTTGACTCTGTTCATTCCTTATTTTTGTATCTTTTTTATGGCATATTTCCCATACCTTTAATGGAGCTATTTCTACATATATTTTATAGATCAATTTAATTGTGTCTTTGCATTATTCCGGTGGGCTTGGGGGGTGTCACTCTGACTTGTTGTTCGGCATTGGGGTGTTGGTATTTGTGGTGGGGGAGTGGGTGTATGGCGCATGTGTGTGCGCGTAAGCTTTCCTCCTCCCCCCTCGCCTGTGTCGTAGGTGCAGTACTCACCGTTGTCGTCTGCGCCGGCGTTCGTACTCCTGGTAGATGAGCAGGTAGACAATAGCTGGTAGGATGTTTAATTCGGGTTCCATGCTGTCCTCCTTCCTCGTGGAGTGTGTATAGGTGAGCGTTTTCCCGTTCGTAGTCTGTTTCTGCCGTGTTTTTATCGGCGGGGCTCCCGCCCCGGAAAAGGTGGTGGATTGGTGAGTTGTGATAGGGTGGGCGGTACATTGTCTGCCGCCTGCCTGTTGGCGGTGACCGCCGCGCTGTTTGTCTGTCCCGCCGTGGCGGTCGGAGTGTTAAAGTGGCGGGCTGTGTTGGCGGTTCCCGCCAGGGTCAGAATTCCATTTTTTTGACCGCCTGCTTGTTGGCGGGTTGGCCGCCGCTTTATCACCGACCGCCAGGGTCAGAATGACCCCCTATGTTTCTTTGGGAAACGGGTATGCAGATCAAGTCGCAAGGTTTTGCGCATTGAACTGTATATTGCTCAGGGACGAATGGAACTTGATAAATGAGCCAGAACTTGAACCAAGCGAAGCCTTTGCTCTAAAGGTTGTAGATACAATAGATGAATTGAAGTCCTTACAGAACGATGTTAGTGAAGATGAGATACTCTCATGGAGTAAATTGCAATGTGTAAAGAAACCAGATGATTTGTGGGTCTCAAGTGAAGGGAAATTGGTTCTGCCTAACAGCCTGTTGACACAATTGGCCAGATTCGACCATGGACAGGCTCATCTTGGAAGGGACGCCATGGTCAGACTATTCAAAACTGATTGGTTCAACCCCAAATTCCGCCAAGTTGCTGAAGCAGTTTGCCATCGTTGCGTCATTTGTCAACAAATGAATGCAGGGAAAGGAACAGTAGTAAATTTGAGCCACATTGGGAGAGCTGGAGGTCCATTCAGCAGGATGCAAATGGATTTTATTGAAATGCCTGTGCATGGAGGCTTGAAGTATGTGTTGGTGATTGTGTGTATTTTTAGTCACTGGATTGAAGCATACTCCACACGTAGAAATGACAGTCTCACAGTTGCCAAACTACTCTTGAGGGAACTAATACCACGTTTCGGATTCCCGATCTCCTTAGAATCAGATAGGGGAAGTCACTTCAATAACGAAGTAATAAAATTACTGTGTGCAGCGCTGAACATTGAGCAACAATTGCAATGTAGCTACCGCCCTGAAGCCTCAGGTCTAGTGGAGCAAATGAACGGCACATTGAAGTCAAGGATGGCGAAAATATGTGCATCAACAAACATGAAATGGCCAGATGCATTGCCCTTGGTGTTAATGTCTATGAGAAACACCCCTGATAGGAAAACTGGACTGTCCCCGCACGAGATCCTCATGGGCAGAGCCATGAGACTTCCAGCAGTTCCTGCAAATGCTCTTTTGAATATTACAGATGATGTGGTATTGGACTACTGCAAAGGTCTAGCTGATGTGATACGCTCTTTTTCTCACCAGGTGGAGGCAACCACCTTGCCACCGATCCAAGGTCCAGGACACGCCCTGAAAGCAGGCGACTGGGTCGTGATAAAGAAGCACGTGAGGAAGTTGTGTCTGGAACCTCGTTGGAAAGGGCCTTTCCAAGTGATTCTGACGACTACTACCTCTGTAAAGTGTGCAGGAGTTCCCAACTGGGTTCACGCCAGACACACGAAAAGGGTGACGTGCCCCACAGAAGAGGAAGTTGAAGCACTGAAATCACCAGTGACTGACAAGAAAGTAGCAGGCACCGAGACAAAGCAACGAGAACCTGGAGGTGAACAAGCAGAATTAGAGGAGGGAGAGATACACTCTGAGGAAGAAACAGCCGATCCATTTGAGGAGAACGGAGGAGAGACATCAGAAAGTGACGCAGACCCTGACGGTGACAAAGAGCCTGCAACAAGCGAAGAAGCAGGAGAGCCTGATCAGAGGAGGGCTTTCCCAGAAGCAGACGATACAGGAAAGGAAAAGGAAAATCTGATCGACCTCCTGGAGGAAGAAAAAGAGGAGGGACAAAGTGAAATCGCTCAACCCCTTCCGGAACCGGTTGCAGGTCCCTCAGGTGAAAACAGTGCGAAACGGAGGCAAAGTATATCACCAGTGAAACTAAGGATCAAAGAAATACCAAATGAGAATGAAGAACCAAAGTTGAAAGAGAAAAGAAAAGAAGTGTCTGTCGCAATAGCAACACCAAGTGAAGAGAAAGACCTGACCAAGGAAGAAAGCACCTGTGAGAGAGAATCAAAGTGAGATGCAAAATTGAAAAGAAAAAGAATACCGAGCAGAAGGTATTCTGGTCCGGAGTCGGCATACATAGCCGCTAACGATTGGTCAGACGAGTTCTTATCTCTCAGTCTCGAGAACGAAGAGGCAGAACTTCACTTTGGCACTTGAGAAGTGAAACTCCATGAACTTTACCAAATGAGACATTGATAACCTGATTGACTTTTAAACCGGCTAAGACATTGCTAAACTTGATTGACTCTGAAACTGATTTTAAAAACAAAGCTGCTAACCGATAAGAGACTAAGCTGCTAAAGAAAACCGTCTGAATATTGAACTCGTTCAGCTTTGTATATATCTGCAAATCTGATTTGATAAAGTGTCTTCGACTTTCTGATTCTATACAGATCATGACAGGCTACACTAAACAGGGACATAAAATGAAGTGTTGTAGATATGTGTGTATAGGTCTAATAACTGCATGCGTACTAATCATTGTAGCAATAGTTCTTGGGATGCATGGAAAGGATGAGAAAGGGACGAATGATGCTTTTACTTCGAGACCTGCTACTACTACTGAACTATCAGCTTTAAAGAAACTCGAACAAGATGAAAGGCATCTGCATGATAAAAAGGAACTTTCGTCTAATGTTTTCTATCGCTTGCTGAGTGAGTATGTTGAGACCATGGATGCGAAAGATTGTTATGTGTGCACACAAATACCTACCTCAGTAGTGGAAGGGGTGACATATCATAGCATGCCTCTTACATCTGGAATTACATGTAGTATAATAATGTCCAGATTTTATGATCAGCAGTACATTCATTATTTTTACTCTAATTATGATGTTACATTTGCATATGTCCCCATAATCGAGTACCTGAGTAAAGTAGCTAGAGATTATTATATAAAATTGATGAGAGGCTTCTTTGAGCCGTTGTCAAATTTTCACACAGCTCACGCACATAGAGAGTACCTTACATGCTTGCTTTCACCGCTGGAGATAAATTTCTTAGATCGCACTGACGATAGGAGGAAAGAAATGAAGGAGGAATTAGAAAGGGAATTACACAAAAGGACATCTGTAGATAACTATGCTTTTGCTGCAATAAAGACACAAGGGAAAATAGCTTTAGATACGTTACAAGTAGGGAGATTCTGTATACATAGACATAAATCATATTATGACACAGTCTTTGTGGGAACAAGTGAATGTAAACACACGTTTTTGTTTCTACCTAAATGGACGTTGATGCTGAATGGACAAGACCCAGTTATTCCAGGGGTATACTATATTTGTGGACTTAACGCCTATTATCGTCTTCCTAAAGGATGGTATGGGAGATGTTATTTGGGAATAGTGTTCCCAAAGATTTATCAACTAGACGACTTAAAGAAATTTCCAAAGCTGTCTGAATCACATCATGTTCAGAAGAGAGAGACAGCTTCTGGTGTGGTAGGAGATATATTTGGAGCTTTGATTCCTTCAGTGGGAGTCATATTGAATTCAATCAAAATACGAAAGTTGTCTACTATTGTGGATAACATGCTGACAAAATTCTCAGGAGCTATAATCCTGATGGATGCTGAACTTGCTGCAGAAAGAGCTATGACTCTTCAAAATCGGCTTGCCTTAGACATTCTTTTAGCAAAGGATGGCGGCGTTTGCAAAATTCTTGGTACTCGCCACTGTTGTACATATATACTGGACAGAAGTGGGCGAATTAGAAAGATGCTTACAAACTTAACTAATGAAAGTACAGATTTAAAGGAATTGAAGGAACCAGGAGTATGGAAGAAGGTTGGAAAAGGATTTGCTTCGGTGGGAAATTGGCTCAGCAACGTTTGGAACGGATTGTTACTAAAAATAATAAAGGGAATATTAATAATATTAATTTGTGTATTAGGCATTTGGGGAATATGGAAAGCTATCAAAATGTTGAAAGCAAGGAACAAAAGGAAAAGAGAAGAGAAAATAGAAAACAAAATAGTAGAAATATACAGAGAAAAATCAAAGGGAACCAAAAGAAAGAGGGAATTGACTGAAATGCCAAATTACTAAAACAGAATTTTAATGGAATAAAATTTGTGGGAAGATTTGATGTGATGACATAATTAGTCATCAGAGGAGTGATTGATGACTCAGAAAAAGAGGGTCCTACATATATTCATATATGTCATGTAACCAAAATCGTATAATGTAGTGTGATTTTAGAAAAGAAAAATAATGTACGGGGGAAATTGTGCCACCGGGGTAGTTCGCCAATATTATAAACATGCTTTATTAATCATGAAGAATTGTAAATTGTAGTAATCCGTCATAATTGGAAATGTGTACCATGATTTCTTATTAAAATTGTTTGTGCTTAGCTTAAATTTAGTAGAGGCTTTGGCCTAGTTGCCTGGTCTCAAATTCTAACTGCGTGTTTTTTTTCCTTGAACTAATGAAACATTTATTCTTGCTTGAAGTTGTATTTTTCCAGTAGAAGATGACTAATACACTTATCTCCAAGGTTTCGTACTAGGCCGGTTTCATCCCCTCTGATCCAAGGTCAGTCTACAGGTGCGGACAATGAGGGTATAGATATCAAAATAATTGGCAAACCATGTTACAACTTGTGTTCCAAGGCTCCAAGGACAATGTATGCATAAAGGAGTACTAGTAGAAAGACATTTTTCATTAGTCAATTTGAAGCTACCCTATGAACCCTCCAATGGAAGATCCTGCAGAATTTGGAATGTTTCTTTCTTAAACCCACTGGACAAAGAGAAGTCAGCCATTTTCCTTGATGCCATCTTTGAAGCCAAACGCCAGACGCCATCTTAGACGACATCTTGATGCCCTTTTCTCTATTACTGAGAAAGAGACTTTTGAGAATTCTCACCCTAGAGACTTTAACGTTAATTTGCCCCGTCTTGCCCATGCAGTAATTTTGCCCTATTCTCCTTGCTGCTGCAAGGAAACTTGCCCTTAACTTTGCCCCTTTGAAAATTTGTCCCATGCTGATCGAACCGGTACCTGAATGACGAAGACTTTCTTGAATGCTGATTGTAATTGGTAAATATGAAAGGATAATCGTTTTATGCATTGTGTTTTTCCTTTTAGGTACCAACTGCTATTTTGATAGGGCCCAAGCTAGGAGTTTTCCAAATTTGTGTTGACTGAATTTGTTTTGCATGAAGCAGAGGGGGCCCTCAGCAACGTAGAGAGCCCATGCACAAGAAGGTAGCACCCGCAGGAGGACTTGAACATGGGTTCAAGAAGTCTCAGCACGGCGGTCATCTCAACACTGCAAAAAAGGGTCCCACGACAACAGAGATCAACTCAAAAAGCTGAGCATCGCAGGTCAGAGTGCAGGGGACCTAGGCTTGGCTGTGCATGCAGGATATTATAGAAATGTGCACAGAAGCCCTTGTAGCTGCAGTTCATGTGGATCACAGGATTACTGCCTGGAGAGGACTTACCTCCTCCAATTTGGACAGTTGGACCACTGGACTGTCTGGGTCACTTGGGTCCACCACCTGTGTTCCATGGGCCACGCTCGTCAGGATGAGAGGGGTCTCAGAGTACCGGTGACACTGAAGTTTGGTGCCTGCTGAAGCAGGGGGAAGATTCTGTCAACCCACGGGAGATTTCTTCGTGGCTTCCAGTGCAGGATGAAGGCAGGCAGCCCTTAAAGCATGCACCACCAGGAAACAGTCAAGAAAGCCTGCAGGATTAGGCGCTACAATGTTGCTGGTAGTCTTCTGGCTACTTTGTTGCAGTTTTGCAGGAGTCCTGGAGCAGTCAGTGGTCGATCCTAGGCAGAAGTCAAAGATAGAGGTGCAGAGGAACTCTGGTGAATTCTTGCAAGTCGTTATCTGAGGAAAGGTCCACAGGAGAGACCCTAAATAGCCTTCAGAGGAGGATTGGTCACCTAGTCAGGTAAGCACCTATCAGGAGGGGTCTCTGACGTCACTTGCTGGCACTGGTCCTCTCAGAGGCCTTCAGAGTGCCCTCACACCTCTGGATTCAAGATAGCAGAGGTCTGGGACACACTGGAGGAGCTCTGGGCACCACCACTGGGGTGGTGATGGACAGGGGAGTGGTCACTCACCTTTCCTTTGTCCAGTTTCGCACCAGAGCAGGGACTGGGGGTTCCCTGGACTGGTGTAGACTGGCTTATGCAAGGAGGGCACCCTCTCTCAGAGGAAATTCTTTGTTCTGCCTTCCTGGGACTGGGCTGCCCAGACCCCAGGAGGGCAGAACCATGTCTGTGGGGTGGCAACAGTGGTAGCTGCAGAGAAAACCCCAGAGAGCTAGTTTGGCAGTAACCGGGGTCCATAGTGGAGCCCCGGGGATGCATGGAATTGGCATCCCAATACCAGATTTGGCATGGGGGGTACAATTCCATGATGTTAGACATGTTACATGGCCATATTCAGAGTTACCATTGTGAAGCTACATATAGGTATTGACCTATATGTAGTGCACACGTGTAATGGTGTCTCCGCACTCACAAAGTCCGGGGAAATGGCCCTGAACTATGTGGGGGCACCTTTGCAAGTGCCCTCACACTTAGTAAATTTGCACCTAACCTTCAGCAAGTGAAGGTTAGACATAGAGGTGACTTGTAGGTTGCTTAAGTGCAGGGAAAATGGCTGTGAAATAACGTGTGAGTTATTTCACTCAGGCTACAGTGGCAGTCCTGTGTATAGGTTTGTCTGAGATCCCTATGGGTGGCAAAAGAATTGCTGCAGCTCATAGGGATCTCCTGGAACCCCAATACCCTGGGTACCTAGGTACCATATACTAAGGAATTATAAGGGTGTTCCAGTGTGCCAATTGAAATTGGTAAAAGTGGTCACTAGCCTATAGTGATAAATTTAAAGGCAGGGGGAGCATAACCACTGAGGTTCTGGTTAGCCGAGCCTCAGTGACACAGTTAGTCACTACACAGGTATACACATTCAGGCCACAAACTATGAGCACTGGGGTCCTGGCTAGCAGGATCCCAGTGAGACAGGCAAAAACAAACTTACATACATGTAAAAATGGGGGTAACATGCCAGGCATGATGGTACTTTCCTAAACAAGCCCTCCCCTCCAAACGAGGGACAATAAGGCTAACCTTGCCCAGATAAGTCTTCATTGTCTAAGCGGAAATATGTGGAGAGCCCATCTGCATTGAAGTGGGTACTCCCAGGACTATGTTCCACTGTATAGTCCATTCCCTGTAGGGAGATGGACTACCTCAACAATTTAGGGTTTTCACCTTTAATTCTTTAAGCCATAATAGAGGTTTGTGGTCTGTCTGAACAAAGTGAGTACCAAAGAGGTATGGTCTCAACTTTTTCAGGGCCCAGACCACAGCAAAAGCCTCCCTCTCTATGGCAGACCAACACTTTTCTCTAGGAGTCAACCTCCTGCTGATAAAAGCAACAGGTTGATCCTGCCCTCAGTGTTAAGCTGTTATAGAATTCCCCTACCTCTAATTCAGAAGCATCAGTCTGAACTATTAATTTTTTGGAATAACAAGGGCTTTTTAGGAAAGGTGCAGAGCACATGGCCTGTTTGAGCTCATGAAAAGTCCTTTGACAGCTAGCTATCCACAATACCTTTTTAGGCATTTTTTTTGATGTGAGGTCATTAAGAGGGGTGTGGTAGCTGGAATGATGGAATGCATTGCATCATTGGAGGGATAGAATGGAAGAGGATTCTACATTCCTCAGGGAGACTGGAGTGGGTGTGAAGGAAGCCATTGGAGGTGGTGAAACTTGTTGGATCTACTGATGTGGATAGGATATTCTTTAATAAAGAATCCACTTGAACTATAACCTGTGAGAATGTCTATTTTACACTGGCGACGAGTATCTGGCTCATGTAATATCCTAACACATCAACATCACCCATCTCTACTTCATTTTGCAATTCTATTTAAAGCTGCTACTACAACTTCCAGGTAGACGGATGGTACATCTTTCAGCGTTTAAAGAAAAGATCAGCTTCCCTGGTGAGTCGGTTCATGTCTAAATGTGCGTTTATTTCTACTGGCGAAGGAAGAGCTCTCTTGAAAGCTCGTTTCTACATAAATTTTAACATTTCCTTTTACCGGCAAGTTGTGTTTTTTTTAATAATTTTTCTTCTTTCTTCTCTCTGCGTTTGGTTTTAAACGCGCCTTATCTGTAACCGGCATCTTCGCGCGACCTGGCATTTTTCAAACGGTGCGTGCGAACTGAACGTGCCCGTCTCGTGCCGGCATTCTTCAATCTGTGCGCGCGATACTGAACGCGCCGTCTCGAGCCGGAATTCTTCAATCTGTGCGCGTGATACTGGAACGTGCCTGTCTCCCAGCTCGCAGACTTTGAAATGTTAAACGCATTAGACACGCGGACAAGATGCACTTTTCTCGTGCCGGGATTTTTGGTTTTTTTTTTGTCGCCTGGTAAACAGTGAAATGCACGTTTACTACACCCACCCCAGCAAAACTCCTTACCTCTTCACGCCTGCATCGTCTCCCGGATGGAGTGCCTAAAAGGAAAAAAAAAAAAACAATTGAAATTACGTGTGTGAACGTGTTCAGTAAAAAAAGGGGAAATGACTGTCAAAAACGCCCCTTTGGTTGCTGACATTAAAGGAGGAAGTGGATTAACGCTATCAAAGAAAAACAGAGGTGCTTTTTGTGTTTTGTTTTACTCTGTTTGCTTTAGGCTATACACATTGGAGATCTCCTAGAACTGCCATATTAAAAAACAAAATAAATAATTTATTTTTGGTGGAATATCTTACTAATACCAAAGCCATGCAGAATATACCTCCTCCTCCTTTCTTTTTAACAATGCCACGAGAAGCACCAATAATTTGGTCTAAATGGCAAAAATCTTTCTTGCATTATGCTAGAGTTTGCGGCACAAACTTATCCAACGAAAGAAAAACTTCTCTGCTCATGCACTGTTTGGGAAGTGAGGGGCAGGAAGTTTTTGAGACCTTACCAGAGCCCGATGATGAAGGAGCTGACTTAAATGAGTTTGAACTCTGTTTGAAAAGATTTGACTTGCATCACTTACCAAAAATCAGCACAATTCTGGAACGTTATCATTTTGGGATGAGAGAGCAAAAACCTGGTGAAACTATTGAGGAATATATTACGGCTTTGAGGAAATTAGCAGCTACTTGCAAGTTTGGAGCAACTATTGACGAACGTATAAGGGATCAGTTTATGTTGAAGTGCCCCAGTGACAAAATTAGACAGGAACTTTGGAGTAAAGATGATCCTTCTCTACAGGAAGTTGTGACTGTAGCTAAGGGTGTGGCACAGACTCTGGCTTGTGTAGAGGAATTGGAGAGGGACAGAAGTCCTGCTGTTAACAAGATAATAAAACAAAAAGGAGCAATAAAATGTGTACAAAGATAGTGATGGAGAAAAAGAAGATAGTAAACTTAATCAAACGCAGTGGTCAAAATTCAAAGACACTAAGGGGGTCATTACATCCCTGGCGGTTGGTGTTAAAGCAGTGGTAAAACCGCCAACAGGCCGGCGGTGAAAAAAATTGAATCACGACCGTGGCGGAAACCACCAACATAGACAGCCACTTTAACACTCAGACCGCCACGGCGGTACAAACACCGTGGCGGTAACCTCCAACAGACAGGCGGAAGACAAGGTTCCGCCCACTGTATTACAACAGTCCAATCCGCCACCTTTTCCGAGGCAGATTCACCCGAACAAAAACATGGCGGAAACAGGACTTGGAAGGGAAAACGCTCACCTCTACACACCCCACGAGGAACCAGGACGCCATGGATCCCGAGCTCCAGGTACTCCCAGCCTTTATCTTCCTGCTCCTCTACCAGGAACAACAAAGACGGTGGCAAAGACCACGGTGAGTACTGCACCTACGACAGAGGGGAGGGGGAGGGAAAAAAGAGTGACACACACATGCAACACTCCCACCCCCACCCTAACCCACTACAACACACACAAGTACATGTTGATACATTACATTAACAACCGCCAACCCCTCCTGGAAGAATGCAAGGACAAAAGGAAATGAGCCAAACGTTTGTAATCTATTCAAATACAGTAATCAAAAATATATATATATTTACACTATAAACAAATATATACACCAAGAATACAAGTCCAAGGTATTCCACCATCATAGTCCGTGGACCACTGGGCCCAAAATGCATGGGCGAGGCCCACACTCAATACCCGATCAAAATGGAGAGAACACTGCTGGGGCATCAGATAGAAATACAACAGGCACCTCAGGGGGAAGGAAAGGGGGGGCACCTCAGCCGGGTGAGTGCATGACGCCAGATCCACGAAGGGGCTCCATGCCCACTGCTGCATCCTGGGGAGTGCAAAGCCACAGTCTCACACGTCTTTCCAGTGTGTGGGTTGCCCACTGCTGCATCCTGGGGAGTGCAAAGCCACAGTCTCACAAGTCTTTCCAGTGGGTGGGTTGCCCACTGCTGCATCCTGAGGAGTGCAAAGCCACACTCTCACAAGTCTTTCCAGTGGGTGGGTTGCCCACTGCTGCATCCTGGGGAGTGCAAAGCCACAGTCTCTCAAGTGGATAACAGTCTCCACTGGTTCTGGAGGGGGCTTTGTGCCCAGAGTGCTTCATCCTGCCAAGGACAGAGGTAGTGGATGTAAATCTCCACTGGTTCTGGAGGGGGCTTTGTGCCCAGAGTACTTCATCCTGCCAAGGACAGAGGTAGTGGATGTAAATCTCCACTGGTTCTGGAGAGGGCTTTGTGCTCAGAGTGCTTCATGCTGCCAAAGACAGAGGTAGTGGATGCCTTACTCCACTGGTTCTGGAGGGGGCTTTGTGCCCAGAGTGCTTCATCCTGCCAAGGACTGAGGTAGTGGATGCCTTACTCCACTGGTTCTGGAGGAGGACTTGTGCCCAGAGTGATTAATCCTGCTCGTGGTGGCCTCAGTAGCATCGGAAGCTTTGGCGCTCATTGGCCTGCGGTGCTGGTGGCAGCAGTGTCCTGTTCAGCGGTGCTGGTGGCGGCGGTGTCCTTGGCAGCGGTGCTTGTGGCGGCGGTGTCCTGTTCAGCGGTGCTGGTGGCGGCGGTGTCCTTGGCAGCGGTGCTTGTGGCGGCGGTGTCCTTGGCAGCGGTGCTTGTGGCGGCGGTGTCCCGTTCAGCTGTGCTGGTGGCAGTGGTGTCCTTGGCATCGGTGCTTGTGGCGCCGGTGTCCTTGGCAGCGGTGCTTGTGGCGGCGTTGTCCTGTTCAGCGGTGCTTGTGGCGGCGGTGTCCTTGGCAGCGGTGCCTGTGGCGGCGGTGTCCTGTTCAGCGGTGCTGGTGGCGGTGGTGGCCTTGGCAGCAGTGCTTGTGGTGCTGGTGGCGGTCTTGTCCGCCGTGCAGGTTTTCGCAGACATGCCTATTTTTCTGTGCCCCTTCCCCACCTTGGATGGTGGCGCAGCTGTCTTCACACTCCCAACTGTACCCCTGGGAGAGGCTTTGGTGGTAGATGTTTTGCCTCTCTCCCGCCGAGCACTTGTTAACTTTTTGTGCTTTTGAGGTGGGAGACTGTCCGTGGTCTGGCTCCTTGGCACATTGGCTGCCCTGCTTCCTGGCGCACTCCAGAAGCCGGTTACTACTGGCACCACTGTTCCCGCAGATGTTGTGGCTGAGGTGCTGGGTTGGGCACTGGAAAGGCGGGCCCTAGAAGACTGAGGGGGTGGGGGAGGTGAGGGGAAGAGGTCAAGGTTGGACAGGAAAAGTTTTTTGGACACACTGGGAGGGGTAGATGGAGGGGGTTTGGGAGTGGAGGAAGAGGGAGTGGTTGTAGGAGGTGTACGTTTGATGACTTTGGGTGAAGGTGCATGGGTTGGAGGCTGTCGTGAGGTGGATGGCTGTTGGGTGGGTGTGTGGCTGCGTTTGTGTACCTTGGGAGGTGGGCTCACAGACACACTGGGAGAGGACACAAGGAATGTGTTAATGGTAGTGGGGGCGGTGACTGCACGTGAGCGGGGTGTGGTGGTGGGTGTGCTGGTGATGGGGGTAGTGGTTGAAGATCTAGTGCATGCAGGTGTGAGTGGAGACGAGACTGGGAGGGAGGAGGGAGAAGAGGAGGAGGGGGACACAGTGGAGGCAGTGGCTGTTGGTATGTCTGCATGTGTCTGATGCTTGCGAGAGTGCCTGTGGGATGTGTGGTGCTTATGTTTGCCTGAGCTTCCCTTGTGTGTTGACGTGTGTGCATGCTGGTCTGATGGTGTGCTTGGGATAGGCTGAGTTACAGGGGTTTGGGTCTGGGTGGAGAAAGTTGGATGGAAGAGGCTAGAGACAGGGACAATGGCTGCCATCAGTGCTGAGGTCAGAGTCTGAAAAGCTCGCTGTTGGGCTGCCTGACCAGAATTAATGCCCTCCTGGTATGCATTGGTCTGTTGCAACTGCCTCTCTACACCCTGGATGGCATTCAAAATGGTAGACTGCCCAACAGTGAGGGACCTGAGGAGGTCAATGGCCTCCTCACTGAGGGCAGCAGGGCTGACTGGGGCAAGGGCTGAGGTGCCTGGGACGAAGGAGATGCCCAACCTCCTGGGTGAGTGGCCACTGGGCACACTCTGAGGGGCTGCTGGGAGGGCAGTGATGGTAGGGGTGGTGGTGGCTGTACCTGTTGATGCAGTGGCACAGAGGGGCCCGCCACCGCAAGGGAGCTCCCATCAGAGGAGGAGTCCGTCTCGCTGGTCTCAGCTCCTGTCCCTGCCTTGGAGCTCCCCTCGCCCTCCATCCCACTGGTGGCTTCTGACTCCGTTGTGTCGCCCTCCAGGGCCATGTGGGATGCAGCTCCCTCCTGATCCGGTGGCACTGTACCTCCGCCGGATGATGCTAATGCACACAAGAACAGGGAGACCACAAAAAGGAGGGGGAAGACAGAAGAAAGACATGTTGAGTGTATCCAATACCGCTACCGTTGGCGGACACTGCAGACACAGAAGCCCCCTGACTACGCCGTGCACTTAGAGTTCCCTAATTAATCACAGGGACAAGGGTTACAAGGACTATGCCCGATTACTGCACACATGGAAGTCACAGGAGCCTGACTAGGTGTAGTTGGCCCTGAACACAGGTGGGATGGGGTGCCACAGGGCCTGCCTTAAGAAGGGACCTTGCCTACTAAACTCGCCCTGGCCTAGGGGAACCCACAGCCCACCTCCCCCACCCAGACACATACAGTGCGTGCTGAATCAGCAGAATGAGAGTGTACTGACCCCCTTGTGGCTGCTGTATTGCCCTCAAGTGCCCATTCAACTCCGGATACGCCACCGCCAGGTTCCGGAACATCAGGGGGTCATGGTGCGACAGGCACCCCTCCCACATTGGGAGGCCATCCCCAGCTGGGCCTCCACCGTCTTCTTGCTCCAGCGGTGAATGTCCTCCCATCTTTTCCGGCAGTGGGTGCTCCATCTGTGGTGGACCCCCAGGGTCCGGACTTCCTTGGCGATGGCACGCCAAATATCCTTCTTCTGGTGGGCGCTGACCTACAGGAATAGTACAGGGGAAAAGGAGAAGATATAACCGTCCGCACCGTCACAGTCATTGGCCCGCATCCCTACCCTTGCCATGACGCACATGCACTCACAGTCGTATCATGCACACCTCATTCTCCCCCACCCTATCTTTCATCAACACCACTCCAAACAGGCATTGCCATACAGCATGCTCACAGTTTACTCACCTGTTTGTCTGGAGGACCATAGAGTAATGTGTACTGGGGAGGACCCCATCCACTAGTTTCTCCAACTCGTCCATGCGGAAGGCAGGGGCCCTTTCCCCCGACACACGAGCCATTGTCTCTTCCAGACTGAGGTCACAGCAGCACTTGCAGTGTAGGTCCTCTCCTGTCGAAGATCAGGTATCAAGTGATTGAACAGACAGAAAATGGCAGTGACGTCCGCGGCTGTGCGTACCGTCACTGCCGGCGTACATCGTCATTAGCACCTGGGACCCATAGGGTCCAATGTTAACCAATGCAGGATTGCGACACGGTCTTCGACCGCCTACCTCGACGGTGTACAACGCCAGCGCAGTTACCTCATATCCCCTTGTCCCACATTACAGGTCAGGCAGCCGCCATTTCAGGGGGCCACATGGCATTAATTTTGACTGCGTCACACATATCTAGGCCTTGCTTAAACACTAATACATCCATATGTCGATTTTCAAACATTTTCCTATTACGTTGTGTTTACGTACCTCAGTGTTGGTTGACCCTCTGATCACTGTTCTCTTCCACAGAGCACGTCTGCTGGGGCAGGGGAGGAGATGGCGGCATCCTTCGGTGTACAGAATGCTGGTGGACCTGTCGACAATGGAGGAGCGACATGTAATTGTCACCTACAGACTTGATCGTACCACAATCCTGGAACTGTGTGCCCAGTTGGAGCCAGACCTGATGTCAACTATCCGCCATCCCACAGGAATCCCCCCTCTAGTGCATGTGCTGTCAGTACTCCATTTCCTAGCAAGTGGGTCTTTTCAAACAACAGTGGCCATTGCATCAGGGATGTCCCAGCCTATGTTCTCCAACGTGTTGTCCAGAGTGTTGTCTGCCCTGCTGAAACACATGCACAGCTACATCGTTTTCCCTCAGGTGGAGGATTTGCCTACAGTGAAAGGTGACTTCTATGCCCTGGGACATATCCCCAACATCATAAGTGCCATTGATGGGACACATGTAGCCTTGGTCCCCCCACGCAGGAGTGAACAGGTTTACAGAAACCGGAAGAGTTACCATTCTATGAATGTGCAGATGGTGTGTTTGGCCAACCAGTACATCTCCCATGTAAATGCCAAGTTTCCTGGCTCAGTGCATGACGCTTACATTCTGCGGAATAGCAGCATCCCTTATGTGATGGGGCAACTCCAGAGGCACCGTGTGTGACTATTAGGTGAGGACATGGACCCAATACCGTGTGACTAGGTGTCTGGGTCTGGGGATGTCCCTATGAGTTAGTGTGTGTCCAACAGTTGTCCCTCGACATTTGCAGGTGACTCTGGTTACCCCAACCTGTCATGGCTACTGACCCCAGTGAGGAATCCCAGGACAAAGGCAGAGGAACGCTACAATGAGGCCCATGGGCGAACTAGGAGGATTATAGAGAGGACCTTCGGCCTCCTGAAGGCCAGGTTCCGGTGCCTCCATATGACAGGTGGTTCCCTATTCTACTCACCAAAGAAGGTGTGCCAGATCATCATGGCCTGCTGTATGCTTCACAACTTGGCTTTGCAACAACAGGTGCCTTTTCTGCAGGAGGATGGTCCAGATGGAGGTGTTGTGACAGCTGTGGAGCCTGTGGACAGTGAAGACGAGGAAGCAGAAGAAGAGGACATAGACAACAGGAACATGGTGATCCAACAGTACTTCCAGTGAGACACAGGTAAGAAGACAACACTGCCTGCTACATCTGATTTAATTCTTCTACCTCTCATCTGTCTGTCATTTTCACCCAGTGTATGGACACTGAGTTGTCACTTTCCCTTTCGATTTCACAGACGTGGGTCCCACTGTGTGACCTCTGCTTTGTTTCCACATGGACTAGAGCTGTGTGACATAGGTATGTTGTCATTACATTGGATATAGCATTTTTCCACAGTTATTGCAAATACACATTTTCGAAAGCACAGACTGACTCCAGATTGTTTTGTGATTTAAGGGTGTTTATTTAAGTGCCAAATAGTGGAGGGGGTTGTAAAATGGTCAGGGGTGATGGTGGAGGAATGTCCATGGCAGAGTCCAGTCTATTAGTCTCACAGGTGCATTGTCCAAAGGGGCATAGGAAGTGGAGGTAGGGCAGTTTAAGTATGGACAGGGTGACAAAGTGGGGCAGAAAGATGACAATCAGGGTGGTCTCATTTCTTGGCGGGGGTCTTGGCATTGTTCTCTGTCTTTGTCCTGGATCTCATAGGGACCGTTTGCGGGATGGTTCTCCATCTGCAGGGGGTGGGGAGCTGGTGTCGTGGTCCTGTGGTGGTGCCTCCTGTCCACTAGCGCCAGCGGAGGTGGTAGGCAGTTCATCGTCCAGGCTAGTGTCAGGGGCCCCTTGTTGTGCCACAGTGTCCCTCCTGGTGTTGACGAGTTCCTTCAGCACCCCTAAAATGGTGCCCAGGGTGGAATTGATGAATTTGAGTTCCTCCGTGAACCCCAAATAAGGTTCCTCCTGCAGCCGCTGGGTCTCCAGAAACTTGGCCAGTACCGTTGCCATCGTCTCCTGGGAATGGTGGTAGGCTCCCATGATGTTGGAGAGGGCCTCGTGGAGAGTGGGTTCCCTGGGCCTGTCCTCCCCCTGTCGCACAGCAGCCCTCCCAGTCCCCTGTTTTCCTGTGCCTCTGTCCCCTGAACCGTGTGCCCACTACCACTGCCCAAGGTCCCTGGTGTTGTTGGGGTGGTGGGTTAGCCTGGGTTCCCTGTAGTGGTGGACAAACTGCTGCTTGACGTGTCCTGGGGACAGAGGTATGGGCCCGCTGGGTGGGTGCTGTGCTGGTGTTTGCGAGGAGGGAAGCTCTGTAGTGGCCTGTGCCAATGTGAGGGGATCCGACTGTCCTGTGGTCCCAGATGGGCCGGGCTGGTCATCTAGATCCAGTTGGACAGAGCTGCTGTCATCACTGTGGGCCTCTTCTGTGGGTGGAGTGGACATGTCTGGACCCTCCTGCCCGGTGACGTTGGGTAGGGGTCCTGCAGGGGTGTAAAGGCATGATTATTGCATATGTATGTGCCATGGTGTGCAATGTGTGGGTGACCCTGTACCCCAGTGCTTCCATTCTTGTGTGGGACCTTCTATGATAATGGTTTAGGGGGTGTATGGGTATGTGCAGTGGACATGCTTTGGTGATGGGTGTCCATGCTTTGGTGTTGCATGCAGGGCTTGGGTTTGGGATGTGTGGTTTGTGATAGTGGGACATGTGTGAGGCGTTGGAGTGATGGGGTGTGGGCGATGGTGGGGGTAGGTGATAGCATGCAGGTAGGGTGGGGATATGGTAGTTTAAGGTTTGACTTACCAGAGTCCATTCCTCCAGCTAATCCTGCAAGGCCCTCAGGATGCAGTATAGCCAAGACCTGCTCCTCCCATGTTGTAAGTTCTGGGGGAGGAGGTGGGCGTCCGCCGCCAGTCCTCTGAACCGCAATCTGGTGTCTTGAGACCACGGAACGCACCTTACCCCGTAGGTCGTTCCACCTCTTCCTTATGTCATCCCTAGTTCTTGGGTGCTGTCCCACTGTGTTGTCCCTGTCCATGATTCTTCGCTATAGCTCCATCTTCCTAGCTATGGTGGTGTGCTGCACCTGTGATCTGAATAGCTGTGGCTCTACCCGGATGATTTCCTCCACCATGACCCTGAGCTCCTCCTCAGAAAACCTGGGCTGTCTTTGCGGTGTCATGGGGTGGTGTGGGTGATGTGTGGGGTGGTGTGTTGTGATGTGTGGGGTGATATTTAGATGTGTGTTGTGTGAGGTGCGTGGATGTTGTGTGAGTGATGGTGTTGAGTGCCTGTGGATGCTAGTGTTGTTTCTGGTGGTGTCTCTCTCTGGCCTTCTGTCGCAATTGTTGTCGTAGGGGTTTGTGGGTGATGTGGGTGTGTGTTTTATATTGTATTGGGTGTGTGGGAGTGGTGTGTGTATGTGTATCAGGTGTGTATATTTCGATTTGTCCAATGTGGATGTGTTTTGTAAATGTGTGTGTATTTTGAGTGCGGCGGTGTGTACCGTCAATGGAATACCACGGTTGAAAGACCGCGGCATGGATTCGTTGGTCGTGATAGTGAGGGCCTATTCCTCTTGGTGTGACAGTGGAGGATTTCTTATCGCCAGTTTATCACTGACCTTTGGTGTGGCGGACCTGTGTGGGTGTCTAGATTTTGGCGGATTCCAAGCTGTGGGTCATAATGGCTGTGGCAGAATTCCGCGGCCGCGGCGGTGTGTTGGCGGTCTTCTGCACGGGGGTAAGCGGCTTTTACCGCCAATGTTGTAACGACCCCCTAAATGTTTCCGGTGTGGAAATGTTGGACATTATGCTTCTTACAAAAGTGTCCTGCTGTTAATGTGACTTGAAAGTTATGCAACAAACGGGGACACTTTGCTAAGTGCTGCAAGTCAAACTAAAATTCTCCTTCTGTGAGACTGGTGGAAGATTGTGTTTTAACTGTTTATACACAAGAAAAAAAGAAGAAACATCCAAAAGATCTTGTAACTATTGGTGGGATTGAGAGTGAAGTCTTGTTTGACTCAGGGGCATGGTTAACATTATTGTCCAACGATACATTTGACAAACATTTAAGTCATAGTGTTGTGTTGAAAGATCCAGATGTGATTCCTGGGATGTATGGTGGACAAGTAATAGAACTGAGGGGCTATTTCGAATCTGAAATTACTTTCAAGACTAATACAATTTTAGGGAAAATGTATGTACCAGTGAAGGGTGACAGTGTTTTGAGTTGGCCGCACCAAAAGACTGAGGCCCTCATTCTGACCTTGGCGGGCGGCGGAGGCCGCCCGCCAAAGTCCCGCCGTCAGGTTACCGTTCCGCGGTCGAAAGACCGCGGCGGTAATTCTGACTTTCCCGCTGGGCTGGCGGGCGGTCGCCTTCAGACCGCCCGCCAGCCCAGCGGGAAAGAGGCTTCCACGATGAAGCCGGCTCGGAATCGAGCCGGCGGAGTGGAAGCTGTGCGACGGGTGCAGTTGCACCCGTCGCGTATTTCACTGTCTGCGCAGCAGACAGTGAAATACATGTAGGGGCCCTCTTACGGGGGCCCCTGCAATGCCCATGCCAGTGGCATGGGCACTGCAGGGGCGCCCAGGGGCCCCGCGACCCCCCCTACCGCCATCCGGATCCCGGCGGTCGGACCGCCGGGATCTGGATGGCGGTAGGGGGGGTCGGAATCCCCTCGGCGGCGCAGCAAGCTGCGCCGCCTTGGAGGATTCAATGGGGCGGCGGTACACTGGCGGGAGCCCGCCAGTGGTGCCGGTCCGACCGCGGCTTTACCGCCGCGGTCGGAATCCCCATTGGAGCACCGCCGGCCTGTCGGCGGTGCTCCCGCGGTCCTCCGCCCTGGCGGTCTTTGACCGCCAGGGTCAGAATGACCGCCTGAATGTTATTTTGGATCCAAATAGTCCTACGCCAGTTATGATCAAGAGTGATTTTGTCCAGATGTTGCGAGATGTATGTGAGGTCTCTGGGTTAGACTGAGAAAGAGAAAGTTGAACCTTTACCTAATTTTGTTCATGAGTTCAAGGATGTGTTCAGTGACAAATTGGGATGTTTAGTAAAATATATGCATTGCATTAAGATTAAAGAAGGGTCTGTGCCGGTAGTGTCCAAGGTATGACCCATTCCTATATAAATGAAGAATGATGCAGAAAAGGAGATACTGAGGTTGTGCGAAGAAGGAATAATTAAACCAGTGGGGTCCTCTGAATGGGTTTCTCCGATTGTTGTTGCACGTAAATCCTATGGTGAGATCAGGTTGTGTGTAGATTTGAGAAATCTCAACAAGTGTGTCATTAGTGACCAGTTTCCATTACCAAACATAACTGAAATGGTGTCTTCATTACATGGGGCAAAATATTTTAGCACATTAGATTTAACCTCAGCATACCATCAGGTTGTCTTGCATGTTGACTCGAGGGACTATACTACTTTTATCACACCGTTTGGGACTTAGATTTGTTAGAATGCCTTTCAGGTTGGTGTCAGCTGCCTCAGTGTTCCAGCGTTTGATGTACAATTTATTTGGCACTGAACCAGGAATAAAGTATTTCCAGGATGATATTTTAGTTTATGCTCAGACAGAGGAGGAACATGAGAAGAGAGTGAAGAAATTATTGACCATTATGAGAGATCATGGTTTGACACTTAAGTTGAAGAAATGTTCTTTCGGCAAGACGGAGATTGAGTACCTCGTCATGAAATTACCTCTATGGGGTTGTTTCCAAAGAAAGAGCATGTTAGAAATATTTTACATTTGCATTCTCCAGAAAAGAAAGAGGAAATGTTGTCTTTTCTGGGGATGGTGGAGTTCCATGCTAAGTTCTTACCTAACTTAGCCTCCAAGATGGAGCATAGGCATAAGTTGCTCAAGAAAGTTGTTGAATTCTTGTGGGATGATGAGTGTGAAAAGGAATTTGAGAGCATTAAAGTAGAGTTGTCCACCGTGAAAAGTTTGAAATCATTAGATCCAAGAAAATTGTGTGTGATCATAACGGATGCAAGTACTAAGGGTCTGGGAGCAGTTTTATTGCAAAAGTCTGATGGTGATGTGCTTACACCAGTAGTGTACAATTCACGGACGTTGTGAGGATCAGAGATCAATTATTTCACTGTTGAGAGAGAAGCTTTAGCTGTAGTTTGGGCTGTCAACAAATTCAGGAATTTTGTTTGGGGAAGGGAATTCCATGTTTATACTGACCACAAGCCTCTAGTGGAAGTTTTTATGAAAAGGGGACTTGATTTGATTTCAAGTAGGATCAGTAGATGGGTTGTGAACCTTCAAGATTATGATTTCAAAATGTTTTATGTGCCAGGGACTTGTAACAAAACTGCAGATTGTTTATCGAGACTTACTTCTGAGTCGGAGGAAGTTTTGGACATGAGTCAAGAAGATTAATTTAGTGTGTTTAGTGTCACGGAAGGAATTATTGAGCAAGATGAGTGGGTAAGAGCTGTTGCTGATGATTCTGTGTTGCAACGTGTATGTGATTCGCTCACAAGTTTTTGGCATTCTGAGATGAAGAATGATGAAGCATTTAGAGGGTTCTGGAAGGTGAAAGATGAATTGTCTGTGTCAAACGGCGAGGAGTAAGATTAGTAGTTCTGAGTGTTTTGACAGACAGAATTATTGAGTTGGGGCATGCAGGACACCAAGGAATGAGCAAAACAAAGGCCAGAATCTGCCTTAACTATTGGTGGCCAGGTATGGATTTGAGGATCGAGAGGACAATTAAGCAATGTCCTGATTGCTGCAACAGTGACAAGATATATAAAACAAGAGTTCCATTTATGTGTGTCAGAGATTTACCTAGCAGACCTTGGGATGTAGTTGCAATGGACATTGTAAGACCTATTCATGCAAAAGGTGGAACTAGTTACATATTGTTTTTAGTGGAGCAATTCTCCAGGTGGGCTGAAATAGGGATTGTCAGCAGCATTGAAACAGGGACAATAATTGGGCTGTTAGATGAGATTTTCTGTCAAGAAGGGTTACCGAACTCAATTTTGACTGATAATGGTTTCAATTTCTTTCCAATTAAATGGAAGAATATCTTAGGCGCCTATGGATCAAGCATAAATTGTGTTCCTTGTATCACCCTGAAGGAAACGGGACTGTAGAGAGATTTAATAAGTGCATGTAGGAGTGTGTTCAACTGGAATTGGCAGTTGGGAGAAATTGGAAAGAAGGTTTGAAAAAATGTCTTGTTGCATATAGATTTACACCACATTCTACCACCAGAGCAGTCCCTTTTGAATTATTTAGAGGAAGAAAGGGAAACACTGTGTTAGCTCCAGGATGGGTGTCCTGGGATAAAAATATCACTGTTTCCTGGTCTGATAAGAGAGGATATGACAGTGAGTGTGAAAAGGAACATATAAAAAAAGGAAAGAGTGCTAGTACTGTCAGTGTGAAAGTTGGTGATGAAGTTTTAATTAAGAAACCCACTCTAAGTAAAAGTGGGAGTACATTTTTGGGTCCTTTTGTAGTCACCAAACTTTTCAGAAATGCTATCAAAATTAATGATGGGAGGATATGGAATCTCAGTCGCCTTGTGATCTCCAAGAAGAAAGTTTCATAACTTTCTGTATTTCCTTTCTTCATTATTATTATTATTATTATTATTGTCATATTGTCATAGCGTGTAGTGAGGTTTATAGTTTTCTTGTTCAGTATTACTTATCATATTCTTTGGGGGTAAGGTGTGTGGTAGCTGGAATGATGGAATGCATTGCATCATTGGAGGGATAGAATGGAAGAGGATTCTACATTCCTCAGGGAGACTGGAGTGGGTGTGAAGGAAGCCGTTGGAGGTGGTGAAACTTATTGGATCTACTGGTGTTGATAGGATATTCTTTAATAAAGAATCCACTTGAACTGTAACCTGTGAGAACATCTATTTTACAAGGGGCAGCTATGGTGCCATAGTTCTTAATGAACCTCCTATAGTACCCTGTGAGGCCTAGGAAGGCTCTCACCTGGGTTTGAGCTGTAGGGGGAGCCCATTCCATAATAGTTTGGATCTTCCCCTGCAGTGGTGCAATCTGTTCCCCACCTACCAGGTAGCCCAGATAAACCACTTTCCCCTGCCCTGTCTGGCACTTTGAAGCCTTGATAGTGAGGCCTGCCTTTTGCAGGGCCTCCAAATCTTTCCACAGATGGACCAGGTGATCATCCCAGGTGGAGCGAAAGACAGCTATATCATCTGAATATGCTGCACTAGAGGCTTCCAATCCTTGGAGGACTGTATTCACCAAGCTCTGAAAAGTGGAATGTGCATTATTCAATCCAAAGGGCATAACAGTGAACTGATAGTGCCCTCCAATGGTTGAAAATGCTGTTTTAGGATTAGCATCTTCTGACAACTTAATCTGGCAATACCCTGCAGTTAAGTCAAAAGTGCTTAGATACTTGGAAGATGCCAGTGTATTTATCAGCTCATCTGCCCTGGGTATAGGGTGAGCATCAGTTTTGGTTACTTGATTGAGACCTCTATAGTCCACACAAACCTAATTTCCTTTTTACCATCTTTACTGAGGGGTTTGGGGGCAAGCACCACTGGGCTAGCCCAGGGGCTTTCACAAGGTTCAATCATTACCAGATCCAACATTTTCTGCACCTCTTGTTTAATGCAGTCTCTGACATGGTCAGGCTGCCTATAAATCTTACTTTTGACAGGTAAACTGTTTCCATTGTCGATTAGGTGCTCACACCAGGTAGTTGTACCTGGGA
This sequence comes from Pleurodeles waltl, assembly GCF_031143425.1. Classification (NCBI taxonomy): domain Eukaryota; kingdom Metazoa; phylum Chordata; class Amphibia; order Caudata; family Salamandridae; genus Pleurodeles; species Pleurodeles waltl. The sequence goes on along the minus strand of NC_090446.1, from coordinate 117,054,638 downwards.
TCAGTGAGAAGAGGGCATAGACCTGATCAAGGAGATTTATTCAGTTGTCCTTCTGCTCAGCACTAAGGCAATCTGCAAGCACAACTACCTTCTCTAAGCCTTCAGCTTCAGTGGTGGAGAAGAGGTCAGGGAGAGGGTCACTCTCTTCTTCCTGCCCCTCATCAGTGGCCATGAGCAGGGTTAAGTCAGCCCTGTCATAATAAGGTTTCAGGTGATTGACATGAAACACCCTAAGGGGACTTCTGGCAGTGTCCAGGTCTACCAAATAGGTAACCTCACCTTTTTTTCCACAATGAGATGGGGTCCACTCCATTTGTCCTGGAGTGCTCTTGGGACCACAGGCTCCAATACCCACACCTTCTGTCCTGGGTGGTACTGAGTCAGGACAGCCTTCTGGTCATGCCATTTGTTTGGGAGCCCTTGGCTGACCTAAAGGTTTTTACTGGCCTTTTTCATGTACTCAGCCATCCTTGATCTGAGGCCAAGTACATAATCCACAATGTCTTGCTTGGGAGCTTTTAAAGGTTGTTCCCAACGCTCCTTCACAAGAGCAAGAGGACCTCTTACAGGGTGTCCAAAGAGGAGTTCAAAAGGGTTAAAGCCCACTCATTTCTGGGGTACCTCCCTATAAGCAAAAGGGAGGCATGGCAACAGGACATCCCATCTCCTCCTGAGTTTTTCAGGGAATCCCATGATCATGCCTTTGAGAGTTTGATTAAACCTCTCAACCAGTCCATTTGTCTGTGGGTGATAAGGAGTAGTGAACTTGTAAGTTACACCACACTCCTTCCACATAGCTTTGAGGTATGCAGACATGAAGTTACTACCTCTGTCTGACACCACTTCCTTAGGGAAACCCACTCTGGAAAATATTCCCAGGAGGGCTTTTGCCACTGCAGGAGCTGTAGTGGTCCTTAAGGGTATAGCTTCAGGATACCTAGTGGCATGGTCCACTACCACAAGGATACATCGATTGCCTGAAGCTGTTGGAGGGTCAAGGGGGCCAATAATGTCAACCTCTACCCTCTCAAGGGGCACGCCAACCACTGGAAGTGGAATTAAGGGGGCCTTCGGTGTGCCACCAGTCTTGCCACTGGCTTGGCAGGTCACACAGGAGCGACAAAACTCCTTGGTGTCCTCTGACATATGAGGCCAGTGAAACAATGAAACAAGTCTGTCCCAAGTTTTACTCTGACCCAAATGCCCAGCCAAAGGAATATCATATGCCAAAGTCAGAAGAAACTCCCTATACTGCAAAGGGATGACTAATCTCCTGGCAGCTCCAGGTTTAGGGTCCCTTGACTGAGTATAGAGCAGGTTGTCTTCCCAATAGTCTTTATGGCTATCAGTGATATCCCCATTCTGCTGTTTGACAGCTTACTGTCTTAACCCCTCTAGTGTGGGACAGGTCTGCTGGGCCACACTCAGCTCTTCCCTAGCAGGCCCCCCTGCACCCAAATGCTCAGCAGGGTCTGCTGCCAGCTCATCTGGTGCAGGTATTGCACAGGGAGAGGATTCCTCTTCCTCAAAAGGTGAATCTTCTGGAGAGGGAGGGATAGTGGGCAAGGATTTACCCTTTTTACCCATAGCTTTTGGGAGCACTTGGTCCATTTTTCCAGGATCCAAGTTTCCATGTCCTCCTTGCTTCTGGGCCTGAGCCCTTGTGAGAGCAAATATATGCCCTGGAATGCCCAGCATTGCTGCATGAGCCTCCAACTCCACTTGAGCTCAAACTGATGTCTCCAAATCATTGCCTAGTAAGCAGTCTACAGGTAAATCAGTGGCTTCCACAACTTTCTTTGGGCCAGTAAACACCCCTCTCCCCCCACCCCCCCCCCCCAGTTGAGAGTCACAACAGCCATGCAGTGGCTAAGAGTGTTGATATGGGCACTAGTCACTTGGTACTGCTGACCAAGTAGGTGTTGTTCAGGGGCAACCAGTTTCTCAATGACCATAGTGACACTGGCTCCTGTATCCTCGTAGGCCTCAACCTCAACACCATTTATTAGGGTCAGTTGCTTGTACTTACCCATTTTATGGGGAAATGCAACCAAGGTGGCAAAATCAATACCTCCATCAGAGACTAAAACAGCATCTGTGGTCTCCCTAACAAGACCAACCCCAACTACATCAGCAATGGCGAGCCCAGCTACACCTTTTGGTTGGCTATTTGTAGTGTTCTTCCCACCACCACTGCTATTCTTAGGGGCACTAGAGGATGCATTTGGGGTTGTGGTAGTGGGAGCATTGGTGTTTTTCTTTGGACAAGTGGAATCACTTGCCCAATGGCCTTTACTTTTACATAAATAACACCATGGCTTCTTTTGATTGTTTGAAGAGGATTTGGACTCACCTCCCCCAGAGGATTTTTGAGGGCCTGATGAAGACTCTAAATTCTTTTTATCTTTGTCCCCACTCTTGTCAGAAGACTTACCATCCTTCTTCTTTCCATCCTTCTCACCACCTGTATGAGCTTTTTTGCTCACGCTTGTTCTGACCCATTTTTCTGCCTTCTTTCCCAATTCTTGGGGAGAGGTCATATCCGAGTCTACCAAGTACTAATGCAACAAGTCAGACACACAATTATTCAAACTATGCTCTCTCAAAATAAGATTATACAGGCTTTCATTGTCAGTCACCTTACAGTCATGTAACCATTCCTCCAAGGCCTTCACTGAACAGTCTACAAAGTCTGTCCAGTCTTGAGAGGACTGGTATCTCTGAACTTTATCCTCTATTGTTCAGTGCTTAAGCCAAATCCATCTAAGAGTGTATCTTTCAAAACTTTGTAGTTGTTGACATCTCTCTCCCTGACAGTAAGGAGTCTGTCCCTCTCTTTGCCAGTGAAAGATAGCCACAAGATAGCAGCCCCCTGCGTTTGAGGGACCAACTGTACCATACAGGCCCTCTCAAGTGCAGAAAACCACTTGTTTATGTCATCCCCCTCCTTGTAAGGGGGGACAATCTTATGCAGGTTTCTTGAATCTGTTTCTCCAACAGGATAACTATCAAGAATACTACTGCTGCCACCATGGGGAACTAACCCCAACTACTGTCTTTCCCTCTCTACATCTAGATACTCCCTGTCTAAGGCCAACTGCTGCTGTCTCATCTTCAGTCTGGCCCCTTCCAGCCTCAGCTTTCTGAGTTCCCTGTCTAGGGTGTTCTCCTCAGGGTGGGAGGCTTGGGAATTCTCTGACACAGAGATAATGTAGGAATGGGCAGAAGTGGACCTATCTCTAACTACCTGAACTCTAGTTACCTGTCCTTTTGGAGTGAAAGGTGCCCTACTAGTGTGTGACCCCCTCCCACTACCGGCTTCACTAGATGGCCTGTTAACTGAAAGGTTTTTGGAAGTACCCTCCCAAGAGTCCTCGGGGGCCTCCCCTGATTCTACCTGGGTACCCCCTTTCTATACCTCCTAATCCTGGGTTTGACCAGTCTGGTTCTGGTTACTTTCAAGGAGAAGGCTAAGAAGGAGATCTCTAAACTCCTTTCTATACAGAGACCCCCTAAAACTTTTTAAGTTTAAATTGTCATAAGTTGTCTGTATAACTTTGGGAGTGGCCTCTTCTACAGACATAGTTGAAAGAAAGAGTTTAGAGGAGAGAGAAAAACTTAGGAAAACTTTTAGAGAAAAGAGAAAAACGTTTTCAAACTTTTCTGAAACCTTTTAGAAAGTTTTTAGAAAGAAAGTTAGACTGTTTAGGTTAACTGTATATTTCTAAGTATTTAGAATATGGTTTTCTTATGAAAAGCACCAATGACAAAGTGGTAAAGCAGTTACAAGTACTTATCCCACCGCTGCACCACCAATGTAGGAGGCTGGCCTGGTTGATAGTAGGTACCTGATGGTACTTACACCTTGTGCCAGGTCCAGTTATCCCTTATTAGTAGATTAGTAGTGTTCTAGCAGCTTAGGCTGATAGAGGTAGCTATAGCAGAGCAGCTTAGGCTGAACTAGGAGACATGCAAAGCTCCTACTATACCACTTATATCATATAGATACTATATCATAAGAAAGACAGTACTCATAGTTACTAAAAATAAAGGTACTTTATTTTAGTGACAATATGCTAAAAATATCTCAGAGACTATACTTCCTTAGGAGGTAAGTAACTACACAAAATATACACACAAACCAAAATCAGGTACGTAAAACAGTCAGAAAGTTGGGCAAACACTGTAGAATACAATAGGATGCTATAGGCCTAGCGGCAACACAAACCATATACTAAGAAAGTAGAATGCGACCCACAAGGGGACCCCTAGGCTAGTGTAGTGTGTAGACATTCGCTGGGAGTGTAAGAAAACACTAAGGGTGTCCAAGATACCCCACCCCAAGACCCTGGAAAGAAGGAGTGAAGTACTACTACTTCCCCCAAAACACACTAAAGTCATGATACAGGATTTTGCAAATACCACAACAGACTGCAAAGCACTGAAGATGGATTCCTGGACCTGAAGACCTGCAAAGGAAGGGGACCAAGTCCAAGAGTGCTGAAAGTGTCCGTGGGGCAGGAGCCCACTAAACCCCGGATGAAGGTGTAAAATGGCTGCCTCCAAATGGAAGAAGCTGAAGATTCTGCAACAACGAAAGGTGCTAGGAACCTCTCCTTCATGCAGAAGATGTAGAGTTGTTTCCTTGGCAAAATACCGCAAACAAGCCTTACTAGCTGCAAGAGTCGCGGTTCAAGAAAAAGGGTGCTGCCTGGGCCCAGGAAGGACCAGGATGTCGCCGCTTGGGAGAGGAGACAGAGGGGCCATCAGCAATGTAGGGAGCCCACACACAAGAAGGTAGCACCCGCAGAAGGACTTGAACATGGGTTCAAGAAGTATGAACACAACAGTTGTCTCAACACTGCAAAAAAGGGTCCCACGACACCAGAGAACAACTCAGGGAGCTGAGCTGAGCAGGACAGAGTGTTGGGGACCTAGGCGTGGCTGTGCATGCAGGATTTTGTGGAAATATGCACAGAAGCCCTTGTAGCTGCAGTTCACGGGGTGCACAGGATTACTATCTGGAGAGGGGAGGCAAGGACTTACCTCCTCCAAATTTGGACAGTTGGACCACTAGACAGTCTGGGTCACTTGGGTCGACCACCTGTGTTCCAGGGGCCATGCTCGTCATGATGAGAGGGGTCCCAGAGTACCGGTGACACTGAAGTTTGGTGCCTGCTGAAGCAGGGGAAAGATTCTGTCAACCCATTGGCGATTTATTTGTGGCTTCCAGTGCAGGATGAAGGCAGGCAGTCCCCAAAGCATGCACCACAAGGAAACAGTCAAGAAAGCCAGCAAGATTCGGCGCTACAATGTCGCTGGTAGTCTTCTAGCTACTTTGTTGCAGTTTTGCAGACGTCCTGGAGCAGTCAGCGCTCGATCCTTGGCAGAAGTCAAAGAGAGAGGTGCAGAGGAACTCTGGTGAATTCTTGCAAGTCGTTATCTGAGGAAAAGCCCACAGGAGAGACCCCAAATCGCCCTCAGAGGAGGATTGGCCACCTAGTCAGGTAAGCACCTATCAGGGAGGTTCTCTGAAGTCACCTGCTGGCACTGGCTACTCAGAGGCCTCCAGAGTGCCCTCACACCTCTGGATTCAAGATGGCAGAGGTCTGGGACACACTGGAGGAGCTCTGGGCACCACCCCTGGGGTGGAGATGGACAAGGGAGTGGTCACTCCCCTTTCCTTTGTCCAGTTTCACACCAGAGCAGGGACTGGGGCTTCCCTGAACCGGTGTAGACTGTCTTATGCAAGGAGGGCACCATCTGTGCCCTTCAAACCATTTCCAGAGGCTGGGGGAGGCTACCCCTCCCCAGCCTTTAACATCTATTTCCAAAGGGAGAGGGTATAACACCCTCTCTCAGAGGAAATTCTTTGTTCTGCCTTCCTGGGCTGCCCAGACCCCAGTAGGGCAGAAACCTGTCTGTGGGGTGGCAGCAGCGGTAGCTGCAGAGAAAACCCCAGAGAGCTGGTTTGGCAGTACCCGGGGTCCATAGTGGAGCCCCCGGGATGCATGGAATTGGCACCCCAATACCAGATTTGGCATGGGGGGACAATTCCATGATCTTAGACATGTTACATGGCCATATTTGGAGTTACCATTGTGAAGCTACATATAGGTATTGACCTATATGTAATGCACGCGTGTAATGACGTCTCCGCACTCAAAAATTCCTGGGAAATGGCCCTGAACTATGTGGTGGCACCTTTGCTAGTGCAAGGGTGCCCTCACACTTAGTAACTTTGCACCTAACCTTCAGCAAGTAAAGGTTAGACATAGAGGTGACTTATAAGTTACTTAAGTGCAGTGAAAATGGCTGTGAAATAATGTGTGCTTTAATTCACTCAGGCTGCAGTGGCAGTCCTCTGTAAAGGTTTGTCTGAGCTCCCTATGGGTGACAAAAGAAATGCTGCAGCCCATGGGGATCTCCTGGAACCCAAATACCCTGGGTACCTAGCTACCATACACTAGGGAATTATAAGGGTGTTCCAGTGTGCCAATTGAAATTGGTAAAAGTGGTCCCTAGCCTATAGTACCAAATTTAAAGGGCAGATCGGCGGATTTTTGTCAATCTGCCCCCCTGGGGGCAGAACCAACTAGGCACCGAGGATTTTTTTTGTTTGTGCCAATGTCACGCAAGGGGAGCGACCCAGTAGGCAAGGGTCGCTCCCAGGGGAAGGTTGGGAGGCAGGGGGCAAATTTATTTTAGGCCATTTCTTCCCCCCCCGGGGGCAAATCGGACGATTTTAGGTCAATCTGCCCCCAAGGGGGGCAGAAACAACTAGGCACCGGGGATCTTTTTTTTGCGCCAATGTCACGCAGGGCCGACCCCGTAGGCAAGGGTCGCTCCCCGAGGGGTTTGGGGGGCAAATTTATTTTAGGCCATTTCTGCCCCCCCTGGGGACGGCTGAGCTAGAGGCCAAAATCCACAGGTAGGCACTTTGCAAAAAACACCTCTGTTTTCTGTGAAAAAATGTGATGTGTCCACGTTGTGTTTTGGGCCATTTCCTTTCGTGGGCGCTAGGCCTACCCATACAAGTGAGGTACCATTTTCATCGGGAGACTTGGGGGAACGCTGGGTGGAAGGAAATTTGTGGCTCCTCTCAGATTCCAGAACTTTCTGTCACCGAAATTTGCGGAAAATGTGTTTTTTTAGCCAAATTTTGAGGTTTACAAAGGATACTGGGTAACAGAACCTGGTCACAGCCCCACAAGTCACCCCATCATGGATTCCCCTAAGTCTCTAGTTTTTGAAAATGCACAGGTTTAGTAGGTTTCCCTAGGTGCCGGCTGAGCTAGAGGCCAAAATCTACATGTAGGCACTTTACAAAAAACACCTCTGTTTTCTGTCAAAAAATGGGATGTGTCCACGTTGTGTTTTGGGGCATTTCCTGTCGGGGGCGCTAGGCCTACCCACACAAGTGAGGTATCATTTTTATCGGGAGACTTGGGGGAACGCTGGGTGGAAGGAAATTTGTGGCTCCTTTTAGATTCCAGAACTTTCTGTCACTGAAATGTGAGGAAAATGTGGGGGTTTTTTAGCCAATTTTTGAGGTTTGCAAAGGATTCTGGGTAACAGAACCTGGTCACAGCCCCACAAGTCACCCCATCTTGGATTCCCCTAAGTCTCTAGTTTTTAAAAATGCACAGGTTTAGTAGGTTTCCCTAGGTGCCGGCTGAGCTAGAGGCCAAAATCTACATGTAGGCACTTTACAAAAAACACCTCTGTTTTCTGTCAAAAAATGGGATGTGTCCACGTTGGGTTTTGGGGCATTTCCTGTTGCGGGTGCTAGGCCTACCCACTCAAGTGAGGTACCATTTTCATCGGGAGACTTGGGGGAACGCTGGGTGGAAGGAAATTTGTGGCTCCTTTCAGATTCCAGAACTTTCTGTCACCGAAATGTGAGGAAAATGTGTTTTTATTTAGCCAATTTTTGAGGTTTGCAAAGGATTCTGGGTAACAGAACCTGGTCACAGCCCCACAAGTCACCCCATCTTGGATTCCCCTAAGTCTCTAGTTTTTAAAAATGCACAGGTTTAGTAGGTTTCCCTAGGTGCCGGCTGAGCTAGAGGCCAAAATCTACATGTAGGCACTTTACAAAAAACACCTCTGTTTTCTGTCAAAAAATGGGATGTGTCCACGTTGTGTTTTGGGGCATTTCCTGTTGCGGGCGCTAGGCCTACCCACACAAGTGAGGTATCATTTTTATCGGGAGACTTGGGGGAACGTTGGGTGGAAGGAAATTTGTGGCTCCTTTCAGATTCCAGAACTTTCTGTCACCGAAATGTGAGGAAAATGTGTTTTTGTTTGCCAATTTTTGAGGTTTGCAAAGGATTCTGGGTAATAGAACCTGGCCAGAGCCCCACAAGTCACCCCATCGTGGATTCCCCTAGGTCTCTAGTTTTGAAAAATGCACAGGTTTGGTAGGTTTCCCTAGGTGCCGGCTGAGCTAGAGGCCAAAATCTACAGGTAGGCACTTTGCAAAAAATGCCCTGTAATTCACATGCTAGTATGGGCACTCTGGAATTTAGAGATGTGCAAATAACCACTGCTCCTCAACACCTTATCTTGTGCCCATTTTGGAAATACAAAGGTTTTCTTGATAGCTATTTTTTACTCTTTATATTTCAGCAAATGAATTGCTGTATACCTGGTATAGAATGAAAACTCACTGCAGGGTGCAGCTCATTTATTGGCTCTGGGTACCTAGAGTTCTTGATGAACCTACAAGCCCTATATATCCCCGCAACCAGAAGAGTCCAGCAGACGTAACAGTGTATTGCTTTCAAAAGTCTGACATTGCAGGAAAAAGTTACAGAGTAAAACGTAGAGAAAAATTGCACTTTTTTTTCCCTCAATTTCAATATTATTTTTTTTCAGTTGTTATTTTCTGTAGGAAACCCTTGTAGGATCTACACAAATTACCCCTTTCTGAATTCAGAATTTTGTCTACTTTTCAGAAATGTTTTGGTTTCTGGGATTCAGCATTGGTTTGACGCCCATTGCTGTCACTGACTGGAAGGAGGCTGAAAGCACAAAAAATCGTAAAAATGTCCCAGTAAGATGCCAAAATTGTATTGAAAAATTGGGTTTTCTGATTCAACTCTGCATGTTCCTGAAAGCTGGGAAGCTGGTGATTTTATCACTGCAAACCCTTTGTTGATGCCATTTTCAGGGAAAAAAACACGAGCCTTCTTCTGCAGCCCCTTTTTCCCATTTAAAAAAAAAAAAAAAAAATGTCACTGTATTTTGGCTAATTTCTTGGCCTCCTTCTGGGGAGCCCACAAAGTCTGGGTACCTCTAGAATCCCTAGGATGTTGGAAAAAAAGGATGCAAATTTGGCGTGGGTAGCTTATGTGAACAAAAAGTTATGAGGGCCTAAGCGCGAACTGGCCCAAATAGCCAAAAATAGGCTCGGCACAGGAGGGGGAAAAGGCCTGGCAGCGAAGGGGCTAATCAGAGTAAAACCAGTCTTGGGATGTTTGCGTTCCAGCTGTGCGAGGACCTGACCTAGCAGTTCAGGCTGCAATCTTCCCATTGGCTGGGTTCAACGTGACTTGTCAAACAGCCTGATTTAGAGTTTGCCGGGCGGGTTACTACACCTTCAGTATTAAGTAGGTTGCAATGGGATCGTAATACAACAGACGGTATATCCATCATGTTTGTGTCACAGTAACCCCCTCCAACAAACTCTAACTCCTGCCTGCAGTGTGCAGGAGAATGATAAACTAGGATGCGGCCTGAGTAATTACCAGTGGCGGAGATTAATTCAAGCATTCCATTCATCACTTTTTTTTTATATACTTTAGTGTGTGGTCCCAAGTGGGACGGGTATGTCCAGACATGGGCCCCATGCACACTATGTAACTGGAACCGAACTATCCCTAAGGCAGCCTCCTGCTCGGCATCTTTACTTTCACCGGTTCACTGAATCAACCCGTGCATGTCTCTGTGTGGTCCACTAGATCCTTATGAGACGTTGTCTCTGTCTATCTCTAGCCCTGCTCTGTCTCAAGCAGCCGCTGCGCTAACGTCTCTCTTTGTATCTGGCCTCCCCATCAGTGCCTGACTGCGTCCACCTCGCGCAGTCAGCGTCTCGGCTCAGCCCATCTTTTGGACTGCTTGCCTGTCCCTCCTTCCCTCTGCCTGACTGTCCCTCCCTGTCTCGTTCTCTCTCCTGTCTCCATCACACTGCCCTTCTAATGATGCGTGAGCACTGAAACAGGGACAGCTGTGGGAGCGGGTCAGGCGCCGCAGCATCAGCACCGTCGGCAGCCTCAGCATCACTGTGAGGCCAAGAGCTGCCGTCTGTGCGCCTGGGTGAGGCTCGGCTGGAACTCTGCTCCATCCCCCTCCCCCCGCCCCTCCTGTGCCTGTTCTCGAGAACCTGGATCTGCCTGTATATGCCCCCGCCCAGTGCACACTGCTCAGTGCAGGTTCGCTGTCTGCCAGCCCGTCTGCTTGTGTGCATAGCGCCACAACGCGCCACCTGTGCGCTGGTCCGGGTCCACCTGCCTCTGCCGCTTAGGATCTTATTTGGGGGGCATTGGTGGTGGGTGGGGGATGGGCAGTGGATAGGCACTGCTGCAGCACATCTAACGTCTGGAAGGAAAAGTAGAAAGCAGGCAAAGAAGGAAGTCTGGACGCCATCTCCTCAGGTGGGTAGCCCTCGGCGTTATTTTCTGTACCCAAATGGGTGGTGCACAGCGCAGCCTTCAGTGCCAGCTGGGCAGTGCGTGGGAGGTGTGCACACCCAAGTGAGTAACGCGCAGTATGATTTGCACGTCCAGGTGGTTAGCGCGCAGCGTTACAGGCACGCGCAGATGGGTAGTGGGCAGAGTGATGTGCACGCCCTGGTGGGTAGCGTTTTCTTTGATTTGCAACTATGGGTGGATAGCGCGCAGTGTGATGTGTACGCCCAGATGGGCAGCGCGGCGAGAAGCGAGATTTGCACGCCCACTTGGGTAGAGCGCAGTGTGAGTCCGCGCGCCCAGTTCGGTAAGTGCAGTATGACTTTGCACGCCCAGAAGGGCAACTTGTAGAGTTATACCAGCACCCGGCAGGGTAGCACGCAGTGTGATGTGCATTCCGAAGTGGGGAACGCACAGTGTAATGTGCACACCCAAGCGCTAAGCGTACAGTGTGATACGCACGCCCGGTGGGCAACGGACGAAATGTGTGGCTCATATTTGTATTATTATTAATGTATTTATTTATTGCCCACGTGAGTAGTGCGTAAACACACTTTGATTGATAAGGAGGGGTAGGCGCAATGCCGGCTGTGGGTGATGAGACCCGTTATTTTATGCACACAGGTGGCTACAACCAAGAGTTGTTTTCTTTGCACTGATGGGTGGGGTGCACGGTAGTATTTTGCACCAACTGGCGCTATGTCGGTCTGTCCACCCGAGAGAAAAGCTCACTGCGTAATTTGGAGCGGGAGGTGAGATGCGCATCGCGTCTTCAACTTTCTCGCGTTGTTTGCCCCCAACTTCACAACGCGGCCCACCCGCGCCCTCCCCAATCCCCCGAGGGTCCGCGGAGGATGCTTCCGCTGGGGTGGCAGCGTGGGTCTCCTGCTTGCGACAACACACGTGGTATTGGTTTGCGACTATGGTGAGCAGGAGTCCCCGGGAGCGACGCTTGCCAGCCTGTAGCGGGGGAACTGGCACATAGATTAATAACAGCGTAGAATATACGAAGAGTGTGCAGAAGGCTGTTCGGAAAGCGTCCCAGCAACAGTCGCCTCAGCCATCATCTCTGCAGCGCATATGTGTGCACTGAGGAAGGAGCGCTGTATGTCTAGATGGTGCTGTGTGTGCGGATGGTGATGTATGTGTGTGTATCGAGGGTGGTGTGTGTGTTTGGCGCGGGTATAAAACGTGTGGATGGCACCTTGTGTCTTTGTATAGCTTGTGCTACGTAAACGCGGTTTGTGAATGGCGCTGTGTGTGCGCATTTGTGTTGCATTTCTTGGAACCTTCCTGCATTTGTAAACAGAGTGTGGTGCTCTGTGCGTGCGATGTTTTTGTGTGTAGAAGGCACTGGGCGAGTATCCATGCAAGTCTGAGGTCCACATGTGCGTGTGCCTATTTGGTGTGGGATGCCAGTGTGTATGTTTGTTTAGAGGATAGGCCGTGGTGTGTGGGGGACCACTTTAGTTTAGTTCAGGTGCTGAAGTGTGTAATGGTGCGCTGTTGTCTGTGCATATAAACAATATACAGCGTGCTCTGAGTGGGCAAGGAGGGCGGTGTTTCGGGTGTGACCGCGTGTGTGTATTTCGGGTGGTCTGAGTGTGTGTCGGTGCACACATGCTGTTGCACATATACATAGATACACAGGACGGCCTCTGTCTGTGCGCCTGTATGTCGGTGCCGCGCGTGCCTTTAGCTGTGCCCTGTGGTGCAAGTCTTTGCTGTGCGCGTGCACACCTGGTGCATAGTGTTTCTGGTGGGCAGTGTGTTATTGTGTATACTTAGCTGCTATTCAGAGTGCCCGTGCACAGTGCATCCGTGCGTCTGCCCATGTGCCCCCGGAATGCACAGTAGCTCTCTGTTTACGTTTCGCAGCTGTCACTCAAGAGCGGACTCACCCCAAGGTAGTTTCGTGGCTCCAAGAAGGACATGAAGATGTCTGAGATTGTAAGTGGGGGCGAGTGGGAGGAATCGACACTCGTGTATTGTGTATGCGCCATCATCACAGTAAAACACATGTGCTTATCACAGTCAAGCGGCAGGAGAGGGTGCAAGCTCCACTGTTCATGTTTGCGCACACCGTACGCTGACATCGTTTCTAGGCGCTTGAGCATCACTGCTGTAAAAGGTGAGGGGCTGGGAGCGCCGAAGCTGAACGTCTGCTGTCGGAGTGCAGGCTCGCACCCTGCACATCCATGCGGCCTAAGTGTCTTCACCCAGTTTATCCTTGTGACCCCGCTTCTCTTCCTGCCTGTCCATCCGTCACAGCTCCTCACTGTCTAGCGCATGTGCCTAGTTCTTCTTCCAGTCTGTCCGCGTCCATCAAGCTTCCCTTCCAATCTGTGCGTGTGCGGCAGCGCTTCATCCAGTCTGAGAGCCCAGCACCTCTTCCACAGCTCCTCATCCGGTCTGCCCTGGTGCCACAGCTCCTCAACCAACCTGCGTGCCCCGACTCCTTAGCTAGTGTATCCACGCGCCCTAGCTCCTCACCCAGCCTGTCCATGTGCCTTGGCTTCTAATCGAGCCTGTCCATGCGCCCCGGTTTCTAATCCAGCATGCATGCACAGACTCCTTATCTGTGTGTCCCAGCTCCTCACCCATCTTGTCAGTGTCACTTCATCCAGTCTGGGTGCCCAGTTCCTCTTCAATAGCTTCTCACCCAGCCTGTCCACGTGCCCTGGCTTCTAATCCAACATGTCCATGTGCCCCGCTCCTCATTCAGCCTGTCAGGGTTCCCCAGCTCTTCATCCAGTCTGGGTGTCCAGCTCCTCTTCGATAACTTCTCACCCAGCCTGCCCGTGTTCCACAGCTCCTCGCCCAACCTGCGTGCCCATACTCCTTATCTAGTGTGTCGACGCGCCCAGCTCTTCTTCCAGCCTGTCCATATACCCATCTCCTCTTCCAGCCTGTCCTTTGTCCTGGTTTCTAATCCAGCCTGTTCATGTGCCATGATTTCTAATCCAGCCTGCCCTTTAACCTGACTTTCAATCCAGCCTGTCCATGTGCCCTGGTTTCTAATCCAACCTGCCCATGTGCCCTGGCTTCCAATCCAGCCTGCCCATGTGCCCTAGTTTCTAATCCAGCTCGTCCGTGTACCCTGATTTCTAATCCAGCTCGTCCGTGTACCCTGATTTCTAATCCAGCCTGTTCACGTGGCCTGATTTCTAATCCAGCCTGTCCATGTGCCCTGGTTTCTAACCCAGCCTGTTCATGTGTTCTGATTTTTAATCCAGCCTGTTCATTGCCCTTGCTTCGAATCCAGCCCGTCCATGTGCCCTGGCTTCCAATCCAGCTAGTCCATGTGCCACAGTTTTTGGATCACTTTGCCACCTTCTCAAATCTTCGCTGTCAGAATTAAACCTTTGCACAGTATTAAACGCTATTAAAGGCTGACTCTGAGGGTACCGTGAAGTTACCTGGCACTGCCAGCAGTATTTACAGACCGCTTCATGATGGCTTCTCACGCATTCCATGTCCTGCTGTTTCTTTTTACACATGGTTGCTTTCAAGTTTGTTTATCACATTTATTCATGAGAAATGAACCTAGGCTACCGCACCGTTAATGCATTAGGCTGTCAAATGAAATCCCAGTTTAGAATCAAGGTGTCTGCCTGGTCACCGGAAGTGATGTAGCACAGTGCTTCTTAATTTTTGGGTGTGCACAAGGCCTTCTCAGAGGGGCCCACAACTGTTTTACAAAACTAAATAAAATTAAAATTAATACAATATGTACAAATAAATACGAAAAATTAAAAGTTTGAAAACTTTATCTGTGTTTAATTGTGAATTAAACTATTTCAATATTTGAGCATTTGCCTGATGGTCATTTGTTTCAATATTTTTATCTATTATTTAGAGGTTCAAATCATAGAAATTGCTTAGACAGGGGGTTCCCAGCTTCCAATAATGAGTCAGTGGGGTCCTTCGATTCCAGTAATGATTCAGTGGGGGACCACAGAAGTCAAAATGTTAAGGACTGCTGAACTAGCAATCCTTGCGACCTGTGATGTCATCAAGTGCTGCTCTCGCTCTGTAATATTGAATGCTGTTTTGTCATCAAAGTCTGCTTTTGTTCCTCAGTGCATACCACAATGCCATCAGATAGTGACAGGCTTTCTTGTACAGGCCATTGTGATGTAACTGGGCTCTTTTTGTGTTCTCTAGCTGAAAGCAAATTGAGGTCATCTAGCAGAACTAGAGAAACCTGATGTCACCAGATCCCCTTGCAGCTTTAAAAGAAAGCTTTGTGATGCCTTCAGGAGCTTGGGTTCAAGTGCCTCATGCCATATGTGACCTGATCTGCCAAACCTCCCTTAAACAGAAAAGTTTTCCATTGCTCAAAGTGGGAGCTATTACATTATGCTTGAATTAATGAACTGGGGTTAGCAAGCATGTCTCTTGAGGTACCATTGAACCCTCACCTCCGCCTTGTTTTGAATCTTTTTAAGCTGGGTGAGATTGTAGTCCAGAAGGAAAACAGAAATGTTTGAGGGAGGTCCAAGACTCTCCCGCAGTTAGGTGAAGTCCCACTTGGTGCTGATATTGACATGTAAGTTCAGAATGAGATTGCTGATGCTCATGGAGCCACAAAAATGACGTCACTGAAAGTTACAGCAGGCCACTCCTCTTTCTGTCATAAGCCATAGACTACGTCCTTTCACCCCTGGCTGTTTTCCTTACAGACCTCTGACTGTCCATTGTCAAGGCTGAAAATGGGCCATGCCTTTTACAATACCTATATAAGTCCTCTAATGTTCCTCAGCCCCCTGATTCAGCTCATTTTGGACTATGCCCCTTCCTTTGATAACTTCATTTTGTGAAAGTCAAATCCTGCCACCATTGTTCCATTTTGGTGAGAATTCTTGCTGAGTCTTAAAGATACAATTATATTGAATTTTGTTTGCCAGTCAGGATTCATCTCTGTAGGGATTTTTGTAGTGAATGTTGCCTCTGGCACCAGATGATAAACCTTCATTTTTCGGTGAGCAAACCACTCCACAACCTAAAATATTATCTCAATGATTGGGCCAGTGGTGATGGTCAACACAGCTCTTAGCCCCCCAGGTTCTAAGACAGCTCGGGATTCAACTGAGGAAATGATCACAACTCTTGCAAACTAATGATGATGACATAATTTCTCCATCAGCTTTATCCTTGTTCATCTAACATCACATGTTTTAAGATACACCTGGGATATCTTCTCAGGCTAGTCTCATCTTACTTTTAATTACTAACAAGTTCTTACAGTTATTACTGTCTTACTTGTTTTTAGCCAGGTACAAGTTAGATTTTTCCTCCATATGAAATCACCCTCTTCCATGAAACTTAAGTCCCCACAGGGCAATACAACTAGATTGGGACTTTTTTATCTGCGGTTTCAGTGTTGTTTACTGTGATCAAATAGTCAACCTAATACAGCCTTCCGAAACCCCTACCTACTCGTCAAACATTAACAAATCTACCTATCCCACAATGCCTATGCTGTGCTTCAGATAGGTTAAAGGGAGAACCTCTCCATAGTGGCATGACCTTCCTCCTTGTGAAGTACAGTGGTCCATTTACATGTCAGTGGAGTCCAATGTGGTCTTTGGTAGTTACAGGAGGGCCTGTTGGTTGAACACAAAGGCTACTGTTCATTATTAACAAACAGATGTCATTATAAATCTCTCTCTTACCTCATTCGTTCCCTCTTCATCCTCACAACCTTTGTCTTTGGACCACATGTGCTTAGAGACCCAGGAATGTGACTGCTACTTTTCAATAACGTTTTTCATCAAAGAGTAGTCCTCTGCATCTACTCTATTAACTCCATTCAGAAACCCATTCTCAGGCTTTGCAGGTCATAGCTGCAGATCTTTGGCATGGGGTACCTAACGATGATGACATCTGCATGCACTTGTAAACAACACTCTTTCCATGTCCATCAATCCCTTCAGCCAGTCTTCTCATGTGATCAATATCTCTATCCACTTTGTCCATGTGCAAATCTCCTCATCCAGTTTGCTTATGTGCCACTGCCCCTCATCCCGTTTCAGTGCCCAGACCCTCTTCCATTCTGTCCATCTCCATCAACAGTCTAATCTACAGGGCCTTGTGGACTGTGTGTGATTTCCCTTTTGCATAGTGTAATATCTTAGAACTATCTAATTTGTTTCTGCTATTGTGAACTCTCCATGTAAGATCAAGCACCCCAATTGATCATCCACGTTGACACTTGAACCGTAGACAAGAGTAGGCCTCAGCATGTGGAACTGTTTTCCCTATCCCGTCTCTGTTTGAGATCGAGGATCTGTTGGTTCTTTTTTTAAACTTAGCTGCATTTTTTGACTTTATCAGAAACAAGCTCTGTCTCAGAATACAGACTCCACCTGCATAGTTTAGAGACTGCACTTTCAGCATGGATGGTAATGAGCTTCTCATTTTCACCCACCACAAATATTTAGGTCTTGAGATTCATCAAGTACAGTAAAACCAGGACCTGCACCAAGAATTGATTACAAATATATCACTAATTCTGAAACACTACACTCTAAAGTCTTGCCTATCCATACCCTCAAGACCCTCGTGCACTTGCTTTTGTACAGCTGTCCTATACTGAAGTCCAGTCTGGAAATACAGAGGAGAAGGTGACTTCCTTGGCTGTGTCTCAATTTGTGTTTAATCCTACGGATCAAGCGGGTAATATGCTAGATCAGGTTTTCTCTAATTGTGCATTGGAAGTGATTACCCCCATTCCGCTTGTCTGGCCTGACCATCATTTGATAACATTTGGGTGGGCATCTTTAGGGGGGACTCATCTTCAGGGTGGGTCTGAGTCTCAGGTATCGAGAGCCTTCCACAAGATTCATTCAGAGGCCTTTAGTATGGCACTAGAGGAGAGAAAGCATTCCCTCTCAGTGAAGTGGCTACTGATGTTGGTCTTCTGAACAGCTGGATTAGCACCCCTACCCACGAGCTGGCCCCTGAACTGCAGCAGTGCTCTCATAGGGCCAAGCCTATGGTGTCATTGGTACACAAACACCCTCAAAGAGGTTAAGGGTGAGTGCAAGCATCTGGAAAGGCAGCGGACACAGTCATATAATCTGACTGCTAAAGCCAGGTACGAAGTGGCCTTAAAGATACTATAAAGAGTTCAAAATGGCAAAAAAACTACTTTGAGGACAGAGTTGATAACACCAGTAATAAATCAAGGGAAATCTTAAAAATAGTGAAATCCTTTATGTTGCCAGGGGCCTTCTTAAGGCGCCAGGTGCCCACTGTGGGATGGTCTGAACAACTGGTTGACTATTTCCAGACTAAGATCACAAATATTCAAGCCAGCCTTCTCCCTTCCAAGCAGGTGGAGAAGATTATAGGGGGCTTGTTACATCTTAGCCCACCACTTAATTCCTCTTGGACCCTCAACAGGTTCAACCTGATCAACATGGAATATTCTCTCGCAGCAATCCGTAGTTTTAAGCCTGGTTCTCCATCAGACCCATGCCCCCGGGCCTGTTGCACCACCATGGTGCAAGGGTGCCTGCGTTGCAGGGATGATTGTTTATCTGCAGGAAGGTACACCTTCCTGCACATAAACAATCATTAATGGCGTTTTCCTCTTTCTATGTGTGCTTCAGAATACAGCACACAGAGAAAGAGGAAAAAGCGGGAAGAAATAATGATGTTTCTCCCTCTTGCACCACTTTTACGCCCCCCTGAGGTGGCATGGGAATCTGATGCATTCCCAGACTTGTAATTCTGGGAACGCATCAGATGCCATTGGACTCCATGGGTGTTGCTTGGTAACACCCATACTAACACCCAAGGAACGCCCCTTTCACGCAGTGTTATGCATGAAAGGGGTCCATATTTACAAGGCAATGAAAAGCCACGTAAGGTGGCTTTGCATGGCCTTATACATATGGGGCGGCACACTACACCATTCAACCATCAAAAATGATGCTCTGGTGGCACAGTGTGCCGCTAGGGCCTCGTAAAGGAGGTTTGAATGCGATCTAACCTTTCTGCCTCAGGTTAATGCTGTGGTAGGGGCTTGTTTTGGTCTGCTGCATGTGCTAAGAAAGTTTCTTAACTTTCTCACTCAGCAAGGAATCAAGTACTTCAGGCCTTAATAACATCTAGGCTTGATTACACTAGTGCACTGTACTTGGGTCTGCCTGACTACCTGATTAGGAAATTGCAGGAGGTTCAAATCTCCGCAGCCCAGACTCTTCTTGCCTGCCTTTGAGAACACACGTCACCACATATTTAAGGGGATTGCACTGGCTTCTTATAAGGAAGAAGATCCTTTTTAGGACCCTGCTGCTACTACATAAAGCCATCTATCAGTCTGATGCTGATTACCTTAGAGCAAGGATCTATTTTCATGTTCCAGCTAGACGCCTGCACCCATCCAACCTTTTTCTGTCCAAAATTCCTAGGATCTGGGAGTCCAGGATGGGAGGCAGGTCCTTTTTGTTCTTAGGACCCTCAATTTTGAACAAATTCCTTTTGGAGCTATGGAATATTTCACCCACCTCCCAGTTCCAGAAGAAACTAAAACCTGGCTTTTTAATCAAGATTAATTGTTAGGTCCTTTAGACAGTCCACAACCTAGATGCAGAGGTCCAGGACACGCCCGGAGTAACAGAGGGCTATATAAATGCCTGTTACATTACTTTACATTCCCATTTTAAGCTTCACACTAAGGAATGCCTAAAAAGACCAAGGTGTTTTTTTCACTTTTTTAGGACTGTCTGGCACTGTCAAAACATGGAAAGGTGAACCAGGATCTGCATTAAGACTCTGAAGATGTGGACATCACTACGTGTAGAACACAGCTCCCAGTCAGAACCCTACCTAGTCAGTTAGTTCCTAATAGACCTGACAATCTGTATTCTTACAGAACTTTTCATAAACAGGAGCATTTGATGCAGCAAGGGACATGTTTCCTTACTCTGTACATATCTAAAACTTGTCACCATAAATTTGAGTGCAAGATCTGCAATTTATGCAGCTCAAATGTTCTACATCATCTGATATGTCTATGGTTATTGGTTTAGAGGGAGTTGACTGCCTGCTGGGGGTTGGATGCAGGGCAGTTCAACAGCAGACTGTGCAGCCGAAGGATGTACACATTGTGAGGTTGGCGTCCTGTGACCAACCTCATGCAGAGTGGCCGGCGCTGTATAGTTGTGGTTAGGTCAATTAGGACTTCTATAGAAAGGACATTTTTTTTGTTTCACTAATACCTGTGATGCAGTTTGATGAATCTGAATAAAGCTTTTCAAAAAGTTCATCCACTTCAGCTCCTTCCTGAAAAGTTTTGGGGCATTTCACTTCATGGGGGCCAAGAAAAATGGAAGGGCCAGAAATGTTGATTTTCTACAGTATGTGGATGCCCATAGGCAACTTTGCTCTCTGATACAGAGAACAGCAGAATAACCTAATAAATTAAGTTTGATAGAAAGTTACAACTTTCCTCAGAAAGGGTGGTTTCCATTATTTGGTATAAATCAGTTCAGTCATGTTTGGGAATTGTCTCTTTAAAGAGGTGTTTGGGGTGAGTTTGAAGAGGTTAAAAGTTAGACAAATCTAGACATTTTTTCCCACGTCACTGAAATTAAAAAAATAGGGCCTTCTGATTGGCCGAGGGAGCTTTTATCGCAGTCAGTCATTTTAGTACAGACGGGCTGGGACAGGTCTTGTGGCACTGAGCAATCTGATTAGCCAACTACAGCTCATGTTCCAGTGAGCATTATAGGACTCAGGGACGTGGTCCCTGATTCCCGGAATATCTATTCTAATAGTATGAGGGGACAAGGTAGGGATACCCTCAACCCCAGGTGCTTGTGAGGGGAGGTGAGAGGGGTTGGGGGACCCAGAAGGACCCTCCCACCAAATACCAACATTTAAAAAAATGTGTGCATCAGATACCAAGGACTCCTGCATGACTCAGCAGGGCCCTCCTGGTACACCTGTGGGAGTCACTATTGCAGCTTCACGCCACAGTATATTGGGACAGTGCAAGCTTCCATGGATGAAGATTGTATTATACTCCTCACCCTGGTGGTGACCTTTGAGTGCCAGTACTGATGGAATACTGGAGTACCCTTAAAAAGTAAAAATAAAATAGAAATAAAATGTAAGACGGATGTCTGGGTGGAAAGGGTATCCAAGGGATATGGACACAAGGCCTAGCCAGAGGCCGGGCCTTGTCCCCAAACCATTGCTGAGCTTGGGCTTCAGCCATGTTCAGCCATGGGGGGGGGTGTTTGGTTGCCCGTGTGGGAGATGGGCATAGGACTCGTCAGAGGCTCCCTTGCATGGCTGCAGGCCATGAGCATAGGGGGTTAGGCCACATGTGGTGGGGTTAGCCATCTGCAGCAGGTTGGGTGCCTGACCACAGGCCAGGCACTGAGACCAACACCTGCAGTGCACAGCTGAAGGCCATGCACCACAGGGACTGGCCATCCACGAGGGAAGTGGGTGCCTGGTCTGGCTCCAGGCCAGACTCTGCATCCAACTGGCGCTGTACACAGCTAAAGACCATGTGAGGGTCGGATGCACATGGTAGGGTACAGTATAGGGCCTTCCTGGAGGCAAGGGATAGCCAGCCAATGGTGGGGTTGGCCCCCTGGTGGGTGGCAATTGTGGTGGGGTGTTGGGCTGTATGGTCCGGATAGAGCCAAGTTCTGCTGCCAAACACCTACTGCATGTGGCTGCAGGCCATTCGCTGCCCATTCTGACGTCCATGTACAGGTGGGAAGTTGGCTGAATATGTTTTAAAAAGTACAGAAATTCACGAAAAAAACGAAGGTTGAAGTGACAATATTGTTAAGTATGGCAATAAGAGCTTCCAATATGTTAAATACAAATTCTGAAATTCACTGAAAAAAACAAAGGTTAAAGTGACATTATAGCTAGGTTTTGAAATTAGATAAAAATGTGATAGCTAAAAATAAAAAAAACAGTGAAATTCACCAGTTATAGATAAGCTATGTTAACATCCCTCTGTGTACTGCTTATGACCTCCATATTACATCCCTCATGATATGTTAAATATAGGGGTGGGTGAAAAATTCCACTCCGCTAGTGGGGTTTGCAGAGTTTTGCCCTCTCCACATTTTGCTTTGAGTGCAGATTTCCAGCAAAACTCTTAAAAAAATCTGAAATGCCTCAAAGTCCACAGTGAAGTTCTGGAGATAAAAATTCATGCCTCCGTGATACACAGAACTCCTCTATACCACTATAAGACAACTATTTAACATGGGCACATCCGCAGATAGCCACTGGTGGATAATCTATTGTCAACAGAAGATGTTGGGGCAGATTTAAGAGCCCCTTTGTGTCATTTTTTTACGCTAATGTGGCCCAACATGGCCAAAATCGATGTGCCAAATTTACAAAGTGGTGCTATGCATGCATTGCACCACTTTGTAACCCTTTGTGCTACATTATGCCTGCCCCAGGCATAATGTATGCAAAGGAGTCGTTCCCCCATTAGCGGGGGGGCAGAAAAAATGGTGCAAAGAAATCTAAGAGATTTCTTTGCGTCATTTTTTTCGGCACTCAATGGGCTTTGCAAGATTAGCGTCAACATTTTTGATGCTAATCCTGCAAAGCTAGGAACTAGCGTAAAAAATTCTGAGGTCCATTGCCTTTCTCACAGTTTTTTGGAATAGGCTTTGGTTTTAAGCCCGAACCTACTTCCAAATCTACTTTTGCAATCCACACCATATGCACTCGTCTATTACCTTGCTTAACATGGAGTAATATTTGTGATTTGTAAACCATGCACCATACAAATTTCAGCATACAGAATCTTACTTGCTACCAGGCCATACCCTACTTCTATGCAAAGACCCACATGTGTATGCTTAGTAGCTCTATGCTTTATTTCTCTATGGTATCAGTGATTTCATTTCGGTTGAGATATCATCAGTGATGTCATCAATGATGGCGTTTAACATGTCATGAGTGATGTAATATGTGAGGTCATTAGCAGTGCATTGTATGGCCCAGTGCTTAATTTGTAAAATATTAAGGACTGAATTTAAGAAATGTGG
Organism: Pleurodeles waltl; assembly: GCF_031143425.1. Lineage (NCBI taxonomy): Eukaryota > Metazoa > Chordata > Amphibia > Caudata > Salamandridae > Pleurodeles > Pleurodeles waltl. The sequence goes on along the minus strand of NC_090446.1, from coordinate 117,031,897 downwards.
CTCTGCATCCAATTCAGCAACACTTTTCTTGCACCCCCCTGAACCCCTCTTACGCCACCATGTGTGTGCCATATTTAGGATACGCTCACCATGGCAGCAGTTAGAACAATAGCAGGGAGCTGTGGGGGGGACCGCATGCCCCAATGCACTGTATTTATGTAAACCCCATGGAGGTGGTGGTTCCTGGGGCTGTGGGGGGAGGGGCACATGGCAACCTCGCACACAATTACAATGAAGCCCTGGGAGGTAACGGTCTCCAGCACCCGGGGGGTCCATAGGACCCCTATAATATCAGTTAAGGCATTTTGCCCGGTGGAGGTTCCCGGAGGGACAGGGGGCAGTGCGACCCTCGCATACAATATGTACAAAGTCCCAGGGAGGAGGCAGACCTGAGGCAAGTATAAGACCTGGAGGGGGCACTATGCGCCGCCATAAAAAGTGTTGTTTTGACCCGGCAGGGTCCCTCTGGGACCCCAACACCAGACCTAAGGGCTCATGGTGGCCCCTTTTCCTTTTTGTTGCATTTTTCTCAGTTGAAGCCGATTCCCATGATGGCTGCCTACATTTCCTGGTTGAAGTGTTGGCAGCCAAGCAGAGCCCTGCATTTCCATGCACAACCTGGTCATTATACGCAAAGGTGTCATGGCCAGAGATGTACACATTTTTTCCCTTTTAATTTCTCAAAAACTACTGAATGAATTTACACCAAATAAGCAAAAGCGTAATCTGCGAACTGAGAGCTAGCTTTCTGTCAAATTTGGTGCAATACCATCCAGTGGTTTGGGCTGTAGTTGTGTTCAAAAGTCCTATGGGAATTAACATGGTAAACAACTTCTTTGACCCACCTCTTTTTCTCACCCCCCACCTTACAGATCCCTCTGAAACCGAATCACGGCCACACTTTTTGTTTGGAAAATGTTGTGAAGATTCGTCAAACGGTGCCAAAGATATAGGCAAGTCAAAAAATGCTTTTTCCTATGGAAACATGGTCCTAACTATAACTACCTACTGGTGACCGCCAGTAGGCAAATATATATATATATTTATTTATATCATTTATATATAATATATTTACAAATATAATGTATATCTATATTAATGTATATTGATCTATATATATATGTGAATACATGTATTTATATATAGATAGATATATATACATAAAGAAACTGTAAATATTATAATTCATCACTTTTATCCTATATTATTATTTCAGTTTATTATCCAAATATATATATATATATATATATATATATATATATATATATATATATATATATATATATATATTGCCAATACCTTTGGCACCGCTTGAAAAATCTTTACCAAATTTTCAAAACTTATACTTCATTCAGTTTTGCTGATGTCTTGAAATTTTCAGGGTGATCCATCAAGCGGGATCTGAGAAAAAGGGGGTGTCTCAAAACGTGTTTTCCCCATGCATTTTCCTATAGTGATGTTCAACATGACTGCAGCCCAAACCACTGGACGGAATTAAACCAATATTGGCAGAAAGCATGATTTTAGTGATTTGGTGTAAATCTGTTCAGTAGTTTTTGAGGTATTAGAGCTGAAAAAAGATAGATATCTAGTTATGCGGATCATCTGCAGATCCAACTGTTCCCATGCTTATATCTGATTGGCTGCCAACACTTCAACAAGGAAGTGTTAGCAGCCATTTGGAGACTCAGCTTCAACCGAGTCCCACATAAAAGTTTAAAAAAAAGAAAAGAGGTGGCCCTGAGCCCATAGTCTTGGTCAAGATTCCGTCACAGACTACACTAAGGCTAAAAAGAATTAAAAAACAAAATCTCAGAAAAATCCACAAATGGATCAGTGAATTTTTCATAGACTTTTTCTAAAAAAGGGTGGTCTCCCACGCTTCTTTTATTTTGCCCTAGATGGGTCAATGTCCTGGTGGGCACTGGGGGCTTAAAAAGGAGGGGGAACATGGGGCCCCCTACCTAGGACTTGTATTGGCTCCCGGGACCACCACCTCCCCAGGGCAAAACAGTAATTTCTAATGGGGAAGGCCCATACGGCCTCCCCCACAGCCCCAAGGACCACCACCTCACCGGGGCTTAAAAATTAAATTAATGCAGTGGGGGGGCATGCGTCCCCACACCCTCAGGGCCCACCACTTCCCTGGGGCAAAAAGCTAAGTTGTAATGGGGAGACCCAAAAGGCCTGAATGGCCTCACCCCAGCCCCTGGGACCGCCACCTCCCTGGGGCAATTTTTTCCAATTAAGGCGGGCCACATGGCACCTTCCCGCAGCCCCGGGGACCGCCACCTCTCGACAATGAAATTAGATAATGAAGGGATTCTGTCGCAGAGCTCTGGGCTCAGGGACCACCACCTCCCCGGGGCTACATGGCCTTGGGGACAATAACGCCCCCCCCCCTTCCCCTGGACTGGCTCCTGTTATGTTCCAGGGTGCCCAACCTGGGACATAGCTGTTTGCTTTGATTTGGCTGGAGCTTTGACAGCTCCCACCAAGTCAAAACAAAAACTGGTTCTAGCGGGCAAGACCTGTCAAAGTGCTCTCGCCTGCTGGAAGAATTTGTTGCACTTAAGATCTGTTATCCCTTTAAAAATGCAATCAAACACATGGATTCTAAACATAACTTTCGGGTCAACTAGGCCTTAGTATAGTGTAAAAGTAGCCACAATGTGATGATCAGAAATGAGGTGGAGGGTTGAGGAATATTTCGAATCCATTGCCATTTGGCATCTACTCTCAGCCAGGAAGAAAATGCAAAACATGTTAGTGATGGCCCATTTCAAAGTAGTTTACTACCATTCATTTTTTCCCACTTAAAACAAAGCACTCTTATCAACATAATGCTTTTCTTGGCTCGAGGCTGCCTCCCCCCACCGGGATCAACTAAGGCCACCCAAGGGGACCCTCCCCCCGGTTTGGAGACCTCTGGCCTAAAGGATCATGGTTGAAACAACACAGTACCAAAACCAAGTTTACCTATTCAACGGAACCTGGACATACTGACATAAAGAACCTACAGTTCCGATGGTCACACTTAAAAATCATCATGAGGTAAGAACACATATCAATGTTTGATTATCACACTATTACAACTTTATTGTTCTATACAAAAGGTGTTAAATCATATATTAGGTGCAGATGGTGCTGTGCTCATTGGTGCTAAAGTACAGTAGTGATTCAAATATGATACACATGTACACCATGGGAATCCATTTAAAAACATAACAGTCCATCATGAACACTGATCGAGAATGCCAAAATACTATGAATAATCCCCATGTTATTGTCGACATTTTGAACCACAGGTTTAAAATAAAACATAAGCACGAATCAGACTCTGATTCCTGATATGAATGGGTGTGATGGGCTGCAGTCCTTCCCTTTCCTTCCCATTCCATTGTCACAGACTGTGAGGTTTATGACGCCCACCGTCAGACAGGAGTACAGTTGATACTGAATGAACTTCTGCAACCCAGGGGCCGGAGAGAATTGAAAAAAGACCCTTTACACGACCCGTCAGACATTGCAGTGCCAGTCTGACGAGGAGCGAGCCCTATGATGAAGCATGACATCCAATGGATGTGTGAGGGCTCTTGCTTCTAAATATGGAAGTGCATAGTGGATTTCTGACCCTTTTTTGGAACAGTGTACTGTTTTGTTTCTGTGATAATTTCTAGGCCTGGGAGAAACCCACGGAGTTTCACTCCATGGTTATTCAAAAAGTCCACAAGATTCTGCAGAGTTCTGCGAGCCAAATCAGGCACGTCACACAGCTCGCACTGATTGTTAGCACCTGAAACTTTTTCTGCGCTGTAAAATCAGCATAAACGGCATCAGGAGGTGCACCAGTGGGCATTGCTTCTTTCTGACTCTCGTGTAAATTTTCGAGTAGAGTGGCAGCTTTCTCAAAATGAACAGTCATGACCTGCTGTGACTGCCCGTATTGAGAAACATCACCGAGAAGCATTCTAGCATCGAAAATCAATCTAGGGGACGCAAATTCTTGCTCGCCAACCTGAAGAATAAGAAACAACTCTGTCAGTGAAGTGGAATTTTTTAACCCACCTCTAATAGTTTCCTGATGTGTGGTAGGATCATGGGAGTATATGGAAAGGAGGACTTTTCTTAATGATAGAGATGAGTAGGAAGTCATCATTGTAGAGAGTAGATTGTTTTAGATAGTTTACTGTAGAACTCCGAGTTTGGGAGGAATTCCAATGGGTGAATGTAATAGAGGAATGTGGCACTTTTCTTCATGATCCTTTTTGGAATTAATGTTGGTATGATTGTGTTCATGTTTCGGTTAAGTGTTGCTTACATCACTGGTTTGTTGTATTAAGTCCCCATGAGATAGAGATACAAGGTGGATTGAGGTGGACGGTGAACCATACACATCACAGCTTTTCAGTATATCCTGTTTTCATGTTTTTTGCCTAAAATACTGCTTGGAGATAGTTTGATTTAGGAATATGATGCTCTGTTTCTGTCCTTTGCATTCTGCTTGGACGTTTCTGAGGTTGTGTGGTAGTTTACATTTATAGTCTGTTAAAGATACTTGCTGAAAAAGAATATCATTATTTAAGACGTTTCAGATTCACAGTTTCTGAAGGCACTTCTGGGATCTACAAATAATGAGATAATATGATGTAGGACAAACCAGAGAAGACAGGTACCAATGTATTGCCTTTGTAGTGTGTGGGTGTAGTGATATCTTAGTTGACGAGGAGGGGATTGATGATGTTCATGAAGGTTTTTTGCATGGCTTCAATAGTATATTGGTGTGGAAGACTGAAGTCTCCAAAGAAGGAACATGAGGATAAAAGTCCTTCCAATACCAGAGTGGCTGTGGCATCCTGTCTTTCTTGGCTTTATTTCTGTCCAACCCATGCTCACCAGGATCACATACATAACCTCAGATGGGCTTATAGTGTAGAGCAGTGACCTGATCTTTACAGGAAATGCTTCACCGCGTTTGGGTTGTCTGGCCTGCAGCCTCTCAATAAAACATCAAAAGGACTATTTGCTATGGCTTCTAGCCATGAGCACAAAGTACACAAGAAGCCTGTATAATGCTCCCTACACTGGTTAACCACCAGGAAGTTTGAGTATGAAGCTTCATATTAGGCCCTGGTGTCCACCCATCAGTTTTCCATATGTACTTGTTTGATGTTCGGAGGGAGACTCTTCATCTTCAACTGATGAGATGACATGCCAGAAGCAGAATACCTAACTGCTGGTTTCCGCATACCTTCTATCTAACCAAAGATCAGAGGTGAAGGGGCAGATCTGATAACCTTGCTTGAAAGATAAGGAACTGGTCTGCCTAGAGTGTATAAAAGATGCCTGATCAATTGAATAAAGAGCCTTCTTAAACTTAAAGTTCATTGACACTTATGTTGAGAACCAATCGGAGAAGAATCATCACAGGGGCCAAGTGTATCCCATCCCACCTAGACCAAACCAGAATCAAAAGGATTGCCATCAAAAGAAGATTGAGGACGTATTAAATTAAAGACAGCTAAATATTGTACCTTCTGTTCACCCTGGACTACCCTTCACCACCACCCCACTAGCTGCACTATACATCTAGAAGGTGGGAACAGGGCTCATGACCCATAGGGAGACACTGATTATGCCACTACAGACGTTGTTGGAATGCATAGCTCTCCTAATGTACCCCAATGACCTGATACCTAATGGGAATTCTCCAGTAGGAATTCTGGTTGCCTCCCAAAGAGAAAAATCATGACTGTAATCATTCAGAGCCGAAATAGGGGCATTCCTAACATTTGTAAGCACACAATTACAAAGTACAGACTCGTCTCAGCGCCCCATGGAATCTCGAACAGTACTAGGTCCAGATTGTGATCCAATTGGTTCTCTGAATTCTTTCTGGGCTCTCATTACCGGCATCGGAATCCAGAGGGCCCATATCTCTGTGGTGAGGATGTCTTGAGAAGTCTGCTCCATCTGATTGGGTCCATAGGCTGAGAGTGAGTCGCGCATGAGGGAGAGGGGGGCAGCAGAGAGTGCTGTGTGATGGATGATGGTGGATGAATGTGCACTTATTTTTATGAGATTATTAGGAGTTTAAGTGCGCCCTCCGTGGTGCTTTTTTGTGTTGCGGTTGCAGGACAAGTAAAAAGACAAGTAAACGTTTAAAAAAAAAGTTAGTGCATGTTACCCAGAAGTTTTGTTCTGATATAGTTAAACAAGATTTCAGTCTAACGCCTATTAGAACTCTGAGATAGCCTTGAAAATATTCATTTACAAACAAAGACTTGATATCTGATGAATTTGGCCTTTGAGTGCTGCACACACCAATTTGGAAAGATTCGATGTTAATGAGATTTGGAGTGAATCAAAACGTGCAGTCGAATCAGCCTCAAAAGAGAGGCCAAGGACTGCTAGAACAATGAGTCTGGAACCCATTACTACTCCATTGCACCCTCCATGGTGGATGGAAGAAGGAGACGCTGATGCAGGAGGGCAGTAAAGTGATCCTATTAAAAACTAGTTTGAGTGAGCAAAGCGAGATGCTTCCCCTGGTAAATACCCGTGAACCTTTCCAAAAGGCTGTGTTGGTGGCTCTCACTGGAGGGCAGAGTGACACTCTTCTTGGTGGCCATTGCGTGGACAGCTCTGAAACGTGTGCTGGTCGGCTATTCTGATACTTGCACCAATGAGAAGTTATAACACTTGTCCTAGTCGGCAGCTGTGAAGCGTGGTGCAATCGGCATTTGTGAAGTTTGCACAGATGAGAAGTTGTGATGGTGAGAGTGGTGTATAATTGTCAAGTGAATTCCCAGAAGTGGAGCTTGCATTGGTATTTTCTCCTGAAACTCACTCTGATGTGCAGTCGTGAAGCCTAAACTGGTTGCGTGTGAGAAGTTCTTACTGATGTGAAACAAAGAGCCCCGCAGCTCCCAATATGGCCCCTTTCACAGGCATCATCTCCAAACTCTGAAACGAACCAAGGTTCTAGAAATTATTCATATTGTATAGCGTAGTTAAAATAGAAACGCATTGAATCCTAAAAAAGCAGCCATGTATTTGTACTTACAATAAAAAAATAAAAACGTGAAAATAAAATCAAACTGTCTCATAAAATTCAAATAGAACAATATGGGTGCTTCATACTAGGCAGGTGTACTTCGAATAGATATAGAAACTTATTTTACTTCTAATGAACATCGCAGGAAATTATGATTCTTATTAGCGCCAAGAAAAGGTACTATTGTCTTTCAATTACTGAAACCTGAATACATAGTTTAAACACACAAGGATGATTTAGAAATGAAGACAGTGTAAGGAACAAAAAAATAACACATATTTCAAAGTAAAGAAATGGACACCCTTCCTAGCATGGATATGCCCTTCTTTCTACATAAACGAGCACACTTGACCACGAAAAATGCAACCATTTATATTACAAGACAGTGAATTGCTGGAGTGGGCTAACCATTTGCTCCATTGTGGTGCAGAAGAAAAATGTGAACAACAGTTGTACTGACTGATGGATGAAGAACGGAGACTGAAAGCCTGCTGTGTATGTACTACATGCATACAATTTTTAGGTTGAGCCTTTACAGCGCGCATGCACTGTCTTCAAGACCTGTTGGAATGAGTGAAGGACTTTGCTCCCGCCTACCACTGCCTGCTGCTTACCATATGTTGAAGGAAGTGTCACTCTTGTTTTGCTACTTCCTAACTGGCTTGGCAGCTGATATGTCACTTCCTGTTCTTGGCTGAGGAGCACTGACCAAGTACAGTTTAATTACGCCTGGATTGTTTTTCTGTTGTTTGGACAGACTATTTTATTGTTTCCTGTCTCTGTGGTTCTTTCAAGTTTCATACAGCAGGACTGCTGATCGAGTTACTGCTGTATAAAAGTTGAAAGCACCATGAGCGCGACTGAAAAACAAACAATGACAGGTGACTGGTACTTACGTGTGATTGTTTGTTTTGTTTTTCAGTCGCACTCATGGCACTTTCAGGTTTTATACACCAGGACTGTCGATTCAGGTACAGCTGCATAAAACTTGAAAGCACCATGAGCGCAACGGAAAAACAAAACAAGTAACTGGCAGTTGCTTGTCATTGTTTGTTTTGTTTTTCAGTCGTGCTCTTGGCGCATTCATGTTTTATACATCAGGACTGCCTGCTGTACAAAACTTGTTCTCCTTTCCTTTCCAGCCTTTCACCCCATCACCTTTCTTTCCTGCCCCTTCGCCCTCCCCTACATGGCAAGAAAAGTCCAGGTAGGAATTTACAATGCTAATAGCTTTAACTCGAGCAAATGCGAGACCCACTGCAATGCAAATGCTTGCTGTTGCAGCCCAATAATGTTTTTTTGATTACATGAGGCTGGGTGGTATGACAACTGGAGCTGCCTCTAGAGCAGGCCTAAAAAGCGCTCTTAACTCATTTAACTAGAGAGCGAAAGCAGGTCGTTAAACGCCACCTGAAAATAAAAAAAACACCACCTCTTTTAATGGATTCGATTTTATGATTCCTGTTCATAAAAAGTAAGTGGTGAATAATCACTTGGATTAACTAGCAGCAGTTTCACGCCTTAAAGTGCTCGGCGATCCGAGAACGATTCTCAGAAAACATATCCGGTGGCGAGAGGCACCATTGGCAGGCACTAGTGTTTTTTTTAAATAGAATTCTAGGCCCTTGGGATAGGAAAATAGAATTTTACATTCCTGTGAGTCATTTTACCTACACCGGCCCAGTCTCTCTGGAATACTCTTTAGCTGGGATGTTTTTATTTAAGACACAGCTCGAGTCAGCCTTGTAGTGCAGCACATTTTCTGTATTTGTCTTGCTTAGCACTTCCTGGCCCAGATTTATGGCAGCCAAGCGCCATTCCAACGCCACATTAGCATACATTTTCTGACGCTAATGTGGCGTTGGCGGGTCAAAAATGCTGCGCCATATTTACAAAGTGGCACAATGCTTGCATTGCGCCACTTTGTAACCCCTTTAACCACATTATGCCTGCGTCAGGCATAATGTATGCAAGGGGGGACATTCTGGCTCTAGCGGGGCCGTAAAAATGGCACAAGAGGAATCTATGAGATTCTTTTGCGCCATTTTTATCAGCATTATTTAATGCCTGCTAAGTGCAGCAATTAAAAACAGGCTCCTATTGTGTTCAATGGGCCTCTGGGTGCTTTGCAGGATTAGCGTCATCATTTTTTACACTAGTCCTGGAAAGCGCTGGACAAGCATAAAAAATGATGACGCTAGTTCCCATGATACCACCATGGTGCACCATATTTTAAATATGGCACACACATGGTGGCATTCGGAGGACGCTAAGGGGCACAAGGAAAGTGGCGCTGCACTAGATGCGACCACCTTTTCACAAATCTGGGCCTTTGTTTTACGTTTCCCGTTACACAGAATGCCTAGTGCCTGCCACTTGGAGCCAGCAGAGAATTTATAAGGCACAAGCAAAATGACAATTGCCCATGGCAAGCAACTTCCAAGGACCCCCTGCCAAAGTGATTGGTTTCTTCATCTCAGTCTCTTTCCTCTGTCAGCTAACCTCTAACTCCGACTGTCTCAGTATCACCTTAAGGATACCGCAGGCCCAACCAAGGAATATTTTGGCTGTTTTTTGTGACTCCTTTTCTTTCTTTTTTTTAAATAAATATTTTTATTTCATTTAAGCAAGAGGGTACGACATCCTGGCAGGACAAGTAATTGCATACAGTATATTCCCTGACCAAATCTCCCGGCTTACTGAGTCTGCTACTATCCCTTTCATGACATTGGCGCTTGTATGGCCAAACATTGTATTGTGTCCTTAGTGAGCCTGGCCTTCCTCCCCTCATGCCCTCCAAATGCATCCCCAGGTCAGATCCTCTGTAGGCCTTCCATGCCCCTAGATCTTTTCCTACTTTTTCATGCAGCCCCTCTCTTTATATTTCACCCACCCAGCCCTCTGGCACCAATCTAAGTCATTTTCCCACTCAGACAGTTCTGGAACCTCTGGTCTGCCCCCTGCCCTGGCAATATTTCGTTTTGCGATTCCCAGGGCTAGTTTCATCCAGATCCCTCAATATAGTGGCCACAGGACATCCCTTTTTATCCCCAACAGTAGTGTCTTAACTTCTTGACTCACTTTGGACCAGAACCCCTGTTTCAAGGGGCATCCCCATATAGTGTGGAAAACAGTGCCTTCTTTAGCGCAACCCCTCAGGCACGATGGTGAATTTGCCCTCCCAATTTGTGTGTAGTGTTATGGTGTAGTATGATCTATGGAGTATTCATAGTTGGATCATTCGGAATCGTGCCCTTATAGCTATTTCTCTAGGTTCCTTCAATGCCTCCCCCATTCCTCGTCATCTAGCGCCCCTAAGGCCTCAGACCAAGCTTCCCTCACCCCCCATTATGTCTGGTGCATTATACATTAGTTTCATATAGATCACTGAGATCCCTTTCTCCGGAATGGGTTCCATCGAGTACCCAGTCTTCCAAAGAGGAAAAATCCAGCAACTCCTCACCTTCTAGTATAAGTCTCCGGAGTGCATGGCCCAATCGAAGGTATCGGAATTGCTCAGTTTCCTTGAGGCCACACTCTCCTCGGAGCTCTTCAAATGTGACCATGGCTGATCCTCTCCACATAGCTACCAAATGTTCAGTTCCTATCATTCCCACTGTTTGAACCCAGTCAGGCCTCTAACTTCCGCTATCAAATCACTGTGCCAAATCACTGTGCCAAAGGGAGGTAAGTGCCGTTAGTCTACCCCCCAGCCCAGGAATGCATTTGCCTCCTTCCACGCTCGTACCACTGTCGGTGTGTGCTGTGGAAGTAGTCGTTTTTGTTTAGCATCGCCCAATAGGGCCTCTGGACCTCCCTATCCATTGTGCTCCTGTCCACTCGGTTTGCTGGGTCCTGTTGGTCCGCAAAATTCCACTCATTAATTGTTATGAGGTTTGCATCCCAATAATACTTTCTGATATCGGGGATCGCCAACCCCCTATCATAAAAACCATTTTGTAGTTTCACCAGTGAGATCCTGGGTGTCCTCCCAATTCCACAGCGGGCTCGTAATTCTTTATCTATACTCCCTGGGAACCCTGTAGGGTGTATTCTGTAATACATATAGGTGCCAGGGCAGACTAATCATTTTATATAGCACAGCTCTTCCCATTAACGTTAGTGGGAGACTCCGCCAATGGGTTACATCCTCCCGTAGTCTCTCTACCTGTGGAAGTAGATTTGCATGGTGGAATTTCTGGGTGTCCTGTGTGATATATATTCCCAAGTATTTAAAACCATCAGTGTGCACTGGGACCTCACATTCCTGGGGTAGGCTGGGTCTGGCTTCAGCAAGAGGATACACAACAGAGATTTAGACCAATTAATAGTGTACCCCAAGTGATCCCCAAAGATCCCAAAATCTGCATAAGTCTGACAATGGTTGCAGTGGGCTGCATTACATAAAGCAGAATATCATCCCCATATAATGATATGCGTTCCTCCCATCCATCAGGGTCCTGGGTTCCTCGCACCAGTGGGTCGTAACGGATCCATGCCGCCAGTGGTTCCAGTGCTAAGGTAACATTGGGGACAGTGGATATCCCTGCCTGGTCCCCCTCTGTAGCCAAAAAAAACTCCTGGGATACTACTCCATTTACTCGAACTCTTGCCCTGAGAGAATTATACAGGAGCTGCACCCAGGTGCAAAACCTGGGAACAAATCCAAATCGCTCCATAGTAGCAAATAGGTAATTTCACTCAAAGGCCATCCTGACATCTAATGCCATTAAGACCGACTGTTCCACCGACAGGTCTTTCATCATATGGAGCACATCGTAAAGACAAAGTAGATTAAGTTTAGTGCTCCTATTGGGCATGAAGCCCTACTGCTTGGGGTGGATAAGAGCGGTGATCACTCCCCTGAGTTGCGATGCCAGAGCTCTAGCCAGCACTTTAATCTCCAAATTCAGAAGGGAGATTAGTCTGTAGGAATCACATTCCATTGGTGGCCTACCCTCCTTGTGTAACACTACTATTGTTGCAATTCTTTGATTGTCCTGTAGGCAACCTCTATCATACAATTCTCTCAGTATGTTTAACATCAGCTTTATAATCACACTGGCTAACCCCTTATACATCTCGATCAGGAGGCCATTTGGGCCTGGCACCTTCTCAGATTGTATGCTCTGGAGCACTCCAGCAGTTCCTCTTCTGTCAGGTCAGCATCTGCCCCTTCCATTTCTTCATCAATGAGCTGTCGTGAAGGAACATATTTCAGGAAGTCTGCACAGTCCTCCCCTCTCATAGTACGTTGCTAATGTGTCTGCAATAGCCGCGCTCTTTGTTTGCGATATCCCTTTCCTCGAGTGTACACTGTGCACCCAGGACCACACTCCCTAGCTCTCCTTTCCAACCATGCCAGTGATTTATTTGCCTTCTCTCCTACATCGTAAAGACTATGATGCATCACTAGTGCATGTTTGCGTGACTGATTCTCCGCCAATGCTCTCACCCTGTCCAGCCTGGCTATGTCCTTCTCCATAGCAATACATTCTAGTTGAGTGTCTTTCTTTCGTGCTCCCGTTATCGCTTGTGCCTGCCCCCTTATAACAATCTTGAAGGCCTCCCACAAAGCTCCTAACGAGGAGACAGATCCCTGATTTTCTTTAAAGTAAAGTTCTGTGCCCTCCCTAAGTTTCTCTTGGATCTCCCTGTCTCTCAGATTTCACGTATCCAGGTGGGGCAGCAACCCAAAGTCCCTGGATGGACACCCTAACAGGAGCTCCGCTGGGAAATGGTCAGAGATCTCCCTTGCCGGTTGGATTTCAGATCCAAACCACAAGGCCTAGGCTCCCTGGGTCAGGATATAGTCCATACGAGAGAAACTCCCATGTGCCGCTGCACGCCTGTGGGGGTTACCTTCTCTCCAAAGGTCCACCAAGTTGAAGGCCCTTGCAAAATGTAATAATGGATCTTCCCCCCTCCTCCCTTCCAGTCGCCTGGATATATCCAGCTCCACATCCATAAGTGAGTTCATGTCCCCTCCTAGTACCAAAATCCCTGCTGGAAGACTTACCAGACGTTCTCCTATATCTGGGAAAGTTGCATCCTGGAGTCATGGTGGGACATATACCAAGCAAAGGTTCAGTGTTGTACCCTCCCAAGTGCCTGACAGTGCCACATACCTTCCTGCAGCATCCTGCAACACCTGAAACAGGGTAAAAGCCATGGAGTTCTTAATTAGGATTCCTATCCCTCTCGAATCTGTGGTGTAGCCAGAATGTGCTCTTTGTACATATCCAAACTTATTGAAGGCTTTATAGTAGATTCCCTTGAGATGCGTTTCCTGCATCAGTATAATGTCTGGGGCATGCCGTTTCAGGTATTGTAGGACCAGTGTGCGTTTCACCAGGCTACCAAGGCCATTGGTGTTCCATGACCAAATTGTTTTAAGTTTGTATTCATGAAGTGCGGTGTTGCTGTTGACTTCCACCCAGGCCCGGGGATCTGGTTCTTTCTCCCCTCTACAGTCTAATGCATTATGTCTAACTGCCATATAGTGCCCCTTTAACTTTAAAGTTAAGCAGATCAACAATCTGCTCACATTGAACCCATTTAATTTCCCTAAACGTCCCCCTCCCTGCTACCGTGCTGGTGAGTTATAACATTCCCACTCCCCCAACTTGCAGTGCACCTGTCACCCTGAACCATACATACTATCTTGGAAGGTGAGCCTTCACCATTTCGATATACCACAGATATTAAAGCATGTAATCTACCAATTTATCTCCCCTAGAGAATTAGAATATCATCCCTCCACCATCAGTCCCTAAACATGCATGTTGGTGGCCCATCCGCCAGGTCTGGCTATTGCTCGGGTGTCGAATCCACAAAGTCTGCAGCCCATCTTTGTCCCCCCAGGTTGCAGACAGAATATCTTTCATGTATTTTTTGTATTATGCTTCATTTGTCGCTTCCCCAGTTGCCCTCAATCCCCCCTTCAGCAGCTCCATGCAGGTGCTTGTCTCCAGCTTGTCTCTTGCTTATCACTCTCCAGCCTTCGAGCCAGTCCCATGCTTCCTCCGGTGATGTACAATGCCATGCCTTCCCATCTGCTACAACTAATCTTGCCGGATACAGCATCATATATTTCACCTCCTTGGCACGCAGTGCCTTATTGGCATCTTTGAAGCATTTCCTTTGGCACTGCACTTGGAGGGTGAAGTCTGGATAGAGACGGTTCACTGAACTGTCTATTTGCATGTCTTTATGTGGCCGAGCTGCCTGCAGTATTGCGTCTCGGACTCTATAGTTCAGGATTCTGGCAATAATCGTCCGTGGTGGGGCTCCCGGCCTAGGAGGCAAGCCTGGCATCCTATGCGCCCTCTCAAAGGTGAAAAAGTTCGACAGACGCTTTGGCTGCAGCTTTTTCAGCACCAGATCCTCCACAAAAAGGTCCACACAGAGCCCTCCATTCCTTCTGATACTCCTACTATGTGGATGTTATGGCATCTGGCCCTGCCTTCCTGCCTTCCTGGTCCTACAGCCGGGCCGCAATCACTGAACTTTGCTTTGAGAGGGACCGCACCTGCTCCTCTAACCTATTCGTGGTCAAGAGCAAGCCTTTAAAATGTGTTTCTCCCACTGCCACCTTTTCGGAGATATTCCTGAAATCTGCCTTCAATAGGTTAACCTCCAATGTCACTGCTTCCAGTTTAGGCTTGATGGGTGAGATTGAGCCCCGGACATCCTGAATGGTCCCCATGATGGACCTGAGGAAGGGTTCACCACTCTGTGTTATGTCTATTTCTGGAGTCTTGTCACTTGGGTCCCGGAGCTGTCCCCAGGAATCCATCTTCACTGCGTACCTGTTTGGGCTGCCTGCCCTTGACCATGTCCTAGAGGTACTGTCACTTCTTGTACTGCTCCAGGCCTGGACTCCGCTTGTACCACCACCTGAGGAACAATCATGTGTGGAAAGTATTGGGTGTGGAGTAGATGGGGGGAGGGGAGTGACTCCATCCCCATGATTGAGCCGCTCTTTACTTGGTCCCCTGAGGTGTCACCAGCTGGTCCCCTCACTGTGGCTCTCTCCCTCGATACTGGCCAGGAAGGGCCTGCTCCCTATGTGGGTGTTTTCCTCTGCAACTTCCATGCCACCTGTGTCCGGCCTCTCAGGCGGCCACTCCGCGACCTCACTGGGCCTCCAGGGCCGAAGACCGCTGCTCCCTCCAGCCACTCTGCTCCCCGATGGGAGGGTGAGGGTAGGGCATGGGGGGGTCTTCACCCTCCAACACCCCAACTGGCTCATCTCCCTCACCTCCTCCTCCCCCTGCCTCCGAACCTGCAAAGGCCCTCCAATCGCTACTTCACCACTGTTTCCACTCCCGGCACCTCCACCAGATCGAGACCCGGTGACTCGTTCTCCTTCACCGTGTGCACTGCTGTCACCACTCGTTGATTCCCGCCACTCTGCTCCGGCCTCCATCTTGGCTGGGCGTCCCGAGCGGTCGGCTCTCTTCCACCCAGCGGCGGGCTTGATTCCTATCCCTCCAACCCTGTCATGGCATGTCCATACCGTGCAGGATCCTCGTGGGGGTCACCTGAATTTAGTGGGGCGGGATAATTTGAGGATTTAAGGGGATTGTCCGCAGGGTATGTCATAGCTCATTGGCTGGCCACACTGCCCCTGTGACTCAAATTCTGACAATTTAATGTACAATTGAATATTGTTTGGTATCTACCAGTTTTAAATTAACAAAGGGGGCTCCACAATATATCTTGCTGAGGGCCCCAAAATTTCTTAACACAACACTGGAAGCCTGTCTTGGCTAGTGTCCTTCTTATTCTACAGCTCCTTTCATTCTCATTCTGGCACATATTTCCCTATGCTACAAGCTCCGAATATCAGCATGAAAAAGCCAAAGGTTAAATCTATGACATATAAGTCCTGGTATATAGAATCTTCTCAGCAGTATTTAAGATATCAGATTTTAGCCCATCCATACTAAGGTTGTGGAAAGTTGCAAAGACTGCTGATTGGAAGATTTCAATCTTAGTGGGAACATTTCCACAGTACATTCTGCCCATCCTGGTTGCAGGAGATCACGATTATGGGGAAGGATATCTTGGCCCTCCTGGGTGCAGCAAATTATCATCTTGCTGCACGATATCATAACCTTGAGTCGGAATTTCCTGCCCTTTGTGGGTGTAAGCAGTCACAATCTTGCAGCAGGATTTCCTGCCCTCTTGGATGCAGGAAGTCATCTTCTTGTGGCAGGATATGCTTGACTTTCTGGATGCAAGTAGTCATTATTTTGTGATGGTGTCCTGGACTTCATGACTGCAGTATGGTATTGTCTGGAGAAAGGATACCCTGGACTTCATGGGTGTACGATTTCATAATATTGCAGCAGGATTTTCTGCCTTTTGTAGGTGGTGGCAGTCATTATCTTTAGGCAGGGTATCATTAGACGTCATGGGTGCAGAAAGCCAGCATCTTGTGGCAGGATATTCTGGACACCATGGATGCAGGAAGTCATTCAAGCAGAGTATCCTGGACGTTATGGTGCAGAAAGTCATCATTTTGAGGTAGGATATCCTGGTCTTCTTAGGACTAGGAAATCCTCGCCTGTGCTGAGATGAATAAGGTGAACTTTACCATGTCTAAATCGGGTAAAGAGAGTACACCCCTAATGAGTTTGAAGATCGAAAGATGGATTTAGTCAACAGTACATCCTAAAATCAAATTAAAGGCGTCTTGAGGAGACATTTTAGACATGATGACAGTTGATTTATGTTTCAGTTCTGGTTTTCCTGGGTGGCGAAAGGATTCTGACCGAACAATTCGGTACCCAATTCTCTTAAAGAGTTGAACATTCTCTCCTGTGGAATTTCTCGTACTTCTGGAGGAAACAGATGATTTTCTTGATATTCAGGAGTACTCATGAAAAGGTGTGACATTTGTGTTTTTCTAGAAGTAGTTTTAGAATATTTGTTTTTTTATGAATTCCAAGTTATTTTCTGAAAGACAATTTTATAAAGCAAAAATTAAGCAGATACATATGGTGATAAAGTGTAATTACATTTGTTTAGATTTTGGTGTAAATAAAATATATATCTGCACAATAAAACACTTTAACGATGTAGAAACTCATTCTGCTACAACTTTGGCACATTTGGATCTGAGTCCACCCTACTGCCACCTTGAAATCACATTTACCCCTACCCTCACTGGAGTAAACCTTTATCCATATCCTGAATTGTTATCTGTCTTACAACAACGAGTTTGTCGTCAACTGAGGCAGAAATTCCAGCCCTGTAACTTCCCACCTCACTCCTGGTTGCAAATGTACTCACATGTAATATGAAACCAAGGGCCAGATGTATGAATTTTTTTTGCACTTGCAAACGGTACGAATCGCAAAATTCGGCCGTTTGCGAGTGCAAAAAAGTGGTCTGCGATGCATGAAAGGCATTCGCAGACCACAAATAAGAAATCTCTAAAATTGCGATTTCTTGCGTTGCGACCTGGTTTTGCGAGTCGCAATTTGCGATTCGCAAAATCCACATCGCAAGGCGATGCTGCAAAAAATTGCAAATTGCGATTGTTCGCAGAATGGCATTTTGCACATGCAAAATACCATTAAACGAAACCAGGTGGTAACCTGGTGCAAAATTAAAAAATGCATTTAAAATGCATTTCTAAATTGAACATGTAAAGCACACATGCCCTTTTGGCATGTGTGCACCTTACATGTCCCCCAAAACATTTTTGGGGTGCAGCAGTGGGGGCCTTAGGCCCCCAGCACCCTGAGCTTTTGCATTTCCAAAATTGCGATTTCGGGTTCAGAAATCGCAATTTTGGAAATGCAAAAAATTCGCAGCTATGGGCCTGTTGGGGCCGGTATCACAATTTGCGATTCATTAATAGCATTTGCGATTTTTAAGAAATCGCTATTACCGAATCGCAAATGTGATACATGGCACTTTGCGAGTCGGAAATAGCGATTTCTTAAAAATCGCTATATCCGAATCACAAATGGCCGTGATGATACATCTGGCCCCAAATGCTGCTTGCTGGTCTAATATTATGTGTGAGAACATCCATTTACAGATGTAAACTAATACATTTTAATGTGAAAATATGTATCTGCATCAATTGCACGTTTGTGAACATGAAAATTAGATAAAAGAGTACTTTTTCCTTTCAGGGGCGGTTGATAGATATTTCTGTGTTACGAGAATGCTATATTGTGCTAGAATTAAATCATAGTTAGGTACATTAATAACTGATACAGGAGCTTTATATTTTTAAATCAGAATGCCATCTGTGCTCAACATAATTTATCTTTATGAATTTATAAGAATCCATCTGGATCCTGCATATTTCATTGTACATTTTCATGTTTATAATTGTCTACAAAGTTGGCTAATTAGTGGTTCGTGCAAACTAAAAGCAGTGCCAAGACCTTCATGCTGATTTTTGTTTTAGAAAATTGCAATATGCATGATGTTATACCGTCATCTTTATCATGTGCTATAGTGCTTGACAAAAATATCACATCCATTATTCAACCTGTCTACTACATTGATTGATGAACGTAGGTAAGCAGATGTGGGGTTAGTTTAGTATTTTCATACTGTCTTAAAAAACATTATTCAGCACTCCCTCAATAGTAGGGGTGGGCTGTGAACTCCACTATGCTCGTGGAGTTTGCAGAGTTTTTTCACACTAAGCTCTGCTTGAGCGCGGAGTTCCAAAACGCTACGCGTAGCAGAGCGGATTTATTTCCTCACTCATGCTCGCCAACGTTAAGTTTGCGAGCGAGTATAATCGTACTCCAGACCACCTCCTGGTGAGATTTCTCAACGCGGGCGGTCGCATATGGTTGCTACCGCTTGCGTCGAGAAACCTTCCGTTTGTGATGAGGAAGCTGCCGCTCAAGTAAAAAATCTATTGGAGCGGCACAAAAGAATCAGCGCCCTCTTGCGCTGCGCATGGTGCCGTTAGTGCTGTTTTTACAGCATGGGCCAAACACCGGGCGCTA
Source organism: Pleurodeles waltl (assembly GCF_031143425.1). Classification (NCBI taxonomy): domain Eukaryota; kingdom Metazoa; phylum Chordata; class Amphibia; order Caudata; family Salamandridae; genus Pleurodeles; species Pleurodeles waltl. Next base: position 117,012,847 of record NC_090446.1, on the reverse strand, counting down.
AAAATCAGCATGAAAGGCACAAACTAACACACTGCACCGCTTTGCGGAACTCCGTGTAGCGAATCAGAGTTTTTGGTCACTTCTTCTACTCAATAGTAACATAACTTCCACAGGTCTCTTAATATAAAGAAGAGCGGACGTGAGTTACTTCAATATAAATCATAAAAAGTATGTAACAGCCTATCCATCCAGTGTTATCCAACCATCACATTTATTTTTCATCAAAAAGATTTTCTTTCTGTGACACAATGTCACAGGCTGCAACCAATATCAAAACGAAATCTTTCCGATAAACAATAAAGATGAAGATTGGATAACACTGGATGGAAGGACTATTATATACTTTACCACAATGAAATTGAATTAAGACTCACATCCATCTTTACACTAAGGGACTTGAGGGAACTATGTCAGTTTTGATGGAGTGCTGAGTATTAGTATTTTAAATTTCTAAGGAAAGTTAGCATTGGCTGTTATCTGCCGACGGGGTCAATGGCAAGAGGACCCCTTCTTTGTCTTGTGTAACCAGATTTAACCAGCAGATTGAAGGATTAAGCGGCATTTTACTAGCCCCAGGCACCACCTTGCACCGCCCTTGCATTATTTTTTCTTTACGCTAAGGAGGACTTAAGGAGGCCTTTCACCTGTGCCGCATACCCCCTTGCTCCACATTATGCCTATGTCAGGCATAATCTATGCAACAGGGGGCGCTCCGACGCAGGAAGGTCCAAAAAAATGAGGCAGTTAAATTTACAACATTTCACTGCACCATTTTTCCTGTCATTTTTAATGCCTGCTCAGAGCAGGTGTTAAAATGACATACCCTTAACCCCACATTTTTAACACTAGTACAGCAAAGCGCTGCAATAGCATTAAAAATGTTGACGCTATTGCCCTATTGACCTCAACGGTGCGCTGTGTTGTAAACATGGCGCAACCATGGGTTTGTTAGGTGGGGCAAGGACGACGCAAGGAAAGTGGGGCATCAAGACCGATGCACCACTTTCTTGTAAATATGGTCCTTAACGAGATTATAGTGCTATGTATGGAAATATGCTTTTGTCTCAATCGTTCATTGTAAATCTTTTTTGTTTAATTTTATACTAACCACAATGTTGTATTGGTAAGCTCTGAAGTGGATGCAATATCTTTTTAGGTTAATATCTACCTAGATGGAGTGCTATGCAACTGAAATGGCACCTTTTGCCTGCTTCTAGAAGCCTCCAATCAGTAGTGGACAAATGTACATTTTGTTAACAGAATGTCAATAATTATACAAATGTTGCATTTTTTGTTGACTTCAAAGTTTGTCAGCTTCAAAATACTTCACATGTGAATGAAAATTTCTGCAAATACAGTATTTATGGGAGAATGCTCCCTTGCAACTTTTCAAGAGAAAAGTATTTAACAGTTAACTTTTGCGGGTATTGATTGCACAAAATATATGTTTTCAGGATATTTTTAAATAGAGGCATTATACTTTGCAAACTTTCTCAGAATATGCAAAGCGTATGCAATTTTGAAAAACCTTCACTAAGATTGCCAATGAACAGCTTTGCAACTTTTCCCATTCTTAAAGCCTCAAATATAGAGTTTAAGGGCTGTATTATGGAAGAGCCCTGGGGTGCAACAGATATTTTCACTAGGGGTGGCTGTAACTCATGCACTTCCTTGTAGCGTAATCATGTGGAGTTACCGAAAAATTCTGCAAGATTAAGCTGGAATTAAGAAGAGTAACTCTGCGTAGCGCGTAAATGCCGCTTAAAATCCAAAATGGATGGTAAAATACATTTTGTGCTAAGAAATATTTCTGAATGTAATTGAACACGAATAGTGAGTATGTGATGCTTGCTAAATGTGCTGTTGGAGTAGGTTTGTTCCCCAACCTACTACTTGCAGTTACCGCTATTTTCTTAGTGTAAAATGCACTAACACATCCAGTATGGATGCAATGGTGCATTTTGCTCTAAGAAACAGTGCTAATTGCGGCCGAACACGAAGAGCGGCTGCTCACACTTACAAATGTGCTCTTGTAGGATTTTTGCCCTAAATTACTCTTATTAATGCGAGCAGCAGTAATTGCATAATTAGTTGTAATTCTGCATCTAAAGCTAAGTGGAATTGCTGAAATTACTCTGATTACTCAGCATAATCGAAATTCTGCTGAAGCACAATTTTCATGTTTTGTTGCCCATGGTAAGGTTCCATTTCACAGAAAGAGAATCAGACTCTTGAGTGAGCTGTTCTGTAATGCAGGTCAGGTGGGTGCAATGTCATGGGGGTTTTCCTTCATTTCTGTAGACCCATAAAAATGAGGGAATGCCTTTGCCCCTGGCCTCACACTTTATTTTCAATGTGGCAGAGGTGCAAACCGGCTTGGAGGAGCCATGTTAAGTGGCTCTAGATATGAACTCTTACAATTAGTAGGTACCACTTGAAAGTGGAAACAGGGGTTCCAGGAGTCCTCCAGGCATTGAAAGGCAGGTGGGTTCTGTCACTAACTGCACCTCAAGCAGGGGGACCTCTGTCCCCTGCCTGAAGTCCAAATGGACTCTCTTCATTGAAAGATGGAATGTCAGTTTCAAACCATTAGCTGTGCTCTCCCCAGCTCGGGTGGAGAGGTGAGCGAGGTACTTGTGGCTCTAGCCTGTCAGGATCTGACACACCTATACATCAATCAGTGACTTGGAGACTACACACAGATGTGTGCAGCAGAAGTGGTTTCTATATTAGCTATTTGACTGTGATCTATGGCAACAGATGCGTTAATCTCACAAACTCCATTAGGCGGTAATTGACAGAATGCTAAAAAAAAAGGATTCCATTAGTGATTTCTCATCTACACTGTTTGCTGGGCTGTTCGAAACTGTTGTCTATGTCACACCTTTTTTGTATTGCACAAGGTACATTGACCATCTTGAAGATAATAGAAGCTGCCCTGGTGAGTTACGGGCTCTCCGGTTGGAGTGGCAACAACCTGGAAGAATCTAGGCGGGTCCAGGTTTAAGGGCCACAACAGGAAATGCAATGTTTTGTGATTCATATGAAGATTATATTGTCTCTTGCTTTCGCTGTTAGAGCAAGGCCAGACTCTCGGCTCTTCCCATCAATTCTCCTGCTCACAAACTCTATGCAGATGCAAGTTAGTTTATGCACTAGGGAGAGCATACTTGGTCATGACTCTTGATATGCTGTACCATCCCGGAGCCAAATTGAGAGAGTGCCTGTTTCTGACGAGGCAGTGCACCATTTTTGATAATACAGCCCCAGACATTCTGGATATAATTTATTGCCTTAGAATGACTTCAAATGGCCGTGCATCTGGCAGCACAGGGGCGATATAATTTCCATTCATACATCATTGCCAGTAGCAGATTGTATCGAAAATGGCCGCCAGGGTAGAGCATGTATAGTAAAGCTTTGCTTCTTTTGGGGACAGAGGCCTGTTTGGAATGGCAGGGAGAAGGCACCTGCAGTAATTCTTGTTTTCTTTTAGGGGACCCAAGGTTCCCTGAACTTCATGTGCCCCAGGTAAAATAATAAAGTAACGAGGTAGCCAGTTCATGCATGCCCCTCTGCCTAAAAACTACTGGGCTCTAATGGTAGACTCTTGATGCCATCTTTAAAATGGAGCTGGTTCATATGTGGCAACTTAGTCTGAGAAGGTTGTTGTCCTTGAATGACTTTATTGATTGTCTAAAGTTGGTGGCTGGTTCTGTCTGTTAAATCCTACACAGAGACGTGGGGACAACCCTGCAGCAATGTTGGGAAGGCTGGCTGGGATGAGTGCCTGCTACACCCCCACACCCTTCTTGGCACCCTAGGTATGAGCTGGCAGATTTCCCCATGACTCAGAGATTGGTGCACCACAAACAAGCAATTCTTGGCAGCATTCATGGTGGATCCCAGCAGTGCTGCTTACCAGTGCTTAATCTTTAAAACAGTGAGGGCCGGTGCCAAAAGCTCTGCTCAGTAGAGCGCGGCCTGTTCTATTAAATGTGGATGCGCCAATTATGAAGGCTGCTAGTCTTGAATTCACATGAGGTATCTTTAGTCTATTTCCTTTCCTTTCTGACGTTTTTTCCGCTATTCTTTTTCTTTCCCGTTTGTGCATTTTCTTCTCTTATGCTCTCTATCAATATCTAATGAGGAAAATAAGTGCGGTCCCAAAAATTGGGGCAGGTGGGCTCCACCAGCAACCACTGTCACAAATTAAGACTGGGATTTTGCAAACTCAGGGCCTGATTCACAGGTAAACTTACAATTTTGTGTAAGTTAACTTTTTTTGCAATTCACAAACTCCAGTTTAATAATACATTTATGAGTGCAGAGACTCCGTAGTCAGGCGGAGAACTCCACACATAAAAAGATAGGCATGTCCTATATTTTTATGTGCTGGGTTCTAGGCCCGACTGTGAAGTTTTTGCACTCATAAACGTACTATTGAAATTTAGTTTTGTGAATTCCAAATCAAATGTAGGCTTATACAAAAGTGTAAGCTTACCATTGTGAATCAGGCCATCAGTTTTCTTGAGGTGTATCCTGGAGGAAATTCCAAGGGCAAAACATTTCAGTGATGTGCATTTTCCTGACAAGCTGGTGAATATGGGGGACCCGAAAAACTTGGGTTCATATTATGGAAAGTGCCCAGGCCGCAACGGGCATGTGTGCCTCCTTTGCATGCCCCTGGGGCACTTTAGTATTACAGAAAGGGCTGCAGATGCGCGGCTGCTTCTGTAATACAGGTAGTACTCAATTCTAGCACCAGCGCTCGTCGGGGTGTTCCTTCATTTGCATGGGGCGTGGTCCAAGCAAATAAGGGAAGCCTTTTCCTCTGCACCCGTGCCGCATTATAGACGCAGGTGCAGAGGTAAAGATGCTGTCAGGAGGCGCACGGACAGTTCAGGAGGCGCCCGGACAGTGCACCTCCTGATGGCAGTCCTTTAGAAGGAAAAGGGGGGTCATATGGATCCCTCAGACATCCCCTTGCAGGTAGGTGCAGTCACTCACTGTACCCCACTGCAAGAGGATCTCTAATCCTCCTTAAAAGTGCAGGCGGGTTGTCGTCTTCACAGTGAAACATGGAGCAGCTGCTTCCAAGTCCCTCTGATTTTCACTTGAATGCGCTGCCCTGAGGACAGCGCAAGTTCACAGCTGCCGTAGAGGTAGTGCATTCAAGGTAATAGGGAGCACTTTATCTGTTTCCACCCGATACACCTGTTTTAAGGTGCGCCATGGCGCAAACAAAGAAAGTGCGTCCCATCTGTAATAGAGCCCCAGGAGGGCGGGGGCAATCAGTAACACATGAGGTAGCATAACACAACTATTCGAGCACAGACTAATTGTGGTGTCATTGATGGGGGAGCTGCATTGTCACAGCTCCTAAGTGTGACATCACAAGCAATCACCCCATCAGAAATAGAGGAGCTGATAGTCTAAATTGACAAAAAAGAATCTAGTATTCTAGGTGAATTGACCCTTTATGTGTCGAACTGCATCACGGTAACTACCTGAAATAACCACATTAAAAAATAGCAAAATGGAGGAATAATAATGATGTTTCTATGTAAGTAGAGGCGTTTATATAGCAATCATTGCATTCTGAAATAACAACAGATTCTTTGATTTATTTCGAATCTAATGCACTTATTTCCTCCTACAGTCTCGTGCCTGGAAGCACAACATGCTCATTTGCATGCAACATATCAATCAGAGAATGATAAAATATTTTGATCAAAAACATTCCTTGTCATCTTGCCCTGCCTGTCAGAAGTCTGACACAAGCTGTGCTGCTGGGTGATATTCTGTCAGGCTCGTCGCGGGGAGCCGTGGTTATGTTCTGATAGATGTGTGTTGACACTTGATCACTGGGGTCTGAGATTGCCATATGACTTAATCTTCACGGGGTGTCTTCGGAAGGGAAACTGAACACCTAGGATAGTGACTCACATGTTACTTCTGGAGGGTGAGAAGGGCTCCAAAGAATTCATTGGAACATGATCCCCCATTAAGTCTCGAAGTGGGCGGCTCCTGAGCATCTCCCACTGTTAAAGCACCATTTTGACTACTGTTAAGTGGTGAAATTGTATTTATTTATTATTTGCACTTTCATATAGCGGGATATCTTCCCGAAGGTATTAGAGCACTTTACAGGAGAACCAGTTACATTAGACAACTACGCATTCACTCCTGGTGGGCACCGAAAAAGTAAATGATTTGCCCAGAATCACAGGATGTTGGGCCGAAACAGAGTCTATAACCTGGTCCGCATCTCCAAATTCTGCAGTTCTGGCTATTACACCACATCCTCTCCCCAAAAACACAAACGATGTGTAATTTCCTAGCTTTGCTATTTGTGCACCTTCAAAAGTGATAACACTCATACCATATGTATGCCTGTATAATACTAAAAGAACATGCTCCTTGCTTAACCTCAGAAGCGAACAGATATGGAGAGTTTTAGGAAGTCCTCCAATAACGGCTGTGACTCGAGAGGTGTCTTTCCACATGTGGCCATTCAGGAAATATCTGCTACATGCTGCATAGAATGGCCCTCTCTGCAACATTTTCACGAGAAGGAATCGTTTCAACAAAGTCCTCGAGAATGTCTCCTCTTCATGGTGTCCTTTAGGCAGTCGGCATGGGGTATATGAGCGAGAGGGGTGGAGCACAACCATTCACAGGAAGAGGAAGAGAACTAAGGAGGGAATGACTGCTTCATTTTAAATTAGTCTCTTTTGGTGTGGTTCCAACTACGCATGTGCCAGGTGGCAGCAGTCTCTCCTGCCCTTCAGGCATAAACCATTGTAGTTTCATCATGCATGGGGCACGGCCTCGTTGTGGGCATTTTATTACTGTGTACCTCAGGGCAGTCTTTTTGTGGCCCTCGGTGGGGTCACAACAGCTCAATCTATTATGAAGAGCTATGAGTGGGGCAGGGCAGTCTCAAGGGGGAGAGGATGTGGCGTAAACGGTGAGAGCTGCCCATTTTGGAGCTGGGGACCCAGGTTCAGGTCTAGGCATCAGCTCAACATCCTGTCATTCTGGGCAAATCACTTAGGGGGTCATTCCGACCCCGGCGGGCGGCGGAGACCGCCAAAAGACCGCACCGCGGTCAAATGACCGCGGCGGTCATTCTGACTTTCCCGCTGGGCCGGTGGGCGACCGTCAAAAGGCCGCCCGCCGGCCCAGCGGGAAAGACCCAGCAACGATGAAGCCGGCTCCGAATGGAGCCGGCGGAGTTGCTGGGTGCGACGGGTGCAGTGGCAAAGCAGACACTGAAAATCATTATGGGGCCCTGTTAGGGGGCCCCTGCACTGCCCATGCAAGGGGCCCCACGACACCCGTTCCCGCCATCCTGTTCCTGGCGGTAACAACCGCCAGGAACAGGGTGGCGGGAAGGGGTTCGGAATTCTCATGGCGGCACTGCAAGCAGCGCCGCCATGGAGGATTCCCTGGGCCAGGGGAAAACCGGCGGGAAACCGCTGGTTCCCCTTTTCTTACCGCGGCTTTACCGCCGCGGTCAGAATGGCCCAGGAAGCACCGCCAGCCTGTTGGCGGTGCTTGCGCAGGGTCAGAATGACCCCCTTAATCTCCCTAAACCTACCAAAAATGAATGTGTCCTTGTGTAACGTAACTGGTGCTCATGTAAAGTGCTCCATTACCTTCGGGTCCTATTTGTGCTATATACAACTGAAGATAAGTGGGAGAGGTTGGCTCTTGAAGGCTGGGCCTGGGCAGTGTGCTCCACCCATCCTCACGTTTCCCTCCATTTGATTTTAAAGTAAACAGATTAGTGAGGAACTGCTGCCTGTGTATACTTCCGTCCTGATAAGGTTCACAGTTCACACGTGGCAATACAGACTGATCTATCGGCTCCTCTCTAGAGTCACTCACGGGGTGGCTAGTGCTCATTCTCTCAGTCTTTTCTGCTCCAGTCAGCCCTCCATTACTGTGCGCACCCGGCTCTTTGCTTTTAAATGACTACAGCATGGAGTGCAGTGCCAGGGATGACTGTGGGCGAAGCTGCCTTGGTCGCAGAGGAGTGTAGCACAGGGGTCTTCAAACTGGGGATGGACCCCCCTAAGGGGGCCTCAAGTGATCCCGGGGGGAAGGGGAGGGCAGGCAGTGGCCAAAAGAGGCACTATGCAGATAACACTGCTTTTTTAAGCTGAAATACATTTGCAGCATTTTAATAAAGGTAACAAAACTTAATTTCAATGTTTAAATAAGTTTAGACATATTTAAGCATTGCCATCTGAATAGAATAATTGTGAAAAATTCTGATGGGGGGCGATGTTTTTATTTTCTCCACTGGCGGGCCATGGCATTACAAGGTTTGAGAACCAGTGATGTAACACCCCTGGCGTTTCACTCTGTGCTGCAGTCTTTTGGGATCAGAGATCCTGGTTACACCAGAGTTACGGGGGAAGGCTAGCGCTGACATGACTGCATGCCCGGGTGCGTTTGCTTCGTGTTTGTGCAAAACTGTATGTGCGAGGCTCTCTCTGTGTTTGTATTTGTATAATGCGAGAGAGTGGTCGTAGGAGTTTGTTTGTGTATGTGTCTGCTAAGGGTGATCATGAGCGAACTAGCCAATTAACAGTGAGAGCATGGCTCTAACAGTCCCAACACAATCGAAACTATAAAAAGGTTGACATATAAATCGTGCAGCAAACAGGCTCTTCAAAGTTCAGGAGCATGTTCCTATAACAAACAGAAACATTTTATCCAATTGCTGCAAGTGACATTTTTTAGAAGAGGTCGTTTTTAAAAATCAACTTACAAACAGTCATGCTCTCCCCTCCTCCTGCCCCCACGTACAGACGCCATTAGTAAAACAAGAGGAAAGCCAGATATGTGATCCCTCTATGTGGGCTAGCTAATTCGAGCAAACCTACAGTCCATTAAATCAAACACAAGTGGTGTTTGTACAACACATTACTTGAACTCCTGTGTGTCAAGGCGCTTTAATATGGAATAATGAAAAGATGAAGAAAATAAGATTAAAATTTTGCTTAGGATCACACAGTTTGGTTCAACGTGGAACCCGGGATAGATCCTGGGTTTTTCTATTTCACATTGTGTAATTCAGCCACTAAATGGATATTTCTTTCTATCCCACCTCAAATGTCACTGCTGGGTCTTCACTTATTGGCACATGAGGTTATAGGGGTAACGTTCAGGGCAGAAGCCACTTGAAGATTTGAGTCATTTGGGGTTCAAGCTGAGCTCAACCCAGGCATCTTGCTACAGACTCAGTCTCTCTCTTAACTCTAGGGCTGATGCAGTTTATATAGCAAGCTTTACACCCCTTCACTTTCTAAAGCCAAGAGCCCCCACTGCCTTTTGGGTTAACCTTTTCTACAAACAATCTGCACTGAACTGTGCCACTACAGGCAGTGCTGGAGGTGGAAATCCGCAGTCAAGTTGGAAGAACTGTTCTGCAAGCTCTAGTTTAAAAGTAGGATCTAGGAGGCTCCTTGGAGATAGGCATCCTCTGCTATTTATCCTTCTGGAAGAACCCTTCTGGAAGTTCTCACTAAAAGGGTCACCTCTGCCGTTGTCCTCGAGATTGGCTTCATATGCAAGCTATCCCTCAAGAAGAACCCTTCTGCAAGCTCTCGTCTGAAAGGAACCACTCTGAAGTTGTGCTCGAGATAGGCCTCACATGCAAGTTATCCCTCTGAAACAAGCGTGCAAGCTCTGGTCTAGTTTGAAGCTCCTTTATAGTTGTGATTGAGCTAGGATTCGAGTAGTAGAGTAGTTGCCATGGGAAATAATGATTTGATGTTATCCTGTGTATGAAAGGTTCACCTCCGAGGCATTGTATGTTACTGGTAGTTTCAGTATTACATGTACTATAGTTGGTGTCCAAGGTCCTGAAGGTATGTTATACTATACTTGCAAGGTTAGATTAAGAGACAAGGGACCAAATATATCATTAAACTGCTCGCAAAAACTGGTCAAAATTTGTGATCAGTACTTTTGCAGCGAGTATTGAATTTTGCAAACCAACCTATGTACTAATAGTAATAGGTCAATGCTGAATCACAGCAGGCTTCACTCCTACATTCTTAATGAATAATTATTAGATAGATTACAAAATGTTTTTTAAGTTACTCAGAGAGTTAGTATTGCACATGGACTACTGCCTATTCCCCCAGAAACTTTTTCAACAATTCACAAAGGTGAAGGGGTCCAAATGGAATCCATTCTGTTTTGTGAATGAGTCACCACTCCAACTTAGAAGTCAGTAACGTTTTAATAGTTGGCACCCAGAAATGGTTTGTATCTGTAATTGGAAAGGACAGACAAAATATGCCTCTTCCATATATTGAATGGTATCCAGTCACAAAGCCCATTGTAGGAATCCGTAAATTTTACCAACTTCTAAAATGGATTTGGCACATGGGTCAAACACTTGTTTGCAGTCACAGAACCTAGAATCGGAGTGTTTGGGATCACAAAAAGAATTCGTACATATGCCCCACGTTTAGTCAATTTAGCATCACCAAAGACCCTGTCCAAGGTCCTGACACTCTGCCTAAACCTGATTCAATGTATGGTTTCTCCCAACCATCAGAAGTTTTGCAGATGGGCCCACATCTCTCTGGACCGGGGGAGGGAGTCCTATGGTATCCTTTGGCTTTGACAGGGAAAAGGGCTTGAATAATTTCCACATTCCTCGGTAGAGGCCTCAAGACCCATTAACATGTAACCACTGATGTATACATGGCAAATACTAGTACAGACTATTAGTGATCACTCAAAGTTTGGATGTTCGGATGATTGCTGAATTTCTAGTAGGGGGAGCCTGTTAAACACACCCTCCCACCACACTCCGAGGGTGACGTTCCCATATTGTATGCACAAACGTATCTACTTCTGCCTACAAACAAGATGCTACCACCCAGCCTGCTACCCCAGAGAAGTGTAGTCGTGCACCCCTCGCCAGCAGATCAAATCAAAACCGCACGAAAAGAGTCAGAAACTTTGTAAACGAGTTAGGGGACATCAAAAGCACACGTGGAAGCTGTATGAATACCCCATATCTGAACTGTCTGTCTCACATATGCTACCTAGAATAGGTGTGTTTGCTTTTCTGAATCTATGATGATCAAATATTTCTAAGGGCGAAGCATACTTCTATAGGATTTGTTGCTTCTTCCAGCCATCCTTTCAGCGTTCACACTATTATTTGCATGCTTAATTTTGTTTATATCCTGAAAAGGGTAGTATGGTCGGTCCACACAGCAGGAACTTGTAGGATGAGCTGGTGGCTTTGAAGGGGCAGCAGACCTAGAACTCAATCTTGGGACTGCTAGCTTTTCAGAGACTGACGTAACAGTGACACCACTGCAAGCTCCCTCCAGCCACCAAATTGCTCAGTCCCTTCCTTCCTCTATGAAAAGCAATTGAGAGCAGCCAAGGGTGACAGCCGGTACCCAAGGTGTGTCCTTTGGTATCCCTCCCGCCAGGGCAGCTTTAGGGTGGTGCAACTGGTGCAGCTTCACCTGGTGCTGACTTTGGCGGGGGCACTGTGTTTAAAAATAACTATTGGGTAAAAAGTAATTAACTTCTTTGAGTGTCCTGCAGTTTTCAGGCAACAAGAAAAATGTCAAGATAACTCTGGTGATTAATATTCCAACAGATGAAAGATCAGAATTTTGTCTAGTGGCAGTTTTGACTCATCATGAAGTAGCACAATAACGTGTACCATGTAGATCAGAGAGCTGAGCGTGACTGAGCTATGAGTAGTGCTATGAAAAATGAACTGTATGTCAGAGAGGGACTAAGCAGAGATGAGGAGCCCTGCTGGAGGGTGGTATTGAGGGAATTTATGAAGAAGGAGGTCATTGTGGGTGTGCCAACAAAGACTGTCACACCAGGTGCCATCAGTGCTAAAGCTGGCACTGCCTTCCACAGCCCTTCCTTCTCCTGGTACCAGGCTTCCTGTAGGATAAAGCAGGTGGATAAAGTATTCAAAAATCAAGGAATCAGGTATGTCTTCTGCTCTCTCATCTCCTTACCTTACCAACCCTTCAGCAAGAATCTAGGCTGCTGGGATGCTACGGGTGAAGCAAGAGGTCCACCTTATGATGTCATAAGGGGTTCAAGTGTGTCTTAGCCTCACTGCCGCTGCACCTGGCATTTTGGTGAATCCCTGATATTACATTTTCTTAACCTTCCTGCAGCAAAGTATCAGATCTCATTGACATCCTTTGAAATCCTGGTGTCAATAATTGACACGCTCATCCTGGATACCAGGAGAATTCTGTTTTGCAAGAGCCTAACATTGCACAAGTCTCAATCTTTGGGTTTGCTTTAAGTTCACACCATTTTTAGTTTTTTTCTGCTCATGCTTTTTCTCAAAATTTCACCCAATGGAGCAGACTGTGAGCATAAAGTATCTTGCGGTAATTCCAGAAGTGCTTGTGTTCTGCACCAGCAGCGTTCACTTCATGATTTTAGAAACTGTATGGAAGATGCACTTAGAAGGTATCTCACGTGATGTTTGTATTGAAGGCTTTCCTGGCGTGCAATTTTTATACAGATGACCACCCAAGTGTAGTTTGCATGGTACCATCATTTAAAAAAAACACATTTTATGTGTTTTGGGTGCCCAGCGACACTGCAGCGAAACGTGGCCAAAGTAAGTGCCTTCTACATCAATCAAAAAATTGACCTGCTTCTCACGCCCCTATGATCTATTTAATGGACCCCTTTCCATGAATTATAAACAAAAAGCTGTCATTTTAACACTCCCAGGCCACGTAATGCCCAGAGGGTGGAAATGAGCAGCCGAGGGCCTCAATGGTTACCGTGGCAACCAAGTTCGAATCAGCTAAAGCAAACATTACAGGCAAAGAAAATAGGTTATCACATGAGGGTGACAGTCTAAATATTATTCCATCTCGCTATGTCAGCAGTGACCATATACACATGTCCATCGTGCTGCTATTTCATTAATGGATATCATGTTTAAAGATGGGAGTCGTTTGCATTTGATGAACAATGGAGCTCTGAAGAAGGTCCCTAGTGGAACGAAACACGTTGGCTGCTACTACTGTTAAAATAAATAATGATCTTCTGCCATCTGGAGACTTGGCCTGTTCATGTTATGAACGAATGAAAAGAAAGAAGTCTGAATAAGGAGAATATTAATTCTATGGAATTGACTTTTGCTCAATAATAGTTTGTTCTGATTTAACTCTAATTTGATTGAATTTACTATTATTAAATAATTGTTTTACGTTTCTTCCCGTAAGGAGGTCTTTTGACAGGCCAAGTGTTGCAAGGAATATTGCAACTAATCCTTGCTAGGGAGTGCACCAAAGTGTTAGATTTATTTCAGAAAAACATTAGAGCGTACAATTAAAAAAGAACCTTAGGTGTTCTCTATTAGTTGGGATCCCTACAATGAGTTAAGATGTTAATGCTCAATTGTGCTGACAGAATGCCAGGGAGACCCTGTATCTTACATGGCTCCAGATCATTTCGCCTACACAGCATTACAAGTGCATTGAAAATGCAATCCCAGGGATGTGGGAGAACACGTACATCTCGACGACACATGGATCATGGTCGCTCAGATTATTGGTTAAATACTAAGGAGACTCTGACCTCGATAAGGGACATCTGCCACCTTCCAAGAACACTCTCTGACCATGCACCAGTGCAAATGACACTACTCATTCCTGCCCACACTCCTACACAGTTTTGTTGGCAACTACAACCTACATCCTTCCTAGACCCTATTCCATGACACTATCCGCAAGGCTCTACTGGAGTATTTTCTCCTCAACAAGGGATTTGGTACAGAGTGCGGGTACGCTGTGGGAAACCTTGAAGAACGCCATCTGAGGGGTCTGAATTGGTGCACAAGAAGGGATCCTAAAGGATATATGGACTCAGTTGCAGAAAACAGGAGAAAAACTCAAAAAACTGGAATGTGTATGTAAAAAGCATCCTAATTCTGACGCCCTGGCAGCTATTAATGAGCAGATAACCGAAAATAATGCAACAGCACCATCTATCTTGCAGACACATGGCCTGTGCATATGGCAGGGAGAGGGTGAGACCGGGCGGGCTTTGGCGACTAAGATTAAGCATCTCAGAGCCCACTCTCATGTTTCCTGTATAACCAGATTGGAAGGGACACCATGCTTGGACTCTTCATCCATTGTAAAAGCTTTCACTGATTTTTATGATGACTTATATGGCGCTCGTGTGTCAACGAGCGCAGATGAAGTGGCGCAAGTTGCATTAGCTTGAAGATATTGCCCTGGCCTGGCTATCCCCTGGTCAGAGAGGCTACCCTACTCCAGTGGTGGCCGGTAGTTTTAGGAGGGAGGGTACGGGCAGCACACTTGCACTCATTCTTCACACACACACACGCACGCACATCCATTAACACTCATCAACATTCAAACGTGCACGCACGCAACAAACGTTCATTTAAGAAGATCACACACACAAGCACACTTACCTTCAGCCTCGGCCCCAGGAGGGTTGGGACTGCTGCCTTCCCTCACTGGCAGACCTTAGGTCAGCCAGTGAGGGAAGACAGCAGTCCCAACTTCGTCACAGAGTGGGATGGGGGTCAGTGAGACTTCTGACCCCACCCCACTCTGTGATGAGGTGTCACTGATTGACACTCGCCCTGGGCACTTCGGGGCTTAATTTAAACCTGAAGCGCCCAGGTCGAAGTCAATGGGTGACACTTCCCTCATCACCCGGGGGAAGGGCCTCGAGGCACCTTTGCTGAGCCAAGGAGGTCACGCCCACAGGAGCTGTGACCTCTTCAGCCCAGCAAAGTTTAGCTGACGCAGCCAGGGGTCTGCGCAAATCGCGCATGTCTGCTCCTGGCTGCCTGACCTGAATATGAAGAGTGTCTGTCAGGCTAACCTTTGTTCAGCCTGACAGACACTCTTTATGAGGGTTAAAAGGTGGGGGGGCGTGTACCCCTCCGACCTAAAGGACAGGCCGCGCCTGCCCTACTCAACCCTTTACTTCTGAGGATGTAGCAGAAGCCATTCTGAGCCTACCAAACAACAAAACCCCGGGAGGCCTTCCAAGCGAGTTGTTTAAAGAATACGCAGATCTGCTTTCACCCCATTTATAAGCAATGTTTGCGGAGGCTTACATGACGCAAAAGCTATCCCCCATTCTAAGAAAGGCCTACTCATCACGCTCCTGAAGCCTGACAAACCACCTGACTGCTGCGCCTCCTATCGCCCAAATTAGGCGGAGGGTATTAACACTCATTAGATCTGACACGAGAGTCGCCAATCAGCCCTTTCGCATTTTACTTATATGCGACTACGAGCAGCCCTGCGCGAACATTACCCAAGCTTTCCAAGAGCCCTCCCACCTTACTGTCAGTCACTGTAGACCTTGTTACCCAGCCCCACCCTCACAGGCCTTATCACTGCTTTATACGAAGCCGCACAAGCTGATGAGGCAAGGACCACTAATGCCCTTCTGGGGAAGTAGAATGCTGTGCTAGACAAACCACTCACCGAGACAGAGTGGACCTTCTGCTGTGCACTGACAGGCAGCTCACTGCAAACAGCAACTTGCCCATAATCTACTTTAAATTGGTTGTCCAGATTTGGACGCGGGCTAGACAATAACTGTGAACGCTTTGGTGGTCCAGGTGCAGATTTTTCACACTTTTCCTAGAAATGCCCTAAAATGTATCAATTCTGGGAACAGGTCACACCGAACTTGACAGCTGTGATAGTTCCCTGTGACCCCCATACATGTTTGGTAGGCTATTTCAAACCTTTACAACCCACTAACCAGTGGCTAGCCGCCTTTACACTATTGCTAGCTAAGAGAGGGGTGGCTATTAATTTGGGGGAAAAAGTTATCCAACACTGGAACTAAGGTTCGGAGATGTTGCTTATTGTAGAGACCAATTGGAGACCTATGTGGAAGATCTACCAGCAGCCTTGCGCCCTAGGGACTTCTGGGCCCCCATAACTGCGTATCTTTTGACACTGAATGCGGAGCCATAGGTGGGGTATACATTAACCAATGTCAGGAATTGTCCTGATGTCATCACTGTATGTATGATTTCTTTGACATTTCTTCTGCTTTGACAATACCATACAGCACTGTATATCTATATGCCTGTATTACTACGGAGCTGAGCTACAACTGCGCAATTACGTCTTGTTGTTTGGTTGATGTGTGCTTTACTACAAAATGCTCAATTAAAAAAGGATGCATTTTTAGAGCAAACTTTGAAAAGTGCAATAGTTTTTTTCATACTGAGTGCAAAATGTGGGACGGGGTGGGGGCAGGGTATCAAGGAGTAGTTGACACAGTCGTTTATGGGCCTTACCTGTCTGCAGTTGTGCAGACAAAGATATTAAAACATGATAACACAGGATAGGGGTGCAAAGTTAATCACAGCAAAGAAATGAAATGTAAAAGAGAGAAAAAGAGAGAAGGAGGGCTGGAAGGTAGAGTGAAAGGAAAGACATGGAAATAGGGAACAGACCTTGACAAGAAGGAAGAGTCAAATGGATGAAAGGAAGAATGCAACAGTGAACAGAATGGTGGATGAAAGAGTAAACAACATTTCAATTATTGGGTGAAAAAAAGTGGCTGGACTGATAAAAGTCTGGATGAATCAGTGGGTAGATGAATGGACATCTGGGAGGATGGGCCAAATGATACATTGGTGTATGGAAGGAATGGTGAATGGTTAGATGGACGGGTTGATGAATCCGTGAAATGCTTAAAGGATGGAGGGGTGGATGACAGAAAGCAGGAGAAAGAGACCTCATCTTGAAAGGAATGTCAAAAAGAAAGGAAACTCGTAGGTTCAGTCAAAGGCATCGAACAGCCACCAAACATTTATGTAAACAGCATTTGCTGTGGAACATAAAAACAAAACCTAATACAGCAGCACAGGCCTCATGATATGCTACTCATTGCTCTTGTAAGTGCATTACATTGATTTTATCATCTGTTCTCATCCTAATACTTCTGTTGGTCTGGAGGATTTCTACAGCATGTTTTGGGTGCCAGTGCAATATTACTGTTCATGCTATTAGTTAAATGTGTGATATCCCTGATGTAATTTTAATGGGAATTTATGTAGAAAATGTCGCCCTCGGGCAACTTCTGGGAGCCCGAGGCCATACTGCTAGAGGCTACAGGGCTAAATTGCACAGACTGCTCATTAGAGCTGTGTTTTGCCCACAAAATTATTGGTGAATTCCTATTACATGTATTCTGTACGTTTTTTAGCGTGCTCACTTCTGGAGTCCACATGTAGAAGCAGCACTCAGAGCTTCTGAGATGGTTCAAAGTTTGAACACGAAAGCTTAAGATGTGTGCAAATATTTACATTTGTATTCAAGGAAAAATATTGAAAAAGCCAGGCATGAGCCATTACTTTAAAAAATGCATACATCGTTTGGTGCACGGGCAAGGTGTCATGAAAGTAAATGTATTTGTAAGTATATGGGAATTGAAAAAGGTTTAGGACAGATACAAAGGAGGACTGGCAGAGATAAAGACTGAGCTTAAGATGTGATGGATCTACGAGTGTGGCTGCAGGGAGGAAAGAGGGTAGGCTGGATGGGTCTGGTAGTCCTGTTTGTTGGCAATTTGCTGATTTGCCAGCAGACAGACATAACTCACTGGAAGATGGTATGGATGGGGCAGAGCCAAGCCAATGGAAGACTTATTCCCTGAGTCATTCCCATGTCAGACCAGACCTGGTAGGCTATTGATTACAGGAACCATGCCAGTCTTTTTAGGCAATTGTGAAAGAGACTCACGCATCCTGCTACCAGATCGTTACTCACAATCTCACCCTCTCTTATGTTCTAGGCTCTCTTGCAAGGCAGACTCCACGATGGACCCACATTTCCCCATTCCATCTTTTGAGGCTACTTACTTGAGCAAGCTCCTGAACGACTCTTCAATGATGAACCTGAGCACCCTGCCGAGCGGCTGGTACTACAACTCCACCTCTGACACCTTCCTGCCCCTTGGCATCAAGCTCACCATTGTGATTGTCTACCTCATTGTGTGTGTGCTGGGACTGGTGGGAAACTGCGCTGTCATGTTTGTCATCATCAGGTAAGGCAAAGCAGCTGGCATCCTGCTCAAGTGATGCACATGTCCAAATTAATGTATGTGTGTAAGAGTTCATAATGGCTTTAGACTTGGTTCCATATGACAATGACACTACGTTTCTAGCCCTGGGATCTCACATAACAAATTGATGCGTTCCCTTAGTTGGAGACTTGAGATTACTGAGTTGAACCAATAGGAACTCGGTCAAGGGCCAAAGACCTCACTGCTTTCATTACTCCTTTTGGATCGTTCTTACCCTATCATCATGTTCACTTATATTCGACCCACTGATAAGTACATCGTCTTGGTGCACTCTAATGCCTTTGATCCCTTTCAGTACTCACTCCATTGCTCTTTGAAAATCTGATGCTACCAACACCAGCCTGAAAGGCATCCTCTTGTAGCTGAATATTCAAAACGATGTAGTGAAAGCGGTAAGATCTTTGGAGCAGTCATCCAAAAGAATATGATGATACGCAGATTTTAAGTCAATAGCTGTAAACATACATGCTCCTTTTAAAGATTTTAGTATATCAGTGATGTTAGGTATTGGATATCAGTCAAGGGCTCAAAGTACTGTGCCTACCTGTCATTAGTCATTAGTGCACCACAGGGGTGCATCTTTAATAGGTGAAAGATGTGAAATATGGAAGCATCAGACATCTTTTAGTGTTCTGAAAGTGGCTTAATCATACGACACAACGGTGATTGCACAAAAGGCAGAAGGTGAGAAGATTGTGGGGCACATGGACAGACAGTGTGCAGGGGATAGGACAAATACAGTGTGAGGAAGAATTGTGTAGTGGACAGGCTGCAAAGGATGTGGGTTCCATAAGCAGAGAGACTGACACATTGGGGCACATTCATCGGCAGAGTGAGGTAGGCTTAGGACAAATGGACAAGAAGTTTGAAGTGTGTAGACCTATGGTGGACAACATAATTGCTTGCAGCTCACGGATAGACACTATGAGAAGTTTGGGATACATGGACCAAAACTGTTCAGCTGGATGTGCATATAGAGGCAGTGTGAGGCACTAGGAGTACATGCACTGACTGTGTGAGCATCCGAGGGATCATTGAGACAAACTTGAGAAGCTGGAGGCAGATACAGTGCAAGGCGCCCTGCTCACACGACAGATAGTTCAGTGAGACTGGGCCTCTGTGACTAAAATAGTAAGGATTTTAGCAAACTGTTACATGAGCCAGCAGACATGGGGAGACAGTGTTAAGACTGTGGCAAGCTGGTATGAAGAGCTGAGGGTACATACGTAGAAAGGATTAGTGGCTTGGAATACATGGAGAAGGATTTCAGGAGTTTTGGTTCATAGACAAAAGTGAGGAGGATGTGTCTCAATGGCTGACATCAAACTATAGCATCAACATTATTATTAAAAGCTAGATAGACTGTATAACATCTGATGTGTCTAAATAATTCTGCATTTCTACTCTAGATACATATCAATGTGAGTTTTAAGAAAAAAACAACGTCAGGGTGTTTCAGCTTAACGTTATACTGTAGTCAGCAGCCTTGCTTAGTATGTAAACATAGATATTTCTAGCAAAAGAAAGGGTTTCTCTTTTATCCCTAGAAGAGTAGTGATATATCAATTTCTTTCGAAGATTTAAACAAAAAGGTATTCATATGAGCAAACTGAACGGTTTACAAACAAGGCATTATATTTAAAGCATGTTAACGCTTAATTTATATGTGAACATTGAGACAGTTGTAACTAATTGAATCAGATTTGTGACCATTATACTATGTTAGTGCTTGGTAGTAGGCGTGATGCTAGCGATCTCATTATACTATGTTAGTGCTTGGTAGTAGGCGTGATGCTAGCGATCTCATTATACTATGTTAGTGCTTGGTAGTAGGCGTGATGCTAGCGATCTCATCATACTATGTTAGTGCTTGATAGTAGGCGTGATGCTAGCGATCTCATTTTCCCTACAAGAAAATGTTGCAAAATTCCAATCTGACAATGTAAGGAGGGTACCAGTCAGAGCAATAAGAGCCAAAAATAACTTAATGGGGCACCCATACCGTAGTAATTTAAAATTATGTGAGCTTGCTCTTTGAGTTTGATTTATTGAGTACTACAGTGACCTAATATGATCTAATTTTCTACAAGTAGGCCTAATCTATTATTGATTTGTGCCCTACATTGCACACAATAGGGAACGTTTCTTATCAGTGCCTCGAATCAAATTCAAGGAAAAACATTCTCAGTGGGAACAAAGTTTCCACCCGATGCAAAAAACACTTTTAATTGAACTGTCACCTACAGTTTCTTAAGAATGCGTGAAAGGTACAGTTATAAGAGCAAGTACATTTTGACAAAGTCATCTTCAATAACCTTTTGCCTACGAAGACCTTTTTGTCCTTCCAGTCAGGTACCCAAAGCCATCTTTTGTCTTCATCATTATAGGGCTGGACTTAATAGCGAACCTCTTCATTTGATGGAGGGACTACACAAGCAGTCGCTATCCCCCACTGGGTGGTTGACTGTCCTGCAGCATTATGACTTTGATCCATTCTCCTCCACCCCATCACTCAAAGTATTCTGAGGCCGCAAACAGATGGTTGCATGACCTTACTAAAGCCTTCAATAAATTTCCATCACTACCCCCCCCACACACCCCCACACCCAGAGTTGCTTGATGGAAAGCAAGCCATGACTGTGCTGCTAAGGTCAAAACAGTTATGGAAATATATGTTAATAAATACTGAAAGCTGAATTTGATCAGAATGAATGCAAATCCCTAGTGGGAAGGAAGAACAACCGACCAAAGAGGGTGAAGAATGAACAGCAACAAACAGTCACCGATGCTGGTCATTGCTTAATTGTAAAGAAACAGTGGCCGAATTAACAGCAGATTTCTCTTTAAATTACAAGTGGGATACCATGATAAAAAATGCTCTGCATGCGTCCTTTATTAGACTAGAGTTACAATGATTCCTATAAAAAATAAACGGATAGGCATCAGTGTAAGAATCGAGATGCAAAAAGCACAACCGTTAAGGCCCTTTTACTGAGTTGGCCACAAATCCTGATCCAAGTGCAAACATCCCATTCGCACCTACAGTGGGATTCCAGCACAGGTCCTAATTGCTCACTGAGGGTTTTGCCTATACAATGTTTCCCCAGTTAGAGCCGGGCCCAAATTGCAAGGGCAAATAGTGCACTGCATGAGCTTCTGTACTTCGCAGAATAAGAACCTCAACAGGAACTTAAAATTGGATCAGACACGGAAATAAAGGAGAAGTGTATAAGAAAAGCAGCCTACTAACAACCAATTGTGTTTTTTTTATAATTGTGCCAACATCCTTGAGTGACAGCATCTAGAAATTAAATGCCCGAGCCAGGAACAAAATGATCAGTTTTCTCACAAATCACTTAAACCTGAGAATTAAGAGAGGAAACTCATGTCAAGTTGATCATCATGCCTTTCCTTTAATGTATTCTGTATATTCTGCATGTGAAAAAGGTCTAACATCATTATATTCTGCTGTACTGCATTTTTCAGGGACTGAAGTGTGGACTAGCTATCTGTTAGCTCACAGGTGGATCTCAAAGATATCTGTGATTTTTGTAAAAATGTGGTGGGCCATAGTTATAAATCTTTGGGTCGGACAAGCCAAGAACGAGGTGAGAACAGTGCTATGATATTGGTCTCGGCTCCCCTAAGCTGAGGCCAATACCGTAAACACACCAGCATCATCGGTATGTGCACTGTCTGCAGACAGTGCGCATTATGATGGTGGTTGGCAGGGGCCCCCCAGTACTGGCTTTCTGTCAGCCTTTCCATGGCAGGGTGCCCACCATGAAAAGGCTGGTAGAAAGCTGAGTTGTAATCAGCATGGCAACTTCGAGCTCAGCGCCGCCGTGGCTGAGTACACAACAATGTTCCTGGTGGGGATGGCGGTCTTTAGGCGGGTCTGCCCGACAGGGTTGTAAGGTGGTGGTCGAACCAGCTGGAGTGTGGCGGGCCAACTGTCACCACTGTGTGGTGGTCCTTGGACCACCACGCTCATCATGAGGGCTTTTACGCCACTTATGTGAAGGCATGCAAAAAATCTCAAACGTGCATGAACTGGACCTAGAAAATATTTTTTGAGGTATCCAGTCAGAAACACACACAGGTGGTTAATAGAAATTCACATTGTACTCATTGTTGTGTGTATTATAGAAGACAAGGAATAAAGATTTTGCAGGTGTAAAGCGGTGACTGCTTTTAAAGTGCCCTATGTAAGCTACTCCAAACTTTAAAGAATAATATCTGCATGATTGACACAAATGGTCTTTAGGTATTAAGGGGGTCATTCTGACCCTGGCGGTCCATGACCGCCATGGCAGAGGGCGGCGGAAGCACCGCCAACAGGCTGGCGGTGCTTCCTGGGCGATTCTGACCGCGGCGGTAAAGCCGCGGTCAGAAAAGGGGAGCCGGCGGTTTCCCGACGGTTTCCCGCTGGCCCAGGGTATCCTCCATGGCGGCGCTGCTTGCAGCACCGCCATGGGGATTCCGACCGCCTTCCCGCCAGCCTGTTTCTGGCGGTGTCCACCGCCAGAACCAGGATGGCGGGAACGGGTGCCGTGGGGCCCCCTAACAGGGCCCCACAAAGATTTTCACTGTCTGCTGTGCAGACAGTGAAAATCGCGACGGGTGCCACTGCACCCGTCGCACCCCTGCAACTCCGCCGGCTCCATTCCGAGCCGGCTTCATTGTTGAAGGGGCTTTCCCGCTGGGCCGGCCGGCGGTCTTCTGGCGGTCGCCCACCGGCCCCACGGGAAAGCCAGAATGGCCGCCGCGGTCTTTTGACCGCAGAGCGGTCTTTCGGCGGGAACCGCTTGGCGGGCAGCGACTGCCGACCGCCGTGGTCAGAATGACCGCCTAAGTGCTTTTAAAGTTTGTAAGATTTTTTATATAACGAAAAATTGTGTTTTCACCCACATTAGCTTAAGAATTGCTTTGCAAAACGTTTCTGAAAAGAATAAAGTTCTGAGAGGAAGAGTTGACTAGTTATTTTCCAGCCTATCTTAACATTAAGATAGAGACTCTCAGTGTGAACAGTGAAAATTAATCTTTGTTCGTTTAGAAAAAGAGTGCATTGGGTGTCTGACAGTAAATACATATCAGTGAATGACGTTTCCTATTATATCTCTGTAATTCTCATGTGGTAGATCCACACACACTACATTGACAAGGATAAAGTAAACAGCATTTGAGGTTTTACATTCTATGTAGCCCTATAATCGTTCCTCAAGTGTAAAGGTTGTGGTTTCATCTGTGTACCTCCTTGCCACACAGTTGTGCTTTTCCAATAGCTGACAATTAGAGGCATGCCATAGAGGTTAATGTCACTAATGTACGTGCAAGGACACAAACAGCATGAATACATGTCTTTATAGGTTTTGCCCTCGCTGGGAAGAACAGATTCAAGTAGCATCCTCTAGAAGTGTCTGCTAAAGACTGAGTACTAGAAGCTCAAATTTTTCCCATTAACTTCTTTCTTCCCTTGCGCTGAGAAACAAAATGGTTTACAAAGGCTTCTCTAAAATACCATCTTTGATTGTAATTATGTAGCTCTCACCTCATAATCTCCAGCCAACAAACAACTGTGCTACAGACCGTTGCCCAAAAGGAAATTGCCTTTAATTTGGTTGAAAGAATGTGCTGCAACAGAACTATCAAAGCCGCACTTAAATCACTTGAAATCAATACATGTTTAAAGATTAAGCCAGAAGAAAACGTGTTCCTATTTAGGTATGGTTCTTGAATATCGACTTCAGAATGTTGATTGACCATAATTTCACGGTAAAACTATCTGGATTATAAAATATTGACATATTATGTATTGAGGATACTGCATACTTTTTTTTTTTACAGTAATTTGATGTTTAAACTATTGCTTCTTAAAATATTGTTATTTAATTTTTTGTACTGTATTTCTTATTTTTTTTAATTAAAAATGAAAATGGATATATGGTCCAGTTGAAGGCATAACGCCAAAATGCATCGACCCCTATTACCCTTTCCTTTTGCACTGCATGCACTTTAAGAAATGCACGGACAAGAAAATATAAATAAATAAACTATTTTGGTAAACTGAAGAAGGTGTCCATGGTGCTGTGAATCTGACCCTGGAGGTGGGCCGGATGTAAACGGATACATATATCTATATCTATCTATATATATATATATATATATATATAAACAAAGGTTACAGGTAAGTTAAAGTTAGGATCTGAATTTACTTGCACAAAACCATATCTTATTTTATTTCAGCCATATGAAAGTGGTGCTCACCTGGGCTGTGGGGGGGGGGCCTCATACATAAAGTAAGCACCTCAGGGAGGTGGCGGTCCCTAGGGCTGTGGGGGGGGGCGCATGGGACCCCTGTATTAATTTCTATAATTTGCCTCAGGAAGATGGTGGTCCCTGGGGGTGCAATAAGCCCTAGGAGGGGCACCCTGTCATGCGCCCCCTCCTTATTATTTTAGCCCCCAATGTCTCTGAGACCTGGCTCACCCGTGGCAAACAAAAGGAAGAGTGTGGGACACCGTGCTTTTAAAAAAAAAGAAATCTTGGCAAAATGAGCAGATCCAGCCACAGAATTTTCCGAGATTTAAAAAAGGAAATGTTTTAAGCCCTGGCTGGATCCCGTGGTGACCCGTGTACCAAGGCTAGGGCCTCAAGGTGTCCCTACCCTGGCCCATTTTATTTTTTCAAATTTGTTTGTGAGACTTGGCTGAAGCTGAGTCCCAAAATGGCTGCCCACACTTTCTTGTTGAAGTGTTGGCAACCAATCAGATATCAACTTGGGCACAGTTGGGTGCATGGAGGAACTGAGTCCCTAGAGATCTATATTTTAGAAACTCTAATATCTCAAAAACTACTGAACAGATTAACACCAAATCCTAAAAAGCACACATTCTGGACCAAGAGCTAGCTTTCTGCCAAATTTGGTGTAATTCTATCCAGAGGTTTCTGCTGGAATAGTGTTCAAAAAGTCTATAGGAAAATGAATGGAAAAACACGGTTTGGGACCCCCCATTTTTTATGCCCCGCTTGAAGGATCACACCGAAAATTACAAGGCAGCAACTGAAACCTATTGTCATATTCGTTTTTAAAGTTTCAAGCAGCGCCAAAGTTATTGCAATTAAAAAAATGTTCTTCCTATGGAAATTAGGTCCTTACTATAAGTACCTACTGGCAAGTGCAAGTAATAAATATATGTGTGTGTGTGTATATATAATTAGGACCTAGTTTCTATCAAAAAAGCATTTCTTTGTTTTGCTTATAACTTTGGCGCCGTTTGTTCAATCTTCCCAAAAACTTCCAAGAAAATACGATGCTATCTTCAGCTGCTGTGTGGAAAATTTTGGGGTGATCTGTCAAGTGGGGGCCGAGAAAAAGAGGGGTCCCAAAATGCATTCTCCCCATTCATTTTTCCATATGAATTTTGAATAGTGATAGAGCCCAAACTACTGGGCGGAATTACACTAAATTTGGTAGAAAGGTAGCTCTTGGGCCAGAAAGAGCCATTTTTGTTATTTGGTGTATATCCGATAGGTAGTTTGTGAGAAATTAAAGAAAATCCAAATTTATATCTGTAGGGACTTAAAGTCTCCGCAAACACTCCCGATCCTGTGCTGAGATCCGATTGGCTGCCAACACTTCAACAATAAAGTGTTAGCAGCCATATTGGGACTCAGCTTCAGCCGAGTCGCAGAAATAAAGTAAAAAAAATAAGAAAAGGCGCTTGGGTAGAGTCACATTGGCCCCTTAGATCTGGTGTAGGGGTTCCAGAGGGACCCCTCACCAGAGCAAAAAAAGCATAACAAAAAAGAAAAATCAGCCAGAGTTGGAGAGGATTTACAGATCCGCTGAAAATATATTAAAAAACAAGAGGGGGTTCACGGTGGGCCAGGTCTCGGGGCGTTTATATTTTGAATGTGGGTGGGCTCTCCAGTCTCAGTCAGGACCACCACCTCCCGAGGCATAAATTGTATTTCAATGCGTGGGCACAGCGTGGACCCCCAGCAACTAAGGTGACCACCACCTCCCCAGAGCACACATTCTATTTCAATGCAGGAGGCCCCCACTTCCCTGACCAAAATTTTTTAAAAAATGAAAGGAGGTCTTTTCTGGACCCCCGCAGCCCGGGGCTAAATGTAGAGTTGAAGGGGGATGATGTGGCACCCCTCCAGGAGCCCAGATGGCCCTGCCAAACAACAGCCCCGCAGTGCTGGCTCCTGCTATGTCCTGGGGTGGCCACCCCCGGGACATAGCTGTTTGCTTTTGCTTGGTGGCAGCTGGCACCAAGCTTCCACATGCAGGGAGCTGCTACTTAACTTAACTCCCTGCTTGTGGGAGCAATGTTGACACCCCAAATAATTTGGGAGCCGGATAGGACCCCAGGGGCCTTGAAGCCCCATAAGCAGTCCTATCCCTCTCTCTCTCTCTTTCATCCCGTAATGGGATGGAAAATAGATGAGCGAGAGATAGACATTGCAGTGGTCTCTCAATGCAAGAACTGCACAGCATAAGTCACCTGTTGCATAATGGTTAAGGTCACAGTCCCCAAACTGAAATCTAAGGGTTCTTGTCCAGATGTGTCTGTGGTCATTCCCTACTTTAATTTGTTTTCAACATCAAAAGCTGAAGGTTCATAACAAATGGTGATTTCACTTTTTGATTGACAAATACATTTTTAATTTCAATTTGTCCAGAAATATCTCATTCTAAGTATATCATCCATTAAAGCCTAAAAAACTCTGTATCCCTCTCCATTTCCCTCTCTTTCTCTCTCTCTCTCTCAATTTCTCTTTTTCAATCTCTTTCACCCACTAACACACCCACTCAGACCCTCACGCAACCACTCACTGATCCACTCATACTCATGCGCCCACTCACGGAACCACTCAGACCCTCCTGCTTCCACTCACAGCCCTACACAGACCATCACGCACACACTCACAGACCAACTCAGACTTACACACACCTACTCAAAGACCCACCAAAACCCTCTGCGCCCACTCACAGACTCAGACAGATACTCTCACCCCCAGATACACCATCTCACACCTATTCTCACACCCAGAGAGACAGGCTGTTGCCAACTCCCACTAGCACGGGCAAATGGGCGTGCGCAGCAGGGGGTAGGGTGGTTAGGGGGGTTGGCTGCAGGGTCTGGCCACAGCCGAGGGTGTGCAGCCAACCGTTTTGGCCACGTGTGGCAGAGGTTGGATTAACATATAGTAATGAAAATGACTTTACATAAAAAAAAACATAGAAATTCACTGAAAAAAACAAAGGTTACAGGAATGTTGCAGTTAAGCTCACATTTTAAACATACCAAACCATAGAAATTCACCTGTTATAGTTAGAGTTATTTAAAGTAACTATAACTCATGCCCTCGCCATGCACTGCTAATTACCCAGCACTCATGACATCTTTGATAGCATCTTTGATAATGTCACTGTAACATCTGCAGAAAAAATATTGATCAGATCACTGTGCATGGCAGGATGCAACCATCACCTCCTCGGTGCTAGTTAAAAGTTTGGAGGGGAGCAACGCGACCCCCCTTGTGGAGCCAATAATGGCCCTGGAATCTGCCGAAAATTCCCCAAAAACCAAGTGCAGGCTCCTGTGCATGTTTAAATGAAGCCCCCAGGTGGGCCAGGTCCCGGGGCATAGAATATTTGAATGCAGGGTGGCTGCTACCTCACCGGTGCAGAATATATAATTAAATGCAGGGTGAGCTCCCAGCCCCCTTGCAGCCCTAGGGACTGCCACCTCCCGGGGCTAAGGACGAATTAACTGCAGGGGTGGCTAAGATAGAATTAAATGTGGGGGGTCTCCTGGCCCCTCTGCAGCCCCAGGGATGCTACCTCCCAAGGCTAACAGCTAATTAAATGCAGCTCTCGCTTGCAGAAATTGGAGTTTTCATCTGCGAATATGCATACAGGGAAACTGATAAAACTTTGCTCCTGCAGGCCGGGATCTGCTAAAGCAGCTCCCTGCTTGTGAGAGCAAATCCGGCTCCCACAGGATGTGGTGAGCTAGCTAGGACCACAGGGGCCTTGAGGCTCCCCCTGCGGTCCTGTCACTCTCTCTCTTCCATCCCATAATGGAATGATAAAGAAAAAGAGATTGTTATTGCAATGGTCTCTCTATACAATGACTTCAATGAGTCAGACTAGCAAGATGTTTAGTAAGAATGTTGTAGTTATGTTTTGATGGACAGCAGACCCCTGTCACTTCTGGTATAATGATAAAGCTCTTGGACCGTCACTCAGTAGGCTGAAGGTTCAAATCATTGTATGGCAGTATGTCTGTTTATTTTCCAGTGTTTTGACTGTTAAACATTCCTAGTGATATAATATTGAAGTCTTTTTCCACTCAAAGTCTTTGGGGTCAATGTCATAGCTAAGTCTGGACACCACATGCTAAGGAGTCCCTTTTGGCCTAGTGGTTAAGATCTCAGACCTGCACACTGAAGGTTAAGTGTTCAAGTGTATGTGTGTCTGTGGTTATTTCCCTGGGTCCCTGGGGCTGAATTTGGCTGGGGTAGGGCGGGCCGTGTGGCACACCTCCCACATTCAATTTTTTTTTTAGAAGGCTGGGACCCAAGGGATAGGGTCCCCAGGGCTGACATCAGCTGTGGGTGGCAGGCCATGTGGACCTGCAGCAAATCCTGCAGTGCACGGCCAAAAGCCATGCGAAACATCAGGTTGTATCGCTAAAGGGGTGGCCTCAGGGTCTGGTCTTTGGCTGCACGCAACACAAGGTTTTGAGGTTATTGGGGGTTGGCTGCAGGGGTTGGCTTTATGGCTTCAGGGCCTGGCCTGTGGCCTTTGGCTGTGCATGGCAGTGGTTGGGTTAACATATAATGATGAAAATTACTTTGAATTAAAATAACCATAGAAATTCAATGAAAAAGACAAAGTTTACAGGGATTTTATAGCATTAAAACAGAAGTTAAAAAAACACAAGCGTGAGTTATAGTTACTTTAGGGCTCTTTTTTATAGCTACTTGAGATAACTCGAACAGTTAAATTTCTGTGGTTTTGTAAGTTCGAAATGTGAGCCTAACAATAACATGCCTGTAACCTTTGGTTTTATATATATATATATATATATATATATATATATATATATATATATATATATATATATATATATATTTTATAATTTTTATATAGTTTATGTATTTTGGGTCATTTGGTTTTGTTTGGTTTTGTGTAGGTAGCACTTATTTAAAACTATTTATCAGTTTAATACAAATATTTTCACAATTTCTCATAATTATTTTTTATATTTTAATTCCTTTTTGTTATTTTTGTTGAAACGTTATACATTTCTGTTATGTTTTATGGGGTTGTGATATTTGCCAGGTGATTGGCTTGGTAATGCTTTCTGAAAAGATGCTAATTTTACCACAAAGTATTAGTTTTAACTATGTTATTGATTTATAATTTTTATTATTTAAAAATATTGTGAGTCCTTTTATATACATATGTATATATATATATATATATCCAAGAAAGAAGTGACTCAAACAGATGATCTCATTAAAGAACAAAAATATATTTCTACTACAACGTTTCAGCTTCCGCCTTCCTCAGGTAGTACAAGATGGTTTGCTACTACCTGAGGAAGGCGGAAGCTGAAACGTTGTAGTAGAAATATATTTTTGTTCTTTAATGAGATCATCTGTTTGAGTCACTTCTTTCTTGGATATTACATTTTCTTGTGACTCATTGTATCCTTTGGGATCCAGATTTTTACCCTGGCTGGCTGTTGTTTTCTTGTGATCCTGCATCTTCCAATATATATATATATATATATATATATGTATATATATATATATATATATATATACATCAGCCAAAGGTAATCCTGTGTTCCTTCCAGGGCTCGCCTGTCGAGGTTGGTGCTCAGTTAATGGGCACAGGACCCATTTCAAATTTCTCCAAAAACACAATATATAAAAATCAAAGTCTGGCACTCCTTACAAAAATATGATGGTCTTCATTTATTCAAAAAATTTCATGAAGCAGAAGCATAGGGCAACGCGTTTCAACCTTTGCGGTCTTCTTCCTTGGCCCTTCTTACAATACATGTCTAACAAAGTGAATGTGGCCCCGCCCATTTTGCTGTCTATATATCCCCTCATCCATAGACATAGAAAAGATACATTCTTTTTTTTTTTTTTTTTTATTTATTTTATTCCTCCTTCCCCTTTCTTCTATATGTGCATCTATATATAAGCATAGAAATGTATTCTTTTGCATTTTCTTTTCTAAATGTCCATTTACGTTTACAATAGCGAGTATCATCAAAAATAATTCTGCTGGTTGGGTAAGCCACTATTCCTAACACACTAAATCATTAAATTAATATTCCAATAAACCTATCAATAAAATAAATAAAAAAATTAAAAAAAAGAATGGATCTTTTCTATGTCTATGGATGAGGGGATATATAGACAGCAAAATGGGTGGGGCGACATTCACTTTGTTAGACATGTATTGTAAGAAGGGCCAAGGAAGAAGGTTGAAACGCGTTGCTCTATGTTTCTGCTTCATGAAATTTTTTGAATAAATGAAGACCATCATATTTTTGTAAGGAGTGCCAGACTTTGATTTTTATATATTGTGTTTTTGGAGAAATATATATATACATATATATATATATATATCAAAAACAACAAAAGGTAAAAATGACATTATAGTTTGGTGAATATGTCAGTGACACCATTAAGTTTGATTATAAAATATTACTTTAAGTAAAAAAAAAAAGTAGAGATTCACAGAAAAAGCTAAAGGTTAAAGTAACATTATAGTTAGGTGTCCTAAAAAGATCTGGTTTTGTTGAAAAAAAAACCTCTGAAAGTCACCGAAAAAAAGCAAAGGTTAAAGTGACGTTATAATTGGGGGAATACGTCTCTGACAACATTAATGGTTTAAACTAAAAAATACACAGAAATTCACCAGTTATAGTAAGCAGAGATAACTATATCTTGCACCCCTGCCATGCACTGCTTATGACCTCACATATTACATTACTCATGACATGTTCTATGACATCTTTTATGACATCACTGATGACATCTTAAATCACATCAAGTGTTAAAATTATGATCTCATACCTAGGGTCAAACAAATGCAAAGATTTAGATTAACACCAGGTCAACCAAAATTAATACAATTTCATTAAAAAACATTACAATGGCAATATCCACCTTAGCACAAGTCCACAATAACCTGGGACAAACACCCAGGTGTCATATCATTTCTGGGATCAGTTTGATCTTGTTTGATAATCAGCTGCCTTTTGCACTGCAGATTAACAAACTGACAGCATTGTGTTTTCTTCCATGAAGGATCCTTTACTAATTTTTACCATATAGTTCCCCTAACTGCCTCTGATCTTGGTACAAGCACTCATTATCTCTCACCTAGACAATTGTAATTCCTCATATAAAGGCCTATGGGACCTTTTGTCTAAAGTTTGGCAAATCCAGAATTCAGTTGTGAGACTGGCTGTGAGACTGGAGCAAAAACACAGTCTTTAAATCACCCCCCTCTTTTACAAAGCAATATATTGCCAGAAATCTTCACTTTCTAATATTCCAGAGGTTTTCATCTGCAAGCCTAGTGGGAAAGGTGCAGCAGCATTCCTGTCAGCTCATAATAGAGCCAGGGGCAATGCTGCCACAAACAGGGGGCACCAGCGCCCTCGAAATGCGCACTGTCTGCCTAGCAGACAGTGCGCATTTTGAGGTGCTAGGCAGGGGGAACCCTGCACTTGTTCTCCGCCATCCTTTTCATGGTGGTTGAACCGCCATGAAAAGGCTGGCGGAGAACAAGGTTGTAATCAGCAGGGCGGGGCTGACTTCAGCACCACCCTGGCTGATTACAACCTGCACCGCCATCATCCCGTCAGGATCAGAGTTCCTGGTGGGGACGGCGGTAGGTTGGCGGGTCTGCCCAGCAACCTCGTAATGTGGCAGTCCGACTGCCACAACTGCATCGGTCTGACCGCCAACGCGAGTCTGGCGGTCTGTTGAACGCAAACTTGTAATAAGGCCCTTAATATTTTGCAAGTTTTGTTGACTGCATTTTATCGTGTTCACTCGTATTTCTTTTCTGAGGCATATCGACTGTTGTAAATTGCATTCTTTGCAAATAAAGAATGAACATTAGGGTAGATTATTCTTTTCTGCAGTTATTTATGTAGAGCAAAGAACATTGAAAACACTTATTTGAACTTTTTGGTTCTTTTTGTTGTCACATTTATTTAGCCTTTCTTTGTTTTTTGAGTTTTTAATTATCTTGCAGAGGGCAGTAAAATGATGCTCTGCTCTCCAAACACAATTTTATTAGGCTAGGAAGGCATAACTGGCCAGAGTTGTGATCCTTTGCAATACACTTATATGTGTCAGCAATCTGTGTGGCAACAGAGTGAACATTTTCTTGTCTCACTATCAAAGCTATTTTTTCAATTTGAATTGATAATATTAACTTCAAGATTCCCAAATACAGCCTGGTGTGTTTGAGAGCACTTAATGTGAAAGATTTTCTTGTTTACGCCAGCAGGAATGCTTTCAGATAATTTTTTCTGCTAAGCTAAAATATTGTTGATGGTCTTTTTATGAAGCCAGGCATGTGTAAAGTTGCAATGGCTCTTCCTCTAATTTTAAAACATAACCAGCTTTGCAAAAGTGTGAATCTGGTAACATGAAAAACAATGAGAAGAAAGGGTGCTACGGGATAGTAGGAAATGTCCCCATTGCTTTTCAGCATTTAAAGGGGGCTACTGCCCCTGTTCAGCTGCCAGTGCTTAATTTGTAAATAAAAACGTAGCCAAAGCTCTCCTCTGAAGCACTTTGCTGCTGCCTTTAAATGAGTGAGCACAGAATACTGAGGCAGCCTAATCCTAATGCCTTCTCTGGCCTTTTTAATCCATTTACAGCCATTCCTTGCCCCTTCAGCTTGCTCTTGCAGCTTTCTGTCTTTGTGCACTTTTCAGTCTTTCTCTTCCTTGGCTTCCACACATATGCTTTTTACTCACAGTAAGTGTCTGATGCAGAAAAATAAGTGCTGGCCCTCACAAATAAGAGCTGGTGCCCCCCAACGGAACCCAGCTCAAATTAAGCACTGGCTGTCATACACATTTATTTCCACTGCACATCCCACCCTAAGGGTTGAGCCTTCTGGCAGCTATAAAGCAGCATTATTTCCTGTGTTAGAAATGGGGTCTCTGGTTGGCAGTCAGTTTTTGCACTCTGTACAAGCAGGGAACCTCTTTCTAGTCAGGACAGTGGAGATACACACTTAAGATAACCCCTGCTCACCCCCTTGGTAGCTTGGCACAAGCAGTCAGGCTTCTCTCAAAGGCAATGTGTAAAGTATGTGTTCCAAAACACACAGTAATACAGTGAAAACACTACACAATGGACACCACACCAGGTTAGAAACATAGCCAATATTTATCTGAATCAAACAACACCAGAACAACAAAAATCCAACATACACCAGTAAAGTTATGAATTTTAAAAAATAAAGAGTCTTACTCCATAGAAAACAGTGGAAATGTTGTTGTTACACAAAATACCTAGTTTGTGTAAATACTAAAGCTGCACGGGCGAGCGTTCGATGGAAAAGTCAGCGATGCGTCAATTCCTTACTCGCAAGTGAGGCGTTGTTTCTTCTCCGGTCAGGTAGGTGATGTGTCATTTTTCTCTCCCGCAAGAAAGCGAAGCATCGATTTCCTGACGGTCACCTCGAACCCAGACAGGTTCACCTTGATTTTGATGCCCAGCTATATTGCATGAGAAATCCAGCCACACTGTGATAGAGAACCTCTCTGTGTGGGGGTTGCATAGTTCTCAGCAGCCACAAGTGGGTGTTGCGTAGTTTTCCCAGCCGCAATGCAGGTGGTGCATCAATTTCTCAGCCGCAGTGCAGGTGGTGTGTCGTTTTTACAGCCACGTTGCAGGTGCACGTTGCGTTGATATTTTCACTGCACGGCACCTGTGAGTGGATTTCAGTCTCTGTTCCACCAGCTTCAACTTTCAAGGCCCCAGGGACTGGAATGGGCATCACTTGGCAGGGTAGAAGTCCCAGGAGAGATACCGGGTCCTGGCAGAGGAAGCCTTTGATGGCCCTAAGACTTCAAAACAGAGGCAAGCTCTTGGAGACACTTCACAAGCAGGAATATACCACAAAGTACAGTATTTGTACTATTTCAGGCAAAAGCAGCAATTGCAGGCCAACCCAGCAAAGCACAGTCACAGGCAAAGGGGCAATGCTTCTCCTCTTCAGCTCTTCTCCTTGCAGAGGTTCCTCTTGAATCCAGAAGTAATCTAAAAATCTGGGGTTTTGGGTCCACTACTTATACCCCTTTCTGCCTTTGATGTAGGCAAACTTCAAAGGAAAGTGTCTGTTATTCACAAGATCCTGCCTTGCCCAGGCCTGGCTCCAGACTCACATCAGGGGGTTGGAGACTGTAGTGTGTTAGGGCAGGCACAGCCCTTTCAGGTGTAAGTGACCACTTCTCCCTCTACTCTAGCCCAGATGGCCCATCAGGATATGCAGGCTACACCACAGCTCCCTTTGTGTCACTGTCTAGTGGAGATTCAGAAACAGCCCAACTGTCATTCTGACCCAGACAAGAAATACAGAAGCAGGCAGAGTCACGGGATAATTAAAGCCAAAAAATGCCCACTCTCTAAAAGTGGTAACCCTGACTAGAAGTTAGTAAAACATTTCTGCTGGCCACTGACAGCCGATCACTGAAACCGGATGCCTATCTTCTCCAGAAGCCATCCTGCGGCACGGCGTCTGCCACCCATACTTCACCTTGGCAATGTAGGTTGAAGTTGGGAAGCTATACTGACTTGTGCAGAGGGTGAATTTTCTTGGTGTGTCAAGAATTCACATAATTTGCTTTTGTGTAATTGTGTGAAATTTCAGAAGAAGTATGCAAAATTATGTCTAATTATATGGAAAGCAAAGCCAACATTTGGCACTATATTTCCACAAAATGCAGGCTCAGGCCTAGAAAACAAAAGTGTCACAAACGGCAGCTGCTTGAGTTCTGGTCATTTGCGTTATTCCCATATGCTCACTCTAAATTTTTGCTACGATCGGCATGTAGTTAATTACATGATGCTTAATAGTAGCAGTTTTGATAATTTCGTGTAACAAGCAAAAAATTGCTAAAATTACATTCGATTATGCTAGTGTAATGGAAATTTCACTAAGGCCTACATTTTTCCTGACGTCACACACTTCATAGGCAAACTTATTATTTAGTACGCTCTTAATAAAAGCTCTCTCATGTATATTTATTTAGAGCACAATTTCAACATTCTTTAGCAGGGTGAACATTATTAACAAAGTGTAACTGTTATTGGGAGCTGTGTGGTTTAAATAAGATGTAAATAGACAGGTTGGGTGAAAGAAGTCTGAATACCTCTGATATACATTGTGTTCTGTTTTTTCGTAGAAACCTGATGAAAGGCGTGTTTATAACTCCATACTTTTTTCAACGCTAATAGATCCACTAATAATTTAAATACATCTGAGGACCTGAATAGCATTGATTGCTGTTTGCAAATATGTTTACTTATCTGGAAAAATCAAATCACTATTATAGTGCCATTTCAAAAAAGGCAGCTGAGATCCCATTAACGTACAGATTTGAGGACTATAGTTCTATCACAATAGTTCCTAACCTGTGGTTCGGGTTTCCCTGGAAGTCTGTGGTGCCTACTCATGGCAACCGCAAATTCTTCGAAAATTAAATAACAACAACACACAAATAATGTGTGCATAACCAAATTAAAAATTGAAAATTTTGAAATGCTCTGTAAATTTGAAGGGATTTGAAAATGGAGGGTAAAAATTAAGTCTGTATGCTCAGATAGATGCAGTTGAGCAGTGCAAGTGCATCAAACAGAATATAGTATGAATAAGTGACCTCAATTGAATATAGAAAAGCTCCAACCTTATGTTTAAAATTAAAACGTCAATTTCTTTATTTGTTATTAAATTCAAATAAATATTTCACCATGTTTATATATACTTGATGAATTTTCTTGAGCCTGTGTTTTTCTGTGTGTATTTGTTGTGGTCCAATTCATGGAAATGACTCAGTGAGAGTCCCCAGATTCCAATAATGCTTCAATGCAGGTCCTCTGTTTCCAGTAATGGTTAAAGTGGCTCAACAAAAGTCAAAAGGTTAAGAACCACCGCTCTATACAGGGAAGACTGATCCCTTCTGTAGAAATATGAATGCCACTACTGCCTGCTAATCGCCTTATAGAGTCTTTGGCCTAGAAGGCTTCTTTCACCCCTTTCGCTTCACTACACATCACAGCACTGTGAAAAAGCTCCATAAGAGCACAAGTCTGGTTCTCTCGGGGGCATAAAGTAGGCACGTGCAGTCCTAGTGTTGCAGGGGGCAGTGCATAAGTCCCCAAACCTTCAGGGGGCGCCATTCCAGCCTAAGAATATACTATGAGGTAAGGGAGACTCAGGACCCCTTCATCACACTTTGCAGTGGAACCCCATCATTTTGCTTTACACCACGGGTTCTCACACATGACCAGGCGCGGCCCGTCCTTTAGGGCGGAGGGGCCATGCCCCCCCACCTTTTGCCCCTAATGAAGAGTGTCTGTCAGGCTGAACAAAGGACACTCTTCATTTTCAGCTTAGACAGCCAGGAGTAAGACATGCGCGATTTGCGCAGACTCCTGGCTGCCTGAGCTGAACTTTGCTGGGCTGAGGAGGTAACAGCTCCTATGGGCGTGACCTCCTCAGCTCAGCAAAGGTGCCTTGAGGCCCTCCCCTGGGTGACGAGGAAAGCGTCACCCATTGACACTCGCCCTGGGCGCTTCAGGTTTAAGCCCTGAAGCGCCCAGGGCGAGTGTCAATCAGTGACACTTAGTCACAGAGTGGGGTGGGGTCAGCAGTCTCACTGACCCCATCCCACTCTGGGACGAGGCTGGGACTGCTGCCTTCCCTAATGAGGGAAGGCAGCAGCCCCAGCACTCATGGGACCTCGAGGCTGAAGGTAAGTGTGTGTGTGTGTGTGTGTGTGATGTTTTAAAATTAATGTTTGATGCGTTCATGCATGTTTGAATGTTATGAGTGTTAATGGATGTGCGTGCGTGCATGTGTGAAAGAATGAGTGTGTGTGTGATGTTTTAAAATGATTGTTTGGTGCCTGGGTGCATGTTTGAATTGTATGAGTGTTGTTAATGGATGTGCGTGCGTGCATGCGTGTGTGTGTGAAAGAATGAGTGTGTGTGAACTTTTAATATGAATGTTTAGTGCGTGCATGTTTGAATGTTATGAGTGTTGTTAATGGATGTGCGTGCATGTCTGTGTGTGAAAGAATGAGTGTGTGTGTGTGCTTCCTGCCCGCCCCCCTCCCTCCTAAAGCTGCCAGCCGCCACTGCGCATGACATTAAATCGCTTGTCAGTAAGGCCACACGACAGGCACCATTCCCATCATAGCCCTACCACAGAGCACCATGCTACTCGACCACAGAAGCTCCTTGACGTAGCATCAAGGGTTTGGGGCGCTTCATCATGCAGCTACAAAACAAAAAACGCTTGTCACACTTTCTCTGTTTGATGTGACTGGAATGAGAATGGATGAGCTGACCTGGGGCAGACGGATTCCAAGCCATTATGGAAATCTCTTTTGAAATGAATAACAGGGGAGAACTAAACACAGACATTCCATTAAATGTCGACAGAACTGCCTCTCTGCTTTAATGCGCTGTAATTTTCCTGGCAGGAATGCAGGCAGCTTGCAGTATTTATCACTTTCTGACATTTACCACTCGCGCCAAGATAAAGGTTTTTCACAGTATATAATTATTTTCAAGAGTTATTTTCCTATGAGTGTCTGACACAACTTACTCACATTCCCCTCAGCTAGAGATAAGAGGAGGACAAGCCCAGAACCTACTCTTTCAGGAAAAGGCTGAAAACTCACCTCTTCAAAGAACACTACATCATGACGTCATAGGAGACACCTTTCACTCCAATCACCCCCTAGATTCCCATCCTCTCTCTGTAAACCCTATTGGATCACCTTCCTGAATGCTAGACCCATATAGTGCTCCTCTGCCTTTGTTGGTGGGGGAGGGCTACAGAAATGAACTCAACATATCAACCCGCAACAACATTGTATTCACAATATCTAAAACCACTATGTGCTCAAGGTCAGAAGATGTGGAGTTAAGAACAGCAAAGGTATACTTCCTGTATATTCTAGTGTTGACGAGACGTCCTATACATATTAGCAGGTGAAGCTTCTCCGCTAGGGCGAAGGAGCCTTGCCCCCCGCCAGCAGCAGCAGCTGCAAACCTTTTTAATGCAAAACGATAATAAACTATGTTTACTATCATTTTGTATTAAGAGGGGTGGGCCACGGACTGTGACGAGCACTGAGGGGCCGTCTTAGCCAGCCAAATACTCATGCGCAATAGGCTTTCTCTAGCCCGGCACTGTGTTGCTGGACTGGAAAGAGCCTGCACAGGCTCCCAGCTAATCCTAACGCAGCTCTGAGCATTGTCAGGATTGGCTGCAGGGAAGGCTGGGAATTTATTCCTGCAGTCAATTCGAGGACAGAGGTGCGGATCAGCGCGGTGCGGAATTAAGGTAAGTTATTTTTATTATTTTATTTGATTTCTCGCAACGCGCCGCCCCACCCCTTTTTCCTCCGACAAGCCACCACTGCATATTAGCCATGATGATACTTCCTGTATGTACTAGCCTGACAATACGTCCTGTATACATTCTAGCCTTGACAATACATACTGTATTTTCTAGCCTTGAACATACATCCAGCATATTCTAGCCTTGACTATCCTTCTTATAAATACTGGCCTTGATGGTACTTCCTGTACATACTAGCCGTGATGCTATTACCTGTACGTACTAGCCTTGATGGTACTCTCTGTGCGTACTAGCCTTAGCGATATTGCGGTAATCAATATTAGTCGATATAGTGGAGGTAGATCCTGATGACCATGGCATTCTAACATGGACCCCTACGGGGAGATTTGTATTGTAAAAATGATCATTTATATAGATTACCTTTCCGAACCTGTTGTGCATAGGAGAGAGAGTCACCTTCAACTTCGAACCCCCCCCATGCCACAACCACAAATCAGCCACCATCCAACATTCAGGTCCGTATGCCATCCAACGGTAGCTTACTATTTGTTTGTATGAATAAGGAGACTGTTTAGCAGGTCGATGCCCCAGAAAGACTGGCGGGCCTAAAGGAAACAAAGCTAAGGATCTGATATCGGCGGATGAGTTAGGCCATCACAATGGTGATACATATCCCATCCCCTGAACTCTAAATCCCATAGGACATAATGGTATTTAGATTTCGGCAGACGGAATATCCGTCACCATTGTGATGAAGTAACTTGTCCGCCAATATCTAAATCAGGCCCTAAGTTTGAAATCTGAGGCTGACTCAATATGCCAAAACAAGGGGTAATGTGCCAGTGAATCCAAAGATTATCCCAACTCAACTGTTCTTCCAAACAGTATGGCGTGTTTGCCTTGGGGAGACTGTCCATGGAAGATTTCCCTCAGAACAACCTTTTCTCCCAGGAGCCTTCCAGCACGCACACGTTGGCTTGCTTTAATCAACTGTTACATGCATAGTCCTTTTTTGCCAAAGCACTTTACATTTGATGCCTTTCAGTAACGCCAAGAGATTATATTAAGGCGAACAAGAGCTCTACCGATACTCCTGTTTTGTTATATATTTTTATTAGTTTTATTTTTTGTCCTTACCTTTATTAAATCGTTTACAGATACACTTCACAACCTATGCATTTAACAGTCATTGTAATGCATGATATTGCTATCACACCGGCAAGGTCGCAGTTCAAATCT
Source organism: Pleurodeles waltl (assembly GCF_031143425.1). Lineage (NCBI taxonomy): Eukaryota > Metazoa > Chordata > Amphibia > Caudata > Salamandridae > Pleurodeles > Pleurodeles waltl. The sequence goes on along the minus strand of NC_090446.1, from coordinate 116,972,787 downwards.
GCATTTTCTGTAGACCTTATATATCCCTCAAACTGTGGTATACTCATCAAAGAACAAGATATTTCACATAGGATGGAAAGTAAGACCGTTTTCACAGAAATCTTTGTACAGAAGTATTACTACCCAGTTGAAACTGATGCCATGAGCTGACGTGTGACAGCAACATGCACCACATGTGCGAGTTGCAGGAGGAGCTGAAAGGCTGAAGGGAGAAACCGGGCATGCGCAAGTCGTGGGTGGGGCTGACTGCTTTGGGGATCCGCTGAGTGTGTGTAAGTCGTAGGAGGGGCTAAATGACTGACGGGACATACTGGGCATGTGCAAGTTGTGGGAGAGGCTGACTGCTGCAGGGATGCTGTGAGCATGTGCAAGTTGTGGGCGAGGCTGGCTGATGCGGGGATGCTCTGAGCATGTGCAAGTCACGGAGGGGGCTGAAAGGCTGAGAGGAGACGTTTGGTATATGCAAGTCGTGGGAGGGGCTGACTGCTGTGGGGATCCGCTGAGTGTGTGCAAGACGTGGGAGGGGCTAAAAGGTTGAGGGAACATACTGGGCATGTGAAAGTTGTGAGAGAGGCTGACTGCTGCGCGGATGGGGTGAGCATTTAAAAGTCATGAAGGGAGGTGCTGGACGTGTGCACGTTGTGGGAGATGCTGACTGCTGCGGGGATGCACTGAGCGTGTGCAAGTCGTGAAAGGGGGTGAATGGCTGAGAGGAGACGTTGGGCATGTGCAAGTCATGGGAGGGGCTAACTACTGAGGGCAGGCATCTGGCTTGGGTACCTTAGCATGGCTGCTAATAGGAGAACACTTTGCCTGCCCTTCCGGTTTTCAACATAGAGTACTCAATCTAGTGAAAGAGGATATATTTGGTAAATAAATTATGGATGTAAATTATTAAATGAATCTCAGCTACAGGTACATTTCATTCTGTCAGCTTTCGCGCAGTTTGCAGACAGGGTCAAACAATGTGTGCACCAGTCTAGCAACTGTCCAAAAAGGGACAGTCCCGCCAGGACTGCTAGATTACATCCCCTCTGAACGTTGGGACTATTAACCCAAGGTTCATTTAAGAGTGATTTGCATATGGCCCGGACTTGTAATGGCACAGACTAGCAAAAAGTGATGTAAGGGATTTGACGTTGAAAATGTACCAGTGGTTCTGATTGATTCAAGTATTTTCATCCATTGTGTTTGTACTTAATAACAGACAATAGACATGTGCAGAGAGCGTCCCCTGACGTCTCTTGGCACATTCATCTCAAATGAGCAGATTCAGCCAGAGAAACAATTAATACAGACATATAAAGAATAATCTAAATTAAAATAAGTAGTGCACAAAGCATAAATGCAGATAGCAATTTGCATCTAAAAGGGAAATTATATCAATCATGAAGGCAAGTATAAATGCAAAACATCATTCCACATCCCCCATGGTGCAGAATCATATTCAGCGCCAGTGATGAACCAGTACATTAACTCAGGAAATGTTTATGGGCTACATGTGTGAGTGTTTGAGTTGACTATTAAATCCTGTTGTGACTATAATGGAGCTGCATTAATGAGGTTTAGCAAGCAGCATGACAAACAACATGACACATGCGTCATACTGGAAACTATTGCATCAGCAGCTTTCTTGCTGAGGAGGTAGTAGCCTCACGCTATAGTCATCACACAGGAACTCTCAGTGAGGGTGTAAGTACTCTCACCCTTTCCCCCACACTATCTGCAAGGCATGCAGGGCGCCTATCAAATTAATGTGGAATGTTGACCAATGAATGACAGAATAATATAGTTATCTTGTTGGACCTGTCCCTCTCTGCAGGGTCACCCCGAATTTTTTTTTTTTTGTTGGCTTTAGGAATCTGTGCACTTCACCACTACTAACCAGTGCCAAATCGTGGATTAAAAGAATGGCAGTGGTGGGGGTTGCTGTGTAGAAGGGTATGGAAAAGGTTTGGAGGGAAACACAAAAGAGTCTTGGTCCCAAATAGAGAAATCAACCCAAGACCTTATAATACAGGAAGGATTCAAAACGGGGCAAGTATGTTTGATAAATTTGAAGTGAAAAAAAACCCTGTACTTCTTTACACTTCATTTACATATGCTCTGAAAAAATGATTACATTATGTTATGTTATTTTATGTTACGTTATAGCACACAGCTCAACCAGGAGGGTATTCTGGCACTGAAGCAGGAGCTGTAATGGCTAGGTGAAGAGTCAGGTCTTCAGTTTCTTGGGGAATTCAAGAACTGAGTATAATAGTTAGTGATGGTATATAAAAACCTGGAAAACCAAGGGTTTTTGAGTCTCCTGGGGCTGGCTGATGAGGAGTGGAGACCACCTGACCCGCACATCTAGAAATAGCAGACATCCATCTTACAAGTATATTGTATTTCAGATATGTGCTAAATGCAAGTAATGCAGTGGATGGGAAAGGCACCTTAACAAAAAGGGCTGAAGGTATTCCCCTAAAGAACCTTATATCAGTGTAATTTTAAGGATTGTTTGGGCCCTCTGCAAGAAATGTTTTGGGGTCCTCTTTATGTAAACATTTTAATTTTACTACACATTTCATGCTAATTCAAGCATGCAAGATGCTAAAGTATACTAAATTATATGTAAACTTTTAACATGACACACAAAACTTGTCGTAATATATTTTGCCGGGGATACCAAAAATTACTAAGATGACACTGGGTAGATAGAGTCAGAGGTGGAAGCGGCTAGAGAGGTTTAGAGAAATAGAATAAACAGAAGTAAAACAGAGAGAAAGTTTGCTTTCCCTGGAAGCCTTGGAAGATGGGGGCCCTGGGCAATTGCCAACTTTGGCCATGCCTTAAAACATCTCAGCCTTATATTGTTCATTATACCACAATCATATGCTATTTTTCCTTGAAATACATGATCTTTCCTTTGTCTTGTTTTAAAATAGAGCTATATATTTTGTGAGTCAACAAATATAAGCGAAAACCTACCCCATTTTCTCATGGTGTCTGAAGTCTTGGATGATGATTTTGCCAGACCAATCATACACTGGGAGTGATCTAATTGAAATATCCCTCCACATGACAGTCTTCACTGACAGTACTTGGACAAATCGGCAGAGAAAAGAGGCAGACATTTTAGAGACAGAAGAAGTCTGGCAATTATTAGGGGCTTGCAAAGTATTTTTACACCCGCAAAACTTTGCAAACTCCTGAATTTATGAAAATATCTGGATTAAGGTAGCCTTTGCCAATTTTGTTTGTGAAATGTGAGATAACCGTAAACACATTACTATAAACGTTTTATTCCACTCAAATTCAGCCAAAAATGAAAACCTATTTTAAATGCACACTGGCAAATGTATGCAGATTTGTTTTCTCATAAGGTTTACTTTTTGCAACTCAAAGATTCGCAAAAGTCATGAATGCCATGCAAATGTGGGAATGTGTGAAGCCTGCAAATTTGTCATTATAACTTCGGGAAGGGTGTGAAAGAAATACTTTGTGAGGTCACACAGCCAGAGTTGTTAAATAAAAATATTTTATGTATTGTTTAAAATATGATTTATTATTATTTAAGTTTATATTTGGTTACATTTGAAAATATGCCACCGATTTCCATTTTCCCATGGCCCTGGTTCAATAAATTTGTCTCCTGAACAGAGGGATCATTATCTCCTATGGGGCTGAGAAGGAGATTCAGAAAAGATGAAAGCTGCCATTTGATATTACTAGCAATATATATTCACACCAAAGCGAGGGCTATAGATAGGTGGATATATGGTCATATGAACAGGAAAATGACTCTTACCTCTGTCTGACGTGCAATAAAAATCGGGTTTGTAATAAAATGCAATACATTACACCTCATACTAAGGTACAATAGAAATTGGCAATGCATTAAAGTGGCATAATTATGGCCTGTTTCACTAAAATGTAGTACATTTTACAATTGTAATGCAGGATTGCAGGTTTTTACAAAGCTTGATTTATCGATGAAAGATACCCTGCATAGGCAAGACCACTAAGGTCAGAGATAATTCGACATTCCCCTATAAACACCAGAAAATGCAAGTTATTACCAGTGAGCGATGAGTTTGAATTTCAGAAATACCTGAGGGTCCAATAAATAATATATATATAGGAGCTACACAAGGCAAGAGTTGGTATCTTAATAAATACAATTATATTTACATGCAAATGTCTCTCTGATGTAACTATTTGCCATACACTCTCCAAGAATCAAGAGTGTGACCTTGGGGTGTGCAAACTCATTATTCTACCTTCACAATTTAGCAATGTTAACAAACTTTGCAACTCCACTAGTTTGTAAATCTGCACTTGAGAGCAACATTTGGTTGAAAGATTTATCGTGCAAACTTTTTTTTCGGGGTGAAAGAAGGCCTTTAAAGCTTCTGCTACCCTGCAAAAATGACATTTTGCCATTTGTTTCACAAAATTTGCGAAGTTTTAGAACTTCTAAAAAATGCTAAGTAAATTTCGCATATCACTACAGTGACGTGGCGAGCGTTGACTGCGTCATATGGCTTTTTTTTCTTGTACCTTTACGCCATTTGTTTGTGGTCGGTGGAGGAGGGCAACTTATTGGAGACTGTGAGAAGGGTGAGAAGTTAAAGAAAAGCCACACTGCGTGCTCACAACACAACACAGACCGCATATCACATACATTAACTCGGTGCACACAATCCACACACTCCAGATACCACACATATCAGACATTGCAAGAAAGGTAAACAAGTAACACACATCATAGATCGCATGGCCATGGATCACCCACAACTCACTCATCTCAGTGGACACGAGCCACCTTGGAACACAGAACGTCACTCCCTTAAAAACAGCAGAAGTGCTTTTGCTGCCCCACATACTATCACTGCAAACAGCATCTCCGGCTTTCTGACATCAGAAAGGGCTGCAGGTCCATAAGGCTTTGAAAGGTTGGGCTTTTTACGATCAGGTTTTTGTCTACCCAATAAAGACATGAAAACGTGCATTGTTAGCACTTAACATGATAAAGTGGAGGGGGAATGGGTATTCCCGGGTCTTTGGCGATTAGAGTGATCTGTCAAGTTAAGTGCAAACAGTGCATATTTCAATGTTTTCATTCCTCTGAAGAAAACAAGGATCAGAGAGAGGGGGAAGGTGTTTGGTGTAGTGATCAGAGCTGCTGACTTTTTAGCAGGGGAGCCAGGATCGAGTCTCGTTGGTTCAACATCCTATGACCCTGAACAAATCACTTAGGTGGTCATTATGACCCTGGCGGTCTTCTGTCCGCCAGGGTTAATGTGGCGGTATGACTGCCAACAGGCTGGCGGTAATGACCGCCAAATAATGACCATGGCGATGAGCCCTCCCATAGACAGCCAATGTGCTACACCAACAGCCAGCGTGGTACGAACACCGAACACGGCGGGAGCCACCTGCGGGCAGGCAGAAGACAAGGATCTGCCCACCATATTATGACATAGCACGCCGCCAGGATTTCTGGGGCGGTACCAATGCCACCAAAAGCCTGGCGGAAATGCATCATATAAAAGGAGACACTCACCTCCAGGGACACACAGGAGTACGTGTTCGCCATAGAACCTGAACTGCAAGTCTTCCCAATGCTGTACCACGCCATGGCCGTCCTGTAGCACCAACGCCGACGACGACGGTGAGTACAGCCACCTAGCACAGAAGGGAGGGGGGAGAGTGACAAATACATGCACAACCCACACCATACACACCCCACATACCCAGAACCAGATGCAGAGGAAAATAACAGTAACAGAACCCCGGAGTAAAGAAACCCAGGACACATACACAGTTCCAACCACTATATTCCTGTTCTATGAATGTGTAAAATGCACAAAAAAACATGCACAACTGCAGAAATAAATACATGCAGGCCCAAAGGCCAGTCCAAAGTAACAAATGCCCACAGGGCAAAGTCCAAACCCCAACCTGACTCCTGACAACAACAGGACTCCACTGTTCTGCTGCATCATGTTGCAAATGGGCAGGCACCTCAGGGGATAGGAGGTTAAGGGGGGGCACTCATTGAGAGGTGGCTTCCTGCCCACTGTTTCTGGAGGGGGCTTTCTGCCCACTGATTCTGGAGGAGGGTTCCTGCCCACTGGTTATTGATAGTGCTCCTTGGCCTCTGGTTCAGATGCTGCTCCATGGCCTCTGGTTCAGGATTGTGCTCCTTGGCCTCTGATTCAGGATGCTGCTCATTGGCCTCTGGTTCTGGATGGTGCTCCTTGGCCGCTGGTTCCGGATGGGGCTCCTTGGGCACCGTTTTGAGTATGGCCGCCTTGGCCATGGTTTTGATGGGGCCTCCTTGGACATGGATTTGTGTGGGCCCTCCTTGGCCTTTGAAGGTGTGTCTGCAAGTGAGGTGGGTATGCTGCCTGAGGTGGTGGTGCTGGTGGTGGTGACTGCACATGTGGTGTGTGGGGTGCATGTCTGCGGGTCTACTGTTGTGGTGACTGTGGGCAAGGCTGTGCAGGTGGTAGGTTCTGGGACTGTTGATGCAGTGCATGCAGGTGTGAGTGAGTATGTGACGGTGAAGGAGGAGGACGGGGACTCAAAGGAGGCAGTGGAAGATGTTGTGTGTGCATCTGTGTGTTGGCTGTGTGAGTGCTTGTGGACTGAAGTGTGTTGCCTGTGTTTGTCTGTGCGAGTCTTATGTGTTGTTTTGGGTGCATGCTTGTCAGAATAAGTGCGTGGGATGGGTTGGGAGTGAGGAGACTGGGTAGTGGTACTTGGAGAGGGGACGGATAAAACAGGGACACTCGCTGGCATTAGTGAAGAGGCCAGTGCCTGAAAAGATCTCTGTAGGGCCATCAAGCCACTGTGGATGCCCTCCAGGAAGGCATTGCATTGCTGCATCTGGGATGCCAGCACCTGGATGGCATTCACTATGGTTGACTGCCCTAAAGAGATGGATCTCAGGAGGTCAATAGTCTCCTCACTGAGGGCAGCAGGGCTGACTGGGGCAGGGCCTGAGGTGCCTGGGCTGAAGGAGATGCCCACCCTTCTGGGTGAGCGGGCACGGGCAACTCGGGGGGGGGCTACTGGAGAGCCTTGCTGGTACAGGGGTGGCAGTAGAACCTGTAGCTGGGGTGGTCCCAGAGGTGTCCGCCACCACCAGGGTTCTCCCATCGGAGGACGAATCAGAGTCAGTGGTATTACCTCCTGTCCCATCGTGGTGCTCCCATCGCCCTCCATCCCACTGGTCACCTCTGCGTCGGTGGACTCTGCCTCCTGGGTCCTGTGGGCTGCAGCTCCCTCCCTCACCGGTGCCCCTTCTCCTTCGCCAGATGATGCTAATGCACACAAGGATATGTAGACAAAAGGAGAGGGGGGGACAGAGAAAGGGAACACAGGGTCAAGTGCATGGGCAGTATGGACCACAATGTCATACCATTGGCTATTACCACAGCAGGTAGGGGCCAAACACTGCCAGCTACACACCATCTGGGACCAACTAAGCCCTGTCTGAGATGGGAAGCCACCTACCTAGCTATCTAATACATGCTTCCCACCCTATTAACCTGAGCTGGACCATGCAGCAATGTCTGAACTGGCATATTGGGGCATCCACTGACTAGTACCCTACAGCAAAATCCCATGCCAGGCAACAGAATTGGTTGTCAAATACACTGTACACACCACCTTGTGGCTTCTCTGATGCCCTCAAGTGCCCATCCAGCTCGGGCTATGCCACTGCCAGTATGTAAGCCATCCGGGGGGTCAGGTTCCGACAGGCACCCCTCCCTCGTTGGGAGGCTGTCCCCAGCTGGGCCTCCGCAGTCTTCCGGGCCCAATGTCTCAGGTCCTCCCACCGTTTCCTGCAGTGGGTGCTCCGCCTGCTATAGACTCCCAGGGTCCACACGTCATTGGCGATGGCACGCCACAACCCCTTCTTCTGATGGGTGCTGATCTGCAGAGGAAACACAGAAGGAGGGACAACATAAACCAGACAATCCAGCCTGTCACACATATGGTCCACAAAAAGCATTATCCCATCACCAGGCACACACATGACCCGTACCCCTGCATTAGCACTGCCACCAGCCATACCCCCATCTGGCACAGTACCAGCACACACACACATCTCCATGCAACCATGTTGCATGCAACATGCCCATGGTGTACTAACCTGTTGGTCTGGAGGCCCATACAACTGCCCATACTGGGGTAGAACCCCATCCACGAGGCTCTCCAACTCCTCCAACGTGAAGACTGGGGCCCTTTCCCCTGTTGCACGAGCCATGGCAGGTTCCAGACACAGGTCACAACAGCACACACAGTGAAGATGTCATCCTGTGGAAAGTCAGGAATCAAGTGAAGTGGTAGAAAGGAAATGGCGGTCACGTCCGCGGCGGTAAACACCGTAACCGTCGGCGTTGATCATCGTTAGTTCACATTCTCCATAGAGGGCCATGTTAGCCATTGAGGAATTGCACAGCGGTGCAGACCGGCTCTTTTCATGACGCGAATGCCAGCATACTGAGGTCACTTCCACCTATCCATGAATATGGGACAGGCGGGTGCCATTTTCTGATTCTGGCACTCATGTACAGATTGATAAGTGTGATTGATCATTGTAGTCGAATGTACTCACCTACACAATTCCATGTCCACCATACAAGCATGCTCTGTGTACACTGCTATAGTGTGTTCATGGTTCCTGTTGTCACTCTTTTCTTACATTTGGGTCCCTTAGGTACCTTCCACTGAGGAGGAATAGGAGTAGGCAAACACCCATGTAAAGACCCCTTGTGGACTTGGCTACACTGGAGGACCAGCAGATTATACTCACCTATCGTCTGGACAGGGCTACAGTCACAGAGCTATGTGAACAAGTGGATCCTGATCTGATACCTGCTATCTGTAGCACCACAGCAATCCCCCCTCTTGTGCAGGTACTCTCAATGCTCCATTTCCTGGCAACTGTGTCTTTCCAGGTGACAGTGAGCTTGGCTGCAGGGATGTCACAGCCAATGTTCTCTATTGTGCTTACAAGGGTTTTGGCAGCCTTGCTCAAACACATGTGCAGCTACATCGCATTCCCCCAGGTAGATGATTTACCCACTGTGAAGGCTGGATTCTATGCAATGGGACATACACCACATGTTATTAGGGCCATTCATGGGACCCATATTGCCTTAGCCCCTCCCAGGGCCAATGAACAAGTGTACAGGAATCAGAAGAGTTTCCCCTCACTCAATGTCCTGATGGTGTGCCTTGCTGACAAGTACATCTCCCACTTCGTTGCCAAGTATCCAGGTTTGGTGCATGATGCCTGTGTCCTGAGGAATAGCAGTGTCCCACAGCCGATGGCACAACTACAGAGGCACAGAGGGCCAGATGTAGGTAGGTTTCCTTTTGCGAGTTGCAAATTGCGAGTCCCAGCGACTCGCAATTTGCAACTCGCAAAAGGAAATGCAGAAAGGTGTCTCAGACACATTCTGCGACTCGCTATGGGGTCGCAAAGACCCACCTCATGAATATTCATGAGGTGGGTCGCAGTTTGCGACCCCATAGCGAGTCTAGGCACTCACGGGGATGGTGGCCTGCTGGGGACAGCAGACCACCATGTCCGTGACTGCTTTCGTAATAAAGCAGTTTTTTTTTTCTTTTTGCAGCAAACGAGCTGCAAACAGAAAAAAACCCGAAACCATTTGTCTCGTTTTTTTCAGATAAGGCAGTGGTCCCTAGGACCACTGCCTGCTCTGAAAAAATATTTTTGTTTGCATTCACAAAGGGGAAGGGGTCCCATGGGGACCCCTTCCCGTTTGCAAATGAGTTACCATCCATTTCAAGTGGATGGTAACTGCGAGATGATTTGCGACCGCTTTCGCGGTCACAAATCAACTCTACATCGCGATGCGGTCGCAAATAGGAAGGGAACACCCCTTCCTATTTGCGAGTCGGAATCACATTTTGCGAGTCGGTACCGACTCGCAAAATGTGATTCTGCATCGCGTAAGGGCTTTTGCACCTCGCAAATGGCATTTTTCACCGTTTGCGAGGCGCAAAAGCCTTCCTACATCTGGCCCTAACTGTGGCTAATAGGTGAGCCTGAGTCCCCAACCAATGTATGTCAGTGTATGCCTTCAGGAGTCATAGCCCATGCCACTGTGCATGTCCTCTACTTCTTGCAGGTGATTCCGGCTACCCAAACCTGTCCTGGCTCCTGACCCCTATTAGAAATCCAAGACCAGGGGCTGAAAGTAGGTACAATTATGCTCATGGGCGTACCAGGAGGATTGTAGAAAGGATCTTCGGGCTCCTGAAGGCTAGGTTCAGGTGCCTCCATCTGACAGATGGATCCCTATGCTACTCGCCTGAGAAGGTCTGCAGAAGCGTTCTTATGTGATGCATGTTGCACAATTTGGCCCTCAGATGGCATGTACCCTATCTGCAGGCCGAGGGGGGAGACAATGCAGCTGTGGCAGCAGTGGAGACTGAGGGCAGTGAGGAGGAGGAAGAGGAGGAGGATGTGGACAATAGGTCACATTTGATCCTGCAGTACTTCCAATGACACTCAGGTAAGATTGTTGAACCAAACATTTCTACATTTTAGTGTTGTGCTGTGTGACTGTAGCTTAATGCAAGTAATTACCTTTGCATCCCACCTGACTGTCATCTATGCCTTCCCTTATTGCAGAAGTTGTTGTTGTTCCAACAGTGTACTGCTGTGATGTTTACAGACTGCTGAGACACATTTGTTGGATGGATCAACATGTTACTGGAAATTTACCCAGGATCATGCAGTTCATTACAGTTCAATACATTGTACATTACCTTTATATAAAGCACTATTACTCAAGCTGTGTCCAAGGGTGTTTATTGAAAATTGGTATACAATGGGAAGTGCAATAGAGTGGGGTGATGGTTGGGAATAGTCCAGTGTAGTGAGCCAGTCTGTTTGTAGCACATGTCTAGTGTCCAAGGGGCCATAGAAAGGGGAGCAATGGCAGTTCAAAGTGGACATGTTGACACAGTGGAACATAAGGGGAACATTCAGGAGGGCCTCATTTCCTGGTGGTGGTCTTGGTCTTGGCAAGTGTCTGTCTGGGTTGCAGGGACCGTTTGCAAGGTGGTTCACCTTCGGCAGGGGGATGGGTGCTGGTGGACTGTGGGTCCTGTGGCAGGGCCTCCTGTCCACTAGCTGCAGCAGATGTGGTGGGCTGGCTAGTGGAAGGGGCCCGCTAGTGTGCTCTGTAGTCCCTCATGATGTTGGCCATATCACTCAGCATCCCTGCAGTGGAGACCATGGTGGTGGTCAGGGCCTGCAATTCTTTCTTAATCTCCTAGTGGTGTTCCTCCTGCAGCCGCTCGTTCTCCTGTATGATATTTATCACCTGACCCATCTTGTCCTGGGATTGTTGATAAGCCACCAGGACATTAGTGAGTGCCTCCTGGGCAGTCGGTTCCCTGGGCTTATCCTACCCCTGATGCACAGCTGTCCTCCGACCATATTTGGCCTCCTCCTGTGCCTGTGTCCCCTGAGCGGTGTGCCCCCTGTCACTGCAAAAAGAACAAGTGATGGACGGAATGCTGAACAATGTCAAACATTCACCCCCAGTACAGAGATTTGGGCCTAAATCCATTGTTTTTTTGCTGCCCATGCCATTCCAGTTTGGACCCAGCCATATGCAAATCAGTTTTGACCCTGTTCCCCATGGGAACAGTCCAGCCTGAACTGCCAGGCCAGGTCTTCCCTGGACTAGAAACAAGCATCCTGGGACCGGTTTCGAGGTTTCACCTCTCATCAGCCAGGCTAGCTTGAATCCAGTGGCATGGGAAGCACGAGACCCACGTCTGGGCATACCCTTCCCATTTAGGGCGACAAATGCAAAAACAACAAGTGATGGACTGAATGCTGAACAATGTCAAACATTCACCCCCAGTACAGATATCTGGGCCTAAATCCATCAATTTTTTTTGCTGCCCATGCCATTCCAGTTTGGACCAAGCCATTGCAAATCAGTTTTGACCCTGTTCCCCATGGGAACAGTCCAGCCCAAACTGCCAGGCCAGGTCTTCCCTGGACTAGAAACAAGCACTCTGGGACCGGTTTCGAGGTTTCACCTCTCATCAGCCAGGCTAGCTTGAATCCAGTGGCATGGGAAGCACGAGACCCACTTCTGGGCATACCCTTCCCACTTAGGGCGACAAATGCAAAAACAACAAGTGATGGACGGAATGCTGAACAATGTCAAACATTCACCCCCAGTACAGGGATCTGGGCCTAAATCCATCGTTTTTTTGCTCCCCATGCCATTCCAGTTTGGACCCAGCCATATGCAAATCAGACTTGACCCTGTTCCCCACGGTAACAGTCCAGCCCGAACTGCCAGGCCAGGTCTTCCCTGGACTGGAAACAAGCATCCTGGGACCAGTTTCGGGGTTTCACCCCTCATCAGTCAGGCTAGCTTGAATCCAGTGGCATGGGAAGCACGGGACCCAGGTCTGGGCATACCCTTCCCACTTAGAACGATGGATTAAACCCAGATCTGTGACTGGGGGTGAGTGTTTGCATTGTTCAGCACTCCGTCCATCATCCTTTTGTGTTCCCACTGTCACTGACCACAGGACCCGCACTGTCTTGCCTGTGAGGTGTGGACTGGGGTCCCTGTACAGGTGGGCACACTGCTGATTGACATGTCCTGGAGACAGATGTCTGGGGATGTTGGGTGGCTGCTGTGGTGTTGGATACTGAGTTGAGAGGCTCTGTGGTGGACTGGGTGTGGGCTGGGGTACCTGACTGACCAGTGGTCCCTGATGGGCCAGGGAGTTCATCCAGATCCAGAACTCCAGAGTTGCTGTCATCACTGGGGGTATCTTCTGGTGGGGCACTGGGTAGCCGTGGCATCTTCTCGCTGCTGAGATTGGCTGGGGCACTTGTGGGGATGTCAGTGGTGTATTATGCTAAATGTCTGTGACATATTCTGTATCCCTAGCTTCCCCTATATTTTGCTGTTGCCCTGCCACCTTTGTTTGTGTATGGTGATGGAATGTGGGACTGGTAGTTCTCCATGTATGTGCATGCATTGGTGGTGGGTGTACATGCAGGGCTGGAAGGGATGTGCATGCAGTGGGTATGGCATGAAGGGCTTGGCATTTAGGTTTGTTAATTGTGGTGGTGCACTGTGTGGGATGGAGTGGGCTGATGGCTGTCAGTATAAGGGGTGGTGGTGGCATGCACGTATGGGGTGGTGATGGGTAGTAAATGTTGACTCACCAGTGTCCAGTCCTCCGGGAACTCCAGTGAGTCCCTCAGGTTGCAGGATTGCCAAGACCTGCTCATCGTATGCTGTCAGCTGTGGGGGAGGAGGTGGGGGTCTACCGCCAGTCCTCTGGGTAGCGAGCTGGTGTCTTGCTGCTATGGAATGTACTTTCCCCTGTAGGCCGTTCCACCTCTTCCTTATGTCGTCCCTTGTTCGTGGATGCTGTCCCATGGCGTTCACCCTGTCCACGATCCTCTGCCATAGCTCCATCTTCCTGGCAACGGATATTTGCTGGATCTGTGCTTCAAAAAGCTGTGGCTCTACCCTGACTATTTACTACACCATGACCCGCAACTCCTCATCAGTGAAACGGGGGTGCCTTTGTGGGGACATGGGTGTTGTGTGGTGTGTGTGGGCTGTGCAGGGGTGATGTGTGATGTGGTGGGGTGTGTGGTGCGTGACGAATCAATAGGTAGTTGTGATATGTGTGCAGTTCTATTTCTGATTGGCGTAGCTAAGTGTAACTGTCTTTTTGTGTTTGGAAAGGTTTGTGGGTGTGTTTTATAGTGCTTGGTGTGTGTGTGTGGGGTGGGTGTATTTTTGTCAGGTGTGGGCTTTTTGTTCTGGCAAATGTTGTCTTGTTTTATATTTGTGTGCCCATATCCGCTGCAGCGGTATTCACTGCTAATCGTTTACCGTTGTTGAATGTCCGCTGTGGTGATTCGTGGGTCATTATTTGGAGGGTGTAGTATTGGTGGCGTAACTGTATGGGTGGTAGTTCTGTCCGTTTATCACGTTCAGTGGGTCTGGTGGATTTGTGGTTGTGGCTGTTTTCTGTCGGTTTTATGTGTGTGTGTCATAATCTGGCAGACGGATGTTCGCCTCCACGGCGGTATGTTGGCGGCAGTCACCGCGGCAGAATTCGGAATTTCCTACCAATGTCATAATGAGGGCCTTAATCTCCCCATGCCTAAAAAATGAAACACAAACACAGGGACTTGTATTACAGCAGTACACAGGCCCTCTACAGCATCAACAAATCTCCTTCATGGTGCAAATTCCCATTCTCTGTTTTTTGGTGGATGGGTGGGGCAGAGGAACATGGGGGTGGTATACAGAACCCAAGGGGGAGTAGGGAGGAAAGGGCAAGCAATATGAAGGGGGGGGGTCGAAGAAGAAGGTTTAGGCAAGACCCTGGGTGGCGGAAAGGAGTCACGAAAAGTACAGACAGTGGGGTTGGAGGGACAGACTACATACACATCCACTCTTGGAGAAAGCATGTGTAAAAGAAAAAAGAGTACTTTGGAAAGCAGGAAGCCAGAAGAAAGAAACTTCCAATAGGAGGCAATACTTGGTCCAAGCTCCACGGCACGGAGAAGACTCCAAGCACTCCAGGTCCAGGAGGAGTAAGCTGGGGCCCAGGAGGAGCACTGACCAATAGGATGCAAGGAATCAAGAATGATGAGCGTGCCAACCAATGGTAAGTAAAGATAAGTAATAGGTTGGCTCTACCCCCTGTAGAGATTTTGTTTGTATTTATAGTAGATTTTAGAAGTCACTGCAAAAGCACTGCTCAGGCAAAACCTGAAAGAAGAATCAAAGCAAAGGTACCCTAGTGCTGGGAATCTAATATTGGGTACAGCTCAGTCTGGGTCCTGAGTGAATCAAAAGTCTTGTGCAAACAAAGCTCGTAACCAAGTTTGCATCCACCAAGGATTCAGAATGCCTGTCAAGGTGGATACTAAGGAGAATACCCGCAGATTTTACTGCCTGTCAGAATTTCCCAGACACCAGTATTTACTCCAGTCTAAGTTCCACAGACAAGAACAGGTGCCTGTGAATAATGTCTTATTGTTTTACCTGCCCAGACTCCTCAACAAAGGTAATCAAGCTCCTCTTTCCTCACCACTCACAAGCAGGTATTAGAGAGAGATCTTCACTGTGGAGATACGGGTTAGGAGGTGGCATTATTCGCTGTGCTGATATGGTTTAGGAGGTGGTATTCTTTGCTGTGCAGAAAGGGATAAGGAGGTGGTATTCTTTACTGTACACATACGGATTAGCAGGTTGTATTCTTTACAGCTCAGATATGGACTAGGAGTTAGTATTTTTCACTGTGCACATATGGATCATGAGTTGTTATTCTTAACTGTGCACAAATGGATTAGGAAGCGGTATTCTTCACTAAGAAGATTTATTATAAGAGTATTCTTCACTGTGCGCATATGGATTGGGAGGAGGTATTCTTGGTAGCACAGGTGTGGATTAGGAAGAAGTATTCTTCATTGTGTACATGTAGATTAGGAGGTGGTATTCTTCACAACTCAGATCTGGATTACTAGGTGGTTTTCTTGATTGTGCACATATAGATCAGGAGGTGGTATTCTTCACAGCAAAGATCTGGTTTACTAGGTGGTATTCTTCACTGTGCACATGTGGATTAGGAGGTGGTATTCTGCACATCGCAGATATGGATTAGGAGGTAGTATTGATTGCTATGTAAATAGGGATTAGGAGGTAGTATTGATTGCTATGTAAATAGGGATTAGGAGGTAGTATTGTTCATTGTGATGATATGAACTAGGAGGTGGTAGTCTTGACTATGCAGATAGCAGTTATACAGCAGTCTTCTTCACAGTGCTGATAGGCACTAGAGCGCAGTATTCTCCATAGTGCTAATGCAGAGTATAAAACAGTATTCTTCACTGTGCAGATAGGGATTAGGAGGTGCTATTCTTCAATGTGGAGATATGGATTAGGGGGTGGTATTCTTCACTGTGCACACGGATAAGGAGGTGGTATTCTTAAATGTACAGGAATTGATAAAAAGGTGTTATTCTTCACTGTCTAGACTAGGAGGTGATATTGTTCAATATGCTTATTGAGTTTGAGTCTGCATTCTTCACTGTGCACATTAGGATTAGTAGGTGGTATTATTTACTGTGCAGATATGGATTAGGGGGTGGTACTCATCTCTATGGAGAGTGAATATGAGACAGTGTTCTTCACTGTGCATATATGGAGTAGGAGGGGGTATCCTTCACTGCGCAGATGTGGATTAGGAGGTGGCATTCTTCACTGTTTAGATTGGTTATGAGACGTTACTCTGTGCATCTATGGATCAGGGAGTAGTGTTGTTCACTGTGTAAATATGGACTAGGAAGTGATATTCTTCACTGTGTACATATGGATTAGGAGATGGTTTTCTTCACTGTACAGAAATTGATTAGGAGGTGATAGGGATTAGTAGGTGGTATAATTCACCAAGCAAATCGATTCTGAGACAGTTTCCATCAATGTGAAAGTATGGATTACGAAGTGGTATTCTTCACTATGTAGATATGGATTAGGAGGTGGTATTTATCACTGTGCAGATGAGGTTTAAGAGATGGTATTGTTCACTGTAAAAATATGGATTAGGAGATGGTATTCTTCACTATGTAAATTGATTATGAGGCAGGACTCTTTACTGTATACATATAGTTTAGGAAATGGTATTCTTCACTGTGCAGATATGGATTAGGAGGTGGTATTCTTTACTGCACTGATATGGATTAGGAGTAGGTATTTTTCACTGTATATATAGGAAGTCGAATTCTTTACTATGCCGAAAAGGGATTAGGCAGCAGTATTCCTCACAGTGCAGATATGGATTAGGAGGTTGTATTCATTGCTGTGTAGATAGTGATTAGGAGGTAGTAGTGCTCACTGTGCTGATATGAACTAGGAGGTGGTAGTCTTGACTGTGCAGATAGCAGTTAGACAGCAGTATTCTTCACAGTGCTGATAGGCACTAAACCGCAGTATTTTCCAGGGTGCTGATATGGATTAGGTGACGGAATTCTTTACTGTACAGTTAGGGATTAGGAGGTGGTATTCCTGACTGTGCACATAGGGATTAAGCAGAAGTATTCTTCGGTGTACAGATAGGGATTAGGAGGCTGCATTCTTCACTCTATTGTGCAGATAGGGATTAGGAGGTGGTGTTCTTCACTGTGGAGATAGGGGTTACGACGTGGTATTTTTCCCTGTGTGAATAGGGGTTAGGAGGTGGTATTCTTCACTGTGATGATAGGGATTAGGAGGTGGGAGGTGGTATTCTTCACTGTGCAGACATGGATTAGGAGATGTTTTTGTTCACCGTGCAGTGGTAGTCTAGTAGGTAGTATTCCTTACTATGTAGATTAGTAGGTGGTATTCTTTACTGTGCAGATAGGGGTTAGGAGGTGGTATTCTTCACCGTGAAGATAGGGATTAGGAGGTGGTATTCTTCACTGTGGAGATAGGGGTTACGAGGTGGTATTCTTTACTGTGCAGATATGGATTAGGAGATGGTTTTCTTCACCGTGCAGAGGTGGCCTAGTAGGTAGTATTCCTTACTATGCAGATTAGTAGGTGGTATTCTTTACTGTGCAGATAGGGATTAGGAGGTGGCATTGTTCACTGTGCAGGCAGCCGTACTCTTCACATTGCTGATAGGTGCTAGGCAGCAGTATTCTTCGCAGTGCTGAGAGACAATAAGAAGTAGCACTCTTCACAGCGCAGATAGGGATTAGGATGCTGTGTTTTTCATTCTGCGAACAGGGGTCGAAGCTCGGCGCTATCTGCTATGCTGACAGGGTTAGGAAAAAGGGCCCTTCCTGATACAGACAAAGTTTAAAGAAGAACCTCTTCCCTTTGTAGACAGGGAGTAAGAGGCGAGTTTGTGACGGGGCAGGTGGGAATGAGGGTGACGTACTCTTCGCAGTGAAGACAAAGGTTAGGGGGACCAACAGTTCCAAACAGTGCAGACAGAGTACGATGAGTTGCTCTCTACAGTGTTGCTGACGGGGATTAGAGAGGGGGACTTCACAGTGCTGATGATGGTTATGGGGGAACTCTCTGCAGTGCAGACAGAGAAGGGAGAGGTGTTCTAGACACTGCATGTGGACATTAGGATGATGTGCCTGTCACAGTTCCATCAAACGAGGTCTGTAGAGGAGCTGGTCCCAGAGAATAGAGAGATTAATGGAAGATGCTCTCCATGAGACAGCTGGAGGGGCAGGGATAGGTGCCTCGTGAAGTGCAGACAAAAAAGGTAAATAATCTCCACATAGATTAAGGAGGGCGTCTGACAGCAGAACTACAGACAGGCATGTGGGGAGATGCTGTCCACAGTGGTCTCCACATTGCTGTAGACCGTGATTGAGGAGAAGTACTATCCAAACTGCTGCATTCAGGGATGAGGGCGAAGTGCTCTCCACGGTGCTGAAGGCAGGGATTAGGGAGAAGTGTTCTCAACAGTGCTGCAGCCAAGGATTAGGGAGACGTGCTCTCCACAGTGCTGCAGGTAGGTATTAGGGAGAAGTGCTCTCCACAGTGATGCAGAGAAGGATTAGGGGGAAGTGTTCTCCACAGTGCTGCAGGCAGGGATGAGGGAGAAGTGCTCTCCACAGTGCTGCAGACAAGGATCAGGGTGAAGTGCTCTCCACAGTGCTGCAGGCAAGGATTAGGGAGAAGTGCTCTCCACAGTGCTGCAGGTAGGTATTAGGGAGAAGTGCTCTCCACAGTGATGCAGAGAAGGATTAGGGAGAAGTGCTCTCCACTGTGCTGAAGACAAGGATGAGAGTGAAGTGCTCTCCACATTGCTGAGGGCAGGGATTAGGGAGAAATTCTCTCCATAGTACTACAGAGAAAGATTAGGGAGAAGTGCTCTCCACAGTGCTGCAGACAAGGATGAGAGTGAAGTGCTCTCCACATTGCTGAGGGCAGGGATTAGGGAGAAGTGTTCTCCATAGTGCTACAGAGAAAGATTAGGGAGAAGTGCTCCTCACAGTGTTGCAGACAAGAATTAGGGAGAACTGCTTTCCACAGTGAAGAAGACAAGAATTAGGGAGAAGTGCTCTCCACAGTGCTGAAGGCAGGGATTAGGGAGAAGCGCTCTCCTCAGTGCTGCCGACAAGGATCAGGGAGAAGCGCTCTCCACAGTGCTGCAGGCAAGGATTAGGGAGAAGTGCTCTCCACAGTGAAGAAGACAAGAATTAGGGAGATGTGCTCTCCACAGTGCTGCCGACAAGGATCAGGGAGAAGCGCTCTCCACAGTGCTGCAGGCAGGTATGCGGCACTGTGCTCTCCACAGTGCCGCAGATAGAGGAGGCGCTACCCTCACTGCACGCAATGAGTAGGGGTACATGCTCTCTGCACTGCTGCAGATAGGGATTAGGTAGAGGCGCTTTCCAGAAAGGTGCAGACAGGTATGAGAGGGAGGTGCTCTCCACATTGCGGACGGCGATTGCAGAGACTGTTTAGAAATGCTCTCCACACAGCTGCAGACAGGTTTTATTGGGAGGCGCTCATCACACTTTTGCAAATAGAGTATACAGGACTCAGCCCATATATCCAAACCTGGAATCAGGGTAATGAACAAGAATCAGAACAAACAGTTCCGTGGGACTCTTTTACCTATAATAATAAAGCACTTTCCTATCACATTTCAATGAAAACTCTATTTTTAATCTTAACATAGAGTCCATTATACACATTTAAAATGGTGCAGATGTCATGGTGCTCAAAAGGTGGAGTGGTGTGCAAAATCTAGCAATGATATATATATACAGTAGGGGATGTCATATATTCTTTCTGTATAATAATAATGAGGTGCGTGCCTCTTAGTTACTTTCTCCAATATCTTTAGAGTAACAGACACGCCCTGTTAAAAATATTGGCGTTTCAACCCTATGTGATGTTTACTAGGGCCTCTTTAGGACATAAATGCCATCCGGCAGAATATTTCTTCGAAGTATACCAGTGCTCTAATGAAACTTGAGGGGGTCCCACTGCACAGTACATGGAGGGTCCCACTCCAGACTCACTCAGGAGCTCTCAGGCCAGGGTGCTGTGCTGAAGGGACCCCCTGGAGCTCGGCTCCCCCCTCGCACCATGGGGACTGCAAGGGCCTTTGTTACGACACTGCAAAATACATCATGCTTATGGAGGGGTGGTTATTTACAGCAGATTTCAGACTCCCCTGAAAAGACCCTGGTATATGACAATATAGATGACATCCCTAATGTATACATATATCATTGTTAGAATTTATACACCACTGAGTGCACAGTCTGCACCACTTTGTGTATAATAGTTTATATCTATATTTAGAGTGATAGAGAAAGGAGTCCCATGGAACCGTTTGTTTTGTTTCTTCCTCACACTTTTGCAGACAGCGATTGGAACGAGGAGCTTCCCTTATAACAGACAAGGAGTAACTGGAGCTATCCCCTGCGGTTTAGGCAGTGATGGGTGATGTACTTTCTTCTGGGGGGGAAGGATTAAGGGCCCTATTTATACTTTTCGACGCACAACTGCGCCAACGCAGTTGTGCGTCAAAAAATCTAACGCCGGCTAACGCCATTGTGAAGCGCCATGCGGGCGCCGTATTTATTCAATGACGTTAGCCGGCGTTAGCCGGCGGAGCTGCCTGGTGTGCGTGAAAAAAAATGACGTACACCAGGCAGCGCCGGCGTAGGGGAATATGGAGCTTGGGCGCCAAAAAATGGGGCAAGTCAGGCTGAGGCAAAATTTTCGCCTCAACCCGATTTGCGCCATTTTTTTTGACTCCCAACCCCCATTGAAATGACTCCTGTCTTAGCAAAGACAGGAGTCATGCCCCCTTGCCCAATGGCCATGCCCAAGGGACTTCTGTCCCCTGGGCATGGTCATTGGGCATAGTGGCATGTAGGGGGGCACAAATCAGGCCCCCCTATGCCACAAAAAAATAAAATAATTACTTACCTGAACTTACCTTATGTTCCCTGGGATGGGTCCCTCCATCCTTAGGCATCCTCCTGGGGTGGGCAAGGGTGACAGGGGGGGTCCCTGGGGGCATGGGAGGGCACCTCTGGGCTCCTTCCGAGCCCACAGGTCCCTTAACGCCTGCCCTGACCAGGAGCTAAAAAACGACGCTAAAATGGCTGGACGTCATTTTTTTGACCCGCCCACTCCCGGGCGTCATTTTTGCCCGGGAGTGTAAGTACGGCGCACATGCCTCGGAGTCACTTTTTTAGACGGGAACGCCTACCTTGCATATCATTAACGCAAAGAAGGTGTCCACGCTAAAAAATTACGCAAACTCCATGGACTTTGGCGCTAGACGCGTCTAACGCCAGAGTATAAATATGGAGTTCGTTTTGCATCGAATTAGCGTAAAAAAAAACGACGCTAATCCGGCGCAAACGGAGTATAAATATGGCCCTAAGATTACATTCTCTCCACAGGACCAGCAGGAGTAGGGAGAGATGCTGTTTTCAGTGCAGATAGCGAGCAAGTGTTCTACATACTGCAGACAGACATATAACCATATCATCGGAGCCGGTAGATTCACTTAGGGTTGGTTATATGAATTACGCACCCCAACTGAGATTAAAAGTATTGCAGCAACACCATACATTCTCAACTTTTACCTTAGGCACTTCACAGGTGAAATGGGGTGAAAACTAGTCCCAGATGAAATTTGGTTTACTGCATAATATCTGGCATTTTACGTTATGATTGTTATGTAAAATGCCCGACCTTACCCATGTCACATAATTGAGATTTCATTCAGGTATTAATCCTATTGCGAAGCCCCGGGGCCAAATGAATAAGCAGAAAACGAGCGGCTGTTGTTCGTGTCACGTGCCATTTTGTTCAGTTTCATTTAGCACCTAATGTATCCTTACACCTAGAGTGGCTGCGAGGAAGTATTTTACGTACAAAAATAGTACAGAAAGAAGGACCGTCGTTTTACGTAATATGCAAATTTAACCCAGGCAAAGTGGAAATGCAAATGAAAATTGGAGAAAAAAAACACGCACGGATTTCTGTGGAAACAGCAAGTCCCAGATACTATTCCCCGTCAATTTATAATCAACAGTATTGTTTGCACAAGGAAAATTTGCCTTTTCACTCTGTATGACGTGCAATATTAGGAATAAAGCTAGGTGGTAGGAACCTGCATGCATAATACTAGCAGCATTACCTATCTCACCCAGAACTTAGGCACACTAAGCAGTGAGATATGTAGTGCTTAATTTGTGCTTGTTGTTTCCACTGCAGAGCACCTGCACTTATTTTTAAGGGACGGCGCTTATTTAAGACACATATGGGAAAGACGGAGAAGAGAAAAACAAAAAAGCGTCACAAAGGGAGAAAGTAGAAAGCTGCAAGAGTGAGATGAAAGGGCAGGAAGTGGCTGTAAATGGATTAAAGAGGCCCGAAATGGCTTCAGGATTACGCTGCCTCAGTATTCCGTGTTCGCACATTTAATTGCAGCAGCCGTGCATTTCAGAGGAGAGCTTTGAGCACCTGCACGTTTTTATTTACAAATTAAGCACTGGAGATATGTGGTGTGTCCTGTGCCACTC
The DNA here is from genome assembly GCF_031143425.1 of Pleurodeles waltl. Classification (NCBI taxonomy): domain Eukaryota; kingdom Metazoa; phylum Chordata; class Amphibia; order Caudata; family Salamandridae; genus Pleurodeles; species Pleurodeles waltl. The sequence goes on along the minus strand of NC_090446.1, from coordinate 116,950,172 downwards.
AGGTGGAATTACCCGCCACCCGTGCCTGGTTGTGTAAAAGGTAATAGTGAAAGAGGCAGAATGAGAGGGGGGGGCTAAAAGAGAGTAGAGGAGGTGTGAGGAGGGGGGGGGTGGATTGACACTCTCAAAGGCAGTGAGAGAGTGAGCAATACAGAGAGAAAAGCAGACAGAAAAAAAAGACTGGAATATACAGAGAAGTGGAGTGGAGAGGACCGGCTAGAAAGAAGAGTAAAGATTGTGAGGGAGAGATAAAAGGGGAGAGGGAGTTAGGGTGGGCAGGTGAGGAGAGCGGGAAGACTCAGGGCGTGAGAGGTCTGCACTTACAAGTCAGGCGAGCTATACCATCAAACCCCATTTTGCTCTGAAAGTGTAATTTGATTGTGTTTTTGGAAATGTAGCGGACTTCAGAAACTTCAGAAATAAATCATTTCCCACGCCTCTGGGAAAACCGAAGGACGGAGCAGAGTGTACTGCAAAAACAGCAAATATTTAAAAAGAATTCGGCCAGCTTGAAACACTCTTTAAACGAAAGCCCGTTGCCTTGAATTGAATGTTAGCGTGAAGAAGGCAACAATGAGCAACGGAAGCGAACAAAACCAGGAACCGCGGGCGAAAAACACCAGCAATAGCCCGGATTAACAAGAACGTCAATGGCGTCAATGCAGCTTTCCTTTGAAAAGAACGGCTCTGGGCGGAACAGGCCTTTTTGTGAAATGAGTGCCATTTCTCGCTATTCCTAACGGCTTCCGCGCGCCAGCATTATGTATTTTTCCCCACAAGCCAATATCGAACCCAGGGGAACAGATTTAATGATCTTAAACATCGTGTACCCCCTGCCTTCTGAGGAAAATTATTTTCATTTTCATTACCCGTGGATTCTTTTATTGGCAAAAGTGTTTTCTTCTTCTTTTACAACACCTGCTAGATTCCCTTTTTTATTCTTCTCGGATAAACTATAGATTTGCAGAAAATATAATCCATGATTTTTAATGCACAATACCCGTGACCCCAACAAGACCATAGTCAGAAGTCCCAAGCTGCAATAGTGGCTGAGCCTCAGCATTTCAAAACAAAATAATAGAAAATGATCCTTTCACTTCCTCAAATGTTTTTCCAGGCTTGAAACAACACCGACTAATTACAAACTATGCATCTGCACCTGGGTGTCACTCATTGCAAGTTAGTGCCACGCTGTGTGTTTATTTTTTCTCCCAGCAGTCAAGTGTGTTTAATTCAAATGTCACAAAAGGTAGCTGAATAAATGATGGTCCCACTCGCTGAGCAGATCAAACTCAAGGGTTCTTTTTCCAGTGGGAACACTGTATTCAAAGCCACTTATGCGTACATTGGTGAGATCAATCCTGCCCTTTAACTCTTCCTCCAAAGAATATCTTATCTTCTGATTCTAAACAAGCACCCTACCACACAGAGAAGGCTCACGGTGCAAATGCTCTACATCCTCGCCTTTCTGGTGTACTGAGCAATTCAAATAAGAAAATCACAGAAGATGTGGGCCTATTTTCCCAGATCAATAAGTGTTAGATCACTTCTACTATTAATTTTGTGTCTCCTCAGATAATTTCCTTCACTAAGTAGACCAAGAACCTGCTCCTTGGCACGCATAAAACCTTATTGCTATTAAGAGGGTTTGCACACAAAAAACGTATTCAAAAAGTGCAAAGACTTTGCAACTGACTCCAAAATTACCAACAAATTTCCATCACAAAACGGCTATTGCACTGCTACCATAGACTATTATTACTCTCAAAATAGCAATACTAAAAATGTCACTTATCAGTACATTTCCAGCGCTAACCTGTCCATTTTTTTCTGGAGAAAATTGACAAAAGTGGATTCCTGCTCTGATCAGTCTTCTGTTCGATAAGCCCTCAGCTGTGTTTTTTTTTTAATGGTAAAATATGAATAGCAGACTTTTCTCTTTTTCGGTTCCTGACAAAATAACTTTACTTCAGTCACACATAACAATTCTAAATCTGGATTACCTTTAGAATTTTTCTCCCTACAATTATTCCCAGTGCTGTGTGCACATTAGCTCCAATGCATACCCAATTCTATAATCTAATATATGCGTTGTGGTAAAATCTGGAAAAGGTCTACAGTGAACACTCTTGAAGCAGCCTCCACAAACTATTAATGGAACCAAGTACCTACAAGGCAAATTGTTAAATCTTGCTTCTAGGTTGAAGGAAAGTACAATAAATTCTGAGCTTTCCATCAATCTTGAATCTCATAGTTTTCTAGATGTCTTCCACCAAGGTCACACATTGGATTCCTTATCACTGCAGCAGTGGACGTCTCCTACATGACTATGAACAGTAGAAATTGTGCCGCTCAACCCACCCGGACATTACTGGTGATTTCAGCATTTGGACAAGGTTAACGTAGAGAAAGTCTTAGTATGAATACAAATTTTCAGGAGAACCAAGACCAGACAGTACTTCTTCAGCTTTTTATTTCAGCTTTTAAATTGATATCATATAGCATCAGTCAGTGCTCCTCATTAAGCCCTACTGTGAACCTCGTCATGATGACAGGGATGCAAAGAAAGAGTTTGACAACATTCTGATGTATGAGGTCTGTCATGTGTGGAATGTGATGCTTCCATTCTTTTATCACACACCTTATTATCCTTTCTGAAAAGTAGTCAAGCCAAGCAAGCCTCAGACCAAACTCTGGCATTGGCTTGGCTTGATTGGCTTGGCTTGATAACAATCCATGGGGACTCAAAACAGAGCCAGACCAAGCACTCTGTGCACTGTCCAATTCCACCCTTCATTCAGATATGGTTAGAAACTAACTTTAATAAATGCCACTGCAAGCAGTCATGTGATGTAATGTAATAAATTAAACACAAGCACGAATTTGAAGAAATAACCCTTGTCCAATTTTGAAGAGCGTTTACAACATTTTACGGTGATCTTTGTTGTGTCATTTGTTTCTGAAATCTTTCAGTGGCACGGCTGTTGTTTTGGCTCTTAGGGCCCAGCCAGACCCCTGGCTCGGCTCTCTCTATGAATTTTCTGGACTGCCTATTGCTGCCTTTCTGATACCTACAACAGAGAGACTCGAAGAAGGGTGTGATGTGAGTGTTGCACCGTCAATAGCTGCGCATTCCATGGGCCAGAAAAAGAAGACGTATGTCTCTACAGCAGACCGGCCTCGGTAACACTGTTGCCAACTGACAGACAGTGAGCTGCAGTAACCGCAGAAATCCGCCCACAGTGCATAGCATTACACGCTGAGGCTAGGCTGCAGCATTGCGTCAATCAGCTGCCTTACGGTATGATACCAGTAATGGTGGAAGAGTGACACTCCACTGAAATGTATGAAAGCAGTGATGGGAAAGAGTGAGACTCCATTCAAGTGTGTGAGACCAGTAATGGGAGAAGGGCTGGACTGCAATGAACTACAATAAGGCAAGTATAGGGACTAAGGGAATCTCAGTTGAAACGTATGATACCACTAATATGGCCAATAATAAGACTTCCTTTAAATGTAGGAGACCAGTGACAAGAGAAGAGTGATACTCCATTGAAGTGTATGAGATCAGTGACGGAAGAAGAGTGAGACTTGGTTTAAGTGTATGAGACCCAAAATGTGAGGAAGAGTGAGACTCCATTCAAGTGTAAGAGACCAGAGATGGGTGAAAGGTGGCCCTCCCTTCAAGGGTATAAGACAGTAATGGGTGAAAAGAGTGACTTCATTGAATTGTATGAGATCCGTATTGGGGAAAACATGAGGCTCCATTGAAAGCTATCATGCCAGTAACAAGGGAAGAGTGAGACTCGATTCAAGTGTACGAGATCAGTATTGAGGGAATTGTGAGTCTCCACTCAAGTGTGTGGGACTAGTATTGTGGGGAAGAGTGTGAATCCTTTGAAGTGTATGAAACAGAAATGGGGGATGAGTGAGATAAAATTGAAGGATGTGAGGGCAGTAACAAGGTGAGAGTGAGACTCCATTCAAGTGTATGAAACAGTAATATAGGGAAGAGTGAGACTCCATTAAAGTGCATGAGACCGCTAACATGAAGAGTGAGACTCCGATGAAATGCGTTAGGGCAAGCACAGGAAATGAGTGAGACTCCAATACTCCATCCGAGTATGTGAGACCAGAAGTGGGACTCAGAGGAATTGCAATACGGCAGTGTTAGTAAATGAGTGAGGCTGTTAAGGACAGAGCAGTAATAAAGGAACACATGATATCTCTTTGTAGTGTGAGCAGCCAGTGAAGTAGTAAGAGTCCGGCCCCAATTAAGTGAGCTAGCTCAGTAATGCAGGAAGGGGGGGTACTCCTTTTAAATGTGAAATCTATTTTATGAAGAGGGGTGTGAGGCATCATTGATATATGACAGCTCAGCGAGGGTGAGTTGGGTGACACCCCACTAAACTTAAATAATTCGGTGATTTAGGAAGGAGTGAGGCTCCACTGAAGTGTGGTAAAAAACTCTGTGATGGACTCTTGGAGAGTGAGATAGGTCTCTGATGGTGGTCTGGGTGAGATTCCATTGAAGTGACACAGCTCATTCTATGGGAGGGGCTAATGCCACTGAAGCATGGAGAAAATTCACTGACAGGTGGTTGGGTGAGACTCCACTGAAGTAACATAGCTCAGTGGAGGAGAGCTGGGTGAGACATTGAAGTCAGATAGCTGAGTGATACAGGATGTAATGAGACCTCATGGAAGCTGAAAGCTCAGTGATGGAGAGATGGAAGTAATGATTGGAAGTCTTGCTGAGACCCTACTGAAGTAAGTTAGTTCAGTGGTGAAGGGATGGGTGACTATAGCTCAGTGATGGAGGGATGAGTGAGACCCAACTGAAGTGAGGCAGTTCGGTGGTGAACGGATAGATAACTTTGCTGTAGTGCTGAGGCTAAAAGATGGAAGGCTGGGTGAGCCCACCTTGAAGGGGGCTAGTTTGGTGATAAAGGAATGGGCGACTCCACCAAGTGCGACTGCTCAGTGATGAGAGAATGAATGCGAGCAATTCCTTGGAAGGGCAATAAATCAGTCCTGTTGTGAGGCAAGATACAATTGCCTCTAACAAACTCCCTCCATCCCTGTAATCCTAAATCTGGACAGAAAGAGTTACAGAACACTCCACTGAGGATCTCTCCTTGCTTCTAGCATCTGTCTAAGGAAGTGACGTCTACTCAGCCCGAGCATATCCCGGGGGTCTCGTTAACAGCATGGCCCACTTCCCCAGAACCTGCTTCAGTTATAGTAATGTCCTCAGGGGAAATACGGAAGAATGTTTTTTTTCTTAAAGGCCCACCTTCCACACGTGCATACATGAACTGCAGATGCCTGCTGTAGCCTTGTTTTGTGCTAGACAACGGTGACACGCGTGACTGACTCTGCCTCAGCCCCATCGCCCTTTCACAAGTACGACCAATGGAAAATGTTACAAATACCTTGCTGAGCTTGCAGCTTTTGATGCACTCGTAGCTCCTCTCCCCCAGTTTCTTTTGAGGCTTGGCTCACTACAATTCTGCATTTCATTTCAGGCTGCTGAACCCCAAACCCCACAGCGGCAACTGTTATTCAAGCCTATGAGGTGTCTTTTTCAATTTGTATCTGCCCCACTCTATTATTGGTGTGGACGTTCTTACCCTGTCTTATCTGTAAAGCCCTTCAAAATTATAGAGAAATCTTTATAAAAAAAGTGTGATCTGCCAGCGAGAGAAGGACTAACGCTGCGATGTGCAACAAAAGAGGTGGTTTGGGGTGTATGCTTGAAAATCTCAAGTGCCTGACATACAAGTATGGTGTCAGAAAGGCTGTTTCCCCTTGAAATATCTTAGATGCACACCGAGGCCGCGCACTAAGCATGCATGCCAGACAACTGCTCTTTCAAATGGAAGGTGGCGTTGCAATGATGGCCGCACAACCCAAAGTAAAATACCTAAAACGGTATCCTCTAGGATAGGCATCGGGGTTCATTCTTGGACCTGTTGAGAGATTTTGGTCCCCTCAGACCGAGCATTGTGTCTTGAACTTCCTCAGACTCTAGTTTCCATCTGTATGCTGAAGAGTGATTGGTTCTTGGTGATGTTGCATCTTGTGTGGCTGAACACATCGATGATTGGTTGGGTTGTGGAGAAACAAAGTCTGCAATCAACAGAGTGCCCATTTTAAGTCCTTGGAGATTATGGGTATAGCTTCTGTCACATGTTGCTGGTTGGTTGGTTCTTGGAGATGTTGCATTTGGGGTTGCAGGACATGCAGGGGACTGGTTGGGTCATGGAGGTGCAAAGACTGCTGTCATCAGACTGCCCATGTTTAGTATTTAGAGATGCTGACTATAGTTTCTGTTGTGTTGCTGTTTGGTTGGTTTTCATCCTGTGTCCATTGACAGGTTAATGATTGGTTGGATCATGGAGATGCAAAGTCTGCTGTTGTTAGACTACCATGCTGGGTATAGTTTCCATCATGTGCTGCTGGTTAGTTGTTTCTCTGTGATGTTGGAGTTCTATTTCTCCCTTACATGCCAATTACTGGCTCATTAGTTAAGCCGAGGGCTCCTGGTTAGGTTGTTTGGTGATGATAAGCTTCTAGTAACCAAATCGTTGGGCCATTTTGGAATGACACTTGGAGTTGCCAAGTCTAGCACTCCAAGCTATTTTGATGATTGTTTAATTATTTGATATGCCAAACATAGAATACCAATTTAAGCTGATGCTGTTTGCTTCTTGGAGATGCTGAGCATGATTATGGTTTGTTGGACCTTCGAGACACTTAGGCCCTTATTTATGAAAAATGGTGCACAACTGCGCTAACGCAGTTGTGTGTCATTTTTTTAAACTATGGCTAATGGCATTCCTTAAAGACATCCGTGCACCATATTTATGAAAATGATGTCCAACGGCGCTAAGGAATCGCTAGCATCACAAAAAAAGATTCTAGCCAGTGGGGGATGGCGTTAGGTGAAAAAGTGCTAGTTTGTCAGAAATCATGTTAGGCTGGTTAGGCAAAATTTCTGCCATTAATCAGCCTAGCATCGTTTTTTGATGCACAAGCAGCCAAACAAATGACTCATGTCTAAGTATAGACAGGAGTCATTACTACCACCCCAATGCCTACCACAGAGGACCAGTGTCCACTGGGCAAGCCCTACATACCCAGTGCCAGGCAGGGGGCCCTGTTTAATGGGCCCCCAATGGCACACAACACATATACACAACCACACACCTGCAACTTACCTGGGATGGGCTCCCTCCTCCAGTAGTGTCCCTGTGGTGTGGGTGGTAGTGTTGCTGGGGTGGGTATCTTTGTCCCCATTCCATGGTGGTTCCCCTTTAAATGGACCTACCTGCACTGTAACGCCTGGTCTACCTGCACTTTAACAGCTGGTCTGACTAGGCATTAAATAATGGCGCTAAGTGGGCTTAGCGCCATTATTTAGGCCTGTTTCCCATTGGCATGTTGTTTCTGCACCGGGAGTTAAATATGGTGCTGGGGGGATAGCGTCATCTTTAGGTCCGGGACGCCTACCACGCATCTCATTGATGCAAGGTGGGTTCGCGCATCCTAAAAAGGGTGCGCCACTCAAATATTTTAATGCTAGATGGGTCTAGCATCAGGATATAAATATGGAGTAATGTTAGCGTCGCTTTAACGCCAAATTAAATGGCACTAAGGCGATGCTAAGCTTCCATAAATATGGGCCTTGGAGTCTAATGTCCCAGATTTTCTGATGGTTGGTCGTTACAGATATCAAAATAGTTGTCCCAAACTATGCTAAGGATCGGTTGGATCTTGAAGATACTGAGGGTAGTGCCCCTGGGCATGATGACTTTTGGTTGGTCTTAGAGATGCGTGAAGTCTAGTGTCCCAAGATTACTGATTGTTGACTGATACTTACAGATGCCAATAAGTGTCCCAAGCTATGCAAGTAATTGTTGGCTCTTGGAGATGCTGATGTTTTGATATATTCCTGGGGATGATGATGGTTTGCTGATTCTTAGAGATGCGTGGAGTCTAGTATCACAAGACTGATTATAGTTCAGTGGTTTCGGTTGATAGCGGGCATCGTCCACCAAGTTGAATGATAGATATGTTTCAATTAAATGACTGGTGCGGATGATATATTGAAAAGTTTGATCTGCAGTAAAAAAGAGGTAGGAGCTTCAGTGGGATTTTGAGAGTATCCGTTCCTAGTCCGTGGGAGTGGTAGGTTGATTTCCACCAATGTTTGAATCATTATGTCCCAGTATAGTACACCTGGCTTGTCAATGGATTATGAAGCTGATGGAATGCCCTACCACAGTTCAGAGGGTTTCATGTGGACATTTTAAAATAATAAAAATCTAGTATTCTTGTTGATAGTATTGAGAGTATCCTAGAGGAAATTGCTTTCATCTTTTGTCAGTGGACGTTCTTGGCTCTAACTTATGTCTCGTATGTCTGTGATAATTTTTTGAACAAATCTTCAACTCAGAGAAAAGCATGAAGCAAGGATATAACAGTGATAATTCTTATTTAACTAGGCCAGTTTTTCTTAGGATATTAGAAGGGTACCATGCATAGGTTAGTGGTTTCTTCAGCCCAGCAATAAAGCACAGGCCAATAGTCTATCTACCACTCTACGGGGCATATTTATAGGCCCCTAGCCCCACCTTGCGCCACAATACCATAATTTATTTTGATGTTAATGTGGCCCAACAAGGCCAAAATCCCTGCGCAGATGTGCACCACCCTGTAACCCTTGGCGCTACATTAGGCCTGCGCCAGGCACAATGTATGCAAAGGGGGCATTCCCCCGTTAGGGGAGATGGTAAAATGGTGCAAGGAAATCAATGGGATTTCCTTGCACCATTTATTACAGCAGTTTTAAGGGGGCTTCCATTCCTTAGAATGTGACCCTATGTACTCTGCAGGAGTAGCGTCAACAGTTTGGCGCTACTCCTGCAGAGTACATCAATAGGGTCATTAAAAATGACTCTATTGCCCCTTACCCTGCACCGTGGTGCACCATATTTTAAATACGGTGCACACATGGTGGCGGTAGGGGGGTGCTAAGGGGCGTAGCGAAAGTGGCGCTGCACTTTCCATAAATCTGCCCCCATATTTGTGTGGTGGTACCCTGCCTAGGATGCTTCTCATGGTTTTCCTCTAACTTTTTGCCTTCAGTCCTCCTGTTTTTACTCACTTCGTTTTTGCTGGCCTTAGGTCAATGTGCACTTTACCACTGCTAACCGGTGGTAAAGTGTTTGTGCTCTCTCCTTTAAACATGCTAAAATTGGCTTAGACCCAAGTGTCACATTTAATTTACTTGTTATACTTGTAAGTCCTAAGTAAAGTGGTATTGCATGTACCCAGGGCCAGTAAATTCATGTACCAGTGGGCTGCAGCACTAATTATGCCACCCATTGAAGTAGCCCTTTAAAAATGTCTTAGGCCTGCCGTTGCAACCTATGTGTGCAGTTTAAATTGCCAGTTCGCCCTGGCAAAATAAACCTTTTGTAACGGTATAACTTCCTTTTTAATATAAATAAGTCACTCCTAGGATAGGCCCTAAGCAGCCCATACTACGGGCACAGTATATTTTAAAAGTTGGACATGTGCTTTTAACTTTTACATATCCTGGTAAAGAAAAACTGGTAAATTCATTTTTCATTACTTCAAGTCCTATCTCTCCCATAGGATAACATTGAATTACCTTATTACATTTACTAGGCATGCCGAGTTTGGTGGCTACAAAATTTAAAACCCTCTTTAATTATAAAGTCAGCTTTTAAGTCACATTTCTGAAAACACTACTTTTAAAAAGCTAGCATTATTTTGTCCCAACCATTTGGTGTCTGCAGCCTGCATCCCAGGTCACAGGACTAGGCGTAGCTGGCAGTTGGTCTTTGTGCTTTACTCCCAGACAGTGAAACAGAGGGGGAATAGGTGGCGGGATGATGGGCGAGCTCTGACTTGATGTGGGGGCAGACCTGTCACCTACCACACCTGCACATCATAAACACTCTGCCTCAACGCGTTCACAAAGAGTTTCACACTAGTCTTTTGTGTCCCCATATGAGCTGGGGCAGGGAGGTAGGAATTTCCAGGCACCTAAGTATGAGGATGACTTTGAAAGCTTCTCCCACTTCGAAGTGGACCCCTGGTATAAATATTGGACCCTCAGACCTAACAGTTCAGTACACCTCTGTACCTATGGAAGACTCAGAAGAACTGCTGTGCTGCTCTGCTACAAGAAGTACTGCTACTCTGCTTCTTTGCTGTTTGAATGAGAAGGACTGGACCTGCATATTAAATTCAGGACCACCAGAATGACTCCAAGGGCTAGTTGGCTGGTCTCCTGATCAGAGTCTCAGGGATAGGGACAGAAAAGCATACAGCCATATTGAACCCCGCATCTGAAGTCGGACTGCTGTGATTCCTAACCACCCAAGTGGGACCTTCCTAATCTGGGACCTTTGGAAGAGGAGATAGAGGTGTCTTGCTAGCCCAGTGCGTTCTTCACCAAAAACGGCCTGACGCGAAACCACGCAAGGCCTTGTGGTATAGCTACAAGCTTCGTCGAAATTGGTGCAGAGCAATGCAGAGCATCACAAAGCCAGTCACAATGGAGTCAATGCCAATTGACGCAAAGCCTCTCTAAGCCTCACCGCATAGCTGCCAGTTTACTGGAACTGACGCAACCTGATGAAAAGCCTTGCAAAGCCTCGCTAAACAGCTTCATCAGAACCGACGCACCATGACAGCCTGGCGCAGGATCTCACATCGTGGCTCTCACAACCCTTTGGAACCGACAACATGAAGTCTTGCAAAGCATATCAGCACAGTTCACGCATCAGGGACACAAGGTACTTTGTTGAGCATGCCTAACCTGGTCCCTGTATTCGGCCCATGCTCCATCGCAGTTAGTCTGAATTTCCGGATTTGTCCCAGTCTGGCATGACCGTATAACCACAATTGGTGCTTTGTGCTTTTAAGCACTCTTTTTACTTAAATCTTTAAATCTTCTTTATCTCCGGTTTGGCTAACTGGATTTTTGTTGTTTTGGCCTCAAATAAATTTACTACATTTTACTTCATTTTTTCAAAATTGGTGTGAGATTTTTCTTGCGCTGTGTTTTCACTTTATTACTGTTTGAAGTGCTGCATATTTGCTTTACACATTGCCTCTGAGTTAAACCTGAGTGTTTTTGTACCACGCTACCAAAGGGTTAAGCACAGGTTACCATGGGGTTTCACCCTGACAAGAATTGTGGTTGCTGCTTGAGAAGGGTTTCAGCCCTCTCAAAAAATAACCCAATTTTCTACATCTGAAGGCTCTCAATAGGTGAATGCCTTCCAGTGCAAATTCATTCTAATTGCAGCCTTCGGAGTCTTCTATGTTGTTCTCAATCGGAAAGCCTCTCCACAGAGGCTGTAAGCATACCAAGTCCTTATTGCTTCTTCACACAGAGCAACTCCTATTCAGGCTTCTTTGGTGTTCACAAGTTTTAGTACTGTTGGGCTCTCCTAAGGGCAAAACACTTGTCAAGATGGCAAGATCCAAACCTTTTAAACTTGTACTAATAGGAGAACGCTAATTTTCACATGAGCACCTGCTAGCGTAGTCATGCATTCACTATTAACCAGGGGATTTGGTCCTCATTTTTTAAAGGGCAAAACATGTTGCCCATCTGTGGTAAATGGCTGCCTTTGACTTGACATGGGGGTTATTTTTTCTGTTTCACAGCTACAACCTAATATCTGAAACTCCACATGAAAAAGTCAAGGTTCCACAGTGTACTAACCAGAAGGCTCAGAATAGTGACTTCCATCAGAATTCTTGCCTAAACCAAATCAGGACCCTTCTTTCCCAACCCTCTCCAGAATGTGTGAGCCTCTCTGTTTAAGGTTCTTTCTGAGGTCACCTGGACAGACATTACAGTAATTGCCCCACGGGTTCAACAGGCATGTGCACCAGCTCATTGCACTTCCAGCCAGTGGGTATTATAGATATGACTGCAGATGCTTGGTTGATACTGTATAATAAGGATATCACCAACACACATTTAGCTCTGGCACGATCACTAACTAATTCTTCCCTTATTGTCATGCGTTGTATTACAAACATTGGTGCAGAGGCAGCAAGCCTGTCAGGAGGCTCACTGACTGAGTGCCACATAGAGGTGTTGCACAGTTAGTATGATCCACAAGAGTGCCACTTGAAAGGGGAAAATATGGGGCTTGGGCCCCCCCCCCCGAAGTTGTATGCAGTCACTCACTGCACCTGCCCACGGGGGATTCTTTGTACCCCTTTGAAATGCAGGCCAGATTGCCATCTGCAAAGTGAAAGCCAGACCGGCAGCTTCAAACAGCTGGTCCGCCTACGCTGGGAACAGGGCATTCAGTATAATAAGGTGCACTGTCCCAGCCTGCACTCAGTGAACCCCATTATGAGTGTGTCGCAAATAGGATGGTCAGTGCACCCTCTTTGCGGTATTGGCTCCGGCGTTCTTATCAGACATTCCAATTTCCATGTTGGCCCATATCAGGTACATAGCCATGGTCACCAGATTTCTCGACCTCCACATAATACAAAGTATGACTTTAACATTTTTTTAAAGGCTAGGTCTTCTACATATGTGCTTTAGTTTAAACATTAGGTCAGTGGTTCTTAACTTCTGTGGGCCCCACTCCTAATCATTACTCTAATCCGAGGACCCCCACTGAATCATTATTAGAATCTGGGAAACCCCCAATGATTCATTATTGGAGGTTGTATCCCACATAAGCAGGTTGAACCACAAAATAATACAGAAAAATACAGAAACAAGCATTCATCAAACAAATACACAAATGATAAAATATTATATTTAATTCCCAAACAAATATTTTAAAAAATCAACATTTTCATTTTAATCAGATGGATGGGGCTTTTCTAAATTCAATTGAGGCCTCTCATCATCCATACTATATTCTGCTTCATGCATTTTCACTGGCACCATGAATTAACCTGAAGACTTCAACCTAATTTTTAGCCGCCATTTGCAAATTCTTTGACATTTACTTAAAGTGTTTAAATCTTTAATTGTACATTTTGCTTATTTATGTACATGCACTTTAATAATCGTTAATGTTATTTAATTTTCTAAGCAGCTGTGGACCCCATGAGTAGGCGTTGTGGACTGCTAGGAGTCCCTGGACCACAGGTTAAGAACCACTGCATTAGTTTATACACATTAAGTCACATTTATTGAAAATAATAGTTTCCGAAAATACTTCACTAGGGATGGTTGAGTGGTAGGAGCTCGGTGCCTTGGCCTGGCTCTGTTTTAGTCTGGTGACCTCTATAGTGCAAGAGCCATTCTTGACATTAGGCCTGGGTCAGGCAGGAGCCTTGCTTAACTTGCCAGCCTCTACTTAAGAGGTGTAGCTACCATTGATGCAGGAGGTGCAGGGGTACAGGAGCTGGAACCAGTGCCTAATTTGTCAATAAAAACGTGCCGGTGCCCAACTTCTCTAAAACAGGCGGCTGCTGCAATTACATGTGTGAGCGTGGAATACCGAGGCAACCTAATCCTGAAGCCATATCAGGCCTCTTTAACCCGTTACAGCTACTCCCTGCCCCTTCAGCTCACTCTTGCAGCCTTCTGACTTCTCCCTTCGTGAAGCTTTTTCGCTTTTCTTTTCCTCTGTCTTTCCCATATGTGTCTTGTGCTCACAGTAAACGCTTGAGGCAGAACAAAAACAAGTGCCTGTGCTCTGCACCGGAAACCACTGGCTCAAATTAAGCACTGGGTGTGAAACAGCACCTGCTGCACCAGAATTCTGAGCAACCCATTGAACTCCAATAATTGCTGTATCTACTACCCCAACAGCAGTCAAAGAGAGCATTTTCCTTGCTTGCAACGGATCCTGTGGCTTTCTTGATACGTTACTGCTCTACTTAAGAGGTGCTCACGGTTGGTAAGGACATTACTTTCAGGGGAGTTTAGGCACAGCTTTCTCCTCCCACCTCCAAACGTGAATGCGTTCAGAGGTGTTCTGACTAAATGTGTGACAATAAAATGCTGCTATGCCACAGCAGATGCCAGGTTGAAGGGCATTGGGTGAGCAACCAATTAGCACTCAGGGACTTCCTCTTCCAAGATGTTTCTGATATCTGGCAGAAGGAGGCATCGTGCTCTGTGCCATAGAGCCAGTCACCCAAATGACTCACCATAAACCACTCCTTCCGTGAGATGCAATGGCACAATATGAGAAGGATTTATCCATAGAAACCCCAGCCTTCTGTTACATGACTAACTCTGCCCCAGTTATGCCCATCTTCTAGAGACACTGGCGTACTATGGCTGATCCTGCCCCCGCCACACTGGTGTTCTTTAGGGAATGTTGTAGGTCGAAAAAGCGCTATTGAATCACACTAATGATATAAATGTTCTAAACAAATCCATGTAACATAACAAGTAACTGACCCTGCCCCAGCTATATGAGCCTTCTAGAGCTATAGGCCTCACACCTGACTGAATCTTTAGGTGCCATTGGAAAACACTAACAGAAATGTAATATGCATTAGGGGTGGGCATAACTTGCATAATTTTGTATTGCACAGTCATGCAGAATTGCCTATAATTCTGCCAGAGTACGCAAGAAGAGTAATTCTCCATTTAGCGCTATTTTCTTTGAGCAAAAAGGCTTCATGTATCCAAAATGGACACAAGGATGCAGTTTGTGCTAAGAAATACCGCTAATTGCAACAGAACGTGAAGAGCAGCGTGAGCAGCCACTTACTCTCCTTGATGTGCTATCGCAGGAGGATTTCTTGCTCCAAATGGGTCTTAATTACACGAGTGGGCATAATCACGTTACTATTGGTAACTCTGGGGGTCATTCTGACCTTGGCGGTCTTTTCTCAAGACCGCTGAGTTACCGCCGCGGTGAAGACCGCCGACCGCGGCGGTATGCCGCTGTGCGCATTCTGACCGCTGGGAGCGTTCCGCCGGAAAACCGCCAGCAGCCACACTGGCGGTCGGCGGGAAAGTGGAGACTGGTCAACCTCCACCGCCACGCCAGCAGAACACCGCCCACAGAATTACGACCCACATTTCTGTGTGACGGTCTTCTGTTGGCGGTCTTCTGTTGGCGGTCACCTCCCCATGGCTCCTGTCACCTCCCGGAGGACCAACGCACAAGGTAAGTTGATCGTCCGTGAGGGGAGGGGGTGGGGGGGTGTTGTGTGATGTGTGCGTGCATGGGGGTGTGCGTGTGAGTGTGTAGAGGGGGTGTGTGAGTGCGTGCATGCGGGCGGGGAGTGCTGCTGTGCCTATGGGCAATGTGTGTAGTTCGGCGGGTGCGCATGTCGGCATGTATGTGTGCGGGTATGTGTCCCCGTTGTGTATGTGTGTGTGTAGGGGGTGTCTATATGTGCATGTTGGGGGTGTGTGCATGTCGGGGGGCGTGTATGTGCATGTCGGGGTGGGGGTGGGGAGGGGGTTCGTACCACCTCTGGGGGGTGGCAGGGGGGTGGAGGGTGTGGGGGGAGGACTCGGGGGGGCAGTGGGGGGTGGGGGAGACCCCTATCAGTGCCAGGGAAGGAATTCCCTGGCCCCGATAGTGCCTACCGCCATGGTTCGCATGGCGGTTCCCGAACACCAGAAACCGCGGCGGTGAGCAGGGTCATGATACCGTTGGCGGTCTTGGGTCGACCGCCGGACCGGAGTGCGCAGACTCCAGCCCGTCGGTCATGACCGCCGTGGCTGTCGGAGTGGGGAAGTGGCGGTCGGTCGCGGCGGTGACCGCCGCGGTCAGAATGCCATTTTTAATACCGCCGGTCTGTTCGCGGTCCGACCGCCGCCTCTCCGCCGACCGCCAAGGTCAGAATGAGGGCCTCTGTGTTGAGTAATGCAGAATTACTGAAATCACTCCAATTACTCTGGCATACAACTGCACAGAGGTGTTGCCAATAACTGTGCAGCAGGTGCACTAGCTCCAGAGCCCAGCAAGTGAGGGTCCCACTGTACCCCAATTAATGGTTGTTTTTTGCTACAAACCCAATGGACTCTGGGCAAGGGGGCGAATTCATTGATTGCCTTGCGGCTCATGGCACCCTTGGTAGGCCACTGCAAATGCGCATAACATAACATGCAATTGACTCTGCCCGAGCTACGTAAGCCTTGCAGAGGCAGCGAACAAACGTGTCTGATAACTGACACTAGGCTGCCATAGATAGTTGTGCTACGTGAAAGTGTTACAAGACCACACTAATGGTAAGTATATGCTACACAAATGTAAACAACATAACATGGAACTGACTGTGCCCCAGCTATATCGGCTATCCAGACGAACTGACCTAACAAGAGAGTGATTCTTCCCCTGCCGCACTAGCCTCAAGAGGTACTATTGTGTCATGCAATTGACCCTGGGCCTACAACACCAGCCTGTTGGAAACATTCATGAGGTATAACTGACCCTGCCCCACATGCACCAGCCTCCAGGTGCACAACAAGTTCAATCCCATCACTAGAACGCTGATGACACTATACGGTCTGCGCCTACTATCCGGAATAGTCTTTATGTGGGACAAGGCTGTCATTCATTACCCAGCTGAGTACCTAGCAGATTAACCCGCTACCTTGGGCCCCACCTCTGCCACCACGAATCATTGCTTGCCCATCTGGTACGACAAAATCACAACAGCTGTAAATAACCCGCTGTAAGCTTCTTCCAAGAGTGTGGAATAAGCCCCGCCACCTTCCATTCAGACTCACACTTACATCCTACCGTTCAGATAAGAGCTCGAGACTTCCTTCTTCAAGTTCCTTCTTCAAGGAGAACTCAATGCAGCACATTTAAAATTCTGCCTGCACGTTACCTGAATGCTAAATACATTTAGGCAGAAGTACATATCTGTTATTTACAGTGCTTAGAAACGATGGAGAAAAATCCTAAAAAGGTATTGCTGTTGAATGGAGCTCTGCGGTAGATACGTACCAATGATAAGGTAAGCATTGGCAAATGTATGCAAGTTCTTATTCATTCATCGTCTTCACTCTGTGTTCTGTCTCGATACCACCACCCTAATTTTGTTTGCTCACCCTTCGTACACAGTCTCGAAATAAATTCATTGACTGACCCATTTCCACCCCCCACATGCTTTCAGAGGCGAGGGCCTGTTTTCGAACTGCCTGATTTCCCTGTAGTCCTGTTCACCTCTGTCAGGTCTCTCCGCTGGAAGTGAGACGGACCATTTCAAATCCATATCTCAGGTATTGATTTCTGTTTAGGTTTCCAGGGGCAGGTCATTAAAGCCCGTCATCCCATCGTCTTGTTTTTAATTGCTCCGTATTCTGCTGAGAGACACACAGGGCAGCCTTGATGTAATTGGACAATGCAATCCCATGGCGCTGTGCCACGGTAGGCCGCGGAGAGGGGCTGAGCGCAATTAAACATTCATGTAATATTGGCGGGGCTGGACACCTGGCACCGACCAGCCTCACACGGGGCCAGCTTCCCCAAAGCCTGGTCAGAATAGAGCTGCAGATTCCCTTTAACCATGGTCACAAGAATTATAGACGGAATCTGTAGCAGGAGGAGCGGCATAGGTGGGGGTGGGGTGGACACTAATGCAAAAAAAGCATTGGCATAGCCAATAGTTTTCACCTGTGGGACCTTATACGTATTTAGCCAAGCAGCACATTAAACCTTTATCAGAAATAAACTGTGTTTGGGACCTTCTAAATATTTAGCCATGCAACATATTAAACCTGTGCCAGAAATAAACTTTGTGCATTCCTTCATACATTTATAATTAGCCTTTAGTGGTCAGAACACCCTCTAGAGGGCACCACAATAAAAATAGCATTTGGAAGAAACATGGTCATGTGACCATATAGTTAGTCCCCAGAGGGAATAACCACATGAAAAGAGAAGAGTAGAGAGCATTGCAATGAAACCATATAATCAGCCCCTAGAGGTCAGTCAAAGCTTGCAGGGGTTAAAAGGGGCAGGTGGCGTGTGGCGGGCGGGGACTGGGAGAGTAATAATAAAATTAAAATTAAAAATTAAAAATTAAAAACCTACCTGCGCGGCGCTCCTCCGTCCCCTCAGCAGGCAGCACAGGCTCCCAGCCTGCCCTGCAGCCAATCCTGACTCTGCTCAAAGCAGCATTATGATTGGCCGGAGCACCCAACCAGCGCCGTACCATAACTGATACTCATGTAAAGCGCACCAGTCTTACGATCGACTTAGCACTATATAAATAAATAAGAAAGATGCTAAAGGAAGAAACAACAAACCACCTCGAGCTGGAAGTAGAGAGGAAAAAGAAACTATAGAGCACCACAATAAAAATAGCACTTGGAAGAAGCATGGTCATGTAACCGTATAATCAGCCCCTAGAGAGCATAACCACATGAAAAGAAAAGAGCAAAGAACATGGCAGTGTAACCATATAAAAAAGCCCCTAGAGAGCATAGTGCATTACACGTTTTGAAGCCTAGCAGGCCTGCTAAAATATTATTACAAACAAGGCCCTTAGAACACAAACTACTCCCAGCTGTAAAGCAAAAGCTCCAGCCAAGGGAGAGCTTAAAAAGACATTGAATGGTGGAAGAGGTTATGATTTAGGGCCCCTCCAACCTAATGTGGGGACCCAGAAGATGAGCTAGACAGGGCATGCCGTGCTGAACATTATGGTGGCAGTCCTATTGTCCTAGAACCATCACAGGCTGAGTTATGGGCAAAAATGTGTTGTAAAAGGAATGTCTGACAAAGCATTAAGGGACTAGTTTCCCGAGTGCAGTGAATATTGTAGTATCAGGTCTCCCCCTGTGCGGGGAGAGCTGTGTTGATGGTTTCCATTGTGTTTTTTTCTATTTAAAAGGCACCAGTTTGTATATTTTTCAACTGCTAAACTTGAGAAGAATTTAGGAATAGGGCTGCAAATTTAATCGGTGCTCATGTAAAGCGTTCCAATCTTCTGGTCGTGTTCACGCTATATAAATAAATAAAACAGAATCCCCCTCCAGCTTGCAGCCTTTGCCGGGTGCAGACACACGAAGAAACAACGAGATGCCAGAGAAAGAAACAACATACTGTAAGCGCGAGACGGAGAGGCAAAAGAAAAAAGTAGTGCACCGGCATTAAGGCATACGGCCGATCATGCAATAATCCATGTAAGAGGGTCAGTCTCCATGGCAGGAACTAAACAGCCTCTAGGCTGGACAAACATAAAGCATTTACCTAACAAATCAAAGGAATTTTGAAAGGCAGGCCAAGGAACAAATGGAATTGATGGGTGTGTGATGGGCGTGGTGACAGCCCACAAAATACATTACAGCATGTCGAGAGACTGTGCATGTCCGCTGCCTAGGCTGGACCTAAAAACAAGAATCTTTGGCCTCACCGTCCCCTCGTTGGCTAGTAAAAGACAGCTAAGATGGAGTGGACTCCTTACATTGTGGGGCCTGGTGCCAATGCATCTACTTCACTAATGTAAACTACACTCCTGAAAGGCAGACATGAAGTAATGTCATGTGCATCTTGATGTTGGCAGGAAAGCTCAAAGCTGCTTCACAGCTTTCACATCCTGTACTTTTTATCAATCTACTATGGCAGTTTCCAACATTCTGGCATGTCTCATGGTCCATAATTAAAGGGAAGACCAAGTATCAGCTCCAGGACTCCCTAGTAGAGCCTAAGAGTGTTCCTGGGAGAAGGCTTGCCTGAAAAGTGTGCCACCCTGCTTGTCCGTGAGAAAGCACCATCTCTTCATTAATTCTTCGACCTCTGCATGGTTGGTGAAATTTATAATTGGATGCACATGATCTCCTTTTGATGTTTCCTCTTGGGTGAGATGCTGGGGGGTTGCAAGCCCAAGAGCACCTGATGTTGGAATGTCCATTATTATCCAAGAAGCTGCAAGGGCCTTCGCCTTGCTAGCCTTAGGGTCATGGCGTCTTCGGTTCCCCACTTCCTCACATCCTGTAATAGGGGTCAACACATGTTTTAAAATGCACAAACGTGTTTTTACAAGAGTTTGTAAAATTAAAGGAATTGTATTCTGAGATCCTGAATTTTGAGAAGGTGGGGTCTTACACATTCTGGTCTCTGAAAAGAGAGCTTTTGCATAGGCTCTGGCCTCAGGAAGGTGAGCTATCTTGCAGGCATTTGACCTAAGACAGAAGACCTAGCTTTCAGGCCCTAACATGAGCAGGCGAGCTCTCTTACAGGCTTTGACCTGAGGAAGGAGATCTATGTTACAGGCTTCTGGCATCAGACAGGAGAGCTATATTACAGGCTATGGGCCTCATTACAAGGTTGGCGGGCTGACCGTCTGCCCGCCACCCCCATGGAGAGGAGACCGCTGTGGAGCTGGCAGTCTCCCCCCAGGCCGATTACAACGTTTCCTCTGGGCTGTCCGGCGGAAACCTTTGAAATCAGAGGTCCCCACCGGTCAGGCCAGTGGAAACCGTGTGGCGGCCTTGGCCCCTCATGGAACCAGAGCCAATGTCGTCGTACAGAGGGTGCTCCCTGCACCCTCGGAATACACACTGTGTGCCGAAGCAGACAGCGTGCTTTTTGAGGGTGCTGGGAAGGGGGGGGGGGCCTGCGATGCCCTCAACATGGTTGTGGGCAGTGCAGGAACCCCCACTGTGTCCCCCAGCCATGGGTTTCCCACAGCCTTATCAGGGTTGGGGTCTCCGCAATGAAAAGGCTCATTGAAACTGGACTCCTGACCAACCCCAAGCGTTGGGACCCTTGTTCCTGGTGATGGTGGTAGTCCCCTGGATATTCCACCACCAAGGTCACCTGGGGTGCAGCGGTCTGACCGCTACCGAAAGATTGGCAGTCTCAAGACCGCCAGCCTCGTAATGAGGCCCTATGTCCTTAGGTAATAGAGCTGTCTTACAAACTTTGGCCTCAGAGAGGAGCCCTAAAATCAGTCAGGAGAACTGTCCTACAGGCTCTAGCCCCAGGTCAAAGAGCTATCATGCTTGTTTTGGTCTCACACAAGAGAGCTATGTTATAGGCCCCAACATCATCAGACAGGAGAGCTATCTTACAGACCCATGCCTCTGGCAGGACAGCTATCCTATGGGATTTGGTCTCAAACATGAGAGCTATATTACAGACTGTGTCCTCAAGCAGAAGAACTATCTTACAGGCAGTGACTTCAGACTGGAAAGCTGCCTTTCAGGCCATGGCTTCAGGCAGGAGAAATATCTTAGAGGTTCTGGCCTCAGACAGCAGAGTTGTCTTACAGGGCCTGACATCATGCAGGAGAGCTTTCCTATGGGCTTTGGCATCAGGAGTGAGAACAATATTACAGGCTCTGACTTCAGAAGGAGAGCGATCATACAGACTTTGTCCTTTGTCAAGATAGCTTTCTTCCAGGCTGTGGCCTCGGGTAAAAAGAGCTTTGTTAAAGGTTTTGTCCTTAGGCAGGGGAGTTATCTTAAACATTGTAGCCCTAAACAGGAGAGCTATGTTTAAAGTCCTGGCCTCACGCAAAAAGAGCTATCTTATATGATTTGGCCTCAAACAGGAGAACTTTCTTACATGCCCTGTAATCAGGCAAGACTGCTTTCTTACATGCTGTGGTCTCAAGCAGGAAAGCTCTGTTGCAGACTTTGAGCCTGATTTAGAGTTTTGCGGAGAAGGTTACACCATCACAAACACAACAGATATCCTCTCCACGGTATTACAATTCCATTATAGCCTATGGAACTTGTAATACTTTGGATGGGATATCTGTCACTTTTGTGATGAAGTAACCCAGCTGCCAAAATCTAAATCAGGCACTTTGTCCCCGGAACGGAGAGCTATCCTATGGACTGTGGCCTCAGGCAGGAGAGCTATCTTGCAGACTCTGTCCTCGTGCAGGGGGGCTACCTTACAATCTTTGGGCACAGACAGGAAAGCTATCTTTCAGGCCCTGAAATCTGCAGGTGAACTATCTTAGAGGCTTTGGTCTCAGAAAGGGGGGTTGTCTTACAGGCTTTGGCTTCAAAAAGGAGAGCTGTCATACAGGCTTTGATCTCAGAAAACAGAGCTACTGTACAGGCTTTGGTCACAGAAAGAAGTGTCTTACAGGGTTTGGGGCCATATGTACCAACACTTTTTTCCATAGACACAGAATGGGTAAAAACCTTTGCTACATCTGGCCTTTGGTCTCTGAAAAGAGAGCTATCTTACACACTTTGTCCACTTGCAGGAGAGCTATCTTGCAATATGTGGCTTCAGGCTGTAGTGTTATCTCTTGAGTGACGTAGAGCTGCAGATCTGAGGTATAAGAGCGATAGATCAATAGGCTTGATCCTCAAATTGCAGCACCATCTCTCAGGTACACAGATGCTATGCGCTATCTTTGATGTTGCACAGATCTCACAGGTGCCATCATTTGGAAAGCATTGCTATATCTAGACTTGGGTGAAATTTAAATTAAGCTGTCTTAATTTGCGCATCTTCTGGTTTTTTTTGCAATATGCTTGTTACAGGAAGTTCCTTAAGTTATTCCATTACATAAAAATTTACAATGAAATGAGCCATTTCTGATAAAAATTTACTGGAAAAAGAGCAGAATGTGAGTGGCTGTTGTTGAGGTGCTTTGTTTAAGTGTGTCCTGGCACCACCAATTGAGGCAAGAATGTGTTTCACACTAAAATATAGCACAATGTGACAGATTTCTATTTTGCGTAATTATGCGTACAATGCTGAAATGTTGTGTAGTTAAACAAATGCAAATAGACAAACTTTGTACACCCTTAGCTACATCTCAGGTTTATCTAATCACAATTTGCTTAGGCCTTAGAGGAGTTATCACTCATGCACCACAGAATGTTCATTCTTTGGCTTTAAATCAGGATGCCACCCCCCATCCCAAATTAAGCCAAGTTTACCGATTTAGACCCTAGACAGCAGAACTACCCCTTGATATTCACAAAGTATGCAGATTCAGACCTGAACTTGCAGAGCTATATCCAGGTGAGCCAAAAAGTGACAAGCTCAGGTCAAAGATTGGAGAGTTATCTCGCAGTCTCAGGCCTAAGACAACAGAGCTATCTCTCAGGTTACACATACCCGATAGTCGGTGTCCTTAAACAGCAGATTTATCCATCAAGTCATGCCTCTTTTATATGACTGATTAAAGATATAATAAATCATCAGAGCGACTTAGTCACAGTCCCGTTCCAATTTACTGGCCACAGTTAACGTGGAAAGTCCTTCAATCAAAATGGATATTAGCGGAAGTTTCCACTAGAGGTTTCACCCAAAAAACCATTTCCTCTTTACAATGCACATTTGGGGAGAGCCACTCTTCACAAGGCCAAGACAGACATTTTTGTCAAAAAAAAGCCCACAGCTGTGGCGAAGTTCTTCACAAGGCCCAGGCAGCCATTTTGGGGAAACAGCCCAAAGCACTGGTGAAGAATTATACAATTTCTTAGTAAGCATGGTGGAAGCGCTAAATCTGCCGTATTTCACATTCTCTGACGAGCGGAATATCGGCCAGCAGCACTCGTAATCTGGCGGGAGGGCGAAAACCTTGCTAAGCAATCCCTCTGCTTGCGTCGCATGTGAATTTATTGAACGGAGCGGCAGGCGAAGGGAGACAGCGTTGCACTGCGGGTATTTACAGCTGAAGGTAATGGGCACTTATTCACAGCGATGTCAATCTCTCTGCCCTTTGGAGTGGCTCCCAGACAATAATCAAATCAGAAAACTGTTAAGGATGCATTTCCCGAGCACGCGCCGTGGGGGCTTCATATACTCTTTCCCTTAACTCTGCGTTCCCCCTGCTTCCCGCTCCAGAACTCTCTTCTTCTATTCATTGCCCATCTCCCAGGGCCGGGTGTGGAGGTGAGCGGGTTGGTGGGCCTCCGAAGTAAAGACAAGCAGCGCCGAGTCCAAACTGGGCCACCCCTCCAATTCATAAGACCCTCAGCCTCCCCATCTTTGCTAGAGGCAAAAGATAAGCAGACCTGACCCGAATCTTTAGTTCATGAAAACTCTCCTGTCTGGCCTTGTCTTGCAGACACTTCTAAGACACAGTTGCTTCAGCCCTCAGAATGGCTGGTCTTCTTCTGCACTACTTTGAGGGGAGATTTACAAACGTTTTGGCTGGGTTAACATCCCAAATGTGAAGCTAACCAGCATAAAATGTTTTTCCTAATTTACTTTCCAGTGCAAAACTGCACTGCTAAGCACTGCTTTGCGTTACTTAGCGCCAAGGGGGTGTTACATGAATGGTACATGGGTGCTCCCATGCAACTACCCATGCCTTTTGATAGAAACGCTTATCTACAAACAGTAGTAGACAGGGTTTTGTGCCAAACGTTAGTGCCTTTTGCAAGCAGGCGTAAAAAAGAGAAATATTTTCATTTCTCCTTTTCCGACTTTGGATGCATGCTGCATTGTGCAATGTGAGAAAAGTTTTAAAGTGTGTCTAAGCATATAGGACTCGGAAGCCGCCAGCAGGCCCTTACCCCAACACCGGTCATATACCAACTGACAAGACAATTATTTCTTTGGAAGAAGTATTTATTTTATATTCTTTCATTAAAATCAAATACCATTAATCAATTTATGCAAATCATTTCATGCAAATTACTCTTCAGGCCGCCGCACCAGTAAGAAGAAGGACAAGCCTTCGGGGGGGGCTCTTTTATGCCCCCCACTGGCTCGCGCCGGCCCAAACCGGTCCGGCTCGGTCGTCGGACCAACGTTCCCCCATCAATCAATCAATCAAAGAAATTTGTAGAGCACGCTACTCACCTGTGAGGGTCTCAAGGCGCTGGGGGGGGAGGCAGGGAGGGTCACTGGTCGAACAGCCAAGTCTTGAGGTTCTTTCTGAAGACCAATAGGTCTTTGGTTTTGCGAAGGTCGGTGGGGAGGGAGTTCCAGGTTTTGGGGGCGAGGTAGGAGAAAGACCTGCCTCCTGTGGTGGTGTGCTGGATGCGGGGGACTGTGGCTAGGGCGAGGTCGGATGATCGGAGGTTGCGTGTGGGAGTGTGGAGGTTTACTCTTTCATTGAGGTAGGTTGGGCCGGTGTTGTGGAGGGATTTGTGTGCGTGGATGAGGATCTTGAATGTGAATCTCTCGTCTATGGGGAGCCAGTGTAGGGATTTGAGGTGTGGTGAGATTCGTTCGTGTCGGGGGAGGCCAAGGACGAGGCGCGCAGCTTTGTTCTGGATTCTTTGGAGTTTGCGTTTCAGTTTGAGTGTGGTGCCGGCGTAGAGGGCGTTGCCGTAGTCCAGTCTGCTGCTGATGAGTGCGTGGGTGACTGTCTTTCTGGTTTCTGGGGGGATCCCTTTGAAGGATTTTTTTAGGATGCAGAGTGTGTGGAAGCTATGCGAGGCGTGCGAGCGGAAAGCCGCAGGCCAGCCCGCGCACAACTAGTGCGAGGGTCCGGCCCCTGGTGTCCCCGACCCCTATGGGGCCGCGTTCCCCCATGTTGGGGGGGGGCGCTTTTCCAGATTTTTGTACCGGAAAGGTCAGCCTTTCAGTACAAAACCTATGATAGACTCACGCACATACCCTTGCACTATAGTGCAAAAGTGTATGTGTGGTGCACAACAGCTACAGTTATCGCCGGTGCTAGGGAGAGGGGAGGAGAGTGCCATATCTGTACAGATATGGCGCTCTCCTGCTCCCTCCCTGTCACTCAGTGAAGCATTTTTCACTGCCGCACTGTGCTGCGTGACTCTTTGGTAAATCTGGGCCTGAGTGTCTTTAAATGCTTGTCTTTGACTTATCCGGTGCCTCTCCAGTAAGAATGCACAGAATGTCCTCTACCGTGTCTGCTCTCACGCACACCTCTAAATCCCTCACCTCTGCCCAGTACACTCATCTCTCCACCATCCCCTTCTCCCATCATCCTATTGCCTTTGAGACTCTTGACCACATCATACTCCCATTGTCTGAGCAAAGTTTGAACATCATGGGGGCACTTATTTCCTGACCACATTCCCACTTTAATGCCACTCCTGCTCTTTCGCTACGAGCTCCATCACATGTGCATTACTAGCGGGTGTTGCACAGATCTCTGGCAATAGCCCTTCCCTTTAGGGTGTTTACAGAAGTTCTCTCATTGACATTTTTCAAACAAATTAACTAGATGTTGCCTTCTGAGGCATAGCTAACAATAGTGAAAAAGGTGCAGTGGTCCCAGGGCCCAGGACTGAGAGGATCGCATTGCACCCCAAGTATAGCTACCTTTTTCCACCCAATCATTCGGACAGGTGCACATTTATATTGCCTGAATTAGGGTCAGTTGCACTCAAGTAACCTAATTCGAATCCCTTTTTTGGCATTTGACTGAAAGTAATTGGATTCTAGAAAAAACACCTAGGCCCCCATTAAGAGTTTGGAGGTCATTGGACCGCCATGTTGGAGATGACGGTTGCACCAGCGCGGGCCCGGCGGTATAGACCAACATATTACAAGTACTGGGAAGGCACCTGCAGAACAGTCAAGTTTCCGTCCGGACCGCCACTGTGGAAGGACCGCTGTTGCCGGCGGAAGCCCCCTTCAGGCCGGCGATGAGGGAGTTTCCACCCACCGTATTATGATGTTGCCCACTGCCAGGACTTCCGGCGCTGTGGAACTACCCCCAAAAACATGGCAGAAATGAACAACATGAAAGGAAGCACTCACATTCTGGAACAAACGCACTCCGTAGGGGCCATGGCACGCAAATTGCAAGTGTTTCCAATGCTCCTGCTGGCCATTGACGGCGATCCCGAATAGAGAACAGCCGTAAGTACCCCAGCGTAGCACACACTGGAGGGAAGGACATTAGTACACACACATATGCATAAAAGCACAGTCACCACACATACATGCACAAGAAAAGCCAGGACAAGCGATGTAGCAGCGACACCAACGGTGCTGTTTCAGATTAATATTATTTGTAAGGATAAAAGCGTAATGAATAAAACTATGTACAGAATGCCACAAGGGCCAGTGCATCACTGTCCAAATGTACCGGGCACACTGGGCATAAAAGGACTGCCAAACTTGACTCCTGACTGCAATGTGCAGACCTCCACGTCAGGGGCATCAATGGGGCATGCAGGCATCTCAGGGATGGGGGTGATGATAATGCTTAGGATGAGGGGCCCATTCTCCTGTCACCAGGCTTCCCCTCCTTACTGTCCCACTTACGGGGGGACACCTTAGCCTTGCCCCGCTTACCCGCCTTCTTGGGTAGCACGTCAGTGGAGCCCACAACAGCAGGGGAGCCAGATAGAGTGCTGGAGGGAGGTGTGAATGGCAGGTGCACCTGTAGTGGCAGCACTGCAGACTGCTGTCTTCTGGGCATGGCTTAGCCAAGAGGAGGACAGTGAGGTGGAAGGCACTGGTCTAGCTAGGGTAGCAGTGCATTTGGGGGGAACAGGAACTGGACCCGGGGACGAGAACAGGGAAAACTCATGGAGGAAGAGGAGGAGACACATGGAGATGGCAGGGGGGAAGTATGAGTAAATGTTGGGGTGGTGTCTGCAGGTAGGGTGGATATGCTGCATGTGGTTGTAGTGACTGTTGTGGTGCGTGCAGATGTGGTGTATGGGGTGCATGCATGGGGGTCTGCTGTTGTGGTTATGGTGGTAGTGACGGAACATGTGTCTGGATCTGGGAGTGATGATGTGGTGTCTGCATGTGTGAGTGGCGAAGTGACTGTGAGAGGTGAGGAGGTGGGGCAGTCAGTGTAGTGACTGGATGTTGTTGTGTGTGCGTCTGAATGGTGTCTGTGTGCATGGCGGTGGTGGCCTCTGTGGTGCATGTGATGGTCCTTGTGCTCTGGGTCTTTTGGAGGGGATGCATGCTGGAATGAAAGTGTGCTTTGGATGGGAAATGGGAGAGGGATGTGGGAGGGGGACGGAAGAAGAAGGAACACTGGCTGCCGTCAAAGAGGAGGCCAGAGCCTGAAACGATCTCTGAAAGGCAGACAGGGCACCGTGAATGCCTTCTAGGAACGCACTGGACTATTGCATCTGGGATGGCATTCACAATGGTCATCTGCCCAACAGAGATGGACCTCAGGAGGTCACTAGCTTCCGTATTGAGGGCAGCAGGGTTGACTGGGGCAGGGGCAGAGGTGCCTGCGGCGAAGGAGATGCTCACCATCCTGGGTGAGCGGGCACAGGCAAATGGGTAGGGAGAACCAGGGAGGGTAAGCTGGTAAGGGTGGTGGCGGACATCAATGGTGCAGGCATAGGGCCTGAAGGTTCCGCTACCACCAGGGAGTCACCATCGGAGGTAAAATTGGATGGTGGTGTAGTTTATCCTGTCTCCCCGTGGTGCTCCCCTCACCCTCCGTCCCACTGGTCCCCTCAGCTCCACTGGTATCAGCCTCCTGATGCAGCCTCCCCACTCACCTGCACCCCTTCTCCTCCACCAGATGATGCTGATGCACACAAAGACAGAGGAGAACAGGGAGGGAGGGTGGTACAGTGACAGACAGGGTGGTAGAAAGAGAGGGAGCAAATGGTCAATGCCAGCACAACAGCCCCACATAACTCACTACAACATACTCCAATGCCATGTCATGACCTGCCATGCCTTCACTCACACATGCAACTCCAATAGCAGCCCATGCGTGTCACCTCTGTCATGCACATTAATTTCACTCATGCTGACACACATCCAATCCTGCACAGGATGAAAGCGATACCCTTAACACATGGTGGAACCAGCCCATTGGACCATGTCTCCTCACGATCACACGACCCAAAGTATATACTCTACGGGCATTTGGAGGCATTCTTGCACAGCCACATAACCCATGCACATCTAGCTGTGTGATGTGCAACCTAGGATTACGCAAACTACACATACGGCACATGCCAGCAGACAGCAAATAGGGATATGGCCCCAGCAAGACAGTTTGGACAGTTGGTAGTACAATGTGTGTGAACTCCAGATGCAGGATCCCTATCCACCTCAAATACCCAGCTCATCTGCTTCACAGTTGCCATGTCATCGATACTCCTTAGCAGTTAAATTTACCTTAACTCACATCCTGCACTGCAGCTTCACACATGGATGTAGCACATCTGACCTCAATATGTCCCAGGCCTAGTTAAAAAATAGCCACCTACCACACATTCCACTGCCTTCACACACTGCACAGACTGCACCTATCACACTCACCACATGACCTGAGTATGAATGTGGACTCACCCCCTTGTGGCTGCGGGGCTGTCCTCAAGCGCCCATCCACCTCAGGGTACACCACCGCCAACATGCAGGACATCAGGGGAGGGTCAGGATCCGACGTGCACCCCTCCCTCATTGGGAGGACGTTCCCAGCTGGACCTCACCGGTCTTCAGCACCCAGCATCTCAGGTCCTTCCACTGCTTCCTGCAGTGGGTGCTCCACCGAGCATGGACGCCCATGGTCCGCACTTGCTTGACGATGGCATGCCAAATCCCCTTCTTCTGATGGGCGCTCACCTGCAGGGATGACACAGAGAATAGGAGACAGTGATGTAGCGTGGCATCTGAGGGACTGCACTGGACACAGCACATCTCATGGACATGAGCACATGCAATATTCTAGTTGGCCTCATAGCCCTCAGCTAGGCCCTTCCACAAAGTCACTCATCCTCTTCCCATGACCCCTGTCCACATCCGTATTCACTCACACACAGTACAATCATTGTGGACTCACCACTCACCTGCTCCCCTGGTACCCCATATAACTGGGCATAGAGGGGTAGGACACCCTCCACTGACTTCTCTAGTTCTTCCTGTGAGAAGGCTGGGGCCCCATCCCCTGCAGCACGTGGCATCTTGGCTACCAGTGGCAGAACACAGCAGCACACGCTGGAGGGCTTCATCGCACGAGTGCCAGGAGTCAAGTGAACATGAGCACATTAAATGGCGGTCACGGCCACCGCGAACAGCACCGTCAGTGCCGGTGGGGATCGCCATTGGCTCATGTCTTCCATAGACCATGTTAACCAATGAGGATTTGAACGGCGGTTGCGCCCGCCTACCACCATGATGTCTCACGCCGGCGGGATTTGCTCACTTTCATCTGTCCGGTGCCCGCACGACAAGGGGCTGCCATTTTACAGCTACAATGTGTATAGAGGGGGTTCATGGGGTGGGGCATGGATGTTTAACAGTGAACTGTGCACAGCTCCACTGCGTCGACACAGTCCTCAATGCACAGTATAATTGCCACTCCCTCTTATTTGCAGGTACGGTGGAAGAATGATGGTAAGAAATGCACCCATCTATAGGCCCCAGGTCGATCTTGCCACCCTTGAGGAGCGGCACGTCATCCAGTGCTATCGGCTGAACCATCAGACCATAATGGAGCTTGTGAGCTTATTGGAGCCAGATCTGCGGCCTGCTATATATCATCCGAATGCCATCACATCCATCGTACAGGTGTTGGCAGTCCTCCACTTCCTTGCCTCAGGGTCCTTCCAAATTACAGTGGGCTGGGCTGCCGGAACGTCCCAGCCCATGCTTAGCCACATCTTGAAGTACGTCTTATGTGCCCTACTGAAACACATGAGCAGCTACATCAGGTTTCCCCAATGTAACGATTTGCCCACTGTGAAAGCAGCCTTCTACGCTGTTGCACATGTGCCACATGTGATCGGGGCTATTGATGGGACCCAGGTTGCCCTGGTGCCACCCAGGAGGAGTGAACAGGTGTTTAGGAACCCTAAGAAATACTACTCTACCAATGTTCAGGTGGTATGTCTCGCAGACCACTACATCACACAAGTGACTGCCCAGTTTCCAGGTTCAGTGCATGATGCCTACATTCTGCGGAATAGCAGCATCCAACACCAGATGGCAGCACTGCAAAGGGATCGTCCTTGGTTCATTGGTATGTAACGTGCCATATGTGTGTCTCTCTATTTTGCACACTCTACACCACCTTCCAGTTTTACCTACAGTTTCCAATATGCCTATTACCTCTGTGCACACAGGTGACTCTGGTTATCCCAACCTGCAATGGCTACTGACACCTCTAAGGCATCCGACTAAAGCATCAGAAAACCGTTTCAGTGAGGCCCATGGTAGAACCCTACTGGTTATTGACGCACCTTCAGAGTGCTGAAAGCCAGATTCTGGTGCCTGCACCTCACTGGAGGGGCCCTATTGTACAGACCAGCAAAAGTGTGCCAGATCATTGTAGCGTTCTGCATGTTATACAATTTGGCTCTCAGACGTCACATCCCATGACTGGATGCTGAGGAGGGTGCAGCTGTGCCAGTGGCTGATGAAGGGGACATTGGGAGTGATGAGGAGGAGGATGACAAGGATGCCGCTGATGCCAGAGCATAGCTGATACAACAGTACTTTCACTGACATACAGGTGTGTGTAACAGCCATGCAAGTAACCAGTTGCAATCTCTGCAGTGTGCACTGCAGCTACCAGGATTGTGTGTTCAATGTGGGCACTGGGTGTACACATTACTTTGCTTGTGCTGCTGATTAACAGTATTGCTGAACTTGTCAATGATTGATCCCCCTCCTGGCACTATCAATACATTGGAAGGACAATGGTCTGGCTGTTACACATGCCAGGGCTCTACATTTTGTACTCATGGTCAATAGAGACTCACTGTGTTCAAAGGTGTTTATTATGATTTAACATGTGGAAGGGCTGATGAGTGGGGTCATGGCGAGTGGGATCATCAGAGCAGTTAGCCCACCTTTGGGAAGTTGAAGGCCAGTATGATGGCCATTGGAAAACAGGGTTCTGACAGTGAACAGTCAACAGGGTGTCGCTGTGATGCACAAGGGGGTATGTCCAGAAGCGGGTCACTTCCTGGCAGTGGTCTTGGCATCAGTGCAGGCTGGTTATCTGGTTGGACGTCCTTGCTTTGCGTGGGAGGTCCTCAGTTACAGGGGAAGGGGTGCTGGTGTCGTGCATGTCCTGTGGCTGGGCCTGCATTCCACTGGCTGCGGCTGACATGGATGGCCCAGAAGTGTTCAGGCTGATAGTAGGGGCCTGCTGGTGGGAGGTAGACTGACACAAGATGGTGGTTAGGTCTACCAGTATCCCTGCTATTGAGGCCATGGTGGCATTGTGGGTCTGCCACTGCTACATGGCCTCCTGATGGCTCTCCCTCTGTAGCCTCTGGGTCTCCTGCAAGGTAACAAGGATCTGGGCCATGGTGTCCTGGGTTTGGTGGTACGCACCCAGGACTTAAGTGAGGGGCTCCTGGCCAGTCTTCTGTCATTGATGCCCCTTCCCTTCGACCACAGTTCCCCTTCTCTAGCCCTGGCCCCCTGTGCCTCTGGCAGAGTGTGCCCACTCCAAGTAGCACCAGGGCCATCATTGTCTGACTCTGGCCCCCGTACTGTGGGGCATACCTCTAATTGATTGGTCCCTGAGGCACAGGTTTGGAGACGAGGGGCTAGCTGAGGTGTTGTAGCCACATGGGAGGGTGAGTCCGGGGTACCCAGGTTGGGGCTGCTGAGGGTGGACTGGCCATTCGCCCCAGATGGACCAGGCAAATCATTGTCCTCCAGACATCCACTGGGGCCTTCATCATGGGGAGGGCTGCCTGACTCTGGCATCCTCTGCTGGGTGGCAGTAGCAAGGTGAGCTGTGGATGGAAAGGGTGAGAGTTACTACATGGATATGTTGTTGTGGTGTCATGGTGTGCTGCTTGCAGTGGGTGGATTGGTTACCCAGAAATGGCAATGGCATTTGCAGGAATGCAGACACTGCATGGTGTATGGGCTTTGGGCATTGCTTGGCATTTCATTTGTGGTCGTGGGTTTGCTGTTTTACATTGCTGTAATTGCCATAGATAGTGAGGCGTTGTTGGCTAGCAGTCAGGGTGGGCGGTGCGATGGTTGTCCATGCACGTGCTCCATTGTGAGTTGTGAGTGTGACTCGGATCTGGCGTGCATAGTAATGGATTTGTGGGAGTGGTAGAGGAGGAGGTTGTGAAGGTTTGGCGTGCATTGTGGAGGGTGTGTGTGTTTGATTGGAGGGAGTGGGAAGGTGGGGCAATAGTGGGGGGTGCATTCTTGTGGTTTGTGATGGCATGGGGAGTGGTGGGTGGTTGAGAGGCATGCAAGACTGGAGTGGTTAGTACTCAGGAGGGGAGTTGTCTCCTTCCCTGAGTCAAGCCCTCTAATGATTTTAGTCAGGCCCTCCGGATGCATGATCTCCAAGACCTTCTCCTCCCAGGATGTCAAGTCAAGGGGAGGAGGTGGGAATCCACCCCCAGTCCTGTTGAGTGCGATGTTGTGCCTGGATGCCATGGAACGGACCTTCCCTCTGAGGTCGTTCCATCGCTTCCTGATATCCTCCCTTGTGCTTGGGTAGCTGCCTACTGCGTTGACCCTTTCGACAATGGTCCGCCATAGCTCTGCCGCTGGACTTGTGCTCCCATCAGTTGTGGCTCTTCTCTGACGATCTCATCCACCATAGCCCGCAACTCATTGTCAGTGAAGTGTGGGTGCTTGGGGCTTGACATGTTGTGGGCGGCGTGCTATGTGTGTGTGGTGCAGTGCGGGCAGATGGTTGTTGTGGGGATGCATGCAATGTGTCATATTTATGCTCAATGTGCAGTGGTTCATGGGTCGTTGGGTCTCTTGCTTGTGGTGATATTCGCAAAGGTTTGTGGGGATGTGAGGGTGTGTGTATTATAGTGTGGTGAACAAGTGTGTGTATGTGTTTCAGGTGTGGGGTACTCAGGCTGTCCAATCTGGTGTTGCCTGCTATTGGCGGTGATTTCCTGGCCCGCCGCAGTGAGCACCGCCAATGGTTTGCCGCCGTGCATGGCCAGCTGTGCTGACTTTCAACTCATAATATGGCAACCAGAATGGTGTTGGCGTGTTGTGGGCCCGGCGGATGGCCAGTCGCTCTTTCGCGTTTAGTGGCACTGGCGGTGTTGGATATCTGGCTGTCTTTCATCGGGTTGGTGTTTGTAACTCGTAATACGGCGGACACTATACCGCCAACATTGGCGGAATGGCGGCAGGATTTTGCATGGCGGTCTTGCCCGAGAACTGCCAAACTCGTAATGAAGGCCCCCTCAAACTCGTATGTTGGCTTCCGTCTTCTGACTACAAGCTGACGGTGGGATTGATTTTGGATTTGAACAACAATTCTTATGGTCTTGGCAAGGATAATTCAAATCAGCAGATAAAATATTCATTATCGAAGAAAAGCATACTTTTGTTTGGGATCGAGGGGTAATCATTGATTGTGAATCAGACACAGTGGAAAGAAAAGCATAAAATATTTATTATCTGGTGTTGTGAGGGTGCTACCTGAGAAAAATATGACTTTTGTCCTTATGATGACTCTTTAATGATTGATTCTTTTTGTGGGATCAAAACGTCAACATCAATTCTTGTAAATTATTCTTTATTGAGATTAGTAACTTCTGGACACCTAATTGAAGGGTTTCTTTTACAGATCACTCCATATACCCTTTTAACCAAAATTTGTATATATTGTAGATAACACTTGGCACCTTACTTATCTCACTAATCATGTTTCACTACACCATTATACTGGGAGCACCTGAATATGTTGAATCATGTTAATAATTAAATAAAATTATACTCAAATAAATTATTTCAACCTTGCAGGTATACAAGGTTTTTAAATTTGTGCCTTGGGAGTTAAAGGCTACACTTCCCCCTTGGGGTGAGAAACTTCTTGCTAAACTTTCTACAAGTGGCATTTTCATACTTGTGACTTAAAATTTGACTTTACCAATAAAGAAGGCATTTATTTACAATTTTCAGACACCAAACTACAGCTGTCTCCCTGCACCCAATAGAAAGTTATTACTTATTAAATGCAATAAGGAAACCCAAAGTTATCCTAATAAAAGAAGTATGTCTTGCAGTTGTGAACAATTGATTTAAGAGTTCTTCACTCCCAGGACATGTAAACTTAAAAGTACATACAAGTACATGTCCACCTTTTTACACATGCTGACCTATGTCATCTGGTTTGTTCAGAGCCTACACTAGGGGTGACGTAATCATTAAAAGGAAGGCTTGGCCCTAGCAAAATGTTGATTGTGCTAGGTCAAATTGGCAGTTTAAAACTCCACACACAGGGTGTAATGGCAGGCCTGAGACATGATTTTCAGGGCTACTTAAGTGTGTGGCACAATCAGTGCTGCAGGCCAACTAGTAGCATTCAATTTACATGGGGTACCACTTTATTAGGGACGTCAGTAAATTAAATGTGCCAACTGGTAATAAACTAATTGTAACATGTTTAGGGGAGAGAGCACAAACACTTGAGCACTGGTTAGCAGTAGTAAGGTACACAGTGTCCTAGGGCCAACAAAAATGTGAACTCAGCAAAAACAGGAGGGGTGAAGGCAAAAGGTTTGGGGAAAGACCACCCAAAGGTTGACAGGTCTAACAAGTTCCAAATTAATAGCAAAAACAATCTTGCTTGATCACTTCTTGACGTTGGGAAACGGACAAATATAAAACATTTGGATGCTTCCTAGAGGAAGGTAAGCATGATAATACTGATTCTGTTTCATAGCTCCTGGAGTTTCAAGGCACTTCCTCTTCCAAACACCTTAATCTTCCAAGCTAAAAATGTGGCTTTCTTAGAGTGGGTGGCCTTGTGGTTGGTAGGAATTTGTTTAAATTGGCATCTTTTTGTGTTGCTGACAGCTGGCTGGACCCTAGGTCAGAGGCTAATTAGGTGAAAAATACCACTTATATGGGAAACAATTGGGATGTTTCAGGATGGGTTAGTTGTCAGTGGAATCTCCGACTTTGTTTCTTTACATTACTTCTGACAGTACACCTGTTTGAGATGCACGAAAGAGGATGGTTACTGTTTAAAATACAGACATATTTAGAGGAGTAAGTAAATCAAAGCCAAACAGTCCTTATATTGTATTAAATGGGCAAAGAAGCAAAGACATGGATTCTATCTCTGGGGAAAATCCGGGACCTAGCTGCTAAAAGTGCAGCAAAAGCAGTGGCACCGGGCCAGAGCCCTGAGGGTCCCACTGAAACCTGATAACTGCTATATGTTGCTGCCCCAACAGCAGTCAAATGGGTTTCTCTCCTTTGTTTGACCAGGACCCATTACATCCTTGATGCTCTACTGGGGGAGGGGGTCGGAACACCCCTATGGCATTTTGGAACGACCGAAGCAAATCAGCCACAATAATGGATCAATGATGGAAGAATTGTCCGCCGTTGTTTATTATGAATTACATTCCAGAAGTAAAGTGAAATACGATCAGGTGCCTTGTGAATATTTTTCCAATGTTGTGACACAGTGATTGAGATGCGGTAAAAATAGAAAGTAATTTACTGAGATGAGTAATGCAGAGAGACGGAAAACAAAGGAATCATAACAAATCTTTGACTGCAGAAGAAGATGCGACAAAAAGAGATAAACAAAATATAAGACAAACGATGGGGGTCGGTCATTCCGTCCATGCAGTGAATGGGGAGCGAGAGGCAGAAATGGCGGCTGTTTAATGCCTCAGTACATGAAACTTCTAACTACTGTCAAGCATTTCACAGTCTCACTATACAAATGCGCTCTTCCGATCAATACAAAATAATAAAAGTGACAGATGCGACGCCTAATAGTCTGCTAAAGTAGAAGAGAGACAATAATGCCGCCAGATGGATTTTTCTTCCCTCCTGCGCACAGGAGCAGACAAGAAGTGTTTAATCTCTCAAGGAATGAAACCGGGCGTGTTTTCTCTCCAGCGTCTCATTTTTAGGTTGAGCATAGCAGTGCACAAGCTCTGCTTTTCCCACGTGTTGGTATGTATCTGGGCTTTTAACCGCGCCCACCGCACGCCCATCGCTATCATTCGTTCATGGGCTTGTCCTTCAAAAATCCTTTATTTTCGTTGGTAAAAGCTTTACGTTTGTCCCTCCTTGTGGCGGTTTAGTTACGCCTTGGACATCGCCCCTGTTACGTGACTAATTGCACTTTTACCGATACGTTTGACCGCAAGCGAACTTCTTTTTCCTTTGGTGTGCTGCTTCACGCTGATACCTCTTTGAATCAGCTCGCTTATGTGAAACTGTATTACTTTTCATTTTCAATTTATGTGGCAAGAAAAGTCCGGTTAGGAGTTTACGACGCTAATAGCGCTAACTCGAGCAAATGCAAGACCCACTGCATTGCAAATGCTTGTTTAATATATTGATTTACGCTGCCAATTGAAATAGGATACCCCTACATTGGCTTCAGGTGGGAAAATACCAACCAAGATGGCGCCACGTTTAATGGCTAGTAAGTGATTGCAGTCACAAAACAGTACCTGCATTTAGCATATTGTACCGAAAATCAGGCACACATTGTAAAAGGGGGGGGCGAGGGCGCTGCATTTTTGTACGGTCTGACTTGACTGTGCAGCTGTCGCAAAACTATTCTGCGATAATCACTAGAAGGGGGACTTTGGCTTCAACCATAAGTTGGAAGCCAGGAGTACATCGTTTGATGGGGCAGAATTTGTGTGCTTCCACAAAAAATGCTTGCCCTCCCCTCAGCTGTGATCATTTTTGTTTATTTATCCAACTGTCTGAGCTTGAAAATTCAGGGCAAACACATGAAAGTGTAAAACTAACAAAATGTTTCAAATGACTAGATAATTTAGGGTGTTTTTCTGTGGCAGCAACACAGATGGAAGGAGGGTAGTAATCAACCTACATGGATTTTTAGAGCTGACTTAGCAGTGCAATTGTCTGACCATTTAACCTACACCAATATTCTACTACAGTTCTTTTTTTCTTGTGACCATACAGCAGACCATCTGGTACTGCCAATTCTTGTTTTCCTATGTGGTAAGCAGATTGGATCATGTTAGGAATACACACAGTTTTGCATATCTGCTTCCACCTGCCACAGCTGAAAATACACGGTGCAAGTGGCCAAACACACTGCCCAAGGGTGTGGTTCGAGAGGGGAGGTACAACAGCGAAGGAGCTCTCCTTCAGTCTTAAGCTCTTGTCCCTACTAGGATTATTCTGTGCTACGGTGTGTAAGTATGGTTGGAATGATATGTCCATTGGAATGTGTAGCAGAAAAAAACACAACAGTGATAACAGGGTTTTTCACAAAAAAATGTAAAGGACAACAATTGGATGGGAGAGTGGTGATGACATATCACTCACCAGAAAGGTCACTCCCTAAAATAATGAACGAAGAAACTGTGTGTCTCCCTGTTGTCACTGTAGACCTGTTCTTTGAGTAGACACCTCAATGTGAAAATTGTGAAACTTTTGGAAAAAGTGCATTATGTCACCAGTAGCACAAGGACATACGACTTTCACCCATATCAGCAGTTTTATCTCTGAATCTGCTTGTAGTGGGCACCTTGCAGGCCATCAAACACAACACGTGGCATCTCCTAAGTGATCAATTGCAGACGTAGCAAAAGGCCTCTCCACAGATTGCAGGATAACACGGAACCAGCACAATGTCTCTGACAGCAAGTGACTCTCCTCCTAGCCAAGCCGACTCTCAGATACACTGATTTGTCTTGCAAGCATTCAGATTTTCTTATAGGAAACTCTACTTTGGGGTGAGAATGGAAACATTTCCATAGGAACAGTCTAATAGCTTGAAGGTGCCAAGAATCACACAGAAAATCATCAACAGGACTAAGACCGTGACCTCTGAACCTACAAAGTCTTTCTTGTTTGTCAGGTAGAAAGCCATAAACAGGGCGGGCTCTAGGGCAGTACAACCGGTGACACCACACCGGGCATTGTTTTTGAGTCGGCGTGCCATGTTTACAAGTATATTATGGCTTTAAAAGCACCTGCTGCTGCTGTTCCTTGCCTGTTATATGTATATAGGTGCACTGTTCCAAAAAAACAAAAAACCTAATAGTTATATTGGAAAGCAAGGGCGAGGTTGTGATTAATTTCAGGAGAGCCCTCAAGCACCCAATAGGGTGACAGATTTCATCATTGGGCTAACTCCTCGTCAGACCGGTGCTGCAATGTCTGGCGGGCCACCCAAAAATCAGGGTGGCACTCAACGGTTGGCCAATCGCCAAAAGGAGGTCTGGAACGAAAACTGACTGAAAAAGAAGAGTAAGTGAGAGAAGGAGAGTAGGAGAGAAGACTAAAATTAGCTCTGAACCTAAACCATCATTTTAATGAGTCAGAGACAAGGTAGAGGCCAAGATTAAAAAGTAAAAATGGGGAGTGTTGATGGGAATAATGTCCCACTACACTCTATTACAAAGGAAAGGTAGTATGCCTAATCCTGTCTAATGGTCAACATGTTTCGCGTCTTTTCTTGGTCACTAAGTGATCCCGTGACGCTTCTTCAGGACCCGGAAAAAAAAAACTACTTCTCCTATTCAACAAGAATTATCAAGTGCTAGAAAGTCACTTACAAATGGAAGACACAGTTTGTCAGAGTCAGTTGGTCAAACGGTCGCCCTGCATAGAATCGAAAAACAGGTAACAATTAGTGCCAGCGTGTAAACAGGCATAGAACAAGATGCAATCACAGTGAAAAGCACCCCCAACGTGTCGTAAGTGAAAATGAATAAAGGCTTACCATCCCATATTAGAGATTAGGCTTCCTAGGTCTGCGCAAGCATCAACCAATGAGATAGTGCTAAGTAAAAACAATATAACATGTAATAGCACACTAAAACAATCTGTACACAGTGATAAGTCATATGGGAGGTGTCCGAAACACCAAATGAAGAGAGTCACTTAATTCAGAGGTTGAATGGATTAGCATATGATGGTCAAACTTAGCCCTCATCAACCGATTATTAAAAAAAGTAAATAATTCTTAACAAGATATAATCTCAACCAAAATTGCAGGTATTGAAGCAAAGGGGAAGATGCCCACAACTCTGTGGCTAAAGGAGAGTCCTCTCCTAACAGAAAAACTGCAAAATAATGGTCCAATTCTAATGTACAATAAACCGGTCAACTACCAAAAACATATTGGTTCCTAGCCAAAAGTCGAGGCTCCGGAACGGTGTTGCCGTATATTTAAAGAAAACTCAAAACTCAAAATAAACATAAAAATAAACGGGGGCGGAAAACGAAGCTCCCGCAGCCCCGTGCTTACTTGCTCAATCCTTGGAGTCGCTGGAAACCTACCCCACGTCGCGCACCTGAAGACGTTAGGAAGGTGCTGCGGAGAGGTTTAAATGTGTTGAACGTAGATGCTCAAAGCGCGTCTACTCCCGGAAGCAAACAGCCGATTGCTCCGGATAACAGAAATACAAAGAGGACCCTGTTTCCGAGCCGTCAGCCATCTTGGAATAGGACTCATTATTTGGAATGGTCCATTTGAAGAAATAGACAATTTTACGGCCTGGGTCAACACCTTAGACCCATTTTTGAGATTTACTGCCCACTCGTCCCTGACACAAGTCTCTTTTCTGGACCTTGTGATCAAGATAGACAACGGCAAACTCATCACCAATACCTTCCGCAAAAGCACTGACCGCAACAGTTTGCTTTTGTATGATAGCCATCATCCGAAAGCCTTGCGGGACAACCTTCCTTTTGGTCAATTTCTCAGGTTACGTCGTAACTGTAGCTCAATCCAAACTTTTGACATTCAGTCCCGTGATCTGAAACAGAAACTCAGCAATCGACATTATCCTAAAAAGATCATTAATCCTGCCTATAAAAGAGCACGCAATAACCACAGAGATGCTCTATTGACACCAGTGCCTAGAGAATCAGAGAAACGACTGACATGTGTTTCCACGTTTACTCCACTGTCCAACTCCATCAAGAAACTTATTAACAAACATTGGAATATCCTACAGAGTGGCGGAACTCATATTCCAAGACCCTTGTTTGCCTTTAAAAGATCTGCCAATATACGAGATCTTATTATCCATACCCGCCCTCGCCTATCCAGTGATTCACATAAACAAACCACTTTGTGGAACTTGCCCCCGGTTAAAGGACATTATCCATGTGGCTCTTGTAACATTTGTCCTCTCACTAAACGCATAGACAGCATAGATCTTGATCACTTCGGGACATGGTATTTGAATAAATACACTAATTGTAATACGCGTCAATGTATATATTTGATCTCATGTCCGTGTGACTTGAAATATATTGGGATGACTACTCGCCCGGTAAAACTACGTATTAATGAACACCGGAGCAATATTAGATGCTCCCGCATCACTACAAAGCTTAGCTCACATTTTCTAGAAGCTAAACATGGCCCTGATGATATGTGGTGGATTGTATTACAGGTACCGAGACACGACAGTAACGATCCGAACTTTCTATTCAAAATTGAACAAAGATGGGTCTTTCGACTCAAGACCCATAAGGAAGGGCTAAATGATGATATTCCTTGGAATTCTCTAACACCTTAGCATGTGGGAGGGGTCCATTATGATGACTTGATAGGTATATTTATGTCTCACACTACCCAGCATCATAATTATCTTCTGAACATCAGTTGATTGGGAGTCCACAAGATAAGTGTGATTATATACCTTTTGATGAATGCACTTTCATTGAGCTTTGTTTTGCTGACTTTTTTCAGATACAATCTTTTCTAATTAGATGACTACCATTATGACACTACTGGTCATTTGTGCCCACTCTACCAGTTTTCATTATATTATATATACTTCTCATTTTGTCATAAGGAGTATTATTGCATATTTAGTTGATTTTTCCACCTTTGATTTTATTGTTACCTTGACTTGATTGACCTTCTTGCATTGGCTTTAAATACTTGTTAATGGCCAGTACATTATGCTGTGGTTTCACCCACTGAAGTCTAAGATGGCTGCTCAGTCCGTACAAGGGACCTTCCTCTGTTGCAGTGCCTCTGTATTGAATGGACTCTAATGTTTCCGCCTATTCCAAGATGGCCGACGGCTCGGAAACAGGGTCCTCTTTCTATTTCTATTATCCGGAGCAATCGGCTGTTTGCTTCCGGGAGTAGACGCGCTTTGAGCGTCTACGTTAAACACATTTAAACCTCTCCGTGGCACCTTCCTAACGTCTTCAGGTGCGCGACGCGGGGTAGGTTTCCCGCGACTCCAAGGATTGAGCAAGTAAGCGCGGGGCTGCAGGAGCTTCGTTTTCCGCCCCGTTTATTTTTATGTTTATTTTGAGTTTTGATTTTTCTTTAAATATACGGCAACACCGTTCCGGAGCCTTGACTTTTGGCTAGGAACCAATATGTTTTTGGTAGTTGACCGGTTTATTGTACATTAGAATTGGACCATTACTTTGCAGTTTTTCTGTTAGGAGAGGACTCTCCTTTAGCCACAGAGTTGTGGGCATCTGCCCCTTTGCTTCAATACCTGCAATTTTGGTTGAGATTATATCTTGTTAAGAATTATTTACTTTTTTTAATAATCAGTTGATGAGGGCTAAGTTTGACCATCATATGCTAATCCATTCAACCTCTGAATTAAGTGACTCTCTTCATGTGGTGTTTCGGACACCTCCCATATGACTTATCACTGTGTACAGATTGTTTTAGTGGGCTATTACATGTTATATTGTTTTTACTTAGCACTATCTCCTTGGTTGATGCTTGCGCAGACCTAGGAAGCCTAATCTCTAATATAAGATGGTAAGCCTTTATTCATTTTCACTTACGACACGTTGGGGGAGCTTTTCACGGGGATTGCATCTTGTTCTATGCCTGTTTACACGCTGGCACTAATTGTTACCTGTTTTTCGATTCTATGCAGGGTGACCGTTTGACCAACTGACTCTGACAAACTGTGTCTTCCATTTGTAAGTGACTTTCTAGTACTTGATAATTCTTGTTGAATAGGAGAAGTAGTTTATTTTTTCCGGGTCCTGAAGAAGCGTCACGGGATCACTTAGTGACCAAGAAAAGACGCGAAACATGTTGACCATTAGACAGGATTAGGCATACTACCTTTCCTTTGTAATAGAGTGTAGTGGGACATTATTCCCATCAACACTCCCCATTTTTACTTTTTAATCTTGGCCTCTACCTTGTCTCTGACTCATTAAAATGATGGTTTAGGTTCAGAGCTAATTTTAGTCTTCTCTCTTACTCTCCTTCTCTCACTTACTCTTCTTTTTCAGTCAGTTTTCGTTCCAGACCTCCTTTTGGCGATTGCCCAACGGTTGAGTGCCACCCTGATTTTTGGGTGGCCCATTAGACATTGCAGCACCGGTCTGACGAGGAGTTAGCCCAATGATGAAACCTGTCACCCTATTGGGTGCTTGAGGGCTCTCCTGAAATTAATCACAACCTCGCCCTTGCTTTCCAATATAACTATTAAGTTTTTTGTCTTTTTGGAACAGTGCACCTATATACATATAACAGGTTTATTTGGGAGACCGTGCACTGGACCAGCAATCTCCCTGTCCCTACCCTTGTATAATAAGTTTAGTACAGCTGTTCCTTGCCTCCAGCAATGTTCAGGCAACAATAAAAATGTCAAGGTAACTACGGTGATTAATGTTCTTCCTGGAGAGAGATGAGATTTGTCTAGTGGAAGGTTTGACTCATCATAAGGTAACTCAGAGGGTTAATATGCCTGCTTCAAAGAACGTGAACCATGCAGATCTGAAAGTGCACATCATGTAAATAGATAATTGGCTTATTGCTTTTGTCAGAAAGGTCATTTTGTTACCTGCAGTTTCTAAGTTAAAATCTTGATATAGAACAGTGAGCTATTAACTATCATCAAACAGATGCATGCAAACTGCAAAGTAAAGATTGGAGCGTT
Organism: Pleurodeles waltl; assembly: GCF_031143425.1. Classification (NCBI taxonomy): domain Eukaryota; kingdom Metazoa; phylum Chordata; class Amphibia; order Caudata; family Salamandridae; genus Pleurodeles; species Pleurodeles waltl. The sequence goes on along the minus strand of NC_090446.1, from coordinate 116,906,515 downwards.
GTGATTTTTTGCCCAGTCTTTCATTATCCTAATGTTGCAAAAAGGGTTAATTTAAGAAGAAATGAGTTCTTATTATTAATGAAAGCCCACCCAGCCACCCTGTAACAGTTTAAATTCTGAGTTTGTGCTTCTCCAGACCAAGCACTCTAGACTGCCTAGCAATATGAATGCCATCTGACTCCTACAACTTGTCCTCTGTCTTATGTAACATTTCATATACACTGATTTCCATAGGACTAATTGTCTCAATGCACTGCGGGTGGGGTGTAAAGTGCTATGGCACCCAACTGAGTGGTGTTATAGAATGAATTAAATGCATCTGAGAAAGAGTGGTTATGGAGACTTGAGGGCCACTGTTAAAGGGTGGTAATGGGGGAATCCGTGGCAGAGGTGGTCACTGGGGGGGTCAAACAAACATTGTTGTATCGGGCCCCACTAGATCTGAAGCCAGCCATGGCCTTAGAGGCATGTTAGTCGGAAGATGCCACCGCCTTTAGCAGGGGTGGAGCGGACAACGTCGTCTTGCCTTTTGCCACTAGGGCACTGGAAGGAAGAACGCTTTTCCTTTTAACTCTAACCACTCACTCATTGCGAGCCCCGCCAGAATACAGGATGGTTTCTAATTATTCAGGCTGGTGCATGTTTTTTAGTTCCCTTTGAACAACATGCAGGCAGATCTGGACTAAAACACTCCTCACCCCTCCACGCGGTCCTCCGATGCTTCCGGAGCTCTTTTATAACACATTTCATTTCAAAACGCTCCAGTTAAAGAACTTGTAAAACCGAAGACCGCTTCTTCCCCCCTGCGTGTAAGTATCCGGGCGCTCGATATAGATTCAATTATTTAAGAGCTTCCACAGGGGAGGACAGGCCGTCTACACACTTCTGAATGGCTGGAGAGAGCATCTTTCATGGCTGCCTGTTATATAGTGCATTCCGGCCGGCTGCTCCTCTGCCATTTAAAGTCAACCAAGACCTGCAGACTTTGCCCTGCCTAGAAGGATGGGCAAGTCCACAGTGTGGCTGCCTCCCACACTGCCTTATTCCACTCTTTGCCCAGTGCTTAATTTGCGCTTGTTGTTTCCGGTGCTGAGCACTTGCATTTATTTTACGGGCCGGGGCTTATTCTTCTGCCTCAAGCATTTGCTGCAAGCAAAAGACACACATGGGAAAGACGGAGGAAGAGAAAAACGAAAAAGCGTCACAAAGGGAGAAAGCTGCTATAGTGAGCTGAAGAGCCAGGGAGGGGCTTTATATGGATTGAAGAGGCCCGAGATGGTTTCAGTATTACGCCGCCTCAGTATTCCGTGTTCATGCATTTAATTGCAGTAGCCACGAGTTTAAGAGGAGGGCTTTGGTCACCGGCACGTGTTTATTTACAAATGAAGCCCTGTCTTTGCCTCAGCACAATCACACAATCTTAGCAACACGAGGAGTGCATTCCTCTACTGCACAAGACACAGATGAAAATGAATACAGAGCTCATGTATTCTATCACTCACTTGTCTTCCCTCTTTACACGCTTGGTCCCTGCAACCGGTGATTAATTTGCGCCGGAGGCTGCAGGTGGTGGGTACTGGCACTTTCTTCGGAAACCATATTTTTCATCCTCAGATTTTGATCTTGAGGAACAGAAGGGCAGAAAATGTGGACATTAGGAGGAAGATGAAGATAGGAAATCAGTGTCAGAGTGTGAAAGCTGGGATGAAAAAGAACCTGACATAGTGAGGTAAAACCTAGAGGTTTAGGAAGGTGGAAGAAAGAGGCATGAGTTGGAATCATGGAAGGCTTGGTATTTGCAAACTCTGATATGCAACAGCACTAGCAGAAGCCTCGAAACAAAAAACCTGGCCTCGTGTATACATGATTTTTAACAAATCCAGCACTGCCTGCAACCTAGCTCTGGAATCCCATTTCTGAAAGCAAATCTGTCTTGGTCAGTATAAACTTCAAAATATGTTCACACTGGTTAATAACTGAAAATGCTACAAGATCTGATGTTTTTGGGTAGCAGGAACACTAAACGGCTGGTACAGTCAGCATGTGATTAGTGCCATCTACTTTTGACAGTATGTGCCAGGCTCTTTTCTCACTTTTATCTTGTAGTTTTCGTGGTCTTGCGGGTAGGTGGTAAAGTCACTCGATAATGACTTTCCAAGGTGTGGTACCACTTTTTGTTTAGTGAGACGACTTACACGAACACTACCTACATGATGCTTTATGGTTTTAATCAAATGTCTATAGTAACTTTCATTTGGAGTGCAATTTTCTTGTAGTATTTCTATTTATTTACGACTGTGATGATATTCGGAAATTAATGTTCATTAATAGACAATTGACACATTTTTTATAATGTTCTTGTTGTTTACTTCTTGGTGGGTTCACCAATCAATTTTATATTAAAATCAAATACTCACACCTAATGCCAAACATAATGTTACTTAGATGTTAGTGATACACTTGTGATGGTGATTATGATTTTCATACAGATCAACCCTCATCTAGTGAGTTTCTGCCTTTTTCTTGAATTTTTAACTAGACACTTTGCATAATCTCATGGAACAAGCGGGCTGCGAACATGTAATAAGTCTTCCAGTGATGATGGTTTGCATAAGTTGAACGTGCATTGGTAGTTTCTCTTGATTTAGGGTAACTCTGAAGGGCCACACTGGTGACAAATGTGGCTATTGTAAAGTCTTGGTATGAGTCACAGGTCTAGTTGACTATGGGTTCAGTGATAGTAACTGAGTGGTATGAAAACATTATGGCCCATATTTATACTTCTGTTGCGCCGAATTTGCATCATTTTTTTACGCAAATTTGGCGCAAACATAACTCCATATTTATATCTTGACATTTATTCGCGTCTAATGTCAAATTATAGGTGTTTGCACCGTTTATTGGATGTGTGTAACTACCTTGCGTCAATGAGATGCAAGGTAGATGTTCCCATCTAAAAAATGGTGCTATCCCCATAGTCCCATATTCATCCCCGTGCTAAAATTATGTACAGGTGGGAGGAGGGGCTAAAGCTTGCTTTGCACCATTATTTAATGCCTGAGTAGGACCAAGCATTAGGGGACCTGTGGATCCATTTCCAAGGTTAAACACCATGGAATGAGTTCACAGGTGTCCTCCCCAAGCTTCAGAAACACCCCCACCCACACCAGAGGGACACCAGATGATGGGGACCCCATCCCAGTTAAGTAGGGTAAGTATCAGTAAGTATTTTCTCTTTAAAGTGGCATCGGGGGCCCTTGCTTGGGCCCCTGGCATGGCACAGGGTGCAATGGCCATGCCCTGGGGACACTTGTCCCCTGTTCTGGCCATGGAGGTGGTGGGCATGACTACTGTCTTTCCTAAGACAGGAGTCATGTTTTTGGTGGTTGTGCGCCAGGAAATGTCGCTAGTCTGGTTAGAGGCGTTTGTTTTTGCCTCTAACCAGACTAGGGTCATTTTCTGACACACAACCCCCTCATTCCCTACCGCCAACCCCACCAGGCTAGCATCTTTTTTTAAGACGCTAGCCTAAGTTTAGCCCTGGCTTGCGCCATTCATTTAATATGGTGCCCGGCTATCGCTGTGGAATGGTGCAAGCTGGCGCTATACTTTTTGCTGCAAAACTGCGTTTGTGCAGTTTTGCAGCAAAAAATATAAATCTGGGCCTATGTTCAGTGTATTATGTATATTTTATAGCCCTGATGAAGGCCAGGTGATGATGCTGGATGAAACAAGTCTTAGCTAGTTCTTGTTCAAGTTGAGAATAAAGAACCTGAACTTAGAAAAGGTCTGAAAAAACTCTACATACAATCTTTTAAGCAATCAAAAGGCCATTTGTTTTACATTTGAGTCAATCCTAAACATGAGGAGTAATAGTGTGGCCACCCTCCTCTTTGTTTTGAGCACCTTAAAAGTTCCTGAAGTACAGAGTGATATTTGGGTTTAGCTGCATCAGCATATTCTCTGGTCACCATTTATGGACACATATTTCTACATGTACATCACAGAAATATATTTTCCTGCCCAGTGATTTTTTCTTCCGTTTAGCCATGTTTCTTAAATTGTCATATAGTTGACGCTATGTATGTCACATATTTTACCTTTCATATATTGCTAAGGGGATATTCTCATTTCTCTCGCACACATTCACTCCTTCTGGTCCAGTCCGCTGCCCTCACCCTTTACCCACGCTACATGCTCCATTTTCTTTTCATCTACTTTTTATTGACCCTGGACCACAAAGCACATTGAACAATAATAACCAGCGGAGGGTCGAACCTATAAACATTCACTGGAATCATTTACTTCAATTTCTCTATCAACTGACTGACATATAATCATTTTTCCATTGCAAAGTGAACCGGAGCTCTGAAAACATATAATAGATGCAGCCGGTGGATTGAATGATGCTGTAAAGACCAAATATAGTCACGGACAGCTTGCACACATTCAGGGACTGCACTCTAAGGGCCTGAAACAAGAAACAGCAGACGGGATAATGAATAAAATATAGCGACTATTTCACAAGTTATAAGCATCGGAATGTGAGAGAATGGTGTCAGAAGCCCAGAAGACGGTTGATTATCCATCTATTCATTCATCCATCCGTCCACATACCAATACACCTGTCCATCCGTCCATCCTTATACCAACCCACCCGTCCACCCATCCACCCTTCCATCCACCCACATACCAATCCACCCACTTATCCATCCATCCATCCACATACCAAACCACCCGTCCATCCATCCATCTGGTTATCCACATATTGTGAGAGCTGTTTAGATATATATGTAGGAGTGTGTGCATGTTCCCAACATCGAACATGCTCCCACACATGAAATATCACAGTGCACAAGGTAGAGCATAACAAATCAGATATGGCTACAGCAGTGGGAGTTAAGGTTGAGCAAAGACAGTGTGGGTGACAACTAATGTTAAAGTATCACCTAATTACCAACAACTGTGGGAGGTGGAAATAACACTGAATGAGAGACTGACTATAAATGTAGATGCATGTCTGTTCATCACAGCTATATAAGTGTCATAGTGTACAGTATGTACTGTTGCACTGTATGTTTAGAATGAAGTTTCATGTTGGGGGTACGAGATAAGGCTGAGTGAAGACTGTGGTGGTAGGAGCAACAGTGAACGTTTTACCTTCGGTCCCCTGTGTCTTTTGATTAGATTTGCACTATACATATACCACATACACACATATGTAGGTACTTACATGCATACATAAATTGCCATAACTTGTGAATTTCCTATCTTTTTGGGCTTTGTGCTGTAACGAATATTACAAACTGCCAACCCTAATTCTCTTTCAATTTGTTTCAGAGAATTTCCCAGTTTTTGGTGTTGGACTCTAGTCAGGGTAGGGAGATACACACCTAGGATAACCCCTGTTCACCCCCTTGGCAGCTTGGCACAAGCAGCCAGGCTTATCTCAGAGGCAATGTATAAAGTATTTGTACCAACACACACAGTACCACAGTGAAAGCATCACAAAAGGACTCCACACCAGTTTAGAAAAATAGCCAATATTTATCTAAATCAAACCAGTCAAACAAGATCAAAATCCAACATATACAAGCAAGCATATTAATTTTTAAAGTAAAAAGAGTCTTAATCCATAGAAATCAATGGATGCGTTGTTTTAGCACATAGTACTTGATATGCTTGAAAAATAAAGCTGCACGGGCGAGCGTGCATCAGAAAAAGCAAGCGATGCGTTGATTCCTTGTTTGCAAGTTAGGCCGTGCGTCAATTCTTTCTCTTCCAGGTAAGCAATTCATTGATTTCCAGACCAGCAGTCTCGGGTCAGTGCAGTGATGTTGAAGATTTTGACACCCAGGAATGATGCGTGGAAAATCCAGACACACAGCAATGATGAATCTGCGCTGAGGTGGAGATTGTTTAGCCACGGTGCAAGCCCTGCATTGATTTTTGTGCCGCTCAGCTCTGGTGCGTGGCTTTTCTCTCTGGTTCTGCCAGCTTATCCTTCCAGGGCCCCAGGGATTAGATGTGGCACCACTTAAAAAGTCAGGAGGTCTAAGCAAGGGGACCCAGGTGTTGGCAGGTGAAGTCTTTGGTGTCCATAAGATTTTTTAACAGGAGGCAAGCTCAGTCCAAGCCCTTGGAGAAACTTCACAAGCAAGATACACAGCAAAGTCCAGTTTTTGTCCTCTAAGGCAGAAGCAGCAACTGCAGGCCAACCCAGCAAATCACACATAGCAAAGGGGCAGTACTCCTTCTCCAGTGCTTCAGCTGTTCTCCTTGGCAGAGGTTCCTCTTGATCAAGAAGTGTTGTAAAAGTCTGGGATTTTGGGTCCACTACTTATACTCATTTCTGCCTTTGAAGTAGGCAAACTTCAAAGGAAAGTCTCTGGTGTTCACAAGATCCTGCTTTGTCTAGGCCTGGACCCAGACACACAACAGGGGGTTGGAGACTGCAATGTGTGAAGGCAGGAACAGCCCTTTCAGGTGTAAGTGTCAGCTCCTCCCTCCCCACTCTAGCCCAGGAGACTCATCGGGATATGCAGGACACACCTCAGCTCCCTTTGTATCACTGTCAAGAGGGAATTCACAAACAGCCCAACTGTCAATGTGACCAAGACGTGGATTCCACAAGCAGGCAGAGGCACAGAATGGTTAAGCAAGAAAATGCCACTTTCTAAAAGTTGCATTTTCAAACAGACAGTCTAAAAACCAACTCTACCAAACAATGTATTTTTAAATTGTGAGTTCAGAGACCCCAAACTCCAAGTCTCTATCTGCTCCCAATGAGAAACTTACTTAAAGACATTTAAAGGCAGTCCCTAATTTAACCTATGGGAGAGATAGGTCTTGCAATAGTGAAAACCAAATTTGGCAGTGTTTCACTATCAGAACATGTAAAACACACCAGTATATGTCCTACCTCGTAAATACACTGCAACTTGCCCATGGGGATACCTAGGGCCTACCTTAGGGGTGACTTAGATTTAGTAAAAGGGAAGTTTGGGCCTGGCAAGTGGGTACACGTTCTAGGTCGAATTTGCAGTGCAAGACTGGGCACACAGACACTGCAATGGCAGGTCTTAGACATGTTTACAGAGCTACTTATGTGGGTGGCACAATCAGTGCTGCAGGCCCACTGGTAGCATTTGCTTTACATACCCTGGTCACTATACCAGGGACTTACTAGTAAATAAAATATGTCAGTCATGGATAAAGCAAACACCAATACATTTTAGATAGAGAACATATGCACTTTAGCACTGGTTAGCAGTGGTAAAGTGCCCAAAGTCCTAAAGACAACAGAAACTGGTCAGAAAAAATAGGAGGAAGGAGGCAAAAAGTTTGAGGATGACACTGCAAAAAGGGCCAGGTCCAACCCATACACTTAAGGGACCACAATTATAGGTTGTGTATACCCCAGCTGGGCATTTAAACACAATTTCTGAATAGAGTTCTGGCCCCAGGGCATAGAAATTGCTGCATTAATACTAGAGGTGGGAGAGCCAACATATTAACAGGAAGAGTCACGCTAGAGCTGAGCCAAGAGTCTGGATTGGCTCGCCAAGCCAGGAAAACATTTGACGCGTACACCATGTAACAAACTGTAGTGGATCCTATTTGGTTTTATTGGGATCCAGGAGCTAGCTTAGCTTTCTGGCTTGCAGGCCTGTGCCCCCGTCACCTAGTGACTTTTAACCTGCTTAGCCTGTTCTGTTTTAGTGCATTTATGTAATTATTTCTTCCAAGATGGCTGCTATGTTTCTAGTTAGGAAGATGTTTTGGTTTCAAGTTATTAGTGCCACTCTGTGAAGGCATCACTATCAGCGTCAAAGACAAGTGGTATACTTAGGTATTCACATCATGTTCTTTCCCAATTGCGTGTGACAGGAACATAATGTACTTTTGGAGGGAATTGCTTATGTAATTGCCACCCCAAGCATGCCTTCTTATCTACTGTTTGGGAACATACCTGGGTCAGGGGTCCTACAAGATCTGTATAAATACATCTCACACAGACAAGGTTATCAGAGGGATTCCTACTAGATGCCATCAATGCTATCTATGTTACACGTCGCCTTGATGCAGACCCAGCCTTTATGTCCCCAAGGAGAATGATCTAGAGACCTCATTCCAAGGTAACGAGGGTTGGGGTGCACTTCACATGGACATGGTACTGGAAGATTAGGTTTTAAACACCTAGCTCTCTTTAGGTTTGAGATTAGGTTCATCATGCTAGGGCATTAGGGCCTATTTCACATCTCATGTTATTGCAAGCTGGTGGGGGTCTTTATATTAATGACTCTCATTTTTAGAATTCTGTTTCTTGCATTGTTCAAAATCCTAATTATTGCACCCCATGCAATTTACAGTAGATTGCAGTCTTGTTAATAAAACCTATTGAAAACTTTACTGCATCTCCTTCATTGCCTGTGTGTGACTAACACTTGTTGCTCAGGTGAGAAAAGGGTAATCTCTGTTTAACCACCACTTCCTTGAAATGTCGCACTCTTAAGTCCATGCGTTAAGGCTGCCAGAAATCACCTTTTACTATTTATGTTTTGGTGAGGTGCTGCTTGTCAGCCGGGAGGGTTGGGCCGACAGTTGCGACTTGTAGGATTGGCCTAGTCGCCTACAAACAAAAGTGCTGTCATCCCTAAACTAGCAGTCTTGCCTAGAGCAAGAGTCGAACTACGACAAAACATCCTGTATAAATATGAGAAAGTCTCTTGAAAATTCAAAAAAGTGTATTTTATTTAACATATGGGGAAGCGTTTTACCTTAATACATTAAATTGTAACACAGCATTGAGAAGCATTTGTTAAAATTGGTAGTTTTAAACAGGAACTTAGAAATCTTCTTGCCTTGACAATGCCATTAGTAAACTAAGAGCCAAGTAGGTTGCCATGGGTGCCCTCTATGTGGCATATATTCTCTTTATAGTTGGAGCAACATTACAGTCTATTAAATCAAACTTAAGGGGATTTGTACAGCGCACTTCCTGAAATCACGATTTTGAAGGTGCTGTCACTTGGGATAGTGAAGAAATTGGAGGCCTCAGTGAAATTCAATATCTGCCTTGGATCACACAATTTGTTTAAGTATGGATGCTGGGATTAATCCCAGGGTTTTTGGTTTCACATTATAGAATTCAGCCTATAGGTTTCTCTTTCTTTCTCCTGTTTTACATCCTGTTGATTTTTGTAGCATGGGTTAGAAGGTGAATGACAGGAAGAAGCCATACAAAGCTTGGCTCATTGTGGGCTCAAGAAAACCTTGAGCTGAGCTACAGTAATGTGTCTGGTTCAAGCGTTTAGTGGGTCACCCACCTCTAATTCACAATACAAAGTCAATGCTTGAATTGGAGTTACTTGGCAATTCGATGAGTTTATGGCAGTAGCTGGCATTTGTGGTTCTTGGTAAAATGGCAGTACATTGTCACAATGTTTATTTTCCTTGCTTCAGCAGGCTCCAGAGTACTGGCTTGACACTTACATGATGGCGGGGATCAATAGACATATGCCCTCCCCAGGTAAAACTTCGCAATATCATGCTATGTAACAAAGCCTTAATGGATTTTGCAGTGCAATGCCCCCAGCAACACCCATTGCTCTCCCCTCTGCTGCGGAAAAGTGCATTGGACAGACCCATATTTACCAGGCGGCGTTAAGCCGTAAAAAAGTGGCTTAGCGTCACCTTGTAAATATGCTGCAGTGCACAGCGCCACCTGAGTGTCTCTAAAAGTGATGCTCTAGTGGCGCTAGGGGGATGTAAATATGCCCCTCTGTACTTCCCCACATCACAGGGGGCTCCCGAGCATCTGGTGATGAAACATAGTTAAACAAACATAAACAAACAAACAAAAATAGTTTTTCAAGTAACAGACATACCTTGATTCTCCGTGCAGCCTCCTTTACAAATGACCTTTAATTATATGCTCTTTTATTTCACGGATGCCAATCACCAAACATATTTCTAAAACAGAAACATCCGAGGTGTAAGTTCACGCATTGTTCAAGTGATCTTTGTGAATGAGTAGTTAAGTACACACAGCACCCAAATGCCAACATAGTCACTACTGTAGTTGCACCCTATTACACTCAATTGAGCCACAGCAACAAACGTTGTAGCATGCTGAACCCGGTTCTTCAGTGAATAGTAAATATGTATGTATGTGTATAGATTTATGTCTAGGCATTGTGTAAATTTACTAATTGTATCTCAATCGTCAAATAGAGAGATATATGCAATGCAAAATCTGCACCATTTGCATGCTGTAGTTTGTTTCTAAAAATAAGAGGCATATTTATAATCCCCCCAGCACCACCTTGCGCAACATTAACGTCATTAGTGTTTATGTTAATTTGGCCCAATGAGGCCGAAATCCCTGCACCGTATTTACAGAGTGGCGCAATGCGTTCATTGCGCCACTCTGTAACCCTCTGCGCTACATTATGCTTGTGCCAGGCTTAATGTATGCAAAGGGGGCGTTCTCCCGTTACGGGGGACTTAAAAAATGGCGCAAGGAAATCTATGAGCCTTCCTTGTGCCATTTTTTACGGCACTTTTAATGCCCACTCAGAGAAGGCGTTAAAAGGGGGCTTCCATCCTTTAGAATGGGCACCTATGTACTCTGCAGGAGCTGCGCCAACAGTTTGTCTCTACTCCTGCAAAGAACATCAATAGTGTCACATTGAATGACATTATTGCCCCCTACCCTGCGTTACGGAGCGCCGTATTTTAAATACGGCGCACACATGGTGGCTGTGGGGGGCGCTAAGGGGCGCAGAGAAAGTGGCGCTGCACATGGTGCAGTGCCACTTTCCATAAATCTGCCCCTAAGTGTCTGGAGTATTCATGTATGTCCTCATTACCAGCTGGGGGCATAGGGTGAGGTATTTAGCCCATGTGGTAAATACCATAACTCCAGAGTAAGGCATTTACCTAGTGGTGTGAATACCTCCTATTCTGAGTTTTCAACTTAATAATGAGGCATAGCATGCAGAATCCATATTGAAAGCACAAAACTCCACACATTTTGTCTTTTGATTGGTTTTGACAGGTTTTACCTGCTAGAATTTATCACAAGAAAAATGCGAGGGTGCAATAAATATCCAGCAAATCGTAATTGTGATCCATGTGCAAACTCCTTAGAACTTAGGCCTCAACGTGTAAGGAGTTACCCTGATGTTTAGGTTTTGGGAATTTGAGAAATGTCACAAAAAATGACATTTTCCCTTCTGACTAAAACTTTTAAATTACATTGCTCCTTTTCTCTATTCATCTTTCTTTCAGAGAGCACCTGGTTCATTTAAGGTTTGAAGCTGAGGTGTGGGAAAGGCAGTGATTGTGACTACCCACAAAGCTGTGGGGTCTATGGGTGCTTAACCTCTCTTGTGCAGACCGCTTCTAAGACACTGTCCATGGAACAATAATAGGTGTCACATGCTTCCATAACCATGATATCACATTGAAGAAATATGCATGAATCCTTCCACGATTTAAGTCAGGAATTAGGTTGCTGATTATTCCATCTCTCTCTCGTGCAAGGCTTTATGCATGAAATATATTTTTGGAGGGAATCAGGTTACTATAGTTATTCCAGCTGCAACCTGGTACATTTTCCAAATTGCTAGAACAATTTGGATTTGAGTGCTGTTGAATGGAGTTGCATCCCCTTGCTATCAACATTGAGGGAACAAGAATTGCATGGTCAGTACAGAGTATCTGAACATTAGGAGCCTGCTTTTTACCTCCATGCACAAAAGAATGACCCCAGCCACCCAACATCTAATTACAAGACAATTATTTTGGTGAAGATAGTGTAAATTTGAAGGTAGTACACCATCATCCAAAACCACTAGTGACTCCACTTCTTTGTAAGGATCATGTGGTGAAATGCACAAAGTATAGGCAATGCTTGAGAGGGAAAGCAGTCATGCCTACTTACTTATCCCCATTGTCCCCTCATATGAGCTCAGGTAATCTATGTTAACGCACCTTGTCTACATATATGGCCAGGGACAATCCTTTAGCAATCCCTTATTTCAAGGGATGAGGAAACGTGACCCATCACCCTTGTGCCAAGTCACGTTGGTAATCTCTGGATCACCTTTACTGAAGTGCACAAGCTCACTTAACTAAATTACTGTGCATATGCTGGAAGAAATTTGTGGGGAATTCTCTTTTATTGGGCAGGCTTTACACCACCTGGATGGTGATTATCCTTGTGCCTTGGGAGCCCCATACCCTGGCAAATCCAGGGCTACAGGATTTCCACCAGGCACTGTTTCCACCAGGCATACAAGGACATGTGACTACTGGTGCCCTGATGATGTGCACTTTTAATCGAGGATATTAATGGCAAGTCACCATGCCAGGTTAGTGGAGCAACTTAAGAATTGGCTGAGGAAATGTTTCTGCTCAAAGTTAAATTGGTGTGCTTCAGGTATGTCCAGAAATACCACCTCATTGAATGAAGGATACAAATTAACATGGCCCTACAAAACGTATGCATGCAATAGAAGCCTAGTGTTCAAAAATGTATTTGCAATCATGATTAACTTTTTTGTTTGTAGTTTTTATGTAGTGCGGACTCGACCCGAAGGTATTAGAGTGCTTTACATGAGCACCAGTTACATTACACAGGGACGCATTCATTTTTGTAAGCACAGGGAGATTAAGTCCCTCATTTGGACCTCGGCGGTCTTTTTCAAAGCCCGCTGAGGTACCGCCGGAGTGAAGACTGCCAGTGCAGGTGGTTTTCCGCGCAGCGTATTATGACTGCTGGCGACCCTCCGCCCTTTTTCGGATAGAGAGCCTCCAGCAGCCATACTGGTGGTCGGCGGTGAAGTGGAGGCTGCTCCACCTCCACGTCATCAGAACACCGCCCACCGAATCACGTCCCAGGATTCGGCGTCGCGGTGTTCTGGTGACGGTGAGCTGGCAGCAGAGCAGCCCCTATAGATCCCGTTCTCTCCCGGAGGATCACCGGACAAGGTAAGGTGATTGTCCGTTAGGGGAGGAGGGTGGGGATGTGTTGTGTGTTGTGTGCGTGCATGGGGGTGTACGTGTGAGTATGTAGAGGGGGTGTGTGAGTGCGTGTATGCATGCGGGGGTGTTGTGTGTATGGGAAATGTGTGCATACATGTCTGTGTGCATGTGTGCGTATATGTGTGCATGTATGCGTAGTAGTTGTGTGAGTGTGCTTGTAAGGGGGTGGGGGGTGTGTGTCAATGTTTTTGGGAGGCTGGGAGGGGGGTCCTGCCACCTTTGGGGGTGGTAGGGGGGTCGTGGGTTTGGGGGGAGGACTCTGGGGAGGGGTTGGGGGTGGGGGAGACCCCTATCAGTGCCAGGGAACGAATTCCCTGGCACTGATAGTGCCTACTGCCAGGATTTCGTGGCAGTACAGAACCCCACGAAATCCATGGCGGTATGCATGGTCATGATACCGCCAGTGGTCTAGTGACGGCTGCCAGGCTGGAGACCGAAGTCTGCAGCCCAGCGGTCGTTACCACCCTGGTGGTCGGAGTGTAGAAGTGGCGGTTTGGCTTGGAGGTAACCACCATGCTTGTAATTTCATTTTTTTTTCGCCGGCCTGTTTGCTGTATTACGGCCACTTCTACACCGACCGCCAGGGTTGTAATGAAGGCCTAAGTGATTTGCCCAGGATAAGAGGATGTTGGGCCGACTCTAAGACTCAAACCAGACTCCCCAAGTTCCAAAGTTGTCAGCTTTGGCCGTTATGCCATACCCTCTCCCATTTAGGAGTAATAAAGGCATCTGTGGCATTGGCTGTATTTCCACAGCAAACTGGTCAAATGAAATAGACTTTTGACCAAATAACTTAATGGCGAAACCTTTTTTAATTTATTATTTTTCACTGCAATGACCATAATTACAAATGACCCACTGAATTTTGAGGGAACTTGGCAAATGGATTCTAGATGCATCCAGACTTCTACATATATTTAAATACTCTTCACTAATTTTATAACTCTAATACAAAAGAGGAGAAAAATATTTCTTGGCTAGACAATAAAATGTGAAAAAGTAACTTTAAATTTAGAAATAGGCAATAGAACAGCTTAGGGAATTACCTTTAATATGATCGTACAAAATAGTCAAGACTACTTTTTACTGGTGAATAATAAATCTGACTTAAAAATATTTCAATTCCTTTGATCACCAAAGAATGTCTAACTGAAATTACTATGAAGAAAATGGCAGCAGGATAGGCCGAAATTGATTGAAAGAGGGAGCCATTACTAATTCATTGTGAATGTAATAAGCACTATTAAAGGGTAATCAAGAAAGATACACATTTTACTGTGAGGAAAGAAAAACTGACAAAGGGATCAAAATTACTCTTAAAGAGCTTTTGAAATATGTGGCAAAAATGCTATTAGTGCCTTTGGAGTATGTGAGAAAAAAATATTCTGCAATTAGAGTCAATTCCAATTATTTTAATAAGTTGTCCATCGATATCTACAGATGAAATATCACCCTGTCATGACAATTACTGAGTACTCTTGCAAAGTCCCTGTAAATCAGATTTCTGTTTCTGTGAAAAAGGCAGAATATATATTAAGGAAAATTACATGCATTAAGCCTCAGATTCGGATGGGATCCATGCAGGAAGTATTAAGAATGCTCCTAATACGTTTTATATTGGTATTTACAGGTGAAAGATTACCAATAACTGTCACAGCAATTACTAAGCACTCCTGCAAAGTCACTTCAAATCAGAATTCTCTTTCTGAACAAAACAGAAAATAGGAAAATGGCAAGCATGAAGCCTCAGAGTTAGATGGATTCTTAGAGGCATTATTAGGGGTCACAAAACAGCTAGGACATAAGCGTCCTCAAAGCTTACCAGTAAAGAATGTATATTGCATCATCTTATACATGAATGCTAGTTTTAGTGGTGATAAACAGTATAGAAATGAGCCGCAAGTTCCTTATTTTTACTTTGGAAAGTCTGCAAAATCCACTAGTTCAAATTTGCCTTTCACATCACAAAGGGTTTCTTTGAATGTACAGTTACTTTTTCACTGCATCACGAGATAAGGTTCACTCTAATGACACTTATCCAATACGGAAAATATATCCATTTTGCAGCAGCGGCCAGTGCAAATCACATGGGGAGGGGTGAGGGGGAGTGACAGATGGTGTCGGGATAACTAAAAGAAAATATCATTTAAAAAATGTACCTTTTCCCAGTCGTCGCCACCGGCTCCTGCCCCATTGCTCCTCTGGTCTTCTTGTGGTGTCCCAGCATTCACCGGCAGACCAGCACAGTCTCCCCAGCAAACCTGGCACTGCTTACATGTTAAACATAGCATGGCTTGGAAGGCAACTCAGACACAAGCCTGGGGCCTGTGCTCTTTCTCCAGCCCGGCTGTGTATACAGCCAGGTTGGAGAAACCTAAGTGTGCATGTGTGTTAGGCCGACCATCAGTGCACTCTCCCCTCCGCCCCTCTCTCACCTCCCACAGCCCAGTCCCGCCCTACCCTGAACCCACTGCTGGCTGAGCCAGCAGACGAAAGATAAAACGATAAATAAACATTGTTTTATCTTTCATCTCCTGGCTTAGCCAGGTGAGCGATGCTCCTTCGCCATTGCAAAGGAGCTGCCCCAGCCATTTTGTTTCCCTACAAGTTTATGTTAGTAACATAACGGCCTAAAATTTGTGATTTTCACTCACAGTGAGGAAAAAACGTTGTTTGTACCAGCTAAATGGCGCCCTGCTAGAGACAGTAGTTAAAGGCATGCTACCCATTACAAGCAGTGGATCACCCTGCTTACTTGCAGTGTCTCAATGCATCAGAGAAGTGCCAACCCTCCTATGCAACAATAGTACATTTGCTGTGCATTCTGTAGATTACCGAGTACTGTATATCCATTTCCAGGTAACCCGGTCATTACACCCCCTCCTCTACCTACAATATGTTTGATTATAGTGGGACTCACATATTTCTAGAGTGTCTGATCCGTAGAAGTAAAAGAGCATATTTCTCAGAATTATTGCAATAGATTAGGTCCTAAAGAAGTCTTCTATATTAGGTATGCCTGTTGTCCCCACCACAGGTCCTCTCTGCCCTTCACTAATAGGAAAACTATTGCAACATATTTCCAAACTGCATTAGGCAGTTCTTTTAGGGAGCTCATAAGCACCAGCTGGGAGATTGAGCTAATATAATTGCAGGCACTTCAGAGAAAATTTCAACCCAATAGAATGATATAGGGCATGCCCATGCGACATGCGTGACGTTTGCCTCTGAATGTGTGCAACAAGGGCATTGTGTAGCTAAACCAAAGAATTTTAGTTCAACACCAGGCTGTACAGCCTATGCCAAAATTTAAAATGTAGAAGTCTTTGTTAGCCATTGTTCAATATTTTTCTATTTTGCTTGCAGGAGTACCACCATTTTTCATGTGATATTAACTCCTTCAGATCTATATCACAGCCATACCTAGCTTCCAACACCATAGGCTACTTTCTCTCTCAATGCCCTCATGGAGGCAAAAGACCAACTTATGTGGACTATTGGTAGCCCTGTGTAAGTACCTTGAAATCTGGCATTGCTGCAGGTTGCATGGTAATAACCAGTAGTTGACGTCAGAGCAAGAATGATAAAAGAATATTCAGGAAGGTGGTATTACCGAATGCCTTGAATTGTGCCCATGATATTAACGTATACTCTGGGAGCAGATCTATCAACCAGCATATTTCCCCTGGTTCGTCAGCTGACATTATGGGGGTCATTATGAGTTCGGTAGACAGTTTTTACCATCCACTGAACTTCCGACAGGAAGGTTGCCACCACACAGGCTACCTCCCTGCCAGCTCCATTTAAAGTTTCCTGCTAGGCTGGTGGGTGGAAAACATGGCTTCCATCTGCCAGCCTAGCAGGAACCAGGCTACAGCATTGTCACCGGCTCGTAACTGAGCCAGCGGCAATGTTGTAGCCCACTGGGTATCCTACACCCTCGCAATGTTCACCGGCTGCAAAGCAGACAGTGAACATTGCCATGGTGCTGGTCAGGGGGGCCCCTGCACCTCCCATGCCATGTGCATGGGCAGAGCAGGCCCCCCCTCGGACCCACTGCAACTGTTCTCCACCAGCATTTTCAAAGTAATAGTACTGCCATGAAACCGCTGGTGGAAAAGGGGATGTAATCCCCACGGCAGCGCTGCTTGCAGCGTCGCCCTGTCAGGTTAGGACCGCCAGCTACCTCCAGTCTACCAGGATCTCTGATCCTGGCACAGCCGGCAGTTCCCTGGCAGCCTGACGGCCAGGGTTGCAATTTGGCACTTGGACCACCGCACTGACGGCGATCCGACCTCCATCCACGAGTTTGGCAATCTAGTGACCGCCAGACTCGTAATAAAGGCCTTAGTCTTTGGGTACGACATGAGTGGCAGAAAAGGGTGTTATAATAACTTGAGCTTGGGTGAAAACACCATTCCCACCTCAGGCAAACCAGTGGCCAGATCAGTTCACACATGCCATCAAACTCACACTTGTTGTATATTTCAACATCGCCGTCATCAATACTGTATCGTAGGGACACAGAGCTGCCACATCCCTTTCAAATCTCCATGTGTGGTAGGGGCAACACCAGGCAGGAGTAAGCATAAGCAAAGCACGCTTGGACAACACATTACTGGATCTCAGAAGTCAGTAGTGCAAAAACTCCCAGTTTACAATGTAGTTTTAACATCTCCCAACAAAGCCTTAACTGCTTCTCCACCCACACCTGCCTAATAAACAATGCATATAGGGCGTGATTTATGAAAAGCTAGCACTGCCTTTGCATCATTTTTTGATGCAAAAGCGGCGCAAACTTACAAAATATAATTATATTTGATTTAAAATAAATAAAACTTAAGCATATTATGTTTAAGTTTGAGCCGCTTTTGCATCAAAAAATGACACAAAGGAGGTGCTAACGTTTCATAAATCAGGCCCCTAGTCTTTCAAACAAGGTCTAGAACAAATGTAAAGATATGTTAAGAAAGGATTAGAGGTATTTTGGCAAATGAAGCATCGAAAGTGGTGCAATCCTATCCTTCATCGTTAAAGATAATGCAATCCAGTCCTTTACATTCTCCTGTACCTTGTGTATCAGAGGCCGATAACTTTCATCCAGAATAACACGCGGGCTGCGATGATCTTGCTCAGATGTTGCACTGGAGTTTCCCTGCTGCTCAGCGAGTATGGAGTCATCTTGGATGTGAGAGGGAATATTTCTGATTTTGTCCATTTGATTTGGGGCCCTGAACATCAACTGAATCTAATGAACTCACAAATAATTTGATCTAGATTTCGATGTGGCTCGTGCTCATATAAAGCGTGTTACTGGCATGTATGGAGAGTAGTAATTTATGCTAACCAAAGTGAATATCAACGTCTGATAAATGTTTCCTGAAGGCATAGGCCAATGGTTCAATTAACATTGCAACAAGCATTAGCAAAGCCAATAATTCTCACCTTTTATACCAGTTAGCTTTATCAGTGTTATGCACGATGCTGGCAGCATCCTTAATGTTATACCCTATGGGGAACTCTACGTTCCTCAGACCTGAGTAGATAATCAGAGTAGTCTCACGCGGTTCTGTTGGAATTCATTTAGCTTCTTTCAAACAGTATGATCCAGGCCACACAATGATCCTCATTAACATGCACTGCTTAATCAACACAATGCACAATGTTTGTTTCCGATGTATGTGCAACACATATTGTTCAACCAATTGACATTTTTTTACTGCAGCAATGCAACAAATTTTGGTGAGAATGTACTTGTGCAAAAGTACCCAATAAGGTGCTTGTGCAGTGCAAAACGGTGTCTGAATCTAATAGAATCCTTCATCAAATCTTTACAAAGATGTCCAAACTTTGGCTTCATTTTATAGCACCGTATGTGAGTTGGATCACTGTCATTCACGTCTTACCAACCAGCTGCATATAGTACAAACTGTATCTTCTAAAAAGTTGTTGTTTCCACCACTGTAGTCAATGTGTGTTTCTGGGAACATTCAAAGGGGTCTTCCTCAGGGCAAATACCAAATCATAGGTCCATCCAAATTTTCCTGAAAGATATATTGGACCAATCCCTGAGGGCCCACTGTTTGATCTGCATTTGATACAGCACGATGAAAGGCTTTATTGATCGAGTATGTGTTTTGTATGATGGGGCAGAAGTATTTATAGCTTTTTATTAGCTAACGCCACATCTATGTACCTTGAAGATATGTATATTTTCAAGGTACATTGTTGTGGAGTTAAGAATAGTAATTCTATTCTCCCCTCTGTGCACTTCCCTTTCAATATTTTTGTCCCTCAATATTTCATCCACAATATTATTGTGCTATGATATTTTTGTACCTGACCTCTGTCACTGCCATATACTTATGCCTTTCTGCACTACCTTATTATAAGTCTGGCTTTTGCAACATGGCATATTCCATCTCCACTTACCATAGCTTCTGCTTTACAGTAATAAATTCCCAATGGTATTGTAAGTAGGGGTAGGCGTAATTAATGCAAAATTATTTGTAATTATGCATAATTACTTGAGAAGCATAACCCATCACTTAGAGCCATTTTCTTATAGCAAAATGCGCCCTTGCATTCACAATGGGCCAGAGGATGGAAAGAGCACTCAATGGTACAGGACGCAGACAACAGTAGCAGGTAGCCACTTGATCTCTATTAGTTCATTGTTTCTGGACTCCTGCAGTAGGATTTGTACCCGAAATTACCCCTAATTACCCAAGATGACGTAATTGCGTAATTTCAATAATTTCACATAGTAATCCATAATTACTGAAATTACTTTGATTACTTCAGCATAATTACAATTTTTCCCAGGCCTTACTGTATGATCAATGGCAAAAGCCAGTGTGATTCTTTCATTCAATGTGGATCTCTTTTCCTTGCCATCGTCAGGTGTACATGATGATTACCAGAGTTTAGGAGACGTACCAAGGAAGGGAGAGGGGACTAGCGCAAGACACAGGTCCAATGTATGGTATGCTTGTTGAACTGTAATCAGTGCAGAAAACTTTACTCTGTCAAATATTGCAATTAGTAGATGTTCCACATATTTTTTCATTTTACCCGTGTTGGTTAAATCCAGGACACCAGGATGCATACATTGTTTCTTCAGGACCTGGCTTCAAAGTCTTCATTTTTGGCTCTGATTACTTAAAGAAATTTCTCCTTTTTGAGCAGTTTCCCTTTGCGTACATTTGCCTCATCTGCCACATCAGAGATGTGCCTCTCCCCATATCTACGTGTCTCTTATTTGTCTACTCTCTCCTTCATTTTATCCATTATAATGATGGGAGTGTCTATACTTCTATCTATAATAATATGAAGACTCCTTTGCATGCCCAACAGTAGTGCTGTCTATCCCCATCCCTACTACTCACAGCAGTCTCAAGCTCTGAAGTTTGAGAAGGCTCCATCTTCTTCTCTGTCATATTATTCACCCTCTTTGCATGAAAGGACAGCTGTCACTGTTGAGTGTCACCTCTTCCCCTTGTATGGAAATCCCATCTGCCAAAGCAATACTACTCTTCCCTAGACAGCTCATGCTGTCCCAGAGGGCCGGTTCAAAAAGCACCGTAGGCATCAACCTTTGGCCCTCTTTGTCAGCGCTCATCACGTTTAAGAGGCACTATTTTGCTGTTATGTGATAATCAGAGCAAGCTCCCTTGGGTATTGATATTTCTATTCCATTTTGCTATACATAGGCTCGCATAGGCACACTCCGGGACAGAATTTTTAGAGTGAGTGAGTAGCAGCATCGGTACCCAGTTGTTAAAGTAGGACATGTCAATATTCTGTAGTAGTTCCATTGAGGCATGTTTCTGGCGCCGTACATCTCAAGAACCACCAGGGTACAAGGACATGGTTGTGCTTGTTTTTCAGTATTTAATGTGATGGCTTCAGCAGGTCACAGGGACAGCATCACCTTACAATGAATGCCTTGCCTAGCCTGGAGCAAGGAACAGAAGGGTTGCCAGATTCTTCTCACCCAGCAATAAGTATGATGTGAGTCACCTCTCCTTCTCCACCTTGTAGCATCTAAGGGATTGCTAGTCTTCCGGCCATGTTACATCTGGACGTGGTGAAGCTCTGTATTAAAGATCGTATGTGCCCTAGTTAAACCAAGAAGAATCTGCTGCAAATAGTTACCATCTGTTCATCACTGGAGGTGGCAGAGTTCCTGCATATGAAAGTCTAATGAGACAGCTTTATACCCTCTACCTTGCTACTTGTTGGTGTAAAGCAATT
Organism: Pleurodeles waltl; assembly: GCF_031143425.1. Lineage (NCBI taxonomy): Eukaryota > Metazoa > Chordata > Amphibia > Caudata > Salamandridae > Pleurodeles > Pleurodeles waltl. The sequence continues at coordinate 116,885,206 of NC_090446.1, read as the reverse complement.
TGGGCACCAAGTCCAGCTGAAGTCCCATTTGCTTTGAATGCTCCACCAGACAGCATTCTTGTCACTGGTCCCACAGATGTTAGCAACTCTCCTAAGACCTACTCAGCATCATGCTGGTCAGACTAGTCTCCTTCTCTCCTCCACTGGTGGTTTTAGACAGCGTTTAATTTGTCGTGGCACCATGGTCCACACCTCTTCACAAGTAGGCCAGTGCAGGCCTCACACTCCTCCTGGATTGGATTGGTCTTCCTGCCACACTGGCATTTTCCCAGTGGGCTCCAGGCTAGACGGCTGCATTTAGAGCAGGGTGGGCTACGATGACCACAAATTTCACCTTCTAATTTCAGCCTCCTGGACCCTCGGCTGGTTTGGAAATGTTTGCAAGAGATGACATTGGTTTCCAGTCAATCCAAGCCCACACCTGTAAGCCTAGAAGGCGGTCCTTCTTATAGTACAGGAGCTTCACTCTTCATAAACTGCTAGTTATCTCCCAGCACAAGGTATCATTCGTAGTACCCCACCCATTGTAATGCAGACTGCCAATAGCCACCAAAGTGGGTGCTTCAGCGGATTGTTGCAGAGGGCCAGAGTAGCCCTCCCCCTAAATGACCGTCATGGTCACCCTCTCTCAGCATCCCAAAATACATTATTTTCTATGTTATTCAAAAATAACTTAGCCTTGAATGTGGAGACATCCCTGCTAATGATATTTTGTAAATCAGATTGTACTATCTAAAGCTCAAAGAGGTTCTGGATAGGCCTGGGTGAAATGTAAATTATGCAGGCATAATTTACATCCATTTGGGAATTTTGCTTTCACTTGATAACCAAAGTCACTGAAATCTCATCATTATACCACTTTGAATAGTTACATGCTATTTGCAATAAAAATGTATTGTGAACACACATCATTTCCTGGAAGATTTATAGCAACCTACATTAACTGCAGAACACTAGTGGCTGTTGTTTGCAGTGCTTTTGTGAAATGCGTCCTAGTGCCAAAAATTGATGCAAGGATGATGCACTTCATGCAAAATTGTAGCGGAAAGTGACAGCTTTGTATTTTGCATAATTTTGTTGACATTTTGCATTATTGCGGTAGTCAATATCCTGAACTGAATATTGCAGTATACCACCATTGCATCAATGGTTTCCCTAGGCGGGTGGAAACTGTGGGGTGTGGGGAGGGAGTAGTTTTTGAAACTTTGGAGAGTAAAACTTCTTGACATAGAAAATCTGCAGGCTCTTGTGTTTTTGGAGGCATTTTCTGGCTTTGTTGACATTTTCAGAAGTGTTGACTGTTTATTAATTTGGATTTTTGTCTATAAAGTACCACTTTGGCCTTTGTTTTGGTTTATTTATGGCATCATATGTTACACTAGTTTTGCACTATGTTGAGACTCTGATGTGGCTCTTGCTGACTTAAGTATTTAAGTACTACACCATTGTGTGAAGCCTGCACTTTGTCTCTCTTGTTGTCTTTCTCTTATCAACTCTTCCTTTTAAGGTCGAGCTTTTAACCACGCCCACCTCACACCCACCACTTTTCATTCGTTAGTGGGCTTGTCTTTCAAAGATAACTTGATGTCATTGGTTAATGCTTTACGTTTGTCCCGCCTTGGGGCGGTTTGGTTACCACCTTGGACACCAACCCTGATACAGGGATAACTTGATGATTGCTGATATATTTCAGAGTGAGTAGACTACTTTTTTCTTTTGTCTGCGCTTTGTGCCTGCCATGACTCTCAGAGCGTGAACTCGAACAGCGGTATTGTTTTTCCATTATATGCACTCTGATCTGCTTAGTACATATTCTTCGCAGCAGGCATATTAACCCTCTGCGCTACCTTATGATGACTCCAAGCTTCCACTAGACAAAAGTATACGTTCTCTCTCCATAGAAAACATATATTGCCAGAGTTATTTTGACATTTTTACATTACATGCACTTTATAATTTACCTAGTACATGTTCTTTGCATCAGGCACATTAACCCCCTGCGCTACCTTATGATGCTCACAGCACTCAGAGCGCAAACTAGATCAGCGGTATCGCTTTTACATTATATGCACTCTGATCTGCTTAGTACACATTTGTTGCAGCAGGCACATTAAGACTGTGCATTACCTTATGATGACTCCAAGCATCCACTAGACAAAAGTACTTTCTCACTCCAGAAAGAACATAAATTTCAAGAGTTATTTTGACATTTTTGCATTACATTCACTTTGTGTTTTGCCTAGTGCACGTTCTCTGCAGTAGGCACGTTAACCCTGTGCTCTAGCTTATGATGACTTCAAACTTCCACTAGACAAAAGTATGTTCTCTTGGCTGCCATGGCGCTCACAGCGCTCACAGTGCAAACTCGATCGGTGGTATCGTTTTTACATCATGTTAACTCTGATCTGCTTAGTACACGTTCTTTGCAGCAGGCATATTAACCCTGTGCACTACCTTATGATGACTCCAAGCTTCCACTAGACAAAAGTACATGCTCTCTCTGAGAAATAACATAAATCTCCAGAATTATTTTGACATTTTTACATTAAATGCACTCCGATCTGCTTAGTACACATTCTTTGCAGCAGGCATATTAACCCTGTGCACTACCTTATGATGACTCCAAGCTTCCACTAGACAAAAGTACATGCTCTCTCTGAGAAATAACATAAATCTCCAGAATTATTTTGACATTTTTACATTAAATGCACTCCGATCTGCTTAGTACACATTCTTTGCAGCAGGCATATTAACCCTGTGCACTACCGTATGATGACTCCAAGCTTCCACCAGACAAAAGTATGTTTTCTCTCTCCAGAAAGAACATAAATTTACAGTTATTTTGTCCTTTTTACATTACATGCACTTTGTGATTTGCCTAGTGCACGTTCTGTGCAGCAGGCACATTAACCCTGTGCACTACCTTATGATGACTCCAAGCTTCCACTGGACAAACGTACGTTATCTTGACTGCCATGGCGATCACAGCGCAAACTCGATTGGCGGTATCCTTTTTACATTATATGCACTCTGACCTGCTTAGTACACATTCTTTGCAGCAGGAATGTTAACCCTATGCGCTACCTTATAATGATTCCAAGCTCCCACTAGAAAAAAGTATGTTCAATCTCCAGAAAGAACATAAATCACCAGCATTGTTTTGACATTTTTACATTACATGCACTTTGCCTAGTACACGTCCTTTGTAGCAGGCACATTAACCCTGTGCGCTACCTTATGACGACCCCAAGCTTCCACTAGACAAAGTACGTTCCATTGTCTGTCATGGTGCCACCAGCACTCAGAGGGCGGACTTGATCGGTGCTATCATTTTTCATTATTTGCACTTTGATTTGCCTAGTACACGTTCTTTGCGCTACCTTATAATGAGTGCACGCTTCCACTAGACAGAAGGTTTGTGACTGGCAAAAAAGTGCCCAGCAGGCACAAAATGGCAAAGTTTTGTGTTCTTTAAAGATAACTTAATTTTATTTTGCCAAGTCGTTTTTTCTCAGTTTCTTCTCATGTTTTCTTTTGTTTTTGCTTGTGGGCGCTGTTGTCAAAAGATGACAATTATCTTGCTCAAAATATGTGAGACCCATTGCATTGTAAATGCTTGTTACTTTTAGTGCCACTTTATCTGTCTCGCTTGCTCTTTCACCCACTGACAAGCTCTCTGTGTTGCTCGCCTTATATTTTCCTCTCTCTGTCTTACGTTCTCTCATTTCCTTTGTACTTTTAGGGGTGTGCATAATTTGCATAATTTACTTTCACATAATCTCGGGAAAAGTATGCGACCATATGCTTAATTTCACTAGTTGCAAATACATAATTTAGTGCTATATTGTAGCACAACATGTGCCCTTGCGCCAAATTTTGATACAAGGATGCATTTCATTCTAAAAAAAATCACGGAAAAAACAAATGCCAAGAATAGACACTTTTGTTCTCGTAGTTCGCATTGTTCACATTGTCCAGCGCTATAATTTTGCTGCGATTTTAGGCGCTATTAACAAATGTGGCTTAGTGGCGTAAATGTGTAAAATTTGCATAAGAAGCAGAATGCGAAATTCACAAAATTACGCGAATTACCCTGGTGTAATTTCAATTCCACCCGGGCCAAGTTCCTTTGCTTTCCAACCAGTTTTCACTCTATTTTCACCTTTTGATCTTTGTTTCGTTCCTTCTCGTCTGCACTGGTTCTCCCTCTGTCTTTGCTTTTTTCTTCCTCTGCCACGCAGCACGCCCCTCCCTAAGCCCGGATCCGTCCCTCTTAGGCTGTTTTCCCTTTAACTCTGTTTATTCTGTGTCCCTAGTCTAGCGTGCTTACAATTCAGCTGCAGTCTCAATGCAGTATTTGATACTGCGTCTTCCCTGTTAGCTGGGCTCTCTGATGTCTGTCAGTGTTCTCTGCAGCCAGGGCCAGTAAGGGAAACTTCTTCCTTAAGAAGGGAGTTAGATATGCTGCAAAACAATGGAAATCAAAGGAACAAACCATAATCAAAACGTAACTGTGCAATTCATCAATAAAGGTGGGGTGTGCCAAATTCTTGCAATTTCCATTTGCAAATTTACGACGAAATTCTGGAAAAATTATGTGAACGTGAGTAAAATACACCCCTGCAGTTAGCACCATATTTTAAGGTGCACTGCGCATCCATTTTAGACGTGAAAATTCATTTTGTGCTAAAAAAAATTCTTACAAAAAACACAGGTGTGGTGAACAGCAGCCGCTCCTGTTCTGCTCATTATCTAAACAGACTTGAAATGATGTGATGTGGCATAATTTCGGGAATTTCGTGTGGGAGCCTAACGCGAAATACTGGACATCATGCAAAATTAGGTCCTTAACAGAAATAGCAACCAGACCCATTCACTACTTAGCTTTTGAATGCAACCAATGGAATTGAAGGGCTAATCACAAGGAGTACCCTCAGGTCCTAAGACCTGAATGTGGCGTTGTGACAAAGGGAAAAAGTGAGATTTCTGTGGCCTGGGTTGCCTCGGATTTTTAAATGTTGGTGCCATGAAGCCCGTGGACGTACACAGACTGTACAGGTAGGCGGGGAATGAATGAGTAACTCAAACAATGTGTAACCAATCAGCGTACTCCTGCAGACAAATGGGGTGTGAAAAGGAAACTGTTGCTCTTCATTCTCAAGATTGCAAGCCACTTTTGGAGTTTTGCATTCAGATTTTAAATACTTTTTTAGTGGAGATCTGTAACAAACACTGGAAGCCACATCTGGAACATTGTTTAATTCTGGAGATCTTACCTCAAGCATTCTGTCCGTTTCTGCAGTCTCCCCTAACCCTCCTTGCACTCTCATTCTCCCTCCCTCGCCCTCCCTTATATTAATCCCTGAAACCCCTCCCAGATCTCCTTATTGAACAGAGCCCCAAAGCCATGTAGTTAGCTTTACACCACATAAGTGGGGTACCATACTATACCATACCCACCAGGCTATGCCACACAGTACCATATCATATCATTCCATACCAACCTGCACATACCACAGAATACCAATAATATCAAACCAACATACAATATTGTGCTGCACCATACCATATTATTCCATACCATATCAAACCCATACTAGCAGACACCAGACAACAGCAAGGCATAACAAACCATTCCATCCCATCACATCCCTTACCATGGCATACCATACCATACCAATCTAGAGCAAACCATTCAATACAGTGTCACACCATATTAGACCACAATACAGCACATTATATCATACCATGCCATACCATACCCTAACATACCATACCACGCCACACCACACCACACTATACCATCCTACACCATTCCAATCTAGAAAAACCATACCCCACGGTGCCAGACAATATTAAACCACAACGCTGCTCAGTAGAGCATGCACTACCATGCCATACCATACAATACCATACCACACACACAATACCCTGACATGCCATGCCATACTATATTAGACCAGACCATATCACATAGTTTCACAACATATCAAATCACAACAACACCTTAAACCATAACACAGCATAACATAACAGAACAACCCAGACAATACCTCGGTAGACTAGACATAAACAATACCAAACCATACCATACCAAACCATACCGAATGTACCATACCATACCAAGCATTCTATACCATACCATACATACCATACCACAACATAATAGAACATAACATAACATACCATGCCATGCAACACCAGACCCAATTACTGTATAGGAGACATACCATACCAATTATGCAATGGCATACCATTCATGCTTTACCACACTATACCACGCTATGTCATATCATGCAATACCATACCATAGCATTTATAGAGCTCACTTACTTCTGGAGCAGTCTGTTCTCTCCTTTTGGACACATGTTCAGGAAGAAAAAAATTGAATAAACGCACTTACAGTTAGGTGAGCGGGATGCTTCTTGATTTAAACCCCAACAATGTACACATGCATACACTGGGGGGCAGTACCAGGTCCCTATTAGCCTCCATGTTCTCTCTTTCTGATTATTTGTGTACAGTACATTGCAGTCTACTCCCTCGTTGGGACGTGTCTCATTGTAAGATGCCACTTCTACCCTCCAGGACGTTTTATAAGATAGGTTAAATGGACCTGTTGCCTATATTCTATCATTGCCCTAAAAGTACTCTCTCAATTGAGAAGCCGGATAATTGGATGGAACATGGTCCAGTGGGCCCTTCCCATCCCAGCAAGGTGATGATTATTCGAGAACACCAGCCGATTGCTAAATGGGCATGGAGATGGCATTCCTCCCACTACCTTTGGAAGCCTCACTAGAGAGAGGCCATTGATTGAATGGTTGGCAGCAGATGGTAAACTGCTCTTGTACTAGAAGACTGTCTCTTAAGAAGGTAGCCTAGCTAGAGAAGCATCTGCAGATTTTACACCCTCCTAGAGAAAATCCACCCGGAAAGTGGTCAAAGACTGAATGAGCAATGCAGTGATGCATTTTCTGATAGATGCAATACATACTGCAGAAAATAATGGGAGATTATTTCCTCATCAAAACATACCAATGAATAGAAGAACCAAAGATAATTGCATAAACGTTGTTTAAAGGCTTCGTTGCATTTATTTAATCAAAAATTGTAATCTTCTACCCCAGTTGTCATTTAACTCACGTTTTCTCGTTACCACCACCTGCACCTTATCCCCCCACTGAGTTTTACCCGTTCCACCTCTTAACTCAATTTTCTCAGATCCTCTGTTTAAAGCACTTTGACCTGAGCCAAAGTCAACTTCTAGTTGCTCTGCAAAAAATCCGAATAATTAAATATCTCCATGCATGTCGAAAAGGTGCTTTAGATCTGGATATCAGACCAAAGGCCATGACTTAAAACCACCATTTTGAGAGAGCAAGGGATTTCCATGATCAGCATGATGGTAATTATAAGGCATGTTGCATATGATTTCTAAAAGTCTGGTACCTCGCCTTCGACATTTTGGAGATCTAATTAAATCCTATTGCAAAGATTCCAGAAGATTCATTGTCAATATCTCCAGTATCTTACGGAGTTTATTAGTTTCAGTCAGAATCGTTTTAGGCAGAGTCACTGGAATTGCGGGATTCTATAACCACAGCATTTTCTGCGTAACAAATGGATTTAACACACCTACCGCATTTTAGACCTAATTGTTCACTCTTTTTGCAGATTTCAGCAAAAAAATATTTGTTTCTAAAATAATACAAACGTGCATATACAGCCTGGTGCACAGCATGTCTGGCACCTTCTATAAATCAACCAGTGACATGAAGGCTTTTAATTACTAGATCCATTCATTAAAGGAGTGACCATTTTGTACTCTTGGGGCCAGATTTACAACAAACTGGCGCAGCGTTGTACTGGGCCAAAATCAGCAGCGTTGCGCCAGTTTTGAAATGGAGGGATGCAGCCTACTTACAAGAACAGGGCTTATCCCTGCGTTTCCCCCTGTGCCGGCACTAAATTTAGCTGCCTGCACCATAGTTCAAGGTCTTCGTTGGGAGGATTGATTGTTTGCCCTTGGGGTGGCGTTAGTTTTTGGTGCTGCCACAGATGGTCAGATCCATGTAAATCTAGGGCAGCATCAAAAGCAATAAGTGCTGCGGGAGAACGCCCACAGTAACACCCATTGCACGCCCCTCTGCTGCAGAAAACGTAATCGGAGGGGCATATTTACAAGGCCACGTTAAGTCACAAAAAGTAGCTTAGTGGCCCCTTGTAAAAATGCGTAATGCACAGTGCCACCGGAATGTCCCAAAAAGTGACGCTCCGGTGGCGCTATGGGGCTTGTAAATATGCCCCTAAGTGTTAAGACCCCCATTTGGTGCACGGATGGGAAGGCTTTGGTCTGCAGTGCAACAAGAAGCAGGGTGTGTTTAATAGTGAAAGTAACTCAAGCGGTGGTGGAGAAGTGAATGGGGTAGTTTTTGTTCTTCAATATTCTGCTGCTGATATGCTCTTTCAGGTGTCTAAAACCAGCTTTACCTTCTCCACCCAGTGTTCTCAGGGCTCTTGATCCTCTTGGAGAGGTTGCCATCACAAGGACATATTCTCTTGCTGGTACCTACAGGGATTCTCCATCCTTACCCCTTAACTGCCAATATTTGGCGTGTACCTGCCCTCATTATATGTCCCTCATCCACAAAGCGCTCGGAGGCCACAATAGGGTTGTTAGTAGCATTAAACAAAGAAACTCAAATAAAATAACATAATAGATACATCATTCATGAAACATTATATTCACATGACAACTACACTCCTCAAAGCTGCATTTTCTCACAAGTCACTATTCTCAGCAGCAGTTGTTCCGTGAGGGCAGTAGGTGATCAGAAGAATCCCTAACACTGTTACTAACCTGACTCCCTACTAGACCTCCTGTCTATTTCCAGAGGTATGAGACAGTATAGGAGTAAGAGGTCTCCCTTCCTGGAAAAAACAAAATTCTGATCTTCATAAGCACCGAAACACTTGGGAATAACACCTAGCATGATGGTGTTATGAAAAGGCCTGAAGACTCATCTCTTCAGGACTTACTTTAGTGGTCCACCTCCCACTGACATCTCTATAGCCTTGGGACCTGAATCTGCCAACATCCAATAATGTCTTAAGTGAGTCTTGTATATTTACCTACACAATAAAACCATAAAAAATAAACAATTGAATAAGAAAACATATAATAATTAATGTAGAAAATATATAAAATATAAAAAATTGAAAAATCTAAAAAACACATTTGTAAAAACTATAAACATTAAAATAAATTTACAAATAAAAACAAGTAATATAAAATATAAAAAAATAATCAATTAATGCTGTAAAATCTATTCAATCAATATTATGAAAACTGTTGGAAACTAAGATTATTAAATATACTATTTCCACTCCAGATAATGCAACGGTAGGGAAAGTTTTGGACTTTGTAAGGGTTAGATTTACTATTCCTTCTACAGCCATCCCAAAACTATGAAAAGTGTTAAACTTTGGAGGAGTTAGATTTACTATTCCTTCTCTAGCAGTGCAACCGTATGGAAAGCGTAGGGGTGAAATTTACTATTACCACTCCACTCAGGGCAACAGTAAGGAAAGTGTTGTCATTTGGAGTGGTACAGTTACTATTCCCACTCTAAACAGTGCAACAACAGGGAAAGAGTTGAACAACAAAGTGGTTAATTTTACTATTCCTACTTCAGTCTAAGCAACAGTAGGGAACATACTTCACATCAAACATATTACATATATGAGTAGCTCCATGAATGTAGAGAGATTAAACTCTCCATACATAAGATATAAATTAACATGAAATATACATGTGTGTATTTTAAAAACTAAAATCAATTGATCAAATTACATGACTATTATTCAACTAATAAATGATCAATTGATAAATAACTGTTATTCAATAATTAATTAATTAATTTCCGACTCTGTCGCCTACAAATCTAGCAATACACACCTAACATATAAGTAAAACAATAACTATTCCATTAACTTACATATTTAAAATTTTTTTAACAACTAATGGACAATTAATAATTAATAGTTAATTAATTATTACTTAATTAACTTTCCACCCTAGACCCCTATAAACCCAGCATCCCACAACTAAAATAAAATAAAGTTAAATACATATTCCACACTTTACATACTAGAAGTTTAATTAAACAATCAATTTACGAATAATAATTAATAGTTAATTAAATATTACTTAACTTCCCACCCTGTAACCCTATAAATGTAATTAAAATATAAATAAAATTAATTAATATTCCACATTTAACATAATTTAAAAGCAACTAATAATTATTTAACAATGAATAATACATTGTTATTTATTTATTATTTACCTTTCCACCATATACCCCTACACACCTTGCAGTCCCCAACTAAAATATAAGTTAAATACATAAATAATTACATAATTAGAAACCAATACATAATTAGTCAACAATTAAAAATGAACTGTTTATTAATTATTACTTAATTAACTTCCTAACCTACACCCCCTACAAGTCTAACAGCCCCAAATAACATATAATGAAAATAAATCAGTATTACATAAATTACATAACAAATAACAATGATTTAATTAAATAAAATGTATTATATAATTCTTAATTATTTATTACCTAATCAACTTCCCATCCTAACCCCTACAAACTCAACAACTCACAATAACGCTATAACTTACTATAAAAAAATGAATAAAAAGTTGTAAATCAGTTAAAATTGCCAACTATGTTTTAAATACAACTAAGAACATTTCTATAAACAATAGTAACACATAACATTAATACATCAACAAAAAACACATTGAAATCATTAAAAAACGATATTAGTGCAAAATGTATTAAAAAAAAATCAAAAATATTTACGACAGTATTACTTACCTCAAAAACGATATTCTTGTCAACAATATTTCTGCATTACGATACTTGTGAGTTACAATATCTAATTTCTGATGCTTCTGTCTTCTAATGGTTTAAAATCGATATTTGTTTGAACACCGATTTTTTACAACTTCCATGCTTCTTCTTTCACCCAATCTACTCCTCATCATCATCCCTCGGTCTCTCTCTCTTCTCTCTTCTTAATCTTCAATCTTACAAATACAACTTCATTTGTTGCTGTGTGAAGCACTTCAATACCTGCTGATGAAATGGTGCTTTATAAAACCGTGAAATATTGCATCTACTTTTAAGGTCTAATGTCATGAATCTTGAAGTGTCTTCTACTGAGACATACTCGCAATATATATGGAAATCATAACACTGTTGTGCAGATCTGTTTCTTCGTGGAAAGATGAGCTTTGGGAATCACAAAGTACTCTACTGCATGCACTCTTAAGACACGGTTGGGATGCACAGAATAGCATTAGGTGCTCCTTTTTATTGCAAGAAGTATGTGCACGTCTGCTTGTTTTCTGCTGAGGCCAGCACTCTGTGTTTTACATAAACAATTTTACTCTCAGTTGCGGAAAGGTCAGTGCTAATGTTTCTGTGCTTCAAAATCAATAATTGTTTATAAATTTAAAAAAATAGGTTCCTTTTAATATGCATAATTTCTTTTAAGAAACATCAATTTTATAGAGCATTAAGATTCCCTATGTGTTAATGTTTGTTAAAAGTCAAAATACCAAAAAAGGATCACTTAATGGTCCTCATAATTTTCCTTTTTTTGTCTCTTACTCTTCCTTCCTTTAGCCGCTCCATTAAATCACTCCTAATACATAACTTGTTTTCTTTAGCTGCAGAATGAATTGCATTAGTAGAATTGGTTTGATTTTGCATTTTCAGACAATCAGTACAATGTAGCTTGTCATTTTTCGAACACCTATATGCCGGTGCCCTCCAGTTGACCCCTGATGGAGATTAAACTTCCTGCATGTCCTAAAGGTTATTAAAATAGACTAATATACTTATGAACTGAACCTCTGCATGTATCTGTTGTTAATGTCAATGATAATTGGCCGATTCGAACATCTACTAAATTTCTACTTCCGTGTTCATGCCCTTCTTTCAGATACACCAAGATGAAAACAGCCACCAACATTTACATCTTTAACCTGGCCCTGGCTGATGCCTTGGTGCTCATCACCCTCCCCTTCCAGGGAACCGATACCTTCTTGGGCTTTTGGCCCTTCGGCAATGTCCTGTGCAAGATCGCAATCGCCATTGACTACTACAACATGTTCACCAGTACCTTCACTCTGACCATGATGAGCGTGGATCGCTACATCGCTATCTGCCACCCTGTCAAGGCGCTGGACCTCCGTACCCCCCACAAAGCCAAGATCATCAACGTCTGCATCTGGGTGCTGGCATCTGTCATTGGCGTGCCAGTCATGGTGATGGGTTCTGCTGAAATGGAAAACAATGGTGAGCTCTGGGGTCTTGTTTATCAAAGGTTGTGGGAAGCAGTAGTGTTGATTGGAATGGGACTGGGACATCAAGATAGATGCCTCAGTGGTATGCATCCTTCATTGCAGCAGAAACTGGGTTGGTCAAGCAGCCTTACTGCCTGGAAAAGTTATCAGAGGAAATTTATAGGTTCTCAGCCCTTTCATGCAACTTTAGTAAGGAACTTCTCTGAGGGAATGTTTCTGTAGTCTCACTACCTCCCTTTTCTCAGTACAAGCGAAACCTCAAACCCAAATGCTTTCTTACTAAACTCAAGACTTAAACTCAGTCCCACAAAGGTGGTATTCTTTGGGCAATGTCCTATTGCCTAATGCTCAATAAGTGGATGAACCTCTCCCTAGTCATCCAGCCTTAATAAGTAGGCCTCTGACCAATTTTAATTACGTGGCAAATTTATGAAAATTCTAAAAATTTCACATGATGCCATTTGTGTGTGTGTTTTTTTTTCCGTAGTGCAAAAATGCCTTGCCAAGAAGAGACATTTTGTACTCAAACCTGCCTCCTACAAGTATCTCATGAAACTTTTAACGCACCTTGCATATTAGAGTAATAAACAAAACGCAAGATACGAGCAAAGCACACTTCACCACAAGTTGTATATTTGTGAAATGTTCATTCAATTTCACAAAATCTAATGAGAAAAAATGACCCAATTTCAACCATAATTCCATTGCGGTGTATGTAAAACTCCCTGTCTCTCAATATGATTGGATATAACATGGCGGCCATTCGGGTGTCACAGCTGAAGGCTGCTTTAATCTGTTTGTTTGCAGATGAATATTTTAAATGGGACCTTGGCCAGCTGTTGACGTCATAGAGCAGGCAAGCTCAAATATACACAGATCATACAAATGTAGCATTCCTGCTCAGGGGGTAATTTCTGTGAAATGTTTGCTTCAGCAGAATGTCTCAAATGAGGCGCCTGTCCCTGGGCTGATAAGTTTTCTGCTTTAATGTAAGCACAGATATACAGATAATGCGCCGCCTCGCGCCGAGGCGAAGGCAAGGAACATACATCACGCTGGTGTCACAAAGGACCCAGGACGTCGTCTATCAAGTGAGAGGAGCTCTTCAAATCTATTTTTAATTTACATTCAGCTCTTTGTAGCATTGCTGCTGCAAATTTGAATTCCAGACTTTAGTTCCCAGAATGCAAAGAGATCAAGGACGTAGTGAGTCTCTTATATACTATAGGGTCACCTACAGCAGCACTCACTTAAGAACAAACCCTATATATGCTCCCTGAGCCCCAGCACCCATTAACATAAACACATGACAGTAAAGTCCTACCTCACAACAGAGCTGATTCTTAAAGTTATGTTATGTTGGACTAATGTGCGGCTAGAAAAGTGTAAATTAGAATTTTATATTGATTTGAAGAGAATTTATACTTTTCTCAGGCATGCGATTAGACCTGTTTTGTTTAAATTCACTTCTAGAAAATCTACACCCATTACAGGATCAGGGATTAAGGATCGGGGGGGCAGGGATGCTTTTGAAGGTAGTTGTTGGGTTATCAGAAACCTTGGCAAGTCACATTCTCCTCTTTGGGTACAGAAAATAGCTTACAGCTGACTAGTGCAGAGGCATATCTGAAGCTAGGGTGAGAATACAGAGGGGGCTTGGACAGAGTGGAGAAGAAGGGATTTTCCTGGATGAAAAAAAAAAAAAATTCGTATCAAGAAATTTTTTTTTAAGTGCAAATACAATTTTACGGAGTATTTGCTCCTGAATAAGTTCACACCCGTTAAATTTACATATCTTGAAATGTTTTTTGATTTGAAAAGATGGAATTAATGAAAGGGACACACTATCACTCCTGGAACCTACAACTATAACAACTTCCCAGCAATAATACTGGAATTCTCTGTGAATGCTAAAAAAGCAGGTGATGTGATTGAACTATAGGCTAAAGCATTTAAAAGTACAAAATTCACTTATTTCATAAATAGGTTCGATATGTCTTTCTATACTGAAATAAATAAAAAAATGTCTTAAAGAATTTCTGGATATGTACTCACAGCAGTCATAACCTAACCCTTTCCACAGACTCTTCCCTCCCTTCCCTCCTCCATCCCCCCTTTACTCATCCCAAGCCTAAATCCTATTACTATAAACTCCAAACTAACAGTTCTGGATTCTTCCCTCCTCCACCCCTCCATTACTCTGGTCAACCCAACTAACAAACTCACATATCCGCGGCTCAAATTAACTCATAATAATACTAAAACTGTACTCATATTTCCCTATACTAATCCACTACTAATTCCTTTTGGGTTCCGGAGTAGCATGCTACTCGCTGAAAAGCGCATTGACGCCTCGTCAGGGGTAGTAAGCGCTATATAAATACTATTACAATACAATACAATACAATAACACTTTTGGGAAATCACTTGTCGAAGGATTCCGAGGATGAAATCACAATGAGTCACATTCATCAGTCAGTCAACCAATGAGTAAAAGAAGCAATCTATCTATCTGTCTATCTATCTATCTATCTATCTATCTATCTATCTATCTATCTATCTATCTATCTATCTATCTATCTATCTATCTATCTATCTCTCTAGCTACAAACCAGCATTGAGCATGGCTCAGTGAATTCAACAATCCATGTTAGTATAATGAAAACCAGATCAGGTTTGTATCCCGTCAAGGCCAACTTATCCTTCCTTTCTTCTGGGATAAGTAAAAGGAATACCAGGTAATTGAATAATAACACATTATTTACAGTGATTAGAAATATTGGTGCAAAGCAGTATATAAAAGAAGTTATTATTGTCAGCAGTCATCTATCCACACATTTCTGTCCGTGTACCTTTCTCCCTGCCCCAGATGAGTTGTACATCTCTTTCGATGATGAGTTCATCATAAGTCAGAGTGTTGGGTAAGAACTGTGATGTTGGCAGTGGGCAGTGAGTTGAACTATCCTTATGTGTGAGTGGATTGGATTTAGAATAAACCTGGATGTACAGAAATATTTCCAAACCTGGTTTTCCAGACAGCTGGCTAATCTAAGAACTATGACTTAAGATGAAGTGACTTATAATACGAAGACTGCACCCCATATTTAAAAAGACCTTCATACAATTTTATCTCATTTCTACTTTTGTTTTTAGGATTTTTCCATGTGCTTCATTTCCCACCTACATGCCACATACTGTTTTCTGAATGGTACCTGCATGTACTAATCAACACTGTTAGGATGGGCAGTTGAGAAAAAAAATGTATGGACAAAGAAACCAAAGACTTAGATCGTCCCATATTGTAGTGCCTTCTCAAAGCACTGATAACTTCTCAAAGCACCAGCCTTCCACGTGTGGATCCAGATTTGCTAGATAAGTAATTGCTCACCTGACAGTGCCGGATTTGTAATAAGCATCACTAGTGAAGGCTCCATTACTTGCTCTGTTATAGTGATATTGCAGTTATAAGCCTCGTGAGATTTAACCAACCAGTTCCCCAGTCAATTGATGATGAGGTGTGGTTTTGAGGGGAGTTCATAATGGATTTCCATTTGGACTGGAGTTTTTTCTGTGAGATTGTATTTTTTAGAGGAGAGAAGTGTGTCCATTTTCGAAGTATTGTGCCCCCCCTTTCAAGATTCGTCCAAAAATAGGTGGTAAATTTTTTCATAAAGAGGATTATTTTTAGATAAGGAACTTTTAATCTTTAAAAATGAGCTGAAGTCTGTTCTGAGATTCATTCCTTTGTGCGCTCAGTCTTTGTAGATAATGTTCTACCATCTTTTTTGGTGTTTTGATTGTGCCAGGGTGAGGCATGAGAAGAGTATTTAATTTAATTTAACAACTTATTGTTTACGAGCCTAATAGCTTTACGTTTTCCCGAGAGAATGAACACAAAGGGGGTTATTACAACTTTGGAGGAGGTGTTAATCCGTCCCAAAAGTGACGGTAAAGTGGCGGATATACCACCAGCCGTATTAGGAGTTCCATAGGATATAATGGACTCGTAATACGGCTGGTGGTATATCCGTCACTTTACCATCACTTTTGGGACGGATTAACACCTCCTCCAAAGTTGTAATAACCCCCAAAGTGTTCTACACTGAAAAGCAGTGTAATGAGGGCTATGACAGTTACAGGTTGGATTAGTTCTTGTTCAATTTCTAGCCATCCTCAAAGGTTTGTATTGTTTGCAATCCATTGAATTCCATGTTTGGCAAAGAAAATCTGTCTGGTACCTGCGATATTCTGGCATGCTAAGCCATTAAGGCTTTTTAAGAAGTCTTATTTTTTTGTAGCAATTCTAGATTTTCTCTTTTGCCAGAAGAAATGAGTGATAAGTAGGTCTACTCATTTCTCTTGTTCCGAAGGTTTAATGCATCTCCCTCATCTTTTACCTGCACTAAGTTCTACTGACTTACTTCTGGCTCGTTTATAAACAGTAGTATTATTCCATGACATGATATTATCTTAGCCAGATGTCATTATCCGGATTCTCTATACGGCATCCTCCTTTACACTTTTTTATATGATCAATCTCACTTGAATGATAATATCGTGACAGCACATTGATATTGTTGATGGTGACCACCACGACTTGTCACTATGTACATGCACAAATATCTATGCCACCTTCACTCTGTAGTTTTGTTTGTATCTGCTTTATAGTTTCAATGAAAAACTATCAGGACAAAATAGTGAAGAGTCCATTTAGAATGTAGAATCAAGAGGTTATGGTAAGGCATTCAGTCACAGGTGGTATATTCATTGATGCTGCTAGGTTGTCAGTAGAAAAGAGTTAGATAAGTATTTTAGCATGTAGATGCCAATGTGGACTTTTCCAAAGAATGCCTGTTGTCTTCACATTCTGTTTGCAGAAGGGGGATTGTTGAAGCTGTTCTCTGCAAGGTGCAGCTAACAATGGACACTGATTGGAATTGGGCGTATGTGGTAAGAATGCCCCTATTGTACAGTGAGCCATAGTAATGAATGCAATTTGGCTACAGGTGAATGGAACAAAAAGATAACTAATACTGTTTGGAGGAAAGTCTCGATTGGACTATCCACATTTGGTGATTTGCTGCCTGTTCTCTGGACAGTCCATACAACCAACACCGAAAGAAAGACAATTGGGAGATTTTTTTAGATAGCTATCCCTCCACAGCTTTATAGGTTTGTAAGGTATCACTTTTATGTCGAACCTATTGCACAGCTTAAGCTATCTAGTTGCAAAAGACCTACTGTCAGCTTAACAAAAGCTTATAGTGGGCTTAAAGCCCAGCCACTGCTTAATATAGGTTGGCGTTAGTCTCACTTTCATTCGCTTACATCTTATTCAAAGGCTTGCCTTGTCCATCTTCTCTTCTTTTACCTGGCTCCTTGTCTCTGAAATTCTCCACTTGTCCCACTTGTGCTATAATATTGTAATCAGTTATTCAGTCAAGTTAGGCAAGGCTATCGATAGCCACACCCGATATAAGGTGCAGTGGGCTTTGGAAGACAAAACTCTGTAGGTTTTAGCTAGTTGACCGGAGAATTCTTCAAGGGTCAAGCTAAAAAACTGTATGTATCCTATTTCTCATCACATTGAGAATGCCAAGTTAGTCTGGGATTCCTGTTGGATGATGTCCTGTAGATAGGCCCTGGGGTTAATACTGTGTCAAAGGTCTGGTTGTTTCACCAGTGGCACGCCACCTTGTGTTAGTTTTTCATTCTTTTTCTCCCCACAATGTCTGAAATGATTGCCTTCGTCTTCTTCACTTGGACTTTTGCAAAGGATTTTTTGGGGTCTTTTCTCTTTTATTTGGAATGTACTGTACATGTTTAAACTACTAGAACTAGACTTCTTCTTGGTCTGAAGAAAGTAGATCATGTGTCTCCAGCTATTACAATTTCACTGGACACTAGTTCATAAAAGAGAGAGTTCATGACTCCAGGGCCCGTATTTATACTTTTTTAGCGCCGCATTTATCCCGCTTTTTGACGCGAAAGCGGTGGAAACGTACAAAATACAATTATATTTTTTACGTTTGCTCCGCTTTTGCGTCAAAAAATGACGCAAAAGCAGCGCTAAAATAGTATAAATATGGGCCTATATCTCAACCACAGAGCATTCTATGTCACAAGCGTAGCCCTTTGACAGCAAAAACTTTCTAACAGTGGCCTGATTCTTAAACTCCACTCTTCTATTTCCCTTATACTACCTGCACCACAATTGAAGCTGGCCAAAGTTGGCAAAGTGCTACCAGCATCTAGGATGCAAAATATGAGACCTCCTTCCTGAGACGAATATCCACGAAGACTCATAAATGATAAGTATTACATATAATTTCCAAGCAAGATCAATTATGTTCTCCCTATAAGGAAGAGTATTTGGTCATACCCCCTAGCCTACACTTACTACTTACTTATTTTTTAATTCAAAATCTGAATCCTCTCTCAGAGTCATCACAGAAACTAATGTTATAGACTCTTCTTTCCATTATTTACTGTTCAAATAAGAATGAATAGAAAGAAAATGGTGGCTGTTGCACGATTGAAAAGGTCCAACATAATTGGTTTTGTGTTACTCACACTGCTCACGTGGAGGTTAATGATTTAGTGCCGCTGATTTTCATATTCTTTGACGTAGGCGAACCTGCCATAATTCATGCGCATTGCACATGACCCCAATTTCATGTCAACATGTTTTGGCCATTTATTCTATTTAACCAACCTTTTCAGGATGCCAAGAACCTAATTAGAAGTCAGTTGTTACTGCCTTCTCATACTTGCTTTACTTATGGATGTTTTTTGCACTATCCCGATAGATCAATCTAAATATAGATTTGTGCAAGAAATCCTAATGTAAATATAACGCAAAATTTTTGCTACCATATGGAAACAGCTGAGTTAATCTTCAAAATACCCTGGGGTACGAACACTGAAGTCCATTTTCTGGTTTAATATATTAGCAGCATTTTCATGCACATCTTCTAATATTTCACAATTCGCACTTTAAAACAATGAATAATTCACAGACGTATTAGAGAGCATACCCGGTATAGCACTCTTTTCAGTTTATATTCCTCTGGGTTTGTGTAACCCATGATTTAACAAGGACAACAAACAGTTATTGAATATAACCCATAGGGTCCTTAGGGCCTTGCTGTTTAACATAAGATTTTATAGAAATAAGAGTTTATGCACCAGGTTGATAAAGTCTAATATCAGAAGCAACTTAAAATTGCTTCGGAGAACGAAAAGCACATTCTGCTGCTGTGAACATTAGTCACTGCGATTTTGTAAGATTCGTCTCAAGATACATTATGTACCTTGTGTTAATGTGCAATTATTGGGCGTACATTCATTTCGCAGTGGTTGGATTTTACTACTTCATATGAGTAATTTTGGGTTCCTGAAGCACAAAAATATTAGCACATATAAAAGAAATGTCTTAGCTGCAGAAACAGATGATGCTGGCAATTTTGCACAATACCTTGTAAATCTCTGAATGGGACATGCAGTCCAGTGATTAATGGCTAACATCATGTAGTGTTTCCTAATAGAAGCCCAGATTTATAATTATGTTACACGAAAATGGATTATGCACAAGCATAATCCAATTTTGTTAGCAGTGACTTACTGACTGGTCAGGCCTGCAGTATGTATGATATTGCGTATGATAATACAGTGAACGCCAAATATTTTGGTCTCAAGTGAGGTGCATTGCTGTGGTGACTCTCCCATGTATGTTGCCTTTCAGCAGGTTGTGTGTGTTGTCTGGAGCACAGATTAGCACCACAGTACAATAAAGAATTTCTTTAATTCAGTTAATTGCTTCTGTATATTTGCTGCATGTGGTCTCTTTCTGTGGGCCTGTATTCTGGTGTGTAGACCTCACTTCACTGTGAAATGTGTATTGCAATCAGTTCATTGAGAGATAATATCTCTATCTGTGGTATGTTCTCTTTCTCCTTTTCCATCTAGAGCAAATGTTTGTTGGCTGTGTGTAGATGAGTTGTGAAGTTCTGGACCATTGTGTGTTTTTTTAAGTCTGCCAGCATTTGGAACTAGCCTTGTCAGAGATAGTAAGCGTTATATAAACACAATTACTGAGGTGGTGGAATTTGAAAAGTAACAGGGACCCAAAAATACAAGAGGAATTTCCCCAGGGCTGTAAGGGAATGCACGCACAAAGCCACAAGCATGCTACTTTGGTTGCCACTCACTATAACGTTTCAAGGCAGGACATCTTACAGAGGCAGGGCTTTAAGTAGGATGAAAAAACTTGTAAGTCTTTCAGAGGGGCGTGGCTGAAGTAATTAAGGGCGTGGCTTAAAAACATGTAAACGAAAAATCTGTGCTTAGACTAGTGTGTCGCCGATTGGTATTTTGCCGCTTTTTTCTATCATTGCATCCAGATATATAATACAGCTAGTAATCTTACACCTACAACAAGCCAGAACTATTGGCTTTGTCAGTGGTTGTTAGTTGCATAAGATACATCAGCAACAACAATCCCTTCATTGTATAGTATATTGAAAATGTTTCAGCTCTGAAATGATGAGACTGAGAAAGAACTATAACAAGTCTCTTTGAAGTTACATCAAAGGCAGCACAGGGTGGAACTGCTGCTGAGTTGAGAATTTGTTTCCACCCTGAGGGTGAGGGCAACAATGGAGAGCCCGATAGGGACCCGACTCAGCAGCTGCTTTTTCGAACTGCTGGTGCGGAGCATTGGCAGGACTCCGGCCCGCTTAAAGCCCTGGGCGGGGATGTAGGCTGGTCACTAATACTGGGGGGACGGACAATCATGCTGGCACATCATTTTAAAAATTCATCATACCACAAGCAGGGCACAAAAGAGGGGCTTAAGAGGCACTGGAAAGACAGATGAATGCAGATTGGTAGTGGTACAAGAACAATTTTGAAGTCTTTTAAAACAGAGAGTGTGTGTGCGTTTTTGTCTGGGTGTGTAAACATTCCTAGTGAAACACGACAGACACCGCACCATACCCAACCGAAAGCACCTGTCCCCAACTATCACAAAAACATTTATTAAGAGGGTGTAAGACCCCAACCCCTCTCCCTCCATCCCCGAAGGTACGCCTCTGGGCCGAGGGGAGGAGATATTATGTGCTGCCAAGACGTGGCTATTTCATAACTTCCGCTCAGTGACAGCAGGAAACCTTGTCACATCTATGTGTTGGTTATTTCTTTATATTGTGTAGTATGTCTCAGCCCAGAGTAGGGTGTCACAGCACACCATGTTTTACAATTTACGTGCATGATACATAAAGGCAGTGAGGACAATGTGCGTGGTAGAACGATCATGCAACACAGGAGGGCACACGCAGATGGACATTAAAAACAAGAATGATAACATAAGGCAGTATGGAAGGTGTACCTGAGTATGGCTCATACAGCAGAAGGCAGCTGGGCCTGAGTAAAGGAAGCCATACTAAGGTCTTGAGTCTGCAGCGTTGTGTGGATAGATTCCTTGGGAACATGGAGGCGGGTGCAGGTTGGTCCAGAGCTAAGTTAGGAACTTTACTAATAAGAACCATTTAATTTTCTTTTTAATTGGAATAAGGATGAGGCTTTCTATGGGATGGTAGAGAGCAAGGGCCAGATGTAGGTAGAAACGGGATTGCGACTCGCAATTTGCGAGTCGCAATCCCATATGCAAAATGGTGTCCCTGACACCATCTGCGAATCGAAAGGGGGTCGCAAAGACCCACCTCATTAATATTAATGAGGTGGGTCGCAATTTGCGACCCCCTTGCGATTCCCTGCACTCACAGGGATGGTGGCCTGCTGGAGACAGCAGACCACCATGTCTGTGACTGCTTTTTTAATAAAGCATTTTTTCTTTTTTTTGTATTGCAGCCCGTTTTCCTTAAAGGAAAACGAGTTGCAATACACTCGGGAAAATGAAACCATTTGGTTTCTTTTTTTCAGAGCAGGCAGTGGTCCATAGGACCACTGCCTGCTCTGAAAAAATATTTTCAGAGCCATTCACAAAGGGGAAGGGGTCCCATGGGGACCCCTTCCATTTTGCGAATGAGTTAGCACCCACTTCACATGGGTGCTAACTGCGAATTGCTTTGCTACCGCGTTCGCGGTCACAAAGCAATTCTGAATCGCAGTGCGAATCGCAAATAGGAAGGGGAACACCCCTTCCTATTTGCGAGTCGCATTCCCATTTTGCAAGTCGCTACCGACTCACAAAATGGGAATGTGCATCGCGATGCGCATTTTGCATGGCGCAAACTGCGAATTTCGCTGTTTGCGCCATGCAAAACGTTACCTACATCTGGCCCCAAGTCTCAAATTTTGAGTCATTCCCATAGAAAGGGTGATCAGTGAACTTAGATTAAGGCCCTGAATTCGAGTTGGTTGGAGCGGTGGATACTGTTTATCGTACCTAATAAAATCCAACAATGTGGATCCATGTTACAGTAAATATCGTATTGTTTTCTCTTCTTAATTTCTGGCATATTTGACCTATTTTAATTGAATAAATATGAGGTATTTACTGCACCAGATAATTACCAGATGAAAACCATCCAACTTGGAACTCCAACCTCTGCGCAAACTTTGGAAAACATTGACCAACTAAGAATCAGGGACAAAGCCTTGAGCGGCCTTGCCTCTTAAACTCTTTCTTCTTCCTCCAACAGTAGGCTAAGAGGTTAGATATGGTTGAGTGTTTAGGGTAAAGGCCCTATGTGTGATACAAGCAGTTTTGTGGATACTTTGAGCTTCTAGAGGCAACCAGTTTAGTCAAGAAGGAATATGGGGTGATATAGTTGAATTTTCTTTTGGCAGTAATAAACTGGTACATGAGAGAAGCTTTCGGAGGTATAAGTCAGTACTAGGGTACGCTGGTGAGCAAAGAGTTGCAAAATTCAGTTTCTAGATATTACCATGGCTCGCATCATAGTTTAAGGCTGGATCTCTGGGCAAACGTGTCTGATTTTTCTTAGTATTCTGAGATGTTTTTGCACTTGTGACAATTCCCTTAATGAGGGAGTCCAAGTTGAGGTAGGAGTCCAGCAAGTATTTTGCTGAAGGTATATGTTTGCTTTAATTTGACATCAGTTGGATAGTTTTAAATTTCTTGCCTTAGTTTGGTGGCCTTATGTAAAAAAAAAAATGGTATTTTTTACATTTCTGGATTCACACGATTGGTAGGTAAGATTAGAATGGTGTTACTTTAGGATATTAAACAATTCTTCAGGGTAGTTTTTGATATAATTGCTTGTGAAAAAAGCATACTTAGATTTGTGAGACATATATTTATAGAACACATAGCATCTCTAGTAAGAGCAAGGGTAGTACCAGTGGGATATTTCCTCCATGTCGGCTCAGTTTTCTTTGCCAATAGTCATTTGCTGGGAATTTGCAGAGTATAACATACAGAGAGACAATTTCTTCTTTATGATTGAGAATGCCAATTGCTCAATGCCCAGGAAGTAACATCACTGAATTTCCCATCATCTATCTGCACAGGAAGTGGCATCTCTGGATTTCTCATCATCCATCTGCACAAGAAGTGACATTACTGGATTTCACATCATCCATCAGCTCAGGAAGTGACATCACAGTACCCTCCACTCTTCCCTCCTGTGTGGACCTATTCAATGGCTACATCATGGATGTGCGGCAGATGCTTGCATTGGGTGTGCCTCTGGCATGGCAAAGGCAAGCCTATCTGCGACCGTCAGTGACTTGACCATACTAAGCACCAGGAACCCTGATTCTCTCTCTACCCACCGATAACCTGCTTTGATCCACCATGCTCTTCATCTCGGCCATCGTTCACCACGCTGCTGCCACACTCCACCACACAATATGGAAAGAACATTCATTTGTGAGTCCTGCAAGTTTTCATGCACTCTCTCACACCCTACCCCCACTACTTCTACACCAACTGCACCCAGCACCCCACTTACTCACACAAGCCAGCCAGCCGCTCGTGCTCACACAGATCAAACATCACCCAAACAACACCCCACATTCACATGCATGCTCCTCAATGCCTGCTCACTCACCAAACCAGACACAGAGGTATGGGACCTACTGCACGACCACACTTTGGACCTGCTCTTTATCACGAAAATTTGAATAAACCTATCCTCTGCACAGAACATTGCTAGTGTCATCACCACTGGCTACATGATCATTAGCCAAGACCGTCAGTACCAGACTAGAGGCAGAGTGGCCATCATGTTCAAAGATACCCTCAACTGCACCACCTACACGAACACCCCCACCAGCCAGATGGAACACCAAACATTCAAGATACACATCACAGCTAAGTTCTCCCTGGGCGGAACGCCTGCATACATACCACCAGGACCCCCCACCAATTTCACCAGCGACATCACAGACTTCACCACACCCCTCATTATCAATGATATGGAGAACATCATCACTTCATATGTAAACTTTTCTCTCATTTAGTCTATTGATACTGTGCTTTTGCAGCTTGTGTTCTATTTCTGCAGTCTGCAGCTGTGCTCTTTTTAGAGATTACAGTCTAGACATAATGCCTGGTGTGTACAGTGATATACACCTTCACATTAAAACTTTTTTTCTCATTCAGTGCATTACTTAAGTATGATTGTTTAACATTTTTGGGATGCTGTCTTGTCATTAAAGTAAAAGGTACCTACACACAGAAACTTTTCCTTTACTCGGTACTAATGGAGTATCTCTGTCTTGTGCATTTGTTGTCCATAATCTCTGCCATGGACCTTTTGTTTTGCGTGTGGAACAGTCTTTGCTTCACAAAGAAGGTTTTCTTTCTCAATAGCATCATCTCCCTAAGGGTTTCACTTCCTACAGCCTGCATTTGTTGTTCAGTGTTGTAGAGAAAAATACATATTTGTAATAATGATTTTCTCTCAATATAAATGTAGACAAACTATTCCCCAGGTGTGTTGTTTTGACTATTCAACATCTCTTTTGATTGAGCTTTTTGAAAATGGTCTCAAAGTGACTTCTTCTAGAAGTGCGGCCGTCCACAAATAGTCCCAAATCTTAGCATTGAAAAGAAGCAAGACAGGAGACTGACTGCATCTAACATGGATTACTACTTACACAGAAACAGGAAAATAGTCTATCACTTTAGGGACACTTCCACACTGTGACTAAAGGTGTTAGGTCTTCTTGGAAGCATAATATAAGCCAAGGCAACAAACGTAGCTAGACTGATAATTTGAAGTATGTACAACCACAATATTGCTTTAATGCCGAAGGGACATCCAGATTGCAAGGTAAAACGATTTGCAGAAAACAATGAAATTATTATCACAAGAGAGCTCACAAAAGCAAGGGATTGAGCAGTGGTTGCTAGGTAATAGAGACAGAAAAACGACTGATGTTAGGAACATAAAAGTATTGCTTTTGAGTTAATATTACAACATCCACACAGAGAATGAGTGATTCGGTTATAATAAAAGTATGTGTGCAACAAAACAATGGAATTTGCCTGATCTCATTACACGGTACAGAATTTTAAAAGGAAAATGTCAAATTATAATGAAACATTCTGCTGAAAAGGTGACATAGAATTATGTGAAATAAGCTTCCTTTGCAGAGTAGGCGTTGAGCAAAGCATTAGTGGCGATTGAGCGACCATTATAATGCAGTTCGTTGGCATAATGTGCCCAGACCAATTAATCAAGTTAATTTCTGAAAAATGATCCACCACCTTTAGGACATTAACACTCCGAAACAGAAGTTCCCATTCCATATAGAAACCTTCTGAATACTCTCGAACTAATAGTGTCAATGCATGATATTACTGACAGTCCCTT
Source organism: Pleurodeles waltl (assembly GCF_031143425.1). Lineage (NCBI taxonomy): Eukaryota > Metazoa > Chordata > Amphibia > Caudata > Salamandridae > Pleurodeles > Pleurodeles waltl. The sequence continues at coordinate 116,859,007 of NC_090446.1, read as the reverse complement.
TTTTTGTTTGGTGATGAAAGCAGGCATTAGACAGCCCTAGATTTGCTTCTGAGGTACATCAGTTTTCCTGATTTTGTGTGTGCTCAACTTCAAGGTCTTAAGGTTTCTGGTATGTAGCTGCCACCAACATTTGGGGCTCAAAGGAGTCCAAACATTCACCAAAATAGATTGACTCTTGCCTGGCGTGTGATGCAATTTGGGTTTTAAGTTTTATATTGAAAGAATTGGTAGCCAGTCACTTCCCAGCAAGGTGATGGTGTGGCTAGGGGATACATTTTTTTTTACAATTGTACGAAGTTGCAACTGTTGTCAAACTCTTGATTTTTACTTTGCTGATTATTGTCTTCATATTCAATTAACATAAACAAGAGGGTCCTGCATAAGTTATACTTTGAAGGAAATTGTTATTTTTCTTCTATTCTATCCTGTTGGGCATAAACAGTTCTCCAGAAGGTTATTTTTCAGTTAAAAACTTTGCAGTTATTTGGCACTGAAAATAGACACCTCGGCAAATGTTGATCTTGCAAAAAAAAAAATCTGCATACATATTCCAGATTGGCCAAGTACTATTTAGAGAGGAAAATATATTTCAATGTGGTGAAAATCATCTTCAAAGCGCAGATAAACAGAAGGAACATAGGGCCAGATGTATCAAAGTCCTGGTTTGCATTTTCTAAATAGCGATTTTTAAGAAATTGCTATTTAAGAAATGCAAAATGGGATGTATGGAAATTGCGATTCGGTAATAGCGATTTCTTAAAAATCACAATCGCTATTACCGATTCACAATTAGGGAATGGGACTCCATTCATCCCTATGTGCGAATGGTTTTGCATTACCTAATTTGCGAATTCGTGTTAGGAATTCACAAATTAGGTAATGCAAACCCCAGGGTGCTGGGGGCCTGAGGCCCCCTTTGATGCACCCCAAAAACATATTTGTGGACATGTGAAGTGCACACATGCCCTAAGGGCATGTGTGCGCTACATGTCATTTTAAAAAATGCATTTATAATGCATTTTTAAGAATTGCACATGGTTACCACCAAACTGGATTTGGTGGTAATTGCATTTCTTAAATGCCCAATTCGCATATAGGAAATGCATGATACATGTGATTTGGAAATCGGAAATAAGAATTCCCTATTTGTGATTTCCTATTTAGAGAATCGCAATTTGCGATACCCTAAATGGAGTCGCAATTTCAGGGAATCGCTATTTTAGCGATTCCTTGAAGGCATTTTTGCATTCGCAAACGGTTGAATTTTGGGATTCACACCATTTGCGAATGTAAAATTGTTTAATACATCCGGCAAATAAAGCGGTTTGTGATGGCCGAAAATCGACAACTTTGCAAAATGGAATACATTTCAACCAGAAATTGTGCAAAATAGAGTGTTTTTCTAATTGAAAGTTATTTCACAAAGTTTCAGTCTCCAAGAGTTACAGTTAAACAATTATATGAAACACTTACTGAAAAAATTATGAATCATTATTGGCAAATTGGCACAGGGTCCTCTAGAATGGACATCGACTAGTAAAAAATAATAAGGGAACTATTTCAACCCGGATGTTTTTCGAAAATAGGTATTGAATTCTGTAAAGTACTGCCCATCAATTTTTGAAAAAATTTACAGACATACACAAAATTGATTGAAAAGTAGACAGAGAATTATTGCATCTTCATTTTGAAAACAGACAAAGAATTATATGAAAAAATAAATGGAAGTTTCTTGGAAAACTATGAGACATTGCCACATTATTTAAAGTGTAAGATCTTCGTACCAAGCAATCATCTTTGGTAGTGCTTAATTTGTAAAACAAATAAGTGCCGGGGCCCTAATCAGAGGCCAATATAGCTTGCACCACACATTGATCCCAGTAATGCTGCCAATGATGATATTAACACAACTACTAACAATCACACTCCTACAGGTGTGACTTTTCAGACTATTGCAGGCCCCTAAGTTATGAGAATGTCTTGGGCAGTCAGTAGTAGTCATTTTTATTGTATATTGCATTAATTAAGAACTGTTATTGTGCTCATTTCTAAATTAGACAAGCCTCGGTGTTAGCAATTAAGTGCTGGTGCTGGGCACTGGAAACCGACAGCTGAAATTAAGCACTGATCTTTGCTCTACAATACAATCAAGCAATAAAAAAACGTGCTGCAAGGTAAAAACAGGCAAAATAATAGAGGCATAGGTTGTTGATAAAAATGTGATCAAATATAGTTAATTTTATTTTAAACAATGCAGAAATTAGCACAGAGCCTGCAGTGGCATCAGTGCTGAGTTTGGAACCAGATAGTGCCATCTGTAATTCAAACAAACATCTTCCATTCCCATACAAGGCAAGAGTCCTGGGGTAGACCAAGCTGAGCACATCGACACCCTGGAGGACATAGGCTCAAATTTAAGAAACGTGGCACTGCGCTATATGCAGCAGCACTTTTCTTGTGCCCCTTAGAGCACCCCTCACGCCACCATAAGTGTGACGTATTAAACATATGGCGCACCATGGCACAGGTTAAGGAAAATAGCGTCATAATTTTTTATGCTATTGTAGTACATTGCAGGATTAGTGCCAACATTTTGGGCACTAATCCTGCAAGGTACATAGGGGCCCCTTAAGAATAATGGTGTGCCCCCTTTTCATGGCTGCTCTGTGCATGCATTAAAAATATCTGCTAAAAATGGCACAGTGGAATCTCAAAGATTCCACTGTGTCATTTTTGCGGTCCCACTAACGGGGGACACCCCCTTACATACATTATGCCTGGGGCAGGCACAATGTCGCACAAGGGGTTACAAAGTGGCGCAATGCATACATTGCACCACTTTGTGTAAATATGGGGCAGCGAATTTGGCCTCGTTGAGCCACATTAGCATCATAAAAAATTATGCTAATGTGGCCTAAGGAGGCGCTGGGCCTTCTTAAATCTGGGCCATAGCGTTTTACAGTCCCTCAGACAGCCTAAAAGAAAACTAGAATAATAACAAGCAACCTCCTTCCATTATCTTAAGTGCTAAAAAGACCAAAGCCTTTAGAAAAACGAACAAACAAAACAATGCTGTTTAACTAGAGGGCCAAAGGTATTGGACCAGATTTGTTCTATTTTTAGATGAATTCGTCAGCTGGGAATAGTAGGATAAAGGGTGGGGAAGTGCATGTCAAGGATGGCAAAATTACATAAAAGAATGGGGGTTAGGGTTGGGAAGATGGAGATGAAAGATTGTCCTAGTTCAAGAAAAATAGTGCTATTATGCTGCTGTACGTTGTGAAACGTTATTTGTCTAATGTCAATTGCTTTACATTGATATTTCATTTTTTTTAACCTGTTATTCAGTTTGTTTAAATAATGTGATTATCAACATGGAAATTAATACGTGGATCCTGCATTTCCAGGTGAATGCACTCACTGTTGATTTTTTTTAATTATATTTCCATACAGAGGTGGAGTGCCTGGTGCAGATCCCAGTGCCTGAAGATTATTGGGACCCAGTCTTTGGGATCTGTGTGTTTGTCTTCTCCTTCGTCATCCCTGTCTTCATCATCACCATCTGCTACAGCCTGATGATCCGGCGACTAAAGAATGTGCGTGTCCTTTCGGGCTCCAAGGAGAAGGACCGCAACTTGCGGCGCATCACACGCCTGGTCCTGGTGGTGGTGGCGGTCTTCATCATCTGCTGGACCCCCATCCAGATCTTTGTGCTGGTGCAGTGCTTGGGCGCCAAGCCCGACAGTGAGGCCAAGGTGGTGATCCTACATTTCTGCATTGCCCTAGGCTATGTCAACAGCAGCCTCAACCCTATTCTCTATGCTTTTCTGGATGAGAACTTCAAGGCCTGCTTCCGCAAGTTCTGCTTCCCCGCCGCCTTCAGGTCTGAGCTGCAGATGTCCAACCGCATGTGCAGCATCGCCAAGGATGTGGCCTACGCATGCAAGAACTCAGAAGGGACTAATAACCCCGCATGACTAGGCCTGGAACTGCCCATGATGGGCTCAGACCAACAGGGTCCCACCAATGAGCAGGCCGAGTTGACGCAGATTACTGCCCTTTGATAGAAGATGGTTCTGCCTATGAGCAGGGGCTAACAACCACCCTAATTGCCAAAGGGGGATAAGGTTCTTGCCGCTAGCTTGACAAGGTATCGTGAAGATGCCTCAAATAGAATCTAGATTCAGGAAAGGTCAAAGTGGCCTTTATCAACTAGAGGACATGGACACCTTACGGTGTGGTATGCACTTGTACCAGGGTGTGTATATGAGCACCTATATAAATAAACACCTTTGGGCACAAGCCTGAACACACCATAACATGGCCTTAATTACGCCATTCTCATCTTAACACAAAGTAAAGGCAGATAACCTTGAAATCGCCTATCTGCGTACAATACATATTCCACCCAAGATGCAAAAATGTAAAATATGTATATATATTTAAAATGACTTATTTTAAAAGTCTCCTATTGCAGACGTTTGCCAAAGTGACAATACGGAACAAAGTACAAAGACTGGAGAATGGTGCCTGGCGATTTCCCCCTCCTTTCGATAGTTGTAAAAGTGTCCGGAATCAAACCAGGACATTCTCTCAATGGATCATGGTATCTTGTGGTGTTGGAAGTGGAGACACCGGAGCTACAAACCGATTTTTTCCCTGCGACCCAAAGGAATTTGGAAGACAGCCCGGTAGGAGCCCTTAGGAACCGGGGACTTGGAAAAGAAGTAGCCTCAATGTTTTAATTGCACTAATTACTAAGCAGGCAAGGTAGTGTTGTAAGTTAAGGTTTTCGAGAAGGACGTGTACGTAGAAACAAGTTATATGTATATTTGGGGATGGGGGGCGGAGGAAATGTCTGTCGGTCTGTGGCTGGTACGACCAGGCATGGACAGAGGGGGACCATATATGCAGCGAGAGAGACCTTTTTGCACATATGTTGTGGGTCCAGGATTAGAGGATTGTATGTGATACAGTCTGACCCACATTTGCAGCCTGTCTCAACAAGTCGTTTGTGAGCGTGTCCCCATACGTGGAGGTTACGGTGCCATCAGTGGGTGACATTTTCCTAGTATGCAGGTGAAGATGTCCCCCGCAGATTAGGTTGACTTCTACATTCGAGGTAAGGGGACACTTCTTTCCCTCCGTACAGTGGGCTGGGCAGCACGAGTGGGAGGCGGCTTCCACAGAGGATGCTTCTCTGTATAGGTATCATCAGCTCTCACTGTTTATGCTGAATAAACGATTCCATGCAAGCCTCTCTCTCTTGCTACTACAGCATGACCTCATGCCTTGGCTCTATATGGGCTATGCGGACTTTCCCATATAGAGTGCCAGAGTTGTTTGGGTTAATGTATGTACATACCAAATATCACCATGGCGGTTCCAGAGGAATGTTTGCTGGGCCTTCCTTTCTGATTTTTACTTCAAAGCTGGACCAGTACCAGAACTAACACAGGAAATACGTTAATTTACAATGTTTACACCAAGGTTCCCAGTAGCAGTGTAGCCTCCCCTTACAGACAGCGTGTGGGAATTGTGCATTAATAATGTCATTATACAGTGGGCCCTCGAAGGGCTATGCATTCCCTAAATTATATATCTGCAGCCTGTCCCACGCCCCCACCATCCACACACTAAGTAAGAATGGAGGGCCTATCCAGTGCTTAATTTGTAAATAAAAACGTGAGGGGCCCAAAGCTGTCCTCTGAAACATGCGGCTGCTGCAATTAAATGTGTGAACACGGAATACTGAGGCAGCATAATCCTAAAGCCATCTCGGGCCTCTTTAATCATTTACAGCCACTCCCTGCCCCTTCAGCTCACTCTTGCAGCTTTCTGCTTTCTCCCTTTGTGACCCGTTTTCGCTTTCCTCTTCCTGTCTTTCCTATGTGTCTTTTGCTCGTAGTAAATACTTGAGGCAGAAAAATAAGTGCTGGTGCCCCCCACCTGAAACCACCGCCTCAAATTAAGCACTGGGCCTATCCAGCCCATTCTTCTAGGCACTGACACATTACACTTCTTGTGTCACATGTAAGCACATGACTCAGGCATACAGGGAAGAACGAAGCCGAAAGGTCTTGCAACACGTGGATATTTATCGACCTGGGCTATACGAGGCAAACACATATATATGTGACAGGCGGACATATGCTTCAAAGAGTGATAGGCGAGACTCTGTGGTTATTAACGACTGAACCATCCTTTCTAATCACGGCAACCAAATGGACTGTGGCGAACCGTGTGCTGGATTATTTATTTATTTATGTTTAAGCCTTATTGAACTCTCAGAACAGCCTCCAGCGCTGCACTGGGAATGGCCAGCCTGTTCAACCCCCTTTCCCAGAATGCACCTCTCTACTCCATGCCCTTCCTGCAGGGACTGCTTCCGCTTGTGTCGTTCTCACCTCACCTTTATTGCTGACACGCTTGTTCTGTCAACGCTGTGGCCTTTCCGTGTGCAAAATGCAGGCGTGGCAGCCGCAGGTTCACCGTCTGCAGCCCTCGCCCGTCCCTGGCAGTGCTTCTTCACTGTCCTCGGGGATGGCGACGGGCCAAAGAAAGTTCTTAGCAAAGCTGTTGTTTTGTTCTGCTTGACATGAATGCAGTTCTCTTAGGAGTTGGATGCTTATGAAATATATCACGATGATCAACTGAAAAGTGTCTGTGTCAGATTTTTTTTCTCCTTAAAATGAATCATGATTTGCCCTGTCTTGTCCGTTTGTGTCATACTTTTGGTAAAAAAAGGTCAACAAATCCAGAGGTGTTCAAAAGGTCTGATTACAATTCATGCGGAGTGGAATTGACACATGGGATCCCACTTTGTCTGATTATAAATTGGTGCCACACTTAGTTATTCTGGGTGGTAAAAAATCATACCCAATTTTTCCAGCCCATGAATCCGGCTGGAAAAATCGCATGAGACTTTGGCTGCAACAGGAGCAGCCAAACTCCATTCGCCATTTTGCCCTGACGTGGGGAGCATACAATCCTCCCAATACCAGACATTACCCCCCTCTCCTATCACCATAGCCACTGGAATTATGTGAATCTGTGGCTTTTAGCGATTTCAGCAAAATTATAGGTTTGCTGCGTTTGTCACATGATCCACCATCTGCCTCATAATCTGCTTATTTTAACGAAACAAAATTGTTTCTAGCTGAAATGGTTCAAAAGTTACTTTAAAACCAGCAACATGTGATGTCATGCAGTAGAAGGCCCTTTACAAAGGTTGACTGGTCACCTTTCTGTTGCTTATTTCTATATTTGGGTGTTAAACTTGTTCCAATGAGGTGCAATCAATGCCCAGACAGTGTTACCAAGTTTAAACATGACAAAATAATGAAGTAATACTATTACAAAATGTACCGCATTATACCACATAGTTTTCCTTTGCTTGCCGTATAATGTACTCAACCCTGCCGCATAATTCGGCCTTCTCCTTCTGCATAATTCCATAGGCTCTGCCTATTCCTTCTTTCCTCATCCCCTCTGCAAGCGAAGATCCACGCATACATGTACCAACTGCTGAGAACAAGTGGTAAATGTATGTGTTAATGCCCCTGGAATTGGGAATTCAGGATGGTTTTATAACTGGATAAATCGGTCCCATGTGGTAATTCTTAATTTCAGGGGCATTAGCTCATAAATGGATGGCAGTGGTTCAGATTTACTTCATGGTAATCGGACACTTGCACTGCAAAGTTTCTGTTACCCCAGTACCTTCAAACTCGTAATCAGGGCCTGTCTTCCAGTGTGAAAATATCCTCAGGTTTAGAGTCCAGAAAACCTGATGATCTTGTGCTTATAACTGAGAGGGAAGTATAAGTTGAGAGTGACTCAGACAGAAATCTGAGATCCTAGCTTGGCTGATAATTTTGGGGTTTATTCAGTACTTTAGGTACTATTGTCCGATAGAAATAACACTAGTGAGCCCCAAAGATGATTAGGGACCTCCATGATTGTTAAACATCTTAGAGAGATTGTTAGGAAGGACTACTGAACATTGAACAATATTCCTAATCAGTTCTGAACATGAGCTGGTACACTTAATTAGTTACATTGAGGTCTGTACAGAATGTTTATTCATAACAATCTACTTTGTGCAGACATTTTGAGTAGGGGTGTGTATAGCTTGTGTAATTCAGTATAGTGTAATCACACAGAATTACCTGAAAATTCTACATCATTCATTTTGAAATACGGAAGAAGAGTAATTCTGCATTGAGTGCTATTTCTCAGTGCAAAAATGCCCCCTCGCCTCCAAAATGGTATGATGATGCATTTTATGCAAAGGAGAAGCGTTAAACACAGCAGAAAACAAATAGTAAGTGTGAAAGGCCTCCTATTCCTGCTAAATGTCCTCTCTCTTTAAGATTTCCCCCGCAAATTACTCTTTGTGTGAGCAGGAGCAATCACATAATTATTGGTAATTCCGCATCAAAGAGTAACACAGAATTATCAAAATGACTCCAATTACACCGGTGTTATAGGAATTTCTCCCAAGTCTAATTCGAACTACATTATTTGTTTATATTTTGGCCAATTCACAAAATAAACAAAGTTGGTTGTGTTTTAAATAAAAACAACTTAATGGGAATGTGCAGAAAGTCAATGATGCCATTTTGCACAACGCTATTTTAAAGCCCCTTCATTGGTCAAGGGACTATTACTGTCAGAACTAGTAAGTAATCCAAGCCTGATAGGAAAATATATTATTTTTATACTGGAATCATTTCTATAAGTGGTCGATTCCCCTAAAGTAGCCCTCAAGATGGCTCAACGAGTTGCCTTCACTGTTGACCTCAGATGTGTTCTGGAGGACCATAGATGTGAATGATGATATCGATAACTCAACATGTTATCCATCTGATGTTGATAAATTGAGTATCATTCCAATGAGTAGTGTTAAAACCCATTACAATGCTTAGTAATGGGAACAAGTGTGGTATGAATTTAAATGCAATAAACAAGTTCATATTTTTGCTATATTATTTCTCAAATTGAAAGGGTCAGAAAAAGAAAGAAAAAGAAAAATGGCAGGTTGATCACTATACAGTATACCCATTTCAGTTTCAAAGCTGTAGACTATAATCTCTTGTGGAACCATCTGCAGGGATCCTTTTCTGAAGGAACAGTGATACTGAGTCCTGAGCCAGCTGGGACAAAAGAGAGAGACCTTGCGGATGGCAGAGGGGTTTTTCACCCCTTTCCTCTCCTACCTGGCCTAAGCCTTTCTTAACCTTCCCTTCTCAACAACTGGATTAAGGTTGGAGTTTGAGGGAGCCACTGCTGCTTCACAAATGAAGGTTCTCATGGATGGTCAAACCCACTAGTTCGTCTACTGATGTTTAGGAACAAACAGCAGCACCTCTTGGGCTGGAGTGCCCCTGATCTGGAGCATGCAGAGTAATATCACATGTCCCTTCTATGAACCACATACATCTTTTGTTGCTCAAGCCAAAGGAGCCTCATTCTAACTTTGCTGCTAGACATCAGTTTCAATATAAACAATAAAAGTACTCAGTAGCGGCTCCTCATCAGGGGCTCCAGGGCACAGTCCCCCTGCTTCCGGTTAGGCCTGTTGGGCTCCCCATACTGCACATTGCCTCTCAGAGTCAACACCTGCACATTATTTAATTTAGCAATGTTCATGTAAACATGACTTTAGTGTTTTTGTGAACACTTCCAGTGCATAGGTCAACCCCTCACTCTTTCTTCAGGGCCCTGACGATAGGAGGAGGAGGTGAAGGCTGAGAGGGCTGAGGCAGATCCATCTACAGAGGACTATCAAAACAATATAGATGGATGTGACTTGCACATGTCTGAGGGGTGTAGTTCAACTACGGTCCCCTCACACAGACACAATTCATTTTATTTAGCAGGCATACTGTGCATGCCTGAGGCAGTATGCTTGCTAAAATGTGGCCGTCAAAGCATGTCAGCGCATCCCTGAGAGCAATACAAGCCACAGAGAGCAGCAGCAGGATCCCCAGCTCCATACCAGCTTTTTATAAGACTATACTGTGTCTTTCAGGCGCGGCTCCTCCTCTAGGGCGGAGGAACGTCACCCCCTCAAACCCCCTCCCCCGCCGCCAGCAGCAGCAGCTGCAAACCTTTTACTACAAAATGATAATAAATTAAGTTTGTTATCATTTTGTAGTAAAAGGGGCGTGGCACTGGGGATGACAGCCGTGGAGGGGAGTGCACAGAGCACTCCCCTCAGTGCACATGTATATTTGGTCGGCTGTCTCGAGCCGGCCAAACAGACATACGCACTGGGCTATCTACAGTCCAGCACTGTGTTGCCGAGCTGGAGAGAGCAGGCACAGGCTCCCAGTCTGCCTGGGAGTGCCCCGGCTGGGTGCTCCCAGCCAATCCCAATGCTGCTCTGAGCAGCGTCAGGATTGGCTGCAGGGCAGGCTTGGAGCCTGTGCCTGCAGCCTGCACCAAAGGAGTGGTGCGGTGGTGTCGGCAGCAGCGTCGACAATGCAGATAAGTGTATTTTGTATTTATTCAATATCCCTCCTAAAGCCCCCCACCACTCCCCGTCCGCAGGCGTGTGCGTCGCGCTGCCCCCACAAAATACCACAAGCCGCTCCTGGTGTCTTTCCCATTTAAAACCTGCTCTTGCTGCTCTGGCTGGATCTTCAGTGGGAATGCTGGCCTGCTGGTTCCAGTGTCCAGCCCCAGGTTCATGCTCAGCTCCACAGGAAGTAAGGTAAGTAAACAAATGTTGTATCTGTTCATGTATGTGTTGGTGAATGTTTTTGGGAGTGATCAAAAGGGAATGGGATTGAGTGAAGGTGCATGAGTGTGAGTGTTTCCAAGGTTTAATGAGAGCAGAAGAGAGTGAGAATCATCCGAGTTTAATGGTGTGAATGAATAGGTGAAAGCAGCATGAGGGAGGCAGTGCAGGAGTGTGAGAGTGAGATGTAGTGAGTGAGTGGAGATGGTGAGAGGGAGGGGAAGTGAGTCAGGGGTGTAGCTAGCAAAGATGTAGCAGGTGCAGTTGCATCAGAGCCCAGAGCCAGTGAGTGTGAAAGGGTCTGTGCGTGTATGTGTATTTGTACACGACAACCAGTGAGTATGAGTACATTTGTGTGTGTGTAACCTTGACCTGGAGTGAGTATGTGAGAAAATGTGCAATAGAGTGAGTGCGGCGTGAGATAGTAAATGTGTAAGTGAGTGAGTATGAGTGAGGCAAACTTTGAAAAAAAATGGGGGTGAGCTGTTCGGAGTTATTACGTCCAACCACTTTCAAAGATCACCAGCTGCCACTGGAAGCGCCATCATGGACCGGAATCAATGCCACACCTCTGCGAAGCACCTCCTACTAAACAAGGGAAGCAGAAGTGCTGTTTCCAAAACTGCAATGTCAAGACTTGAGGATGCACAGCTGGACCCTGACCTCCTAGTCACTCCCACACCACATGTTTCTAGAAAACTCTACTGTCATTGGAATGGAATGTCTGTCTCCCTCGGATTGGGACATTCCCTCGGATTGTCCTCTTGAGGAACCTTCCATCTTTCATTTAGTTTGAGTCAAGTGTTTACTGGAAAAAAATCCGCGAATCACTGAACACACCTACAAGGTGACTCCTCTACCCATAACATGGACGAAAAACTTCCCAAGCGAAGGCAAGATCTAAATGTATTCTATATTACAGACGGTTTCTAGTATTGATCACGACTAAATTCTTACCAAGCGTACAAGCACGTACAAAGCCGAGCTCAAGGCAGCAATAACATGTCCTTCACAAGTAACAAAAATATAAATACATTTTGATGAGCAAGCTGGGTTATGAAATTTGCATCAAGAGTCCAAGTCATGTCTTTCCTCGGACATGGGTAATCTTGTGAGCAGAATTAGCATGAGCAGAAAAGCATGGCAGTGACGGTTTACTATATATAGTCCAGCATCAGAGTTTGAGTATTAAATAATGTCTCTGCCTTGCACTGATTGTGCAACTCTGCTTATCAAGCAACTCTATATTCATGAAGTTAAACACTTTCTGTCCTCTTTCATCTTCTCTGCTTTCCTAAGTATTATCATCAAGTTAATCTCCATCAATGTCAACATAACTAATCATAGAGAAACTTCCTTTGCCTCTTGTAAAACCTTTACTAGAGGTGATTCAAGCTCAGATGACAATGCAAATGAACAGTAAAACAAAGACAACCCTCAGTATTTACATCCAGCAAACACCAAATACATTTTGCAATTCATCACCACTCAAATTCATCTTTCACAGTATCTAAGTTTTTTACACTTTCATGTATATTCCTAATTTATTTGTAAATCCCTGTAGAGTTTTAGGGATGTAAGTACAACTTCAATAATGGTGCAGAAGACACCACCACTAGCCACTGAGAACTTCGAATGAAGTTGAGAACCAGAACATTATGTAAAATTGTAGTTCTTTGTGTCACTAATTGGGTTGTCATGAGCTCAAGTGGATTCGCAGTAAAATTAGTTTCTTCCACCAGCATCCTTAGAACTCATCGAATTGCTTTGGTGAATGAGCCTATTTCTTAACTAAATATAAGAATGGCAAAACAATGCGGTTTCTCAAATGACTCTGTTTTATTTCCAGCACAAGGCAGAAGGTTATGTGATAGAATGTCTGATGGAGAATAACACCTAGCCAAGACAGAATAAAACTACCAGTCGTTTAGTTGCCGTACTCAGTCTTGCTTGCCACAAATATTGTAAGGCCAGTTCGGTGAGACATAGCTATGGCTGGACAGGACACTGGTAGGAAAAATGGTACTAGGAATATCAGCTTGCGTGAGGATCAGAAAGGGAATGGGTTGGTTACTTTTGCACATGATCACATTGAATTCACTGCATTCCATGTAAATGCTGTCAGGCCTTCAAGCATACCACAAGTGGTGTAATTCTTACACTCAGGATTAAAGTGCAGATGGAAGAATAAGTCAGAGCAATTCTAATTGAAGAGAGACTGAGCTCATGGCACTCCCCCATGTGAGTCAGTGGACATGCAGGGAAATAGCCACCAAGAAGAAACATTTATATTATGTGTATATCGATCCAAAATGTGCAGTAAATAGTTTTGTTTGTAGACCAACTGCTGTTGATGGAGAGGGCACTGAAAGGATGCAGTTGACTTCTTTAATCCCACTTACCCCCTCTTCTGGTACAACCACGCAATGAATCAATGGAACAGCTCGCTCTGAGGAGGGCCGGGATCAGGTGGCTGGAAGTCCCACTACTAGGCTCACAGGGCATAGTCAGGTGCAGGCAGAAGTGCTGCATCTTCTCTATGTTTATATGGTGCCCTTGTCAGGACAGGGGCTTCTCCAACAGCAGACCCAGTGTCTCTCAGCTCTGTGGTCCACTTGCAGTGTGATATATGGAACCAGGAGCAAAACCTTGGATGATCCTCACCACTAGGTTAAATCACCGACTTTCACTGATTAATCTTCACATGAATCCAGTCACCTGGTTGAAGATCATGACAGTCGTTGGTAAGGCTGGAGGGCCATTGTTGGGATGGAAATACCCCCTGCATGGTAAATTGGTGTGTACTCTTGACTAGAGTGCAAAGACCGCATGTGGAACTGGAATCCTGACTTTTATTTATGACCTGTTGCCACACTAAACAATCATGTGTACTGGAGCCAAGGCCTGTCCATAGTAATGCGAGGTCCAGAACCCATTCTATGACCTGGAGGGCAGCACAACCTATGGTGGGCATTGAACCTCTGTCCGTGACCTGAATAGGTCACAAAATTATGGTGAAAGGGTACTCTATTTTGTGAATCAATATGGCGTCCAGATCTTTTTCTCTCTGTCAACGAGAAAGAGACAAGGCTGCTGGATCTTCTCCTGTAAAGTTTCACTATTATGTGCAACCCACAGCCTTGTGTTGACATCCGGTGTTCATGTCATGTCTGTGTGCAGTGAGTGTGTTGCATTTATGTGGTACTAGTGGTATCCATATTGGGTGCTCCTGGTTTTACAACAAGGCACAATATGGAGGACGAGGACAGCTTTGTCAGACAGTTTAAGTGTGCTGCCCGCATTCCTGTAGCAGGAAAGTAAAGTGAGAGAGGATGGAGACAGGACTACCATTAGAAATTCATTGAATATCTTGTTAACAAAGGGTTGCTGATTAGTTCTTTCTGAGCACTTACATTTGGTAGATGGTGCGGGTGAGGAATGAAACTGCAGTTTATTTTGTGCAAAGTGAGGACATTTTTAAGCAGGACCTGCCCTTTTGTCTGTCTGTGATTACTACTTCAGGAAGGCTGATGACAGCTGGGGGAAGACATTTTCAATGTGTCTAAGTTTTGGATACTTCAGCTTGAAGCCAGCCCCATTGCTATGTGATGTGATAACATTCATGTGACACAAAGGCTGTGTCTGAGGTGCAGCCTCAAAATTACATTTGAAACAGACCCAACCTAAACTGGCCCTGAAGCCTTAGACAGTGGGTCAAAATCACCCTTCAGAAAAAATGTGTTTAGAAGTAGGATCCAAACCATTCCACTTTGTTCCAGTCTGAAGTTCTACTGGACCAAGAAAGGGAGTGCTCCAAAGAAAACTTGAAGAGCTGCTGCACAACCAGGACTGATGCTTTTCTTACAACCAGTCTCCTGGAGGTATGGGGACATCACTAAAAGTCTGCACTTTCTGATGAAGAATCTTAGGGCCTGCCTGAAGTGCCTGAACACATGCTTACTTGCTGAGAAACAGAAGGAGTATTCTAGGCTTTGCAGAAGAAACATGTCCAGGAGTGGAAGCCTGGTGTGTTCCCTGCATTTGGAATACTGACTAGTCCAGAGGGCGAAACCAGGCGTGACCCATGATATGAAGAGATTCCTCAAGTTTCTCTGATTGATTCCTTTGTGAGACACACCAAGACTGTTACAGAGCAGGTAGCACCATCTTGTGCATCAGTCCACAGAAGGCTTTGAAAGACTGTTACTGCTTTTCAAGGTGGGTATAACCATGCAAATGCATTAAAAAACCCACAATGTGCGATTTCATATTTTCAGGCATAGTCATGCATATGAAGTGGAAACGTCAAACGCAGGTCCAGAGGCCAACACGAGCAATTAACTCAGCAGCCCATACTAAGAGAGGAGAAAGAAGATGAGTAGAGTCCCTGACCACAATAACCACACCAAGGAGATAATGATACCTCTGATCGAATAAAAAGTTCAGCAGAGACTCTAACCGTGTGAATAACACCGCTGATCAGCAGAAGCATGGGAGACTGAAGACACACCAATGAAGCAGTACCAGTTCTGCTTCACACACGCATCAATTGCAGTTGCACAGTCCACATAAATAAAGCATCAGTTCATAGGATCTCACCACCCAGAGTTAGTCAGATAATAACAATCTGTGCAAAAATAAACTGAGGATAAGTAATACAGGAGAGATTACTTCCACGGGGTACAGCATACCTCAGGAGCATTGAAGGCTGGGCACCAACTTGAAGCCAGAACACACTTGTTTGATAATTAGAAGATTCTGGGCATGCTCTACAAATTTTAAGAGAGTCACAAAGAACACAACAGAGATAGATATCACTCAACTTGATCCCCCAATCTGCAAGGCAGAATCAAGTAGGCAGATAACATGGGTGAACATGATAAATGCAATATATACGCTGTAAATTTGAAATAGCAAGTGCTACTATCAACCCCCATAAATAGAAATTAAATTGGTAGTGGACCCTTCAATAGATAGGGATAAAAATACGGTTCTTTATAAAGAACTGAGCTCAAATGACGTTGTTTTTAGCTACACAATAAATTGTGCAACTTTTGGAGGTGGCAATTGCTTTTTGAATTTTGAGATAAATTCTGAGGATACAGTAACCCTCACCCAACGAGGTGGCAAACCTCATCATTGGGTCCTTCTCCTAATTTTGTTAGAAGTGAATTACCAAACAGACTCCTTTCGGAATGCTTTATGGAGATCTATTGGCCTGAGTTCAAGAGCCAGGGTGGTTTATTAAACATCCCCTTCTGAGGTCTTTTCTTATGTCATAGTGAATCTATCAAAGAAAATTATTTCTCAAGGTGAAAAACGAGTACTTAGCATAGGTCTGGGCTTTGTTCAAACACCTCGCATCTACCTATTCAATACTCACCGTGGAAATATCTGGATTCATCACAAAAATAACATTTGGGGCCTGATTTATGTGTTGCTGGAGAGGATGCTCTGTCACAACAGCAATTGAGTTCCCTCCCCACCAACATAGTGGTCCTCCCACCTGAATTAGAAGCAGACAGACCTTAAGTTTAGTTACGATGGTGACTGCTCCATCTCTGCCATAGCCAAACTGCTCTGAAGGCCCTATAAAGTAAGGGCAGTCGGTGTGTTGGATATATGGCCATCCACCAACTCAGAACGGGTGGTCATATAGCCATTTTTTTACTATCACCACCAAGCAAAAACTGGCAGTGAGGAATAGTGAAAAAGAATAATGTCCCCGTTGCCATGGGAGATGACTCTCATAGCGGGAGCATTATCTTTTTTATTTTCATTAGGAAAATCCCATCTCGGGATTTTCATTTTGAAAATGAATAAAGAAAACAGTTTGGTTTAAGGCTCAGTCATGTTGACGGAGTTGTGAACCAACATGTTTAATGCATTCACATGGACCACTGTGGCGGCGGTTCCTGCCAATGCTTTATAGATGACCACCAGCTTGGTGGTTATTTATAAATGTGGCAGGAGATTCCTCCAAAAAGGCAACAAAGTAATTTACTCCATCGTTCTGTTGGAACAAGAAGTCATCTCGCAGAATAAATTTGATCCAGGTAACACAAAAACAGGACTCAGAAGGCCCTCTACCTTCTCACCACCAATTTCAAATGTAGCCATTGAAGATCTGGCTTTTGAAGAAACTGCTGTCCAGGATAGACAAACTATCTCCTTCTAAACCATTTTTCAACACTTCAAAAGAAAAACTGAACGCCTTTAATTCTGCAGCTATTGCTCCCTGTATCAACATCAAACCACCAGATAAAGGTGGTGCAATTGTGACTACAAAAATAAGTGCCTGAGGCTACTAAGTGGCACCCGGAGATATAGGATCCTGACAAAAGGCCCTATTAAGAAACATTCTAAAGATATTTCAATACTTATCAATGAAGCAGGAATGGCAGGTTAGATAATTAGAAATGATGTTGATTTTATGGAAAAAAGGGAGCCCAAAATTCCATATTCTTACATCCTGCCTTAGATGCATAAGAATCTCCTACATCCACGGGGAAGTCTATTGTTTCTGCCTTTGACTCATTGTTAACACCACTGTTCCTATTTTGTGATTTTTTTTTAGACCTATAGTGAAAAAGATTGCATCATAAGTACCAGATACAATGGATAGTTTGAACATTGTTTCACAAATAAATATTATGTCTCTGGTGAATGTCCTACTAACCTTAGAAATGGAGGTGCTCTATATGGTTGTCTTCAATAAAAGACCACCTTAACAACAATTAAGAAACGGAAGAGAGAAAGTGATTAGAATTACCATGCACCACTAGAATTTGTAATGGAGTGTGCTACCCTTGCCCTGAAAAACAACTACTTCTAATTTGAAATCATACAGCAGTCACAAACACAAAGTACATTCACGAGCAGCACATTAGCACTCTGCCTAGTTTGTTTATATATGCACATTTGTGAGGAAAAACATATCTACTCGAATGCTTACGCATACCCAGGGCCCAGAGTTGTGCATGCTGATGCGACTCACCTCTTCCTCTTCCCAGAGGAGGCCTGAACATGGTTGTGCTCCAAGAGGGTGTATGACCAGTTATGAGTGGCTGGAGATGATCTGTGGGTCTGGTCCAATGGGTCCTGGCAGCGCCACCTCCCACACTGATCACGGTCCTGCCCCGCTGAGGAACACGCTGCTAAAGAGCGAGAATGGAAGAGGTCTCCATCCATGGCACCAACAGATTTCAGGTCCTGACGCCAGATATTGACCAGGAATTGGTGTTGGAAACCCCCAGCTCATTGACATCTGAGAGGGAGACCACAATCACACCGGTAAGGTCACCTTAGAAGGCGATGCCAGATTTGTGACATTGATCTGATGGTGAGTGCATGGACCTGCAGATGTGAGTGATTGTGGTGGATTGGGAGGACTCTGGGAATCCCCAGATGTCCCTGTATGCTAGAAATGAGACTCTTTGATACTCAAGCTCTGAATTTGGGGCGAGGACGACCAACTGGTAGACTGTTCTTATGAAACATTGCTCTTGGCCCGACCCACCAGAGGCTTCTGCAAGGACTCTACAGCACGAAATAGACATCTTAGATGCTTGCTGTGTTGGTTGTGACATTGTGGCACAATGCCTGAGTGGGGGTTGTTGTTTTGCTACAGTTTCAGATTTAAGTTCAGACTAGACAGAGAGGCACTGAAGGGGGTTGGGGTAGGCAGTAGGTACTGCAGAAGGACTCAAAACGAATCCCAGGTCTTGGAGTTTCCTTAAGTATGTATGGCTGTAACACATTAGGGTCAGACTTGGAATGTCAGAGGCATGGCGACTCTGGTGAGGTGGTACAGTGTATGCGTAGCTTAGGTATAAGCAGATTCATATTGCATGCCTCCAGGAGACACACTTTACCACTGAGGAACTTGAAAAGGTACCTAGGCACTGGAGTGGGCAGGTATTCGGGACTGGACATTCCACCTATACTAGGGGTGGTTCTTGTCTGGATTGCTACACACCGTCTCCTTATACACAGATGACGTATTAGTCTACATACGGTATCGCAAATGGTCACTGCCGACCTTATATAACCTTGTAGAACGTTGAAGAGATGGGACGGGCCTCCGAATAAATTAGGGAAATTCCTGTATCTTTCCTGTACGTAGTGTGGAGCGCAATGAAATGGTGGTGCTGGAGCAGAGAGGCTTGCCCTTGTGTTTCAGCACATTCCAATACCTTGGTGTCAATGTGCATGAGGACGACAGGGATCTCCTGGATGGCAACCATGGCATGACTCTGGCATCGATGCGCCGGTCCCTGGGCTTCTGGATGCATTTGCCCTTGTCGCCTACAGGCCGGGCTTCTACAGCCAAGATTATAGTCCTTCCACAGCTCTTATACTTTTTTATGACAATACCAGAGGTGCAGATCAGATCCTTCTTCGGAGAACTGAGGGGGATTATTTCTCACCTAATATGGGGCGGTGCTTGGAAAAGGGTGTCCATTAAGGCCCTTCAGTGACCACTGGTGGAGAGGGGTCTGAGGGCACCAGACCTCGAGCTCTGTTTTGTGGCAACACAGTTACAGTGGCCCATACGGTGGCTGGCTGGCAACATATTTTTTGGAGAGTAGAGCAATTCGGGAGGAGATGTGCAATGTTGGTGTAATGGACCGGCTGCTGACACCTGGTGGCCCGGCCAGGGGACTGGGAAGGCTAGCACGTGTAGCTAAACTTTGCTTGAATCAATATATCCACCCCCGGTGCAGGGAAATGCAGTTTGACCAGCAATTACCGCTGTGGTGTGCACCAGGGATGAAAACTCTGCTAGTAGTGGATGTTTCGGCTCCATGGTGAATAGCGGGGGTGGCTCAGGGGGGGCACTTAGATGGCAAGGGCATCCTGCTCTCCTTTCCGGACCAGCAAGACTCATATGGGCTAGGGGCTGGTCTCTTGCTACCGCATAATATGTTTGTCTTAGACGTAAGGAACGCCTAGACAGTGGAAGAAGAGGAACCACAGCTACATCATGGATTACAGTGCATACTAACACACAGACTGGGCAAAAGGGTGGTCATAATGCTCTGCACAGCTCTGGAAGCTAATGACTGCACGTTAAGTCCCTGTGGGAAGAGTGTTTGAGGGCGACATTGACAGATACAGATTGAGGGATGGCACTGTAAAAATGAAGTGGGTCTCTTTAAATGCCTGCCTGAAGTTTACTCAATTCACCTACTTGCATCAAACCTACTTTACACCACACCAGCCCCACAGGATGTTCCCAGGCATGGCCCCATTGTGCCCACATTGTGGACACCCAGATGCAACCCTTGTACACATTGTGTGGGATTGCCCGTCGCTAGCACAGGCATCGGTGCGGGTGACGCTGCACATCTCAGGAGTGACTGATGTGCACTTGTCTCCTGATCCTCTACTGTGCCTATTAGGGATTACTTAACAGATGAAATGCTCCAAACACTACATGAAACTGGGAAACCCGGCCATGTTTAACTGCCTGATAGCAATGGCTTCAAAGGCAGCACAGCCCATCTCAGTGGATTGTTGGCTCTGAGTGGCACATAAATGTGCAGTGGCGGAGGCAGATGCTATGTCTCATGACCTGTAGCTTACAGGGATAGTGGGGTTGCCACACTTTGGAATACATATGTACTTAAACTCCTTGACAAAATTAGACACCCCCATGTAAGGGATGGATTTGTTTGGAGGCTAGGGATTGCTGCTGGCCTTGACTGTAGTGCCTCTATGAGGCATGAGAGGGCCCCCCCTCCTACCCTGCTGAAAGCCTCTGGGCCAAATGTCCTTCATCCCCTGGGCTTCCTGTCCCTCCCCCTCTCACAGATGCTAACCTAGTCTGTTACTTGTAGTTTTTGACCAGTAATTACATATTTGTGGCAACACTCTGATTGAGTGGAACAACACTAGTCTCACAACTTGCTGCATTATCTGGAACAACGCATTTCCATGAATCCGAGTCAATTGATATGTAGCCCCCTGATTTAGAATCATGATGATGTCTTCAATGTGAACTTAAGTGCTGATATATAAATTGGCATATATGTGATCTGAAGTTTTTCAAGGAGTATAGGCTTGTAAATATTTAAGCAATACTTCACATTTGTAAAGGGCCACAACTATGCTCTAACGTCATGGGTGATGATACCAATAGTAAACCCAAAGACTTTGATTAAAAACAGATTTGATTCTTCACAAAAAACAGAAGTTTAATGGAACAGACAATTGGTATCTCTCTACAACCACGCTGGACAACACGATAAGAGATGGGAAATTGTTTCCTGATAGTAAGTAGCCTCCACTGAAATGATTCCTGTTGTGAATTCCCCCAACTTGTCCTGTATTCCTTATTCATTTATTGGGTGAGGCTGAAATCTCATGTGCATGATGTTGTTGGGATTGTACCTATTCAATGTGTTCTTTAGGTATTTCTGACACACTGATGTGTCAAGAGAATTGTATAAGATCGTATATTATAAAAAGAGTCAGGCGGGCTCACATCTGTTGCACGCAAGAGTAAAATACATTTTGTTTTTAGCAAGGATTTTATGCCGACATGAATGTTATTTCCAGTAACTCATACTTTGCTTCCAAAGCTGAGATTGCTCTGCTTAGTTGTTGTACCCATGAGTATTTTAGGAAGAACTTTTCTCTCAATCACCTTACTGAGATGAATTTTGAGGTTGCAGCTTGCAGAGTTTGTTTATGCAATATCAGTATTTCAGGAAAGCTGCACTACAGGCAATATCCTAAATATGTACATCAAAGTTCAAACATATCTGGGAACAGTTCATGGACTCAGGAAGCCAGAAACATTCCCGAATGTAGGAAAAAATGAAAATGTTTATTTAACTTGAATATAAATATTAAACATATTTTTTGTTACATGTTAATGTAAATATTTTTCTCATATGTGTATATAATGTAGAAACAAACAAAATCAGATTCTATAACACTTTTGGGTAAATGTATTCTAAAATTTTTTTTTATTCTAAAGAGGGTATTAAAATATGTTATTGTTAAGTACTGAGGGCCTGATTTAGATTTTGCCAGAGGGGTGACTCTGTCACAACGGTGAGAGTTGTCCCACTCGCCAAAATATAAATCCCATTATACCCTATGGGATATATATTTCGGCGGATTGGATATTCATCACTGATGTGATGGAGTAACCCCTTGGGCAACCCTTAAATCAGGCCCTTAATGTCTACTATTTATACATTTATTAACATTAAATTAAAATAATTTATATTTTCAACGTTTTCAAATTCTTTTGGCCCTATTACGAGTTTGGCGGCCCTAGAACCGCCAAACCCGCAGTGGTGGTCAGACCGCCGCACTCCTGGGGGTCCAACCATCAGATTACGACCCTGGTGGTCAGACCACCAGTGGTCTGCCACAACCACCAGGATCATAGATCCCAATGGGGTGGCCGTCAAAGTTATTGTAAGCCATGGCGGTGCTGAGTTCAGCACCGCCGTGCTGATCATGAGTCCTCTTTCCACCAGCCTTTTTATGGTGGGGTCCCTGCCATTAAAACACTGGCAGAAAGCCAGTCCTGGGGCCAGAGAGGGGACCCTGCACTGCCCATGCTCTTGGCATGGGCAGTGTAGGGGTCCCCCTGCCAGCACTCTTGGAATGCACACAGTGCGCATTCCGAGGGTGCTGTTGTGCCATGGCATTGCCTTAGCACTGTTTCTGCCGGGCTTACCAGCAGAAACGTCATATTACGATGTTCCCACCCATCAGCCTGGTGGAAACATCGTAATACGACTGAGGGGGGGAGGCTGCCAGAATGACGGCAGCATCCTCTCCGCGTCTTTGGCGGTCGGCTCATTACGAACGCCAAAGTCGTAATGAGGCCCTTAATTTAATTGTATATTATTCCTTAAGAGGTTTCATTTTAATCCCCTACCTCAATTTTGTTTTATTGGTGGGTGTTGTGGTACCAGTAGCTGGCCAGGTGTGGTGCTCACCTTATTACACATTTTCTTTTAATAACTTAGGGCCATATGTATGAAAACTGGGGTCTGCGAATCGCAAATAGCGATTTTTAAGAAATCGCTATTTCTGAGTCGCAATTGGCTATGTAACAAACCTGCGAATCGGAATTAGAGATTTCTTAAAAATCGCTATTTGTGGTTTGCGAGGTCCATTTACCGAATCACAATTTGCATTCACGCAATTTGCGATTTTTTTGCGATTCGGTAAAAAATCGCAAATTGCAAGAAAGTTCGAGAATGCACACCTGGAGGAGCCTGATGACATCACCAGCAGGAAATGAGTCATCCCAGGCAGTTTCAGGTGCCACACCCAAACCAGCATCCTGAGAGAGAGCAGCCCAGCCACATAGAGCAGCACTCAGCAGGAGCAGCAACACCTGAGCCAGAATGGAGAACCCAGGACCAGCACAGGAGAAGCAGGAGAGGAAGCGCAAGCTCAAGTTCAGTGAATAGGAGCTGTAGGAACTGACTGAAGAGGTAGTGAGGAGCCATGACCGCCTGTTTGGGAAATCATCACTCCAGGTACCTGAGAGCGAGAAAAAAAGGCTATGGCTGGACATCCAGGGAAAAATCTGCGCCATTGGAGTGGCACAGCGCTCCATAGAGGAGATTAAGAAAAGGTGGTACGACCTGCGCTCCTGGGCAAAGGAGAGGGTGGCAAGGAGACTTGCAGAGGCCAGGGGCACAGGTGGCGTCCCACCAACTGAACCACCTTCCACACCACTGGAGGACCTGGTAGAATCCACACTCCTCCCTGAAGCTGTGACAGGGGTCACAGATATCGTCACCTCTGGTCAACCGAGTACCAGCCAAGGTAAGTGCAATGTTGTGTGTGAACCCAATATGTGTATGCACAAAAGCCCCTTGGGAATTAGCATGTAATGTGAAGTAGTGTGTGAAGTAGTCCAGTCCACATCTTAGAAGCAGCACAACAATGCATTATGGGAGTTGCGGTCCACAAACTAGTACAGACAGAAGCATGACAATGTAATGAAGCATAGGGACACCTGAGGTAACACAACACACACAACACCATGTAGAGCAGTACCTGTACCTTTATTGCCATTTTCAGACAGATAATGTAACATACAGAACTGACATGCTGCATATTGTTGTTGCAGGTGGGCCTGGCCCAGCAGCCACACCATCTCCATGTGTAGGGGAGACGGACACCCAGCAGCCCTCTGACACCAACACCAGTGGGTCCCTCCACATCTCCACTGTGCGCCGCAGGCCCAGGGCACTACCCCTGCCAGACTTCAACGGTGACTCAGATGTGCAGCAGGAGGGGTCAAGCACACCGTCTGCACCAGACAGGCGCAGCCAGAAACTGGAGGACAGGGGTCAGGCAGCACAATGCAGGAGTGCCACAGTGTCCCAGAAGCAACCGCATGAGGCAGGTGAGGGTCCATCCTTGTTCGTGGGCCTTGAGGCTGCTATGTTGCAGCAACAGCGCCTGCAAAACAAGCGAATACTTAGTTTGGACCGGAACCTGAGAGTCCACAATAGACACATGATGGGCCCGCATCGGCAACTTGACACACTGAACAGCAACATCACACAGCTGCGTGGGGGACAGGTGCAGGCTTCTGAGGACACTAGGGACCTTACTAGTGCAGTGCGTGACCTCTGCCAGGAGCTGCGCCATGAGAGGGTTAGACGGCGCAGACATGAACACCGATTCAGGACAATGTTTGCAAGCTACTGCAGGTCCTCCAATAGGATGGCGAACTCCACAGCACTCATCGCCCGTCGTGCTGTGTCGGCACAAGTGGAGGCTGCACACACCAGCAGGGACGTAGTCCAGGGCCTTGTGCACATCACTAATGTGATTGAACTTGTCATGGGACGGAGATCTGCCACTCCCAGTGAGGTAGCCTTGGGGGACACTGAGGACAGTTCTAGCCTCAGTAGTGTGGCCATACCTGCAGCAGACACCAGACGGCGCAGTGCCAGGCGCAGCACTGCCACTGAAGGAGACATTCAGGGTGCCAGTGACTCTTGCTGCATTAACACTGGTGTTGCCACTATGACGTAATAGTGCGTGACTCAGTTCTTTTGTCAATTTTAGTTTTTGCCATCACCTGTTTACTTCATTTATCACCATTCATTACCTGACATAAGGTAATACATTTCTATCACTTCAGGTACAGTTGTCAGTGGAGTTTTGTCATTCATACTCACGTCTGAAATGGTTGTGTGTGATGTCAGCACGCCTTTGCCTTCCCTCTGCTGCACTGGTCCTGTCTGCTGGCTGTAGAGGTGGTATGGGATCGTCATCCTCATCTGATTCAGTGTCACTGATTTCTATAGGTATGCCCCTGGTTGTAGCTATATTGTGCAGGATTGCACAAGTAGCCACTATTCTACATGTTGTCTCTGGACTGTACTGTAGTGCCCCTCCACTTTTGTGGAGGCATCGGAAGCGACTCTTCAGAAGGCCAAATGTGCGCTCCACCACGTTGCGGGTTGCCCTGTGTGCTGCATTGTATCTCCATTCTGCTGGTGTTGTGGGATTGAGGTAGGGCGTCATCCTGTAGGTGCGCACTGCGTAGGCACTGTCTCCTGGATGGGACAGAAGGTGTGATGAGTAACTCTGCCATCTGACATGGGTTTGTCATCTATGCGCCAGTGTACAGAATAACATTACCTAGTAGGTATCCTTCACCAAACTCCCCAGCTAGCAGTCTTGTGTGAATGCCGCTGTGACGAAAGATGAATGAATCATGTGTGCTCCCTGGGTACCTGGCCACGAGATCAGTTATGATATAGGAGGCATTGCATATCACCTGTATACAGTATTCATGGAATGTTGGTGTTTACGGTTTCGGTACACATACTCTGTGACTGATGGTGGACATATTGCCACATGTGTGCCATCTATGGCACCTAGGACGTGGGGGAACTGTGCTATCTGATAGAACTCTATTTTTGTTTGCTGTATTTCCTGTGGGGTGTGGGGGAATCTGATGTACTGTTGGATTTTGCTTAGCATGGCGTTGATAAATGCATTGAAAAATCTGGAGAGGGTGCTCTGTGACACCCCCCCAGCCGCTGCTATGACCCCTTGATAGCTTGAGGCGAGTAGGTGTAAGGAGCATAATACCTGCACATGGGGTGCGATTTTTTGATGCATCTATTTGCGATTTGGATTTTGTGAATCGCATTTTGCACCTCGCAATTTCCTACTGGAAATACCGAATCGCGAAATGCGACTCGCAAAACCAGGTTGCACCGCAAAAAATCGCAAATTTTGCGATTTCTTAGTTTTGGTCTGCGAATGCCTTTCATGCATCGCAGACCATGTTTTTGCACTTGCAAACGGATTTTTGCGATTTGCACCGTTTGCGAGTGCAAAAACTTTTCATACACCTGGCCCTAATTCTCCAATTTTGTCAATAGGCATAAAGTAACAAACTTATTTAAATGTGTAAATTGCTCAAAAGCGTAAGCTACCTTTGTGAATCAGATATGTAAACCCAGATTTTTAAGATTTTGTGTCAGGGTTGTGTCGCGTTTTGTGGCACAACCCTGATGCAAAATCCATTTTGTCATTTTATATGCTACGCAAAGTCAATTTGAGTGGCTTTGCGTGGTTTAGTTAAAACAAAGTATCACGTGATATTGCAGCCTTGCTTTGCTTTGCACCGGGTAGGCATTACATCAGTCATGGATAGGCCTTCCTGTGCATCCACCCACCCAAACCCAGATTTGCAAGCGTTTGTAAATCTGAGTTTTGTGCCAAAATAGTGCACCTACACAACAGAGCAGGAACAAGGAAAAATATCTTCATTTCTCAATGCTACTTCCTCTTACCATGTGTGCTGCATCATGCAGCACACATAGAAGGAAAAACATATTTCTGTGCAGGTAGGTAACCCTTTCACCCTGGTACAAGAATGCCTGTGTTGCACACTAGGAAGCACACAGTACACCAGCGCAAGGAGAAAATAGAGATGTGACATCTTTTAGTAGATACAAAGCATTCTGCTCTCTCCCTTTCATGCAATGCAATGCATAAATTTGCCTTGATGTGTTGTGTTGCATGAAATGTTAATACATCTGCCTCCTAGAGTCTTATATAAATGCATCAATTTCATCATGTCAACATACCTTATATGTTTAAAAATAAAACAAATTGAATTTATTTCAGAATATTATTCATCAACTAACTTAATTTAAAAAATGCTTCAGAACAACAAATATCCAAACATGTAAATCAAAAAATATGAAAAACTCTTTCTAATAATAAATCCATCCCAGCCATCTGAATACAAATGCTAATATATTAGAATACACTATAATCTAAATATCCACTCATTTCTAAAAGCTATTCTACTACCTAAAAACAATGACACATAACTTCCTCACTCATCATCACACTGCATATATTTAACTAACTATACACACAAGCACTAATCTGAGTACATTAACCTACACTAAGTGTGTTCTAATAGCTATATCAACTAACACATAATAACCAACTGACCCCCTTCCTCATCCCTACCATGTGGCAAAACAAGAAAAAGGTATAAAATGGATTAATTTTTAAATTTGTTGAGTGATCATATAAAAAGCGTTCTCCTAGGTTTATTAGCACAAATAGCATCCGTTTATTCAAATCTTTTGATATTTCTTAGCATTTTTGAATTAATTACTTCTATTCACCATCGCTCCAGCTGCTTTGTGCTCTTTGTAGTTGTTGTTGGTGTGCTGCTGCTGTTGTTGTTGGGGTTATGGTTGTGGAGCTCCGCTTGTTCAGGTCTTTCTTGTTTGCTTCCTTGCCTGCAGCACTGGTACCTTGCTGTCGTGAGTCACAAGCTTTTCTATTCAATTTTATCCAAATTTGCTAAAAGTTTTTAGATCGAATGTCATTACATTTCGTGGTACTAACTTCTCTTACAAATGTTAAATGTTAGCATTTTTATTAAGAAAAAATGTTCAATCATTATATTTTTATTAATTCTACTTACTACGTCTTTAAAAATCCAAGATACACGATTGATATGTTAATTGTATAAACATGTAATATAAATTGTTTTAGACCCATCTCAGTAAGACTTATGTCAAATGTTGAACGTGAACATCATATTTCTGCAATGGTTGCATTAACTCAGAGAAAAAAATATCTAGGTGACTTCACCTCACTTTTCCTAGTAGATCTCTTCATGGTTCTACTTCATATACAGTCCTTACATCACTGATGAAAAATTAAACATTAGTATAGCAAAATCTAATTTACGAACTACATTTCAGACAAATATATTTCTTAAAGCTTTTCTCTCCACTCTTCAAGACCAAATATGTACTAAGTTCACTGTTACACACATGGATCTTCTTTAAGACTGACCATTTTCAAAATTGAAATCTATCCATGAACTATCTTAGTGTGTTTCTTTATTGCCAACATTTTATTTTGCGCAAACAAAAATCATGGCACTCTCTTTGTGGGAGATAACTTTTAATAAAGACAATGAAACTTTGAAGTTTACATGATGGCTGTTTCCAAGTGGATGAAACACTGTTTTATATCTCCATGGCAATATTTTTTAGGAAAGCACACAGGCCAATTTTTTTCTAAGTCAACTCTCCTTGCTGGTGTCCTGGGAAGGTTTCATAATCAATCTAAAAAATTTGCTTATTTGCTTTAAAAAAAGATGTCTTAATAAGAACACAGTTTTCGGAAAGTTCCAAATTGTTTAAAAAAAACTAGTAAACATAAGATATATTCATAGTTTTCTATAAAGTTATGAAAATCTGTACGTTACATGATCAATGTGAAATTACAATATCTTGGTGCATAGCATGATTTCCATAATACATTGTCAGAAATCACAAGAGGATGGGGAGTAGAGACCTGCTGCTGGAAGATCATGGCGGCATTCTCCTTTTTGAATGTGATGGACCCATCTGTTGCATTGTGACTGACAAAACAATAAACGTTAAGGGGTAGGACTTCCAGGTCCAGGAAGCCAGCAGCACTATTTAATCACCAGTCAAGTAAATGGACACTACTTGTCAACTTTCCTAGTTGCATAGCCCCTCTATATTGTAGACTTTATTTACCATCTTGTCCCTCACCCTTGTTATTTTCCTCTTTTTTGTTCCCTCTGCATCCTTTTCCTGGGCGCTATGTATTACATGTCTTTAGTCATCTGCGTGTAACTGCAAAGTCAACATTCTAAACCTGCATTCACTTCACCATGTTCTAACACTTACATCACAGCTCTACTGAGTCCTTAAGGAGTCAAAAAGGTTCTGTCATTCATAGTCACACACTATATCTCCCCCTCTGTTAAATAAAATAATTACATTTTTTTACAAGCACCTACACAATCATAGCTCTTCGAAAAGCCTTCTTGGTGCTTTGATTACACATCCCAACCGTATGTTCGGAAACTGGGAATCAGCAACAGGGGTGTGCATGATTTGATTTAGTGATTTTGGAGCAACAACAGTCTGGTGTTTTACAATTGTCCTATCTGAACCAGTCTCTATGTTAACATCAGTATCTAATGAGTGATGAGCCACATGTCTGAATTGTGAGGAATCTTGCATAAGGAATTTCCCAGGACGTTGGGCAGTCACCATGTCACTCAATGTGCAAATGGTGTGCCTGGCTGACAAGTACATCTCCCATGTCACTGCTAAGCATCCTGGGTCGGTGCACGAAGCCTTCGTCTTGAGAAATAGCAGCATCCCACATGTGATGGCACAACCACAGAGGCACAGGGTGTGGCTTATAAGTGAGCCTGAGTCCCCATCCAATGCATGTCAGTGTATGCCTTCAGGAGTCATCCCCCATGCCATTGTGCAAGGCTAATGTTTGCCCCTCACTTCTTACAGGTGACTCTGGCTACCCAAACCTGTCCTGGCTCTTGACCCCTGTAAGGAATCCAAGGACAGGGGCTGAGAATAGGTATAATGATGCTCATGGGTGAACCCGGAGAATAATTGAGAGGACCTTTGGTCTCCTGAAGGCCAGGTTCAGATGCCTCCATCTGACATGCGGTTCCCTCTGCTACTCCCCTTAGAAGGACTGCCAGATAGCTGTTGTATGCTGCATGTTGCACAACCTGGCCGTCAGACGACAGATGCCCAATCTACAGGAGGAGGAGAGTGAAAATGCTTCTCTGGCAGCAGTGGACCCTGAGGACAGTGAGGATGAGGAGGCAGAGAATGAGGATGTGAACAACAGGACATCAGTTATACGGCAGTACTTCCAATGACACACAGTTAAGACATTGGTGCTGACCATTGCTCTGATTAATTTTTTTTTTGTGTGGCTGTAGCATGATGGCAGTCTCTTCCTTAGCATTCCAACTGACTGTCACCTACGCCTTCCCATTTTGCAGATGTTAGTGTGGTTACAACTGTGTACTGATGTGAAGACAACAAAATGCTACAGGCCATTTTTTGGATGGAATCACAAAGTTCAGGACAATTGCACAAGATAAAACAATTCAACACATTGCACATTTTTGTCAAATAAAGCACTATCACTCAAGTTGTGTTTAAGGGTGTTTATTGAAGTGAAAATTATGAAGGAATAGTGCAATGGAATGGGGTGATGGTAGAGGAAAGTCCAGGATATTGGTCAAGCCTGTTTGTAGCACAGGTCCAGTGTCCATGGGGCCATAGGAAGGGGAGCAATGGCAGTTCCAATTGGACGTGGTGACAGAGTGGAACACAAGGGGAACATTCAGGAGAGTCTAATTTCCTGGTGGTGGTCTTGATCTTGGCAAGTGTCTCTGGTGTCTGTCTGGGTTGCATGGACCGTTTGCGGGGTGGTTCACGTTATGCAGGGGGAGGGGTGCTGGTGGCCTGAGGGTCCTGTGGCAGGGCCTCCTGTCCACTGGCTGCAGCATATGTGGAAGGCTGTTCAGTAAACTGGCTAGTGGAAGGGGCCCGCTGGTGTGCTGTGTAGTCCCTCATGATCTTGGCCATATTACCCAGCACCCCTGCTATGGAGACCATGGTGGTGTTGAGGGCCTGTAATTCTTTCCTTATCTCCTGGTGGTGTTCCTCCTGCAGCCGCTGGTTCTCCTGCATGATGTTTAACATCTGACCCATCTTGTCATGGGACTGTTGGTAAGCCCCCAGGACATTGGTGAGTGCATCCCGGGCAGTTGGTTCCCTGGGCCTGTCCTCCCCCTGGCGCACAGCTGTCCTCCGTGTGTCCCTGTCCCTCTGTGCCTGTTTCCCCTGAACGGTGTGCCCACTGCCACTGACCCCCAGACCCTAATTGTCTTGCCTGTGAGGTGTGGACTGGGGTTCCTGTACAGGTGGGCACACTGCTGATGGACGTGTCCTGGGAACAGAGGTTTGGGGACGTTGGGTGGCTGCTGTGATGTTGGATACTGATGGGGGAGGCTCTGTGATGGACTGGGTGAGGCTGGGATATCCGACTGACCAACGGTCCTTGATGGGCCAGGGAGTTCAACCAGATCCAGTAGTCCAGCGTTGCTGTCATTACTGGGGGCATCTTCTGGTGGGGGACTGGGTAGCCGTGGCACCTCCTCGCCGCTGAGATTGGCTGGGGCACCTGTGGGGATGTAAGTGGTGTATTATGCTACATGTCTATGACATATTCTGTATCCCTAGCTTCCTCTGTATTGTTGCTGTTGCCCTGCCACCTTTGTTTGTGTATGGTGATGTATTGTGGGATTGTTATTTCTCCATGCTGTGCAAGCATTGGTGGTGGGTGTACATGCAGGGCTTGGAGGGATGTGCATGCAGTGGGTATGGAATGCAGGCCTTGGCATTTGGGATTGTTGTTTTTGTTGGTGCACTGTATGGGATAGAGTGGAGTGATATGTGTCAGGGTGAGGGGTGGTGGTGTCATGCAGTTATGGGGCGATAGGTAGAACATTTTGACTCACCAGTGTCCAGTCCTCTGGCAACTCCAGTGAGTCCCTCAGGATGCAGTATTGCCAAAACTTGCTCCTCCCATGTTGTCAGCAGTGGGGGAGGAGGTGGGGGTCCACCGCCAGTCCTCTGGATAGTGAACTGCTGCCTTGCTGCCATTGAACGTACCTTCCCCCATAGGTCGTTCCACCTCTTCCTGATGTCATCCCTTGTTCATGGATGCTGTCCCACAGCGTTCACCTGATCCACAATTCTCTGCCATAGCTCCATCTTCCTGGCAATGGAGAATTGCTGTAGCTCTGCTCCAAAAACCTGTGGCTCTACCCTGACTATTTCCTCCACCATGACCCGCAACTCCTCATCAGTGAAACAGGGGTGCCTTTGTGGGGACATGAGGGTTGTGGGGTGTGTGTTGTGCAGTGGGTGTTGAGTAATGTGGTGGGATGAGTGGCGGATGAATGGGTGTTTGTGGTGTGTGGGTAGTTGTGCCTATGATTTGCGTGGCTATCTCTTGGTTATTTGTCATGTTAGGAAAGGGTTGTGTGTAATGTGTGTGTGTGTTCTATAGTGCTGTTGGTGGGTGGGTGTGGTGTGTATATCAGTGTCCGCTGTGTGGTTTTAGTATTGGCCAATGTTGTGTTGTTGTTTTTTGGGTGGCCATTCTGACCGCGCCGGTGTATACTGCTAATGGATTAACACCATTGAATGTCCGCTGTGGTGATACGTTGGTCATAATGTGATGGGTATTGTTTTGTTGGCGTAATGGTATGGGTGTTCATACCGACACTTTAACACTAACCTTTGGTCTGGCAGATATGTGTTTGTGGCAGTATTCTGTTGGTTTAGTGTGTGTGTGTCATAATATGGCTAACGGATGTTCGCCTCCGCGACAGTATCTTGGTGGCCGTCACCACAGCGGTAAGCGGAATTTACCACCAATGTCATAATGAGGGCCATTATTTTCACAAGAGGAAATCAACTGCCCATCGGTCAGCTGAGAAAACGTAAGTCTGATGCTCCATTTGATGCAGGGCCATTCCATGTCATATTCATTGGCTTGGGGGGCACAAATGCTATATGTGTTGCATCAAATCAATGGGCCCAATAACATTTGGTATATGTCCCATTGCATAGAAACCAGCCCTCCATTGGCCAAATCATCCACTTGGGGTAAGGCGATGTAGCTGCACATGTGTTTGAGCAAGGCAGACAAAATCCTTGCCAGCACTATTGAGAAAACTGGCTGTGACATTCCTGCAGCCAAGCCCACTGTCACTAGGAAAAAAACAGTTGCAGGAAATGGAGCACTGATAGGACCTGCACAAGAGGGGTAATCCCAGTGGGTTGGCGTATATCAGATATCAGATATCAGATTAGGCTACAATTGTGCACACAGCTCTGTGATTGTGGCCCTGTCCAGTCTCTAGGTTAGTATTATGTGACTGTCCTCCAGTGTAGCCAAGTCCACAAGGGGTCTGTACATAGAGGCTTGCCTCGTCCTTCTATTCCTCCACAGTGGTAGGTACCTAGGGACACCATAGGAGAAGGGAGTGACAAACTGAACAATGGAACCACCACTTCAGTGTACTTTGACCATGTATGTTACTGGACTATGTACATGGCAATGTATGTACAATTGACAGCAATGACACAGGTTTCAATTTAATAATGTGTACCAGCACCATAAAATGGAGACCGCCTGTCCTGTATGTAGAGACAGGTGGAAGTGATGTAACTCCGCTGACGTTGGGCATCATGGCGGAAGGCAGTCTTGCACAGCCGTGCTATTCCTCATTGGCTAAAATGGGGCACTATGAAGTACATTGTCCAATGAGGATCACCAGCGGTGGTGACGGTGTACACCGCCGCAGATGTGACCGCCATTTTCTGACTAAAACCTCACTTGATTCCTAACTTTCCACAGGACAATACCTCCACTGCTTGTGCTGCTGTGACCTGTGTCTGGAACCTGTCATGGCCTGTGTGACAGGAGAAAGGGCCCTGCCTTCATTTTGGAGGAGTTGGGGAGCCTGGTGGATGGGGTCCTACCCCCGTATGGACAGCTGCATGGGCCTCCAGACCAACATGTGAGTACACCATGGGGATGATGCATGCAACAAGGTTGCATGGAGATGTTTGTGTGTGCTGGCAGTGTGTCTTTTGGGTGGAGGGTATGGCTGGTGGTAGTGTACAGGCAGGGCTCTGGGTGATGTGTGTGCCTGATGAGGGGAAATGGTTTTTGTGGGCCATATGCGTGACAGGCTGGATTGTATGGTTAATGGTGTCCTTCTGTCTGTGTTTCCTCTGCAGGTCAGCACCCATCAGAAGAAGGGATTGTGGCATGCCATCGCCAAGGACGTGTGGACCGTGGGAGTCTATAGCAGGCAGAGCACCCCCTGCAGGAAACGATGGGAGGACCTGAGAGGCTGGGCCCAGAAGACCACTGAGGCCCAGCTGGGGATGGCCTTCCAACGAGGGAGGGGTGCCCGTCAGAATCTGACCCCCTGATGGCCTGCATACTAGCGGTGACCTACCAAAAGCTGGATGGGTGCTTGAGGGCATCACAGCAGACACAAGGGTTGAGTACAGTGTATATGTAACACCCATCTTTGTTGCCTGGCATAGGATCCTGGTGGTGGGTTTCAGTCAGTGGGTGCCCTTTAATGCCAGCTCATACATTGCTGCGTCATCAAGCTCAGGGTAAATGGGTGAATAGCAAAATCATGTTAGCTAGCCAGGTGGCATTCCATGTCAGACAGGGCTTAGTAGCTCACAGGAGGGGTGCAGATGGCGGTGGTTGGCTCACATCCTGCTGTGGTACCTAGCCAATAGAATGCCAGTGCGGTGCATACTGTACAATCTTGGTCCCTGAGTGTGATGGTGATGTGTATGCCACCTGTGGTGTTGGTGCTGTAATTGACCCAGTGCTCCCTTTCTTTCTCCCCCCTATTTTCTTTTGTCATCCTGTCCATGTGTGCATTAGCATCATCTGGCAGAGGAGCAGGGGCACCGGTGAGTTAGGGAGCTGCAGCTCATGGGACCCAGGAGGAAGAGTCCACTGACGCCAAAGGGACCAGTGGGATGGAGGGTGAGGGAAGCACCACAGTGGGGACAGGAGGTGACAACACTGACTCTAAATCCTCCTCCGATGGAAACTCCTTGGTGGTGGCGGACACCTCAAGAACCACCCCAGTTACAGGTACAGCTGTCACCCCTTGTACCAGCATCGCCCTCCCAGTACCCCCCCACTGAGTTGCCTGTGCCCACTCACCAGGAGCGTGGGCATCTCCTTCACCCCAGGCACCTCAGGCCCTACCCCAGTGAGCCCTGCTGCCCTCAGTGAGGAGGCAATTGACCTCCTGAGATACATCTGTGTAGGGCAGTCAACCATAGTGAATGTCATACAGGGGCTGGCATCCCAGATGCACCAATGCAATGCCTACCTGGAGGGCATCCACAGTGGGTTGGCAGCCCTACAGAGATTGTTTCAGGCTCTGGCCTCCTCTCTGATGGCAGCCGGTGTCCCTGGTCCTACCGTCCCTCCTCCAACTACCACTTCCCCGTCCCAGTCTCTTCAACCGCAACCCATCCCATGCACACATACAGGCAAGCATACACACAAAACATCTCACAAGAGTGGCACAGACAAACACAGGCACCAAACATCAAGCCACAAGCACTCACACAAACAACAGGTAGTTGCACATACAACAACATCCACTGCCGCCACTGTTTCCCCTCCACCTCCTCCCTCACAGTCACATCCGCACTCACACCTGCAAGCATTGCATCAACAGCCACCACCACCAACACCACATCATGCAGCACACCCACCTCACTTGCAGACACCTCCACAACATTTATCCACATGTCCTCTTTGTCCTCTCCCACCCTGTCTGCCCCCTCCTAAAAATCACAAACGCTCGCACTCAGACACCCAACAGCCATTCACCTCACACACGCACTGTCCATGAACCTGCACCCAAGTCCAGCACAAGTACACCCCCTACAACCACTACCACTTTCCCACCAACATCATTCCTTCCACATCCCGCCCCACCGTCCCTATGAAGCTTTTCCTTGCCCATCTTGACCTCTTCTCTCCCCCTCCCCTCCGTCCTGCCCGTAAGTGCAAGGTCCTAACGACCCAGCCCAGCACCTCAGCCAAACAGTCTGCCACTGCTCCTACCAAGAAATGTGCTGCTGGCACTAAGGGGCCCCTGAGTGGGAGGGCAGCCACTCCCTGTAAGTCCACACTTCTGCCTCAAACACGGATGTCTAGTGTGGCCAAACCTAAGGGACAGAGGACGGGGTCAATGGAGGTACCTCCTAGACCTGGAGGCAAGGCCACAAGTCACACGACAAAGGCGAAGGGGGCCCATCACAAGAAGAAAGCTAAGGATCCCCCTCCACCACCACCTGAGGGCAAGGTGCCCCCTCCACCACCTGAGGGCAGGAGCCCCTTCCACCACCTGAGGGCAAGGAGCCCCCTCCACCATCTGAGGGCAAGGTGCCCCCTCCACCACCTGAGGGTATGTAGCCCACACTCCAGAGACTGTGGCCTTTCACTCCCCTCCAGGGACTATTGGGCAAAAAGTCCCCTCCAGAACCAGTGGGCACGATACCCACTCCAGAGACTGTAACTTAAAACTCCCCTCCAGAGGCTATTGGGCAAGGAGCCCCCTCCAGAACCAGTGGGCATGATACCCACTCCAGAGACTGTGGCCTAAAACTCCCCTCCAGAGACTATTGGGCAAGGAGCCCCCTCCAGAACCAGTGGGCATGATACACACTCCAGAGTCTGTGGCCTAAAACTCCCCTCCAGAGACTATTGGGCAAGGAGCCCCCTCCAGAACCAGTGGGCATGATACCCACTCCAGAGACTGTGGCATACCACTCCCCTCCAGAGACTATTGGGCAAGGAGCCCCCTCTAGAACCAGTGGACATGATACCCACTCCAGAGACTGTGGCCCAAAACTCCCCTCCAGAGACTATTGGGCAAGGAGCCCCCTCCAGAACCAGTGGCCATGAAACCAACTCTAGCTGAGGTGCCCCCAACCCCCTTCCCCCTGAGGTGCCTGCTCATTTCCAACATGATGCCCCTAAATAGTGGAGTCCAGATGTTGTTAGGAGTCACATTGGGGCTTGTACTATGCCTTGAGGCCATATGGCCCTTTGGTACTTTGGACTGGCCATTGGCCCAATCTGTACATTGACGTCTGCATTTTGATTTCATAATCCATTAAGATGGCTGTTGGCAGTAAACTACAGTGTTCGTAATTCAGAATTTATGTCCTTGCATTATTTGCTTGTGAGTCCTGTAACAGTTGATTTACTCTGCAGCTGGTTCTGTGTATGTGGTGTGTGTGTATGGTGTGTGTTGTGCATGTGTGTGTGTTACTCTCCTTTTCCTCCCTCCCGTGTGTGCTAGGCGACTATACGCACTGTCGTCGTCTTCATCAGTGTTAGTTCTCCAGGACAGCCATATGTGGTAGAGCATCAGGAAGACTTGGAGTTCCAGTTCTATGGCGGCCGCGGAGTCCTCTGTGTCCCTGATGGTAAGTCTTTTGTTTTCTGTGATGTGTTTCCGCCAGGCTTTTGATGGTTTTGGTACCACCCAGGAGACCCTGGAGGTTTACTATGTCATAATATAGTGGGCAGTACCTTGACTTCTGCCTGGCTGTAGGTGGCTACAGCGGTGGTCAGTGGTGTTAACGCCCTGGCGGTTGGTGTGGTACATTGGCTGTCTATGGGAGGTATCTCTGCCATGGTCATAATTTGGCGGTAATTACCGCCGGCTGTTTGCGGTATTACCGCCACTTTAAGAGTGGAGGTCAGTACACTGCCAACATCATAATGACCGCCAATGTCTTTTGCAAATCAGCTCTTGTCTGCATTGGCCTTCATTTTCTTTTTTATGATCCAAGTCTTTTGTATGGGTTTCTTCTTTAATTCTCATTCCTGTGTTGGTCCATTGAGGTAACTTGGTCATCATTGCTTTCCCAAACATCAACATTACAAGGATTTCACCTGTTGTCCAGTGAGGAGTTGAACTGTAAGCTCCTAGAGTAGAATTAAAGACAGTCTTGCGGTTGGGCTTTTCTAATGCAGCACGCTGAACAGCTTTCTTTAATGAACTCATCAAATGTTCAACAAAGCCATTAGCTTATGGCCCAAGAGGTGTGCTCTTCTGATGGTTCACATTAAGCAGATTGAGAAAGTCTCTGAATTCTTGATTATTAAAAGGTGGGTCATTGTCATATTTTAAAATCATGTGAATGCCCCATGTCACAAAGATGCCACCTAAGTTTTCAATTACTCTTTCCTAAGAGATAGACGAAAGCTTTTCTGTTAATGGAAAATGTGAGGTATTCATCCACAATCACCATCGGGTGATGGCCAGTGTCAAGTGGACCAAAAACATCCACAACAATTCTTCCCCTTCCATGCTTTGGCAACTCTGCAATGCTTAAGGGGTGATGAGTGGTTTTAGATGGCAGGCAATTGCATAGATGACAGGCCTTTAATTCTCTTTCAAATATTTTATCGAATAGAACAAATCAAACTAAGTCTTGGAGAGCTCATTTTGTGGCACCAATTCCACAATGTCCTTCATGGACCACTTCAGTTATATGTTGTTGCTGCCTCTCCGGAATTTCAATCCCCAAACCCCTCACAATAACGATTCTTGTGTCATGGGCAGTTCATCTTTGACATTTTTAAAATTCTGATATTAACTGCCACTGGCAAGAGGTTGTGTATGTTGGCTCCAGGACTGATGGATAATAATGTCTTTCATTTTTAACATGTCACTATCTTTACTCATGACAGTGACTCTTTGTTCCAACGAAATGGCAGCAGGCATGTTTGATTTCACAATGAAATTAATGTAGGCTTCAGCTGTCTTAGAAGAGTTACCTTGACACTGTATGGGCACTCTGGAGAAGTAGTCAACAGGGTTTTGATCCTTCCACGGATGATTCACAGCTGTGTAGTTGTACTTTTGTAATCGTAGACCCCAACGTTCAATACATAGAGGCACCTTGGCCTTTGGATTTCCAAGTATGGCCAGCAATGCTTGATGATCTGTCACAAGCATAAAAGGTTTTCCATATAGGAACACGTGGAAATGTTCACAAGCCCACACTACTGCTAACCTCTCTTTTTCAGGTTGTGAATAAGCACGGTCAATCTGGGACAAACTTTTGCTTGCATATGCCACAATATGTCTTCAAGCATTTGCGTGTCCACTGTGCGTACAAGGATTGTGCCTATCCCAACTGGGCTAGCATCAACAACAACTTCCATATGTGGCTTTGGATCTAAATATGCAATTTCAGGAGCATTGTCAATAGCTTGTTTGATTCTCTTAAAACTTTGCTTGCATTCATGTGACCAGTAAAATGAAACATTCTTTTTCATCAACTCTCTCAATGGAGCAGTCACAGTGACAAAGTCTCATGTGTATCTACAAAAATATCTGGCCATGCCAAGAAATAGGCATAACATGGAAACATCTTGTGGTGGTCTTTCATTTGACAGTGCTTGAACTTTGGCTGGATCTGGTGTCCGAATCTCATCAGAAAAGATATGGTCAAAGAATATTAGAATTGTCTTTTTGAATTCACATTTTTCAGCATTCAGCGTTAAACCTGCATCAACAAGTAAACAACACACTTGCCTGAGAGCTTTATCATGTGTAGCTCTAAAAACTAATATGTAATCGCTATAGTTGGAAGCATTCTTGACAGGCTGTATGATACGTCTAATGAGATCTTGAAAAGTCTCAGCAGCTGATAAGATAAGACACTGAAAAGGAGTCTTTTGTATCGAAACAGACCAATATGTGTAGAAAAGGTTGTAACGGACCTGCAATTCTCCTTGAGTTCCAACTGATGGAATCCTTTATTTAAATCAAGACGAGAGAAGACTTTTGCACAATTCAATTGTGTTATCATGTCAGCAATGTGTGAAGCTGGATGTTGTTCTCTTTTGGTTGCCTTGATCGCTTGACGCATATCCGCACAGATGCATACAGCTCCTTCACGGTCTATTTGAGCATTACCGTGGTGAGAGAATCCCATGGGATTCGACCAGTAGAACACTCAATAATGTCATGCTTAAGTAATAATTCAAATTTCTTTTCTACAGCCTCTTGTAAATGAAATGCAATTATTCTGTGTCTTTGTGCAATAAGACTGACATCCTCATTAATATGCAATTGTACTTTCATAGTCTTAAGTTTTCCTAACCCATCGTTGGACCCTTATACACATCTCATAAAAACTTAGGATGCTGAAGTATGCTTATATAATTTAGCACAATCAGATGATGAAATGTTGACATTTTGGTCTTCACATAATGACCTCAGGCACCAAAGGTAACAAAGACATGTCTCCAGAGAAACTGGGATGGAGCTTGGCGTAGCACTCGATCCGCTGATTAGGTCACACAGCATTAACGTGGCTAAACTGAACCAGGTGAAGTCTAAACTTCCATTTTCCTGCTTTTCTGCTTATTCATTTGGGTGTTTATAAGGGTGACACAACAGAAGATTCTGAAAAAATGTTCTGAGTGTGCTCCATAATATGGAACAAGTGGTTTCTTGATGAGCATGGAAAGTGGAAGGGCTCTAGCACAGGGCCTATAACCATCAATGTGTCCCAACAGAGGCTCACTGATTTAGGCACCTTACTTCTCTGCTATACAGTGATTACCAGAGATAAGCAGAATGCTAAAGAAGGGGCCTATGTGCATAAGTGAAGGATTAATTCCTTCTTCCTTCCACCACAAGAACATTCAGAAGAAATAACAGTGAAAATCCTCCTTTCCCTGTCTTTTGATTGTCTTTCATTCCTCCACTGATAAGCAGTAGCACAAGGTAGGTGGACACCCTTATGTGTTCCTAGATGTGCATGTGACAGACATGGTGGCTAAGAACTCAAAACAAGAAGAGCCTCTCCAGAAAGAGACTCCCAGCAGTGTTATTTATCATCAGTATGGATTAAGCATGTGCATATTTTTTTTAAACAGTGGGCGCATCACATTGGCAAAGGCAGAAAGAAATCTTTTTCTGGGCATGGTACCCATGATCTAGAATGGCTAAGCAATTGAAGGAGATGATTAAAAGACCTTAAAATGAATGCAAAACCATTTTCGGCGTGAATGAATTGGTATTAAGAAGCAAGCAAATGAAAACATGAATCCAAGATCTGAAGAATGAAGCAACCCATGAGAGACTCCATTACCAAATTATCCATTTGAGGGACAGGGTTAAGGCTTGTCCACATACTGCCCCAGCTCCTCCCTATTCCCACAATCTACAGAGCCAACATAATGGCAGCAGGAAGGGGAGGAGGATATATTAAATGTGCTTAATGTCCCCTCCTGGGAGGGGCTGCTGGGAGTCGGCATGTAGCTGTACCCTAGAAATGGGGCAGAGCAGGATGTACGGCTTGCAAGTGGGGTACAGGGAAACAAAGAACAACTGGGTGCAGTGAATTAAGAGGCTGGCAGGGAGGTGTACATGACAGTGCACTGGGCTTAAGATCTGAGGCTGATTTGACCACCCTCTACTCAAGGAAACACTGCAACCTCGCTTGTCAGTCGTGGCTTGCGGAGCATAGAAGGGGCAGGGTGGTGGGCGTGAGGGGGTATAAAATTTAATTAATAATAAAAAAAAAACACTTACGCCACACCGCTCCATCCGCTCCTCTGCTGCAGGCACAGGCTCTCAGCCTGCCCTGCTGCCAATGCTGATGCTGCTCAGAGCAGCGTCAAGATTTGGGCGGGAGCACCCAGCCAGGGTGCCCCCAGGCAGACTGGGAGTCTGTGCATGCTCTCTCGAGTCCGGCACCTGTGTTGCTGGGCTGGAGAGAGCCTACTGCTCATGTGTGTTTGGCTGGCCGTCTTGGGCCGGCCAAACATACATCGGCAGTAAGGGGGAGTGCTGTGCACTCCCCTCTCTGTTTGTCACCCTGTGGCCCCACCCCTTTACTAGAAAACAATAATAAACTTGTTTATTATAATTTTCAGGTAAAGGTTTTGCAGCTGTCGCTGCTGGCAGGGGGAGAAAAGCTCCTCGGCCCCAATGGAGGAGCGGCACCCCAATGGAGGAACTGCCCCTGCAGCTTGGTACCCACTATACACCAAATGAACCTTACTAGTAGTCCTTTTATAGTTTGAGATACACTGTGGGACGTATAGCTTGAGACCTAGACATAAACAATTATGAGGAAAGACGTCAACAAAGAATTCTCCAATATTCGTCAATAACCTCTCAAATTGTTCGGTAAAATAACAGATGATATCGGCTGAATTGATTGGATAGGACCCAGTTGTTGAGATTTCTGGTGCCTCGCAGAGTAAGAGACCAATTAGTGGAATAGACACTTTACCAGCAGAATAGGTTGAATGTGGTAATGGAAGTGTGCCCAGTCAAAACTGACTGGACAAAGATTTTGAACTACAAACAGAACTTTTGAGAGCTACACGGGTATACCCCATTTCTCTGATTTTAGCTCTGAAAGTTGTAGGGGCCACATTTCTGCATGGATTGTTACAGAGTATGCCCAACCTACTGTGCGCCGTTTGTGTCACATGACAAACCAAGAACATAGTAGAGTTAGCTACAATGGCAAATCATTGTGTGGTAATGCAGGATAGGAAGAAGAAATCAAACAAATTTAAACTAACTTCTTTACAAATGCAATCATTACAGCAGATGGCAAAGAGAAGGGGAGAGGAAACTCAAACAGTTAAGGAAAACACAATGGACATGGAGGTGGATGAGCAGGTCAAAACAATGTAAGGAGGAGGAAAGCAAGCCTCTCCAGGAGACTCATGCTTTTCTTGTGGACATGTGGACAATTAGGACATTGGAAAGATGATTTCCTCAAACTAGCATCAGGGATGATTTTTCTGCCGATCCTCCTGAGTTTACCCAGGTTGCACACACAGCTGATGTCCTGATTACTATGACAGAAATAGAGATGCAGACTGCGCTTTGAACAGTATGATTCCAGTTGATCAGTAAGGTCCTTATGAGACATGTATGATTGATGGAAAACTCACCACCAGTCTGTCAGATCACATTTGAGGAGCCACCAGGCAAGTGTGGGACACTAGGCCTCAGCCAGGTGGTCTGGGGTCATTTGCCTCTGATCTCTCAGTACTGCAAAGAGGCCAAGTACAAACCCTTCAACACTTGACTCAGTGTTAGTGATGACAAGAAGTCATTGGCTTCTCAGAGAGGTTAATATGGGAGTTAACAAATCTCAGCACTCTAAAAACACCTAAAAATGTAGTAAGTGATTATCTATCACAGTGCTTGTCTTTATAAAAGAGAAGCTCTTTATTGCTATTTAAATCATTATGACATACACAGCAATATGCAGTTGCTCAGAATCTCTGACACAGGGTTACTATATTACAGGAAGCAGTATTTCCAATGGTGTGGTCTTCAGGCAAGGTGCAATGGTCCCCTGACTTCGCAGGAAGAGATATGTGGTTAGTCTCTCTGTCTTAGGTTTCTCACCATTTGCTAGTCCTTGTGGTAGATCTAGGCTACACCTCAGCACACATCAGTCCGCAGCCTCCCTCAATTTGAGAATGTCCTGCCCACCTCAGGGGCACCAGGAGTAGGGGCAATGATGTGGTAAGTCAGGAGGTGGCTGTAAGGAAGCCTGCAGAATGTCTTTGAAGAGGTGGCCCTCTTCTGTGCACCTATTGAGTATGCTGGAGGTCAGAGTCCGGTGGTCTGGGCAGGATCCCTCTTCAACTTGAACTATTTGGCTAGTTGGCAGCTTAGATGGGGAAACCTCTTGAGGCTTGAGGCAGTGAATCAGTCTTGATAGCAACAGTTCTTTGCAGTCTTAGCCGTGCTTACATAGGCCAATCAGAAACACTTTAGGACAGCACTTTGGTCAGCCACAGTCACACTTATAAAGTTGACTGGCACACAGTGGGCAAGTGTCTAAAGGGAGCAGCTTCAGTTAGAGTGGCATAGTCTATAAGATGTACTTTTGGCAAATGAAGTGGGCTAATCACTTCGACATCCATTTGGACACCCTTGGCAAGTGACAGGGGGTAGGCATTGGCAACAGTACATTTTTGTGGCATAGACTTGGTGAAGCTGTAATCACACTAGAATAATTGAAGCAATATTGGGATTTTATATTACGCTTTTGAAGCAGAATTA
The DNA here is from genome assembly GCF_031143425.1 of Pleurodeles waltl. Taxonomy (NCBI): domain Eukaryota; kingdom Metazoa; phylum Chordata; class Amphibia; order Caudata; family Salamandridae; genus Pleurodeles; species Pleurodeles waltl. Next base: position 116,815,199 of record NC_090446.1, on the reverse strand, counting down.
CTAAAAATTGTGCAATTATCACCATTTGTGTAGTTATGAGTAATTTGGCACAAAAATCCTCCCTCATAAGCAAAGGAACAACAAACGTAGTGAGCATGAGCGGCTGCTGCTGTTCGTGTTCTATTGTATTTAGTGCTATTTTGTGCAAATAAGAAAGAGTGCTAAAGTCTAGGTTATGCTAATTCCGTATTTATGCTACAGAAAATTATTCTGCTACTCTACTCAAGTATACTTGGTTTAAATTCCACCATGGTCTGTGAGAGCAGAACTCGATTTGGGTGCACTCTGGACAAGTTCTACAGACCCGCAGCAGGCAGGATTTGTCAGGGAGATCTGCTTGGGCACACTTCAGCAAGCGCTGCAGATCTTCCACTTCAGCTAGGGTGGCGGACTCGAGTCAGGTGCAAACCAGTCATGCTCTTAGAAGCCTAAGGTGGATGGACACCCAGATCCAAGGTAGTCAGCTCCTCCTGAAGGGTAAGGCTCTCTCCTTCCCTCGTCTCTCAGTCAGGGTAGTTAGGCCCAAATTTATACTTTTTTAGTGCCGCATTTGCGCCGCTTTTTGATGCAAAAGCGGCGCAAACTTACAAAATACAATTATATTTTGTAAAAAATGACACAAATGCGGCGCTAAAAAAGTATAAATATGTCCCAAGGCAGGGAGGCATGTATTTCTTCAGATCATGGTCCAAGTGATTTCCAGTCACCTCTGGGAAGCTGAATGTCAGATAGATAGCTGACCTGCTCTAGTTGCACAGCAATCTTCTGAGCATTCTGTGGAGCATCCCCTCCTTGGTCAAAGAGAACTTGGAGCAATAAGTGGGTCATCAGCCACCACATTTAAACAGTATCAGCAGACAAGAGATAAGAATTCTCTCTGCACTTTCACAATTGATGTGGGTTGGTTCTCCTTTCTTATGCCCTTCTCAGGCTGACTTCGATACTCAGCCTTTGTGTAGAGTGATGCTCCTGACAGCAGGGTCATTAAACACCACAGCAACAGTGACCAGGAAGAAAGACAAAAGACTTGCATCCTTTAAAGGAGCTTTTACATTATGAACCCACCATTCATCCCCCACTATTTACCAAATGGCATTGTTCACAGCAGCCCTCTGTAGCAAAAGGACCTAATCACATTTATAATAACAACAATGCCATCTGCTCTCCACCCACTCCCATGGCTAGGTTCCCTCCCTCAGTCTCAGGAATATCAGCAATACACTTTCACTCTATAGGAAAGAAATCTCATCTTGTTCACATAAACAGACCAACGGCATCCAAAATGGAACCCACATGTCTCCTTTACTCAGACACACACTATGCATGTATCACCTAGACTACACACATATATACAGGTAGATGTTCACTGGGATGTTAGCTCAAGGATGTGGGTTATCTTGTAGCAGTGGAACTTTAAACGAGTGAGCTAATAAACCATCAGTCTTGCAACATGGATGAAACTGTCTGGTCATGACCACATAATCAATAAACCACGGTATGTGACCACCACACCTCCACATGCTAGAACCCACGAGGGGACTGTAGTCCTGTGTCTACTAAGTAGTGACTGATGGCTGCACTCCTACTGGTCTTAGACAGATTCAGCACTGTACTCACATCAAGGGAAAGTCCTAAGCATTCACACATATGCTAAATTAGTGGAAGGCTGGTGACAACAATCTAAAAGTCAGATTACCAGATACTCACATTTGGGCACTCACAGCAAGGACACAACTGCACACTATGCAGGAGACATTTCCATTCCAATGCTGTCTAATTGACTAGGTGCCAGGCAATCTGCCCTGAAAAGCTTTGAATTTACTTCATTACCCCTCTCAAGCGTGTCCATTGATGCAGTCAGTATTTCAAATACAAGAGCCGCCCCCCCACCATACTATTGATCTATTGATCCAGTTACTCTTACACTAGAACCGATCACAGACAAGTATGCCTTTTTACAGAGCCCTACATCACCTGCTAAAGTGGTGGTTAAAGAAATGTTTTATACATTGAAATGCACCATTTTGTGCACCAGCAACTGATTGTTTCTAACAGTTGGTAGACTAATGAAACGTAAATTTTGGCCCTGGTATGAGAATGTGACAAAATAAAGGTAAATGTGAAACACAAATGTCTGAAGCTTAGGTCACTTAAATAGGCAAGTTCCATCTACATTGTGGTCTAAACATTCAAATTATGGTGGGTGTATTTTTTCAACTGAACCCATTAAGATCAAGATCAAGATGAATCCTATGAGGAATTATCTTGTGTTCAACAGTACCCTTTCCATCCTGAGGTCTTAGCAGGAATTCCCCTTGTCATTCCTAATTATATTAGGCAGGGGCTCATGGGAATGTTACAGAATACAAGGGTGGATGCCTGAGAACACCCACACTTCACCCGTATAAACCCCCACCATGCAGAGTAATGTAAGGTAGCAACTTGCACTGCCTGGCAGTATTGCAGATTTACCAAGCCATGAAGGGCCAAGAAAGGTAGACTTGCCTGGCTTTGTAAATCTCATTCTACGTTCCTCATCCCCCTGTGCCTCCTTATTTGGTGCAAAGGTGACACAAAATCTTAATAAATCTGTGCTCAACCAAACCAAGAAAGAATTTTTTTTATTGGCCAGAAACAATAATCAAGATACAAGAAACATGACTTAGTGACATGAACCTTGATGGCTTCGAACCCCTGCTTTCAATGAATAGTAAACCACTAAAATTCACACTGGACATCAACCTGTCTGTCAAGGAAAGAATTACTGAAAAACAATGACTGCCTGATGCCAGTTCTCCTTTCTAAATAAAATCACATATTTCCTTCCAGAAGGCGACTTAATAACTGCTGTCCAAGCCCTTATATCCTTGTGTCTGAATGGTGGTAATGCATGTTCTATGGCCTTCCAAACTCCACACTTCCAACCTTTAGGAGTATCCTACCTACTGGAGCAGGTCTCATCCCGGAACTGAAGAAGTATGATCACATCATCCTCATCCAAATGGAATGCCATTGGCTTCCCTTGCCAGCCCACAAAATCTTCAAAACTAGTTACAACATTTACAAAGCCATTACAACTAGCACCACTGTGTTTCTTGCAAACAAGCTCACCTTCTCCAGTAGTTCTCGGCACACACACAGCCAGGACACCATCAGGCTGCAGGCTAAGAAGTGTGAAAAAGAAAAAAACAAGACATTAGGCCTTTTCCATCTATGCACACAGTATCCGGACCAACATCCCTATATCCTTTAGGACTGCCCCAACACCGCTGCAATGTAGGAAAGAAGAGGAGACACACCTCTTTAAAGAATACTACATCACAGTGCATTAACTGTCCACAACTGAGCTTCCTCTCCTAATGCTTGCAGACTGTAAGTTTGCCTTTGACCACATTCAGCATTCCACTGCCTATTTGCTAGGTTCACAGTACATAATTACCATATAAATACATACATAAATACTAAATGCAAGCAGCTGCTTCTTGCGTTATAAGTGAATATGCACTATTTTTGTGTAAATACATCAAGCGTAAAATTCCAGAGTTCACCTTTTGGTGATTTTGAATACGTTTGTGTAATTTTCCTGAACGTACACAAAAGGAACTTAGATGAATTTCACACACCCCCACGAAGAAGAAGCAGAAGGCTTCAAAAGAGAAATTAGAATATTGATTACACTGTGCATGATATTGTGGTCATGACACCTCAGTTGGTGAAAGCGTATGTTGACCAATTGGTTGAAGCCATCCATAAGCTACCTTGCCCCATTACCTTCTCTCAAGTGCTCATGTTTTGGGAAAGGTGAAGTATTGAAACAATGGATTGTGAGACTAGTACAACTCCGCCAACACTTTGTCAAAAAGGTCACCCCTAAACCCTTGCAGTTGCTTAGAATAGAGTGGAATTAGTAAATGTATTCCCTCCGAGGTCCAACACTTTCCCTGTTCTTACTCAGAGTAGAGCGGGAATAGTAAATGTAACCTCTCCGAAATCCAACACTTTCTTTATTGTTTCTTAGACTGGAGTGGAAATAGTAAATGTAACTCCTCCAAAGTCCAACACTTTCCTTACTATTTTTACTATTCCTTTCCTTACTATTGCTTAACTGGACTGAGCATACCAGAGTTAATTTTTTTGAGTCCAGCAATTTTTCTAATATTGGTGAAACGGAATTTGTATTATTATTTCTATGGTCTTTTATATTTATTATTTTTTGTTTTAATTTTTTTAATTTTTTAATGTTTATATTATTTTTTGGGCTGTAATATTTTACTATTTTGTATATTGGTAAAATTAATGAATGTTTTTATTGAATTGTTTATTTTTTATGTTTTGTAATTGTGTATGTAATACACATATTTATAATTTAATAGCACTACATTTTGAAAATATTACACAATTAATATAATGTCAAATAAATATTTATCATTATGTTTTACTATATATATAAGTATAGTGTCTATGTTTTTGATGATATTATTATCTATATTTTTAGGATCATAATATTGTAGTAAACAATATTTTTGCCACAATATTTTTGTCAACAATATGTTTACCACAATTGTTTGTCATTGATGCATAAAAGTGGAAACTTGAGACCCTCTCATCAAAACACTCCAAGGCCTGTGAAAAATTCAGAAGGACTACTCAGCTGTCTGAAGAAGAAAGACTGGACCTGCTTCTAGAAGCCTCCCTGCAACTACCCAGTTGACCATCAACAACTTGACCTGCCTGAACCTGCATGAGCTCCGCTGCTGGTCTCTGCTGGAGTAAGTCCAGATCCCCATAAGTCTCTAGGCTGGCATCAGAGTTTGATCCACCTGATGAAAAAGTGCAGATACACACATTTTGGGCTCCTTGGAACCTCAAAGTGGACTTTTCGGGCTGAGAAGTGACTGCCCCCACACTAACCACCAGCTCTAGACCTCCACTTCATGCCAACAGCATCAGCCCCTGCTGACCAGTTCTTCATGATACAACAGTGCTTCTACAGCATTGGTCCTACTCCTCACACAGAAACAACCTCTTTGTGCTCTCCGCCAACACAAATGGCAAGCTCCGTGAGGACTTGAGAAGGTAACTCTTCAGCAGGACAAACCTGGTCCTGCTATCTGACTTGCACTCCAACACGGTTGGCTAAAACACTTGTGATTTCTCCCCAGCCCAGGGTTACCAGATAACGGCAAGTGGCGCATTGTGCTTTTTGCCACTATTTCACCTAAAACAATAAAAACTCATATCTCTGGTTCCACTGATTTGATTTTATTAATTGACGGTAACTCTATTTTTCCTAATTTGCTTGATATTTTTCTTGTGTTGTTCAGTGAGGTCCAGTTGCAGATCCAGGCACCAGAGCACCCGGGCAGGTGCACTGGCAGCGTCTGAAGCTTCATATGTTCCTGTAGTTCAGAAGAGGAGGTCAGTCAGCTGACCCTTGGATCACTTCATCGCAGGAGGAAGCGTCCAGGTCTAGCCTTCCATCATAGCCAGCAGGGCAGCAGAGTAGCATTCTGTCTTGTAGCAGAGCAGCACATCAGTTTCCGAGTCTTCCATAGGTCCACAAGTGCATTGAAGGCTTGGGTCTGTGTCTCCACTATTTATCCTTGTTGCCAGCTTTGAAGTAGGACAAGGTTCTGGAGGTTTCAATCCCAAGAGGTGAATTTCCTTCTCCCTTGCCCTGGCCCCATCTTGTCTGAGGGCACAAAAGAATAGTGTCCAAACCTTTGTGAATGTGCTGAGGCAGAGCCTTTGTGATGTGCAAGTTTTGTGGGTGACAGTTCTGTCCTGTGTCAAGTCAGAGATGGCTCATCCTGCCAGCACTTTTTACTCTTTTCTCTAACTGTCTGGGAGCAATACACAAAGGCCAACTGTCAGCTACACATAGTCATATGACCCAGGAGCCCGACTAAAGGACCCAAATGGTTGGGGCAAGAACATGACAACTTTCTAAAACTGGTATTTTTAGCATTGTAATTTAAAATCCAACATTACAATTAAAGAGGATTTTACATTTGAATTCTTTAGACACCAACTTCGACATTTGTACATGCTACCAATTGAAAGTTATCACCTATTAAATGTAATAAGATAATCCTATGTTATCCTATGGGAGGGGCAGTTGCACTAGTGAAAAACAAATTGAAAATGAGTTTTTCACTACCAGGACATTTAAAAGTAACAGGTACATGTCCAACCATTTAAAATTCACTGCACCCTGACCTGTTCAGGGCCTACCCTAAGTTTGACTTATATGTATTAAAAAGGATGTTTAAGCCTAGCAAAAGGTTGATTTTGCCAGGTCGAAAAGGCAGTTTAAAACTTCACACATAGACTATAATTACAGGTCAGAGACATGTTTAAATGGCTACTTACGTGGGCGGCACAACCAGCGCTGCAGGCCCACTTGCAGAATTGAATTTACAGACTCTCAGTATATGTAGTACCAATTTACTAGAGATGTACAAGTAATTTAATGTGCTAATTGGGTGTAAGCCAATTCTACCATGAAAGAGCACAAGCATGTTAGTATTGGTTAGCAGTGGTAATACGCACAGAGCCCTATAAGCTAACAAAAACAGGTTCAGAAAACAGTATGGTAAAGACAAAAGGTATCGGGATGGCCCTGTAGAGTGAGCCACATGATCAAGAAGTATAAATGTTGGATAAACTTTGCGGAGGGGGTTATCAATAAGCGTCAACTGCTTGAGGATACCTCAATGTCACTGTTTTTACTTGTTTTGTTTTTTAATCTGTTTTTTTGTCCTCATTCATCCCAGCCACCAGGTATTTCCTTCTGTCTTATACCAAGCCATGCTCCTTGACCCGGGGAGGAAAGAAAAGGGGCCTCCTTCTTTCTCTCTCACCAAATCCTTCTCTCGATGAAATATAAAGGAGGAAAAATTTGAGAGACCGCAAGGAAGAAATAATCATCGGACAAAATTTTATGCATTTACCAATAGCGCATTCAACCAGGTTTTAAAAGGTAGCCAGAATTTCTTTGACCTAGTGATACCCATTACTGTATCCATTTTAAATACAAATTTCACTTGGTCCAACCATTCTTTATAAGAGGGAATAATACTACCCACCCATTTCCTACAGATTTCTCTTCTAGCTAATAAAACTGCATAAAATACCCGCTGCATATCCGCCCTTAAATTTATTAACTGCTCCGATCTGCCAAAAATAACTAATAGTGGGGTAATCTCGATCTCAACCTCCAACACTTCCGAAATCGTATGTCTCACACGTCCCAAAAAAGCTGAATCGCCGAACACTCGAAAAACATATGGACGTCCGACGCCTTTTCCATCCCACACTTTCCACATTTGATCACCTAACCTTTCGCCATCTTAGACAGTCTGTATGGAGAGAAAAAAGCTCTTTGTAGTGTAAATATATGATTTTGTCTAAACAGAGCAGGTTTCACCACTTGATATAGAGTGTGCATAGACACCTCCCAAACCTCTCCCGACAGTAACTCCGAAAAAACATCACCCAAAGTTCTTAGGCAGATTAAATTCACCATCCCCAGCCTCTACCAACTCCCAATACCACAATGCCACAACTTTTTTTGGGAGAGGATCTACCAAGATTTTATCCTCTATCTGGGACTGCCAACCACATCTCTTATTATCCTTAGCTATCCACCCTTTCAATTGGAGATATTTTAGCCTCGACAAAGCCCCACCTGCCTTCTGTGACATTTCCTCCCAAGACAACAAGTCTCCTTCCTTTACTAGCTCTCCCCAGTGTTTAAAACCTGCTTTTTTAGCATCCCTCAGAAGTTTTAGCTTGATTTTTTTGAAGAATTTGGGATCCCCAAATTTGAACACATAATAGTTTAACCCCTCCTTTACTTGTGCTAACATCGCCTTAAACATACAACCCAAGTCTGTGGTACCTAAAGCAGAGCCCAAAACCCTGACATAAGTTGAAACACCCAACCATACACTAGAAAATCCGGTAATGGTAATCTGCCTTTTTCCCTTTTACTCCGCAGCTTTTTCCAAGAAATCATCACTCCTTTCTTGCTGAAATTTGCCAATCAGAACTTTATTAAACAACAAAGGAATTGTGTTGTATAAGAAGGTAACTTTAGGTAAAATTATCATTTTAACTAAATTAATTCTACACAGAATTGATAAAGGTAAATACATCTAATTGTTCATAAGCTTACAGCACTCCCTCATTAACAAGCTAAAATTTGCCTCTGCTATTTGCTCAATATCTTGAAGTATCTTAATACCAAGATACCTCATTTCGTTTTTACTCGTCCAATTCCCCCTACTATGATTCCACGCCATTATTACTATCTTGTCGGCATTTATCTGATAGCCCGATACCTTACCAAAATTATTAATTATATCCAAAACGGCTGGTAAAGCCATATGTAAATCCGATGTACAAACTAACAAATCATCTGCATAAAGGGAAGATTTTTTCTCCCACTCCCCGGATGCAAACAAAGGGATTTTCTGCTCCTGTCTAATTCTTCTAGCAAGAGGTTCGATATATAAGTTAAACAATAGTGGCGAGAGTGGGCATCCCTGTCTCGTACCCCTTAATATTTGGATCGGAGGAGTCAAACTTCCATTTACCAGAACCCTAGCCGCAGGTTTTGAATAAATTAAACGCATTGCCCGACAAAATGTATCCCCAAAACCGTATTCTTTTAAAATATTGAAAAGAAAAACCCAATTCACCCTATTAAATGCCTTTGCAGCATCTAACATTATTGCAACTAAAGGGAGACTGAAGTGGCGATATCAATTGTCCCTATTAAACTCGCTGTCAATTTGTGTAAATACCTCCCCTTCATAAATCCTTTTTGGTCCTTATGTATGAGAGCACCTACCACTTTGTTTAATCGCTCTGTGAGCACCTTAACAAACACTTTATAATCAGCATTCAATAAAGAAATTGGTCTGTATGACTCACACCTAACTGGACTTTGCCTGGCTTCAAAACCACTGTGACTATTGCGCTGTTCCATGATTCTGGTAGTGCCTCCCTCTTATCGTATATCTCCTCGAACAAAGCCAACATTATCGGGACAATAGCATCCCCAACATTTTATATAATTCAACTGGAATACCATCAGGGCCTGCAGCTTTCCCACCCTTGCATGACATAATTGCTGACTTGATCTCTTCCATCCTAAATTTCTGATCCATCATTTCCTTCTCTATGTCTGAAATTTTAGGAAGTGTATCCACCTCCAACCAACTTTGAACCTCTTCATCTGTTACCATAGTATCCTCTTTGTATAGATAAAAAAAAAATTGAAAAACCTCCCTAATATCATGAGAACTGGACTGTCTCTGACCCTTTTGATCAAAGATCTCTCAGATTTAATTTCTTGTCCTATCTGTCTTAACTTTCCAGGCCAACAGTTTGCTGGGATTCTCTCCATATTCGAAATGAGCCAACTTACTGACATCCCATCGTTTTTTTAACCTGGATTGTAATAACGCCTCTAATTGCAATTTCAGATGAGACCTCCTAGCCTCTAACTGCTCTAAGGATTCTAAGCCACCCATCTCTCCACGATCACACTAATTCAATTTCCTTTCCAACACCTTCATTTCCAACCTATACTTCTTATCCCTTAGAACAGTGAGACTCGTAATTTTGCCTCTTAGAAATGCTTTAAACGCATCCCAAACCATGCTTATTGAAGCAGAACCGATGTTAAACTTAAAAGATTCCTCCATCTCTATAAACAATTGAGACTTCACCTCATCCTCCAACAGTAATGCTCGATCTAATGTCCACCTTCTCATCTCTCTTTTAGTGCTACGATTGAGTGTTATAGCAACAGCAGAATGATCTGACAAATGTGCAGCCTTATATTCTAAATTATCCACCATATCTTCCAATCCCTGATCTAACAAAAAATAATCTATTCTAGATGCATGACCATACTTCTTATTTTTGAAGGAAAGGACTGTAGGAGTCTGGCCTGGCTTGTAGTGGGTACCAGAGGTACTTACACCTTGTGCCAGGTCCAGTTATCCCTTGTTAGTGTAGTAGAGGTGTTTCTAGCAGCTTAGGCTGATAGAAGGTAGCTATGGCAAAGCAGCTTAGGCTGAACTAGGAGACATGTAAAGCTCCTACTATACCACTGGTGTCATATGCACAATATCATAAGAAAACACAATACACAGAAGTACTAAAAATAAAGGGACTTTATTTTTATGACAATATGCCAAAAGTATCTAAGTGAATACCCTCAGTATGAGGATAAGTTATATACACAAGATATATGTACACAAACCAAAATTATGCAGGTAATAGCAAGAAAAGTAATGCAAGCAGTGTAAAATTACAGTAGATTGCAATAGGAGCACATAGGTATAGGGGCAACACAAACCATATACTCCAAAGTGGAATGCGAACCACGAATGGACCCCAAACCTATGTGAACTTGTAGAGGGCCGCTGGGACTGTAAGAAAACAGTGAGGGTTAGAAAAATAGCCCACCCCAAGACCCTGAAAGGTAGGTGTAAAGTGCACCTACTACCACCAGAGAGCACAGAAGTTGTGATAGGGGGATTCTGCAGGAAGAACAAACACCAGCAATGCAACAACAGTGGATTTCCAGACCTGAGTACCTGTAAGACAAGGGGACCAAGTCCAATAGTTGCGACAGAGTCGAGAGTGGGCAGGAGCCCAGGAAATGCCAGCTGAGGGTGCAAGGAAGCTGCCACCTGTTGGAAGAAGCTTGGAGTTCTGCAAGAAAAAAGAGGACTAGGAACTTCTCCTTTGGAGGATGGATGTCGCACGTTGCGATGAAGCTTGCAGAGGTGTTCCCACGCAGAAAGACCACAAACAAGCCTTGCTAGCTGCAAGGGTTGCAGTAGAGGTTTTTGGGTGCTGCTGTGGCCCAGGAGGGACCAGGATGTCGCCACTTAAAGGAGGAGACAGAGGGGGCACCCAGCAAGTCAGGGAGCCTTCACAGAAGCAGGCAGCACCCGCAGAAGTACCTGAACAGGCACTTGGAAGAAGAGTGAACCAGAGTCCACGCGAAGTCACAAAAGGGAGTCCCACGATGCAGGAGGACAACTCAGAAGGTTGTGCACTGCAGGTTAGAGTGACGGGGACCCAGGTTTGGCTGTGCATGAAGGAAATCCTGGAAGAGTGCACAGGAGCCGGAGCAGCTGCAAATCACACGGTACCCAGCAATGCAGTCTAGCTTGGGGAGGCAAGGACTTACCTCCACCAAACTTGGACTGAAGAGTCACTGGACTGTGGGAGTCACTTGGACAGAGTTGCTGAGTTCCAGGGACCACGCTCGTCGTGCTGAGAGGGGACCCAGAGGACTAGTGATGCAGTCTTTTGGTGCCTGCGGTTGCAGGGGGAAGATTCAGTCGACCCACGGGAGATTTCTTCAGAGCTCCTGGTGCAGAGAGGAGGCAGGCTACCCCCAGAGCATACACCACCTGGAAATAGTCGAGAAAGCCGGCAGGATGAAGCGATACAAGGTTGCTAGTAGTCGTCTTGCTACTTTGTTGCGGTTTTGCAGGCGTCCTGAGCAGTCAGCGGTCGATGCTTTGGTAGAAGGTGAAGAGGGAGATGCAGAGGAACTCTTATGAGCTCTTGCATTCGTTATCTGGTGAGATCCCCAAAGCAGAGACCCATAATAGCCAGAAAAGGAGGTTTGGCTACCTAGGAAGGAGGATTGGCTACCAAGAGAGGTAAGAGCCTATCAGAAGGAGCCTCTGACGTCACCTGCTGGCACTGGCCACTCAGAGCAGTCCAGTGTGCCACAGACACCTCTGTTTCCAAGATGGCAGAGGTCTGGGACACACTGGAGGAGCTCTGGGCACCTCCCCTGGGAGGTGCAGGTCAGGGGAGTGGTTACTCCCCTTTCCTTTGTCCAGTTTCGCGCCAGAGCAGGGCTGGGTGATCCCTAAACCGGTGTAGACTGGCTTATGCAGAGATGGGCACCATCTGTGCCCATCAAAGCATTTCCAGAGGCTGGGGAAGGCTACTCCTCCCCAGCCTTCACACCTATTTCCAAAGGGAGAGGGTGTTACACCCTCTCTCAGAGGAAATCCTTTGTTATGCCTTCCTGGGCCAGGGCTGCTGGACCCCAGGAGGGCAGAAACCTGTCTGAGGGGTTGGCAGCAGCAGCAGCTGCAGTGGAGACCCCGGAAAGGCAGTTTGGCAGTACCCGGGTTCTGTGCTACAGAATGGCATTGGGTTGACAATTCCATGATCTTAGACATGTTACATGGCCATGTTCGGAGTTACCATTGTGACACTGTACATAGGTAGTGACCTATGTACAGTGCACGCTTGTAATGGTGTCCCCGCACTCACAAAGTCCGGGGAATTTGCCCTGAACGATGTCGGGGCACCTTGGCTAGTGCCATGGTGCCCACACACTAAGTAACTTTGCACCCAACCTTCACCAGGTGAAGGTTAGACAAATAGGTGACTTATAAGTTATTTAAGTGCAGTGGTAATTGGCTGTGAAATAACGTGGACGTTATTTCACTCAGGCTGCACTGGCAGGCCTGTGCAAGAATTGTCAGAGCTCCCTATGGGTGGCAAAAGAAATGCTGCAGCCCATAGGGATCTCCTGGAACCCCACTACCCTGGGTACCTCAGTACCATATACTAGGGAATTATATGGGTGTACCAGTATGCCAATGTGAATTGGTAAATTTAGTCACTAGCCTGTTAGTGACAAATTTGGAAAGCAGAGAGAGCATAACCACTGAGGTTCTGGTTAGCAGAGCCTCAGTGAGACAGTTAGGCATCACACAGGGAACACATACAGGGCACATACTTATGAGCACTGGGGCCCTGCCTGGCAGGGTCCCAGTGACACATAGACTAAAACAACATATATACAGTGAAATATGGGGGTAACATGCCAGGCAAGATGGTACTTTCCTACAAGGACCCGTTGTGTACCAGTTCTTACTCTCCAAATATCCTGCAAGCCCAGTTCTCTCATCCTGGATTTAAAAAAAATCTGAGATTTTAACATGACTGTGGACCTAAAAACTTTGTGACCTATCTAAGTCATTATCCAACAAAACATTAAAATCCCCCCCATAGCTATCGGGTCAGGAAAATAGAGAAGATGCAGGAACATTCCTTTCATTGGTTCTAAATCATCAGAGTTTGGACCATTAAAACCAACCACTGTTAACACTACATCTCGAATCTGAAGTCTAATTATAACCCAACGACCCATGCTATCCACAGCAGTTTTTAACACAACCGCAGAGAGGGAACATGGCGGCCGGCACTGTAGCGGGCCGCGGAGCGTCCGCTTGAGGGGAACCGGATCGAGGGGCAAGCAGAGGAGGGCACATGTGCCGGCTTACCGGCAAACAGCATTTCCCAAGTGGTGCCGCCGGCGCGGTACTTTGGAATTTTGCAGCTCTGGAGCTGCGAAAGACGCCCCTTGCTGTGGCGCGTTTCCCTCTCCGAGGGAGGATCAGCGGCAGCAGCAGGAGGAGCGGCAGAGTCAACACAAGCAATCTACTGACTCAGCCGGCAACCCATGAGGAGGCACACAGAGTATCTCTATCCTGTGGAACCAAGGGAAGCCAGGCTGTTTTGGAGGAGGAGGAAGCTCGCTTGGTGAAGGGGAGAGGTGGAGGTAGGAAGAGGCTTGGACAGGAAAATATTGACAGCCTGAAGAGTTGGTCTGTTGCATGAGGTGAGCCCTGGGGGTAAGACTGGTGGGTGCGGGGTTGTGAGCAGTGACTGTTTAAAGGAGACGTCTTTAGAGAACTTCCATCAGGGAAAGCTGTTTGTTAAAAGGGGGAAGACAGACCCCCCGGTTAGTACAAGGCCCAAATAACCCCCTTTTTGCGGTCCTACTTCAAAATTCTCCCATTAGTGGTCTCAGACAACAGTACAGTGCTTATGGGTCTAGAGGAAGGGGCGCAGCCCTCTGGGAGTAAGAGGATGGAGGTGGACCCGATTGAAGGGAGTGTGGAAACAACAGGCGAAGACGGTGGAGGGGAAAATGATCAGTGTTGGGCCGCGATGGTGGATTTTAATTTACAGGAGGATCGGACTGGTGAGCCTTCCCAAGTGTTATCGGGAAATGAGAATGCTGGGCTGGGTATTCTGCAGATGTCAAGGTCGGAGGAAAGGGGGGGGAGCTGGTTGTCTCTCTCCCACGGAAGAGATATTTGCGAAACTGACTGGGGAGATCAAAAGAGGTTTCTCGGTGTCTGAGGCAAACCAGGCCAGCATAAAGGAAATGTGTGAGGCATTGGAGAGCAAATTCGACTTGTTGGAAAAAAGAACACAGCTTCTGGAAGATTCTATGGAAACTTTGCGAGAAGAAGTAGTATTGATTAAACAGGATCTGCGGACGTCGAAGGACTCTGAGCAGGACTTACGCGATAAGCTGGAGTGAATTGAGAATGTGACTAGGAGAAATAACCTGAGAATGCTTAACATACCGTAGGGGCAGGAATGGCATAATATCAAGATGTCCTGTGCCTCACTTATCAAGAAATCCCTACAGTTGGAAGAATCTGAAAGGGAGATCACGGCGGACATCCAGAGGGTACATAGGGACCCGCTTAGGAGAGATCCTGCCAGGAAGAAACCTCAGAAGATTTTGATCAATTTTCTGACTTATGCTTTAAAAGAGAAAATCTTGTTGCAGGCCTTAAAACAGAAACCACTAAGGTTTTTCCTTTGAAGTTAGGTCTGACCTTGCTAGCCCAACTCTTAGTAGGTAGTGGGAACTGGGTAATCGCATTGAGGATTTTAAGAAGTTGGATGCGTCAGCACAACTCAAATTCCCAGCTACGTTGCGAGTGATGTATAATAATAAGATGCACAATTTGAGAGACATAAAAACAGCGGATTATTTGCTAGAATCAATCAGATGTGGAACACCTTGAAAGATGGGGTAGTATCCCCCTCTCAATGTCCCTCTGGTCGGTTTCCTCTTGGTGGCGCTCCATAGTTAGGGCTTTACCAACTTGCCCATATGAATCAGGGATGGGTTCCCCGGGGGTGGGAGGACAGGTGGGGCACGGTGGGGGGCAGGGGAGCACCAGGTGGGGAGCATTTGGGAAAAAGGAAAAAAAGATATGAAAGGAAAACCTCTTTCACCCCAGTTTCACCAGGATGTAGCAGAATTGAAATTAAGATTAGGTAGAGATAGGTGATGCTGGAGAGAAACCAGGTAGGGATAGTAGCCGCCTTCATATTATGACATGGAATGTAAATGGGCTAAGATTACACGGTAGGAGAAATAGAATTTTGCTATATTTGAAGGACTATCCAGCACATATTTACATTTTGCAGGAGACTCATTTGACGGGGCCTGAAAGTTTTAAGTTATTTAACTCTCAGCGGTGGGTCAGACAGGTGGTTTCCACCGAGAATATTACTAATATTAGGGGCGTGGCCATAATCACTGGTTTTACTTGTTTTGCATATTAAACGTGTTTTAAACTTTAAATAGATTTGTAGCCATTTTTCTTCTACACAAGGCTTTAACATATATGGTGGATGATCAGTTTGAATTAATTTACTCAACATCAACAGTAAAAAATAATGTTCCTTTGAAGTGGAGGTTTTATTTACTATTGAACATTTATCAGAGCCTTTCTGGATAACCTCAGCTATGTGGTCACATGTGGTTTGCCTATTGACTGCAACTAGTAAATATGGCCCCAATTTTGAGCTCACAAATGCAATAAAGTACTCTGCCCGCCAACCCCTCTGTCCACCCACCTTATTTAGAAACAGATGGACCTTACATATTTAATTGACAGAGCCTCCATTTCCTCCCTCAAATACTTCTTCCAAAGGCCGAAGAATATTATACCGCCCACACTAGTTAGGATGGATGGTACAATGCCTTTTTTCCTGTCCGTCGACTGCCAGGAAAAATATATGGTCAAAGTAAGAACGCATGCTACATTAGCCCAGGCAACAACAATATGTAACTTATATTCATTATTTTTCAAACATTGGAATAAATCGTTTCTGATACACCAGCATTCATCAGACTTATTGCAGCAATTCGACTGTAAACCCCTAAAAAATAACCGCCTCGTGATTCATTAAAAGAAGCTAGAATTAGCACAATACATCATAAGAACTATTTGTGACAATGGTGTAAGACGTTTTTGGCCAAATAAACAGGGCCTTTGAAATATATTGACAAGAAAGAAACAATTCCATTGAAACCTCAATACAAGAGCTGCGTTCCTGGGGAGCACAACATTAGCAGTTGTTTTCCACATAAAATGATCGAAACCTACCCTATGGCCTCCAAGCTGAATAAGAATCAATTTAAAAGGCAGATATGTCACACACAAACACGCCAACTCCTTTATTGCACAAAGAGAGCACAAAACATTGTCAAAACTAAATGTATCACTTGATTCTCTCCTGTTCAATAATCTGGCTTGCAGTGATGCATTCAGTGCAGTAAACTCTTTATTGTCCCTTAGTTTATGGGAAGGTATATGTATATTTTCCATCCCTATGTCAAAAAAGGATAGTAGATTGCAACACGAGCCTTGCAAAGGGTTGGGTTTGTGGATCTCGAATGATGTGACATATGATCCTCAAGAGGTAGCTCAGAGCTAGTAATGTTCACCAGGCCACGTGCCCACAAAACAAACAATGGCCTAGGTATTCACTAAGCTGGATGGGCAATATCCATTGGTCCAGTGATCGTGGCTGTCCAAAGCGTATACTTGAATGTAGCCAAAAGGCAGCAGAGTTCACTGCTGTGTCAAACACAAAGATACCGTAAGTCACTGAACTGAGGCGTGGCTTGGGTCTGCGAGCAGAAGGTATATATTTCACCAGGAGTGTGCAATATTCGTGTAAATTACATTTGCATAATTATATTAAAGTTTGGGAATATTCAGATAAATTAAGCATAGTTATGCAAAATGCAAGACCAGCATCTGGCGCTATGTTTCATTGCGAAGCACGTTGTTGTGTACAAAATGAAAATATTGTGTGCTGAAAAACACAAGCATCACAAAAAGCAGCTGTTCTTGTTCGGGTCATTTGCGTTGTTGCAGTGTCCCTACCCTAAATTTCAGCCACAAATGGCACAAAGGTAGACATGCCTAATAGCGCAGTTTATGGAAAGGTAAAGACAGAGAAAAGAAGTCCACTTCTCTGATTTCTTTTTGTTAAGGGTATTCATGGTAGGAGACCCAGTGATGGTATTTCCTGATAATGCGTATTCTGCGAAAAAGGCCCTACTGTTTTTGGTAGATAGCAATGGGCTTCACCAACACCCGTGTTATAGATTTGCAATGTGGATATGTTATCAATATGGGGAGGTTGACGTGGATTGGTAGACCCTGAGAGGTTACTGCTCACCACAGCTGTACCTTTTTATTGTTAACGTGTTTTAGCCAAGAACTTTAAAGAACACTGGTGGTATCCTGTAAATGTTCAAAGAGTGGCTGCTATGGAAGTCATGAATTTTCTCCTATTTATTGTTTTATTTAGTTCATAAAACACTTGTACATTTTAAAAAGGATTAAAACAACTATCCCATAAAGGGAAGACAAGTAAATATAATGTGTGCCCAACATGAGTAACCTGCAAAGAGGCAGGTCTCCAACTCTATGCAAAATGTCCAGAGATTAATCTGTAGTTTAAGTGGAGAATGGAGTAAATTCTAGAGTCTCCCCATCCTCAGCATGAAGTGCATTACATTCCATACATACCTCTGTTCTTTATGGGATTTTCTCAAAACAGAGATCTTTAACAGGCTGGCAGAGGCAGAATAAAGATATTGCAATGAACCTAAGGTCCAAAGTTTTCAACCAGGAAAGCTGCTTAATGGGTAGCTGATTCATTTCTAAGGTGGCATATTTAAATAGCAGGTGGACAGAAAGCTTACCCATCAAAATATACTCTTGGCAGTCAGTATTGGTGACAATTCTTGCTGCTGCATTCCGCGAGTGGAACAGTAGTATCAGCTTCACTTAGGGAAACCTTAGATGAAGATTACTGCATTAGGCTAGTCTGGCTGTGACAAATGCCGAAAGCACTGAGAAATGCTCGGATGGGTGGAAGGTTCAGCAGAACTCTTGTAGGAATGTAGGGATGAAAATCGAAGGTATTAACCACAGAGGCCACCTGGGCTTGAACAGACAAATTCTTTTCATTGAGATACATAGCTACCTAGCAACTAAGACTAGTGAAATGGTCCATGGTGTCAAATACTCCAAATGATTATGTGCTATGACAGTACTGATCCGATCACCAGCAGCCACAAGTTGACATTCACTGATGAAAGTCAGCAAGACTGAGGCCCTCATTGAGAGTTTGGCAGTCTTGTGGCAAGAATGCCACAGTTGCGGGCGCCAAAAGACTGCCAGAGTTGGCAGTATCCCACCCGCCGTATTACAAGTCACACACAGCACACAGCCAAATGACAGCCACAAATCTGAGACCTCCATGATGACCGAGGGCAGGAGATACCGCCACGCCGACCACATTCTGCCCTCCATATTACGACCCATAAATCAGCACAGGAGTCATAGCAAGGCAGAAAACCATTGGCAGTGCGAAGCACCACTGTGAAAAACACACCTCAGCCAGAACACCACACCACATTTCGAAAACCCCACACCTGACCCACATTCACACACCAGGCACACCCACACACACCCCTATAAAACACCACCCACCCCACACAATCCGCAATCCTTTGCAACTAAAACTATGATCACAGACAGCGAGGAGCCAACAACATGCGATTTTGCACTTGTACACCATAGGTACTTTTAGACTTCTCACTCAGCACACACCACACAACTGCACGAACAACATTATACACACGCATCGACACAGCACACAAACACCACAAAACAACCAGCACACACAACCAAGCACCCCCACCCCATCAAGTACCTTACACTGCGCCCTTGCACAAAACACCCCCCCACTCACAATACAATCACCATGACCTGGCAAAAGCACACACCCTTCACAGACGAAGAGTTGAGGGTCATGGTCAATGAAATTGTCAGGGTAGAGCCACAACTGTTAGGAGCACAGACCCAGCAAACATCCGTAGCCAGGAAATGTAGTTATGGAAGAGGATCGTTGACAGGGTCAACTCAGTGGCAACCATGCACGCACAAGGGAGGACACCAGGAAGAGGTGGAACAACCTACAGGGAAGGTGAGTTCCATGGCATTACAACATCAGATTGCCATCAACAAGACTGCCAGTGAGCCCCCCCTCCACCCCAGAGTTTGCATCGTGGGAGGAGAAGGTCTTGGCCATCCTGCATCCTGAGGGCCTGACTGGAATAACCTAAGGACTGGACTCTGGTAAGTCACTAACACTCTCCTCGCACCAAGTACTCCTGTCCAGCATGCATCCCTAGCACCCATCACCCCCCCAAGTCACCTTATCTCCCACTCCACCTCCAACCCAATCACCAAATGGCTCTCCCCTGAATGCCACTCCACCACCCAGCCACTATCCCCACACAGTCCCTGCCCAGTGCACGGATACCACAAACAAGAACCATCACTACAACTCCCACAATGCACCTGCCCAGCCACATGACAACCTGAAATGTCAACATCATAGTGCAACACATGCATGGTTAACCGCTACACCTACTGCATGCTACGACTGAGGATCACTACATGACAATGGCAGCAATGTAATCTTCATTCCTCAAATCAGAACGGAACATGGCAGCCATATCTGCATCCATGACCCACAAACTATATCAACAGTGCTGCATCTGTCATTGCCATACCTGGGATACAATTCCAGCCTCATTATGCATCACACAATGTCAATACCAATCATACCTCCACTATGTAACTCTTTCTCACTTCATCCACAGGTACCCCTGCCACTGCCACCATGCAGAGGACGCCTGAGACAGCCAGCCCTCCCCATGGTGAAAGCCCCAGTGAGGACAACATCTCTGGATGTCTGGACAATGAAGACTTACCTGGCCCATCTGGAACTCCTGGTCAGTCCACCACTACAAGCCTCACCCTACCCACATCAGATCCCCCCCACCCTGTGGCATCAACAGCACAGCCAACCCCTCGTCCCCAGACCTGTGTCCCAAGGGATGTTCATTCAGCAGTGTGCCCCACAATACAGGGACCAGTGTCAACCCCCCACACCCAAGACAATGATGGTCCTTTTGTAACTGGGAGTGGGCACACCGTGCCAGGAGCACAGGCAATGGGTGACTGGGTGCTTGGGAGGAATGCTGTGGGCCAGAGGATGGGGCCCCCAAGGCACTCAACTGACCAGGAAACCATCCCCAAAGTCCTGAGAGCATACCAGCAATCCAGGACATGATGGGCCAGATACTCACCATCTTGCAGGAAAACCATAGGCTACAGAGGGAAAACCACCAGAAGGCCATTCAGCAGTGGCAGGCTTACAATGCCATTTCAGGGGTGTTAAAGGAACTCACCACCATCCTGAGTGCATCCTCAACCCACCAGCAGGCCCCTTCCACTACAGAGCCTTCAACATCTGCTGCAGCTAGTGTAATGGAGGCCCTGCCTGAGGAACCACAGGCCACTGGCACCCCTCCCTCTGTAGCTGAGTAACCCCCCGCAAACGTGGTCATTCATCCAGACATCCTGCAGGAGTTGACGCCAAGACAAAACCCACTGCCAGGAAGTGACCCTCACCTGAACATTCTCCCTTGTGTGCCACTGAGACACCCTGTTGACTGGAGAATGTCATGTCTCCATTATTCCATTGGCCCTTGGACACTGGACCTGTACTACTTACAGCTGGGCCACCTACTCTGATGATTTCATCCACCATGCCCTCACTAATCACCTATTGGACAATAGAAGCACTGTTACTGCATTTGTGTCTTTAATGTAACATGCTCAAATGTGTGGTCACCAGAAAGTAATGTGTCTCAATCCACATTTACCATACGCCTGTTACATGCACAGGAGAGGGAGGATTCACCAGCAGGTTACATTATACCTCAGACATGTTCCAAAAGCCATTTGTCATTGGAGCCACTAGTTCAGGCAGACACCAGAGTAGCTCCACTAAAGCGACCTGCAAATAGACCAAGACAGGGACAACCATCAGGATAGAAGTCATGGTGGCACACACAAAACATATGCAGTACATTGTAGTCTGCCCCACTGTGAATTGTCAAGTGGCATGGGAAAACAGTATACCATGCCGCATTCACAATCTCTGGAAACACGTTGCTATTGCACGCTAGCTCACAGCTGATATGAGCCAACAAAAGACACATACAACTGTTAGGAAAGGCCAGTGTCAAAGAATAGAGATGTGAACAGTCAGGATAGGAGTGATACACACTACCCAATCTATGGTTGTTAATACATATGCTTTGGAGTGTGCAGGACTGAGAACACACCACATGCCTGTACATAGGAGATGTCAACCTACCAACCTACGTTATCAACACATGTCAGACTTGAGATGAGTAAGACAGCTCCTGATGGGGAATCTGTCTCCCACCACAGGCCACACAGAGGGATAGGTACACTGGACACCTCCACTGATGTAACTGACCAGGAGGAGCAATATCAGAAGGCAGATAGGAAATCAGAGACATGACAATACACATTACACATACCTGAATGTAACTGGAAATATTGGTTGATCAGCTCACTCCTAGAGTCAGCTGCACCTTCATCATCATCCTCATCATCACTTCGTATGTCACCATCATCAGCCACTGGTCCAGCTGCCACCTCTTCTTCACCCATTATAGGTATGCTATGTCTTCGGGCCAAATTGTGTAGCATACAGTAGGCATCAATGATCTGGCAGACTTTTTGTGGAGTGTGGAGCAGGGCACCTCCAGAGACATGAAGGCACCTGAATATGGCCTTCAGTAGCCCAAAGGTCCTTTCTATTACACGCCTTGTCCTGCAGTGGGCCTCATTGGAACGGTGTTCCCCATCCGTAATAGGATATCTCAGTGGTGTTAAAGACACGGCAGAATGAACCAACAGCATGTCACACACAAACCATGTGTAATATTCCATGTTACAGCAGCCCATTTCCAGGCACGGAACGTGTATGTACCATTTTCAGTGCCACATGCGGTTACCCCATCAATGAGGCATCAAATAGCTATACATGTACTGGAATTCACGGCCGCACATCTAACTCCACTGTGCCATTTATGGCTCATGTATGAGGCCAGTCAAGAGGGCAAAACATAGGACAACTCTGCATGATGAACAAAAGGCTGGCATGACACACTTATTTTTGCTCTACAAGCCATTAAATGTGTTTAAAATGGCAGCCACCTGTCCTGCATGTACAGGACAGATGGAAATGGCCTAATTCCGCTGATGTATGTCGTCATGGCGGTAGGCGTTTTCAATCACTGTGCAACTCCTCATTGGATAACATTGTTGTCAATGGGAGACTAGGGCCAATGATGATCACCACTGGTGGCGACGGTCATATTCGCAGCAGCCATGACCACCATTTTCTGCAACCTAGCTCACTTGACTCCTGACACTTGTGCAAGGAAGATCTCTACTTTGAACTGCTGTGTACTGTCTCTGGGAGCCATCATGCCACGTTCTGCTTGTTATTGGGCCCCAGCCTTCACTCTGGAAGAGTTGGACAAACTTGTGGACGGGGTCCTTCCCCCTGTATGGACAGCTGTATAAGGCACCAGAGGAGCAGGTGAGGCCAATTCCATTGTCGTGTGTGATAGGGATGTGTGTAAGAGGCTGTAATGCGTTGCCACGTCGCACTGGTTGTGAATGCATACAGGGGGTATGGAATAAATGCAATTGTGGCGTGTAGTGACATGTAGACACGTTAGTGTGGATATGTGATGAGTATGATGTGTGTAGTCAAGTGCTGCTTATGTGGTGCCACTCTACATGATTTTTTTGTTCTGCCTTTGTCAGCCATGCAGGTCAATGCCCATTGGAAAATGGATCTGGCGTCCATAGCTGGCGGAGCATCCACTGCATGGGTTGAAATGACCCCCTAAGTGTTCTAGCAACAAAGGGGTGTGCAACCAACTTCCTGTAACAGAAAACACGTACGAAATCTTGTAGAAAGCTGTTCAATAGCAGCTTGACATCATATTCGCAGCCATATTGAGCTCTTAGAAGAGCAAGAAAGAGTGTATGTGGTAAGCCCAACGTCCCACTAAAACAAGACTGACCGCGTCATCACTCTGACATATGGCCTTTTGTGCAGACGCCAATAGAGAACAGGCAAAAAAGTGCATATAACATTAACACCGTGGCATTCATGTGAATGAGCATAATCAAATCCCAGACATGGTGAACGGCGTAGTATTGCCTGTCCGGCTTATATCGATGTCAGGCACATAAGCCGTTATTGAAGTGTGTGCTCTGGGTAGAGACTTATACGTTATTCGTGCATCAGAGTTCAGGAACATTAAAAGTAAATAATGTTTATATTGTTTTGAACAGCTTCCCCTGAGGCACAGTGACAATACCCTGAATTCACATGAGTCATAGTGATTCATTTCTTTGGTGATGAAAAGCACTTCAAGATAAGAGCAAGTGGAAATCCTATCTTGACAGTGCTTGCAATTTAATAATATGATTCCTGAGCTTATGGAGCTATAGGTTAAATTGAAGTTGAGAAAGGCACGTGTAACAAAAATGAAGAAAGTCACACCTTTTCGTTTTTTACCACTCCAGGGGAGCCAGAAATGCACTGGAGTAAATGGAAGAACAGTTCTGCTACCTATGCTAGAGTGTACAGTACTAATTTAAATGCTGAAAGAAAGTTTTCTTATTTACTAAACAGCATAGGAGCAGAGTGTCAGGAGGATCTTGGTAATCTGCCGGAAATGTGCCAGGAGGAGGCCAAGCAATTGATGAATTTAAAATTTGTATGCAACAAATACAATTTCAACAAGTAAGTTCAATATTAGACAGCAATCATCATCATCAGAGAATTCTTATTGGGACAGATTCCAGCCATACAGAACATTCATACAAACTGATAAAAGTTTAGTATACAAGTGTTAAAAACATGAAATATCTCATTGAGGCCCATTCCCAGGTTTGGAACATATCATATGTCCAGAGGTTGCACATAACATTTCCTTATTGCTAGTGCACATCTGCTGAAATTAATCACCGCATAACAAATCTGGGGGAGTATCCAACTTTTACAGCAGCTTAAAACTGTCCTGTGCTGTCTACAGTTGGCTGCACAGAGAACAGGGATCAGAAGAAGCTTCCTGTGCAAAGAGTACATATTACAAAACAGCATGAAGTGCAATGTGCTCTATTTTGTGACAGAATCACAGGGACAGTTCGGAAGATTAACAAACCAGATTCCTTGGGACAGATGTGCAACAAGAAAATGAATTAAATGAAAATGGAACTGGTAAGATAAAATCTGTACCTCTGATTGTGAATTAGTTTGAGATAAAATTCCAGAGCTGGCGAGGGTTTAATAGGCACATAGTTTAGAGCTGTCTGGGATGGAAAAAATCCTTCTTTTTGCCTTCTTCTCTCCACTTATAAAACAACTCTTTAACCAGAGGTCTAATGCTCCTCGTAATAGAATCTGGGTTTGTAAAATACCCTTCTATTCCTAATTTCATAAAAACAGATGTTACATATTTTAACCAAAGGATGGCCCCACCATTATCCAATCAGAGATAATCTTGTATGATCTCCCTTGTGAGGCTTACTTCCGGGGCAAACCAGATTCTCAGCCAGAGATTATCATTTTGGCTTGAGATCTCAAGGTAAAGATGAGCCAGTGAAGGACATTGTCATTAGTCTAACAAATTTAGATCCAACTTCAAACTTGGGGCAATAACTTAAAAAGGATAAAAGATTAATTAGTATTGACATATAACATTGACAAAATAAGTGAGGAGTTGAGCATGAATTATGAACTATCATTACAAGAAGTTATAACCATTGCAAAGAGAGATGAACATATGAAAATGAACAGAGAAACTGAAAATTGAACAGTAATGAGAGTATTTAGAAATATGTGGTTAAACAAAACAAGACATACATCAAAATAAGGGTAAACATTTAGGAGAGTGTTTTAATTGTAGGATTCATATTGAGATGTAACTATGACAAAATAAGGGAGGGGTTGTGGATGGAATATACGCTACTATTAGAAGAAGTTATAACTGTCACAAAGAGTGTTTAACATATGCTAAATGTGGTAGTGAACTCAGAGATTGAAAATGGAAGGATTAAAACAAGACTTGTCAAAATAAGGGCGCATTTTTGGGAGAATGTTTCAGATGTGGAATGTCTGGCTTCAAGCAAATGCAGAAGAGTGCCAAGCTATTCATGTGATGCTTAGGGGATGTGGGAAAGATATTATAAAAATGGTGTAGAAGTAAGATTTTAAAAAATACATGCAAAAAGATAAAAGAAATCGGTGAGGAAATATAATGCATAGACCTTTGTCAAGAGGTGAGAGGTAGAGTAGATTACCCAACATGTGTGATAACAATAGATGAGTAAATATAGAAATAGAATTAGATTATTTTCTCACACCTAACCATAAACCTGAAAGTTACCTTTCAGTCAAGATTATGTAAAAAACTGAAACTGTATAAGACAGATGTTAATTCTGGTGTTTATGGAGGTACCACCATAAGAATTATAAGCTACTTTATTACATGTATGGATGTGAAAGGAAAATATTCTACCAGAAAATTGAATGTATCTTGGAAGAGGGTGACTATTAAGAGTTTCACTTTATCCTAATGCCAATCCTCAAATACAAATTCAAGTGGTGGATGAGTATGGTGTGAACATTGGGGATGCATCTATATACCTATTTAGGAAAGAAGTAGGTTGCTTGAAGGATTACAAACATAAGATGAAGTTGAGGAGTAGAGCAGTTCCTGTTGCTTCAAAAGTGAGAAGGAAACCTTTGTTAATCATGAGTTGGACCATTTATGCAAATTAAGAAAGATTCAATAATTGAGGCAACAGAATCATTGGCTCCAATAGTTGTGGCCAGAATGCCAATTGGGGAATTTAATTGTGTGTAGATTTGAGATCTGTAGAGACATGGCAGTTCACAGACATGCCCTTTCCAACGCTGATGACATAATTACAACACTGGCTGTAGCGAGGCATAATATTACCCTTGTTCTGACCTCTGCAAATCGTCAGGTCTTATTGGAGGGCAAATTTCAATATCTAATGGCTTTCTTTATGCCTGTAGGTGCATCTTAATTCAAAGGATTCCATTTGTCTTACTTTCACCGACATCCACATTTCAAAGAGCTATGTTAAATATCCAGAAATTGATTCCTGATGTTGAATGTTATTCAAATGCGTATTGATTTTTGACAGTGCAATACATGGACGTGGCTTTCAGGTAACATTAGTTTTTAGTGATTTGATTAATGCTGGGCTCACACTAAAGTATGTGGCATGCTAATTCAGAGTAAAGTTCATAAACTATCTAGGGTATCTGGTAGCAGAAGAGGGTGATTAAAAACAACAATGGTTGAGACAAATAAAGGATTAAAGAACCCAGGAGTAATGATGAGCTAATTTCATTCCTAGGTGTGGTTGGATGGAATGAAATACCATGAAGTGAAAACAACAAACCTGAGGAAAATATTGGGAAAAAAGTAAAGTACCTGTGAAACCAGAATTTCAAGAACAATTCAGTGTGTTAGAACAAGAATTAGCGAAAGCATCATGCTTTCTTTCATACCTGGTGATGAGAGAATGCCAGTTCAAAATGGATTAGAGTTGTGCTATTACTCACAAAACATGCTGAGGAACAGCTGATCTCATATGCTTCTTGTTAACAATGAGGATCAGAATGTAGCTATTCCATAATAGAGACACTATAGAGAGGGAATTGCTTGTGATCTATTGGGCAATGGGCACATTTAGGAGCGGGATAGGTTTACTAAGAAGTCACGCAAAGCAGTACAATAGTTTTTGTTGCTGCACTGCATTGCTTGAAAGGGAGCAAGCAGAACAGCGCCATATCTACCGAGATGTGTTGTTGTGTAGCCATTTTAGCTATAGTTTTAGGCATGTTATTTTGGCAAACTAGGCCTGCCGCTGTGCACGTTAACCTAGATATGTTTTATTCTAGCTCCGTTATATTATTTTAATAATAGCCACATTTGTGGTCTTATTTTATTTTTTCTATCTAGCGGTTCTTCGCCTAGGTTAACACTACGTTCTTAAACAAGATATTTTTTTCACTCTGTGCTTTTCTCAAGGTTTTAGTAAGATAGGGTGCCAGCAAAAGTGGTACGCTTTGTCTCCAGTGTTCACAGAAACATATACACACTTATGTAGGGAACCTTTCTTGGAACATCAGCTGTTTTATTTTAAAAACACTACTTTGACCCATGTATGTTAGAGGGAGATTCCAGCCAGATGACCACGACTGTATGCTGATTGCAGAGTGCTTCGCTGCAGCTGCTTATGTAGACTACAGGCCCCTTGCTCAGGTATGAGGGATGATGTCTTCCCAGGGGAACCTGATGGGCAGAATTAGAGCTTAACATGCTATGCTTTCACATAGTCTAGGGATGAACTATTCTTAAAAACTATAGTGACAACATGGTAGCGTTATTTTTGTATGTTACTCTTCTTGTCACAATTGTAATCCTGTCATGCTTCATCGTCCTAGTTATTGCAATACATGCTTTATTATCTAAGATGCAGTTACTTCAATAAAACCTTATTTAACTATACTCTGCCTCTGATTGTCCTTGCATATGTGAGACTAATGTAACTGAGAGAAACGGATGAGATCTGAGTGACCACAATTTCCCTGAGGAGTCATTTGTGTCAAGCGACTGGTTGCCCAATCATACCTACTCTTGGGTGGAGATGAGGCACTGCTAGTTAGCTGGAAGAAAACCCGGATTAAGCTGACAGGTGTCACCTGGTGTGGGTTCAGACTCAGTCCTCCGCAGTACAAGGGATTCTGCCGCCCAAATCCAGTAGTCTCATTAGGATAATGAGAACCTACGCGACAGTGGCTGTGTGCACATTTCTTCCTGCTCTGCTGCGCCTTTGGCAGCCATGAGCCAACGCACACAGAGGTTTTGTGTTAGAAGGTGCCACTTCAAGTACAAAAGCTATGCTTTAAGGCATTTCCCACTTTGTATGTACACTGTACAATGCATGAAAACATTTCTCCTCTTTGTGCCTGCCTCGTGGAGGTATATGATTTCAGTGCAAATCCCTGTTGTCCATTCTCTGTAGACTGGTCTTTGCATCAAAACCCATGGGTGGTTACATAGAAATGCCCAGATCACAAGCTGGTCATAAAGGTGTATATGAAGAAAGGTTTACTTTCCATTTCATCTAGTATAGGAAGATGAGTTAACTCATTTGCAAGAGTTCATTTTCAAATTAGATTTCATACTGCGCAGCAGTTTCTTTATCACATCTAGTAGTTTAGTTTAGTTTTAGTCTTATGGATTTATAGAGCGCATAGCTACCCTAGGGCATCCCAGCGCTAAAGGTACAGAAAAGTTCTTGAAAGGTGCAGAGGAGGACAGATTAGCGACTAAAAAGAGTAGTTTTCAACTTCTTCCTAAAAAGGGATTCTGATGGTTCATGGCGGAGCTCTGACGGCAAGGCATTCCAGAGACGGGCTGCCTTAATGATGAAAGAGTTACCTCCCCATGATCTCTTGACACGGGGTATATGGATCTGCCGAGTAGATGATGATCTCAGGTGTCTCGAGGAGGCGTAGATAGAGATCCGCTTTCTGAAGAAAAGTGGACCCCTATTGTGGTTAGAGTAGAGTGTGATATGGATGAGACGTGACTGGAAGAAGGGGAAAGTGTAAATGCAGTAATGTCAGGGGCTATTTCCGATAAAGAGTCGAAAGATAAATTGCAAAAGAAAGAAACTGTCTAAATGAAAACTATCTAAAAACAGTGATGAGTATCCAAATAAATCATTACGAACATTGAGAAAAACTGGTGACTTATCATAAATGTGTTATTAGTAAACAAGGGCAGGTGATTTAAGGGTTTAAGGTTGATTCCCACCAGAAGTCTAAGGTGAAGATATTGTAATTATTATATGAAGGACAACTTGATGACGTGAGAATGGAGGAAAGAATGATTACATCAAGGGCAGGGCTCTGTCACGTTGTCTAACTTGGTGTGAGTTCACAAGAGTGTTAAAAATTGCCAAATTATTCAAAAACGTTGTGAAGAATTATGAATAAAGCAGAGTGATGGCAGCGAACCATCAGTGAAGGGGCAAATGGAGCTGATGAAAGTGGAGTTGTGAAAGAAAGCGAGAATTAGAGCTCTAACAGAGCAAATTCTATACAAAATGAACAGAGGAGAAGTGGGAGATTGATAAGGAAACCAAGTTATCTTCAACTTTTTGTTGCATAATAGTCGTATTGTATTGGTTGTCAGGGTACATATTTAAAGCCGTCATTCATTGTTTGAAGGAAAATAATTATGTTGCCTACCCTGTATGTTTTGTATTTCCTCAAACCGAATATGAAAGAAGAAGTGTTGTGTAGCTGGTACATTATATAGCCCTGATTCAAACAGTACAGCTGCTGGATGTATAGAATGTTCTGTATGGGATGCTGAGTTTTGAAGTGAGTGTGGGGCAGTTGAGCTGAGATGGTTGGCTGTGGTGCTAAGTAAAGAAGTCACATAGAACTCTTCAATAATTATTTTTCTACATTGACACACTTGGTTTCAACTTCCTTCTGTGAAGTAAAGCTATGGGCTTCCTCAGCTGTACAGTCAGAACTTTCAGACTCCCACCACCTTTACTGACAGCTCCTGGTAAATATCTCCAACCGGGAAGCAATACAGGAATGCAGAGGACTTACTGTGGTCCACCAGCCTTATTATAGTGGAGGGTGGGGCTCCAACCCTTCATCACACTATAGAGCTCGGTGCAAGTACCTCTCAAGTTCACATTGTCTCAACAGACCCTTTTTAGGTGGTGGAGGAGAACTGTCTAGCAGCAGGGCAGGACAGACTGAAAAGTCCCCTCTTCCAGTGGTCAACACGGTCAAGGTAAAACATACAAATTGTTTTTGCAATAATTGAACATTTTCTAGGAGTGGAGCACATTGACTCTGGGGTGTTTAGCGTCCCCTCGGGATCCAGAGGTCCAAATATGCAATCAGAACAATACATACAAATGAATACACTTGGAAACCTAAAAAGAAAAAATCCTAGAATGTTGTTTGTTGTCTATTTGTTTCCTCCATTCTTCTCCTCCCCTCAGGGCCTATTACTAGACACTTCCCAGAATGACTGAAGCAATTTCAGGGTGTTTAGTTGCTTCCGCTTGGTCATGTGACCCACCCATCCCCATTTAACCTCTCCCTCCAGGGCATCTAGCCCAGGTCTCCAGGTAAAGGGCGCTAGAGTTAAATGCATCTTCCTGTGATATTTTCCTTGTCTGAGTCAGAAAGGCCCAGGTACGACCTGGTGCCTCAACACTTGCCTTGTATTTACTCAGCCTCACATTATTCTTTCACCATATCTCTGCCTTCATCTCTTGCTCCGCAATCTAAATGCATAACTTCTATATAACAGTTGATTAATGTTCTTTAAATTTGTTCTTTCACATCGCCACATAGATCAGTTGTGATATCAAACACACTGATTCCCTAGGTTGTTCCTTGCATCTCATGGTTGAACTCTTCAGAGCATACATCATGGCTGCCTATACTATGCCCATTCATATAGGTTCCTCCAATGTCGCTCTTTGGAGTCCTCAGAATTTATACTGTTGCTCATGGTAATAATGCCCATTACGTGGGTTGCTCCACTGCCGCTCCTGGGTGAAATCCTTAAAGTATATGCTATGCCTGGCTATGTGATGTCTACCCCTATGGGTTGTTCTATATTACTCCTGTGCCGAATCTTCAGAACATATTCCACGGACAGTTACATAGCCCATGCCTATGTGTTTCTTCTGTGTCACTTCTGGGTGAACTCATGAGCTTAATTAGCATGGCTGGTGATATTATACCTATTTCTCTAGGTTGGTCCACTGCCACTCTTTGGTGAACTACTCTTACCATACACCAGGTCTGGTTGCACATGGTCCAATCCAATTAGTTTCCCTTTGCTATTCCTTGGTGAACTCATCAGACCATAAAGTACAGCTGGTTTTAAAATACCTATTCCTACGAGTAACTCCTCCACCCCTCTTGGCCACTCCTCGGTGGAGTCCTCAGAGCATGTACTAGTGTAATGGATACTGCTCATTCCTATGAGTTGCTCCTCTGCTGTTTTTTTAATGGATTTCAGAGTGTATACAATAGTTGGTTCAAGGCTGCACCACCCAAGGATAGCAAACATGACCTT
Source organism: Pleurodeles waltl (assembly GCF_031143425.1). Classification (NCBI taxonomy): domain Eukaryota; kingdom Metazoa; phylum Chordata; class Amphibia; order Caudata; family Salamandridae; genus Pleurodeles; species Pleurodeles waltl. Next base: position 116,783,878 of record NC_090446.1, on the reverse strand, counting down.
TGAACATTTGCTAAGTATTTCAGAGTATATGACACACATCACTGCAAGGCTGCATCTTGTTCACCTTGTTTTCCTTCGCATACGAACAGGCATATGCATAGAACAAATACAGGCTTGAAGAATAACAAATTTGGAGAGTCTCCCAAAGTCTCACAACACCGAGATACCTCCCACAGAGGACACACTGCAGCAGTCATTTTTTAAGATTCCTTTCTCTTGCTGGTTCACATTTCAAATTCTCGCACAGCCACAGTGAAAAACATGATAGTAGCACAAGTCTGTGTATCAAAAACATCACAAAAGCTACTGTTACAGGCCGCATGACAAACACTCCCCTGCCAGAGGGTAGAGTGCTAACCATCAGCAAATACTCTGGCTTATTCGGGTGTGAAGAATAGAAAATGCAACTACAAATGATATAACTGCACTAAATAAAAAATGTTATCCATATAAGAATACAAATGTCACTACAACACTATAGAATGTAAAAGATGGTTATCATTCTGCTTATAACAGCAATTATATCATCTGCTTCACTGCCGTGGTGGCATCAGGAGTCGCCACCTCCAACCTTTAGACTCAACAACATTTTTCCGGGCCTTGGGTTTGTCAATTGACCTAGGAGATGCGCAATCAAATTGCCAAGTCTTGCAGTTCTAACTCTAAAAAACCTAAATCACACACCCGCGGCTCAAAGCTTACACCATAGGTAAGCACCAGAGAATTATATAGCGCGAACCCGGCTGTAAAGCAACTAAGCGCTACACCTTGCGTCAGGGGTTCGAGAGAGAAGCTACGGTTTTATGTACCTCAAGGTGGGATTGCACAAACACATTTCGCAAGCACAGGGAGATCAATTGATTTTTCCCAGATTCGTGGGATGTTGAGTCTAAGTGCCGAGGGGGAAACTACCGGCCTCTGCAAACTGTTACTTCAAACGAGCTCTAATGCCAGCGCCTAGGAGCGATTCCGCTCACAGTTGGCGCATAGCATGTCACCTGCTAAACGAACCATCGTGTTTTTTCTTCGTTGTCGTGACACCAGGAGAAAATAAGAGCACCATTTGAAATAGTTGATGAGTAAATGATGAGTGTAATAACATGCTGGGGGGGTGGCAGTGCCCCCTTTCATGCCCTCAACAGCCGGAAGAGTCACGACCCAGGCACCTGCTCCCCCGTCAGCCCCCCAGCGTCTGTCTCTATAACAATAGCAGCAGAATTACTCAAATTTTGCTGCACAGCCGCACAAGGATGCGCCTTGCCTACGGAAGGGGAATGAAGATTGTGGAGTGAAAGGCCTGGATTGATGTATCCGGAGACAGATTGCAGCTGTCGGCGCAGTTTGTCAGGCTCCAGCCAGTTATTACTTTCTCTGCAGCACGTGTCACGCGACCATCATCTCTCTTCCCGCCTCAAATAGCCGCAGAAGTGCACGGCATGGTGTCCTTCCGCTGCGGCATCCTTCGAAACTATACACAGACATCTCCACAGGGTCGGAGTGGGACACAAAATAGACCGGGCTCCAAAACATAAGTGGCCCCTTTAGCGACCCAGACAGCTAAAACGTGGCCCTTGTTTGAAGATCAGAACAGTTCTGAACACGTAAAGACAGCCTTCATGGGTATTTTGCAAAGGATGGGAGACTGTATGCATTTGTGTTTGCTGCAGGCACTACTTGTGGTAACAGAAATGTACAGTAAAAAACGGCCCAGTTGGCCATAAAACAGGCCCACAAAGGTATAACAAGCATTTGCAATGCAATAGGGTCTCACATTTCTCACAGTTACAGCTATTAGCAGTAGTAAACTCCCAACCGGACTTTTCTTGCCACAATGGAAAAAAACAGCTACAGTTCACACGTACGGACAGTTGAAGACGGCATGCAGGTAGAAAAAAAATAAAAAATGCAAAAAAAGCGCTCAATCATGCTGCTACAGTTCACTCGTAGTGAAACCTATCGGCAAAAGTGCAATTATGTACGTAACCGGCAAAGTGCAAATAACTATGTAACAAGGTCGATGTCATGCAAAGCGCTGGACTTCTGCCAAGTGAGATCGCGCTGTGAAAAAAAGATAAAAAGTAGTCCACAAACATGACAGGAAACTGCGAGCCTCGCATGTTTTCAGTACTTGGTCGCTGCACTCGAGGAGGGCTAACCATTGGAAAAGGCATGACTAATGCATGCCTTACACTAATGAAAGCAAGCAGATTTTGAAAGGCAAGCCCACGAACCAATGAAAGACACTGACGTAACATGGACGGGGCTCTGAGCCCTTTTGTATCTACTAAAGCATCTCGCAAGCGAAACGCATGCGCAAGCGCATGCAACACAGGCTCGACCCTAAAAAGCAGGCCCACACACTGATCTGTCAGACCAGCCAATCAGGCACTGCCTTATTATCACACATATTTTTGTATGTATCAGAATTTTCTGCACATTTTTTTCACAATATCTTTCGATATGTTTGACCTGCCAAACTTTACATTTGAACATTCTGGGTACAGTGTTAGTTGCAAAACTTAGAACTAAAAAGTCTGTGCAAACATGTTTCAACATGCTTTACCACCCCACTCTAAATCAGGGCCCGCAGGGCTACTGACAGGGTGAGACTGGGAGAGAAAATAGGCCCTGGCACCAAATTAAAAGTGGCCATCATAGGTGAATGAGAAAGGTGGTCCACGTTTGCAAATCAGGGCTGGTTTAAACTTGTGAAGACAGGCTGTAGAAGTGTTTTCCTTGTTTTTGGAGACTGGACTCATTGGTGCTGGCTGCAGACAGTGTTTGTGACATTATCAAAAACGTCAACAGTAAAAATCGTGCCACCAGACCGTAAAACAGGCCCGCAAACAGCCTAATAACCAACCCAAACACTGATCTGCGACCACCCCTTTCGGCCCTCCTAAATTGCCCAATAGGTCAGTCCGACAAGATACAGTATGACTGGGTTCTTTATTCTTGGAAAACTGAGACTGACGCAGCTTTCAAAGTCTTCTACTGCCAATGTATGTCAGTTCCAAATTGAAAGTAAATTTGCATCCGTTCAAGGAGTACTTCTATAGGTTAAGATTTACCACTTTATTGGTAAACCAGTTGCTATAAATAACTAAGATCCCAGTCCAAAAAAAGAACAAGTTAAAACCTCTTAGTGAAATAAGAATGATGAGAAAAAGTGACACAGACATAGAAGGCCCGACCTGGGACCCGCAGATGCAACCCAAAAGCAAGAACACCCCTCCTGAAGCTTTGTCCATGCCCATTCCACTTTGATCTAGTAGTTCTCCCTGAGAACTCATGACGGTCACAACACTACATCCTGAAGCCCCGTTCCTGGGATCACTTAAAAGGTCACTATATTGTTTTTCATTCTTGAGTCACTACGAGAAAAACTGGCATAGAGATAAAAGACCTGAGCTAGGGCTCCTAGACAAAACCACCAAACCAAGAATGCATTTATTTAGGAGGTCTCGCACCCCAGCACACGCTCACACCCCCCCCCCCCAAAAAGCGACACCCCTGCTTGCATAATATAATATTGATTTGGATCCGAATTGAACTGTAAACGGTTTTTTAATTGCATCCTTTCCACATAAGTTTAGTACAAAATCCTTCCAAATTAAAGCCTATATGAAAGATGATAGCCCCTCCATTTTCATAAGTGTTAATACAGAATCTAACTAAGGAGCAATATTTGAGGGTATTTCTAGAGAGTGGGACTGAATGTAACTCTGTCCAGGTAGTTTCTTAAATGTTTATTTTGGACATTTGAATCTCCTTCTTCAAGTTATTTTTTTTATTTTTTATTTTCATATGCTTTAATACCAATAGTTCTGCCTCCAAAAGTTACCTTAGATTTGTTCTATAGGCACTTTTCAATAACTGGATTGCAAATGATCAGTGCCATTGAGGAGTAAAAGGAAAAGGTTTGGGCTTGTCACATGAAAAGTTCAAAATATTGTCAAACAGCGAAGTTTTGTTACTTGTCTCCAATCTCATGTAAGTGGTTTGGTTTTCTGTTAACTTTTTAAACTTAGGGCCAGATTTATGTATTGGCAGACTAACAGGCCTACAGCCTTCCCTCACACCGGTGACAGAGCTCTCTTGCTGCCAACATAATGGTCCACTCATCAAATTTAATTGTGGGTGGGCGTTATGTTTGGCCACAGTGGAGACAGGTGGCCCTAGTGAGTAAGGGCACTCTGAGAAATAGCTACATGTCCTGACATCGAAATTAGATGGGTGGACATGTAGTCATTTTGTACTGCTCCTTACCTCCAGGCAAAACCTGGCAGGAAGAACTAATACTTTCCTTAAAATGGAAGAAGCCTCCCTTGGAAAGCAGAGCATTACCTTTTTTTCTTTAAAAATAATAATAATAATAATAATCTTGTTTCTAGATTTTCTTTTTTGAAAAGAAAAAAAAAACAATACTGTTTGCTGCAGGGCTACATTTTGCTAATGCAGCCCAGCAGCAAACAGGAAAATGCATTGACAGCATCCACTGTGCCGGCAGCTCCTGCCAGTGCTTTAGAAATGATACACTGCTTGGCGGTAATTTATGAATGAGGTACGCAGCTTTTCCACAATGGGGATGGAGTGGTTCACTCGATCCCCATGGCGGGGCGGCAGGGCTCCTGCCTAGATATAAATGAATCCCTCAGTGACAAATCCTTTATTTTTATAACAGGCGCAGTTCCGTTGGAGATTCCATTCAGTATGAATCTGTTTTCTTACCAGTTGTACTTAATTCAAAACATTTTGGAACATTTGGTGTTCTAGAGTTCTTTCCGTTGTGCTAGTTGTTGTCTGTTAATACTGAAGAAAAGACAGGATTTCTGTTATAATGAATGCCGTTTAGTAGTATTTTCCTTATTCACGGTTAACTATTTTTAAATTTAACTATCTTAGTTATTTACCCCTATTTTACGTATATATGGTTGAAAATCATCAACCTATTCTAATCCTATAGATGTTATAAAAGTAAAAGTAGAGCTGTTAGTTATTTCGTGATTGCTAGTAGCAGTATATCTGGTTATTTCCTCTGGTCCCAGCTTTTTTAAATCGCTCCTTGTAGCAGTTATGTTTGTTTGATGCTCACTCTCATGTTCTCTAATAAACAGATCATCGTCCTTAAAAATGCTTGACAGTGGAATTTCCTGATGTCAACCAATTGGATACCAGATTGAGACTCTATAAATGTCTGCACCTAGGCTTCGGAGTTTTGATGGTCAACAAACTGGACCAGGAGGGCCATGACTAAGGGAAATAGGATGAACATGGATACCTGGACGAGGAGGAACAGAACAAGGTGAATTAGGATGAAGGGAATAGGACTAGCGGGCATAGGTAGAGGAGGACAAGAGTTAGGAGCACCAGAGCCAGCAGAATCAGGTCTCAGTGGAGTACACTAGTAGGATCAAGACCAAGGGCTGAGCTACGAGGACCATTACCAAAGGGGGACAAGCAGAGTCAAGATGACAAGGAGTAGGGGACCCAAATGAAGAAGGACACAGGCAATGGGACCAGGACTAATGGGACTTGGTGGGGCTAGGGCCCAAAAGATATGGGTAACCATGTGGACTCAGACCTGAGGTCCAAGGATAAGGAGGACCAGGGCAATAAGGCTCACCAGAACAAAGAAGAGCATGCCTGGGGGGATTAGAGACAGGACGACCAAAGCCCTGAAGACTACAACTGGATGACCAGGACATTGATGTCCCACGAGGATCAGGACCAGGAAGACCAGTACCAAAGGGATCAGGACTCGAAGAAGCAGGCCTATAAGACACACAGAGGAGCACATGGACAAGGAGGGCCAGGAGCAAAGCAATCAGGAGCAGTAGAAGCAGAGTAAGGATGAGTACAAGGATCAGGAGGACTAGGAACAGGAGGATCACTGCCAGCAGTACCAGAACCAGGGCGAGAACATCTAGTAAGATGGTAAATGGGACAAGGAACAGGATGATGGGGCCTATGGAGACCGGAACTATCAAGACAGTAACTAAGAGGACCAATATCAGGAGGATCAAGGCATGGACAACCAGGGGTGTAAGCAGAAAGAGCCAGGACTAAGCCTAGGAAGAGGAGAACCCAGATGAACAGGGTGCCAGAACCAAGAGGGCCAGGGTAACAGGGTACATCAGACCAAGGGTACCGAAGGATGAGGACCTGTGGTAACAGGATCAGGATGACCAGAGCCCAAAGGACTAGGCCAAGGAGCTTGGACCAGAGAGGGCAACAGGGCAAAAATACCAGATGGCCACACCCTGGAGTACCAGAATACAGAGGGCCTGATTACAACTTTGGAGGACGGTGTTAATCCGTCCCAAATGTGACGGATATACCACCTACTGTATTACGAGTCCATTATATCCTATGGAACTCGTAATACGGTAGGTGGTATATCCGTCACATTTGGGACGGATTAACACCATCCTCCAAAGTTGTAATCAGGCCCAGAGTGTCAGGAGTAAAAGAACTAGGATCAGTTGGCGCAGAACCAGGATGACATAGAGAAGGAGGGCTATACAGACCAGGGCCAGAATAATTAGGGACAAGATTGAGGAGGATCAGAAGAGAAAAAGGATATGGGCCAGTCGCAAAAAGAAGACCTAGAGGTCAGGACAAGGACTAAAAAGACCAGCTGGACCAGGACCAAGGGCGTCAGTAGTATCTGGGACAGCAGGGCCATGACCAGAGCAATCAGACAGGGGGGTCAAAAAGGATTAGGACCAGCAAGATCAGTATCAATGAAAACCAGTTTCAGAGTGCTGTGCAGAGCTTTTTGCAGTAGCCAGAGCAGGGTGAGGAGCCAGAAGACCCCATTGGGAATGGACCTGGATGATCAGGAAAACCACAATCAAAATGACCAGTCCAGAAGAACAGGGATCACTGCATATAGTACCAATGGGATCAAGAGGAACAGGGCCAGGGCTAAGAGGACCAGGATGACCCAAAGAGAACAAGGCCTAGGAGAACTAGGTCTAGAAAGGCCTAGGCAAGAAAATGTTGTGGACCAGGGGAAGAAGCAGAGCTAGATCCTGTGCTACCAGGCCTTGAACAACAGGGAAGGTTGGACAAGGAGGACCAGGACCAAGAGGACAGGAAGGACTAGGACCAGGCTACACTGGCACCAGTGGGACCAGGAAGGACCAGGATTTCTATAAGGACAACAATCAGCATGACCAGAAAGGAGGACTAAAACAGAGAAACAGAACTAGGAGGATCAGGCCCATGAAGAGCAGTGCTAGAATGGCTAGGAGGACCATGCCCAGGAGAACATGATGCTGAGAACCCAAACAACAAATACCATGACTAAGGGGACAGGAAGGCTAGGGCACAGAGAACAATAATGGCCATGACTTGGCATACCAGAACAAGTTGGACAAGGATGACCAGAACTAGGAGGGCTAGGCATGAGGGCTACGAACACAATGGACAGTATGAATAGAAATATGATGGCGAGGCCCAGGACAGCAAGAAAAAGAGGACCAGGGCCAATTGGTGCAGAACCACATGGTCAAGAAGCAGAAGCACTAGGAGGAGAAGGTTAAGGAGATCCATAAGAATCAACATCAGATCGAGGTGGACCAAGAGACCTAGGTAAGCAGAAGCATGAGGGGGAGGACCTCTAAGGCCAGGGCCACAGGACTTTTAGAAAAGGGACTATGAAGACCAGGGAGACCGTTACCAAAGGTCAGAGTCTGGAGGACTAGACTAGATCACTAAAGACTAGGAAATCAGGACAAGAAGGGCTAGGAACTGTGGTGTCAGGGCCAGGGGACTAGAACCAGACTGCCATCTGAAGCACTAGGGTGAGGAACATTAAGAAACCAGGACAACCAGAGTAAAGAGGACCAATGGGACTGAACTGCTAAGAGGGTCATAACCACAACGAGGAAGCCAGTATGACCATGACCAGGAAGACCATGGTTAGTGGGCACAGTACCAGGAAGATAAAGAGGAGTAGGAACAGGGCCAGGAGGACCAGAAGGATCTAAACCAAGCAGACAACTATGAGGATCAGAAACGTGGCCAGGAGAACTCGAAGGATCAGGGTCAGAGGAAGCAGCGCTAAAAGGACAATAGCTAAGAGGATCAGTAAAAGAAGGATGACTGAGCGAACCAGAAAAATCAGGGCATTGGAGGAGGAGGATGGTCAGAAAAAGGAGAACCACCACAAGGAGAGACAGGACCAGGATGACTAGAGGCAGGAGGACCAGGCCAGGGGCTGAGATCGTGAGGAAAAGGACAAAAATGACCAAGCCCAAGAGGATTCTAATAATGAGAACCAGCATGAGAATGCACAGCACTATGAGGACCAAGAGGCCAAGTGCAAGGAGGACCTTAACCAAGAGGAAATGGACTACGAGGGCCAAGCCCTGAAGAAGTGGGATAAGAGTAGCCAAGTGGGCCAGGACCCAGCTAACCAGTAGGGCCAGATTAAGGTGGATCAGAACCATGGCATTGGGACAAGGTTTAGGAGTTTCAAGAAGGACCAAAGAAAAAAACGACTAGGCCTAGGGAGCACGAGGAAGTAACAGGGCCAGTAAGGCCACGGTCAGGAGGGACCCACACTGGGAGCCCCAGACCTGGAGACTAGTGGCAGGATAATAGTGTCAGAAGGACCAAGGCCAGCAGGTGGCCATGAGGAGGACTACAACAAGACTGAAAAGGTGTACTGGTAATAAGACTGAATAGGGCCCAGAACAGCAGGAAGAGAAGAACCAGGTGGAGAAGGAAAATAACTGGGAGGAGGAGTAAGGTATGATTCTAAGTCACGTGACCTCGGGCATGCCCCTAGCTATTAAGGCCATGCCTGTTAGACTGCTTTTCCCTAGAGCCCCACTTTTTTCAGACCTCTTAAAAATGAATGGTAATTATAGGCTCACAAATCATAACCACCAAACACCGCTGGGTAAAAACCCAAGACTGTTGCATCTGACATGGGCTAATTGACAACTTTGCTGATGGTCAGAATAAGGGCCTTGAGGACCCACATGGAAGAGAGTTGGGAGAGGAGTCAGAGGCACTGAGATAGGAAGCAGATGCTGCCTGATCCTGGAGCAGCGGTCTGGGGTAGACCCGGGCATGTGGACTGAAACTTTGCAGAGGTGTCTAAAACAAGTTAGGTGACAAGGGTTGTGGTCTGTGAAGGATGGCTGAATGGGGTAGAGTAACTTGTAGGACTGAAGTCAGCAAAAACTGACAAAGGTTAGCTAGGGATGGGTGTAAATCAAGTAATGTGCTGTAGTAGCAATTTAGTATAATTATTTTAAATTACAACAAAATTTCACTTGATTATTCAGAATTACGCTTGGAATGTGACCTTGCTCCCTTGCATTCAAAATGGACCAGAGAATGCTTTTGTACACAACACAAATAGCGCTAAAGGCAACAGAACATAAACAGCCAGCAGCCACTGCTGCTCATAAAATTCGTAGTTCCTGTGGCCCTGGAGTAAGAGTTTTGTGCCAAATTACCTCTTATCATGTGAACGAGTGTAATCACATAATTTTCAATAATTTTGTGTAAAAAAAAATAACACAAAATTACTCCAGTGTAGTTAACAGAGTTGGTTAAAAGCTGTGGGAATCAGGAAAGGAAGCTCAGGATCAGAAGAAGGCTTGACAACTCAGGAAAGCCATTGATAGGTGGGCTCAGATACACAACAAAGGGTCTCTGATTGCTATCTGTGTTAGCAATAGAGAACAGAAGCCAGCAGTGAAGGCTAAAGAACTAGATGGCTACTCTGCAAATCTCTGAAAGGAAGTTGAATGGTTGTGAAGGTGAGAATGGTGTAGAAGTGCTTAAAGCATCAGTAAAGGGCCTCTAAGTGCCAAGAATGAAAGACTAGTCTGCAAAACTCTTGGATGGTAGAGGAATTTGAAGACAGTGGAAGGGATGTAAGGCTGATGAAAGGATTAGAAGGGCTCTTAGGACAGCAGAGACCACAGGAAAATGGTGTAAGGTTGGCAGAGGGATGTTAGTGCCAAGCAAATGAATCAGAAAACCAAAGTAGATATTCTGAAGTGAATAGTGGAGCTATGAGAGCAAGTATAGGTTTGATAATTGGGTAGAAATAGAGGGGTTCAGTAATGTGATACCTGGCGGCAAAGGGGTGCACAGACTCTTGAGGGGAAGCAAGGCTAAGGTCACGGGAGATTGTGCTAAATCATAGATGGAAAAGCTGAGTACTTGGGGCCAGCAGGGCAATGCAAAGGCTAACAGGGAGCCAGAGGGAGGTTTAAATGCTAAGGTTAGCATAGGGCATCAAGTGCTAGCTATGTTCCATCGCAGGGACATGTGGGTCAGCAAGGAATGATCTGAGGAGAGCCAACAGATAGTTTCAGAGAGTCAGCTCAGGGTCTCAGATGACCATAACAGATGACATCAAGTTGTTATGAAAGGGGTTGTGGTCTGAGAACTGATTCAGGAGCCATGAGTACTGACAGAAAAAGGGGACATAAAGTTTTAAGGACCAGCTGAAGGGTTGTAATACTGACAGAGAATGGTGAATAAGCTGTACCATCAACAGAGGTCAGTTTTCACAGAAGAGTAGCAAATACGTTCTTAGGGGTAATGCCTGCATAATTTATCTGAGTTCTAGCATAAAGGTCCAGCAGCCTCTGATGGCTAGCAATCAGAGGTTAAATGAGCTTTTTAGACTGTTGGAGTGCAGTATCAGGAGAATTCTGAAGGCTTGTGGGATGGGTCTGTGGACCCTTGAGGGGCATCTGAGAGCGCGTTGTGTTGGCCTAGGGGTTATGAGGGTTATGGATCTTGCCAGAGAAGTAGTCTGGGTACTGACTATTGTTAGTGTGACTGGGAGCACTAGAATAGGGTGATCATACAGGGTTAAAGTGTCTTGATGGCAGTTTGAGAGCAATAAAGGTAGACCGGCTAATGGTCAGAATGCCTTTGCTGTGGTGCTTGCAAGAGGGCACCAGACGAATTCTGAGGGGTCTCAGAACTGCCTGAGTGGAGTGGCAAGAGGTATTGTGGCTTACGCTCACTGATGGATTCTGATAGTGATCAGTGAAGGGGATAGTGAGAGCATTTCTGAAGTTGGTTGGAGCTTTCAGGGCATTCAAGCAGGTCTGGATAGAATGCACTCTGAGGCCTCACAGAGGACATCTGAGGGCTCACCACAGTAGAGGTTAATCAAATACAAACGATGATAGGAATGTTGCAGGCACTCTAAAGTACTGGCAAAATCTCTGGGTAGCATTCTAACCCATTGTTATTTGCCCACTGTGCCAATGAAAGCGCCGGGCAGAAAAGGGAGTTTTGATAATGGAGAAATTTGGTAACCATCTATCTGGGACATTCCAATGACTTTGTGAGTCAGAGCAGTCATTTAGTTCTATAAAGAGTAAACAGATAAACATAAATCAGGTGGCCTTTTGTGGAGAGAGCGACAGCGCCATAATATCCCTCTAAAGTAATACCATATTTGCCAAATTAATTTAGAAACATTCACTCCAATGATCATAGTGGCTCATTCAACAGAGAGCGGCTTGGGTGCAAATTATTTGTAGGCAGTTTTAGCACTAAGGCAGAAAAAGTACTCTGTTGCAACGGCAATGGAGCACCATCCTCGCCAACATAGTGGCCAGCCTGCCAAATTTAAAAGTAAGCAGGACATAGTTTGGTGACAGCGGAAACTACTCCATCTCTGCCATGGCCAAACTTTTCTAATGGACAAACGGTCATCAGAGAATTGGCTGTATGCCTGCCACCCAGTTTAGATGGGCGGACATGTAGTGATTGTTACTGCCTGTCACCGCCAGGAATACCCTGGTGCTAAAGGGCAGTAAAAACATAAAAATGCCTTGTGGTGGTTCCTGGGAGTAATAGAAATGTCTGTTGGCCCAACTAACATTTCTGAATTTAGCAGTCAGGACCTCCTCCCTGGAGAAGGACAGCCCAATGACCAAAATCTAAATCAGGCCCTTTCTTCATTAAAGAGAAAGGAGCAAATTGTGTTCACACTTTCTTTGGAGAGCCACCTGTTGTAAGTTCCTGTTAAGATCTGCTTCAGGCATAATTATACAAAACTTCTCTTGTTCAATCAGTGTTCAGTTAAATAATAAAGTTTCTTTGTTATTTTCTTTACTGTCAGCCAAACAGTACATACGGTTCTGCAATTTAGCCATTAGCAAGGTTTGTTTAGTGAGGTTTATTTGCTATCTGCATAGCCTCCAAGCAAACAGTACATAATCTCTACTATGGAGCAGTGGCTGCATAAATAGTGACATTTCTCACACCTTTCTGCATGCCTGCCTGCCAAATGGTAAATAGTATCTCCTATTTATCTAATGGCTAGGCAAATGATACAGAAAAATCACTTATCACTCATCAACCAGTTAAATATCTGTCACTAAACAGTAATCATGTGTCTTTTTTGTTGTACCAGATGAAATTGAAATACTCTGCCACACTTCTGGAGTTGAAGGGGTTGATAAATTTCCAAGTGGTAGGGATTTTCAGTGAAGACTTTGAAGGAGGTGGAAAAACCAAAATTTCAAGGTTCATAAGTTGGCTTGAAAGTGGTTAGGAGATTGTGGTTGATAGATCTTAGGTTCTGAGCAGGTGTGGTACATAAGGGGATGTCATAGAGGTAGTAGAGGTCCATACCGTTCACAGTGTAGAATGCAGGTGCCAACAGCTTGTTAATTGCCTTGCTTTCAGAAGTCAGTCAGCACACTTAGCTGTCATATAAGTTGGTGAGAGCATGCCTCTGAAGCTTTTACACGGTTCTGGTAGTGAAGTTTAGAACTCTTTAAGAGAGGTGGTGGAATACTAGGTGATGCCCAATATTGAACTTAGGAGAAGTCAAGTTTGTAACATCTCACCCAGCCTGGGTATTTGCCACTGACTAGGCCACACAAGGAACTGTAAATCATACGTCTTTATTCCTTTGCATGTACCTGTGAACTGGAACATTCTAAACTAAGCTTTCATTCCATTCCATTCTAGCAATTACATCCCACTGATACGGAGTCTGCTGGGAGCCAGAAAGGTTCCCTTCCAAATTATGCAAGACACTACATCTCCTCCTCTGTTAAATGAAAAAACAATTGTTTAGAAAATCATTAGTCATACACATATATATAGAAGCATATGCAATTATATCCCTTCAATCAATCTTCTTGGTGCTTTGATCATCCAACCCGATCTAGTTACTTGAAGCTGTAGACTGTCATCTTCAGGGTCACAGAATATTAAAGATGGTATTGAATCAGCAACAGCCACTGCATTTTAAGTATCAGTTTTTCTATCACTATATCAAGTTGAAGACTGATGAAATAGAAGACTGAAGGGAGAAGAGTCTCTCGTATTAGACTCCCCAGGGTGCTATGCAGTCACAATGTGTCCTTTGGTATACACCATTTGAAAAGGCTCAACATCGTAATGGAGCATGAGATTTTCTTTTGCTTGTTTGCTAAGCGATCACCAAATAATTTTTGAATGAGATGTCTTTTGCTTGTTGCCTCTTGTCTGCATAAACTTTCATTTTGTTTGTTAACCGAGTCCCTTGTACAAATCCTGTTTTCCTTTTTATCTCTTGAGATGTTCCATTGGGGTAATTTAGTTGTCATTGCTCTCCCAAACATCAGAGTCGCAGGACATTCACCTGTGTTCGAGTGAGGTGTTAACAGTAAGCTCGTAAAGTAGAATTCAACACTGTTTTCAAATTGAGCTTCTCAAGTGTTGCACACTGCACATCTTTCTTTAGTGTGCTCATAAAATGCTCAACAGGTCCATTGGCCTGTGGCCATAAAGATGTGATCTTTTGATGCTTTATGTTCAGATGCTCCAAACATTCTTTAAATTCTTTACTGCTGAAGGGGGCCATTGTCAGACTTTACCATGGTTTGTATGCCCTGTGTTGCAAAGATGCCATCAAGATTTTGGCTTACTCGTTCATGAGTCATGGATGAGAGATCTTCAACCAAAGGAAATCTTGAGTATTCATCTGTATTCACCATTAAATGATGTCCATTATCAAGTGAACCAATGAAATCAATGTTTAGGGAGTTCTGACATGTTCAGTAGATGCTGCACATTCTTCTTGAGCCACTTCAATCACCTTTTGTCGCAGACTCTCTGTAATCAGGATCCTTGTTTCTCATAATCTAACTCCTTTCTGAGTTACAGACAATTTATCTTTGACATTTTTATATTTTTGATAATCACCATCATTACTGAGAGGTTGAATGTGTTTGTTCCATGACTGATGTGTAATTATGTCTTTTAACTTCAGCAGGTCACTATCTTGACTCGTTGCAGTGACAATCTGGACAACGATGCAGTAGCTTTTGTACTTGACTTGAAAATGAAATTGGTGAAGGCCTCAGCCATCTTGGATGGAGTACAGTGACTTTGTATAGGTACTCTCAAAAAGTAGTCAGCAGGATTCTGATCCTTTTCCTGAATGATGCACAATTTTATAATTGTACTCCTGCAATCTCAATCCCAATAGTTCAGTTTGAGTAGGTATATTGGCTTCTGGATTGCCAAAGAACGTCAGCAAAGCTTGGTGATCAATCACCAGTGTAAATGGCTTTCCATACAGGAACACATGGAAATGTTCACAAGCCCATACCACAGCCAAACTTTCTTTCTCAGGCTATGAGTAAGCACGCTCTGCTTGAGACAAACTTCGATTAGCATATGCCACAATATGCCATCTAGATTTTGGACGTTCACTATGCTGTGCAAGTATATAAGAATGACATCTTGGAAAACTTCTGCAGCTGATGACACATTAAAACTATGAGGCATACTTATATGGCCATAGCGCCACCCGCGTTTCACTTTTTGTGCTGCTCCGGTGGCGCTGTACACTGCACCATATTTTCAAGGCAGAGCTAAGCCATGTTTTGTGGCTTAATGTCACCTTGTAAATATGGGTCCCTCTGATGCAGTTTTCTGTGGCAGAGGAGTGTGCAATGGGTGTTGCTCTGGGCGTTCCGCTATAACACCCATTGCTTTTGACGCTGCCCCAGATTTACAAGAATTTGTAAATATGTGGCAGCAGCAAAAACTAATGCCATCCCAGGGGTGGCGTTAGCATGGCACAACGAGGAGAAATACTTTTATTTCTCCTCCTTTTTGTTTTTTCTATGTGTGCTGCATTTTGCAGCACACATAGAAATAGCAAAACGGCATGAATGATTGGTTATGTGCAGGAAGGTGTCTCTTCCTGCACATGAACAATCCTTTAGTAATGACGATTTGCTACTTCTAGGTGTGCTGCATTCTACAGCACAGATAGAAGTAACAAATCGCCATTGTAGATAACTTATGTGCAGGAAGAGGCACCTTCCTGCACATAAACAACCATTCCCTTATACACAGAAACCCTTGCACTTTGGTGCACCTAAATTTAGTGTCAGCGCTATGGGAAACAAAGGGGTGCACCGTATTTGTGTAATTACAGTGCATCCCTGCATTTTAGAAGCGATGCAGCATGGTGATGTCAATTTTTGTGCAGCACCGCGCTGCACCACTTCTGTGTATATATGCCCCTAAGTCTCTTATTTCTAAACAAGCCAGCATGTGTAGAAAAGGTTGTAATATACTTGCAATTTTCTCCAAGTTCCAACTGATGATAGCCTTTATTCAAATCAAGTCAAGAGAGAAGACCTTGGCACCATTCAAGGGCATTACCATGTCAGCAATGTGCAGACCTGGATGTTGTTCTTGTTTAATTGCTTTGTTTGCTTGGAGCATGTCAATGCATATGAGCACAGCTCCTGCACTGTATTCTTTGGGCACTACTACTATGGGAGAAATCCATGTTGTTGGGCCGGTGGAGCATTCAATAACATCATGCTTAAGTAACAATTAAAGTTATTTTTTCAACAACTTCTGTTAAATGAAAAGCAACTTGTCTCTGTCTCTAAGCAGTAGCATTCTAATTAATATGCAGCTTTGCTTTTATAGTCTTTAAGTTTCCTTGACCACAAAATAATGAAGGAAATTGACTTACTGTTTTGTGATGAACACTCATGTAATTTACAGAAATCAGTCCCATGTCAGAAGACATGTTGAAACTGAGCAAGCAGGCACTTGCTGCTGTACCTTGAAGCACATGGATTGGTGCTTGTACCTTTGTTTTCTTATGTGTCACTGTTGCTACAAATTACTTTGGCGGTGTAAGGCATAGTAACGGAGACAGTTCATTATACTTCTCTACAGATACTATATTTATCGATGCACCACTGTCGATAGTGAAAAATATTGAACATCTATTTATTTTTAATTTAATCTTTGGACAGTGTTTGTATGATTTTGTTGCTTTGACATGTTGACTTTTCCGTTTTTCTGAGGTAATAATCAATATGGTACAATCACTTTCTTAATTTTAACGTATTATTGAAGCAAAAGAACTGTTTGACTATGATTTTGATGACAATTGACTTTGTTTAGATTCTCTTTGCCTCAACTGATGCCGCCGCTTGGCCTTGTGGGTGTGCGTCAAACGTTTTTTCTGGAACATTCTGGTGGCCATTTTTTCTTCAAGCTGTGATACCATTTTTTTTCATTCGCTTTACACATCATCACAAATGGTTCTCTTTACCAAAACCTTTGCATATCTGTCCAATGGCGGTAGACCTTCCTTCATGCGGAAGCAAAAATCACATCTGAAACACAACTTTATACATGTAGATATCACCTTGTGTCCTTCAGTCTTTTGTTTTGAAATTACTTTTCATACTCATTACTGACTCCATCTGGGGAACTCCAGCCTTCCTGTCAGTGGGTTGTTTCTCACCATGTTCCTCCGCTCTGGCAGACGTCAGCACTCGCGTCAAACTAAAAATTTCTTTCAGCATTCATCATCTGAATGAATCAGACAAGAAGCTAGCAATAACTCTAAACTGCATGGCTTCTTCATCATTAAATTCATTGAACTTACAATGTCTCGTGAGTGTGTTGAGTCTTTCCACAAATTCATCAATTGATTCACCAACTCTTTGACATTCTTGACTGAAAATGTATCTGTCATAATCATCCTTTGGTACTGGGTTGAACTTGAGATTCAATACATTCTTAATCTGACAGTATATAACTTTGTCGTCAGTTCTCAGCATTTTCTTTATGACTTAGTTCAAACCATCACAGCAAGATTTTTTAGATATTTGATCATCTTTCTCCTATCAATCTCTTCAAGTGCATCAATGAAATCTTCAAATGTTTATATGCAGGAAGTCTATCTATCGCCAATATTTGCTTTTTGGCTGTATCGGAAGGCAGTGGTGTTTTCAGGAAGGCAGCAGCATTGTAACTTTATGTGGGTAGGGCTGATGTTGAGGGTGGAGCTCTGTCAGATGCTTTTGGCTGTCGCTGGGAATCTGCATTATCACGGACACCCGAAGATGGCTCAGCCTCCTGGTCATCCAGGACAGTCTTTTACTTTTAGACCACCTTCTTCATCTCCATCGAAGCCTTGTCACTCATGGAGTTGTTCTGAGCCACCACCTGGCAGCTTTGATAGTGAGTTGCTTCAGTTATTGGACAGCTCAGTAAGAACAACCCCGGTGCACCTTGGATATCCCTGCCCAGTGCTATGGTCATAATGGTCCACTTACCAATACTCAGGTAAGAGTAAGAGTAATATGCTTCCTTTTTACTTGTTTTATCAACCAGCGCTATTATTCATAATAATATATAGCAAATTAAGATTGTCTTTAACTGGGCTTTGTTAGCCTGGTTGAATCCGTCTTCAATGTAAATGCTCCGTATAACATATAACTTTATTTTGTGTGATAGTGCAGTACCTTTTTGTATGATGTTGGGTGTAGCACCTTGACCAACGATGCGTAGGTTTCTTAGTCAAGCTCTCTTTTCTTCACATGCTTCACACCGCCTAGAGTGGCCCTTTGACTTCACGTACGCCAGCCGACGGCTTGGCCATTCGACAAAGGTATACGTGAAACACACAAGAACTTTACTTGGAACACAGCAAACTCTCCAGGAGAGCACTTTCTTCTTTGGGTTACTTATCCCCCATCCTCGTTACCAGTTATAGCATCTTCCCCAGCTTGGGTACCTGGCAATGCCGAGGCCACACACGGAGCTTAAATCACGTCTTTATTTCTCTGCGTGTATCTGTGAACTAGAACATTCTAACCAAGCTTTCATTACATTCCATTCTAGCGATTACATCACACTGATACAGAGTCTGCTGGGAACCAGAAAGGTTCCTTTCTAAATCATGCAAAACACTACAAAGTTCACTAAATTCTGGTAACTTTGGTGTGTGAGCTGAGCTTTCTGTGAATGATATCATGCTGAATATTGGTTATGAATAATTTCATGTTCACGAGTAGGCTGTAAAAAAAAACAGGTTTCTGGACAAGGAATCAAACATCAGAAGGTCAATGGAAGGGAAGAAAATGGAGTCATAGAGGTAGGCTCTAATGAGTAGAAAAATTATAAGACCTCCCTTTTAGAGGAGTTTAACATGAGTAATCATAAAGTAATCTAGTGTCACATGGTTATGATATAATTAGAGAACTGCTATTGAAGAGGGAGCAAAAAAAAATAGGAATAGAGATAAAGATTTAGGGCCCGATCCAAAGGTTAGTAAACCCAACAGAGTACCTTGTCCATCAAACACTCAGTCCACCGAGTCATTTAGAGATGGGCAAACTTAAGTTTTCTGTTGATAGAGCACCCATTGGCTGTTTCGATCGACAGCTTCCTCTGACAGCCCGATGGAGTAGATAATGTCAGAGAAAGGCTGTTACATCACCCATCCTATTTAGTGTGGATGGTGTAACTTTTTTTTGTATCTATCTGTCACCACCAGAAAAAAACTGGCATTAAGGGCAGAAAAAAATAATGACTCCTCCACAACCTGGGTGGAAACTCTCAGGGTGTGAGAGTCATTATTTTAAAGTTTTGCTTAAACAAACTCCTCCTTTAGGAGTTTTTTTTTAAAAACAGGAAGGTTTTATAAAGTTTAAGTATAAACTGACAGCAGTTGTCCACCAACCTTTTTGTACATTGAGAGGCACCACTATTACAGCGGTACATTTCAGTGTACAGAGGTGATTGTTAGTTCCGTAGTCTTCTCTAAATTTCATGGAGGCAGTCTGTCAGGATGGCGGAGGCAATGTCCTCTGCCACCCTGATACATGGACGTACAGCTAGTGTGTTTCAGCGCCACCATGAGACCCCATAAGGAGCTGCCACTTTCGGTAGAATTATTCTTGTGATCAAATACCACATTTTAAACATTACAGATGCAAAAGAAATCCTTATGGTAGCACTGTAAAATTATTTGATAATATACTCATTGCTCAGCTGTGCCTTGCTCTGTGAAATGGGCACTTCACAACAGCATGACTTAAAATAAATTATTTTGGGTTTTACTTACATTTCTAATATTAACATTCTTTTTTTCTTTTCGAATTTTGACTATTGTACACATCAAAACCCATTGCTATGTGGGCAGCCATCTTGGATACTTAGGATGCCTCAGTTTGCACTTCCATCCTATCTTTAGGAGTGGCATCAGCACGCTGACTCATGTGGTTGTCCCAGACTGAAGCTAATTTTACAGCAGCTTCTAGAGGTGAGCTTAGCAGTGTTCATATGCTGCACCAGTAACCTATATTGTGGCGTACAGGACTTACAGTTTGTTCGATACCTTTTGCTTAGGTGATGCTGTAAGTCTAAATGGGGTCTCCTTTATAGACAAGTGTTTTCCTTGTTTGACTCAGCCCGATTTGTTCTGTTGGTTTCTTCTCATTTGTAGTCAGTCTTCTTTCATATTTACAACTTGGTGGTAGTTCACGCTGCACTTCCACTGCAGGCTGTACTTGCCTCTGCTTTTCAAGTTACAAATAAGTGATTTTGATTTTTAATTTTGATTTTTTGTTTTTCCAGACTGGTTATCTTGCCAGTTTTCCCAGTGCATAATATCTATACAATTTATGTCTCAAGGACAAAGGAAAACTATATCATTTGATTCCATTTTACTTTTTATTTTACCACATGTAGACTGACTGCTCTTGCTTCCAAATCTTTGTTCTTGTCCTGGTGATGACCCTTCATTCACTATGGTTCGAAACACCGCCAACGAATATAACAATAGGAACTAACTTGTTTTAACTGTTTTAGTAACTGAAGTCCAGGGACCCCATTCATATACAAATTAACACTATTGTGCCACTGTTTGTATGTATTATATAGGCTACTACACTATGTTGTACACTCATAGTGTGATCACTTGAGCCCTGAGCACTTGTTAATGAGTTGTGAATGTATATGTGTAAAGTCTACACATAGTAATACTCTTCTTTTATTGTTGTCTTGGAAACGTGACACCTCTTGTGGATTGGTTTATTCATTAACTTTCATATTTAAATTAGGCTTGCCACAATGAGCCATTGCTCCTCTTGCAATTGTATGCCCATGGTTCCAGGTGGTTTTCTTTTTGCAGCACTTCTTTGAAACGGTAACTGAGTTAAAAGGCACAATTTTAATTGCGTCTTTCTTGGCCATTATAAATCAAGTTCACATGCTCTGGGAATTACAGAGAAATAGAAACAAGGATTGGCAAAACTAATAGGTCTAACCCTTGCTGGTGCAATGGTTATTTTTTTAAAGCAAGCATATGCCTAAAAGTAAAATGCAAAACACTTTCAGCCACCTTAACATAGCTGATGTATGCTTGTAATAAAAATGTGTACAATAAAAAACCTCTACTGAAGAGGCTGATTTTTTTTTAATAACGATTACTTTTAGACATGCTATGGTTTTTATTATTATTTGTGAAGGACGAAAGAATAAACCACTACCAACCTTAGGGGCATATTTGCTTGCATTGCGCCAGTTTGTAAGCCACTTGCGCCACATTATGCCTGCAGCAGGCATAATGTATGCAAGGGGGACATTTTGACAAAGGGAGGCACGAAAAAATGGTGCTGTGAAAATTACAACATTTCAATGCATCATTTTTTCCAGCATTTTTAACACCTGCTCAGAGCAGAGGTTAAAATGCTGCACACATTTTAATCAATGGGCCTCCCTGTGCTTTCCTACACTAGCGTCAACATTTTTTACGATAGTGCAGCAAAGCGCTGCAATAGGGTCAACAATTTTGACTCTATTGTCCTAACGCTGCCATGGTGCACTGTATTGTAATGCAATGTGACCCAAGAAAAGTGGCGCATCGGGACCGATGCGCCACTTTCTTGTAAATATGCCCCAAAGAACTCAAATCACAGGCAGATAGTGTTACAGTGTTACTAAAAGGCTTTATTACAGCACTGTAACAAAGCAAAGGAAAATGAATCATCACCTAAGGGGAACTCAAAGTACAGGCAAAAAATAGCTTATCTTTTAAGTTAAAAAAACAAACAAACAATGAAGCACATGCAATTTTGTCAATGAAGAGAAATTAACGATTTCTAGGTCTGGTTTTTGAGACAGGTGGTCAGACTATTGTTTTCCATAAAGCAGCGCTTAATTTGTAAATAAAAAGGTGCCGGTGCTCAAAGCCCTCATCTTAAACACGCGGTTGCTGCAATGAAATCTGAGAACACGGAATACTGAGGCAGCGTAATCTCGATGCCATCTCTGACCTCTTCAATCCATTTAAAGCCACTCCCTGCCCCTTCAGCCCACACCTGCAGCTTTTGGCTTTCTCTCATTGTGATGCTTTTTCGTTTTTTTCTTCCTCCGTCTTTCCCAAACGTGTCTTTTGCTCACAGAAAATGCTTGAGGCAGAAGACTAAGCGCGGGCCCTCCAAAATAAGTGCTGGTGCTCAGCACCGGAAACAACAAGCACAAATTAAGCACTGCCATAAAGTTCTTAATTGTTCACATCTGGCACCAGAACTCCATATTTTCCTCGTCCCGCACCCTTGCCCTCTTTGCCAGTTCACTCGCAGGGTACACTTTTGAGATCTCAACAATTATAGACGAACAGCAAACAGTCAATTCCTTGGAAAACATATATAAAGAGATATTTCCTCCAAATCCCAATTATAAAAAAGCTAGAAAGAATTTGGGTTACAGCAATACTACTCTTTAATCTCTCAGCAGCATTTGATACTACCAACCACGATACCCTAATTCTTAAGCTCATAGAGGTTGGAGTTCGGGTGGGGGGGTACAACTCTCACCTGGATGCCTTTCTGCCTACATAACAGAACAAACATCATTAATTTGCCTCCTTTCTCATGGAAAAGCTTTAATAGGAAACCAGGAGTTTCTAAATTCGATATCATTTTATTTTGCCTTTTCAACATTTGCATAAAGTCCTTACAAAAACAAATCAACAGTTTTGGCCTCACTTGCTACAGCTATGCCAACAATACACAGATTCTTCGTAAAATGGAAAAACTTAAGGACAGTTTTCAGTTGACTCATTGCCACTAACCAGTAGATGACATGCAGTCACCGCAAATCAAATGCCTCAAAAACCAAGAAGCTTTACCACTGAAAAGGCCCTGACCCTGTATGTGCTAGCCAGATGAACTAGGTCAAACAACAAAAGTACTTAAGGAGGTATTAAGGTTTGGGATTATCATGAATTTCAGACTGCCCATGAACTTCCAAGTGGATAAACTATTCTACTAAGCCTTTCTTAGCCTGAAAACACCGTGTCATATCTTCCCACACTTAGGACTCCCTCATAAGCTTCAATCAACAATATCTCTTATTCTATAAAAATTGGACTATGCTAACAACCTGTACCATGGCTCGACTTTATCAACCATAAGCAGATCTCAGAGAATCCAGATCTTTGCTGTCAGACTACTCCTACATGTAAAGGCATGAATCTGCATCCACACAGCCTTGAAGCCCCTTCACTGGTTGCCAGTTGCTATAAGAACCATTTGCATTTTGTTATATATGCATCCACCAGGCAATAAATGGTAACAACCCGTATTCCTCAGGAATAAAGTTACTAAGTACATCCACCCAAGGAGCCTAAGCTCTAGATTGGCATCCTTTCTAATTATCAAAACTTACAAGAAACCAACTGTTGGCAGTGCGTACTGTTCAAGCAGCCACATTGTGGAACTCTTACTCAGCAAAGATAAGGGCTACAGAGAACCATGTGACCTTCAGGTAACTAATTAGGAGATGGGTTTTTCCTACTTGATCACAAGGCTCCCAACGAAACAATTCCATTTGAGAATATCCAAACAGCGTGCTACAGCAGAAAGAACATACAGTATTATCTAACTATGCATACACAAATATTTGTAATGTAAATTGAAATGTAAAGTAAATTCGTACTTGTAAAGTGCACTCCGACCCTAAGGTATCGAGGCGCTGAACGCATACCACTGTGGAACCCCTCCTAGCTTTTCCCTGTGAGGTGCCCACTCCTGGGCAACCGCCAAGGTGAAGCCAGACATCCCAGCGTTGTTGGGGCCGTTGTAGACATTAAGCAAGCTATTGCCCAGATTTGCAGAGTGAGACCCATGAATTAGATTAGGCACCGAGGCAAGAAATATCCTGTCCAGGGAAATTGAGCCCAAGAGCTGCTGAGGCGAGAAATGAACCCTGGTCCCGGACTAGATCTCTGCATCAGGGTCTGCCTCACTAACCATTGTGCCACACTTATCCACTGTGTCTCTCTATGTATGTACATATATTGTTAAAGCATTTTAAAGAGTCCACTTCAGATAGAAAAAAGAACAGCATTAAAACTTAGTTACGTAAAGTGTCTGAGCATGCTCAGGAATTAATTTGTAACAAAACATAGGTATGAAAGGCAACAAGTATACAAGTTTGAATTTTCTTGTACTCTTGTGGAAAATGTAAGACAAACTAGCCAACAACCAAACTATCACTAACCTTCAGTTCTAGAGTTGGCGGGTGCTCAACACAAAGTGCTTCAATGCTTCTTCAGCATTAGGAGGAGCTGTATAAATGAAACTGTATTACATTGTGTTCACATCATGTATACAATGTGCACAGCATCTGAGTGGTTAATCAGAGTGGGAGAGGATGTGATAATGACCGTTTGGGGCTGGAGAACCAGGCTAAAGTCTGGGCGTCGGCTCAACATCCTGTGATTGTGGGCAAATCACTTAATTTCGCCGGGCCTATCAAAAATGAATGTGTCCAGTTCAGTTCATGTTTATTTTGTTTAGACAAAGGTCTTTAAAACAATAAATACATATATATAAATATAAAACAATACTCCCCCTCACTCCACTAAAACCTCCTATGCCCTCCACTTCGGCCCAGCAACTACCCTGAGAACACTACAATCCACTCTGCCCAACAAAAGAATTCTTAAAGTATTTCTAAATAATACTTCTAACAGCCAGTCCATTGTATGCGTCCTCCAGTCATAGTATAGAGGCACTGCATTCCTCCGGCAAAGTTGCTTTAAAAACTTTGGGAGAGCACATGCAACATCCAAAAATTCCATGTTTATCAAAAAGGCAAGTGCTTCAGCCTGATGAGAAATATTATATTTTTTAAAAATCAGTATTAAAATCACACAACGGATCCTATAAAAGTGCAAGCAGTCTAATAAAAGATGAACATTAAAATATTGAAACCCTAGACCATACGTGCAATTATTCTCAACATTCAAAAGTACATTAAACTTCTTGGGGCATATTTATACTCCGTTTGCGCCGAATTTGCGTCGTTTTTTTCGACGCAAATTCGGCACAAAACTAACGCCATATTTATACTTTGGCGTTAGACGTGTCTAGCGCCAAAGTATGAGGAATGAGCGTAATTTTTTTGTGTGAACGCCTTCCTTGCGTTAATGAGATGCAAGGTAGGCGTTCCCGTCTAAAAAAATGACTGCGACGCAAATGCGTCGTATTTATACTCCCGGGCAAAAATCACGCCCGGGAGTGGGCGGGGCAAAAAACCCCGCATTTGCGCCTCTTTTTAACGCCTGGGTCAGGGCAGGCGTTAAGGGACCTGTGGGCTCAAAATGAGCCCAGAGGTGCCCTCCCATGCCCCCAGGGACCCCCCCTGCCACCCTTGCCCGCCCCAGGAGGACACCCAAGGATGGAGGGACCCATCCCAGGGACATTCAGGTAAGTTCAGGTAAGTATAATTTGTTTTTGTTTTTTAATTTTTTTTTGGCATAGGGGGGCCTGATTTGTGCCCCCCTACATGCCACAATGCCCAATGACCATGCCCAGGGGACATAAGTCCCCTGGGCATGGCCATTGGGCAAGGGGGCATGACTCCTGTCTTTACTAAGACAGGAGTCATGTAAATGGCGTCTGGGCGTCGTTAAAAATGGCGCAAATCGAGTGGAGGCGATTTTTTTGCCTCTACCTGACTTGCCCCATTTTAAGACACCCTAACGCCATTTTCCCCAACGCCGGCGCTGCCTGGTGTACGTGGTTTTTTTCCACACACACCAGGCAGCGCCGGTCTGCTAGCGCCGGCTAACGCCATTCAATAAATACGGCGCCCGCATGGCGCTTCAGAATGGCGTTAGCCGGCGCTAATCTTTTTGGCGCAAAACTGCGATAGCGCAGTTTTGCGTCAAAAAGTATAAATATGGCCCCTTGTGTCTTAAATAACGCACATTCAAGGCAACCTGGAATTTTAAAAGTGATAAGTGTAACTGGGCGTTAGGCAAAGCAGCTATGTATGGGAATAACCTCTGACTATCCAGGAGTCCATCGTATATTTTGCTGAGGGTTTACTCATTACATACCCTAGGACAGACAACCTAGACTCTTTTTTGCAAGGTCTTTTCAAGTCACCTTTTGTGAAGAGTGAGACCTCTGCCAATTAAACGTTTTTCAATTTTAGGACTGCAGCAATGTTCTCTAATCTACTCCTGGCCTCCACTGCCCATCTTAACCCACTCCACAATTTCCTTTGCACACAGGGCGATACCTTTGGGGCCTCCGATGTCCACAGTTTATCCCAGAACTTCAGGGTTGATTTAGGGGCAAGGAAGTTCCAAGCCTGCAAATCCCTCTTCTAGTTTTATCACTAGGGCCATCACACTATTAGACAGACCAATTAATCTTTCAAACATTTGTCCCCCCTTTTCCCAGCTTGTCTCAGAGCTTAAGGCCACTAACTCAGTCCCATAAAGGCATTGAGAGGGCAACATTGCAGCATAGGCAGTTAGAAGCGTAGACCAAGAAGGACCACCAAATGAGTTCCTAAAATGCACCACTCCTCCTATAGTCGAGGCTTCATATATTTCCACAGTTTCTTTATGTAGGGCCCAATTAAATTTTTTGGGAATTATCATTCCTAGATATTTATAGAATGTCTATTTCCACCTCCCTATTTCCCAGTGACCAGTTGAACAGTTTTTGCCAAACACAATAATTTGTGTTTTTTCCAAGTTGACTTTCATGCTATTTGCCTCACAAGTTATTATATCTATGCAATTTTCTCTGAAAGCCTACTTGGGTCAAGTCTAAAATGGCCTGGTCATTTGCGTAAAGGAGGCATGGAATGTGTCTGGCCCCCATTTTTGGCAAGAAGTAATTGGTGTTGGATAGGACACTAGGGAGGTCTGCAAGAAGCAAAGAAAACAGCTTAGGGACTAGAACACAGCCCGGCCTCAGCCCGTTACCGAAGGGGATTTTTTTCACCCAATTTAAGTCAAGCTCCACTTGTGCCTAGTTTTGTGAAGGAAGTTCCTAGAGTATTGCTAATAAATTAGAGTTGTTGCAGCTTCTTCCAAAGGATGCTACAATCCACTAAATCAAATTTGGAGCTAAAATCAACAAAACAACAATACAAAGTCCCTGTTGATTCAGTTACTTTTTTACCCAGAGCCCACAAACTAATATAATGTTCATGCGTTGAACGTCCTTGCCTGAAACCCCCCTGTTCCATAGGGACAGCATTATTACCCTCAATCCAGTTCTTCAAGGAGATGAGTATCACCTTTGGGTATAGTTTAGTACCTACGTCAAGGAGGCTTATAAAGCAAACAAATTTATGTATTGGTTTAATGATGGCACCTTTTGAGATTGGTGGGAATACACCTGTCTTTGTTATAGATATAAAAGATTTGGAAAAGACTTTATGCAATACTACAGTTGCCGGAAGATTATCTAGACCGGCTGCCTTGGTTAATTTTAGGAAAGCTATAAGTTTGACAAAATATTGAACTGAGAAGGTCTCCAAGAACCTCTCTCCTACTATGGATAGGCTCCTCTCACGGTTACATCTCTAGCTTTATAAATATTGCTTAGGTAAGTAACCCAAGTATTTTCAGGAACCATGCACCTTATCTGGGGTGCCAACTTTATGCACCTTTTCTGAACTAGCCTCCAACATTTTTTCATGTCCTTGGCCCTCATTATGAACACGGTGGTTAACAGTGTTAACGCGTTAACCAGCCCCCCTATATAATGTACATTCTGCTGGGCCGGCAGGCCGCCGCCGTCCATGCCTCTGTGCGGCGGGTGCATCTGCATCCATCGCGCAGATCGCTTCCCGTAAATCGGGCAGTGACCTGCGCGATGGGGCACTGCACAAGGGCCCCTGCACTGCCCATGCCAAGTGCATGGCAGTGCACGGGCCCCCAGGAGGGCCCCAGAGCATCCCTTCTGCCAGCCTTTCAGGCTGGTGGCTGTAGGGATCATTATCCGAGGGGTAACAGCGCTGCCCTGTCGGATGATGATTCCTTCTACCTTCAGACTGCCTGTCAGAAGCATGGGCGGCCCTCCATGTGTTCATTATATGGCGGTTCTGCCCGCCATGCCGGTGGCAGTCTTTTCACCCGCCACCGGCATGGCGAGCTGAACCGCCGGGGATCATAATAACCCCCTGATCCTGGAGAGTGCAAATAACTTGGTCCCAATTTGACTTATAATATGCTGCTTCTTGGCCCTGATTAACGCTTCATGCTCCTTTCTTTCACAATTATGGCCATCTTTCCCAACAATCCCACCTAAAAGGCTCTTTCCCCTTACTACTTTCCTCAGCTTCTTCCTAGCTATTAGGCACTCACTATCATACCAGGGCTGCATTGGCTCACTGGATTTTTCCTTCTTTACCCGATAATTGCAAAAACTAACTAGAGGGGTCAAAAGTTTAACTACCTCTAAGATGGTCTTAGACTACCAGTTCAGTGTTTTCAAGAGTAGAGTGTCTCTTTTTCCAGGGGATCTAATAGCACCTGAGATCTACCTGTTAGAGGTGCCACCTAATCCACCATTTCAGAGGCCTATGCTTCTGTGGGCCTAAATTGTTTCCCTACAAAGTCCTTAATTCAAGCTGCCAGGGATTTTGCAGAGGTTTGCAAGTTTCCAAGAGTAGGTGAACAGTCAACAGTTGCATGACTTGCCCAATCCCGACATAATGGTGAGATAGTTTTAGTGGTTTCAGACATGTTAACAGCAACATCATCACTTTTTTGTTTTTTATAAGTTTGCAGGTGTTTAACATATTTTTTCCTTTGTGGGGGCATGCCAGGTCAGTCTAATCGGATGATGACCAAAACAATTCAATCAAGTTGGGAAACAGAGAAGATTACAGGCACTATTAAAATGATTCACTTACCTCCTCCTCCTACACACAGTAACTGTGACCATGCAGCTGTGCCCCCACCACCACTGAATAAGGCCAATTTCCTATTGCCAGCTTCATCAGAAGTATTCTTCAGGAGTGTTCCCTTGATTTATTACTCCCTCTCCAACTGCCACACTGTCCACTATATATTCCAAGTATAATCAGGATAGACAGGTGGTATGGTAGCCTTACCTATCCGCCCCTGGGTTGGACCAAGGCTTTGACCAAGCTGTAAGGCACTGCGGGCCTTTTTGGGCCTCCGTAGGCCCCAAGCAGCAGCCAGTCTGTGCCAGAGTAGCAGGAC
The DNA here is from genome assembly GCF_031143425.1 of Pleurodeles waltl. NCBI lineage: Eukaryota > Metazoa > Chordata > Amphibia > Caudata > Salamandridae > Pleurodeles > Pleurodeles waltl. The sequence continues at coordinate 116,755,062 of NC_090446.1, read as the reverse complement.
AGCGAAAGCGGAAACAACCACCAGGTACCTGTGCTGCAACACGCCGCAACACGGTGTGTCCTGGCCAAAACATCTGAGACTATGGGGCTCATCCAAATCCACGGTCCACAGTCTGCCCAAGTGGCCCAGGGCAGAAACAAAATGGCGTAAGGAGTACAGTGCACAGGGCCACCCCAATCGGGCTCCTGAATCACTGAAGTGGGTGAGTTCGGAGTCCCACTTGTGGATGGCAAGAAGGTGGGGCCCTACACCTCAACTGAATTCTTAGAGATCAAATTGGATTAAGTGGCAGGGATGTCCAGGCTTCAGTGGGTAAAAGTAATCTCTTTATTTCAATCCTTACGGGCATGTTTGAGGGCGCAGAAGGTCATGTTGCACCAGTTGCAATGTTTGGTGGGTCAGTGTGACTCCGCTCTGCGAATCATCCCCATGGGGTGCCCCTTCTCTCTGTCTGTTTCTCAGGCTATGTCAGGATTGAAGGTCAAGCATCATCACACCAGGCTCTCCAGTGAAGTCAGGCAGGATATGAGGATTTGGGAGTCTTTTCTGCTTGACCTTAATGGGGCAGTCGTGTGGCCGAGTCTGCCTAGATCCAACGAAGAACTGGATCTTTTACAGATGTGGCAGGCAGTGCAGTTTATGGAGGTCTATTTGGTACAGCCTAGTGTGCACAATGATGGCCCATGGAATAGGTCCAAGAGGTCCTCGTAACTAATATCGTTTTTCTGGAACTATTTCTGATTCTGGTGGCATTATCAATCTGGCCGGAGGGATTTTGCAACCAGTCTGTGGTCTTCTGGTTTGATAATATGTCCGTGGTGGAGTGCGTTATCTAGCATGCGGCTAGGTGCAGGATGATCCTGGACTACTGAAGGAGATTGTGTTCCTATGTTTGAGGTTGAATGTGATTTTCAGAGCAAAGCATGAGCCTAGTGCTTTGAATAACGCTGCTGACGCCCAGTCCCGTTTCAAGATGCAAGTTTTCAGGTCCCATCTCCCGGGAGCGGAATAGTTTCCAACACCCTTCCTGGAGCATCTGTGGCAGATTTGTGCCTAGCAATGCCAAACCTTGTGGCAGCCAGCCTAGCACCCAGGACAAGCAAGGCTTATGAAGGAGCGTTTGCAGCCTATATTAATTTCCTTGGTGGGTAGGGTCATCTTGTTTTGATGCATCAACACTTAGAGTTTTGGGAAGTTTCAGTGTCATTGGCCGCCCTAATGTTTGACAGGCAGGTGAACTGTATGTACGGAGTGCATTTGTATCACGCAGTCATCACAGGCTGGATACTGCTTTTCTTTCCTTTGCTGGGCTGTGCCTCACTCAACTAAGGCTGGTGCTGGACTCAATGCTTCCTCTATGGTGCCTGCCACCGGGCATCATCATTTTGCATCTTGGGGGTAATGACTTGGTTCCAGTGGGTCACCGGGAGCTGTTTGAGTTGGTGGTCTAAGGTTCGGTTGGCTAGCCAAGACATTTTCACAGGAGGTGCTGTTGGTCAAACACGATCCCCTGTCTGCAATGGAAGGGTCATGTTTCGGTTAGGGCTCCCGTTGACTCAGTGAGGAGAAATAATGACAAGTTGGCCAAGTTGTTTCAGACTCCAAGGTTAGCTGTCATCTCACATGGCTGCATTCATGGAGAGGGTTTCTTCCTACAGGATGGCATGCATCTTTCTCGTGTTGGTTATGAGATGTTGTTGCAAAATCTTTTTGCTTGGTTGGTTCATCGTACACGGTATAGGAGAGCCTGCGGGGGGAGGGGTAAGGCCAGATAGCCGGTCTACTATGCTGGCCTGTGGCGGAGTGAGACCATGACTAGGTGGAGAATTAGGTACCTTTTCTTACCTGAGCTGGATGGCAAGGTAATTGGACCCTCCAATGGGTGCTGGCTGGGAAGTGGTACGACATCCAGGGGCGCGGGGTTGCTAGCGGTCTCTGGTATTTGGCTCCTAGGGCCAACCACCCACTTAGACACAAAGGCCTGAGGCTACCACTGGCCCTTGGGGTGATGGAGTACTGAGGGAGCCAGGGGCGTCTGAGGTAGGTATCCTGGCAGGCATTCAAGCCCCCTCCACAGGGTGTACCCATAGGTGGGTTTGGGAAGGGATAGGAGATCCTACCCCTGGGCCTCACAGCGGGAGGTGGGACAGGGACTGGATGTACTAGCGTAACAGTCATGACCTCATTCACAGTCACCAACATTGGGATACGCAGGAACGAACTGCTTTAGTCAGTGTTAACAAATTGGATGTATTAGCGTACTCTGTTTAGGCTAGGCATCTGAAACGCTGTAAATATTATGTAAATGTGATGGATTACTGCATCTAATTTTGATGCTTTTTGATTGATTCATGTGTTTTTGTCAATTAAAACATGGCGGTGGGTTCATGGCCCCTAAACCCAAAAGAGTGTGGTTATGTGCATGACAAGCTAGGATCGATGTGGGGTATCCATGGGGGTTGAGTGGGAGTTTGTTGCGGGAGGTCTCAGCAGTACCTGTCCATATGAGGGGCACAGTGGCCTCAGAATGCGGGCAGACGCAGCCAACGGTGGGCACGAGCACGGACACCTGCACACATTAACTAGCAGTGTACGTATGGAGCTGGAGCTACCAGAAGAGCAGTCCAGTGCGGAGAGAGGCAACAGACTGGAAATTAGGTATGACACTCAGTGTTCTGAAAGAGTCCTTGTGTAATGTAACTAGTGCTCATGTAAACCATGGAGTCGTGTTGGCCCTATATAAAACTGCAAAGGCTAAAACTTGAATAGAGCCAATGAGTTTAGTGGGCTGACCCATTGCCCCATGCGGGTGTGCGGCAAGTGAGAAGAATGAATTGGTGATACCCACTGACCAAAAGGCCATCTCTCTATTTATATTATGAATTGATTTTTGGGAACAAGCAGTCTACAAGACAGTCTTAAAGGTTAGATCTAAAAAGAAAACAGATAAATTAATGCACAAGCCCACGTCTTGTTTGTGAGAGGATGTATTTGCGTCCCGTGCTGCTTTGTTTCACTGTTGAGAAGGGCTCGACAATGCGCCATGTTTTCTGACTCAGGTGATGGACAGATGTGGTACAATCACATTTACTGAGCCAAACCAAGCGTGCGCTGTTAAGTGCCATAAAGTGATGGACGAGCAGAAGGCAAGGTCTGCGAGCGATGGAGATTGTTACAGTCGGCGACTCGTGCTGTTATGTGTTGTTACTCGCCAAATGGCCGCCTGGCAAGAGGGGCTAATAAATGGCTACTTGCTAAAGACATGTCAGGGTCACTGGCTGGTGACGGTGTCAGGTCTATGTCAAGATGTAAGCTAAGCTCGTTCTCATTTTTAACTTCATTTTTTGGAACTGAGGGAAGCAAACAGAGCTGCCACATTTTGTTCCCAAAATGGCGCAGAATGTGTTTTATGCACGATCAAAATCAGATGGGTGGTTCATTTTTACGATATTGTTTTGTTATATGAAGAAAGATAAAATTAGAAATATTTCACCTAATAAGGGATATGTGGACCATTATGCGCCTCTCTTTCTCGTCATATTAAGCAAATTCAGCCGTTTATTTTTCCACAAAATTTCAAATAAATTTGCCACACCTTGTACAAACTATGTGACCACAGATGTTGACATAATAACAAACAACCTGTATTTGTGCACATAATAATCGTTAGAGGGTATTTGGGCAGCTCTTGTATTATGAAACAATTATTCACAACAGGACTTTTGCAGGTTTTCTACACATGGTTGATTTCCCCACATTATTTCCCTCGGGATACTTTTCAAGATTTGCAGTTTATAGGATGTGTGCTAACATGCATTTTAGAACATCTGTTAATTCTATGCCTTCTTGTGGGTGCCCTGGTGATCTTCACGGTAACCCTGTCCCCTCTGAGTTACCAATAATATGGGTACTGAGAACGGGGAATTACAAGCTAGAGGGGATTACAAGCACAACCCTTCATAGCCCGCTGGAACTGGGGAGTTACTGGGGGAGCCTGCATTCTGGATTTGATTTCTTTGTCAGTTCTTCATTTTTAGCAACGTTTTACCTGCTGCTAAGAACAGCCAGAACCTCTAATGAAACAAATAAGCTACGCTCTCTACCTGCAGCTATCATAATGCCAATGCTAGGGTTCGTAATCCATTGATTAGATAATATTATTTTAGAGTATATAATTATTTCATAAAATTCCAAAAAGTATGACTCAGACCTTATAGACAGAATACATAAATCTGGTAATAAGAGCAAAAAGTTTATATTATGTACTTGTTTGGAAAAATGCATTGCTCGTTAGGTTTTCTAAAGAGATGTATTACTGTAATGCAAACCAAAATCATTTCCTTGATATGTTATCAAATAGTCCGATCTCATTGTTTGTCTTTTCTCCTTTTTAGCTTTTGGTAGTTGTTGTCAGTTTCCCCTACTACATTGCAGTTTATTGGGCACCCGGTAGATTAGTAGTACATTTGTTTATTGTGCAATGTTTGGATTACAGCCCGTACGTAGTTTACTAATTAGTGTATGGAATGCCTGAGACGTTTTTAAAGCTCACGATTGGTTGACTTCTTACAATTGCAGAGACTTTTGTTACACTGATCTTTGTTTTAGCAAAACAGAGTTTGATGAAGTAGACATGATGGAGTTTTGTTCTGCTTGTGGCCTATTACTTATTAGAAGAGCAACCTGTAAGCGAGAACATAAAATATTTAGTGAACTAACCTCTTAATCTGCTAGTCAGTAATTGTTGGGTCACATGCAACTGTCCTCTAATGCTCATGGTGTCAAAGCCCAGCAGTACTTTTTTATTTCAGTGGATGTGGTCATGTTGTGTTTAAAAAGGTGGCAGTGGTCTTCCACTTTATCAATCTCTCTGATCTGCCTGAACAATAGAAAAGTAAAGAGGGTTCTGAAGCTGGGTATGTTTATTTGTATAGAGCTGAGCAAACTAACACTTGATAAAGCCACATTTTAACTTTTGAAGAAGGAAGAGATCACTCAATATCTAATCCTAACTAGTCATATAACAATTTAGTTAACTGGATAACATCTTTAGTTGCCCAGTCACCAGTAGTATGGAAGATCTGAGACAAGACTAAATATGTGTGAGGTAAAAGGGAGTTTAGGTGACATCTGCCCTCTACTACAGATACTTACCTAAAAGGAAATTTGGGGTCGGTCCCACCATGAACTTGTAACTATACGGGAGGCTCACAAGGTTCTCCTACTGGTTCAGGCCATATCCAGAATCACAGGACATAATGTTCAGGTAGAAGAAGCACCACTAATTGAGGGGAATCTCACTGCTCTAGAAAAATAACACAGTGAGAATCCACTGGCAGAACTGATATGTAAGGTTATGGTTAAGATAGAAGACTACTGGTCACTGGTAGACAGAGGAGCTATGGTACATATCTTAAGTAATCAAAACTGCTAGGATGGCAAATTACTGGTGGGGCTCAGTAACAGATCCAGGTCTTCAACAACACAAATGGTTATGTGATGAAAGGTTACTCAGACATGGCTTTTGAGTTTGCATGCAACCTCTGATGGTTCTATAGAGCTAAATCACCATATGCTGAAGACAAGATAAACAGATCCATAAACAAACTTCCAACACAGTGACTATCTCCAGCTGCTCAGGAAAGACTACATCACAGCTTAAAGTTTGATAAAGTCATGGAGGTAGTCTCACAGATGAAGACACCTATCCTGAATGCTTTTCAATTGAGTTCATAAAAGTTTGTTGAGCAAAGTCTCCATCCATATTCTCCTCATGTGGTAGAGAGACATGGAAGATGGATGTCTCCCTCGAGACCCTCTACAGCAAACATTAAGCTGGTCCTCAAGAAGGATAAATGCACTGAAGACTGCATCTTCTATAGCTACATCTCCCTCCTAAGGGTAGAGACAAACATATTGGACAAAGTCCTTCTGATCCCGCTCTATGATGTGATAGTAACATTAATTCACCCTGATCATTCTCGATTAATGCGGTTCAGACCTAGTAGGATTAAAAGTGAGGGTTAATGGAAAGCTGACATCTATTTTTCCATTAGGACGTGGCACAAGGTGGGGTACCCTCTCTCTGTGTTACTCATTGCCCTTGACCTTGACCCCCTGGCATGCTGGAATTAGGGCTGGGGATGACATAATGAGAGGGAAGACATCATATCTTTCTATACAGATGACCTGCTTCTAAATATGGCTGATCTTATTTTCTCAATTCAAAGACTTTTAGAAACTGTGGAAATCTATGAAGGGTATTCATGGTTTCACATTTACTGGACTAAGTCTGTGCTGTTCCCACTAGAAAAGCAGACACCTTCTGGTATTTATTTACCTAAGGAAATAATGGGACATTCAGGAAAAAGAACATGACACGATTCAAAGAAGATGTGTTACCCAAATGTTCTTCCACTCTCACTGCTAGGAAGGGCTGAACCACTTAAAAGTATAACTCTAATGTAATTTCTGTACATGGTACAAAAAACCCTATTATGGAAACCGGCAACTTAATTGACTAAAATAGAGAAAGTGAAACATATACTCATGAGGAACAGATGTACGGCACTGATCTCTCTCTCAGCTCCATACATGGCCATATACGATGGTGGCAGAGCTATGTGGAAATTACAGAACTATTTTTGAGCCTTACAGTTGGTGATTGTTGACAGCTGGTCTTTTGTATCCCAAAAGGAACCTTCACTGAGGGCAGGTAGACATCTCCTGGTACTTAGAAAGTACCAGAAAGTCATATATGCTGTAAAGGTCCCTACCACTCTACCGCTACCACTCAAGGGCAGTTTTACTGGTGTGGTAAACAAAATCTCAAGAGTTGGTTGGCAAGGGGTGCTAACTCTTGAGCTACCCCTCTGGAATTCTGCTCTCTTCCATTGATTTAACAAGAGGGATATAATCAGAATATCGAAGGTAGAGGATGCATGGTTTTCCGGACAGACTCAATGAGTTTGCAACATTTTGTGAGGAATTCTCTATTTCTGATTGCAAAATGTAAGTACCTACAGGTCAAGCATATTAAAATAGTTAACTTTAGCCAATATTAAGGATGACTTCCCATTTGATTCCAGGGTACTATTGTCACCAACTGCTGAAACATGCAATATCCTTAATACATAAGACCCTGTTGACATAATTCCAAGGAATGTTGGGATTATGGAAAGCCAGATGGGATAGGAACATTGGAACTTGTGACAATGGAGACTGGCTGCAGCTCTCATGTATCCTACTGCGGTAACAATTACCTTTAGATTCAGTCTAAACCAATTTAAAATAGAACATCAAATGTATTCTACAAGGCAACAATTGGTTAAAATAGGGGTGACTAACAAAAATGTATGTCTGAGAGGGGTGTGTTTTGACTGGTAATTTTCTTCATGAATTATGGGACTGCCAAAGAATTCCAGTTTTTGGAGACAGAGTCAAAAACTACATATCCAAGATGCTGAACTCCCTTGAAGTTATCACCATGACTAGCACTTCTCGGTTTGTGTGGTGAAGAAAAGATTCTTAAGTGTGCCAGAATCTTTAGTATTGTAGCGATGGTGGTTTCTAAATGAGACATTACCACGTATGGTGTAGTTTGACTCACCTGACCTATGATAACTGGTGTCACGACACGGATTGACATAAAATGGTTGAGAGCATTGTATATAAGAGTCATGGAAGCCCTGAGGTATTTGAAAAACATTGGGAAACATAGAGAGAGGGTTTATTGGTTTCTTTAAACATGCAGACAAAACTGGACTATTTTGGTTGTGTCAAAGTAATGAATATGTACTCATGTCCGTTCCGGTTAAGTACTCAATTAATCAATCAATCAGAGTATTTGTAAAGCGCACTACTCACCAGCAAGGGTCTCAAGGCGCTGGGTGGGGGCTACTACTGCTCGGACAGCCATGTCTTGAGGTGTCTCCTGAAGGTAAGTAGGTCCTGTGTCTGTCTCAGGTGGGTGGGAAGAGTGTTCCACAACTTGGCGGCGAGGTGAGAAAACGATCTGCCACTGGTGGTTGTTCTGTGGATGCGTGAGACGGTGGCGATGGCAAGGTTGGCGGAGCGAAGGTGTTGGTTCGGGGTGTAGAAGGAGAGTCGTCTGTTGAGGTATTCTGGTCCGGTGTTGTGCAGTGCCTTGTGAGCGTGGGTGAGGAGTTTTAACGTGATTCACTTGTTGAAGGGGAGCCAGTGTAGGTCTCTCAGGTGGGCTGTGATGTGGCAGTGATGGGGGATGTCCAGGATGAGGCGTGCAGAGGCGTTCTGTATGAGTTGCAGTCTTTTCTGGAGCTTGGCCATGGTTCCTGCGTAGAGGGCATTGCCGTAGTCCTGTTTGCTGCTTACGAGGACTTGGGTGACCGTCCTTCTGGTTTCAGTGGGGATCCAGTTGTAGATCTTCAGAAACATGGGGAGGGTGTTGAAGCAGGAGGAAAAGATGGCATTGACTTGTTGGGTCGTTGATAGTGATGAGTCCAGGATGAATCCCAGGTTGCGTGTGTGGTCGGTGGGTGTCGGTGCAGTTCCCAGTGTGGAGGGCCACCAGGAGTCATCCCATGCGGAGGGGCGGAGCCGAAGATGAGGACTTCAGTTTTGCTGGAATTCAGTTTCAGGCAGCTGTTCTTCATCCATTCGGCGATGGCATTCATTCCTTCGTGGAGGTTGGTTTTGGTGATGGTGGGGTCCATGGTGAGGGAGAGGATCAGCTGTGTGTCATCGATGAGACGATGTTGAGGTTGTGAGATGGGCGATGTTTGCAAGTGGAGCCATGTAGACGTTGAAGAGGGTCGGACTGAGAGACGATCCCTGGGGTACGCCGTAGATGTTTTTGGTGGCTTCAGAGCGGCATGGAGGGAGGCGGACTCTCTGAGTTCTGCCGATGAGGAAGGAGGTGATCCAGTCCAGGGCTCTGTTGCGTATCCCTGCGTCGTTGCTGCGTGTGCGTAGGGTGTGGTGGCAGACGGTGTCAAATGCGGCTGAGAGGTCCAGGAGGATGAGGGCTGCAGTTTTGCTGCTGTCAAGTATGGTCCTGATTTCGTCAGTGGCGGCGATGAGGGCGGTTTCCATGCTGTAGTTGCTGTGGAATCCGGATTGGGATGGGTTCAGAGTGTCGTTCTCCTCGAGAAAACAGGTCAGTTGTTTGTTGACAATTTTCTCTATGACTCTAGTACTCATTAATGCTACACCGCTGGCCATGACTGAATGTGCCATTGAATTACTGAGTAAAATAATGAGCATGCCAGAGAAGTGATTAGAGATAATGTTATGAAGGGGGGAAGAAGGTGTTAAGATAGACAGGCGAAGGAGTGACTGAAAAGGGCAATGACAGATTAAGAAGTGAGGGAGCGATCTAAAAATTACATCAATAAGCATACGTTTACGAGTAGAGGGTAGAAGAACAGAAGAGTGAGAAACAGATGAAGAGCAGGAGTCAGGAAGATGTAGAAGGAGAACTGAATGGAGATGAAGATTACACTACAGAATAATTAAAGAGTAAATTCGATATTCAGAGGGTGAGAAACATGTTTAGAGAGGCCGGAGAAAGGGATAATGGTGAGGGAAACTTGGAGGAACAGAACCAGAAAGGTACAAAGGATATGACTGAGGAAATTTAATAAAAAGCCAAAGGGGATTCCAGTCAGGGTCTAATTTAGAGAAAAATGTTCCTTGCACATTTCAACTTGGTGCAATACACCAATGAACAGGTGTGCACTCTAAACAGGGGCATACCGTCCAAATGGACAATGGTGAAGGCAGTCACCTTGAAATAGGCCCACTCGACAGCAACTGCAGGCTGATTCACTGAGAGACAAATCAGCAGGTTTGTCGACCAAAGAGACAAGAAATACATATGTAGCCCGTTTGAGCACTATAATTTTAGTGTCTGCATAGGAGTGACTGTTTCACCAGGTGTAAAGCAAATACGCTACCTTGTGGTCCAGTGCTATTTCGTCTAGACAGCATAAACTGCAGCGTACTGGTTAGGAGTTTCATTTCAACGGTGTTTGACTGTTGATGTGTCTGTATGGCAGATGCAAAATGTCCCGATGCCTGCGAGAGCCGAAGAACCTGTGATGTCATCATGGGAAGTTGGAGCTGGAGTTGAGGTGAAGGTGTGAGTGAGCCAGTTAAGAAGCGAAAAGTGGAGATAGGTGGGTAGGCTGAGGGCACCAAGTGCTAGGTTGATGCAGGAATCCTTTATCAAAGCCTTTGCACAGGTACCTCCTGAGGTAGCCCATATTTTGAGAACTACTCAGGGCCTCCTGGAGGCTTGTTTAGGAAGAAACCTCAGGTTTTTGAGGCCATCTATGGGGTTCAGTGAACCAACTTCCTCTGATCACTAAATTTGCTGCTGGATGAAAGGTGAGCCTGGGATATTTAAAGTCTTGGATGAACTACCAGAATTCCACAGTTTGAGCAGAATTGAGATAATGGCGCCTGTCCCTTGTTTGCCTCTTAAGTTAAGTGGCTGGTCAAGTGGGACTGAGAGATGGTTATGTCTGAAAGTGACAAAAGCCACAGGCTATGAAATGCCCCTTTTACAGGTAAATCCTCTGTCAGAATAGGAAAGAACACAGGGCATGGAGACACTGCAGAGCCAATCTGTTGGACACAGTAACAGAAAATGATCACCATTTGAGGGAACATGTTTAGAGTCAAATCCTGAAACTCATGAAAACTATTGTATGTGAATCACTGAGGAATGAATCCTGTTATTTGGTTACCTATCCCCCTAAATTGTTGCCATTATATTACTTGTGTGATGTGGCAGCTGGGAGGCTAGATCGCACAAGGTTACTGCTAGTATCAAAATAATGATCAGGTAAATACTGTAGAATTGGGTGAAGCAGAGTTTTGACTTGTGCATTTCAGTTGCCAGATAAAGTTAAATAAACATATATTTGTATTACACCTAAAAGAATCTGTCTTATGGAGTGTTAAAAAGTTAAGGCCAACTTACAACCAGGCACATTTTTGAGAGGGTGACACAAATACTCCTCTTAAGAAACACTCATCACCAAAGTGTAAAAGGGGTCATAGGCTCTATATAGGTAGCGCTGCTATAGTGCCTAGATTCATTCACAGGGAGACCAAGGCAGGTGACGCACATGCATCAGTGGCAAGTGAAATATCACAGTCCTCTCTGCTTAGTTAAATGTGACCAAACCTAATTAGAACTTGTTTTTCTCAGATAAAAAATAGTGTGGGATTTCAATGGCCACTTCTGCGGACGTAGCTAATGGATATGAAGAGTGCTTCATAAGGGGATGTGTTGATATGCAAATTATGATTGAAGCACTTCAACTCTCTCTCCAAACAGCCGAGTGCTAACGTTGCAATTTTTTTGAGATTTCTAGTTGTAGGTCTCGGTCCGTATTGGGAAGGATAAGCAGCAAATGACAGTGTATGCCATTAAAAAAAAAAATATATATATATATATATATATATATATATATATATATATATATATATATATATATATATATATATCAAGGGTTTTTAGAACAATGTATACTATGCCTATCCCTAAATGACCGCAGAACTTAGTATATCTAGCGGAGGATGGGAAAACAATGATACTTTAGGGGTTTTGCTTTCTCAATTGTTCATTATTTTCAACACAGACATATTTAAAAAAACCTGTGATCTTGAAAATGTTCTTCCACATTTACTGTGATTTACAGATCTGGCTGTGTTTTGGAAGACTAACCCTTCATTACAAGTGGCCGGGTGTACTATGTTTTATCTACCCTTTGTCCTCAGTATTACCATTAGCGGTAATTCAAGGGGGAACTAATAGGTATTACGGGGTTTGGGGGACTAACATTTGAAACTTAATGTGCAGATTGTTGCCCTTATTCACGTGTAAGTTGCCCCGAATCTTTGCTTGCAGAAGGTGAAATCTCCATGTGAAGTAGCCCCTGCATGCGGTGTTGCTGCATGCCTTGTAATGTTTGCTGATGAGGTCGTAGGAAGTCCCATTCAGATCTCATTGCAATGAATGTATTTTTGCTGGATTTGTAATCAACTAATATTATGTTTGTAAGATTGCTATACTACTTCAATTATACTATTACTGCTACTACTACAACAATAACAGCACCACATTTTAGCTGCTATGTGGTAATATGAAGATCTAGATCTGAATGTCATGGGTTCAAATCTACGCAAGGCAGACTCAGCCGTCCATTCTTTCCCAGGTCTGTATACTGAGTACCATAATTTGACTAATAGTAACATCTCACAAAACTCAGAAACGACAATAGTGTTGTAGAACACTCTATTTAAAAACAAGATGCTTTATTATAGAACAAGTTACTTTATCAGGTCTGTTCTGTATTATTCAGTGGAGGTGCTGTAGAGGCTGAACTATAAATATCTTGATGTGCGTGAAAACAACAAGGTGATGGATGGAATGCTTGAATTAATCTCAGCTACTGGTAATCGTTAGGCCACATTCCACTCCATCATATTTCGCCCACCATGCTACCTCTGCTTGGACCCAGCTATATGCAAATCTGTCTTAACCCTGTTCCTCATTGGAATCGGCCCATCTAAACTGCTAGAGTAGGTCCTCCCTGACCTGGAGCACAAGCAACCCAGGACCAGTTTCACCCTTCTTATGGGCTCTTCAGCCAGGCATAGGTTGGTTCCAGTGGCACGGTGTGCCTGGGACCCAGGTCTAGGCATGCCAGGTGAATTGAGGATGTCAAATGCAAAAATAACAAGGTGATGGATGGACTGCTTGAATTAATCTCAGCAGCTGGTAATCACTTGGATGTTGTTTGAAATTGAGTCTCTAGTTGGCAGAGGTATACACACCTTTCCAAGTAGGGACCACAATCATAGTCAGGGTAAGTCACAACACAACCTAAATCATTCTGTGCTCATCCTCTGGTAGCTTGGCACAGAGCAGGCAGGCTTAACTTAGAAGGCAATGTGTAAAGTATTCGTGCAATAACACATACAGTAACACAGTGAAAACACCACAAAGATACACCTCAGAGGTTTAGAAAAATAGATAATATTTATCTGAATAAAATATGATCAATATGACAACAATCCAATGTACACAAGCAAAGTTATGAATCTTTAAAGATTAAATCCCACTTAAACACTTAGATACACAATAGCTCCAACTGGGGCTATCACGGCTTCGTTGACTGAGCCGTTTCCAAGAATCCAACACCACAGGTGCTGGTCACAGAGTCGCACGGACCCCCAGGCACAGAACCTTTGAAAACAAAGAAACAAAGACGTCACACGGAATTTTAGAGGTGTTGCCTTGCTGGAGCCGGTGCAGCATCAGTCCCTTACTGCATCCGGGGAGGTGAGGTGTCTGTTTCTCAATGCGAGGCAGTTGAGGCGAGGTGTTGTTCCATCAGGTTGCAGGGGAGTGGGTGCGGCCTCGGTGGCGAGGAGTCAATTCCTTGTGACTCGGCGGGGTCGATGGATTCAGAAGGTCAAGATGTGATGTGGTGACTTTGCAGTGTCACGATCACACTGCGGGACATCAACGGTGTCGTGGACATCAGACTTGCGTTGCGGGTCGCGTCGTTGCATGCAGCAAGGACCATGGAGCAGGCAGTGGTGCGCCCTCTGGCAGCTGCAGCAGTTCTGGAGTCGCTGAAGTCGGTGCTGGAGTTGCTGAAGTCAGTGAACTAGCTAGAATCTAGTAGATGAAGTCTTTGTTGGCCCTGAGAATTCAGAAGAGGAGGCAAGCTCAATTTAAGCCCTTGGAAAGCACTTTTGGGGAAGGCAGAGACCTTCCAGCAGAGTCAGAGGCAGCAAGCAGCAGGAAAACAAGCAGGACAGCAGTCCTTCTCAGTAAAGCAGTCCAGATGATTCCTTTGCGCAGCTAGTGAGTTCTTCTGACAGAGTGCAGGTGTAGATCCAGAAGTGTCTGATTTGGTGGGGTCACAGACCCAGTTTATATACCCCAAAATGCCTTTGAAGTGGGGGAAACTTCAAACAGTGGTTTTGAAGTGCACAAGTTCCCCTTTCAGCCCAGACTGCCAGGATCTCTGTGGGGGGGGTTATCAGTACTTTGTGCGATGGTACGCCACTGGCCTTTGAAATGTAAGAAAGAGCCCCTCCACCCTTCATGCCCAGGAAGACCTTTTCAGTATGCAGATGAATGTAGATCTGACTGAGTGTCCTGTGTTTATGGCTGCCTGGGTAGAATGAACAAGGAGAGCTGTCAATAAGCACAGACCAGATGTGGATTGGAGACAGGCTGTAAGGCAAAGATGGCAGTAGGTGCAGAGAATGCCCACCTTCTAAAAGTGGCATTTCTAAAATAGTAATATTAAATTCAACTACACCAGTAAGCAGGATTTTCTATTAGCATTCTAGCCATAGTAAGCATGACATGGCTACTCCTTTCAGATCAGAATCTACCACTTAAAAGTATATGAGGATAGTTCTAATGTCAGTCTATGAGAAGAGCAGGCCTCACAGTACTGGAAAATGCATTTTTTAGTTTTTCAGTTTTTCACTACCTGGACATGTAAAACACATAAGTGCATGCCCTGCCTTTTACTTTCATAGCACCATCCATACCCAATGGGTTACCTAGGGATCACCTAAGGAGTGACTTATATGTAGAAAAGAGGTAATTTAAGTCTTGGCAAGTAGTTTTGAATGGCAAGTCGAAATGGCAGTGAAACTACACACATAAGCCTTGCAATGGCAAGTCTGAGCCCTGGTTAATGGGCTACTTATGTGGGGGGCAAATCAGTCCTGCAGGTCCACTAGCAGCATTTAATTTACAGGCCCTGGTCACAAGTAGTGCACTCTACTAGGAACTTATAAGTAAATTAAATATGCCAATTGGATAGGAACCAATGTTACCATGTTTAGGGACGAGAGCACATGCACTTTAGCACTGGTCAGCAGTGGTAAAGTGCATAGAGTCCTGAAACCAGCAAAAACAGGGTCAGAAAGATGGAGGGAGGCAGGAAAAAAGTTGGGGAATGACCACCCTAAGGCTGTCAGGTCTAAGAGATGGCATCCCACTATATCATTTTTCACCCATCATGCCACCTCAGTTTGGACCCAGCAATGTGCATATTAGTTTTGACCCTGTTCCTCATTAGATCTGTCCATCCTAAACTGCCAGCCCAGGCCCTCCATGAACCTGAACACTAGCAACCTAGGATGAGTTTTGCCGTTGTTATGGGCCCTTCAGGCAGATATACGTTGATTTCAGTGGCACAGCGAGCCCAGAACTCACGTCTGGACATACCCATTGCACTTAGGGCATCAAATGCAAAAACAACATGGAGATGGATGGACTGCTTGAATTAATTTCAGTCACTGGCAATCATTTGGGGTTGCATCCCAATTCATCCTTTTTCACCCACCATGATACCTCAGTTTGGACCCACCCATATACAAATCAGTCTTGACCCTGTTCATTATGGGAACAGTCCAGCCTGAACTGACAGGCCAGGTCCTTCCTGAATTGGAGCACAAGCAACCCAGGATCGGTTCCTCCCTTGCTGTGGGCTCTTCAGGCGAGTACAGAGTTTAGCTTGGTTCCAGTGGCACAGTGAGCTCAATGGGATGGGAATAGTGTTTGCTAGTGGCTAAGATTAATTCAAGCACTCCATCCATCACCTTGTTGTTTGAGTTAGTAGGAAATCATTCCATAGGCATTTCTTGTGCCTTACACTGTACTGCTCCACTTGGCTCGCTATAGAGGACGTTATCAGACAGTATGCACTCTGTGTGGAAAAAGTTTAAATAAATAGTTGTGAGACAGCTCGTGGCCCTCTTTGGACTACAGAGACAGTGTAAATGCTTCATTATTATGGCCACACATATGTGCATCAGCCAGGCTTCTGATCGTACTTCTACATTGACAATGAGCATTCAGGGCCCACACGTGTGTAAGAGCCTCTAAACCATCAACAATTTCATCAGTAGAGGTGAGTGGGCACACTCTAACTTTCACAACACTGCTAACACTACTTTCCAAATCAACACTGCTCCATCAATGCCTGCATGCTTTGGTGTCACCTCAGAGGGCTTGCAGTGGAATCCAGAGTTCTCCAGGTACTCTCAAGCATCTCATATGGCTGATGGGATGAATTCCGGCCTGCTCCTTCAGGGATCAGCTGACCAGTCTGTCTGATGAAACGAAGCACCACAGCACCTACTGGTGAACATCAAGAGACACTGCACTCATTTGGTCAGCTGGTGAGCCCATGGGAAGGTGACTTAACAAAACCTGCAACACAAAAGTATCCTGTCCACATAGAAGGCTGCAGCAGTGGACTTGCCAATTACTCCTGCGAGGGGAACCAGGAGTCCAATGTCCTGCCACACCTAGTGACTGTATGAAATATGCAAAAAAGAAGGATTTTAGTAGGGAAAATACACACATTGTTACATCAGTGAGTACATTAATTTGTCACTGGTTATATGAAAAAATCATTTATAAGAACTTATTTATTATAAATCATCAACAATCACACAATATCCTGTTTTTAGTGCATCTGGCACCTGAAATCTAAAAGCATTCTAAGTACTTCAAATAGATATATCACATACACCAACAAGTCAGAAAGACAAACCACTCAGTCATACAGGAAAAACCAAGGTTGGTTGTGCCAGACCCTCAGCTGAAAGTACAGTTAAATACAATCTAACTCCCATCTTCTGATTCATTTAGCTTAAAGTGGCTGCGGCCCTTAATTTATGAAACCAGTCCATGAAAGAGGTAGACAAAATGAAGAACACATTAAGAGGACACTTCCGTCCATTTCTTTTTTGTAGATGTGATTCCCAAACTTAATGAAATGGCCTTTTAATTTTCAACAACTCTTCCATAAGTAGTGTTGACGCGTTTTGGCCCTTGTTAAATACGGGCCACCTCAGGACCATGGAATAAAGAAGTACATGATGGACAAACTATATATATACATACACATATAGTTGAAATACCATAAAACTGTGCATCAAGAAATTTAGCACCTTGTGACCAAATAATATCTCAGGTGCTCAAAAGACCCAGACCACGTGAGCCAACAATCAGATTAAGACAGAGATTCATAAAAACCAGCAAAAATACAGGAAGCCTTTCAAATGCCATTTGCACCTCAGCGGAGTGTCAAAAAATAGGTTTACCGGTAGCGCTGTCCCACATGTATCAAATCCTAATAGGGGTGCGAAAATGACTAAGGGCCAAATTTGAGGTAAATTTTGTGAGAAGTGCCCTTTGAATGTTTGAATGTTGATTGCTAAGTGACAAGAAACATGTGGAGGCTGATTTCGCCTCCTTGTGCCACATTAACATCATTTTATTGATGCTAATGTGGCCCAACGAGGCCAAAATCAACGCGCAGTTTACAAAGTGGTGCAATGCATGCATTCCGCCACTTTGTAACCCTTTGCGCTACATTATGCCTGCGCCAGGCATAATGTGTGCAAGGGGACGTTCCCCTGTCAGTGGGCCTCAATGGGCTTTGCAGGATTAGGGTCAACATTTTTGATGCTAATCCTGCCAAGCTCAGAACTAGCGTCAAAATATTTGATGTTAGTTCCCCAACTACCGTCATGGTGCACCGAATCATAGATACGGCACACACATGGTGGCATTGGTGGGGGCAAGAAGCAGCACCACTTTTCTTAAATCAGGGCCATGGTTTCTTGTCACTTAGCAAGCATTGTTTAACTATACGTGTAAATATATTGTTTGTCCATTAGGTACTTCTTTCATCTACGATCCCGAGGAGGCTGAAACGCGTAGACGCTACTTATGGAGGAGTTGTTGAAAATTAAAAGGCCATTTAATTAAGTTTGAGAATCACATCTTTAAAAAAGAAGTGGACGGAAGTGTCCTATTGATGTGTTCTCTATTTTGACTACGTCTTTCATGGACTGGTTTCATAAAGTAAGGGCCGCAGCCACTTTAAGCTGAATGAATCAGACGATGGGAGTTAGACTGTATTGAACTGTACTTTCAGCCGGGGGTCTGGCATAACATTGTTTCTTCCTGTATGACTTAGTGATGTATCTTAGTGATTTGTTAATGTATGCTATATGTCTTTTTGAAGTACCTATAATGCTTTTAGATTTCAGGTGCCAGATGCTCCAAATAACAGGGTATTGTGCGATATTTGATGATTTATAATAAATAGGTTCAAATAAATTATTTTTAATTTTTTTCCAGTGAAAATGTACTCACTGTTGTACTAATGTGTGTATTTTTCCCTACTATAATCCTTCTTTTGTGCATATCAGTCACTGGGAGTGGCAGGGCATATTTCATTTTTTTTTACCAGTTATAGTGGGGTCAGTAGGGCATGCCCCAGTTGATGATACTCCCAGCAGCTCACAGTGTCTAGTGCAAATCCCAGGGATGTGTTTTCAAAACACAACTAAACACTAGGAAGCCAGATAGTGATGTTCTCACTTTGCATATATTGGCAAGATAGTTAGAATATTACGGGTTATCCACACTAGGCAAATGGCCCGCACCAGGTCCACAGGGGCTGACAGCAACAAACTGCAGATGGATACCCTGAGATGACCATGTGTGCCAGCACACTCACTTGGTGGGACGCTAGCTCAGGGGTCTTCAAACTGGGGAGCCCCCCCCACCCCCCAGGAGGCCTTAAGTAATCCAGGTAGGGGGGGTGCCATGCTCTTGCCAATAGAAGCCTTATGTTGATAACCAGGCTTTGTTTTAAGCTGGAATAAAGGAGCAGCAGTAAACCACTCTGTAATGGGTCATCACTAACATGTTTTGTCATTTATATCTAAGCTGGAAGAATGTGTCAAAAGGGAAGTGACTCCAAATACTATTCAAAACCCCCACCCACATTTCTAATATTCACACTGTCAGTACCTTTAAATGTTAATAAGGCCTGCCTGACCAGAATAGTATGTTTCGCATCATGTATTGATTGCATTTTAACTGCAATGTTCAAATAGTTTACACATTTTTAAACATTGCCAATTTAATAGAATAATTGGGAAAAATGTGTACAGTGACCCTGATATTTCTTTTCCACTAGGGGGTGGCATTACAATTAAAATGTTTGAAGACCACTGCTCTAGCTCCATTCAGCAAACTGGTAAACCCTGCCACAGCAACCCCTAGATTGAAAACATGGCTCAGCAGGCTAAACATCTGTGTTTGAGCTAAGCATCAAGCAGATAACACTCTGAAGAGGTCCCTTCTGCAACACTGCTTGGGGGAAGAGGTTTTATTTAAATTAATAGAAAATGTCCCTGACACCAGAAGCGACAAAAACTATGATGCAGCATTTGCAGATGCCAATGCTCATTTTGACCTGCAAATAATAAACTCAGACTGTGAGAGATTGAAAATATGGCAAGCAAAGCAGAAAGAGGGACATACAAATTGAATGTTTATGAGCGCGGTTGCATAAAATGGCCAGCATGTGTACCCACAATGATCCAAAAACGAAGGATGGAGCCCGATCAAGCAATGATGCATGAAGCTAGGGACTATACTGGTGCTCGCTCAGTCATGCAAATTATCCAACAGCAGAGCCGAACAAATGGAGGTAGCACGCGCGAGGAAGTCTATGAAAGAAAACACATCTTGTCCACCAAAGATCAAGAAAACATTGCAGCAGCAGTTGAAAAAAAAAGTTTGGCAAAGGAATATAAATACAGCGCACCGCACCACACACCTGTTCAAATTGTGGGTCAGAGTCACATTAAGCATCGTATTGCTCGGCACAAGGGAAGACCTGTTCGAAGTGCACCAAATGAAACCACTTTGTTTGAATTTGCAGGAGCTGGGGGCGAGACTCAAGAATCCACAGAATAAATGCTACTATTTACCAGGCAAGAACAGTTATAGACCATGACGATCACCAAACACAAACACACAAAGATAATATGGGCAAATATGAATCGGGAGAGGATGAATACGACATCTTACTGATATCCTGTGCCTGCAAAGAGGGGGCTCGAGACAACCTCGATCCAGATGTGAAATAGGAGTGGGTTCAAGACAACCTCAATGCAGATGCGAAATAGAATTGGTAGGCATACTCATCAGCACACTCATTGACACTGTGGCGTTGGTGAATGTCAAAACTTCAAAAACTATAAATAATTTCAAACCCTGACATATTATGCCCCACAAAGACAAAGATCTATACTTATGCAGGCACTTCACCACTGCCCTTAGCAGGCACTTTTGAAAACTTAGTACGACACAAGTCATGTGAGCTTCTTGTGAAATTCTATACTACCACCTAACAGGATAGAACCCTGCTGAGCTTACACATAGCAGAAGACCTGTGATTGGTCTTCTTTGAGTGTCAAATCCATGAAGGCCAGACAGACAGCATTCTCAGAGCCCTTGAACACCTATTCCATGGGCTCAGGTGTCTAGGGTACCAAGCTGTCTAACTGCATATAAATACAACAATACAGCCAATAGCACACATGTTGTTTCGCCTCCATCACTGAGTGGAACAAGAGTTGGAGCGTTTAGAAGCCATTGATTTAATTGAGAAAGCCTCTGACATAGCACAGAGGATATTTCCATTGTTGTTGGTCCCAAACCAAAACAGCCCAGACCATTATGCTTACATGTAGACATGAGGCTACCCAATTCTGCAATCAAACATGAACGCCGTATCACGACAACTATGGATGATTTGTTTGCAAATTTCACAGGAGCCCAATGATGGTTGTCAAAGTTGAGCACAGGTTATCATCTACCAGTTGACCCAGGCAGCTGGCACATCACTATGTTCCCTACTGACTCTGAAGATACAAAGGATTGTATCACCATCATCTCAAAGGCAGTGGAAGTCTTTCATAACACAGTGACAGAACTGGATGGTGTGATAAACATAAGTGACTACATATTGATGTACTCCAAAACCACTGAAGATCACCATTGACATGAGAGAACCAAGTTCTATCATCTCTTAGAGTACAGCACCATGCTACTCTGGGAGGAGTGCAAGGTCTTTGAGAACTACATACAATTCGTCTGCTACACCTTATCAAAATACCGAGTGAAGATAGACCAGAAGGCATCACAAGACATCAAGAATTCTCCTGCCCCTTAGTGAAACATTGAAGTCAGGAGCTTCCTCGGCATAGCTAATTACTGCTACTCATTTCTATCATACCTTGCTACACTCACCAAGCCCTCACAAAGGTGCATTCAAACTGTAAATAGGAAAGTCCTGTGGGCAAGTCTTCCATAAAATCAAAGGCCTGCTGCTCCATGAAAAGATTATGGCCTACCTTAACCCAACAAAAACGACTGAACTGATTGTAGACACCAGGCCAGTAGGACTAAGAGTGGTTCTAGTACAAAAACAAGGAGAAGATCAGTGGGCACCTGTAGCATTTGTGAGTAAAGCATTGATTGATGTAGAAACTGCTGCACAATGAAAAAGAAGCAATCACAAGAAGGTGGGGATATTTACACGTTCACCTATACTTATATGGTAGGAACTTCAAAGTTATCACAGACCATAAGTTACTAATAAATCTGTTCCAAGGCACAACACCCACCACTCAGAATTGAGAAGTGGGTAATGCAATTGCAACAATATGATCTGCAGATGAAGTACCATGCTAGCATTCATGACCCTGCTGATTTTCTAAGAAGACATGTGAGGCAAGAACAAAAAGCATCCACACACTATAAAGGAACACTCAAAGATGAATATCTGTGCAAACACCCTCAAAGCCCTTGGTAATCTAGGAAATTGGTTAGGAACCCAAACAGAATAGTTCTTGAAAACATGAAGGCGACATTACACACCTGGAAGACATTTTTCAGTCAGCTGAAGACGTTTGACAACCCATCTCAAGAAATCCAGGGCCAGCTATGGGGAGCCCAAGATGAGCTAAGCACCACCAAGGATGGTTTGGTCCTCTGCGACCATCAAATAGTGATATTCAGAACAATGCAGGGTATTGTGGTGGTGTAGGAAGTTGGTTCTGTATGTGCTATTTCAAAGTAAGGAATAGCATGCACAGAGTCCAAGGGTTCCCCTTAGAGGTAAAATAGTGGTAAAAATAGATAATACTAATGCTCTATTTTGTGGTAGTGTGGTCGAGCAGTAGGCTTATCCAAGGAGTAGTGTTAAGCATTTGTTGTACATACACATAGACAATAAATGAGGTACACACACTCAGAGACAAATCCAGCCAATAGGTTTTGTTATAGAAAAATATCTTTTCTTAGTTTATTTTAAGAACCACAGGTTCAAATTCTACATGTAATATCTCATTCGAAAGGTATTGCAGGTAAGTACTTTAGGAACTTTAAATCATAAAAATTGCATGTATACTTTTCAAGTTATTGACAAATAGCTGTTTTAAAAGTGGACACTTAGTGCAATTTTCACAGTTCCTGGGGGAGGTAAGTTTTTGTTAGTTTTACCAGGTAAGTAAGACACTTACAGGGTTCAGTTCTTGGTCCAAGGTAGCCCACCGTTGGGGGTTCAGAGCAACCCCAAAGTCACCACACCAGCAGCTCAGGGCCGGTCAGGTGCAGAGTTCAAAGTGGTGCCCAAAACACATAGGCTAGAATGGAGAGAAGGGGGTGCCCCGGTTCCGGTCTGCTTGCAGGTAAGTACCCGCGTCTTCGGAGGGCAGACCAGGGGGGTTTTGTAGGGCACCGGGGGGGACACAAGCCCACACAGAAATTTCACCCTCAGCAGCGCGGGGGCGGCCGGGTGCAGTGTAGAAACAGGCGTCGGGTTCGCAATGTTAGTCAATGAGAGATCTCGGGATCTCTTCAGCGCTGCAGGCAGGCAAGGGGGGGATTCCTCGGGGAAACCTCCACTTGGGCAAGGGAGAGAGACTCCTGGGGGTCACTTCTCCAGTGAAAGTCCGGTCCTTTAGGTCCTGGGGGCTGCGGGTGCAGGGTCTCTCCCAGGCGTCGGGACTTTAGGTTCAAAGAGTCGCGGTCAGGGGAAGCCTCGGGATTCCCTCTGCAGGCGGCGCTGTGGGGGCTCAGGGGGGACAGGTTTTGGTACTCACAGTATCAGAGTAGTCCTGGGGTCCCTCCTGAGGTGTTGGATCGCCACCAGCCGAGTCGGGGTCGCCGGGTGCAGTGTTGCAAGTCTCACGCTTCTTGCGGGGAGCTTGCAGGGATCTTTAAAGCTGCTGGAAACAAAGTTGCAGCTTTTCTTGGAGCAGGTCCGCTGTCCTCGGGAGTTTCTTGTCTTTTCGAAGCAGGGGAAGTCCTCAGAGGATGTCGAGGTCGCTGGTCCCTTTGGAAGGCGTCGCTGGAGCAGGATCTTTGGAAGGCAGGAGACAGGCCGGTGAGTTTCTGGAGCCAAGGCAGTTGTCGTCTTCTGGTCTTCCGCTGCAGGGGTTTTCAGCTAGGCAGTCCTTCTTCTTGTAGTTGCAGGAATCTAATTTTCTAGGGTTCAGGGTAGCCCTTAAATACTAAATTTAAGGGTGTGTTTAGGTCTGGGGGGTTAGTAGCCAATGGCTACTAGCCCTGAGGGTGGGTACACCCTCTTTGTGCCTCCTCCCAAGGGGAGGGGGTCACAATCCTAACCCTATTGGGGGAATCCTCCATCTGCAAGATGGAGGATTTCTAAAAGTCAGAGTCACCTCAGCTCAGGACACCTTAGGGGCTGTCCTGACTGGCCAGTGACTCCTCCTTGTTTTTCTCATTATCTTCTCCGGCCTTGCCGCCAAAAGTGGGGCCTGGCCGGAGGGGGCGGGCAACTCCACTAGCTGGAGTGTCCTGCTGGGTTGGCACAAAGGAGGTGAGCCTTTGAGGCTCACCGCCAGGTGTGACAATTCCTGCCTGGGAGAGGTGTTAGCATCTCCACCCAGTGCAGGCTTTGTTACTGGCCTCAGAGTGACAAAGGCACTCTCCCCATGGGGCCAGCAACATGTCTCGGTTTGTGGCAGGCTGCTAAAACTAGTCAGCCTACACAGATAGTCGGTTAAGTTTCAGGGGGCACCTCTAAGGTGCCCTCTGTGGTGTATTTTACAATAAAATGTACACTGGCATCAGTGTGCATTTATTGTGCTGAGAAGTTTGATACCAAACTTCCCAGTTTTCAGTGTAGCCATTATGGTGCTGTGGAGTTCGTGTTTGACAGACTCCCAGACCATATACTCTTATGGCTACCCTGCACTTACAATGTCTAAGGTTTTGTTTAGACACTGTAGGGGTACCATGCTCATGCACTGGTACCCTCACCTATGGTATAGTGCACCCTGCCTTAGGGCTGTAAGGCCTGCTAGAGGGGTGGCTTACCTATACTGCATAGGCAGTGAGAGGCTGGCATGGCACCCTGAGGGGAGTGCCATGTCGACTTACTCGTTTTGTCCTCACTAGCACACACAAGCTGGCAAGCAGTGTGTCTGTGCTGAGTGAGAGGTCTCCAGGGTGGCATAAGACATGCTGCAGCCCTTAGAGACCTTCCTTGGCATCAGGGCCCTTGGTACTAGAAGTACCAGTTACAAGGGACTTATCTGGATGCCAGGGTCTGCCAATTGTGGATACAAAAGTACAGGTTAGGGAAAGAACACTGGTGCTGGGGCCTGGTTAGCAGGCCTCAGCACACTTTCAATTGTAAACATAGCATCAGCAAAGGCAAAAAGTCAGGGGGCAACCATGCCAAGGAGGCATTTCCTTACACAACCCCCCCCCC
The DNA here is from genome assembly GCF_031143425.1 of Pleurodeles waltl. NCBI lineage: Eukaryota > Metazoa > Chordata > Amphibia > Caudata > Salamandridae > Pleurodeles > Pleurodeles waltl. The sequence continues at coordinate 116,730,415 of NC_090446.1, read as the reverse complement.
CAAACGAAAGAGGATGAGACTAACCTTTCCCAAGAGAGTCTTCATTTTCTAAGTGGAAGAACCTGGAAAGGCCATCTGCATTGGCATGGGCAGTCCCAGGTCTGTGTTCCACTATAAAGTCCATTCCCTGTAGGGAGATGGACCACCTCAACAGTTTAGGATTTTCACCTTTCATTTGCATCAGCCATTTGAGAGGTCTGTGGTCAGTTTGAACTAGGAAGTGAGTCCCAAAGAGGTATGGTCTCAGCTTCTTCAGGGACCAAACCACAGCAAAGGCCTCCCTCTCAATGGCACTCCAACGCTGCTCCCTGGGGAGTAACCTCCTGCTAATGAAAGCAACAGGCTGGTCAAGGCCATCATCATTTGTTTGGGACAAAACTGCCCCTATCCCATGTTCAGAGGCATCAGTCTGCACAATGAACTGCTTAGAATAATCTGGAGCTTTTAGAACTGGTGCTGAGCACATTGCCTGTTTCAGGGTGTCAAAGGCCTGTTGGCATTCCACAGTCCAGTTCACTTTCTTGGGCATTTTCTTGGAGGTGAGTTCAGTGAGGGCTGTCACAATGGATCCATATCCCTTCACAAACCTCCTGTAATACCCAGTCAAGCCAAGGAATGCCCTGACTTGAGTCTGGGTTTTTGGAGCTACCCAGTCCAGAATAGTCTGGATCTTGGGTTGGAGTGGCTGAACTTGGCCTCCACCTACAAGGTGTCCCAAGTAAACCACAGTTCCCTGCCCTATCTGGCATTTGGATGCCTTGATAGAGAGGCCTGCAGATTGCAGAGCCTTCAAAACCTTCCTCAGGTGGACCAGGTGATCCTGCCAGGTGGAGCTAAAGACAGCAATATCATCAAGATAAGCTGTGCTAAAGGACTCCAAGCCAGCAAGGACTTGATTCACCAACCTTTGGAAGGTGGCAGGGGCATTCTTTAAACCAAAGGGCATAACAGTAAACTGATAATGCCCATCAGGTGTGGAGAATGCTGTTTTCTCTTTTGCTCCAGGTGCCATTTTTATTTGCCAGTACCCTGCTGTCAAGTCAAAGGTACTTAAGAATTTGGCAGCACCTAATTTGTCTATGAGCTCATCAGCTCTTGGAATTGGATGAGCATCTGTCTTGGTGACAGAATTGAGCCCTCTGTAGTCCACACAAAACCTCATCTCTTTCTTTCCATCTTTGGTGTGAGGTTTGGGGACTAAGACCACTGGGCTAGCCCAGGGGCTGTCAGAGCGCTCAATCACTCCCAATTCCAGCATCTTGTGGACTTCCACCTTGATGCTTTCCTTAACATGGTCAGACTGTCTAAAGATTTTGTTCTTGACAGGCATGCTGTCTCCTGTGTCCACATCATGGGTACACAGGTGTGTCTGACCAGGGGTTAAGGAGAAGAGTTCAGGAAACTGTTGTAGGACTCTCCTACAATCAGCTTGCTGTTGGCCAGAGAGGGTGTCTGAGTAGATCACTCCATCTACTGTGCCATCTTTTGGGTCTGATGACAGAAGATCAGGGAGAGGTTCACTCTCTGCCTCCTGATCCTCATCTGTTACCATCAACAGATTTACATCAGCCCTGTCATGGAAGAGCTTAAGGCGGTTCACATGGATCACCCTCTTGGGGCTCCTGCTTGTGCCCAGGTCCACCAGGTAGGTGACCTGACTCTTCCTTTCTAGTACTGGGTAAGGGCCACTCCATTTGTCCTGGAGTGCCCTGGGAGCCACAGGCTCCAGAACCCAGACTTTCTGCCCTGGTTGGAACTCAACCAGTGCAGCCTTTTGGTCATACCAAAACTTCTGGAGCTGTTGGCTGGCCTCAAGGTTTTTGGTTGCCTTTTCCATGTACTCTGCCATTCTAGAGCGAAGGCCAAGTACATAGTCCACTATGTCTTGTTTAGGCTCATGGAGAGGTCTCTCCCAGCCTTCTTTAACAAGAGCAAGTGGTCCCCTTACAGGATGACCAAACAGAAGTTCAAAGGGTGAGAATCCTACTCCCTTCTGTGGCACCTCTCTGTAAGCGAAAAGCAGACATGGCAAGAGGACATCCCATCTCCTTTTGAGTTTTTCTGGGAGCCCCATGATCATGCCCTTTAATGTCTTGTTGAATCTCTCAACTAAGCCATTAGTTTGTGGATGGTAAGGTGTAGTGAATTTATAAGTCACTCCACACTCATTCCACATATGTTTCAGGTATGCTGACATGAAGTTGGTACCTCTGTCAGATACCACCTCCTTAGGGAAACCCACTCTGGTAAAGATACCAATGAGGGCCTTGGCTACTGCAGGGGCAGTAGTCGACCTAAGGGGAATAGCTTCAGGATACCTGGTAGCATGATCCACTACTACCAGGATATACATATTTCCTGAGGCTGTGGGAGGTTCCAGTGGACCAACTATGTCCACACCCACTCTTTCAAAGGGGACCCCCACCACTGGAAGTGGAATGAGGGGGGCCTTTGGGTGCCCACCTGTCTTACCACTGGCTTGACAGGTGGGGCAGGAGAGGCAAAACTCCTTAACCATGTTGGACATATTGGGCCAGTAGAAGTGGTTGACCAACCTCTCCCACGTCTTGGTTTGTCCCAAATGTCCAGCAAGGGGAATGTCATGGGCCAATGTTAGGATGAACTCTCTGAACAGCTGAGGCACTACCACTCTCCTAGTGGCACCAGGTTTGGGGTCTCTGGCCTCAGTGTACAGGAGTCCATCTTCCCAATAGACCCTATGTGTTCCATTTTTCTTGCCCTTGGACTCTTCAGCAGCTTGCTGCCTAAGGCCTTCAAGAGAGGGACAGGTTTCTTGTCCCTTACACAGCTCCTCCCTTGAGGGTCCCCCTGGGCCTAAGAGCTCAACCTGATAAGGTTCAAGCCCCAAAGGCTCAGTTCCCTCAGAGGGCAGAACTTCTTCCTGAGAAGAGAGGTTCCCTTTCTTTTGCTGTGTTGCAGTTGGTTTCTCAACTGACTTTCCTGTTCTCTTGGTAGGCTGGGCCATTCTTCCAGACTCCAGCTCTACTTGTTCACCCTGTGCCTTGCACTGTGCTCTTGTTTTCACACACACCAGTTCAGGGATACCCAGCATTGCTGCATGGGTTTTTAGTTCTACCTCAGCCCATGCTGAGGACTCCAGGTCATTTCCAAGCAGACAGTCCACTGGGATATTTGAGGAGACCACCACCTGTTTCAGGCCATTGACCCCTCCCCATTCTAAAGTAACCATTGCCATGGGATGTACTTTTCTCTGATTGTCAGCGTTGGTGACTGTGTAAGTTTTTCCAGTCAGGTATTGGCCAGGGGAAACCAGTTTCTCTGTCACCATGGTGACACTGGCACCTGTATCCCTCAGGCCCTCTATTCTAGTCCCATTAATTAAGAGTTGCTGTCTGTATTTTTGCATGTTAGGCGGCCAGACAGCTAGTGTGGCTAAATCCACCCCACCCTCAGAAACTAGAGTAGCTTCAGTGTGGACCCTGATTTGCTCTGGGCACACTGTTGATCCCACTTGGAGACTAGCCATACCAGTGTTACCTGGATGGGAGTTTGGAGTGGAACCTTTCTTGGGACAGGCCTTGTCTCCAGTTTGGTGTCCATGCTGTTTACAGCTATGACACCAGGCCTTTTTGGGATCAAAGTTTTTACCCTTGTACCCATTGTTTTGTGAAGAGGCTCTGGGCCCACCCTCCTGTGCAGGTTTTTGGGGGCCTGTAGAAGACTCTTTACTATTTTTAGTTTTGGTTGTCTCATCACCCTTCCCCTGGGGAGTCTTTGTGACCCCTTTCTTTTGGTCACCCCCTGTTGAAGTCTTGGACACCCTTGTCTTGACCCAATGGTCCGCCTTCTTTCCCAATTCTTGGGGAGAAATTGGTCCTAGGTCTACCAGATGCTGATGCAGTTTATCATTGAAACAATTACTTAACAGGTGTTCTTTCACAAATAAATTGTACAGCCCATCATAATTACTTACACCACTGCCTTGAATCCAACCATCTAGTGTTTTCACTGAGTAGTCTACAAAGTCAACCCAGGTCTGGCTCGAGGATTTTTGAGCCCCCCTGAATCTAATCCTATACTCCTCAGTGGAGAATCCAAAGCCCTCAATCAGGGTACCCTTCATGAGGTCATAAGATTCTGCATCTTGTCCAGAGAGTGTGAGGAGTCTATCCCTACACTTTCCTGTGAACATTTCCCAAAGGAGAGCACCCCAGTGAGATCTGTTCACTTTTCTGGTTACACAAGCCCTCTCAAAAGCTGTGAACCATTTGGTGATGTCATCACCATCTTCATATTTAGTTACAATCCCTTTAGGGATTTTCAACATGTCAGGAGAATCTCTGACCCTATTTATGTTGCTGCCACCATTGATGGGTCCTAGGCCCATCTCTTGTCTTTCCCTCTCTATGGCTAGGATCTGTCTTTCCAAAGCCAATCTTTTGGCCATCCTGGCTAACTGGATGTCCTCTTCACTGGGGCTATCCTCAGTGATTTCAGAGGTGTTGGTCTCTCCTGTGAGGGAACCAGCATCTCTGACTATTATTTTTGGAGTCAGGGTTTGAGGGACCCTGTTTTCCCTAGATAGGACTGGTAGGGGGGAATTTTCCTCCAAGTCACTATCCTCTTCCTCTGAGTTGCCACCCTCAGAGGGGTTGGCCTTTTCAAACTCTGCCAAAAGCTCCTGGAGCTGTATTTTGGTAGGTTTGGGGCCCATTGTTATTTTCTTTATTTTACAGAGTGACCTTAGCTCCCTCATCTTAAGATGGAGGTAAGGTGTGGTGTCGAGTTCCACCACAGTCACATCTGTGCTAGACATTTTGCTTCTAAAAGTTGGAATACTTTTTAAGAATCTACAACTGGTTCTAGAATCTAATTCAAACTTTTACAAACTTTTAAACTCTAAAAGAAATGCTAAACAGGATCTAACACAAGGCCCTAGCAGGTCTTTTAAGAATTTAGAAAACTTTTCAAATTGCAAAAATCAATTTCTAATGACAATTTTGGAATTTGTCGTGTGATCAGGTATTGGCTGAGTAGTCCAGCAAATGCAAAGTCTTGTACCCCACCGCTGATCCACCAATGTAGGAAGTTGGTTCTGTATGTGCTATTTCAAAGTAAGGAATAGCATGCACAGAGTCCAAGGGTTCCCCTTAGAGGTAAAATAGTGGTAAAAATAGATAATACTAATGCTCTATTTTGTGGTAGTGTGGTCGAGCAGTAGGCTTATCCAAGGAGTAGTGTTAAGCATTTGTTGTACATACACATAGACAATAAATGAGGTACACACACTCAGAGACAAATCCAGCCAATAGGTTTTGTTATAGAAAAATATCTTTTCTTAGTTTATTTTAAGAACCACAGGTTCAAATTCTACATGTAATATCTCATTCGAAAGGTATTGCAGGTAAGTACTTTAGGAACTTTAAATCATAAAAATTGCATGTATACTTTTCAAGTTATTGACAAATAGCTGTTTTAAAAGTGGACACAGTGCAATTTTCACAGTTCCTGGGGGAGGTAAGTTTTTGTTAGTTTTACCAGGTAAGTAAGACACTTACAGGGTTCAGTTCTTGGTCCAAGGTAGCCCACCGTTGGGGGTTCAGAGCAACCCCAAAGTCACCACACCAGCAGCTCAGGGCCGGTCAGGTGCAGAGTTCAAAGTGGTGCCCAAAACACATAGGCTAGAATGGAGAGAAGGGGGTGCCCCGGTTCCGGTCTGCTTGCAGGTAAGTACCCGCGTCTTCGGAGGGCAGACCAGGGGGGTTTTGTAGGGCACCGGGGGGGACACAAGCCCACACAGAAATTTCACCCTCAGCAGCGCGGGGGCGGCCGGGTGCAGTGTAGAAACAGGCGTCGGGTTCGCAATGTTAGTCAATGAGAGATCTCGGGATCTCTTCAGCGCTGCAGGCAGGCAAGGGGGGGATTCCTCGGGGAAACCTCCACTTGGGCAAGGGAGAGGGACTCCTGGGGGTCACTTCTCCAGTGAAAGTCCGGTCCTTTAGGTCCTGGGGGCTGCGGGTGCAGGGTCTCTCCCAGGCGTCGGGACTTTAGGTTCAAAGAGTCGCGGTCAGGGGAAGCCTCGGGATTCCCTCTGCAGGCGGCGCTGTGGGGGGTCAGGGGGGACAGGTTTTGGTACTCACAGTATCAGAGTAGTCCTGGGGTCCCTCCTGAGGTGTTGGATCGCCACCAGCCGAGTCGGGGTCGCCGGGTGCAGTGTTGCAAGTCTCACGCTTCTTGCGGGGAGCTTGCAGGGATCTTTAAAGCTGCTGGAAACAAAGTTGCAGCTTTTCTTGGAGCAGGTCCGCTGTCCTCGGGAGTTTCTTGTCTTTTCGAAGCAGGGGCAGTCCTCAGAGGATGTCGAGGTCGCTGGTCCCTTTGGAAGGCGTCGCTGGAGCAGGATCTTTGGAAGGCAGGAGACAGGCCGGTGAGTTTCTGGAGCCAAGGCAGTTGTCGTCTTCTGGTCTTCCGCTGCAGGGGTTTTCAGCTAGGCAGTCCTTCTTCTTGTAGTTGCAGGAATCTAATTTTCTAGGGTTCAGGGTAGCCCTTAAATACTAAATTTAAGGGTGTGTTTAGGTCTGGGGGGTTAGTAGCCAATGGCTACTAGCCCTGAGGGTTGGTACACCCTCTTTGTGCCTCCTCCCAAGGGGAGGGGGTCACAATCCTAACCCTATTGGGGGAATCCTCCATCTGCAAGATGGAGGATTTCTAAAAGTCAGAGTCACCTCAGCTCAGGACACCTTAGGGGCTGTCCTGACTGGCCAGTGACTCCTCCTTGTTTTTCTCATTATCTTCTCCGGCCTTGCCGCCAAAAGTGGGGCCTGGCCGGAGGGGGCGGGCAACTCCACTAGCTGAAGTGTCCTGCTGGGTTGGCACAAAGGAGGTGAGCCTTTGAGGCTCACCGCCAGGTGTGACAATTCCTGCCTGGGAGAGGTGTTAGCATCTCCACCCAGTGCAGGCTTTGTTACTGGCCTCAGAGTGACAAAGGCACTCTCCCCATGGGGCCAGCAACATGTCTCGGTTTGTGGCAGGCTGCTAAAACTAGTCAGCCTACACAGATAGTCGGTTAAGTTTCAGGGGGCACCTCTAAGGTGCCCTCTGTGGTGTATTTTACAATAAAATGTACACTGGCATCAGTGTGCATTTATTGTGCTGAGAAGTTTGATACCAAACTTCCCAGTTTTCAGTGTAGCCATTATGGTGCTGTGGAGTTCGTGTTTGACAGACTCCCAGACCATATACTCTTATGGCTACCCTGCACTTACAATGTCTAAGGTTTTGTTTAGACACTGTAGGGGTACCATGCTCATGCACTGGTACCCTCACCTATGGTATAGTGCACCCTGCCTTAGGGCTGTAAGGCCTGCTAGAGGGGTGGCTTACCTATACTGCATAGGCAGTGAGAGGCTGGCATGGCACCCTGAGGGGAGTGCCATGTCGACTTACTCGTTTTGTCCTCACTAGCACACACAAGCTGGCAAGCAGTGTGTCTGTGCTGAGTGAGAGGTCTCCAGGGTGGCATAAGACATGCTGCAGCCCTTAGAGACCTTCCTTGGCATCAGGGCCCTTGGTACTAGAAGTACCAGTTACAAGGGACTTATCTGGATGCCAGGGTCTGCCAATTGTGGATACAAAAGTACAGGTTAGGGAAAGAACACTGGTGCTGGGGCCTGGTTAGCAGGCCTCAGCACACTTTCAATTGTAAACATAGCATCAGCAAAGGCAAAAAGTCAGGGGGCAACCATGCCAAGGAGGCATTTCCTTACAGGTGGCCTTTGATCATCAAGGATAACAGGAAATCGCCAAGACCAAGGCTTCTTGAAAAACTATGGTTCCCAGAGATGGGCCAAGGCTTAGTGACCACTGTCCATGTCAATGAGTATAACACCGGTCAGCTAAACAGTGAGGCAGAATGTCCTGCCCCTATTGTCACAGGAGACCCCTGTCTGCATCAATGAACCACAGTCAGTGCAGACTTTGGAGGTTTCCTGGATGGTAGACACACCCTAGTCATTATCAATGCCCACTCCAAAATCTCTGTAGGGGTGCTAGTGTCCACCAGGGTTTTTGAACATGCAAATCCCAAACTAGAAAAAGAGTTTGCAGCCTATAGACAGTCTTTAAAAATGTGAAATAACAATGGACCTCCCTTTCAGGGTAATGACTTTCAAGAGTACCTTCAACAACTCAATGTCCTTCGTTGTAAGATAACACTTACATGGCCACAGGCAAATGGAAAGTCGAGCACTTCATGCAGACAATAAACAAAACACTCAGGATTGGGGCTGACTAAAGAGAAGACCTGGAGTGAGCCTCAACGACGCTCTGAGGGCCTACAGAAACATGCCACACATTATCACAGGGAGCAGGCCCCCTGTTTTAATGCTTGGACAGGCCATGAATGAGTCCACCCTAGCAGCGCCTACATGGGAACCGACATGTTTTGAGGTTCAGTCAAGTCAACGACGTCAGATGGAGAACAATGATGATGCCACATGGTGCTGAAAAAACCACATGCTGATAGTAGGTTACCAGGTGCTGCTGAAAGTCATTCAGTTTGGAAATTCCATACCCCCAATGAAGGAGGCTCATGGCCAGTAGTAGCAGTGAAAGGTATGATGGTTACAACCCAGCGAGGCACAGCGGTGGTGACTCAAACATATTTTGGTTCAATAAGATCTTGTACACCATAGATGTCTTTCATGAGTCACCACAGTACATTGGGAGAATGGGAAGAAAACTTGGTGGGGCGGTGGGAGAGGATTGCAGGTGTGCTCATCAACACCAGTGGCAACACAAACTCACATATCTGACACAGAACATCCAAGCAACCTACCTAGATAGTTGTTGGGGAACTCACCATCTTACTCGGGGATCAAGAAACCCTCATGCTCACATCATTGTGACCTGAGACCCAAACCCCAGGCTGCATAATGATGTATAGTTACACCATCCTTGAACCACAGGAAGAACATCAAACAAGGTGCAAGGACAATCCAAAGTAGAGATAGATGAACTGAGCATTTGGCTCTCTATTGAGGATGGAATCACACAGAATGGACCCTGTGACAGGCGCATCCAAAGGTATAAATAAACGATGTGGGACTTCTTGTGGTCAAGTCCAGACTAAAGCTACAGTGTGAGCATGCCTTTCTTGCTGCCTCCCATGTGCATACCTGCTAGGCCTCTGCTCAACCTTCTACAATATCCATTAACATATAAAATCGCAGGATAATTCAAAAGGGAAAAAAACCATAATGCTTGGTTGTAATGGGTTCACCACCACTTTTTCGACAGAAAACCCGTCCTCTGGCTTGGTGCTCCCACCACAAGATTTAGATGTTGGCGGTTCCATAGACGGAAGACCGCTTAAGACCTGCTGACTTCGCCAAGGATTCCCATCTGCGTCGACTGCGGCATTTGAAATAGTGGCTGGTGGCGGGACTTCAGCCACCCTTACCGCCATGCAGATTTGGATGTTCTTTACCGCCAGGCCAACTGTGGTGGTCCGACTTCCACATCTGAGTTGGCAGATGGGGGGGTGGGAATGAGGTAAAAATGTACCTTTTTTCCGATTCCACTTCCATTTTAGACTAGACATGACTTGACAAGACATTCCATCGCTGCTGCCACTAGGCCACGGGGAAAACACAACCCTCCCCATCGCCGGATTCAAACGTAGGGAACCCGTATTGCCTGTGTCTTTTGTGTGGACTGCACATGAGCTCGGGACGACTGCAGTCACATAAATGTTGCAGTAATTTAAAAAAATTACGTGATATGCATATGTCGGGGAAACAATTGTGTCCAAAATGAATGTGGAGACACTGGTAAAAGACATGTATCACAACCGAACACAACTGTCATTGTTCCAGTATTCATAGCCAAATGAATGGTGGCACAACAATGACATAACAATAGCACTTGTCAGCTATGTCCATGTGTGCACTTTGCAAGGGGACCTGTATCTGTAATGTTGTGCTGTGTGTGTGTGTGTGATTGGATTGACTGGGTGAGGTGGATGGAGCTTCTGAAGTGGGTGGTGTGGTTGTGTCAGTATGTGTTGCACTTGCATATAGGTCTGATGTTGTGTATGTTGTGTGTTGTTTTGCTGTGTGCAACATTCAGGTGAGTTTTGTGGTGTGGTGGTTGTTGTTGTGATGTGTGTAGTTGTGCCTTTGTGTGCGTGTTTGTGTAGATGAGTGTGTAGTTGTGTTGGTTGTTGTGGTTGTGTTGTGTGTGGGTGTAGTATCAATGTTGTGTGTAAGTTGTGTCATGGATGTATAGCAGTGTGTGTTTTCTGCATGTGCATGTTGTATAGTGGTGGAATCGCAATGGATAATCGTGTGTATGTGGTGTGTTGTGTCATGTGTTGTGCAGGTGGACACATATGGCCAAGGTACCGTGTGTGTGTGATTTACCCCTATTCCATAGTCACTGCCATTGTACGATGTCCTTTGGGTCCAGCAATGGCCTCCCTCCACCAGCAATCCGCATGCAGGACACCGCCTGCAGGACTGTAACATCTGAATATGGTTGATTTCAATGCAAAGATACCAGGGCACTCCTGAAAGTAGTCCACAATGAATGAGAGTCCGATGTTCCAGAAGATAGTTTTCACATGGCAGTAAACTTTAATTCCTTATGTTAGACATAACACATATTTATCCTGAATACAGCCAACACGTGTTCCGTCCAACAGGACTTTTTCAAGGCAGAATTGTAAACGATGGGATGTATCCATATATAACCAATTGGATGAAAAATGAATTCCTGAAGCAACTAGTGGTGTTTCCTAATTTAAGGGTTCTTGAATTATGAAAAATGTTGAAGCCATGGAGGCAGCTCTCTATGAATCTATATATAGTGTACAATGGAGGGCCCTGATAAGCCCATCAACCCGTACTCTCGAGGTCCCTGAGAGTCGGAAAGCAAAGTCGGCGTGCGTGCGCTGTAACATCTGAATATGGTTGGCAGGAACCCGCCAGCCTGAAGGCTAGGAAGAACACTCTGTTGTGGCGGCCGGTGGCTCAGCCGCAATACATCTAAATATGGCAGGCAGAACACCATAGACTTTACGGTGTTCTCCAGTCCACTGCTGAAGCGGATTGGCGGTAATACCACCAAGATCTAAATCTAATTCTTTAACAGTGTGTAGAGAGTGCAAAAGTGATAATCAAATGCCCTTGGATTGAACAATAACATGATGGCTCCCAAGCTGGGTTCCATAATTTATTCCATGAACGTTACATCAGCACCATCTTTTCATTGCTGCTCACTGGATGCTAAGTGCCTGATTTTTAATTCTCTCTTTTTTTGCTAAATATCGTATTTGTCACATCTTTCTTATTTTTTAGTTGGAAGGCCTTTTAGGTCACTTGTTCTGTTCGCTAATTGCAGGGACATGGTGTTTTTGTTTTTTGCAGCTGTAGATAATTAGGCAGTGAGAACGGCCGCCCCTGCAGCTGTGCTGCAAGTGTCTTGGTTTTACAGACTCCGAGCTTGGCAGGCCACACAGGATGGAGTCTCCTTCACCGTAAAAACTCCCTCGGGTGTAGGGACGGAACCAATCTTGAGAGTGGGGCGGGGGCGCCCGAGAATCACGATGGGGTCTGCAGAGCGGAATACAACTTGAGCAAGGCTGGGGTGTGGTAGAGCTCGCGTAATTGTTCCTCACATTCTGTAATTTATCTAGTCCTCTCAAGTAATCGAAAAGAGAAATGCTACAGAAATAAAAATGTTACAATAAATAACAAAGCCCTCCCCACCTCCCCCCTCAATCAGGTAGAGTATCGAACTAAGAAGCGCGTTTCATTGCTCGGAGCACAACTGCATTTTTTTTGGCATTTTGTATGGTACCTGGCCTCTCAATTAAATAAAGCGAAAAACAAAACAAAAAGCAAAAACTCTAAATAAGTAAGTACTAAATCCCACGCATCGATTATAAGGCACCCATAAATATAGGCGATGAACCTCTAAAACTGGGCTAATCGTTCTCATGCTGTGCCTTACCAGACTCTCAGAGTAACCCTCATACTTAAACATAGTGCTAGATAATGCTAGACAACCTTCTGATTACATAGATTTGCTTGCTGCAAACTACGCTTGCTGTGTGTACTGACCCAATGTGACTGACAGCACACAGTTGACCCTCCTCCTATAAACTGCACCAAAGTAGCGAAAAGGAAGATATTCACCCAGTGCCCACTCCCAGTGCAATGTTGTGATGCAAGTAGCCCTTGAATTTTGATTCTAAGTCAAAGGTTCTATGAGGGGTCAGTTTAAAGTAATAGATTTTGTTGTGCAGCGCACCCTGCAAATGTAATCACATATAAACACTCGAAAAAGCTGGCACAGGAGGGAAATAAGCCACCAGAACACATACTGCACAGGAGGGAAATGAGCCACCAGAACACATACTGGGTTATTTATAATTTAGCAGGTTGAGAAGCTTGCTGGAAGTCGGAGGTTCATTCAACCACCAGACCTCGGTTTCCCCAAACCCATTATCTTCAGAAATAATAACCCGCTATATCGGGCTTGCCTTTGCAAAAGAAAGCAGAATGGTGAGCAGGGCAAAAAGATCATGGCATCATACTTGGCATCCCGATGTGACGAAAGTGCAGACGTCAGGTCAGCAACTGCACTTTGGCTCAGGGAATCCTGCCGGTAAGGCATGGGTCACTAATTAGGACAGGGGAAGGCCTCCATAGACCTGTAGTCTGGAAAGAGGGGGCAAGGGTAAATGACCAAAAGTGTTTTGTCTAAGATCAAACAGTTTGATTAAATGGGAAAAATAAGGAGAAATGTAGGTCTCTAGTTTCAAAAGTGTTTTACTTTGCCAGTAAACTTTAATCTCTCCCAAGAAACCCTTTCAAGGGATTACAAATGTCAGACCACAAGTTTAGCATTCCGCTTCAAATGTTAACCTATGTATTTAGGTCACAGTCTGCCAGGCAGTGGTCTGGTTTGCTAAAGACATCTTGGGGACTTTCAGAAAGTTGACCTAGGAATGCACTACGCTCGTTCATTACCATTGGCTTTCTGGTTTGTAACTCACACTTTCAGGCTTTCCATTTGCTAGCTTTAATTGCTTTAGGCTTTCCAGGTTCAGTTCGTTTTTTCAGTTGCCTAAACATTGTTTACTGTATCCTTACACAAACTCGCTTTCTGTTAACAGGCCTTTAAATCTTGTTCTTATCTCGTCACATTTGCTGTGCATTCAAAGACTGAGGTCAAAGGTCAGATACTGTCTTCCAAGGGCGCTTGTTTACTTTTCTTTCTCTGACTTCAAAGTGAGAGGATTTGTGTGACAATCTTGCTGGATACTGGGGGTGGGAAAGTGTTTTTTTTCTAGCACATGACAACATTTGAAAAAACAGTATTTCAGAATATATCAGAACTATGAATGCACAAATAAAGCACACTTTATGTTATTTCTGACGTGTTTGAAACAAATACCTTAATACAACCAAAACAAATCATAAAACAAGGTGATGCTATTTCAACACATTTTCGTCTGTGCACTGTATAGTTGTATTAGTAAAACTGCATGTCTGTGCAAATATAATGATCATTTCAATTGAAACTGTGTTGTCTGTAATAACAGTATGCTACCAGACCATGAATACTCCACTATACGCCACTCCACTCTACTCTGCACCACTCAACACCACAGCACTGTACTATGCACCACTCCACTTTACTCTACTCCACACCACTGCACTCTGCACAACTCCACTCTACAGCACTGCACTCCAGGGGGGGCTCCTCCGTAACAGCGGAGGAGCATCGCCTCCCTACTCAGAGTCAGGCAGTGACAAATAAAGTGACAATAAAATAGTTTTATCATCATTTGATTTGTCACAGTCTGACGGAGCCATGCAAGTCTAAGGCGGTGCGCGGCCATGGGGAGGAGGAGTGGTGGGCACTGTAAAGTGCACATGTCGGTTTGGCCAGCCATTTTAGGACTTTCAAACTGACGTGGTTTGGAGAAATGACACAGGCTCCTTGTGCCTGAGCAAGCATCAAACCAGCCCACTCAGGCCAATCCCAGTGCTGCTCTCATGCTTGCTATAGCATGAGAGTAGTGTCTGGATTGGGAGCCTGTGCTTGTGCCCCAGAGCCTGCCAGGAGGATAATGAGCACAAGGTGGCAGGGACCAGAGCAGCAGGTAAGTCTTTATTTTTTATTTTTAACCCCCCCAAAAGTACCCACACCCACCGCTCCTCTCTGCCCCACCACCCTTGATTTGTGGCAGCCACTACTGCTGCACTCTACGCCACTTTACGCTACATCTCTCTACTCTTCCCTGTACCACTCTACTCTATGCCAATGCACTATTCACCACTCAACACCACTGCACTTTTTGCCACTGAACTCTACACCACTCAAGTCTAGGCCACACCAATCTACTCTTCACGACCTCCACTCTACACCACTGTAATATATGCCACTCTGTAACACTGCACTCTACGCCATTGCACTCTGTACCAGTGCACCCAACACCATCGCACTTTACTCTGTAACACTTAGCTATATGTCCCTGCACTCCATGCCAATCGACTGTATGCCACTCTAATTTACTTAGCATCACTGCACTCTATGCCACTGCACTATACAACACTTTATGCCATCACACTCTATGCAACCCTATGCAACTGCACTCTACCCTGCAGCACTCCACTCTACAACACTTTACACTACTCTGAAACAATCTAATCTAGGTCACTGCACTATATGCACTCTACTCTACTCTGTGCCCCTCCACTCAATACCACTGCACTCTATGGCACTCTACTCTTAACCACTGTACTCTATGCCAATGCACTTTGTCACTGAACTCTACACCATTGAACTCTACTTCTGCTTCACTGTACTCTACACAACTCCATCTCACTCTACACCACTACACTCTGTCACTCTACTCTGCAACCCTGCACTCTCCACCACTGTACTCTTCACTACTCCACTCTACGCCACTGTACTGTATGCCACTGCACTCTATGGCACTATACTCTACTCTGCACCACTTTGTGCTACTCTACTCTGCACCACTCTACATCATTGCTCTCTATGCCGCTCTATGACTCTGCACTCCATGCCACTGGTCTCTACTTTGTGCCACTGCCCTGTGCATCACTCAACTCTATGCCACTCCACTCTGCACCAATCTACTCTATGCCACTATACTCTGTGCCACTGCACTCCACGCCACTGCATTCCACTTTGCACCACTCCACTCTGCACCACCCCACTCTACTATCACTCTAATAAACACCACTGCATTTTATGATGCTGCATTGTACAATGCTGAATTCAATGCCATGGCACTCTACCATACTATACTCTGCAAAACACTCTACACCAATGCACTCTACAGCAGTCCACTCTACTCTATGTTATTCCAGTGTATGCCTCTCTATACAACTCTACAATGTGCCACTCCAATTCACTGCACTCTCTGCCACACCACACTACATCACTCTATTCCACTCTTTGCCATTCCACTCTACGACACTCCATTTCACTCACACATGTAACTTTTAGCCATGCTGAACAGCAGCCACAGTGGTGAACAACATGGCTAAAACACATTGGTAAAGCCAATAGCTCTTGCGAAGGCGAGACCTATTTGCTGTGCCAGTGCTTGTTTTCTGTTGTGTACCTGTCTAGTAGGTGGTAATTGACAAGTAAATAATAGGTATTTTCTGGTATCTGTGAGAGCAGTTCATGTTCTCAAATTTGGGCTCTCATATACTTGCCTTTGATGAAGAACTCTCTTAGACAAATTTCATTTTGCCATCATTCTCAACAGGTAGATTTTTAAAAGCCAAAATAATTTCCCTTTCCAGAAAAAAAAAGAAATTTGGAAAGAAAAGGCAAAAAAAATTAAACTAAATTGTTGGTGTCAGTAAGGTCAAATGATGTGTGGTCTGGTCCAATAGCAGGAGACACACTACTAAATACCTCCAGAAGAGGACTGCAGCACCCATCTTGTGCGCTTCTATGCCTCTCCCCGTCTGTTTGCCCTGGTCTGGCCTGGAGCTTTTGCCTCCAGCTATTCCTCCCATCCACACCACGGTGGGTGCAACCTCAGCATCTTTCTGTTGACAAGGACAAGTCTAAGAGAGGGGGTCCGTAGTTGTATGAGAGGGAATGGAGGGGATCAATCCCTGGAAGACACTCAACAGAGCATTTCTAATAGTGCCCCACATATGAGGTAGTATAGCAGGGAGACCACATTCATGCAGAGGATCCAGGGGGCACATTTCAAGGCATGCCCCACTCAACTGAAGGTTAACCCAATTTTCCTACAGCTAAGAGAGACACATCTGGGGTCCTGATCACCTCTTCATTTCTCAAACTAGATTCTTTAGAATCCATTGAGATTCTGTGCCTATTACAACATAAGTAAGTTAGGAGGATGTCTGTTGAACCAATCTTCAAAAAACGGTTTTGATCAGGGAGAGGCGGAGCTAAGGGGCACCAGTCAAGATGGCCGCTTACTAACTGCTCCAGAGGCTGTAATATAAATCAGCAAAATGAATCCTAAAAACAAAGCCAACCATTCGTAAACATATGCACAGATGGTGTTGAAGTCTAAGGGAAAAGGTTTAAGAATGCTTGACATATATCATTCTTTCTTTTCAATTATAAATACAACACAGATATATTTTTATCTTTCATAAGAGTTGTGATAATAGTGATAATAGTTATTCCAAGTTAATTCTTTAGTTATGAGTCAATCTTTATGTACATGTTGAACATGACCAATACATGTTTCGGAATCATAAAGTCACTTCATTAGGGCCATTAAAATTAAATATGTACTCTTTCTATTTTTGTAGGGAGAACATGCTCTGGACACAAATCATTGTAAGCACATACGCTTGAGTAATTATTTATTGACTTGATAACCTTCATAAACCGTAAATATAGCATGCCTGTGCAAAGATAGCTACCAGGATCTGACTGAGCAGTGTAAATGGCACTAGCGGGTGGGGTGACTAGATGGATGCACCGGAGGAAAATCAGTGGCCACTGTTGAGGTGGTGGTGCAGAGGTGTAGATACGGGCATGGATGAGAATTCTGATCTCTGCCTGGCAGGCCCTGGTGTTGGGCTGGGAAGGAGAGTATGCTGCATCACATGGCTTGGCACCATGGCTGCATCTGCCACATGGTGCCCAGATCCTGCCATTCACCTATGTGACTGGCACGGATACATGCACCTCACAACACTAAGTTGGAGGAGCCTTGGGCCTACATCAGACAGAAGCACCATATGTAGTTCTTTTGGTGATGGGAGGCAGGATTGCTGGCAAAATCCAGAAAGTTTGCTTCATTGGATTGCTGTTTGTGTTGAATGCTGGAGCTGGGGTCAGGAAGACCCTTGAGCTGGCTTCCTATAACCTATGTCCTCTATCTGCATTGATCTGTGGGATGCACTATGCCTGGTGTGGAGTCCTGGGGAGTTAAAGTCCTTGGGTGCGGTCCTTCTGTCTGACTTTGTAACTGTGCACTATCTGGCCACCAAGTGCTTCAAATACCTATGCTATTCAAGCAAGCATTAGACTAGCTAACTGAACTTGCAATCAAACCACAACTGACGCTGAAGTGTCCTAACTAAATACTGCTTTCCAAGGGCTGGATGGCTGGGCATCCTAATTTGTCTGGAATTGCCTGGTGCATAGACAATGCAAGGGGCTTTGGAGGGGCCTGTAAAACATCCTGGAGGAAAGGAGTTGCATAACTATAAATCAGACTCTAGGGTGTTTTTCCTGCTGTGGCCTGCCACTGTATGACACATGGTTCCTCTCTAGAGCAGTGTAGAGCAGTGCTAAGTTGTCTGGGGCCTTTTGGGTTCATTGGATGCGACAGACAGTGAGCGAGCATCTCTTCTTCCCTTCATCTGTTCCTCCTGTCCTTGAAGTAATTGCCATACCTGCCAATTTCAGTTCGGTGTGAAGGGAGGCCCTGGGTTGTGAGACTGGCAATTGGTAAAATGGAGGGAAAACAATTCAAGTTCAATTTTAAGAGCAACAAGAAAATGGTGAAACATTGAATTTCTGGCATCAAAGGTGACTCTGTTCAGCAGTCAAATCTTCAAAACAATCTCAAGGTAGAACTAGAGAAAGTAAAATCCAAAACTGAAGACCTGGAGGCCCGCTTCCAGAGGAACAACTTGTGAATTGTGGGCATTAGAGAGTCCACCAATATGCTAAAGACTATGTTGAAAAGGTCCTAGTAGATATATTTGGCCATGAACACCTCTCAGAAGCATTTGTGGATGAGAAGGCCCTGGGCTCACTTGCCCCTAGACCTGTTTCCAGTGCGCCTCTATGCCCACTTTTAATCAAACTGCTAAAGTGTAGAGGCAGAGATAATGGTCTTCAACTAGCCCTTGAGAGGAATGGCATCCAACATGAGGGGTGTGCCCTCTCTTTCTTTCTTGGTTTTACACGTCGTTCAGGATACCAGGTAAAATGAATCCCAACCAAGAAAAAAACAAGAAATCTGAGAAAACAATGCTCCATTCTGAACAATACAAGACAGTGTTTGGGGGCGGGCTTAATGGGCTTACATCTCCGGAGGAAGCAAATAATTTCATAAGGAAAATGCCCTGCAGTGACAAGATGTCGTGAAGGGGTGCTGCTGGCTTACCCATTGGACCCCTGAACAAAGTTGAATACATTCTTTGCCTATTCTGTTTAAACTTCTCTCCGCTAGATGTGTGCTGAACTGCAGGCTGGTGGCATTGACTCGCCTTCCAATCCATAGATGATGGTTGGATTCATATTCAAATATTCAATGCTCACGTGGTAGCTATATCGCTACCTGTATATCCGATTGTTGTGGCCTTGGGTGGCCAAGTCCAACTTCTCTTAGATTTAACTATGTTTACTCTCATTTATTAAATTTTTAAAGTTTCCTAATTATGCCTAGTAATGTAATGCAAATGCTGCACCCCTGCTCTCTTTCATGAGTTATGAGTGACAAAAGTTCCTGTTATAGGAATGCTAGCAATGTTATAAATGATGCTTCATATTTAGGGGTATATTTACAACAAAGTGGAGCATCATTCCTGATGGGCCACCTTTCTTGTGTTGCCCCTCTCCACTCTAACTACACCATGTATTTACAATATGGCACATCATGGCACACGTTAGAACAATAGCGTCAACAATTTTGATGCTATTGTGAAGCATTCCAGGGTTAGCACCAAAAATTATGGCACTAATCCTGCAAAGTGAAGGAAGGGCCATAGACTAATATGAATGCATAATTTTAATGCCTGCCTTAGACAGGCGTTAAAAATGACGCAACAAATGGTGCATTGAAATCTTGTAGATTTCACTGTGCCATTTTTAACAGCCTCCCAACACCGGAACAAGACCTTGCGTACATATGCCTGGTGCAGGCATAATGTGGAAAGAGAACAAGTGATGGACAGAATGCTGAACAATGTCAAACATTCACCCCCAATACAGAGATCTGGGCCTAAATCCATCATTTATTTGCCACCCATGCCATTCCAGTTTGGACCTAACTATATGCAAATCAGTCTTGACCCTGTTCCCCATGGGAACAGTCCAGCCCGAAGTGCCAAGCCAGGTCCTCCCTGGACTGGAAACAAGCATCCTAGGACCGGTTTCAGGGTACCACCCTTCATCAGCCAGGCTAGCTTGATTCCAGTGGCATGGGGAGCACGGGACCCACGTCTGGGCATACCCTTCCCACTTGGGGCAACAAATGCAAAAAGAACAAGTGATCAACGGAATGCTTAACAGGGAGGATCTGGCTTGGCAGTTTGGGCTGGACTGTTCCCATGAGGAACAGGGTCAAGACTGATTTGCATATGGCTGGGTCCAAACTGGGGTGGCATGGTGAGCAAAAAAAACGATGGATTAAACCCAGATCTTTGTGACTGGGGGTGAATGTTTGATTTGCTCTGTATTCCGTCCATCATCTGTTCTTTTTGCATTTGTCGCCCCAAGTGGGAAGGGTATGCCCAGACATGGGTCCCGTGCTCACTGCACCACTGGATTTAAGATAGCCTAGCTGATGAAGGGTGATACCTTGAAACTGGTCCTAGGATACTTGTTTCCGGTCCAGGGAGGACCTGGCTTGGCAGTTCAGGCTGGACTGTTCCCATGAAGAACAGGGTCAAGACTGATTTGCATATGGCTGGGTCCAAACTGTGGTGGCATGGTGAGCAAAAAAATGATGGATTAAACCCAGATCTTTGTGATTGAGGGTAAATGTTTGATTTTCTCTGCATTCCTTCCATCGTCTGTTCTTTTTGCAGGCATAATGTGGCACAAAATGTGGCACGCCGGAAAAAATGCCTACCTAGTGCCACGTTAGCATTAAAAAAAAAATATGCTAATGTGGCACAAGGCAAGGGGCTTGTAAATATGCCCCTTAGGCCAAAATTTACACGATTTCTAGCACCCCCCCCACCGCCCCCTAACGACACCATGGGTGCGCTGTATTTACAGTACGGTGCACCATGGTGCATATTAGGCCAATAGCGTCAACATTTTTTACGTTATTGTGGAGATTTGCTCCACTAACGTAAAAAATGTGGTGCTAATGAAGCAAAGTGCAAGGAGGTCCATTGACTTCAATGGGTACGTCCTTTTGAGCAGGCATTAATAATGACGCCAAAAATGGCGCAATTAAATCTTGTAGATTTCATTGCACAATTTATCTTGGCCTCTTAATGCAGGAATGCCCCCCTTGTATACATTATGCGTGGCCCAGGCATTGTGTGGCACCAGGGGTCACAAGGTGGCACAATGCTTGGATTGCGCCACTTTGTAAATATGGCGCAGCAATTTTTGCCTTGTTGAGCCACATTAGCGTAAAAAAATGATGCTAATGTGGCGCAAGGAGGTGCTAGGACCTTGTAAATCTGGCCCTTAGTGTTTTATTACAGGTTAAGTCATTGGAAGTTTGTACTCGATGTGGATGGGGTGGATGGGGGCATAATCAAGGGTTTAATTATGAGACATTCAGAACTCACTGCAACCTAATTGCATCATTTATATATGATTAGTGCAGTTCAGGCAGGGCATAGCTCTTCTGCTGAAAATCTTTTATCTGTCACCTCTGTAAGGCTTGATATAAAATGAATGGCTTGGAATATCCACTGGGTAAATAAACCAGCAAGGTGTGTTTAATGCAGGCCCTGTCTCTCAAGGCCTGGCGACGATGTAGCATTAACTCATGAGGCTGGTTATACGTAGTCTCACATGAGCAGCTTTACGGGCAAGTGGTGCACACATCACTACTTTTGTTCAGTTTCCACCTATTCTCATGAATTTGTGATTCTAAGTAAAAAAAGGAGTAATTGAAAAAGAGTGCCCTTTGGGCCGCTGCAGTTATAGTAGGGCCGCTACCTGCCAGTGCAAGGTCTGTTCGGTAGCATATACATAACTTTAATAAGCATATATGGTCTGACAGTCCCAAATTCTACGTAGATATGGGGCAAAGAATTATTACTGCTGACCCTCGAGGGTGCTTGGGTGGGGATTTTACATCTCACCACAGGCTGGATTAGATGATACAGGTAGAGAAGCTACCACACATAAACCTGCCCGCGAGGACTCACTGAGATTCATGAACAGGAATGAACTCCTAGATATGCACTGTATACAGTATGCAAACGTTAGAGCATTCTTTTTCTTCAGCAGTACATGGCTCACATTCTAGGATAGATTTTTGGCTGGAGACAAGAGCTGTCATGGGATGGTTGGAATCAATCTCATACCTACCTAGAACCCTGTGAGAACCACTCGCCAATTGTACTCCACGTAAGGATCCCTGTCCTTTCAGGCAAGCCATCACAAAAGACTTTGAGTTAAACCGTAGTTCATTCTCCTCCACCTTCTGCCCATGGGAGGCATTCAAGGCGGTTGTTAGGGGTGAACGCATATAAAAGCATCATGGCATTCTGAAGTCCTTGAGGAGACAACCTGACAATCTTGGAGCTGAAGTGGAAACCCTGGAGAGTGAACATTCTGTACAGTTGGATTAAGGTAAACTTGTAGAACTAAATTCTAAGAGTGCTGATTTTCAGAACACAGCTGAGAGGCAGGCAAAACTCTTGGACAAATATTTAGTGGCTAGATGCTTTGGAGAGGTGGAGCGCCCAGGTAGGACTTTGGTTAAAATAATTCACCCAGTATGCCCAGCCTTAGCGATCATCTGCTGTCTTATTATAAATCCACAGAAGTACTGCACCAATTCACTAAATTCTATGGGGACTTGTACTCATCCCGGAACAATAATGCTGCTTAACATATTCATGAATATTTAGAAAGAGTAACTATGGAGTGGCTGGAACCTCACCAACCTGAACAACTAGATGAGCCAATAACGCTGCAAGAAATTCATGGGGTTATAAAGTGTATGCAGAACGGATCGGTTCCCAGTGGAAATGGTTTCCAGAATTTTATGAAGAGTACTCTACAAAGCCATAATGTTTGCTCTTCTTAAGCTGGGCAAACAAGCACTTCGATGTGAATCCTACAAAGAATTAACATTCCTAAATGTGGGCAACAAAATATTATCCAAAGTCATAGCCAAAAGATTGCTCCCCATACTACCCTTTCTGGTACTCCCAGACCAATCTGATTTCATTCCAGTTGGATCCACCTCTGACAGCCTCTGTACCTTAATCACCATCACACAACAAATTGATTACGACCTTCCCTCGGGTGCCATCTTCTTAGACGCAGGTAAAGCATTTAATTCCATTGTATGGCTGTTTCTCCAAACGGTGCTGCAGATGATGGGAAAGGGCAAGACTCTAATGAGATGGGTCTTAGAAGTTTATGTAGACCCACTAGCCAAAATTAAAGTACATAATCTAATATTCTCCTTGATACCGACTGGCAAAGAAACTAGACAGTGATGTCCCGTGTTGTCCATCATTCTTGCACTTACGGTGGAGCCCCTGGTCAGCATACTCAGGCAGTACCATCACCAACGGTGAATTTAATCCGGCACATAAGGTAATACTTTCCATGCATGCAGATAATATTTTGCTTATATTAAGAGATCCAGAACACAACCTTCCCCCAGTTATAAATGAAATGATCATGTTTGGTGAATGGGCTGGCCTACAGATCATCTGGGGAAAATCACTTCTAATGCCATTAACCAGATGTAAAATATCCTATTTTGACGTTCCTCTACAGTGGCAGACAGAGCATACCTGATACCTAAGCATTAGATACCATTGGGATGGGGCCATGCTGAATTGGACAAATTATGGGAAGTGTATGACTATGACAGCTAGAGGATTAGATTAAACTCCCATTAACTGTGGCTGGTAGGGAAACTACCATGAAAATGGGTGTCCTTCCCAGGCTTGTCTAACTTTTTAAAAATATTACTATACCATTCAATAATTGTTTTTTGAACAGCTCAATTCCTTTATGATTAGTCTGGCAGCTGAGAATTGCTGGGTCTAATTTGGAAATGCCCAGTGTCGTTGGAGGCTTCACAGTCCCCAGTGTCAAATTATACTATTTAGTGTGCCAAGCGCAATTCACCCATTATTGATTGCATGACACTCGACAATCACCACGCGACACCTGGAGACCGATCTTATCCTCCTACTCCTTTTCGTGGTGTTATGCTTTCCCCATGCTGAGATGCACACATTCAGCTGCACGTGATAAGCAAAGACTAGCCTTGCCATCCCGACTGAACACATGGAAATGTACTCACTGCATCATCTTCTCATTCAAAACCCAAAATTGACAATGACTAATGATCTGGAGGTGATTAAACAACTCAGTTTAAGGAATTTACACATGCTCGGGGATCACTTTATCAATAATAAAATCCTAACCTTTGTGGATGTTGTGTGACCAGACTCAGCCAACACTATGAATTGCTTTCCATATCATAGACTCCGCAGCTCTATGAAATAATTTATTCCACATTTCCAGAAGAACCACTTGCACTGCTACTTCTAACAATGATGCTGACCAATCCTGGCTCACCTAAACTCATCTCCCATACATATAATTTTACTTCATATTCCACATAGCTTCCTGTTCAGAATATGAAGGTGGGGTGGGAATTAGAACTTGGCAAAGACATTTCAGATGAACAATTAGTATATTGATATCTGCAGAATAAAAATATTCCCTCCCATGGTAAATTCAGGCTTGTTCAACTGAAATTTATTCAAAGGGTATATTATACAACTGTATCTATGACCAGGTACGTGACTTCTCCTGAGTCGTTTTTAAATATTTGTTGGTTTTTAACTGTTTTAAATCTTTCAGGTGCTTTTTGGGATACTTTTTCTGTGGGCACAGTAATTTTTGGGGGGCATTTTTTCGATATAGGAGCTGCGGGCTCCCGTGCTTAGTGGTCCGGCAGTCTCCATTTTCACTTCTCATTCTTTTACCTGGGAGGCCATTTTCGGAAGCCATTTTTGTTAGAGGTCTGGCCGCTAGTTCATCCGGCATCAGGCTTCCCCTGATGGGAGATTTAAAGCCTGCTGTGTGCCGGCCAGACCAGGTACGTGACTCCTCCTGAGTCATTTTTAAATATTTGTTGGTTTTTAATTATTTTAAATCTTTCAGGTGCTTTTTGGGATACTTTTTCTGTGGGCACAGTAATTTTTGGGGGCAGTTTTTCAATATAGGAGCTGCCAGCTCCTGTGTTTAGTGGTCCAGCAGTCTCCATTTTTACTTCTCATTTTTTTACCTGGGAGGCCATTTTTGTGAGCAGTCTAGCCGCTAGTTCATCCGGCATCAGGCTTCCCCTGATGGGGGATTTAAAGCCTGCTGTTTGCCGGCCAGACCAGGTACGTGACTCCTCTTGAGTCAATTTTAAATATTTGTTGGTTTTTAACTATTTTAAATCTTTCAGGTGCTTTTTGGGATACTTTTTCTGTGGGCACAGTAATTTTTGGGGGGCAGTTTTTCGATATAGGAGATGCCAGCTCCTGTGTGTAGTGGTCTGGCAGTCTCCATTTTTACGTCCCATTCCTTTACCCGGGAGGCTATTTTTGGCCGCCATTTTTGTTAGCGGTCTAGCCGCTAGTTCATCCGGCGTCAGGCTTCCCCTGATGGGGTATTTAAAGCCTGCTGTTTGCCGGCCAGACCAGGTAAGTGACTCCTCCTGAGTCAATTTTAAATATTTGTTGGTTTTTAACTATTTTAAATCTTTCAGGTGCTTTTTGGGATACTTTTTCTGTGGGCACAGTCATTTTTGGGGGGCAATTTTTCGATATAGGAGCTGCCGGGTCCCGTGTTTAGTGGTCCGGCAGTCTCCATTTTTACTTCTCATTCTTTTACTTGGGAGGCCATTTCCGGCTGCCATTTTTGTTAGCGCTCTAGCCGCTAGTTCATCCGGCATCAGGCTTCCCCTGATGGGGGATTTAAAGCCTGCTGTTTGCCGGCTGCGCGCAGCAGGCGCGCCGCTGGCGCGCCGCTGGCGAGCCAGAGGCGTGCCAGAGGCAAGCCCGTCCGCGCCCAGATGAGACCAGAGCCCAGAAATGCTGCTCCCCTGGATATTAATAGGCCTATCTACTCCCCTTTACTACCACCTGCACCTTTATCCTTTATGACTGGTACGTGCCTTTTTAACACTTCGTGCTCTTGCAGCCTTTCACTATGCCCCAGTTGCTCCTGGAAACCCACTAATTCCTCTTCTTTTATAAACTCCTCTCACCAATTGGGCAGAATGTTCCTGCTTAATTGTCGCTCTCTACCAGCACACTATTTACATATTTACACCCTGTTGGAAGATCTCCAACCTGATGCACTATTTCTTACAGAAACATGGTTGACGGATAATTCATCTGTTGATATTTGTAGAACCTTACCATCCACTTACTCAATAATTCATGTGGATAGACCCCTCGCAAGGGGGGGCAGTATTGCTAGCATTCATAAGACGGCAATTGAATGTGTTGCTTCGTCATCTGATATTGCAGGGTGCAAGAGCATGACCTTTACACTATGCTTATCACCTACTTTCACTTTCTCTGGCATTCTTCTTTATCGACCTCCAGGCTCTTGTGTTAACTTCTTAGAATCTTTACCCAATGCCGTAGCCAGTCTCATTTGTAACACTCCCAACTTAACCATTCTCAGAGATTTTAACATTCATTCCAAGAATGTAGATTGTCCTGCTGCCAAATCCTTATTAGCCTCTCTGACTGCACTGGACTTGGTTCAATATTCGACTGATCCCACTCACCTTAAAGGCCACACTATTGATCTTATTTTTAGCAATGTCCTTGATTTTATGATTTTTACTCATCTGCCCCTGCCTTAGACAGATCATTATCTCCTGTCTTTTTCTCTTTCATACAACCATCCCTAAGGTGCTCACACTAAGACTAAAACAGCTGGACATATCTGGTCCAAGTTAGTTCCCACAGAATGGCATAAGGCGCTCTGCACTCCTCCTATGATCTATAATCATTCATCGTTGATCACTGTAGAGTCATTTAATAATTGGATTTCTACCTCCTTAGACTCTGTCCTACCCATTAAAACTAGATTAAAGAAATCCACTCACAAGACTAACCCTTGGTTTTCACATCTTTTGTTAAAACTCAAAAAGAACTGTAAAAAACTTGAAAGAATTTGGAGAAAGAACTATAGTCTTCCCTCTAAAGAAGCCTATAGGCAAGCCATCAGATGTTACCATCAGAATATTAAAGCAGCCCAGATGACTTACTATAGGACGAAAATAGAAGAATCCTCTAACTCCCATAAATACATTTTTCAGATTTTTAAGGTTTTTTAAGATTTTTGGTTCCGCAAACTGACTCCCCTATAGAGGCATCCATTAAACAGAGTAATCTATTAGCCACTCATTTCCAGGACAAAGTCATCAAAATATATTCTTCATTTCCTTCTGGTTGTCAGGCACGCGACCTCGGGTAGGCACACAGCAGACCACCGGCTGAGTTAAATGAACTCACCTTGGTTATGAGGTTTTACGCGTCCCTATGATGCCCTGTCTTTACATGGGATGGGCGAGCCACAACTAGACTGACTGTGACGACTGGTCCACAGACTGTAAGTGACCTCCCAGCATTTACGTTTTTTGCTTTTTGTTTTTTATGGAGAAGTTACAACTAACGGTCCTGATGAAGCGCCATTGGATCAATTTCTGACCGTGTAGGCGCGAAACATGTCGACCCAGTGTTAGGAGTGAATACTCTCTCCTCCTTTCCTTCTTTTAGGAGTATAGGAGACATTATTTCCCTTGATACTCCTACATTTATTTTTAATCTTGGCCTGACCCTTACTATAAACATTAAATTGAGTCATTAGGTGTTCAGAGCCAATTTTATATACCTCTCACTCTCCTTTCCTCCTCTGTCAGCACGTTCTGCAGACCTAATTTGATCAGCAAGACCACTTTCCAGTTGAAGAGTCACCACCTCTTGTGTGGTGGCCCGTCAGACGTTGCAGTGCCGGTCTGACGAGGAGTCAGCCCGATGATGATGCCTAGCATCCTACTGTGATGCTTGAGGGCACTCCTACAACACCTTCTTTCAGTCTACTCTTCGTCCTCGTTGACAATACTCTTTTCTTGGAACAGTGTACTCATTTCTATTATAAGCTATCTAGAGAACCAGAATCTCTTGGATCCCTCTCAGATGGGCTTCAGAGCCCAGCATAGCACTGAGTCTGCTCTCTAAGCAGCTACTGAGTCTGCCAGACAACTTTTAGATCAAGGAGGCCATGCCGCTATTATATTACTTGATCTTAGTGCAGCATTTGATACTGTTGACAATAACCTCCTCTGTCAAAGACTCTCTAAGATGGGGATAGGAGGCATTGCTCTCTTGTGGCTTTCCTCTTTCCTCACAGGAAGATCTTTTCAAGTCTTAGACCGCTCTTTTTTTTCTGATATCTATCCTCTGACCTGTGGAGTCCCTCAGGGCTCATCTCTGAGCCCGACTCTTTCTATTATTTATTTATCCTCCTTAGCTAAGGTGGTTTCCCCACATAACCTTTCCATGGTCACCTATGCTGACGATACTTAGTTAGTAGTATCCCTTTCCAGCACTGGGCATTCCTCCTCCGCCAGCCTCTCTTGCTGTTTGGCAGACATTGCCAATTGGATGACTTTATCCAAACTGAAATTTAATGACAGAAAATCCGAGGTAATGATTGTGGGTAATGGTCCTCCTGCTTTTCCTCTAACTTCTTATTCAGAGGTCTTCAGTAGCCTCCCCCCTCCTAAGACACATATCAAGAGCCTTGGTTTTTGGCTTGAGCCCCGTCTAACTATGGAGATCCAGTCTAAAAAGGTCTTGTTTATGTGCTTTGGCCTTTTGAGATCTCTTAGGAAAATTCTGAATCTTTTACCACCCATGGCTAAAAGAATCCTCGTTCAGGCGCTGATTCTTTCTCGCCTTGATTACGACAACTCATTGTTCCTTAGTTCTCCAGCCTACGTGATAAGGAAACTCCAAGTTGTGCAGAATGCCACAGCCAAACTGCTTGCTCATCTACCCAGGCATTTGTCTGCGAAGCCAGCACTTGCAGCACTCCATTGGTTGCCTATAAAACAACGTATTCAATTTAAATCTTTATGTCTGGTCCATAAAGCCCTACATGATAGGGGTCCCTTTTTTCTTAGGCCTTGTCTCTCCATGTATGCCCCCGCTAGACTTCTGCGTTCATCTACCTCCCGGCAAGTCCACATAGCATGATTTAAGAGATCTTGGGGAGGTAACTCCTTCACTGTGAAAGCTGCTCGGCTATGGAACTCCCTTCCTTCACAGCTACGACACAAATCTTCCGAACGCCTATTTAGGAAGAAGTTAAAAACAATTATTTTTGCTGCTAATTATTTGCCTTAATTCTCCTCTTCTTCTCTTTTTTTCCTTCTTGAGAGCTTTCACGTATCTCAGCGCTGGGACAACCCAGGGTAGCTACGCGCTTTACAAATCCATAAACTCAAACTCAACTCAAACTCTGGTTCAGAATCATCAATGAATCAAACTGCAGAAGATGTGGCACCCCTGACGCTAACTTTCTTCACATCGCTTGGACAAGCCCTCAAATATCTGCATATTGGCTTAAATTTGGCTATGAGATACACACGATGACCTCAATTACTCTATCTCTAACACCCTTTAGGGCCGTTTTTGGCTATGTTAAGTAATTTTAGCTAAACCTCTTTGTAAAATTATTGCACTGGCCCTCCTGTTGGGCAAGAGGAGAATCTAATCTCAGTCAATGAGAGAGGCACCAGTATTCCTAGATAATCTCATATGTTTAGAGATTTAACCACCTGTTCTGAATCTCTCCCCAAAGATATATTGGAACCCCTTGGCACTTACCTTCATCATCAGCCATGATGTTTTAATGTCTCCTTGTATGTTTAGTATTTCACATTTTCATGTTATATGACGTCACTTTAACGTTCATAATATGTGCTACTTAACGTATTGTGGTAATTTTGTAATCACTGTGTGCTCTCAAATGTAATAATGTGATGCTGCTATCCTATTTCAGTTTTGTCTTCTACACTTGTGCATGCTGAAAGCTGAAAATAAAACTTTAAAAAACCCTTTTGATCGTATATTCTGCTGGCTCAAGATAAGTGACTGTGTACCACAAATACATGGGTGTACCCAATCATTCAAGCAGGAACCGGGGCAAGCGACAGATGCACCAACAGTGGTGCGTAAAATAACCAAACAAAATGATATATTCACACAAGCTATGTCATAAAGGCACCTAAAAGTTGAAAGTGGTATCCTGGTTATCATCACAAGAGATGAGAATCTGAGTGTAGTTGGCGTAGCCAGAAACGTGAAACCAGAAAACTGGATAAGATGGGCCAGATGCATAATATAGGGGTTAAAAAGCATGGGGCTTAAAAATAGAACCCTGGGGGACCATTTTTAAAGAGATTTGTACTGCAAGTGCAAAGGAGCAAGGTGAACTCCGTGAGCCAAATTAGAGAGTTAGGACTTGATCCTGGCTAGATCGTTGGCTTGGATCCCTTCCTCGAAAAGATGTTCTAGCAGAAGATTGTGAGAAAGCATTTCAAAAGCAACAGAAAAGTACATAAAAATAAGTTGATTTTCCTTGGTCAGGGAAGCAGTTGTAGGTCATCAACAACCAAGAGCATGGAAGTCTCTGTATTATAAGATGATTGAAAGCCAGATTGAACGATGTCCAGAATGCTGCTGAACTGTTGGAAGAAACGGATTTGCCTATTAATGGCTTTTTGAAGAAGTTCTATAGGAAAGGGTAGTACAGAATAAAGTTTAAAGTTACTCAGAATGCCAGAATTGACAGAAGGCTTTTTAGGTTGAGTATAGCAGTGTGCAAGCACTGCTCTTTTTGACCCATTGTAATCTATTCTGAGGGCTTTAACCACACCCATCTCAAGTCTATCACCTTTATTAACTCCTGGGCCTGCCTTTCAAAATTCCCTTGATTTCATACGGAAATGCTTTACGTTTGTCCCCCCTTGAGGCTGCTTTGTTACCACCTTGAGACTGACCCTACTACATGGATGATTGTACGATCAGTGAGATACCTTAGTGTGGTACACTATTTTTTTCTTTTGCCTCACTGCTTCGCGCTGTGCGACCTATGTTTTTCCTTCCTCTTCCTTTTTTGGGCTTGCCTCTGTTTTTATTTTATTTATTTCACATTTATTTCATATTTAAAAAAAAAGGTTCATAGAGTGTGAACTGAATTGGAGAAGCGCTTTATGTGAGTGCATGAAGTTTTATATAGTGCAAACTCGATCGGATGCACGCTTTACGTAACAGTGAAGTTTGATATAGCGTGAATTCAATCTAAGCAGCGCTTTACATGACCAGCACAAGTTTAGCAGTTGCAAATATATAAACTGGAGCAGTTACAACAGAAAAACACAGAAATCCTCAATGTGGCTCTCCTGGCACAGCGGGAGAGCTGATACTACAATATTTGTTGCACTCGGGAAAACTCACCCCATAATGCTTTGCAGGGCAGTTTTTTTTCTTCAAAACATTATTGCCCATAACTCAGCCTGAGGTGGTCCTAGGACAATAAGACCACCATCACAATGTTCAGCACAACACACTCTTTCTTTCCGGATCATAACTGGGTCCCCACACTAGGTTGGGGGGGCAAAACAGTAACCTCCCCCACCCTTGAATGCCTTTTAAAGTTCTCAATTGACTGGAACTTTTGATTTACAGCTGGAAGTAGTTTGTATTTTAAGTTTCTTCTTTGTGGTAGTATTGCAGTAGGCCAACTAGATCTCAAAATGTGTAAAGCACCACATCTTCTAGGGACTACATATATAATTATACTCCATTATTTTCTGACAATCTGTTTTCATATTGTTAAGGGCTGACTATATGATTACATGACCATGTTTCTTACAGATGTTATTTTTATATTTTTATTATGATGCCCTCTAGGGGCTGTTCTGAGCATTACAGTCAAGATAGTACAATATTCACTGCACTCGGGGAAAGTAACCCTATAATGCTTTGTGAGGCATTTCTTTTTCAAAACATGTTTGCCCATAACTCAGCCTGTGGTGGTCCTAGGATCATACGACCACCATCAAAACATTCAGCACGACCCACTATTTTTGTCCACGTCTATCTGGGTCCCCTCACTAGGTTGGGGGGACCCTAAAATAGAAACCTTTCCAATCATTTACTGTGTTTGTATGATCTCTTATGGCTGGAACTTTTGTTTTACAGCTGGGAGTAGTTTGTATTTTAAGGGCCTTCTTTGTAATAGTATTGCAGTAGGCTTGCTAGACCTCAAAATTGGTAAGGCATTATGCTGCCTAGGGGCTACATATGTGGTTACACTGAATTCCTTTCTGCTATTCCGTTTTCATGTTGTTGTGCCCTCTAGAGGGTGACTATATGGTTACATGATCATGTTTCTTACAAATGCTGTTTTTCTTTAGGTGTTCTCTAGGGGCTGCACTGAGCATTGCAGTCAAAACACTACACTATTGGCTGCACTCGGAAACTCATCCCATAATGCTTTGCGGGTCATTCCTTTTACAAAAATTTTTTTTGTTTGTCCTCATACACCTCTGGCCTTCAAACCACTCCATAGCACCCTTGCGATGTTCACCATACACAGAGATAGCTAAAGCCAGGGAGAACAGAGTTCTCTCATTCAGACATCAACCAACATCGATGTCAATAACACAAGAGTAACTGAGTTCATAATCATAGGACACAAGTTATTCATGAATATATAATGCCTTATACTAAAGTATCTTTCCACTCCCATAAACGTGACCAGATCTTTATTTTCTTATCCTTATTTAACTTACTCGCTCCCACATCCAGTCTTGAAGTAACCATCAAAGCGTTGAGCCAGTCTCTATAGGAAGGAGCGGAGGAGACCATCCACTTCCTGCAAATTTCCCTCCTAGCCAAAAGTATAGCATAGAACAATATTGTTCTAATATCATTCTTAATTGGTTCATCCCCTTCCAGTACCAAAAAAATAACTAAAGACAAAGTTGGATAGATATTTTGCCGAATAATAGCTGGAAGAGATATACATACTTCCCTCCAAAAAGGAAACACCCTTGGACAGTCCAAAAACATATGGATATCTGAAGCACCTGACAAACCACATTTTGCACACAACATGTCCTCGCCCTCCCTCCTCTTGGAAAGCCTATCAGGGGAAAAGGAGGCCCTATGCAGCGTACAAAGATGGTTCCTCCTCAATGAAGCCGGTTTAACAATTTTAAATATCCCTCGCATTGACAATTCCCACCATACCTGCACCTGCCCAAGAGGGAACTCTTCCCCCCAAAGATCGAGTGGTAATCTAAAATCACCCTCTAAGACATCCAACATTCCCCAATACCATTTCGAAACGTTGTGTACTTGTTTGTGATTCCTAACCAAACTATCTTCTAGATGATTTGCATGACCTTAAGTAATAGCAGGCTCGCAAGACCAATTCCTTATTTGGACATATTTCAGTCTTGAAAGTGACACCTCTGTTATTACCGTGAGCTCATCCCAAGACAACAAGGCACCCGCATTAATCAGATCCCCCCACACTTCAACTCCTGCCCTCTTAAGAGGCCGAGCCAATATCTGTTAAACATTCAGGAGTACCTGGGGAATCCCAAACCGGAGCGCCCAGGCTATAGTATGGAATCTTTGCCACTCGACGCACTTCAAACCAAACGTTAGCAGCATCTTGTAATATTTTCAATTTCACTTTATTGAAAAATTTGGGATCCTCAAACTTATATAAGAAATGCCTTGCACCCCCTTTTTCAGTAGCCACCATACTATTGAACATTGTACCCACTGCTGACAGATCTGGAGAGGCAAACAACATCCTAGTATTCTTCAGATGGAACGCCCACGCATAGTACTGAATATCCGGGAGAGTCAAACCCCCCTTCTCTCTTTTTCTACGCAGTTTCTTCCAAGCTATCCTAGGGCCCTTATGTGCCCATATAAAAGAGGTTATTTTCTGTTGACACAGAACCAATAATATTTTATCCATAAGTAAACTTACAAAACATTTTTGCCCATAACTCACCACACAATGTGCTCCTTTTATCTAGGTCATCTCATTAGATTAGAATGGTACACCAAAATATTAATATAAAACAATAAAATAAATGATGGCAATAATTTCAATTTTTGCTTCAGGTGGAGGAAGAAGGTAAATGGAAGTGTTTTCGTTATATGCAGGGCCACTATAAGTTTGTGGCAGAGAGGACCAAATTATGCAGCAGGGTCGACTTTATATGGCATGAAAGTCCAGTTATGTTTTTATAATGCCAATATCTCTAACTCAAGCAAATGTGAGACATATTGCATTGCAAATGCTTGTTTTAGCAAGAGGATAACCACAGCATGTTTGTAGGTGGTGGGGAGAGAAGTGGTTAAGATTGATTTATTACAGATGAACAACAGAGGCTGAGCAACCGTCATGATAGCAGTGTTCTGTGAAGTTCATGATGTCAAGATGTCTTAAGTTGCCTCTTCTGCATGGAAATTCTACTAGTAGACTTAAAAGATCTGTCCAACTTACGAGCCATGTCCATGGGCTATTTCCCCAAAAAATCATAAAAAGAAACAGCATCATTAAACTTAGGGCGCACGTTGAGAGACAAAACAAGATCTGTAAAGGCTACCTCATTTCAGACATTGCAGTAGCATAGCCTCAGCACTGTCAGGCAGCTTCTCATATACCTCAATGTAAAGCAACCTAATATGTGGATGGTCTTTGACCAACTAGACCTATTAGACACAGTGTATCATGAGGTACTCCTTGGAGAAATGGTTGGGAATATTAGTAAGTTCCAAAGCAGATCAGATCTCTGTGAGATCAAAGTCAAAATGTTTCAGGGTTCATTGTTCATTTTTACAGCCAGGAAAATCACTTGTGTGGTCTCCGAAGGCACTGCATTTCCAATGCTGGCACTCAAAATAGAAACATATCTACTTGCAGACCTTGGCACAAGCAATCACTTTAGGGCCCACAGTATCAGGTGTGGTCATATTGTTGCACAAATTCAGGGACAACGGAACAAAATTCTTGCTAATATTGAACTGTGAACCAAAATTAGAGACTATTTTAGGCATGTCTTCTGCTGCATTTTGGTGATTGATCTTCATGTGCTTAAACAAGGCTAAATCTAAGATTCTGGTGATGGAAGGCACGAAGATGGGTCCTTTCCCTTTGGCTCTATCTCCCTTTCCCATTTTCTTTTCATCTGTAATCCCACCAACATTGGACACTGTGGCCCTCATTACGACCCTGGAGGACGGGGGAGATGTGGCGGTAATACCGCCAACAGGCCGGCGGAAAACAAAATGGAATTATGACCATGGCGGTTACCACCATGGTCATCCGCCACTTCTCCACTCCGACCGCCAGGGCGGTGACAACCGCTAGGCTGGAGAGACTTCGGTCTCCAGCCCAGCGGCCGTCACCAGACTGCCGGCGGTATCAGGACCCTGCAAACCGCCATGGATTTCGGGTGGTTTGGAACCACCACTAAATCCATGGCGGTAGGCACTATCAGTGCCAGGGAATTCCTTCCCTGGCACTGATAGGGGTCTCCGCCATCCCCCTCCCCCACCCCTGAGTCCTCCCCCCACACCACCCACCCCCCTGCCATCCCCCAAAGGTGGCAGGACCCCCTACCCCCACCCCCAACATGCACATACACACACCCCCTCCCCACCCCCACCCCCAACATGCACATGAACACACCCCTACACGCACATATACACTACAACAACACATACCCGCACACATACAAACAGACATGCACACAGACCAACCTGCACACATTTCCCATACACACAACACACACCCCGCATGCATACACCCACTCACACACCTCCTCTACATACTGACACGCACACCCCCATGCACGCACCCAACACCCCTCCACCCCCCTCCCCTTACCTTGTCCGTTGGTCCTCCGGGAGGGGACGGGATCCATTCGGGCTGCTCTGCCGCCAGCACCCCATCACCCGAACACCGCCACACCAAATCATGGGACGTGATTCGGTGGGCGGTGTTCTAATGACGGGCGGTGGAGGTGGAGCAGCCTCCACTTCCCCGCCGACCGCCAGTATGGCTGCTGGCGGCTCTCTGTCCGAAAAAGGACGGAGGGCTGCCAGCAGTCATAATACGCTGCGCGGAAAACTGCCTGCACTGGCGGTCTTCAGCATGGCGGTAACTCGGCGGCCTTTAAAAAAGACCGCAGAGGTCGAAATGAGGGCCTGTGTCTGCATTTGTGTTTCTTTACATTAACTTATGTTTGGGGTGACAGTGGGTTCAGTTGCTGTTGATGCATGGAGACCACGATTCAAGAAAGACTTCAGCTAAATTCTGCAATGTTGGAGGACCAACCCTAATGCTCTAGCACTGTCTACCACTGACACTGTGCACATGAAATGACACTACAACAGCAGACTAAGCTGGGCTCCTAACATTTCATGATGCACACTCAACACCAGCTTGAGGATGCACTTGGCACCAGAAACATAGAGGCATATTTATAAGAAAGTGGCGCATCAGTTCTGATGCGCTACTTTTCTTGCCGTCACCTGCTCCCCCTGACGTTACCATGGTAGCACTGTATTTATTATACAGCGCACAATGGCTCACGCTAGCACAATAGCGTCATAATTTATGATGCTGTTGTGGCACTTTGCTGTATTAACACCATAAATTATGGCACTAGTCCAGCAAAGCACAGGGAGGCCGATAGGCTATAATGGGAGCGTCACTTTTACGTCTGCCCTGGGCAGGTGTTAAAAATGATGGGAAAGATGGCACAGTGAAATCTTGTAAATTTCACTGCACTATTTTTTTGGCCTCGTTGCGTGGGAACGCCCTCCCTTGCATACATTATACCTGGCACAGGTATAATATGGTGCAAGGGGTTACAAAGAGGCACAATGCATGCATTGCGCCACTTTGTAAATATGGCACCCAGCATGGTCCTCTGTAATGCCTCCTTAGCGTAAAAAGAAAATGACTCTAGGCCGGGGGAAGGAGGCGCAAGGGGCTTGTAAATATGCCCCGTAGTCTTATTTCTCCTCCTTGGACTACACCCATTCCAATTTTTCAAAGGCTCAATTGCAGGCAGCAAGACTTTCTGATCCTAACTTGTGACAAGAGGGTAAAGCTTGGCATTAAGGGAGAGGTCCGGCAGTGATGAGACAACACACCCACTACCTGTTTTATGTCCTCTCCTACTCACTCCTCCTCTGATCTACCTTTTGTAAACTTGCGATTGTGATGCTACAAATATGTAGTATAATTTGTACGTTGTTTGTGAAAGAGAAGAGAGGCATTTATCTTAGAAACTTTCAAGCAAGCAGCTACCCCATTCAGAGTAAAAGTGATAGTATTTATTTGGTATTGTAGTGAATATCTTTGATAGAAGAAGGAACAAGGCAAGTCATCAATAACAAGAGGCCTCATGAAGTAGTAAACCCAATCTTGGTGAGGGTATGACATCTCTTCCCATATCATCACTTTGTACAGTGTTATTCCTACGTTCTGTATTGTGGGAGGGGCTCTGATTTCCAATTACTCAGTGATGACAGACTACTGAAGATAAAAGTAATATTCTTATCTTGGATTCACCCACGGTCAGATCCCTAAATGACAGCAACTAAGCCATACTCGGCATCTCCTCTAGCACAGTTTCAATACCCCAAACTATATTAATACATGTGAAAATTGCTACAATAAGACCAGAGCGTGAGACAGTGTGAAACATATTTTCAAGGACTAATCTCGCGAAATAAAGATCCATATTGCATAGTACTGCATCCTCAAATGTTTTGTCCCCAGAAAGATACTATGCATCATAGCACACAGGTTTTATCATTCAAGCCCTATACAAATAGCTTCAGCTGCCTTGTTCCAACACTTAATAATTAATATATTGTCAACTAAATTAATGCTATTTGTTAAATTGTATATTCTAGAAAGATACTGATGCCTCCGGCACCCCTGACTTTAATAATGTTGCATCTTCTTTTACCACCTATCCTTCTGGCGTCCTTCTTAAAAAATATTGTTTCAGAAAACAACTTTAAGTTATAATCAGCAAGTATATCTGCAAGATGTTGTGTTTGTTCCACCATCATAACATCCACATGTGTTGGAACTCCGGCCTTTTACCATTCTGAATACCAGATCTGAGTACCCTTGATTGGAAGTTCTGGACTATTCTAATGGGGAAAGTGTTTAGGACAGATTGACAAATGTTTAGATTGCCATATCATATTCCAAACAATGCAAACCTTTTGGAGTATTTTGAAGTTAGTGCATAAATGTGAGGAATACCCAATACCC
This sequence comes from Pleurodeles waltl, assembly GCF_031143425.1. Classification (NCBI taxonomy): domain Eukaryota; kingdom Metazoa; phylum Chordata; class Amphibia; order Caudata; family Salamandridae; genus Pleurodeles; species Pleurodeles waltl. Next base: position 116,692,579 of record NC_090446.1, on the reverse strand, counting down.
CTTATTATAAGTGCATTATTTACTATGGCATTTTTAATTAGTTGAACTGGATATCTGTCATATTGGTGGTGGAGTACCTGTTGGCCAAACTGTCAATCAGGCCCACAGAAATGTAAAGAATTTAGGGACAGATTTACAAGAAAGTGGTGCATCAGCTGTGATGCACCACTTTTCTTGCACCCCCCTGCACCTCCTAATGACACAGTGTGTGCACCCTGTTTACAATACGGTGAACCACAGTGCACGTTAGGACAATAGTGTCATAATTTATGATGCTATCAAGGTACTTTGCAGGATTAGCGCCATAATTGTGCCGCTAATCCTGCAAAATAAAGGGAGGCCCATTGAAAGTAATGGGCACGTCATTTTAACGCCTGCTCTAAGCAGGCATTAAAAATGATGCTAAGAATAGCTCATTGAAAAGTTGAAAATTTCACCGCACCATTTTTACAGGCCTCCCAGTGCGGAATGCCACCTTGCATACATTATGCCTGGGGCAGGCATAATGTGGCGCAAGGGGTTACAAAATGGCACAATGCAAGCATTCCTCCACTTTGTCAAATGGAAAAGGAGAATGGCCTCCTTAACGCCACATTAGCATAAATAAATTACGCAAGTGTAGCGCAAAGAGGTGCTAGGTCCTTGTGAATTTGGCCCCTAGAGTCTTGAGATTGATACAGAAATTTAAAGTAGCTTACTTGTATTTTTATAAAAATGTTACATGAATTTATAAACTCTAAAAGGTTTGACATATTTTACAATTAAATAAAAATATGTTTTTAGGTATTTTTTTTACATCAAATTAGATTTATTTATATTTTTCATGGATTTAATTTTAAGTCTTTACCTCCATTATTTTTCTTTGGGGGTATTCCAGGACCAGTGTTTGGCAGTGTGTGGTGTTGATCTTACTGCTGTTTCTTTTTGATAATAGTAACTACCACTCATTAATTTGGCTTCATCCCCTTTTCAGGGGTTGGGGATGTGTAAGTCTACAATTCTGAGTAACTTTGCACTCAAATGTTCTGAATAGTCTGAAATAGTATTTATTCACAAATGTAAGAGTAAATTACAAGTGTAAATTTGTAACAATTATAAGTTATCTGTTGGAATACAGCCAAGGATATATTAGTTTTGTGTTCCATAAGTCTCAGGGGTGAGGATGTATAAAGCTATACTTCTGATTAACTTTGCACTCAGATTTTGACAAATAGCTCAAAGTAGTAAAATTACTCAAGAGTGTGAGTACATGACATATGTAAATTATTAACAAGTATAAGTCACCTTTGCAAATAGCTCCAGAGATGTATTAGTCCGGTGATCCTTAAGTCTGTTGAGGGAAAGCAAAACCAAAATGTCCCCCATTCACCAGACCATGTACAAGTTTAAAAAAGAAAAAGATTTCCCAGTCAACAAAACATTTACAATCATCCTATTGACTAACTAGCATGTTTTTAACCACAATTAAGAGCATTTAAAATACAAGTTTAGGTAAACCAACCATTTTCTAAAATGGTAATTTGCCATATAGTAGATTGCAGAGGTGATGGATGACTGGGTACCTGGGAGGTTGAATGGCTTTTATCTCAGGCAAATTTTACTCGTATATGTAGCTGAAGTGGATATTGGTTTTGCAGTAACATGGTGAGCAAAAGAATTGATGGATTATACCCAGATCTGTGACTGGGGGTGAATGTTGGATTGGTTCCGCATTCCATCCATCATTTGTGTTTGTTTGATAAAGTACCTATAAGGCACTTTTGCCCCAGCCCTGCCCCAACCACCCTCTTCCAAAGAAAAAGAAAAAAAGCCTGCAGAGTCTGATGTCCTGGGGGTGTTTTCAAACCCCTTATTGGATAACAAGAGTTAAAAGCCTATGAAAACAGTTTACCTCGCCGCCAAGACCTGGAACACGCTCCCTACCTACCTCCGACAGACTCAAGACCTACTCGCCTTCAGAAGACTCCTCAAGACCTGGCTCTTCGAGCAGTAGCAGTCCCCCCCCCAGCGCCTTGGAACCCTAACGGGTAAGTAGCAGGCTCTATAAATGTCTGTGATTGATTGATTGACAGAGGTTTTCAGCTTGTTCTCCTTGCCACTGTGTGATATCTGCTCCTTCCCAGGAGACTGTGTGAAGGGTGCTGATGTTGTGTGTCACACTGTGTCTGATGCTGTGTGAGGGTGATCACAGCCCGCCACATGCTAGAAGGCATTTGATGTGCTGCAATCACCCCCAGTAAATAATTTGCTAGTTTTTATGAAGAATTGGCAGTTTTAGTGGTGCAGTAAATAATTGGTTGTAATTATCCCTGGTGATATATTCAGCCAGGGTGGTGATTTCCATTTCAATGGTGGATATTTTGGGTTTTCTCTTTGGGAGTACTAATTGTGGCCCGCCTACACAGCATGGCTAGTTGAGTGCAGAGTTGCTCACTGCAGAATCAGATTTCTTAAGGAGCATCCAGTCTGGGTCTAGGGGGAAGAAAGCAACGTGCTACTGTAGTACTGAGTTTTGATATCCAGTGCCTTTGCTTTTTGACTTTCAAACACTGATTCTATTTTGTGGCCTCAGGCTTCCATTCCCTCTGGATCTGCACTAACCACATCGCCGTCTCCTTTGTTCCGGTGGTTAGAACACTGCGCTGTCTTCAGTGGCGGTGGCTTTACGTTGCCTTCCTGAGAGGCTTTTAAGTCATTGAAAACCCGTAACCATCCTGCAATGAAAGTTGATGCACCCTTCAAGGTGGCGCTTGGAAGAGGGGGGACTCAGAGTGATTAAGGCTTAAGTAAACTGTTATCCTGTGCTGATATATGATGAAAATGCTTCATAAGACACGTACAGAGTGATCTCTGTTACAGGCTAAAATACTATGGAGCATATTTAAGGAAAGTGGCGCTGCACGCAGTGCATCGCCACTTTCCTTGCACCCCCCCAACGCAACCATGTGTGCGCCATATTTAATATACTGTGCACCACATCGGTAGTTAGGGATTTTGAAGCTAGTTCGGCGCTTTGCAGGATTAGCATGGCCCCCCTCGCTCAACTGGCCCGCCAACATCATCTCAGCATCATCTCCTATGCCAACTATACCCAGCTCGTCCTCTCCCTGACCAAAGACCCGCTCACCGCCAAAACAAACCTCCACGAGGGACTAAAATCCATCGCCGATTGGATGAACAACAGTCGCCTGAAACTCAAGTCCGACAAGACGGAAGTCCTCATCCTCGGACGCACTCCCTCGGCCTGGAACGACTCATGGTGGCCCTCCGTCCTCGGACCCCCACCCACCCCTGCCAGCCACGCAAGAAACCTCGGCTTCATCCTGGACTCCGCCCTCACCATGTCCAAACAGGTCAGCGCCGTCTCCTCCTCCTGTTTCAACACCCTTCGAATGCTCCGCAGAATCTTCAAGTGGATTCCAACAGAAACCAGAAAGACGGTGACCCAGGCCCTCGTCAGCAGCAGACTTGACTACGGCAACGCACTCTACACAGGCATCCCAACCAAAGACATCAAACGCCTCCAACGTATCCAAAATGCCTCCGCCCGACTGATCCTCAACATACCCCGCCGAAGTCACATCTCCCCTCACCTAAAGGAACTCCACTGGCTCCCGGTAGACAAGAGGATCACCTTCAAACTCCTGACCCACGCTCACAAGGCACTTCACAACACCGGACCCTCCTACCTCAACACCAGACTCAACTTCTACACTCCAACACGTCAACTCCGATCCGCCAACCTCGCCCTCGCCATCGTAACCCGAATCCAGCGCAAGACATCCGGCGGCAGATCCTTCTCCTTCCTCGCCGCCAAGACCTGGAACTCTCTCCCCACATCTCTTCGCCAGACCCAGGACCTCCTCGCATTCAGAAGGCTCCTCAAGACCTGGCTCTTCGACCGCTAAACCAGCAGCGCTCCACCTCCCCCCCCCCTCAGCGCCTCGAAACCCTGACGGGTACATAGCGCGCTTTATAAATACTATGATTGATTGATTGATTGAGCGTAAAAAACGCTGGTGCTAATCCTGCAAATCACCTTGAGCCTATTGAAAACAATAGGAGCCTCATTTTAGCGCTAGCTCTGTGCAGGCATTAAAAATGGCGATAAAAATGGCGCAAATAACTCTTTTAGATTTCTCTACACCATATGTTCAGCCCCCCTAATGGGGGAACTTCCCCTCCTCTTGCATACATTATGTCTGGCGCAAGCATAATGTGGCACAAGGGGTTACAAAGTGGCGCAATGCATGCATTGAGCCAATTTGTAAATATGGTGCGTGGAAAAATCCACTTTAGCGCTGCCTTAATATAGAAAAAATGATGCTATATTGGTGCTTGGGGCTCTTAAATATTTCCCCATGAGTTCACTCTCATTTTCATCTTTCTGAGTTTGATGGAAGAATAATTCTATTGACTTCTAAAAACACCTGCAGTGTTCTGCAGGAAGTGTCAAGTCGCACTGCAATAATTTGCATTATTTTGCAATCATTCCGTGTTAGAGAATCGCAAATCCCTTGCAGTGCAGGGGGATTATACACAAAGCGTTGCAAACTGCTTACCTCATTAATAAATCAGTGCATATTACCAAATTGTGGGATTGACCCATGCACGAGGTTGCAACCTTTCATTACCACATTCAATTTGTAATGTCCTTGCACTGAAAGTCAGCACAACAAGATATAAATAGGGGGAGACAGAGACTGTGGACTACAGGAGGACATCGGCTGCCTGGTTAACATTCTACGACGTGCCTAGAATGAGTTGCAGACCTCGATTGGCCCACGAGGGACAATAAAGGTGGGCTGATGGAGCTATGCGCTTAAAGTAGGCCCTTAAGAATTGGGAGAACAAATGGGGGGGAGGGGGGTTCAGCATTTGTCTACTTGTAGAGAAAAAGGGTGAGGATTACTAACAAAGCCCTCATCATGCCTTCTGTTGCTGGCACTAGCTGGCTAGAGAGAGAAAGCACAGCTTCAATGGAATGAGAAAGAAAATGTGAAAAGAGACACACATTTAGCCCAGTAGGGGACAAAGCAGTAGGGGGGATTCTGAATGGGACAGTACCTACAGGAGAACATGTACAGGGTCACCTGAGCTAGGTTACTTGGGCCTTTCCCAGTTTACACAGTCTTTTCTTCTGCATGGATCGTTTAAAGGCAATCCCTCACTAGACCGACTACCACACCTAAAATGGGGCTTGGATGAGAGGTGTGAGAGGTGGAGCACCTGCTATGTCCCCCCAGTGCTTAATTTGTAAATAAAAACGTGCCGGTGCCCAAAGCCCTCCTTTTAAACGTGCGGCTGCCGCAATTAAATGTGAGAACATGGAATACTGAGGCGGCTTAGTCCTAAAGTCATCTCGGGCCTCTTCAATCCATATAAAGCTACTCCCTGCCCTTCAGCTCGCTCTTGCAGCTTTCTGCCCTCTCCCTTTATGACGCTTTTTCGTTTTTCTCTTCCTCCGTCTTTCCCATATGAGGCTTTTGCTCCCAGCTAATGCTTGAGGCAGAAGAATAAGCCCCGGCCCTCAAAAACAAGCGCCGGTGCTCAGCACCGGAAACAACAAGCACAAATTAAGCACTGTGTCCCCCACATCTCTAATAATACCAGTTACTTTGGATACATATACAGAGGAAAGAACCCTCAATTGACTACATGTGGAGACCACCAAAGGCTGTAGAGAATCCCCCCTCACTTGAAGAGAAGGCTGAAGAAAGTGTGTATGTAGTGGCAGGCAGCCTGCCAAAATGATGGTCACCATGACCTCTAAATACTCTATGAGGCTAAATTGTGATGCTCAAGAAGTGAATCATTTTCACTTAAGGGACCAAGCAATACGAAAAGATGAAGTCTTCCTTTTTCATCAAGTCTCTGCATGAGATGGGCAGATGGACAATCAAGAATCAATGCTAGTGTGGCAATACTAGCACGGCACTCACAGAGAAGTCTACAGTAATTAATCTGTGAAAATAAGTGCTGGTGCCCAAAGCTTTATGCAAAGTTCCGCGGCCAGTGTAATTTCATTTTGGTGCACACAATACAAAGGCTGTGTAGTCTAGAAATTACCACATGCCTATTTAATCCCCTACCAGAATCTCACTGCTCCTTTCTCTCACTTTTGCAGGTTCTTTCTTTCTTCCTTTATGATGGTTTTTCCTCTTTCTCTTCCTCCACCTTTCCTCCTTTTTGTTTTTCCCTGTCTTACTCATGGTAAGTGTGTGAGGTAGAAAAATAAGTGCCGGTCCCAAAAATAAGTGCTGGTGGCCACAATCGGTAATCACTGCCTCTAAGAACTGGAAGTCTATTGTGGTGGCACTTTCCGAATCTAGAAGTATATCTGCAGGTGAAGTCAACTGGGGCGAAGAAATAAATGGTAATTGTCGAGGGTCAGACTCCAGAGAAAAGATGATAACAGAGGCAGAGAGCCATAATTATACTCTGTTTGAGCCGAGTTTGAATCACTTTTTTTTACGCAAGTTCAGTGCAAACTTAACTCCATATTTATATATTGACGCTAGACCCGTCTAGTGCAAAAATATTGGAATTAATGTCATTTGTTGGATGCGGGAAACCTCCATGCATCAATGTTATGCAAGGTAGGCCTTCCTGTCCAAAAAATTACTCAAAGCCCATAGCAACCTATTTATCCTCCCATGCAAAAATGGTGTACGGGGGAAGGTGGGCCTAAATAATGGTGCTAAGCCTGCTTAGCGCCATTATTTAATGCCTTGGTCAGAGCAGGCGTTAGAGTAATTGTGGACCCATTTCCATGGTCAAACACCACCTCAAGCCCCAGGAACACCCCCACCCACCCCAGAGGGACACCAGAAGATGGGGGGACCCCATCCTAGGTAAGTAGGGTAAGTAGAGGTAAGTATTAAAAATATATTTCCAAAGTGTCACTGGGGGCCCTGAAATGGGCCCCCCACATGGCACCCCTGTGCCCTGAGCTGGCCATTGGGGTGGTGAGCATGACTCCTGTATTTTGTAAGACAGGAGTCATGTGGTATGGATGGTTTTGCATCAGGAAATGACGCTGGGCTGGGTAGAGGAATTTTGAGGCAAAACTCCCTTCCCCCATACCACCACCCCCACCCAGCTAACATCATTTTCCCAGACATTAGCCCACCCATTGTGCCGGATTGTGGGGTTCCATAAATTTGATGCCCGGCTGTCGCTCTGGAATGACGCAAGCAGGCGCTATACCTTTTGACGCAAAACTGCGTTTGCGCAGTTTAGCATAAAAAAGTATAAATATAGGCCAGAGATTTTTGAGGCTATACAACCTAATGCAGTAAGCAGACACAGTATTAAACAATGGATGAAGCATGACCCATGCAGGAGTTTCCCTTGAGTTATCCTACACCAATTTGTATCTCAGCAGCATTCAAAGGGGATTATAATGGGGCACAGTGTGGAAGGAAACAAAATTTGTCAGATGCAGTGAAAAGAAGCACAGATGTTTGATTGGTTCTGCATTCCATCCATCATTTGTGTTTGTTTGCTTTTGTCGCCGTAAGTGCGCTGGGTATGCCCAGACGTGGGTCCCAGGCTCACTATGCCACTGGATTCAAGGTAGCCTGCCTGATGAAGTGTGATACTCTGAAACCAGTCCCAGGATGCTTGTTTCCAGTCCAGGGAGGATTTGGCCTGGCAGTTCGGGCTGGACTGTTCTCATGGGGAACAGGGTCAAGACTGATTTGCCTATGGCTGGGTCCAAACTGTGGTTGCGTGGTGAGCAAGGAAACAATGGATTAAACCCAGATCTTTGTGACTGGGGGTGAATGTTTGCATTGTTTAGCATTCCATCCATCATCTGCTGTTTTTGTATTTGTAGGTACTTTATGGCATTAGGTCCTGCCTCTCCAAGGCCCCCTCTTCCACACAGTGTTTTCTATTTTATTTTAGTTGGCACGTCTGTTGCATACTAACATTTTATTCGTATTAATTCAAGAGATGAAGAGTGGAAAAAAACAGAAAAGGGCTGCCAGACAGAGACACAGCTTAGGCAGTAAGACTGGGGTGGAGGGCTTCATATTTTCCAACAATCACGCTGGCATGTGATGTTAAAATACATTATACAACAAGATGGGTGCATGAGAGGGACCTAAGGGGCAGTGGAAAGGGAGAGGAGTGTGATTTGGTAGGAGTGCTAAGTCAGAGAAAATGTAATATTTGGAAAAAATGCTTAGGACCTGGTTTGGACATGGCACTGTGAGCTCCACTTACAGACCTCTGAATGACGAGCTTCTACACTGAAACAAGACCTAGGCCCTCATTATGACTTTAGCCATCCCACCGCGGGACCGCCAAAGCTGTGAGGAGGATTCCACCACCATGGCGCTGACGTCCCACTAAGTATACTACAATGCTCCCGCCGGGCTGACTAGTGGGAACATTGCAATACGCATTCCTGCTGGGCTGACCGGCGGGAACAGTGCTAGGATATTGGCCACAGCTCCCTTAAAGGAGCCAAGTCCAATATCCTAGCACACCAGCACCCTCAGAATATGCACTGTCTGCAAGGCAGACAGTGCTCCTTCCAATGGTGCTGGGAAGGGGCATGGGCAGTGCAGGTGCCCCTTTGTGGACCCCAGCACTGGCTTTCTGCCAGCCTTTTCATGGCGGGGTCCCCACCATGAAAAGGCTAACAGAACCTGAGGGTGTAATCAGCCAGGCGGCGCTGAGTTCAGCACTGCTCTGGCTGGTTACAACCCTCACCACCGTCACCCCGTGGGGAACAATGTTCCCAGCGGAGACGTCGGCCTCCTGGCGGGTCTACCCACCAGGGTTGCAATGTGGCAGTCGGACCGCCACAGTTGCGGCAGACCGACTGCTACTGTGAGGCTGGCGGTGCTAGTACTGCCAGCCTCGTAATGAGCACCCTAGTCATTGTTTCACCGGTTTGCTGAATGTGCTGGCCATCTTCCTTCTTCATGTGAAGCATAATTGTGGTGTTTTCTTCCTGAAAGAGTCCCACTTCCCTGATCACTCTGACGCTGTTAGAACGTTCCTCCTTGATCTAACATTCTATTAAGATAGCGTTCTCTTCAAGGGAAGGGTGCGATTGTGATTAGGCACCTCTCCTTCTTTTCCACTGAGTATTGGGAGACACTTTTTGTGTTCATATAAGAGCAGCCTTGGCTCTTTCACTTTATTTTAAAGAGCTTCAACATTGTTTTACTTGCTTTTATATAGCATAATTAAATTTTTGTTTTCCTTTTCAACTAAAAGCAGATAACAAATATAATATACTGTTTTGTTTATTAAATACTTTATCTACCGCTGACATAACAAGTCTCTTAAAACTAACTACATCCACATTATTACCAATAAAAGAAAGCAGGTGACCTTGCACCAACCACTTAAAACGAAGGCTGTGGAGTCGTAAGAACCCCTGCTCAATCAATTCAAGAAATATATAGCAACATTGATGTTATTGTTCTTGATATTAAACACATTCAAAGAGATTGTTTTGGGCGCCTTATGAAAGTATCTCAGAACATGATTAAAATCAGAGACAATCATGTCAAAATTGATCAAATGGTACCATTGTTTCTGAAGTTCAATCCTTAATCAAGGTACTTCTAAATTTAGAAACCTCAAGATTTTATACTTACCTACCAGTGCTGAAAATCAAGATTGGTGTGCTTATCTGGAAAAGCTTCTTCCTAAAATTATGAATATTACATTCACAGAGAGATCTGAGATTGATAAAGCCTGCCAAATTCAGTCTAATAGGTAAGCTAGTCATTCCATATCTTACCAATTTAAATTTGCAGTGTTCTATAATTGCCATATAGTCACAATACGAAAAGCAGCTTGAGAAATACCACCCTTAACAGTTAATGCCTACAAAATCTACATTCATCAAGATTTTGATAAATAAACTGTTGCCATTCTGAAACAGTTTGCCTCACTTAGACCTTTGTTTAAATACATGAATGCGGCTTATGTGATCCCTCAAACATGAAAATATGGAAAGGTGGCTTCACAAAATCCCTCTGTGCTCTTCAGGGTTTAATCTAGCATGTAGATCAATGGCATTCTCTCAATATGGAAGAAGAGAAAAATGTAGACCTTTATCTAACACAAATCTGACTGATGAGGTTGTGTATTACTTAACTGAGGCTGGCTTCCAGTGGTGTTTATTTTTGTTCCAGTCTGCCCCACACGGTTTTATTAAAATTTGAATGTTTATCGTTAAATAAGTATTTATGTTACATAGTACATGTTTTATGTGTTGTTTTGCTTCATGTAACGTCTGAGCTACATTTTAATGTTTTCTATCCAATGATTTCGAAGAGCACTGATTAGAATTATGCCTTATTTAAATCAACTTAAAATTGTTTCATTAAAAGTGCAAGAGCTTAGACATACAGCTAAATGTAAAAAAATTGTGAATATTTCTAAAGACATACGGTGTGTGTTTAGTGTATTGTTCAAGAAGCTCATATTAGTGAAACAAATCTCATCTCAGTTATTAAAGAATGGATTGGTGGTTTTGTTTCCTTATTGGGTGATGTAAGGAAAAATTTACTTGCTATTTTTTAAAGATTTTACATAAATATTGTGATGGGGACGGTCAATATGTGCATGTTAAAGTCCAAATTGATAAAACTATATGTTCTCTCAAGATGACAAAAATGACAAAACACTTTTTGATACTCCAGTATCTGTGATTGAAATACATTTAACCGAGGCAAAGCTTGTGGAGCTGATGGAATTTAAGTTGAGCTTTACAAAACATTCACTGTACAATTAGCTCTTTATCTCATAGCTACCTTTATAGAATGTAACTCCTGCAGGATCTCCTTTGACATTTACTAAAAACTTGGAAAAGATCCCACTGTTACTTCCAACTATTGACCTGTCATGTTACTTCATCAAGCCTGAAAAATATATGCTGAGATTCTTGCTAATAAAGTTATTGAGTATTTGATTCATCCTGATCAAGTGGGTGTTATGAAGGGTAGATTATCTGTACATAAAACAAGGCTTATTTGCCATCTTTTTTGTCTACAGCTATCACAAATTCACCTTCAGGATTACAAGCACTAGAAAAAGCTTTTGATAAAGTTAAGTGGCAATTGTGTGTCATGAAATTTTGTTATGTTGGTCAACACTTTATTAATATAATTAGTGCTATTTATATACATCATCAGCCAACATTGTGTGTGTGTTTCACATAAGCTTTATTCGGCCAACAGACCATCAAAGCAATACAATACAATACAATATAATATAATAATATAAACCATAATGTCATAGAAAAATTTAAAAAAAGAATGATCCATGTTTGCCCGTCTTAAAACAATTTCAACTCATTGTAAATAAAAAGTGCGTATGCGCCATGCTGTGGCTAAAAACTTACTTACTGCGTAAATTGTCACATTTGAATTGTGGCTTTTTAAGATCCGCAAAGCTAAAAAACATTTCCTTAAATTCAATTCCCTACAGATTTTATATATCCATTTAAACCTTGGGATTGAATAGGCGGGACAAAAAAACATAAAATGTTCTACTGTTTCGGAAGGAATGCCACATACAGGACAGGTATCAGAGCTTGACTTAGGTCCCCATCTGCTCGTTAAGGCCTTCAGGGGTAATGTTCCAAATCGAAATCTGGCATACAAACTTTTGCCTAACAAATCAGGTATTGTATCTAAGTATGGTTCAAACTCAGGGTACCATTTAAAATCAATAAACGAGTTAGTTAAATGACCATTCGATTTCTGAGAAATGTAATTATTACATATGTGGGACCAGTAAGCTCTCTTCAATACTTTTACATGGGGCTTCACAAGTTGCTGGGGATTCTCCCAGAAGTTCCTCAGTCCTAGCATGCAAAACCAACTAGATACGTGTTTGATCCATGGTATGGACATGGAGTTAGAGGTTTTTAACAATTCTAATAGGGAAGACTTATATATAGCCAGTTCAGGAACTACCCAAAGCCTCACCCAATATAGTAGGGGCCGTAAGATAATCAAATCGGCTATACGTTTAAGCCCTAGATCTAAAAAAAGGGGGGTTAATGGGGTGCTAGTGGGACAAGCACATAGAGCCCGAGCAAAGCTATTCTCAATTTTAGTTATCCTACTGCTATCTGTCATGCCCCAAATCTCTGCACCATAAACAGCAGCACCCTGTGCCTTGGCCACATAGATCTTTACTGCTGGAGACACAACTTTAGCGATCATATTCCTGTAAAGGCGTAATATGGATGCTGCCCGATGTTGCAAAAGCCCGCCACTCTTACCGACTTGTTCGTCCCAGAGGAGTGAGTCTGTAAGCCTCACACCCAAGTAGTCGATAGAGCTAACCTGGTCCAAAATAGCTCCATCTAACCTGATCGTACACTTCTTACGAGAGCCAGAGCGAAGCACCATCAATTTTGTTTTCTTCGAGTTCAGCTCTAAACCAAAATTCCAGCAGAATGATTTAAATCTATCCACAAGAATTTGCAGCCCCATAGGGGTCTTTGAGATCAATAGAGAGTCATCCGCAAAAAGAAGAATTGGGATTTTCTGATTGCCTAAGCTGGGAGCATCATTCTGGCATGTCATGAGTTCTTGGACCACCTCATTAATGAATAAAGAAAACAAAAGTGGCGCTAGGACACATCCCTGACGAACACCTCTTTTAATGGGAAACTTGTCAGTCAGTTCGCCTTGGTTACCCCATCTTACTTGAGCGTATGTGCCTTCATGCATACGTGTTAATAAATGAATGATATCAGATGGTGCCCCTCTTTTGTGTAGCACTCCCCAAAGCTTGTCTCTAGGGACCAGGTCAAAGGCAGAGCGTAGGTCTACAAAAGTGACATATAGTGTTTGCTTTGCCAAGACTACATATTTCCAGTGTAGCACGGTCAACCTAAATACCTGGTCAACCGTGCTAACTCTAGAGCGGAACCCTGCCTGAAGTGGTGATAGGATCTGCTGCTCCGTCACCCAACTCGTCAGTCTAACTAACAATTGTTTTGCAAAAATTTTTTGTAGGTTGTCAATTAAACTGACCGGTCTGTAGTTAATTGGAAGATTTACGTTGCCCTTTTTATATATTGGAATAATTTCTGCACCCTTCCACGTCTCAGGGATCTGTCCTCCTTTTGCGATTTTGTTTGACAGCATATTAATATACCAGGTCCAGATGGGTAACTCTGATTTATAAAGGTCACCTGGAATTTTATCAGGGCCTGGGGCTTTACCTGTCTTTAGAGATTTAATGGCGTCTGCAGTTTCTTCTAGAGAAAAGCAAATATAGCTTTCAGAGTTAAATAGATTCCCACTGGACGGAGAAGTGGCAAGGTTAGCATTGGGTGAAATTGGGGGGTATAGTCCCACTTTCTCACAATCGACAGTCCCAGTGGAGGCAGTTCCTTCGTACAAGAGAGAGAAATGATCCACCCAGGTACCAGGTTGAATATGGTTCCTTTGTATAAACCTACCCCCTCTCTCGTGCTTAGTCAGCAGTTCCCAAAAAAGCGTATTGTTGTTTGTTTTAGTAGCATCTAGCAAGTCCTGCCAAATAGCATCTTCCCAAGCTTTCTTTGATTGTAGGATTATCTTTTTATACGTGAATCTTGCTTGTTTGATTGCCCCCGTATACCCGGCCAGTATAGCCTTCCTTAACTCAGTCTTAGCCCTCATGCATGCATCATTAAACCAACTGCTGTTAGGTGAACCCCCATATTGCCGGTTTGCCGTGGCTACCTTTTTATAAAAGACACTTTGAAGTTTAACCATCATATCTTCGTGAATATCAAGAAGTGGAATGGCTTCTGGTTCGAAGTCTTCATAGGCTGACAGATTATCTAAGAACACTTGGTAGATCTTACATAGCAAATAGGGGTTTGACATGACTTTTGGCCACTTCACCTTTGTATAAGCATTGTTTAAAATAGGGGGAGGGGCCATTGATGTTTGCATATTCAAGGTTCTACCAAAGATATTCCCAGCAAGGGTGAGCAACAATGGAAAGTGATCACTCTCGCATCTTGAATCTACCCTCATATCTAGCAGCAATGGCCAAAGACGCACATCCACCAGAAAATAATCAATTACGCTGGCCACAGAACCTCGTAGGAATGTCGGTGCCAAGTTTAAATCAGAAGGAGTTCGACCATTACAGGCCCTTAGGCCAAACTTTAAGCATAGTGTAGCAAGCTGAGTTGCTACACGAGAGCGTGGAGGATAACTATCACCATCCAATTGTGCAATACCCCATAATTCGTCCTCATCCGCAGTTAAATCACTAAGAAACGCTGAGGGTTCGAAAGTGCAATTTACATCCCCTGCAATAATTAAGTAGGAATTAGTTTGTAGCGTGTCTAAAAAGTCAAAGAGTAAAGTTAAAATGTGTGATTCTGTACCACGTGCAACAGAACGGGCGTAAACATTAATTAAGATTATGTTAAAATTTTGATTAAAAGAAATTTGTAAACCCATCAAGTCGGGACAATCAAATTCTAAAACCTTATAGTCACATTGGAGCTTTGAATTTAAAAGGATTAAAAGACCCCCTTTTGCGCGACCAGTTGCTTTCTCTGAAGGCAGTGCAGGGATATTAAATGAAAGAAACCCATCCATGCTTGGTTGGCCCTCGGCCCAAGTTTCTTTAAAGAGACACACATCTTGTGACTTTATATAGGCAACCCAGTCCACATCATCCAATTTCCTAGCAAGGCCCGCAAGATTCCAAGTCATAATGGATAACCCATTAGTTCCCAATGCAGCCCCATGTTTAGGGGATGGAACATCCTTATAGTTCGACTCAATAGCAAGGTACTTCTCTAATTTGTCTATTGAAGGTGCCACTAGATTATCCTGATAGGCGGCTTCCTGGGCAGACAGTCATACATGCCCCGGATGCAGAAAGACGCCTTCTTCCCTAGAGCCTCTCTCATTGGTATTAGCAATTGGGACAAACACAGGAGTCTGTTTTGGGTCAATTAAATTAACGGCCAGCCTGATGCCTCCTCCTTTTAGCTCTTTGTGTTGTCCCTTGCGTTCAACAGAGTCAATAAGTTGGTCTGCCAAGAATTTATCGTGGAACACAATCATGATTACATCGAGGTTTGACCCAGGGGGACTCCATCTTTCTGTTTTTTGAATGTCCGAACGTATAATTGAAAGGCAACCCTGTCGATTGCGTATCCAGTAAATAACCTTATTAAGTCTAGACTCTTGGTCCTCAACAGACCTGGGTGGCAACTTTGGGACATTGCTTAGGAAAAGAGTGTTGGCTCTGTGTCTGGGACCAATACTATTAGGAGTCCCGCCTAAAGCACTATTTGTTCTTCGAGAAGGAAAAATGCAAGCTGGATCCTTAATTTGATGGTTGTCAAATAACTTCCTATTGGTTGACAGAGGGCTATCCCTATTTATCGGTAAATTGGAAGTAGGATTTTGCCTTGAAGCAGACTGACGGTTCAATGGGGCAAAGAGGCTTCCAATAGGATCTTCCCCGTTCCTTGTCTTGTCTCCGCCGAGGGGGATACTATTGCACCCAGTGAGTATATTTCTAGGGTTCATAATATAGGAAGGTATACTACCTTCAGCGACCCTCCTATGGGATCCAGCTCTCTGGGCGTGATTAATTAGCCCCTCACGTGCTTTAGTATTAAATGTAGCAGAATCAGCTGCCAAAGTCCCACCTGCCCCTTCTGCCTCTGTCTTCTGGCAAATGCATCCCGATAGTTTGGCCATGTTCCCCTGTAGCAGTTTAGTTAGCTGCAAGACTAGATTCTTAATTTCGTCTACTCTCTGGAGAATTAAGGGCAATTTAGCTGCATTGTCAGACACATCAGAACACATGTCAGTAGTAATAGGCAGGGAAGAGGCAGCTTCAATAGCCCTAGCAGCTGTAAGAGGGTCGTGGACCTCAATCACAGCGCTTCCCTCAGACAGAAGCTCGAAACGATTTTTGCATGGAATATTAGGGACCAGCCTTATCTCCGGACTCAATGGTAGGGGTGTGCGTTCCATTTCCTCCATGTGCAAAATCTCCTGGGTTTGAAAGTGATTGGAGATACTGCTACCAGTCACGATACCCTGCAGGAAAGAGGGAGCAGTGGCATTAACAGCGGATGATTTCCCTGCACAATCTGTTGAACCCCCAGTATTTACTGGTCGAGCTTCCCTATTCTTGATAAAAAACTCCTGAATCGTTTTAGGTTGGAGTGGAGGCTTCTTCAAGGGCAAAAGGCCATGAGTGCCTAGTTCGCTGTTAAGTATAGCCTCTACCTCCTCGAAAAGTTGATCAATCTCATCGAGTGATTTCGATTCCCCTTGGGCAGGTTTAATAGTTGTTTTCCTAGGTCGTTTTTTCTGCTTTTTTATACCTTCCAGTGGAGCCGGCGGGCCAACAGCCTTCCTTTTCCCCATAATTCTAAATAAAAACAGCAGATACAAATAATTAGAGCTGAGGTTGTTACCGGACTCTTGGCAGCAAAACGATCCTTCTAGCAGGTATGTTGTGGTTTGTGTCAAATCAGGTCCCAGAATCTGAGTAACAGAATAGAGAGACGGAGCCCAGCCCGGCCTCAGACGATCAAAGACAGGCGTAGACAGGCCCTATGTTTGAGAAGGTGTCCGGGTGGGTAGATAGTTATCAACCACTGCCCAGGGGCCTTGGGAGTCGGGATAAGAATGATATAATTCAGGCCGACCTCCTTTGGCCACACGATGTGGGTTGACAAGGCTCCTTCTTTTCAACAACTCCTTGGCAACAACGTGCTTCCTGTGTACGAAAGGGGGGTGGCCCAGCCCGGCCTCTTCCGGGCAATGACGGGCAAGGACGGGCCCGCCCTTGGCCCGGGCTTCGCCCGGGCGCCGCCCGCGCGGTCACTTTCCCCCGGACTCCTGGCCAATCAGCGCGTCCCACGACGGCGGGAGCGCTCTTCCAATTTAAAGGGCTCCTGCCCTGCCTCTCGTCACTTTCCCCCGGACTCCTGGCCAATCAGCGCGTCCCGCGACGGCGGGAGCGCTCTTCCAATTTAAAGGGCTCCTGCCCTGCCTCTCGTCACTTTCCCCCGGACTCCTGGCCAATCAGCGCGTCCCGCGACGGCGGGAGCGCTCTTCCAATTTAAAGGGCTCCTGCCCTGCCTCTCGTCACTTTCCCCCGGACTCCTGGCCAATCAGCGCGTCCAGTGGTGTTTATTTTTGTTCCAGTCTGCCCCACACGGTTTTATTAAAATTTGAATGTTTATCGTTAAATAAGTATTTATGTTACATAGTACATGTTTTATGTGTTGTTTTGCTTCATGTAACGTCTGAGCTACATTTTAATGTTTTCTATCCAATGATTTCGAAGAGCACTGATTAGAATTATGCCTTATTTAAATCAACTTAAAATTGTTTCATTAAAAGTGCAAGAGCTTAGACATACAGCTAAATGTAAAAAAATTGTGAATATTTCTAAAGACATACGGTGTGTGTTTAGTGTATTGTTCAAGAAGCTCATATTAGTGAAACAAATCTCATCTCAGTTATTAAAGAATGGATTGGTGGTTTTGTTTCCTTATTGGGTGATGTAAGGAAAAATTTACTTGCTATTTTTTAAAGATTTTACATAAATATTGTGATGGGGACGGTCAATATGTGCATGTTAAAGTCCAAATTGATAAAACTATATGTTCTCTCAAGATGACAAAAATGACAAAACACTTTTTGATACTCCAGTATCTGTGATTGAAATACATTTAACCGAGGCAAAGCTTGTGGAGCTGATGGAATTTAAGTTGAGCTTTACAAAACATTCACTGTACAATTAGCTCTTTATCTCATAGCTACCTTTATAGAATGTAACTCCTGCAGGATCTCCTTTGACATTTACTAAAAACTTGGAAAAGATCCCACTGTTACTTCCAACTATTGACCTGTCATGTTACTTCATCAAGCCTGAAAAATATATGCTGAGATTCTTGCTAATAAAGTTATTGAGTATTTGATTCATCCTGATCAAGTGGGTGTTATGAAGGGTAGATTATCTGCACATAAATCAAGGCTTATTTGCCATCTTTTTTGTCTACAGCTATCACAAATTCACCTTCAGGATTACAAGCACTAGAAAAAGCTTTTGATAAAGTTAAGTGGCAATTGTGTGTCATGAAATTTTGTTATGTTGGTCAACACTTTATTAATATAATTAGTGCTATTTATATACATCATCAGCCAACATTCTTATTAATGGATTGTCCAAATGACTCCAAACTAACCAAACAGGCATAATAGCTTAATTTTGGGTAATTTTGATTCACAGGAGTAAAGCAAAATTACCAAAATTACTTTGATTACTTTCCTATAATTAAAATTTCATAGAGGCCTAATTTGTTCTCAAATTCTTCAAATGATAAGGATGTTGTGACAGAAAATACCAATATTAAAATGTCTGACTATGCTGATGATATTTAACATTAATCTTTGTTCCAGAAATGTCTATACCTTGCTTATTAGATATCATAAATATTTATTTATCCGGTTACACAATTAATTTTAACAAGACAGAATTATTTGTCTTGGATATACATTGTACTCCAAACATAATTCAAAGTTATACCATATTGTGGTGCAAATACTTTTATTAATACTAAACAACTCATTTTAGAAATTAATAGCAAAAATAATAATAATAATTTAAAACCAAAACTGACAATTGCTCTTCTGTTCATTCAAGTTTATGGGAGTAAGAAATTGGGTTCTTAGTTGAGAGTTGTGAAAGTCCCACTCAAACATTAAACACAATCCTTGACAAATTGAAACACAAAAGTCATTAAATTAATGTATGCTTACTCCTCTGGTTACCTGGTACAAGCAGTTAGGCTTAACTTAGAGACAATATGTTAAGCATTTATGCAGCACTCATACAGAAGTGATGATAATGCAAACTATAAGAGAAAAACCAACACAAGTTTGAAAAATAGAGTTAATTTCAATCAATAAAATGGCACAAAAAAGACAAAAATCTAATCAGTAGAACGTGAATTTACGAATTTTTAAATGTGTGCACCAGACGTACACATATAGCTGGGTTCAAAATGAGGTGGCATGGTGTACAAATTAACGATGGACTGGGTTGTGGCTCCTAGTAATTACCAGTGGCTGAGATTAATTCAATAATTCCATCCATGGGTCCTGTTCACACTATGGGGGTCATTCTGACCCTGGCGGTCCAAGACCGCCAGGGTCGCGAATGACGGAAGCACCGCCAACAGGCTGGCGGTGCTTCCAAGCCCATTCTGACCGCGGCGGTGAAGCCGCGGTCAGAAACCCGGGACCGGCGGTTTCCCGCCGGTTTTCCCCCGGCTGGGCGAATCCGCCAGGGCAGCGCTGCAAGCAGCGCTGCCCTGGGGATTCTGACCCCCTTCCCGCCAGCCTGTTTCTGGCGGTTTTCACCGCCAGGAAGAGGCTGGCGGGAACGGGTGTCCTGGGGCCCCCTAACAGGGCCCCATGAAGCTTTTCACTGTCTGCTTGGCAGACAGTGAAAAGCGCGACAGGTGCAACTGCACCCGTCGCACGCCCGCAACCCCATCGGCTCCATTCGGAGCCGGCTTCTGTGTTGCAGGCCTGAAACATTTTTATAAGGCGACTGTAGTAGGCGGCACGGGTGCTCAAGCCCAGTAGTAGCATTTCATTTACAGGCCTAGGGTGCATGCCTACCATGTACTAGGGACTTACAAGTAAATTAAATATAACAATCAGGAGTAGGACAATGTTATTATGTTTAAGGGACCACAAGCACTTTACTACTGATTAGCAGGAATATAGTGCAGAGAGTCCTAAAAGCCAACAAAAAACGGTTTCGCCAAAGAATGGGAAGGAAAAACAAACTTCTGGGGTGATCCTGCAGATAGGGCCAGGTCTAACAGTTTGGTAGATTAAATAAGTTATAATAAGATTAAAATACGTGTTCTACCACAAGTACTATATTTCTAATGTAATTTTTAAATTAAGTGTTATAGGGGACTGACTGAAGACTGAGTTTCTAAGGGTATGTTACCCAACGGAGTGCAAGTATCTTACAACCAGGTCGGCCTACCGGAACAACAAAGGGTGAAAACAAACTTCTGTGAGGTGTACCTACGTGGGGTCTTGGATGTGAAACATCAATATATTGTGGGTGGGATGTATCTGTCTTGTAATGTGCGAAGTCCAATCTAGAGGCTTATACAGTAGAGAAATTGAGAAATTATACAGTAGAGAAAATGGTCTGTGTGTAGTTTAAAAGCTGATGTGTGTTTCAAGACCACGGCCAGCTCCATCACGAGGTGCTGAGAAAATAGAGAATTCAATTAGTCAAACTCGAGTTCTTGCTTCTTTGGTGCAGTGTGTACCAGGGTATGGACATGTGCTCTCTAAAGTACATAAAAACCCTTACTAGGTGCACAGGGGCATTTAGTAAAGTTAAAATGTGAAACTGGGCTGACAAGCATCATTGAATGGCCCAAAACGAATGCAATTTAGCGTCACAGATGTAGGCCTGTATTATGAGTTTGGGTATTTTATCTAGGGGTGTGCAGGGAGCTCCGCTCCGCTGGCAAAGCTAACGGAATTCTTGTAAGTTTGCGCTCAGTATGGAGCACGGAGTTATCCAAAATATTTTGCTAGCCCCGCCAACAGAGCAGAGATCTTTCTGCAGCCCAGTGTTGGCTGCACAGCGCAAGTGCATCCACTCTGCGTTTGTGCTGTGTAGCCCATAACTAGGGTGCAGCGCACACCGAAGCAGACCAGAGGGAGGCAGCCACGGTGAGACTCGTCGCTGTTGGATGACGAGGAGAGGAGGACCCCAGGAAGACCCAGGTAAGTCCTGGTCTCTTTTGTTGTTGTTGTTGTTTGTGCACATTGGTGCACAAACATGGACTGAAACTGCAGCTTTCGCTGCCTATGGACCTGGCCTGAATTCAGACCAGGGTTGTAGGCAGTGAAAGCTGCCATTTGAGGCATCTTGTGCACCGACCTGCCCCTGTGTGCAGTGCCAGTGCTGAATTCAGGCCAGGGCTGAAGGCAGCAAAAGAAAGCTGCTGTTTCAGGCCTCTTGTGCACCAGTCTGACTCTTTTGCACTGCACACGGAACAGGTTGGTGCACAAGATGTCTGAAATTGCAGCTTTAACTGCCTATGGCCCTCCTGAATGCACTCATCTCGGAAGCGCTCAGCAGGGTCAGGCCTGGCTGACCAGGCACCACCCTGCTTAGCGCTTCTGAGACGGGCACATTCAGGAGGACTCCGAGAGGAATGGAACTCCGGCTTCGAGGAATTCCACTGAGTTATAATTTTTTAACTCTGTGAAATTCTGCAAAGCCGAACTCCATTGTCTCTGCCTGGTCCTACTTTTATCCAGAGTGGTAACTTCAGGTGAAATTCTACATCTTGGAATTACATGTCTCTTGAGTCCCACATTTATCAGGTCTTCAAACTCAGGAGCCAATAATTCGAGGCCTGTATATAGCTGGACCTGAAAAACTCTGCAGAGTTTTATCCTTGTTCGCGCTCACCAATGTTGAGTTTGTTAACGAGGAAAATCTTACTCCAGGCAACCTCCTGACGAGATTTCTCAACAGGGGCAGTCGCGGATGGTCGAAACCTTCCATTCACATTGAGGAAGCTGCCCCTCTAGTAGAAAACCTACTCGAGTAGCCGAAAAGAAGCAGCACCCTCTTGGCCTGTGCGTGGTGCCGTTCCTACTGATTTTATAGCACGGGACAAACACTTGATGCTAAAAATCAGCATGAACAGAGGGACCTAACACATTCTGCCTCTTTGCGGACCACCGCGTATCGCAGCTGAGTTTTTTGATCACTTTCCGGAGGTACGGTTAGCAGAACTCCGCAAACTCTGCCCAGGCCTAATTATGATGGCTCTACGCAATTTTTGCCTGCATGTCACTAATTTCCAACTCCCTGTGGCAAACAGGCAAATTATCCAAAACCTGTGGGGAATTCAGGAGTGTACTTTTTCTGCAGAAGCATCTGTGCAACAGACTTGGACTGTTTTTTCACCAGACCAGCAAACTTTCAGAGCAAGTCAAACATGTGCCTGGCATTGTCCCCAGTGACAGAGACAATGGCTAGATATTTCACTAAGGCTTTGTAAGTGAGTGTCTTTTACCCAGTCCTCTGTGTGTGCAAAATGTACGTAATTTGCTTTCTTGTCAGTGCAAATTTTGGGAAAATTATGGAAAATTATGCAAAATACAAATTAATAATTTAGGGCCAGATGTAGAAAGGGTTCCACGTGACGCAAACAGCGAAAATCGCTGTTTGCGACGCGCAAAACCCACATCGCGATGCCCATTGCCATTTTGCGAAACGGTAACCTGGTTACTGACTCATAAAATGGGACTGCGAGTCGCAAATAGGAAGGGGTGTTCCCCTTCATATTTGCGAGTCGCAGCGCGATGCAGGATTGCTTTGTGACCGCCAACGCGGTCGCAAAGCAATCACATTTACCACCAGTGTCACACTCGTGGTAACCCATTCGCAAAAGGGAAGGGGTCCCCATAGGACCCCTTCCCCTTTGTGAATGGCCTTGAAAACATTTTTTCAGAGCAGGCAGTGGTCTGACACGTTTAATTTTTTCATTTTGTAATGCATCTCGTTTTCCTTTAAGGAAAACTGGCTGCATTACAAACAAAACAAATGTATTATTTAAAAGCAGTCACAGACATGGTGGTCTGCTGTCTCCAGCAGGCCACCATTTCTGTGAGTGCTGCGACTCGCAAGGGGGTCGCAAATTGCGACCCACCTCATTAATATTAATGAGGTGGGCGTTTGCGACCCCCTTGCGACTCGAAGATGGTGTCAGGGTCACCATCCTGGATCCTGCATTGCGACTCGCAATTTGCGAGTCGCAATGCAGGATTTTCCTACATCTGGCCCTTAGTGCTATGCTTTAGCATGCAATGATTCGCTGTGTCAGTTTTTAAAACGAGGACTTATTTTGCGGCAAAAAAAGATGCAAAAAAGACAAGTGGTGCAATTAACAGTCTCTTGCATTCTGGCTGTTGGTAATATTCCTGGTCAAATTTCCCCACAGACGCCACACAATAAAACAACATGGCGTAATTGCATGAATTCTGCATAACAAGTGTAAACATGAAGGGCCAGATGTATCAAACTTCTTTGCATTCGCAAACGGTGCGAATCGTAAAATTCGACCGTTTGCGTATGCAAAATGCCTTTCACGATGTATGAAAGACATTCGCAGTGCAATTTTAAGGAATTGCAAAAATAGCGATTCCCTAAAATTGCGGCCCCTATTTAGAGAATCGCAAATTGAGATTCTCTAAATAGGAAATCGCAAATAGAGAATTCCTATTTGCGATTTCCAAAGCAAAGGTATCAAGAATTCCCTAAATGCGAATTGGGCATTTAGGAAATGCAAATACAACAATCTCAAGTTTGGTGGTAAGCATGTGCAATTTTTTTGGGGTGCATCAGAGGGGGCCTTAGTCCCTCAGCACCCTGGGATTTGAATTACCTAATTTGTGAATTCCTAATTGGAATTCGCAAATTGGGAAAAGCAAAACCTTTTGCACCTATGGGCCTACAGGCCCATAGGGATGAATGGAGTCGCATTCTCTAATTGCGATTAAGTAATAGCGTTTGCGAAATTTAAGAAATTGATACTACGACTCGCAATTTTGATACATCCCATTTTGCATTTCTTAAATAGCGATTTCTTAAAATTCGCTATTTAAGAAATGCAAACTGGGAGCTTGATACATCTGGCCCGAAATTCATACTGTATTACCCAAATTACTCCGGTATCTATCTGTAAGAGGCTATGGTGTTAACGGAAGTGTTCCAAGCTCTGAGACAGACCCGCTTTTCTTGCTTAATGGTTACATCTCAGAAGGTCGTGGTGCCCCCTTTAGGAAATAGAGAGGGGCAATTTTTTTTGGGTCGGGCGATGGGAGTGGATCACTGAGTATGCACACAGGCACGTGCATCCTGCTTATAAAGGTGCTGTGAACGTGCAGGGTGGCCCTGAGAGACTGTAACAAAGGTGCTGGTATTCTATAGCAAAAGGGCAAATTAGTTTTATATTTATAGCTCGAACAGAGTACAATTTGTTTCTGTCATTACACTGTCAGAAAAAATTACGATTTAGCATTTTATCCCATCTTGTGTGAAATGTCAGATTGGTATTAAAGTGAACTTATTGTCAAAAGTTAAACGAGGAGGACTCGAAGAACAGATATAAAGCAAGGGAAACAGATTGTACAGGCAATTTACTGTTCTTTTTATATTTCTCTTTGTTTGCTTCTCCTTGGAGTGTCTGAAAGGACCCACAAAGCTAATCACTTCATTCAAGAGTTACATACAATGGGCAGTTGGAAGGAGGGGGGCATTGTTCTACCTGCAACAACTGTGCAACTATCTGGTGCTGGTACACTGGGACCTAAGCTCTTGCAAATGCCCTCTATCTAACCCAAATTGAGCACACCCCACCTGCGACGAAACACGATTTAAAATTCTTCAATATGGTTGAACCTGTGTAGATTTCTATAGCATTCTTGCTTAAGCTGTGGCTTAAGAAGCTCCAGAAAACAATACCCTACCAGCTAATTCCTTGTTTGTGGAAAGCCAAAGAATCAACACAAACAGGTCTCCGAGACACAACAGATGGTCTTTCATGATGTTCACACGGAATATCATCTAAGAATGAACCTGCATTTTCACTCACTCATCCGCGTATACATTCCTCTCAGTGACTAATGAACCTGCTCCGGAGGTTTGTGTGTAACCTACATCTCACTCATGCCTTAACTGTACATGTTCTATGAGCGGTGGAAGCTTTTCCTAGCCTGCCCTGTTGGATCCGTCCTGCGGGGAATGGAAGATACATTTCTTGCCTCTGTGAGTGAGGGAGGCTTGCTTTGCTACTGCAGTGCTGTACCTGTTCTGTAACAAATCAAAACCTGCATTGCTGCTACCCAATTACTGCTCATTTGGGATGGAGGATGCTTGTGCTGCTACTATCCTACCTGTATCTGTCATCCGGAGGAGGGAAGCTTCCTGGTTCTGCCCAAGATGTGCCTGTTCTATGAAGAAAGGTTGATTGAACTGCTGCTGCCCCATCTTATGGAATAACAAAGGCTATGCTAAAAGTTTTTTTTAAAGGGTACACCGTTTTAGGGCTCCTGGCGAGGGGGGGGTCAGGTAGTTTTAAGAGGAAAGGGACAGTTTTCAGAGGTGGGGCTGGGGTTACTGTAGTTTTTACAGAAGGGGCCAGAGAGCAGAGAGAGGAACAGCAAGGATCGGGAGAGGTAAGTGTGGCTAAGGCCGGATTTGTAAGGGTAGTTTTTAGCGGTGGGCATTTAGGGCTCAGGGCAGGTGGTGGGTCGAGGTAGTTTTTTAAAAGGGGGCAGGGTTTTAGGGCTCAGGGCAGAGAGGGGTCAGTGCAGTTTTTTTTTAAGGGCTGGGGCTGGGTTATGGGGCTCAGGGTGGCTGGGGAAAGGGCAGTTTTCAGGGGTGGGGTCAATTTTAGGGCTGGGGGTTGGGATTTGCGATCGGGGTAGTTTTTAGCAAGGGGCAGGGATTTAGGCTTCAGTGCAAGGGAGGGCATGGGGTAGTTTTAAGGGCAGGGTGGGTTGGCTGTAGGGCTCAGGGCAGAGGTCAGGTAGTATTAAGTGCAGGGTGGGCTCTGTTTTAGGGCTCAGGGGGGTCAGGGTAGTCTTAAGGGCAGGGTGAGGTTAGTTTTAGGACTGAGGGTGGGTAGCTCGGGATAGTTTTACGGGCAGGGTGGGATCAGTTTTAGGGCTCGCGTCAGGGTGGTCGGATAGTTTTATGGGCAGGGTGGGGTCAGTTTTAGGGCTGGGGGAGGGGCAGTTTTAAGGGCTGGTATGGATTGTAGAGCTGGGGTATCAGGAGTTAGGGACAGGGAAGAGGGGTGGCGGGGTGATTTACCAAGCATATTCCTTTACTGAACATGTGTTTACAATGAAATTTGTTGTAAAGGCATGTATGCTAAAGACGTGGTCGTGGTTCCAACTGCGTTGTTTAAGCATGCATGGTTGTGTCATACAACCCGGTCTGACCAGTGTTTTATTTGTAAAAGAAAAAGTGCCAGGGCCCAAGGCTTTGCTCAGAAGTCTTTACCCCGCAGTATTGAATGTCAGGGTGTTGAATACCTAGGGTGCATAGTCTTGATTCCACCTTATGCCTCTTTAGTCCACACCAGACTATGGGGGTCATTCTGACCCCGGTGGTCGATGGTAATGTGGTGGTAGTACCGCCAACAGGCTGGCGGTACATACCGCCACATTATGAAATTGGCAGATTGGATGAAACCATCCCGCTATGTACCACTCTGACCGCTATGATAAGAATCTCCAGCCCGGCGGCCGCTATTGTACAGCCTCAGGTATTTTGACCCTGCCTACCACCATTGTTTTCGTGGTGTTCGTAATGCGATGAAAACCATGGCGGTAGGCCCTATCAGTGACAGGGAATTCCTTCCCTGTCACTGATAGGAGGCCCCTCCCCCCGTACAACTCCCCAGACGCCTCTCCCTCCATCCACGCTCCCCCCCCTTCTTATCCTCCAGCCCCCTACACACCACAACCAATGTCATAATGTAGGCCAAGGTCACTCCTGTATGTTCTTTTTCATCCCTGCTTTCTTCCCTTGTCATTATTTTCTCATATTTCTTTTCCTCCTACTTTCCCTCTTTTCTTTTTTTCTCTCTCTCTTGCACTAGCTCAAAGTCTGATAATGAAAAATAAGTGATGACTCAAATTAAGCTCTGGTTCTAACAGTCTAACCCCTTCGTTTCCAGGCCTTTTCCTCCTCAGGTGCCAGGCCTTTTTTTGGCTGTTTGGGGCAATTTGCGCTTAGTCCCTCATAACCTTTTGTCCACATAAGCTACTCACGCCAAATTTGCGTCCTTTTTTCCAATATCCTAGGGATTCTAGAGGTACCCAGATTTTGTCGGTTCCCCTGGAGGAGACCAAGAAATTAGCTAAATTACAGCAAAAATTTTGTTTTTAAAAAAAATTGGAAAAAAGGGCTGCAGAAGAAGGCTTGTGGTTTTTTTCCCTGAAAATGGCATCAACAAAGGGTTTGATGTGCTAAAATCACCATCTTCCCACCTTTCAGGAAAAGGCAGACTTGAATCAGAAAACCACATTATTCAACACAATTTTGGCATTTTACTGGGACATACCCCATTTTTACTATATTTTGTGCTTGTAGCCTCCTTCCAGTTAGTGACAGAAATGGGTGTGAAACCAGTGCTGGATCCTGGACATCAAAACATTTCTGAAATGTGGACAAAATTCTGAATTCAGCAAGGAGTCATTTGTACAGATCCTACAAGGATTTCCTATAGAAAATAACAGCTGAAATTACAAAATATTGAAATTGAGGTGAAAAAAACAGTCATTTTTCACCACGTTTTACTCTGTAACCTTTTCCTGCCAAGTCAGATTTTTTAAAGCAATATACTATTACATCTGCTGGATTCATCTGGTTGCAGGGATATATAGGACTTGAAGGTTCATCAAGAACTCTAGGTATCCAGAGCCAATAAATGAGCTGCACCTTGCAAAGGGTTTTCATTGTATGCCGGGTATACAGCAATTCATTTGCTGAAATATAAAGAGTGAATAATAGGTATCAAGGAAACCTTTGCATTTCCAAAATTGGCACAAGATAAGGTGTTGAGAATCAGTGGTTATTTGCAGATCTCTGAATTCCGAGGTGTCCATACTAGCATGTGAATTAGAGGGCATTTCTCAAATAGATGTCTTTTTTACACACTGTCTTACATTTGGAAGGAAAAAATGTAGAGAAAGACAAGGGTCACTAACACTTGTTTTCCTATTCTGTGTTCCCTCAAGTCTCCAGATAAAAATTGTACCTCACTTGCATGGGTAGGCTTAATGCCCGCGACAGGAAACGCAACATGGACACATCACATTTTTCATTGAAAACTGACGTGTTTTTTTGGAAAGTGCCTAGCTGTGGATTTTGATCTCTAGCTCAGCCGCACCTAAGAAAACCTACCAAACCTGTGCATTTTTTAAAACTAGACACCTAGGGAAATCCACGATGGGGTGACTTGTGGGGCTCTCACCAGGTTATGTTACCCAGAATCCTTTGCAAACCTCAAACTTTGGCCAAAAAAACACTTTTTCCTCAGATTTGGGTGACAGAAAGTTCTGAAATCTGAGAGAAGCCACAAATTTCCTTCAACCCATTGTTCCCTAAGTCTCCTGATAAAAATGGTACCTCACTTGTGTGGGTAGGCCTAGTGCCAACGAAAGGAAATGCCCCAAAACACTATCTGGGCACTACCTGTTTTTGTGGGGGGGGCACCTGCGTTTTTGGTCCTGAGCTCAGTAGCCATTAGGGACACCTACCAAACCCAAACATTTCTGAAAACTAGACACCAGAGGTAGTCCAGGGAGATGTGACTTGCGGGAATCCCCCATTGTTTTTTTACCCAGAATCCTCAGCAGACCTCACATTTAGCAAAACAAATCAAATTTTTCCCACATTTCTGTGTGGGATCACCACACCGGGACAAATTTCCTACCACCCAACATTGCCCTCAGTCTCCCAGTAAAAATGATACCTCTCTTGTGTAGGTGGGCCCAAGTGCCTGTGACAGGGAAGGGCCAAAAACATGTCAAAATTGAGGGGGAACGAAAGCGGATCCAAAAGAGTTGTTTGGAAAAAAACATTTTTAGGCTGATAAGTGGGGCAGAATTTTTATTGGTATGAATGCGACAATTGTGGGTGGTAGGAATTTTGTGGGTTCCTGCAGGTTCCAGAAGGTTCCATCACAAAAATGTGGGAAAAATGTGTGATTTCGAGCTAAATTGGAGGTTTGCAGAGCATTGTGGGTAAGAAAATGGTGCAGGGTGCATGTGAAGCACACCACCCTGGACTCACCCAGATATTTTGTTTTCAGATGTGTCTAGGTCTTTTGGATTTTTCTACATGGCAGCGTGCCAAAGTCAAAAAAGTGCAGCCCTCACCATTCCAAGTGGGACGATTTTGAGAGTTAGCCAAGCTCTCATGGCCCAAATGTAAAACCAAAACTTAAAATAATCAAAGTCCTCTTGCTTGCCGTGGGATAACATCATTTAATGTGCAGGGGAGAGCTGAAAGAGTGTTACTCCCTGCAGTTGGGGTGCCATGTCCATACTGGTTGGTAGCCACCAGCCCCCAATTTTTTTTTTTTTTAATTCCCTAGCATCTAGTAGGCTTCCTGCCCCCCCATCCCCGGGAGTGGATCAGGGGTAATTGTCCCATCTGCCCACCAGTGGGCAGAACTACTTTGTTCCCATTTATTTGGGGTGGGGATATGTCCCCCACCCTCATTTTTTGAAAAAATAATTCTTCCCTGGATGGGTTTCTGCCCCCCTGGGGGGCAGATGAGCCTTACAAAAATAGGCCAATCTGCCCCCAAGTGGGGCAGAAATGGCCTAAAATAGATTTGCCCCCCCACCAGGGAAGCGACATTTGTTCAGATTGGCCTAAGAAAAATATGCCGATCTGCCCCCAAATGGCCTAAAAACAATTTGCCCCTCCACCCCGGGGAGCGACACTTGCCTAAGGGGTCGCTCCCCTTATCAATATAAACAAACAAAAAAAATCCCTGGTGTCTAGTGGTTTCTGCCCCTCCCCCGGGGGCAGATCGCCTAATTAATATAGGCATATCTTCATCTGCCCCTTGGGGGGCCAAAAAGGCCTAATAAAAAAACTGCACCTAAAAAAATTCTCTGGTGTCTAGTGGTTTTGATTGGCATAATAAAAATAGGCCAATCTGCCCCAAGGGGGTGGGGGGGGCAGAAATGGCCTAAAAACAATTTGCCCCCCCAGGGAGCGACCCTTGCTAAAGTTGCTCCCCTTATCAATGTAAATAAACAAAAAAATCCCTGTTGTCTATTGACTTCTGCCCCCAGTGGCGGCAGAAAAGTCCTAATAACAAAACTGCCCACTGGGGAGCGACCCTTGCCAAAGGAGTCGCTCCCCTTATGCCATTTTTATTTAAAAAAAAAATCCCTGGTGTCTAGTGGCTTCTGCCCATCAGCCTGATCAATATAGGCCAATCTGCCCCCAGGTGGGGAAGAAAAGGCCTAATAATTAAATGGCCCACAGGGGAGTGACCCTTGTCCAAGGGGTTGCTCTCCTTCATTATAAACAACCCCCCCGGTGTCTAGTGGGCATTTCTGCAGCCCGCTACAGAAATGCTCAGAACGACATCAAAAGAAAGGAAAAGCCTTTCCTTTCTTTTGACGTCCCTGCCTGCCCCCTACTCCAGAGCGGAAGAGAAATGCTTAGCATTTCTCTTCCGCATCTAGCATGATGGGAGGTGACCTCTGATGTGGTCAGCACGCAATTGCGTGCTGACGTCATCAGATGTCACTGGGGGGGTCAGGGGTGGAAGGGAAAGCGATTCCCCTTCCATCCCGGCCCACGGGGGAGTGCTAGCGCTTTCCCAGAGGGCCAGTACAAGGACATAATGGTTACATCCGTGGCGCCTCAGGGCTGCGCCACCAGATGTAACCATTACGTCCTTGGTGCCCAAGGGTTAACAAAGGTAGAATGTAATTGTCGACATAAGGGACATTATTGCCCACAGTACTCTGTAAAGATTCCTAGTGCTAGATACGGAAGCTACTGATGAGGCATACAACACTAGATAGGTGAAGGCTCATCATCCTATTTGAGTTTATTAAACAATGCTAATTCCACAACAGAGTATTCTCTTTCTTCCTGGAATGTTGCACTTCTGTTTATGTCTGTTTCTAGAGGAGGTGCAGAAGCTTGTTAACTCTTGCTCCCTTTTTACTGTGCTTGCTACCTGTGTTGTGCCTGTCCTCTATATGTGAGAGAATTGTGTGATGTTCTGTGTGCTATTGCCACCGGCCCTCTAGGTATTACTTGTGGTAAGAAATGTAGTCCTACTGTGCATGTTGTACCCTTAATGTGTTGTGACACTCAGTATAACATTTTCCACTACACATAAAACAAAACAATTCACATTTCCAATGCTTGTTTAATGCATGATGTGAATGAAAGAGTTCTACCTAACAAATTACAGCAGTGTTTATTTTTTGTTTTACATGTGAAACAAGCAGTTTTTGAATTGAACTATATATCTTTGTAAAATGTAAAAAAATAGTTAACAAGTGGCTCTACATCACATATAATCCCTTCAGCCACTTTTGGCATTTTAGCTCACACTTCTTGCTTGCGTTTTCAACCCCATGATGAAAGTGTTAAAAGCAACACTATAAGCAATTTAAGGCATCTTGGGCTTGGCTGAAAACCCAGAAATGGCGATGATATCGTCTGTCACAGTGACACGTGTCAGACTTGTGAAATGAAAAATACACTTTAGTTCCTAACTTCTTGCATTTTTATCTTGCAGGCAATCATGGGTTAAACCACTCAGTGGGTGAGAGGGCACATATAGCTTTTCAAATGCAAATGCCAGCATCTCACTGCTAATGGACCTACATTAACACTCCTTGGAAAATAAGCATGCTAAAAAGACATTATTTACCAGAACAAAACAAGCGGAAGCAGCTGGATGTGTCGGAAGAGAGACTAAAAAACGGATAAACATTTTGCTGGCATCCCTGTTCCTAGCTCATCCGAATTGTGGAGACTGGTGTGCCTTAGCTTGAATGACTGCAACGCCATGTGATCAGCACTGCCTAAGACAGTTGTGGATTGTGCTGCAGGTGCTACCCCCATGATGGGTGCCAGTGACTACATGAGTCCAACAAAACCTGAAAACTCCCAAGTGACAGCCACAGTGCAACCAATTCTACTTGAAAACCTAAACAGCAGTCCAGCCCCAACCTGCTCTATTCACTGGAACCATGAGTCCCAACTGAAATTTACCTTAATTCAGAGGTTCGATCAAACTTTTTTTTTTTTTTTTTTATTTTTTTTTAAAGTTTCAAAAGTTTTATTAAGAATTTATAAGGCGATACATACAGCATATAAACAAACTGTTTAGCTTTCAAAACATTGTTTTTGTTCTTTTACCACAATTATTTCCATTGTGAGCATATATGCATGTACTGTCAGGTAAGTAAAAATTCCCAGTTGCATAGTTGAGTTTTGTACCCTTATTTTGAAGAAAAGTGGAGAACAGGTGGGGGGGGGGGTGATAAAGGGAGGGAGAGCGAGGATAGGGTTGTGTGGGAGGGGTTGATCTTGGTATAGGGGAGAGACGAAATAGTCATGTGAAATGGGGAGGGGGAGAGAAGGGGAAGAAAGAGGAAGAAAGAGGAAGGGTAATCGCGGGGGAATGTAGAATGAAGAGACTCGAGGTAGGCAGGGGGTCTTTGTATCCTGAGACTAGCTTGTTCAGGCCTAAGAGTAGATTGTTCTGTACTGCTCCGTCTGTAGCAAGTTATTATCTAGGGGTAGATAGTATGTATGTTAGATATGGTAAGGTCGGTTAGAGAGTGTCTACGTCTTATGTGAGTTGATTTCTCAGTCCTTGTTTGTGTTAGGAAGCGACTTGTATTACTATGTTGGGTAGTTCAGAGTCTAGTGCATATGACAAAATTAGAGGCCTGTGGATTGATAGAGAGAGAGAAAAAAGAGAGAAAGGGGAGAGGATAGCGTAGCTAGGGAGAGAGAGAGGGGACAGTAGGAGATTAAATGTGTTTCCGGAGTCTAGGATTCTCAGAGGATGATTGGTAATTGATATTCCCTAATCATTGATCATTGAACATTGATCATCCGTTGGTCATCCACCAGCCGCTTCATGGTCTCTTCAAGAATGGGCGCCAGACCTCCTCAAATTGTTCTGCTTGGTCCTGTAGGTTATAAATCACTCGTTCATGGGTAGCCGTTTGATACATGGCCGTCATCCATTCTATGGGTGTGGGGGCAATGCTAGATCTCCAGTGCCGGAGTATGCATATTTTGGCCGTGGCAAGCGCCGTGTGGATTAATCGTTTATGTGCCCGCGATAGGGAGGGATACGGATGAATGTCATGTAGAATGATAAATGCTGGTGGGGTCGGTTTTGGTATCTGTATGAAGTCCGATAAGGCGAGGCGTACCGCGTCCCATAGTGACTGTACCGTTGGACAGTGGCATAAAATATGAAGTTGGTCACAATATGGCTCTGTGCATCTCCAACAGTTCGCGTGAGGTATCAGCCCTGCCCTGAAGAGTTTAACGGGGGTCCAGTACCACCCCTGAAGGATTTTAAATAGGCAAAATTTCAGGCGTGCTTCACGTACGCCCCTGTCGAGGGCTTCTAGTATGTCTGGCTATTCTTCGTCCGTGTAGGTTATCTCTAGTATATCCTGCCACTTTAAGCGTAGTCGTTCAAGTAAAGGCTGAGAGTAAAGGTGGTTAGTTAATTCGGCATAGAGGCCAGCCAAGACGCCTTTTTGTCGGCCCCATTTCTGAAGATAGGTGACGATGGGTGAGGTTTTGAGCATCCACGGGGGGGTTCCTAATGTTCTCCGCATACAGTGTTTGAGCTGTAGATATCGCCACTCCTGGTTACTTTGGATGCCGAATTCTTCCTGGAGGGAGGCGAATGTGCGGAAGCTATCTCCATCTATTATGTGAGATATATTGTGGATACCTGCCTCGGACCATTGGGGCCATCTGAGAATATTCCCTCCTATTTTAATGCTTTTATTCCCTGCTATGGGAGCCTGAGTATGCAGGGAGGGGTGTACTCCTAGTAGTCGATGGGCTCTGCACCACGCTGTGTTTGTAGCCTTGAGGATGGGGTTAGCTAAGGGAACATGGTTGGCGTATGTTCCTCCCATCTCCGTATACTGTCCATATAGGAGTTTCTCTGTGATCACCCATTGCGGTGGATCGGCTATATCCGGAAGTGTATATATTAGCTGTGAGAGTTGTAGGGCTAGAGAGTATTGTTCTACCGAGGGTAGTCCTAATCCTCCGTAGAGCCGTCGTGCCAGTATTATTGCAGGTTTCAGTCTTGGGCGTGAGGAGCCCCAGACGAAGGCCCTTATGGATGCGTCTATTAATCGGAGTGAGGAAAGAGGTATCTGTAGGGGGAGCATGCCTAGCACGTATGTGAAGCGTGGTAAGGTGACCATTCTGACCGCCTGTGTCCTGCCCCACATGGACAGGCCTAGTAGGGACCATTTGGCAAAGTCTTGTTTCATTTTAGATATAAGGGGGTCTATGTTGTCCCTGACCATATGTTCTAGACCTCTGTTAATGAACGTTCCTAAATATTTAAGGCGGGTCGGGGTCCATTTGAATTGGAGGCCATGTATCGCTGCCCTCGTCGTTATGCGGGATAATGGTAGTGCCTCACTTTTATCCCAGTTTACCCGATATCCGGATAGGGATGCGAAGTCTTCTATAGTGGAAAGTAGTGCTGGGAGCGAGGTTTCTAGATCGGACATTGTTAACAGAATGTCGTCTGCGTAGAGATATATTTTGGATATACCCCCGGTGATATGGATCCCTTTTATTTGGTGAGAATTTCGTATGGTGGCAGCTAGGGGTTCCATGGCCAATAAAAATAGAAGTGGCGACAAGGGGCATCCCTGGTGTGTGCCCCTTCCGATAGGGAATGGGTCTGACATGATGCCCCCACAGTTAACCTGTGCTGTGGGATGGTCATATAATAAATGCACTTTAGAGATAAATTGTTCCCCCAGGCCAAAATGCTTCATGGTTGTGAATAGGTAGGACCACTCAATGCGGTCGAATGCTTTCTCCGCGTCTAGGGACAGGGCTAGGGCTTCGTCAGGTAATTGTATGGATTCTAACAGTGTATGGCAAAGAGTTCGCATATGATTTCTGGAGGTACGGCCTGGTACAAATCCTACTTGGGTATTGTGAATCAATGATGGTATCACCTTGCATAGCCACGCTGCTAGAACACTGGCTAGGAGTTTGACATCCCCATTCAAAAGGGAGATAGGACGGTAATTGCCGCAAAGAAGGGGGTCTCTCCCTGGCTTAGGCAAGATGACAATCGTGGCTTTATTGGATAGAGCGCCCAGGGAGCCTTCTTGACATGCTTCCGTCAGTGCTTCATGTACTGCGGTTATTGCCTCTTCCCCAGCCCATTTATAGAATTCCGCAGGGAATCCGTCCTCTCCTGGTGATTTATGGTAGGGGAGGCTTGTTATAACTTGGGTTATCTCTTCTTTGCTTATGTTACCGTCCAAGAGGGCCCTGCCTGCCTCAGACAGACGGGGCAGATTGACCGCTGTAAGGAATGTCTCCAGTTGTGTTTGATCTGTCGTTGTTTCAGGAGTGTACAAATGTCGGTAGTACTTGGCGAACTCGTTTACAATGTCTTGTGGGCGAGTTAGTACTGCTCCTGAAGAAGATGTTATGGCCGCAATGGCAGAGGCTGCCTCTCTTTGTCGGAGCTGCGCCGCTAGGAGGCGACCAGCTTTTTCCCCTTGTTCGTAATGGCGGCCTCGCAATTTTTGCAGTGCGTATTCCGCCTGAGATGTATAGAGTTCATTGTGTGCCATGCGGGCCTGTTCTAAGGCGTGTCACAGCCTAGAGGATGGTTGGGCGGTATATTGTTTAGTGAGGTCCTGTATCGTGGTCTCTAAGGTGGTTTGGCGGGCTATTCTGTCTTTGTTGGCCAGTACTGCATCTCGCATCATATTCCCTCTTAGGGTTGCTTTTGCTGCCACCCATAGGATCCTTTTTGAGGATACAGTGCCTGTATTCTCGGCCATGTATGTAGCTACATGAGCTTTTAATTGTTCCTTCCCTTGGGGAGAGCGATATCTGTGTACAGCCAATCGCCATGGTTTACGACCAGAGAAGGAGAGTCCCACCTGGATCCGGATTAGTATTGGGGAGTGATCTGAGAGCCCGCTATCTAGGATGCAGGTGTCTTGTATATGAGGGATTACAGTGTGTGATACTAAGAAATAATCCAGACGCGATTGGGTGCCATGGACGGTGGATAGGAAAGTATATTCCTTATCTTTCGGGTGTTGTATTCTCCAGCAGTCCACCAGACCGACGTCGGTGGTCAGGTCTGTCAGAAGCGCTCTGTCGTGATTGTTACATATATCAACAGGGCCTGTCCGAACCGTTATGGCGTCTTGGACGAGATTCCAGTCTCCCCCGATTATGTATCGGGTAGTTCCGATCTCTGTCAGGAGGCGATTTAGCTGTAGAAGGAATGGGCGTTTTGGGCCGGTTGGTGCGTAAATGGATCCCACGCATAAAACAGTGTCCCCTAGTTTTAGTTTAGCAAATATATACCTTCCTTCCGTATCATTCCAGGTTTTAATGATAGTGACCGGGAGGGATTTACGTACTAGTATCGCCACACCACATTTGCGGGGTCCGTTACTTCCAGATTCCTGACTCGTCGGACGGCAGCTGAAGGCAACCCTCCCTACCCAATGCCGTTTAAGTTTACTGGATTCCAGAGTGTCAAGGTGAGTCTCTTGAATCAGAGCTATATCTGTTTTTTTAGATTGAAGATAGGACAGTATCTTTTTCCGCTTAACATAGCTCGTCATGCCGTGTACATTCCAAGAGAGTATGCGTAATGGTCGCATCGCTTGAGGGTGGGACTTCGACATATTGGATAATTGTGAGTAAGCACCCTCGTTCCGGGGTTGGTGTTGGTGGGGGGGGGAGGGAGGGTGGGAGATAATGACTTAGTTGGTAGAGTGGGAGTTGTGTTTCGATATGATACGGAGTTTTATTTTATGCGGGGGTTAGCGGCTGGTGGAGGCCAAGGGAGTCCTCTGGAGAAGAAAGAAAAGAGAGGGGGGAGGGTGAAGGAAGAGAGGCAATATAAGTAGGATGAGAGCCAGATGGAGGGGAAATATGAGGGGAAAAAAGAAGACAAGGAGAAATGAGAGGGAGAAGAAAAGAGGGAGAAGGAGGGGGAAGGGATGGATGTGTGTGCTAAAGTTGAGATTAAGAGTATAGCAAGAGAGCGTACAATTTGGGGGAAGAAGTGGAGAAGGATAGGGATGAGGGAGGTTAGGAGTCCAACCTCCTTCGTTCGTTAGGTCTGTAAACGGCGGGACCGATTTCTCTCGGAGCTCTTGTGCCGTTGGGCGATCTCGATCGGGGGGGACGAGGGGGGAAATAACAGACAGCCAGTTATCGATATGTCGGTGATAAGGAGGGTTGGGGGGGGTACACATCAGTGCTTATGTTTATGTATCGGGAAGTGGGTCTGTTCATCAGTGGTTAGTGGCTAGTGTATTAGTTATATAACTAAAGTGTATATTGGTAGAAGTAATGGTCGGTTAGTAACTATAGTACCTGGGCGGCGCTGGAGAGGAGGGGGGGGGTGTCGGGTGTTGATGGGGTATGGTGTTTTGGATGTTGTGCCTAGTACTTGAGGCTGTATGGTATCGTAGGGTGTTTAAGAGTTCATAAGATAGGGTCGTAAATTAAAGTAGGGACTGGGCAGACAGAAAGACCGAGACCGGCTGGCGAGGGGGGGGGGAGCAGGGCGAAGGAGGGGGGGGGAAAGAGCTCAAACAGAGTATTACAGTTCTCGCGTATGCATGGGTACATAAAGAAACCAATATACAGTATAATATAATACTTCTTGAGCATTTCTATTCAACTATAACACTGCCTCGTCTCGTCTCGCCTTACAACTTTTCAATGACATATTAGGTTGATCAACATAGCATATCCTGGTATCTTATCACATTATCATGTTAGGAGCCATTATGCCAAGCGTCTCTCTATTAATCGTAGGATAGGTAATGAGTGTAGCTGAGCCCCGGATTATGCAAGGATAATGCGTATCTCGTCCTATTACTAACTCCTTGCCGTGTATTATTACATCATAATACTGACCTACTAAGGTCTTACTTGGTATGTGCCACCATCATAGTCGTTCTATTGTAGATGGTAGGTTAAGATAGTAATAATGATTAGGATGAAGGTAGATACGAACATCTGGGGAAAGGAATAGCTAATAGTTTATAATTTACATTGTGATGTTATAATGTGGTGCGGAGTGGCAGTGTAGAATGTCATATTATTTCGCTTTGTTATGCGGTATTATGTTGTATTATGTCCTCGTGTTCTATTTCTTATTTTTTTCCCCAATTTCTTATTGTAGAATAAAGTAAAGTCAAGTAATGGGAGCTTTGATATGTCTCAGGTTATATCATATTGTGTGTCCCTGTATTGGAATTAATTTATCTTTACGTGGTCTAGTCCCATCCCTTGGGGTGATAATGGGGGCTAAACGGTTCTAATGTCAGCGCTGGTCGAGTGTGGTGTGTATGAGGGAGGTTTCACATACTTTGTTATTTACTACCATGAGAAATTTTGTAGTGTGTGGAATATAAGGTAAGTTCCATGATAGTTAATTAGTGTTTATTTTTGTTATCTGTTTAATGCCCCTGTTACCTTGTTACCTTGTCATAGGGTTATAGGGTCGGGACCGGGCTCTTATTCAACATACAGGGAGTTGGTGGGGTCTGATCCCTGTTCTAATAATCATCATCTGTTGTATACTGAGGGCAAATAATGATGTACTGGTAGTATTCCATTATAGGGCCTCGGCTCTAGTCATAAAGAGCATAGGTTTTTCATGTATCTGGTTTTAACATTGATACTAGCAGTCCTAGACAATTACAATAGTAAAACACATATGATCTGGAGAGGTACTCATCCTTCCGCAGAGTCTATAGTTGTTATTTTCGACTCTCTAGCGATAGTCCCACAAGTCGTCTTGTCGCGTTACCTTCTCAAGAAGACCCAGTTGTAGGCTTTAAAGGGGAGCGGGATTTGTCTCTTTCCGATAGTTGGGTGTGGGTTACTACTGCGTGTAAAATCTGACCCCTGTCATCATATGATCTGGTTAGTCTTTCCATGTCTCTACCCCTATGACTAGCTCCGGTGTCGTGTAGAGCCGTCTTCATCTTTTCTATTCCCGAGTGGGGGGTTTCGGCCCTATCACTGCCTCCTGCAATGTCATGCTCACTGTCTGTGTTGAGAGAGTCCATAGGCTGGGATTGGAAAGAGTCAAGGAAGAGTCTCAATTCGTCGGGATTATAAAAGTCCTTGGATACTCCATTTTTGGTAACCCACATTCTTGCAGGGTCAAAGAGACCGTATTTCATCTCTAGTTTGCGAAGCCGGGGTCGTAGGGCTAGGAAAGCCTTTCTACGTTCGTTGGTTTCCTTGGAGTAATCGGCGGTTATTCGGATCTCGTGCTGGTCTATTCGTAAAGGGCCGCGGTTGCGTGCTACTTGGAGTATTTGTCGGGTTTGATTATGCCGCAGCAAGCATGCGATGATTGGGCGGGGCCTTGAGGAGTTGTCAGAGCATTTTGGGCCTATCCTGTGTGCCCGTTGGAATTCTAACGGCGGGTCAAAGTCCAATGAAATAATTTTTGGAAGAGTGGAGGTCAGAAAAGCCTGCATATCCAAGCCTTCTTCGTTTTCCGGGATCCCAAGTACGCAGATATTGTCTCTCCGGCTCCTGTCCTCCATGTCCGTTAGTTTGCTCCTGAGGTAGATGAAGTCTTGTTCTCGCTCCTGAGACGTGTTGATCTGCGTCTCTAGTGATCCCATGCGTTGCTCTAGCCCTGTCACTCTAGATTGAAAGCCTGCAATGTCAGATCGCATGGATTTGGTTTCTAGTGTCAATGAAGTTATAGAGGCGTCCATCCCCTCTATGCGGCGGCTGACGGTGGTGATCTCTTGTAGTATCCTGTCCATAGTTGTGGATTGATCTTTATCAGACATCGTGGTGGACTCGTTTAAAGGTGGAGATGTTTGAGGGTTTATCTTCGTGGGGGTTAGGCGTTTGTGTTGTAGCGCTTCTGAGAATAATAGTTGTCGTGCAGGCTTGCTGACAGGTTTATGGTTCGGTTTGTTGCCGGGCATCGCCTCAATTGTCCACAGAGTCTGGCCACGTGGGGCCCGAGATTCCCTCTGTGGATTCCGATAAGGATATAGGTGTTCGGTGGCTTACGCTGGTGCCAGTCCTCTCCCTTCTCCTGTATCTCTGTTCTCTTGGCTCCCTCTGGTTCTCTTCATCTCCGATGCCCCTCCAATCGCTCACCCCTCTCGTCTCCTCGCCTCCACGTGCCTCCCGTCGTGCCCCTCTGCCCTCCTCAGTATTAGTTGGGAGGGGGGCGAAAGTTTATTATCCCAGCGGGAGGGTTTTTGTTGTCCCTCTGTGATGGAAAAGAGGGGAGAAGTCGTGCCTCTGCCTCCAGCGATGCCGTTCTTAGTTTGGAGAGATTCGATCCTACCTCTCTGACCGGGTTTCTCTCCCGGCTGTCGAAGGGGCCGCACCCCTTTGCTGCGTCTCCCCGTCTCCCTGTGTGGGGTCGAAGGTCCACGGGTGTTTGTTGGCGTTGTAGGGAGATGGATGCGGGTCGTCACGGCTCCTGCAGTCCCTGCGGCCTGTTCAGCTTGCTCCTTGCCGCTGCGGGCACGCCGTCCCCGATCTTCCGAAGACGCGACTCCGCCCCTTTTGTCAGGCCTTGACTGGGGCGAGTCACGAGTTTCCTGCCTTGCGTCCCGCTCCTACTGGGTCCCCGGACATGATTCCGTGTCGCCGCTGTTGTAAGGGTGGAGGGGCACCGAACCCGGTGTGTTGTCCGGCTGTCTTCTCGCCCCCATCGCCCCTCCGGGACCGCCTCGGCACGGAGCTCTCGCTCTTAGCGGCCATCTTGTTTCGTGGCCCGGCCACGCCCCCTCGATCAAACCTTAACTAGTCTGCTATTTGGAAGGGAATGTCCCTGGATTGCTCTGTGGTGGATGGTCCCCTGATTTGTGTTACTCTGCTGGATGTCACACATGCTTTTTTGTTTAGTTTTGCCTCAGTAAACATGACAATCATGCATTTTTCTAAAAAGCCTGAAATTGACTAAAATCTCAAGAAATGCTCTGTGTCCAGCAGGGGCAACTAAAGGACTATTGCTTTCTCGCCAGCTGGTGGAGCCTAGCAGTGGTGACAGCCTTGTTTTTATTGGAATACACATGCTTTTATACCTGTCACCTTCAGAGATGCTGTGTAAAGGTTTATTAGTCTCACTCAACCATAAACCTCAGAACATCTGTTTAGAACGTGCATGATGGGATTCAGGAATGTCACAGTTGTAAGATGTCAATAGCTAATGGGTTGTAATGCCACCTTCTTCCCTTTGAAGTGCAGCCACTTGTACCATGTCAGAGCACTCAAAATTCTGCCACTATGGGGGTCATTCTGACCCTGGCGGTAATTACCGCCATGGCGGAGGTTGGCGGTAGCACCGCCAACAGGCTGGCGGTGCTTCGCCGGGCATTCTGACCGCGGCGGTACAGCCGCGGCCAGAAGCGGAAAGCCGGCGGTGTACCGCCGACTTTCCGCTGCCCATGGGAATCCGCCATGGCGGCGCAGCTTGCTGCGCCGCCATGGGGATTCTGACAGCCCATACCGCCATCCTGTTCCTGGCGGTTCACCCGCCATGAACAGGATGGCGGTATGGGGTGTCGTGGGGCCCCTGGGGGCCCCTGCAGTGGCCATGCCAATGGCATGGGCACTGCAGGGGCCCCTGTAACAGGGCCCCACAAAGAATTTCAGTGTCTGCTTTGCAGACACTGAAATTCGCGACGGGTGCAACTGCACCCGTCGCACCTTCCCACTCCGCCGGCTCCATTCTGAGCCGGCTTGCTCGTGGGAAGGGTGTTTCCCGCTGGGCTGGCGGGCGGACTTTCGGCGGTCGCCCGCCAGCCCAGTGGGAAAGCCAGAATGACCGCCGCGGTCTTTTGACCGCGGAGCGGTCTTTCGGCGGGAACCGCTTGGCGGGCGGCGACCGCCGTCCGCCGCAGTCAGAATCACCCCCTATGTCTTCTGCATATGTGCTTGGACGGGCCAAGCTTAGTTGGATAAACACAATAAATGCCAAAGCAGGAACAGACTAAAACCAGATTTTTGAGAGCTCCTGTGGCAGCTACCACCGGTGTGCCCTAATCATGCCTTGATCATGTGGGATCGTACAGGATCCAATTGAATGAGTCCCACAAAATCTGAACATTGCACACGGCTATTGGCTAGTGTGGGAATACATTGAATGGTGCCAGTAATCCCTCTTGTCAGGGGTAGGGCACATGCAGCAGTGTCCCAGTCTTGCCTAAAAGATAAAAATGCAAGCAGTTAGGAACTAGAGGCCATATATACAAACCATTTTTGGGGTCGGAAAATGCCGATCAGGCCGTTTCCCACCACAAACATTCTTTTACATACGTACAAAACACAAATTGCTATACTGTAATATGTTACCAAATTGCAATCTAGGGTTGCAATTCGGTATTTGGAATTGGCGTGTTTAGGGTGTCCCTTCCAAATACCGATTCTGAATCGGATGTATGAATGTTTTGTGACCAAATTACGGTCACAAAACATTCAGGGTTGCAAAACATTCATATTTTACTGACTCCTTGAAGGAGGTGGTAACCCATTCACAAATGGGAAGCGGTCTACAGGGACCCATTCCCCTTTGAGAATGGAAAACAAATATTTATTAAGAGCT
Organism: Pleurodeles waltl; assembly: GCF_031143425.1. Taxonomy (NCBI): domain Eukaryota; kingdom Metazoa; phylum Chordata; class Amphibia; order Caudata; family Salamandridae; genus Pleurodeles; species Pleurodeles waltl. The sequence continues at coordinate 116,650,095 of NC_090446.1, read as the reverse complement.
GGCAATGGTCCCACAGACCACTGCTTACCATTTAAAAGTTAAACTTCAACGTTTAATTTTATTTATTTTTTAAACTCATCCCATTTTCCTTTAAGGAAAATAGGCTAGACTTTAAAAAAAAAAAAAATTAATAGCAATCGCAGGCAGGGTGGTCTGCTGACCTCAGCAAGCCTCCATCCCTGTGATGGATATGATTCCCAATGGGGCACAACTTGCGACCTTCCTCATTAGTATGCATGACGTAGGTCTATTTGAGGCCCACTAGGAATTGCTAATGGAACTCAAAAGAATTTCATATATTAGGAAATCTGTGTTTCTAATGTTAGTATATCTGGCCCTCAATTGTATTTTGCATTTCACAAGTTTGACAAGCTTGACTATGAGATATGACACCATCAGCCATTTCTAGATTTCCAGTCAATCACAAGATGTGCTGTGGAACTTATAGTGTTACTTTTCACACGTTCATTATGGGGTGAAAACTCCTGCTAGAAAGTACTGTTAGCTAAAATGCTAAAAGTGGCTGAAGAGATCATATGTGATGAAGAGCTACTTCTCGGCTATGTTTTAACATTTTACAAAGTTGTATCATCCAATTCAAAAACTGCTTGTTTCACACGTAACCCCCCAAAAGTAAACTCTGCTGTATTTTTTTAGGGTTTACTCTCTTATTCACATCATACATTAAACAAGCATTGGAAATGTGAATCGTTTTGTCTTGTGTATAAGGGAAAGTTTTATACTGAACATCACAGTACATTTAGGGTACAACATGGACAGTAGCAATACATGTCTTAACACAAATAATAACTAAAGAGCAGGTGGCATTAGCACAAGGTACATCACACCATTCTTTAACATATAGAGGACAGGAACAACACAGATAGCTAACACACTAAAGAGGAGGTGAGAGGAGTTAAAGAACTGATGCACATCCTCTAGAAACAGACATAAACAGAAGTGCAAACCTCCAGAAAGAAACAGCCCATCCCTTATGGAATTAGCATCATTTAATGCACTCAAATAGGACGACGAGCCTCCGCCTATCAAGTGTTTCATGCTTCATCAGTAGCTTCCACAACTAGCAATGAGAAATCGACTGAGCTCCAGGGCTTGGACCTTTGATTACAGAGGAGCAAGTGCCCTACAAGGAGACCAGAAGTTTGCCTGAAGAAAGGAGTGGTGATTGTTGTGAAAAGGGGATTGCTGGGCTGCATTCCCCAGACGAAAGCCTTCTTGGAAGACATCAGCCCGGCTGCCTGAAGGTGACAAGGTTCTGAGGAAGGGGATAAGCAGTCCAGTATCTTGCTGAAGTTTCTGTCCCTGGCACAGAAAAGGTTAATCACGTTCAGGGGATTCTCAGAGGTGGGCTTTTGAATTACTGCAGTATTAAAATATCCAAACTGTATCGCCCCCAAACTTTCAAAGTTTTGGCGAATGTTTATATCGTTGTGGAAGTTGGGATTTCAGCGCACCGAGGGGGTGAAGGACAGTTTTAGTTCCACATCTGGACTCTCGAACCCTGGGATTACCCTGGGAGTCCATGGACCAGTTCCCACATCCGTGCACTCCTAATTAAATATTTAAAGGCACAGACTAATGGCGTGTAAAGATGAAGGAATAAACAGTGCTGGAACCTGGGATTTTCTGTATTTCTAGGCATCAGGTATAGACAGCAACAAGAGTGCAAGATACATTCACACACAGTGCATAGTGTATCACAACATTCAAGAGAGCAATCTTCCTTCTAATACAATATATGCAGAAGCAGTGCACACTTCCTTCAAATACAGGATACACAGAACCAGTGCAAGCTTCCTTCAATACGATATATACAGAAGTAGTGCAACCTTCCTTCAAATACAGGATACACAGAACTAGTGCAAGCTTCCTTCAATACAATATATGCAGAAGCAGTGCACACTTCCTTCAAATACAGGATACACAGAACTAGTGCAAGCTTCCCGCAGTACAACATACACAGAAGCAGTGCACACTTCCTTCAAATACAGGATACACAGAACCAGTGCAAGCTTCCTTCAATACAATATATGCAGAAGCAGTGCAACCTTCCGCCCAATACAAAATAAACAGAGGCAGTGGAAACTTCCCTCCAATACAATACATATAGAAGTGCAAGCTTCTGTCAAATGTAATTTACAGAAGTAGTGCAAACTTTCCTCCAATGTAATACACAAGAAGCAGTGCAAGATTCTCACCAATGCAATATACACAGAAGCAGTGCAAGCTTCCGTGAAATACAACATACACAGAAGCAGTGCATGTTTCCTTTAAATACAATATACACAGAAGCAGTGCAAGCTTCCCTCCAATATAATATACAAAGAACTAGTGCAAGATTCAGTTGAATACAATATACAGAGAAAAGGTGCAAGCTCCCCTCCAATACACTATACTCAGATGCAATGCAAGCGTCCTTCAAATACAACATACACAGAAGTATTGCAAGCTTCAGTCAAATACAATATACACAGAAGCTGTGCAAGCTTCCTTCAAATACAGCATACACAGAACCAGTGCAAGCTTCCTGCAGTACAACATACACAGATGCAGTGCAAGCTTCCGTCAAATACAGTATACAGAGAAGCAGTGCAAGCTTCCCTCAAATACAACATACACAGATGCAGTGCAAGCTTCCATCAAATACAATATACACAGAAGCAGTGCACGCTTCCCTCCAATACAATATACAAAGAAGCAGTGCAAGATTCTGTCAAACACAATATACAAAGGTGTAATCTTCCCTCCATTGCAATATACACAGAAGCAGTGCAAGCTTCTTCAAATACAACATGTAAAGAATCGTGTGATCTTCCATCAAATACAATAGACACAGAAGCACAAGCTTCCCTCCAAAATAATATATGAAGAAGCAGTGGAAGATTCTGTTAAATACAGCATACACAGCAGCAGTGCAAGTTTCCCTCCCCTACAGTAGACACAGAAGCAGGTCAGGCTTCCCTCAAATAGAATTGAAAACACAAGAAGTACAAGCTTCCCTTAAACAAAATAGGCACACAAGAAGTACAAGTTTCCCTTAAATAGAATATGCACACAAGAAGTACAAGCTTCTCTTAAACAGAATATACTCACAAGCAGTGCAAGCTTTCCTTAAATTGAAGATACACACAAGCAGTGTAAGCTTTACTTAAAATGACTATGTACTGAACAGGCATCATCGGCATATGGTTTTCTCACACAGAACCAGAACCACATTGAAAGAAGAATTGCAAGCTTCCCTTATACGTACCATGACAGGCTCAAGGACCACTAATATATACTGTTTGTTAGAAATTGGGGTCTCTAGTTGGCAGTCGGTTTGCACCCTGTCCACGTAGGGACCCTTATTCTAGTCAGGATAAGGGAGATACCTGCTCAGATAACCCCTGCTCACCCCCTTGGTAGCTTGGCATGAGCAATCAGGCTTGTGTAAAGCATTTGCACATAACACACAGTAATAAGTGAACACACTATAAAAGGACACCACACCAGTTTTAGAAAAATATCCAATACTTATCTATATAAAACAAGACCAATTACAATAAAAATCCAATATACAGTGCTAAAGATATGAATTTTGTAAGATTTATCCTAAAAATACAGTTCCTTGAAGTCAATAGCTCCACCTGGGGCTATCACGGTGTCGTGAGCAACAAAACTAACAGTTAAGGCCGGCCGTGGCATCGCGGGCCAGCTACAGTGTCGGGAAGAATCAAAGAGATAGTGGAGCACACCATATGGGAAATGTAGTTAATCCCTTATTTTGTTAAAAGCAATTAACATGGGTAGTAAGGGTGTTAATTCTCCTATCCCAATATAAAGTCCAACAATTTTCTACAAAACGTAATTTATTTATAGAGATATATAAAAATTAAATACACACCCAATAAAAACATATAACAAAAGCTAAAAACAATATATGTTTACAAAGACAATACATTCCAATTACATCAACCTCTGAAAATACTGTATATTAAAATTTTCTCAGATGATCCAATTTAGAGAAGAGTGGTCCAAAAGATGTTTACTCCGGCCCATATGCTAGGGCTTCAGCCGACACGTGTTTCATCCTAACACTGACTTTTTCAAGGTTGATAAATTAGAATACAAAACATCATTTTATTTAATTACTTCCTTAATCTGTAATATTAGCTCTAAACTATAAACATGTTTAAATAATATCAACAAAGGCACGTTAAATACAAAAAATACATGCTAATGGTCCTTAGCTCACAAAGAGAACAAAACACCCAATATTCACTACAGCATCATACCCATGTGATGCATATAAAGTGAATTAAAACTTAAAACCTAATAAAACACCCACGTGCCCAATGTGCGAGGAGAGAGTGAACTTAAGGAAAGCAAACCATGCACAAGATGTGAACTAACTATAATCATAAATCAGGAGAGCAAATCTTTCTCAATATAGTAACCAGTATATCCCAAATAATCACAAGAGTGTTTATGACAAAGATCACATATACATTAGTACCTTATTCGCAAATATTGTCATCAATTCAAAATATCGAAGACTAAAAGGAAAGAGAGAATATATTTCCTCCAGAACATAACAATCCTATATGATTGCCCCTAAGTGTAACCAATGAATACTCTTATACCAACCTTATCAAATATATCCACTACTATTAAACCGGAGTATTCACAACAGGCCTAATCGAGCTTACAAAAGTCCTTATGATCAAATCTTCCAAATCTTGGCAAAGGAACTGGCATATAATATTGTCAGCGTCAACCGCGTAGACAGATACAGCAATGAAGGAACCCCTTCTACATCTAAAAACAAAATTACTCAACACCCTAGTATTGTGAAGCGCAACTCATAATTAAGGTACCAATATCTTTTAAACATTGCTCGTTACTTTTCACTTCTATCAAGTCTAAAGCTTACTGTGCCAGATTAACAAATTTCACTGTTTTAATTTCCATCACAAAACCATCCCGTCTAAACAACCTATATCGCAGTGTGTGTCTGCATTGTGCATTATTTGCATAAAGATACATATATGCGATTGGAACATATATAGCCAGTGAATCTGCACCCATTTTAGTCAAACAAACCATTTATTGACCCTTGTATTTCATAGTTTGGAAAAAACAATGAATCGCTCGCAGTTGTGCACAAGCAATACCTGTATAGTGCGACCTCCCTCCAAAATTCAAAGTCGTAGGTTCTCTTATACCTTTGCAAACACAGGTGACGTATAACAAACACGTTTAAATGGAGCCAAACTCTGTAAATACAAACTAAGCCTGTCCAATGAGGAGGCTCGATGTTGTCAAACGTAAAGAAGCGGAGGCCATAAAATGTTTGAGAAGAGAGAGCAACGATGCCCCCCAACAACCGTCGAGAGTGAGCTACTAATTTAAGCAAATGTAATCCAGCAGCCATCTTGATGTTATCCGACCAAACCAAACTTGCAGTTATGAACTACATTCCCAAATATTAAACAGTATCCCCACATAAAATTACTCCAGTGAAATCATATAATTTTAAATATTCATAATATCGAGCTCTCCAATATGTCTAATATATAAGATATTATAATTGTCGCTTTGCACAAAGTAAAGACAGCGACGCGCAAGCTAGTATATATACAGATCTACAATACCTCCAAAACTACCTAACAAACTTTTCACAAAGAACGTCAGTTTTATGAACTCCATCCAGTGGATGTCCCTAATCCCGGCGACCATGTCCATATTTACCACAATTCAGGTAAAACTGATTTCATTTAACTTGTACCAACTACGTGAATCCAACCCTAAATAATGTCCACACCAAGTAAGATCTAGTTATTACAATATACCCACCTTCGCAAACAATATGTCCAAAAAACAAAACAACATTACCATGTTTAATAAGGCACAAAGTCCTTGTAAATTATATCATCCTTATACGAGCTGCATTTCTCCTACGGCATATTCCATGTAATGAGCTCTCCAATGAATAAACTTCAGTCCGTAGCAAAGAGAAATACAAAAAAGTGTGAAAACAGTCTTGCTTACACTCTTATAAGAGAATAAGGAAGAATTGTAAGTTAATATATATATATATATATATATTTCAAACATTAATAAGCATACACATGCAATTAGCAATGTCAATATATGACTATTATAAGTGCCAACCAATAGAAAAGCTTGCAAACACCTTAGCAATACTTATATGGAACATTTTCTCAATGCATGAACACTTATACATTTACAGAAAGTGATACAATTCATCATCGAAATTCGTCCCAAGTTCTATAGTTCTTAATCTAATTATCCATTTCGCTTCATTCCTTCTCAGTTCCAAAGTCCTATTCCCACCCCTGGGATTGGCTGGAGTATGACTAACGCCCAAGAACCTTATTACCCGGAACTCTGAAGTATGATGCATTTTACCAATGTGTCGTACCACCGGAGATGTAGCATCATTGTTTCTTAGTGCGTGAATATGCTCCTGAATGCGCTCTTTCAGAGCCCTGGTGATACTACCCACATATATTTGACCACCTTCACATTCCAATATATATACAATGTATTTAGTATTACAGTTAATGAAGGTTCCAATTTTATATGTTTTGCTCCCATTAAAGCTGAATTCAAGAGTCTTATGTAGTACTATATTACACATGTTACAATGACCGCATTTATAAAAGCCATTGATTTTTTCTGTGAGCCACGTAAATTTACTTTCCTAATAGGGGGTAGAAAAGTCCTACAAACAAAGTTCCTAATTGTCTTCCCCCTCCTGTGAATCATTTTCGGTTTCCAAGGTATTATCTCTGCAAGAGTGCGGTCAGTCTGCAAGATGGTCCAATGCTTACATAGAATACGATATATGTTTTCACTATTTTGGCTATAAGGAGTGCAAAAACTCACAGCTTTATATAATGATTTGCCCTGAGATTTACTACGATTCCTAAGTAGGGATGCTCTGGATGTTTGATTGATCTTTTTTCTCGCTGCCCCTACCATATGTTTTGAATAACCTCTTTGCAAAAATGTATTTTCCAAACAGTCTAATTCGATCTCACATGTATTCAATTCACTACAGTTCCTTTTCAGTCTAAACATCTCTCCAAAGGGGATAGCTGATATCTGATTCTTAGGATGAGCACTTTAAGCATGTAATAATGCATTACATTCGGTAGGTTTGCGATAGACTTTTGTATGAACTTTGCTGCCTTTAGTAAATATTTCTAGATCCAGGAAGCAAACGCTGGTCTGACTGTACTCATAGGTCATTTGTATATTAATTTTTTTTATATTGATGTAGTTATAAAATTCCACCAATAGTTGTTCAGAACCTGTCCAGACCATTAGTACATCATCAATGTACCGCCACCAAAAGAAGATGTGTTCAGTCAAATGGGGGGGGGGGGGGGGGCTTTTTGCCAAATGTGTTTTGTCTCAAAAAGGCCCATATATAGGTTTGCATAGGATGGCGGGAAGACCTGCAAACAGTACCTTGGATATGTAGGGCGTAGTAATCCTCGCAGTGAGATCGGGCAAGCGGCATCACTGGCGTTGTGGTGTCTGTTCAAGAGTCGGTGCGGGAGACTGCGGCCCTTGAAGCCACGCACCTCGGGGATCGAACTACAAGCTTAGGAAATCAGGTGCGCCTGCGTGGATGGCTTCGGGACTGTGGTGCAAAGTGGGACGATGCGACATGCAGTGCCCACAGGTCACAGTGCAGGCAGCGGCTCCGTGACAGCATCCAGCGGCAGTGGTGAGACCAGGTCTGTGGTGTGAAGCGGGGTGGTGCGATGTGCGGTTTCATTAGGTCACGGTGGAGGGAGCAGCCTCATCGTTGCTGAAGCGCTGTCGTCGGTAGGCCCAAGCCAGCGGTGCAGGATGGGACGTCTTTGTGACCCTCACGAGCGATATCCACAGGCCACGGTGCAGGCAGGATGCCTGGTGACGACACCGGAGTTGATGATGGTGGCATCAGTGGACCGAGGCTGCGGTGCGGGACGGCACAGTGCTTCGTGTACCTCACGAGCAGTGTCCACAGGCCATGGTGCAGGCAGCGGAGCCGGTGCCAGCAGGTGCGTCATCGTCGGGGATGCCCAGGCTGCGGTGTGAGCAGGCGATGACAGAGTGCGGAGTCCCACAGGTCACGGTGCGAGCAGCGGCTCGGTGAAGTCAACCGATTACGGCGTTGGTGAGACCAGGGTCGCGGTGCGAAGCGGGGCAATGCAACTCCGTGCGGCGTCAGCAGGTCACGGTGCAGGCCAGCGGCATCGTTAGTGGCGTCTCAGTGGTTTCTCCTCTTAAACAGCACAAAACACACAGGGGCATATTTATACTCCGTTTGCGCCGGAATTGCGTCGTTTTTTTTTACGCAATTCCGACGCAAAACTAACTCCATATTTATACTTTGGCGTTAGACGCGTCTAGCGCCAAAGTCCATGGAGTTAGCGTCATTTTTTAGCGTGGACACCTACTTTGCGTTAATTATATGCAAGGTAGGCGTTCCCGTCTAAAAAATTGACTCCGCGGCATGTGTGCCGTATTTACACTCCCGGGCAAAATTCACGCCCGGGAGTGGGCGGGTCAAAAAAAATGACGTACGGCCGCTTTTGCGCCGTTTTTTAGCGCCTGTAAAAGGCAGGCGTTAAGGGACCTGTGGGCTCGGAAGGAGCCCAGAGGTGCCCTCCCATGCCCCCAGGGACACCCCCTGTCACCCTTGCCCACCCCAGGAGGACACCCAAGGTTGGAGGGACCCATCCCAGGGACATTAAGGTGAGTTCAGGTAAGTGTTTTTTTAAAAAAAAAATGGTGGCATAGGGGGGCCTGATTTGTGCCCCCCTACATGCCACTATGCCCAATGACCATGCCCAGGGGACATAAGTCCCCTGGGCATGGCCATTGGGCAAGGGGGCATGACTCCTGTCTTTGCTAAGACAGGAGTCATTTCTATGGGGGTTGGGAGTCGAAAAAAATGGCGCAAATCAGGTTGAGGCGAAAAATTTGCCTCAGCCTGACTTGCCCCATTTTTTGGCACCCAAGCTCCATATCCCCCTACGCCGGCGCTGCCTGGTGTACGTCGTTTTTTTCAACACACACCAGGCAGCGCCGGCGGCTAACGCCGGCTAACGTCATTGTTTAAATACGGCGCCTGCATGGCGCTTCAGAATGGCGTTAGCCGGCGCTAACTTTTTTGACGCAAAACTGCGTTAGCGCAGTTTTGCGTCAAAAAGTATAAATATGGGCCACAGTTCCCAGTGCTGAAAGTTGAGGAAACTGAAGTCTTTGGTGTGCCTGAGACTTCCAACAGGAGGAAATCTCTACTCCAAGCCCTTGGAGAACTTTCTCAAGCAGGACACAGAGCAAAGTTCACCCTTGCACTCCTTTCAGGTAGAAGCAGCAACTGCAGGCCAGTCCAGCAAAGCAACACAGCAAAGGGACAGTACTCCTCCTCCAGCTCTTCAGCTCTTCTCCTTGGCAGAGGTTCCTCTTGATTCCAGAAAGATTCTAAAAGTCTGGGGTTTTGGGTCTTCTTCTTATACCCCTTTCTGCCTTTGAAGTTAGCAAACTATAAAGCAAAGTCTCAAGTGTTTGTGAGATCCTTCCTTGTCCAAGCCAGGCTCCAGGCACACATCAGGGGGTTGGAGACTGCATTGTGTGAGGGCAGGCACAGTCCTTTCAGGTGTGAACAACCACTCCTCCCTCTCCCCTAGCTCAGATAGCTCATCAGGATATGCAGGCTACACCCCAGCCCCCTTTGTGTCACTGTCTAGAGAGAGGTGCAAAATAGCCTAACTGTCAAACTGACCCAGACAGACAATCCACAAACCGGCAGTCACAGAATGGTTTAAGCAAGAAAATGCCTACTTTCTAAAAGTGGCATTTTCAAACAGACAACTTAAAACCAACTTCACTAAAAGATGTATTTTTAAATTGTGAGTTCCAAGACCCTAAACTCTACATTTTTATCTGCTCTCAAAGGTAATCTGCGCTTTAAAGATTTTTAAAGGCAGCCCCCATGTTAATCTATGAGAGAGATAGGCCTTGCACAGTGAAACCCGAATTTGGCATATAAAACATACTAGTACATGTCCTACCTTAAACATACACTGCACCCGGCCCATGGGGCTACCGAGGGCCTACCTTAGGGTTGCCTTACATGTAGTAAAAGGGAATGTTTAGGCCTTGTCAAGTCGATTTGCAAGTTTAAACAGGGCTACTCATGTGGGTAGCATTTGATTTGCAGGCCCTGAGCACCTCTAGTGCACTTTCCTGGGGACTTATTAGTGAATCAAATATGCCAATTATGGATAAACCAACCCACAGTACAATTTATATGAAGAGCACTTGCACTTTAGCACTGATTAGCAGTGGTAAAGTGCGCAGAGACAATAAACCAGCAAAAACAGAGTCCAAAACCAGGAGGTCAGAAGGCAAAAAGACAGGGGACACATGCCAAAAAGCTGCCAGGTCTAACACCGTTCTCTCAGAAGGATTTGGACCCTTTCTAGCAATACAAAGAAGGCTTGTCTTAAACATAGTCTGTAGCAGCTGCCGCATGCACCCTGCCTTGTCTTTACTGTGATCTTTACTCACACAGACCCAGTGCAGCAAAATGGAGGTTGTTGCAAGCTTCATTTAGATACACAAAGCAGGTACTGCGTAGGTTACAACTCAGCCAGTTCAGTGTGAACAGACCCGGTACAGCAAAGATAGCATCATTGCGAGCTTGCATTTCTCTCTTTCTCTCTCAAACACATGCACTCACACTCACGGTACATGCAGCAGCACTGCAAGCTTCTTTAGTGCATTTGCACACACAAACACAGACACACACACAGAACATGTAGATCACCAGTAGCAGCAAAACAAACCGTGTTCATTCAAAGAACAGGTACAGCAGACGCTTCCCCCAGTCACACATAACATATGCAGCCGTTTGTCTTTTTTTGCTACAGCATAGCTCTCTATCATTTAGTGAGTGAAAAAAGAAAGGGGGACTGGGAGATTGACTGGTCCAGTGCACGTTCTCCCAATATACAGTATAAAAAATTAATGAGTGCACTGTTCCAAAAGGTGGAGGGTATTCAGACCCCTCTCATAGGCACACACTCGTTCAGAAGCAATAGCCCTCATGGATCATCATCTGGCTCTGCTCCACATCAGACTAGCACTGCAATGTCTGACGGGGTCCTGCAGAAGACCATCAAGCCATTAAGAATTATTTATATCTCAGTACCAAAAATCTTAGGTTACTAAGAAACAGCTGGAGAGATATTAAATGAAAATTAAAATTGGCTCGGGTGAGAGGTCCAATTGGTGGATTCTTTCACTAGTTGGATTAGCCCCATCGATGCCAGGCCTTTTCCCCTCCTGTGCCGAGCCTTTTTTTGGCTATTTGGGGCAGTTCACGCTTAGGCCTTCATAACGTTTTGTTCACACAAGCAACCCACGCCAAATTTGTGTCCTTTTTTCCCAACATCCTAGGGATTCTAGAGCTACCAAGACTTTGTGGGTTCCCCTGAAGGAGACCAAGAAATTAGCCAATATACAGTGAAAATATTTTTTTTTTCAAACAAATGGGAAAAAAGGACTGCAGAAGGCGGCTTGTGGTTTTTTCCCTGAAAATGGCATCAACAAAGGGTTTGCAGTGGCTAGATCACCATCTTCCCAGCTTTCAGGAACAGGCAGACTTGAATTGGAAAACCCAATGTTTCAATACAATTTTGACATTTTACTGGGACATACCACATTTTTACTATTTTTTGTGCTTTCAGCCTCCTTCCAGTTAGTGACTGAAATGAGTGAGAAACCAATGCTGGATCCCAGACAGCTAAACATTTCTGAAAAGTAGACAAAAATCGGAATTCAGCAAGGGGTCATTTGTGTAGATCCTACAAGTGTTTCCTACAGAAAATAACAGCTGAAATAAAACAATATTGAAATTGAGGTGAAAAAAACAGACATTTTTCTCCACGTTTTACTCTGTAACTTTTTTCTGCAATGTCAGATTTTTTAAAGCAATATACTGTTACGTCAGCTGGACTCTTCGGGTTGCGGGGATAGATAGGGCTTGTAGGTTCATCAAGAACCCTAGGTACCCAGAGCCAATAAATGAGCTGCACCTTGCAATGGGTTTTTATTCTATACCGGGTATACAGCAATTCATTTGCTGAAATATAAAAAGGGAAAAATAGGTATCAAGAAAACCTTTGTATTTTCAAAATGGCCACAAGATAAGGTGTTGAGAAGCAGTGGTTATTTGCACATCTCTGAATTCCGGGGTGCCCATACTAGCATGTGAATTACAGGGCATTTCTCAAATAGACCTCTTTTTTACACACTGTCTTACATTTGGAAGGAAAAAATGTAGAGAAAGACAAGGGGCAATAACACTTGTTTTGCTATTCTGTGTTCCCCCACGTCTCCCAATACAAATGGTACCTCTCTTGCGTGGATAGGCCTAGCACCCACGACAGGAAATGCCCCAAAACACAACGTGGACACATCACATTTTCACAAAGAAAACAGAGCTGTTTTTTTGCAAAGTGCCTAGCTGTGGATTTTGGCCTCTAGCTCAGCTGGCACCTAGGGAAACCTAGCAAACCTGTGCAGTTTTGAAAACTGGGCACCTAGGGGAATCGAAGATGGGGTGACTTGTGGGGCTCTGACCAGGTTCTGTTACCCAGAATCCTTTGCAAACCTCAAAATCTGGCCAAAAAAACACATTTTCCTCTCATTCCGGTGACAGAAAGTTCTGGAATCTGAGATTTCCTTCCACCCAGCGTTCCCCCAAGTCTCCCGATAAAAATGGTACCTCACTTGTGTGGGTAGGCCTAGTGCCCGCGAGAGGAAATGGCCCAAAACACAATGTGGAAACATCAAATTTTTCCACAGAAAACAGAGGTGTTTTTTACAAAGTTCCTACCTGTGAATTTTGGCCTCTAGCTCAGCCGCAACCTGGGGAATCCTAGCAAACCAGTGCATTTTTTAAAACTAGACACCTAGGTTAATCCAAAATGGGGTGACTTGTGGGGCTCTGACCAGGTTCTGTTACCCAGAATCCTTTGCAAACCTCAAAATTTGGCCAAAAAAACACTTTTTCCTCTCATTGCGGTGCCAGAAAGTTCTGGAATCTGAGAGGACCCACAAATTTCCTTCCACCCAGCGTTCCCCCAAGTCTCCCGATAAAAATGGTACCTCACATGTGTGGGTAGGCCTAGCGCCAGCGAAAGGAAATGGCCCAAAACACAATGTGGACACATCACATTTTTCCACAGAAAACAGAGGTGTTTTTTACAAAGTGCCTACCTGTGGATTTTGGCCTCCAGCTCAGCCGGCACATGAGGAAACCTAGCAAACCAGCACATTTTTTAGAACTAAACACCTAGGGGAATCCAAAATGGGGTGACTTGTAGGGCTCTGACCAGGTTCTGTTACCCGGAATCCTTTGCAAACCTCAAAATTTGGCCAAAAAAACACTTTTTCCTCTCATTTCGGTGACAGAGAGTTCTGGAAACTGAGAGGAGCCACAAATTTCCTTCCACCCAGCGTTCCCCCAAATCTGCCAATAAAAATGGTACCTCACTTGTGTGGGTCGGCCTAGCCCCCACGAAAGGAAATGGCCCAAAACACTATCTGGACACATCAAAACTATCAAATACAAAACTACGTTTTTGCGGTGGGGCACCTGTGTTTTTGGTCCTGGGCTCAGCAGCCTTCTAGGGAAACATACCAAACCGAGACATTTCTGAAAACTAGACACCTGAGGGAGTCCAGTGAGGTGTGACTTGCGTGGATTCCCCAATGTTTTCTTACCCAGAATCCTCAGCAAACCTCAAATTTAGCTAAAAAATCACATTTTTCCCACATTTCTGTGTGGGATCACCGCACTGGGACACATTTCATACCACCCAATGTTCCCCTCAGTCTCCCGGTAAAAATGATACCTCATTTGTGTAGGTGGGCCAAGTGCTTGTGAAAGGGAAGAGCCAAAAATATGTTGATATTGAGGGGGAACCAAAAGGGGTCCAAAAGGGCAGTTTGCAAAAAAACATTTTTAGGCTGAAAAGTGCAGCAAAATTTTTATTGGTATAGATGAGACGATGCTGGGTGGTAGGAATTTTGTGGATTCCTGCATATTCCGGAAGGTTCCATCACAAATACATGGGAAAAATGTGTGATTTCCAGCAAAGTTGGAGGTTTGCAGGGGATTGTGGGTACAAAAATGGGTCGGGGTGCATGTGAAACACACCACCCTGGAATCACCCAGATGTTTAGTTTTCAGATGTGTCTAGGTCTTGTGGATTTTTCTACATGGCAGCGTCCCAAAGTCCATAAAGTGCAGCCCTCACCATTCCAAGTGGGACGATTTTGAGATGCTCTCATGGCCCAAATGTAAATCTAAAACCCAAAATAATCAAACGTATTCTTGCTTGCTGTGGGATAAGATGTTTTAGAATGCAGGGAGAGCTGAAAGACTGTTACCCCCTTCAGTTGAGGTGGGGGCGTAACCAGGCCCATACTGGTTGGTAGCCACCACCCCAATATATTTTTTTCTTTTTTAATTCCCTGCCATCTAATAGACTTTCTGCCCCCCCCCTGGGTGTGGATCAGGGGTAATTGCCCCATCTGCCCACTGGTGGGCAGAACAACTTTGGCCCCATTTATTTGGGGTGGGGGTATGGCCAAACCCCCACCCTCTTATTTTTGAAAAAAAAACTTCCCTGTCCTCTGGTGGGCTTTCTGCCCCCCTTGGGGGCAGATGGGCCTTCAAAAAATAGGCCCATCGGTCCCTAATGGGGGGAAGATATGACCAACAGTAATGTGCCCCCATGGGGAGCGACCCTTACCCAAGGGGCTGCCCCCCCTAAGAAAACACACGCATACACACACACCAATCCCTGGTGCCTAAGTGGTTTCTGCCCCCATGGGGGCAGATTGGTCTAACAAAAAAACGCCGATCTGAAATCATCTAAATACAATTTGCCCCCCAGGGGAGCGACCCTTGACTAAGGGGTCACTCCCCAACTCTAAAAAACAAAACATTTATTTTTATTTTTTATCCCTGGCGCCTAGAGGTTTCTGCTACACCTGGGGGCAGATCGGCCAAATAACAATAGGCCGATCAGCCCCCAGAGGGGGCAGAAAAGGCCTAAAATAAATTTGCCCCCCCTCCCCCGGGGAGCGACCCACCTCTAAAAAACAAAACAAAAAAACAATTTTTTTTTATCCTGGCTCCTATCGGCTTCTGCCCCCCCTGGGGGAAGATCGGCTTAATAACAATAGGCCAATCTGCCCTCGGGGGGCAGAAATGGCCTAAAATATATTTGCCAGCCTGCCCCCCCCCCCCGGGGAGCGACCTTTCCCTAAGGGGTCGCTCCCCTTGCGTGACAGTGGCGCAAAAAAAAAGATCTCCGGTGCCTAGTGGTTTCTGCCTCCCTTGGGGGCAGATTGACCTAACAAAAATCGACCGATCTGCCCCCAAGGGGGGCAGAAATGGTCTAACTACAATTTGCCCCTCATGGGAGCGACCCTTGCCTAAAGGGTCGCTTCCCATCTCTAAAAAAAAAAACAAATACAAAACACTCAAAAAAAAATTTGCCCTGGTGCCTAGAGGTTTATGCCCCCCCTGGAGGCAGATTGGCCTAATAACAATAGGCTGATCTGCCTCCGGGGGGACAGAAATGGCCTAAAATAAATTTGCCCCACCCCCCCGGGGAGCGACTCTTGCCTACAGGGTCACTCCCCTTGCTTGACATTGGCGCAAAAAAAAAGATCCCTGGTGCCTAGTGGTTTCTGCCCCCCTTGGGGGCAGATTGACCTAAAATCGGCCGATGGCCTAAACACAATTTGCCCCTCCAGGGGAGCGACCCTTGCCTAAGGGGTCGC
Organism: Pleurodeles waltl; assembly: GCF_031143425.1. NCBI lineage: Eukaryota > Metazoa > Chordata > Amphibia > Caudata > Salamandridae > Pleurodeles > Pleurodeles waltl. Next base: position 116,634,201 of record NC_090446.1, on the reverse strand, counting down.
TCCCCATCTGTAAAACAACAACAACAAAAAAATCCCAGTTGCCTAGTGATTTTTGCCCCCCTTGGGGGCAGATCGGCCTAATTAAAATCGGGGGGTCAGGGGGATTGTCGGGGGTGGAAGGGGAAGGGCTTCCCCTTCCATCCCTGCTTTTGGGGGGTGGGAGGGAAGAACACAGAGGGGTCGCTAGCGCTCCATCTGGGCTCTGTGCCCAGGACATAATGGTTACGTCCTGGGCACACGAGCACTGTGCCGCAGGACGTAACCATTACGTCCGCGGCACAGAAGCGGTTAATACTCTTGATCCCTTTTTGAAGTTTACCTCAACAGTTTCCACAACAAGAGTTACTTTCTTGGACCTTACGATTACTATTGATAAAGGTAAACTCCATACTTGTACACACCACAAAATGACCGATCGCAACAGTCTCTTACTCTATGAGAGTTAGCATCCAAAAGCCCTTAGAGACAATTTGCCATATGGTCAGTTTCTGCGATTACGCCGGACCTGTAGCAATGTCTCTTCCTTTGAAATTCAAGCCAATGACTTAGCCAATAAACTTCATGACAGACACTACCCTTCAAGGATCATTAACTCAGCTCTTAAACGAGCTCGGAATAACAATCGGGAATCTTTATTGACTTTCGGATCCAAAGGAACTTTACCTCGATTGACTTGTGTTACCACCTTCACCCCTGTATCCAATACCTTTAAGGAAATTGTTAATAAACTAAGGTCTATCCTTACCAGTGGAGGTGTAGCCATTCTTAAACCTTTATGCCTTCAAAAGATCCTCTAGCATTAAAGATGTGATCGGCAACACCAGACCTTTGAAGTCCATCAATGCATCAGATCAGAATACACTATGGGGACTTGCCCCTGTGAAGTGACATTTCCCATGTGGCAATTGCAATGTATGCCCCCTTACCAGATGCATGAGTACCATTACTCTTGAACCAATTGGTCTTTGGCACTTATCAAGCCACACTAACTGTAACTCTTGTAACTGTATCTATTTGATCAGTTGTCTGTGTGGCTTACGGTATATAGGTATGACATCCAGACCAGTTAAGATCAGAATTAACGAACATCGGAGCAGCATTAGATGTGGTCGGATGACAATAAAATTGAGTATCCATTATCGAGAGGCACAACATACCCCAGGTGACATGTGGTGGATTGTACTACAGACTGTGAAATCCTCATCCATGTCTCTATTCGAAGTTGAACAACTTTGGGTTTTCAAACTGGGCACCCCTATCCAGGGATTGAATGATGACATACACTGGATGAATATAGCAGCTCATTCGAGATGATTTCCATTGCACTTTTTTTCATGGTGGGTCGGCCAGGTATCTACCCTCCAAGTTATTGGTGGAATTTTACATTGAGTTACTTCAACATATTTACAAATTTGCATTACTAGATGGATATCTGAGTGAATATGAATTTTTTTGAAGATTCAGGCCCTCATTACATCCCTGGCGGTAAATCCCGCTTACCGCCGTGCAGAAGACCGCCAACATACCGCTGCGGCCGCGGAATTCTGCTACAGGTATTACGACCCAAAGCTTGGAATCCGCCACGATACAGACAACCACACAAGTCTGCCACACCAAAGGCCAGTGATAAACTGGCGATAACAAAACCTCGACCGTCACGCCAACAAGAATAAGCCCATACTATCACGACCCACGAATCAACGCGGCGGTCTTTCAACCGCAGTAAACCATTGGCAGTACACACCGCCACGTTCAAAACACACACACATTTACAAAACACAACCACATTGGACAATTCAAAATACACACACCTGATACACATACACACACCACACTCACACCACTATAAAACACACACCCACATGACCCACAAACCCTTACTACCAGAAATTTGAAAGCAGGCCAGAGGGAGACACTACCTAAAACAACACCAGCATCCACAGACACACAACACCATCACTTACACAACATCCACGCACCTCACACAACACACACCAACACATCCCCTCACACATCACAACAGACACCACCTCACACATTACCCACACCACATCATGGCACCTCAAAGACACCCCAGGTTCTCTGAGGAGGAGCTCAGGGTCATGGTGGAGGAAATCCTCCGGGTAGAGCCACAGCTATTCGGATCACAGGTGCAGCAGACATCCATTGCAAGGAAGATGGAGCTATGGTGCAGAATTGTCAACACGCAGTGGGACAGCATCCAAGAACACGGGATGCCATCAGGAAGAGGTGGAACGACCTACGGGGGAAGGTGCGTTCCGTGGTCTCCAGAAACCAGATTGCTGTACAGAGGACTGGCGGTGGGCCCCCACCTTCTCCCCCACAACTAACAACATGGGAGGAGCAGGTCTTGGCAATACTGCATCCTGAGGGCCTCGCAGGAGTAGCAGGAGGACTGGACTCTGGTAAGGCAAATCTATACTACCTTATCCTCCCCACCCCACCTGCATGCCATCACATACTCCCACCATTACCCTCACTCCCATCACCCCAACAACCCACAGATACCCCACCAACACAAGCCACACATCCCAAAACCAAGCCCTGTATGTAACACCAATGCATGGACACCCATCACCCAAGCATGTCCAGTACAGAGACTCACTCATGCCCCAAAATCACCAATCACACAAGGACCAAGCCAATAATGCAAGCACAGGAGTAGAGGGTCACTCACCCATTGCACACAATGGCACACACAGATACAATAACTCAGGTATGTTCTCATTAACCATTTTAATGTCATATCTATATATATAGCTTTTCTTTTCTCTCCTATCTAACTTTTCCCACCAATTTCTCCTCCGGACTTGCTTAGTTTACTTTCCATTATTTTCTTTTCTTTTTTCTTTCTCTACGCTTTTGTCCAACTGTCCTGTTACACACTATTACCTATCCCCTCCGTCTATTCCATTACTTTTTCTCTCTTTGTCTCATTACATTAACTTTTTTACAGCCCAATTCATTAAGTACAGAGATACTTCGCCACTATACACCACCACTTACCTACTCAAAAACCAACGGCCCCAGGTAATTACTTTACCCTTCAACTATGCCCTTCGGGTCACACCTACCTCAGTACTCCTTCTAGCTTTTTCATGCACCTAGCCGTATCTCCCCCCTTTTGTGTTGTCTATACTTTCTTTATCTCCCTGCTTTCTCTTATTCTTGCAATATTCTACCACTTTGCATACCTATTGCGTGCTCACAGCACTACATAGTGCCTACAATTTTAACTTTCTAAATACTTATGTCTTTTAGACATTTTTCACATTACCACGGGGTTTTACCTAGTATTTTCATGTTGCCTAATTGGGTTCCCGTCACTACTCACCTTTATAGCCGTGTTTTTCTATTGCTCACCTACACAAACTCGCACCTAATAGTTACGTTCTCTGGTTTTTACACTGGAGTACAATACACAGATATGTATCCAATACTTGTTGTCATTACTGTATTACAGCCTTGATAAAGTCACCTGTGTGACGAAACACGTGTTGGCTGTATCTCCACGATGATCTAATGCTTTCTAAGCATCTACAAATAAAGACAACATCTACAAACCGGATTTGAGACTCATTTCAACACAATTCCTCTCCGAACCTACAGTACCACACCAGCAATATCTTTGCTGGTTTCATTGTTGGACATTACTCTCTGTGTGCTGTGGCCGTTTCTTCCCATTTTCGTTCTAGGGTACTCCTAGTACCCAATTGGTGCCTACCGGGCAGTAAGGCACCTGGCCGATTTGCACCGGACTTTACTCATATTCAATTTATCTAAACTATCTGTTTACTGCCTAGAAGTGCGGCGCCTCTCACCCTTACTGCCCTTATTTCTCTTCTCCCAATAACTATGCATTTACACCCCAACAGGACCCCTACCCAACATCACCGGACAGGAGGTTCCAGACATATCCAGTCCCCCCACAGAAGAGGCCTGGATCAAGATGACCAGCCTGGCCCATCTGGGACCTCAGGACAGTCGGTTCCCCTGCCACTGTCACAAGCCACCACAGAGCCTCCCCCTCAGGAAACACCAGCACAGCACCCACCCAGCGGGCCCATCCCTCTGTCCCCAGGACACGTCAATCGGCAGTGTGTCCACCACTTCAGGGAACCCAGGCAAACCCACCAACCCAAGAAAATCAGGGACCTGGGGGCAGTGGCAGTGGGCACATGGTTCAGGGGACAGAGGCACAGGATAACAGGGAACCTGAGAGGACTGCTGTGTGATGGGGGGGACAGTCCCAGGGAACCGACACGCCACAAGGCACTCTCCAACATCATGGGAGCTTACCATAATTCCCAGGAGACCATGGCGACAGTACTGGCCAAGTTTCAGGAGACCAGCGGCTGCAGGAGGAACACTACCTTGGGATCAGGGAGGACTTGAAGTCCATTAACACCACCCTGGTCACCATTGCAGAGATGCTGCCAGACCATCACAACACCAGGAGGGACACAGTGGCACAACAAGGGGCCCCTGACACTAGCCTGGACGATGAACAGCCCCCCACCTCCGGCGGTGCTAGTGGACAGGAGGCACCGCCACAGGAACAACAGGACACCAGCACCCCACCCCCTGCAGATGGAGGACCACCCCTCAAACGGTCCCTGAGATCTAGGAACAAGACAGAGAACATTGCCAAGACCCCCGCCAGGAAATGAGACCCCCCTGAATGTCACCCTTTTGCCCCACTATGTCACCCTGTCCATTCTTAAACTGCCATTGTTCCACTTCCTATGCCCCTTTGGACAATGCACCTGTGAAACAAATAAACTGGACTCTGCCATGGACATACCTCCACCATCACCCCAGCCCATTTTACAACCCCCTCCACTTATTTGCACAGGAATAAACACAACACACTTCAATCACAAAACAATCTGGAGTCAGTCTGTGCTTTCACAAATGTGTAATTGCAATAACTATGGAATATAGCAATGCCAATATACTTGTTCACATACCAATGTAACACAGCTGTAGGCCAGGAGTAAACAGAGCAGAGGGCACAAAGTGGGACCCAGATCTGTGAGATGGAAAGTCAAAGTGACAAGTCAGGGTCCATACACTGAGTGGAAATGACAGACTTATGCTAGCTCAAACAATAGTATGAGATGTGGGAAGCAGTGACATCTTCTTACCTGTGTCTCACTGGAAGTATTGCATGATGATGTTGTTTTAATTGTCGATATCCTCTTCTTCTGCCTCCTCTTCTTCACTGTCCACAGGCTCCACAGCTGCCACAAGACCACCATCTGGCCCATCCTCCTGCAGAAAAGGCACCTGCAGTCGCAAAGCCAGGTTGTGCAGCATACAGCAGGCCACGATTATCTGGCACACCTTCTTCGGTGAGTAGTATAGGGAGCCACCTGTGGAGGCACCGGAATCTGGCCTTCAGGAGGCCAAAGGTGCGTTCAATCACCCTCCTAGTTCGCCCATGTGCCTCATTGTAACGTTCCTCTGCCCTTGTCCTGGGATTCCTCACGGGGGTCAGTAGCCATGACAGGTTGGGGTAACCAGAGTCACCTGCAAATGTCAAGGGACAACTGTTAGACACACACTAACCCTTAGGGACAGCCCCATACCCAGACACCTATGTCAACTGTATTGGGACCACACACGGTGCCTCTGGAGGTGCCCCATCACAGAAGGGATGCTGGTATTTCTCAAAATGTAAGCGTCATGCACAGAGCCAGGATACTTGGCATTCACATGGGAGATGTACTGGTCTGCCAAACACACCATCTGCACATTCTTCGAATGGTAGCTCTTCCGGTTTCTCTTCACCTGTTCATTCCTGCTGGGGTACAAATGCCACATGTATCCCATCAATGGCACCAATGATGTTGGGGATATGTCCCAAGGCATAGAAATCACCTTTCACTGTGGGCAAATCCTCCACCTGAGGGAACACGATGTAGCTGCGCATGTGTTTCAGCAGGGCAGACAACACTCTGGACAACACGTTAGAGATCATTGGCTGGGACATCCCTGATGCCATGGCCACTGTTGTTTGAAAGGACCCACTGGCAAGGAAATGGAGTACAGACAGAACCTGCACTAGAGGGGGGATTCCTGTGGGATGGCAGATAGCTGAAATCAGGTCTGGCTCCTACTGGGCACACAGTTCCTGGATTGTTGCACGATCAAGTCTGTAGGTGATAATGATGTGTCTCTCTTCCATTGTCGACAGGTCCACCAGGTGTCTGTACAGCGGAGGATGCGCCATCTCATCACCTGCCCCAGCAGACATGCCCTATGGAGGAGAACAGCGAGCAGAGGGTCATCCAGCACTTAGGTATCACAATGTGTTACTTGGTAAAACGTTGGAAATTCGCAATGTGCCTTCATCTGTCCGTATTCCAGGCCTAAAGAGGTGTGATGCAGTTTTTTTTCCATGCCATGTGGCCCCCTGAAATGGCGGTTGCCTGACCTGTAAGGTGGGACAAGGGGAAATGAAGTAACTGCGCTGGCGTTGTACACCGTCGCGGTGGCCGGTAGAAGATTGCGGCACAATTCTGCATTGGTTAACATTGGGCCCTATGGGTCCCAGGAGCCAATGGGGATGTACGCCGGCGGTGGCGGTGCGCACCGGCGCAGACGTGACCGCCATTTTCTGTCTGTTCCCTCACTTGATACCTGACCTTCAACAGGAGAGGACCTACACTGCAAGTGCTGCTGTGACCTGTGTCTGGAAGCGATGATGGCTACAGTGTCTGGGGAAAGGGCCCCTGCCTTCACTTCAGAGGAGTTGGAGAAACTAGTGGATGGGGTCCTCCCCCAGTACACGCAACTGTACGGTCCTCCAGACAAACACGTGAGTACACTGTGAGCATGCTGCATGGGCAATGCCTGTTTTGAGTGGTGTGGATGGAAGATACATGGGGGGGCTGAGGCCTACATGTGCGGATGGTGAGTGTATATGCGTCAGGGCATGGGTGGGAACTGGTGGGCAATGAGTATGACGGTCCGGACGGGTAAGTAATTTCCTTTCCCCCTGTACCATTCCTCTAGGTCAGCGCCCACCAGAAGAAGGGTATTTGGCGTGCCATCTCCAAGGACGTCCGGACCCTGGGGGTCTACCACAGACAGAGCACCCACTGCCATAAAAGATGGGAAGACCAGTGCCGCTGGAGGAAGAAGACGGCGGAGGCCCAGCCGGGGATGTCCTCCCAACGTGGGAGGGGTGCCCATTGCACCAAGACCCCCTGATGTTCCGGATCCTGGCGGTGGCCTATCCGGAGTTGGATGGGCGCTTGAGGGCATCACAGCAGCCACAAGGGGGTGTGTACACTCTCATTCAGCTGACTCTGCGCACATTACGAGGTGCCTGGGTGGGGGAGGTGGGCAGTGGGTTCCCCTAGGCCAGGGTGAACTTGGTAGGCAAGGTCCCTTGTGAGGCAGGCTATGTGGCACCCCAACCCCACCAGTGGTAAGAGCCATCTACACCTAATCAGGCTCCTGTGACTTCCAGGTGTGCAGCAATTGGTCTTAGGCCTCGTACACCATGGTCAGCTGAAATTTATAGGAACTGTCAGTGCATGGCATAGTGCAGAGGGCTGCTCCATGTGTGTTGTGTCCTCCAACGGTAGTGGTGTTGCATGCACTGAACATGTCTTTCTTCTGTCTCCCACCCCCTTTTTGTGGTCTCCCTGTTCTTGTGTGCAATAGCATCATCAGGCGGAGAAGCATTGGCACTGGAGCAGGAGGGAGCTGCAACCCACTTGGCCCTGGAGGGTGAAGCACCGGAGTCTGAAGCCACCAGTGGGACGGAGAGCGAGGGGAGCTCCACGGCAGGAACTGGAGCAGACAGCAGTGACAGCGACTCCTCCTCTGATGGGAGCTCACTTGCGGTGGTGGGCACCTCTGTGCCCACCACATCAACAGGTACAGCCGCCACCCCCCCCCCTACCAGCACTGCCCTCCCAGCAGCCCCTCAGCGTGTGTCCCGCGCCCACTCACCCAAGAGGGTGGGCATCTCCTTCACCCCAGGCACCTCAGGCCCTGCCCCAGTCAGCCCTGCTGCCCTCAGTGAGGAGTCTATTGACCTCCTGAGAACCCTCACTGTTGGGCAATCTACCATTGTGAATGCCATCCAGGGTGTAGGGAGGCATTTGCAACAAACAAATGCATACCTGGAGGGCATTCATTCTGGGCAGTCAGCCCAACAGAGAGCTTTTTAGACTCTGGCCTCAGCGCTGATGGCAGCCATTGTCCCTGTGTCCAGCCTCCCCCTCCAACTTCCTCCACCCCGACCCAATCCCCTGTACCTCAGCCTATCCCAAGCACACCATCAGACCAGCATGCACACACATCAACACACAAGAGTGGACATGGCAAACATAAGCACCACACATCCCTCAGGCACTCACACAAATACCATCCCCATGCAGACACAGCAACATCCACTGCCTCCACTGTGTCCCCCTCCTCCACATCCTCCTCCTCCCTCCCTGTCTCGTCTCCACTCACACCTTCATGCACTACATCTTCAGCCACTACCTCCATCACCAGCACACCCATCTCCACACACTGCTCACGTGCACTCACCACCCCCACTTCCATTCACACATCCCCAGTGTCCTCTCCCAGTGTGTCAGTGAGCCCTCCTCCCAAAGTACACAAACGCAGGCACACACCCACCCAACAGCCATCCACCTCACAACAGCCTCCGCCCCATGCACCTTCACAATTCAGCAAACGCACACCTCCTACAACCACTACCTCTACCTCCACTCCCAAACCCCCTCCACCTTCCCATCCCAGTATGTCTAAAAAACTCTTCCTGGCTAACATTGACCTCTTCCCTACACCTCCCCCCCGTCCTTCCCATAGGGCCAGGCTTTCCAGGTCCCAGCCCAGCACCTCAGCCACCACAATTCCCAAGGCACAGTGGTGCCTGCAACTGCAGGTTCATCGAGTGCGCCACCGATCAGGGCTGCCAGTGTGCCACGCAGAGAGAGCAAGGACATTCCGCCACCTGCCAAGGTGAAAAAGGGGCCCACATCCCAGAGGGAGAAGCCGAAACTACCAGCCACCAAGGGCTCAGCAAAAACAAAAGGGGATAGTGGCAAGACACTGTGGCACCATCAAAGATGGGGAAGGGCCAAAAGCAGAAGAGCAGGTCAGGAGAGGGCATGATGGCACCGACTGAGGGACCAGTGTCACACCTTCTGTCCACGACCACTCCAACCTGTACGGCGGCGAACACCGCTAGCTGCCCCGCCACCACAACTGCCACCAGCATCGCCACATGCACTGCCACCTGCACCGCCCCCGGCACGTCTACAGCCTCAGCGACAGTCCCCAGCCTCTTCCCCAGTGGGCAGCCATCCGAGGCTGCAGGAGAGGTACTGCTTTGTCCCTCAGCAGGTGCTGATCCATGCACCCCCGGCAGCACCGCCACCACAGACACCGCCGCAAGCACCGCCGACACAGACACCACCGAAAGCACCGCCACCGGCCCCGCGGCGTCCTCGGACACTGGCACCACCGCTGACATGGCTACCATCCCCAGTGGTCAGTCGTCTGAGGCTGGAGGAGAGTTCCTGAACCCTGGGCAGCTTCCATGAGGCATGACTTCCATCACTGTTTGCACCTGCAGGTGGAAGGCGAAGCCACAGCAGCGTGGGGCATGTTGATGCCTCCATGGCGTATCATGCTACCAGATCCTCGCCAATCTCGTTGCACGCACACCCTGGTGAGGGAATTGCACCGGCCACACTGCACGTGGAGCACTCTGGGCACCAGGCCCCCTACTGAACCTGTGGAGACATACATCTACTACCTCAGTCCTTGGCAGGATGAAGCACTCTGGGCACCAGGCCCCCTCCAGAACCAGTGGAGTATCACATCCACTACCTCAGTCCCTGGCAGGATGAAGCACTCTGGGCACCAGGCCCCCTCCAGAACCAGTGGAGACTGTTATCCACTTGAGAGACTGTGGCTTTGCACTCCCCAGGATAGAGCAGTGGGCAAACCACCCACTGGAGAGACTTGAGAGACTGTGGCTTTGCACTCCCCAGGATACAGCAGTGGGCAAACCACCCACTGGAGAGACTTGAGAGACTGTGGCTTTGCACTCCCCAGAATACAGCAGTGGGCATGGAGCCCCCTCGTGCAGCAGTGGTGTCGTGCGTTCATCAGGTTGAGGTTCCCCCTCCCCCTGAGCTGCCTGTGTATTTTCGATCTGATGCCCCAGCAGTGTTCTCTCCGTTTCCAGTCAGGTATCATGTGTGTGCTTGGCGCCCATGCATTTTGGGCCCAGTGCTCCACATACAATGATTGGTACACTATCCGGACTTGTGTAGTTGGTGTACATATTTGTATATACTGAATTTTTACTTTTGACTAATGGATTTTCCCTGATTACAATCGTTACAATCATTTCCTTTTGTCCTTGCATTCTTCCAGGGGGTGGGGGTGTATATGTAATGTTGATGCATGTATTTGTGTGTATGTTTTTGTGTGTGAGGGTGAGGGGGGGGGTTGCGTGTTGCATGTGTGTGTCTCTCTATTTCCTCCCCCCTCCCCTGTGTTGTAGGTGCAGTACTCACCGTAATTGCCACCGCCGCCGTTCGTACTCCTGGTAGAAGAGGAGGTAAACCAACATAGGTAACACCTGAAGTTCGGGCTCCATGGCGTCCTGGTTCCTCGTTGGTTGTCGAGAGGTGAGTGGTTTCCCTTCTGTGTACTGTTTCTGCCGTGCTTTTGATAGCGTTGGTTCCGCCCCAGAAAAGGTGGCAGATAGACGTCTTGAAATACAGTGAGCAGTACTTTGTCTTCTGCCTGTCTGTTGGCGGTTACCGCCGCGGTGTTTGTTTCTACCGCCGCAGTGGTCGGAGTGTTAAAGTGGCTGTCTATGTTGGCGGTTTCCGCCACAGTCGTAATCCCATTTTTTTTACCGCCGGCCTGTTTGCGGTGTTACCGCTGCTTTAACACCGACCGCCAGGGTTGTAATGAGGGCCTCAGTCTTGTTTCATTACACTCTTTTGTTCTTTTTTCCCTTTTTTCTCTTTTTTTCCCTTTTTTTCCTTTTTATTTATTTTTAATATTAATTGTCCAAGTTTTATAAATTATTTTGTCTTATGGACTAGTGGTGAGCTTAACCATAGTCCTCTCTAAATCTTACTTCCATTTCCTTTGTGATTTGTTCTCTTCTTTTGGTTTATTACATAGATTTATTGCATTTGGCATACCTAACACAATAGTAGTCTGTATTTTCATTCCTCCACTACATGGATTATTAAAAAAACCGAGTTCAATTTCATAACAGTTAGCCATTTTTCTAACCTTGGGTTTTACTAGTGCATTCCATTTCGAATTTCTTATTATACATATTTACAATTCCCTTTTATCAATTTCTATAATGATTAAACTCGTATTATTGTGTTTCAAAAGGTTTTCCATTTTTCTTGTAACACAGAAGGTGTCCTTTTTTTACTTCTACCATTGAGGGTAACCTACCCACTATGCTTAGTTGTATCACCGGACGGCTCAGTAGTCCTATTCAGGTTGGGAAAACGAACACGGATTGCCGTGTACGTTTTCTCTGTTCTTCCCCATTTTTTGCCACAATACCAGAGGGAGTAACCAGGAAGTCCTGGCTGGCCATTCTGATTGGCTGTCAATCCATACAGCCTTTCCTTCTTGTACCGCGTCCTGTCCGCGTTAATTTCTCAAAGTTCGAGAATGCGGCCAGGGATTGTGTCACGCTGTTGACTATTTTGGCTTGCCAGTAAGTTTTTCGCTTTCTTTGATTGTAAATGCGAGTTCTTACTGTTTTGGATCCTACAGTAGTGATGGTGTTTTGCCTGTTCCAGGCTGTCCATTTAGCTTGGCTTGTTGTGGGTCCTTTTAAATGTGTTGCTAGATTTTTGCAACGCTTTTACATGTTGCACAGACCGAAGAAGTAACCAGTGTTATATGTGAAGTAGATGAAGTCCAGCTAACCTAATTTCTCCCCTTTTATAATGCATTGCACCATTTTGGACAGTACATCTATATAATCCTTGTCACAAGATAACGATGGTATTTATACCTGCAATAATACATTACTCTGATATACCTATATAAAGTTATTTTGTTTTATGTATAATTTAATTGGATACGTTTTTTTTCTTTTGATACATCATTATAGATATCCTGAATGATTTTTGACATATGTCCTCTTTGGAAGTAGTTGTTCTTCTGACCATGGTGGGAAAGCAATTAAACTATTGTGCCATCATTATCTAGTAGAGTGTTGTTGTAGAATTGCACTTCCAATTATATTTTTGTCATCTTTTATTTTCTTTTTAGTATGTTTTCGAAGTGATTAACAATTATTCTGGCACACATTTGTGTTGTGTTTTATGTTTCTACAAGTTACCAGTAGTTTTGTGCTGGTAAACACAGACCTGAAGTGAGTAAAAATCATTTTTACTCCCTTCTTCCTTTTTGATTAAACAGATTGTATTCATATATTTGATGTTCTGGAGAAATATTATTGTTCTAGTCCTGATGAAGCACCAGTGGATCCTTTTTGGACAATTTTTAGACGCGAAACATGTTGACTTTTTGTAGAGGTTGAAGTCATTGTGCTTTACCCTTTGAGAATGTAAAATGTGGGATCATTATTTCCCCTTCACTTTTCCTGGGTTTTTAACCTTGATCGGGTCCTCGCTTGCTTATTAAATATTCTCTTATATTGAGGAGGCACCGAGCCAATTTTAATTTTCATTTTGTATCTCTCCAGCTGTTTCTTAGTAACCTAAGATTTTTGGTACTGAGATATAAATAATTCTTAATGGCTTGATGGTCTTAAGCAGGACCCCGTCAGACATTGCAGTGCCAGTCTGATGTGGAGCAGAGCCCGATGATGATGCATGAGGGCTATTGCTTCTGAATGAGTGTGTGCCTATGAGACCTCCACCTTTTGGAACAGTGCACTCATTCATTTTTATCATTTAGTGAGAACAGGCACAGCAGAGGGACACTACAATCTACACTCACGCATAAAGAACAGAGAGAGCCAAGCACCCTCCCCACAGAAGATAAACAGTGCAGGCAGGAGGAGTGAAAGCTCTTCACTAGGAGTGGCTCCTCCGTTAGAGCGGAAGAGCCTCGCCACCCCCCACCCCCCACCAGCAGCAGAAGCTGCAAAATCTTGCACAACAAAGGGATAATAAACTATGTTTATTATCCCTTTGTTGTGAAAGGGGTGGGGCCATGGAGGTGACGAACAGTGAGGGGAGGGCACTGTGCACTCCCCTCAGTGTGCATGTATGTTTGGTCAGCTGTCTCAGGCCTGCCAAACACACATGCGCAGTAGGCTCTCTCCAGCCCGGCTCTGTGTTGCTGGGCTGGAGAGAGCCTGCACAGGCTCACTGTCATCCTGGGAGCGCCCTGGCTGTGCGCTCCCAGCCAATCCTGATGCTGCTTTGAGCAAGCCTGTGTCTGCAGCGAGACGTAGGAGAGGAGCGGCGAGGAGCGAGGTAAGCTTTTATTTTATTATTTTTTTTATTTTTATTAATTATTAGTCCCGCTCCCACCTCCCCCCAACATGCGGCGCTCCTTATGAGCGAAGCGAACCGTGACTGCTCTTCACACGCATATGCACATACAAAAGGTACAGCACAGGTAAAGGTGCATGCTTCCCTCACACACACAACAGGTACAAGACGAAGCAGCAGCAGTTCAAGTGTCCCTCCCTCCCTTACAAACACAAAGGGGTTACAGTAAATGAGGTAGCAGTGCAAGCTTTCTTCTCACACAGTGCAGGTAAAAACCACAAGCAACAACAGTGCAAGTGTCTCTGCCTCTATCTCACACACAAACGCAAAAGGGTTACAGCATAGGAAGTCGTAGTGCAGACCTCCCTCTCACACAGAATTACAGCACAGGCAGCAGTAGTGCACAATTCCATCTCACACTGAATTACCGCACAGACAGCAGTAGTGTAGGCTTCCTTCTCACCCAGAGTCACGACACTGACAGCAGTAGGGCAAGCTTCCTTCTCACACTGAATTATATCACAGGCAGTGGTAGTGCAGGCTTTCCTCTCATAGAATTAAAGCAAAGGAAGTAGTAGTGCATGCTTTCCTCACACAGAATTACCACACAGACAGCAGTAGTGCAGGCTTCCCTCTCCCACAGAATTACAGCACAGCAGCAGTAGTACACTCTTCCCTCTCACACAGAATTACCGCACAGACAGTAGTAGTGCAGGCTTCCCTCTCACAGAATTACAGCACAGACTGCAGTAGTGCACGCTTCCCTCTCGCACGGAATTACTGCATAGACAGCACTACGGCAAGCTTCCCTCTCACACAGAATTACATCACAGAAAGTAGTAGTGCAGGCTTCCCTCTCACAGAATTACAGTGTACGGAGTGGTAGTGCACGCTTCATTCTCACAGAGAATTCCAGCACAGGCAGCAGTAGTTCTGGCTTCCCTTTCACATAGATTCAAACCTCAGACAGCAGTATTGCAGGCTTCTCTCTCACACAGAATTATAGCCGCAGTAGTTTCAGACAGCAGTAGTGCAGACTCCCCTCTCACACAGAATTACAGCACAGTCAGCAGTAGGGCAGGCTTCACTCTGGCAGAATTACAGCACAGGCAGCAGTAGGGCAGGCTTCTCTCTGAAAGAATTACATCATAGACAAAGTAGTGCAGGCTTCCCTCTCACACTGAACTACAGCACAGACAAAAGAAGGGCAAATGTTCCTCTCACACAGAATTACAGCACAGACAACAGTAAAGCAAACTTCCCTTTCACACTGAACTACAGCATAGACAGAGTAAGTCATGTTTACTCTCTCGCAGAATGACAGTATAGACACAAGTAGTGCAGGCTTTACTCTCACACACAGAATTACAGCACAGACATCAGTAGGACAGGCTTCCCTCACACACAGAATTACAGCACAGACAGCACTAGGGCAAGCTTCATTCTCCCATATGTACACATTACAGCACAGACATCAGCAGGGCTGGCTTCCCTCACACACAGAATTACAGCACAGACAGCGGTAGTGCAGGCTTTACTCTCACACAGAATTAAGGCACAGACGGCAGTAATGCAGGCTTTGCTCACACACAGAATTACAGCACAGACAGCAGTAGGGCAGGCTTCCCTCTCACACAGAATCAGCAGTCAGCAGTAGTTCCCTCACACAGAATTACAGCACAGACAGCTGTAGGGCAGGCTTCCCTCTCACACAGAATGTGCACAGACAGCAGTAGTGCAGACTTTCCTCTCACGCACAATTACAGCACAGGCAGAAGTAGGGCAATTTTCCTTCTCTCGTGTATATACACATTACAGCACAGACATCACTAGGACAAGCTTCCCTCACACGCAGAATTACAGCACAGACGGCAGTAGTGCACGCTTCCCTCTCACACAGAATCAACACAGACAGCAGTAGGGCAGGCTTTCCTCTCACGCAGAATCAGCACAGAGAGCAGTAGGACAGGCTTCCCTCACACATAGAATTACAGCACAGATGGCAGTAGTGCACACTTCCCTCTCACACAAAATTATAGCACAGACAGCAGTAGTGCACGCTTCTCTCACTGAGAATTACAGCATAGACAGCAGCAGTAGGGAAGGCTGCCCTCTCACATAATTACAGCACAGACAGCAGTAGTGCACGCTTCCCTCACAGAGAATTAAAGCATAGGCAGAGTAGTGCAGGCTTCCCGCACAGAGAATTACAGCACAAACAGCAATAGGGCAGGCTTCCCTCTCACAGAATTGCAGCACAGTCAGCAGTAGGGTAGACTTCTCTCACACACAGAATTACAGCACAGACAGGAGTAGTGCAGGCTGCCCTCACACACAGAATTACAGCGCAGACAGCAGTAGGGCCAGCTCCTTCTCCTATATATACACATTACAGCGCAGACAGCAGTAGGGCCAGCTCCTTCTCCTATATATACACATTACAGCGCAGACAGCAGTAGGGCAGGCTTCCCTCCCTCATATAGACCCATACAAGTAGATAACGCAGCGCGCAGCAGCGCGCGCTTCCCTCGCCTTCAGGAGGCGCGGCCTTCGTACTCATCTGATTGCACTGCTGCGCAAGTAATGAAACCTCCAGGCCTCCTGCATGGACGTGCCAAGGCTGCGGATTGCATTAGAGATGCTGCAGAGAGCTTCGATGACCCCGATAGGATCAATCATTGCCTTATTAGGACCCCGCGTGGCACGGGGGTGAGAAGGGGGGTGCAATCCATCATGCCGTCCGCAGGTGCTGCTTGCTCCCCTCCCACCCCCTCCTGAACATACGATCCCAGTAATAAATCTTAGCGGCTTGTCTCCCAGCCCAGAATATCTACTTCCATCCTTCTCAGGCCACCCCTTAAGCTCCTCAATCGCAAACCACGTCTTCATGGCTCTTCATCACTTAGGGTGAACAGAATTTTAAAGCCAAAAAGCAAGACATTTCACAAAAAATAGAAGAAGGACTACAATTGTACTTACACTTAGCGCACAGAAAGACATCGCTCATTAAGAGAATTACAAAAGAGGTACAAAGGCTCATATTTATTCTTTTTTAGCGCCGCATTTTCGTCATTTCTTTTAACGCAAAAGCGGCGCAAACTTACAAAACAATTGTATTTTGTAAGAAAAGACACAAATGCGGCGCAAAAAAAGTATAAATATGGGCCTAAGCACGTAAATAAAATGCACTTTTCAATGCCAGTAAAATGCTTGTTTATTAAATTGTTTTCTCATAGCACATGCTTACTATCTCTTCTTTGGAAAACAAAAAAACACTTCCCAAAGTTTTCAGGCGACCCTCTCTAAAACCCGGGACAGGAGCTAAATTTCTCTAAATCAGCCGGGACAACTGATGAAAAACAGGACTGTCCCAGTAAATCCGAGACCCTGGTCACCCTATCGTCACTGCGTGTACTGCACAAACAAGGGTGGGGGCACGTGGATTAGTCTGTAATCTCATCATTATGCAGCAATACACGTCACCCACCCCAATAACTTATGCCTAAAACAGATTCAACTTCAAGGCCTAAAATAAAAAACATATTTTTTGGTGAATGTGCTGATGAGAGAGCGTTGAGGTAATGGTGTTGAGAATATGTGTGTGTGGTGGGGAGGGGAGACTGACACACCCTTTATGATACCTCCCAGAGATTTGAGTGTAACCTGCCAGTCCCATGCTGAAATCAGAGCAGTGCTGAAATACGCAGTTATTTTAGATTAAATGAGCATCGTTTAGCGGGTCATTATCAACGCCTATTATTCAAGTATGGAGAGACAATTCACTTGGTGGCATGTGCTGTTTATGTGATCACAACAAACAACCAAGCTGAAAACAAACAGAAAACAAGGCTACAGTTGGACAACGTATAGGGCATGTGGCTTGAGATCAGGTGTTCAAATTGAGAAGCCTGGGTGTGCAGAACACCTTTGCAAAGGGACTTGTCTATTTTTCCGTTACGGTAAGGGACAGACCCCTGTGATACCATCCACAGAACATTGGGCTTTAGAATGGCTTAGAGATTATCTGTAATACCAATCGCTGAAAGATCCAGAAAAACATTCAACTCCCTGTGTGCCCTATGAATGGTGTGCTCTATGAAGATAAATCATGTGCCAGTGTGTGCCAGGACTTGCTGAATGCACATTTTGTGGTGAAAATAATATCAAGTGTATGCACCTGCACGCATCTGCAGCAATATAAGCTTCATTAGGTAATCTGATGCTATGTATCTAAATCACTAGGTCAGTATGCACAGTTGCCTGGCTGGTGGACACGACTGACAGCATAAAGAAACACCCCAAAGAAGATTTAGGGGCTTGATGCACGAAAGGCCAGGTCGCAAATGGTGGGTGCTGATAGCAGACCGACTTTTTGTGATCTGTCTTTCATATTTCGATGCAATAACATTGCAAATAGTTCGGTTCCAGGGGCCTATAGAATGACCTGCCTAATGAATATTAGACAGGTCACTATTCCAATCTCTGTGATGATCATGGACACGGGGATGGTGGACGACAAGGAACAGCTGACCACTATCTCTGTATTCGTATTACCAAAGGGTAGGTTGGCCAAGCATCCAGGACTTGCCAGGACAGTCCCAGTTTTTGACTATCTGTCCCACTGATTTCATTAAACTACTCACTTTCCCAGTTTTTAGAGAGGTTTGACTGACCAAGCTTTTTTGTGTTGCAGTGCAGTTTTAGGTACAAACTTTTTCAGAAATCATTTTAATTAGCGCTGAGGATGGTTTGAATAAAAGTTGCATTTAACAGAATCCCCTAACAGTCTTGAGAGCATATTTACAAGCCCTGTGCGCCTCCAGTGCGTCACTTTTTGTGACGCACGGGCAGCGCATTGTGGAGGTCGATATCTACAAGGCCATGCAAAGCCCCTTTGCATGACTTTTCATGGCTTTGTAGATATGGTGCAAGGCAACGCAGTGCAAGTCACTCACACTGCATCAGAGAGGTGTACTATGGGCATTGTGGTGGGTGTTCCCCCGCAACACCCATGGGTTTCACGCATTCCCAGATTTTCAAGAATCTGTATACCTGGGAATGTGTTGCAACTGTACACATCCCAGGGCAGGAGCAACAAGGAGAAATACCTTTTATTTCTCCCCGTTGTTTCCTCTTTCTATGTGTGGTGCATCCTGCAGCACACATAGAAATAGGAAAGTACCTCCCAAGATTGTTTTTGTGAAGGAAGATGCTGACAATGCAGAAACCCTTGCACTATGGTGCAAGGATGCCTGTGTTGGCGCAAGACATCAATTTCTGCACCAGCACAGGTAGAAAGGACAAAAATGTGGCGTATCTTATAAATACTGTGCATTTCTGCCCTTTTCATGTGGCGCAGGGCAGTACAGCAAAGTCACTTGCTGCGATGTTCTGTGCCACAGGGCTTGTAAATATGACCCTTGGGCCTGTACTTATACTATTTTAACACCGTACATGCGTAATTGTTTTACGCAAAAGCCACGTAAACTTACAAAATACAATTATATTTTGTAAGCTTGCATTGCTTTTGCGTCAAAAAATGACGCAAATGCGGCGCTTAAAAAGTATAAATATGGGCCTTGGTGTCTGCTGCCTCTTAAGCCATTCTCCTCCCCTAAATGTGAAATTGAAGTACTTTTTGTGAAATTTCACATTTTCAAAAATCTAGTCACCCTGCCAAAGGGAAACCTTTTTATTTAAAACACTCATGTTCTCTAAAGGAAGAGATTTCGCTTTAAAAAATATACATGTTTCCTGATGGGAAGTTATCAAGGGGTACATGCAATGGTCCCATGGAACGCTGCCTACTCATCCTGAGGCAGACCAACACAAAAGAAGTAGAAACTGTCCAAGGGAGACAAGCTGCCCTTTGCAAATCAGTTACCTCTTTAATTCAGGCATCTGTAGCTATTCAACGGTCTGCAATTTCAGCCACAAACCTTTTTGGGCTCCTTTTGCACCGTCTTCCTGTTGTGACGCGGAGTGAGTCGCAAAACCATTGTGTGATTCCTTAAGTCTTTTTAAAAATTGAAAAGTGGTTAAGTACACCTTAAAAACTCCATTTTGCAGTCGTAATCATATGTGTTTGCTAATTGCACAGTTTGTGACTGCAAAATTATTTTGTACATCCAGTCCAATATTCAGCCTTTTATTTTTTTAAACTTAATAAAGCATAAAAATCTGTAAAAACAGAAAAATAAAACTTTAAATATACAACATCTTTAATCCTCCCCATATCCCAAAAAATGTAATAACAAAGCACGTCTCTGAAAAACACCTTAATGAAAAAATTAGTTCAGGTAGAAAGCTGATGGCTGACATTCTTTTCCGTCTTTTCTTCTGACTGGGCCAGAGTGTTTCTGACTCATTCTCGCCAATAACCCGGAGAAGTCATCCCTGCAACCTTATTATATCCATCAGAGCGAAGGTCTGCATCACCGGCTCCTTGGCCGCCCACGCGTTGCCGTCAGGCACCAATGGGGACCGGCTAGTAATTTAAAAAGAGCCTTTGGCAAGTGTGGCAGGTAGCAATCATATGCAACTGATGAAGTGGTCAGATGGGCATCGCTGACTGGGACAGCAGCCAGAGAGTGAGAGGTTATAATGAGCAACGCCTCGCCTCATTCTGAGTGCCCAAGTAATCTTGATTCTGGAGCAAATAGACATTTGTGCCATTGCTGGGATTACAACAGTTGCGGCTGGCGACTGGGCAAAGTGGCGGAGCGGGGGAAGCAAAACACAAATAAAAATACATATATATATATATAAAAAAATTAAACGTACCTTAAGGTGGCTGCTGCACCAACGCCTCACTCCAGGCACAGGCTCCCAGCCTGCCCTCCGCCAATCATGACGCTGCTCAGAGCAGCGTTATGATTGGCTGGAGCACCCTGGCTGGGCGCTCCAATGCAGAATGGGAGCCTGGGGTTGCTCTCTCCAACTCAGCAACACAGTGCCGGGTTGGAGAGAGCCCTTGTGAGCATGTGTGTTTGGCCAGCCCGAAACCTGCTGCTGCTGGCAGGGCGAGGGCAGGGAGGGTCGCTGCTTCTCCGCCATAGCGGAGGAGCCGCTCTTAGATTACAAGCAGTGGCGAATTGGCCTTTTGGGAAGCATGAAATGTCAAATGGGCGAGCTGGATAGGACAAGTGTGTGGGCTTCCTTTTTGTCTCCGTGTCTCACTCACAGCCCAAACCAAACAAGTCTTGCCTTTGCAAGAGTAAATGGCTTTGTTAATGTTTTTTTAGCCAGTTTGACAGTAGTTTAGGGTTGCGTTATTGCTAAAAGACATTCAAATGAATATGAATGATCGTGTCTTCCCCAAGGTAATACACATTATGGCCCTCATTATGACATTGGCAGTAAATCCCACTCACCACCATACTAACTGCTGCCAAAATACTGCAGCCGCGGATATTTGTTCACCATATTATGACACACACACAGACACCAATCCATCACTATTCAGCCACAGACACAAGTCCGCCACACCAAAGGTCAGTGATAAACTGGCGGTACCAAAACCCACACCGTTACGCCAACAGAACAACGCTCATCACTTTATGACCCACGAATTACCACAGCAGACATTCAACGGCGGTAGACCATTGGCAGTACATACTGCTGTGCTCAAAATACACACACACATACAAAACAACACCACATTGGACAATTCGAACTACACACACCTGACACCCATACACACACCACACCCACACACCCACACCACTATAAAACACACACCCACATTACCCACAACCCTTTAGAAATACAAAACATTGCCAACAGACTGACATCACGACAACAGACAAGACCAGACCCACACACCACTATCACCTATACACCACCAACGCAACTTACATCACACACCCCAACACATCACCCTACACTCCCACACCACTCACACAACACCCATGGCACCACAAAAACACCCCCAATTCTCAGAGGATGAGCTAAAGGTCATGGTGGAGGAAATCATCCAGGTAGAGCCACAGCTATTTGGAGCACAGGTGCAGAAAATATCGATTGCTAGGAAGATGGAGCTATGGCGGAGGATCGTGGACAGGGTCAACGCATGGGACAGCACCCCAGAACCAGGGACAACATCAGGGGGAAGGTACCAACTCGCTGTACAGAGGACTGGCAGCGGACCCCCACCTCCTCCCCCACAATTAACAACATGGGAGGAGCAAGTCTTGGCAATCATGCATCCTGAGGGCCTGGCCGGAGTAGCAGGAGGACTGGACTCTGGTAAGTCAACTCTATACTACTACTACGCCCCTACCTGCATGCCATCACATACCCCAACCCTCACTCCTATCACTCCACCACCTCCCACACACCCCACCATCACATCTCACCTATCCCAATGCCAAGCCCTGCATGCTCTACCAATGGCTGAACACCACTCACAGCCCTGCATGGACACCTACCACTAAAGCAAGCACACTAGAGAGAATCAGCTAGCCCACCACATACCAACTTACACAAGTAAAATCTGCCAGGGCAAATAAAACCAAACAGGGCAACCCACTGATGCACAATATGTCACACACAGAAACAATAACACTGCATTCACATCCACACAGGTACCCCAGCCAATGTCACTGGAGAAGAGGTGCCAGCAATATCCAGTCTTCCCACAGAAGAGTCCCACAGTGATGACAGTGACTGTGGACACCTGAATCTGGATGACCAACCTGGCCCATCATGGACCTCTGGACTGTCGGTAACCCAACCACAGTCACACATCATTACAGAGCCTCCCACATCAGGAAAAACCACCACAGCACCGACCCAACTTACCTATACCTCTGCCCCAGGACACGTCAATCAGCAGTGTGTCCACCTCTACAGGGACCCCAGGGCACCCCGTCATACCCAAGACAATCAGGGACCTGGGGTCAGTGGCAGTGGGCACACGGTTCAGGGGACAGAGGCACAGGACTACAGGGAAACTGGGAGGAGTGCTGTGCGCCAGGGGGAGGACAGGCACAGGGAACCGACTCTCCAGGAGGCACTCACCGAGATCCTGGGAGCATACCGGCATTCCCAGAATACGCTGGTCCAGATCCTGGCCAACGTGCAGGAGAACAGGGGGCTGCATGAGGGACAGTACCAGGGGATTAGGGAGGAGTTGCAGGCTACTAACACCACCATGGTCTCCATTTCAAGGGTGCTGGCAGACATGGCCAACATTATGAGAGAGGCAGCCTCACAACGGCAGGCCCCTGCCACTAGCCAGACATCTGAACTGCCTTCCACCTCTGCTGCCGCTAGTGGACAGGAGGCCCCGCCACAGGACCAACAGGCCACCAGCACCCAACCCACTGCAGAAGGTGAACTACTCCGCAAACGTTTCCTGCGATCCAGGCAGAAGCCAGAGACTATTTCTAAGACCCCCACCAGGAAATGAGACTCTCCTGAATGTCACCCTTGTGTCCTACTCTGTCACCCTGTCCACCTTGAACTGCCATTGGTCCCCTTCCTATGTCCCCTTGGACAATGCACCTGTGCTACAAATAGACAGGAACTATACCCTGGACTTTCCTCCATCATCACCCCAGCCCAATGCACTTGCCCCCCAACTCCTTACCACATAAATAAACACCCTTTGAAAAAATACAAGTGTGGAATATGTCAAATGATTTCAGTATGTATTTGTGTAACCATATTCAAACATTGCATTACAAATGTACAGTAATGTTCACATTGTAAAGGCCTGTAGTTGGCTGCAGTGATCACACCAGGAGCGATAGTGGGGCACCAACATCTGAAAAATGAGTTACCAAAGGGTACAGTGAGTGGGCATTGAAGGGGGAAATAACAGCATGCCAGTGTCAAACATAATCAAAATGATGACAATGAAATGTGAAGTAGCACTGGCCTACCTGTGTGTTATTGGCCCTAAGTGCGCCGGGTATGCCCAGACGTGGGTCCCGGGCTCACTGTGCCACTGGATTCAAGCTAGCCTGGCTGATGAGGAGTAAAACCTCGAAACCGGTCCCAGGATGCTTGTTTCCGGTCCAGGGAGAACCTGGCCTGGCAGTTCGGGCTGGAATGTTCCCATGGGGATCAGGGTCAAGACTGATTTGCATATGGCTGGGTTCAAACTGGGGTGGCATGGTGAGCAAAATAATGGATGGATTAAACCCAGATCTGTGACTGGGGGTGAATGTTTGATTGGTTCCGCATTCCGTCCATCCAGTTACGCTATCCCACAGCGTTTGTGTTTTGCTTTGCTTTTGCCGCCCTAAGTGCGCCGGGTATGCCCAGACGTCGGTCCCGGGCTCACTGTGCCACTGGATTCAAGCTAGCCTGGCTGATGAGGAGTGAAACCCCGAAACCGGTCCCAGGATGCTTGTTTCCGGTCCAGGGAGAACCTGGCCTGGCAGCTCGGGCTGGACTGTTCCCATGGGGAACAGGGTCAAGACTGATTTGCATATGGCTGGGTTCAAACTGGGGTGGCATGGTGAGCAAAATAATGGATGGATTAAACCCAGATCTGTGACTGGGGGTGAATGTTTGATTGGTTCCGCATTCCGTCCATCCAGTTACGCTATCCCACAGCGTTTGTGTTTTGCTTTGCTTTTGCCGCCCTAAGTGCGCCGGGTATGCCCAGACGTGGGTCCCGGGCTCACTGTGCCACTGGATTCAAGCTAGCCTGGCTGATGAGGAGTGAAACCCCGAAACCGGTCCCAGGATGCTTGTTTCCGGTCCAGGGAGAACCTGGCCTGGCAGTTCGGGCTGGACTGTTCCCATGGGGAACAGGGTCAAGACTGATTTGCATATGGCTGGGTTCAAACTGGGGTGGCATGGTGAGCAAAATAATGGATGGATTAAACCCAGATCTGTGACTGGGGATGAATGTTTGATTGGTTCCGCATTCCGTCCATCCAGTTACGCTATTCCACAGCGTTTGTGTTTTGCTTTGCTTTTGCTGCCCTAAGTGCGCCGGGTATGCCCAGACATGGGTCCCGGGCTCACTGTGCCACTGGATTCAAGCTAGCCTGGCTGATGAGGAGTGAGACCCCGAAACCGGTCCCAGGATGCTTGTTTCCGGTCCAGGGAGAACCTGGCCTGGCAGTTCGGGCTGGACTGTACCCATGGGGAAGAGGGTCAAGACTGATTTGCATATGGCTGGGTTCAAACTGGGGTGGCATGGTGAGCAAAATAATGGATGGATTAAACCCAGATCTGTGACTGGGTGTGAATGTTTGATTGGTTCCGCATTCCGTCCATCCAGTTACGCTATCCCACAGCGTTTGTGTTTTGCTTTGTTATTGGAAGTATTGTCTGATCACTGCAGTTCGGTTGTCCTCATCTTCATTCTCTGCCTCCTCATCCTCACTGCCCACAGGGTCCACTGTTGCCACACGGCCATCTCCAGCCTCCTCCTCCTGCAGAAAAGGCACATGGCGTCTCAAGGCAAGGTTGTGCAACATGCAGCATGCCATGATGATCTGGCAGACTTTCTTGGGTGAGTAGCACAGGGATCCACCTGTTAAATGGAGGCACCGAAACCTGGCCTTCAGGAGGCCAAAGGTACGTTCTATAATCCTTCTTGTACGCTCATGTGCCTCATGGTAATGTTCTTCTGCCCTTGTCCTGGGATTTCTTAGTAGCCATGATAGGTTGGGGTAACCTGAGTCACCTGCAAATATGGAGGGACAACATTTAGCCACACACCATCACATATGGTCTCACTATACCCATTCACCAACATCCACTGGGTTGGAACCAGGGCTCACTTATTAGCTACACCCTGTGCCTCTGTAGTTTGGCCATCACATTAGGGATGCTGCTATTCCTCAGAATAAAGGCATCATGCACACACCCAGGATACTTAGCATTGACATGGGAGATGTACTGGTCCGCCAGGCACACCATCTGGACATTCATGGAATGATAGCTTTTTCGATTTCGGAATACCTGTTCATATTGACGGGGGGGGGGGGGACAAATGCAATATGTGTTCCATCAATTGCCCCAATTATGTTGGGGATATGTTCCATTGCATAGAAGTCAGCCTTCACTGTGGCCAAATCCTCCACTTGTGGGAAAACAATGTAGCTGCACATGTGTTTAATCTGAGCAGAGAACACTCTGGTCAGCACTATTGAGAACAT
This sequence comes from Pleurodeles waltl, assembly GCF_031143425.1. NCBI lineage: Eukaryota > Metazoa > Chordata > Amphibia > Caudata > Salamandridae > Pleurodeles > Pleurodeles waltl. The sequence continues at coordinate 116,608,556 of NC_090446.1, read as the reverse complement.
TGGGTGTGACATTCCTGCTGCCAAGCCCACTGTCACTTGGAAAGAACCAGTTGTCAAGAAATGGAGCACAGATAGAACTTGCACAAGAGGGGAAATCCCAGTGGGGTTACAGATAGCAGATATCAGGTCAGGCTCCAGTTGGGCACACATATCCGTTATAGTGTCCCTGTCCAGTCGGTAGGTGAGGATGATGTGCCTGTCCTCCATTGTTGCCAAGTCCACCAGGAGTCTGTACATGGGGGTATGTCTCCATCTCCTATTCATCCACACTGGTTGCAGTCTAAGGGACAAAGGAGTGAGGAGTCAGTGACAAAATGAACATTGGAGCCACAACAGTACAATGAATGATGTCAATTAAAATGTATAAGTGGCAGTTGTCTTGTATGTCCAATTGTGAACTGTGACGCAGTTATAATTCAGAGTCTGCACCCCCACTTCTGAAATGGCGTCCGCCTGTCCTGTGTGGAGGGACAGGTGGAAGTGAGGTAATTCTGCTGACGTTGTGGGCCGTTGCGAGAGGCGGTCGATAACCGCCATGCAACTCCTCATTGGATAACATTGGGCCCTATGGGGTACAGTGGACAATGGTGAGGTACACCGGCAGTGACGGTATGCACCGCTGTGGATGGCACTGCAATTTTCTATTTGTTCTCTCATTTGCTACCTGACTGTCAACAGGAGAGGACCTACACTGCATGTGCTGCTGTGACCTGTGTCTGGGACCTACCATGGTGCGTGAGACTGGGGAAAGGGCCCTTGCCTTCATCTCAGAGGAGTTGGAGAGACTGGTGGATGGGGTCCTATCCCAGTACGGACTGCTGTATGGGCCTCCAGACCAACAGGTGAGTACATTTCTGAGTACGATGCATGGGGTAAGAATGCACTGGAGTGGTGTGTGTGTGACTGGCTCATGTGGGGGGGTTGGTGGATGTCCCCTGGGCAGCGTACAGCTTGTGGGCTGGGTGCTTTGTGTGCAAATGGCGATGTGAAGGGGTATGGTGGGCCAAAATTGTAACAGCCAGAATGGTCTGACTAATGGCTTTCCCTGTGTGTATTTCTCTGGAGGTCAGCGCCCATCAAAAGAAGGGTATATGGCGTGCCATCGCCAAGGACGTGCGGACCCTGGGGGACTACGGCAGGTGCAGCACCCACTGTCGGAAACGGTGGGAGGACCTGAGACGCTGGGCACGGAAGACGGCAGAGCCCCAGCTGGGGATAGCCTCCTAACGAGGAAGGGGTGCCCGTCGAACCCTGACCCCCCTGATGGCCCGAATACTGGTGGTGGCCTACACTGAGCAGAATGGGCGCTTGAGGGCATCAAAGCAGCCACAAGGGGGTGAGTACAGTGCCCGTCATTACAACTTACGCCTAGTAGGGTGGTATCCGGGTGGGGAATGTGTGTCAGTGGGTGCCCCTAGGCCAGGCCTGACATTACAGAGTAGGTCCCATGTTGGGCAGAGTTCTGAAGTGATATTCCTCTTACCTAGCTTATAGGTATCCTCTACTGGGCAGGGCTGTGTGGGTCCCAGGTATGCTGCAGTTGGCTGGATGTGTCCCTCCCCATGCCCTGGAGGCTAACATAGGTGTTGTTAGTGAATTGCATAGTGCGTAGGCCTATTCCCTGTGTGTGAGTGTGGTATGTATGCCAAAGGTGGTGTTGGTGCAGCCATTGACCATGTGTATCCTTTGTCTCCCCCACCTTTTTGTTTTGTCATTATGTGCATTTGCATCATCTGGCGGAAGAGCAGAGGCACCGGCGACGGAGGTAGCTGCATCCCACAGGACCCAGGAGGCAGAGTCCACTGATGGTGAGGGCACCAGTGGGACAGAGGGCGAGGGGAGCACCACAGCTGAGACAGGAGAGGACAGTTCGGACACAGATATATCCTCCAATTGAAGCTCCCTGGTGGTGGCCGACACTTCTGTGACCACTCCAGCAACAGGTACATCTGCCACCCCCCATACCAGCACCGCCCTCCCAGCAGCCCCTCAGCGAGTTGCTCTTGCCCACTCACCCAGGAGGATGGGCATCTCCTTCGCCCCAGGCACCTCAGGCCCTGCACCAGTTAGCCCTGCTGCCCTGAGTGTGGAGGCTATTAACCTCCTGCGACCCATCTCTGTAGGGCATCCAGGGGCTGGCAGCCCAAATGGAACAGACAAATGCATTTCTGGAGGGGATCAATCCAGGCTCTGGACTTCTCTCTGATTGCAGCCATTGTCCCTGTTTCCACCTTACCCCCTCCAATTTCTTCTTCCCAATCCCATTCCCCTCAACCCCAACCTATCCCAGGCACACAGGCAGACGAGCATGCACACAGGACAACACACAAGAGTGGACATGGCAAACACAAGCACACACATCATCCCACAGTTACTCACACAAACACCATCCAGTTTCAGACATACCAACATCCACTGCCTCCACTGTGGCCCCCTCCTTCTCCACCTCCCTCCCAGTTGTGTCTACATTCACAACTGCATGCACTGCACCATCATCCACTACCAGTATCACCACCACAACTAGAAGAACACACACCTCACTTGCACACCACTACAACAGCCATGCACACGTCCCCTGTGTCCTCTCCCACTGTGTCTGTGTCCCCCCCTCCCAAGGTACACAAACACAAGCACTCAGACACCCAACAGCAATCCACCTCACAACAGCATCCAGCCCATGCACCTTCACCCAAACACAGCAGACAGACACCTCCTACAACCATTCCCTCTTCCTTCACTCCCAAACCTTCTCCCTCTTCCCGCCCCAGTGTCCCTAAGAAGTTTTTCCTCTCCACCATTGACCTCTTCCCTACGCCTCCCATCCTTCACATCTGACAGGGTGGCAAAAACCCAGGCAAGTACATCAGCCACTCAGTGCACAGTAGTGTCCACACCCACCCGTGGTGGTAAAGGATCCAGGGTGCCTGGCAGCCTCAAGGAAGGGGTGCCATCCCCAAGTGCTGCCCAGCAGGGCAAGGAGCCTGCCACAAGTGCTGCAAAGAATGGCAAGGTGCCATCCCCAGCTGCTGATAGGAAGGGCAAGGAGCCTGCCCCAGCTGCTGCCAGGAACACCAAGGTGCCATCCCCAGCTTCAGCCAGGAGGGGCAAGGAGCCTTCCCCAAGAGCTGCCAGGAAGAGCAAGGTGCCATCCCCAGATGCTGACAGGAAGGGCCAGGAGAAATCCTCAGCTGCTGCCAGGAAGGGCAAGGGCCCTGCACCAGCAGGCAGGAAGGACAAAGGGCCTGGAGCTGGGACTCAGTCGGAGCTCCAACCACCAACCATGGGCTTCCCCACACAATCGCCACTACCAGTAGCAGCAGCACCACCACCAGCACCATTGGGCAGCCATCCGAGGCTGCAGGGGATGAGCTGGAGCTTCCCCCACAACCACCACCAGCAGCAGCACCACCAGTGGGCAGCCATCCGAGACTGCAGGGAATGGGCTGGAGCTTCCCCCCACTGCAGCAGCACCACTACCACCACTGAGCAGCCGTCACCGCTGGTGGACGGTCTGTAGTCCTGCCTCAATGGGCTGTTGTGCGGCCTCCTGCAAATCCTGTGAGTATGACACCCAGCTGAGAGACTGTGACCTTGCACTCCCCAGGGTCTGAAGCACTGGGTAAGATGCCCCCTCCAGAACCAGTGGGTATGCCACCTACTCACCCCATCTTCCCCAGGATCAGAAGCACAGGGCACGATACCCCCTCAAGAACCAGTGGGTATGCCACCCACTCAGCCCATCCTCCCCAGGATCAGAAGCACAGGGCACGATGCCCCCTCCATAGCCAGGGGGCAAATCACCCACTCGAGAGACTGTGGCCTTACACTCCCCAGGACAAAGCACTGGGCATGTTGCCCCCTTCAGAGAAAGTGGGCGCAAGTGACCCACTCAAGAGACTGTGGCCTTGCACTCCCCAGGACCAAGCACAGGGCATGTTGCCCCCTCCAGAGCATGTGGGCAAGTCACCCACTCGAGAGACTGTGGCCATGCACTCCCCAGGACCAAGCACAGAGCATGTTGCCCCCTTCAGAGCATGTGGGCAAGTCACCCTCTCAAGAGACTGTGGCCTTGCACTCCCTAGGATCAAGCACAGGGCATGTTGCCTCCTCCAGCACCAGTGGATTTGTTCCATTTGCCCACTGAGGTGCTCTCCTGTTCCCCGTCCCCCTGAGGTGCCTGCCTATTTTCCAAATGATGTCCCTGCAGTGTTCTCTCCGTGTTGGTGCAGATGACAGGTGGGGCCTTGGACTTTGTCATGTGGCCCTATGACCCACGCACATTGAGGACTGAGCAGTGTCCCTCGTAATGTACATATGTCTATACTTTTAGATTAAATGTTCGTATTTTTACTCTATTTATATTATTACACTCACTTTCATCTACTCGTGTTGTCATTGCATTATTCCTGGGGGCAAATACGTTGTCTTACTGCATATGATTGTGTGTATGGTGTTGGGGGTGGGGGTGTGTGTTGTGCGTATGTGTGTCACTCTCTTTTTCTTCCCCCCCTCCCCTGTGTGCTAGGTGGCTATACTCCCCGTGGTCGTCTTTGTCATCATTGGTGTTCGTGGTGGAGCAGGACGTAAAATATCATGGGAAATATTTGCAGCTCGGGCTCCATGGCGTCGTGGTTCTTCCCTGTATCTCCAAAGGTGAGTCCTTTCCCTTCTGAGGTCTGTTTCCGCCAGGCTTTTGATGTCATTGGTACAGCCCCGGAAAAGTTGGTGGTTTCAGGGGTCATAATACGGTGGGCGGAACATTGACTTTCGCCTGGCTGTAGGTGGCTACCGCGGTGGTGGCTGTTGTTTCCGCCCTAGCGGTCGGTGTGGTAAAGTGGCTGTCTATCTGAGTTCTTACTGCCATGGTCATAATTTGGCAGTAGTTACCACCAGCCTGTTGGGGTATTACTGCCACTTTATAATCGACCGCCAGGGTTGTAATGAGGGCCTATTTATATTTGTTGATAACAGAGCCTCAGAAAATTTGCAGGGTGCCATGCATGTGTCTGCTGTGCACCAGAAGGAACTTATAGGTGAAAGCTGTCAGCATCACTGTGAAACACCTGCCACAATGAGTTGTAGGAATCTTCAGAGCGGATTCGAAGTAGTAATCATATGCATCACAAAATGTGCAAGTAAAGATCGGAAAACATAAGGTAAATTGAGTTTCTGCTCACATTTTTATCGAAAAGCAGCTCTTAGCTTTGTTGTACCAATGTAACTTTTAACAGACAGCTCTCCCCATTCATGTCAAGCAACTGGAATAGAACATATAAAAAATGCACTTTGGTATACAGGAAAAAATATATATTTATTTATGTATGCAGTTTTATATAGTGCCAACCAAAAGCGTGAGCATGCTTTAATAAAAATACATACTTGTCAATAAGAAGGTAACTGCAGTACAGTACAAAATATCCCCCAAAACTGCCTGTAAATACAAAAAGGAGGTGATTGAAGAGAAGAAGTAACTCAATGGGCGTAAGAAAACAAACAAAAGAAGAAGCAATTTGATGGGAAGAGGAATGAAAGAAAAATAGTATCCAAATCTCGGAGCCAACCCTAACAAAGATGAAGCAGTCTATACATGGTCCATGCTCCTGAGGGAGAGAAGAGAAATTGAAACTGGCATGCACTGTCCAATTAGAAGGCAGAAAAAAGACTGGCAATAGCACCAATGAATGGTAAGCAATGGGCGGGCTCCAAGCCCCTTCTTGTATACAATTTGTTTGGCAAGCAGAGAGCATGCATTCTTGCAGGTAAGGCCTAAAAAGCGGCCCACACAATATCCCTTTCAAACTACTCATCTGGCAATGCCAGAAGACCAGACTGCCTGAAACGCCAGATCCAGCCTAATTACAAGCTGTGTGCAAAGTTCAAATTGACTTCTCATTATTCTCCACACACATTTCACACCTAAAACATGGAAAAATAGGTGCATGAAAAACCCAGTTTTCCAAAGTATGGATTTCCTAAGATATTATGGGCACTCATTTGGCACAAACAATAGAGTTTATCAACTTTCATGTGCAAAATATTTTTTGTGCCTAAATTCTCCAATAGTGCAGTGATAAATGATATTGAGAAGTGCAGCATTAACTCCCTGATGATGTATGCAAAGAGGGCGTTATTGTGGTGAAAAATTGTGCCACCAAGCATTAAATAAAAATTTAGTGCCACATTTCAATTACTAATACAGGTAAAAAAAATCTCTTTTGGTCACAACTGCAAAGACTATTATCCTGATATGTCATCCTGTTTTCTGGATGACTTTGTAATGCCATTTTGTTGTATTTTCTCAATGCAAGCAGCTTTCTAGGGTGATTGTTCACACAGTGCTTCAGTGGTACAATGAGCGTATGCACCAGGGTCGGACTGGGCCAGAAAGTAGGCCCGGGCACCAAATTAGAAGTGACCTCAATTAGCAAATAAGATAGCTAAAAAGTGGCCCACATTTGTAAATGAGGGGATGTTAAGTATAGTCAAGGTCTCAAAACTTCAGCCCCTGGCTCATCCCCTGGTAGCTTGGCCACAAGCAGTTAGGCTTGCTTAATTTAGGAGGCAGGTATGCAAAGCATTTAAATGCACTAATACAGTAAATAAGTAAGACACAACACACAATAAAAATCCCACACCAATTTATAACAATAGTAAATATTCTTCTCATTAAAATGAAACCAAAACATCAAAAATCAAATATAGGGAACCAGAGATATGTATTTGTAAAGATTAAACAAAAATGGGGTTTCTAGTGCTTAGAAATCAATAGCTCCAACCAGGGATACCTGGTTGCGCTTGACTGGGACAAAGTCAAAGTTTGAAGCCGACTGTGACAGAGCCCTGCTCCGATACACTGAGCGGGAAGCCTGAGTAAAATTTTACCTCCGCACTAAGAAACTTTTCTGGAGCTTTTCTCCTTGTCATCGAGAGATGCTACTCGTCAGGCGAGGATCTGATGCAATAAAGACAGGTTGATTTCCAGGAAGGCCCCGGTTGAACTTCTAGAACTCTGGAGCTCTGGAGGCTTCAGGGGGACAAACCTGAAATCCAGGCCGGGTCGCGGTTTGACAGTGACGGCTTGACTCTTGTCGACGGGTCAGACACCTTATGGAGCTTTTTTACATAAAGTTTGCAAACCTCTGGAGGCCCTTCCAGAAGTTCTCCTTTGGGTCTCTAAGTGTCCAATACATAAATCCAAGGGTCCGGGAGCCCTGAGATTGTCCTTGGAAGTTTGGGACTTCAATTTCCACACCAAGGTTCCAGCAAGGCAGACCTTCTTTTTGTGGTTTGAGGCAGCAGATCCCCATTCCAATGCAGGTCAGCCACTTTTATTCAATCATCTTGGGGACAGTCAGTGGGCATCCTTGTCCAATTAGCTGCCGGGTGCCACCCAGAAGAATGACAACTTCCTCCAAAGCGTGGCATCTTCTTCTCCCATAAAGCATTGCACTTTAACATTCCAAGAGGGTTGATTTTCCTCTGGAGGAGAAAGAACTGGCTAAACCAACTTACTGGTGTAGTTACTTTCCACTAATTGCCCCTCTGTACATCTGCAAATTCCTTTCCTAAGCCTACTATCTATCTGTGGAGTGCAGGGTGAGAGGGCATGCTTGGCTGCATTCCTTTCTGACTTGCTTCCTTTTGAAGCCCAGTTTGATCTACCCAGCCCCTTTCCTGGCCTCAGCATCTGCCAACCTACCTGTCTGATGACTTGTGCTCAGTGCAGGCCACTAATCACCTTATCAAAGCAGCCTGGCTAATCCTGCTAGGGCTGACCAATCAGGATAGACCACTAGCAGGCTGGAATTTGGCATACAGAAAAGAAAGTCTTATAACTTATTTTCTGTATTAGTTATGAAACGTTCAACAATGACAAGTTGTTGGATTTATCATTACCATTTATTTGAGTCATGTCATGCCATTTTCTAGCTCATTCCTAGCAATACTTATGAAGAGTATTTCCATGTTAGCCTATGGAGCTAACTTTCTACAGTGGGGGGAAATGAAAGGTGCAGTTGACTTCTCACCAGGGCATTTAAAACATATTTTATAATGTCCCTGTTAATAGTTACATGGCACCCCACCCCTGGGGCATCTGAGGGAGACCTTGGGGGTGACGTATATGTAAACATAAGGTAGTTTAACACTTGGAAAGTACCTTAAATTCCAAAGTCGAATTTGCACACATTTTACTTTTTAAAGACAGTCTGCAAGGCAGGGCTGCCTGTTAAAATGACAGTAGGCAACACAACAGTGCACACTTAAGTCAGGAAATCTACTGGGCCTCTAAACGTTCCTGCCCTATTATATACTGGAGCTTATAGGTAGTTTAAATCCCCTTGCCCTATTATCTACTAGGGATTTATAGGATCTGTCATTGCCAATTGTAATTGTGCCACTTTACCATGTACATTTAATTGAGAGCATTGGTCTTGGGCCTGTTTAGCAGAGCCCAGGGCACAGTCAGGGTCAGTTACCACCAGTACCAGTCCGAAATATTGGGGTGAACATGCTAAAAAGATGACTTTCTCGCAGGGTATTTTTATACTTGCAACGACACGCTGATGTACAGTATGGGAGACGGCATACGTTTATGCTTTCTGCAGACAATGTTTTTGGTAAAATAGAAATCAACAGTAAAAACTGTCCCTAGCAAATAAAAAAAACTGTCTCACAATCAGGCAAAAAACAGCAAATACACTCATCTGTGAGACCTGTCATTCGGGCACTGCCAGATTGCCCCAGTAGGCCAGTCAGACCTGGTGTGAATGTTCTTTAGCATTAGAGAAGGGCTAAAACTAATAGGCCTGGGCAATTGTAGTATTCCCTCATTTACATGAGGGCATGGCCCCATGCAAATGAAGGATCATGTTACCTCTGCACAACCTGTGAATTATTTACACATGCAAGATGAATATGCCTTTAGGAGGGGGATTGTCATAGTACCACAAAAAGGTGGTGCATTGTCATTGCGCCCTTTGAGGCAGCCCTCTAGATAGCAGGAAGCCCCATGGACCCTTCAGACATGCCCCTGCATGCAGATGCAGTTAACCACTGCACCCGCCTGCAGGGGAATCTCTGTCCCCTCTCTAAAGTGCAGGCGAGTTGCTGCCTGCAAAGGGAAACATTGAAATGCATGTAACCAGCCAGTCTGTACTTCACTTGAATGTGCTGTGCATGGTCCCGGCTGGCCCGGGGGCAGCATATTCATTCTTTTGAAATGTGTGACATAGGGCCAATAGGTACGGAGCAACCTTTGTATAATAGGGACCTTAATGTATTAATTTCTTTGACCAGACCCTCAACAGCAGTCCTCATTACACTCTGCTGAGAAACAGTTTATTCTGTAGAACAAAAAAACAAAAAAAGTATGTGGAATCCTTGAATTCATCTCATCTACTTGTAATTCCAGTGTATGCATGTTTGCCCAATATTAAACTCTCCACACACCACATCAATCTTGGTTCTTTTCCAGCTTCGGCCCCAGCAAATCTCAAGGGGCTGGGTGGGCGGGTGGGAGTGCTGGGGCACGGTGGAGTGGGGGGAATAACAAATATTGAAAAAAAGAAATTACCTCTTTCTGTCGCCGTCACCTCCTGCTGCCTCGCTTCTCCTCTTCTGGTGTCCCAGCATTCACTGGGACACCAACACAGGCTCCCCAGCAATCCTGGCGCTGCTCTCATGATAAACCTAGGATGAAAGCAGTGTCAGGATTGGTCTGAGTGGCTTGGACTGCTGCTCAGACAAAACCCTGGGATCTGTGCAGTTTCTCTAGCCCGGCTGTTAAAAACAGGTAAACTGGAGAAACCTAAGTGTGCATGTGTGTTTGGCCGGCCTAAGACGGCTGGCCAAACACACATGCGCACTTAGATGCACTCTCTCCTCCTCCCCCCTTCCCTCTCCCATCTCCCATGGCCCAGCCCCACCCTTTCCTTCACATGTTGCTTCCTGAGCCAGCAGATGAAAAATACGACAATAAAGAAATATCGTTTTATCTTTTAACTCCTGGCTTAGCCAGGGGGTGACGCTCTTTCACCATTGCAAAGGAGCCGTCCCTGTGAAGCTTTTCAAAAAGGAGAAGTGAAACTCAAAATGCCAGCACTGGCGCCCTCTAGATGGGAAAACATGCAACTGAAGAGTCCTGCCTTCTTACAGTGACACCAGTAGCACACATTTATTAGCACTTAAAATGCGTGAGCTGCAGACAGTTGATCACTGTTATCTGGAGTAAGATGAACAATAGGCAAATCTTTCCCTTTGTGAAAAATGTATTTTTTAATCATTCATAAACAATTTTATCTGCATCATATGGAAACTGTACAGTGTGCAAGATAAACATTAAAATCCATAAAAAGTGGATACAAATGCATAATTTCCACCCAGGCAAAACCTATGCATAGCTCACTTTGTTTGTGGGCTTAGTGGCAATAACAATTCCTCCCGAAAATTTCCATGCCGCCTCCAGTGAAATAAACATTATTTTTCCAAACAACAGTTCTGTTGCAAAATATACACTGTGCACATTGAATTGTGTTTGCAGCTTGTGATCACAGAGAGTAGAAGCAAGGTATTGGATTTATTTCTGAGAATCAGTATCACTTTTGATTGTTTTCGCTCCTTCATTATCGTTTCCTGTCGATTGACACTCATTTGACACTGACATTTTGTGTGAGCAAATTGGGTGTTTTCACTGTTCCACCTTTTCATCTACTCACCTTTTTGGTGCCCAGTAGCGATTACAATGTAGGTGAGTTACTACATATTTACAAGCCCCTACCACCATGCGTCACCCTAGCATATTTTTTTTTTACTCTAAGGCAGTGTTAAGGAGGCCTTTCTCCCGCGCCGGATTTACAAAGTGGTGCAATGCTCGCACAGCGCCACTTTGTAAACCCTTGTGCCACATTATACCTGCGCCAGGCATTATGTATGCAAGGGGGAGAGGGCATTCCGACACAAGGTGGGCTAAAAAATGGCCCAGTGAAATGTACAGCTCAGAGCAGGCGTTAACATGACGCACCTATTTTAGTCAATGGGCCTTCCCGTGCTTTGCTGCGGTAGCATCAACATTTTTGACGCTCATGACGCAAAGCGCCACAGTAGCGTCTAAAATGTTGACAGTTGTCCTAAGGACTGCCATTCTGTGCCATACTGTAGGCTTGGGGCAGGGACGACTCAAGAAAAGTGGCCATCAGGACTTATAGGCCACTTTCTTGGAAATATGCTCATTAGTGCTAAACACAGCTAGTGCCTTTCTACCTTTGAGAATCAGGTAGGTTCACTACGTGTGTAAAACTGCACTTGTTTTCTTTTCACAATCCATTCAAGGTCATTTTCAGTGTTTGCACAAGCAAATTACTGCCTTTACATATCTGCATCTCGAAGAGTGTTGAGTTGGACATTTAAGGCTGACAAACTAACTTAACTAGGGCTTTTTTTAGGTTGCAGCACAACAGACAGCAGAGCTGTCTGATTTTATAAAGCCATCTTGGGTACTTTCAGAAAGTTGACCTAGGAATGCATTCCTCTGGTTGATTACCATTTGCTTTGTGGTTTGTGTCTCACATTTTCTAGCTTTCTAATTGCTGGCTTTATCTGCTTTAGGCTTTCCAGGTTCAGTTTGTCCCTCCCATTGCCTAACCCGCTTTACTGTATTCTTCCATGAACTCCCTTTCTGTAAACAGCCCTTTAAATCTTGTTCTTATTGCGTCACATTTGCTGACCGAGGTCTGTGTAAGTACTTTAGAAAATATCAGAATTAGGAGCACAAATGAAGCTTCATTTTTGTCAAATGAAGTGTGTTGGAAACAAGTACTTTAATATGATCAAATCAAATCATTACACAAGGTGATGCAATTTTCGCACATTTTCATTTGTGCACTGTATAAGTTTAATAGTAAAACGATATGTCTGTGCAAATGTAATGATCATTTCAATTGAAATTTTGTTGTATGTTATGTTAGTGCACTACCATACCATGCATACTCCTCTCTATGCCATTCATTTCCCTCTGCACCACTCCACACCACTGCACTCTCTTCATCACTTTAGACCACTCCATGCCACTGCTCTCCATGCCACTTCACTCTACACCTCTCTACTCTACCCTGTACCACTCTACTTTATGCCAGTGCACTCTTCACCACTCTACTCTACAGCCCTGCACTCTTCACAACTATGCTCTACACCACCCCAGTTTAGGCCACACCGATTTAATCTGCACACCTCCACTCAATGCCACAGTACTCTACACCACTCTGCAACACTGCACTGTCTACATCATGCAATTTACTTTATAACACTCAACTCTAAGCCCCTGCACTCTACGACCATCCATTGTATGCCACTCTAATCTACTCAGTACCCCTGCACTCTGCCACTGAACTCTACACCACTTTACACCATTACACTCTATACCACTCTATGCAACTGCACTCTACCCTGCACCACTCCAATCTACGCCACTTGACGCTACTCTGGAACAATCTACTGTACTTAACCACTGCAATTTACGCCAATGCACTCTACACAACTGCACTCTATGTCACTGCACTCCATGTCACTTCACTCTACTCTGCATCACTGTACTTGTGCCACTGTTCTCAATGCCACTCTACTTTTATGCTCTCTGACAATCTGCTCTGCAACAGTGCAGCCTCCACCACTGAGCTCTGAGGCACTCTACTCTTCACTACTCCACTCTGCTACTCCACTCTATGCCACTGCACTTTATGGCACTGCACTCTATGGCACTACACTCTACTGTGTTCACCATATGCTACTCTACTTTGCACCACTCTATGCCACTGAACTCTATGCCATTCGACTCTACTCTGTGCCACTACACTGTATGCCACTTGTCTCTACTTTGTGCCACTGCCCTCTGCATCACTCAACTCTACTCCACTCTACCCCACTCTATTCTACTGCACTCTACACCACTCTATTGTGTGCCACTCTACTTTTTGCCACTCCACTATGTGCCACTCCACTGTGCACCACTGCACTCCACTATGCACCACTCTAATCTACACCACTGCATTCTATGATGCTTTATTGTATGCTGCGGAATTCAATGCCACTGCACTCAATGCAACTACACTCTATTCCACTAAACTTTGCAACACTCTATGTCAATTCACTCTATACCAGTCTACTCTACTGCATGCGACTCCAGTGGATGCCACTTTACGTGACTCCACACTATGCCATTCCAGTACACGACACACTCTGCACCTCCCCTTTACAACACTCTACTTTACTCTTCACATTTCCACTCTACAGCACTCCATGTGACTCTCCTGCATGCCACTAATATTTAGCCATGCTGAGCAGCAGCCACGCTGGTGTGCACTATGGCTAAAACATATTGGCAAAGCGAATATTTCTTGCTTAGGTGAGAACTATGGGATTTGCCAATGCTTCTTTATTGTTGATCAGCCTGGTCGACTAACAAAAGTTAACCCCATTGAGTAAAGTGTTCTCAGCCCGTACTGTAGGTATTTCATGTTGAAAGTAATTCAACAAATGTGACAGGAGCAGATTCTCCAGAGCCTTAGAAGTAGATATGGCCACTAATTCAGGGGAACAGGGTGGCGAGTCAGAATGCTTTTGTTTTCCAAACCCCTAGTGTGTTGTGAGTTTTTGCAAAGCTAGGGGAAATGTTAATCATTTTTCAAGCCTGTGAAGATGGCAATTCATGGCATTAAAAAGGTGTTAGGAATGACTACCAGGATCTAAATAGGAGCTAAATAGATTGGTCCCTCTGACACTACTCTTGCTGGCATAAAGAAGGCAAGGAGACCTTCCAGACAGCGGAGGTGGCTGCCCATCAGTTATAGGGGAATGCTTCCCAGCTACTAAGTAAGGTTGAGGGAAACAAGAATCAGGTAGAGGGACTGTCCGACAAATTTACCACTCATCTCTAAACAAGGCCCTAAATGTCCATACTGAACAATATCTATGAAAAAGAATGTATCTTTACTTTAAGCACAGGGCATTCAAAATGTGTGTATACACAGTAGCCAGAAGGTTCAAGCAAAATGTGGGGCCTTAATACAGTACCAAAAACTATTGTAGCATGTATGTGCTCAGCACTAAATTTTCTAATAGCCTTAGAGCCCTTTGGCCATACCTACCCAATGGGTAAGGGTTCAGATGTTGTCTACAGTTTCCAGAAGCCTTTGGCTTTATGAAAATGTTTCTTTAGAGTATCGGGTCATCTGGTAGAGATGCCCGGGAATGAAAAAGGGGTGGCTCCTTCTCAATGGCAAAGTAGCGTCGCCTCCTGGCCAAAACAGCAGCTAACAAAATAAAATAATGGTTTACTATTCTTTTCTTTTTCATCTGCTGACTCAGCCAGCAGCATATGCAGGGAGTGCTGGGCTGGGCCATGGGAGTTAGGAGAGGTGAGGGGGAGTGGAGTGCACTTACATGCACATGTGTGTTTTGGTGGCCGTCTTAGGTCTGCTAAACACACATGGGCACTTAGGTTTCTCTAACCTGACGGTGTTATGCAGCTGGGCTGGGGAAACTGCATAGACTCCCATGCAGTGTTTGAGTGGCAGAGTGAGCAGCTCAAAACAATCCTGGTGCTGTTCTCATGCTAGGTTTAGCATGAGAGCAGCACCAGGATTGCATGGGGGGGCTGTGCTGGTGCCCCAGGGACTGCTGGGACACCAACACCATCGAGAGGGAACAGGAGCAAGGAGGCCGGCATCGGAACAGTACGTTTTTTTTAATATGATTTCTTTTTACTCCCCAGCCCTCCCTACCCCGTTTCAACCCCCGTCCAACCCTCCTCCTTAGATTTGGAATGAAATACAGGTGCCAAATTTGAAGGACCTGTCAGCCAGTAGTGTAGCAAAGGCCCCCACAGCCCCTGTGGAGCGGGTGGTGCCCCTCATGACAGCTCTTGGCCTGAGTGAGCCCCGAGGTGGGAGCCCTCCATGTCATTTGCAGGGTGCCCCCTCCAGTTTCATTACGCCAGTGCTGTCTGCTCACCACCCTTGTTTCTTGGCAGCCCTGAAAACGAGGCTGAAAATCTCGCTGGATTTGGTCCCATGTGTCTGAGCATCCAGAAAATCACCTTAAAACAAGTAAGTACAAAAACAAGTAACCCACACACCTCAGTCAAGCCCAAAAGGATTAGTAGCTTGTCCAATACTAGTTCAAACAATGCCTTGATCACAGGCTGTAAGCTCCATGTTGATGGTAGCACCTACAATACCGTTTACCAGGGGCGGCGAACTTCAGGGGCAGTATCTCAGAATGTTCATCTGATGGGTGATTCTTTAAGACTGCTGGCACCCACTGTACCCACTTCATGGTTTCCATCAGCAGACACGTCTAATTGGGATTAGAGTCAAGAGCCCACTACAGTTCCATATGCTAAGAACTCCAGAAGAGTTAAAGAGACTGTTCAGTTGGTTGTGGGAACAGAAAAAAGTACCATTGTAAACTATATTTCGATTCCAAGGGCTGAACTGAAGAGGACAAACAGTGTGTCCTTCCAGTGGCAGGATGCAGGGGCATAGGTCCGCCAGGGCTAAGCATGATACTTGGCAGGTCAAGGCCAATGCTAGCTCACCGCAGTTGTGTCCTGCAATGCATCCTCACACTCTGGTTGCTTAGATGCTTATTGGTCTGTTACGGTCCAGTGGGATGCAAAGTATTCAGTTCCAATGTTTAAAGGAAGAAAGTAGCAGATCGGACCTTTTTCCTAGTATTATCGCTCTAGACGTTGTCCAGAGTTGCCTTGAAATCCAGGTGAAGTAGGAGTTACTGGCTAGGGATTTGGTATTTATTTCCTTCTGCGGGACCCAAACAAGACCCAGGGACAACCAAAATGAGAATTACGTTCAAATGGTGACCCTGCTGGTCAGCCCAAAGTGCATTTATCCAGGCAATCATAAAGCAGGTTGAAGACAGACAGAGACACAAGTATGAACTTGGCGAGGCTCATTTCTCTGGATGGGACCCAGTTAGTTGCAGTCAAAATCTTTGGTTGCCAGGTGAATGAGCACCGGTTCACTGCACGTAGGGGGGAGAGGTATGGCAAAGAATGATTGGAGATTTCCCTGGCCCACCGAAAAGTGGGGCACATTTACAAGCCCCTAGCGCCTCCTTCCACCACTTTAGCTTAATTTTTTTATGCTAATGTGGCGTAAAGGAGTCATATTTGCCACGCCATATTTACAAAGTGTAACCCCTTGCACCACATTACGCCTGTGCCAGGCGCAATGTATGCAAGGGGGTGTTCTGGCACTAGGAGGCACGCAAAAATGGCACAGTGAAATTTACAAGATTTCACTGTGCCATTTTTGGTATCATTTGTAACGCCGGCTCAATGCATGCGTTAAAATGATGCACCCATAGTAACCTATGGCCTCGTTGCACTTTGTTGCACTAACGTCAAAATTGTTGGCGCTAGTGCAGCAAAGATCATAACGACCACCATGGTGCGCCATATCATAAATAAGGCGCTCCCATGGTGTTGTTAGATGCTGGTAGGGGCGGCGTGAGAAAAGTGGCACATCATTTATGATGTGCCTCTTTCTTGTACATGTTCCCCCGTGTTTCATAGCATGGTCGCTAGGGCAATAGGTAGGCAGATTGCCACATCCACAGAAGATGCTGTCATCAACCTTGAGTTTCTATGTAGCTTGGTATGAGGGGGCAATAGCCACCTTCAGCCACAGGTGGGCGTGCACTTTGGCTTCACTCTATAACTATAAGCTATGCAGATCAACGAACATCATTGCAAAAACATGAAGAGTTCCCAGTGGTTGCACAGTCCACCAGGGAAAACACAAAGAGCACTGAGAAAGTTCAGGGTGGTGGGTGCACACCTTTCAAATGACGCAATGACATTTGTTTCTGAACTTCTCACTCTGTTTTCTGTCTCCTCACCCATTGTGCCTCTATTTTAAACGAGAAGATACTGTTACACCAGATGAGAATCAAAAAAGATGAATGCCATGCTGTGATCTGGGATCCATTTGAGGGAAAATGCAAAAACATGCAATGGCCTGTCTGGGTAAGGTTATTTTACTGTAAGGAATGGTGCAAATATCAGACAAGGGCTGGAGGGCACGATTAAAAATAAAACTATATATGTATGTAGGAATTGTTGTGATTGTATGGAACAAGCTATTAGCAGAAGTATGGGAGCACAAATTGTGAAATAAGAAACACGTTCCTTTAGAAGTGTAGGGCAGCAATAACTATGAGAAATAAATTGTAACACAGGAGCCACGTAAGGTCTTTGTATCAAGATGAAGCAGAGAAATCGAAGACTTGACAGGTGGATGTGATCTGGTGATCCTTATCATACTCCATAGTGTATCTGGCCCCACCAGCAGCAAAGCCTTCAAGCTTCTACCCTCTCAATCTCCCAGTCCAGAAGGCAATAACAAAGTGACATTTCCAAATTGTTCTGCACATATATTATTAATTAATATAGAGCTCATACAAGAATGAACTAATTTAAGGCCTGATGAACGTCCCTCAGTGATTGTGACTCGCGCAAACACTGATGTACAACAGTGTCTGCGACACTGCTTGCGATTCCTAAATATGTTGCAAGGGACCTGTCTTATTAATATTCATGAGGCAGATCGCGATTTGTGAACCATTGGGAATGGCCGACATTCACAGGGATGGTGGCCTGCTGTGGTTAGCAGACCACCGTGCCTCTGACTTCTTTTTCAGTAAAGCAATTCTGTTTTTGAAATGCAGCCAGTTTTACTAAGGAAAACAGGAAGCATTTCAAACAAAAAAATGAAAAGCTGTGTTTTCATTTCTTAAGAGCAGGCAGTAGTCTCTTGGAACACTGCCTGCTCTTAAAATATGTTGGCGCCCCCATTCATAAAGGGGATGGGGTCCCGTAGGGACCACTTCCCGTTTGCTAATGGGTTACCACCTCCTCTACAGAGTCAGTAAAGTTTGAATTTTAGCGACTGCATTCCAGTCGCAAAACATTCCTTCAAGCCAGTGCTATTCAGTATTGGGAAGAGATGCCCTAAACACAGCCCTTCCTAATACTGAATCGCAAAAGCAAAATGCGATTCGGTAACACGTTACTGAGACGCATTTTCCCATTTGTATATGCCAAAAAGCATTTTACCCTTTGCAAACGGACTGAAGGCCCGATTGCGACCAGTAAATTGTTTTGTACATCTGGCCCATGATGCTTTCCATTACAGTAAACTGCTGCAAAGTTGCATTCATACATGATTAAAAGCAGATGTAGACTCTATAGCGGTTGATAGAATTTGGCAAGAAGGGGTAGCTTGGCACGTCGTGATACATTCTTATTTCAGATGTAGGTAAAACATATTTGGTTTTAAAGATCAAGTATAGGACATAAGAGAATGTTTGGTCCCTAAATCTATGATCTAGAGAGCTCCAGAGACAAATCGCAGTTCACGAGAGACATTGTTTTTGAGCTCGGGAAATTCCGAATTTTGCAACTTCTAAGTAAATGCCCTTCCTACGTCGGAGTCCTTTTTGACCTTCAGAATTAGGCAGAAGATTGCCAGTTAGGCAGACCTATTCAGATGCAGGCCATATAAGCTACAACATATTGGGGTGATATGATCAATCTTCCTGTTGAAGAGAAGAGTCTAGATATGGTGTGCGATACAGTCTTGGGGGAACAAGGAACGGGGTATCCTGGCAAGAATAGAGTTGCTATAGACCAAACAAAGCGGTATTTAAAGTGTCAAGTGCCATTCTTAGATTGCCAGGAAATAGCAGGTTGTTTTAAGAGGGAGAGAGAGTGGATGTTACATTTTCAGATTTTGCTATTTAAGCAGTTAGGGACAGGAGAGGGACCAGAGTAAAGACTAAAGATGTCACTGTTGCAGAGAGGGCAGGAGAGAACCTCATCAGGATTTATGAAGGTTGAGACACCGTAAGGAGCATAGTGCTACTAATTTCCTTGGTAATAAAAAACAACTAGGGTTTCCCTTAACTGTGACACGAGTGGATCTACCAAAGTCTAAATCATAACAAACCAATCCAGCTAAAACATCAAAGAAGAAGCTTCTTCTAGATTGCCCCAGAGCTCCCATCAGTTGTGCCCCCTGCCCTACATTCATGAGCAAGAGACTGACCCGAAGTCCACTGATCCAGATTTATCATTGTATTGTGTTGTCCTTGCGTTACACAGTGTCACGAAGGAAACTCAATACTAAAGTCAGAGTTACCAAGTAGTGGAAGGCCACCTTGCATGGCCCTGCACTGCTTAGTAAATTTGGAGCAATGCAAGGCAGTATGTCACTGCATTGACTTACTCTGCCTTGAGAAGGCGCTCCATGTGTGGAGCATGGGTGTCCCACACATCCGCTAATGGATTTTGGTGCAACCATAGATTTACCAAGACTGGTAAACCTGGGAATGTGTCAAATGCTACGCCTTCCCAAGGGAAGCACGGCAAGGAGAAATATCTTTATTTCGCCTACTTTTTTTCTTCTTTCTAAGGGGCAGATTTATAACATTTTGGCCCAAGGGCAGTGCAGCAAGTCACCTTGCTATGCTGCTTCGCGTCAATGGGAAAGGGCAGGAATGTGCTGTACATATGTAATTCGGCACATTCCTGACCATTTCCACTGCGTTGGCATCGTTTTGGCCAACCTAGCGCCAATGCAGATACCTGTGCAACATGGTGCAAGGGTATCTGTATTGTAGGCAGGATGGTTTTTGTGCAGGAAGGGGCACCTTCCTGCACAAAAACAATCCTGGGATTTTTCCTCTTTCTATGAGTTCTGCACAATGCAGCACACATAGAAAGAGGAAACAATGAGGCAAAATAAAGTTATTTCTCCTGGTTGCGCCACCCCTGAGGGATGGGGGGGGGGCGTAAGGTTTTGTCATATCCCTTGGTTTACATGGCCTTGTAAATCTGGGGATGTGTCAAAATCCCTGGGTGTTGTATGGGAACACACCCACCGCAACGCCCGTGGAATGCCTCCCTATTGCAGAGTAAGACAGCTCAGCGATTTGCGCTGCCTTGCTCCATATTTATGAGGCCATGCAAAGCCACGCAAAGTGGCTGTCCGTGGCCTCATGGAAATAGTTGAAAGGTTTGCATCATCATTGCATCACTACATATATGTCCCTAAGTGTGCTGCATTCTTCACCACACATAGAATGAGTAAAAAGCCTCAGAGGACTGTTTGTGTGTTGGCATGTGTCCCTTCCTGCACAAAAACAATCCTGCCTGGAATGCAGGCACCCTTTGACCATGATACAAGGATGCCTGTGTTGATGCTATGCATCAGATTATGTGTCAGCACAGGCACAGAGCAGGAATGTGGCATATATTGGTAAATATGATGAATTACTGCCCTCTTCCTTTCAAAAAGCGCAGCAGGTTGTCTTGCTGCATTGCATTATGTGAAAGATTGATAAATTGGGCCCTCCGTATGTAAATGAAATCATGAGCAGCAGACATCTAAAGCTGTTGCTAGGTCAGGGCCTAAAAGGAAAGTGGCTGCTTGTGGTCCTGTTTAGCAGTGGAACAGCTCCTTTCAAGCCCTATCTGTTTTCTTAACTTCGTCTACTTTGGAGTCTGCAAAGATGGACAGTTTGAAAGAAAATGTGCAAAGCTGTAGAATTAAAGACTTGGAAACGTTGTCTACTTGTCTTAAATATCCCCTGCATACATCCATCTTCCAGGCAAACAAAGACAACCTCAATTTGTTACAATCCAAAGGGTCCTTAACATGCTTTTTAACCCCCAGGCTTTGATGGAGGGACAGTAGTGAGGCAGAGTACAAACCAGCATATTGAGGCGATTCTTTTACCGGAATGCAAGCTTGAAACCAGGTTATAATTAAATATATAAATGCATGAATTAATTAATTCATTGTCTATTTAATTAATTCCTCTCTCAACAATATCAGTGCCCTGCAGCACCAGCCGAACCTCCCCTGGGGCAGTAGTATGATGTAGAGGTTATCTCTCCACTACACTGACTCCTCTCTCTTATTCCCCTGTCTCTTGACTTACAAGCTGTTCTGGGCTGTTGGCATTTCGCAGAACATGATTGACAGCTTCACAGAAGCTTTTACTGCTCCAGACCCCACCTCCCTTCTCTCTTCTGTGGATGGCTTTGTGCATGTGAATGCGGCTAAGCCTGCATGAAGCACAGTGCGTGGTTCAACCAGTTGAAGGGACGGCTTCTCTGCGACAGAGTATCCTTACTGTCAAGATGATGGTCGGTCTGCAAATTTAGGTGCAGGTGGATCATGGATGTATCCTTTGTGAAAACGACTCCATCTCTGCTATTGTAAACCTCTCCAATGGCCCGACAGAGTAAGGGCCGTCGGAGGCTGACCTCTTTGTCCACCCACCAAATTTAGTTAGGCCAACATAGTGATCCGTTTTCACTACTCGTCAGTGCCAGGAAATCTCCCATGGCAAGGGAGCATATTTTTATTTTCAAAAAGAAAATCCTGCTTTGGGATTTTCTTTTTGCAAAATAAAAAAAAAAGTTTGATGGACAGCTCCATCATGTTGATGGAGCTGTGGGCCAAACTTTAATAAAAAGCATTCATGGGTACTGCTGTGATGGCAGTTCCTTCCAATGCTTTAAAAATGACTGCCAGCTCGGCAGTCATTTTTAAATTTGGTGTGTGCAGTAGTCTTTGCCAAGCGTACATTAATTTTTCCATCTTCCAAATATTAAGTTGGGCCCATGGTTTGCAAAACCTCCCCATCACTAAAAGAGAAGTGGCGTTGATGCAAAAAAGAGAGGTGTGGATGGCTTATGTGGGCTGAATAACATCTAAAGGCTTTTGTTAGCTAAAAGTTTTGGCCTTCACCTTGAACATCAATGGACCAGAATACTTTGGAGCGAATTTAGAAAAAAAGTAGTGACAGGTAAAAACATTTAGATTCTGTATGGCTAACTCCACATGCATTTACTTAAATGGTACATATATCTTCAAGGTATATAGATGTGGAGGTAGGAAGATTAAATCTATACTACCCCATTTGCAATTTTGTAGGAAAGTACCCCTTTTTGACATGCCCCCCTCATTTAGCCTGGTATTCAATGCAATTTTGACTTATAGTGCACTGGGTTCCTGCTAACCAGGTCCCCAGTGCAAAGTCTACCCATACAGCAGGCCTTACATCCCTTAGGCAGGGTTCATTATATTACATGTGAAGGCATATCTGCATGAGCAGATATACCCCTGCTGTGTCTTTGTTGAGTCTTAGTCATAGTGAGATATCGGGTAAAGTACATGTGCTGGACACTGGTCATTACGAGTTCCCCAGCTACATATTGGCTTCACTGAAAATATGGATGTTTGGTATCAAATACCTTGTATTAATAAACCCTCACTGATGACAGTGATGGATTTAATAATGCATTCACCCAAAGGACACCTTACTGGTGCCCCTTGAAAAACCTACCATTTACTTGTGTGCTGGCTGACTAGTTCTAACTGGCCTGTCACCACCAGAGACGTGTCTGACCCCCAGGCATTAGAGCCTTTGCTCTCGGGTGGACAGAAACAAAGTCTGCTCTAGCAGGGGTGTTAGCACACCTCTCCCAAAAAGATGACCTGCAAATCTGCATTCCAAGGCAGGGGTCTTTAAAGAAGTCCACTACACATGATATATAGATCTGAATTACCTCAAAGGAGAGGATGCCAACCCCCTCTGCCCACGGCCCATTATGCACCTGGAAAGGCTGGAAAATTAGTAGTCTGAGAGGCATGCCCACGTCTAAGGGCAGACCCACCCCTAAGGTGAGCTGCCTGATGTGGACACAATTTTTGAAAGTCTGCCATCTTGGTGAAAGCAGAACTATGAACTCTGAGACAGGATTATGCCCACTTCCCACAGGAAAAGGTAATATAAGGGGTGTAGTGACCCTAGGGGTAAGTAGCCCATTGACTGCTACTCTACACTGCCCTAACACCTCTAAATTCAGTATTTAGGGGAGCTTCTAGCACCAGAAAAACAGATTCCTGCTGACCTACGAAGAAGGACACCCAAGAGCTGCAACAGCACAGAGGAAGAAACACCTGACTTGTCGGCTTGCCTGCTGTTCCTGCTGATTTGCAGCAAAGTCAACTCATCCTGCAAGCTGCAGTGCTTCCTAAAGCCTGGGAGGACTGCCTGCCTTCAACAATGTCCCAGAAACCCCTGTGGAGCAGCAGAGCTGCTTCCCTGCATCTTACCAGCACCTCAAGACACCTGAGAGGACTACTGACCACAAAAACTTGACACTAGAAATCACCACTGCACTTGTGCTGCCTAGCCTGAGTTAAAGTGGGCCAACAGTGCCAATGTGGTCACCCAGCCCTCCAGAGACAAAGGCCACCTTGGACTTGCCCACTGTTGACTCCACAACACTGCCTCCAGCCTCTGCCTGCAAGCCCCCTCAACCGCGATTGCTCTCAGTTGAGAAAATCTGACGCCTGTGCACCTGTCGCCCCTGGCCCATGAAGAAGAGGACCTAAGATGTACCCACATCCCTGAGCATCTCAAGACTTGAACCCACCTTTTAGTTCTTCTTCATTGCCCTGTCCAAACCTGCAGCCTTTTTTCATCTGGACCAATCCCCATTGACTAACATTGGACACCTGAAGCCGTACTACACCTCTGCACCCGGCTGCACCAGTGCTGCCTGGTTTGACCTGTTGATGTGGCCTTGACCCTTGCCCAATACTTACCTTAAGTCCAGGAGATTGGTCCTGTAAGTTGCTGTTCTATACCTGAATGCACTACATGTTTTTCTTCCAAAGGATAATATGGCCGCATCTGAAAAATCCACTGTGTCGACTTTTGTAAACCGTAAGTATTTTTCTTGAAAAACGTACTTAGTTCACCATATTGATTCTGGTGTCTAAATATATATAAAGATACTTGCTACTTTTGTAAATTGGTGTGGATCTCCTTATTGACTCGTGTGTCTCATTTATTGACTGTGTGTGTATTTGCAGATGTCTAACACTCCTCTCAGATAAGCCTAAAGCTGCTCAATCACAGTACCCTCTAATAGAGCACCTTGGGATTGCTAGAGCAAGCGCCTGGCCATTTGTGAGGACTCTTTGAACAATATATGTCATTTTGATACATCGTATAAATAGCCAGTGTCCTACAACTTGCCATTTGATTTGCTTGTCCCTCTGTATTCTGTGCTCAATATTCTTATATGACGATACAATTGGAGGTCGATATTCAGTAGTAGCTTTTGTTGGATGTTTCAGGTACAAATTCATTATTGAACAAGATTGGCAAAGCCAATAGGTCTTGCCTCAGAGCTATTGGTTTGGCAATATTTTGAAGCCATGCTGTATAGCAGTGCAGATGGTTTGCAGTGTGGCTAAAACTAATTTAAGAAAGCACTGTGCTGCAGCCACGACTAAGGCACCTTTATTAAAAACACTGCAAAAAGACTCCACGCCTGTTTAGAAAAATAGAGGATATTTATCTGAGTAAAACAAGAACAAAATGACACAAATCACGAGTTCTTTGCAAGTTATGCAAGTTTAAAAACAATAGTAGTTCTATAATTAGCTCAGCTCCTTTTAGAGCCTTTATGATAATTTCCTTTGTACGATTGAGAGACAAAGGAAAGGCGTCCGACAACAGCGCAGAGTCGAAGTGAACGCTTAGGTGCAGCTTTGCCTAGGGAGAAGACACGGAGCACCCGAGGCCTCCTAAAACAAGGAGTGCTGAGTGTCACAAAAGTAAGGAGCATTCAATTACTGCTCCTGGTCAGGGTGAAGTTGTCAGACTCATGAGTGGCAGAGTTCCATGACAGTGGCATGCAGAAGACATCTTTGGTGTCCCTGAGATTTCCCAAAGAACAGGGGAAAGCCAACAAACCCTTGGAGAACCTAAGGGGCATATTTATACTCTTTGCACTGAATTTGCATAATTGTGTATGCAAATTCAGCTCAAACTTAACTCCGTATTTATATTTTGACGTTAGACCCATCTAGCGTCAAAATATAGGAGTTAACTTAATTTTTGGGGTGCGTGAACCCACCTTGCGTCAATGAGATGCAAGGTTGGCGTTCCTGTCCAAAAATGACTCAAAGCCCCTAGCCCCTTATTTATCCTCCCATGCAAAAAAGGTGCACAGGTGGGAGGTAGGGCTAAATAATGGTGCTAAGCCTCCTTAGCACCATTATTTAACGCTTGGGTCAGACCAGGCGTTAGGGGACCTGTGGATCTGTTTCAATGGTTCAGCACCATGGAATGGGCCCACATGTGCCCACCTCAAGCCCTAGGATCACCCCAAACCACACCAGAGGGACACTAGAGACTATGGGATCCCATCCCAGGTAAGTAGGGTAGGGATAGGTAAGTATTTTTTTTTAATTATCTAAGTGTTATTGGAGGCGCTGAAATGGGGCCCTCTGCTTGGCAGTGGGTGCAATAGCTAAGCCCAGTGGACACTGGTCCCCTGTTCTGGCCATTGGGGTGGTGGGCATGACGCCTGCCTTTTATGAGACAGAAGGCATGTGGTATGGATGGTTTTGCGTCAGGAAATGGTTGGTTAACAGCATTTATTTTGCCTCTAACCAACCTAGCTTCACTTTTTAAGGCAAAACCCCCTTCCCCCATACCACCACCCCACCTGGCTAACATCATTTTCCTGACACTAGCCCAACCTCAACGCCAGCTTGCGGGATTCCATATATTTGGCGCCCAGCTGGCACTTTGGAATGACGCAAGCCGATGTTATACTTTTTGCTGCAAAACTGCATTTGCGCAGTTTTGTGGCAAAAAGTATGAATATGGACCTTAGTTTCAAAGATGTAGTAACAGGTCCAGTCCTTCAAATTCCAGGTAGGAAGCAGCAGGTCAACACAGCTGAGCAAGTAACAAAGTGGCAGTCACTCCTACAGCATAGCACACAAGTATGCCAAAACAGCAATCCAGTTGCAGAGTGGCAGCCCCTCTTGGCAGCACAGCAGTCTTTCTTGGCAGAATGTCCTTGATTCCAGTAGACTTCTGATTTGGTGAGGTTTGGGTTCCAGTACTTATACCCAAATGCATGCACCTTTCAAGTGGGGGAGACTTCAAAGAGGCCTTTGAAGATCACATGGTCCCTGCCCTTCCTTAGCTGGCTCCGGACACTCTGCAGGGGAGTATGCAGCGCTTTGTGTGAGGAGAGGCACAAGTATAAGTATCATCTCCTTCCTTTCCATCTAGCCCAGAAGGAGCCATCACATGGGCCATCAGGTTGCATATGTCACACCCCAGCTCCCTTTGTGTGTGACTGGCTAAAGGGAATGCACAAAACCACAGAGCACAGCTGTCATCTATCCCAGACATGTTTTCAGAGACCGGCAGAGGCACATAATGGTTAAATACATTGCACCCTGCCTTTGGGGTTAATTAGGCCTACATTAGGGCTGACTTACATGTAATAAAAAGGTAAAAAGTGGGTACACTTGCCAGAAAGGAATGACAGTTTATAACTGCACAAGCAGTGGCAGGCCTGAGGCATGTTTACAGGGCTAATGTAGTGGGTAGCAGAATCAGTGCTGCAGGCCCACTAGTAGCATCTAATGTACAGGCCCTGGGCACATATAGTGCACTTTACTAGGGATTTACATGTAAATTAAATATGCCAATTGTGGATAAGCCAAAGTTACCATGTTTAGAGTACTGAGCATATGCACTTTAGCACTGCTTGGCAGCCAACAAAAACAGGGTCAGAAAAAGAGGAAGACAAAATGTTTGGGGGTGACCCTGCAGAAAGGGCTATCTCCAACACCAGTGATGTGGAATGAAATAAGCAGGTTTGTTGAATCTCTTTGTGTTAAAAACATTTGTAAATCCTTTGTGGAAAGACATATCCGCCGGAATAAGCCTGGTTCATAATTGTATTCCTAGCATTGCCAATCTCAATCTAAGCAAGACAGCATCTTTCATTAGGGCTTCGATGGAGGATGAAAGATTTTTATTTCAAGCAATTAGAAGAGCAGAACAGAATTTGATATGGCTTGCTGGATTCAATTAATTGTTTAATTGGTATTGGCATGGAAAACATATTCTAAAAATCTTGGTATGACGAAATTTATCAAGATTTGAGGGAATGCCTTGGAGTTTTAATCTCAGTTTAAAATTTTTTCACCTTAATAGTTTTGGCTAGAAACAACAATTTTTCTAAAAAAAACAACTTTTGAAATTTATGAAGCCACATAATCATATACATCTTCTTGGCCTCGCCACTGTCCATTGTTTGATAAACAATAACAGATATCATGTGTACTATGGTCCTCCTGCATTGTCATCTCGGGGATCTGGTAAGCACTGTAACCTTATCTTTTTTGCCTTCGGCATTCTGGTGTGTGACATATTTATAGACGGAAGCAGAACTGTGGAGCGTATGATGGCTTTGGAGAAATTTGAATCCAACAAGGCCTAATTGCGACAGATAGGGGGCTATTGAAAGTGGTTCCCAGTGACGTGTATTGGGGCCTAATGATTGGGACTGCCCATCCTCTAATGATGACATAGGCTGGCACCAGGAGCTCTGGAAAACTACCGTTCTGTGAGCAGCAGCTGAGTACATTTCCTCTGTAGGGCTGAGGATCCTTCACCGATGCTGCAGCTACCAGGCGTCACTTCCAGTTACTCGAGGATATGTGACAAGGACATGTAGGAGGATCAGGGCACCAATAGCTAGAGAGGCTCAAACCTTTATGTCAAAACCCTCCTGGCTGCTGATTCTGACATGACTGGTGCAACTAAGCTGGCAATTCCCCTCAGATATTCCAAGACCATGACTTTGCCCTCCTGATCTACTGGAGCTACTTGAAGCCCACTTCTGTTTTACTTGCACCCTGACACAGCACAGCAAAACCACACTTTAGTTATTTTTCCATCTCCACCAGCGTAATTGAAGCAATTTTTCGAAGCCCTGGGAGAAATGAAGATCTCCAAGCACATTGCCTTAACGAGAATTGAGCTTTTATCTAGTCTACAACAATAAAAAAAAAGAAAACAACTGAGGAAAGATTTAAAAACTGGCCTGATGCGCTTGTTTAATGATCTAAAGACCAAAGTACCAAACTTGATGCTCTCCAGCAAGATGTTGACACGTGGGGTTGAGGGTCCTATATGTGGGATCCAAAATTCAATCACTAGAAAAGCAAACAGAGCGCCAAAGAGAGATCTCATCAGAAGCACGCAATCTTTTTCAGGCCACAACCTTAAAAGTGAAGAGTTAAAGATAGGTCCAGGAGGCATAACATTTGCATTCATGCCTGGAGGAAAGCGCTGAGGGCAAAAGACTGGATGCCTTTGTGAATGGTCTTGACAATCCTGGAGACGGTCACCCGAAAGTAATAATCAAACAGGATCATAGAGTTTACAGGGCTCATAAAATGTCACCCTCAAATTCTCACTACCTTCATGCCATATACCATCAATAAAGTCTGATAGCAGGCTTTCTACAACAAGTAGCTGACTACATTGCCGCCGAGTCCAAATAACTCCAATCTCGGCGACCTCAGGATTTACTGGGGTAATATGAAAAGTGGGCTCTACAGTTCCCTAAGCTACACCATCCAATTACATGATCTACAACAATATAGTACCCTCCAGACTCACTGCAAAAGCTGGACTCCTAACCACATCCAAGGAAAACACATACTACTGCCAACAGCCAAACACAATTATCTGGTATTGCTACTTCCTCATCCCTTTCTCTCTCGTTCTCCCCCATAAAGCCATCCTCAAGAAGGCTCGACCATATACCATCTTAAAGACATCCTTCATAAATCTCATTCCTAATCAGGTCAACATGACTATATCACGTACTCTGCTCACATTCCCTGATAACATAGACTCCAGCTCTTGTCGCGCCGCGCGGTGCGGCGCGAGCCGAGAGCTCGACTTCTGCCGGGCGTTCGGCTCGGGCCGCACACCGCGTTATTAAGACGCGGCGCGCCCCCAGCCTCTCCTGCGCGTTTCGAGGCCCCAGATTTGCTTGGGGCCTCGTTCTTCCTTCTGCCTTTCACTGTCCCAGGGGTCTCTGAACCCTCTTACCTGTTTTTCTTCGTTTCTTTGTCCTTTCTTCTTTTTGCAGTCTGTTGTGTGCCTTTCTTTATGTCTTTTCCTCCTTCCCAGATTCCTGTGCTTTCCCAGCATTCCTTGTTCCCTATTCTCTATGGTTCCTCTACTATTCTGTTCTATATATTGTTTCCCTATCTAAGATGGTGTCCTTTTACTTCCTGTGGGTCACTTCCTGTTTTTTGGTATATAAGGGCTGTGTTTTTCCTCTTTCTTTGCGCTGCAACACTTTCTGCTCAGTTGGTGTCTTCGCTCCTGATTTCCTTGCCTTTTGGTTTTGGACTCAGCATTCTGTGTTTTCTGATTTTTGCTCCTTTTGGATTCCTGTTTGTTTGTTCTTGTTTTTCTCCAGGACTTTTCCTGTTTGGAGGTTTTTCCCCTTTGGAAGGGGTTTTTCCCTCTGGCGCTACTTTCTGAAGGGCACGGTCTGTTCTTGGTGTCTCCATTACCTACAGCACCGTGGCTACCAGAAAGAGTCGCCCCTTTTTGGGCCAAAGCCGAACATTGAAGATTCACGCCACCAGATCTGCAAATTCCAGGCGCAAGCAGCACGTGAGTCGTGACAGATTGCAGCGCCTAACCATTCCGACGTCCTCAAACGCCATGGATAATACAGTGGCGGCTGCTGCAGATCCGGAGCAATCTCTGTTAACCACGATTCAGCAACAAGCCCAGGAGTTGCAACAACTACGTAATGAAAATGCTGCGTTACGACAGGCTTTGGCCCTCCGCACCAGTGATGTTCCGACAATCTCCGCTTCTACCCCTTGTTTCTCTGGTGAACCAACCAAGCTTCGCGAGTTCTTGGATGCTTTAACGGTGTATTTCGCCTTCCGACCTACTCAATTCTCCCACGACAGGACCAAGGTGGGTTATCTTATCAGTGCCTTATCCGGTCCAGCCTTGGCCTGGGCAACCCCGATGGTGTCCTCCGACGACCCTGTATTGTCAGACTATTCCGCCTTTGTGAGTCGCTTCAAACAAATGTTTAGCCGTCCTGGATTGGAAGCCTCCGCTGAAGAAGCCTTGTGCGACATCCAACAAGGCTCCCAAGACGTCCTGCAATATATAACCCGTTTTCGTCAGCTGGCGGCAGAGACCACTTGGGTGGAACGTACTCTGGTAACATTATTTCGTAGAGGACTCAAAGAAGAAATAAAGGATGAACTAGTGCATTCTACCAGAGCGGAAGATCTTCGTGGCCTGATGGATCAAGCACTGTCCATCGAATATCGTCTTCAGGAACGGAGATCGGAAAAGAAAAGGAGTAGAGGGTTTACCCAGCCAAGTAGCTCACGTGCATACCTGCAGCGTTCCGAGGAACCTCGCACTCCTGCTAGAGACATCGAAGGGGAACCCATGCAGGTGGATACTACCCGAGGTCCGCTCTCTGCTAGTGAACGAGAAGACAGACGCAAGAGAGGGTTGTGCCTGTATTGTGGTTCTGCTGGTCACATACTCCGTACCTGTCCAGTACGTCCGTCCAGACCTTCGGGAAACGCCACCTCCCGTCCTCTGTAAGAAGGGAGGGGACGGG
Source organism: Pleurodeles waltl (assembly GCF_031143425.1). Lineage (NCBI taxonomy): Eukaryota > Metazoa > Chordata > Amphibia > Caudata > Salamandridae > Pleurodeles > Pleurodeles waltl. The sequence goes on along the minus strand of NC_090446.1, from coordinate 116,577,958 downwards.
ATCTACAGCTATACCTTCCATCAGCTCCTTTAATGACAATACAACTGCCTTGTTCATCTTTCCTGTCCTGTTACATCTTCCTGACGGTCGTCAAGAAAAGACTATGGCATTACTAGACTGTGGTGCTAGTGGTATATACATGGACAAGACATGGGCTGCTGCTAACCTAGTTCCTACTCAAGCAAAAGAAGTACCCGAACAGGTACACACTGTGGATGGATCTTTGATATCCTCTGGTCCTGTAGACACCACTACCCTGATGTTAAGTCTACAGGTGGGAAACCATCAAGAACACATCTCCTTCGATCTTATTACGTCCCCTAACCATACCATCATTCTTGGAATTCCGTGGCTCATTAGACATAACCCATATATAAATTGGGTTACCCGGACAGTCTCTTTGTCTTCGCAATTTTGTCACGAGAACTGTTTTACTTCCGACAAGTATTGGTCTCCGAAAAGATCCTTAGCTACTGAAGGTGCCACTGGTATGTCCATTAATACGGTCCAAGGGGTCCCAGACCACTATTTAGAGTTTCAGGATATTTTCCAAAAACCGTCAAAACCTGTGCTACCTCCACATCGAGAATATGATGGTGCAATTCCATTAGAACCCGGCACAATTGTTCCTTTTGGGAGGATGTACTCCCTCACGGAACCCGAAAGGGAAGTTCTAAAGGAGTATCTGGACGAAAATATACAGAGTGGTCTTATTGTTCCATCGTCGTCTCCGGCTGGGGCCCCTCTCTTTTTTGTGCCCAAGAAGACTAAGGATCTTCGTCCGTGCCTGGATTTTCGAGGTCTGAATAAAATCACCATTAAAGATCGTTATCCTTTGCCTCTCATCAGGGACATACTGGAAGCAATCAGAGGGGCCCAACGTTTTACTAAATTGGATTTACGAGGAGCCTACCACCTTTTACGCATAAGAGAAGGCGACGAATGGAAGACAGCATTCAGGACCCCATTTGGCCATTTTGAATATAGGGTTATGCCGTTTGGTCTTACTAACGCCCCGGCAATCTTCCAGAGATTTATGGACTCAGTGTTTTCAGACCTACTTAATCAGACAGTCGTGATCTACCTAGATGACATTCTTATTTATTCTAGAAATCCTGAACTCCATACTTCCCATGTGAAACAAGTTCTTCAAAGACTTCGTGATCATCAACTATTTTGCAAACCAGAGAAATGTGAGTTCGACATAACGGAAGTCAAATATCTGGGCTATCATTTAAGTCCCACCGGCATAGCTATGGATCAAGAAAAGGTACAAGCTATCCTAGAGTGGCCTTCTCCTTCTACCATAAAAGAAACACAATGTTTCCTAGGTTTAGCAAACTTCTATCGACAATTCATTCTAGACTTTGCCAGTCAGACTAGCCACATAACTCACACCTTAAAGAAGGACAATTTAAAGAAGGGGTTTGTCTGGACTGAGGCTGCTGAAGCAGCCTTTCAAAGCTTAAAGAGAGCCTTCACCCAAGCCCCCATCTTAAGACATCCAGATACCACCAAGCAATTTATAGTAGTAACTGATGCTTCTGAGAGAGCCATCGGAGCTGTCTTACTCCAACGACAAGAGGATGATGGCCTTGAACATCCTGTTTTCTATTTGTCTCATATCCTTTCCACAGCTGAACAACATTATTCCGTACTTGAAAGGGAATTATTGGCTCTGAAAACAGCCTGCCTTGAGTGGAGGCAGTTTCTGATGGGTTCCAAGGAACCATTTGAGGTGAGGACAGACCACCGTAATTTACAATGTTTAAGAAATTTTGTATGCCAGAATAGTCGTCAGGCCCGCTGGGCCTTTTTCTTCAGTCAGTACGATTTTTATATTACATATATTCCAGGATCTCAAAACATTCTGGCTGATGCTCTGTCTCGCCGATATCCAGAGTGTTCTCCTTCCTCATCCCAGTATCTTCTAGAACCCAGTAAGATCATTGGAGTGGCTCAGTCTTTCCTGGAAGAAGTACAACAAGAATACGCCAACCTATCGGACCATGACATAGAAGAACTAAGACCATTATTGTACAAGAAACAAGGATATTTTTATTACCAAGACCTGATATTCCTCCCTACAAACAAGGTGCAAAAGAAAGCATTACAAATGTGCCATGATTCCCCTGTAGCTGGTCACAGAGGCATCAAAGCCACACAAGAACTACTTTCACGATTTTTTTGGTGGCCTACCTGGAAACTGGATGTGGAAAGATACGTTCAGGCCTGTCCCATATGTGCCCAAGTCAAAATACCTCACACCAGACCGGCAGGATTACTACAACCTTTGCCTGTTCCATCGGCCCCATGGCATACTATCTCTACTGATTTTATGTGTTCGCTCCCACCATCAGCAGGAAACCGGGTTATCATGGTCACAGTGGATTCTTTCACAAAGATGGCTCATTTCACTGGCCTAAAAAAGCTGCCTACTTCCCAAGAACTAGGTCAAATATTCATAGATCATGTCTTCCGTCTCCATGGACTTCCACATACCATAATCTCTGATAGAGGACCTCAGTACATCTCCCGATTTTGGAAGCATTTTTGTAAAACACTGAATATGAATAGAGCCCTGTCTTCAGGGTTCCATCCTCAGACCAACGGACAGACTGAGCGTCTGAACCAAGGACTAGAGCAATATCTTCGATGCTTTTGCAATTCTACCCAAAGTAACTGGAGCACTTACCTCTCTTTAGCTGAATTTTCCTACAATAACTCAGTCCATAGTGCCTCCAAGGTCACCCCCTTTTTCTGTTCCTATGGTTTTCATCCTACCTCTTTCCCTACTTCTCCACAATCCAACTCTCCTCTACCTGCTATTAACTATTTCTCCAAACGCCTTCTCCAACTCCATAAACTAATTCGATCTAATTTGTTACATACCAAGAGGTATATGAAGAAGGCTGCAGACAAGAGACGTACAACCAATCCAAATTATCATCTGCAAGATAAAGTCTGGCTCTCCTCCAAATTCTTGCCCTCACGTCTCTCTCAAAACAAGTTCACACCTCGTTACTATGGGCCTTTCCGTATTCTCCAGTTGGTCAATCCTGTCACTGTCCATCTTCACTTACCCCATACATGGAAGATCCATCCGGTTTTTCATGTTTCTCAGCTTAAACCTTATGTGCCTGATCCTTACTCACGTCAGTTTCCTTGTCCACCTCCTGTCCTTGTGAATGATGCTCCTGAATATGAAGTGCAGGAAATCTGTGACTCTCGTCTTTTTCATAAACGACTTCAGTATCTGATTCATTGGAAGGGTTATCCTCTCAGTGAATGTTCATGGGAAGATGCCTCTTCCGTTCACGCTCCTCTCCTGACTCAACGCTTTCACGGTTTATTCCCTCTTAAACCTGGGCCTTCGGGAGGGGGACCTACTGTCGCGCCGCGCGGTGCGGCGCGAGCCGAGAGCTCGACTTCTGCCGGGCGTTCGGCTCGGGCCGCACACCGCGTTATTAAGACGCGGCGCGCCCCCAGCCTCTCCTGCGCGTTTCGAGGCCCCAGATTTGCTTGGGGCCTCGTTCTTCCTTCTGCCTTTCACTGTCCCAGGGGTCTCTGAACCCTCTTACCTGTTTTTCTTCGTTTCTTTGTCCTTTCTTCTTTTTGCAGTCTGTTGTGTGCCTTTCTTTATGTCTTTTCCTCCTTCCCAGATTCCTGTGCTTTCCCAGCATTCCTTGTTCCCTATTCTCTATGGTTCCTCTACTATTCTGTTCTATATATTGTTTCCCTATCTAAGATGGTGTCCTTTTACTTCCTGTGGGTCACTTCCTGTTTTTTGGTAGATAAGGGCTGTGTTTTTCCTCTTTCTTTGCGCTGCAACACTTTCTGCTCAGTTGGTGTCTTCGCTCCTGATTTCCTTGCCTTTTGGTTTTGGACTCAGCATTCTGTGTTTTCTGATTTTTGCTCCTTTTGGATTCCTGTTTGTTTGTTCTTGTTTTTCTCCAGGACTTTTCCTGTTTGGAGGTTTTTCCCCTTTGGAAGGGGTTTTTCCCTCTGGCGCTACTTTCTGAAGGGCACGGTCTGTTCTTGGTGTCTCCATTACCTACAGCACCGTGGCTACCAGAAAGAGTCGCCCCTTTTTGGGCCAAAGCCGAACATTGAAGATTCACGCCACCAGATCTGCAAATTCCAGGCGCAAGCAGCACGTGAGTCGTGACAGCTCTCTTCTTTCCAGATGCAAGCATACTATATCACAAGCAGTGGACTCTCTAGCCCCTTTGGGACCAAAACATTTATGACTCATTTCCCCACATCCCTGGTAAGCCAAAAGAAAAGAGATACATGTTCTTGAAAATCACTGGAGTTCTCTAATTCCCCAATAATTGACACAAAGTTAAAATCTCTAAGACAACTCTACAAACAACAGATCCCTTCATTAAAAAAAAAAGTATGTTACTTTGTAACTTGTACAGCAGTTGCGGTAGGAAGTATCCATTGCAGGTAGAATAACCAGGGGCGGTTCCTCCATAAGGGTGGAGGGGCGTCATCCCCTCCCCCGCCAGCAGCGGCAGCTGCAAACCTTTTTCACAAAAACAATAATAAACTTTGTTTATTCAAATTTTTGGGGAAAAGAGGCAGGGCAACGGGGGTGACGAGCAATGAAGGGGAGCGCTCAGCACTCCCCCTCAGAGCATATGTGTGTTTGGCCGGCTGTCTCGGGCCGGCCAAACACACATTTGCACAGGGCTCTTTCGCTAGAGAGAGCATGCACAGGCTCCCAGTCTGCCTGGGAGCGCCCTGGCGGGGCATTCCCAGCCAATCCTGACAGTGCTCTGAGCAGCGTCAGGATTGGCCCAGGTTACGCTGGGAGCCTGTGCCTGCAGACAGAGAAGAGGAGAGGAGCAGCGCGGTCGTGAAGGGGTAAGTTTATTTATTTATTTATTTTTTATTTTTTATTTAATCCCCCCTGTTAATCCCTCCTTCCTCCCCGTGCACCTCCCCGCCCCTTCAGTGTCGCACGAGCCGTGACTAAAAATGACTAGAGACACATCATGAAGATAAACATAAGCATACCAATAGCATACAGCAGTTCATGAAGTGTAACAAAGTGTTCATAGATGGAATGCAGTATGAGGCATTGAAGGCTGAAGGGTTCTCCCACAATATCACTAACTGGCAAGGAAAGTGGGTGGAGTACCAAAGAGATGGCAGAGGTGAATGTCCTTAAGGTTGGTGTGGGGCATGGATTATTGTGTACATAAAGATGTTGGCATAATAAGAAACAGGGTGTCACCTGTAAGGGGCTGGCTGTAGGGGGAGGGGAGGAGAAGGGTGGCATGGGCATGGAGAAAATTCCCTCAAGGGGAAGTCTCATGCGGCGTATGTTGGCAGAGGGGAAGTAGTGGGCAACACATCCATTATGGATAATCTCATGGAGGGAGGTCGTCGACACTCACTCCCTGCAGGAAATCTGTTAGAAGGGTAGCCCATTGAGGGAAAATAGGGTGCTTACAAAGGTGCTGAATCTTCTCATAGCTGAGGGCTTCGTTCTCCCCTATTTGCACATCGCCCCATGCCATGCAGCCACTGGCGGGTGGGCCAGTGTGTGCCATTGGTGTGTGAGTGAGCATTTGGCAAGGAGGAGTGCCGGGGATGCAAAGCGGGTACACACCTTGCATTTCTTCCTACCCCAAAGATGCCTAAAGGCATGCCTCCCATGTGTGCAAGTCAATAAGGTCTGCGACCTCTCGCAGAGTAATATGTATTGTGTGCTAGAAACTTTGTAAAGTTGTGCAAGATCATAGTATATGTTTGAGGCCTGCATCTATGGTGTGACAGCGAGGGCAGCTAGGGTGCGCATTGGGATGGTAAAGGTTCAGTTGGGTGGGAGTGGGGTACGCTCTGTGCAGCATGAAGAATTGAATATTTTTGAATTTGGGAATTCTGCTAGACCTGCTTAGGTTGTTCTAGTGCCTGCTCTCAATCCTTGGAATGGAGTGCCCTCCCAAAGTGTTCCTTCCATCTGCTCCTCAGAGAAGCAAGAGGAACATTCATGACTTTGCAGATGGCTTTATACAGCCAACTGATAACTTGGAGATCTGCCCCCATCGTAACTATGGCCTGCAGTACGGGTGAGTGGTCCATTCCGCCTCGAGAGAGCCCCAAAGGGTACAACAGTTGTTGGGAGTTGTTGATACATAAGAAACTGGCCCGGAGGGAAAGTGTGGTCCGTGGTCAGCTGGTCGTAGGAGAGGGGTTGGCCCACAGAAGCAATGTTGCATATCGTGTGCAAGGACCATGTTGTCCAGGCTCTAATATCTTTGGATGAGAAGAAACCTGGCAGGAGCATATGCCGGTTTTGTGTGTGCAAAGCAGTGTATGCGGAACATACAAATCGGTGCAACTGCCACCCGCAGAGGCCAGGAAGATGAGGGCAACAGCTTTGGGAGAAGCAAATTTTGTGCTGTGGAAATTAGGATGATCCCTCAGTCATCACTGGTTTCACCCATATACTGTCCTGTAGTCCAACATGACATGAAAGCTACTGTAGTTGTACAGCTAGATAATATGTTTCAAAGGAGGGGGCACTTAGACCCCCCTTACACACTGGGAGTTGTAGTTTTTATACAGGTAACACATCAGCGTTTGTTACCCAAAATAAGCGTGCACAGGAGGGAGTTGAGTTCAGCAAAGAATGACTTTGGTGAGATGACAAGGAGGTTAGCAAAATAGTAGAGGAGCCAAGGCAGTATGACCATCTTTGCCAGGGCTATTTTGGTGTATTGGGCTAGAAGGTGGGATTGCCAGAAATGTACCTGCGACCTGATGGCCATCCGGGCTTGAGGAGGGTCCCTTTATACATATCTAGAAGGGTATGGTATAGATGAATCCCCAGATAGCGGAACACCTCCATGCACCGATGGAGCTGGGTCTCACTGGGTGCTTGGTGTGCGGTGGAGGTTAGGACAGAGTGGGCAAATTGCTGACTTGGTCCAGTTGACCCTCAGTCTGGAAGACTCAGCAAAAATGGACAAGGATTCATGGAGTGGGGAGAGGTCCGCCATTATGTCATGGAGGTATTGGAGTAAATCATCCACATATAATGAAGCAGCATATGTTTTGTCCTCGAGTGTGTACCCCAGGTCCGGCCTTCTCTGCATAATCGGATAGCTAATGGCTCTAACTCAACTTACTGAAAAGGAGGTGGAGATGAAAGAGCCCAGGCGGATCCTAGAAGATGAGTCTGGGTACAGTAACCAGCTGTATGCAAATAGTTGCTTTCTGACCCCCATACAGGCGAACACTAGAAAAAGATAGTCCCACAACAGCATATCAAATGCCTTCTCAAGGTACAATATAAGACAAGCAGTATTTGGAAAATGGCCTTGGACCCATTCCTGTTCATAAAAGAGACTCTGGGGGTTATTACAACTTTGGAGGAGGTGTTAATCCGTCCCAAATGTGACGGATATACCACCAGCCGTATTACGAGTTCCATAGGATATAATGGACTCGTAATACGGCTGGTGGTATATCCGTCACTTTACTGTCACTTTTGGGACGGATTAACACCTCCTCCAAAGTTGTAATAACCCCCTCTGTATGTTCTGGGAGGTATTCTGGCCTGGACAAACCCATTCAAGTTTGTGCATTTTAACTCCAGGATGACCTGGGAATACCTAGTGGTGAGGATTTTTCCAGGATTTTATAGTCAGCCCCAAGAGTGGCAATGGGTTGGTAGGATTCTAGGAGTTTAGAATCCCAGTCTGGTTTGGGGATATAACCCAAGAGAGATTCACTGAGCAACTGTGGAATCTCACCGGCATGGAGGGCAGCTTGACCATCTCTGTGAGGTGTGGTGATAAGAGCGAGGAGAAATCGGCGTAGTACTCCAAGGGGAGTCCGTCAAAGCAGGGGGTTTTGTTATGAGCTGGTTTGCGGATTGCTTGTGCTACCGTGGGTGTTGTGATGGCTGCCCTGGAGGCAGTGGGGATGAGTAGGAGGGTCATGCCTGCAACAAATGCACATGTTGCTTCCGGTGAGACATCTGAGGGAGCTTGGTAAATAGAGGAGTAATAGGTGTGAAATTCCCACAGTATCTCATCCTGGAGCGGACCACAGCACTTGAGCGTAAGCTGATTTCCGTAATGGGGCCAGCAGTGGCTTCATGCCTGATTAGCCAGGTGAGTAATCACCCAGATTTATCTCATTTTCTGTGAACTTTGGCTGCATGGGCTGTGAAGTTAAATCATCTTAGGCACTGATTTTCAGCCTGTGGTCCGGGGACCCCTGGGGTCTGCGAAGCCTTCTCAGGGAGTCCGCGACTGCTTAAAAAATTCAATAATATTAACACATTAGATCCCCAGCTTTCATTAAAGGCTCAATGGGGGGGGGGGGGTCCCCAGATTCCAATAATTATTCAGTGGGGGTCCCCGGGTTCCAGAAATGATACAGTGGAGGTCTACAGATGTCAAAAGGTTGGGAACCTCTGATCTTAGGCATTCTAGAAGAGCAGTATAAGTGGTTTTTGCTTCTACGTAGGCTGGAGAAACCTCATGATCACAGTCAGTCCTCTTCCCCAGGTCAGTGAGATGAGGTTCGGTCTGCGCTATCTCCCTATTTAGTGTCCTAGGAACTCCCACTATCTCCTGTATACAGGCTCCCCTCATCACTATCTTGAAAGAATCCCATTCTATGGTTCTGGTGGAGGCCATACTATAGATTTCAGAGAAAAAATACAGAATGTAAGTCTCCTGGCATGCGTGGAAGACTGAATCGTCCAGGCAATCACAGGGTAGGCGCCACGTTGGCATAAGGGGATGTGGTGGCAGGCATCTCAGGTCTACCACTTGGATGTCATGGTCCTACACAATACACCCGGGGTAATCCAGGTGTGTATGAGGGGTATCACAATGGTAGAGCAAGCAAAATGGTTCAGTAGGACAAAGAGATTATGAAGTGTGGAGTGGAAAAAGTAGTGTTTAGCTGTGGGGTGCAGTGATCTCTAGGCATCTGTAGGGACCAGTGATGTGTCCAGCACTGGAGTTGGGCAGCCTGTGCATAGGGGGGGAGCACGGCAGCAGGGGTAGGATCTGTCCAAATCTGGATCTAACACACAGTTACAATCACATTCATAGATCTGTGGCACCTGGGTTTTGTGGGCTAGTTTAGCAGAAAGACCGTTTTGGGTGCAAAGATGCTCCCTATGAGTATAGGTCAGCCGTCCAGGCGACTTTCTTGAAGTATGTATCTGCCCTCTTTGTACACTATAGTGTCACTTTCCTTAAAGGGCACACCAGGTCTGATCCATATCAGGGTGCCATTTGCGTATGCCGAGTAGGTGGTAATGTGTATTGTGCTCCTCCAATAGATAAATATGGATCTAATTTAAGATTAATCTTGAAATCTCGAGATAATCAATTACGTGTTCACAACCTGTATAATGCATCAACTGATCACAACTTGTGCTGTACTCAAGCCAAGGAGAGTAATAACAAAACATTACCTACCTATTCCCAAAATACAGTACAGTGCAAAATAATAACCTCCATAATAAAGTGCTCAAAACCATTTTATGACACAACCTGCTAACTCCACAAATATTGACCAGTACCCCTCATTAAACAAATATTTTAAATCTATTTCTCAATTGCAATTACTTAGATATCCTCATGAGAAACATTTTTATATAGATAGATAGATAGACAGATAGACAGATCGATATATAGATATATCACTGTCTAATTCCTCAGACACATCAATACATTTTATTAGATCATTATTTCCTTATTTATGTGAATATATGTAAATTCAGCTACTCTATAATATTTAGCATTCATGTTCATTATATGCATCAAATTTATAACTACAGAACTCTACAAAAATCTGAAACATTCTACTGTATACACTATTTTGCAGATTGCTTCTAGGAATACATGAAGCTCAGCATCATAATTCAGTCCCCATGGAATCTCAGTGTTTAATAACATTACCCATCTGTATTCATCCTGTCTCAGAGAGCTTTCAAGATTACCTCCCCTTGGTTTCTTATTAATATGTTGGATACCATAATATACCAGTCCTGGTATATCTCCATCATGCTGTTCCCATACATGTTTTGGTATTGCAAATGTCATATCCTTATTTGAAACTGCTCTAAGGTGTTGCAAGATTCGGAGTTTTAACTTATTGATGGTACTCCCAACATATTGTTTGCCACATCTGTATTCCAAAACATATACAGCATATGGAGTGTCACACACAATCTATTGATTGATTTTAAACCTTCTCCGGTTGTGTGATTTAAACATACCAGTATTTTGTGCAAATTGACATGCCTTGCATTGGTGACACCGCCAAAAGCCATTTTGTTGAAGTTGCAACCAATTTGTTTTCTCTTTCATTAGGCATTTTGGCATAAAACTACTCGTAGGATATTGTCCTAAGGACTTGGTTTTCTGATATGTTATCATTAGATGATTTGGTAATATCTTGCTCAAATTAGTATCCAATGTCAAGACCCTTCAATGTCATTGTAGCACTTGTTTGACTGTATTGCCTGACGCATTAAACTCCATACTATTTCAGCAGGTTTTATCATGTCCCTTTATTTGAGTCTTGTTTTGCTTTGGAATCAGCAGTTCATCCCTTTTGAGTGCCCGTGCTCGGTCCATGGCATTTTCTACTACAATCTGTGGATAACCTCTTTCAGTAACTCTTTGGGCAAATTTCCTTTGCCTAACAGATAAAAACATCATCCTCAGATCAATTTCTCCGAGCTCTTATTAATTCGCCATAGGGAATGCTCCATTTAAGAGCTTGTGGGTGACCACTATTTGCATAAAGTTAGTTATTACAACTTGTGGGTTTCTGTATAATTTGCTGCACACCTTATCATCCTGTATATAAACCAAAAGATCCAAGTATATAATTCTGGTGACATTAATTTCATACATAAATCTCAATTTATAAGGATTATCATCCCAGGATTTTATAAAATCCATCAATTGTCCCTCTTCTCCATGCCAAATGATAAAATTTCATCTACGAATCGTACCCATAAGATTATTCTTTCAGGGAGATCTCTGTTGTCATCAGTCCAAATTAGTTCTGATTCCTGTTGGCCCATTAATAAATTCCCATACGTGGGTGCAAATGAGGCACCCATTGCTGTTCCACGCGTTTGTAAATAGTATTTGTTATCAAACAAGAAGGTGTTGTGCGTTAGACAGAATATATATATACTGTTGTAAAAAATGTCATGAGTGACGAAATTTGTGGGGCAATTAGCAGTGGCTTAGGGCACGAGTTATAGTTACTTGAAATAACTCTAACTATAACAAGTGAATTTCTACGGTTTTGTACATTTAAAATGTGAGCCTGTTTTTTAAGTGAAAATATATATATATGCACACACACACACACACACACACATATATATATATATATATAAAGATATAGATATATATAAATATAGATATATACACATTCACATAAAATACCAAAGGTTACAGGTCCATGGCGGGGGAGCGAGTTATAGTTACCTTAAGGTACGAGTTGTAGTTACTTGAGCTAACCTTCACTATAACTGCTGAAATTCTACGGTTTTGTGTGAGTAAAATGTGAATCTAACCTAACTAACCTTTGTTTTATTTTAGTGAATTTCTATTTTTTTTATTCTGTTTCTTAGCTCTAATGTCCCGATAACTCTTGTTTTTTTCTAGTGAATTTCTATGTTTTATTTTAGTGATAAGTAATTGTAATTACTTTCCATCGGCCCTCCTACAATCACCAAACCCTGAGCCACGTACAGTCTTTAGCATAGTTCACAAAACTAAAGCAATATGACAGAATAATTTTAAACAATGGGCATAGATAGAATAGGGCAATGGGCAGAGCCCTGAGGTACCCCATGTTCTACTCTTTTAAATTCTGAATAAAAAGAGGAAAATGCTTTGCTTCTGTCTGAAAGGTAGGATTCCATCCCCCTTAGTGTCCCATCCACATCAATATCCACCAAGTATTTGATGGTTGACAGTGTCAAACACAGCTGACGAGTCAAGCAATATCAGAACCGCTGTTTGGCCTCTGTTAAGCATCATCTGGAGTTCTTTCGTGGCTAGGATCAGTGCTGCTTCCTTGCCATGTACGGGTCTGAAACCCATGCATTCATTTTCTAGGAGGTTATGCTCTTCAAGATAGTTTGCTAATTTCTTACTGACATACTTTTCCACAATTTTAACTGGACAGGGGAGTTGTGATATTGGGCCATAAGTACTGAGTACTGCTGGGTCTGCTGTAGATTTTTTCAATAGAGGGGTTATCAGTGATTTCTGATTACATATTTTCAATAGACCCGGGTAAAGATCATCTGCCTATTTCTTCCATATTCTGGGTGGGACTGGGTCCAGTACTGTACCTAAAGAGGTGGTAGATGCCAAGTTTCTTAAAAACATCTTCACTTATTGGCTCCATACTTTCTAGTTTGATGGCATCTTGGTTTTTTATCTTATCTGGGGTCAATCTGTCTCCTGGAGCCCGTCACTCCCAGATGGGTCTACATTTATACCAGCGATAATCAACTTGACTTTACTGTTGAAAAAATTAGATGGAAGAAGAGGAGCCACAGGCCTCAAGCTCTGTGGGCCGAAAGTCAGTCCGGTCTTCAACTTGACCAAGCCACTGCAGCCGCCAACTGCATCTGGTGACCACAGCCACCTGCACAACCACCAGCCTCCCCTCCTCCTTGGACTCAACATCATGCCTCCTCTACTGCATCCTATGAGAGCTGATGCACCTCAGACATGAGACAGGGCAGCTTAGGTGCAAGACACTACTACTTCAGCGTGGGCAGTAGAACTTGGCCCAGGAAATGGATGCCCGCAAGGCCTTTTTTAATTATTTTTTTATTTTGTTGGGAGAGCATGTTGTGGATGGAAAGAGTGGGAAGGACAGAAAGTTGGGGAAAGAGTGGACATTGGACTTGGATTATTGGGACATTTTTTGGTCTGGGGAGGGAGGTGGGCCTGTTGTCAGAGGAAAGGGTGGGTCTTCAAATAAATGGGCCTTAATTTATTTCTTTGCCATCATCATTATCTGATTTTCTTTGCTAGTTGGCATAGTATAGGTTTCTTGAGTGTTACTGTTCACACAAGAGTGCGACACGGAGCTGCCCACTGAAATTGTCACACATTATACTTTTGATCCTAGACTTTCCCTACCTGACGTTCCTTGCCATGTATATATTCTTTAGTAGGTTACTAGCCTCTTCCTGCTGTCCAGCAATTAATTATACCCTACCACCAAAGTGTCCCTGTCTGGGAAAAGATTTGTGATTAATTTATTTCTGTTTCCTACCCTGTGTAACTATTTGCGCAGTAAGGGGTTTGCCAACACACCAAAAAATGCAATATTTATTATCTCTCCTTCCAAAGGACAACTTCACCACCATGTCAGCAACTAGATCTTCAAGTTCACTTCTTACTTGAATTGATTAAGCTATAAGACCTCTCACAATGTTCCCAAGCCTTATTGCACGGTTTCCCAAAAGGGCCTTTTAATTAGTGGTGGTGGTATTAGGGAAGATAAAGCAGGGTCTCCCACCCACCAATTCCAAATGAGGTGAACTCAAACCATTAGAGTTTTCAGAAAGATTCATCACATGCATTTAAACTGAAAGAAAACACAGTTAGTGGGTTATCAAAGACTGAGACCAAACTAGTGTTTCAAAAACTCTTATTACGAAATCTGCCAGTAGTATTAATTCCTAAAGAATCTGGGGTCTAGTTAATAAAAACAAATACAGTTAAACTTACAAAACCCTTGAGTCAGGTGTAAGGACTCTTGAGGAGAAGGTTTGGTTACTCCATGTTGCATAGATTTTGTAACTAACACAGGCAGCGCCTGGTTTAACAAAGGTAGGGTTAGACTTTTGATGTTACTTTACTGGCTCTAGCAGTGTAAGCTTATGACTAGTAACTTTATCATCCGTATCTTCACAAGTAGTAACTTTGAGAGTTTTAAGAAGATCCCGTAGTGAGTTAGTGTTGCTTTCACCAGATCTACCCCACCAAGACTGTGATCCATTTATGGTGTACATTTGTAAGTTACAACTCAATATATCAATATATAAAACAGCCTATAAGAAGAGAGTTAGGAGTCTGATGAGTGGATGGTAATGGGGAGTTGGGGAAAGGTGTGACAAAGACAAACGCTGCACAGCAAATATATTAATCAGGTTGATGCACAGCACACCATCATCATCAAATATGTTGTGGAAGGACATGAGTGAATGACACAGTTCAGTTACTTCATTGCAAACGTTCCTTCATCCCCAGGGACCCAAGTTATTATCTAACTGTTATGATCATCAAGGCTTTAAAAATACAAATTAGGGAGGAGTGAACCCACACAGTTCTGAAAAATATGATTGTTAAAAGAAAAATGATATTGTATATAAATGCCAAATTGGGTGGTGCATCTGCGTTCTTATTGGAATGTCCATCTTGGGAGTATAGTTAAACTGTTCTAGTAAGATAAACAGGGGTATTGGAGCTTTTGCACAGAAGAAGAAAATCCCTGTGGATTGTGCAAACAATAGATGTCGATATTATAGAGTCAAGTAGAAGGTAAGCTTCATGAGGAGTGGACCAAGAGGCAGATCAATCACATTATGACTCATGAGATTAACTGAGAAGTGAGAACAGTTTTATAAACAATCCCAGAAAGTAACTACAGGTACCTGGCTGATCAATCAAACTGTCATAACATTTAGCCGAGTTCTTCCATCATGTGAAATGCCTGTCTCCAGTTACAGCCCACCCCCAACTACAACCACTTCATTGGAGGAGTTTAACACTTGAGCCAGCACAGTACTCAGCATTTCCAAAATCAATGCGCCCCTCTTCAGTGAAGTCCACAGGGCTCACTTAGGACTCTTTGAGTCATGTTGGTTTCCCTTTGAACTTGAAGTTGATAACTTTCTTCTTCTGGCTGTTGAGGTATTTCCGTCCTGAGTCTGAATCAGAGTTCCAACTTCATCTGACTCCTAACGCAAATGAGATTGAGTGAGATAGACCTGTACTGCGCTACTGTAGATGAAAAAGAAGAGCAAAATAAATTGAGGATTTTGTACAGATTGCCTTTATTAATTGAACTAGATGGTCTCTGAAGAACCTGAAAATAAGTACAGCAAGGAGTGGACCATGCAAATAAATCTAGCTAAGTGTGAAAGGGCCAATAACCTTCAGGCAGAATCACTCATTAGTCTCCAAACATTGCAAGTCATGGAAGTCAAGTTCACAAATATTATTTGAAGAACACCTCCACTGTCGGGCACCACATCAATCATCACCACTCACACTCACTCAATAATGTATCACTCATTGGTGCATTAGCTACTGTTAGAACTGACAGGCTTAGGGTGGCCATCCCCCAACCTTTGCCTGCCTCCCTCCATTTTTCTGATCCTGTTTTTGCTGGTTTTTAGGACTCTATGCACTTTACCACTGCTGACCAGCGTTAAAGTGCATATGCTCTCGCCCCTAAACATGGTAACATTGGTTCTTACCCAATTGGCATATTTAATTTACCTGTAAGTCCCTAGTAAAGTGAACTACATGACCCCAGGGCCCGTAAATTAATGCTACTAGTGGGCCTGCAGCACTGATTGTGCAGCCCACATAAGTAGCCACTTAACCATGTCTCAGGCCTGCCATTGCAAGGCCTGTGTGTGCAGTTTGACTGCCACTTTGACTTGGCATTTAAAACTACTTGCCAAGCCTTAAACTTCCCTTTTTCTACATATACGTCACCCCTAAGGTAGGCCCTAGATAGCCCATAGGGCAGGGTGCTATGTCGGTAAAAGGCAAGACATGTACTTATGTGTTTTACATGTTCTCATAGTAAAAAGCTCATAAATTTGTTTTCAACTACTGTGAGGTCTGCTCCTCTCATAGACTAGCGTTAGAACTGCCCTCATATACTTTTGAGTGGTAGATTCTGATCTGGAAGGAGTGGCCCTGTCATGTTTAGAATGGTCAGAATGGTAATAGAAAATCCTGCTTACTGGTGAAGTCGGATTTAATATTACTATTTTAGAAATACCACTTTTGGAAAGTGGGCATTTCTCTGCACTTACTGCCATCTGTGCCTTACATTCTGTCTTTAATCCAGGTCTGGTCTGTGCTGGTGGACAGCTTTCCTTGTGCATTCCACCCAGACTGCCAAATACACAGGCCACTCAGTCACATCTGCATTCATCCACATACTGAATGAGTCTCCCTGGGCAGGAAGGGTGGAGAGGCTCTCTCTTACATTTCAAAGGCCAGTGGCCTGCCCTCACACTAAGGACTGATAACCCCCACAGGGATCCTGGCAGGCAGGACTGGGCTGAAAGGGAACTTGTGCACTTCAAAACCACTCTTTGACGTTTCCCCCACTTCAAAGGCATTTTTGGGTATATAAACTGGGTCTCTGATCACACATAATCAGGCACTTCTGGATCTATACCTGACTCTGTCAGAGGAACTGAATGGCTACCCAAAGGACTCATCTGCACTGCTTTGCTGAGAAGGACTGCTGCCCTGCTTGTTACCTTTCTGCCTGCTGGCCTCTGACTTTGCTGGAAGGACTCTACCTTCCCCAAAAGTGCTCTCCAAGGGCTTGGATTGAGCTTGCCTCCTGTTCTGAAGTCTCAGGGCCAACAAAGATTTCACCTACTAGCTTCTAGCTAGATTTCCGACTTCAGCGACTCCAGCACAGATGCAGCTGCCCGACGCCACACCACTGCCTGCTCCGGCTGACATAGTCGCAATGCCACTGACATCCAGCAGTGTGATCCCAACACTGTGAAGTCAACACATCGCATCTTGACCGACTGGATCTATCAAACCCGCCTCGTCACAAGGAACCAATGCCTCACCACCGATGCTGTACCAGCTCCCCCTGAAATCGGACGGAACTGACGCATCGCCTCCCCTGCCTCGCAGTGCAGAACAGACACCTTCACCTCCCCAGACACTGTAAGGGACTGGCGCTGCAACGGCTCCAGTGATGCATTACCTCTATAACTGCGTGTGATGTCTTTGTTTCTTCAATTTCAAAGGTACTGTTCATGGGGAGAGTGTGACTCTGTGACCATTTCCTGTGGTGTCGGACTATTGGGAAGGACTCCGTCAACGACGCCGTGATAGCCCCAGTTGGAGCTATTGTGTTTCTAAGGGCTTATATGGGATTTAATGTTTAAAAATTCATAACTTTGCTTGTGTACATTGGATTTTCAGAGTTTTGACCTTATTTTATTTAGATAAATATTATCTATTTTTCTAAACTGGTGTGGTGTATTTTTGTGTTGTTTTCACTGTGTTACTTTATGAGTTGTTGCACAAATACTTTACATATTGCCTACTAATTGAAGCCTTCCTGCTATGTGCCAAGCTACCAGAGGGTAAGCACAGGATAATTTGGATTGGGTTGTGATTTACACTGACTAGTATTGTGGTCCCTACTTGGACAACGGTGTATACCTCTGCCAATTAGAGACCCAATTTCTAACATTGTTGATCAGCGGTGAGGATAGGACTTGTGTTTGTGCACTGCCATACAATAGCTCGTGTACACTACCCATCTACAGTTAACAGTCAATTTGAATTGTTTCTTTCTGCAAATTTCCCTGCTTTGCATTTTTTTCTAAATCCTAATCATCATGTCTCTGGCTAGGTCCACAAGTGGAGCTGGGCAGTTTGACCTGGATAAGCTAGAAGGGTACACAGTCCCCCAGCTGAAGGGCTTTTGCAAGGATATGAGGGCACCTGACCGTGACGCTTCCAAGAAGGGAGAGTTTCAAAGGGCGCTGAGGGCCTGGGCAGAGTCCTGCAACCAAGAGCATGATGAGTTGCTGAGGAGCTGTAGGGGAGCAGTAGGGGATGACACTCCTGGATTTGTTCCTCCTGCGAGATCAGGAAGCAGTGTCTTCTATCATGGCCTGACCGCAGAGGAAAGGAGGGAGGAGAGAGAACTCCATCTGCCTTTGGCAGGATTAAAAATAGAGGCAGAGTAGAGCTGAAAGGCAGATTGAGGCTGAAAGAGCCATTAGCTGAGAATAAACTTTTTGTTGGCTCATGAACTGAGTCTGAAAAAGCTGGAGCTCAAGGCTATGCAGTCTGAATCCAGCAGTGATGGTGGCAGCATACATGCAAGACTTGCTGGAGACAAGAAGGTTCTTATATCCAAGGATTTGGTGCCCGGTTAAGTGGTGGGAGATGACACTGACAAGTAGTTTTCTGGCTATGAAGTTGCACTAAAGGCCCATGGGGTTCATGAAGAGGACTGGGGGGTGGGTCTGTGGAAACACATGCCTACTCTTGGGAGGGACACGCTTCTGACACTAGAGGTTGGGGACCAAAACAAGTACAACCCTATGAAAACCATTTTAATTTCCAAATCTGGACTCATCCCTGAGAAGTATTGCCAAAGATTCAGGGACAGTAACAGGTGCACCAACCAGCCCTGGGTGGACTTACTGTTTTTTCCAGTAAGGCACTAAATGGCTGGGTGCGAGGCAGCAAAGTCAGTGATTATATTGGGTTCTACAATTTGATCCTGAGAGAGCACATGCTCAGTATTTGTTTTGTAGCGCTGTGCCAGCACCTAGTTCACAGTAGGCTGGCTGATCCCAGGAAGCTTGCTGAGGAGGCAGACCTCTGGGCTAGCACTAGAGTGTCCAAAAAGGTAGCAGGGGGACACCCACAAAGGTGGTCATGGTTCCCAACAGAAAAAAAGAGGGGGGGAGAAAAACTTAAAAATAAGGAGTTATCTAAAGGCCCCCAAAATAATTCCCAAGGGAATAGTGGTAACCAGCCCCAATATGATCCTAAGAAGAATGGGTTAATTGATCATAAGACAGGTCGATTTATACCCCAATGTGCAGAGTGTTCCAAGTATGGTCAGTCTAAGGGCAACTCCGAATGTCCAAAGAGGACACAGCCCCCACTGGTGGGCAGACACCTGGGTTGGCTAGTGTAGCGCTCGGGAGGAGGTAGTCCCAGATTGCTTTGGGGAACAGTCAAAGGTAACCCTAGTGCCTCTGGGGGATGCAGATTTGGTGCCAAAAGCCCAAATGCCTGCCAATACTTCTACGTATAGGGAGTGGGTTACAATTAAGGGGCAACGGGTGGCGGCTCTGCGTGACACAGGAGCAAGCATGACTACTGTCAAGGGTCAGCTGGTGTCAGCAGAGCAGGTCCTACTGAACACATTCCACCAAGTCGTAGACGCTGACAATCATGAAAGCCATCTACTGGTCACTCTGGTTCCCTTTGAGTTGGGGGGGGTCTCTGGTACTCTAAAAGTAGCTATGAATCCTGGCATGCCTGTAGATTGTCTCTTAGGCAGTGACCTAGATATACTACATGGAGGGAGGTAGAGCTCAGGTCTCACTTGGAGATGATGGGATTGCCTGAGTGGATGTGTATGTCCATGGCTGCCCGGGAGTGAAGTTAAGGGCATCCGGAGCCTCGAAGAATGGCCCAGACAGCTGCCAAGGAGAGGGGCAAGGGGTGCAGGAAATGAGCCCCAGAAGTTCACACGGTGGAGGTTGACAGGGTCCCTGAGGAGGAGGCCCCTGAGCCAACCAGGGAGGACAATGCCGTTATATGTGACCTACCTGAGCTTGCTGGCTGGCATGTTGAGGGTGGGCCCACCAGGGAGGAATTCTACAAAGTTCAGAAAGAATGTCCCACTCTGAGGGCTTGAGGCAACAGACCTCAGCTCATGCAGCAGGTGAAGCCTCTGGGGATTACCTCATTTACTGGGATAATTATCTCCTATATAGTGAGCCTAGGGATCCGGGTACTGAGGCAGCATGTGTGCTGGGGGTCCTCCAGTGTTACCAGGCCTTCCTACTGGGTCTGGCTCATGAAATATCCCTGGCACGACATTTAGGTCAAGACAAGACCTTTCTGAGGCTTGTCACCCACTTCTATTGGCCCACGAGTGAAGACAGCCTCAGATACATTCTGCAGGTCTTGTCCCACCTGTCAGGCCAGTGAGAAGTCAGGGAAAAGGCTGAAGTCTCCCCTGATCACACTCCGTGTCATTGGCATCCCCTTTGAAAGGTTGGGCATTGACATCATTGGACCATTGGACCCCGAGTCAGCCCTGAGCAACAGACTCTTCGTGGTATTGGTGGACCATGCCACACGCTACCAAGAGGCAATCGCTCTGAGGATGGTGACCGTATTTGTGGTGACCAGAACCTTGATGGGGATCTTTACTGATGTGGGGTTCCCCAAAGAGATAGTGTCTGAAAGAGGTTCATGAAGTCCATGTGGGATGCGTGTGGTGTAACCTACAGGTTCACCACACCCTATCACCCTCATTCCAACAGTCTAATTGAGAGATTCAACAAAACCTTGAAGGGCATGATTCAAGGCCTATCTGAGGCCATGAGGCTTAAGTGGAACATCCTCTTACCATGCCTTCTCTTTGCTTACAGAGAGGTGCCACAGAAGAGGGTAGGGTTTATTCCCTTTGAGCTTCTCTATGGCTACCCTGTGAGGGGGCCTCTAAATATTGAACCACCCCACCCCCCCAGGATGTCAGCTACATGTTGGCCCTCTGCAACCAGATTCACTGCTTCTGGAAAAAGGACATAAGTAATCTTGAGGCCAGTCAAGAGGTAATAAAACGCTGATATGACCAGAAGGCCACTCTGGTGGAGTTTCAACCTGGCGACAAAGTATGGATCATGGAACCAGTAGAGCCCAGAGCTCCCCAAGACTGCTGGACTAGCCCATATGAAATAAAGGAGCATAAGGGGGAGGCCACTTACTTAGCGACATCCAGACACCTAGCTCCCCCCCAAGGGTGCTCTATGTAAAGAGACTAAGAGGGTCATTCTGACCCTGGCGGGCACCGCCAAATGGCCGCTCCGCGGAGGCCATTCTGGCTTTCCCGCTGGGCCGGCGGGCACCGCCAAAAGAGCGCCCGCCGGCCCAGCGGGTAAGACCCTGCAACAATGAAGCCGGCTCCGAATGGAGCCGGCGGAGTTGCAGGGGTGCGACGGGTGCAGTTGCACCTGTCGCGATTTTCACTGTCTGCTAAGCAGACAGTGAAAATCATGGTGGGGCCCTGTTAGGGGGCCCCTGCACTGCCCATGCCTGTGGCATGGGCAGTGCAGGGGCCCCCAGGGGCCCCATGACACCCGTTCCCGCCATCCTGTTCCTGGCGGTAAAAACCGCCAGAACCAGGATGGCGGGAAGGGGGTCGGAATCTCCATGGTGGCGCTGCTTGCAGCGCCGCCATGGAGATTCAGCCCATGCAGGGGAAATCCGGCGGGAAACCACCAGATTCCCTTTTCTGACTGCGGCTTTACCGCTGCGGTCAGAATGGGCTGGGAAGCACCGCCAGCCTATTGGCGGTGCTTCCGTGGTCCCCGGCCCTGGCGGTCTTGGACCGCCAGGGTCGGAATGACCCCCTAAAACCTCTCTTTGAGTGGTCTGAAGACAGCATGCTCCTTGTGACAGATGAGGTGTGGAGGAGAAGAGTGAACCTCTCCCTGACCTCCAGTCTGCACAGGAAACTGATGGGTCAGTGGAGGGTGTCAGCATCTCTCACTCCTGACCCTAGACCAGCGAGGTGATTGTTACCAGTTGCTGTTTTCCTGCACCCCCGGACACACACATCTGTGCATCCATGACATTGACAAGGGAGACAGTCACCCTGTAAAGAACAACATTTACAAGTTGTCAGACAGGGTAAAGGCCAGCATTAAGGATGAAGTTGCCAAGAAGCTAGCTTTAGGGGTGACTGGAACCTCTAACAGTCCCTCGGCCAGCCCAGTGGTACTGGTACCAAAGGCTGCCCTACCAGGCGCCAAACCAGAACTTCGGTTCTGTGTTGACTACCGACGTCTCCATTCAGTCACCAAGACTGACGCACATCCCCAGAACTGATGAACTCATTGACAGGCTAGGTGTTGCCAAATTCCTCAGTACCTTTGATTTGACTTCAGGGTACTGGCAGATTGCCTTGCCCTGTCTGAGGGGACAAAAGAGAGGTCAGCATTCTTAACACCCAAGGGTCATTACCAGTTCCGGGTGATGCCCTTTGGCTTGAAGAATGCCCCTGCTACCTTCCAACGGTTGGTCAACAGGGTCCTGGCTGGAAAAGAGGCATTATGTGATGCCAACTTAAATGACATTGCCGCCTACAGTGCCAGCTGGGAGGAATACCTGATTCACCTCCAAGTGGTGCTCAAGGCCCTGCACCAGGCAGGACTGACAATTAAGGCCAGTAAGTCCCAGATTGAGAAGGGTTCCATGGTGTATGTGGGACATCTGGTAGGTGGTGGCAAGGTGCGGCTCCTCCAGGCCAAGATTGAAGTAATCATGCCTGGCAACCACCTAAAACCCAAATGGAAGTGAGAGCCTTCCTAGGCCTCACTGGTTACTACCAAAGATTTATTTAGGGATATGGCACCATTGTTTCCCCTTAACTGATCTGGCTTCTAAGAAGCAGCCCAGGTTGAGGATCTGGACAGTAGCTTGTCAGAAAGGCTTTGATTCTCTCAAGGAAGCCGTGTGCACAGAACCTTTTCTAAGGACCCCTGATTACTCCAAGGAACTCATAGTGCAGACAGACACTTCAGAGTATGGCATTAGGGCACAGCTGAATGAGGAGGGCCTAGACCAACTGGTAGCCTTCATTAGCAGGAGGTTACTTCCACTGGAACAGAAGTGGAGTGCCGCTGAAAGAGAAGCATTTGCATGTGGTCTGGGCACTGACGAAGCTGAGACCATACCAGTTTGGGACTCACTTCTGGGTTCAGACAGACCACAGGCCCCTCAGATGGCTCATAGAAATAAGGGGTGAAAATCCTAAACTCTTGAAGTGGTCCATCTCCCTACAGGGTATGGACTTTACGGTGGAGCATCGCCCAGGGACTGACCACACCAGTGATGATGGTCTCTCCAGCTTTTTCTGCCTTAGAGATGAGAGCTCCCAAGTGGTTGGGTAGGTCTCCCAACTTTCAGCTGGGGGGGGGGCACATGTTGGACCTGACAGCCTTAGGTTGGTCATCCCCCAACTTGTGCCTTCATCCCTCCATTTTTCTGACCCTGTTTTTGCTGGTTTTAGGACTCTGCGCTCTTTACGACTGCTGACAAATCCTAAAGTGCATTTTCTGTCTCCACTAAACATGGTAACATTGGTTCCTACCCAATTGGCATATTTAATTTACCTGTAAGTGCCTAGTAAAGTGCACTACATGTGCCCAGGGCCTATAAATTAAATGCTAGTAGTGGGCCTGAGGCACTGATTGTGCCACCCACATAAGTAGCCCCTTAACCATGTCTCAGGCATGCATTGGAAGGCCAGTGTGTGCAGTTTGACTGCTACTTCAACTTGTCATTTACAACTAATTGCCAAGCCTTAAACTCCCCTTTTTCTACATATAAGTCACCCCTAAGGTAGGCCCTTGGTAAGCCTTAGGGCAGAGTGCTATGTCGGTAAAAGACAGGACATGTACTTGTGTGTTTTACATGTCCTGGTAGTGAAAAACTCATATATTTGTTTTCCGATACTGTGAGGCCTGCTCCTCTCATAGACTAGCATTGGAACTGCCCTCATTTACTTTTGAGTGGTAGATTCTGATCTGGACGGAGTAGCCCTCTCATGTTTAGTATGGCCTGAATGGTAATAGAAAATCCTGCTCAGTGCTGAAGTTGGATTTAATATTACTATTTTAGAAATGTCATTTTTAGAAAGTGGGCATTTCTCTGCACTTCTGCCATCTGTGCCTTAGAGCCTATCTCCAATCCAGGTCTGGTCTGTGCTGGTTGACAGCTCGCCTTGTGCATTCCACCCAGACAGCCATAAACACAGGACACTCAGTCACATCTGTATTCATCTGCATACTGAATGGGTCTCCCTAGGCAGGAAGGGTGGAGGGTCTCCCTCTTACATTTCAAAGGCCACTGGCCTTCCGTCACACAAAGGACTTATAACCCCCACAGGGATCCTGGCATACAGGACTGGGCTGAAAGGGGAACTTGTGCACTTCAAAACCACTTTTTAAAGTTTCTGCCACTTCAAAAGCATTTTTGGATATATAATCTGGATCTCTGACACCACCAAATCAGACACTTCTGGATCTACACCTGCACTCTGCCAGAGGAACTGCCTGGCTGCCCAAAGGACTAATCTGGACTGCTTTGCTGAGAAGGACTGCTGCACTGCTTGTTGCACTGCTGCCTGCTGGCCTCTGACTTTGCTGGAAGGACTTTGCCTTCCCCAAAAGTGCTCTCCAAGGGCTTGAATTGAGCTTGCCTCCTGTTCTGAAGTCTCAGGGCCAACAAAGACTTCACCTAATAGCTTCTAGCTAGTTTTCCAACTTCACCGACTCCAGGACCGACTTCAGTGTCTCCAGCACAGACGCCGCTGTCTGACGCCACACTGCTCCGGGTCTGTGGTCCGATACCAAATATATAAATGTTCCTCTAACTATTTATATTTGTTTTGTTTATTTTTTTATGCCATGCACTCCAATGATAAGTTGAAAGTTGTATTGTGTCCTACTCAGTCAGGGAAGTAGAATTCATCCTGAAATTCAGGGGGTTCCCCAGAAGTTAATTAGCTAATGCATTTGAGTCTGACTAATCGCCCTCATCCTCCTAATGTGCTGTTTCAGGAACAATGCAATCTTGTGGTATGCAGTGTTGGTTCATTTTAATCATGCTCAACCTCTCCACTTTTTGAGACGGGTGACTGGTCCTTTTGACAGTGACAACTGCATCAGCTGAATTGAACACATGGTCACACTGGCTACCAGTCAGATACTTTATTGCCAGCTTGC
Organism: Pleurodeles waltl; assembly: GCF_031143425.1. NCBI lineage: Eukaryota > Metazoa > Chordata > Amphibia > Caudata > Salamandridae > Pleurodeles > Pleurodeles waltl. The sequence goes on along the minus strand of NC_090446.1, from coordinate 116,553,153 downwards.
TGAGCTCTGGCCATTGACACAAGTTCCCATACCAATAGACCAATGGGTTTTGATCCCCATAGACCTCTTTTGGGTCATAAAGATAGTCTTGGACCATTCTCTGAATCGTCATCGGTGCTGCCATTTGCTTGACCTCTATTGCCTTCACCTCTGCACTTCACTTAATCACTGCCACTTCAAACCAAGCCATTGTAAACATTGGGTCTGATTCTTCTGTTGCTGGTGTTGTTGTTGTTGCAGCCATTGTTGCTGCTGGTGTTGGTTGCTGTGAGACAGCAGCACTACCCTGAACGGAGGTTGAAGGCTGCACACTAGAACTTCTGCCCAGGTCTCTAACTTTCAGCCATTCCTCTTCCAGGTCCTTCACTTGCTCAACAATCCATGTATTTTATAGTGAAACAACGCATTATGAAAAGGGAATGAAAGTGGCCAGTATTTTGTGTACCGTGGATCAAGTATTGTGGCACAGATGAACTCTTTGGAGGACAGATTGTCTCTTTGCAGCCTTGGATTAATGGTTTACCGAAGGATTAAGCTCTCAACCAACTCATACACTTCTTCGTTCACACCGCCAATCCTTTCCAACACCTTTTTTAATGGGTCCTGTAGCAGATGCAACAACCGGCTAGCTTGGCTCAACATACTATCCTCCTTGCTGCTTCCCACATGTAAACCTCACGAGGAAGTAGCATTTGTGTCAGACATTTGACTATACCCCATTTGTCCATCTACATGGTCATGCTTTTTCCAGTTGCATCCCCTACTTTTTAAAGGACATTGCCAGTGATCGGTCTGTACTGCTCAAAGAGATGTTACAACATGCAGCAGGTTGAGTTACAACATATTGCCACCTCCCTTATGAGTGCTTTACTGGTACTCTGTTAGCACACTGAATGATCCCCAAATGCTTCCATACTTTTAAAGAATAAATAAAATGAGTGCAAATTCTTCTGCCAGTGGCCAGTATGTTTCTGACTACTTCTTTTTTTAGAAAGTCCTGCACAATCAGGTTGATGCAATGTACCACACACACAACCCTGAAATATCCGCCATCTGCCATAGCGTTGACTATATTATTGCCATTGTCTGGGGCAACAAATCCAGTTCTGAGACCTCTGGGACACAGCCATTCAGACACCTTGTTGTTAAAGTCTTGCAAGATGTTTATATCTGCATGGGGTGTCTACATGGTGAACAATGCTACTGTTTCATGCCGCCAAATGTCCTTAAATGTTTCTTCAGCACTTAGACCTGCAGATAGCTTGTCTAAACCCCACAAAATAGATCAAGTGCATAGTAATACACATTTAATCATTTGGTTGACAAATGGTCCACATGTCTGTCATCAGGTGGTAATGTGAACAGCAATCTGCTGCAAAGCTTGACCAATCAATGGCTGCACATCATGAGGGAGTGCTGGAATACCAACTCTAGCAAAATAGATCCCGCTGTATAGCTTCCATTTGGGCAGATGGCTGCCACAAATTTTTAAAATCCCACTCCTTCCACAAAAGAAAAAGGGAGGCATCCCAGCGCTGACATTTTAGCCAGCTTCCCATTGTACAAACGTGCCATTAGGTGGCTGCATTCATAGGGCACCTCTTGCCTAAATATACCCGTATTAGTGGCTTGGATTGTTTTATTTTGTGGTGCCACTGATGCAAGCAATGTCCAGTGGAAGCCAGGAGGTGGTAGACTCAATGTGCAACTTGAGGAAATCATCACTGTCTGTCTGTTTCTGAGTCTTGTGCCATTTGGAGGTTGCTGATACAGGTGCTGCAGGCATACTGGAGGGGACATGACTGGTTAATGTAAAGCTGTCATCGTCTTCTATGTCATCACCTGCTATCACCGTGACCGGAGCTGATTCCCCTCTCTTATCACCACCACCGGCAGCTACTTTGTCAAGGTGCTCCTATCACTGGATTGCATGATGTTTTTTTCATATGGGTCTTTGGCCTCCAATGCCATAGTGTGAACCAGGCTAACCTCCCCGAACACTAGTGTGGGAAATGAAGCATATTGCAAAGTTAAATTCCTGCTTGTTAATCATGAAGAAGCACCAAACTGGGGAGGATAACTTTTTTAATGTGCCACTGCCAATGCCTGAGGAACTTGAGGTAGATGGGTGTGTTGATTACCTTTCTGCAGTGCGTACTTTGACTGATGTAGTGGTGGATGGTGGTCCCAGCGGGGACATTACGAATATAGAAACTGGTGATGGTGGTGGTGGAACCAGTACCACGTCCCTCTAGGCAGGTGGAATGGGGGGGGATCTTGGTGTCCTCTGAGCCAGCTTCCATACTGAGGATACCTGGCTCATTCTCATCACTGTCCCTTTCAATAACGTAGAGGCTTTTCCTTTTCTCTCGTGGCAGGTCTCGGACTTGGCCGGGGTCCAGTCCATGTCCAGATCATCAGAAGGGGGGCTCGGAGAAGATGGTGTAATAATGTTTATTTTTCTTGCTGATGATTGGTACGCTAATGATTGATCAAGCACTACATTTTGCTCAGCTGAAAGCTCAACCTCCTGTTCTGCTCCTACTTCGGGAAGAACTGTTGCTGGCTGTGGCTCCAGGTGTACACTTTGCCCAGTTTTCTGCAACAGTTGGATACTTTGCGCCTGAGACAAATCCATTTCAGACTCACTGTTTGTTGCCATAATTTCAGTGGCTACCTCGCCTCGCTGAGAGACATGGCCTTGGGCTTAGGTTGGAGTGGTGCCATTGATGTGGGTGTGCTGCTCCCAGCTTTCTCCTTGAAGGATGGTGAGTCAGAAACAGCACATTTCCTGAAAAAGGTGGAGGGTGGTACACCAGTGGTGCCAATCTGCTTCTTCTTCTCCTCCTCATTGCCCACTTTCTTGGCAGCAACACCTTTCTTTGGCACATCATCAAGTTCTGTCAGTTGGCACGTAGCTGCACAAGCGCAAGAAGACCGAGGAGGACTGAGCTGGTGAGGTGTGGTGTTACTTTATGCCGGCCTTCTGTCTGGCAGTACTGTGGGTGTTGTCTCTTGTGCACCTAAAGCAAACAAACAAGAAAAACATTTAGTGAAATGTGGCATTTTTGCAGTTTGAATTATTCATGCATTCAATATAATTTAGTTAACGTTATCCCAAATAATTTATAGTGTATCCACTGACCAATCCAAACCATAACATAATATTTCAATCAGGATGACAACAGCATACAGATTTAAAAGTGGAATTATGTGCCTCTAAGGTGAGACACCTGTCGCAGGCGAGTGCAGAGGGGAAAAATGGAATAATCCTCAAAAAGGTGAATGATGGTGTGTACCTATGGGTAAGAGACCTAGGGCAGGCGGTGAGTGCAGGCCAGGGAAAGTGGAATAATCTTTCAAAAGGTGAATGCTGCTGTGCGCCAATGGCCTAATAGACCTATGGCAGACATTGGATGCATGCCAGGGAAAAATGGAGTAATCCTTAAAAAGGTGAATACGGGTGTGAGCCTATGGCCTTAGAGACCTGCCATACGTTTCTAAGGCGAGAGGTGCAGGCCTAGGAAAAATGGAATAATCCTTAAAAGGTGAATGCTGGTGTGTGCCTATGGCCTAAGAGACCTATGGCAGGCAGGGGATGCAGGGCAAAATGGAATTATAAAAATCCTTGGGGAGGCAAGAAGGTGCAGGAGAAAATGGAAAAAAGGCATAGGGTATTATATAAGCATTGTACATACACACTACTAGGATCCTCAAGCACATTAAACTGATATCAGGGAAAAAAGTAAAAACATTAACAAAGAACAAAAAGACATAGCTCTCTTCAATGTCCCCAGAAAATGACTTTGAAAATTGGAAAAAAGGATTTAAGACACTGGCCATATGTTCAAACACCAACAACCAAGAATACTTGGACAACAAAGAACACATCCTCCCAAGGCATCAAAATATGTTACCCCACAAAAAAGAAAAGAAAGTTTTGCAGAAAAGTTTAAATACAAAAAAATACACTTTGCTTGATTTAATCCAGTGCTATCCCTGGCATAAATCATTGACATTTTAAAAGAACATGTACCACATAAACAGTTGTTTCATATACCATTTACCAGTACTGGCTGGATGCCCTGTGGGCAGACTAGGCCACATGATAAAATAAATGAAGTAGTTCAAATTTAACAAACATTAATAAAATGTACTTAACTGTCCAAATTAAACACAAAAAATATTATGCACCACTTCAACCTTAGGGCACCCATCACAATCACAACCACATTAAAAAATAAATAAAAGTGCAAACATACACTGGTGCATGCCCTCTAAGTGATGTCACAAAACAAAGTCCTTAATAAAATTCAATGGTAAATAAGCAGAAGGAAATGCAGCCAAAGAGAGTGATCCCTTTACCTTGAAACTCAAATGAAAAGTGACCAGTAGGTGGACAAAGCAGTGGGAGGAGCCTTCTGGATAGGAAGAGGGAGATGGAGTCCCTTTGCACTTCCTTCCTGTTGAAGATAAAATAATAATAAAAATGTTTTTTGCACTAAAAAGCAACCTGAACCATCCATTTGAGTAGAAACTATTCGAGAAGCAGCCGCTTCTGTTTGCCAGCATCACAAAATGGTAACAGAAGGCTCCGTGGTGACCAGAAATCGTGCTAGCAATTGTAAAATCTTGCTTTACCTTTGTGAATACCGAAATGTAGTAAAGTTAGACTTTTGATCTAATTTCACCTTTGTGAATACCAAAAGTAGTAAAGTTAGAATTTTGGTCTAATTTTACCTTTGTGACTTAGGCTCACAGTGTTTCCCATACCAAGAAGAAATAACTAGGGTGGGCCTGAAACTCAATACCTACCTTGTAAAGGACTTTATTCATGCTGTTCCATTTCTGTTGTTCCATTTCTTCTTCTTATTCTAAATATTATATTCACTTGTTATAAAAGAGATTTCAAAAAGTCTCTCACAAATAAAAGTTGCGTGTGCTGTATCCTGTTTGAACAATTCACGGGGTTTGGGCTACAGAGGGAGAGACAATACCATGCATACATATACACATATACACATATAACACTTGGCTTTGGGGTTTTGGGCTTTGGGGCCCAGCTTTACTATTATTTGGTACAATACAGCAAGACAACTTGATGCGCAGTGTCAAATAGAAAGAGCAGGAATGCACTGTATTTAATAAAATACAGCTCATTGCTGCTCTCTCTCTGCGCTGACACACACAGTGCAGCTTAGCATCAACACAGGCACCCTAGCACCATTGTGCAAGAGTGTCTGTGCACAGCCAGGATTGTTTTTATCTCTCTCTGTATGTATATATAGAGAGAGATATAGATAGCTCTATATATATATAATTTTGAGGTTTGCTAACAACTATGGAACAGTTTGAGGAATCTTCATGAAACTTTCCCAAAAAACAAGTTCATCCACCTCAGCTCCTTCTTGGATACTTTTGAGGTGAAGCATGAAGCGGAGAATGAGATAACACAGGAGTCCTGAAACCAAATTTCCACATGCAGTTTCAATAGGGATGTTTGGAATGCTCTACATCCAAAATGGCGGTACATAATTACACCAAATGTGGCAGAAAGTTAGATCTTGGTACAGAACTGTGATCTGATATAAATCTGTTTAGTAGTTTTTAAGAAATTATGTTTAAAAAATATTTGTATGTCTCAACGCTTGGGTTTGCAAGAGTCTTGTGAGAGTCCAGCAACCGCTCTAGGTAAGAAAATGAGCTATCTGAGTGGTCAAGTGAGTATTTTTCCCAACAGCTGTCCTGCGGCTCCCTGAAGCAATAGGCACCAAGGTGTCCCATGGGAGCTTGAACTCTGATTGGCTGACTGTTGGAGAAACAGAAATTAAATGGGCACCATTACTGAATAGGGGAAAAATCCTGGTGTTGTGAAAGTGATCAGACAAAGTTATAAAAGTGGGCAAGGTATAGGCAGCCTGACCTCCTAGGAGCTGAGGGTGGTCTACGAGAAAATAGTAGTTTAAAGATGTAAACTGCTAACTTTTCTTTTAAAAAAGCATGTGATCCTGCAATTATTTGCAGGATTGTGAAAAAAAAGGAAAGGCCAGTCCTACCCCACACCCTACTATGCACACCCATGACACAGGCAGGAGGTACCAGTGGAGAAGACAGTCCATCCCCAGACCCTACTATATACACCTGTTGCCCTGGGGAGACTTCTCAGCTTAGAGGTCAGTCCCTTCATTCACTCTTCTGCATGCAACCGTCACCCTGGGTAGAGGTGTCAGCAGAGAGGCCAGTTTATCCACACATCCTACTATACACACCTGTTGCCCTGAGGAGTAGTCTCTGCAAGAGGGCAGCCCTTCCACTCACCTTGTTATGCACACCTGTTGCCTTACGCCCAAGCACCTTGGGCAGCCAACTCCCTGAAGTGGGGTTGGCATAACATATAGCAATAAAATATTATGCTGAAGGCATGGAACATTGAGGTTGGCTGCCCCAATGGGGGTTGGATGAAGAGCCTGACCGCAGGGGGGTTGGCTTTATACATGATAATAAAATATCACTTTGCATTTTAAAAAACTTAGAAATTGACTGAAAAAAGTGAAGGTTAAAGGGATGGTATAGTTAGTCATGGTAATAATATCATACTTTGCATTAACTGAAAAACTTAGAAACTCACTGAAAAAAGTCAAAGGGATGTTATAGTTAGGTGAGAATGTCTGTTAAATCATATTGTGCTAAATGAACAAAACCACTGAAATTCACCAGATCTAGATTTGTTAAGTAACTGTAACTCATGCCTAAAGTAACTATAGCTCATTCCCTCACCTTGCACTGTTAATTATCTCCAACATTACATCTGTCATTGCATGCTCTGACACCACTGATAACATCACTGCAACATCTGAAATTACATCTTGATGACAACACTCAACATGGTGGGGCGTGAGTTATAGTTACTTTAGGTAGAAGTTATAGTTACTTGACTTAACTATAACTGGTGAATTTCAGTGGTTTTGTTTGTTTAAAACAGAATGTTTCAACTGTCAATTAGCCATTTGTCTGCTTGCCGTGGCTGTCACTTGCTAATCCTGTGTTTAAAAACTTTGCTGTAAAAATGGAAGAAGGCTCTGCTAGCCAAACAAACATTGGAGGTGAGCAGATTCAGAGTCTCACTGTTGTTGTGTGCTCCATACAGAGGAGCTGCTCCGCACGGGGAAATACACAGACTTTTGCGCTTTAGTAAGCAAAATGCAGTGATATAAAACCCATGTTCCACAGACAATGGGAAATATATCAAGGGTTTCAAATGTTGCATTATCATGATGACAGCCCAAAACCACAGTCCAGAGCTTTACCGTAGGATAATGCACCAATAGTATCTATATTAGGCATTACAAAAGTCAAGTCATGCAGCTCATTTCTCAGGTAGGAACAACTTTTTTGTGAAATCTGAAAATGATATAACAAAGTATGTGGTGAATGCCACAAATTTACAGAGTGCATTGTTTTATCAACAATGAATTCACAAACAATAAACCCAAAAATGTTACTTCAAGTCAGTGCTCATAATCAGCCCTCGCATGTGGTGCGGGCCTTTGACATGGAAAGAGGGTGTTTAACAACCGTTATAGACCTTGGCAGCGGGCTATAAGGCTACATTAGTCAAATGAAAGGTACTTAGGTACTAAGTTTACTATCTACTGAAGGCTTAGTTGGACCAATGCTGGGCAGAACAGAAACAGAGATGGATCTACCAGGGGGTCCCTCAAAGGCTGAGGCCGTGCACCAGAGCCCACTTTGCACACACCTTAAAATGTCTCTGCACACTCAGTCTAGTGTCCTTGTGAGGTCAATAAACCAAGTTTGTTTCGGAGGAACAATAACACGCTATTTACAGCTCTTCTGTGCAACAAGCATGTAGGAGTAAGTTCTTGATAAATATTGCTTTATTATAGAAGTGGAGAGTGAAAGGAAGGTAGTGAGGGATCAATAGAGGACAGGCAGTAGGGGTTATGTTGTCGGTACCAGTGCTGGACTGGCCATTTATGCCTGTGGGCATTTCCCCAAGAGCTGGGGGAACTGAAGACCGGTTTATGGAGGTTGATAGCCTTCACCATTTCCTCTCCCTCCAGATTCCTTGGGTTTGTAGCAGCAGGCACTGAGGTGCAAAAGTGGAGAGAGAGAGAACTATATAGCATGTCAAAGGCAGAGAGGGGCAGATGGAGAGAGAGAGAATGAAAGTGAATGGCTGGAATGAAAAGAGAGATGAAAGGAATGGAGTTGGTTTGGACATTTTTGCTAGAACTGCTGTCGGATTCTACTCTGACCTGGGTCAGTATGCGGATCACGTTTCCTCTCTCTCCACCCAGATGTGGAGCAGCATAATTTTGGCTTGACCCATGCTTGTTACAGAAACTATATAAATGTGTAACCGACATCATATACTCTGCATACCCGAACAATATTAATATAAAGTGAAGCACCAAAATGTGGTATTGAAAGAATGTTCACTGTAGAAATTAGAGTTTCATAAAGGCATGTGTTCTGACATTTAACTTTAACATGAATATCTGTAGATCGCATTAACATTTATATTTGTATCTTGATGTATTGCATTTATTGGAAAGCACGTTGCATATGTAATCATGAGTCCATTTATTCATGTTTTGCATTTATTCTGACATTCTGATTGCATTTGTAATTTGCTTTTCAGAAGTGCACATTGACAATGAATTACTAACGTTGACAGAAAATAGGCATTCATTTTAATATGAGATGTATATTTCCGTGCTCTGCGTGTTTCTTCTTTTGCAGGTGAGCATTCATGATTTCTTGGAGAAAGAAGTATTGTGTATTAGAGCTACAGAGGCCTGAGAAGGGAACTCTTGGCAATAACAGGATGATTTAATGAGCAGAAGAAGCCTCCTATTCATTGCATACCTGGGGTGAAGGTGTTCAAGGTTAACTTGCCATTTGAGCTCTGTGGGATGGGAAAATCAATGCATTTTGCTGATGCGCCTGATGGGGAAGAGAAATAATTGGAGTGGTTAGATGGTGTGGTTGGAGACATGGATGCTCCTTGAACTTTCCAATTTAAGTTAGTGTTCACATGGTTAGAATTACAGCAGATTCTCTGGACTTTGAGATGTACAGACCTCTCAATTTTTCCAGTGCCCTTTGAATGCGTTGCTTCATGTTAACTCTGATTTCCTTTACAAGACTTCTACTGGAGCCCTCTTGATGATGACACCTACTTTGTTTTATCCCTAAAACCTTTGAAACCTTATTTCTATTTAGCTTAGAATCTAAGTAGATATCCTTAATATTGTTTATGTTTAGGAGGAGCAATCCGAATTCCTTCAGGGAATGTAAATTCTTGTTTTTTAGTTTATGTTTTGCTGTGACTGTAATCTTTGTATATTTTATGCTATTGAGATTGAATTGATTCCAGGTTTGAGCTTGCCTGTTCTGATTTTGCACCTTTACAGAGTGGTGGCCGCCGCAAATCTCAAGGGGAGGGGCGGGGCGGCTGAGAGGGAATAAAAAATATTTAAAAAAATAACTTACCTATTTCTGTCGCCACTGCCGCCACATGCCGCTTCGATCCTCTTCTGGTGTCCCAGCATTCACTGCTGGGACACCATCACAGGCTCCCCAGCAATCCTGGCCCTGCTTTCATGCGAAACCTTGCATTAAAGTAGCACCAGGATTAGTCTGAGTGGCAGTGACTGCAGCTCAGACACAGCCCTGGGGTCTGTGCAGTTTCTCTAGCCCGGCTGTCTATACAACCGGGCTGGAGAAACCTAAGTGCACACATGTGTTTGGCCGGCCTCAGATGCCCAGCCAAACACACCTGCACACTTAGGGGCATATTTAAGAAGGGGCATGCAATGGGTGTAGCTCTGGGTGTGCGACAGCAACACCCTTTGCATTTTGACACTGCACCAAATTTACAAGTTTTTGTTAACCTGTGGCAGCACCAAAATCTAACACCACCTCCGGGGTGGCGTGAGAGTGGCACAACGAGAAAAATGCTTTCATTTCTCCTTGTTTTTTGCTCTTTCAGTGTGTGCTAAATTTTTCAACACACATAGAAAGAGTAAATCACAATTTAAGATTGTTTTTGTGCATGAAAGTGTTCCTTCCCACACAAAGACAATCTCCTCCTCAACGCAGCCATCCTTGCACTACGGTGCAAGGGTGGCTGCATTGGTGCACAACATCAGATTTAGTGCCGGCGCAGGGGGAAACACAGTGGTGCGCCATATTCAATTAAATACGGCGTATCTCTGTGTTGTGAATATGACAGTGCACAACGATGCCAAATTTGGTGCAGTGCCGTGCACCATCATTTTTCATTAAATCTGGCCCTTAGTGAACTCTCCCCTCATACCCCCTCACACAGCCCACCACCGCCCCTCCCTGTACTGCTGTCCAAGAAACAAAAAACTAAAACGATAAAAAAACTATCTTTTTATTTTTTTGTTTCAGGCACAGCCAGTGGGGCGACGCTCCTTCGCCAAGGCTCATGCCTTTACAATCTGATACTGATATAAACCTATATTGAATTGGTTCCTAATTTGTAATAAATCTACTAAACTTTCCATAGTGATTCCTGGTCCCTATTGTGTGGCGCAATAGGCTTCACTGGTTGATCTGATGTTAAGTCCCCTGCCTCCCAGACTATTACAAGGTCTATCAGACGAAGACTGATATCCGCTTCCAGGCGCTCCTGCAGGAGCCTGCATGCGCCTGCATGCAATCTCCAAAGGCCTTCTCGCCTCTACTGTTCACGAGGGGACGCAAACGAGAGAAGTTTTAATAACATATTTCTCTCCCTCTCCTGGGCGCATGTGAGACGACGGAGATCAGATTAGCTCCCACCTCTAACCTGGGGACAGGGTTTGTCTAATTCCTTTTCTCGTTCTTTTTATTACGATGTTCCAATCATTTTCAATGCCATCTGACACTCGCTTATTTCCCAATCTCTGGAGAGCGCAAGTTTCGTTCCATTCGAGATATCTGCTTTCTAATCGTGGTGACATTTACTTTTAATTAAAACATTATGAGTCCCCGCTTTACTGTCTCGGCTGATCTAGAAAATGGAATTAATGAAAAATACTCCATTGTTCTCATGACATTGTGGACAGGGCACAAAGTGAGGGAGGCAAGAGGTGGGGTGAACCGGAGATGGGGGTGGCGGAGGGTCGGGTGTGAGTGGGGGGGTCGAGCAGCTAAGGAGTCACACGAGAGATAATACCCGGATTACCATTAGTGGCTGATTTCTAAAACTTCAATAAGCCCAGGACATCGATTTATGCATCTTGTCATAAAAAAATAAGTCAGTTGTTTAGCCAAGCAGTAATGTTTGTTGCCCAGGTAAAGTTTAGTTTAGTTTATTACTTTCTCAAGAGTAACAATGTCAGAAAACAAAATGTATAGTCCCCGAACAGGTTAAACAAACAGGCAACATATAAACATTTCAAATTAGGTATTAAGTCCCAGCAGGTGTGCACACCTAAATATTCAGCACACAGTATTGGTGGGAAAGAATATCGAGGACAACATTTTGAAAAGAAATAGCGACAGCTAAGTAAATCTAGATTTTCTATATCTAACTCCACATATATGTGTAAATAGGCGCGGCTCCTCCGTATGGGCGGATGAACGGCGCCCCCCCTTGCCAGCGGCAACCACTGCAAATCCTTTTACATGTAAACTCTGTTTAGTATCCTTTCGATGTAAAAGAGGCTGGGCACTGGGGGTGTCGAGTTGAGGGGAGTGCACTGTGTACTCCCATTCGGAGCGCACGTGTGTTTGGCCGGCCGTCTCGGGCTAGCCAAACACACATGTGCACAGGACTCTCTCCAGCCCAGCAACACGGTTGGTGGACTGGAGAGAGCCTGCACAGGCTCCCAATCTGAATAGGAGCACCCTGGCTGAGCGTTCCCAGCCTATCCTGATGCTGCTCTGAGCAGCAACAGGGTTGGTGCAGGGCAGGCTAAAAGCCTGTGCCTGCGGCAGCAAAAGTATTGAGGAGCGCGGTGCAGGAGCAAAGAAGGTAATTTAAAATAAAAATAAAAATTTAATTATTTTTTTCCTGTGCCCTCCACGCCCCACACGTACCCCCGCCCCGCCCCGCCCAGCCCCAGCCACGCGAGTCACTCCTGTGTGTACCTACATGGTACATACATCGTCAAGGTGTGTAGATGTCGAGTTAAGAATAGTAAAATTGTAATTCCCTATGTAGGTTTACCTTCGAGATTTTGCCCCTGGCTTAAGACTGTCTAGTGCCACTTTAGCGCTGCCTTGGCGTCATTGTTTTGATGCTAAGGTGGTTTTTACCCCTTGCCATATTTACAAAGTGGCGCAATGCATGCATTGCATCACTTTGTAAACCCTTTGCGCTACATTATGCCTGCGCCGGACGTAATGTATGCAAAGGGGGCATGCCATTGTTTTCAATGGGCCCCTGTGTACTGTTCAGGGTTTGAAATTTTGGTGCTAACCCTGAACAGTTCATCAATAGCGCCAGAAAACCTGACGCTATTGCCCCCTACCCTGTGCCATGGTGCACCGTATTTTAAATATGGTGGTGGTAGGGAGCACAAGGGGCCATAAAAAAAGTGGCGCTACATGCAATGTAGTGCCACTTTTCTTAAATCTGGCCCTTTGTCCCTTAATATTATTCTATTGTTGGTGTTGTAATTCAGTAGTACAACTGTCCCAGCCCTAGTCCTAGAACACCTTATATAAGCTATGTGTATGCATGTGACGTTTACTGGCACTGAAAGCACACCTAGGCACAGTTTACAAGTGGCCCACATGGGTATACGGTTTCCATTACACCCAGAAGAATCCAATACCCAATGATTCTGTAATTATTTGCCACAATAAATACTACCATCTGTCAAGGAAAGAGTTTAACAATTGAGCCTTTGAGTCCTTCTCAGATGTTCTGAGGAAAAGGTAACTTTGTCTCATAGCCAAGTTGCAGAATCATAGGTGGATGTGGCGGTGTAAGTGTATCTTGCCAAAGGCAACAGACCTGGCTGGAGAAATCCCAAAGAGCATAAAAACCTTCATACAGTGTATGGTAGCTAGCAACTGGAGCAGGAAGTACCTGAACACAAGGTAGAGCTGAGCAGGAAAAATCTGGTCAGTGCTAAGACCAAAAAACAGGAAAAAATTCATGTAAAAATAGGAAAACGCAAAGGGAGCAAACAGTGAAAGTTTAAAAACAAATTCAGGCAGTTGGGAGATCACCCCACAATGAAAACGTAACATGAAGCCAGTACTTAATTTGAGCTAGTGGTTTTCGGTGCTCGACACCGCACTTACTTGTGGACACCAGCACTTATGTCAGTCTGCCACATAGTGGCGCTGTCCATCTTATTTAGAGACGAGCACAGCAGCAGTTATTTATGAATTCAATAAGAATTAAAAATGACTCATACCTGCCTTCAAAACCATTCTTAGAGCTTTGGGGGGGAGGGGTGGAATAGTCTGAATTGTCCCACTTGTGGGGGTGTGGTGGTAGTTGTGTTGGTAGTGTCATTGGCAGTGCTGGGAGAGGGGATGGGCAGTACAAATTGCAGAGGCCTCCAGAAAAGGGCACTGCCACCTATTGTTTATTTTTTTTCAATGTAAGCACTGCCTTAAGCAGTGCCATGCACTTCTCTTTGAGGACAGAGGCCTTTTATACCCAAAGCCACCAGCTGACAAGAATTCCAGGAAAGAGAACACATATTGACTTGGGAAACTCCTGAATTGGGAAAATGTGGGCACCTCTGTGGTTTGTCCGCACCGACGAGGACCCTGTTCCATGAGACACGCTCGGTGACTGTTGCCCTGTGGGCTTCAGCATGAAATTAGTACTGATGACTCGAGGGCCCTCACATTCAGCTATCACTGACCGAACACACCACCAAATACGCAAAGTGGTGCAACACTCGAGGTCCCCTCACTGCCTGTGCCAATGCAAGCATGGCAAAAGGTAAGAGGGCGTTTGGTAAGGGTGTGACTGCCTAGGAAGGGTAACAGGAATTTCAGAAAACTAAACAGTAACTATACCACTCATCCTCGCCCAGTCAGTCGTCTCCAGCACTATGAGCAATAGCCTTGGAGCCACTCTAGATGGTGTCAAGATGAAAAGGGCACTTGCTGTGACCATCAGATCTGTGGTCAGAGCACTGCAATATTAGCACTCAGAGTGAGAATGTTGAGAGCTGGCCAGCCAATCCAAATGTTTCTTTTACTGGCTATATCTAATGTAACATCCCTACTAAGAGCACATCCTGTGGATTGGCAGCTCCCAGCATCACTCTGGTGTGCTGCGGGAGCTCTGTCTGACTTTGAATCTACAAGGGGAGAAACACCTCAAGTGTTGCTCCGGCTCTCCTTCATCCACGTAGCCTCCCAGCTATTCCTTGCCAAACCCACCCATTCCTCCACTAAAGGGGAAAGTAAACTCTAAGAGTGTGAGAGGGAGAAAAAAACTAACTTAAGAGTTAGTTTTTTTTTTTTTTCAGCTGTACATTAGAGCTTACATTACCCCTTTGTTAAGCAAGGAAAGAAGTGGGTTTCATTAGGAGCCTTTATCCCCTGGTGACACTGATGAGGTGAATTTACCCTTTGAGGGAGACGGGGTTTTACCCTTTGAGAGAAGGGGTGTTACTAGTCTTAGTGCCCTTATCTGTAGGGCAATAAAAAGTTTTATGGATTTTTGCTCAAGTCTTGGACCCATAATTGTGGGGAGAGTAATTAACAGCAGTTATTACCTACAAGTCTGTGCAATGATGCTTAGTTAATTCTGTTTGAGGCACTAGGACATTGTTTATTAGAACTCTTAAGCCAAATCTATTAGAGACACCGCAACTTTGGCAGAATGGTGTCAACTGTTTGTTTTGTGCATGCTGTCTTGACAACTTGACCCACTGTAACTGAGAAAGATTGCCCATCACTGAATTAAGTGTGCAAGGTACATGTAACGCACTCATGTCTATGTTTGTCCAAAGCTGGAAGGCTACCAAGTTCCTATATGAACCCAGTACCCCTGGGCCAAGTCCTATTGTTTATGAGTGGCACTACCCCTTGGTTCTCTGATGATGACATTATCTTTTTGTTGCTCCTCTGGTCCGTTCAACGTTGGATGGTCATCACTATGGGGAATAGCTCCAAGAAGGCAATATTATTTATTTAGCCCCCCACCTCCAGTTTGCTCCCCGTTCCCTAGCACACCATGCACCACCTAACATGGACCCAAAGATTCTGCTGTCCACAGTATCTGGGTACAATTCCAAATACCTCGATGAGACCACCATTTTCTGACATGCAAGAGTACCATTAAAGTCAGAAAAGAACTGCTCCCAGTTCATAAGGTCCCTCCTGCCCCCTGAGTTCAAGCAGATGTGATGATGCTTTGCTCTTTCCCCCATGTTCATACAGGTCAATCTTCTAGCAAATGTCTTGACTGGAGGGGCTTCACTCTCTGTGAAATTGAACTTGACCAGATACATCTGAATGTCATATAGTGCTGCTTCGGTCTTCCAAGCCAATTTGATACTGTCTCGTTCGGGGGCTCTATTTTTTCCTTTAGTAGCCTGCAAATTCCCTTAAATAACTCAATTGTTTTCTCTAAAAACGTATTTGCAGTGGCAAGGTAAACATTTTGTCTTTTGCCTAGTTCCTCACCCATCTGTGCGAATGGCTTCCGTAGGGAGCCACATTGGTATGAATCAGGTTACGCCATGAAGAAGAAATGATCTAGGTAATGCAGCTTCCTGCCCCTCAGATGTGCCTGGGGCAATGTCTACTTCAAGAGTGTACCAAGCGTCTCGAAATAAGAGCATGATAGGAACACTTCATGAGCACACACTTGTCTTTCAAACTGAAAACCCAGCAATTTAAAACTGTCTGATACCCTGGCAGGGGCCGAAAAGTGGAATTAATCTACTTTTGCCATTGAGGTGTCTTTACCTGATGACCTGACCAAATCACTGGATTCGTCGATGCTGTCTTACTCTACTGAACATTGCTCTGGTTCTTTCCTGCAGTTTAGAGACTTACGTGATGTTTAACCTAAACTGACCCGCTTCTTTTCCAAGGGCGTTTCGAAGAAATGTAGGGCCAGATGTATCAAGCTCCCGGTTTGCATTTCTTAAATAGCGAATTTTCAGAAATCGCTATCTGACAAATGCAAAATGGGATGTATGAAAACTGTGATTTGGTAATAGCGATTTCTGAAAAATCGCAATTGCTATTATTGAATCGCAATTAGGGAATGGGACTCCATTTATCCCTATGGGGCTGTAGGCCCATAGGTGCTAATGGTTTTGCTTTTCCAAATTTGCGAATTCCTGTTAGGAATTCGCAAATTAGGTAATGCAAATCCTACGGTGCTGGGGGCCTAAGGCCCCCTTTGATGCACCCCAAAAAAATATTTGTGGACATGTTAAGCGCACACATGCCCTATGGGCATGTGTGAGCCACATGTCATTTTAAAAAATGCATTTTTAATGCATTGTTAAAAATTGCACATGCTTACCACCAACCTTCAATTCGTGGTAATTGCATTTCCTAAATGCCAAATTCACATTTAGGAAATGCATGATACATGTGCACTGGTAATCGCAAATAGGTATTGCCTTTTTGTGATTACCTATTTAGGGAATTGCAGTTTGCAATTCCCTAAATGGAGTCGCAATTTCAGGGAATCGCTATTTTAGAGATTCCTTGAAATTGCACTGTGAATGCCTTTCATACATTCTGAAAGGCATTTTTGCATTTGCAAACGGTGGAATTTTGCGATTCGCACTGTTTGCGAATGCAAAAAGCTTTGATACATCTGGCCCATAGTGCTCAGGATAAAATGGTGACATGCTTTCCTGTGCCCTATATTTAAAAAAAAAAAAAAAAAAATTTCACTTTTGTGTTTCAAGGAGTTGACCTACCTGCACTTCTGCCGGACCCATGGCATCTCCAAGGGCCCTACTTGCCTCTTGCTGTTACCACACTGAGTCCCTGTGACCACCCGTTGGATTTCTAGCAAACTAAGCTCCAGTAGACTTCATTGTGGAGTGTACCCTCTTCCACACACTCAGTCGATTTCTTGCTATACTCTTCTTTTCTTTCTTCTCACTTTCGCTTATTATTATCTCGTTTTCTGGTTCATTCTATCCATATTTCCTCATTCAGATTCCCTTCACTTTCCCTGCTTTATTTCATCCTCTCATGGTTTCCTTTTATTACTTTCTGTTTATTTTATCTTCCATCTATTCTTTGATAATTCTTGAATCCTCTTAGCCTTTCCCCAATTTGCTCTCTTACTCCATGTTTATTTTTGTTCTCGTATTCACTCGCTCTTTCCCCATCTTTCGTGCCAATCTTTCTCTCGATTTACCTCGTCTTCTGCTTCCCACTCCCTTGCCTCCCATTGGCTTATTCTGCAGATCTACATTATCCTTTTTTATCTCTCCTCACCCACTGCCCTTTTATATCTCATTCAGCCACATCCTCTCTCTGCTTTCCTTTTTTAATTTCAGAGTGATACAATTTCTTTAGACATCTCCACTCCTTTTCATCTGAACTCTCCTGGAGTTCTCTGGCTTAAGACCTCTTTCCAAGAATGTCTCTCACTCTGTAACTTTAACCTTCTGTCTCTCTGCACCGCTTTTCCCTCTCTTGCAGTTTTTCGCCCTGATCTGTAGCTGCGGAATGCTTGGCCAAAACAGTAATGTGGTTAATTAAAGCTGCAGGTCCTCGACTGAACTGACGCGGATAATGATCCTTTATTTATTGAATCGTCGTTTCCAACAAACAAGAGCCCCGAAGGTTATTTTCATAATTCATAAAACAACGTATTATTTTCGTTCTTCCACAACCCCCTCTCATTCCCTCACTGTCGCTACATTCCCATGGGGGTAACACATTGGTATTATTATTATTATGTATATTTTATAGAGTGCATGGCGACCTAAAAAGGTTTCCCAGCACTAGCTAAATTGCGGATTGAGTCACTCCAGAATACCCATTACAAGGGGCACTTATTTAAAGACCCAAAGATTGATTGATCAATCAAAGCCCAGTTTTACAAGAATCTGCCGCCTCAGTACTAATGTGCCAGGTTTCTTGAGCCACCACCACCTAACGACACCATGGGTACAATTCGGCGCACCATGGTGCATGTTCGGCCAATAGCGTATTGTGGTGCTTTAATGCACTAGCGTCAAAAAATGTGACGCTAGTGGAGCAAAGTGCAAGGAGGCCCATTGTTTTCAATGGGTGCGTCCTTTTAACACCTGCTTTGAACAGGCGTTAAAAATTACGCCAAAACGGCTCAATTAAATCTTGCAGATTTCATTCTGTAATTTTTGCCGGCCTCCTAACACCGGAACGCATACAATATGCTTGGCACACCATAATGTGTTGCAAGGGGTCACAAAGTGGCACAATGCATGCATTGCACTACTCTGTAAATATGGCTTGGAGATTTTTCCCTCATTGAGCCACATTAATGTAAAAAAAATGATGCTAATGTGGCACAAGGAGATGTTAGGGCCTTTAAAATCTGGCCAAAAGATTTTAGGTTTCCAAAATGCAAGAAGTGAATCACATTCTCTCAATGTTGCAGGCAAGTCATTCAAGAGTTTTGGTCCAAGATACGAGCATGCACAGCCTCCTTGGCAGGATTTCCTGATTCTACGTATTACAGCCAACTTCAGATGGCTGGACCGTAGCAGGCGTTTTGGGTAACATCAAGACATCAAGGATCTCAGATAGATGGGTCCGGTGTTATGTGGGCATTTGTGCATATAGCATAGTGCCCTAAATTGCACTCACCGCTCAATGGGTAGCCAGTGGAGAGTCTTTAACAGACTGGCTGTAGAAACAAACTTGGGGGGTTGTGGGGGGGGGTGAAGCAAAAGACGTGTGTAGGAAGATGGCCTACTTTGTGGTGGGTACCTATGGTACTTACACCTTATACTAGATCCAGGGTTCCCCTATCAGTGAAACGTAGGCATGTCTACAAGCCAGGTTCTCTAGAGGTAGCTGTGGATAAGCAGCCAAGGCTTAGCTAAGAGACATGCAAAGCTCAGGGAATACAACTGTAGTCACACAGCACTCACACACATGAAAGAAAACACCCAGTGTTACGAAATTAAGGGGTCTTTATTACAGTAACACAATGCCAAAACACTAGATAGGCAACCCTCCAATAGGAGGTAAGTAAACATACTATATATGTACACTAGTTATCAAAAGTAGGCATAAAAAGGGATAGAAAACAGTGCAGAAGCAAATATGCAATAGTGATCCTATGGGGAGCCCAACTCATATACTAAAAAAATGGGATGCGAACACAGAACCCCCAACTAGATAAGTGGAATGTGTAGAGAGGAGCTGTGGGGACTAGGAAACCCCAAAGGTAAGTACCACAATACACACCAGCGACCAGGAAGAAAGGAGTAAGTTACTGCTTTTTCCCAAACCACCCAGAAGGACGAAAAAGAGGAAAATGAAATATTCAGACAAGACTGAAAGAAACTAGCAGTGGATACCTGAAGAGGAAGACCTGTGTAAGAAGGGGGCCAAGTCCGGAAGTGACAGAAGAGTCTAGGGGGAGCAAGAGCTACTACCCACCCAGCTGTGGATACAGGAGTTGGTCAACGGTAAGATGAAGATGGTCAGGAATGCAGCCACGGAACAGGTGAAGAGTTCCTGGAGGATGCAGTCGATGTCCCACGCTAGATGGATGATTGCCGTTTGTCAGTGGCCTGGGAAACCCACCAACAAGCCTTGGCAAAGGTAAAAGGTGCTGTGAGGCAAAAGTGGAGCTGCCGGGGACCAGCAAGGTCCAGGAGGACTCAACCCACAGGGGGAGTCCACTGGGGGCCCCTCAGCAACCAGAGAGTCCACAGAAGAAGAGGCAGCCCCCACAGGAGACCCACTGGGTGAGGAACCAGGAGTCGCAGAAGAGCCCATGCAGCACAACTGGAGAAGGGTCCCACGCTGCAGGACAAGCATGCAGATGGCTGTGCATTGCAGGAAGGAGTGCTGGGGGTACATGTTGCCTGAAGATACCTTGGAGGAGATGCAAACAAGCCTTTGCAGCTGCAAGAGATTCGATGCACAGGGGTACTGTCCTGCATGTTAAGGCAAGGGCTTACCTCCACCGAAGTTGGGCAGCTGGCAGAGAGGACCAAGAGGACTACTCTGGACCACCATTTGTGATGCAGGATCCAGCAGCTCAGGATGAGAGGAGATCCACGTAGCCGGTCATTGTTGCAGTTGGTGCCTGCGGATGCAGGGCAGTGACTCCTTTCCAAGGGAGATTCCTTCTTCCTTCTTGTGCAGGCTGAAGACTTGTCACCCTCAGAGGATGCACAGCCTGGGAAGTGTTGCAGAAGCTGGAAGGAGCTATTGAAACAATGTTGCAAGCAGAGTCTTTGTAGGGGATGCAATTTGTAGGTTCCTGGAGAGTCCAGTTATGGTTCCAGTGGCAAGAAGTTGAAGTAAGGTTGCAGAGGTGTGCTGCTAAAATCTTGCAAGCCAAATCTGAGGACCCACCCAAGAGAGGACCCCAAATAGCACTGGAAGTGGGATTTGTCACCTAGGCAGGTGAACCCCTATCAGGAGGGGGCTCTGACATCACCTGCCTGAACTGGCCACTCAGATGCTCCCAGAGGTCCCTGCCAACCTTGGATTCAAGATGTCAGAATCCAGGGACCCTCTGGAGGTGCTCTGGGCACCACCCCTGGGGTGGTGATGGACAGTGGAGTGCTCACTCCCCTTTCCATTGCATAGTTTTGTGCCGGAGTAGTGGGTGGAGGTCCCTGAACTGGTGTAGACTAATTTATGCATGGGGGCACCAAATGTGCCCTTCAAAGCATATCAGTGGCTTACGGAGACTACCCCTTCCAAGCCATGAAACACCTATTTCCAAAGGGAGAGGGTGTTGCCCTCTTCTCCCAAAGAAAATCCTTTGTTCTGCCTTCCTGGGCTTGAGCTGATCAAGCAGCAGGAGGGCAGAAACCTGTCTGAGGGATGGCAGCAGTTTGGGCTACCTGGAAACCCCAAGAAGGCTGGTAGGAGCAATGCTGGGGGTCCTCTAAGGAGTGCATCATACTTCCAATGCTGGCAACAATATTGGGGTATGATTCTGACATGTTTGATACCAAATATGCCTAGGTTCGGAGTTACCATTGTGCAGCTGGGCATAGGTAGTGACCTATGTCCAATACATACATAGAAATGGCATCCCTGCACTCACGTAGTCCATGAAAATAGAACTGGAGTTTGTGGGGCACCTCTGCTAGTGCAGGGGTGCCCTCACACACAGGTACTTGATCTCTGGGCTAGGAGGGCCTGCCATAGGGGTGACTTATATTGACCTGGTGCAGTGACCTGTAGGGAAAAATGGTGCATGCATCCTTTCATGCAGGCTGCAATGGCAGGGCTGCAGAGCATTTTGAATGGGCTCCCCATGGGTAGCATAATACATGCTGCAGCCCAAAGGGATCCCCTGGTACCCAAATGCCCTGTGTACCTGGGTACCATATACTAGGGACTTACATGGGGGCACCAGTATGCCAAATGTGGGGTGAAAATGGTACAAGTTACCAAGTTAGAAGGGAGAGAGCATAATCACTGGGGTCCTGGCTAGCAGGATCACAGTGCACACGGTCAAACATTGGTAACCATGATAAAAAGAGACTACTTTACTACAACGTGCAGCAGCATTTTGCACAATCTGGAGGCATGTTAATATATGAAGTGTCTATAGCACCTTGCTGCTCCGGTGGGTCCTGGGGGGCTGGGTGTCTCTGTAACATTGTGCAAGCCTTGTTCGAATCGATGAAAGACGGAGGCTCTGTGACTGGATGCCTTCTCTAGCATAGTGATGATTGGAGCATCTGTGCGAGTTGGCTTGTACATCTTTTGTAGCAGCTGCATGTGGTTGCCTTGGCCGCATCTGGTCTACTCATGAATTCCCTATGTTAGTAGCAATGGTGTAACAAAGGCCCCTGCAGCCCCCGCAGTGCAGTGGGGCCCCCGAACTCCAGGAGGCCCCTTCAGATTAGTACACTGTGCATGGGCGGCAGGCACCTGACTGGGTCTAGGGGGAATCAAACATGCACAAGGCATGATATTAAGGGCATATTTATAAGGCCCTAGCACCACCATGTGCTGCCGTAGGATCATTTTATTTTTGCTAAGGCGGCGCTAAGGTGGATTTCCCCTGCGCCACATTTACAAAGTTGCGCAATGCTTGCATTGCGCCACTTTGCAACCCCTTGCGCCACATTATGCCTACGTCAAGTATAATATATGCAAGGGGGCGTTTTGATGCAGGGAGGCCTAGAAAATGGCACAGTGAAATTCACAACATTTCACTGCACCATTTTTTCCATCATTTCTAACGCCTGCTCAGAGCAGATGTTAAAATGGCACACCCATTTTAATCAATTGGCCTCCCTGTGCTTTTTTGCACTAGTGGCAAAATTTGTGACACTAGTGCAGCAAAGCGCCACAATAGCGTGAAAAATTTTGATGCTATTGTCCTAACAACTGCCCAGGTGTGCCGTATTGAAAATACAATGCAACCATAGTGTTGTTAGGTGAGGCAGGGGCGACGCTACTAGAAGCAGAAAGAGAGAAAAATAGTAACCAATTCACTAGGTCTACTTTGAGGGAGATAGAGAATATGTGGGTGTATTTCACTGTGATTGTGTCTTATAAAACTAATGTATGGTTTCAAATGGTACTTTCAAGGTCCTGTATAAGCATTTGAGCAAGGAAACCAACAGTGAACTCACCACCATTCTCAAAACATCTGTCACCAAGGCCACTTCACCTAAAAGATGGAAGCACACAAAGGTCAGACCCCCTCCTCAAGAAACCCTCCGCCAACCCCACCAAACCCCAAAACTACTGCTCTATCTCTCTGGTTCCCTTCCCCACCAAAGTCCTCTGGAAGGCCATCAACTGCCAACTCACTGAACACCTGGAGAGAAACAATCTGCCTGGCACCTCCCAATCCAGCTTCTGTGCCAACCACAGCATCGAGACCACCCTGATCACTACAACCAATGACATCAGAACCCTCCTTGACCGGCTGAAGAAACAATGGCCCTGATCCTCCTCATCTCTCATTAGCGTTCAACACTGTATCCGACCACATACTCATCAAGAGACTCCACCACATCAGGATCCAAGGGGATGCCCTCAAATGGATTGCATCATTCCTCCCAGGATGAACCTAGAGAATCCATCTAGCACCGATCACCTCATAACCCAAGAACATCATATGTGGCATCCCTCAAGTGTCATCACTCAGCCCTTCCCTGTTCAACACCTACATGATGCCCCTAGCCAATATCATCAAAACCTATAGCATTAGCATTGTATCCTACAGAGACGATACTCAGCTCATCCTCTCACTCTCAGAAGACCCACCACCATGAAAACCAACTTCCACAACTGCATGACGAGTGTCACTGACTGGATGAAGCCCAACTGTCTGAAGCTCAACACAGACAAGACCGAATGTTTGACTATTTACCTATCCCCTGTATTATTTTAAAGGATTTTTGGATCCTCAACAGGACATATTCCAGCTGTTTGTGTGTGAAAGTTTAAGTAAAATATTGTAACGCATCATGCAGGCTTGGCAGAAGAGGCAATATAATTCAAAGATGCTTCACACCTTGGGCCCGAAAATATGTCTTGGCAGATGCCTCAGAAGTCCTCAAGGTGACACTAGTTCAGATTTCTATTTCATGTAGAAAGGGTTTTACTTTTTCCTACCCGAGAGATTTGACTCCATTTGGTATTCTTAGAGATGTGATCAGCGAAGGAGAGGCCTGCAGTGACAGTGAATCCAAATGGTTTTGCATTTACTGTCAGCTGAAAGATGAAGCCATCAAAATTCATGTTATCTACCTCTGCTGAAATCAAAGTTTATCATCATTACTTCAGAGCAGAAGCATGTCTGTTCCTGTAGAGGTGAGTTTTGGTTATTAGTGTTCTGGACAGGAGTTTGGTGAGCAGAGTGATTGCGATACTTGTGGGCATCTATTGGATTATAAATTGTATTTTTGGATTTCTGCAGCTTAGTGGTGGCAAAGACTTTAATAAGAGTATATCTGGCCACTGCAGGAGATGAATTTTATCAAGGTGGGATGTCATTGGTGAACATAAAATATGGCACTGTGTTATATGTATGCAACCAAGTACTATGTTCAAAATTCTAGATTGCGGAATGTTTGTTTTTAGGTGTACTGGTGACTCGCAGCGTTCAAGGCTACGACGGTTGGCTGATGGACGTGGCTTTGGATGGTTGTGAGGACACCGGTGCTGATTTTTACTGTGGAGAATAACATTTTGTGGATATATTTTACTGCGAGTTGTGTTTCTTGATACTGCACGGCACAACATAACTTGGCGACGAGTTGGTCAGCATCGGTTTTTGAACCTACGTGTTGAAGATATTTTACTGGTTGTTGTGGAATCCTCACATGCCGACTTTTCCTTCGTATTGTTGCTGGTGCGGTAAGACGATTTGTGTGGAAGCTTGCGAGTTGCCATTTTGATGCTGTGAAGGGGGGCTTCCTGGTGCCATTGTGTTACTGTAATCTGTGCATGCCTACAAGACAAGTATAAACCACCGGAGTCCTGTCATCGTGCTGCTGTGATCTGCGCATGATTACAAATTTCAAGCTCCACTGGCTTTAAAAAGTATGTCATACGACATGGTTGGCCATTTTGGAAGCAGAAGTTTCAAGAGTTACAGCAACAGGCATGCTTTTTCCGGTGCCGCGAACATGGAATTATACTTTCAGCGATTGGCACGCTTTTTATACCTATTGCATACAGTTGGGTACATTTACTTGTGTCAATCTTTACAGAGACAGCCAAATTTTTTGGCCTGTGCTGTGAACATTGAGTTATGTTTTCAGCGATAGGGCACTCTTTCTACGCCTATTGCATACAGTTGTTAATATCTACTCTTCGTTATGTTTTTCAGCGACATGCACGCTTTTTACCTGTGCCGCGAATATTGACATACATTTTCAGCGATAGGCATGCTTCCTGTGCCTGTTGTATACAGTTGGTAACAATTGCTAGAGGTCACGTTGTACAATGACAGGCACGCTGCTGTGCTCATCACATCACATTTGAAATTTGAAATATTTTACTGTGGTGGAAATTTATATTTTTTGCATATTGGGGGAAGATATATGTAAACATGCAAACAGCTAACCTTCCTTTACCTTTTCTTGCAGAACCTGGTGCGCCTAAGTTGAAGAGGCTGCACTTGTTAAAAACCTTTTAAAGTTATTTAGTATCTATTGATGGGTTGAATTTCTCAGTCGCAAGAAAGAAAGCAATTTTGTATATTTGTCTGGGGCTGGAGGGTCAAAGGATTTCTGATCATCAACCACAGTTATCTTCTCCTTCTTCTTCTACACAGTGGGATGTATTTACGGAAGCAGTAAAAAGGCTTGAAAGTCATTTCAAAGATGATCTCAGTGTCGTTGTTGAGAGGCATAAGTTTTTCACAAAGATGCCGTTTCAACATGAGACTATTGACAATTACCTAGCAGAGTTAAGAATCTTAGCTTCAACATATGAGTTTGAAGGTCCTTTAGACCAATATTTAAGAGGCCAGTTAGCTGTGGATTGCTTTGACAACAGAATTCAGGAGAACATTTTGTGTTGCAGACATCCAACGTTGGGTGAGACGTTAGAGATTGCAAGAGGGATTGAACGTTCTGTTATGGTTTCCAGAGAGTTGAGTAAATCAAAAATGGTTCAGTCAGATAATGTGGCTGTAGGGGCGCTAAAGAACAAACCCTCACAGAATAATTTAGGTGAACAGAAGAAGGGTAGCGGGTGACAACTTGTTTTAGGTGTGGCTCTAAATCACATCTGGCAAATGCTAAACTTTGTCCTGCACTAGGCAAGGCATGTGTAAAATATAAAAGAACTGGACATTTTGCATGTGTTTTTAAGAACACAGCTAAAGTCATGTTACTTGATTCGCAATGTTCAAGAGGTGTGAATCACTTTCATTTGGCAAATGAGGCTGATGATTTGAATCTTGAGAAGAAATGTGTATTATTGATTAACATTTTATCATCACCTCAGGATGCAGAAGGGGGTAAGTCACATATTAACCAACGTCCTATCTGTGTAGTGACAATGGGAGCCAATGTCATGAAAGTCACGGTGGACTTAGGGTCACCCATTATGATAATTTCTGAGAATGAATTCTATTCTAGGTGAAAGGGTATCACATTGTATCTACCGGATATTAAAACTGTTGCATTTCTGGGTCAGGGGATAAATATGATTGGTTATTTTGAAGAATAGATTCAGTTTCAGCACAAGTGCATTCATACAAAATTATATGTGGCAAAGAGAGGGTACAATATTCTGGGGTGGAGAGACCAGGGTCAGTTTGGAATGGTACTCAAACCTGGTACTGATGAACCAATTGCCTTGGTAGGAAATATTGATGTGAAAGCAGACTCGTTACAAAAGGTTCTTAAGAAACATGAGACCATTTTTCAGGACAAATTGAGTACGGTGAAAGGTTTCGAACATAAGATCATCCTCAAACCTCATGCTGTTGCTATTGTTCACAAAGTTCAAAATATCCCATTAAGTATTAGAAGGAAGTTGAAAGAGCACTTTAAAAGTCTCTGCGATGATGAGGTATTTGAACCTATTGATTCTTCCCAATGGATTTTACCTGTTTTGGTGGCTCTTAAAAAAATGGTGACCTTAGACCTTGTACTGGCTTGAGGTCACTTAATAAAAACATACAAGTGGATTGTTTCCTGCTTCCCAGAATCCAAGATATGCTAGCACAAGTGGGAGGTATGAAAGTTTTCACTGCCATTGATTTGAAAGCAGTTTATCATCACGTGGGACTAAGCATGGAGTCTCGTTCCCTCACAGGGTTTGTTACACCCAGTGGAGCATTTTGTTTCTTACGAATGCCATTTGGTTTAGCTTCCGTGGCATCAGTATTCCAGAAACTCATGTATCATCTGTTTGGGGATGTGGAAGGGGTGGTGGCTTATCAAGATGACATTCTAATTAGTTCTGATTCCATTGATGAACGTTTGCTGAAGTTAAACAAAGTCTTAGGAATATTAAGAGATCACGTCATCACAGTAAAAAAGGATAAGTGTAAGTTCATGGTAGACACAGTAGAATATCTGGGTCACAGAATTTCGGTTTCAGGTATTTCACCCATAAAGGATCTCATTTTGGGAATTGAGACATGTGCATCTCCTAGTAACAAATACGATTTAAGATCCTTCCTGGGTCTTTGTGAATATTATTCATGTGATGTCCAAAATTTTGTATTACCACCGGATCTGTTGCGTAAATTTGTGAGGAAAGGGGAAAAACTTGTATGGAAAAGTGAGCAAGAAGAAGTTTTTTGCACACATAAGCCGCTTATTGTTGGGGCGCCGGCTTTGCAACCTTACCAAGACAATATTACACCCATAGTAACGGTTTATGCTTGTGGTGTAGGATCAGGTGCTGTTTTGAGCCAGTTAGTTGAGGGTAAGGAGAACGCGATAGCATTTGCATCCAGATGACTGTCAGAGTCTGAAGTAAATAACAGAACAATTGAAAGGGAGGTGTTAGCTTGAGTGTGGGGTGCTCAGCATTTTGGTACATATTTATGGGGTAGGAGGATCATGTTGGTTACGGATCACAAACCATTGGTTTCTTTGTGGAATTTTAAAACGTTTAGTAAGACCAGCCCTAGATTAACAAGGTTGTTATCTAAACTTTATGATTTCAACATTGTGATGAAACATGTGGCTGGAAAGGAGAATTGCAGGGCAGATTTCTTATCCAGAAGTCCTGTGGCTGTTGAAGGTGAAAATGTGATACATCAGGAGGAAGTAGTAATTGGTCCAATTAATGGGGTGAGTGTATTGGAGGGTGTTATTTCGCAACATTGCTGGAAGGAATTTGTGAGCAAGGACAAGTGTCAGGTTGCTCTTGCAAAATACATCTCAAGTGGATTGCCTAGGGAAGGGTCATTGTCTATGACCTTGCAACCTTATTTTAAAGTTAAGGAAGAGTTAAGTGTTGAGGGTGGTTTGTTAATGAGGTGAGAGTGTTTATTCCCGCCTGTGGGTTTGAGAGGTAGGTTGATTAAGTTGGCTCACGATGGTCATGTGGGCATCACCAGTACCAGGAAATGTGTCAGGTTGTACTATTGGTGGCTGGGAATGGACACGGAAATTGAAGTGATGGTGAACAGGTGTAGTTAATGTGCTCAAGCCGATAAGAGATTGCGCACTCACAATGTACCTTTCTGCCCAGTGTAGTTTCCGGACAGACCCTGGGAGAAAGTTGGAATGGATTTCATAGGACCCATTGGAAGTTTTTATGAGGGCAAACATTTTGTGCTAGTGGTGGTAGATTATCATTCTAAATGGATACATTATAAGTTCTTGAGAGAGTCAAATGCTAAAGGTGTAGTGACATTTTTATCATAATTGTTTCATAACGAAGGGATACCAGCGTTTGTAGTCACGGACAATGGTGTACAATTTGTGTCATGTATGGTGGAAGGATTTTCAGAAAGGTTGAGTGTTAAGCATCTCACTACTGCTTTGTATAGTCCTCAAGGAAATGGTTTGGTCGAGAGAGTCAATAGATTACTTAGGGAGACCATTCAGATAGCCAACACTTCAGGTAGGTTGGTGCAGGATGCAGTAGTGGAAAGGATTTGATGTTATCATAACACGCCACATGCTACAACAGGTGTATTGCCATTTGTGTTGTCAAGAGGGAGGCATTCAAGTAATGAGTTGTCTCCGACATGAGTAGTTCATGAAACTAAGGTGAATGACAGAATTCCTAATTCAATACAAATTAAAGCAAGATTTGATGAATCCCAAGTTGCCAGCAAAAGGTGGTATGATTTACTTAAAAGGGTGAGTGAGGTGCATTTTAGTATAGGTGATAGAATTAAGTTGAAGGAGCCCAGTAGGAAGGGCTGTAAGGGTTCTAGATTTTTTCCTGAAACTAAGCTAGTGTGTGTATCCAGAAATGCAGTTAAGGTGGAGATTGGGAAATGGTGGAACAAGAGAGACATTGTCAAAATCACAAGTTGCAGTACTTCTTCCCGGATGTATAAATACAGGTCTTGTGGGCGAGGAGAGTTTGGAGAGTGTGGAGGTTACATGAATGCTATGAATTTGCTTTGAGGGGGTGATTACTTTTACAGGAATGAGAGGCAGGAAGGGAGAATTAGTGATGTGGGTAAAGGAGATGGTGATGCACCCCCACTGCCACTGGTTGAAAGGAATACAGCTGCAGTTGAAGATACATTGGTTGGGGTTAGGGACAGCACAAGGAATGTACAAGATGATCTCAGAATTGATCCTGTGGATGCTGTTAGGGATGTGACTAATGCAGGTCTCAAGGGGATGGGAGGGAGACATAGACAGTGCATCAATAAACCTAAACATTTGAATGATTATGAAATGTTTTAAATAATAGGGAAAAAATATAAATAAAATAACTTATTGAAGTAGATTTAATGTTATGTATTCTTGTGTGAAGGTTTTAAAGGGGGAAGATGTGTTATATGTATGTAACTACACACTATGTGCAAAGTTCTAGAATGTGGAATGTTTGTTTTCAGGTGTACTGGTGACTCGCAGCATTCGAGGCTACGACAGTTGGCTGACAGTCGTGGCTTCGGATGGTTGTGAGGACGCCGGTGCTGACTTTTACTATGGAGAATAAAACTTCTTCGATATATTGTACTGCGAGTCGTATTTCTTGATGTTGCACGGCACAACACACACTTGATTTTAAAATATTTGATTTAAAATTGGTATCTTCTGTTTTTCATTTTGCATTTATATTCAGGGTCAGATTTATCAACGTTTGAAGCAGAGCAATGCAGCAAGACAACTTGCTATGCTGTGCTTCTATTAGTGCAACAAAGGCCCTCGCATCCCCCTTGGTGCTGTGGGGCCCTGAGCTCCAGCGGGCCCCCTCAGTATAGTACCTTGCCCCGAGAGATCCTGAGTGAGTCCAGAGGGGGGCCCTCCATGTACTGTGCAAGGGGTGGGCTCACATTCCGTTACGCCACTGTATGTTGCTTCA
The DNA here is from genome assembly GCF_031143425.1 of Pleurodeles waltl. Lineage (NCBI taxonomy): Eukaryota > Metazoa > Chordata > Amphibia > Caudata > Salamandridae > Pleurodeles > Pleurodeles waltl. The sequence continues at coordinate 116,523,042 of NC_090446.1, read as the reverse complement.
AATGGAGAGGGCAGGCATGTGCCACATCTATCAAGATATGCCACATTCCTGCTTTCTCCTTGCGCTGGCATACTCAGTGCAGTTTGTCACCAATGCAGGCACCCTTACATCATGGTGCAAGGGTGCGTGCATTGGTGGCAGGATTGTTTTTGTGCAGGAAGAAGCTCCTTCGTGCACAAAAGAAATCCTTAGAGGCTTTTTCTTTCCATTCTGCAGCATACTTAGAAAGAGGAAACAGAAAGGAGAAAAGCTGGGAAGGCGTAGTATTTTGATGCTTTCCTAGGTTTACCAGTCTTGGTAAATCTGGGAATATACCAAAATCCATGGGTGGATATGTGGGTGCAGCCAGGCTTCACCCATGTAACGCCTGCACAGGGCAGAGGAACGCAAGGCAGCGACTTACACAACCTTGCGTTTTTCCAGATTTACCAAGCAACACAGGGCCATGCAAGATGGCCTTGCGTTGTTTGGTAAATCTGACTTAAGGACTGCGTTGCCCTTGTGGCACTATGGGTGACACAACAGCAATGCAATCCAATGATAAATCTCGGCTTTAGTTTTTAAAATATTTCATTTGAAAAAGCTATTATTGAAAGATTTAAAAATTACTTTTCAAAAATTTTGATCAGGCTGTTATTTTAGCCTAGGCCAATAAGTTTGGCTACTGGAATTATGCAATTCTGCTGCCTCACATTTTTCCTTTTGTTATGGAGTTGCCACATCTGCTGCATCATCCATCATCGGCTGCATAATTTGCAGATTTTAACTAAACAAAAATATTTCAAGCTCAAAAGTCTCAAAAATGACTAAAACACGGCAAAACCCCTTCACAAATGTTGACTGGTTACCTTTCAGTTTCTTATTGCTGTATTTGGCTACTAAACTGGTACTAATGAGGTGAAACTTGTGTCCAGAAAGTGTTCATATGTGCAAAATGGCCAAATAATGAACTGATACGCTCACAGAATGTGCCACATTACGCTGCATTATTTGCTTTTTCCTGTTGCATAATTTGGTAATCTACCACAAAATGTAGTCCTCCCTTGCTGCATAATTCCAGTGGCCTTGCCAATAACTTGACATACCCTTGCCACAACTGAGCACAATGAGGTGCATATTTTGCAAGCCCCATGGCACAGGGCAGTGCTGCAAGTGCCTTGATGCGCTGCCCTGCACCACCACAAAATCACCAAAGAGTGCCCTTCTCACAAGGTATGGCACATTTCTGTCCTCTCCTCTTGCACTGGTGCACAAATGGCTGCCATGGGCCAAAGCAGGCACCCATGGTGCAAGGGTGTCTGCATTGTGGGAACAATTGTTTTTGTGCAGAAGGGACACCTTCCTGCACAAAAACAGTCAATGGAGATGATTTCTTCCTTCAATGTGCGCTGCAGAATGCAGTACACATAGAAAGGAAAAACTGGGAGAAATAATGTTATTTCTTCCCGTTGAGCCTCCCTTATGCCATCCCTGGGTAGGCCTAGGCTTTTGACGCCTTCCCAGGTTTACGATTTCTCATAAATCTGGGAATGTGTCAACTGCCATGAGTATTATGTTGGAACACCCACTGTAACGCCTATGGCATGCCTCACTAATGAAGTATGAGGCAATGCAGTGACTAGGGCTGTGTGGTCTCATGAAAAGTCATGCAGGGTGGCTTTTGGTGGCCTTGAAGATATGGCTCTGGAATTTGCGCCACTGGAGTGTCATCCAGTGGTTCAGTGGGGCTTGTAAAAATGCCCCTAAGTTCTCTTCCTTAATTTTTGTAAATTAAAAGTATAAAGCGACATGCTTTTTTAAACTAAAATTTCAAACTATTTGCTCAAAGGCACTAGACATATAAATGTAATGAAACTGCACAAGGTGGACGTTTTGAAATGTATTACCTGGAATGTGATCTTTGAAGCTAGACAGATATTTATGGTTGCCAGACATAGGAGATACACCCTGTTCTGATTATTGTCTATCAGAGTTCCTGGGCTGGCCTCTTTGGTGGAGGTCAGTTGGCTAACATACAGGGGCGGCTCCTCCGCAATGGCAGAGGAGCGTCACCCGACTAGCTAAGGGCCAGCAGCTGTAAAATAAAACAATATTTGATTATGGTTTTATTTTACAGCTGCTGGCTCAGCCAGCATGTGCAGGGAGGGGTGAGGCTGGGCCATGGGAGGTGAGAGGGAAGAGGAGGAGTGGAGTGCCCTCAGTGAGCAGGTCAGTTTGCCGGCTGTCTTAGGCCGGCCAAACTGGCATGAGCTTTTAGGTTTCTCCAACCCAGCTGTGTTGCACTGCTGGGTTGGAGAAACTGCACAGACCCCAGTGCACTGCCTGAGAGGAAGACCAAGCCACTTAGACCAACCCTGATGCTAGGCATAGCATGAGAGCAGTGCCAGGATTGCATGGGGGAGTCTGTGCTGGTGTCCCAGGGACTTCTGGGACACCAGGAGAGCAGAGGAGCGTGGCAGGGGCTGCAAGGTACGTTTTTTAAAATTATTATTATTTATTTCCCTGTCGACGTCCCCCGTGTCCCCCCTTTGAGATTTGCAGCGGCTGCGCTGCTAACATATCACTTGAAATCTGGAATCTTGATAAATGTAGGTGCTCCGACAGATGGAGAATTCTTTATTAGTGTCAACAAGATGGACATCCAGGCAGACAAGGCAACAATTTCAGAGTAGATGGGCTGTGGAAAGAAAGGTAGGATGTGACAGGTGAGACTTTGAGAGCAAAGGTTAAAAGTAGAGGTGAGTATGACTCGAGTAATCCTGTATAGTGTAGAGAGCCACCCGCCCTCTCCTATTATTTGTATCCAGTTCCGCGTGTCTGGATGGAACGCGGAACCGAGTTGGTGAAATAAAGTAGGGGCTGCGCTGACGCAGTTTTCCCTCTAGACATTATACTATGTGCACGTGTATTCTTTCAGCGCGGGCCTTAGGCGCAGCCCTCCTGGTACCTTACAGTGGTGACGAGCGGGCTATCGTCAACCACGCGTCGCATCCAGATCCCGATTCGGCCGATGGACGGCCCTGGTGGTGGAAACATAATGAGACTGGGGCTGTGACTCTGCGCCCCGTTGCAATTGGCATCGAGGAAGTGTGCGGCCAGGCGGGCGCTCAGCCGAAAGGCAAGTGGCGCGTTGCGCTTCGGTCTGAGAGGCGCGCCCCGCCTCCTTGCTGATAGGAACCTCCTGGGTCCCGGAGCTCCGTCAGGTTTCTGCTGTGGCCTGGAAGGCGCGCGCAGCAAAGGAAAGCTGCAGGCGGACTCACCATTGGCACAGGACCGGAGGCAGCGCTCCCACCCTGCAGCACCATGTGGGGCTGTGTGCGGTTCGTCACACGCACACCACCACCGCCAGGCAGCGCGCCGCTCGGGCTGAGCTCCCCAGGGAGAGGAACACAGCACAGGAGCCAGAGGGGCAGGAGCCCCAGTCAAGTGAGAAAGGAGGGCAGTAGGCCCTGAAGAAAAAAAAAAATCATCAGTATATAATAAGAAAAAAGAGAAAGAAAAGAAAGTGGAAAAAAAACAGAGGGTAACAAAAAAAAAAAGAAAGAGAATACCAACAATTAAGTGCAGCCCCAGTGAGAAAAAAAATATATATACATAGATATTGACAAAAGTACCACTATAAGAAGAATAAGATCACCATGAGCGCCCCACCGCAGGAAAACCCCCAGGTGCCCGTGCAAGCTGTGGGTATGATCACAAACTCCTCAGTAACGGCACTGCTCCAATTCAGACAACTGATTGACCTGGCCACAGCCTCGCCAAGATGGCGCCTATGGCTAAACCGATTAGAAAATTACTTCTGCGCTACGAGAGAGACAGACGGAGCCGTGCGCAGATCTCTCATGATGCTAATGGGAGGAGATGAGCTGCAAGAATTGTTTGATGCACTCCCCAACACTTATGATAAGTCGGACTTCAATGCAGCAGTGGAAGCTCTGAACAAGCATTTTGACCCACAACTAAATTCAGACTTTGAGCGTTTCAAACTCCGGCAGGCTCAACAAACTAATGTTCAGTCAATGGACATGTTCTACGCCTGATTAAGGAAACTAGCAAGCTCGTGCGTAGGCCTGAATCAACAAGAGGAGATCAGAGCACAAATTATTCAAGGATGCCGATCGAATGCACTAAGGAAGCTCATCCTACGCCAGCAGGGTGTGCCCCTCGATGACATCTTGGTGTTGGCGTGTTCACACGAGCTGTTAGCGGTGAAAGCAGATGCCATGGCGGCAGTAAGGGGACAATCACTAGCAGCTGTGTCAACCACACTCCCAGTCCAGGTGAAAGAAGAGCAGGTAGATGCCATCCAAGCTCGTCAACCATCAGGACGAAAGGTGAGCTTTGGCAGACAAAACTCACGCACCTGCAGAAGCTGTGGGTATGGTCACAAGCCACCAATGGTGTGCCCAGCAAAAGGAAAAACATGTGACAAATGCGGCAAAGATAACCACTTTGCGAGAGTGTGCAGGTCCGGTAAAGGCTGGCAAGGAAACCAGAAAGGTAGGGACACCAAGGTCAGAAGTGTGACCAAAGAGGCTGATGATTCTGGTGAGACCACGGCTTAGAAGACTCCAGTCTTCGAAGAGGATGAAGACGAAGATATCTTTGTGATCTCGTTCACCTGTGGGAGGCAACAGAAAAAGCGACCTCCACCCATGAGCAACGTCCAGAACAACGGCAAGTCGGCAACAGTACTCATAGATACAGGAGCATCGGTGAATGTGATGGATGAGACTCTGTTCAGGCAGCTGACCCCAGCACCATCGCTTGCCCCAACTACCACTAAAATTTATAACTATGGGGGCAGAGAACCGCTTCCTCTAAGGGGCACGGTGGAGGTGTCAGTGTCCAGCGGGCAGGTGACAACACTGGCAAGGTTCTACGTGGTGGCTGGAGACCGAGGTACTCTGTTGGGGTGCCACACCGCGGAAGAGCTTGAATTAGTATTTTTTGTGCGCCAAGAATATGACTCCCACGCTGAACGCTTGGTTAACGAGTTTCCACAGCTCTTTGAAGGCCTGGGGCGACTCAAAGGTAAAAGTGTCAAGCTACACATAGATCACATAGTTACGCCCGTTGCCCTCAGACACCGACGCGTTCTGTTTCACCTGCAACCAGCCGTGGAAAAGGAACTACAGCTGCTTGAAGATCAAGGAGTGATCGAGAAGGTAGAAGAGCCCACACCGTGGGTGTCGCCGTAGGTAATAGCGCCAAAACCTAAGCAACCTGGCGCCATCCGTTTGTGTGTCGATATGCGGCTACCCAATAAGGCCATTAAAAGAGAGCGGCATATAACGCCTACGATGGATGATATCATAGCGGATCTGAATGGTGCACAGTGGTTCTCGAAACTGGACCTCAATGCTGGGTATCATCAATTGGAGCTGGAACCTAACAGTAGGAATATCACTACTTTTTCAACGCATGTGGGCCTTAGGCGATACAAGAGACTGAGCTTTGGGGTATCCTCAGCCGCTGAAATATTTCAAAATGTGATTAGGGAGACACTCTCAGGACTGCAAGGGGTAATCAATTTGAGTGATGACATCCTCATCTACTCCAAAGTCCGAGAGGAACATCATCGACACCTAAGGGCTACACTGCAGAGGTTATCAGAGGCAGGATTAACACTCCACAAGAAAAAGTGTGCATTCTATCAGACGTCAGTGGAGTTTTTCGTCTATGTTTTTTCAAAGGATGGTCTACAAGTGGACCCTCATAAAGCGGAGGACATCCGTCAAGTACTGATTCCGAAGAACACCACAGAAGTTAGAAGTTTCCTGGGCATGGCAACCTATTGTGGAAGGTTTATTCCGCACCTTGCGACCATGGCGGAACCCCTCAGACAGCTCACAAAACTGGGCATCGGTGGGAATGGAGCCCAATGGCGGACAAGCTGTTTGCCGACATCAAGACAGCGCTACTAGACAAGTCAACGATGGCGTACTTTAACCCTCACTGATGAACTGAGGTGGTGGTAGATACAAGTCCAGTAGGGCTGGGCGCTGTTCTTCTCCAGGAGCAAAACCTGCAGGAGTGGGTTCCGGTTGCATATGCCAGCAGAGCATTATCTTCGGTTGAAACACAATATGCCCAAATAGAACGGGAGGCTTTGGTGATTCGGTGGGCGTGCAACCATTTTCACCTGCATCTGTATGGCCAAGAATTTCAGGTGGTGACTGATCACAAGCCTCTAGTCGCACTGTTTGCCGGCTGTCCTCGTCTGGCACCCCCACGAATAGAACTGTGGATTGTTCTGCTGCAACCTTACCGGTTTACCGTCATCTATCGGCCGGAAGTGCACAACCCGGCGGATTATTTGTCTCGCCACCCGTCCCTAACCACGACCGATGACTCTCAAGAGAAAGATGAGGAGAACACTGAAGTATTTGACAACATGGTGGTGCAATCGTCATGCCCAAATGCCCTGAGTGTAAGAGACATTGTGGACGCCACCAAGGTGAATACAACACTCAACCAGGTCAAAGAAGCACTTGATCACAGGAAATGGAAGCTTTTCCTGGAAAAGACTAAAGTGGCCAATCACGAGTGTAAAGCAGCAATGCAAGGGATGTGGAGGGTGCGAGATGAATTGTCCACGGATGGACAAGGACTGGTCCTGCGAGGAAGGAGAATTGTGCTGCCTCAGAGTTTGTGGGTCAAAGTAGTGGAGCTAGCACATCAAGGCCATCAAGGCGCTGCAAAGACTAAGGCAAGATTCCGGGCCAAGGTGTGGTTCCCCGGCATTGACAGTCCGGTGGACGAATTGGTTGGAAAGTGCCATTCCTGTGTAATCACATCAGGGGAACCACCCTGCTGTCCCGTGGTCACTGAGCCGGCTAGTGTGAAGCCATGGACAAAAGTGAGTACGGAATTTGGGAGCTTCCCAGATGGGCGGCTGACTGTCGTCCTCATTGAATCTTGCACAAAGTTCACCGTTGTTGACGTTGTGTCTTCCACAGCGTTTGAGAATGTGAGGTCGGTACTTCAGAAGACATTTGCCATGTTTGGCCTTCCTGACGAAGTCAGAACAGACAATGGCCCGCCCTTCCATGGACAGGAGTTTTGGTCTTACCTTGAAGGGTTGGCTATACATCATCGCAGGGTTATGCCCTATTGGCCGCAGGCTAATGGGAATGTTGAAAGGTTTAATGCCACTCTAAAGCGAGCCCTCAGAATAGGTGTTGAACAAAGAGAAGACAGTGCGAAATGTCTACAAGAATATTTGAATGCTTATCGCCAGACCCCTCACAGTACTACAGGGTGTGCCCTGGCCGCACTGATGTTTAAAGTTCCACCTCGGGATTGCATCGCGTCTGGTCCTCAATGGACAGCACCCGAGCTGGATGTTGAAGCCATTCAGCAGCGCAGAGAACGTACTAATCGCAAAGCCACTGAGCGACAGCAAAGTCAATACAGAGGTTTTCAGAAAGGAGACAAAGTGGTAGTGAAGAATCGCTGGCCAGGAGGGAAATTCCAGACTCCATTCGAGCCCGAACCCTGGCAGGTTGTCAGTGTGAGGGGTGCCATGGTGACAACCGCACGAGGCAGTCAGAGGGTCACCAGAAATGTATCACACTTTAAGAGAGCAGGGATTCCAGTCATGTCTGGGGAGGACGAAGAGGTTGACGACTCAATGTTTGAGCCCACTGCTGAAGAGGTATGGAGAAGGGGCGCTCTGGTGGTGGAACCAAGTGCCCGACACCCTCCGGGTGAAAACGCTGGCCACGAAGGATCCCTTCTTAGGGGTGGACGTTATCATCTACGCCCCAACCCAGTGCCGAACAGTCAGCTCCGAGACTTTGTATGTACGTTAGGTTCCTAGGAAGCCGCTTTGGGTCATCGATGTTTGCTCACCGAAGAGGTTTCATCCCTCAGGCGTTGTATCCTTTTATTTTGTTTTGGCATTTTTTGTGTTCGTATATATCCTCTTTGCGTTCTTTGTTTTCTGGTCTGTTTCTCTTCTCTTCTGTGTGAAATAAAACATGAGAGGGATGTAGAGAGCCACCCTGCCTCTCTTATTATTTGTATCCAGTTCCGCGTGTCCGGATGGAACGCGGAACTGAGTTGGTGAAATAAAGTAGGGGCTGCGCTGACGCACTTTTCCCTCTAGACATTATACTAAGTGCATGTGTATTCTTTCAGCGCGGGCCTTAGGCGCAGCCCTCCTGGTACCTTACATATAGCATAATCCTATGGAATTGCCTAATAATTACACAAGATTACACTTGAATTATGCAAGAGGAGTAATTCTGCGTTTAGCACTATTTCTTAGGGCAAAATTGCCCCTTGTGTTCTAAATGGACCCAAGGATGCATTTTCCACTAAGAAATAGTGCTAAATGCAACAGAACATGAATAGCTAGCACAAGCAGCCACTTGCGCTCTCTAAATGTGAACTTGGGGTAGGATTTTCCTCCAACATAGTGCAAAATGCCCCGTCGCATCCAAAATGGATGCAAGGGTGCATCTTGTGCTAAGAAATAGCAGAACACAAATTGCGAGCCCAAGCAGCCACTCAAGCTCTCTAAAAGTGCTCTCACTGTATGACTTTTCCCACCAAATTACTCCTAATTACAAGAGAAATATTAATCACATAATTATCAGTAATTTTGTGTCAAAGAGTAACACAGCATCACTGAAATTACTCTGATTACTCCTCCGGGAACTGAAATTCTACACAAACCTAGTTAAAAGATTTGAAAATGAGCTGCCCCTGTCAGTGTCATCTTACGGATTTTGGGGGCCATGGGTAAATAATATTTTGTGTCCCTGTTCACAACAACTTTGAATTTAGTTAGCCAATATTGAATTAAATGCTACTGTTAGACCTGGCCTCCTTGGCATGGTTTCCCCTGTCTTTTTGCCTCTCCTTCCTTTATTTTTGACTGTGTGCTGGACTTATTTTTTGCTGGTTTTTGGTACTCTGGGCACTTTATCACTGCTGACCAGAGCTAAAGTGCAAGTGCTCCCTGTATAAATTGTGATTATGATTGGTTATCCCTGATTGGCATATTGGGTTTACTAGTATGTCCCTAGTAAAGTGCACTAGAGGTTTCCAGGGCCTGTAAATCAAATACTACTAGTGGGCCTGCAGCACTGATTGTGCCGCCCACATGAGAAGCCCTGTCGACATTTTTCAGACCTGCCACTGCAGTGTCTGTGTGTGCAGTCTTGCACTGCCAATTCGACCTGGCAAGTGTCAGGCCCAGACCTTTCCTTCTAATACATGTAGGTCCCCCCTAAGGTAGGCCCTAGGTAGCGCCATGGGCAGAATGCAGTGTATTTAAGAGGTAGGACATGTACTGGTGTGTTTTACATGTCCTGATGGTGAAATACTGACAAATTTGTTTTTCACCATTGCAAAGCCTATCTCTCCCATACATTAACTGGGGACTGCCTTTAAATGTCTTTTAAGTGCAGTTTCCAATAGATAGATAGAGATTTGGAGAATACATCTTTTGGCAGAGTTGGTATTTAGATTGTCTGTTTGAAAATGCCACTTTTAGAAAGTGAGCATTTTCTTGATTAACCATTCTGTGCCTCTGCTTGCCTGTAGAATTCACGTCTGGGTCAGACTAACAGTTGGGATGTTTGTGAATTCCCTTTAGACAGTGACACAAAGGGAGCTGAGGTGTGTCCTGCATATCCGGATGAATCTTCCTGGGCTAGGGTGGGGAGGGAGGAGCTGACACCTGCACATGAAAGGGCTGTGCCTATCCTCATACAATGCATTCTCCAACCCCCTGGAGTGTGCCTGGGTCCAGGCCTGTGCAAGGCAGGATCTTGTGAACAACAGAGGCTTTCCTTTGAGGTTTGCCTACTTCAAAAATGAGTATAAGTAGTGGACCCAAAACCCAACATTTTTAGTACACGTCTGGATCAAGAGGAACTTCTGCCAAGGAGAAGAGCTGTAGAACTGGAGGAGGAGTACTGTCTCTCTGCTGTGCGTGCTTTGCTGGGTTGGCCTGCAGGTGCTGCTTCTGCCTTAAAGAGGACAAAGACTGGACTTTGCTCTGTATCCTGCTAGTGAAGATTCTCTCGGCGTCAAAATCTTCAACATCACTGCACAGATCTGAGGCTGCTTGTCCCGAAATCAATGCATCCCTTCCCTGCATGGAAAGAATCGACACATCACTTACCCGGCCAAGAAATAATTAACACACGGCCTCACTTGCGTAAGGAATCGATGAAACGATAGCCTTTCCGGAACACGTTAGCCTGTGCGGCTTTATTTTTGATGCATACCAGGCAGTGCTTAATTTGAGATAGTGGTTTCTGGTGTGGGGCACTGGCACTTATTTTTGAGGCCCAGCACATATTTTTCTGCCTCCAGCATTTTCTGCAAGCTAAAGACACATATGAGAAAGACAGAGGAAGAGAAATGCGAAAAAGCGTCACAAAGGGAGAAAGCAGAAAGCTAGAAGAGTGATCTGAGGGAGCAGGGAGTGTCTGTAAATGGATTAAAGAGGTCCGAGATGGCTTCAGGATTACGCTGCCTCAATATTCCATGCTCGCACATTTAATTGCAGCAGCCTCCTGTTTCAGAGGAGAGCTTTGGGCACTGGGACGTTTTCATTTACAAATTAAGCAATAATACCTGGTACTTTGTGCTAAAACAACACATCCATTGATTTCTATGGATTAAGACTCTTCTTACTTTAAAAATTCATACCTTTGCTTGTGTATATTGGATTTTTGTGATCTTGGTCTTGTTTGAGTTAGATAAATATTGGCTATTTTTCTAAATTGGTGTGGAGTCCTTTTGTGGGGTTTTTCACTGTCTTACTGTGTGTGTTGGTACAAATACTTTACACATTGCCTCTGAGATAAGCCTCACTGCTTGTGCCAAGCTACCAAGAGGGTGAGCAGAGGTTATCTGCGCTGTGTATCTCCCTTATCCTGAATAGAGTGAGGGTCCCTACTTGGACAGGGTGCACACTACCTGCCAACTAGAGACCCCATTTCTAACAGCTACAATATAAGAAAGAGAAATAAGCATAAGTAATATAGACAGCACTTTACCTTTTCCAGGGGGGCATTTGCCCATGCCTCAAAATGTCTCTGGCCCCAGTCACATTGAAGAAGTTGCCCTGGCTTGTTGTCCTTGGAAAAGGGTTTTAGAATTCTGAGCCATAAGGAGGGAACATGATGAACATCTGGGCAGAGCAGAGAAGACGAGAAGAAGCATGAAATGGGAGATACGGTTGATGTGCTGGAGCTCGGCAGTGCTATTCACGACATACAATTATTGGTAATTGGTTTGTTCCGAAGGTACAGGGAAGGTGTATGTTTTAGAAAGAAACTGGAATTATGGAGGAAGCAATGGCATACTAAAAATGTCACAGGTCCAAATGCAAGCAAGGAAAATAGACCCCCCTCATGCCCTTATTTTAGGTAGTAAAATCAGTGCTTAATTTGTGCTTGTTGTTTCCGGTGTTGAGCATCGGCACTTATTTTTGAGGGCCGGGGCTTATTCTTCTGCCTCAAGCATTCGCTGCGAGCAAAAGACACATATGGGAAAGACGGAGGAAGAGAAAAACGAAAAAGCGTCACAAAGGGAGAAAGCAGAAAGCTGCAAGAGTGAGCTGAAGGGACAGGGAGTGGCTTTACATGGATTGAAGAGGCCCGAGATGGCTTCAGGATTACGCAGCCTCAGTATTCTGTGTTCGCACATTTGAGTGCAGCAGCCGCGTGTTTAAGTGGAGGGCTTTGGGCACCAGCACCTTTTTATTTACAAATTAAGCACTAAGTAAAATACACCAGCATTTGGAAGGCAAGTGTATCCCGTGACCCGGGCTCCAGTGCCACTGAACCTGCCACCCTTATCGCATTGGGCTGAGGGTCCCTGCTTTCAGATTGCAAGGTAGGACAGTCAAGTGAGAGGTACAGGCCTTAACTCCACATAGTGATTATATTTCTGAGGGGCAGTATGATTCTAGAATATTTAGGATGTTAAGTGAGATTGGTTACACTATGATAGTCTTTCATTCAAGAATGGCTAGCCTTATTTCGGTACTGAGAGGCAGGGGAAACTATTAGGCCTCGAGCGTAGCTCCCTGCTCACAATATGTGGCAAATGTAAATGACCTTTAAAATGAAAAATGACGGTTGAAATACCTGAATTCTTGTCAGTCGTTTATAACTACCCAATTTTGTCCACCTTTTTTGGGGGAAGTATGACATTCAAGACAGAGAGACCAGTGATATGCAAATCAGCCTTGGCCACGCCCCAGTAGGAGCAGTTTGGGCCGAAGTTCCAGGCCAAGTCCCCTCTGAACGCAAACAGCAGCAGACAGGTTTCAGCTTTTGGGAGTCGTCTGTGAGGTGCAGTTTGAGCCATGGGAGCCAAATCTGGGCATCCCTGTCATCCTTAGGACCAGAGATTGAAATGAGCAGGTGCTTCTGGTACTGAGTACCTGCACTTCTTTATTTGGAGAGGGGCAGTACCTGCACTTCTCAGCAGAGGTTCACAACATTCAGAGGCATATTTAAGAAAAGTGACGCTGCACACAGTGCACCCCACTTTTCTTGCGCCCCTTAGTTCCCCCCTAATGCCACCATGTGTGGGCCGTATTTAAATATGGCGCACCATGGTGATAGTGAGGGGACTAGTGTCCGAATTTTTTACGCTAGTCTGACGCTTTGCAGGAATAGCATAGAAAATTCTGACGCTAATCCTGCAAAGCACCCAGAGGCCCATTGTAACCAATGGAAGCCTCCTTTTAACGCCTGCTATAAGCAGGCGTTAAAAGCGCCAAAAAAATGGCGCAAGGAAATCTCTTAGATTTCCTTGTGCCATTTTTTTGCCACCCCTCCAATGGGGGAATGCCCCTTTTGCATACATTATGCCTAGTGCAGGCATAATGTACCGCAAATGGCTACAAAGTGGCACAATGCATGCATTGCGCCACTTTGTAAATATGGCACTGCATTTTTTGCCCTTCGAACGCCACATTAGCGTAGAAAAATGACGCTAATGTGGCTTTGGAATGGCACTAGGGGCTGTTAAATATGCCCCTTAGTGGGAGAATACAGACACTTCTCGAGAGCAAATAAGTACTCCATGGAGAGAGCACCGGCACTTCTGTATTATAGCCTTAGAACCCGCTGTAGCGGGCTCTACCCACCATTAAAGGCCCACGTCGAAGGCCAGGGCCTTTAACAAAGGAGAGGGCCTTTAATGGCCGGTAGAGCCCGCTACGGCGGGTTCTAAGGCTATTAGAACATTCTGCCACTGGGGGGCAGAATGTTCTATTAAATAAAACAAATTCCTCACAAAACGGAGGGGATTAAAATCCCCTCGGGCTCCGTGAGGCTTTGTTCACAGCTGTTGCTGTGAACAAAGAGAACATTGAAATGTTGGCTCCGGGCTTTTACCTAGTAAAAGCCCAGAGCACTCCACTGAATTCCATTTACAGCACTGCTCAGGGCGTCTCGCTTCCAAAAACGAAAAAGCAATTGATTTAATACTAAGCATTCTGGGCCCTTCTGAGACCACATTCCAGTCCATCATTTTATAAACAATTGAAAATATCGTGATAAAAATATCATAAGCTTGCTACATAGAACAATTATGCTTACCCACTAGCCTTAATATCATCCCCCTGAATAATTCTTATTGGACACCTCATAAAAATGTTAGCCGAGCCAGCCCTGTCCCGATTAAATCCTAATCCCTCCACGTCACAAAGTCACAAATGCACACATCTCTTTAACCCGCTGAGCTGCCTTGCCAGTTCTTTCTTTGCTGATCTGAGAGCTGCAAAGGGGCGGAATGTCTGAGCCAAACCGCAGCACACTGCTATATTTACCGGGCTGCTGCATTGCACCAGATCGCTGTTTTGACTTTGTTTCAGGGTGATTTAATTTTAGAGCTTCGGCGGGATTTCAATACTGATAAATTCCCGCAAACAGCGTTTCAGAAATGTTTTCCGTGAATAAATAGACATGAAAGTGTGCAGAAGACACTTGGATGCGGACCATCTGCACCCAAAAGGCAATTTCTGCGTATTCAACCGCTTTGGTTTCGCAGAAGCGATTAAGCCGCGGAGCTCACAGAGCAGATGTAATCAGAGTCTTTCTTCTAGCTCAAGTGTCTGGCCGGGGACATTGCGTCCGTCTCTGGACATCAACATCTGCATGGCCCTGGACAGATGAGTCATCCTTTATCGACCCCAAAATCTGAAGGAACGGCTTCTACCAGGGCGGACCTCTGTTTGCTAAATCCGCCTGGCCAGCTTTGGGTTGCGACATGTGGAGGCTTGTGTCCAAATTCTGTGAATCACTGAATACATTAGCAAAGGAATGAGTCAGTGAATAAATGTACAAATTATAAATGAATGTCCGAACGAATGTATGAAATATTTATGCAGCACATGAAGGTAGCCCCTTACACCTATGGTGAATTCTGCTAAAATTGGTGCACTTCGAATTTTCAGTCTTTTTGAATCATGAATAGGGCTCTTGGTTTTATGGTATATATTTTCTTTTACATTTCCGTTTTTATTTTTCCATTTTTATTTTTTGGTAGTTTTAACTATATTTAGTCATATTTTAAGTGTTGTGAAAAAAACTAAGCTGACACTAATATATTGCCACTTTTATTTAACCAACAACGTACTCGTACTTAAATGTCTTACAGGTTTCACTTCTATTACTACCACTGATAAGAAATCAATATACTCATATGTAAATACACACATTATAGTATTAACCTGGGCACAGTAACAGTTGCCTAAGCCTCATTACAAAACTTTCTTTCCTTTTAACTCCATTACCTACCAATCTGCACCATTATTGTCTTGGAAATTATGACTGACATAATTTAGAATCACACAATAAGTAACCCAATTTCCGTTTTTGCTATATTTAAAAAAAAAGCAGATAGCTGAGTAAATAGTGGCCTGTCACTGCCTATCTGTAAAAATCAGCAAAAAAACAGAAAACTGGGATCCTTAATTAGGAACTCCACAGAAATTGCATTTTCCCAGGTTTTGCACCTTTGTTTTACACGGTGTTGGCGAAATAGGCCAATAAAAACATTGTAGCAAGATAAAAATATAGACATATTGAATGTAAAAATATCCTTGCTAACATGTTTTCCCAACACTTACACAAGGATCATAGGCGGGGCAAAGACGGGTACAATACCCAACTTACATGTTATGTGGCAGGGGTATTTGTGCGCCTTTTTCATCTCATGGGTCTAAATCAGAGTTGTGCGAAATTGCAAAATCTCCAAACTCACAACCTTGAACATGTTTTTAAACTATCTGAGCTTGACATATGTTTTAACATACATTTGCAATGCAATAGGTCTCGCATATTTAGAAGAAGTTAATTGGCATCTTTTGACGACAGGGCCCAGGAGCAAAAGCAAAAGGAAAATGCATGGAAACTGAGATAAGACGACTTAACAAAATACCATAAAGTTAGCTTTAAAAAATAAAACTTTGCAATTTTGTTTGTCCTGCCGGGCACGTTTTTGCCAGTCACAAGCCTTCTTTTTGCGGGGGACTAGAAGTTACAAAGGACAAATAGTACCTCGATCACGATGGGAGCAGCGAGCGGGCACTAATCAAGTTGAAATCAATTAGTGTTTGATCCCTGCTCCACACAGAGGAACGGAAATGATGCAAGACATGCCTTGACGAATTATGAGGCGGTAAAGAAGAGTTCCACGCAAACCACCAAATGGTGAGCGACAGGCGGGCTCCAACCCCTTTACTTGAACAGAACAGAGTCTTGCATGCACTCTCAGGCGTAACCCTAAAAATAGGGAAGAGCTTCAGTGACCCTTCTCCGCAGCAAGAAACACTCCTGCTGCCAAGGTGCCAATCAGGACTACAGGATAGTGGAGCCACTTGGAATCTAATCCCCAAATACCAATGCACTTAGCTCCCCTTCTTAACTGACAACAGAGCCTTGAACATTCACCATCTGACCATCTTCAAAAGTCTTTCGGCCACTACACCGTCGGGCTTTGCCAAGTGTTGCACGCTGCACTCACTATGCAGCCCAGAGCCATGCCTCTTCCATCCCTTGCACCCAATATCCACCCTGTAACCTACATCAGCACCGATAAACACTAGAGGGCTAGGGCCAATCATGATTTCCAGATCCTTGCTGTCACACTAGCAGGAGATCCCAAGGTGGAAATATCATTTGCCGTTGGTTGGGTAGACCTTAACTATGACTTGGCAGATGGGCAATGTAGAGAAACTTCAACCACCTTCACTAAACATGATGTTTCACAAATTACTAACTATGCTGGCACTGTAAACAAATTCACCCACCCTCAGCTGAATGGCTATGTAATTGCTCTTGACGCCTCTAGGCATGCAGCCTTCACAATGACGACAAGGCATTTAGAATAGGAATCTTCAGCTGTTTACAAAAGGATACCGTGAACTGGTCACTCCATCCAGGGAGAAGGACATTGTGGCCCTGACTACAAAATGCTAAAATGCCTGTGCCAAAATGCCAAATGCCTGTGTAAACCAATTTACAGTGGTGAAAGATGGATTTCTGATCAGACAGAATCCTGGGTCTGCTGAGGACAGACCTCTTCATGATATACATGATATATTATGCACCGAAGATGGTGTGATGAAGGCACTGGAAGGTTAAACGGGTGTTTGCTGTCGCTCACTGGGGACCAATGTAGTCCTATGTTGACTGACAAAATGTGCCAACGTTGCTTCATGCCCCAAAGAAGCCTGAATGTGGCATTTTAGGGTAATTTATTAATGGAGCACTGGTCCAATTCCATTCTCAAGGGCTGTGAGATAGATCAGCTCCCCTGTAATGGTAACTCAAAATATTGTAATTCTGAGACAGAAATGGAAAATTGCTCTACACAAGGCATATTTGGCCAAATCATTTTTGCATTGCTGGGAGTATCTGGCATTTCAGAGGCCAAATATCTTCAGCTTTGATGGCTAAGTGAGAGGTTTAACAAAAGAAATAATAAATCTTCAAGTCTAAAACTAATGCATTTCCTCCAATTGAAACTGAACAGGATGCCATCCTGCAGCTACACCTCCATGGTGTCAAGACACTCATGCACTCTCATTATGCGATCATGCTTTAAAGTGAGGTGAGAGCAGATCAGCCCATGAGTGACATGATGCTTACGACTCCAAAATGATCATAAATATTCAGTTTATACAATATTTGTAAATCACAGTGGAAAACATTGTGATTCCCACATGTCACAGTGGATTATAATGAGAAAGCATGTGGTTAGCAGGCAAGCATGGACCATCCTAGCCTGAACAAGGCCAGCATTGCTTTTACCAGAATCAGTCATTTGTTGACAAACACACAAATGGATACATGGGTGTTAGACCTATCAGTCTTCAGGTGGCCTTCCTCCAAACATTTTGCCTTCACTCCTCCGGTTTTGCTGAATTTATTTTCATTGGCCATAGTACTCTGCATACTTTACTACTTCTAACAAGTGCTAAAGCTTCCAAGCAAGTGTTGTGTCTTATGAGTATGAAAGATGTAACCTTTATGGATCATGAAGGACTCCCTAGCATGATGATGTGTTAGAATGTAGTGTAGTGAATGCAAGGTTAGAATGCTGAGTTTGTGGCTAGATGTTGAAGAATAAAGATATATAGTATGTAGCCCCGTGTGTGGGGTATTTATTGGCAGATGCCCAGGCTGGGGAGGATGCTACAACAGGCAATTAGATAGGGATTAAGGCCCTCATTATGAACACGGCGGTTAACACCGCCGTGTTCATGCTGGCGGTCTTTCTATAGACCGCCAGCCCCCCTGGAACCCTGCCGGCCATATAATATACATTCTGCTGGGCCATTGCCGGTGGCTCCACATGGAGCCGCAGTCAATGCCTCTGTGCGGCAGGTGTAGGTGCCTAAATCGGGCAGTGACCTGCGCGATGGGGCACTGTACAGGGGCCCCTGTACTGCCCATGCCAAGTGCAGAGGTAGTGCAGGGGCACCCAGGGGGGCCCCAGAGCACCCCTTCCACCAGCCTTTCCTTGGTGGGGAAACCCGCCAGGGAAAGGCTGGAGGAAATGGGATCATTATCCAAGGGGCAGCAGCACTGCCCTATCGGATAATGATGCCGTCTACCGTCAGGCTGCCTGTTGGAGGATAGGTGGCCCTCACGCTGTTCATTATATGGCGGTTCAGCTCGCTATGACGGTGGTGCCATTTTCAGCCACCGCCGGCATGGCGGGCTGAACCGCCGGGGTTCGTAATGACCCCCTTAGTAACCCAAAGATCGACAGTGCTCTCCCTCAGAGTTTGCCGTGGTCCAAGCAAACTGCTCGTGTGTGCCACGTGTGCCTTCATCGAAGTGCCGAACCAAAAGTTAGCGCATGTGAAATCAAAGGGCAACTCCAGCCGGAGTGAAACATTTGATGGTAAAGAAGGCTTTCTGAGAGGTCTATGAGTCGTTAGACAAGAAACTACATAAAAGGCCATACAGAACGGTACAGCAATATTAAGCAATATAGACCTATACAGCAGATGGAACGTTATCGCTGAACGCAGATACAACCAGGCTTTGAAAGTGTAGCAATTGGCAACGGCAGAATATGCAATACCACTGTGATCAGAAGCGTTGTCAGGCAGAGATCAACCAGGTGTTAAAAGTGCAAAAAGAGAGACTGAAAACACAGCTACTCAGGTACATGAAAGGTTCCTCTGCTTACCTGAACTAATTAAAGAAGGTTATCATACTGCTTCTGAGAGTGACTCCAAGAGGTGTGCCTGGGGTTGTGCTTACGCAGCCTTCCATAACCTGCAGCAACGAAAAGTCTGGCAGAAAGCCATTCTGCCAATGGAGCCCCTAAAAGATGTCCCCAAGGCTGGCACATCACAGCGCCAGGGTAGGGGCAAGAATGGAACAGATCATGATTTCTGGGAACTTGAGCCAGAGAGAGCTCCAATTGCAGGGTCGGCTAATCCTGTAAACAGTTACAATCCTGCCTCCACCTTTCAATACCACCAAAAAGCAAAATATTGGTGATAGATGGACTGCTTGGATAGAGACATTGAGGCGCTGGAAGAAACAGATAACAAAAAAATTATCAAATATGTCAAAAACTTTGCTGGTGATGGTGTAAAGAAGTCATAAAGAAAATTCTGTGAGCTAATTAAGTTATGTACTGTCAAATCAAAGAAGCTTTGAACCTGAAGTTCAATCCAGTGCTGAATGTAGATAACAAAATATATAATTTGAGTCAAGAATGACAAAAAAGTTGGTGAAACCATAGATGAAGTTGTTGACAGACTGGATATCCACATAAAACACTGCAGGTATAATGAATTTAATAACGAAGGACCAATACGTCTCAGAGTTATTGAGGAATGCCTGCCAGATTCATTCAGATGATGAATGCTGAGTGAAACTCTCAGTCTTGAGTAAGTTCTCATGGCTTGCAGAGCTGATAAGCATGTTGATCGACAAGCTTCTGATATGGAAGCCAGAGATGCCTAAAGTGAATCAGTCATCAACATGAAAACTAAGCATAAACACAAAGTTGAGGGATACAAGGTGATGTCTCCACGGAAAAAGAAGTTATGTTGCAGATTTGGATTGTCATTTACACACAAGGGTAAATGTCCCGCTGTCGGACAGATTTGCGAAAAGAACCATTATATAACAGTCTACAAGATGAAGAAAAATGTAAGTGCATAACAGTGAGAAGACAAAATGGTGACCAAACATTCCAGAGGCGTTGTTTGATGCTTGCCCACAAGGCCAAGCAACCACATCCGTTGAGACAAATCAAAACCAAACAAAGTCGATTGCCATCTAAATCATCATCAGAAAGTTGGCAGTATCAGTACTGAGTGAAAGTGAAGAAGCTGAATGTGCGATGTCAATGTTTATCTAAGAGAAAAACACACATATTGGACTTGCTGCATGTGAAAAGAAATACCAGGCAAAGAAAAGTTGACAAGAGAAAGCACACATCATTCATTCATTGTCCAAGGAGTACAATGAAAATAAATGGTTGTGAAATACCTTTTATCATTGACAGTGGTGCGTCGATAAGTATTATGCCTGAGGAGAAATACAAGAACTACCTCCTTTACCATGACTGACGCCGTTGTAAACAAAAAGTGTACACAGGGGCTGCATTGATGCCTCTGAAGAGTGAAGGCTCATTTGCAGCAACAATGAAACATAAGAAGACAAAGGTGCAATCTCCCATTCACGTATTTCAATGTACAGCATCAAGTGCTTATTTACTCAGTTTTAGCACAGCTGTTGAAATGGGACTGATATTGGTGAATTACAATATGAATGCTCATCACAAAATAGTGAGTCAGTGTCTGCCATTAGTTCATGGGTTAGGAAAACTTAAGACTATGAAAGTACAATTACATATCAATGAAGATGTTCGACCTGTTGCTCAGAGACACAGAATAATTGCATTTAATTTACAAGAAGCTGTTGAAAAGGAACTCAAATCACTACTTAAACATGATGTCATTGAAGGTTCCACTGGTCCGACGCTATGGGTTTCTCCCATAGTGGTAGTGCCGAAAAAAGGACAGTGAAGGAACTATACACATCTGTGAAGATATGCGTCAAGCAAACAAGGCAATTGAAGAGAACGACACCCAGGTCCGCACGTTGCTGGTATGATTACATATTTGAACCGTGTGAAAGCCTTTTCTCACCTTGATTTAAACAAAGGATATCACCAGTTGGAACGTAAGAAGAATTTAAGGTACATTACAAACGTTTCTAAACATATTGGTCTGTTTTGATACCAGAGACTAAGACCCATATTGATACTTTTTAATGCCACATTTGCACTGCTTTTTGATGCAAAAGTGGTGAAAACGCACAAAATACAATTGTATTTTGTAACTTTGCACCGCTTTTGCATCAAAAAATGACTCAAATGCGGCACTAAAAAGAATAAATATGGGCCTAAGTTCTGGTGTGTCATCAGCTGCATAGATTTGTCAAGGTGTCATTAGACATATCATAGAACCGTTTGTACATGCTTTTAAATATAGTGATGACATATGGTTTTTCAGAGCTACCCCGAAGTAACATGACAAAGCTTTACGTCAAGTGTGTCATTCACTTGTTGATGTTGGTTTAACACTAAATGTGAAGACAAAGTTGCCCATATTTCTTCTGATGGGGGAATGACACCCAACCCAACTAAGATACAAGCGTTTTCAACTGCCAGACTCCCACACAATGTTTTCATGTTGGCCCCTTCCTTGGAATGACATATACTGTTCATGATATACAAGACTTTGCCACTGTGAGTGCTCCACTGAAAGAGTTGCTGAAAAAGAATGTTTCATTTCACTGGCTACATGAATGCGAGCAGAGGTTTAACTGAACTAAACAAGCTATTGAAAATGCCGCTGACATGGCATATTTTGATCCAAAGTTACATACTGAAGTTGTTGAGGCTGGCCCAGTTCAGTTAGGCACTATCTTTGCACAACACAGCAAATACCAAAATGCTTGAAGACGTATTGTGGCTTATGCAAGTAAAAGTTTGTCTCCTACTGAACATGACTATTGACAGCCAGAAAAAGAAAGTTTAGAAGCAGTCTGAGCTTGTGAACTTTCCCATGTATTCCATGTATATGGAAAACCTTTCACACTTGTGACAGATCATCAAGCCTTACTGACTATATTTGGCAAGCCAAAAGCCAAGATTTGTCCATGAATTGAACAACAGTGTCTATGATTGCAAGAGTACAACTACACAGTTGTGCATCAGCCAGGGAAAGATCAAAACCCTGCAGACTACTTCTCAAAAGTGCCGTACATTGCCCCACCCAAGACTGCTGAATCTGACATAAATTAAAATGTTTAATCAAACACATCAGCTGCCATTTCGTTGGGACAAGTTGTCATTGTCATGAGTCAAAATAGTTACATGTTGAAATTGAAAGACATTACTACACATCAGTCAGGGAATCAAAAATACTAAACCACTTATTAGTGACAGCGAGTATCAGAAATACAAAAATGTAAAAGGTGAACTATCAGTGACACACGAAGGAATCATCCTGAGGGGTTCCTGAATTGTCATTCCTAAGAGTCTACATCAAGTGATTGAAGTGGCTTGTGAAGGACATCATGACATTGTTGCCACTAAACAAGCTCTCTGTGATTGAGTCTGGTTTCCTCATCTTGATGAACGAGTTAAAAAATAATTAAAAACCTGTCATCTATGTGACTGCCTATCATCACAAATGACTCCAGAACTGATGAACATGTTAGAGATGCCCAAGCATGCCTGGAAAAGGATTGCTGTTGACTTTTTGTGATAATGGACATCTCCTGATGGTGATTGTGGACGAATAATCTTGCTTTCCATTAGTTGAAGATCTCTTGTCTGTCTCTCAGGACAGAGTCACTGAGAGATTAGATGACATCTTTGTGACATGGAGAATTGCTACAATTTTGAAAACTGACAATGGCCCACCGTTTAATAGCAGCAAATTCAAAGACTTCCTCAATCTTCTTAATGTGAAGCATCACAAAAGTGCACCTCTTTGGCAACAGGCTAATAGCCTTGTTGAACGTTTCATGAAAATGTTAAAGAAAGCTGTTCAGCAGAGAATATCAACCACAAGACTGTCTTGAATTCTACTCTACGAGCTTACCATTCAACTCCTTACTTGACCACATGTGAAAGCCCTGCCACACTTCTGTTTGGGAGAGCCATAACAACCAAGTTGCCTCAGTGGACCAACTTCAGATCTTAAACTGATGCAGAGACATGTCCAACCAAATTGAGTCATAAGCAGAAAATGAAGGAGGCCTATGCTCACAAAAGACGATATGCAAAAAACATTGTTTTCAAGCAAAGAGATCGAGCTCTTGTTCGTCAGCCACAACACAAATCTGATGCCCCTTTTGATGCAGAGCCATTTCAAGTTGGAACCAGAAAAGGGCACATAATAAACACCCAACATCCTGGAAAATCTATCATGCGAGCTTCTTTGCACTTCAAACAGGTGACTCCGCTTGTCGGACATTAATGCCATTGTAGAGCTTGGATCAGAGAAAACCTGTGGCAAACCACAGATCCCCATTCATCCTACATCACCAAAGCAGGTTATGGAAACTCTGAATATTGATTCCCATTTTCCCAAGACATGAAAAGGATGAGTTGTAAAAGCACCAAGAAGACTCATTGAAGAACTATAATATTTATATGCTGTACATGTTTTTACTTTTTTGTTTAACAGAAGGGGAAATGTTGTGTCTTGTGAGTATGAATGATGGAACCTTTTTGGATCCTTAAGTTCTCTGTATGATGATGACATAAGTGTAAGGACGTGGTGCAGTGAATGCAAGTTTAGAATGTGGAGTTTGCGGTTATATGCTGAAGAAGAAAGACATGTAGTACATACTTCCATGTGTGGCATGTAGATTGGTGGGTACCGAAGCTGGAGAGGACGCTACTGCAGGTGATCCTTGAACCAGAACACAAGCAACCAAGGCCCGCTTTTGCTCTAGTTAGGGGAGTATGACCAGATGTGGGTCCTGTGTACACTGTGTCAGTAGAACCAAGCTATACTTGGTGGATGAGCCCTAACTTGGGTGAAAATGGTCCTGGATTGCTTTTGTTACAGTTCAGAGAGGACCTGGCCTGGCAGTTCACTCTGGACCATTCCCACTGGAGTAGATTTAAGAGTGATTTTCATATGGCTAGACTCAAACTGAGGTGGCATGGTGTGCAAAATAAGGATGGATTGGAATGTGGCCCTGAGTAATTACCAGTGACTGAGATTAATTTAAGCATTCCATCCATCACATTTTGATTTCTTTTAGAAAGCATTTTCTAACTTCCAACTATTTGATGACTGCAGCCTGTTCCTGGGTTACATGCTTATGTGTAGTTGGCAATTGGTCTTTGTGTGTTCCTCTCAGACGGCATCACAACAGATGGTCTAGCTAATGGCAGAATAGGCCATCTCTGGCTGTGGATGCTACAGAAGAAAGAGGCCCTGCTGCCTGCTGCTTGAAGCCTGCTTGGCTTGCTGAGAATGAATACTGGACCTGCTCCCTTCATCCCTTCATCCAAGGATGACTCCAAGAGTTTATCTTCGCACAATAGCGACAATCATCAGCTCAGCCATATGCAAATCAGTCTTGGCCCTTTCTAATAGGAATAGACTAGCCCAAACTGCCAAGACAGTTCCCTTCTGAACTGGAACACAAGAAACATAGGACTGGTTTTGCTGATTGGGTTCAATCCCAGATCCTTGACCAAAATGTGTGATCCTTGGAAATACTTTATTTCACCAAGAATCCTTGTTCATGATCACATATGAGAACACCTTAACATACTTAACTACATGATCTCCGCTGTATAAAAAAACTCCTGTGTTTGATTGAGTAGCTATAAAGTTACTCAAGCTATGAGGAAGGACAGGGTGAGCGCCCTGTGTGAGCTGAACAATGAGTGAGAGAAGGGGTAAACTGTAGACAGTGACCCTGACATGCATCTGTTTGGGATCTGCTATGGGGAGAGACTCAGCTTGAGCTCACTTTTAGCAGCAAGGGTCCCTGTCCAGCCACCCCTGGACCAGCAGCAGTGTGGTGAGATGCCAACCCGGATTGCAGAGGTACACCGGAGTGACCCGGATCACCCTTGGCTCCCTACTCTCCTCCCTGCCCACTGTGGAGATCAAACCCCGAGCTGCATCCGATCTGCCCCACGGGGAAGGAGCATATTAAATGCCCCAACATCCAGGTCGTCTACTTCACCAACAAGATGTCTGCCAGGTTGTGGCTCTCAGGGGGATAGAGTCAAATGTAAATCTAAAGCATTGCAAAGGCAGGTAGAACTGGGGTACAGCAGATCAAATATTAAGATGGTGTCTCCAAAAGGCAAATAAGGCTGAGGTTGGGGGAGTCACGTCTAAACTTGCTGCAGCAGTAAGAACAGTACAGTTGGGCAGAGTCAGCAAGGTGTACATCATGTGTTTTTTAAAGGGCAAGTATGGTTGTAGGATGCGCCAACTAACTCCCACAATGCTGTTCTTCGACACTACCTACCCTTGCGGTACCAGGAGCCGGGCCACAAGAACCAGAAAGTGCCGTCAGCAAACCCCGGCCCTCAACCAGGGGAAGTTACACAAAGTAATGATTTGAATGTAAAAGGGGCGATTGCAAAGTGTAATGGGCCAGCCACTGTGTGCTATAACATGGCAAATAATGTTTATTAATGCAAGTCCTTTATATTTACAGACTATATCCAAACAAATGGTTTATGCACAATTGTAATTGGTATAAAAAATTTTGACCCATTATCCATTTTTACAGAAAGTAGTCACCTCCCTTCCTGAACCCTAGGCCCTGCGGGGCTTGAGACCTTGGAACTTTGCAACCGTTATGTAAGGTCTAAGCAGTTTTGAGCATGTGCCCTTGTCCAGAAGAGGCCAGTGTTGCTAGGAAATACTGTGACATGGTGGTGCACGCCATACAGAAGAGAGCTTCAGGTAAACGGTGTCACGTGCATTTCATTCACAATCACTCTGCCCCCATGCTTAATTTGTGCTTTATTGTTGCTGAGCACCAGCACTTATTTTTGAGGGCCGGGGCTTATTCTTCTGCCTCAAGCATTTGCTGCGAGCAAAAGACACATATGGGAAAGACGGAGGAAGAGAAAAACAAAAAAATGTCACAATGGGAGAAAGCAGAAAGCTGCAAGAGTGAGGTGAAGGGGCACGGAGTGGTTGTACATTGATTGAAGAAGCCCGAGAAGGCATCAGGATTACGCTGCCTCAATATTCTGTGTTCGCACATTTAATTGCAGCAGCTGCGTGTTTAACAGGAGGGCTTTGGGCACCGGCCCGTTTTTATTTACAAATTAAGCACTACACCCCCCCCCCCGTAAGGGCTTGTATGTTCAACGTGTACTTGCCATTTAATCTTAACAATATATCAATATATGTTTGACTGTACATGAATATTTGTTTTCAGCTGTATCTGTAAAACCACACATTTTACTTCCTGCGCAGGCTACAGCTGATGCACATTGTGATCTTAGCATTCTAGATGCAGGGAAGGATGGCAGAGGGGCCGCTGATTCAGTTCTGCTTGTGAGGAGGATACGTGGCAAGTTATGTGTGTTTCTCGTTTTTGCCCTCTCCTTGCACAATTCTTTGGTGCCCTTTTGATATTGGTAAGGAAATTGCCATTCCTTTTTACGAAACACAGAAAGGGTATCCAACCTTTCTTCCTATCGCGATAAGCCACATATCAATCCTGGTCTTGTCCCTTTTATTTTTTTATTACCTTTTGTATTAGTATATCAAAACTCGAAATCATTCACCCTCCCCTCGCCACCCACAGCCAAAGAATTAAATTATTTTGCCAATCGATCCTAAATTTACTTTGGCAATTTAGACTGAAAACCCTGCTGTTATTGCTGTGTAGCGGTTTCAACTGCAGAATAAACTCTCTTCACCGCAAAAGTATCCAATGTCTCAAGCATCAGACCCTGTATGGGGATTGCCCCTGACCTCTATTCGTGTGTTCTCACCTTTTTAGTTTTCCTCTCCCTGGGGCCAGATGTACAAAGCCAGTCGGTATTTCGGGCCTTTAAGAAATGCAAAACAGTGTTTTCTGATGTACAAAGGCGTTTCGGAAATCGCAAACTGCAATATCTTCCCAATTTGTGTTGCCCAAATAGGAAATCACAAATAGGGATTTCTTATTTGTGATTTTCCATTTGCAAAGCTGGGTAGAAATCACATTTTGAGATTCCCAAACGGCCTTTGCACATGCCAGAATACTACTTAACATTTCTTAATGGGACAAAATAGTGATTCAGCCTGTTAAGAAATGCTAAATAGCTTCATTCATCTGGCCCCTTAGTTCGCTAATAGCATTGTCATCAGGACAGGCACAGGAATGTTTCTCTGTTCATGTTTAACAACTCCCTGTCGCTCTAAGATCTGCAGTTTGACATATTTGGATTTGTATATTTTGCTAAGTGCCATTCACTATTAAGTCATAGTTATTTGGAGAATGCCAACCACAGCCTAAGAACCAATGATCTGGCAAGCACACAGTCGCCAAGTGGGAAGAAGTGGAGCGATTGCTAGAATATTGCTGGGTTATTTGAAACGCCATCTAAACAACAGATTTCATGAATCAGCTGTGGTGATCCTGATAATCAATATGCTGCTGCCAGGTTGGGATTTGGAGTGTGCACTATGCTGACAGAAACTGCTGCTGACAAATTGAGCAGATTAGAAGTGGTTGAATGGCAAAGGTCCTTTCCTCAAGAAATAAAGGTTCTCATACACACTGTGCTGCTGGCAGACAGGATAAACACTTCATTGTTATCTGTCCAAGATATTCAAGGCCAAAGGCACTGCACGTGTAAATACCAGACAGCTGGAGGAGCAAGAACTATGCCTTAGAATTTCTTGAGGTCCTTGACAGTGGGATATGCTCTGAAACCATGACAGAACTCTGCAAAGCTCTATTTCGAGAGCTCTAGCTCCATTTCGTACTTTGACAACTGATCAGAGCTTATTTATTTTAGTTTGTAAAAGGCTCATTGTGCACTTCAAGTTCAGATCCATAACATCAACTGAGCACAAAACAGTTTTTGGAAAAGTAAAGTAGCTGGGTCGTTGTAATGATGAGGTTATCACAACAGGTGTGAAAAACTACCAATGTAATTGGCATTTCGAAAATGGTCACATTTACGTCAGATCTGGAACAAGAACAGTAGTATTGCACCTCGCCTTAAACAAACAATGCCACATTTATTTGAGCAGCATTATGTTGCCCTATTTGAGAAGCATTGTGTTTGGGAATTGGTGATGTCTGGAAGTAGGATACAATGCTCAAAGAAATGATAATTAAGGACTGTTTAAACTGTGTTCTCTAGATCTCCTGCAAGGAAGTCCAAGCTGCATGAAACTACATCTGTAACTGAATCTGAAGTGGTCTTTTTTGACCACTGAATGAAGTGCAGTGGTTTTGAAGGCGTTTTGCAGTAAGTGCAATAATACATAATTATGTGGTTGTACTCAAGTACTTTCAGCATGAGAAAACTGAGTAACATTATGCTAAATATTGCCACCAAAAGCTGTCTGAATCCTACTACTGCATTTCCCTTACAGGACTGAATGATATTCTAGCTGAACTGCCATCTTTGTGCAAGCTGTTTCAAAAAAAGCTTCTTGACCACTGTTGAAGCTGTACAGCATTCCAGAGCCTAGACTCACCAAATTAAGGAACAGTTCCTGGGCAACCCTCTTTTTTTGAGGCAGCACAGTAAGACATCTGTTGGCTTTGTACAGGGAAGCAGAGAATTTGATGGAGGGCCTATTTTGTTTTTTGTTGCACTTCTTTGTGAGCATATGGCTAGTTTTAAATTTCAGGCAATTGGAACACAGTAGCACTTTGACTTTGGGACTGAGAAAGTACAGAGACTTGTCGAAAAGTATAAGAATGTCTTGTCCTGGGCGATTGTGAAACGCCTGATGATGTTGTTCGACAGCACAAAAAATATGCATATGTTGTGGCAGAACATGTAAAAGGTGGATCATTTACAACCTTTCAAGATATATTGATTTTCACTCTGTGCAGTCCTGCTCTGTACAATGTAGTATCTCAGCATGTGGGAAGTATGTGCAACTTTTCAATGGTCAAGTGCAGACTATGAATGAGGATTCCTCATAAACAGTGTCAAGACGAAATCATGAACTAGATTGGATGAGAAGCACTTGGATATGCTGACAAGGACAAAGGCCTACTACTTGAATGGCAAAGTAGACCTCAATAGAGTTTATCAGCCCTGAAAAAATGGCAAGGACCAGTGAGAAAAGCAAACATGTCACACATCTGTTGACATCACTTGACTTGTCTGAGCCACCATTTCCCACAATCCATATTTGGCCTTGATGTGCACATTTCACAAACTACCTCTTAGTTGGGGTATCAGGAACTTAATTATTAGGTAATGCATCAAAATGTAAATGAGCCAGGCAGTTGCCATTCGCTGAGTGTACATAATCTTGTATAGTTGCGCCCAACATTCCCTCATCACCTAAGCAGTGCTCCAATTATGAATATTCAATATACGTTATAATGGCAAAACAATCTAAGTCCTGTTCTTTACTAAATCTCTGGGGTAGTTGCCACTAGAGTAACCAATGAATGTATTCACAATTTGTAATTACAGTTCAAAACTGTCTCAAGGCCCTATTATTTATGTGAAAGACACCTGTTTTCACTCTTGCTCAATTTTGAGTGGTAATTCCCACAGATTTATACAGCTGAGCACTGCACTCTCATGTGTGATCAGTTCTTGCAGCACACAGAGATCTTTCACTGCCACACACAAAGGAGAAAACTGGAAGGAACATCCGTCAAGCCTGATCTGCATGTGGCAGGGTCTGGGGGCATGGTGGGTAAAAGAACGAAGTGATGAAAGATACCCCTAGTGATTGCCAGTGATTAGACTTCTTGCAAGCATCCTCCCATCATCCTTCCATTCTATTTTGTGTTTGTTTTTTCCAGGATGTTGCGTTACCTCATTTTTTTTCAGGCAGCATATTATTCTTCAGTAGCGGATACTTTAAACTGAGTCACATCCAGGTTCTTATAATGGGCCACAGCTGAGATGTTGATGAAGGCAGTGTGAGCTTCCTCTGTGACTCAAAACGCTACTCAGAATAAGTGCTTGTAAAATCCTTGGCCTCTCTGCAAAGTGCAGGGAACAGTGGTCACCTATGCCAACGTGTGGGCATGATAGCTCTCTCTGGAAAGTTTAGTTCACATGTTTAACTCAGTCCCTTCATTATACAAGTCATGCTTTTTTTAGGGATACCCCACTTTTTTCAACCCATTTAAAGCCTTAAACACCATGGGGCATATTTATACTCTGTTTGCGCCGAATGTGCGTCAAAAGTTTTGAAGCACAATCGGCGCAAACCCTGCCCCATATTTATACTTTGACGTCCGACCCCGCGGGCGTCAAAATTCCACCATGTGCGTCATTTTTTGGAAGGGGGAACCAGCCTTGCGTTCATTATATGCAAGGTAGGCGTTCCCTTCCAAAAAATGACTTTAAGGCCTGTGCCCCGTATTTATACTCTGGCGTCATTTTGACGCACAGGAGGGGGTGAGCCTTAAAAAACGGCGCACAGTCTGATGTGCGCCGTTTTTTAACGCCTGAGTCAGGGCAGGCGTTAAGGGACCTGTGGGCTCGGAAGGAGCCCACAGGTGCCCTCCCCTGCCCCCAGGGACACCCCCTGTCACCCTTGCCCACCCCAGGAGGACACCCAAGGATGGAGGGACCCATCCCACGGAAGTAAAGGTAAGTTTGGGTAAGTATTTTTTTCTGATTTTTTTTTTTGTGGCATGGGGGGCCTGATTTGGGCCCCCCTACATGCCACTATGCCCAATGACCATGCCCAGGGGACATAAGTCCCCTGGGCATGGCCATTGGGCAAGGGGGCATGACTCCTGTCTTTGCTAAGACAGGAGTCATGTCAATGGAGGTTGGGCGTAAAAAAAAATGGCACAAATCTGGTTTGAGGCTTGAATTTTGCCTCAGACCTGACTTGCACCATTTTTTGACGCACAACCCCCATTTTCCCATACGCTGGCGCTGCCTGGTGTGTGTCATTTTTTTTACGCACACCAATCCGCAGCACCGGCTAACGGCATTCCATTAATAAGGCGCCCGCATGGCGCATTGGAATGCCGTTAGCCGCGGTAAAATTTTTGACGCACAACTGCATTGGTGCAGTTGTGCGTCAAAAAGTATAAATATGGGCCCATGTTCATATTCTTTTCTCGCACAACATTCCCTGATCTGCAGTCCCTCTCATATTCCCAAATTTTCTCTCACCATACTAGTCCTATCCGGCTCTCGGAACCACCATTTTGCTAAATGTCAGTTTTGAGTAGCGGCACTTCTATTTGTTCAAGGAGAGTACAGGGTACTCGCTCATTACATGTTGACATCTCTTTTGGTCCCCTTTGGCTCCCCTCTTCTCCTCACCCTTTTGCTAGATGCTTGTGGGAGCTACAGGTAGACAGGGTGTGCATCACATAAACTCATTCTGCAGACCTAGGGCTCTAAAAGGTGACGAAAAGAAGACCCAGAGCGCCACCTAGTGGTGATGCCAAATAACAGCAAAACGTCTGATAACTGCCCTCTTTTTCTCCTTGTGGGATGCCAGGTTGGCTAAATAGTGTCCTCACATGGTTCCTGTTTGCCAGAACATTGATGCAACATAGAGGCGATACCAGTCTCAGCTATTGTTGCTTGAGCTGCCAGTGAAGTTATCTGCTTCAAAGCTGCCATCACTCTGTTTGAAGAGCCCTGAGAAATGGAGACTTCGGAGTCACAGCACATCCACATATCCTTGCAGTGCAACATTTCTGCAAACTGCCTATCCTGCACCAGGAAAAGCAAGGGGCATCTCCTGTCAGAAGAAGAGGAGTGTTAGAAGAAAAGGGTGTGAGTGTGAAAAAGTGAGTTTGAGGCAGGGGCTTAACGCAGGCCCCTTCAGCCACAGAGGCTCGAGGGGTGGCAAAATGATGGGTTGTAATGCTACCTGAGGGATTGCCAGTGGTTAGACTTACAAGCATTCCCTCATCACATTTTCTTTGTATTCAAAGCAATGCCATAAGAAGTGGTAAAAAGCATGCGCAGATGTGGGTCCCTTGCTCACTGTGCCACTGGAACCAAGCTACACTCTACCAAAGAACCCGAACCAGGGCAAAACTTGTCTTGGGTTGTTTATGTTCTGGTTCAGAAAGGAACTGATTTGGCACTTTGTACTTGACTGTTTTTATTGGTGCAAGGCCAAAACTAATTTGCATATTGCTGAGTCTAATCTAACATGGTATGATGGGCAAAAGAATGATGTGTTGGAATGCTACTCCAAGCAATTGCCAGTGGTTAGATTTAGTGCAAACATCCTACCATCAACTTTTGTGTTTGATATGGGTGTCCTAAGTGGCAAAGAGTATGCCCAGACGTGGGCTGCTTGCTCTCTATGCCACTGGAGCCAAGCTACACCTAAAAGAGGACCTAGTTTGGAGGTTTGAGCTGGACTGTTCCTCTTGGAGTAGTATCAAGACTGACTTGCATACGGCTTTGTCTAATCTGAGGTGGCATGGTGTGCAACAGAACAATAGGTTTGAATGCTGCCCAGAGTGATTATCAGTGTTAGACTTATGGCAAGTATCCTCCCATCAACGTTCGGGTGTTACATGGGCCAGCTGACATGTGACTAACTCTCATGCTTTCCTAAGCCAAAGACCCCTTTTTTCCCAAGGATCCAATATATTTCTGCTCCTAAACTGTATGGCAGTTTCAGAAATCCTTGCCATCCTCCCTCTATTGGGACACTCGATGGACTCCGGCTCGCAAATGGAGGTCCAGAGCGTGCTGCCTTGCTCAGGATCAGTTATGTGGTTACTTTTCTACTGGGCCTCCAGAGGCAGTTATATTTATGAGCATTTTAAATATAATGAGCAGATGGCACTATCAAACTGTATCTAAATTCAGAATATGCAACTGATGGTCCAGTGACACATCAAAATCCATCTCCCCAAAATGTATAGAAACTTTCTTCTACCACCATCTTCCCGAACACTCTATCCTGACTCCTCCCCCACACTCCCTCCCTGCATGCATTGTGCCACTTTGCAACACCTTGCGCCACATTATGCCTGCGTCAGGCATAATGTATGCAAGGGGAGAATTCCCACGCAGGGAGCCCTGAAAAAAGGGCGCAGTGAAATTTACAAGATTTTACTGCACCATTTTTTCCGTCATTTTTAACGCCTGTTCAGGGCAGGCGTCAAAGTGACGCACTCATAATAATCTATGGTTTCCCTGTGATATGCTACTCTAGCGTCAACATTTATGATGCTAGTGCAGAAAATGCCACAAAAGCTTCAACAATTTTGACGCTGTTGTGGTAACGACCGCCATGGTGCGCTGTATTGTAAATAGGGTACAACCATGGTGTCATGGAGGGGTGGAAGGGCGCAAGAAAAGTAGCACATCAGGCCAGATGCACTATATTCTCGTAAATCTGTCCCTATGTAAATCTTGACCCTGCCCACATTTCATACATTTCTGCCCAACGAACCACCATCAGGGCTTTAAGCGGGCCCCAAAATGGTCGGTGTTAGACCTGGTAGAAATCAAAAGATGACAATGAAACGGGTCCTCCCCGGGCCCTGTATTCATGTCCTTAACTTTGCAGACAAAAACACTTATCAATTTCTGAATAATAAGTGTAAAAACGTTAAGGTAATCCATGTCCTTCCTGTTTATATAGCACATGCTTTACTTAATCTTGCATTCCCTAAGTGTGTTTGCCTTTTCCAGGTTGTTGTGCTATCATATTTTTTTCAGGTAGCATATTATTCTTGTATAGCGCATACTTTGAACTGAGTCGCATCCAGGTGCATATAATGGGTCACGACTGAGATGCAGCTATTTCAGTGGGTCCAAACCCTGTTCAGAATACCACATGCTTGTATAACCTTTGGCCCCTCTGCAAAGTGCACAAAGCTGCAGTCATCTATGCCAGTTGCAGTTGTGATTCTATGCACATATGCAGGTAGGTTAGCAGTCTGTGGGATTTTTAGGGGCAGATTTAAGAAAAGTGGCTCTGCACTTACTGCATTGTCACATTCCTAGGGTCCCTTAGCACCCCCCAACTGTCACCTTGTGTGCACCGTATTTAAAATATGGCACACCATGGCGCAGGGTAGGGGGCAGTAGCTTCAACATTTCTGAAGCTATTGATGTACTGTTAAAGGTTAATAGGGACCCGCTGTAACCAACAGCGTGCCCCGTTTTAATGCCTGGGCAGGCGTTAAAAATGCTGAAAAAAATGGCGAAAAAGAAATGTTTTAGATTTCTTTGCACCATTTTTTCGGATGACCCCCTTGCATACATTATGCCTGGGGCAGATATAATGTTGTGCAAGGAGTTTCAAAGTGGCGCAATCCATGCATTGAGCCACTTTGTAAATATGGTGCACCGTTTTTTGCCATAATAGCGCCACATTAGCGTAAAAAAAGTGACGCTAATGTGGTGATATATGGCGAAAGGGGCTCTTAAATCTGCCCCTTATTTTTTTAGTCTATATCTTTAAGCCACATCTTTAACTATACAGGCCACACCGCTTTTAGGCGCTGGCAGACCCACACTTTTTTCATCCCACTTAAATCACTGACCGGGCCACCATGTTCATATGATTTTCCCCACAACTACATTCCCTCTTCCTCAGTCCTCTCACATTCCCGAATTTTCTCTCACAGTGCTTGTCGTATCCAGCTCTCGAGACCAGCACTTTTCTAAATGTCAGCTCTGAGTAGCAGCACTTCTATATGCCCAAAGGAAGTTTTGTGCGCTGTCTCCTGGCATGTTGACATCGAATTTTGTCCCCGGCAGCTGCGCTCCCCATCAAGTGCTCTCATTCTGCAGAACAGGGTCTCTACATGGTGCGGAAAATAAGCCTCAGGGCGCCACCTAGTGACGACACTAAATAACAGCAAAAAGTCCGACAACTGCCCTCTATCTCTTGCAGGGAGGATGCTGAATTGACTAAATAGTGCGGAAAATCCTAACACGGTTCTCGTGTTTGTCAGAGTACTGTCAAGACAGGAGCACGAGGAGAGACCAGCATCAGATATTGCTAGTTGAAACTGCTAGTGAAGCTATCTGCTGCAAGTCTGCCATCACACTGCTCAGAGCGACCTGCGACACGGTGTCTTCGGAGTGAACAGCACGTTCACGCATCTTTGCAGCCAGGGCTTAAAGTGGGCCAGGTCCTGCCGGTGCGCAGGTCTAAAAAGCAGGTAATGAAACTGGTCTCTATCCGGCTCTCCATCGTTACACTCACTGTCGGGATGAAAACAAAACATTATTATCAGCAGAACCACCTTCACTGCCTTCTATGTATCTTCAAAGAGACTCGCTACAGTCATTTCAGTCTCATCATTTCAGAACCTAAGCATTTTCAGTATTATAAACAGAGCCGTTGTTGTACTTCTCTATTTCAACTAGCAATCACTGACAAATCCAATAGTCCTGGTTTGTTTTAGGTTGAATGTCAGTGTTTGTATGATTTATGTGCACGCAGTGACAGAAAGAAGCAGCAAAATACCATTTGGCGGCACACTATGCTAAGCACAGATTTTTAGTTTACGTGTTTTTAATCCCCACCCTTAATTATACAGGCCACGCCCTTTGTGAGACCCCCCCCTTTTTTTTTGTATCCCACTTAAATCCCTGCGTGTGGCACAACATCTGTAAAAACTGCCTATCCTGCACATGGAAGAACAAAGGGCATCCCCTGCAAGAATAAGAGTGTTAGAAGAAGGGAAGGTGGGGTTGAACCAGGGGCTTAACCGTCCTTGTGGCGCAAGAGTGAGGTGGTTAGGGGTGGTGCAACACGTCAAATGTCCCACTCAGCCTAAGGCCAATGAATATCAATGAGATATGGAAGACTCCAGGGCCCCTCATCACATTCTGCCGGCGCATCATTTTGACTTCCGCCAACGCTTCTGCAAAAGATGTGACTGAGTCATAGAGCCTGGTTTAAGGAAAGTGGCGCTGCACAAAGTGCAGAGCCACTTTCGTTGCGCCCCTTAGCACCCCCCTAACACCACCATGTGTGCGCCGTATCTACGATATGGCACACCACGGTGGTAATTAGGGAACTAGAATCAAACTTTTAACGCTAGTTCAGAACTTTGCATGATTAGTGTTAAAAATGTTGACGCTAATCCTGCAAAGCCCATTGAGGCCTATTGTACACAATGGTATGCCTCCTTTTAACACCTGCTCTGAGCAGGCGTTAAAAGTGCAGAAAAAAAATAATAATTTCAGGCCCCCTAACGGGGGAATGCCTCCTTTGCATACATTATGCCTAGGACAGGCATAATGCTGCGAAAAGGGTAACAAAGTGGCACAATGCATGCATTGCACCAATTTGTAAATTTGGCGTGGTGATCTTTGGCCTTGTTGGGCCACATTAGCGTAAAAAAATTACGCTAATGTGGCTCAAGGAAGTGCTAGGGGCTCTTAAATCTGCCTCATAGTGCACGAAAAAGGGGGGAATGGGAAAGGTTCATAGGGAGACATAAAAAGAGCCTGGGAGATGGCAGCAATGCCAGCTGCAGGGAGAGGAAAGAGGTGAACCAGAGATGTGACTGAAGAGAGATTAGGAAGGCAACAGTAAGGAAAAGAGAGGGGAACCTGACGAGGAGAAGACACTTTGAGAGACAGAGAAGACAAGGGAGAAATTTGAGAGTGAGGGAGGAGGGGGCGTGAGTGAGGCATAACTGAGAAGGAGGGGTGGCAATGGAATCAGGAGGACGGCAAATTATGGAAAAAAATCAACGGAAAGACACACAGAAAGGGTGAAAGAGAGATCAAATAAAAAGAAAGGATTACAAGAGACCCTCAGAGAGGCTAAAATAAACACTCTTGGAAAGAGAAATGCGATGAGAGACAAGTGAAAATAGAAAGAGAAAAAGAGAGACTCACAAAAAGGAATACGGAGGCCTAGAGACAAGGAATAAGAGAGACAAAAAGAAAGACAGAATGAGACAGCCACAATACGGACAAGAGAATAGGGAGTTAGAGACACCCACAGAAAGGGTAAAAAAGAGAATAGCAGAAATAGAAAGAGAATCAGTGAGTCCCACAGAAAGGGTAAAGAGACACACACACCGAGAAAGAGAATAAGGTACAGCCTGAGAATGAGAACGGGAACAGGAGAGACCCGCAGAAAGAGTAAAAGAGATAACCAAAGAAAAATAAGGGAATAGCGAGACCTAAAAAAATGTAGAGAAAGGATTATGAGAAACACACAGAAAGAGAAATGTTAAACGAGAGATCGAGAGGAAGGTTAAAAAAGAGTAGAGCAGAAAGAGAAAGAAAGACGACAAGAGGGACCCACAGAAAGAGGAAGAGTGAACGAGAGGCTCGCGAAACAGGAGGGACAACAGAGACACACCTGGGGAAAAAGACATGTGAGAGAACCACGAGACGAGTGTCACATGTCCACTATGGGTTCCGACTCCCCGGGACTTGCACCCGACACCCTTGAAGTGAAGTAGCGTCTACCTTTCCGGCGTATTCATTAATGACCGTCGATACAGCCTTCAAAGAACACGGGTACATATGAGTCCTTAAACACCTACCAAAGAACTTAGGTACCCGTTCGCCCTGTCGCTAAATATAGGCCGTCGGCACAGCAAAAGATGCTTAAGAGCCACCTCAGGCCATACGTGCGTGGGCCGTCCAGCAGCTCTATTAAAAGCAAAAGGTAAACGTGATGGCATTATCATCCTTACTAAGGCAGAGTGTACTGGTGAGAACTTCCGGCATATTTATCAATGCGTCCAATCGGGACATCTACTGACAGACAAGCGAGTGCACGTTCCCGGAGATCCATCAGAAATCTCTGCAGTTTTGAAAGAAGACGCGCTGCTGTACCAGGAAGAACGATAACTTACAGCCCACTGCCACCTAGTGGCATCACATCTCCTATGCAGGTGAAAGACTGCTGTTAAAATGGGCTTCAGCAGCGAAGCCTTGAACATTAATGAAATGCAGGAGCCTCGCCCGGAGCAGCGGGTCTGGCAAGCAGTTTGCTTTTGTCTGGGTGCTGGAGAGATATGATTGCAAATTCCTGCTCAAGGCGCTCAAGAATCCCAGGAGAAGAGTGGATAAGGGCCCGATTAAGAACTTGGCGAACACACCCGACGAGTTCTAAACCAGGCATTTTATGGGTTTTATGTTATTTTAGGTAACGACTGCACTTTCCTCGACATTTCATTCCGGACTTCCATTCACCAAAATGCCAGCGTTAGTGGAAGTGGAAGTGACATATTTCAGCCATTGACCTAAATAATATCACATAATGACATCATATGACCCTGATTCCCAGGATGTGCTTCCAAACAACCTTGATCCTAATGACATCACATTAATAGTAATACACTGTATAATTCAAAGGGAAAATGCATTGATAAATCTCTGGCAAATGTCCCAAAAGAGATTAAGAAAACAAATACTTGCCATGTTTTTCCACCCTCATGAAAAAAAGCATAAATAAAAACACAGCTTCACAAATACATAGATGGGCTTTGGATCAATTACCTTCATCCACTGTTCTGTTCAATTGTCATTGACATTTGCTTCCTTCCATTTTAGAGTACAGTAAGGAAAAATACGTCCGCCCACTTCATCTATTGGCTGGCTTGCGTGGAGAGATGCAACATTTTGCCTGATGACATCTGCACAGCCGCCTAAAAGAAGTCCACTTCAGTGTGAGATAGCAGGTCATGCTTTACTTTTCCTGTGCTGGCCTCCCAACTCACACGGCCTCACCGTGTGACACATGATATTGGCTTCCTTCATACAGTCACCCAGTGAGCAGTCAATATCAGAAAATGAGAAACCACCACACAACAGTAGGTTGCTACGTGCTTTTGCGGGATCTGAACCGCCAATGTCAATCTGCCAGTGCGCTTAACTTTCCATTCATTGTTACGGACATTTGAAGCCAAGAGAACTTTTTCTATGCTCCAATGAGCGCCATATTTTCCTGTGATGTACACTAATTCTACAAAGGGTTTCGGCACCGTTTCTAAATACACATGCCTACTAGAAAGGGACCACACAGCTGTATTGACATGAAATTATTATTTTTTATTAAATGTAAATTATTTTTTGCAAGCATAGGGCATCACATTTATGTGGCAACTTTGTCCCTTTTATTCTTGTGGCACTAACTTGCAATAATAATAAAAAAAAAACTGCTCACCATTTTACCCAGACCTATTCGATTTACCAATGATTTTTTTTAAATATATATTCGGATAATGAGATACGGCAACACATTTCACAAAGATTCTGCGCTGCTGAATTCATTTTATTTTGCCAAACAGACAGTGAAATGTCTCAAGGGGAGCTTCAGAAATTAAGCCATGGTAATTAGGGCACTCTTTACCTTCGGTTATTGACATTGCTTTTATCACCTACGAGGCCAGGGGTCCCAGAGGCAGTATTCATGGTCACAAGGTGTAAACCAGAGTTCATAAATGAGATCCCTGGTGACCCCTAAATGACAGCCATTCATTTCATGGTGGTAAAATAAAGCTGCAAACACGGTACAGTGACTACAAGACTGCATTGTCTCTACACAGCAGAAGTAATGTTTGAACAGTTTTCCAAACTTCCCCCATGGTGACTCATGCACATTTGTAGAAAGAAGGGGGTCACATAGCTTATCTTCTGCCATGGAGGAGGCCCTACCATGATTGTCACTATACTGGATCTCAGCTTTCTATTAGGAACATACAAGGCACACGTGGACACCAATAAACCAGGAGACTTCTGGCTAACTCCTTCATGCACGATGATCAACACCTTGAACTGAACTCTCTTTTTCACTTGGAGCCAGTGTGAAGATTTTAGAGAGGAGGAAATATGGTTGCACATCCTCAAACTCATCAGCTGCCTTGCAAGTGAATTTTCCATTAGTTTCAGGCAATCAAGAACTTTCTCTGACATCTCCAAGTGAATACTCTTCCCGTAGTCAAGTCAATACATCTTTATTTGTTAGGCTTCCATAGCATGAAGTACAGAATAAAATACACAAAGCTTATAATACTGAGACAATTCAGTATATCATAAAAGTTAGATGAAGCCAGGAAGATCCCTTCCACTTCCATTAAACCATTTCCATACTTTAAATATCCCAAAAATAGGACCCCATCACAAAAGTGCTATATGAGTTCCTAAAACACTCATATCAGCAACAATAATGTACATCCATTAAAATACCACTCTAAAAACACAATTGGCGTGTCGTACCAGGTGTGCTACTATCATGGCAAAATACTTTCTCTTAACTTTAGACACTGTCAGTTAAAAAGAGCCATAGGCTGCACTACCACACGGATGTCAAGTGTCTTTAGGAAGTAAAGTGCCGGTCTGCAATGTCTAAAATTATAACCTTTTAAAAGGGGCCCAATAAAGTTTTTCCTAGGGATCTCATAAAACAGACACAGGAACAGAAAGTGCAGGTTGGATTGGGAGGATGTGCCATCACAAGTGCAGGGACCTTGCTCCTTCATGGAGTAGCTCCTTTGAGGATATCCTAAAATTAAGGGTAGATAATAGAGATGGAACCTGGTGAGAACAAATGGGTGCTGTAGGTTCTGGATACCTGATAAATAAGGTTGGAGGCTCATATATGAAGGAGTCTGGTTATAAGAGAGTACTGCAATTTTATTTTTATTAGACTCCACTTTTTTCCCCTGACATTCGCCAGGAAGACCTGCTTGAGCTTTGCCTTACTGCAAAAACAGGATGGAGGTGATGTGAAAAACTCAAACAGGCCTATTTCCTCCAAGCCCGATTTCAC
Source organism: Pleurodeles waltl (assembly GCF_031143425.1). Lineage (NCBI taxonomy): Eukaryota > Metazoa > Chordata > Amphibia > Caudata > Salamandridae > Pleurodeles > Pleurodeles waltl. Next base: position 116,482,610 of record NC_090446.1, on the reverse strand, counting down.
ACAAGAAATCCAGGGTATCTGGAGGACTGCATGTATTTTTAGACAGTCCTCGAGCACTCATTGATTTAACTTAGCTGATTCTCTTGTCCAGATTGAGTGCTAGAGCATTAGAGGGGAACGTTTGATTTTGTCCATAATATAGGAAAACCGAACTCATAATGGAACACACTGTTGGAGTGGCTCTGTGGGACCACTAAAAGATTTAAAAAAAAGCTTCACCTGCTCGCTGGATCTCGTGAATGTCGACCATGTCCCAAACCCTGTCCCGTAAGTGACAAATGCCACAGATTTAGCTAAATAGATGGTCAGAATCTCATGAACTGGTTCTAGGTTCTTAACTAAAGCTTACCAAAGCAATCACCAGCTTTTCCAGCATGGCCCCTCTTTTGGACACCATCATTTTCTACTTATACTTGGAACCAAAGAGAATGCTCAGTTAGGAAAAACTCAAGACGTCACTCACAATAAGGTTATTAATGGATAATATAGTGTGCTTTTTGGGCCTTCTTCCACAGTGTATGGTAAAGGGTTTGCTCTCATTCACCTTTAAATCCAGCCCCTGCATGAAGGTGATGTAATCCTAAACTAAACCCCCAGTGCCCCTCCAGTTCTTGCCATGAGTACTGCATCGTTCGCATAGAAGAGGGTAGGAAGGGGGTGCGCACCAACGTACAGGACATCTTTAGTTCTCCTCACCAAAGCTACTCCATTAGTGTACAAGGAAAATAGGAAATGGGTCAGCACACAACTTTGCTGAACCTCATGTTTAATCTTAAAAGGCTGTGCACCCTCCATACCATATCGCACAAAAGCACTCATTTCAGAATAAAATTACCTGATGGAGTTAATATGGCAGCCTCAATTCCCATCTTGGACATAAGGACCCAAAGTGTTGTGAACCACACAGTCAAACGCAGCAGTCAGATCCATAAATGCCAGAAAAATCAAGCCTTTCTTTGCAACTGCATACTTACCTATTATGACACTCAAGTTCAGGCCTTAGTCGATAGTACCTAACCCATTTTTTAAACCAAATTGAGTGTCTGCTAGGATGTTGTTAGCTATGGCCCAATCCTCTCATCTATGCACCAGAATCCTATCCATTACTTTGGCAAGAGAGTCAAGTAAGGATATAGGGCTATAATTCTTTGGTTGTGACTTATACCGCTTTTTATGGATCAGGATAATAACTGACTTTTGCCGTGTAGCAGAAGGCCTACCTGCTAGGTAGGAGAAGAATCAACCTCTGCATCTACTCCATCAGATGCGGGGGTGATGGTTAGAGAAAGAGAAGCATAGCGGAGGTGTCTAGTGGGCGGATGGAAGTTTAGGTGGTGGTTCAAGCAAGCGGGTCTGCAGTTGTGTAGACCATTGTATGCATGAGTCAGGAGCTTAGACTGACATTTTTTCTGTACAGGGAGCCAGTGGAATTCCTTGTGGGAGGTGGTGATGTGAGTTCATCTAGGGAGATCCTGGATGAGTCTGGCTGCAGCATTCTCTATGGTAGGCATCGGAGGAGGTGAGCTGCGATCCTTGCGTAGCAAGTGTTACTGAAGTCCAGTTGGCTGAAGGCTTGTGCCTGGTTGATGGTGTGTCTTGAGCTTTGGGGCAACCATTTGTATATCTTAGAAAACATGCAGAAGATGAAGCAGCAGGAGACCGAGTTGACCCGAGTTGTCATGGTTAGCTTGTTATCCAGAATGATGCCTAGTTTCGTAACGTGGTCAGTAGGGGTAGGATTAGGTCCGTGTTCTGAGGGCCACCAGGATGCATTCCATGGAGAGCTTTTTTTACGAAGATCAGAACCTCTGTCTTGTCTATGTTGAGCTTCAGGCAGTTGCTCTTCATCCAGTTAGCGACATCTGTCATGCAGTTGTGGAAGTTGGTCTTGGTGTTGGTTGTGTCTTCAGAGAGGGTGAGGGGGATTTGTGTGTTGTCAGCATAGGATATGATGTCGAGTCTATGGATTTTGAGGATAGGATGCTGTCCAGAGATGTTATATAAGTGCTGAAGAGGGTGGGACTGAGTGAGGATCCTGAGGGTACACCACAGAGGATTTCCTTGGGTTCGTGGGTGATGTGGGAAAGGTAGACTTATTGCATTCTTACGGTGAGGAAAGAGGCAATCAATCTGCGAGTTGCTCCTTGGATGCCTATGTTGTGCAGCCTTGTGATGAGTGTGTGGTGGGAGACCACACTGAAGGCTGCAGAGAGGTCTAGGAGGATCAGAGATGCAGTCTCTCCTCTGTCGAATAGGGCTAGGATGTTGTCGGTAGATGTGATGAGGACTGTCTCATTATTGTGGTTGCTTCTGAATCTGGATTGGGAGGAGTTGAGGAGGAGGTTCCATTCCATATATGAGGAGAGTTGTTGGTCGATGGCTTTTTTTAATACTTTGGATGGGAGCAGGGAGATTGGTCGGTAGTTGTTTGCTGGGGTCTGCTGATGGATTACTTAACAGGGCATTGACTTTTGCATTTTTCTAGTCCACGCGGAAGGTGGTCGTGGCAATTGAGGTGTTGAACAAGTTGATGACTACGTGGCTGATTCTGGCTTTGCCTAAGTTGAAGATGTGGTAAGGGTATGGGCCAGTTGTGACCTATGAGTGCTCCGAGTTCATGACAATGGCAGTGTCCTGTGGGGCAAACTACCTACATTCAGTTTGTCAGATGTCTCTGGTGGTAGCGGGGTCCTTTTGTTGCTTGAATAAGTTGAAGACCTTGGGCTGGGGTTTGAAGCTTCTGTAAATGCTGGTGATCTTGCATTGGAAGAAGTTTGCAAGGGTGTTGAAGAGTGCCCCCTGGGGTAATGATGATTGCTGTAGCTCAGGGGTTGTTGACTGCTTTGACGATGTTGAAGAGTTCTTTGCTGTTATTCGACCTTGATTCAATGCGTGAGGCTCAAGCCTTTCTCTTTGATTGTCTCAGTTGGCTTTGGTAAAGGCTGAGGGATGCCTTGAAGGCCGTCCTGTCGGTTGTGTCCTTGCTGGTGCACCATTTCCTTTTCAGTAGTTTGCAGAGTTTTTAGCGGTTCTGAGGTCTTTAGCTATCCTGCTAGGTGGAGCTTCTGTGGGTGTTGTTGCAGATGAGAGCGACGCTGTTGGCACAGTTGGTAATCCAATTATTGAAGCACTGTATCACAGAAGTGGATATAATGGCAAACAGGCCATCGGGAGCCACACTTCTGACACCCTTTTAGCAAGAGTTGGAAATTGAAACAATTCCTCCAGTCACCCACAAATTGGACGAATGGTGACACAAAGTGGGTGGAGTTAAGAGGGGCAGAAAGAGTGACAATAAGCTTATGGTCTGCACATACATATGGTACATATGCATTACTATAAAAACATCTGACCCTAAATAAGTCAGCACAGATACATGATGACTTTTGTGCCATACTCCTAGTGGTTTTATGGGCTGTAAGGTGCTCAAAGGTGATATAAATCACTTTATATAAGCTCCAATTACGTTAATAAACATAAGTGTTACTATTATCTAATGTAATGATACTGAATTTACTGAACTCTGAAGGATATAAGGCTGAGCCTGCATGAAGGCACTCATACTTACTACCTGTGATCACACCATACTTGAACAAAAGCCGTGAAGGGAAAGGACAATTTACAAATAAGACATTTGACATGAGTGAACTGTCAGACAAAATTTCCAATTACAATCACCATGTACCTAAGCCACAAACCATGATCGGAAAGTGCACCACCATAGACCAATGCAACCATCCATCCAAACAGGAAATCACACAATACCAGATGTAATTATGATCCACCACTCCACTCAAAACAAGTATGGGTCATGGCACCTAGCAATTAACTAATGTGCATGATTGACACATGCTCACAAAGGTTACGGCATCCAGCCATGGGTCATGACACCTTTTGGAAAATACAACAGATGCAGAGCGGGCCTACAATGAAGCCCACATAAGGACGAGAAATGTCATGGAGCTGACATTTGGCCTCCGTAAATCAAGGTTCAGGTACCTACATCTTACAGGAGGAGGACAGTTATGTGTACCACCCTTGTCTGCAAAATTATCAATGTGTGTGCCATTTTGCAAATTTGTCTACGCACACATGTACCCTGGGATGAACAAGTAGCTGTCTCCAATTAGGAGGATGACAACAATGGTGTACAACTGGAGGGGGAGGAACAACAAAACACTGCTGCTGGAGTAGGCAGACGAGAACTTATTGTGCAAAACTTTTTAACTTAGAACTGTACTTCAAGAATAACCATTTAAACAGTTCAATAAAATCACAGAACTCAAAATGTACATGGTGTATGCTTTTATATCATTGTTAGAAATGGGGTCTTTGGTTGACAGTCTGGTTACCCCCTGTTCAAGCAAGGACCCTCACTCTAGTTAGGATAAAAGAGAATCACCCTCAGCTAACCCCTGCTTACCCCCTTGGTAGCTTGGCAGAGCAGTAGGCTTAACCTCAGAGTGCTAGGTGTAAAGTATTTGTACCAACACACACAGTAACTTAATGAAAACACTACAAAATGACACAACACCAGTTTAGAAAAATAGGAAATATTTATCTAGACAAAACAAGACCAAAACGACAAAAATCCAACATACACAAGTCAAGTTATGATTTTTTTAAAGGTTTAAAATAAAAAGAGTCTTTAGGTAGTTGTAACACCACACTAGCGCTGCTAGCGTGAAAATGTACCTGGTTTGCGTAAAAAAATAACCCCGCACGGGCGGTGTGCGTCAAAAGTAACCCTGCACGGCTGTGTGCGTCGAAAACAACTCGGCACGGCGGTGCGTGTTGAAAAAGCCAGCCACACGACGATCCGAAAGTCCCGCGGCGCAGGGTGCGATCTCTCAGCCTCCGTCAGCGATGCTGCGCGTCGTTTCTCCTGCTCCGGGCGTCGGTTTTTCGGTCGCGTTTCCTGCGGCGTCGTTTCTCAGCTGCGGAACCGGCGTCGCGTCGTTTTCTCAGCCGCGATCGGATTCGCGTCGATCTTTTCTCCGCACGGCGCTCGGTGCGTGTATTTTTGTCCTTAGGCTGCCAGCCTCTCCTTTCAGGGTCCCAGGAACTGGAAGGGCACCACAGAGCAGAGTAGGGGTCTCTCCAGAGACTCCAGGTGCTGGCAGGAAGAAGTCTTTGCTATCCCTGAGACTTCAACAACAGGAGGCAAGCTCTACATCAAGCCCTTGGAGATTTCTTCTTCAAGATGGAAGGCACACAAAGTCCAGTCTTTGCCCTCTTACTCTGGCAGAAGCAGCACTGCAGGAAAGCTCCACAAAGCACAGTCACAGGCAGGGCAGCACTTTTTCCTCAGCTATCAGCTCTTCTCCAGGCAGAGGTTCCTCTTGGTTCCAGAAGTGTTTCTAAAGTTTGTAAGTTTGGGTGCCCTTCTTATACCCATTTTAGTCTTTGAAGTCACCTTTCTTCAAAGGGGACTCACACCTTCTTGTGAAATCCTGCCTTGCCCAGGCAAGGCCTCAGACACACACCAGGGGGCTGGAGACAGCATTGTCAGAGGCAGGCACAGTCCTTTCAGATGAGAGTGACCACTCCACCCCTCCCTCCTAGCAGAGATGGCTAATCAGGAAATGCAGATCACACCCCAGCTCCCTTTGTGTCACTGTCTGGTGTGAGGTGAAAAACAACCCAACTGTCAAACTGACCCAGACAGGGAATCCACAAACCAGGCAGAGTCACAGAATGGTTTAAGCAAGAAAATGCTCACTTTCTAAAAGTGGCATTTCCAAACGCACAATCTTAAAATCAACTTTACTAAAAGATGTATTTTTAAATTGTGAGTTCAGGGATCCCAAACTCCACATGTCCATCTACTCTCTAGGGGAATCTACACTTTAATCATATTTAAAGGTAGCCCCCATTTTATCCTATGAGAGAGAGACAGACCTTGCAACAGTGAAAACGAAATTGGCAGTATTTCACTGTCAGGACATATAAACCACATTACTATATGTCCTACCTTATCCATACACTGCACCCTGCCCTTGGGGCTACCTAGGGCCTACCTTAGGGGTGTCTTACATGTAAGAAAAGGGAAGGTTTAGGCCTGGCAAGTGGGTACACTTGCCAAGTCGAATTTACAGTGTAAGAATACACACACAGACACTGCAGTGGCAGGTCTGAGACATGATTACAGAGCTACTTATGTGGGTGGCACAACCAGTGCTGCAGGCCCACTAGTAGCATTTGATTTACAGGCCCTGGCACCTCTAGTGCACCTTACTAGGGACTTACTAGTAAATCAAATATGCCAATCATGGATAAACCACTTACATACAATTTAAACAGGAGAGCATATGCACTTTAGCACTGGTTAGCAGTGGTAAAGTGCTCAGAGTTGAAAAGCCAACAGCAACATGTCAGAAAAAAATAGGAGGCAGGAGGCGAAAAAGACTGGGGATGACCCTGCATAAGCAAAAGTCCAACACGACCCCCTACCAGCCTAAAGCCAGGGGAGAACAATCAATACCTTGATGTACTTCCCTGATTGGGGCGATAGAACAGGGACCCAGGCCCACAACAGCAGGGGCATGTTCCAGTTCTACGCCTTCCTGACTCCAGTTGGATCCCTCTGTCCATACTCTCAGGGCCCACTAAGCTAACCCATGGGGAACCCTTCTCCACATCTACAGACACCATCTGTGCAACACCTAACTTTACTTTGCTCACAGATGTATTGCAATGGGCAGATAGTACCACCAGGGCCAACACAGTGGTGTTGCCCACTCCACCCCCGGGGTGTGACTCTCGTCCTCCCCCCCCAGGGGCAACTCTGTCCACCAGGACAGCAAGCCACAGTGGCCCCAGACAACTGTCAGGGATGAGAGCCCGACCTCAGGCCTCTCTAACCACTGTGACTGTGGAGAGTGGGGGGTGGTAGCCCCAGGTGCCTGGCACCCTTTGACCACTCTCTCTTCCACCAGGTCAGGGATGACAACCTGACCCTGGTCCTCCCCTCTGGGGCTCTGTAACCTCCCTGCAGAAGCGGCTCCCCCAGAGTCAAAAACTGTCAGGGTGCTTGTAGAAGCAGTCCTGCACAATTCTTCCACCAGTGCAGGGATGTTAACCTGCAACTGATCCTCCAACCTGGGGTCTGTACCTTCAGGTTGGACCAGGGCCAGGGGTGAGGCTTCCCTCCCCCTGCCCTCTCCTCTGGGGTCCTGAACCACCCAACTAGGAGTGGCCCCCCCAGAAGACAACATGGTAGGGGCACTGTTAGCAGTAGCCCCTTCCTCCAGGTCAGGGGGGACACCCTTAACCTGGCCTCCCAATCCAGGGTCTGTACCCACAGACTGGATCACTGCCTGGCAAACCAGGACTTCCTGGGGGGCATACCTACCCCCTACCAGGTCAGAGTTTACCCTCTGAACCTGGTCATCCAACCCAGGGTCACCACCCTGCGGTTGAACCACTGCCTGGCACACCAGGACTTCCTTGGGAGCACACTTACCCCCCATCAGGTCAGAGTTTACCCCCTGAACCTGATCATTCAACCCAGAGTCACCACCCTGCGGTTGAACCATTGCCTGGCACACCAGGACTTCCAGGGGGGCACACTTACCCCCCTCAAGGGACACACGGTCCCGAAGGGCCACACAAGAGTCTGGCTGGCGCAGGTCTCCTGACCTCTGCCCATCTGACAGAGTCTGGATTCCCCCCAACCCAGAAATGGTCTTACCAAGGTCATTCATGGGGGGCTCTGCTCTCAGAGCTGACCCCTGACCCTCCAGGTTCTCCACTGGGGTCCGCAACCCCCTCTCAACCCTCTGTCTGGACTTCTGCACCCCCTCACTAGGAGTGGTACTGCCAGACACCAGAACTGGTGGGACGCTGGCTACAGCCGCCCCCCCAAGTTCTCCTGACACTGTGGGGTCTCCCTCAACAGATGGCCCTATGGTACAGGCTAGGCTCCCCTCCTGGTGTTCCCGCAGGGAACCCTCCAGGACCTGGGACCGGATCTCGGGCACCTTGGGCCTCAACCCATCCCCATTCCCTCTCCTCTGAGATTGGACATGGGGTCCCTCACCCATCCCACTACACTGGGACCTACCTGGGACACTACAATCCTTCCCTACCTCACCTGGTTGGGAACTACCTAGACCACTCCTCTCAGGAGCACCCCCAAATGCCTCTTCAGACTCTCTGGTACTCACCCAGAAGTCTGCCTCCATTGTAAGCTCCCTGGGGTCAGAGAACTCACACTCCACCTGGTGTTGGCATAGCTCTGGGAAATAAGGACTAGACATATGCTCTCCAGCAATTACATCACTCAGCCCCTCACATGAATTAACCAAAGTACCCTTCACCCAACCATCCAGTGACTCTGCTTTGAAAAAGCACCCCACATCACCCTCCTGAGACTGGTGAGACAGTACCTGACTGTCCCTGACACTCAACCCACACTCTTCTGGGATGTTTTCACACTCCATAACCAGGACTTCTACCTGGGGGGAACCCCTCTCCCTGTCACTCTCACTTAGAGTCAGTAGAGTGTCCCTCCCACCAGTAGGAATATGACTCCCCATGCCAGTTCCCCAATCCACCTCAGGGACCCTGTGCATCACTGGAGCTACCTCATACCCCTGAACCTCCTGGCGTGTGTTAACTCCCTCCTTCAAGTAGGGCACCACCTCTCTGGGCATGTGCACTTCTGCAGCATCACTGGATATACAATTGTTGCTGCCACCATTCCAGCTGGACTCAGCCCTCATGACTTCCAGCTCTTTCAATTTAAGCTCGTAAGCATAAATCATTTTTTTAATCTCTAAGTTCCTCCTCCTTTCTTCCAACTCCCAATTGAGCTTTTTCAGCTCCCATTGGTACTCCCTCTCTGCCTGTCTGTCCTGTAACTCTTCAGGAGTCAGACCCTTGGGTGACACCCTGCCATCCCTCCTGGGGACCCTCCCCCCAGGCGTAACAGGTTCCTCCACTACACCACTGTGTATCCTCTGCACTTCCCCCCCCCATATTCTCCTCCTCTGTGTGCCTTCCAGCCTTCTTGATTGTCACCCAGGCCCTCTGTGCCTGTTGCAGCTCCCCCTCCCTGGTGGAGCTCTCAGTGGGACAGTCAAGATCTTTAAGGAACTGTTTCAATTGAGCAACTGAGTACTCCTTCAGTTTCTCCATTTCAAACACAGCTCCAGCTGTTGCATCTCCAGATTGAGACATGATGGTCACAAGTGCAAAGTTCCAAAAGGCAGAAAAAAATAATTTCCCAATGAAGTAAAAAGAATCAGTCAAGGGATCAGCAAAATCATGGAAGTAGAATAAAAAGAGTCCTTAAGAGAAAAATCAAAAGATCACCAAACAAGTAGTATGTGGTCACGTAGTGGTCTGAGATCAAAACAGTAGTGTACACTTAATTACTGTATGTCAAGTACAAATACAAGTCCAATCCCGTCCGCTGGTCACCAATGTTAGAAATGGGGTCTTTGGTTGACAGTCTGGTTACCCCCTGTTCAAGCAAGGACCCTCACTCTAGTTAGGATAAAAGAGAATCACCCTCAGCTAACCCCTGCTTACCCCCTTGGTAGCTTGGCAGAGCAGTAGGCTTAACCTCAGAGTGCTAGGTGTAAAGTATTTGTACCAACACACACAGTAACTTAATGAAAACACTACAAAATGACACAACACCAGTTTAGAAAAATAGGAAATATTTATCTAGACAAAACAAGACCAAAACGACAAAAATCCAACATACACAAGTCAAGTTATGATTTTTTTAAAGGTTTAAAATAAAAAGAGTCTTTAGGTAGTTGTAACACCACACTAGCGCTGCTAGCGTGAAAATGTACCTGGTTTGCGTAAAAAAATAACCCCGCACGGGCGGTGTGCGTCGAAAGTAACCCTGCACGGCTGTGTGCGTCGAAAACAACTCGGCACGGCGGTGCGTGTTGAAAAAGCCAGCCACACGACGATCCGAAAGTCCCGCGGCGCAGGGTGCGATCTCTCAGCCTCCGTCAGCGATGCTGCGCGTCGTTTCTCCTGCTCCGGGCGTCGGTTTTTCGGTCGCGTTTCCTGCGGCGTCGTTTCTCAGCTGCGGAACCGGCGTCGCATCGTTTTCTCAGCCGCGATCGGATTCGCGTCGATCTTTTCTCCGCACGGCGCTCGGTGCGTGTATTTTTGTCCTTAGGCTGCCAGCCTCTCCTTTCAGGGTCCCAGGAACTGGAAGGGCACCACAGAGCAGAGTAGGGGTCTCTCCAGAGACTCCAGGTGCTGGCAGGAAGAAGTCTTTGCTATCCCTGAGACTTCAACAACAGGAGGCAAGCTCTACATCAAGCCCTTGGAGATTTCTTCTTCAAGATGGAAGGCACACAAAGTCCAGTCTTTGCCCTCTTACTCTGGCAGAAGCAGCACTGCAGGAAAGCTCCACAAAGCACAGTCACAGGCAGGGCAGCACTTTTTCCTCAGCTATCAGCTCTTCTCCAGGCAGAGGTTCCTCTTGGTTCCAGAAGTGTTTCTAAAGTTTGTAAGTTTGGGTGCCCTTCTTATACCCATTTTAGTCTTTGAAGTCACCTTTCTTCAAAGGGGACTCACACCTTCTTGTGAAATCCTGCCTTGCCCAGGCAAGGCCTCAGACACACACCAGGGGGCTGGAGACAGCATTGTCAGAGGCAGGCACAGTCCTTTCAGATGAGAGTGACCACTCCACCCCTCCCTCCTAGCAGAGATGGCTAATCAGGAAATGCAGATCACACCCCAGCTCCCTTTGTGTCACTGTCTGGTGTGAGGTGAAAAACAACCCAACTGTCAAACTGACCCAGACAGGGAATCCACAAACCAGGCAGAGTCACAGAATGGTTTAAGCAAGAAAATGCTCACTTTCTAAAAGTGGCATTTCCAAACGCACAATCTTAAAATCAACTTTACTAAAAGATGTATTTTTAAATTGTGAGTTCAGGGATCCCAAACTCCACATGTCCATCTACTCTCTAGGGGAATCTACACTTTAATCATATTTAAAGGTAGCCCCCATTTTATCCTATGAGAGAGAGACAGACCTTGCAACAGTGAAAACGAAATTGGCAGTATTTCACTGTCAGGACATATAAACCACATTACTATATGTCCTACCTTATCCATACACTGCACCCTGCCCTTGGGGCTACCTAGGGCCTACCTTAGGGGTGCCTTACATGTAAGAAAAGGGAAGGTTTAGGCCTGGCAAGTGGGCACACTTGCCAAGTCGAATTTACAGTGTAAGAATACACACACAGACACTGCAGTGGCAGGTCTGAGACATGATTACAGAGCTACTTCTGTGGGTGGCACAACCAGTGCTGCAGGCCCACTAGTAGCATTTGATTTACAGGCCCTGGCACCTCTAGTGCACCTTACTAGGGACTTACTAGTAAATCAAATATGCCAATCATGGATAAACCACTTACATACAATTTAAACAGGAGAGCATATGCACTTTAGCACTGGTTAGCAGTGGTAAAGTGCTCAGAGTTGAAAAGCCAACAGCAACATGTCAGAAAAAAATAGGAGGCAGGAGGCGAAAAAGACTGGGGATGACCCTGCATAAGCAAAAGTCCAACAATCATCATATACCAATTGTAACTTGCCCATGTCTCAGAAAGTGTAGCTACACCACACAGTTGTAAACAACTTTGGGACAAAGGCCCTGATTTAAGAGGGCCTAGTGCATCCTTGTTCAACATTAGTGTCAAACATCTTATAGTAATGTGGCCCAACCATGCAAATATCTAAGCAACAGAAACTCATAGTGGCACAAGTCAGGCATTTTGCCACTTTGTAACACCTTGTGCTACAAAATGCCTGTGACAGGTTTTAAGTATGTAAGGGGAGTGTGCAACTGGGGTGGGAGGCAAAATGGTGCAATGGAATCGAAAACAAACAACGGTGCCATATACTGCTGCTACTTTTAACACCTGCTCAAATCAACTATTTGAAGGGGCATACTATTGGTACCAATGGGACCCTGAGTTCTGTTCATAGTAAAGGCCAGATTTTTAGCTCTGACCCTGAACAGTACGTCAATTGCATCAAATACCTTTCTCACTATTGTCACCTACCCTGCCCCATGGAGGCAAGTCTGTAAAATATGGTGCAAACCTGGTGGTAGGGGGATGCTAAGGGGGGGAAGAAAAGTGGCCCTGCACTGGTTGCTACACCACTTCACTTTAATCTGCCCCATAGTCAAGAACAATAAACATCTTCAGAATAAATCACTACCACATGAATGTGTGGTGGAATTTAGGCATTGTCTGTAGCTAATACATTTTACATGACACAAGTCACAGACCCTTGGCAAATTGTATGTGTGAAGAATGACATAGAAAGCTTGATTGTGTAATTCCTTCTACTCATAGCTGACATGAGTAATCAAAGTACCAAAATACATTCATTGAGAATGTTACATAGATTGTGGAATGCAAATGTGAGCATGTGGCCATGTATGACAAATGATGTGAAGCTACAGTAGAACAGTTGTGAGAGAAGTTGGAAGACTTGGAGGACTGGTCCTGCTGAAATAATGTATGGATACTAGTTGTACCTCTAAATATCAAGGGTCCAGCCATGGACATGTTTGTGGATGATCTCATCCTGAAACAGCTGCAAAAACGTGGACTTCCAAAAATCTTTTAGGTGGAAAGCTTGGAGCACACCCTTGTCCCATCAGAGCAAGACTCATAAACAATGCCGGGACGTGAGTCTCCAAGCAGCTTGCACTGCCCCTCCATTGCATAAAGGTAAAGCTCAGGTTATCTTCTTCCCCAGTTTCAGTCTTTGGGTCCAGAGGCTGCACCACAGTTTCCTCTAGGTGAAGAAGTCTCTGAGGGAATGGGACCACAAGTTAACAATGACTTGTCCGGCGCGGCTTTGATTAGTCGCAGCATGAAAAACTCACTTTTTATTAAGCCTAGGCACTGTTCGTGATTGGCTGGATCGAATGTCAGGTGGCAGGAGGGTCAAGACACTGCAACTGCCCTATGAGGCACAGGACTGGCAGCATGGCAAGGGAGAATAGGGAAACACTTTAAGTGGTGGTGGGGGTCAAAATATATTATACCTAGTCTGAGACATCGTCGTGATCATCCGAACGGACCTTGGGACCCCTGGGGAGAAAAGAGGGGCTTGTGAGATTGCAAATGGGGCACTAGAGATGCACCCAGAGTGTCTTGTGGGTGGGCTGGGAGCAACCTGTGATGGTCCTGAATTGGTGATTGGGGGCAAGATTAAGACAGAGGATATGAGACACCAATTTGGTAAAGACATTCCAGTGAGGGGCTGGTTGGGGGCCAGAAGGCAGTAGTGATGCTTCCTAGTTAGCAGTATGTTTGGTTGGGGCAAAAGGTGCTATGGTAGTTGGGGAGGTGTGCAGTTTGGATTCTGCAGCACAGTGTAGCAGGGAGGTGGGGAGCAATGATTGAAGAGGGGTAATTGGATAGTTGTTGTAGTTAATGTTCAGGCAAGATACATACAGCCAGTCAAAATAGCTGAGGCACACAGGATATTCACTCCCACAGTCAGAACCCCAACCAGCTTTGGCCCGGCACCCCCTGTGTGTGGTCCATTACCGATACAGTGGGATGTCTAAAGTTAGTATGTCAACCCTAAGGAAAGTATCCTGGAATGTCAATGGCCTAGGCGACAAAGTCAAACAGTGAGTGGTGCTCCAGTACATCAAACCAGACTCTCCTGATATGGTTCTCCTACAAGAGACTAACCTCCTAGGTAATAGGTGTCATGCCCTTGACCACTGGGGAAATAAAAAGGCTGCGAATGTAGGCCATACCACCTCCTCTAGAGGAGTAGTTATCTTTATGAGGAGAATGCTGCCCAATGTCATTTGGCAAATATGGCCCGATCCACTGGGTTCCTATGTGGTGCTCTCTGAGACCTGGTGGGGGGAAATCTTAAACATACCTTCAGTAGATATCACAACATGACTTTACGACTCAGTACTACCAGCCCTGACCACTTTGCTACACAGTCTTCCAGATGAGGAAGTGATCATGTGAGGGGACCTCAATGCAAAGCTGAGTGATATATTCACCTACATACCCTCAGGCCCCTGGACTCAGTCAGACGACCATTAGCAGACTTCCTCACTGCCCAGGCACTGGCAAATGTATGGTGTACCCTTAACCCCACACCCAGCACTTCATCCTTTTACTTGGGGGTGCATGATAGTCTCGCCTGAATTGATCACTTTCTCATGCTGACTCGCCAGCTGTTAAAAGCCAGTGAGGCCTCTAACTTAACCAGGGGTATTTCTAACTATTCTCCCCTGTGGTTGGTGTATTGTGGGGTGAAGATCCCAAACACTACCTGCATCATATTGAGCCCTTGGTACCTTAAAGAGCCAAAAATTAGAGAAGGGATGTTAGCCGCAAAAGACCATTATTTTCAGGGAAACAGCACTTCTGTTGAGTCTCCACTCATGTTCTGGGCGGCCTATGAGGCAGTAGTCAAGGGGTTGGTCTCACCATGATAGCGCAAGGGAAAAAAGGAAAAAGGGCCAAATGAAGGCTCTTGAACATGAGGTTTTGTCCCTTGAGGCCAGCCTTCCTGATCAGGAAGGATCAGAGGGAGCCCAAATCCTATCCCTGAAGCAAAATGAATACTGAAAGGTGGCCCAGAAAGCTGTGAATATGCACCATAAGGCAACACAGCACCACATCAATGTAATGGAATATTGGCCTGGCTGGGCAGGTATAAGGCAGCAGATAGATGAGTTCCTGGAATCCAGAAGGAGTCAGGGGGACTTGCTAGTAGTGGACAAACCATAGCCCAAATGTTTGCCCTATGCTATGGGAAATGTGATTATGCAAGTTATTTCACCACAAAAAGCAAAGATGGCAAGCTCCTGGGTGACATTCCCCACCCAAGCCTCACTACAGAGAAAATGGGAAGCCTTAGAAAATGCACTTTCCCTGGAGGAAATTGTAAGGGCCATCCGGGATATGAAGCCGGGCAAAGCATCAGTGCCCAACGGGGTAACAATGTAACCCTATAAGTTGACAGCCACTTAACTTGCCTCATATCTGAAGCAGATGTGTGAGAAGAGCCAGAAGGGGTGAGTACTCCCATTAGACCAGTGGGAGGCTTCCATAGTGATCATCCACAAAGAAGGGAAGCCCAGGGAAGACATTATCTGTACCCTGGGTCTAAAGACAAGACCCAGTTCTGCAAACTATCAATAACCTAACCAAGCATCCTAGGAATAACCACACAGATTCATGGTAAATCATATGAAACCATGGGAATTGATGAGACATGTCCTACACAAACAAGCTGTCAGTCCCAAGTATATGATAGGGCAAGCCTGACATCAAGTATATCAAAGGTAACAACACATACTTGGCCATGGGATCCCAAATGTGCAGGTGTATGTCTGCAGGGTACTGTGCATCACAGTGCTGATGATCCATCATGAGGATGGCAGATCACCACCCAACGCCCCCTCGAGCCCCTGAGTAGGCTACAATGACCCTTGACACAGACAGGCGCCTGATGATTGCCCACAGTGAACTGAGTTGAGGTGACCACAGTCAACCGGTGTTCATACATGCAACAATGGCCTTGTATGGCCATTCAAATTGCCACAGAAGCACTGATGACTAGGGGGCTATCATTGCATGAGAGCATCCCTGCCATACAGATTGTATTCATTTTCATCAATCTGCCAATAACATCTAAGTTAGAGTGATTGAACATTGAAAATATATGTTGTTAACACATCATACCTAAATGTATCCACACATGTCTCAGCTAGGTGGACCAGGCTTGGTGCTGTCAATATGCAGATGGACAAATGAGTACAATTTACATGATAAAATGTGTATGTGTCACATGATAACTTACAACTTATCATGGCCAGTACAAATGTCTCCCCATTGTGAAACATGTTTTACACAGATATGAGTACTCAGCTTTGGATTCATGGCCTACATATAAGATAGCTGGAATAGAGATTTGGTATGTGTCCAATCCCTAAACAAACCTCTGTATCATGCAGCACTTATCAGACATTATACATATTATTTCAGACAAACAACATGTCACATATATACCCACAATGACACGTCAGCACACCATCTCCAACATTTTGCATGCATTGGGAACCATACATTATATGTGTTGCTCCGGATCATTAAGTCTGCTCCCTACAACACACCAGATCGTGCACATATGTGCACTCACATTAAAATGGCTTACAGGATGTTATTACGGCCTTAGTCAACAGCATCCTTTGCTAAAGATTTGTTAAGGGTATGATATGCCTGATTATGTCTTGCATATGGCCCTTCCCATCTTATGTTGTGTATAGTAACGTACAGTCGGAATTCTGACATGACAATGTGGCAGACCCACAACACGAGTAGCATCACATATGTACACTCAGTGCACATGTATAAACATGCATGTGACAGAGAGTTTCTATACACAGGCACATTTGCAAACAATATCAGTCCTTACATGCATCACATTGTCCTGTCATTCTATTTGTATTGTCCGGTGTTTGTCTTGGGTAGTGTAGTTTGTTGGGGTATTTAGGGTTGGGTGGGGTTTTTATATACATTTATTTGTGTGGGTTGTTGGTTGCTGTGGAGGGAAACAGCAGGATATCTGGCAAGGGAAGGGCACAGCGCATGAGTCCAGATGAACTGCAGGGGGGGTCATATGGTTAGTGTGTGACTACCTCCCCAATATGATGAAAATGGGTGGCCGTATCATCATGGGCTACCCTACAGAGGTCAGGAAGATGCGCTAGGGGAAGGTGTGTTCCAGCTGGGCAGTAACCATTCTTGGACGTTCAAAGAATGGTTACTGGTTACAGAGGACGCCGCGGGAGGATTTCGACCGCGGTCGGCTTTTTCTGTAATATTGATACTAACTTTTACGATAGGAAACGGTTTTAGAATACCTCATGTACGTCCTAATTTTGGATTATTTATACTTTATTCAGACTATGGATTTGTCTTAAGGAGACTGGTTGCACACGTAGACTTAATTAAGTTAAGCCTTGATGAAGTCTGTGAGAGTATTGTTCTCATAGGACGAAACACGTGTTGGCTGTATGTGCTACATGGATACTGACTTCAATGCTGTGTTTGCTACACGAACACTGACTTCAAGGACAACTTTGTGTTTGTTATGATGAACTTTTCTGTTTCAATAATAAATTGAGCTTGAAACTCTATACATTGCATATTGATACATCACTCACTTCTAATTATATGTTCATGGGTGCCCTGACAGCGGTTTTTTGTCACTGTGAGTTTCCCTTGAAACATTAGAGGAATTGGGAAGATCCTCTTGCCAGGAGCACCATGATAAGATTGGAATGTTAATGCTATTATGTGGACTCACTGTGAGCGCCCAAATCCTATGACTTGCTTCCTATGTGCTTTCATTTGATTCATTGGTGTTCCAGATGCGCAGGATCTTCAAGGTTGAGTGCACAGACCACCAGATCAAGCACCGGTGGGCAGACTTCATTGCCAGGGAAGGGGATCTCCTGGATCACCTGGTGGTTGAGGATGGCGACCTCGTTAGTAAGTAAACCTGTAACATAGCAACATCCTCCTTTGCATGTGCATGACAGTAGGGCATAAGGATAACTTTAGCATGTCATGAGAAAGGCGAGGACATCAAAGTGAAGATTTAAGGAAAGTGGTGCTGCACCCAGTGCAGCGGCCCTTCCCTATAATCTGCTCCTAAGCTTCGGACAATTATTAGTTCCCTGTCCCCCAGTAAGTGTGACATATGAATCAGAGACATGTATGTATGGGTGAGTCACATTGTTATATATGTTTTTGGGTGCTACCTACGTCTGTGTGACTGACATGTTGTAGAAGGCAGTGGGTCATTCCTAACACTAAGTTGACTAGGTCACAGTTAAACAAGTGCAATATGTAGCAGTTGTCCATGCTAATCTTTGTTCACAAATCACAAAGCTATGTTTTTCTGTCAAGTCTTGCAGGCAGACCTCCACGCTACACCATAGGTGAGGTTTCCACTTTCGAAGACCCCAATGCAACCAGTAAGTGTCACCTTGCATTTCACATGTGCACATTCAGTGTTGTGTCTGAGAGAGTTTGATGTGTATTAAGCCATGTATAAATGACATGTGTGTCAATTTAGAAACCATCATCTGGCCTTTGGTATCAACATCATGTCTGATGGTATGTTGAGGATGTGGAATAATTTGAATGATGCACAGGTGCTAACGTGTGCTGCCATGGATTAGTGGGTCTCAGGAAATGCTTTGTATGCCCACAAACACACTGATGTCACTAAAGATATGTGTTAGAGGTGCTGGCTTTCTGCAATGCACGGATATTTCAAACATATATTTTCATAGCACCTGTTCCTACACTGTGTGCCACACGTTGCACAAATGTAGTCAGGGCATGGTACACTATATGTATCCCGGTAGAGCTCTCCAGGGGCCTTTCGCAAGGAGACACTTGCACCAACAGTGCTTCACTGCTCTTCAATAATGAAGTGAGGCACCAGATTTGCAAGGATCTCTTTTGTGTAGGACAACAGACAGTCACAAGTCCATGGATTGTAGCAAATAAGATGTGTGCAGAAGAAATGACAGGTTTCAGCCTTCATGGTAGTTGTGAGCAAGCATGATCACAACATGTGTATGAAATGTGCATGGTGAGTGTGTACCTGGTAGTTAGGAGGTCTATCAAGTTTTTGCACAGATAGGGGAAGATACAAGTAAACAGGTGCTGCACCCAGTGCTGCGCTTCTTCTCTTGCGGTCCTTAGCTCAGTGCACCATGGCGCTGGGTATGTGCCAACTGTGGTTAACTTTTTGGATGAAAATTATGTACTGTGCATGGTTAGTGCATGGGAATATTATGCTAACGCTGGACTGTAAATAGGGGCCCATTGTTACCAATGGTGTGCCTCCGTTCAATTCCAGCTCTGACCTGGTATTCAAAGTAGCCAAAACAAAATGACACAGCTGAATCTTTTAGATTGCAGTGCACCATTTTGGCAGTCACCCTACCGGGGAAATGCCACCATTGAATACATCATGCCTGGTACAGGCCTAAGGCGGCTCAAGGGGTGACAAAGTTGTACAATACAGGGATTGCACCACTTTGTTGATATTCTGCTGACCATTTGGATTTGTTGTGCCTTATTAGCGTCAAATTGATTATGATACTAATGTGGTGCAAGAAGACCACATTATTCTTGGCCCTAGTGCGCAACTTTGGAGAGCCATCATCCCTGTGACATGTACAAAATACCATAGATGCTTGCTAGGCAGATTTGTATAGACTTGGGTCTTGCCCTTTCTGTTGGCTTACTGGTTGACAACAGGTGTCATCAGAAAATGCTGTTTATAATGCATGCTTATTCTTCCTCTACCCAACACAGTTACTGATGACATGTTCTCCTCATGTTTTAGCTGTCACAATGACTCCAGCCCAGAAACACCAATTCGAAAAACGGGTTGAATGTTTCTGACACATATGCAAGGTCCAGGCTGATTACCGGAACATGTCTCAGAGGTACAAAACAGAAAAGTAATCAGGGTTGTGGAAGGCTTTCCCACGTGGTGGACCAGCTCACAGACTGCAACCAGGTCAACAAAAGGAGTGTCCTCTGGTGCTCATCAGTACCGACACCCTCAACATCTAGAGCACATCTGACGCCAGCAGCACCACAATAGCCATCACTGTCTGCCGCTGGGTCCACCTTTGAGAAGGAAATCCATAAAGGCCTGGGTAAGGTCAAGGCTAGGCTGGCCAGACTTTAGGTAGGCAATGCCAGGAATTATAAAATCCTAAAGTGCATAAAGAGGAAGCTGAAGAAGCTGTAGATGCGGCCACTCACCACTTCCCAGGACCTTCCCTTCCCCAGTCTGCATTGTGTATAGTTTTAGTGGGTTTTGGGAAGGTAGACAAAGGTTAGGTAGGATAGAGTAGGTTAATTGTAGGATATATGAAGTGTAGTTTGGGGGTGGGATTTAGGCTTTTTTTTTTTTTTTGGGGGTGGTTGGCCGGGATTATGTATAGCGGTATATGTTAAAATGAATAAATAAATAAATAAATAAAAATACATATATATATATATATATATATATATATATATATATATATATATATATATATATATATATATATTTGTTTAGGACATAGGATTAGTTAGTATATGTGTAGCTTTAGTTCATATTGTCCTACACTCTATTGTCTCATAAGAGGGGTGGGGGACAGTGTTTATTGAGTGGTGTTATGTTTGTAAGTTAAGTTTAGATCAGGATAGACAGCTGTAGGGTTAAGTTAAGATAAGTTAGTATAGGTTAGCTTAGTGTAGGTTAGTGAGTAGTTTAGGGTTTTAATAGGTTATGGTTTTAGGTACCAATAAATCATGTACGTGTTTGACAATTAGGTGTCCATGATGATTGACTGTCTGGGTATTCTCATGTTTGCACTGGCCAAGTTTGGAATGCCTTAGGGTATGAATTCAGTATTGATTTACATGTATGACTATGTGCATCCTAAATGACCAAGAAGCTGTGTGATTGGCAGCACTATGACATCTGCTACTCAAGACAGTTTGCAGCGCAGTTCCGGACACTCAGATTGTGTATAGATACAAAATCATTGACAGGTAATGATGCAACATCAATTGTCATTGCTAAGGTCTGTGACAATCATTTTAGAAACGTTTAGCACATTAGACTCCACCTTATTTGGGTTATGGATACTGGCAAATTGACAGCTGTTTGTACAGTCCTAAATATGCCTCTTCTGTTCCTCACATATTTGTTGTACTGGTACAATCATCACAGAAATTTCCTGACACTTGGTGTTCTGAACCATTCATGACATATGTCAACTTGCATGGATATATATTTTCAATACATGCTTGGGAGGCTCAGTGAGTTGTTTGTAGTCCACAATATTATCAGTCACCTTTATCATGTTTGAGTCCTGGTGTGTGCCTTTGTGTCTCACAATAAGCCACACATGTAATTTGGTTCTGTTCTCATTGACATTGCTTCACACAATGCAGACATTTATATGAGTTGATTGAAGACTGAAAAAAGAGCATGATACATGTGATTATGGTGATTTATTTACTTGTGCAAGTTAGTTTCCAGTGCAGTAAAAAGTCCAGTTCACTGACCCCATGAGAGATCCTGAGCCATTTAATATACATTCAGAGTCCGAGGGTGAGGGACATGTCATGAGACATGTTTAGGAGAAGTGTGCATTAATGATTAGGTGTCCAAATTGAAAATAGGTAGGAATTGAGACAATGACAGTTCATAGAAGATAAGTCAACAGTGGTAGAGTGAAGAGGACACATTGGCAGCTGTCACAACATTGGCATCATTTTTACGCACAGAACTAAAGAGACACTGTCCATGTGGCACAGACTACAGCTACCGGGTGGTTTCACGTGTGAATGTTGTTCCTTCCACATCTTCATCCTCTGATGTGTGTGGTTCCTCATGTGCCATGTGTGGTGCTGAGGGACGGCTCCTCTGCCATGGTTGAGGAGCGTCACCCCCCCCCGCCATCAGCAGCAGCTTCAAAGCTTTTATAGTAAAAACATAATAAACTGTGTTTATTATGTTTTTACTCTAAAAGTGGGCGTGTCCACTGGGGTGACATAGCACTCCCCCTCAGTGCGCATGTATGTTTGGCCAGCCATCTCATACATGCACATTAGGCTCTCTCCAACCTGGCACTGCGTTGCCGGGTTGGAGAAAGCAGGCCCAGTCGCTGCTTTCATGCTGCCCTGGATACAGGGCATGCTGGGAGCCTGTGCCTGCAACGACGGAGCATACCAGAGCGGATGGAGTAGCATGGAAAAAAGGTAATTTTTTTTTTTTGGGGGCCACCCGACCTCCCCACCATGTGCTGCCCTGCCCCTTTTCCCTCCCGCGAGCTGCATCTGGTGGTGCTGTTGTTGAAGTTGAGGGGGCCACACACACACATCAGCGAATAGAGATGTGGTCTCAAAGGTCCCGCCAGCTGTCACTTGCGGGAACACCTAAGGCATCACTGCAGCAAGGAAGAACTGCTGATTTCTCAACATTGCTACTAAATCACGGTGGTAGGCAGCCATGTTTTCCCTGAGGGAGGCCACTTCCCGCTCTATGGACTCCAGACCATTTTCTATAGTCCCCAGGCTGTTATTTGTCATGCTGCTGCCACTTTGGGAGGGCAGTTGTTCAAGCCTCTGCCTCATGACAGAAGCTATGTCAGCCAGGGACTGCTGGAGTCACGTAGCGGGTAGTGGGTACCTCTGTTGGGAGCTGAGTTGCCCTTATTCAGACTGAGGCACCTCTGCACTCCCTCTAGGCTGCCTGCCAAGGTTTCCATCCCCAACCGGACCTGCTGTGCCAGCTCCCGTTGGACTCCTACCACTGTCCTCTGAAAGGTGATGTCTGGAACCTCAGAGTTCAGGGCTTTGGCAGGATTTGTTGCTGCTGTGTGTTGTCAGTTGGGTGGTTTATGTGGAGACCCCGCAACGCTGTATGTACTCCCTGTGACTGGTGTTGGTGTCTGGAAGGAACCCAGGAAATCCTGAAAAGTCTCTTCACTGATGGTCAGCAGCTAGCCATTCATGTTATCTGTAAAATCCAGGACAGACCGGTCCGCAGGAGGTAAGGCATCATCCTCTGCAAAGGGATAGTAAAAGGTCGATATTTGACTGTAGTGGCTGTTGACACGCTCATCATTTACTTGCTACTGGTGGCTCTGTGGCATGTTACAGACCCCCACATCAAGGCACACATTTGTGGAGCCCTAATGGCACACTTTGCCACCCGAACATCATTTGTGTATAGTCACCATTTGCACAATCTGCCAGTCCACAGTTTCCAGTGTGTTACACGCACTTTCATATTTTAATATTGGTCTTCGACATATGTATCCCTTTCATTGACTTGACTGTGTAAAGTTTACAAGACATGGCTGTTGTTCCAGGTGAAACGCCGCTACCACCAAACTCCCACTGCCTGGCGGTGGCAACGTTTCTGATCCGGGGCCCCCCAAAGGGCCCCTGCACTGCCCATGCACTTGGCATAGGCAGTGCACGGGCCCCCATGCACAGCCCTGTCGTGCATTTCACTGCCTGATTTACGGGCAGTAAAATGTGCGACCTCACTGCTACATTGCCGCCGGCTCCATTTGCAACCAGCGTCAATGTTCAGGCCCAGCTGGACATTCTTTATGTGGCTGGCGGGGGTTTCTGCGTGATGGCGGTCGTCTGTTGACCGTCAGCGCCGATCTCGGCGGGTTTCCCCGTCGAGATATTAACGACCCCCAAAGTCTTTTTGGCCATGAGACTTCTGAAAACAGGAGGCAAGCTCAATCCAAGCCCTTGGAGACCACTTCTCAGCAAAGTCAGAGGCCAGCAAGGCAGCAAGGCAACAGCAAGGCAGCAGTCCTTCACAGCAAAGCAGTCCAGGTGAGTCCTTTAGCAAGCTAGGCAGTTCCTCTTGACAGGTTGCAGGTTTAGGTCCAGAAGTGTCTGAGTTGGTAGGATCAGAGACCCAGTTTATATTCCCCAAAAATGTCTTTGAAGTGGGGGAGACTTCAAAGAGTGGTTTTGAAATGCACAAGGCCCCCTTTCAGTAGAGGCCTGTCTGCCAGAGTCCCTGTATGGGGTTTGGCAGTCCATTGTGTGAGGGCAGGCCTAGGGGCTGTGAAACGTAAGTATCTGGCCCTCCACCCTTCCAGCCCAGGAAGACCCATTCAGTATGCAGATGAATGCAGATGAATGCAGATGTGTTTGAGCGTCCTGTGTTTGTGATTGTGCAAAGGGAGCTGCAACCAGCCCAGCCCAGATGTGGATTGGAGACAGGCTCAGATGGATTTCAAGTGCAGAGAAATGCTCACTTTCTAAAAGTGTCTTTTCTAAGATAGTAATATAAATTCCAACCTCAACAATAAGCAGGATTTTCTATTATCATTCTGGCCATACTAAACATGACCCATTTACCCCTTTCTGATCAGAATCTACCACTCAACCAATATGTGAGGTCAGACCTAATGCTAGCCTGTGAAAGGAGCATGCCTCACAGTAGTGGAAAATGAATTTAGGAGTTTTCCACTACCAGGAGATATAAAACACCTGCATATGTTCTGCCTTTTACCTATATAGCCCCCTGACCTATGGGCTACCTAGGGCCTACCTTAGGAGTGATTTACATGTAGAAAAGGGGGAGTTTAAGGCCTGACAAGTATTTTTAAATGCCAAGTCAAAGTGGCAGCAAAGCTTCACATACAGGCCTTGCAATGGCTGGCCTGAGACATAGTTAAGGGGCTACATCTGTGGGTGGCACAATCAGTGCTCCAGGTGCATTAGTAGCATTTAATGTACAGGCCCTGGACACATGTAGTGCACTTTATTACAAGTAAATTAAATATGCCAATTGGGTATGAGCCAATGTTACCATGTTTTGAGGGAGAGAGCGCATGCACTTTAGCACTGGTTAGCAGTGGTAAAGTGCCCAGAGTCCTAAAGCCAGCAAAAATGAGGTCAGAAAAAGAGAAGGAAGGAGGCAAAAGTTTGAGGGTGACTCTGCAGATGGGCCATTTTCAACAATAACCTTCTCAATTTTCTCACTTCCTTTTTGGCATGTCCCCTTACACTGATCCGCATTTTCTCTGTCTATTTCATACATTTTCTTCACATCACATTCACATTGTTATCTGAAGACAACCAACTAGGATTAAATTCCTGTCTAGGTCTTCTTCCCTTAAGTAACAAAATTGGAGAAAACTTTGTAGTGCAATTGGGTATACACTGATACGTCCACAACAACTCGCTACATGCTTTTTAACCTCAGTATGTTGATCATGGCCAACTGGATTCCTTCGACCAGTGTCTTATTAAATCTTTCCACCAAACCATTCATGCTTGGTGAGTAAAACATCGCCCTGATGTGTCTTACATCTATATTTCTTAAGAAGTCTTGCAATTTGCAAGAGGTAAATTGTGCTCCATTGTCTGAAGTAATGGAGTCAGGAAGCCCTTCTTTTCTGAAACATTCTTGAAAAAATATTATAACCTTCTCCGTGATGGCCTGAAAAAATCACTTAAGTTCTACCCATTTAGTAAAGTAATCAATCAGAGCAATCACAAATACTTTACTGCGTTCAGGACCTTCATAAGTTCCTAACAAGTCAATAGCCAGAATCTTCAGATTTCTTTGAAAAAAATGTTCTAACTTGAACAGTCTGTTCTTTTTTCAACACCTTATCTGAACTAAGACACAAATTACAATCTTCCACAAACTTCATTATATCAGAATTCATATATGGTCACCAAAGTAATTCACAATTATTTTAATGGTACCGAACTGTCCAATGTGACGAAGATGAGCAATAAAAATTAGTTTTCACCTAATCCCAAGAGGAGGAATAAAACATTCACCTTTCATCAGCAAATCATTTTCAACAGATAACTCATTCTTTCCAATAAAACTGGAGTTCCTTAGACCAGTGGTTCCCAACCTGTGGGCCGGGGACCCCTGGGGGTCCGCGAAGCCTCATCAGGGGGTCCGCGGCTGCTTAAAAAATGTAATAATATTAGGTCCCAGCTATCAGTATTGACTCAGTGGGGGTCCCCCAGTTCCAATAATGATTCAGTGGGGGTCCCCGGGCTCCAGTATTGATAAAATGGGGGTTCACAGAAGTGAAAAGGTAGGGAACCACTGCCTTAGACAAATACTTCTCAAAGGGCCATCCATTAACAAGATTCTCTTTAACAGAATTCAAAGGACTATCTTCCATGGAAGCATTCAACCAATACTCCTTGAAAAGAACTTGACCCACAAAAAGCACTACAGAACTTTCAAGCATAGGACTGCACACATCATGTGACTTTCTTTAGGCTTTCTATTCCTACTATGCCGAATTGTACTTAGTGTGCAATTCCACACACAGAGAAGAATAGCCAAATGTGAAAAAACACATTTTATTTCTCTGCAAATAAAACATTAACTCCATGGAGACCACTTTTTCCATACACCTAGGGCAAATTATGTTCCCTCTCTTTTCTTATACGGAGAGAACTATCTGACGCTTTCAAGAGGAGAGTGATTGGATCAGAGTTTGTGAATGACATTAAATGTACATGTTCGCAAGCACTCACAATATTACAAGGCAAAGAACACCTTGTAATGGCAAATCTTGAGTTGTATTTACTGCTACAGATTTCTCTCTCCTCGAGGCAGACAAATCTATAATAGTAAATCTATTTATGTCTGCCAGAAAACATGTTTTGAATTCCCGGCAGGCATAAATGAGGTACTTTTATGTATGAATGCATGTTTATGGTCGAAAATACATTTGTGAAATGAGCGTTTTGATTCCTACTATTAACAACACAGGGGCAGATTTATCAAAGGTTTTGTGTTTCCCTTGTGCCACGCAAGGGGACGCAGGGTGACACAAAACCTAGAGTAAGATTTGCCCAGCACGGCCACCTTGCGTGGCCCTGCGTGGCTTGGTAAATATGGAGTAATGCAAGGCCGTGGAGTCGGTGCATTGCATTACTCTGCCCCAGGGAGGTGTTCCATGTGTGAAAAGTGGGTGTTCCTCTGCATCTACCCATAGGTTTTAGCACATTCCCAGATTTGCCATGAGTGGTTGACCTAGAAATGCGTCAAACAGGCAGCATAACAAAGTGAAATATGTTTATTTCTCTTTGTTTTTTTCTCTTTATATGATAGAAATGGGAAAAAGTCTCAAAGGGTAAGTTTTTGTGCAGGAAGGGACACTTTCCTGTACAAAAACAATCCTTCTTGCAATGCATGGTGCAAGGGTGCTTGAGATGCCGCTAGGCAGCACGTAGTCCACCAGCATAGGGGGAGGATAAGAATGCACCGTATAATGGTAAATATGGCCATTCCTGCCCTCTCCCTGTCATGCAGTGCAGTGCAGGAAGTTGTATTGCTGCGCTACGCTGCGTGACATTTTAATAAATCTGCCCCTTAGTTTGGCTGGAAACTTGAGGCTCCCCTTTGGTAGAAATTCAACCACTCTTGTTGCATCTTTCCAAACCCCTATTCCATTTGCTTGCTGATATCAGGTAGTAGCAAAATTCCTCGTTGCTGAAAAGGTGAGCCAGGGATGGCGGAAACCAATTGCCCTCTAGGCACAAGAGATTTGAATTCCATGTGTGACGCGCAGACTGCTGGTGATGTTAGTCGACATTTATCTGAAAAATTAGCAGAAATGTACATGAATGGAGGGAAAATATTCACTGTCTACAGGTCATGCAAAATGGAGACCCCACAAGTGAAGCATCCTTTGGGAAGCAAATGCGGGTTGCCTAGGTAGTCTCAGTAGGGGTGAAGTGCTGCAGTGTGAGGGTGGAGGGATCTCCGTGAAACAAGGCCAGGGTAGGAGGGCCAAAAGAACAGCTTAAGTGGGGGTGACCACTCTTGTAATGGCCTGCGTACCTCCCCTGATGAGAGACCATAGTGGTGCCTACAAGGGGCATTGGTGGAATCCCAACGTCTGTGAGAAGCCTGGAATATTTGAGCCAGAGCAGAAGACCCTGAGGACACCAACAGCGACAGAAATTTGCTCAACAGCAGCAAAAGTAAGATACATGACCGTATATCTATGTATATTGCACCACAGCTATAGACTCCTTTCCAAAGTGCTGCATGACAAAGATTGCGTAAACGAATGAGTCCACAGCTACCATTCAGCTATGAGTGTAATCTGCAATTTAGGACCGACTCTCTTTCCAGATTTGGTCTTTGAGCTAAAGGACACAATGGAATGAAGTAAAGTCCTCCAGATAGCACCATGGCTCTTGTGTGATAGCATCAGGGGTCAGACTACATGAGGTGTGAATGTGGGAAAGGTAATGGGTGATGTCGGCCCAGTGGCCTCTATCAAAGCATGCCTATGAGAAAGGAGATGAGCACCTGGTTTCACAGCTGGCTGCCCGACGGGGGCGCACATTCTCTATCAAGCCTCAGCCACCATCTTCCAAAGGAAGTGTATGTCACAATAGTGAGAAAAAAATATAGTGGAGCATGAATATCAAGCATCAAGATATTATGAAGGTAAATTCTTACAGGCAGTCATGGAGTTGCTATTCTTATCTCCACTTTTAGGTACCTTAAAGCTCTATATATGAATAAGTTACATATTTAAGTTTAATAAACCTATACGGACCCATACATATTTACCATTGCGATAAGTTGATTCTCGCTGTTTAGTCCTTGAAAATTTGGCCCCACACCAGTTTCCTCAGTATTCTGATGGAAAAACCCCAAATGTGCACATTTTTCTCCTCAGTGTTTTGGCCCTCAATAAAACTCAGCAGTCACACAAACACAAATCTGTCTTTGAAGGATCCAAAGATGTACCATTGTATATGCCAAGTTCAAGGCCACGCCTACATTTTACTTTTCTATATTGTCTAATGTCAGGATTTTGTTTCTGCCAAGGTCATAGGTATCTCTTCAAGCAGAGGACTCACAGTACTTCTTTTTATCATCAACTCCTTCCACACTCTATTTCCCGTAATGGATATTTACTTGATGCTTCAATTTGTTTAGTGGTGGGTGTAACTTGGAAGTAGTTAAAATCAAAACATGGGCTCAAGGAGTTTCAATCTATCAGCTTTTACTTTGAGCAAGGAGGGAAGTACTTCAATGAAGCATTAAGCATTAAAAAATTAATCCTCCTGTTGGTCTGATCTTGTGACTGATGTTGAACCGTGTAAGATAGGATAGTGTCCATCATTCTCAATGAAGCCTTGGTATCTGTGGCTTAGGTATGACATTGCACACCTTGCGCCCAAAGTCTTCTATGCAAAGGCTGCACATCCACATTAAACTATTTTAGTAATAAGCATGAACCCTGGAGAACCGCACAAGTGAGTGGTGAAGTCATCAGGAAGTCTTGAGTGCACAGCAACAGTTGTCACGCAGGACTAAGGTAAACCCTGAGTGGCAGTAAACTAACAATTTCCTTAGGCATTCAGTCGGAGCTGCTGAGAGCTGAACATCTGAATGTATGCAATAGAGTTTGGTGCAACGAAACTTTGACAGACTTGGGAAATTGTGAAACTTCGCCAGACTTTGAAAAAGGCAAAGTTGCTGGATTTTGTCCAACATAACCGATGAAGTTTCAAGTTCACCCTCAAATCCTACTGATACCACCTGTTTATTGGCTTTGAATTCTGATGGCAAGTCATTCAGCGTACTGCAGAATTCCAGATGAGAATCGAATTGAATGGACACCACTCGCTCCAAACTTTTGAGTGGGGAGGAAATGTTAGAGACTGGAATACAGCTGGAAACAAAGATGGATTCAGGGAGCCTTTTGTAGGAGAGACTGAGTCCTCCCCTCTTGGTCGAGGCAGCGGAATGAACATCTCTGAGGATGGCGATGATGAAGTTTGTTCGTATAGAAGCCCACAGGCAGTCTGGCCTCTTCATGACCCCACTGTGGCATTTGTTGCTCAGTAATAAGCCACTTCCATGATTCATGTAACTCCCAACACATCCTCCTCAAAATAAGACATTGAATTCAAATAATACACGAGCTTTGTCGCAACAAGCATTCACCTGCTTTCACGAAATATACTAATGCATAACATAAAGCAGAAAGGCTCTTTAATAATGCATTCTTAGCTTTGAAAAATAAGGGCATTATGCAGAGTGGAGCACACACTTGAAAATTCATATTGTGAAAGCAGACGGATATTTGCATCCACAGCGCAGCAAGACAAATGTACACAAAACAATTCAGCAGATAAGGCCCCATATCATTTATATTAGTTTGTTGATTCACAAAATGTTATTTCTACAAGAACCACTTCGCTTTTCAATTAAAACAAATGAAAAGGACATCTAAGCATGGATGGAAATGTAGTTGGATGAAAGACAGATTCAGGTAACCGTACAGATACGGAGAACGGTATAAGGCGCTACATTGATATTGTATTGGAAATGCAGTTAAATTAGCACTTACTATTCCTCAAGCGGTTGAAGTCATTGTTGGTGGGTAGCAGTCTAATCTAGGAAACTCAGGTCTAGTGGCTAGTCTATTGTTAATTTATGTCATATAAAAACCATGTCATGCATTGATCTAGGATTAAAGGGGTGGAATTTAGGGGCAATATTAAGAGCCCCTAGCACCACTGGAGTATCACTTTTGGTGACGCTCCAGTGGCGCCATGCAGTGCACCGCATTTACAAGGTAGCGTTAAGCCACTTTTTGTGGCTTAACGCCACCTTGTAAGGACGGCCCCTTCACACGCAGCACTTTGCGTGGAAGGGGCGTGCAATAGGTGCTGCTTTGGGCGTGCCACAGCAGCACCCATTGCATTTCGATACTGCCCCAGATTTAGGGGTTTTTGTAAACCTCAGGCAGCGCCAAAATCTAACGCCACCCTGCAGGTGATGCTCCAGTGGCGCTGTGGACTGCACCGTATTTAGAAGGTGGCGTTAAGCACTTTTTGTGGCTTAATGCCACCTTGTAAATATGGCCCCTTCACACACAACACTTTGCGTGGAAGGGGCGTGCGGTGGGTGCTGCTGTGGGCATACCACAACAACACCCACTGCATTTTGACGCTGCCCCAGATTTATGAGTTCTCGTAACCCTGAGGCAGCACCAAAATCTGGGGTGGTGTTAGAAGGGCGCAACAAGGAGAAATGCTTTCATTTCTCCTCGCTTTTTTCTCTTTCTATGTGTGCTGCATTATACAGCAGCCATAGAAAGAGCAAATCGCCATTTAAGATTGTTTTTGTGCAGAAAGGTGTTCCTTCCTGCACAAAAACAATCTACCCCTCAACACAGCCGTCCTTGCCTAGTGGTGCAAGGGTTGCTGTGGTGGCACACGGCAGAAAATTCAGTGCCGGCGCAGGGGGCAACACAGGGTGCACCGTCATTTTCCCTTACATCTGGCTCCAAGCGCGTTTTAGTCTTGTGCTCTCAAGGAGAACTTGTCTGCACACAGCAACATTTTTTTGTGATTGAAATAAGTTAATTTTTAAACGGTTAGGTTAAGTTAGAATATAGCTTTGACCTATAAGTTAAGTGATTAATCAACTAAATTAGGAGTGTTGCAAAGCCACTACCCGTAAATAAATTATGCAAATGAGATGTGAGGTCAGATAGAATATAAAGGAAATTCAGAGATCGTTATGTGTAAGTTAGAAAGTGATTGTAAGGTCTGAAAGCAGATGCCGCGCAGTGTAGCCAAAGGTGATGAAGAGGAGTGGAGCAAAAAAGGGGAGATTGACAGGACAGTAGATCCTTCGAAGAGCTAAGACTTACTTATTTTCATTCATGGCCTTAAAGATTCAATGGCTATTGCATACTTGTGGTGAGATATATGTAGGGCCAGATTTACAAGGAACTGGTGCAGCGCTGTGCTGCACAGGCTGCGTCAGTTTTGAAACGCAGGGATATTTACAAAAATATGGTGCACCCCTATGTTTACCCTAGCGTAGGCACTAAACTTATCTGCCAACGCAGGCATCCTTGCACCAAAGTGCCAGGGTGTCACACGTTGAAAGAAATTATTGTCTATGTGCAGGAAAGTGCCCCTTCCTGCTCTTCCTTCCTGCATGTAAACAATATACTATGGCGATTTTGCACTTCTATGTGTGCTGCAGAATGCAGCACACAGAGAAGCAGCAAATCATTATTATTGATTGGTTCCACCTTGGTACGATTCAGCACACATGGAAAAAGCAAAAGCAAGGAGAAATAAAAGTATTTCTCCTTGTTGTGCCATGCTAACGCCACCCCTGGGGTGGCGTTAGTTTTTGATGCTGCCTCAGATTTACGATTCCTTGTAAATCTGGGGTAGTGACAAAAAGAATGGGAGTAGCGTGAGTAAGCCCACAGCAACACCCATTGCACGCTCCTCTGTGCAGAAAACTGCATTGGAGGGGCCCATGTTTACAAGGCAGCGTTAAGCCACAAAAGGTGGCGTAGAGCCATCTTGTAAATATGGTGCAGTGCACAGCGCCACCGGAGCATCAAAAAAAGTGACGTTGGGCAATAGGTTTGAGCTCCAGTAGTACTGAGTTACAATCTCTAATATAAACTGTACTGAAATTATGACGAAACTTCTCAGTTTCATACTTGATGTTTTTACAGTGTGAAAACTAAAGCCCTTATTACAAGTGGCCTGATTGGGAAGGCAGTTATTATCACCTCTAACAATTGTGCCCTTTAGCATGGGGCACAGCACTGAGATTTTGTGCTTCAGGACCCTTTACCATGGGCACAACATTGAGATTTGTTTGTGGTTTGTGCACTAAAATCTGCATGTACCACTATTTTCTGTCCATTTTCCTCCAGTAAAATACCGCAGGTTTGGCTAGGGGAAATTGTGAAGCATGCTGTATCTACCACATAACTTGTAATTTCTATTCCTGCCACGGGGGTGACGAGAGCGCAAGTGTGTTTGGCCGGCAGTGTCGGGCCGCCCAAACACACATTCGCACAGGGCTCTCTCTAGCCTAGCAACACAGTTGCTGGGCTGAAGAAAGCCTGCACAGGCTCCCAGTCTATCTGGAAGCGCCCTGGCTGGGTGCTCCCAGCCAATCCTAACGCTGCTTTAAGCAACGTCAGGATTGGCGCAGGGAAGGCTGGGAACCAGTGCCTGTCTTGCCAGAGAGAGGGAGGAGCAGAGGAGCGGTGAAGGAGCGGAGGTAAGTGGTGTTTTAAAAAAAATTTGTTTTGTTTTAATTTAATGATCCCCATCCCTTCCAAACGCACGTGCGCCGCCCCGCCCCTTTCCATTAGCGTGAGCCACTACTGAACATAACAGATAGCCTGTCTGCTGTATTACAATTAACTAATAGCCTATGGAACCCGTAATACAGCGGAATGGATATCCCTAAAGTTTGTGATGGAGTAACTCCTTCTGCAAACTCTAACTCAAGCCCTTTGTCCAGATGAGTAGATCTCACAAGAAGCATGATCTTTGTAGGTGGTATTGACCCGTCTGTTATGCTCTATTTGAACAAGGCTTCGGGTAAGAAATGTGTCTGTGGGTAGTGTTTATGTGTTCTCTCTTAGGGTCAGATGTATCATGCATTTTTGCAGTCAGAAACGGCCCAATTGGTCCGTTAGCAAATGCAAAAATGCATCTTGGTATGTATGAATTCAAATTAGCGATTCAGTAACTTATTATCAAATCGCAAATTGGAATTTAGACTACATACCGATTCGGTATTAGGAGGTGGAGTGTCAAAGGGGTCACCTTCCTAATACCGAATTACAGCGGTATGCAGCAATGTTTTGTGACTAAAATGCAGTAGCAAAACATTCACATTTTACCACCTACTTCAAATAGGTGGTAACCCATTCGCAAACGGGAAGGGGTCCCCAAAGGATCCCTTCCCCTTTGTGAATGCATGCAAAAACATTTTTTAAGAGCAGGCAGTGGTCCCACAGACCACTGCCTACTCTTAAAAATTGAAAAGAAAACTTTTCATTGTTCTTTTTAAAGGCATCCTGTTTTCCTTTAAGGAAAATGGCCTCCATTTAAAACAAAAAAAAGATTGCTTTATTTAAGAGCAATAAAAGACATGGTGGTCTTCTGAGCCCAACTGGCCACCATCCCTGTGATTTTAACATTTCCTAATAGGTCGCAAATTGCGACCTACCTCATGAATATTAATGAACCAGGTTGATTTGCAACCCATGAGTTTCATTAGTTAAAATAGTGATTAGCTAATTGTGATTCGAAGGGAATCGCAATTAGGTAATCACAATTTAATAAAATAATACATCTGGCCCTTGGTCTTAGAAAACTGACGTTTGGGCCTCAGTCAGTAGGCAGATCAGATGGTACTGTCATTTTTAATGACTCTTGTCTTTGCAAAGAATCACAGTGATGTTCCCTGGTAATCATGTTGCGGATAACCATTAACTATTCTAAATTTTGATGGTTCTCAGTGCCTCTTTTCCTTGCTGGGAGAGAATTATATTATGTAACTCCGTGTATGGGGAAAGTGGTGCCATCATTGCTTTTTCTATTGTACGCTGGAACTATTCAACTTGGTGAAAGCCTAGAATGTAAGTTCCTAGTCTGGGTGTTTTGGTGAGTTTTGACGGCAAGAATTCAGGATCTTTACCATTTAACACTTTGTGAGAGATGCAAAATTGCTTGAATGAAGTTCTTGATGCAACCAGTACCAAGTGGGGACCATTCAGGATGGGATAGATATGGAGTAATTCCGTTACGTATAGGACTTTTTGCTTCTAAATTCGGGAGACAACTGGATTTGTTGAAACAACATTTCCACTTTGTAATATAATAAGTTGCTAAACTATTGGAGAAAGCTTGAGAGATAGGAGCAGAGACTTGACTGCTTTTGGAGTTGTAGAATTCCAAATTTTATGGAGTTCTTTGGTTTGGTATTTGGCATTGTCAAAAGTGTTTTTTGCCTTTTTATGTAATATTTATATATTCCATTTTATCTGTGACAATGGATTTTGTTCGTTTTGTTTGTATTCGGATCTATGGGCCAGATGTATCAAGGGGTTTTACCCATTCTGTGTCTATGGAAAAATGTGTTCATACATACGGCCCTATGTCAGTTCTATTAAAGTGTTGAGATCTGTTCTCTTGCATTTTTAAGCTTTTCATTCTTCTAGGAAACCTTCTTTTTCCTATTTCTTTGCTTTAAAAGTTTGCTGGAATGAATATGGCAAACACTGTGGTCATTCATTCATAAATTTTCTCTATTGAGATTATTGTCTCCCCAGATGTTAGTTAGCTGAAATTACAAATTCTCCATGTTTCATTTGTTTTCAAGTGTGCATGTTGTAGCAGCAGGAATGAATTTAGATGACGTTTTTTGCATATCCTGTATGAAAAAGTGGCAATATGATGAACAGTCTAGTCACCAGAGTGTATCTTCAAATAGTGATTAGTTCTGGATTGCAGACTATGGCATCTAAAATATGACCTGCTATGTGGATTAGTTTTAAATTAATCTGATGTAAGGTTATGTGTTCATACAAGATAGAATGGCATCTGGTTGAGATATATTCGGTTTGTTAAACCAAATGTCTAAGTCACCAAGAATACACAGATTAAAGAACGTATTTGACAAATCTGATAGTGCTTCCAAAAATGTTTCTATTAGTGCTCCATTGCTTGTTGGGTTCTGCAACATAGACGAACATTGCAAGAGAATGTTGGACTAGAGATTCCACCTAATAACCAGAGTTTTCCATCCTTGCTTTAAGACATTTTCTGATTCAGTGACTGTTAGGAAGAAGGATCAGCACCCTTTCTTTCAAAGCTGGTTTTAGATAAAGGATCAATATCCTGATGGGATAACTTCATGAAATATTGGTGCTATCTTCTCTTCTAGCCAAATTTCTAGGAATATGTCCTCTTTTTTGTCTGGCAGTAGATAGTTTTTAATTCATTGAATACACATTTATCAGCTTAAAACTTAGGTGAGGTAGGTTGCTTTTGTGGAAGAAATGTACTAGATGCAGAGAGATTAAATCATCGCAAGAATGTGTTACATCAGAAATAATTTGCAGGGATTGATTGTCATAAGGTCGGTCGAAATGGAAAATGGTAGGCTTTGTACTAGGAATGATGAGGTACCTCATAGCAGAAGATGGAGAGAATTCCAGTTAGAGGTATTATTCTAAGGATTGGACTAACGCATGTAGAGATTGGAGGATAGCCAATAGGTGGTTAGATGCAGAGTGCAGTGACCCTGAAGGGATGCATTTGGCACAGCAGACTATTATTCTCCAGCAATGAAGTAAAAGCTTGTGGTTTTCTTTAAAAATGTGACCCTTTTTAGCCACTGGCAGGTGGCCAGCCTCACACCAGGTCAGTAGAGTGACATCCTTCATTGCGTTGGTGGAGGACCGCCCGCTATTTATAGTGAAGTTTGATGGCAAGGTGCAATGTTTAAAATGTAAGGGACCCTGATGCACAGGTAGCTTTTTCCTGTGTGTGAAAGCCATTTAACATTTTCTGTACCGCTCTCTAGCTTCTACCATACCTCTCATTGTAGACATGTAAGGGGTGATTCTAACCCTGGCGGTCGGTGTTAAAGCGGCGGCCAACCCGCCAACAGGCTGGCGGTAAAAAATATGGGATTCTGAGCCTGGCGGGAACCGCCAACACAGACAGCCACCTTAACACTCCGACCGCCACGGTGGTACAAACAAACAGCGCGGCGGTCACCGCCAACAGACAGGCGGCAGACAATGTACCGCCCACACTGTTCCAACTCACCAATCCGCCACCTTTTCCGGGGCGGGAGCACCGCCGATAAAAACACGGCGGAAACAGACTACGGACGGGAAAACGCTCACCACTACGCACTCCAGGAGGAAGGAGGACAGCATGGAACCCGAATTAAACATCCTACCTGCTCTCGTCTACCTTCTCATCTACCACGAGTACGAAGTCCGGCGCAGACGACAACGGTGAGTACTGCACCTACGACACACGGGAGGGGGAGGACGAAAGGTTACGGCCACACACATATGCGACCCCCCAACTATGTACTCACCAATGCAGCGCACCAAGTCACAGTGACACCACCCAAATACCCCTGAAAAATGCTAGGACATAATCATATTTTGAATAAATATTTATGTACCAAAAAGCTCCAGAAAATTAGCGTACAACCATGAAAGATATCCACAACAAAACTAATGACACACACATCAGTGTATAACTGAAGTACCAAGTCCTGCACAACCTACGATTTCAGCATGTCCGTGGGCCAAAGTCTTGAGAAACAAGGGCAAAGCCCACACAGGAGACCTGAGTCCTTTGGAGAGAACACTGCAGGGGCATCAGATGTAAAAACTACAGGCACCTCAGGGGGAAGGGAAGGGGGGGGCACCACAGCCACATGAGTCCACGACGCCAGATCCACGAGGAGCCACCATGCCCACTGGGGAGTGCAAAGCCACAGTCTCTCAAGTCTCTGCAGTGGGTGGATTGCCCACTGGACCATCCTGGGGAGTGCAAAGCCACAGTCTCTCAAGTCTCTGCAGTGGGTGGATTGCCCACTGGACCATCCTGGGGAGTGCAAAGCCACAGTCTCTCAATGTCTCTACAGTGGGTGGGCTGCCCACTGGGCCATCCTGGGGAGTGCAAAGCCACAGTCTCTCAATGTCTCTACAGTGGGTGGGCTGCCCACTGGGCCATCCTGGGGAGTGCAAAGCCACAGTCTCTCAATGTCTCTACAGTGGGTGGGCTGCCCACTGGGCCATCCTGGGGAGTGCAAAGCCACAGTCTCTCAATGTCTCTACAGTGGGTGGGCTGCCCACTGGACCATCCTGGGGAGTGCAAAGCCACAGTCCATCAGGTGGATGACAGTCTCCACTGGTCAAGGAGGAGGCATGGTGGGCACAGTGAACCATAAACGGTGCTTGCGACGGCGGTGCCCAGCGGAGCGGTGCTTGAGAGGAAGGGCCCAGCGGAGCGGTGCTTGAGAAGAAGGGCCCAGCGGAGCGGTGCTTGAGAAGAAGGGCCCAGCGGACCGGTGCTTGAGACGGCGGGGCCCAGCGGAGCGGTGCTTGAGACGGCGGGGCCCAGCGGAGCGGTGCTTGAGACGGCGGGGCCCAGCGGAGCGGTGCTTGAGAAGAAGGGCCCAGCGGAGCGGTGCTTGAGAAGAAGGGCCCAGCGGAGCGGTGCTTGAGAAGAAGGGCCCAGCGGAGCGGTGCTTGAGACGGCGGGGCACAGCGGAGCGGTGCTTGAGAAGAAGGGCCCAGCGGAGCGGTGCTTGAGACGGCGGGGCCCAGCGGAGCGGTGCTTGAGAAGAAGGGCCCAGCGGAGCGGTGCTTGAGAAGAAGGGCCCAGCGGAGCGGTGCTTGAGAAGAAGGGCCCAGCGGAGCGGTGCTTGAGAAGAAGGGCCCAGCGGAGCGGTGCTTGAGACGGCGGGGCCCAGCGGAGCGGTGCTTGAGAAGAAGGGCCCAGCGGAGCGGTGCTTGAGACGGCGGGGCCCAGCGGAGCGGTGCTTGAGAAGAAGGGCCCAGCGGAGCGGTGCTTGAGACGGCGGGGCCCAGCGGAGCGGTGCTTGAGAAGAAGGGCCCAGCGGAGCGGTGCTTGAGAAGAAGGGCCCAGCGGAGCGGTGCTTGAGAAGAAGGGCCCAGCGGAGCGGTGCTCTTCTCCACGGCGGGGCCCTGTTCAGCGGTGCTCTTCTGCACCGCGGGCCCTGTTCAGCGGTGCTCTTCTCCACGGCGGGCCCTGTTCAGCGGTGCTCTTCTCCACGGCGGGCCCTGTTCAGCGGTGCTCTTCTCCACGGCGGGGCCCTGTTCAGCGGTGCTCTTCTGCACCGCGGGCCCTGTTCAGCGGTGCTCTTCTGCACCGCGGGCCCTGTTCAGCGGTGCTCTTCTCCACGGCGGGCCCTGTTCAGCGGTGCTCTTCTCCACGGCGGGCCCTGTTCAGCGGTGCTCTTCTCCACGGCGGGGCCCTGTTCAGCGGTGCTCTTCTGCACCGCGGGCCCTGTTCAGCGGTGCTCTTCTGCACCGCGGGCCCTGTTCAGCGGTGCTCTTCTCCACGGCGGGGCCCTGTTCAGCGGTGCTCTTCTGCACCGCGGGCCCTGTTCAGCGGTGCTCTTCTGCACCGCGGGCCCTGTTCAGCGGTGCTCATCCAGCAGGTCAAGGGAGCCAGACCTGGCCTCGACTCCCTGCTCAGTCGCCCTCGGACCGTGACGTTTCTGGACCCTTCGGGGACGGACTCCTGGCCTCCTTAGTGTCCTCCTTCCCAGCTGGGATGTGGCATGTGGGGTCCACCTTCTCCGCGCTCCTGCTGCCCTTCCGCTCCTTTGATGGGGCTCTCGGGCCCTTGCCTCCCCCAGATGGTGTGGGTGGTGAAGTGGCCGCACATTGCTCCTTGGGGGCAGCCCTGTCGGTCCTCGCACGGCGGTCCTTGGTTTTGCGGGTCCTCTTGCCGGGGGGGGGGGCTGGACGTGTCCTTGCTGCAGCTCGATGTGTCACTGCTGGCAAAGAGTG
Source organism: Pleurodeles waltl (assembly GCF_031143425.1). Lineage (NCBI taxonomy): Eukaryota > Metazoa > Chordata > Amphibia > Caudata > Salamandridae > Pleurodeles > Pleurodeles waltl. Next base: position 116,443,630 of record NC_090446.1, on the reverse strand, counting down.
GGCTCCAGAACCCAGGCACAACAGTGACACCCGAAGCTGGGCTGGTGGTGGCTGCAGTGCTCTTGGGACTCTTTGAAGATGGATGGGGGAGGTCATCGGGGGGAAAGAGGTTAAGGTTAGCCAGGAAAAGTTTTTTAGGGCCAAGGTAAAGGGTAGGAGAAGTGGAGATGGAAGTGGAGGTAGAGGAGGTGGTTGTAGGAGAGTCAGGTGTGCTGTCATTGGGTGAAGGTGCTGGTGCTGTAGGCTGTCGTGAGGTGGATGGCTGTTGGGTGGGTGGCTGCCTGCGTTTGTGTGTCTTGGAAGAGGGGGTGACAGACACAGTGGGAGAGGACACAGGGGACGTGTACATGGCAGTGGGGGTGGTGACTGCACGAGTGTGGACTGTACTGGAGGGTGAGGTGGTGATGGAAGCACTGGCTGATGTTGGGGTGCATGCAGGTGTGAGTGTAGACGTCACAGGGAGGGAGGAGGGAGACGAGGAGGAGGGGGACACAGGGGTGGCAGTGGCTGTTGGCATGTCTGCATCTGGGTGTTGCTCGGGTGAGTGTTTGCGGGATCTGTGGTGCTTGTGTTTGGATGAGCTGCTCTTGGGTGTTGAGGTGTGTGCAGGCTGGTCTGATGGTGTGGATGGGATAGGCTGAGGAACAGGAGACAGAGACAGGCTGGAGGCAGTCAGAAGAGGGAGGCTGGAAACAGGGACAATGGCTGCCGTCAGTGCTGAGGCCAGAGCAGTGAACGCTCGTTGATGGGCAGCCTGACCCGAATGAATGCCCTCCAGGTACGCATTGCTCTGTTGCACCTCCCTTTGCACACCCTGGATGGCATTCAAAAGGGTCGTCTGCCCAACAATGAGCGTCCTTACCAGGTCAATGAGCTCCGCACTGAGGGCAGCAGGGGCAACAGGGGCAGGGGCTGAGGTGCCTGGGGCGAAGGAGACGCGCGCCTTCCTGGGCGAACCGGCACGGAGCGAAGACTGAGGGGCTGCTGGGAGGGCGGGGCTGGTGCGCTGGGTGGCGGCTGTACCTGTAGAGGCGGGGGGCACGGATGTTGCTGCCACCCCTAGGGAGCGCCCATCCGAGGACGTGTCGCTTTCGCTGCTCTCACCAGCGGTCCCCGTCGTGGTGCTCCCCTCGCCCTCCGGATCACTGGTGCCCTCGGTGTCTGTTCCTGGGCCCACCGGGGCCTTGTGTACTGCAGCTCCCTCGTGCTCCGATGCCATATCTCCTCCACCTGATGATGCTAATGCACACATGCACAAGAAGATGAAGAGAAAGGGTGGGGGGAGAAAAAAGAAGACCAGGTTGAGTGCATGCAATGTCAACACCGTTGGCGGAGAGGACAGACACAGGTGCCTAATGCACTAAGCCGCGCATTCGGGGTACACTACTCAGTACTACTGACTAAGACAACAGGCCAAGAGACGTCAAACGCGCACATGGGAGATGCTGGACCTTCAATGGCTGTACTTGTCACCCTACCGAGGTGGGGGTAGGGGGCACAGGGCCATGCCTAAGGGAGAGGACTACACTACAGAAAGCGCCCTGGCCTAATGTCACCCACAGCCCTCCTCCCCCACCCAGACGCCTCCACTGCGCAGAAAGATAGGAGAATGTGCTGACACTCACCCCCTTGTGTCTGCTGTGATGTCTTAAAGCGCCCATCCAATTCAGGGTAGGCCACCGCCAGGATCCGGGACATCAGGGGGGTCATGGTGCGACTGGCACCCCTCCTAGGTTGGGAGGCCATCCCCAGCAGTGTTTCTGCGGTCTTCCTTGTTCCGCGGCGGATGTCCTCCCACCTCTTGCGGCAGTGGGTGCCCCGTCTGTTGTGGACCCCCAAGGTCCGGACTTCCTTGGCGATGGCACGCCAAATGTCGATCTTCTGATGGGCGCTGACCTATTAGACATGTACAGGGTGGAAAGGAGGAACTCATCAATGACCTGCATGTTAGATGTAATTGGCCCCCCCCCACCCACTTTGCCATATGGCACATGCTCTCATCTGTCGGGCGTTGCACTCCTCATTCGCCCCCCACCCCACCAACTTACATCCACCCCAATCCCCACAGGCATAGCCCATTCCATTAGCACCCGGTGTACTCACTTGTTGGTCTGGAGGACCGTAGAGTAGCGCATACTGGGGGAGGACCCCATCCACGAGCTTGTCCAACTCTTCAGACGTGAAGGCAGGGGCCCTTTCCCCAGTCGCAGCAGCCAATATATCTTCCAGACCGAGGTCACAGCAGCACTTGCAGTATAGGTCCTCTCCTGTGGATGATCAGGTCTCGAGTGATTAAGCAGATAGAAAATGGCGGTCACGTCCGCGGCGGTGCGTACCGCGGCGGTGCGTACCGCGACCGCCGGCGCACTTCGTTATTGGCTCCTGAAACCCATAGGCTTCAATGTTAACCAATGCGGCTTTGCGCCGCGGTCTGCGACCGCCTACCGCCACGGTGTGCCCCGCCAGCGCATTGACCTCACATCCCATTGTCCCACTTCACAGGTCAGGCAGCCGCCATTTCAAGGGCCCACATGGCTTAATTTTGACTGCGACACACAGGCCTAGGCCTTGCATTGCCACACATACACGCCTTTCAACCCATTGCCATTCTTTAACTGTGCAAGCTGTCTGTACGTACCTGTGTTTTGGCTGACTCTGTGCTCCATGTTGTCCTTCCTAGGCACCGTCCGCTGGGACTTGCGATGAGAAGGAGGAATCCTCGCGTGTACCGACCGCTGGTGGACCTGTCGACAATGGAAGAACGCAATATAATACTTCGATACAGACTTGACCGTGCCACTATCCATGAACTGTGTGCCCAGCTGGAGCCAGCCCTGATGTCCCCCATCCGCCAACCCACAGGGATTCCCCCTCTGGTGCAGGTTTTGTCAGTCCTCCATTTTTTGGCCAGTGGGTCATTCCAGACCACAGTGGCCATGTCATCTGGAATGTCTCAGCCTATGTTTTCTAAGATTTTGAGCAGAGTGTTGTCTGCCCTGATGAAACTCATGCGGAGCTACATCATTTTCCCAGAGGAGGGTGACTTGCCTACAGTGAAGGGTGATTTCTATGCCCTTGGACACATCCCCAACATCATTGGTGCCATTGATGGGACCCATGTGGCTTTGGTACCCCCAAAAGACGATGAGCAGGTGTTCCGAAACAGAAAAAATTATCATTCGATGAATGTCCAGGTGGTCTGTTTGGCTGACCAGTACATCTCCCATGTAAATGCCAAGTTCCCAGGGTCAGTGCATGACGCGTATGTGATGCGAAATAGCAGCATCCCCTATGTGATGGAGCAGCTACAGAGACAACGTGTGTGGCTAATAGGTGACTCTGGTTACCCCAACCTGCCGTGGCTACTGACCCCAGTAAGGAATCCCCGGACAAGGGCAGAGGAACGCTACAATGAGGCCCATGGGCGTACTAGGAGGGTGATTGAGCGAACCTTTGGACTCCTGAAGGCCAGGTTTAGGTGCCTGCATATGACTGGTGGATCCCTAATGTACTCACCAAAGAAGGTGTGCCATATCATCGTGGCCTGCTGTATGCTTCACAACCTGGCTTTGCGACGCCAGGTGCCTTTCCTGCAGGAGGATGGTCCAGATGGTGGTGTTGTAGAAGCCGTGGAGCCTGTGGAGAGTGAAGAGGAGGAAGACTCAGAGGACGACACAGACAATAGGGATAGAGTGATACAACAGTATTTCCAGTGACAACCAGGTAAGAATCACCCACGCCATTTCCCAATTGCTTCTAGCCTCCTGCATCTGTACTTTCTGTAGTTCCCCACAGATGTTTTTCAGTAATTTTTGCCTTTCCCTTCCCTTCTCAGTGCTGTCTGACTCAGTACCTGACTTCTGCTTGGTTCGCCCATGAAATACAGCGTATTGACATTGGTATGTTGTCATGACTAATTGACAGAACAGAAATTGAACAGTAATATGTAATACATTTGTTAATAAGACAGCATGACTCAAAACAGATTATTGTGCAAAATGTGATTTATTTACAGTGCTAGATATCGGTACATGTGATTCTAAGGGTGATGGGTGGGGGTGGAGGAATATCCATGGCAGAGTCCAGTTCTCAGTCTCACATGTGCATTGTTCTTTTGCCTGGGGAAGGATGGAGCATAGGCAGTTCATGGTTGGACAGGGTGGCAATGTGGGACAGTGGGAAGAGTTCAGGGGGTATGTCCTGCTGGCGGGGGTCTTGACATCCTACTCTGTCTTTTTCTTTGGTCTCAGGCTCCTCTTACGGGGTGCTTGTTCTTCAGCAGGAGGTGGGGTTCTGGGGGGCTGTCGAGGTGTTGGGACCTCCTGTCCACTAGCGCCGGCGGAGGTGGTAGGCTGTTCCTGGTCCGGCCTAGTGACAGGGGCCCTGTGTGGTGCACCATGGTCCCGCAACGCGTCCTCTATCCTGTGGAGGGCCAGGACGATGGTCCCCATTGCGGTCCCGATGATTCTCAGCTCCTCCCGGAACCCCATGTAGCGTTCTTCCTGCTGTGCCTGGATCTCAGTGAACCTGGCCAGTACCGTCGCCATCGTTTCTTGGGAGTGGTGGTAGGCTGCCATGATGGTGGTGAGGGCCTCTTGGAGAGTGGGTTCCCTGGGCCTCTCCTCCCCCCCCTGTCGCACAGCAGCCCTCCGAGCTGCCCGGTTTCCCCCGGCCTCTGTCCCCTGGCCGGTGTGCCCGCTCCCACTGCCCCCAGGTCCCTGTTGTTGTTGGGGTGTTGGGTTAGCCTGGGTGCCCTGTAGTGGCGGACACACCGCTGATTGAGCTGTCCTAGAGACAGAGGCATGGGCCCGCTGGGTGGGAGCTGTGCTGGTGTCGGCAGAGGGGGTCGGGTCTGGTGTGGCCTGTAGCTGCCTGAGGGGAACCGACTGCCCAGAGGTCCCCGATGGTCCGGGCTGGTCATCAGGTTCACTGTCGACAGAGCTGCTATCCTCAGTGTGGGCCTGTTCCGGTGGTGGGATGGACACTTCTGGACCCTCCTGGCTGGTGTGTTGTCGTTCGGGTCCTGCATGGGGTAAGAGAGTTTGGTTATTGTTTCTGTGTGTGCAATAGCGTGCGTGTTATGGGTGCCCTTGTTCCCCAGTGCAGGCATTCCCTTGAGGGAGGTGTTGTGAGGGTATTTAGTGGGGGGGAGGGGTTAGTGCAGTGGTCATGCATAGGTGATGGGTGCCCATGATTTGTGTTGGCATGCAGGAGTTGGTGTTGGGATGGGTGGGTTGTGCTGGTGAGACATTGTCAGGGAGGATATGTGCTGGGGGGTTGGGGGTGAGGGTGGGGGTGTGGGTTGGCATGCTGGTGGGGTGGGGGGGATATAGTAGTTGAGATGGGACTTACCAGAGTCCATTCCTCCGGCTACTCCAGCGAGGCCCTGAGGATGCAGGATGGTCAAGACCTCTTGCTCCCACGATGTAAATTCGGGAGGGGTGGGTGGGGGTCCGCCGCCAGTCTTCTGGACCGCGATGTTGTGCCTGGAGACCATCGATCGGACCTTCCCCCGTAGGTCGTTCCATCTTTTGCGGATGTCCTCCCTATTCCTGGGATGCTGTCCCACCGCGTTGACCCTGTCCACGATCCGCTGCCATAGCTCCGCCTTCCTGGCTATACTGGTGTGCTGCACCTGCGAGCCGAAGAGCTGGGGTTCCACTCTTAGGATTTCCTCCACCATGACCCGGAGTTCTTGGTCCGAAAAGCGTGGGTGCCTTTGGGGTGCCATGGGGTGGTGTGGGTGAGGTGTGGGGTGGTGTATGTGATGATGAGTATGTTGGTGTGTGGTCCTTTGTGCTACTATGTGGTGTGTGTGATGGTGTAGTGTGCCTCAGTGTGTCTTGCTATGGATTGTCTGCTGTGTCTCTCTCTCCTTCTCTCAGTAATTATGGTCGCAGGGGTTTGTGGGTGATGTGGGTGTGTGTTTTATAGTTGGTTGATTGTGTGGGAGTGGTGTGTGTATGTGTATCAGGTGTGTGTATTTCAAATTGTCCAATGTGGCTGTGTTTTGGTGATGTGTGTGTATTCTGACTGCGGCGGTGTGTACCGCCAATGGAATACCGCGTTTGAATGACCGCCGTGTGGATTCGTGGGTCGTAATGGCATGGGCGTATTTCTGTTGGCGTGACGGTGGAGGTTTGGTCATCTCCAGTTTATCGCTGCCCGCCGATGTGGCGGGCTGCAGTGGAGGACGGATTTTTGGAGGTTTGGCCGTTGTGGGTCAGAATGACCGTGGCGGTTGACCGCGGCCGCGGCGGTGTTCTGGCGGTCTTATGACCGGCGGTAAGGGCATTTTACCGCCGAGGTCAGAATGACCCCCGTAGTCATTAGCATGGAAAATGAATGACGGTCGCTCCACCCTCAATAGAGTGGGACGAACATCACTATGACCCAGCAGTCCTCTGGTAGATAGACTACTGGGTCAGGGATTATCATCGGCGGAACCATCGGAGGCTGTGCTGACAGCAATCCAGTGGTTCTCACGACTCCAAACAAGGTGAGATATCTGCAAGATTGGTGGTATGGGAGTACTGCTGGTTTACAGCATTCCTCAAGTCTAAGAATCCATCGGTAAGGCCCATAGACCTTATCTCATTAAAAGATAGTTGTATCAGGAAATCACCCACAATTTGTCAGCTGTTGCGTTTATGAAGTGGCAACACCACAGCAACCAAAGCCCATCCGTATATTAGGCAGGACTTCCAACTCTAATCTTCCTGCCTAGAACTAAGCAGTACATGGTGGTCATCTCTGGAAAAATAGAACACTGTCACTGAAGTGCTAGTTGAAAACTAGGACTGGGTGATAAATTTCACTCTGTGGGCAGATGTGGCCAATCCATGTTAGCTTGTAGTGTGACGTTGTGGCCAAATTTGCCAACAACTGCTTGGTGCAGTTTTCTTTGGCAAGCGTGAGCAAGAATTGGGATCCCTAGCATGATTTCCGTGTGCTGGGAGGGCACCTGGTGGGATTTTCTCTCCACGAACTGTTGTAACCACTATTAGCCATTTGCAGTGAGAAAGCTGTCTCTCGACTAAAAAATCTACTTGAGTGGCAGCAAAATCAACTCGAGCAGCAGCGCCCTCTGGCGTGCTGCGTGGTATCATTCACACTGATTTTTCAGTGCAAAACGCGTTCCCTGTGCTAAAAATTAGCATGTGCAGCATGACGTGCCGAATTGCACCCATTTGCAGAACTTCTCAGAATCTTGCTGAGTTTTCATGAAACTCTGTGAAATTCCATGAAGTGAAACTGCGAGTTCCACCCCCTCCTACTGAAAAATCCCAGTGCTTCAGGGACATGGACTGTTTGTTTTTCAAAAACAACAAACAAACCACACTTTTTGAGATTCTATCTGAAAAACAGAAAATGGTGACTATCACATCATGCTTCCATGACATGGTGGTCTGGTCAGCATTACTTAGTTTCAAAGAATGTACTCCCGCTGTCCAACCCGAAATCCCATAACACAATGTGAGACCTGACTGAGATTGTGCTGCAAAATAGCCCATATGTCCAGTATGTGGGCCTAAAATAAGGGTAAAAGTGCAAAATGAATGTGTTTTCACACATTTCAAATTCTAAACTTTAAAATGATGCTCAAATTGCAGCACCACTAAATACTATTCCCTGATGTATTCATATTTAATCCTTCACAATTTACTTTGGAATAGTACATTGGTTGGAACAAGGGCATCCGTACTGAGTTTCGTGGATGAAGATTGGAAGGATCAGTTTAGGACTCACCTACTAGACAGTACATGTGCTTTGTTTAGAGAGACCTATTGTTAGGAACAGTGGGCTTAGGTCCCTCTTATTGCTTACCATTTGTTAGATGTCACTCTCATTTGCTTGCTTCTTCTTTGTTAGCAAAAGTGGGCCTCCCTTTCTGTTCTAGTGCCTTGTGCAGCATGGAAGCATTGCTGTGTATTTACACTGGTCACTTTTTCAGGCACTATTTTTTTCTTTTTAAGCACTCTACAGGAGTTCATCTCTTCCCCTCTCCTTGCCGCTCTCTCTCACTCATATGCTACTCTTCTGCACCTCCTTTGTGATGCTCTTGTCCTCGTTTGCTCCCCTGTTGTTTTCTTACCAATATGCTTCTACACCATACCAACTTCAAAATAAATAAAGCAAACTTTTTTTAATGCAGCCTGTTTTCCTGAAAAGAAAACTGGATGCCTTTAAACTTAAAAAAATTAAAGATTGAATTTTCATTTTTTAAGTGTAGACCACTGCCTGCTCTTAAAAAATGCTTTTTAAACATTCTCAAAGGGGCCCCTTTCCCATTTGCAATGGGTTACCACCAACTTTAAGTTGATCGTAAAGTGTGAATGTTTTGTGACTGGATTTTGGTCATAAAACATTTATACATCCCGTTCTGATTTGGTATTTGGAAGGGACGCCCTAAACATGCCCCTTGCAAATACTGGATTGATATGTATTCGTAATTCTAAATTGCAATTCGATAAATGTTACTAAATTATAAATTGGGATTAATACAAACCAAAATGCGCTTTTGTATTCATACACGACTGATTCTGAGAATCATTTCATGCAAAGGTTTAACAAGAAAACTGCCACCTATTTAATACGAATGTGCCACATCTATTGAAAAACTGAAGTCACTGCCAAATAATTTACACATGTTAGGTGGCCTGGACTAAGTGTGTATTACACGGGCTTAATTGGTGTAATTGGCTTAATTATGTTTAACAAATTTTAGTAGAAACATCTGACCTTGCGTCATAGCGCATAAGTCCAGGGAGAAATTATAAAGCGAGATTTGCCGGTCGGATAATTTTTGAATGCAAGCAGCATTTCAGGTAGGTTTTGTACCTGAGCAGACTGTTCAGGTAATGTCTGAGCTTGGAATACAAATTTGAATGTGAGCGACAGAGTTTTGAACATGAGCAGCAGTACCTTTAATGTGAGCAGTCAAAAAACATTTTTGAGGTACAATGTTTACCCCAGTGGACTGTTCTGGGAATAATAAACCCAATATAACATTTTCAAATTGAATTTTTACCTTAATGGATCATTTAGGTAATTTTATGAGTGCAATATGCAGTTTGAGTAATTACGTGGAATTTTGAGTAATTTGCCCTAAGTTTGCTTAAGCTAGTCTACAGCAAATTTATGAGTTTCGAATACCCCTAGAATGTTAGTTGGCTAAGTAAAAAAAAACTTAAAGTTTTGGAAACTGAAAGGTCCAAAACTGGACAACTACAGCTGAATGAGGTAGATGGCAGAATTTCAGTGAGTGCAGCCTCCCATGCCCTGAAAAAAGTTATGCATATCCATCAAATTCACCAACCAACTGATTCTAAAAAAACGTGGAATACTGTAAAACCGTTGGTCACTACATCATCAGTTACAAGTAATTCATAGGATTTTAATGCAAATGAAGCTCAAGAATCCAAAAAACAAAAGAAAGAAAGTCATGAAACATTTTAGCCACAAAGGTTAGAGGAAGTGAATAACTCTAAAATGGTCTCGGTGGTTCGACAAGCTGGATAATTTTTTCCAACTTTTAATTCTACTAGGTTGAAAAAATCAATCCTCCCAGGCACAAGATAAACAACCCTGTACTCCTTAACCCCTTCGCTGCCAGGCCTTTTCCCCCTCCTGTGCCGAGCCTTTTTTTGGCTATTTGGAGCAGTTCACGCTTAGGCCCTCATAACTTTTTGTTCACATAAGCTACCCACGCCAAATTTGCGTCCTTTTTTTCCAACATCCTAGGGATTCTAGAGGTACCCAGACTTTGTGGGTTCCCCAGAAGGAGGCCAAGAAATTAGCCAAAAAACAGTGAAAATTTCGTTTTTTTTAAAAAAAATTGAAAAATGGGCTGCAGAAGAAGGCTTTTGTTTTTTTCCCTGAAAAGGGCATCAACAAAGGGTTTGCGGTGATAAAATCACCAGCTTCCCAGCTTTCAGGAACAGGCAGACTTGAATCAGAAAACCCAATTTTTCAACACAATTTTGGCATTTTACTGGGACATACCCCATTTTTACGATTTTTTGTGCTTTCAGCCTCCTTCCAGTCAGTGACAGAAATGGGCATGAAACCAATGCTGGATCCCAGAAACCGCAACATTTCTGAAAAGTAGACAAAATTCTGAAATCAGCAAGGGGTAATTTGTGTAGATCCTACAAGGGTTTCCTACAGAAAATAACAACTGAAAAAGAAAAATATTGAAATTGAGGTGAAAAAACATCAATTTTTCTCTAAGTTTTACTCTGTAATTTTTTCCTGCAATGTCAGATTTTCGAAAGCAATATACTGTTACGTCTGCTGGACTCTTCTGGTTGCGGGGATATATAGGGCTCGTAGGTTCATCAAGAACTCTAGGTACCCAGAGCCAATAAATGACCTGCACCCTGCAGTGGGTTTTCATTCTATGCCGGGTATACAGCAATTCATTTGCTGAAATATAAAGAGTAAAAAATAGCTATCAAGAAAACCTTTGTATTTCCAAAATGGGCACAAGATAAGGTGTTGCGAAGCAGTGGTTATTTGCACATCTCTGAATTCCAGGGTGCCCATACTAGCATGTGAATTACAGGGCATTTCTCAAATAGATGTCTTTTTTACACACTGTCTTACATTTGGAAGGGAAAAATGTAGAGAAAGACAAGGGGCAATAACACTTGTTTTGCTATTCTATGTTCCCCCAAGTCTCCCGATAAAAATGATACCTCACTTGTGTAGGTAGGCCTAGCGCCAGCGACAGGATATGCCCCAAAACACAACGTGGACACATCACAGAAAACAGACCTGTTTTTAGCAAAGTGCCTACCTGTAGATTTTGGACTGTAGCTCAGCCGCCACCTAGGGAAACCTACCAAACCTGTGCATTTCTGAAAACTAGAGACCTAGGGGAATCCAAGATGGGGTGACTTGTGTGGCTGGGACCAGGTTCTGTTACCCAGAATCCTTTGCAAACCTCAAAATTTGGCTAAAAAAACACATGTTCCTCACATTTCTGTGGCAGAAAGTTCTGGAATCTGAGAGGAGCCACACATTTCCTTCCACCCAGCGTTCCCCCACGTCTCCCGATAAAAATGATACCTCACTTGTGTGGGTAGGCCTAGCGCCCGCGACAGGAAACGCCCCAAAGCGCAACGTGGACACATCACAGAAAACAGACCTGTTTTTAGCAAAGTACCTACCTGTAGATTTTGGCCTGTAGCTCAGCCGCCACCTAGGGAAACCTACCAAACCTGTGCATTTCTGAAAACTAGAGACCTAGGGGAATCCAAGATGGGGTGACTTGTGTGGCTCAGACCAGGTTCTGTTACCCAGAATCCTTTGCAAACCTCAAAATTTGGCTAAAAAAACACATGTTCCTCACATTTCTGTGGCAGGAAGTTCTAGAATCTGAGAGGAGCCACAAATTTCCTTCCACCCAGCGTTCCCCCACATCTCCCGATAAAAATGATACCTCACTTGTGTGGGTAGGCCTAGCGCCCGCGACAGGAAACGCCCCAAAGCGCAACGTGGACACAGCCAAATTTTTGAAGGAAAACAGAGGTGTTTTTTGCAAAGTGCCTACCTGTAGATTTTGGCCTGTAGCTCAGCCGCCACCAAGGGAAACCTACCAAACCTGTGCATTTCTGAAAACTAGACACCTGGGGGAATCCAAGATGGGGTGACTTGTGTGGCTGGGACCAGGTTCTGTTACCCAGAATCCTTTGCAAACCTCAAAATTTGGCTAAAAAAACACATGTTCCTCACATTTCTGTGGCAGAAAGTTCTGGAATCTGAGAGGAGCCACAAATTTCCTTCCACCCAGCGTTCCCCCACGTCTCCTGATAAAAATGATACCTCACTTGTGTGGGTAGGCCTAGCGCCCGCGACAGGAAACGCCCCAAAGCGCAACGTGGACACAGCCACATTTTTGAAGGAAAACAGAGGTGTTTTTTGCAAAGTGCCTACCTGTAGATTTTGGCCTGTAGCTCAGCCGCCACCTAGGGAAACCTACCAAACCTGTGCATTTCTGAAAACTAGAGACCTAGGGGAATCCAAGATGGGGTGACTTGTGTGGCTGGGACCAGGTTCTGTTACCCAGAATCCTTTGCAAACCTCAAAATTTGGCTAAAAAAACACATGTTCCTCACATTTCTGTGGCAGAAAGTTCTGGAATCTGAGAGGAGCCACAAATTTCCTTCCACCCAGCGTTCCCCCACGTCTCCCGATAAAAATTATACCTCACTTGTGTGGGTAGGGCTAGCGCCCGCGACAGGAAACGCCCCAAATCGCAACGTGGACACATCACAGAAAACAGACCTGTTTTTAGCAAAGTGCCTACCTGTGGATTTTGGCCTGTAGCTCAGCCGCCACCTAGGGACACCTACCAAACCTGTGCATTTCTGAAAACTAGAGACCTAGGGGAATCCAAGATGGGGTGACTTGTGTGGCTGGGACCAGGTTCTGTTACCCAGAATCCTTTGCAAACCTCAAAATTTGGCTAAAAAAACACATGTTCCTCACATTTCTGTGGCAGAAAGTTCTGGAATCTGAGAGGAGCCACAAATTTCCTTCCACCCAGCATTCCCCCACGTCTCCCGATACAAATGATACCTCACTTGTGTGGGTAGGCCTAGTGCCCACGACAGGAAACGCCCCAAAGCGCAACGTGGACACAACCAAATTTTTGAAGGAAAACAGAGGTGTTTTTTGCAAAGTGCCTACCTGTAGATTTTGGCCTGTAGCTCAGCCGCCACCTAGGGAAACCTACCAAACCTGTGCATTTCTGAAAACTAGAGACTTAGGGGAATCCAAGATGGGGTGACTTGTGTGGCTGGGACCAGGTTCTGTTACCCAGAATCCTTTGCAAACCTCAAAATTTGGCTAAAAAAACACATGTTCCTCACATTTCTGTGGCAGAAAGTTCTGGAATCTGAGAGGAGCCACAAATTTCCTTCCACCCAGCGTTCCCCCACGTCTCCTGATAAAAATGATACCTCACTTGTGTGGGTAGGCCTAGCGCCCGCGACAGGAAACGCCCCAAAGCACAACGTGGACACAGCCACATTTTTGAAGGAAAACAGAGGTGTTTTTTGCAAAGTGCCTACCTGTAGATTTTGGCCTGTAGCTCAGCCGCCACCTAGGGAAACCTACCAAACCTGTGCATTTCTGAAAACTAGAGACCTAGGGGAATCCAAGATGGGGTGACTTGTGTGGCTGGGACCAGGTTCTGTTACCCAGAATACTTTGCAAACCTCAAAATTTGGCTAAAAAAACACATGTTCCTCACATTTCTGTGGCAGAAAGTTCTGGAATCTGAGAGGAGCCACAAATTTCCTTCCACCCAGCGTTCCCCCACGTCTCCCGATAAAAATTATACCTCACTTGTGTGGGTAGGGCTAGCGCCCGCGACAGGAAACACCCCAAATCGCAACGTGGACACATCACAGAAAACAGACCTGTTTTTAGCAAAGTGCCTACCTGTGGATTTTGGCCTGTAGCTCAGCCGCCACCTAGGGAAACCTACCAAACCTGTGCATTTCTGAAAACTAGAGACCTAGGGGAATCCAAGATGGGGTGACTTGTGTGGCTGGGACCAGGTTCTGTTACCCAGAATCCTTTGCAAACCTCAAAATTTGGCTAAAAAAACACATGTTCCTCACATTTCTGTGGCAGAAAGTTCTGGAATCTGAGAGGAGCCACAAATTTCCTTCCACCCAGCGTTCCCCCACGTCTCCCGATAAAAATTATACCTCACTTGTGTGGGTAGGGCTAGCGCCCGCGACAGGAAACGCCCCAAATCGCAACGTGGACACATCACAGAAAACAGACCTGTTTTTAGCAAAGTGCCTACCTGTGGATTTTGGCCTGTAGCTCAGCCGCCACCTAGGGACACCTACCAAACCTGTGCATTTCTGAAAACTAGAGACCTAGGGGAATCCAAGATGGGGTGACTTGTGTGGCTGGGACCAGGTTCTGTTACCCAGAATCCTTTGCAAACCTCAAAATTTGGCTAAAAAAACACATGTTCATCACATTTCTGTGTCAGAAAGTTCTGGAATCTGAGAGGAGCCACAAATTTCCTTCCACCCAGCGTTCCCCCACGTCTCCCGATGAAAATGATACCTCACTTTTGTGGGTAGGCCTAGCGCCCGCGACAGAAAACGCCCCAAAGCGCAACGTGCACACAGCCACATTTTTGAAGGAAAACAGAGGTGTTTTTTGCAAAGTGCCTACCTGTAGATTTTGGCCTGTAGCTCAGCCGCCACCTAGGGAAACCTACCAAACCTGTGCATTTCTGAAAACTAGAGACCTAGGGGAATCCAAGATGGGGTGACTTGTATGGCTCGGACCAGGTTCTGTTACCCAGAATCCTTTGCAAACCTCAAAATTTGGCTAAAAAAACACATGTTCCTCACATTTTTGTGTCAGAAAGTTCTGGAATCTGAGAGGAGCCACAAATTTCCTTCCACCCAGCGTTCCCCCACGTCTCCCGATGAAAATGATACCTCACTTTTGTGGGTAGGCCTTGCGCCCGCGACAGGAAACGCCCCAAAGCGCAACGTGCACACAGCCAAATTTTTGAAGGAAAACAGAGGTGTTTTTTGCAAAGTGCCTACCTGTAGATTTTGGCCTGTAGCTCAGCCGCCACCTAGGGAAACCTACCAAACCTGTGCATTTCTGAAAACTAGAGACCTAGGGGAATCCAAGATGGGGTGACTTGTGTGGCTCGGACCAGGTTCTGTTACCCAGAATCCTTTGCAAACCTCAAAATTTGGCTAAAAAACCACATGTTCCTCACATTTCTGTGGCAGAAAGTTCTGGAATCTGAGAGGAGCCACAAATTTCCTTCCACCCAGCATTCCCCCACGTCTCCCGATAAAAATGATACCTCACTTGTGTGGGTAGGCCTAGCGCTCGCGACAGGAAACGGACCAAAACACAACGTGGACACATCAAATTTTTTCATGGAAAACAGTGCTTACCTGTGGATTTTGGCCTCTAGCTCAGCCGGCACCTGGGGAAACCTAGCAAACCAGCGCATTTTTGAAAACTAGAGACCTAGGGGAATCCAAGATGGGGTGATTTGCGGGGCTCTGACCAGGTTCTGTTACCCAGAATCCTTTGCAAACATCAAACTTTGGCCCAAAAACACTTTTTCCTCTCATTTCGGTGACAGAAAGTTCTGGAATCTGAGAGGAGCCACAAATTTCCTTCCACCCAGCGTTCCCCTAAGTCTCTCCATAAAAACGGTACCTCACTTGTGTGGGTAGGCCTAGCGCCCACGAAAGGAAATGGCCCAAAACACAACGTGGACACAACATATTTTTTCACAGAAAACAGAGGTGTTTTTTGCAAAGTGCCTACCTGTGGATTTTGACCTCTAGCTCAGCCGGCCCCAGGGGGGGGGGGGAAATGCCCTAAAATAAATTTGACCCCCCCTGCCCAGGAGCGACCCTTGCCTACGGGGTCGCTCCCTCTGCGTGACATTGGCGCCAAACAACAAATCCCCGGTGCCTAGTGGTTTCTGCCCCCTTGGGGGCAGATTGCCCTAAAATTGAACAATCTGCCCCCAAGGGGGGCAGAAATACTCTAAATACAGTTTGCCCCCCAGGGGAGCGACCCTTGTCTGATGGGTCGCTCCCCATCTCTAAAAAAAACACACAAAAAAAATTTGCCCTGGCGCCTACAGGTTTCTGCCCCCCCTGGGGGCAGATCGGCCTAATAATAGGCCGATCTTCCCCCTGGGGGGGCAGAAATGGCCTAAAATAAATTTGCATCCCCAACCCCCACCAGGAGCGACCCTTGCCTACGGGGTCGCTCCCCCTGCGTGACATTGGCGCCAAAAAACAAATCCCCGGTGCCTAGTGGTTTCTGACCCCTTGGGGGCAGATTGACGTAAAATCGACCAATCTGCCCCCAAGGGGGGCAGAAATACTCTAAATACAGTTTGCCCCCCAGGGGAGCGACCCTTGTCTGATGGGTCGCTCCCCATCTCTAAAAAAACAAACAAACAAAAAACAAAAAAAAAATTGCCCTGGCGCCTAGAGGTTTCTGCCCCCCCTGGGGAAAGATCGGCCTAATAATAGGCCGATCTGCCCCTAAGGGGGGGCAGAAATGGCCTAAAATAAATTTGCCCCCCCCCCTCGGAGCGACCCTTGCCTACGGGGTCGCTCCCCCTGCGTGACATTGGCACCAAAAAACAAATCCCCGGTGCCTAGTGGTTTCTGCCCCCTTGGGGGCAGATTGACATAAAATCGACCAATTTTGGTCTAAACACAGTTTGCCCCCCAGGGGAGCAACCCTTGTCTGATGGGTCGCGCCCCATCTCTAAAAAAACAAACAAACAAAAAAAAAAACACACAAAAAAATTTGCCCTGGCGCCTAGAGGTTTCTGCCCCCCCTGGGGGTAGATCGGCCTAATACCAATAGGCCGATCTGCCCCCAGGGGGGGCAGAGATGGCCTAAAATAATTTTGTCACCCCCACCCCCCCCCCCCGGGGAGCGACCCTTGCCTACAAGGTCGCTCCCCTTGCGTGACGGCGCAAAAAAAAGATCCCTAGTGCCTAGTGGTTTCTGCCCCCCTTGGGGGCAGATTGACCTAAAATCGGCCGATCTGCCCCCAAAGCGGGCAGAAACGCTCTAAATACAGTTTGCCCCCCAGGGGAGCGACCCTTGTCTGATGGGTCGCTCCCCATCTCTAAAAAAACAAACAAACAAAAAACAAAAACAAAAAAACAAAAAAAATTGCCCTGGCGCCTAGAGGTTTCTGCCCCCCCTGGGGGCAGATCGGCCTAATAATAGGCCGATCTGCCCCTAGGGGGGGCAGAAATGGCCTAAAATAAATTTGGCCCCCCAACCCCCCCCCCCCCCCCCCCCTCGGAGCAACCCTTGCCTACGGGGTCGCTCCCCCTGCGTGACATTGGCACCAAAAAACAAATCCCCGGTGCCTAGTGGCTTCTGCCCCCTTGGAGGCAGATTGACATAAAATCGACCAATATGCCCCCAAGGGGGACAGAAATGGTCTAAACACAGTTTGCCCCCCAGGGGAGCAACCCTTGTCTGATGGGTCGCTCCCCATCTCTAAAAAAACAAACAAACAAAAAAAAAAACACAAAAAAAAATTTGCCCTGGCGCCTAGAGGTTTCTGCCCCCCCTGGGGGTAGATCGGCCTAATACCAATAGGCCGATCTGCCCCCAGGGGGGGCAGAGATGGCCTAAAATAATTTTGTCCCCCCCACACCCCCCCCGGGGAGCGACCCTTGCCTACAAGGTCGCTCCCCTTGCGTGACGGCGCAAAAAAAAGATCCCTGGTGCCTAGTGGTTTCTGTCCCCCTTGGGGGCAGATTGACCTAAAATCGGCCGATCTGCCCCCAAAGCGGGCAGAAATGCTCTAAATACAGTTTGCCCCCCAGGGGAGCGACCCTTGTCTGATGGGTCGCTCCCCATCTCTAAAAAAACAAACAAACAAAAAACAAAAAAAAACAAAAAAAAATTGCCCTGGCGCCTAGAGGTTTCTGCCCCCCCTGGGGGCAGATCGGCCTAATAATAGGCCGATCTGCCCCTAGGGGGGGCAGAAATGACCTAAAATAAATTTGCCCCCCCAACCCCCACCCCCCCCCCTCGGAGCGACCCTTGCCTACGGGGTCGCTCCCCCTGCGTGACATTGGCACCAAAAAACAAATCCCCGGTGCCTAGTGGTTTCTGCCCCCTTGGGGGCAGATTGACATAAAATCGACCAATCTGCCCCCAAGGGGGACAGAAATGGTCTAAACACAGTTTGCCCCCCAGGGGAGCAACCCTTGTCTGATGGGTCGCTCCCCATCTCTAAAAAAACAAACAAACAAAAAAAAAAAACACAAAAAAAAATGTGCCCTGGCGCCTAGAGGTTTCTGCCCCCCCTGGGGGTAGATCGGCCTAATACCAGTAGGCCGATCTGCCCCCAGGGGGGGCAGAGATGGCCTAAAATAATTTTGTCCCACCCACCCTCCCCCCCCCCGGGGAGTGACCCTTGCCTACAAGGTCGCTCCCCTTGCGTGACGGCGCAAAAAAAAGATCCCTGGTGCCTAGTGGTTTCTGCCCCCCTTGGGGGCAGATTGACCTAAAATCGGCCGATCTGCCCCCAAAGCGGGCAGAAATGGCCTAAATACATTTTGCCCCTCCAGGGGAGCGACCCTTGTCCAAGGGGTCGCTCCCCATCTGTAAAACAAAAAAACAAAAAAATCCCTGGTGCCTAGTGGTTTCTGCCCCCCTTGGGGCTGAATCAAAATAGGCTGATCTACCCCCCAGGGGGGCAGAAATGGCCTAAAATAATCCCCCCCCCCCCCAGGGAGCGACCCTTGCCTAAGGGGTCGCTCCCCTTGCATGAAATTCACGCAAAAAAAAAACTCCCTGGTGTCTAATGGTTTCTGCCCCCCTTGGGGGCAGATTGGCCTCATCAAAATAGGCCAATCTGCCCCCAAGGGGGGCAGAAATGGCCTAAATATATATTGCCCCGTAGGGGAGCGACCCTTGCCTAAGGGATCGCTCCCCATCTAAAAAAAAAAGAACATCACAAAAAAAAGAAAAAAGCTCCCTGGTGCCTAGAGGTTTCTGCCCCCCCAGGGGGGGCAGAAAAGGCCTTCCCAAAAAAATGCCCCCCCTGGGAGCGACCCTTGCCCAAGGGGTCGCTCCCGTTGCGTGAAATTCGCGCGCAAAAAAAAACTCCCTGGTGTCTAATGGTTTCTGCCCCCCTTGGGGGCAGATTGGCCTCATCAAAATAGGCCAATCTGCCCCCAAGGGGGGCAGAAATGGCCTAAATATAATTTGCCCCCCAGGGGAGCGACCCTTGCCTAAGGGGTCGCTCCCCACCTACAAAAAAATAAAACATCACAAAAAAAAAAAAAAAAAAAAAAAAAAGGTCCCTGGTGCCTAGAGGTTTCTGCCCCCCCTGGGGGCAGATCGGCCTAATAATAGGCCAATCTGCCCCCAGGGGGGGCAGAAAAGGCCTTCCTAAAAAATGCCCCCCTGGGAGCGACCCTTGCCCAAGGGGTCGCTCCCTTTTGCCAATTTCATTGAGAAAAAAAAAAATCCCTGGTGTCTAGTGGGGTTTCAAAAGCCGGATTGCAAGCAATCCGGCTTTTGAAACCTGTGAGAGACTTCAAAGGGAAGGAAATACATTTCCTTCCCTTTTGAAGCCTCTCGGGGCCTCCCCCAGTGATTGAAAGAGAAATGCAAAAGCATTTCTTTTTCAATCGCGCTGGAAGCTCTGCTTCCAGCGCGATGGGGGAGACCCTGTGACTAATCAGCGCGGGCTCGCGCGCTGACGTCACAGGGGGGGTTGGGGGGGTTGGGGGGGTCGGGGTGGAAGGGGAAGGGCTTCCCCTTCCATCCCTGACTTTGGGGGGGTGGGGGGAAGCACACAGAGGGAGCGAGAGCGCTCCCTCTGGGCTGTGTGCCGAGGACGTAGTGGTTACGTCCTCAGCACAGCAGCACTGTGCCGCAGGACGTAACCACTACGTCCGCGGCACAGAAGGGGTTAAAGCGGGAATCCCAGCAAGTATTGTTGAAACAATAAAGCAAGGTCTGAAAGTAGGGTCATCACTGATGAAAATTTACTTAAGAGAAAATATCTTGGTCCCTTCTGGCGCTCAATTTGCTGACATTAATGTGGAAGTTCTCATCTGTTTATTAACACTTACGCTCTCTCATTATACACACATTGCTTGTAGGTCAGAGTTGTTTGTGTCATGGAATGGCTTGATACTTTACCCTTAGCATAAAAAGGTTCCACAGCAGTTCAATTAACATTAAATTAATTGTGCTACTAGACAATGAAACTAACATTTGTGTGGGTATACTTTTGAAGGACCCAGAGGATTTGACCTCAAAAAGAAAGGTTATCCCCTTTAATCAATATGGTTTTCAATCGGATTCTTTCGATAATATTTACCAGTATCGATCTTAATCAAAGAGTTGACATCCTAAAAAATGTTTGCAGCCTCTTGGTTTGTGGACTTCTCCTAATACTTTGAAAGGTAGATAGAGACTTAGGGCTGATTTAGAGTTTGGCTGAGCGGTTACTCCATCACAACGGTGACGGATATCCTGACCGCCAAAATGTAAATCCTGTAGGATATAATGGGATTTATATTTCAGTGGACAGGATATCTGTCACTTTTGTGACGGAATAACCCTCTGCAAAACTCTAAATCAGGCCCTTACTCTGGTCAACGCTCCTAGTCTAGGGATCTCCATGAATTTGTTGAGGGCAACGCAAATCTTATATTCCAACACTCGGGTGCAAATAAATGTGCATTCTCACTTTTATCAGTCACAAACAATTCTGATAGCAAATGGTTTATAACATCACTGTTTACTCACCCATTTACTGTTTAATTTATTTACCTTTGATTTGAATCAGTTTTTGGATGGACAACTACCGAATCTGCAAAGTTCACTAATATCAACTTCAGAGGATCAGGCTTTTTAGATAGAGCTGGTTTTAAGATAGAGCCCAATGTATTGTTTATGGGACAATATTAACGTTACCTGGACTGCCATCATCATATCAAATAAGGCTAGACTTAAACTACTATATAAAGCCAGAGCAATGGAAGCTACCTACCCCAAACGTTGCTTGAGTTTTAAAGTAGCCAATGAAGGGTCTTTCAAATCACTAGCGTGGAACGGTGCCTTCGAGAAAAGCATTAACCACTTGCATGGATTTAGAATTCTGAGATATTTGGGACATTGCACCATCTTGTTCCTACTTCAACCTGCAAAAACAACAGAAGATGGACGGAATGCAGAACAAATCAAACATTCACCCCCAGTCACAGATCTGGGTTTAATCCATCCGTTTTTTGCTTGCCATGCCATTCCAGCTCAGACCCAGCCATAAGCAAATCAGTCTTGACCCTGTTCCCCATGGGAACAGTCCAGCCCGAACTGCCAGGCCAGGTCTTCCCTAGACCAGAACCAAGCATCCTAGGACCGGTTTCAGGGTACCACCCTTCATCAGCCAAGCTAGCTTGAATCTGGTGGCATAGCAAGCACGGGACCCACGTCTGGGCATACCCTTCCCTCTTGACTTGACAAATGTAACCTGGCCTAGAAGATTTAGAAACATTTAGTAAAAAGACTCATGCGTCACTAGCCATTAACTCATAAGGGCCAAACCTGGGGCCTGATTTATTCAAAAGTGACGCAGTGCTGTGCTCCACCAAAACTAACAGCACCGTGCTGTGCCACTTTTGAAACGTAGGGATGCACCCTATTTACAGGAATACGGGGCACCCCTGTGTTTCCTCCTGCGCCGAGGCTGAACTAAGCTGACTGCGCCATCTCAGGCACCCCTGCACCATAGTGCAAGGGTGTCTGCGTTGAAAGGATGGATTGTTTATGTGCAGAAATGTGTCCCTTCCTGCATATAAACAATCTATAATGGTGATTTGGCACTTCTATGTGTGCCGCTAGATGCAGCACACATAGAAGTACAAAAGCGTCATTTTGAAATGATGGTTTGTGTGCAGGAAGGGAAACCTTCCTGCACATAATCACTCATGGCATTTTGCTCTTTCAATA
The DNA here is from genome assembly GCF_031143425.1 of Pleurodeles waltl. NCBI lineage: Eukaryota > Metazoa > Chordata > Amphibia > Caudata > Salamandridae > Pleurodeles > Pleurodeles waltl. The sequence continues at coordinate 116,422,093 of NC_090446.1, read as the reverse complement.
CATGGAAAAAGCAAAAAAACGAGGATGAATAAAAGCATTCCTCCTCGTTTTGCCAAGCTAACAACACCCCTGGTTTGGCGTTAGTTTTGGCACTGCCACAGGTTTACGATTACTCGTAAACCTGGGGCAGCGTCAAAAGCAATGGGTGTTGAGATGGAACGCCCACAGCAACACCCAATGCATGCCCCTCTGACGCATAAAACTGTGTCGGAGGGGCCCATATTTACAAGGAGGCATAACGTCCCAAAAAGTGGCATTACACCTCTTTGTAAATATGGAGCAGTGGTTAGCGCCACTGGAGCGTCGTAAAAAGTGATGCTCCAGTGGTGCTACGGGCTCTTACATCTGCCGCCCCTGGTTGCTCATATTTAAATACTGCATTCCCAGCACATTTAAAAATTAAGTTACTTCAATTTTATTTTGTTTTTTTTCGAATGTTATATTTTAATTCCAAATGGAAACCCAGTCTAGTAAAGCCATATTGGGAACTGTCTTCATATAAAACTGAATCAATGGTTTACATTTTATGCCATTGCACTTCATTTCTTCCTCTATAGAAAATAATCTAATAAAAACAACTTTTTTCCCATTTAGCCTTAACAGCTTTTCTGTTAGGCCTTCCACCCCTTCCCCTGTGCTAAGCCTTTTTTTGGCTATTTGAGGTAGTTTGTGCTTAGGCCCCCATAACATTTTGTCCACATAAGCTACCCATGCCATAATTTTACCAACATTCTGGAGAATCTAAAGGTAAAGTGAGAAAATAACCAAAATATAGCTAAATATGGAGTTTTGGTAGAAAAATTGAGAAAAAGTTCTGCAGAAGAAAGTGTCTGTTTTTATCCTGCAAATGGCATCAACAAAGGGACTGTGGTGCTAAAATCACCATCTTCCTAGCCATTCAGGAACAGATAGGCTAGAATCAGCAAACCAACATTTTCAACCCAGTTGCAGCATTTTACCAGGACATAGCCCATTTTTCCTATTTTTTGTACTTTCAACCTCCGTCCAGTCAGTGGTCGAAACGGGTGTGAAACCAATGGAGGATCCTGGAAAGCTATACATTTCTGAAAAGTAGATAACATTCAGATTTCAGGTAGGGATAATTTGTGTAGATCCTTCGAGTTTTTACTTTTGAAAGTAACAGTTGAAATAAAAATAAATGCTGAAATTGAGTTACAAAAATAGACATTTGTGTCTATATTTGGATCTGTATCTTTTTCCAGCTATGGCAGATTTTCCAAAACAATATAACATTATGTCCGCTGAACACTTCTGGATGTGGGGATATATATATATAGTGATTGTAGGTTCAGCAGGAACCCGAAGTACCCAGCAGCACCTTGCAATGGTTTTTCACTGTTTACCAGGTATACAGCAATTAATTTGGTAAAATATAAAGAGTGAAAAATAGGTTTCATGGAAATCTATGAATTATCAAAATGGAGTTCAGAAGCAATGGTTATTTGCACATCTTTGAATTTGTGGGTACCCATTCTAGCATGTGTATTAGAGGGCATTTCTCAAAATGACTTCTTTCTTACTCATTGTCAAACATTTGAAAGGCGTAGATGCAGAAAAAGACAAATGGTAAGCACACTTGTTCTACTATTCTGTGTTCCACCAAGTATCCCGATAACAGTGGCACCTCACTTGTGTGGGGAGGCCTAGTGCCTGCAACAGGAAACGGCCTTAAACACAATGATGGACACACCACATTTCTCCACCGAAAACTGACAATTTTTTTGCAATGTTCCTAGCTCTGGATTTTGGGCCCTAGCTCAGCCAACCCCTAGGGAAACCTAGCAAACTTGTACCCTTTTGAAAACTAGACACCTAGGGAAATCCAGGATGGGGTGACTTGTGAGGCTCGTACTAGGTTCTGTCACCCAGAATCCCTTGCAAACCTCAAAAATGTCTAAAAACATGCTTTCCTCACGTTTCTGTGGTGGAAAATTCTGGAGTCTAAGGGGAGCCACAAACTTTCTTCCAACCAGCACTTCCCAAGTCTCCTGATATAAATGGCACCTCACTTGTGTGGGTAGGCCTAGTGCCCGCAACAGGAAACAACCCAAAATGCAACATAGACACTTCACATTTCTCCACTGAAAACTGGCCCTTTTTTACAAATGTGTCTAGCTGTGGATTTTGGCCTCTAGCTCAGATGGCACCTAGGGAAACCTAGAAAATCTGTACATTTTTCAAAACTAGACACCTAGGGGAATACAGGATGGGGTGACTTATGTGACTCTCACTAGTTTCTGTTATCCAGAATCCCCTGCAACCCTCAAAATGTGTCTAAAAAACTTCATTTTGCACACATTACTGTGGTGGTAAGTTCTGGAATCTGAAAGGAGCGACAAACTTACTTCCACCCAGCATTCTTCTAAGTTTCCTGATAAAAATGGTACCTCACTTGTGTGGGCAGGCCTAGTGCCCTCGTCAGGAAACAGCCCAAAACGCAACATGGACACAAAACATTCTCCACTGAAAACTGAGCCTTTGGATTTTTAGTCCTAGCTCAGCCAGCGCCTAGTGAAACCTAGCAAATCTGTGCAATTTCTAAAACTAGATACCTAGGAAATCCATGTTGGGGTGACTTGTGTGGCTCTCTTCAGGTTCTGTCACCCAGAATCCTTTGCAAACCTCAAAATATGTCTAAAAAACAAATTTCCCACACATTTCTGTGGTAGAAAGTTCTGGAATCTGAGGGGAGCCACAAACTTCATTCCATAAGATCCCCCCGAGTGTCCCAATAAAAATAGTACCTCACTTGTGTGCATAAGCCTAGCGTCCTGGACAGAAAATGGCCCAAAATGCAACATGGACAAATCACATTTTTCCACTAAAAACTGACCCCTTTTTGCAATGTGCCTAGTTGTGGATGTTGGGCCCTAGCTCAGCTGGAAACTAGGGAAACCGAGACACCGAGGGGAATCCAGGGTGGGATGATTTGTGTTTCTCTCTCCAAGTTCTGACACCCAGAATCACTTGCAAACCTTAACATGTGTCTAAAAAACACATTTTCCTCACATATTTGCATTGGGAAGTTCTGGAATCTGAACAGAGCCACAAATTTACTACCACCCAGCGTTTCCCTCTGTCTCCCAATAAAAATTATACCTCACTTGTGTTGGTGGCCAAGTGCATGTGACAGGTAATGGCCAAAACTGTGTAGAGTTTGAGGGAGTACCAAAGGGGGTACAAAAGGGCAATTTTTTAAATATGTTTCTAGGCTGACTCTGCTTTGGTCACTCACACAAGTGAGGTATTGTTTTTTTCTGAAAGACTGAGGGGAACCCTGGGTGGTATGAAACTTGTGGTTTATTTCTGTTTCTGGAATTATATGGTACAGAAATGCAAGAAAAATGTGTGATATTAGTTACATTTTGAGTTTTGCAGGCATTGTGAGTAAGAAAACGTGTTGGGATCCACAAGAGACACACCACCCTGTACTCAGGTGGGTCTCTAGTTGTTGAACATATCTAGAGTTGGAGGACTTTTCCTAGGCAAGAATCAAGCATGCTACCAAGTCTCTTACTTCTGTGATGTCCTAAACACTCACATTTTGAAAAAATCACACTTAGGTTTTGTTAAAAAGAACCCTCACCTACCAACCTAGTTGGCAGCATGCTTCATCACTGGGGTCCCACCCAAGACACCCAGCATGTCAGAGATGTGCTTTGATGCCTGATTACAGCAGAGCAGGATTTTGTTTGTGAGTCGAATTCCCAACTGAGAGGAGAAGTGCTATAAAATTGTCTTGTGCTTACCCACCGGTATGGCGTGTTTTTAATCATGGTAACTTTGGACAAAGGTTGAAAACAGTGATTTTCATAATTTGAGTGTTTGGGACATCACAGAAGTAAGAGACTTTGGTGGTCATTCTAACCCTGGCGGTAAAAACCGCCAGGGCGAATGACCGCAGTAGCACCGCCAACAGGCTGGCGGTGCACCGCTGGGCATTCTGACCGCGGCGGTTCAGCCGCGGCCAGAAACGGAAAGTCGGCGGTGTACCGCCGACTTTCCGCTGCCCTAGAGAATCCTCCATGGCGGCGGAGCGCGGGATTCTGACACCTCCTCCCGCCATCCTGTTCCTGGCGGGTCTCCCGCCAGGAACAGGATGGCGGTAGGGGGTGCCGCGGGACCCTTGGGGGCCCCTGCAGTGCCCATGGCATGGGCACTGCAGGGGCCCCCGTAAGAGGGCCCCACAAAGTATTTCAGTGTCTGCTATGCAGACACTGAAATACGCGACGGGTGCCACTGCACCCGTCGCACCTTCCCACTACGCCGGCTCCATTCGGAGCCGGCGTCCTCGTGGGAAGGTTGATTTGCCCTGGGCTGGCGGGCGGCCTTTTGGCAGCCGCCCGCCAGCCCAGGGCAAATCCCAAAATACCCTCAGCGGTCTTTCGACCGCGGAGCGGTATTTTGGTGGGGGAACTTCGGCGGGCGGCCTCCGCCGCCCGCCGAGGTTAGAATCACCCCCTTTGTGGTGTGCTCGTTTCCTCTGGTTGTTGATAGTAATTTGGGAAGGTGAGCGAGCTGACTCACAGCTCATGAGCTGTAAAGTCGCGTCAAGGCACCAACCGCTCTACAGTCCATTCTCACAACTTTCATAAGTGACACACACACAAGAACATTCACACTGCCCAGCACATTACATCACTCAACAGCACTGTTCAAGGGCCCATCACTTTTATACGTCCACAAGCCTGTCACATAAATCACACCGGCTGACAAATTGTGTAGACTGGTGTTTGGCTAGCAGTGTGTAATGACCAGCAGCAAGTCACTACTCACACACCGCCAGCCAAATGCCAGCTCACGCACACTACCAGACAAGCGTCAGTCCACACACACCACCAGCTAAGCACCAGTTCACGCACACCACCAGCCAAGCACCAATCCATGCACACAGCCAGCCAAGTGCCAGTCGATGCACACAGCCAGCCAAGCCCTAGTTCATACACACCACCATCACATTTTTTTAACAAAAAATAAAAAAGCAGTTGTATGTAAATACAAAACTACAAACACAACAGCCCTATCTAAATACATCACACTAATGCTAACCGTGTAACTGAACAAAAAGTATAAAATGATACAGACTTGGCAATTCACTTTTACCTCACGGTAGCTCCCAAAAACTCTTTTGCATGTGGTATAATCTAAGCATGTGGGCACACAGAGCCCAGGTTTAGAAGGACACTCAGGACAGTGCACATAACTCTCCTTTTACATACCCCTTCACATACAGACGCTACATCTCTTACAGGGATTGCGTTTTTTAGGCTTGGGTGGAATGTAATCAGCAAAGTGTCAGTCTTTCATCTAGCCACATTCACCACCACTCCAACTCTAGGAATACTTGTCTGTTCTACTACAACAAGACTGCCTATCAGACTCCTGAAACTGAACAAATGTCATCTTGGACTCTGGAGAACAATCCTTGAACAAATAAAAGCATTAAAGGCTGCTAAGGCTCCAACCTCTGAGCTACTTTATCTACACCACCCATGTGCTTATTGTAGTCTAAAATGCACACAGGATTGCACACTTCTGCAAACGGACCCCAACCAGTTACAGGTGAAGTACTTTCATCGTTGATGGTAGTCATTATGTAGACATCCTCCAGCTAATGATGTAGGAGGCATTGCATTTCACCTGTATGTTCATAGAATGATGGTTTTTACGGTTGCAATACACAAACTCGCTGGCCGCTGGTGGACAGATTGCTACATGTGTCCCATCGATGGCACCTAGGACATGTGGGAACTGTGCTATCTGGTAGAAAAGTATTTTTGTTTGTTGTAATGCTTGTGGGGTGTTGGGGAATCTTATGTACAGTTGTATTCTGCTCAGCATGGCACTGGGGAATGCATTGAAAAATCTAGAGGGGGCACTCTGTGATACCCCTCCAGCTGCTGCTATGACCCCTTAATAGCTCCCTGAGGCTAGTAGGTGCAGGGAGCATGATACCTGCACATGGGTGGGTATGCTATTTGTCCTGTGTGTTGTGCGCTGCAGCATGGGTTGTAGCTCAGCTATCAGGTCAAGTATCATGGTTGAGCTTAACCTGTACTTCTCATAAATTTCCTCCTCAGTTGGGCCAAAAAGGGTTATGCGCACTCTGAAAATGCACTCCTGTCTCCTCCTCCCTCTCCTCAAACCTGCCAAGATCCTCATTCTACTCGCCATGACATAGAGTGCAGCCATTGTGGAATAGCGGCTGAGGCATTCTGCCGCTCTTTATATAGGTTGCACCTGGTTACCACCTGATTTCAATTCGTTGTAAATTGCATGTGCAAAAGGCCATTCTGCGAATAATCGCAATTTGCGATTTTTTGATGCAGCGCATTGCGAATCGTTTTTTGTGTGGCGCAATCTGTGTATCGCAAATAGCGTCCCGATTTTGCAGATCGCTATCTGCGTATCGCTAATCAATGTCACAATTTGCATCTCGCAATTAGCGATTCAGTAATTCATGTTGCTATTTGCGATACGCTGTTTGCGACACGCAAATTCATGTCTTATTCGCAAAAATTCGCTATTTTAGCAAATCCTTATTTTCGCACTGCGAATGCCTTACATACATCGTGAAAGCCTTTTTTGAATTCGCAAACAGTTGATTTTTGCGATTCACACCATTTGCAAATGCAAAAAACGCTTGACACATCTGGCCCATAATGCCTAAAAGCCAAAAAGCCCTTAAACAGGACCAAAGGCTATTTATTTTCCTGGAAAATAGATCTCTGAAAATCGATCTATCAACAGAGTGATCATGGACAGGCTGGATCTTAAAAAGACAGTAACAATCGGGGTGATCTTGTGACAACGCTGAAGCATTATCAACAAAATGCAGCATCCAAAGCTAATTTCGGTCATGACTCATGATTGCAGGAAATATGGCAGTTGCCATCAAGGGACTGGTAAACCAGTATGAAGACAGTGATGGCTTCCTTATCAAGCCCACCAAAAAAGGTAGACCCAAGAACTCTTCAACTCATCCAGATTTGTGAGAGCCTACCGGGTAGCTCTAGAGCTGTGCTTAAGTCTGGCACTGTTGTCAGTCAAATATTGTTTCAGCATACAAATTAATCTGCTCAACAATCTCACCCAAAAATATATCATCCATAAACAACTGAAAGAAATGTATAGGCAAAAATCTTTCAGTATTCAGTCTACACCAGTGGTCTCAAAACTTTTCAATGCTGCACCCCCCAGTTAAAAAATTTAAAAATAAAAATCATTGGGCCCCCTTCAGAATTTTTAACAACTATTTTATAAAGGTGGCAATGTTTAAATGTGTTTACACCTATTTAAACATTACAGTTACGCACTGATAACTTTTTAAAAATGCAATAACATGCTTCTGCTTAAAACAAAGCCCTGTTATCTGTATCATGCTTCTTTTGGCCAGAGCCTTGCTCCCCTCCCCTGGGATCACCCGAGGCCCCCCTAGGGGGGCCTGCCCCCCCTGTTTGAAGACCTCTGGTCTACACCCTGCAACACCAGTAAACTCAGGCAAAGCCGGCTGCACCATGTTTGGGGGAACCCAGAGTTCAGCTCTTCCAGTGGGAAGCCTATCAGCCCCAAGCTGCAATCCAGATGCCTGTTGCTGCACAATCGTCACATCAGTGTCCTCTAAAACAAGAACTTCCTCCTCACTGAGAGTGGCTTCATCATCATATGATTTCTCTGGACAGAAAATTCACTACCAGAATCTTGCACTTCTTCTTCTTCCTCAGATGTAGAGTCAGTCTCATAATCATGGTCAGAGGAAGATTTGAAAAGCATACCAATAACCTATTGAGCGGTAATCCTGCAGCTAGTCATAAACATTACTAATAAAATTTACTTGACAGAAAAGTCAACCACAACCAACACTGTGTAAAATTAGTAATAAACTAAGTGTGGCTTTATCACAATTACTTATATACTAAAAAACTATTCCACTCACTTGCCAGAAACAGCTAGACTCACCAATACCTACTCTGCACAGACACAGCAAGCACCAATGCTAATCCACTAAAAAGGAAAAACAGAATACAATTATACATAGGACAAAGCCATGCACATCATGCACAAATCCAGGGAGAATTTTACACCCAATAAAACATAAGCTAAATATGCTGCTATTATTACACCATTTACAAAAAACTAATTCATGCTTGGTAATGATACTTATTTGGAGTAAAAAGTACAAACACGTTTTTTTACCAATCACATGCAACTACACAAACTGCAGATCTACCACTGCTGAAACTGAACGCAGGAGTCACAGCAAAAGAATCAAAAGCTGTGCGCTAGAGGGAGAAATAAAACATTATCATCACAAATGCAAATGATGCACCAGAACAAACACACCACGCCAGACAAGCACCAATCTACGGACACCGCCAGACAAGTGCCAGTCGACGCACATCCCCAGGCAAGCGTCAGTCCCCGCACACCGCCAGCCAAGGGCAGATGGGCCTAAAAGAAATGACTAATCTGCCCTCAAGGGGGGGCAGAAATGGCCAAAATAATTTCCCCCTAAAGGAGATTCATCCTTGCCCAAGGGGGCGCTCCCCAAAATTGCCAAAATGGTAATCCCTAGTGGCCTAGTGGTTTCTGCCCTCCTTGGTGGCGGATCAACCTAAAAAAATGGCCGATCTGCCCACAAGGGGGCAGAAACCTCCAAAATGCTTGCACCCGAAGGGGCAGCTCCCCACACACCAATACACAAAGAAAAGCACACACATAGAAATCCCTGGTGACCCAGTGGGTATTCCTGCTGCACCATCGCGACTCCATGTGCGATCATGCACCAGGAATACATTATAAAGAGACACGGGGAAAGGAAAAACGTTTTCCTTTCCCCCAAGTGCTTCTTTGGAACCAACTACCCCTCCCAGGAGGAACACTCACCTCCTTCTCCTTACAGCATTGGAAGCAAATGGCTTCCAGCTTCTTCGACCTGCTCTGATGACGCCTGTGCGCAGCGTGCATGCTCACATCATCAGTTCTCTGGGGGAGGAGGCAGGGATGGCAGCGGAAGCACTTCCGCTGCCATCCCTGGTGGGGGTGTAGCGTGGCAGCCCACAGGGGGAGTGCCAGCACTTCCCCAGTGGGTGGGTGATAGGACGGCTGGGAGACATCTGACACACACGCCCACTGCAGCCTCGGGCAGCTCCTATATTATATTATATTATATTATATTATATTATATTATATTATATTATATTATATTATATTATATCATATTATATTATATTATATTATATTATATTATGTTATATTATATTATATTGTATTATAAAGCTCGGGAAAGTTTGATTTGTAGCCACGGTCTTGAGTATCTAAAAGAAGTCATGCGAGGACTTGGCCTGCACAAGTCCAGATGGATTGAGGCCCAGCCTGAGTTTACCATCAAAGGTCGACCACCTTACCCACCGCTGTCAGCAGACCCTCATTAGCCCTCTATTGAAAAGTAAATTTCAGCGTTACATTATATTCCTATAAATTTGTGTCAGCAAACGAAAAGCTTTTGGATCAAACGTAGCTCCGCAGCGCCCTCTAGGGGTATCTGTCATTCCTGCACCGGTTAGTTAACACATTCCACCCGAGTTTTCACAACCTGGCCGGCTCTCAACAGTTTGAATAGGTACGTATAGCAGCAATAAGGGTGACGTGTTTTAAAGTTTTCAGTAATAGTCCAGCCTACTTCGAAAACGGACTGCTTCTCGTGCAAAACCAAAAATAAGCTCTGTTCGCATATTTTGTCGGAGAATCCTCTTTCATATAATACACATAATATGCATTCCAAAAAAGTCCCGGTTGTGTGCCTGCATTTGGGGGCTGGTTGAGCTGCGCCAACTAACACTGGCATAACATGTTTACAGCTGTCTACTTACACTCTTCGATATATGGAAAACTAAAGAATGAAAACATAGCCTATCTTTTGTAATTAACCCCGCAAACGCATTTGCACTTTTAACAATGAAATTTGCAGAGAACTCTCCTCTTCCACCTTGACGTCATCAATGTATCGGCTGACGTCTACAGTCCTGCACTGGTTATGATCCGCAGAAAAAATCTGTCCGATTGTCTCAATGAGCCACAGAACTCTGTTTAAATCAGTTCCAAACAATTATTTTTTAAGGATTTTGGGGTCCTGAGCAAGATCATGTGGCCCCTTGTGTGGAACAACTTTGAATTTGTAATTCATTTGCAGCTAATTTAAGCCTTGTTGACGCCAAAGAATACAGGGGCATGAAAAATTAGCCTAAACTTCAAGGTGGCTGTTGTTGGTCAGCTAAAGAGCACCGAATGAAAGCTTGAACAAACTTTGATAAAGTGATTTGCTTTTAAGTTGGGAATTAATTTTCACGCCTCGCCTACCAGACAACACCTGGTTACAAAATATCTATTGTGGGCTTACCAAAAACTTTCACTGAGCTTAAAGCCCACTCATTGGCTGGCTGGCTTTATTGTAATTCACATTTATTTTCTTCTTATTCAATGGATTGTGTGACATCTTGCTTCACAGGTTACGCAATAATGTCATGAAATATCAGGGTCATGTGGGTTGTCTGAAGAGGTATTTTAATGACTTACACATCTTCACAAAGTACTGTAAGCATGTGAGCTGCCCCAACCGAACATCCATCAATAACACGACTTGTGATCCTGGACACATTTGAAATCTGCTGAGCTTCATTTAGTTTTTTTTAGATTATTGTAATGCAAGTTGACATGTAGAAATACGAAATGTCAGTAGATTAGGAGACAGTTTATTGTAAGTTATATGGGTATATAAATGACCCAACCAGGATCAAAAGTAGTTAGATACTCAGCCGTGGTCTGTAGCCGTGGTTTGTCTGGCTCAACCGCTCTTCAGAAAACCCTCATGTCCTTGACATTCCATGACATCATTGTGTAGGCTGACAAGAGGGATACCACAAATTGTCTTCCCCTTGTCTTCCCCTTCTCCTGTATGTCACTCATCTGAAGGACACCATCTTTTCCATACTTTCTAATCAATAGCCTGTATTCTTCCACTGCTCATTGTTCGGGAACTACTTTTTTTTTCTTCTTTCAGCATGCCATGAGGGTGAAAGTGTTTTCTAGCTTTCTCCCTCATGTGTTGCTTCTCTTCCATAAACACCCATCACAACCCCACGCATGCTCCATGTTGCTCTCTCTTTCGTGCACTGTTGTCTCTCTGTTGTGTGTTTCTCTCTCACCCTACATATTGCTGGCTCCCTCTTGTGCTGATCTGTCCCTTCTGTACCCTCTAGCTTTATGCTTGATTTAACTTCCCATTCACCAGTGCTTTCCCCGACGAGTCCCTCCATTTCTCCTCCATCCCTCACTGGAGATTATGAACCAGATTTACAAGGCCAGAGTGCCTCCTTGGGCCACATTAGCGTAAACATTTTTATGATCACGTGGCTCAACAGGGCAAAAATCGATGCACAATATTTACAAAGTGGCACAATGCATGCATTGTGCCGCTTTGCGACCCTTGCCCCACATTATGCCTGATCCAATCATAATGTAAGCAAGGCGGGTGTTCCGGCGTTAAGTGGCCCGCAAAAATGGTGCAATGAAATCTACAGAATTTTATTGCACCATTTTTGGCATGGTTTTTATTTCCTGCTCAAAGCAGGCGTTAAAAGGACAACCCCATTGAAATCAATGGGCTTCCTGGCACTTTGTTCCAATAGCATCAAAATATTTGATGCTAGTGGAGAAAAGCACCACAATAGCATACATTTTTTTAACGCTATTGGCCTAACGTGTGCCATGGTGCACCGTATTGTAAATACAGCTCACCTATGGTGTTGTTAGGTGGCGGTGGGGGGTGCAAGAAATCTGGTGCATCAGTAGTGATGCGCCAGATTCTTGTATATTTGGACCTTAGTTTTTTTCTTTGGTGCTTATAGCAGTTTTATTCAGAGAACCCCAGCAGATGGCATTTTCAGCTCCATGCTACATCAAAAGCACATTTGCACACTTAAGGGCTCATTATGACCCTGGCGGTCACCAGACCGCCATGATCACAGTCAGTCCGCCGCCAAAGCGGTGGTCTGGCAGCGACATTATGACCATGGCGAAAGCGCCAAGGTCGGACCGCCGGCACTGCCACTCTTCGGCCACCAGATGGCCTGGCAGTGCTGGTGGTCCTAATTAGACAGGGCAGCGTTGCAAGCAGCACTGCCCTGGGGATTACAACCCCTCTCTCCGCTGGTGTTTACATGACGGTTTTACCGCCATGTAAATGCAGGCAGAGACATGGTGCTGGTGGCCCCAGGGGGGCCCCTGCACTGCCCATGCACTTGACATGGGCAGTGCGGGGGCCCCCTTGGACTGCCCCATCGCCTTTGCAGACAGTGATTTGCCGATGGGTGCTGGTGCACCCGATGCATAACAACATTGCCGCCTGCTGTATTACGAGCTGGCGTCAACGTTGTGCATTTCCCGCTGGGCCAGCGGGCAGAAACTTTGTTTCCGCACGCTGGCCCACCGGGAAACTCATTATAGAGCCAGGGGAAAGGAGACCGCACTGGCAAGGTGACTTTGCATGGCCTTGTAAATATGGACCAGCACACTGCGCCACTGGATGAATACTTTCCTTTTTCCCTTGTTGATTTTGACACAGTCTGCAGCAGCTACTACTATGCTTATGGTGATATGCATGCACAAGTGCATTTGTCAATTAACCTTAGACAGTACATATTAGAGCACTTACTAATTCTTTCTAGAGAGCTTTTTTAATGGGGTGTGAGAGGTGCAAGAAAAGGGAGAAATTGGTATTGAGTAGAGCAGTTCTAATACAAAATGTTTACCAGGTCAAACAAAAAAACCTGTATGCCATCTCTATTTCTTCCCCTTCAGACCCACTTCTGTTCTGTCGGTAGGTTCGTCCATCTTAAACTCTCTCTCTTGGTCCCTTGTTTTCATACTCTCTGCTCTCGTTCCTCTGTTTTCTAAGTCTTTTCTCCCATCTGTCTCTTGGGTAGCCTTTATCTCTTTTTTAACCATATCCTCTGGTCACTTATTCTCCCCACACTCACGCTTTTCTCACACTTGCCTGTCCCTAAATGGCAACATATCTGCATTCAAACATCTACTTTCACTCTGCCTGTGCTCTCAGTTGACCTAATTTTCTCAACCTCCTCAATCTCTAACCTTCCTCCTCTCTTACTTCTTCTTATCTCTACTACCTAGGACTAGTGTAGGGAGTTTTGCCAACCTTTTGTATAGGCCTTTTTTACCCATACCACACTTCCTCTCTAGAATTGATGCCATATTTGCTGCTTCTATGGCTAATATTACACCCACTGTTGTATACACTATAGGCACTCACCTAGTACTCCCTTCCCTACAAACATCTCCTACACCCTCACCTGTCTGACACAATTCTCTCATTCCTCAAGCCCCATCTCTTGAACTCTTTTCCATCACTTGTAATACTTTCTCTTCCTACTGTCATTCCCCCCACACATTCCCTTTTCTTGTGCCTCTTTTCTGGTGCTTAGGTTCAGTCAATGGCTGTCAGTGGGGCCCACTGAACTCCTTTTTGGGGACCAGCATGTACTTTTCCATTTCAAACACACACAAGAGCAAGAGAGGAAAAAACATACAAAGTGGAAATACGGAGGAAGAGAAAGACGGATAAACAGTCACAAGGGGAGAAAGCAAAAACTTGAAAGAGTGGGATGAAGAAGCAGGGATTGTAAGGTAGTGGATTAACCAGGCATGAGATGGATTTAAAACTACATCGCCTTGGTATTTGGCAAATGAAAATTAATAGTACCAGCTGTGGACTTCTGAGCAGAGATTTGGGCACAGACACTCATTCTTTTAAAAATTAAGCACTGCTCATCTCTAGCCTACACAACCTCCTCTTTCACCTTTTCTTATATGATGCTTTTATTTCGCATGACTCCTCTTTCCCACCCGCTGACCCCATTCTCTCTGTATTGATCCTACCATTCCTATAGTTCATCTCATACACATACAGGACTGCTCTCTCCATCGTCTCCATGCCTTCCTCTCATGCTTCCATTCACAGTTTAAGTTATTTGCTTCTCACACACCATTATTGTAACTGAAAAGCCACAACAATTTGAGGGTATCACAATAGACTTGGAGGCACTTCTCTTATAAAACAACATTTAGACACAGAGATCGTGAAGTTAGGAAGTGGTGATGTTTACCTGTCAAGTGCAGATAATCCCATCTAACCTAGCTCAGAGTAGCCCCACAACTATTGTGTACTGCCACAATCTTTAATTTGGTGTTAGCTCAATACTTTATCTTTCGATGTTACTCATGTGTCTTCTTAATACTATAGAAAACCACATACATTAAATAAAGAAATAAATAACATCTAGATTCAGGACTTAAAAGCACTGGGAACAAATGATGTAGCACAGGAAGCATAACATAGAAGAGATATTCATTATCTGATATTCAAATTTATTAGTCAAACCGGAAGTCCAATTTTATGACTGCTTTCTATTTATTTTTTAAATAACATATGGTACAAATTAATTGCAAAGCTTCATATCATCATGGCTGGACATTTTGTATTAGTTTTTTTTTTTACAAGACGTGTGTTCTCAAATTAATAAGCACTCACCTCCATTCCAAAACTGAATCACATTAAGGCACGGGGAGCATTGTGAACTGGGACTGCTAGAGAGTGTATTGAGCTATGTAAGTCTTCATTGTCTCCATGAAGGATGAATTTAATTGGATGAGGTGCGGATCTGTGAAGATGAAGCCTTCCTAAGCACAGGTCCAGGACCATAAAGTGGTCTTCCCATGCCCTGTGCCCTTGCACCAAGAAACACACTGAATCTTAAAACTTGCTTGGTTCTCCTGACTGTTGCTGTGGGACTTTAAGGTGCTACATGAAACACACAAAAGATGATGCGACGTTGAATGCAATAAGTCTAACCACTGGCAATAGCCCAGAGGTGGGTCCCGGGCTCACTCTGCCACTAGAACAAAGCTATACCTGGCTGAAAAGCCCTGACTGAGGCAATACCATTCCTAGGTTGCTTATGTTCTGATTCAGGGAGGACCTGGCCTGGCACTTCGGGCTGAACTGTTCCCTTCGAGGAGCAGGGTCAAGACTGATTTTTAAATGGTTGGGTCAAGACTCATTTGCATATGGTTGGGTCCAAACTGAGGTGGCACGGTGGACAAAAAACAATGGAGGGGAAGTCACATGAGCAATCGCCAGTGGCTGAGATTAATTCAACCATTCCATCCCTCTTCTTTTTGTTTTTGCATTTGCCACCCTAATTAAGATTTTCAGGGGCACCTAGGTACCAAGGTTCAGAATTCTCACAAAATAATGAACAGAAGCTTGAAAGATGTACTGCTCACCACAGGAACCAGTGTAAGGACTTATGACCTTGATATCTCTTTTGAGCGCTTGCTTGAGGCAGTGGTTGTCAATACAAGGTAATGGTTCTTCTGATAGAAAGCATCCCGAAGCAATGGCAGTCTCATGGCACAACATAAAAAATGAGCCCTCAGTGGGCACATCTGAAGATCCACTTCCATAGATTGTACTAATTGAGTTGCAAGACAGATGCCAAGTACACACTTGAAAGGGCACACAAAGCAGTGGAACACAGGCTTGACACAATACAACCACACTAAAAAGGCAGGGACCAGTTTTCATGGAGTTTCTCCAGCAAAGACACTCCAAAATACTGTACTATGCATTCACAACACAGCAGGACGTGTGGTAGTTCCATCACCATTTGGTCCTGAGATGGGACATCCATTGTGGAGCAAAAAAAAAATAGAACCAAAATACCACCAATGAGGAATAACACAAGTGGTATGCCTCCAAATACACTAAAAAACAAAGAGTATAAAAGATGGTATCACTCTGAGAACCATCTGGAACGTGCTGACAAAGCCAGACCCAACTGCTTTAAAAAATAGCACCAAACGTGCGGTGTTGGGATCAATAAATATGCAAGCACAAGTATATATTAAACATATATATATATATATATATATATATATATATATATATATTATTTGTTTTAAGTTAAAATACTAAATGATCAATAATGATACATTTATTTGCATTAATTTAATAATATACTTACATTTAAAACATATGGATTATTTTCACTTATTTTAAACACTCTAAAAAATAAAACCAGGACGCTCCTTTACTATTAGCTAGGGGTATCAGCCATATTATTACAAGACAAGAGACTCTACTATGCAAGTTCAAAGCATCCCTACCACATTCATTGCAGCATGCTGTGTAGGGTTAAAATAAAACATTTTTAAAGCAGAGACCTTTGACCAGTGCCCTACCTTTCTAATATTCCCTTATGTGGCATCAGCCCAGATTCATTTTGATGCTGTAGCCCACCCTTAATGCCAAAACAGCTTCTGCCCATGCTTGCCATGACCTTTGATCCACCATTAAGTGTAACTGTGGGGTACTGGGGAAAGGGTTTATATACTGCTAGCATTTCTCAGTCATTCATTTCCTGCATATACTGCTTCAGATAACATACCCAACACTACGGAGTGTGCAAGGGCAAAGACAAAATTCTATAGAAATAGGTGAATTTTGATAAGCCCTGTGATTGTAAAATGTAACCCACCTGGGAAAGATGCATAACAGAAATATCTGAAGCCATAACATCTGGCATTTATGAAAGAAACTAGCATAATAGCCTTACCAACATATCTGATAATCACTTAGATAACAATTTGTCATTGTACTCTCATGACTGGAAAATGTGGAACCAAAATACCACAATGTAGAACATCTAGCCTCCTAAGATTCTCATATTAAAATCCTTTCAACAATCTACATACCATAGGATGGTCACCAGTGGTTTACCCTCATCTTCTTGTTGTCCCGCCAATATCACTGACCTGTAGCCATCAACAGTTAAGTAGGACTTGCAGTCAGCTGCCATAAACACCAAGAAATTCAATTCTATTGTGACGTCCCAATGAATGGTATCAGTGTTCTGTTCCACACACCAGCTATTCCAGACATCTCAAGCTGACTTGTAAGCTCTATTTATAGCTTTTTCCAGAAGTTAACTCCAAAAAGTCTGGGAAGTCTGTAAATATCTTGAAATGCTCCAAACTATCAAAGTGAGCTTATCCTTTGCCAATAGATTGTGATATTGGCCACATGGGTCCTCCAACAACCCTGGAAATACCAGAATTGCCAATGGAGTGTCCACTGACAATTCCTGGTGAGAGGGATACCATTGTTGTGCTCTCAAAAGCGATGTCATGTTACCACCATCATTTGGCTGCAAATCTGAGAATGCATCTTGTGGGAATGAGAAAAGGTGTAAAACCATTAAGGTTTCTAGCTGACAGTAAAGAAAAAATGCTCCTGTAGTCAAAGATTTCGGATCTGGTTTCCAACTGTAATACTTCCTCAACTGAGTTGTAAGTCATGAGGCATTTGAAAGCCTGTATCTGCTAGAGTCTTGAAGACCTGTGGATGTAATCACCAGTCACTGCTGTCTTAAAGATTCCCTAAATACAAATCTGCCAGCAAGTTCTATGCATCCAGAAGTTATTTAGCTATCAAAGAAATCTCTTTGACATGGCTAACTCTGCCAAAAGTCTCCAGCTTGTTCCACTTAGCCTATTTATGTATCTGGCTGGTGTCCGGTTGTCCATCCATAAAAGGTCTGCTCACCATACCATGTGTGTTTTTTAGGATTCAAATTGAAAATGAGTCTGCAAGAAGTTTTAAACAATTTATGTACATTAATGACTCCTTCCTGCACCATCTCCCTCCATATGGGAACTTGCCATATCTTGTACCCCAATACCATAGACTTGCAAATGATCCTAAAACAAGATCTGAGGATTTAGGAAAAACGTCTCTCCCATTCCATGCATCCACATGGCTGAGCCACCACCCTATTGCTTCCCTTGCCTCCTTATCTAAAGGAATTCTTCCTGAATATTCCAGTCATCTTCTTAGATATATTATCTTTAGACTTTGAAGAGCCCTGTTATAAAGGGGAACCACAAAGATTGCCTGAATGGAGGATCAGAGTAAACCTACCAGTTTTGCTAACTGATTCATGGACATCCGCTGCTATGTCAGTGTCATTGTGAATTTCATTTGGGCTGCCTGTAATTTTACATCAGGAACTAACACCAACCTCTTTGAGTTCACTAAACAATACCAAAACTCCATGTGTCTTTAAGGAACTAAGGCCCTCTTTATAACAATGGCCGTAAACAACACCTACCGCTGTGGTGACGGACACCAAAATACTGTCACCGCGGCTACCATCCATCCATTATTTTATGATCACTGCTGGACTTTTGCCACAAGAAGGGCAGAAATCCGTCAGTGATCATACTGGCGGATGGTGGTAAGTTGGCGCTACTACCACCAGCACCGCCACGCTAGTTGAACGCCACCAGCCGTACCATGACCTGTGATACAGCCTGGCAGTGTTCTGCTGGTGGGGCACTGCCAGCAGTAGCAGCGCCCCTTCCCGTTCCCTGTCAGAAGACCTCCTCGACCAAGGTAAGTCAGACTTCCGACAGGGGAGGGGATGGGAGGGTGGCAGGTGTTGTGTGTGTGTCTGAGTGTGTGCATGAATGTGTGTGTATGCATGCGTCTGTGTGTGTTGTGTTGATTGCGTGGTTGTATGCATGTGAGTGAATGCGTGTAAGAATGGTGAAGTGAGTGCGTGTCTGCATGTCAGTGTGATTGTTGCAAGAATATGTGTGAGCATGTGTGGAAGTATGCCTGTGTGAATGCGTGTATGCCAGTGTGCGTATGAATGCGTGTATCCCGGTGTGATTGATTGGGTGTATGCGTGGTGCGTGTCTGCGGGTGTGTGAGTGTATGGGGGTGGGTGTGTGTGTGTGTGAGGATCGGAGGGGATGGGGGTGTGTGTGTGTGAGGATCGGAGGGGGTGGGGGATGTGTGTGGATCGGAGGGGGAAGTTTGGATGGAGGGGGGTGTCAGGTGTGTGTTGGAGTGGTGGGGGAGCTGCCTACCAGTGACAAGGAAGGAATTCCCTGTCACCGGCAGGGCTTACTGCCATGGTTTTCGTGGTGTTGCTAATGCCACGAAAACCATGGTGGTAGGCAGGCTCATAATGCCGCTGGCGTTACTATGCCGGCTGGCCAGATGGCCAACCCGCCATTCTCATAATGTGGCAGTATGTACCGCCAGCCTGTTGGCAGTACTACCGCCACATTTCCACTCACCGCCGGGGTCATAATGACCCCCTAAATCTGATATCTCCCCAATGGCAATCCATGCTAGATTATGAATTAACTCAATTGCTATCTGAAGCTGTCTGAACAATAGAGATTTCTTCTGGCCCTCAAAAATTACATTATCCCAATGTATTATTATCCCCAGTCCCTTTACTGCCCCATCAGCTTTAGCAACTTGATGAAACACCAAGGAGAGGAGGCGAGACCAAAAAGAACGAATGTAATATGAAGGCCTGCCGGTATGTGGACTTCCACTCAGTTTTTTCTGCTGCAGACATTTCTCTGCCTGCATAATTAAAAAACGCTGCCGTTGTAGGTGGCCAATGCCTATCAACAGATTGGGAAGAGGAGCGGGGTCAGGGTAGGGCACCCACCTCTAACAAAATAAAAGAAAGCAGGAATTACTTTTGTGCAAACACTGGTGTTGAGACAGAGTTGGTTTTTAACTTGGCCCAGCAGCTTAGTTCAAAGTCTGAAGCTCAATAAAGCCTAAGTCAGGAAATATAGCAACTCTTAAAGTATATGAAGCAGAACAAATATTGCCAAATTAATATTATATCATTATTTACATTCGGGAGCTTTCTAAATCTAGGAAGAGAGATTTTAATCTTTTCTCTAGATTGAGCCAATGGGAAGTTTCTACTTTGGTGCAGCTTGCACTTACAGTATGCATGCAATAGCGATGCACTGAAGACTCACAGTCAAGCCCTACAGACTCATAACTTAGTCAAGAATTAATGAGGAAATTACTTCTGAGATGTCCAACTAAATTATGAAGCATGCATATGCATAGTTGATTTATTAAAGGTGCCATCTGCGACAATCTACCAGCAAAGTTAAACAGTGGTCCTAGACACTCAGCCCACATATGTATGCACATCCATATGCATGTGCGCACATGTTCACATGTTACTAGCACATAGGGTCTCATTGACAAGCCCATTGTGCTGAAGCTGCATAATATTTTTTTTTACGCAGTGGCGGTGAAAGCAGTGCACTACACTGCTCTAATTTTACAAATTGATGCATTGTGCCCAGTGCATCCGTTTCTAAAGCCCTCCATCACATTATACTTTTGCCAGTTCTAATTTATGCAGGGTAGGCCCTCCCATAGAAAAAGCCACATAGAACTGACCCAGTGAAATTTACAACTTTCACTGCATCACAATATCACTTCACTGCTTCAAGATTTTACCACCTGCTTAGACCAGGCTTAAAACTGACACTGGGCTTTTTCCAATGGTACTCTCCTCGCCTTCCAGGTGTTGCATCAGTTTAGCGACGCATATCCAGCAATGCATCGCTTTAGCACAAACAGATGTGTCAGAATTTCTGATGGATCTGTGAAAATGTGTGGCATGGAGATCTGTATTGTAAATACATGGCGTTGTTAGGGGATTTGCAGCAGGTACAAGAAATCTGACTCCTCAATGACAATGCGTCAGTTTCTTGCAACTGAGGCCCAAAGTGTCTTACACCATTTGTGCTGAAACACACCTTATTTTTCAAATGTGGGCCATTTTACTGAAGCTTACTACGAGTGAGACTCAGTAAGACTCATTCAGAGCAGAGATCCAATAACCAGCTGGTCCAAAACCGAAACATCTTAGTGGATTGCATCATTCATAATACACCTCCTCTTAACCACATTGCCACCTTATCCTTAGGCATTGTTTGCTCATTATCGCCCTTCACTACCAGTAGTTTTTGCATCTGCTGCACTTCTTCATATACCCAACATTAATAAGTCATGGATAGTGGTCGGGCCCTTTCAAACATATAGGCTGATCATGTTGAAGCCATCACAACTGTAAGGAATTGGTGACATCATGCCGTTGAGATCCTATGTCGTTTTTTTGTTTGGGCCATTTGAGAGCACACTTAATTGGTATTAAAAAAGCATTTCAAGCTCTTGTTTGAGCCCCACGGTCAATACTTCCTGAAATAAACAATCTAGCATGCCACCCAACCTAACCTCTAAATACATCCTTATAAACACATTTTAACTACCCTTTATATTCCCACTTCCTACCACCACTCTTCACACACCCAATTCTCCTTCCTAACTTCACTCCAATACACCCCAAAACTCCACCTTCAGTTGGCCATTCCTACCATCCTACTCACATCCTCAAAAACCTAACTTTAGGTGTCATTGAACTCCTCAAACACACTCTCATCCAAAACCCATTTACCTCATATGTAACTGTAATAGGACTGAATTGGTTGGGAAAGTACGAAAATTAGGATTAGCCCTTCAGTGGTGGAACGTGGCATCAATGCTGTGTGAAACACTGAATTGAGGCTCCGCCCTTATAGTTGGTTCTTCAGTACCCATAAGAATAAGTAGTCTCTATGATCTGCTCCTTAGTTGCCTTGTCCCATGTGACAATGCAGACTTATCCACACCTTTGGCTTTTTTAAATATGCAGGCTCTGTTGTTGTTCTTCATCTTTTCCGGGAACCTGCCAGTGATCCCAGCAGAGGAGAGTCACAGAAAGCCCTCCTTCATTGCTTCCTCCAACCATCTGAAGTGCCCATTGTATGTTGGCATCATGCAGCAACTGCTCTGCTGGCTCCCTTCCCAGTGCTTCACAGCTGCTGCTGTGACTTTGTCCTCTACCACCAGGAGCTACATCACCTTCCACATCACCTTTGGCCTCGTCCATATACTATAGTTCTGGAAATATAAAGAGCTGAGTTCTTGAACATCAGTGGACCTCTTTAGGTACATTCTAACATCTCTAGTTCTTTTCTGGTATGCCAAGAATAAGTATGCATTCATGTGAACCATCCTCACACTCCAAATAATAATGCTTCAGTTATAAATGGGTCCCCGCCCATATTGCACATCTGCACATCTCCAATCTTTTCACTAAATGACCCAAATGTGATTTCTTGTACCAGCACTAGTTGGTCTTCTTTAGTGTCTGCCCCAGAATCATCATTCTTCCTCTTGAAGGCTCCAGACAAGGGCTTGGGTATTCAGACTTCTATACTTTGCTTGCTGCTCAACCATCCACACTTGTGTAATGAAAGAGAATCCCCAAAGACTTCATAGAATGATTATATCTAATTTTGCTTCTTTAGTGTTGTAAAAGCTGCTAGGTGCAGAGGCCTCACTTCACCTGTAAGCATTTCTCGCTCCAGCACAGTCACATCTTCAAATATTTATAGATTTCATTACATACCCAACACAATTCTCAACCAAATCCAACAAAAGCAATGTGCCTCCATAATTCATTACTGTGTCCCAAATTGTGGTTTTCTTGGCATTAACACAAAAAGGATGTGCAGAATTTAGATGGATCATTCATAGAATCAGGCTGTTAGCGACCGTAAAAATGCATGTTGGTATGTATTAGTCCCACTTACAATTCAGTAACATGTTACTGAATCGCAGTTTGGAATTGTAAATACATATTGATTCAGTATTTGGAAGGGGTGTGTTTAGGGTGTCCTCTCCAAATACCAAATCAGATTGGGCTATATGAATGTTTTGGGACCTAATCATGGTCGCATAATATTTGCACATTATTACCAACTCAAAGTTGGTGGTAACCCATTCACAATTTGGATGGGGACCCCCTGCAACTCCTCCCCCTTTGAGAATGTTTTCCTTTTTAAGAGCATTTTTAAGAACCCTTAGTGATCTCACACGCCACTGCCTACTCTTAAAAAATAAAAATGAAACTTTAAATTTTTTCTTTCTAAATGCATCCTGTTTTCCTTTGAGGAAAACCGACTGCATTTAAAAAAAAATTGCTTTATTAAAAAGTAAGCACAGACATGGTGGTGTGCTGGCCCCTTGATGGCTGCGATCCCTCATGGGTTGCACATTGCGACCTACCTCATTATTATGCATGAGTTAGGTCTTTTGGGGACACTGGGAATTGCTAATGCATCAGGAAATCGATTTTCCTAATGCCCCTTGACACTTACTCATCGGTCTCAAGTCCCCCAAAATGCAGCTCATATCCCTTCTCCCACCAACTCACATCACTTGTATAAGGCTACACCAGTGACTGATGTGTGTTGCAAAAAACAGCAAAAAAAGGCGTACCATTCCATTGTGGAGCACCACAAGGTTGTCATTCTCCTGAATCACCATGGTGAAGCAGCACAGCATCAAGGCATATATTCACTGGTGGTGTACTGTTCGAAGCTGGGTGCACCACGATACGGTCTCATGGTGCAGTATCCACAGCCCGCACACAGCCTAAGTTAACCCTCTTATAATCAAGGTGTATACCCTCCGTGTCCCTTTCCAGCCACCAGCATCCCGGGAAGGTGATGGGAGACAAAAAAAAGCATTAGCACCTCCTCCTCCAACAACAACGTTCTGCTGTTACCGGTATAAAAAAATGAAAAGCAAATTTAAATGATTAAAAAAAATAAAGACACGAGTTAGGGAAGGGTAATGGAACTGACATAAAAAGATTGGCCATAAAGTAATAAAAGCAACAGCAAAGCTGGTGTGAAGGTTACTTGTTATTAAATGTGTCCCAAGCATATGCTACAAAAAAGATGCCACTGACTAAACATGGTAAACATATGTATGAAACTTTTATAAAACATTAAAAAAATGTATACATTGTGTAAACAAAGGGGTTTACGTAACCAGACATAGAAATCCTTTGTAGATGTAATGCATGTCACTGGCAAGAATGGTTCAAATTGGCACACAGAACAGGGACTATTGGTTTCGAAATACTGTAATCTGAAGACACAGCTTAAATACGCAAGAATGGCTAAAAAAAAATGATGAATGATGGAAATCATAGAATGGAAATGGCCCACTAGTCCTGGCACTGAAATGCACTTAGGTCTAGTGAGCAGTGTGATCAGAAAAACATGCCATCTCTCACGTGCCAGAGAGCAAAGGCTGGAGCAGGTTAACCCATCTCTCAATGCTGTGGAGTGTAGAATCAAATTGCGAATAATGGCTGAACTGACCAATGGAAGCAGTATGTAAATATTAATGCATTTTATTTTATGAATGCTCTTGTTTGCAAATCGCTGGCAAGACTGGTAAAACTGTCTGTAGACCACACCTAAGAGTGAGAATAAATAGGCAGTGCTTAATTTGTGCTTGTTGTTTCCGGTGCTGAGCACCGGCACTTATTTGTGAGGGCCGGGGCTTATTCTTATGCCTCAAGCATTTGCTGTGAGCAAAAGACACATATGAGAAAGATGGAAGAAGGAAAAACTTAAAAGCATCACAAAGGGAGAAAGTAGAAAGTTGCAGGATGAGCTGAAGGGGCACGGGTGGTCGTAAATGGATTGAAGAAGCCCGATATGGCTTCAGGATTACGCTGCCTCAGTATTCAGTGTTGGCAGATTTAATTACAGCAGTCTCATGTTTAAGAGAAGATCTTTGAGCACCGGCACCTCTTTATTTACAAATTAAGCACTGTAAATAGGGTTTAGGTAGGAAAGAAGACAGAGACAGGTAAGGTGTGTTGGGAAGTGGCACATTCTGGTGAGGCTGTCTCAGAAGCAAGGGCCAGATAAATAAACTGGACTCACAAAAGGTGGTCACAAATTGTGCACCATTTTGTGAATCCAATGAGATTTTGCAAACCAAACGATGTATTTATAGATTGATTCCCAAGATCACAATTGGTAGTAGGTCGCACCCCAACCTACCTTATCAATATTCACGAGTTAGGTCACAAATTGCAACTCACTATGATTGGATGCCATCACAGGGCAACATGTTGTGATCGCTTTTTTATTATTTCTTTTTAATGGAGCATGTTTTCATTAAAGAATATGAGGCTGCAGTTAAAAAATACCCTTTTTTAAATAGTTTGTTTAAGAATTGGTAGTGGTGTCAAGGGACCCTTTCCCCTTGTGAACTGGTTAACATTTCCTTTGGTGAGTTGGTAACCTATCAATGGTTTGCAACCAAAATTGCGGTCTCAAACCACTGGTACATAGCATTCTGAATTACAATTTGTAACACACACCCTAAACTCGTTCTTTCCTTAGTGTGATTCATTTTATGCGTTACTAAACGTATTTTGTGATTTGGTAACCTGTTACCAAAAGTTTTAATGGGTTAGCAGTTACTAACCCCATGATTTTGCCATTTGTAGGCTTTATGACCATTAATTGACATGGTGCATTGTACATCTGACCCCAAGAACCTAGTGTGATTTGCCCTCACTACACCTTGATTCATGAGTGGCACTGGTTAATGCAGAGATTTTCAATGCAAGTGCACTTTTGCTAAGCTTTTCCCTGCCGATGATCATGGAGAGCTGTATTGCTAATTCTGAGAGAAAGTACACAAAACGTACTGATTAGATATAATTAGGGTAAAACCACAAAACACAAAGACCCCGCTTTACAGAGCTTTGATGCCATGCAAGGCAGCAATCAAAGGTGCTGTGCTCCATTGTGTCAACTAGAGATACCAAAACTGCACCATATATGCAAAAAAGTGGCACAGATCTCCTCTCTTCTTCTGCTGGCGCAGTTACTGATACCATGCTCCAATGCAGGGTTCTCTTCCTGCTGAAAAAAACGATGCTGTTTGTATTCATGCTATAAAATTTAGCACACATGCAGCTGCGGCTTGCTGTGCTCTGAAAGGGCAAGTGTGGTGCGGGGGATATTTTATTAAAATAAAAACTTACCTGCCCAGCCGCCACGCCGCTCCTCTTTTCCTCGTCACTGCAGGCAGGCACAGGCTCCCAGTCTGCTCTGCAGGCAATCCTGACGCTTCTCAGAGCAGCATTAGGATTGGCCGGGAGCACCCGCGAGATGGCTGGCCAAACATACATGTGCACTGAGGGAAGTGCATAGTGCATTCCCCTCATCCCCGTCGTCACACATGGCGCTGCTCCTTTCACAACGAAAGGATAATAAACATAGTTTATTATCCTTTCATTGTGAAAGGTTTGCAGCGTCTGCTGCTGGTAGGGGGTGGGGGGCAACGCTCCTCCGCCATAGCAGAGGAGCCGCCTCTGGCTGCACACATGCAAAGAGGACGAAACAAACGTTACACCACCGTCAGGGAGAATTTTGGTACAAATTCGTCTTTACACGTCTTTGGAGATTCAGGTTTGAATCAAAACTCAAGGGTGATACACAACTCTCCTCCCATGCACCACTCATGGAAAGCGTCCTTGATGCAAAGTAATGCAAGGCAGAGGAATGCAGTGCTTTCAATTACTTTTTGTTACAAACCAACGCTGTTCACCATTTACAATACCAACCTGGATTTTGAACCGGGTTGTGTTAAAAAAAGAAAGCAAACCTGAGGCAAAATCTTTGTAAATCTGGGCCCAATTTTCCAAGCAAAGGCCTACAATGAAGATGCTTTGCAAACTCTGTGCAGTTTGGAAAGGTGAAAATGCTTTCACTAAAACTTTGAAAAGCTTGCAACGAAGAAACTTTGTATCAAAACATTCTTCTGGTCTGTAAGCGGGCGGGCTCCGCGGGGGTTATGTTTTTAAGATTGTCTTCTTTACCTCTACGCCGGCTCCCAAAGAGCTGTCTCTTACCTGTCTCATTGATCTGTAAAAATTAATGCTCATAACGGAATTTTTTTTTTCAAATCTTCCCCGCTTGCCTTCCATTGTAGTTTGCGTTTTTGGAAACTGACAGGCAGGGTTGTTGTTGTGAATTGTTTGATTATCTCTTGCAGCTGTCACACAGCACACAATCAGAGGCACTTCCACTGCTGAGGGTTTGCAAAGGCACTGCCGACTGCCTCTGAGGCATCTTCAAATGGTGACAGATTTGGAAGGAGCCACTTATTTAAGTGTCATCGCAGTGGAGAAAGGCATGCGGGTTTGCTTTCACTCATCTTTGTCCTACATACATCACAAATTCATTGATGGGTTTGGTTGTTCCACAGATATTGCAGCTGATTCAGGCCAGCGTTCCAGTTGCATATTTTTAAACATCACTTGGTTAAGGCGATGATGATGGAAGAGCCTTGAGCTGTGTACTAAGGCCCATATTGATCAGGGTTTTGAATGCCCTTGCATTTCCAGATTTACTGTTAGGGGTAGACCTGGGAATGCATCAAAATTCTACACTTCCCAAGGTGAGGCATAATGAGGAGAAATATTTTTATTTCTCCACGTTTTTTCCTCTTACCATGTGTGCTACATGCAGCACACATGGAAAGAGGAAAATGTTTATTGGAATTGTTTTTGAGCACCAAGGTGCCCCTTCCTGCACAAAAACAATCCTACCTACAATCTACAATGCAGGCACCCTTGCAGCATGATGCAAGGATGCCTGCATTGTTGCTAGGTATCCATAAGTGTGCCAGCGCTAGGAAATGGCAAGATTATGCCACATAATGTTAATGCAATGCAGAGCAGAAAGGAGACTTGCTGAGTTGTTCTGTGTGAAAGATGGATTAATGTGCCCCTAGACTTGAATGAATTTCACTAGTGCCAGGTTGCACTAGAGTGGCTGGGATGGGGACATTTCTTTTGGCAATGGGCATGGCCTTTGCTACTTCTGGCAGAACAATTAGATTTGTATACACCAATGGGTACAGTAATGTCGGCCATCAGACCGTGCAAGAACAATGGTTGCCCAATTGTCCACATAAACAAACCCCACAAAATTATCAGTTTGAGCCATTCCATAATTTTGGCATTACAATTCCAGTAGGTGACATTTCTGTGTTAAAGATGACAATTTCTGCATACTGAACGCACACTATAAGGCAACTATTACTAACCTGGTATTGTAAGGTTTCAGATGTCTGAAAGTGCTTTCTACACACGCAATCTGCAGCTTGGTGGCTGCTCACAAGTCCATTTTATTGTCCACAGTGTAAACAGTTGACTGCATCTATGCCTTTACAGTTATATCACATGTGTTATACAGTAACAAATGTGATGAAGAAGCATGCAGGGCTATTCACAAAGTTAATTTACACTTGTGAGTAATTTACGCATGTACATTTATTCTTACACTTTATCATTTTTGGCTGTTCACAAAATCCAAGTGTAAATTTACTCAAATGTGTAAACATACAACTCCCCACCCCTTGGAGCTGAGGTGGAGCCAATGTATTGGTGTAAGGAACTACTGTTAAAAAGAAATAGTAGTACGCCCAGCACCACACATTGTCAACCACTGATAACTTAACATCCTCTGGTTGAAAATCAGGGACTTAAAATTAAGCCCAAAGGGAATAATATTAAATTAAAGTATTTAAAATATTTGAAAAAGCAAATAAATATATTTTCTTGTTTACAAAAATTTAAAACTAAACCATTTATTAATTAAACATATTTTCACTTTTATTTTTTGAAGTAAAGATTAAATGTAACATTACTTTTTATAATGTGTTATTACATTACTCCTAGTTCTTTACATCACTTTGATTATTTATGCATAATATTTTTTACTTCAGGTGACAGTTTTTTAATTTTAAAATCCTCAAAATAATTTTCATTACATTTAAAATATTCACATTAAATAAAGATTTATTTCAAAATTAAGTTAATAGTGCTTTAGAATTTTATCTTTGTTCTACATTACATCATGTGAATTGTGGAGCCCCCCTATGGTAAACTATTGGGAAAAAATGACAAATTGTATTTAACTGGAAAGAAATTAGTATAATATTTTTATGATAACTATTAATTTAATATATTTAGTTGTATATATCTATTTTAAATGTAGGGTCAAAGAAAAACATGCTATAACACTATTAACTTAATTTTGAAATAAATCTTAAAAATCATTTAAATAAATCAAGTTAGAAGCACTTTGCTGAAGTTTAAATTGCATTATGTATTAATAAATATTACAAGTGATGTATAGAATTGATTAAAAGTAATATAATCATATGTGAGTAAAAAATAATTTTTAATTGAAAAAAGTTGTTAAAATATTTTATAACTTAAACGCAACTTAAACGATACATGTGTATTATTTGTAGATTTTTGTAACATTAAATTATATGTATTTATATGTTTAACCAATTTAAATAATTTAAATTAATATTATCTCTGATGGGGTTTTATTTTAAGTCCTTACCACCATTATTTTCAAATGAAGGGTTTTGCAGCACCTGTGGTGGGCCATGTGTAGTGCTGGCATTACTTCATGACTGCTGGAGTAATTTACTGCAATTTTGTGGTGTCTTTTTAGCTGTATTAACCTTTGAAGTGCAGTTTATGAACAGAAATTAACTTACTTTTTTGTGGGAGGGTGTACATCCCTGCCTAAACCCCTCTAATTCCTCCCTGATCCTCTCCCTTTCAGTCATAAATATTCCTCATTTTCCAGACACTCCCCTCTGTCCCTCCCACATTTACTGCTAAAATGTATACTTAAGTCTGCTGGGCCTTTGTGGTCCTAGCAAAGATCTCCGCACAGAAAAAGACAGGAGAGGTGGGGCGTAACCTGTCTCATGCAAGTTCAAGAATAGCCTTTTGTAGTATTTTAGTAATATTACTGTAACACTACTAAACGTAATGTAAAATGCAGTTTATAAAAAGACCCTATGGCGTTTAGAGCAGAGGTCTTGAACAATTCAGAGTGCATAACCTTCAACAGAAGTCCAGAGAAAGAGATCAAGTGTTAACATTTGGAGGTGCTTCCCAACATTCACAGGGAGGTTTTGGGCATATTTACTATCATAAGTCAATGAATAACATTTGTTTTCTTATATGAGATAAATACTTTGTAAGAAGGCAGATGTGAACAGACTGGAATTAAGGAAGAGGGACCAAATGACTCCCTTGACCCGTAAAGAGCTGAAGTCGTGTCACTGAGTTGCGGACAGAATGGAGACAGGCTAGATTTTGTTGTGGTGACTTCTTCAGAACTACATTGACTGACAAGGTCTGCACCCTGTTCTTAATCCACATTAATAGCCTGATTACGAGTCTGGAGGTCTCAAGACCTCCAGACTCACAGTGGCAGCCGGACTGCCACATTACGACCCTGGACGTCCTACCAGCAGGGGACTGCCATCTCTACCAGGATCTCTGATCCCGACGGGATGTGGCGGTCTTGGTTGTGATCAGCCATGCGGTGCTGGAGTCAGCGCTGCCCTGCTGATTACAACCTTGTTCTCCGCCAGTCTTTTCATAGTGATCTGACCACCATGAAAAGGCTGGCGGAGAACAATGGCAGGGAGCCACAGGGGTTCCCCTGCACTGCCCATGCCCAGGCATGGGCAGTGCAAGGGTCCCCCTGCCCAGCACCCTTGAAATGCGCACTGCCTTCTCTGCAGTGCGCATTTCAAGGGTCTGGTGCACCCTCGTGTGGCAGCATTGCTGCCAGCTCAATTATGAGCTGAGAGCAGTGCCGACGCACCTTTCCCACTGGGCTGATGGGTGGGAATCTTGGTTACTGCCCATCAGCCCAGTGGGAAAGTTGTAATGAGGCTGGTGGGGAGACCGCCAGCACCGTGGCGGTCTTCTCGTCATGAGATTGGCGGTCTGATGTTTCCGACTGTCAAACTCATAATGACCTCCTAAGTGTTGGTGATACAGAAGAAGAGGATATCTATTATACCTATAGTATACTTTTCTTATTTCACCTTTTTTTCCCCAGGCATTTTCATCTTCTTTTTATTTTTATTCTTCTTTATAGTGTGAATGCTAAAATATTTTTTTTAATTATAGGTATAACACCGTTATGTTAGTCCATGATTATTTATATAATGATGTTTTTATGAATATGAGATCATATCTTATGTATTAATATTCCATTTATTAAATATTCTATGTTGTTGTATATTTACACATTTATTATTGTTGTTTATCTATTTACTGTATTCTGATTCTATATCCGTACGGTTTCATGAATATTAATTCCCCCTTTTGTCAGTAGAGTTTGAAAAGCTAATAAAATCAATAAATTGAAAAAGGTACAGAGGAAGCCTCAACTGCCCTTCTTTGATGGTGTACAGTTCTGTGGCTGATGGGTCTTTAGGCGCCTTTATGCACTCACGGTTTTTCATACTGCAGAAATTTCTAATAGATCTCTCAGAATGCAATGCCCTTATTAACTTTGTGAGTGACAAAATATCCCAAATTGAGGTTATAACTTCCCTAACCATAGCAAACTCAGTACTTCTTTGTAGGTCCTAAACTTGAAGAAAGAATATCCTTATTCACAGAGCTCAATGTGTAAAACGATAAGCTCCAGGCCCCTCGTCAGGAGGTCACTAAAGCTTGCACCACTCATTGCCCTTGTCAGTGCTGTTAATGACAACCAACACAACTACTAACCATCACACTCTTACAAGTGTGACAATTCAAACTATTCCTGGCCCCTACGGCTATAAGAATGACTTGGGTGCCAGATATTAGTCACTTAAATGTAATTTGAGTTGTTAATGTATGTTCAGGTGATAAACAGCTATTGTTGTGCTCATCCCTAAATTAGGCAGAGAGTGCCACCATGTGCCACACTGTCATAAGTGCAGATGCTGGCAATTAAGAGTCGGTGCCAAGCACCGGAAACCACCGGCTCAGATTAAGCACTGCTTAGTTGCGACATCATCTCACATGAGCTACCAATTTAGTTTGGGGCAGCACATTATTGGCCACACATCTGGTTAATGATGTCACAATAGATCTCAAAACACTAGCTAATATCATTATTAGAATCGGGACTGCCAATCATGTAGGAATGGGTAAATAGAGTGTTTTTTCTTTACTTTGGATGGCCCCTTTAAATTTAGGAGAAGACACTGTGTTCAAGAGACCTTGCACTGTGTGAGGAATAAGTGCATGTTCACATTCCAGAGGTGTTACAAATTGCACTGTGTGACCTGTTTCTATCTAATGTAATGTTACTTACATTGATTTTCTTTCCATTGCCAAAAAATGAGGAACACAAATTTTGTACTGTTGCAGAGACTTTCTCCAATGAAGCGTCTTCCTCATCATCACTCACAAACAGTCGTGCCAGCCTTCTCGAACTCGTCCTTCACGCACAGGACATTGCGGACAAGTAGTACGGTGTTTTTTGAGCCAATGGTGATTGAAAGTTTTATTGGGCAAACCAAGACTTAGATAGTTCACAGTGTTTGATCTACCCATACTTACAAGGTTTTTTGCTTTTTTCCCTGCACCTACACTGGTGTTATGCTTATTAAGTGAAATTTCCTGAATTATGCCAGTCACCAGTTTACGCTGCCATTCGTGGAAAATCTATTGCATCGGGACAACATGAGAACAACACGAACAACCAGAACATAAGTGGCTGTTGTTTGTGATAAATGTATTTTCCTCAATATTTTTAGCATGAGGATCCATTTCACTCTAAAAACGTGCTGCATGATGGATTTGCATTTTGCATATTTACACCTAGGTTAGCATAAATTCCCCCAAGTTGTGCATAATTACACAAAAGCAAATTAGGTAAATTCGCACACCCCTTTACTTTCCAGTGCATCCCACTCACCACTGAAGATTGCCTTAACAACATAATTGTAGGAACTAAGAGGCTGTTCTTTTACAATTACAATGCAAATTTGAATCGTGCTTTTCTTTGCACCTGAAGGCTTTTGCAAGCTCTGGCACTCACCTTGCTGTACATTTTTAAAGGATTCAGAAACTTTATCACCAGTCATTGTCCAAGAAATAGATTCTGTATCGCCGCGTAGCACTGCTTTTTTGCCAGCTCCAGCATACTGTGGCCTTTCCACTCAAAGATAAGCACTGTATTCAAGGAAAAATTAGTTCTCGGTTTTTAAACTTGTATGCATGAGAAAATAAGTAAATTCACAAATAAAAATAAAATAAATGTGTTGAGCCATAACAAAGAGGACCTTCATCCGGAGGCCTAGAGATTGGATTGGAAACCTTCGAAGTTACATCTACTTTCTTGGTGACAGCTCCTGTAACTTGGGAAGATTGTTTTTGCTGCAAACCTCACTCAAATGGTTACAAGGCAGGGTCAGAGCCATTACCAAGTTCATCGCTGAATGGGCTTTACTACCACAATGCCACAAAGATGTTTTATGAAAAATGAAACAGATTTTAAAAGTCTCTTTAAAAAAAGAACATACAATTACCTGAAGACCACACGTATGATACAAAGCCCCAGCTGCCTGCCCCTTCCCAGTGCCCTGGGGACACTGTCATATCTGGAAACTGGAATCTCTTTTGACACAGATCAGAGAGTCTAACATAGCTAGACCAGAGTGGGCTGCAAGTAAGGCGCTGCTTCACATGGGCTGGCAAAAGAGATGCTGTCAGACATTCTGCATAAATGAATAACCTAACTGAACAACCCCCACCTTCTCTTTGAAAATGAAAAATCTACAGATTAGTGGCAAAGTGTTCTAGCTCACAAAGGCGGGGGGTATGCACCTCCTGCCAATTTCGATCTCATCACGCAAGAGATCTGTACCTTTTTGTCTCGCTCATTCATGTGCGGTCCTCATAATACAGCAGAAATTATTTGTTCAACAGTGAAATTTGAGGCATCAACACGAAGGGCTTTGGGTCCTGGATTTCTATAAAATTCCTATAATGAATAAATTACATAGCTGCTGAAGTGTAATACCTTATTACAGTTTAGTTCTGACATCATAACACCTTCTGCTATCAGCCAAGGGGTAAGGCAGGTCATGCAGAATACAGTTGTGGTTCAAACAGTGAGAAAGCAACTTGCCCTTTTCTCTCTCTTTTCTGTTTTTCCAGATGAACATTATTCAGCAAAAATAAATATTTATGGCAGCAGTTTATTTTTGCACGAAGTGGGAAGTTATGGGAAAGCTAGAATCTCTCTGCCAGTTTCAGCACGTTTCCATCTGCGGTGTTGTTTTTAATCTGACTCGCATTAAGCTGATTCTAATACATTTTTGCAACAAATAACAAACTTTTTCTGGTGTGTTTCATTTTGCAGTACAGATTATACTTTTAGACTTCACGTCTTCAAACATCCTATCTCTTTCATATGAGAGCGACTGTGGGGAGGGGGATGGTGTGGCCATGTATTATAAGGAAGAAAGTACTCCCAACTTGGACTTTTCTGATGGTTTAGAGGAAATCAATCTTTGGCCTTCTTCCTCAATATGGGTACAGACTTGCAGTACCTTTATAGTGTATGGCAGTGGGTACTTTATCCCACTGCCTTACACTATAAGTATAAATAGAAAACTACAGTGCTCCTGGCTCACTATCATTTTTGTAACTGGAAGCAAAAATTGCAATTTATATGCAATATAAACTTTGAAGTCCATGCTGTATGTGAAACATTTTTAATATAATGTTTCGAGGGGAAACTAAGCTTAGATAGTTTTGCAAAAGACATTGCTGATGTGTGACTGCAATAAAGACAACCCTTAATGAATGGTACTCTCTCTTGGGAAGTCTATCCAGTGTGTGGCCTCTTTTGTGTTATCAATCACTATCCTCTCCTTTATAACTCCTTCCTAATAACTAATACTCTGAAGAGGGATACTGAGGCTCTAAGGAATAGATGCTAAGACCTCATAAATGTGCGGGGCTAATCCCTCAAACACCACATACATCACAGGAAATTTTTGCTGGAGATGAGGTCAATCAATGAGTCAATTAATTCCGTTGCAGTTCTGCATAGTAAAGACTTAGGGCCCTAGTACAAGTCTGGCAGTCCGAAGAGCACCAGGCACGTGGTGGAGGTCGGACCGGCGCCGCTGTGGTGATCCAACCTCCACATAACAACCCTGGATGTTGGACTGCCAAAAGGCCACCGTCTCAGCCAGGATCTTTGATCCCAACGGGATGACAGTGGCCGTGGTTGTAATCAGCTGATTACAACCATGTTCTGTGCCAGCCTTTTCATGTTGGTTGAACCGCCATGAAAAGGCTGGCAGAGAACAAGTCCATGCACTGCCCACAACATTGCTTACCAGACAGTGCACATTCCGAAGGTGCTAGGGGGGCCCCCATGTGCAACGGCATTGTTCCCCTGTCCAGTACCCTTGGAATGCATGCTGTCTGCTTTGCACGCAATAAGCATTCTGAGGGTGCTGTAGTGCTGTGGTATTTGCCTCAACTCCCTTAAAGGAGTCAACACCAATACCATAGCCATGTTCTTGCCAGGCTGACCGGCGGGAACGTCATTATACGATGTTCCCGCCGGTCAGCCCAGTAGAAACATCATAATACGAGAGGGGGTGAGGCAGCTAGGTTGATGGCCACCTCATGCCGGTGAGTTAGGTGGTCAGCTCGTCCGACCACCAAATTCTTAATGAGCACCTATGTTCGCTATCTAGCTATGAAGATAATGATCAACACATACTTTTAAAATTAGTCTTTAATTTTCAAACCTAGAAGAATGAATGGTAATTATTGCCTGTGACCCCTAGCAACTTGTTTTCTTTAACGCAAGGTATATTTCATCGCTACGTGAATCTCACCCCAATATATTGAGAGATGACTGATATCATTTTTATTTCTTGTTTCAGTGATGCTGCAATAACCATCTATTATTATCTTGAAATCTGAAACAATTCTAAAATCATTGAGAACATGCTTGTTATATTATTTGGCATGAATATAAATGAATGATATCAGCAACATCACATCCATCTTCCTAAATGATTTTACTCCTGAATGGTGGTTGATCTTCTAGGTAGTACAGCAAAGAGGAGTACTTATAATAGTTTTGGACACCTGAGAGCCCTAAGGTTCTTACAAAGGTGTGTCACCAAAGGACCTTACTCTTCATCACTATTTTCCTTTTCCTTGGATCTTCCTTGCAAGCTTTTTCATGCCCAGTAAGGAGCAACGCCTAACCTATCAAATCTCTAATATCAGCATTGTCATTTTAGCCCATAATGCTAAGAGTTCCTGCTTCACTGCCCAGACCAAGGCCCGTATTTATACTTTTGCGCCGCTTTTTGACGCAAAAACGGCGCAAACCTACAAAATACAATTGTTGCTGAGTCTACCTTTCTTTGTATGGAGGGGATATATCCCTTTTGAGGATCTACCTAGCAAGATCATTTCAAGGCATGACTCTATCTTACTCACTGTGACCTCTACAATAGTTCAAAATATCTTCTCCCTGAAGTCTCTTATTTTCGGGCACTGCCTTAAAAGATGAGAAATTTTAGCACTTCTGTTGCATCTTTCTGTTTTAACTATGTCTGTTGTATGTATGTTTTACAGGAGGTGCCATCTATATAAGTTTAACTAGTGTTTCTCTGCCTTCAACATGCCTGGGATGGTTTGTGTTCCTAAGGAGAATGAGTCTTCACTGCCTCTTCACTCTGCCTTCACCATGTCTGTGATGATTTGTGTTCCTAAGGAGAATGACCTTTCACTCCAATGCTGCTTCAAAAATATCCTTCTGTCTTCCTTTGAGTTTATGTAGGGTTTTGTAAAAATTGTTAACTGTATCAAGTATTTTACCATGGTTGCTAGTACCCTGGTAGATCCCTGTCTTATTTTGGGTTGGAGTGACCAATGTCAAACATGGGTATATCCACAGCGTACCTCCTAAGGAACTCTTGTCTGAGGTCTACAAAGCTCTTTAACTATGTCTAAGAATCATGTCATCCAATTGAAAACATCTTGTGTTTTTCTACGTTTTTATGAGCATCTTTATATGTTTCTGACATAAACTTTGGATTGCTTCATAGTGGTGTTAATGGTGATAGATGTGACATATGTGCACTCCTATTCAGTGTACTCCATTTGCACATCAGTGAAGCTACTAACAGGGATCTACAGAGGTGTTTATGTTGTTGTTCGGAAAACTAGGGCGCCTCCAATAGAAGACTTCTCGGCAGGGTGTGGTCTGCCATGTGTTATCCATTCTCTGCTTCTTCCTGCATCCTTTCTATCAAGCATCTAAGTTGTGATACCTTATTGTATTTCATCTAATTTGGAACTTCTAGACCACCCTCTTTAAATTTTTGAGTACTCTGCATCCTCTTTATTCTCTGTGCCTTTCTGGCCCCTTTGATTTATTAATATGTAAGACTCTAGGATTTTCAGAGATCTCCATTTGACACGAATAGAAGTAATGTTTGAAAAATGTATATAATTTTTGGGAGGAAGTTCATTTTGAATCCTGCTATACGTCCAACCCACAAAATGTTGTAAGCTCCCAAACTTGCAGTCATACCTTGAGTGACCTGTATAGTATTTGCTAATGTTGGCACTTTGTGTCGTTCATGTGATGAGTATGGTCGACAGCCAATTATTTTTTATATGTTGGTGACCAACAAAAAAGTCTAATAAAGCCTCTATACTTGCTATTAAAGGTCTGCTTCAGCATTAAAGGCAAGAGCCGAAGGCAAGGGCCTTTTACAAAGGAGCGGGCTTTTAATGGCCTGTATAGTCCAGCTACGGTGGGCTATAAGGCTATTAGAACATTCCACCTCTAGAGGGCAGAATGCTCTAATAAAAAATAAAACAAAGGCCTCACGGAGCCCGAGGGGATTGAAATCCCCTTGGGCACCTTGAGGCCTTTGTTCACAGCTGTTGCTGAGAGACAAACATTGGGATGTTGGAGTTCCGGGCTTTTGCCAGCCACTAGAAGCCCATATAAGTGTGTTGTACAACAGCATTTGCCAAAGGGGTGTTAATTTGGTTACCTCCTGAGGTTCCCTACACCGTAGGATGCAATACAGCCGACAAGGAGGGCAGATACGTGCTGATGGAGGGCTCCGTAGATGGTAAACCCTTGATCATGGCTGGAATACACGCCCCTAACTCTGAGCAAAGGGAATTTCTGATGTCTATTACGCCTTTTTCAGGACGTAGGGTCCTTTGTCTTCAAGGGAGTACCCAACAATCTAATGTTCTAACCCGCTGTAGCTCAGTAGTTAACCCCCAAACTATATCCTGCTAATAGTGACCCCATCAGCTCTTCTCCAAGCTCCATGTAATAAAGGGTTGCTATCCAGTGCTAAAGTGCAAGTGCTCCTGTATAAAATGTGTATGTAATTGGCTTTCCATGATTGGCATA
This sequence comes from Pleurodeles waltl, assembly GCF_031143425.1. NCBI lineage: Eukaryota > Metazoa > Chordata > Amphibia > Caudata > Salamandridae > Pleurodeles > Pleurodeles waltl. The sequence continues at coordinate 116,383,918 of NC_090446.1, read as the reverse complement.
TTTGATTTACTGGTAAGTCCCTAGTACAGTGCACTAGAGGTGCCCAGGGCCTGTAAATCAAATGCTCCTAGTGGGCCTCCAGCACTGATTGTGCCACCAACATTAGTAGCCCTGAAAACATGGTTCAGACCTGCCACTGCAGTGTCGGTGTGTGCAGATTTTAACTTCCAATTCGACTTGGCAAGTGTAACCACTTGCCAGGCCTTAACCTTCCCTTTTCCTACATGTAAGACACCCCTAAGGTAGGCCCTCTGTAGCCCCCTGGGCAGGGTGCAGTGTATGTTTAAGGTAGAACATATACTAATGTGTTTTATATGTCCTGACAGTAAAAATACCGCCACATTTTTTTCCACTGTTGCAAGGCCTATCTCTCTCATAGGTTAGCATGGGGGCTACCTTTAAATCTTTAAATATGATTAAAGCATAGATTCCCTTTGGGAGCAGATAGACATGTGGAGTTGGGGGTCTCTGAGCTAACAATTTTAAAATACATCTTTTAATAAAGTTGGTTTTAAGATTGTGTGTTTGAAAATGCCACTTTTTAGAAAGTGGGCATTTTCTTGCTTAAACCATTCTGTGACTCTGCCTGCTTGTGGATTCCACGTGGGGGTCAGTTTGACAGTTGGGCTGGTTGCACCTCTTTCTAGACAGTGACACAAAGGGAGCTGGGGTGTAGCCTGCATATCCTGCTGAGCCATTTGTGCTAGGAGGGAGGGGAGGAGTGGTCATTCACACCTGAAAGGGCTGAACCTGCCCTCACACAATGCAGTCTCCAAACCCCTGGTGTGTGTGTCTGGTGCCCGGCCTGGGCAAGGCAGGATTTCACAAACAAGAGAGACTTTCCTTTGAAGTAGGCCTACTTCAAAGGCCAAAACGGGTATAAGAAGAGCACCCAAAACCACAGACTTTAGATCACTTCTTGACATCAAGAGGAACCTCTGCCTGGAGAAAAGCTGAAGAGCTGAGGAGAAGTGCTGCCCTGCCTGTGACTGTGCTTTGTGGAGCTATCCTGTAATTGCTGCTTCTGCCTGTGCAAGGGGACAAAGGCTTTGTGTGCCTTCCTGCTTGTGAAGAAATCTCCAAGGGCTTGTCCTGAGCTTGCCTCCTGTTGTTGAAGTCTCACGGCCATCAAAGACTTCTCCTGCCAGCACCTGGACTCTCTGCTGAGACGACTGCCCTGCCAAGTGGTTCCCTATCCAGTTACAGGGGCCTTGGAAGTTGAAGCTGGCAGACCAAGACTAAAAATCTATGCACAGACCGCCGTGCAGGGAAAATATCGACGCACCTTCCAAGACGTGGGTGAAAAATGATGTGCCGCCGGCTTCGCTGCAGAAATCAACGCTCCACTGGCATCGCCGCTGGAAAATAGATGCACGTAGCTGGAAGAACGATGCGCAGCACCCGCTGACAGAGGCTGAAAACTTCGCAACCCACATTGCGTGGTTCTGCTGGTACTGTGTGGCAAGATTTTCGACGCAAACATTGCTGGGCGTGGAAAAATGACGCAACGTCTGCCTGGACCCGAGTGCTGCCCAGATCAACGCATCGCTCCCCTGCGGGGAGGAAAAACTACCTGACCGGAGAAAGAGAAACGATGCACGGTCTTGCTTGCGGGTGAGAAATCGACACACTGCTTACCTTTTTCAAAGCACACTTGCTCGTGAGTATTATTTTGACACTACCCAGGTACTTTTCAACACTAACAGTGTTTTACCTGTTTTCTCAAGGATTTAAGACTCTTTTTGCTGTTTAATTAATAACTTGACTTGTGTATGTTGGAGTTTTGGTCTTGTTTTGTTTAGATAAATATTTCCTATTTTTCTAAACCTGTGTTGTGTCATTTTGTAGTGTTTTCACTGAGTTACTGTGTATGATGGTACAAATACTTTACACCTAGATCTCTGAAGTTAAGCCTGCCTGCTTGTGCCAAGCTACCAAGGGGGTGAGCGGGGTTAGCTGAGGGTGATTCTCCTTTACCCTGACTAGATTGAGGGTCCTTGTTTGAACAGTGGTAACCTGACTGCCAACCAAAGACCCCATTTCTAACATTTCCACACTAGGACATATTGAATCACTATACACATTTCTACACATTCTGACCTACAACATATTTAATCTGATGTACATTAAACTGATTCTAATACCACTTTGGAAGAAATTACTAACTGCTTTCTGTGTGCTTAGTTTTGATCTGCAGAGTATACATTTATTCTTCTTCAAGTCTACAAACATACTGTTTCTACCCTATTAAAGCGCAAGTCATCAAGGATTTAAGTAGTTTGTGGAAAGTGTGATGGTGTGACAATGTATTATAAGGAACAAAATGACCTCTGCAGTACATTAAAAAGATACTGCAAGTTACTTCAGAGTTCCATGACGCTATGAAGGAACATTGATCTCTTTCCTTTATATCGCACAGAACTCTTCTGTGATTTGCAAAATCCTTATAACATCCAGCAAGAGGTATTTTATCTCATATATCTAATATGTGGTGGGGAAGAGAAAATGGAAAGGGGGCAAAAGGCAAATGCTTTAAGTCTTATGTCTGAGTGATTTCAGCTAGTCATCATATTCCAAGCAAAGACCCAATCTTTGAAGGACAACGGGACACTGATGTCAATCCTGTCTTAGTATTTTCCAATCTGTATTTCAAGTCTCTTGCAAAACCACTCTACATGTAAGCGGAAGACATCCAGCTTCTGTACCAGCTTTGACTCTCTGTGCAACCTCCATCTGGCTTTATTCAATAGACCAGGAATGGACTCAATTTATCACAAATGGGTATTCAATCATGTCTTATTGCCACTGCTTAATTTGAAAATAAAAAGGCGCCGGTGCCCAAAGTCCTCCTCTTAAACACGCAGCTGCTGCAATTAAACGTGCGAGTACGGAATACTGAGGCAGCGTAATCCCGAAGCCATCTCGGGCCCCTTTTAAATCCATTTAAAGCCACTCTCTGCCCCTTCTGCTCACACCTGCAGCTTTCTGCTTTCCCCTTATTGTGACCTTTTTCGTTTTTCTCTTCCTCCGTCTTTCCCAAGCGTGTCTTTTGCTCGCAGCAAATGCTTGAGGCAGAAGACTAAGCGCCGGCCCTCAAAAATAAGTGCCAGTGTTCAGCACCGGAAACAACAAGCACAAATTAAGCACTGCTTATTGCAATAAATAGCTCTTGATGAGCATGCAGCACTGATACGAGAACATTCATCTTCCATCTTGAAACTTTGAGAACTCTTTTAGCATATCTACATGTCATCTGGTTGTAACTGTAATAAATGCATTGGTAAAGTCCTGGTTAGAATACAGGAACAGCATTTAATTAGAAGTACTTGAAAATAGCCTAAGTGCATCACAATTTGACAAAAGAGCAGCTGCACATCTAGTTGGGGATTTGAGCAATATGATGATGTTTGTGCCTAACTACACAAAATGGACTGAATCCCTGTCAGAATAAAAGAGGATTTCAAGGGAATGGTTTTAGTTTATAATGCCTTTTATAACATTAGAAGTTTGGGAGATTAATTGAAAAGAATGGAGTGGCTGAAGGCCAATAATGACTCGTACATGCCTTGTATTCCGAAGTTCTAAGGTTTGAATTTCTGCTTCTCCCTGGTTGATCGACTACATTCTATCCTGAATGAGCTTGCTTGTGGCTCTAGACTATGCATTATGTAGAGGGCCTTTAATGATCAGTAAAGACCTTGACAACATGCAATAACACTACATTACAACTTTGGTATATTGAGAGCTTTGACAAAGATAATTGGGAGGCTCGGGGCCAATAATACCTGGTATTGGGAGAAAAATTAGGCCAGAGCACACAGAATGTCGTGTCCAATAGTGTTGCAGGGATGAAAACCCTGATGGTTTGTTGAAGGTAAGCGAAAGTTTGAGGTTGAAGAAAACGTCCAGAGTCTTGTTAGTAGAAGATGCCTTTATTCGTAGGTGTTGTAGAGCATGATAATCATCATAGATAAACAGCCAACACGTGTTTCGTCACACAAGTGACTTCATCAAGGCTGGGCCGTCCGGCCAGAGTGATCAATGTTATTTAGATCTGTGGGCTGGAATAGGTGATAATAATCTTTATGGATTAGTGAAGTTCAAAGTGGTAAGGCTGCCTGAGCAGCAGCAGGGTGGTTAGGTAGCACGTAGGCAGACGCTCCTTTACTGTTCACCGCGCCTCCCCGGCCGGACTCTCTAAGGTCTTTTCTCAACGGCTTATCAGGGCCTCCCATATCTTTCTTTACCTACGTGCTACCGAACCACCCTGCTCCTGCTCAGGCAGCCTTACCACTTTGAACTTCACTAATCCATAAAGATTATTATCACCTATTCCAGCCCACAGATCTAAATAACATTGATCACTCTGGCCGGACGGCCCAGCCTTGATGAAGTCACTTGTGTGACGAAACACGTGTTGGCTGTTTATCTATGATGATTACCATGCTCTACAACACCTACGAATAAAGGCATCTTCTACTAACAAGACTCTGGACGTTTTCTTCAACCTCAAACTTTCGCTTACCTTCAACAAACCATCAGGGTTTTCATCCCTGCAACACTATTGGACACGACATTCTGTGTGCTCTGGCCTAATTTTTCTCTAGGTTTGGCTGTGGGTATGTTGTTACCCGCTTTGGTGCCTGCTGGGTAGTAGGGCACTCTGCCTGATTGCACCAGACATTGCTCTTTCATATATATTTGTTAAAAACTACTGTGTTACTACCTAGAAGTGCGGCATCCGTCACCCTTAATACCTGGTATTGGGTTACTGCTCCAACATTCCAGTGTTTGTCTTTATGTTTCTTCCTTTGCAATTAAAGAACATTCTACCCTCAGTGGATGCAATGCTCTAAAAGGCACATTGCCTTTCTGCCTCAGGCCAAACCCTGTACCAGGCTATACCAATTTTTAGGGGCCCTCACCCTCATCATAGGCTCTTGCCTGAGGCTCGTACCTGTAACTCTGGTTATCGGCTTTTAGCTACTGGTATTTCCTCAGGCAGTGAGATAAAAGGCTTTATTGTGCCACTCTGTCATCTTTTCTTGCCATAATGTTTCTTTGTTAGATCCTGTGCTTTGTGCCCTTTCCCACCTCCCGCATTTTTCAGAAAAACTAGACGTCTTTTCAATCTTTAATTTTCATGAACAGAACATGGTGATTATCCCTCGGTGTCAAGAAGCTTCTGTGACTGTTTACTTTTGAAATTAAATGTAACTTAGCATAACAATCAGTTGGAAATTAATTTCTAATAAATGTTAAATTAATAAAAAGAGTTTTAAAAAACTGAGTGGAAAAAGGGAGAATCAAGCAAGAGGAGGAGGAAGAATGGAGTCTTATAAAGAAGGAGTAAAGCCAGGCTAGGGAGTCAGGACAAAATGGAGAGATAGACAAAAGGGAGGGATTTTAAAGAGATACGAAGGGGGGAAGAGAGGGAAAGCACTAAGAGAAAGAGGAGAGGACCTTTAGAAATTTTGGAAGCAAGAGGGAGGGGTGGAAGGATGAAAAACCTGAAGTTGTCAAAGTATTTTGGGAGTAGCCTTTTCTTTTTTATATTAGAAATTTTGCATTTCCAGGTACAAGACTAAAGATACAAGAATGTGAAGACTGAGATCATGTATGGATGAGCTTCTTACATCTGGAATAATTCCTCTAGACACCTCTGATGGAGGAGAGTGGGAAGGAAGCAATTGAGAGAGGAAGAAGAAAAGTGAGAATGAGGAAAGTGGAAGAACTGAGAGAGTGGAAAAGTGATGGGGATGGTGATGGAGGTAAATAGAGATAGGAGAAGCAATGGAGAGGGTAAGAGGGAGGGAAGGATAGTCCAGGTAGGACAAATAATTAGAGAGTTGAGGGGCAGAGAAAGCAAATTAGAGGAGGGTGAGGAAGGAAAGAGATGTGGAGAGACAGTCAGTGTGAGAGAAGAAGGGTGGAGATACTTGAAGTCTGGTGTGAGTAGTTTATCCATTTCAAATTTCCAGTTCTAATTTTCTTCAGTAAAGCTAGATTTCAAGTTTTGCAATCCAGGCTATAAACATACATTTCATAGAAAATAAGGAATGGATTAGTTTCTTATAAATGACACTGAACAACTTGAATTTCGCACTGGAAGAGGAAATTGAAGGATTAGAGATAGATAATGAGAGTCAGAGGCTGCAATATAGAAGAACTGTGATGGGCCGGAAAAGGAATTGTTAAACGTGAGGTGTGTGGATGGAGAGGTGAAGGAGGAGGTATGGGAATGACAAAAGAAGAAAGCGAGAAGAGTGAAATGGAGGGGGGGAAAGAAGAGGGACATTGTGAGAAACAGAGGGCCTCAGTAAGTTCCATAAACCTCTCACCTGTCACCAGTGCAGTTTCCCATTTCCTCCATGCTTGCACATCCCACCTCCACTCTGCCTGCCCAGCCTCTATAAATGCCCACTCCTCCCCAGATTTCAATCTCATTGGCTGACAAATGTGGTGCTCTGCATCAAAAGTTTGAAATCTAGCAGGCCAGACACATCCTGCCATCTTTCTAGTAAACTGAGTATCATAAATTGGTTAATATTACCTCCTACCTATAGTCAATAGAAATTGCAGGTGTGTATCTAAAAACAAAGTTAGTTACTCTCCCATCTCCTGTCAAGGACTGGATCCAATAGGTTTGTTGAGTCCCCAATTCATTGCCTAAGGAAAGGGTGACTCTTTGAGGTAGCCATGTTGTCATAATGCACTAAATAGTGCAGATGAAATATGTCAAGTTTTCTTTAAGGGAGTCACAGATCAGAGTATAAAATACAAGAGCGAGAACCTCCTTGACTACCTTGTAGCTCTTGACTGAAGATGAAGATTAATACTGAAGTTCTTAGCAGAGCACCAAAAACCGTAACATCAAAAAAGTAGACTAGCCAAGAAAATGTATTATGAAGTAGATCCACTAAAAGATGTAAGTGCTGGAAGAAAAAGCCAGGAACAGAAATTGAGCCAGGGGGTGAAGAAGGTGCTGAAAAATAAGGGAACTAATGAACTGTAATGCATCCATCACTTGCATCCTTATATATTATTCAAACAGGAAAATATATCACAGGAAATTACGTTATTTCATCTTGGATTGGGCATCTGAAAGAAAATTGTATTGATAAACCATGTAAGGCTTGGCCATGCACCTTTCCTGAAACTCCTGCAACTGATTTAAGAAAAGTGGTGCTGCATCCACTGAAATGCCACTTTTCTTGCGCCCCTTAGTGCCCCCCAATGCCACCATGTGTGCGCCGTGTTTAATATACAGTGCACCTTGGCGCTAGTTAGGAAACTAGCATCAACATTTCTTTCGCTAGCTTGGCACTTTGCAGGATTAACTTAAAAAAATGTGATGCTAATCCTGCAAAGCACATTGAGGCCCATTATAAATAATGGTGTGCCTCCTTTTAAAGCCTACCTGTGAAGGCCTTAAAAATGCCAGAAAAAATGACGCAAAGAAATCTTTTAGATTTCTTTGTTCAATTTTTTCAGCCTCACCTAACTTGAGTACACCCCCCTTGCATACATTATGCCTGGCGCAGGCGTTATGTAGCACAATGCAAGCATGGCGCCACTTTGTAAATCTGGTGCTGCGATTTTGGCCTCGTTGGGCCACATTAGCATTAAAAGAATGACGCTAATGTGGCGTGAGGAGGAGCTAGGCCCTTTTAAATCTGGGCCTCGGTGTCTGACACAAGAAGAAGCCCAAGCTTGACAACCTTAACACTGCATCACATACTGCAGTCCATGGCACTCTTCATGCCTAGCACTCCATGCTACTCATACAACACCCCTCTGCGGGACTACAAGCATGGAGGCGTTAGCACAGTCTATGTGCTGTATTTGTTTAACCATGAACTGAGGTTGGCATCCAGCAAACTGCTGAATGGAAGCGCAAAGAATGCTTCTCTTTCTTCTGGACGAGTACAAAGTCTAATAAGTTCTCATCACCAGCACATTTCTTGACACAGAATAATAGCCCCCAGCCTTGTTACTCAATTACATTTGCCACAGTGCTTTAACTCCATCATTAACAATCTTTATCGAAGCCCAATACTGCTAGGAGGTAGGACAGTAATAGCCTATAGCTGTCAATGGATCCAAGTCAAATGAATGACATTCATCCTACCATGAGGACAAAATCATTAGGAAGAGCACAGGTAGGTATTAGGAGAGAAGAGATATGGCAACTCAAATAAAGTGTAAAGAAAAATTTGAGAAAATCTTTTTTTTTAAATGGAGAACTTCGGTTCTCCACCATTCGCTAAATGAAATAATTTACGAATATATAAAAAAGTGGAACAAAAAAATTAAAGATAAAAGAAGGACTAAAGACATAAAGTAAAAATAGAGGTGCAAGAGGTTTCCCCATACATCAGTTATAAAACGATAATTACATTTTAGCATACCGTTATTTTAGCAATTAAGAGAAACACATTTGAAAACAAATTGAGAGAAATGTAGCTAGTAGATGAAGCACCACTGCCACTACATTACAAAGTAAGAAAATTAATATACGTCTAAACCAATTAATTTGATAATATCATAAAAGCAAAACTTTGGAACCTTGTCTTAATAAACTCTGGTGTAAGTAATTGATCCTAAATCATCAATTGGACTCCCTGCCCCCCACCCCCCACGCATCTATAAAATGACCCGAAGAGTTGAGCATGGCTTTCAGACACTCTTGGGCCGTATTTGTGGGCCTCTAGCACCACAGGAGCATCACTTTTTGAGACACTCCTGTGGCACTAAGCACTGCACCGTATTTGCAAGGTGGCGTTGAGCTTAACGCCACCTTGTAAATACGGCCCCTTCCCACACAGCACTGTGCGTGGAAGGGGCGTGCAACGGGCGTTGCTTTGGGCATGCCACAGCAACAACCATTGCATTTTGACACTGCCTCAGATTTATGAAATTTCGTAAACCTGAGGTAGCCCCAAAATCTAATGCCACCCCAAGGGAGTGGCGTTAGAATGGCGCAACGAGGAGGACTATGCATAGAAAGAGCAAAATGCCAGAAATTATTGTTTATTTGTGGGAAGGTGGCCCTTCCTACACATAAACAATCATTTGAACATGATGCTTTGGCACCTCTGTGCATAGTGCAGCACACACAGAAGTGCCAAAGCACCAATAGTGATTGTTTATGTGCAGGAAGGGACACCCCCCCGCACATAAACAATCACACCCCTCAACGCAGACATCATTGCACGATAGTGCAAGGATGTTTGCTTTGGCCCTGGCAGCTAAATTTAGCACCAGCGCAAGCGGAATCGTAGGAGTGCGCCATATTCAGTTAAATACTGTACAGAGCATCCCTGTGTTTCTAAAGTGATGCTGCGCGGCGTTCACAATTTTGGCACTGCACCACGCTGCGCCACTTTTCAATAAATCTGTCCCCCTTGTTTTTTGTTTTTGCTTTTTTTCAGTACCACTATGCCTGCTGTGACTTGTAAGCCCATAATCATAATGGGAGAAATGAAGTTCTATGTCAACCATACTTTGTCCAGTTGAGTGACTGCATTACAAGCCAAACTCTTGACATGGAACAAGTTGACAAGTATATTCCTTTCTTTCCCCCTCCTTACTGGTGACAGACAGGTCCTTCTATCTAATAGTTTTTTCACTGACACACATTCTCAGTCTGCACCAGACATCAGGGGAAAAACAACATTATGGAAAGGGAGGCCTGGGATGTGTTATAGAATGTTGACTATCAGAGGTTCTTCTGCTACATCCCTGTGAACTGATCAAAGCTGCTCTCTTGTCTATTTATTCTAGGTGCTTGATATAGAGGAAGCAAAGACACAAGTAGCAGCAAAGATGATTTTTATTGCAGCAGGAGAATCTCAAACACAAATTGGCGTACATAGAATAGTGCTATTTATTTGGTGTCCCATTGAAACCAAATTGCAGAAACCAGTCATGAAGGTAGGGGCTTGTTATTGGAACAGTAATGAGACAGCCCAGTTCTTTTACATCAACCATATTTACAGAAATTCACATATTTACATTGTATTGCACACACAATTCAGTTTCAGACACAGACAGATAAAATGGTTTGCCTGGAATCAAACGATTATGGTTGTTAGAATTAGCGTCCACCTCTCTGAAGTGTAAGGTAAGGACTAGAACGACGTGAAATTTAAACTAAGATGGTTTAATTCATGTGCTTTCAGGAAACTTTACACTTATTACTGAAAATTCCAGAAATTACACCATTTTACTGCGTAGAATAATTACTCGCTTACAGCGAGTGCACGGGGATTACACAAGAGACCACAATACAAGTGGCTGTTACTTGTACCAGTTGTGTTGTTAAAGCTTTTTGTTTTTACTGCAAAATGCGTAGTTGTGTCAAAAAGTGAGGAGAGGATGCGTTTCATGCTGAAATACAGAGTTAAATGATGGATTTTTATTTTGCATATTTATGCGTAATTTTGAGTAATTTGTCCAAAATTTCATGTAATTAAGCAAAAGCAAATTACCAAATTTAGCATACCATACCCCTAATAATAACTAGATACAATATCTTGGAATTCATGTGGATACCAGTAAGCAGAGAAACCAGCTTGATAGAAGGGTCTCTAATATGTGCCTGTGTCACAGGCAGGGTGGAGCTTCACTTGCGCCTCCCTTTGGCCGTAGAGGTTATGGAGAAGGGAGACACATCTTTGACAATTGAAGGGGCCAGTAGTCACCCACAGTGCATTATGTTCTAATGATCTGACACATATATATTTGCATTTGCTATACTCCAAGGTGCAAACAGAGGCAGACTCAAGTAACCCGAAATGGGGTGGTTTGCCAAAGGCAGGTGCCTATGAACTGCGGCAGGAGTTGGGCAGATTCTGTCACATGCGAGTCCACTTCCTTTGAAAGGCACCTGAGGCTGTGAATTAACAAGCCAGTTAAACGTTAGGGGCACATTTATGAAAAGTGGTGCTGCACCTAGTGCACCGCCACTTTTCTTGCACCCCCCCAACGCCACTATGTGTGCACCATATATTTAAATTACAGCGCACCTTGGCGGTAGTTAGGGAACTAGCGTCATAATTTTTTATACTAGTTTGGCGCTTTGTAGGATTACCATCAAAAATGTTCACACTAATCCTGAAAAGCACCCAGAAGCCCATTGAAACCAATGGGAGCCTCCTTTTAATGCCTGCTCTGAGCAGGTGTTAAAAATCCCAGAAAAAATTACACAAACAAATCTATTAGATTGCGTTGCACCATTTTTACGACCCCCCTAATGGGGGAACCCTGGAGCAGGCATAATGTAGCACAAAGGGCTACAAAGTGGTGCAATGCATGCATTGTGCCTCTTTGTAAATATGGCGCAGCATTTTTTGCCTTCTAACGCCACATTAGCATCAAAGAAATGATGCTAATGTGGCGTTGGAATGGCGCTAGGGGCTCCTAAATATGCCCCTAAGACATTTTACTCTCAGTGCACAACAAAGCTAGGACAAATTCAGTAACCTGTCATTCCAACAAATGTAAAAGACTTGCAGGGCTGGGGCACAGTCAGTTACATACCAGACTGGTGCCTCTGAAATCCTTGTAAGTGTGACAGAGTCAGTCTTTCACGAGTACAGTGACCTTAAAAGGCAGGTCGGGCTGGATAACAGTCACATTGTAAACTTGTGATTCTGGGATACTGAGAGGGTTCATTTGTAACCTGGGCACACTTGACATGTTACTGGAGCTCAACAGGGGACTGTCACATATCTTTACTCAAGTAAGGCACACACACATTGGTGTCACTTTAAAATGTGCAAACACACACACAAGCAGGTGCACAAGACAGTAAAGTGACTGTGATGAACGTCGAGGAGCCTCTGCTTGACTTGTTGAGAGCTTGCCCTAATGATGATTACTGTGCTTCATCAGCTCCCCAACAAAGAGGAAAGCTTGTTCTGCTGCTAGCTTGACTGTGTCTGTTGTGTTTTTGAATGAAACGTGTGTTGCTGCATGCCCTGCTGAACCTGTTCTGGGTGGGTGGTAGAAACATGCACTTCTCCTGTTGGGATTTTTTTATATATATATATGCTGCTGTCTGTGGTGTGCCATTTCCATGTGTGTAAGAGTAAGGCTTGCTACATTGCTGTTCCTATGTGCAGTGGTGAAACTCACAGATATTCACATGCCTCAAGCTGAGTGGGGACACCTGTTGGGCAGAGCCAGGCTGAGACCAAAACTAGCCCTGGAAAATGTTTTCAAACCAGACACACTCACTTCTTCACTCTTATCTTTCTATCCATTCTGTTCATCTTTGATTTCTCTCTCCTTGGCTCTCTCTCTCTCTCTCTCTGATTTCTCCCCATCCTTTTCGCTACCCCTCTCTCTTTACTTATGCCTTTGACTTTGCCTGCTGCAATAAAGTGACAGACATTCAAAAACAGGTTCCTAAGCTCCATCATCACCCCTTGAAATGTAATAAATGACCAGTCTACCACTGCTGGTAGAAGGTGCTCTCCTGAGCTGCAAGGGCTGCTTGGATTTGTGTTACGCCCCTGCCTACGAGTTCTGTTTGTGCACTATGACAAAAACAAACTAAGCAAGTGGTTCCCAACCTGTGGTCTGGGGACCACTGGTAGTCTGCGAAGCCTCCTCAGGGGGTCTGCGACTGCTTAGAAATGTAAATAATATTAACAGATCTCTCCCTTTCACACAACGCAGTGCAGCAGCTTTGCATGCTGCCATGCGTTGCGTCAAAGATTAGTAAATATGCCTACACATGTGTTGTGGGTTTCAGAGGAGCTTGCTCTGTTCCTCTCATTGAATACTTGTGGGCATATTTATGACGAAATCACGCAGCGCAGCAAGTCACCTTGCAGCATACAAGGAAAAGGGAAGTGAGGAGGGGAAATAAAGATATTTCTCCTCATTACCCCGCACCTAGGGAGGCGTAGCATTTTGACACATTCCCAGGTCTGACAGCAATGGTAAATCTGGGAATGCACCAAAATCCATGAGTGGATGCATGGGAACACTCACGCTTCACCCATGGAACGCCATCCACAGGGCAAAGTAACGCAACGCAATAATTTGCGCTGCGTTACGTTACTCTAGGTTTAATGGGCCACTCAGGGCCACGGAAGGTGGCCTTGCATGGCTTGATACATCTCACTTAAGAGTTGCGTCGCTCTTGCTCCCCGTTGTCGTGGTACAATCCCTTGCTCTCTCTGTGAGTGGAAGTTGGGATGGCTGCCTGTGCTGAACCAATCCTGTGTGTAATAGGAGCTTGGCCGCCTTTTCCTGCCACTGTCCACGGCGTGTGCAGTACACTCTGTCCAGTTTCCCACTTCAGTGGCCCGCAGCTTTTACAGCGTGAACGCCAGACGAAGCGAAACACCACGCGTGACACGAGTTGCCTTAGTGTGCCTCACTTTCATATCTTCTTAGGCTTTCATTTTGGTGACGTTCGTAGCGACACATTTATGTTATAAAAACAGCAATTTTAGCAACATAAGCATGCTTCTTTGGCAGAGCAAGGCAGGCGATACAAACTGATTACACAATAGAATATGTTTTCAAGAGACTTTGTCGTCTCCTGTCGCTGTTCCTCTAATAGCCAGCAGGTGGTAGTACACTCCCAGAAATAAAACGTTCTGTTTACGTTTTTCAGGCAATGATTAATTGACTTCAATAAATGATGTTATTAAGATGAAGTGTCCTAATAAATAGGACCTGAAAAAACGTCTTGGTTTTGAAGTGATCGGAATAAATACTCTGTGCACCATCACTGAGAGTACTGTGAAACTATTTCTGCTACCGCAGTGTAGACAACACCACAGAATGCCCTCTAGACAGAGTAAAGCTGTGCACGATAGAACACACTCGCTCCTGGAGGGGGCGCGCGTGAAACTCAGCGTCTCTTTGCATTTCTTTGTGAGAAATCGTATAATGTTCAACGTAGTCCACAAGTACAAAAAGGACGAGCGAAGAGTGGAAGGATGGCCTGAAGACGAAGGAGAGCTGGAGGAAGAAGGTGAAGCATCAGGTGGTAACATGGATGGGTGAACAGATGGATAGATGGAGGATGGGTTTCGATGGGTGTGCACAAGATGGATGGATGGATGGGTGATGGATGGATTTATATGATTTAATGAATTTGTATGCTTGGATGCAACCTTGATGGATGACGTATGTACAGATTTAGGCATGCATATAGCGTCCTGTAATGACTTCAAAACAACATGATTTTTTGGTTAAACAAAAAATCTTATATTTCAGAAAATAAAATCCTTGCATATGGTCCTAAAATAAATAAATAAACATATATGGATCTGTGAGCGTATATTCGATAGATGAATGACTGGATTTGCGTAGATATATCCAAGACGGATGGGCGGATATGCACAGGTCGGTGCAAGGTGGATAAATGCTGAATGGATTTCTATTGGTGGCTCAATAATGGATGGATACATGGATAAATTCGAAAAGCTAGGTGTAACATGGATGGGTTTATTTGGATGTGTGGATGGATCTAAAAGGTCGAGTGTGGATAGACGGGTGTAAGATGAATGAATAGATAGATGGTTTTATAAATGCATTTCTCGATGGATGGATAGGTGGACGGAGATTACTGAATGAATGCATGATGAATAGAAGTATGGTCATACCGCATTTCCTTTGCGTTTTATGAGGATTTAACCCCCTGAAGGGAAAGGAAGGGAAGGGAAAAAAGGGGAGGGGAAGAAGGAGGGGGAGAAGGGGACAGGAGAAGGGAAGGGGGGAAGGGAGAGTGAGAGAAGGAGCAGTGAGAGGGAAGGGAAAGGTAGGGGAAGGGAGGGGAAGAGGGATGGTGAGAGGGGGACAGGGAAGGGAATGGAGATGTGCGGTAGCAGCACTCAGAAATGGAGACCTGGGAGTCAGGGAGCTAGATTGAGATGTGTGGAAAAGAGAAGCGTGAGTCGGAGAGGCGAGGGATGGGGCTAGACTAATGTGTGTGATGAAAGTTGAGAGAGCTGGCGGGGTGAGAGAGGGAGACCTCCATGTGGGATAAAAAGGACGTGGAGGATATGTCACAGACTGACGCGTGACAGAGGCAGAGATGGATAGAGATGGTGAAGAAAGATACACGATGAGGAGAGAGATAGAGCGGAGAAAGGGTAGAGGAGAGGGTACACATGCTGGCCTCTAGGTGGTGTTACAGGCCACGAGGGAGGTACCCTGGCAGGGATGAGTGTGTCTCTCTCCTGGAATAGCAGTGGGTGCTGGAGGCCAGGAGTGAAATACATCCATTGGGCTGCTTGGGGTCCAAGTATTGGGATGGCAGAGGATGCTGCAGATCAAGATTGGGGTACACTGACAGAAGTGTGTGGGGGGGCTTGCCACTGGAAAAGAAGAAGTGTTGCAGATCAGTGTAAACGGCCCCTGACACAAATGTACAGAGGTCTTTAAACACAGCTCTGTGTGCTGTATGCTACAATTATAGCTCTGTGGAGCCATCGTTCTGGGACAGCATGCAGGGGCTACAGGATAGGGTGCCATGGTATTAGTTGGGGCGTTTCTGGGTCTCAGTACTCCAGAATCAGCAGATGCTATCGCTGTGCAATGATAGAGCTGAGCGTGGGTTTTAGTAGTGAAGTAACCGAGGGGCTGTGTGCCAGCTGTGAGGTGCATTGACAGAGCTGTGTTTGGATCTTAGAAGTGAAATATCAGAGGGGCTGTGTGCCAGCTGTGAGGTGCATTGACAGAGCTGTGTGTGGGTCTCAGAGGTAAAATTACAGAAGGGGTCTTTGTCAGTCTTAAGGTGCATTGACGGAGCCGCGTGTGGGTCTTGGTAGTGAAACATCAGAGGTGCTGTGTGCCAGCTGTGAGGTGCATTGACAGAGCTGTGTGTGGGTCTTGGTAGTGAAGTAACTGAGGTGATGTGTGCCAGCTGTGAGGTGCATTGACAGAGCTGTGTGTGAGTCTTGGTAGTGAAGTAACGGAGGTGCTGTGTGCCAGCTGTGGGGTGCATTGACAGAGCTGTGTTTGGATCTTAGAAGTGAAATATCAGAGGGGCTGTGTGCCAGCTGTGAGGTGCATTGACAGAGCCGTGTGTGGGTCTTGGTAGTGAAGTAACTGAGGTGCTGTGTGCCATCTGTGACATGCATTGACAGAGCTATGTGTGGGTCTTAGAAGTGAAACATCAGAGGGGCTGTGTGCCAGCTGTGAGGTGCATTGACAGAGCCGTGTGTGGGTCTTGGTAGTGAAACATCAGAGGGGCTGTGTGCCAGCTGTGGGGTGCATTGACGGAGCCGCGTGTGGGTCTTGGTAGTGAAACATCAGAGGGGCTGTGTGCCAGCTGTGAGGTGCATTGACAGAGCTGTGTGTGGGTTTAAGTAGTGAAGTAACTGAGGGGCTGTACACCAGTGTTAAGGTGCATTGACAGAGCTGCGTGTGGGTCTCAGTACTAGTCTGAACGAGGGGATGAGCGCCAGTCTTAAGGTGCATTGGCAGAGCTGTGTGTGCTTCTCACTACACTACTGTATGGGCGGCGGAGCCAGTTGGAGGTTAGAATTGCTTTACATCAGCAGAGCTGTATGCGTATATAACATGAACTGTCTGTGGGGTCATCTTGAGCTTTAACTAAACAGCTCTGGTTCCTTACTGATCTGGCCTGGAGGGTGCTATGGAAGGTGCCTGAGGCACTTGCACAAATAGCTCTGGTTCCTTACAGATCTGGCCTGGAGGGTGCTACTGAAGGTGCCTGAGGCACTTGCACATATAGCTCTGGTGCCTTACTGATCTGGCCTGGAGGGTGCTATGGAAGGTGCCTGAGGCACTTGCACAAATAGCTCTGGTTCCTTACAGATCTGGCCTGGAGGGTGCTACTGAAGGTGCCTGAGGCACTTGCACAAATATTATTTCATTTTCTTACAACTGCAAGCCTTTTGCACAGAAATCCTCTGGGTGGTGTTAACACAACGTTGCTCAACACCACAAACTCGCACTGCAGCCTTTTTCACAGTTTGAACCCAACCCCCACCAGAGAGAGAAAGCAAACATTCGCAGGTGGCTCCTGAGTGACCCCTACGAAATTTTACTTGTGGCATCGACCTGTGGTGAGTGGGCCTTTGTGCGCCCCACTGAACCCCAGTGTAGACCTTGGCTGGCAGTGTCCAGCTCAGCACCAAAGCCATAGATCAAACTCACAAGAGATGCCAAGCAGAGTGTGCATTGGTGACGCACACCTGCTGCCTCCAAAAGACGCCTACTTCCTCTGGTCCTTACAACATCCTCCCATGAAGAACACCTTCCATCATTCTCGTATTTTGACGAGTTATAAAGTTGTAATAAAGGAAGTCCTCGAAAGCTGCTCGGAGACCTCCACGCGTGAACAGCGGCCTTGACTTGGTCGGCAATTGTGCCGACCCTCTGGTCAGGTGGCCCGGCACTCCAGCATCTTCCTGAAGCTCTTCCGGAAGCTGTCATCCAGGAAGGCGTAGAGGAATGGGTTGAGGCAAGAGTTGGCATAGCTTAGGCTGGTGATGAAGTACGACAGACCGATGACCAATGGAGTCTGCTGCAGGTCCGTAGTCAGAGCCACGATGATGGCCAAGTGGAAGGGTGTCCAGCAGAAGAGGCACACTGCCAGCACAATGAAGACCATGACGGTGACCCGCTTCTTGGCCTTGTCCAGGGCTTTGGCATTGGAGTTCAGCCTCATATTGCGCAGCTTGTACAACATGACGGTGTAGAGGATGCAGATGGTGGACACCGGGATAGCAAAGCCGAGGAAGAGCATGTAGACGCGGCTTACCTTGAACCAGAGCCGCTCGGGCTTGGGAAAGCTTAGCCCACAGCTCTTGATTTTCAGGTTGTCCGTATAGACGTTGGCAAAGACGGTAAAGGGCAGTACAATGACTGTCACCAAGACCCAGACCAGGAAACTGACGATCTTGGCTGCCCGGTAGGTGCGGTGTGGCATCCTCTTGGACTGCACAGTGGCCAGCACCACCAGGTACCGGTCGATGCTCATCACGGTCAGGAAGTAGATGCTGGAGAAGATGTTGTAGTGGTCGATGGAGACGATAACCTTGCACAGGACATCGCCAAAGGGCCAGTAGTGCAGAAGGTGCTCAGCGATGTTGATGGGCAAGACTAGCGTGAAGAGGTCATCTGCAATGGCCAGGTTGAGGATGAACATGTTGGTCACTGTCTTCATCTTGGGAGCTTTGAGGATGACGTAGATGACCGCTGTGTTGCCGGTAAGCCCCACCGCACAGATGACGGAGTAGATGACTGGAAGGATGATGTAAAAATCTGGCCCCTGGTCAAAGTATGTAAAGTTCTGGCCCGTGAAATTGCTATAGTCACAGTTCCCTCTCAGCGGGTCGCAGGACACATTGAGATTTCTCACTTCAGAGAAGTTCTCCATGACGGATATTGAGTCTGCGTAGCAAGCTTCAGATCGTATTAATTTGGTGGTTGCAGACCCTGCAGATGAGTAAGGGTCCAACTCCAACATGTAATCCAACCCTCTATGTCTTCGACCTTAAATGTCCTGGGTCAGTGGGCAGGTATCGCCTTGAAGGCTCATTTACTTCCTAATGTCCTCCCACAATGCTCTGCGTCTGAAACACTTCCGGGTCCGGTCGTACTCAGTCTTCTTTGGGAGCCAGAAAAGTTATCACCTGAGAAGAGAAAGATCCGTATAAGGACAGCATTTCAGAAGAACACATTGCTCAATTCTACTTGGATGGGGATGCGCCCCTGACTCAGCCCACGTTTCCTCTTTCCCTGCCTACTCCCAATACACGGATATAAATTGACATCTATATAGCGCCCAGGACAATTTTAAGTTGCTGCTTTGAGCTTACATGACATTTAAGAATATTTCCCAAAAATCGCTTTTTTAGAGACGCCCTTGTGTCAGATTTGCGCACTACATCTACTATTACGGGATAAAAAAAATCAAACAGCAAAAATGAACAATTGCTTCTTTGGATAAAAATAAGTCTCATCCTTTGTAGTTTCTGTCTCCCCCCAGGATGTTGTCTCTTGGCACTGTAAGTAGCCGGATTTACCATTATTTGTTTTGGATCACACGCACCCATCGACTTTCGAAGGATGTGTCAGGATTAGATCTAGAGAACGTTAATGAGATACTGATCACTGCCTCAGGTATATAGACCCACTGAGTTATCTAACGGATAGAAACATGTGACCTGCAAGGCACGCAGACATCACTGTGGCAGATAAGGTAACCCCTGCAGATTTACTGAGGGTGGAGCTTAGATTATATACAAACATGCGAGTTATACACATACAATCTTCGCTGCTAGCACATCAACTATCAGCCCCGTGAGCTGTGACCTGTAGTTCGTACAAACAGCTCTACAGCAGGTGCATTGGCCCACTGAGTAGATGTGTCTAGAATCTATGGCGTGCAGTTTATACAGACATCTAGGTGTACATACCCTTGAATTATCTCCTGAGCACTGGATCGAGTGACCTATAGGCTACCCAATGATTTTCAGAGTTTATGCATTTTTCAGTGAGCTACCTTACTGAGACTGGAACCTTAAACCTACAGGCGGCAAGCAGATTTTTTCAGTCGGTGCATTAATCCGCTGCGCTACCTCGCTTGCATTGTACCGTGATATCTTTAGGCTGCATATTGATTGCAGACTGCCGGCTTTCATCTAATTCCCCTTAGTCGACCCTACATGACTTTGCAGACCGCAGCACCCGGCCTCACTACACCTTCCGCAGTCTGCGCGCGCCGGACGAGACCCCTGAGACTCAGGGGGCCAAAGGTCCGCTCGCAGGGCAGAGAAACGCACATGGAGCACCCCGAACCCCTTGTACGGCCGTGTCTGCAGGAAGTGCGACGGTCTCTGTGAGGCGAAGAGGGCAGAGGGAGGGTGCGGGAGCCGTGGGTCTACTCCTCGGTGGGCACCCACCCAGCCACGGGGAGGCACGCTAGGGAGACACTGGCAGCGCAATAAGTCCTAGCGCGAGGTCCCGGACCTCGCTGTGTCAGGGTTGGCATGAAGGGCTTACCTTGGTGTGGTGGGCACGGGGTCCTTGAGCTTCGGCGCGGTAGGCACGGGGTCCACTGCCCTGCCTCGCGCGTACAGGGGTTCACTTCTCCCGTCAGTGAAGTGGGTACCGGCGTCCTGTTATCAGGATGCTGGACTAATGAGTCCAGTCATTAACAGGCTGGGCACAGGGGTCTTCTTCCAGGCAGGTGTCGGTGACCCTGTGCGAGAGCAGGGTTGGCCCAGCAGTGCTCGTCCCACTAAGGTGAGCCCAGGGTCCCTCTGTGACAGCAGGGTGAGCAGCAGCGTGGGTGCGAAGCGCCTCTTGCTGGAAGATGGGCGCAGTGCTCATCACAACGGAAAGGAGGGCGCGTGGGACTTTCCAAGAGAGAAATGAGAGAGCACAGGGTCATTTCACCGGAAAGGTGGATACAGGGGTTCTCCCACTAGGACGGTCGGCGTATGGGTCACTTCCAGATAAAATACAGGCGCAGCGGTCCTCTCTATAGTAAGACTGCGCAGAGGTCCTCTCCCATGTAGGGTGGGCGTACAAGTCACTTTCAGATAAAAGGTGGGCGCGGGTATCCTCTGAGCAGAAACATTGGCGCAGGGGTCTCTCAGTAGAAACATTGGCTGAGGGGTCCTTGGCGCAGGGGTCCTCTCAGTAGAAACATTGGCACAGGGGTCTCTCAGTAGAAACATTGGCTGAGGGGTCCTTGGCGCAGGGGTCCTCTCAGTAGAAACATTGGCGCAGGGGTCCTCTCAGCAGGAGGCTGGAGTAGAAGTCCTTCCAAGACAGAAAAGTATGCCCGGGGCACGCTTACCAAAGGGTGGATGCCGGGTTACTCTCACGAATTTCAGGGTGCCGCTGCTGAAACGGTGGGCTCGGGGGTCTCCGCGGAGCAGCAGGCTGTGCGCTGCGCTCTGCGCACTGACACGAGTTGCTCGTCAGCCTGCACAGCTGCGCCGTAGCTCCTCTCCGCCCGGAGTTGAAGGAGGTTCCGCGCAGCGCTGCGAGGATGACGACGCTCGAAGCACCGCCATCGCATTCGCAAACACACGGAAAGAAACCCCCTGAACTTTGTAGTGTCTCGAACAGTGTCATGAAAGTGTTCCTCGTTGCGATTGGATCATTCTGCAAGGAAATGCCAGCTGTCGGAAGATGTGTGGGTGATGGGGAGTGTGTTAGAGTTCGTGCGTGTGTGTGGGTGGGGGGTCGTATTCAGTTAAGCTGCGGGGTGGAGGGCGTTTTGCAAGGCTGGGACTCATGCGAGAGATAAGTCCCTCATCCAGAAACAACTCCGGGGTCTTCGACCATGGACCACCAACCCCCCCGCGACGTAATTTTTGTAGGGAGCCCTACTCTATGAGGCGGGAGGAGGGACCGGTGGCGTCTGAGACATACCAAGACAGCCAGTGTTCGGCTGGCCCATCGGGCAATCTGGGAGTGGAGAAGGGTTGGTCTAACTTTGTGTTCTTCAAACTTTTTAACGCCCAGTGGAAAAAAATCTCCCCCCCTCTAAATTTTTTACTAAAAAAGTTAGAAATATATTAAATTGGCAATGTTTAAATATGTTCACACTTACATAAACATTGCAGTAAAATCTGCTACAGTTTTAAAAATGCAATGAAATACAAGATGGCAAACATACTATTCTGATCAGACTGGTCTTTCTAAGGGATACAATTATCCACAATGTAATTATTAGAAGTGTGTATGTGTGTGTGTGTGTGGGGGGGGGGGGGTGTTCGATGTGTATTTGACGTCCCTTCCCTTTTGACACATGCTCCCAGCTTGGATGTAATGACAAAACATGCTAGTGATGGCCTACTATAGAGCGGTTTACCGCTACTCATTTTTAACATTCTACTTCTTTGGCCAGAGCCTGGCGCCCCCCAGTTTAAAGACCCCTGATCTAAAAGGTTAGCGTGTGGGTCATTTTTTTTAACTGCTTGTGGCCCCGATTTTGTGATATGGTGGGCCAATTTTTCCTGTTGATTTTCACCACAAACTCTGCCTGCAACAAGCACAAATGCACGCAGTGTCCGACACCTCGCAAAACACCTTTGCCAATTGAAACTGCCCTGATTTAGAAACAAGGACGCCTTTTTTACCTATTTAAATCATGGGGGTTCATTTTTCGTTTGGTGCTCAGGGCTGCCTTCGGTTCCGGTGTTTTTATTTCCCCATAGGCTGATTCTTAAACCCATCTTTGCCAAAAGTGTCCTTGGATTTCTAGAAGTAGAATGAACAATTAGAATCATTTGTGCCCATTTGAGATATGGAAATTAGCCTCAAATCTCATCATTCCCCCTCTTGCCTCCATTCTTGCTTGGAATATACCCTGTTGGCATCCCTTTATCCCACCATCTAAGGTATCACCTTCTTGACTAGGACAGGGTGAAATTTATAATTTATCATTTTTTGTATTCACCGACATTATGTCTTACGCTTGTTATGCAAAATGGCTAGGACTATAGGTAAAACTCATATTGAGGGATCAGGGGAACAGCAAAAATGACACAAACACAATTGGTTTCTTACGTCACACATTTAATTTGCGCCCTTTTTAACGCAAAATAAGTTCTGATGTCTAAAATGAATGTATGGAGTATTGTGAGATAAAAAGTAGCACCAAACTCCGAATTGGAATTTCACGCAATTTTAAATCATGTTTTTAGGATTTTTGCAGTATTTCTGAAGGAACTAAAGTGAATTTCACACAGGCCTAATCATAAACAGTTCTCAAATGTCACACACTTCTAGGACCCAGAACTCCCCAATACTGGGCCAAACCCCCTTCCCGAATGCACAAGTCAATCACAAGGCAGGAGATTTGTCTTTGGGAAGAGGGTCATGTTTGTTACAAATATCAGCAGGTGAAAAGAATCACTAAGTTAAAAAATCTAGTCGAAAGAGGATGAAAATTCCTTCAACAAAAATCTTAAATAGACATCCTAGTTACAGTACAGGTTTGTAGTAATATCAAACAAAATCCATTGCAAGGATTCAATCCTACGACTCATTGAAATGTACAAGAACAGTGCCCATCTTGATCAGAGACCACTCTTAAGCATCCTTCCAGCACTAAGGTCCAGTCAACCTTCATCCATCCCTAGAGAACCACACAAGGGACTCCCACCTGCATCCATTAAAGGGCGGTCCCACCTCTAACCTTGTCCGCACCCCAAGGAGCCACCCCTTCAACACCAGGCTGCCCGCAGGGGTCCTCAACTGAGACCAGGGGCTGGAGCCCCATGCCATCACCGTTTCTGTGCACCCTTACCCTCCGGCCGGTGTGAACGTTACTCCTCAGGATTCAGATTGCTGTCCTCCCCTCCTCAGTGCTGCTCTCAGGAAGCTAGTTGTAGGATTCCCCCCACTGTTATAGGGTGATCCTTGGGTTTCACTTCTTCGCCACCATGGCGACTGGGGCCTACCCGTCCTTCGCCCCCCGACCAGAGAACAATTGCTGGATAGATGCTCAGATGCCATCAATACATAAGTCAGTACCCAATTCAGACAAGTGAACACCTTCTTAATGAAACATTTGGTCACCCCTGATCAACCTGGTTGTAATGTTCCCAAGCCGTCCTCATCCTTGGCAGAGTTTGGCCATTTTAGCACTGAGGTGCTGGACCGACACATTTAGGGCAATAGCCTGCACACTTGGACCGCATTTACGCTGCAGCACCATATGCAATCAGGCAATGACTGCATCCGGGTAAATCCAACCCAATTAGTCAAATTCCAACAATAGGGCTTCTCTGACCGCACTACGCCCTAGCATCACCATGTCATTACCACCAATGTGAATGGTGATAAGATCTGGGAACTGCAGTCCAGCAAGACCCTTCATGTCTTCCACAATTTGGCGTAGTTGACTGATATTGAGGCCCCCAACTCCACACCATCGAAAAAGGACGTCATCCAATGCCACAGGCTTCTGCCTAAGATGCAGTTGCAAACAATAGGCAGCCCGCCGCATAAATGAGTGACCGAGGACCCACACGACCTTGGTAGGCATACTGAAAGAGAAAAATTGAGAATGAAAAAGCAGAACACACCAAGCAACAGAATACAAGAGGGAACAATCACAGCAACTCGGGACAGATGTGGTGCTGAAAACAACATGAAGACCAACAGCCGATGCGCTTGACATCAAAGGATGACAAACCAGCTACTGCTGCCACAGTTGCTGCCCCAATCCTAAAGGAATGCGAAGAGTAGTCCACAGGGTCAATACCAATGTTAGTAAGAACACCGTGTAAACCTATCAAAAACTGACACCACAACAGGCACTCTCCATTAGCATGAACAAAAGAGCAGAGGATTGCACTGTGGGCCAAACTGAGAGATTTGACTTCATATGCAATACTGGGCACAGATCTGACCCATGGGAACTATGCCATCATATACAATACCGAGCACAAATCTGTCCCCTGTGTGCCACCCTGAGCTCTCCCATGGCTCCTTTTCACGCCAGGTCAGTTTTGGACCTCCTGAGTCTAAAGGTCAGTTTGGACAAATTGTAGTGGGCAAATATGGCTCAAAAACACCCTACCCTTGCAAGAAGGCTCTGTAAGTCCTGAAGCATGTTTCATACCCCCATGTGCGCTTGCTTAAGGAAGCTGTTATAAATAAAACAGGGTAACCCAATATTCCCCACAGTTCTAGGTAATCTAAACTATAAAGCACACAGTTGATAAAGGAATCATTTGCACTAAAATATTTCAGCAATAATAAACATTATTAACCCTAAATCGAATTCCATAAATGAATAATGGACTCTATCAGCTCATGCGATTAATTGCATCATGGAGAGTATAAAGTTGACGTATCAGTCTCCCAAGGCTCACCCCATTCATGAGACCATCCTCAGGACAATGTGTCAAAGTGGATAAAAACATAATAATTGTTGCTTTCAACATCAATGTGCTGAAAATGCACTGCTTAATCCTTTCTGTCCAGCACACCCAAAGCTAGCCAGTTACTCCAGTATAAAGAAAGGACAATGTAATTTCATCACAGATACTTAAACTTCTGCCAGGCTCAAAGCAATCATAAAGCTCAGGCACCTCAGGTTAAGGATGCTGCCACTAGAACTGGTATTGCAGGGCTCTAATCCTCCAATAGACACTGGGAACTCCATCATAGGCTCTGCCGCTTATGGGCGAAAATCTCAGAATTCCTGAAACTTTGAGCAAGATAAAGCATCAGCCACCTGATTATAAACCCTTGGTATGTGCCTAGCTGTAAAGACAACAATTAGCTTCAAGCAAAGCAAGATAAGATGTTTCAGTAATCTCAGAACCTGTTTGCTAATCGCCTCAACCACTGCCATATTGTCAGACCAGAATATTCCTGACCTATTTTGAAACACAGATGGTGACAGTCACCACAATGGAAAACAATTCCAGAAATGCCACATTCCTAGTTTTGCCAGCCTCGTACCATATAGCTGGACAGTCCGCTCTTCACCACCGATGCCACAAAATGGCACCTAAGCCATCACTGCCAGCCACATCACAACCAAGCCCAAGAACTCACTAGAAATAGGTGATGTTGGCCAGACCACCGCTACATTAAGTTGCTGGAGAAATTCCCGTCAGATCATTAGGTCCTCCCTCACCTTGTACAGTCTGGTATGATGGTGCATGATTGTAAGACCCACCAGTGCTCTGCAGATGATATAGAGATGGGGCACACCATGGGCATTATGGGGAGTGCAAAGTTTAGTTGGACAACTAAAACCTGTAGCTGATGCACAGTTACCTTCTTTTTTTAAAGGTTGGTATCAATAGCCTGTGTAAAAGCCTGGATTTTGTCAGGAGGTAATCTGCACTCAACCACCACAGGATCGACTTCAGTGCCCAGGAAAGAAAGACAAGTGGACAGACCCACTGTTTTGTCTGGTGCAAGTGGAACCCCCAGATCTCGGAATAAAGAAATCAGCTCCCTCAGAGCCCAAAGCAGGCCTGTGAGTCCAGAGGACCCATAAGCAGGAAGTCAGCAAGGTAATGAATGATGTCATGATGACCAGTCTTGCAAGTGAATAACCATTGCAACAAAGAGTTGGACTGTTCAAAATAGTTACAAGAAACTGCACAGCCCATGGGCATACACTTGTCATAGAAATATTGGCCACCATACTGGAAACCCAGCAAATGGTAATCATCAGGGTGAACAGGTAGGAGCCTTAAAGCAGACTCAATATCTGTCTTCGCCAGGAGTACCCCTTGGCCCATTTTGTGTAACCTATCAAAAGCAATGTGGATAGAAGCATACGTCACAGAGCAAAGTTCAGGATTGATCACATCATTGACAGAGAAGCCCTTAGGTGCCAAAAGATTATGGATCAGCCTAAATTAACCTGGGTCTTTTTTAACGACCACACCCAAGGCGGAACACACAAAATTAGACCATGGTGGTTTAGCAAAAGGACCAGCAATCTACCCAAAGAACTTTCCTTCTCCAACTTCAGAGTGACTACCCCAGAATGTTTTCGCACTGAACAACAGATTGTTACAGTGGGGACAGGCACCACCCCAATGGCTGGGATGCGGAAACCACTAGAGAAACCATGGTATAACAACTGAGCCGCCTTCCTGTAAGGGTAAAGATTAAGCCAAGGAAGACTGACTTAGAGGACTCTTTTTCTTTCTCCTAAGACTTCTTACCACATTTGAATTCTGGATGGGAGGGGTGGCCACAGAATGAGCACACACATTTAAATTTACAGGATCCAGCTGGTCAAGCACACAACTTCCTGATGACGGTCCAGCATGACCCTTTCTTGTCCCGAGCTCCCCACTGCAAACAAAAAGGCTGTTTTGTTTTTCACACTTTCAAGCCAAACATTAGCTTCTGTCTGATCCCACCCAATCTCCGGATCCTCTACCTTGGCCCACCTAAAGTCTCTATCGTAATCCAACCAAGCCATCCCGCCATTTCTCTGGTGAGACTTAAGAATCTTGTTTGTGTAAAAATTATTGGGTGCAGCCAACTCAGACTTCTTTTCTAAGATTACTGTCATGAAAACATTAAAGCTAAACAACTAATTGGTAATGGACTCCTCCACTTTAGACTTCTTCTCCTTATAAGAAGCATCCTTCCCATCCTTTTCTTTTGCCTCGCCCTCCCGCCTCTTTGGCCTAATCAGCGAGAAAATATCCACAAATTCCCCCTTCAGATCTTCTCCTTGACCTCACCAGGCACATGCAATGCCAACTTCCCAGGCTTGGAGAGCAAAGCGTCCTGCCTACCCATTGCTTTAATTGTAGAGCCTGAGTCATTCACAGCACCCTCAGGTGCTTTACCTGATGCAGAATCGATAGAACCAACATTCCTGACTGGACACTCCACACCCTCCTTCGGGGCTCCAAATTCAAGCCCAGCTCCACTGCATGCTTTGACCAGGGATTCAACCTGTCTCTATAAGTCAGTGATGGTGGACAACAAGGGAGCGTGATGGGGCCCATGGGGCCATCAATGCAATGGTTCCCTAACTCCCAGTTGTCAGTCTGGCTAGCTGAGACAGCAAAGATGCAATTGAGGACAGCACTCCCGTGGACGGATCTGCCTGCACTCCTGACCTTATCCCTGGATCAGTCTGTGATGCCTGAGGCAGTGACCCAAAAGATCGATTCTCATTCTCCCTTGGAGCACCCGGCCCTAACCCCATTTGCACTGAGGGATCCCCATTCCTCGGGTAAGGGAGTTGCTTCAATGACTGATAAGCTCGGCCAGCACTGCAAGCATACCACTGCTATATGAATCTACTTCCTGGGGATCCAGAGGGATAGTAATTGAAGCAGGGCCAAGGGCAAAGTAGCTACGCCATGGTGGGAGCCAGGCACCCTTGAGATACTTTGGGATTCCACTGTCATCCCTGTCCCAGATGATTCCTTTAAACCCTGTGCATATTATCCCATTTTGTGCTTATTCCTCCTCCTCACTGGAGAGAAGGCCCCCTGTGAGGGAACATTAGAACATCTAGGGCACTCCACTGCTACCTACTCTGGTACCGGCTCCTGCTCTGATTCAGATGCCGAGCCGCCACTCCCCTATCCATCACCCAGCTTAGCTAGAGCCACCTTCAATAGCTTCGTTAATTCAGGGTCCTGATCCTTTCTTTTGCCTAATCTATTACCCTTAGCTGGCATTGCAAACCCCGGAACTGTGAAACACCTATTCAAAAGCACAATTCAATGCTCAAAAAAGGTGCTCACCTGGAATTTTCCATCTGCGTTCCCAGCCAAGCGCAGCAGCTGGAGGTGGGCACACAAAATATCCCATGCAGATAAGGCCACCCGCTGTAAAACGATGACACCAGGCAGGGAGGACGGAGGGAGATGAACCTGAAATATGATGGAGACCACCAAGAAGTGGGAATTAATTTGTAAAGGGGGTTAAGTCTCCCTATTACGTGCCTCCGCAGGCTAGGTATGCAGGCTCCTTATCAAGAAATGCTTCTGGTTACTGCTAGGAGACCAACAACATAAATTAATTATATGCAAGATTGAAGTTAAATGCCTTTTGGGCTCTCAAAGAGGAGCTACTTCTGGGATAAATGGACATGATGTCACAGGCAGAGCACTAGCACGGTATACCCCAAGAGCACGGGGCGTGTTACTCTAAGGATCCAGTGAGATCCTTGTTTAAAACTTCCCCCAGTTATGGTCACTCTGGGCACTTACTGCACTGATGCAGTGCAGGCCAATAAGGAGGAGACCACAACCGCTCCTTCACTGACCTTATCTGCCGCTGGCCACTTTCAGCGCTAATGTGGCACCCCACCAGAGAAAATACAGGGGCCCCAAAAACAAATCCTCACATAAATAAGAAGGCGGGACGATGACCGACAAGGGGAAAAGAAGAGAGAGGGACGTCCTGCAATCCTAGCAGAACTAAAAGAAACCGCCGGCCACCCAAGCAATCACCGGAGGGAGCATCACTGGTCGGCCCTGCTGCGCCAGGTGAGGATGTGCAGCAAGGGATCACGCTGACTGGAAACGGCACTGGGAAGAAGAACCGCTACACAGAAGTCACCGAAATACACTCCCTTGCTGTTGTTGATGTCGATGCAATGATTGCTCCCACTGTCACAAAGCCTCCAATAGAAAGGAGGCCGTAAGAGCAGTTGCGGGTGTCAACATCAGGGCAGTGCGGGCTAAATAGCCCTGACAATCGTGACAGCAGGAGCAGGCATGATGTCATCCAGGTGCACCGCTTTCTGGGACATTAGCCCAATGTCGTGCGCGAAGGTACTGGTGGTTGCCCCCGGCCTCACGGCCAGAGCATCACAAACACAGGAAGGTGGCTCGGCCTTCAGGGACCCCAGGCCCCACATAAGTGGGGGCACTCCCCCATACTGTTGAACAGCAGTCAAACACACCTTGCCAATGCAGAAATACCTGTACATTGCTCAGCCTTTGCAATTTCACTGACTGCTGCTGTGAAAGAGATTTGGCCTGTTTACTAAAATGGGACCCTGAGAAATAATCACTGTTGCAAGATTTAACCCATGAATCATTTTCCTACGGCAAATTAACAGATTTTATGTCCCTGTGATTTAAATTGTAAATATTACATATAAGCAGTGGTCAAAGTGCATAAAAAAAAAGTATGGGAACTGTGATCCTGGACGCAATGAGGGCGGGTCAGTGATCGTGGGGTCAAGATCAAAAGGGTGGCTAAAAAGAACAAAATATTCTGTAACTATTTTGTTGGTCTTTCACCTACAGGCAACTGCATATAAAGAGCACACACTTTAAATAAGCAAAAGTCATCCTTTTGGCACGTTCACCCCCATTCTTTCTGACTGATACTGGTGGTAACTAACCATGACTGCTGTGGGCTCTGCTAACCAGGCCTAGGGCCAGTGCTCTTATCAAAAGGTACTTGGTAACGTTGTAAAATTACAATTGGCAATGGCAGACTCCTGCAAGTCATTAGTATATAATAAGGCAAGAGAGATTCAAACTACCTTTAAGTCCCTAGTATATAATAGGGCAGGGAGGTTCAGAGGCCCAGTAGATTTCCTGCACTGGAGTGTGCAGTGCTATGTTGCCTGCTGTCATTTGTAAAGGCAGCCCTGGCTTGCAGATTGATTTTAAAACGTGAAATGTGTGCAAATTCAACTTTGGAATTAAAGGCACTTTCAAAGAGATAATCTACCCTATTTTTACAAATGTCACCCCTAAGGTCTCCCCTAGGTGCCCGGGGGTGGGGAGGAGGTGGGGGGTGCCATAAGCAGGGACATTATAAAATATATTTTGTATTCCCTGGTAAGTAAAAAACTGTCCATTTCATTTTCCCTACTGTAAATACTTATCTCCATAGGATAACATTGGAATATTGCATATGGGCAGAAATGTAGCTAGAAATGTGTTAAATGTGTCATTCACGGAATCAAAAGATTGGTAATGGTAAACCTTACATTTTGCCACTGTTGGATTTATCATAACTAATCCAGAAGATAATTTATAGGGCTTTCTTTTCTGTCAGACAAAATCCAGCCTGCTACTGGCCTCCCCAGATTGGTCACCCAAGAGTACTAGTCAGGCTGCTTTGATGAGATGATATGTGACCTGCCTTGAGCAGAGGATATCTGATAGAGGAGTTGTGCAGCTGTAGAAGCCAGGCCAGGAAGGGGGCTGAGTAAATCAAACTGAAGTTCAAAGAGAACAGGGCAGAAAGGAATGCCAGCCAGGCCTACCCTCTTACCTTATATCCCAGGGACAGATAGCAGGCCCAGAAATGGAATTTGCAGATGGTCTGGAGGGGGATTTTTAATGAAAATGAGCCACACCAGTAGGCTGGTTTAACCAGGTCTTGCTCCTCTGGGGATAATTCGTCCATCTTGGGTTTTAAAGTGCAGTGCTTTGTGAAAATGCCACACTTTGGAGGAAGCTGTGATGCTTTTCGGCGGCACTCTGCATCTCTCTGAATAGGTGTGCCACTGCTTGTCCTCAAAGGTGATTGAATAAATATTTGGGAGCTGCATTGCAACTGAGATCTGCTGCTTGAAACAAGAAGAAGAAGAAGTCCTGCCCTGCTGGCACTCTGGCCTGCAACCCAAGTGACTACACGCAGAAGGACTGCATCTGCTGCACACAGGAACAGCAGCCTAAGAACCTTGCCTTGCTTCAAAAGGACTAAGGAGTGGACTCCCTGAAAGCAACAGGTTAACAGATCTTGCACACACCAACTGCCACAAAAGTCCCGAGCCTGGAGTGTGTCCAGTGGACTTTTAGGGATTTAGCCAGGTACATTGTGGAAAATGTAGTCCTAAATGTCAAAGGACTATCTCAAAGCTTCTAGACCTTTGAATTTGTGTTTTGGACACTGAACACTGAGGAGGAACATCAGGAAGAAGATCCAGAGGTTTGGGGAAGTTCAGAGCAACCTTGGGAAAAAGCTCCATAACTGGACTGACCTGATGTATTCAGTCAAGCCACTACCTTCAACAGCGACCCCGTCTGAATTTCAGGCTTGTCCTGCTGAAAGCTGAAGAGCTCCAGACTTCCAGGATTTAACCTGGGCTTCGTGTAAAAGCAATTTGATGACGTTGCATCAAAATCAGCTTGCTGGAGAAGACCGCACAACGTTCAGAGAGGAAAATTCCGGTAAAGTTTCTAAGGGCCCGATGTATATCCATTTCTATTTGCAAGTTTCTAATTGTTTCTTCTTGTGCATAGCAACTACAGGCTCGCAAACAGAAACGTACAAATGTGTCTCAAACACAAACAGTGATTCTCGGTGAGGTCGCAAATGATCCACCTCATTAATATTCTTGAGGTCAATGACAATTTGCGACTCCATTGGGAATGGCCACACTCACAGGGATCGTGGCCTGCTGGGGACAGCAGACCACTATGTATGTGACTGCTATTAAATAGAGTAGTTTGTTTTGCTGAAATGCAGTCTGTTTTCCTTAAAGGAAAACAAGATGCATTTCAAACAAAAAAATGAAACGTTTTCATTTTTTCAGAGTAGGCAGTGACTGTGTGATCGGGCAGTCCCGAACACATCCTCGGCACTGGTCGACCCCGTCATGTCGGATAGTTCCAACACGTCATTTCCGCGTTCCCCCGTTGTCGTGGGAACGCTCTCTGACGGAGGATCGCATCACCTGGTTGCCGGGGAAACCCAGGACGGCTTCCGGGCCGTGTTGGTGAAGAGGGGGTGTGGCCACAGTATCGGGGAGAGGGAAGGAGAAGGCGCAAGAAGAGAGACGGAGAGCAGAGGAACCGGACCAGAGGAACGAGAGAGGATCGTCGCAACACGGACCCAAGACGAGGCGCTGGAGAAGGAGAGTGTCGCCGGGGAACCGCAGCTGACGGGACGCCCAAGAGCTGGCCACGACCCAGGAGGGTCGTGGCTTGCTAAGGTACGGTCTTTGTGGGACACCAGAGGAAATACACAGATTAAAAGGGCTCTGGGGAAGGGACCTGGGAAGGAGTGAAGGGAGGGCTGGGAGGGATCTTAGAGAGCACATAAGTAGGCACGGGTGAATCACATAAACATGCACTT
This sequence comes from Pleurodeles waltl, assembly GCF_031143425.1. Taxonomy (NCBI): domain Eukaryota; kingdom Metazoa; phylum Chordata; class Amphibia; order Caudata; family Salamandridae; genus Pleurodeles; species Pleurodeles waltl. The sequence goes on along the minus strand of NC_090446.1, from coordinate 116,351,395 downwards.
TAAGGCTGTTATTCACCTTGTCCTAACTCACTACCAGCACAACCCCACCCTTTTAACCCTTCCCCTTTAGTTGTAAAAACCATAAACCCAGATTTAACGCCCCACTTACCTGAGCGTTTTCCTTCTTTTTCGGTACATCCCCGCTGGAGCCAACCGAGAGACAGAGGGAACACCAAGAGACAAAGGAGAGTAAAAACCCAATAAGAAGAATAGAAGACGACGTCTAGAGACCTTAAAACCCAGTGAACCTAAGGAAGAACGATAAACAAACCAAACTCTCAAATAAACCACTTACCTGATCACTACAATTTCTCTCCGTTGTGTTTATACCGTTCCGCCTGCCACAGTGGTGTCAGGAGTGGGATACTGGAAAGGAAAAAACCCAGGGCAACCGAACGGTATACACGATGAGTGAAAGTCCGTCTCTAGAGGATATGATTAAACAACTGGCGGAAGGCCAACGCCACTTACAGTTGGTATGGGAAGCACACCAACGGGAGGCGAAAGAGGACAGGGAGGCCTTACAGTCGGCCTTGAAAAGCCAAGCTACGATACTAGCGAACAACCAACTCGTACACGAATCGGCAATGAAAAAATTAACAGAGACAATAGCCGCCAGCGAAGTCCACCCCAATGTCCCCAGTTCGGTGTTACAAAAATATCAGGAGGGAGAAGATCCGGAATCCTTCTTTACTAACTTTGAAAGAGTCGCTTCTTCTGCCCAATGGCCGGAAGAAAGATGGGGACAATACATCGCGCCTTTGCTTACCGGACTCTTGCAAGCCGCGTATCAAGCAGCGAATCCCGGAGGAACAACACCCTACAAAGACATAAAGAACAGCATCTTAGAACGGGTAGGACACGATACAGAGTACTATCGAGTTAAATTCCGGAAAGTAAAGTGGGGACCAAATGAGGACCCCCGAACCTTTTATTTCCGCGTTAAAGATTTGGCCCTGAAATGGTTGGGACCTATCGGGAACAGCCGGGAGGAGGTCATACAAACGATTGTCCTCGAACAATATTTGGACTCTTTACCTACTTCTACCAAAAACTGGATAAGACAACATCCAAAGGTAGATACAGACATGCCCATTGACTTAGCCTGTGCGTACCATCGATCCACCGATGTGAGAGGCATACAGGCCAGACCCAACATAAAACCTGTTTTACCCAATCCCAAACCTACACCAAGATTTCCTCTAGAAGACCTGGTTCCCCGCAGACTTGTAGAAGGCCCTCCCTTACAGGGACCACAATGTTTCAACTGCGGAGAGTGGGGTCATATAGCTCGTATGTGCCCACGGAAAATAGAGGGAGGTGAACCTATGGAGATAGGAGTGACCAGGCGGCGCGTACTCTGCACAGGAGGGGGAGACATTACATTTAAGCAAACCCTAAAAATTATTTGGCGGTCCTTATGCGCTCTCATCGATTCGGGTTGCAGCCAATCCGTTGTTCGCGAAGACTTAATAGGCCCTATAGATAGGGAAACCAGTCAGTGGGTCAATATTTGCTGTATTCACGGCGATAAGGAGCAATACCCCCTGGAGGTAGTCGAATTAGAGTGGGGAGACTACAGGGATTTGCTTCCTATGGGAGTTATGTCTCAACTTATCGAGGAATGCATCATTGGTACCGACTATGACCATTTCCAAGAGCTCTTGGATCATGTTCGAAGTCCAAAATCTCCCCAGGAGTGGTGGGTTGAGGCTCCTTTTTCAGGAAGCGCCATTGAATGTCCTCTAACCCGCAGAAAACTTTCACGTTGAGAAAAGCGGGATGAGAGAGTACAGTTCCGGACTCATAAAAAGCAGGAGCAAACCCAAGGACTTATAGCAGAAACACATGAAGCACCCCTAAGTTTCCATCAACAACAGAGAGAAGATCCTTCCCTCGCTCAGGCCTGGAGTTCCGCAAAAACGGAAGAAACTGATGAGGTGGGTCCCTACTTCCTGGTTAAAAGAAATCTCCTCTATAGGGTTACCACTACCCGAGCAGGGGATCGCAAACATCAGTTAATAGTACCAGAAACCTATAGGAATCAAGTCCTGACGCTAGCCCACAACCAACCAGGGGGAGGACATTTTGGGAGGGAAAAAACTGAGGAGTATCTCCTCAAACGGTTCTATTGGCCAGGGGTTTTTGCACATATTAGGAGATATTGCTCCCAATGTCCCAGGTGTCAGCTTACAGAACCAGGTAGGCCCAAGAAAGCGCCCCTTATACCCCTTCCCATCATAGACATTCCATTTAGTAGGGTGGGTATGGATTTAATTGGGCCCTTAGTGCCTTCCTCTAAAGGTCATATCTATATATTGGTTATCGTCGACTATGCTACTCGGTACCCCGAAGCCGTCCCACTGACAAGTATGACAACAAAGACAGTCGCACAAGCAATGATAACGGTGTTCTCCCGAATAGGGTTTCCCCGAGAGATACTCACTGACCAAGGGACCCCATTCATGTCGAATCTCATGAAACAAGTTTGTAATACATTAGGCATTTCCCAAATAAAAACCTCAGTCTATCATCCACAGACAGATGGATTGGTGGAACGCTACAATCGGACCATCAAATCTCTATTAAAGAAAATAGTCAAGGATTCAGGCAGAGATTGGGATAAAAAATTACCCTTAGTTCTGTACGCTATCAGAACCCATGAACAGGCCTCAACGGGACATAGCCCATTCGAACTAGTGTTCGGACGGCAACCCCGTTCCCTTTTAGATATGGCCGTAGAAACATGGGAGGAGGAAGCCGAGGGAGAGGGAAGGCCGTTGTTGGAATATGTCCACAACTTGAAGGCCCATTTACAAGGGCTATGGGAAGAGGTACGACAAAATATGGAACAGGCCCAAACGATCCAAAAGCAGTATTATGACAGAGGGAGTAAGTTGAGGATCTTTCAGCCAGACGACCAGGTATTAATAATGCGTCCCACGTCGGAGCAAAAACTTCTCGCGAGATGGCAGGGTCCTTATCGGGTGGTCCGAGCAGTCTCCCCTGTCACTTATCTCATAGAACTAAATGCCAATCCTAAAAAGACCCAAATTTATCATGTGAACCTCTTAAAGAAATGGGAAGTTGCAGAAAACGTAGACAATTCAGTAGAAATGAGCCGGTTTTTATATCCGAGTAAGGAATTAAACATTGAGTTCTTCCCTAAGGACCAGTACGATATTAAAAAAATGCCCTCTGTCAATAGTTCCTTGACAAGTTCAGAGAAAGAGCAGTTATATCTCTTATTGAGTCAATTTCAACAGGTTTTTTCCAAGACACCCGGAAAAACCTCCTTAATCTGTCATAAAATACGAACAACCCCAGGTAAAATAGTCAGATTGCGACCCTACCGTATTCCTGAGGCAAGGAAACAGATCATAGAAGACGAGATACAGAAAATTTTAGCCCTCGGAGTGGTGGAACCCTCTAATAGCCCCTGGTGCTCCCCCGTTGTCCTGGTACCGAAACCTGATGGGACCATCAGATTTTGTATCGACTTTCGAAAACTTAATGAAATATCTATGTTTGACACATATCCAATTCCCCGAGTAGACGATCTCCTTGAAAAATTTGGAAAAGCTAAATATATGTCCACATTAGACCTAACTAAGGGGTATTGGCAGATTCCTTTGGCACTAGATGATAAAGAAAAAACAGCCTTCTCTACACAATCCGGTCTTTATCACTTTACAGTGTTACCCTTTGGACTACATGGGGCTCCAGCTACCTTCCAGAGATTAATGGATAGGTTACTAAAACCCTTTCACACATTCTCGGCAGCCTATTTGGATGATGTCGTCATTTTTAGTGAGACATGGGGAGATCATTTATACCATCTTCAGCAAATATTCAATACTCTGGCAAAAGCAGGATTAACAGCCAATCCCAAGAAATGCATCATAGGGAAAACTGACATATCCTACCTCGGATACAACATTAGCCAGGGTACCCTACAACCCCAAACCACAAAAGTGGAAGCCATAAAACATGCCCCTACCCCAAAAACAAAGAAAGACTTACGCTTTTTCCTTGGACTAGTGGGCTATTACCGAAGGTTCATACCGGGATATTCCACCCTTGCAGCCCCCCTCACAGACCTCCTATCCAAATCCCACCCTAACCGGTTATTACCCTTTTCAGACCTTCAGACGAATAGTTTTGAGAGATTAAAATCCTATCTGACGAAGGAACCTGTATTAAAATGACCAGACTTCTCCAAACCGTTTCATCTGTACACAGATGCCTCTGATGTGGGACTAGGGGTGGTTCTGTCTCAACCTGACGAGGAAGGCAGGGATCACCCTATAGTGTTTATCAGTAGGAAACTTTTTCCTCGGGAACGCCATTATCCCATCATCGAAAGAGAGTGTTTGGCTATTAAATGGGCGGTCGACAATTTGCAGTATTATCTCTTGGGCCGTCCTTTTGTTCTATACACGGATCACGCTCCCCTTACCTGGATGGCCGCTCATAAGGATTCTAACTCCCGGATTTTACGATGGTTCCTTGAACTGCAGCCTTTTTCCTTTCAGGTCCGCCACGTCCCTGGGGCTCAGCAGGGTCCTGTGGATTATCTATCTCGTTTTCCTTGCTCTTCTTCGGTCCTAGAGCAGGACCGTTCTTGGGATGGGGTGTGTGATCGGGCAGTCCCGAACACATCCTCGGCACTGGTCGACCCCGACGTGTCGGATATTTCCGACACGTCATTTCCGCGTTCCCCCGTTGTCGTGGGAACGCTCTCTGACGGAGGATCGCATCACCTGGTTGCCGGGGAAACCCAGGACGGCTTCCGGGCCGCGGCGGTGAAGAGGGGGTGTGGCCACAGTATCGGGAGAGGGAAGGAGAAGGCGCAAGAAGAGAGACGGAGAGCAGAGGAACCGGACCAGAGGAACGGGAGAGGATCGTCGCAACACGGACCCAAGACGAGGCGCTGGAGAAGGAGAGTGTCGCCGGGGAACCGCAGCTGACGGGACGCCCAAGCGCCGGCCACGACCCAGGAGGGTCGTGGCTTGCTAAGGTACGGTCTTTGTGGGACACCAGAGGAAATACACAGATTAAAAGGGCACTGGGGAAGGGACCTGGGAAGGAGTGAAGGGAGGGCTGGGAGGGATCTTAGAGAGCACATATGTAGGCACGGGTGAATCACATAAACGTGCACTTTAAGGCTGTTATTCACCTTGTCCTAACTCACTACCAGCACAACCCCACCCTTTTAACCCTTCCCCTTTAGTTGTAAAAACCATAAACCCAGATTTAACGCCCCACTTACCTGAGCGTTTTCCTTCTTTTTCGGTACATCCCCGCTGGAGCCAACCGAGAGACAGAGGGAACACCAATAGACAAAGGAGAGTAAAAACCCAATAAGAAGAATAGAAGACGACGTCTAGAGACCTTAAAACCCAGTGAACCTAAGGAAAAACAATAAACAAACCAAACTCTCAAATAAACCACTTACCTGATCACCACAATTTCTCTCCGTTGTGTTTATACCGTTCCGCCTGCCACAGACTGCCTGGTCTGAAAAAATATTTATGTTTCCATTCACAAAGGGGAAGGGGTTACCACCAACTTGAAGTTGGTGGTAACTGCGATTCTTTTGTGAATGCATTCACGGTTGTGACCTGCAATTTTGAAGGGATGCCCTCGGCACGTCCCTTCCAAATAGTGACTCGCAGAACTATTTTGCAATTCCGTAAATAAATTACTGAATCGCAAAACAGCATTAGTACATACCAAAATATTATTTTCATGTCACAAACGGCCCTATTCTGCGAATCATGAAAATAGCTACGTACATCTGGACCTAAGTTCAAAGGTACAATTTTGAACTAGGCCTCCCACTCAGTGTATCCGAGCAGGGCTCCATCGCGGTCAGCCTCAAATTGTGACTTGTTCCCTGTCTAGCGTGACCAAATGTTCCCAGTTGGCACTATTGATTCCTAAGCACTAGAAAGCACATTTAAAACATTTTTTAAATTCATGTCTACTGTTTCATATATTTAATTTTAGTTATTTTCATGTCATTTTAAGGAGAAAAATATTTCCTATTTTTATAAATTGGTGTGGGATTTTTATTGTGTGTTGTGTAATTACTGTATTGGTTTATTTAAGTGCTTTATATACCTGCCTCCTAAGTTAAGCCTGTCTGCTCATTGCCAAGCTACCAGGGATTGACCAGGGGCTGATGTTTTGAGACCTTGTCTGGACCTATCATTGGATTGTTGGCCTTATTGTTACTGGTAGGTGTGTACTTACTCCTACTAATAATACACCTTACAACACCCTTTGTTGCCAATATCCACTTTAAGGGCTTGTGGCATATATAAGCTAGGGATGGGGTTTCTTCAAAGCCCATTGGCATAGCACGTATTCTCACTTTTTGCTCTCTGGGTATCAAGCAGTGGCTAATGAAGGTCAACACACTTCAATTGACTTTACTCATTGAGTTCAGCCAGAATCAGCCCAATCCCATGCTCAAAAGTCCGTGGGTGTGGCATGATTGCCTGCTAACAGGCTATGCCCACTCCCTGCTTACTTGGAGATTGGCCCCAGTCTGATGCTGGCACCCTTTAGACATAATTGAAGAAAACTGCAGGACTCTTCATTTGCCCTAAATCCTTTTGGATCATTGAATGTAACACTGCTATGAATGTGACTTCGATCTACTGGGGGATAGCTCTGAATAAACTGGAAAGGTCGAGCACAAATAGGACATTCTCTGTATGATTGAGAACAGGCTATAAAGTTGCTGGGGACTCAGCCCTGGGGCATTCAGATTCGACACCCTTTCCTCTCTAGATCAAAGGACAACAAATATGGCACAACAGGATTCCATAGGACTCCTGAGATGTGTGAGATTGAGTCGAGTTACTGATACTAGCCTGGCATATTGGTTCAGACAAATCTTGCCTATGCATGCTGATGCATGGATGATAAGCAGCACTAGTTCTTGGAGGTCCTGTATGACTATGCCTTCTTGATGGTATTTCTCCCATAGGGCTTCAGGCCCCAAACTGTATTGATCCAACTTCTTTTCAATCTGAGCTGCAGTGTGCACTAATTTTGTTCTCTACCCACATCCACTACAAGCTGGCTTGGTTCTAGAGGGCTCTGTGCAGAGATGGTTCCCACTGCTGTCCAGAGATGGATCTGTCAGTATCCTACATATCCTGGTTTGAGGAAGAAGTGTACTCATCCACATTGTGGTGCAGGGCAGTACCATTGGACAATTGGCTCTTAGTTGGATGTTACGGCTTGAGGACATGAAAGGGTCAGGCATTTGGGATATACACTTAATGAATCCCCTAATCGAGCCACAGAAATTGAAATGAAGCTCTGGAGATGTCTGGAACATCTATGCAATGCACTGCAGTGAATCTTGTGAACAGGTTTATACCAGTGAATAGTATTACTGAATGAACGGTTGTCTGATCTGAGGAATAGAACAGCACAAGACACGTTTTGCACAAAATTACAATTTTCGGCAGGCTTGGTAAACAAATTTTCATGGGGCGGCACAATAGTGTGCATGAAATATTGGGGTGAACTCTAATTTGGCATGCAGCAGTCCTTACTGCGTAGGGTGACCACCTGGCATTGAGACAAATTCTGGACAGGACTGTAAAAAATTCAGGACACAGGGACAAAATTCAGGACAAAAATTCAGGATGAAGGGTCGAAATTCAGGATAAAAATTCAAGAACAAATGTCAGTTTTACAGGCATACCTAACAGAGGCCATGCCTCACTACGTTATCAGCGCATTTATGAACTTTTTTTTAACATTTATTCACTGTGGTATTTTTGTGATTGCCTCTTGGTATGCTACATTCAGGTGTCACATTACATCCTTGTTCAGTAGTCAATTAATGCCCTTCAGCACTGTGTCAATGCCATCACCCCAACCCAAATCTACCTAATCTTTCTTGAAGGGAAAGTAACAGCAAACTTTTGATTATGTTTATGAACATTTTAAAACGCATGGCAAACAGTTTGGGAAACATTAAGGTAATTAACCTTATGCTAGTTTAAGCTAAAAGAAATAAAAAAAATCTGGCTCACCCCAACTCCCTATGGACTTTCAACATAATTTTTTTTTAATGAGGCAGGGCAGGTGGTGTGGGCGACAGTCTCACACTTAATGTCAGGATGTGAGGTACCCACAACTTGTCTGTAGTCTCACAGCACTAGAGTCTATGTCTGGGACTCCACATTTATCTCAGGACTACCAATCAAAGATAATAAAAGAAGAGGATGAAATTGAGATCAAATGGGAGATCCACCCCCAACTGATTCAAAGGGTTGTTGCTAAGAACTGGATAAATAAGGAAGAAAAGAAATAGTGAGACAATTCTTAAAATCAGATTAGATGGGTCCTCCAAGACTATCGGAACATATTGAGTACCTGGGGAGTTATCTCTGCAGACAGGAGGGAAACAGAAGAGGCACTGTCAAGTGGTAGAACAAGCAGCACCCAACCACCTTGGCAAAGTCTTCTGGTGCAATGGTCCACTGTTCGTGCTTGTGAAGTCTGCTGGGATAGTAATGGACTCCCATCTCATGTTACTGGTTCCACATACTGTTGATGCATTACTGAATAAGACAAAAACGCAACATCTCACAAATGCCCGTTTGACCACGTATGAATTGACACTTCTGGCTAGCCATATCACACTTCAGAGGTGTAACACACTCAACCCTGCCACCCTGCTGCCCCTCACGGAGGAGCTTGAGGATACCCACACTGATCTACATGACTGCATCCTTTGTACAGAAGATGAGACAAAAGGCAGAGTAGACTTGCAAGATACTCCATTACATGATCCTGATGGAACACTATACGTAGATGGCTCATGCATCAAGCTACCCGACGGCACTACCTCTGCAGCCTATGCAGTTACAACAGCTACCACTGTAGTTGAAACAGCTAGAATACCACATAACTCTGCTCAGGCCACAGAATTAATAGCTCTAACACGAGCCTGTGAGTTAAGTAAAGGACTTAATGTGAATGTTTACACGGACAGTCAGTATGCATTTGGTGTAGCACACAATTTTGGTCGCTTGTGGGCAGAACGAGGATTCCTCACCTCACATGGGACACGTATTCAACATGGGACCCTTATAACTAACTTACTTTCTGCCCTGGCATTGCCCAAAACAATGGCTATCATGAAGTGTAGTGCACACAAAAAGGTGACAGATGAAACTGGACAGGGCAACGCCCTAGCCGATCAGACAGCAAAAGATACAGCGTATGCAAAGACAGGACACATGTATGTGGAAGATAGTACAGAGAAGGTTCGTCCCCATGAAATATTTGGGAACACGGTAGAGAGTGTCAGGAAGATACAGGATGAGGCAACTGAACAGGAGAGAAAGGAATGGGAAGAAGGGAAGGCCAAGTTAGATGAAAATACGCTGTGCTGGACAGATCTGTCACAGAGGGAAAGATGGATGTTACTCGATGCATTCGTGCTGCCAGTAGTGACTATGGCCCATGGTCCTGCACAAGTTAGTGCGAAAAGCATTTGTGATTTGCTTGATCCGGTTTGGTCTAATAAAAATATCAGAAGAGTAGCTGACCAACTGGTTCAATCCTGCATGATTTGTTTACAACATAACATAGGGAAGGGTGCCTCAGTTCCCGCTGGCCATTTTTCCCCACCAACGTATCCCTTTGAAGTACTACAAATGGATTATATTGAGATGGAAAGGTGTAATAACTTGATATACGTCCTAGTTGTGGTCTGTATGTTTAGTAAGTGGGTAGAAGCTTACCCTACTAAAGATAATACTGCCTTTACCACCGCAAAGTTACTTCTGAAGGAGTTCTTCCCACGGTTTGGGTTCCCAAGGTGTGTCTGGTCAGATAATGGGAGTTATTTTGCAGGGCAGGTGATGAAAAGGGTGTGTGAAGGGTTGGGCCTCCGCCAGAAGTTTCATGAAGCTAATCACCCCCAATCAGCAGGCTTAGTAGAGAATTATAATGGTACACTCAAGTTGAAAATATCAAAAATATGTGCTGATCGCGGTATTACATGGCCAGACGCACTGCCCCTAGCATTATTATCTGTTAGGATGACACCCCATTCTAGGTCAGGGTTGTCACCACACGAGATAGTGATGGGGAGGCCGGCGAACGTTTGGGGTGTTCCACGTCCTCGTAAATACTCTGACATTGAGCATCCTGTCTTGCTGGATTATCTTGCTGAACTTACTAATGCTTTACGTCTGATTCGTCAGCAGGTACACGAAGCACTACCCTCTGTGCCCACCGATCCAGGCCACAACTTGCAACCTGGTGATTGGGTCCTCACGAAGAATTTTCAACGGAAAAAGAGTCTTGAGTCCCGCTGGGAAGGTCCGCGACAGGTCCTCCTGGCTACTCGAACAGCAGTCAAAGTCGAGGGAGCCAAGAATTGGATACATGCTTCACACTGCAAGAAAATACCTCTGTTTGTATCCTGTGAAGGCATAAAAGGTGGTGACTGCCCAACAAGGAAGGACAGTTCCAATAGAAATACAGAAAGAAAGAAATAACAGAACGACAGTGCCCTGCAGGGGGCCTCTCCAGATCCTAGTCCCACTGAACAGTTGTTTCCTGACCATACCGTACCGAATTCCACCAGATGCAATTTTCGCCCACAAAAAATTAGAAAATAAGAACATGAACGAATTGCTTGTCCCCTGTACTAAGTCTGACAATAGCTGCAGGGCCGTGATTTTGTCTGTTGGGGCGGACCAGAGTGTGTCAATAGGACTGCTGGAATCACCCCTCAGTGAAGAAACCAACAGTCACGGGCAGCATCTAGGTTGGACTGAACTGCTAGTGGGACAAGCAATAAAGAGAAATGGGCGTTATACAGGAAGACAAGAGGAAAATGCAGAAAATAAAATATCGGAAAAGACTACTGGGCCCGCGTATCGCTTGCCTCACCATAACAGTGCTATGTCTGGTACTTCTGGCCTGCATTGGATGGTTGATACATGATTCTGACTCAAAGCTCTCTCCAACTCTGTCACCGCCTCCAGAACACAGCCATGTTTCCTTACCACCCAATGAGGAAGGACGACGCAAGGAATATGAAAAACAAATACCTTCATATCTATGTTACATCAACATAAGCTGGCTGTAAATAGAACAAATTGTTGGATATGTGGCTTGCTACCGAGTTCCGTGCAAAGAAGGTTGCCATATATTGCATTCCCTTTTTCTTTTGATGGCTCCTGCAGCGCCTGGTATGAACTATCAGCCATTTGGGCTACCTCAATGGATGCTACTAATTCCGGACTATTGGTCACCCACCTATACCAGTTATGCTGGCCCACTGGAACGAGAGTCTATGGAACAAAGGAAGAAAAGTCAGAGTATGCTGACCGACAAAATAGGTCTACTGACATATATTTTTTATCCTTTAATACCACACCCCGGATTGGCCGAAGATTTTTTGTAACACAGGTCAAGGCTCCACTTTGTTTTCAGAAAAATTGTAATAGAAGTGTAGGTGCCAGCAACTGTAATGCTACAATAATATTGAATGGAACTGATTGGCCTACCATGATACCGTGCACTCTGTACCACTCTACTCTACTCTACACCACTGCACTGACAATCTACTCTGCAATATAGCACTCTCCGCCACTATACTCTTCACCACTCTACTCTGTACTACTTCATTCTACACCACTGCACTCTATGCCACTCTACTCTGCATCACTCCACTTTACGCCACTGCATTCTACAGCACTATACTCTACTCTGCACTGCACCACTCTACACTATTCCACTCTGCACCACTTTACGCCACTACACTCTATGCATGTGTGTCTACTCTGCACTCTGTGCCACTGCACCACTCTACACTACTGCACTCTCTGCTACTCTATTGTATGCCACTCTACTCCACTGCACTCTATGCCACTCTTCTCCGCCCCCACCACTACATGCCACTGCACTCTAAACCACTGCACTCTACGCCAATGCACTACAAACAACTGTACTGTACTCCACTGCACTCTACTCTGCACCACTGTGCTCTACACCACTGCTCCTATGCCACTCTACTCCACTCTACACCACTATGCCTCTAACATTGAGCCATGCTGAACAGCAGACACTCTGGTGTATAACATTGGTAAAATACATTGGCAAAGCCAATAACTCTTGCGTAGATGAGACTTATTGGCTTTGCCAATGTTTGTTAGTACTATGAGGTACTGAGGTCCCTGAAAGACCTGTGAATGTGCAAGCCCTTATTTTACACATGTATTACACACATCATAATATAGGCTGCTACAAAATGTGCAAATACATTTCGGTTAGATAATAAAAAGTGCTTCTCAAATACAGATTTGAATAATATACAGTTTATTCCTAGTACTAACATTTTTGATAACAGTCCATTAAAACCACACACTCCACAGTGCTCCCTGGAACACCATTACAGTACCTCTCTAAAAGAAAATATCTTCAGATGTCATCAGAAAGCGCTTCAAGTGACTCCTTTGATTTAAGTTAATGCTGGTTTCCAAGCCCCTTTGCATTTGCAGATTTACCAGTTGCACACATTTGCATTTCTTCAGGAGACATCCTGGTAAGAAGGCCTTTTCTTATCTGTCTCCCTGCCTTTCAGTGCAGCTGGGAAAACTGATCTGTCCTAATTTGTTTTGTCCTTTAGGAGAAAGGCTAAAATTACTGACAAATGCTGTCCGTTAAGCCTTTCATCACAGACAATGGATGGTAGGGCGAAATTATGGGCAGTCCCTGAAAATTACTGACAGGTGGTCACCCTAATACTGAGGCGCTGCACAACTCTCCTTTCTCACGAGTTGAGAAAGACAGTGCAGGACTTCCGGGTGTAACAAATTAGGTGACCTAGCTGCTGTGGAGTGGGTGTTGTTTGTTCAGCGTCACTTTTACATATGTCAGCCATGAGTGGCAAAGGGGAGACGCAATTCTCTACAAACGGAAGCCCCATCAATGTTAGGAGGCAGGATCGCCTACATGCAGGAAATAGTCATTGGGATATTGAAACTAAACTGTAGCTGATGTCATAAAACTTTTCACATTTTCACAAATTAAAAAGTTAGTTATGCAGCTTTGCCGGGCTTGTGATCATTTGGAATTATTTTAAACACCCTAGTAATGGTAGTTTTGTCTCTCATAGTGACCAACTTCTTTAAATGTAAAAAGTTGTGTTGTCCTTATAGATTTTTTTTTTTATTGTTTGGTATAAAACCATCACTTGCTGTTGTTCCAAAAGTTGTCTTCTTTTAAAAAGGCCACTGACAGGAGTGAGTGGACAGACTTGCTGGGTCTTCTGGGTCTCAAGATACTGGTTGACCGTCACTTCCTCCTGTATTTATCCTGTAATGAAAAGTACAGCCTACACCATTTGTATTTATTGAATGTATATACAAAATATATTTGCATATCGCAGAACTAGCCACAAGGACTACTCAGTGCTTTAAAGGTAACGATGATAAAGTAAATGCTTTGGGCCTGATTTATGTTTCGGTGGAGAGCGTTGTGTGTCAGAAACGCGATGAATATCCCATCCGCCATATCACAAGCGCATTATATCCTATGGTAATTCGGGTACAGGATACCTTTAATGTTCTTGACGGACTATCCTGTCCACCGAAATATGAAACAGGCCCTTTAACATCATAGATAAGCTATGAGCGAAATTTAAATCATGCTAGCATAATTCGGGGAATTGCACATTGCAGTTGTTGTTACACAAAATTCTTGACATTACCATTACGCCATGTTACTTAACTATGCAATTTTTGTTATGCAAAATTATAGCACAGGAGACCGGAAACACCACAAACAGAACACGAGTAACTGGTTTGTGGAATGATGTTTCCTGCTCTATTAGTTTTTGAGCAAAAGCACTAAAATATAGCAGATTTACATTTTGTGTAATTTCACATAATTGTTCCAAAACATAATTACATAACAGCAAATGACTTGAATTTCGCACACTGCTAATCATAGAACAGTTGAGAGGCTTTGAAGATGAGAACAACAGTAACAAAAACAGATGTAAAAAATCTACAGCTAGAAATGGGTGGAAATACAAGTAGAAATTGAATGAGGAGCCTAGAAAGTGAACACTAGCTTGTTGTTCTAAAGGGCAGTGAAGGCAGAATTTGTGGGTGTTACTGCAGGCCTCAAGGGAAGGTTTATTTGACATTCTGGGGTGGAGAAGACTGCCCTTCCACCACTACAGCTGATAGGTGGCCCATTCACCAACGTTGATGACAGGCCCAGAGTCGCGAGGCTAACACCAAAACTAGGAACATACAACTTTTGGAAATAATAACTCATCTTCTTAATAGGAAATACCTACGGCCAGATGTACAACCTCAAGTTTTGCGACTCGCAATTTGTGACTCATTTGCATGTCGCAAAACCAAATGCACAACAGTGTAAATCACATTGTTTGTGATTCACAATGGGGATGCAAATGACCCACCTCATTAATATTCCTGAGTTAGGTTGCAAATGTGACCCCATTGGGGCTGAGGACAGCAGACCAGCATGTCTGTGACTGCTTTTTCAATAAAGCATTTTTTTCTAAATGCAGCCCATTTTCATTAAAGGAAAATGGGATGTATTTCTAAATGAAAAATGAAAAGTTTTCTTTTCATTTTTTTCAGAGCAGGCAGTGGTCCATGGGACCACTGCCTGCTTTGAAAAAATATTTTTGGATCCATTCACAAAGGGGAAGGAGTCCTGTGGACATCCCTTCCCGTTTGCGAATCGATTACCACCAATTTGAAATTGATGGTAACTGCGATTGTTTTGCGACCGCAATGCGGTCACAAAACAATCATACACCCTGCGACTCGCAAATAGGAAGGGACGTCCGCGAGATGCCCCTTCCTATTTGTAAATCACAATTCCTATTTTGCGAGTCGGTATTTGCATGTCGGCTTGTAAAATAGGGAAAGTACATTAGAAAAGGCCACTATACTGTCGCAAAAGGCAAAATTCGCGTTTTGCAACTGCATAATGGTGTCGTACATAAGGCCCCTAATTCTGTTCATTTGTAGATGCCATAATCTTGGCCTATGATCTACTCTGCATTCTAAATTATGAAAAAGAATTGGCATTTTGCGCTTCCCTCCTGTAGGAGAAATGTCCTGGTGTGCTTTCAGGTTTCAGGCTGCACAATTTCAGACCATGAAAAACTGTAAAACTCATGAACACATGCATAAATATATATCTTGCCTACAGGTGACATTTGTCATGAGCAGTGCCTCAGACAATAATGTGACAATAATCATAGAGGGGTACACTGTACACTGCTGGGATAGAAAAAGTGAGAAACACAAATATGTTTTTTTCATTGATGCATAGGCAAGGGCTTGCTTTTCTTCTTTTAAATGTACATATATTTTTTATTTTTTTTTAAAGTATATGCTTGCAGATTTCATGTGCAGTTCGTTGATAGTTACATGAAATTGGGTTTGTTTGCTAATTCCAATCATTTCCACACGTGTCTAAATATTTTTTTATTCAAATTAAATATTGAGTTTATATAATGTGTATAGTAAACTTTTTCCCCACTTCTAAGCATATGAGGATCACACAACTTATTAAAATGTGGAGATATTTGTTTAATTTGTGCAAGCGGTTGCAGGTGGCGGGCATTAGCACTCAATTTTTGGGGACCAGAGCAAGAGTGAGAAAGGCACAAAACGGGAGAGAAAGTTAGGAATTCAGTGACAACGGATCAAAAAGAACCTGCAAGAAAGAGCTACATATGCAAGAAGTGTAAAGTGGTGGACAAAAGAGACATGAGGTGGAATCAGGACAAGAAAGTCTTGGCAATCCTCAACTCTGACATTTGGCTGCACCAGCGGAGGACTTCATAGAAAACTTTGGACTTTTGCACTTATATTTTTTTTACCAAACACCAGAATTAACTCTCAGGTGTCCTGATCAAGTATGTGTGAATCTGCATACCTTGTGTGAGGATTGGGGTGTACTATCTGGTATGGTTGGGAAGTCCCACCATGCACTAAACTTACAAATACTGTCCTGGGTTCAGTAAGTTATGTTTAGTCTACCTTAAGCTCAACCATTAGTAGCTGTGGCTTAGCAAAGGAACAATGTGCAAAGCCTTTTACAGCACCAAACAACAGAACAAGAAAGTCACATGACACAAAAGAAACTTGACACTGATTTATAAAAATAGAACAGATTTGTATACATTTTTGGAGACCTTAATCATTAAAATCCACCAGAGAGTTCTGCAGATACAGATTTAAAAAATGCTAAATGACTTTTTATATCAACCACAAACAAGCATTGTCCAACAACAACAAGTTTGGAAACTTTTGAAAAGTTTGTAAAAGTTAGTTAGACAACTTCAGCCCAGGTTGAGCAGGACAGAGGTCTAGGGACCAGAAAGGATACTTTGGACAGTTATCTGGCCACCAGAGCATTTATGGAGCAAAATTTAAACTTTACAGCTTGACCACCATAGATGACAATATGGTGGTCCTGATGCTGAGGGAAGCAGGCTCAAAGATGCTCAAGTATGCTTCTGATGCTGTGCAGTCGACGGGGGTTAAGTCTGGTTTCGTCCTCGGTCCACAGGTGAGAGGGGGCAGCTCTGTTCACATATCTCTAGGTCCCACAAGGTTCTCTTTACAGGGTTCCAAGGGCTGCCAATGCAGACCTTGCACTTTTGCAACACAGCAGTCACTGTTCAAATCTTTGGTGGAGGCTAGTGTCCCTCTTGGAGGATGAATCCAGCCACAACCAACAACATTGCATCCAGCAGGCACCGGTGCTCTTTTTGACTATCCCCGAATTGTTCTTTGGGGTGTCCGGTGTCCAATAGCAGCAAAACTTCAGCAATGGTCACAGAGGTTCGACTTGGGCTCTTTCAGCTTTGATGTCCCCAGTGCCATTCTGGGAGTCAGCAAACTGACCTTTAGAGTCTCTGCATGAGACGGGGGCTGGTAATCAGCTTTTCCCCAAGTGAGGCTCGCAGAACAAGGTCAACACTCTACTAGCCCAAAGAGCAGCAGGTGCAGTTGCTCTGGCGTCGCAGCCTCCCTTTACGTACTTTCAATGGGTGCAGAGTGTTTTTCTTCTTATCCTCCTTCCAAGTCCAGTGAGTATTGAGGGTCAAGGTGCCCGGGTGCCATATTTAGCCCAGAAAACTGCACCGAGGGGACTATGTAGTCACTAGCCAAATGGCCACTAGGTCTCCTCCTGCCTAGTGATGAAGTTCCTGTGATGTGTGGCATCTGGCTATCCCAGAAAGCCACATTCTTGTCCCCTTCAAGATGGTACAACCATTCCTCTGTCGTCAGGAGCAAGGTAGCTCACCCTAGAGGTGTGGTTACCTAAGGACAACAAACCCACGGTAAAACTAGTTTGGGGTGAATTTCCCCTCCCTGACCCTGTATCCATTCTGTCTACAGGAACAAAAAGGCATCCTGCTCAGGGGTGTTGGGAGAGGAGGCCCATCCAAGTCAGCATCCTGTTTAAAGCATGCCTAGGAGCTAACTCCCTGAGAGGCCAGCCTGGCAGAAGAGGTGGCACCTCGCTGCTGCAGCACTGCCTTTGTCACCGAGCCTGGGAGTCGTTCACATGTCTCCTCAGGTGATCAGAAAACTGTCTGTGCCTATATACCTTTGTGAGGTGGCTGGACAAGCAGAGCACACAGTGGCAATTTTCTGAAAGTTGCCTGCATTTAATAGTGAGATTAATTTTGACCTGGTCATCAGGGCACATTTAATGCGACAATTAATTTGATACTTTACATGACCCCGTTTGGTAGTCCTAGTCAAAAGTTAGTTGGGATGCCACCCGGTAACTCTGTCTTGGCCAATGGGGCTACTAACTTTACCCACAACAAACAACAATTTTGAAATGCTGCTGTTAAGACATATCATAAAGCTTATCTTTTGCTTAACAAAATATAGCTCCCTATCACAGGGCTCTATAGTCCTTCCTTCGAGGAGACTTACATATGCTGTTAAGGGTATAGGGATGCTTTGCCATTGGTTGCAAAGTCAAAATGGCAGTGAAAACACTGTCCCTCCAGTCTACAGTGGCAAAAAGTTGGGGGAAACCTGCAAAAAATCTGTTTCTTTACTGTTTGCTTTTATGCCACTACACAAACATTCAGCAAAAGTATGCATAATTGCACAGAATGTAAAACTGGCATTTGGTGCTGTTTTTTTTTTAAACAAGAAATGCATCCTCCATTCACTTGGAACGGAGGATGTATCTTGAACTAAAAAAGTGTACAAATAAACACTGCTAACAACAGACGCTCATGCTGTGCCGTGCTCATTTTTCCATATAGCAAACCGCTCATTCACTGTAAATTGTTGGTTTTGGGAATTTTGCATAACAAGAGTAATGTGAACCTAGCAACATTAAGCTAATTATGCTGGTATGATGTACATTTGTCAAAACCAGGGTCCATGTCACAACGTGGCAGGCCCCGAGGCAGGTGCAGGCAAATTTAAAGTTGAATTTTCACTGGCTCAGTCAGCAATGCTATTGGCTTCCCAGGCCTGGCGAAAGGTGGTGGAGATGGACAGTGGGCTTTAAATACAAGGACAACTTCACCTGTTGTCACCTCGCTCCATGGACACCCCTGATAGACGCTGATGTACCATGCCTTGTCAGCAGCAGCCAGGTCGCCCTGCTTTTTGGAACTGAACAGATGGCACCATCTTCTCTTTTGTTTTCTGAAGCGGCTGCTTGCACTATGTTTCAGAAATCTAGACCCGGATTTAAGAGGGCTTAGCGCCTCCTTGCGTCACATTAGCATAATTGTTTTTATACTAATGTGGCTCAACGAGGCCAAAATCGCCACACCAGATTTACAAACTGGTGTAATGCATGCATTGCGCCACTTTGTAACACCTTGCGCCAAATGATGCCTGTGCCAAGCATAATGTATGTAAGGGGGGCTTTCCCCCGTTAGGGGGGTCAAAAAAAAGGTGTGAAGAAATCGAAAAGTTTCCCTGCACCATTTTTCAGCATTTTTAATGCCGTCTCAGAGCAGGCATTAAAAGGGGGCACACTATTGGTTACAATGGGCCCCTATGAACTGTTTAGGGTTAGAACCAAAAATTGGACGCTAACCATGAACAGTACATCAATAGCGTAAAAATGTTGACGCTATTGCCCCCTAAAGGAACCATCACAGGATGGATAGGAAAAAGGATTTTCCTGTTAGCAAAACCCTCACCCACCAGTGGCATGCTTCATCATTGGGTTTCTTCCCATTCTGCTACGGAGAAGGGCATGCTACGACCTACGGGATACGTGTGAGCACTGATGTAGCCTCGTCAATGTGAATCACAGGAGGGATAGGAATGGTGGGGTCTTGGGTGAGTTAAAAATACCTGTCTCCTAGTAATTACAATGATTTAATAGATCTCTTGGAGGAGGTCTGATTAAAAAGGGGTTGTGCAAGTAGGGGATGTAATGTACCTGACTTCCTAGTCTACATGTTTCGCAGCCTTACCCGTAGGCTCCTCTTCAGGACCAAGGTGGACTCCCTGGTGCCACTCCTTGTTAGACTACCTCTAATGAAAGCACAAACAATACATGCTCTGCGATATGGTGCAATTCACCTTACTAATATGATGTCATAAGATGATATCTATGGTATATGGTGTCCGTCATTGATACCTGTGGAAATACAAGAGAGGCATAGTTATCATAGCCCCCATTTGTAATGGGCCACTATATATGTTGTCTGTGGGTGTGGTGCCACCAGTTTGCAAACTGCACCCCACTCGTGGGAAACAGCACTCGTGAATGTCAGGAATGAGAGACTAAAGTACTCTCACAATCAACAGTACAAGACATACTGCATTTAAAACTTTTAAACATTTAAACACGTGAAACACACCAAACAGCACACACGTGGTGCATGCGTAACCTACTCTGTAGTATTTGGATTCTGATATCATAGCTCCTCCGGGAGGGGTTTGTACTTGTAGTCACGCTCTATAGATTTGGCAAAGTTTTAGAATTAATTAATCTTACCGTATCTGTAGCGCCATGTAAACAATGTTCAAAAGGCACTGACTTCCTCAAAAGACACTCCTGCTCTATACCTAATGCTCACCTCCCCGGGAGGCGCACATTTAAACTCAGCTCCCATGTGAGCATTCAAGATTCAGACCCCGGGGAGGTGACCATTAGGTACAGAGCGGGAGTGTCTCTTTGAGGAAGTACGTGCCTTTTGAATGTTGCTTACATGGCGCTACAGATATTCTAAAACTTTGCCAAATCTTTAGAGTGTGACTACAAGCACACACCCATCCCAGAGGAGCTATGATATGAGAATCCAAATACTACAGAGTAGGTTACGCATGCACCACGTGTGTGCTGTTTGGTGTGTTTCAAGTGTTTACATGTTTACAAGTTTTAAGTGAAGTATTTCTTGTACTGTTGATTGTGAGAGTACTTTAGCCTCTCAGTCCTGATATTCACAAGTGTCATTTCCCACGAGTGGGGTGCAGTTTGCAAATACATGGCACCACACCCACATACAACATATATGGCTGCCCATTACAAATGGGGGCTATGATAACTATGCCTCTCTTGTTTTTACACAGGTAACAATGACTGACACCATAAACAATAGATATTATCTTATGACATCATATTAGTAAGATGTATTGCACCATATCACAGAGCATGTATTATTTATGCTTTCATTAGAGGTAGTCAAACAAGGAGTGGCACCAGGGAGTCCACCTTGGTCCTGAAGAGGAGCCTAGGGGTAAGGCTCTGAAACATGTAGACTAGGAAGTCAGGTACATTACATCCCCCACTTGCACAGCCCCTTTTTAGGGTCGAGTCTGCGCTAGCATGCGCTTGCGCATGCGTATCGCTTATGAGATGCTGTAGTAGTTAGAAAACGGCTTGGAGCCCCGTCCATGTCACGTCAGTGTCTTTCATTGGTTCGTGGGCTTGTCTTTTAAATTTGCTTGCTTTTATTAGTGGAAGGCATGCATACGTCATGCCTTTTCCGGTGGTTAGCCCTCCTCGAGCGCAGCGACCAAGTACTGAAAACATACGAGGCTCGCTGTTTTCGGTCCAGTTTGTGGACTACTTTTTCTCTTTTTTCTCAGCGCGATCTCGCTGGGCAGAATTCAAGCGCTTTGCATGACATCGACCCTGTTACATAGTTAATTGCACTTTTGCCGGTTACGTAGACAATTGCACTTTTGCCGATAGGTTTCACTACAAGTGAACTATAGCAGTGCGATCGCGCTCTTTTTTTTCCATTTTATGTTGCAAGAAAAGTCCGGTTGGGAGTTTACAACTGCTAATAGCTCTAACTCGGAGAAATGCGAGACCCGTTGCATTGCAAATGCTTGTTAATCATACCGCCTCCAAGAGATCTATGAAATCATTGGAATTACTAGGAAATAGGTATTGTTAACTCACCCAAGACCCCACCACTCCTCTCCCTCCTGTGATTCACATTGACGAGACTACATCACTGCTACCACGTGTCCCGTACGTCGTAGAACGCCCGCTCCGTAGCGGAACGGGAAGAAACCCAATGATGAAGCATGCCACCAAGGGGTAACCCTGGTGTGTGAGGGTTTTTCTAACAGGAAAATCCTTTTTCCTATCCATCCTGTGGTAGTTCCTTTAGTTGGGCCTCTTTTGTAATGTTATACAGGCTATAAGGAGGACAGACCCAGCCCCACAACCTCCTTCTCCCTCTTTGTTTTTGCTATTGCCCCCCTACTTTGAGCCATGGCGCGCCATATTATTAAATACAGCGCACACATGGTATCTTAAGGGGGGGCACTAGGGGGTGCAGGGAAAGTGGCACTGCACTGGGTGTAGCCCCACTTTTCTTAAATCTGCCCCGTAGCTTGTGTCTGCATTGCATGAGTTTGCCTCATTTCTGTATTTGGAAATCATTAAAGCAAATGATTAAAGGCGTTATTAGTCCCCCACATATTTTCTATTCACCACGTGGCGAAAACGATTTGCTGTGACTGATTAGGAAACACGTTGGCGGGCTGTAACGCTTTCCTTGATTTCTCTTTTATTGCGGATGAATAATTTATCCTTTCTGCTATTAAGGCATGCATTTTACACCCCCCACGGAGATTAAAACAAAACAACAAGCTGGCAGGGAATAGGAAAAAGAACTTGGCACCTGACGCAACGCCGGGATAAGAAATCACCTATAAAGTCTTTCTTCTCTCTCTCAGAATTGGTGACTTGGTGGAAAAAAATAGAAGTTTCTCTCACCGCGTCAGAGTGTAATGCGGGGAGTCTTGGCAACCGCAGTGCCCCTGCCTGTGGTATATTTGAGTCAAAGGTATAAAAAACATGAAGAGGGCACGGAGTGCCGCTGCCTGTCGTGCTGAGGTCTGCAAAACGTGTTCCCTGCCGCCTTGTCCATGTTACCGGAACCCAGGAGGGCGGGCCGGCTCACGGGGCCAGAACAGCTCCTGCCATCTGACGGCAGTGTCATAGCCCATCCCTTTCCCATTATATGAGATGGAGCTTGCCGGATCCCTCTGAAGTTTGTTTCCTTTTAATCTATTTTTTCAAAATATGATACACCTTCTCCAAATCTTTTCACCAGAAATCAACACTGCTCTTTCTAATCAAGCTAAATTGTACACTTTATACCACCATGGGCAGCATTCTTCTGTTTGTCGAACAGCTGATGGAATTATTGGATAATAGCCTGAACAGTCACCAATAATTACTTCTTAGGAAAAAACAATCTACACTGGGCAAACTAATAAAGGAACCGTCTGCAGACTGTCCAAAACAAGTAACTATTCAAATGGGCCCCTCCCTCAAGTTACTAATGCTAGCTGTCGCCTTCTCTAAGGAAAGACCCTGTTGGCTTGAAAATAAGGCGTCCAGTTTTCCGTTTTTATTGATTTTTACAGATACAGACAGAAAATCTATTTTCTGTCTGTATTTGTTTTTAAATATGGAAAAATACAGAAAATAGTTTTCCCATTGGACGATTCTCACTACTGTCAATCATGCACCCTAGGTCAATAGCTGTGCAGCCTAATAGCTAAGGGAGCTAAAAAAATATAAAGATTTCCTAATGAAGCTTAAATAACTGCAGGAGTTCATCTGTTTAAGCTGTTCTACAATGCCAATGATTTTAGATGGATGCATTCTACTGTAAATGGCTAAAACTCACTGAACATCTATCTACACATGAGTAAATGAGCTGGTTAAATAAAGGTGGAAATATACACAATGGAGCTTCATTTTTTCACTAAGTACAAAAGAAATATGGATAAATATAGATAAGATGAGCAAAAAATAGAGATACAGACTGACATATAAAAAAATAAGTACCATAAAACAAGGAGCCCTGCTTATAAAACATGTTTCAAACTGACCCATCGGGCTGTGCTAAACTGCCTGAAATTCCAATTCAACACTGTTCTGATCAGCCTATAGAATTTAGGGGCAAATCTACAAGCCCCTAGCGCCTCCTTGTGCCGCCCTAGTGTAATTTTGTTTTTACGCTAAGGCGGCATTAAAGAGACCTTCTGTTATCCCTTGCCCCACATTATGCTTGCTCCAGGCCTAATGTTTTGAGGTGACCATTCCCCCTTTAGGAGGCCCAGAAAAATGGTCCAGTGAAATTTACGAGATTTCACTGCGCCATCATTCCGATCATTTTTAAAACCTGTCCAGGTCAGGCCTTAAAGTGACTCTGCCATTGTTTCCAATGAGCATCCCCATGCATTGGCGGACTATCACCATAATTTTTGACGCTAATCAACCAATGCGCCAGAATAGCATCAAAAAGTTTGACACTTTTCTACTAACGTGCACCATGGTGTGCTGTATTGTAAATACAGGGCTACCATGGTGACGTTAGGGGGGCGCAGAGGGGCACAAGAAAAATGGTGCATCATTGTTTGATGCAGCACTTTCTTGTAAATATGCCCTTTAGTGTACAACTTTTCCAATTGCCAGGGATGTATTGTGTGTTTTCGACAAAGGTGCCTCCTTCTTCCTAATGCTCCCTGGCACTGTCAGCCAATTATAACCTAAAAAACGTGAAAGAAGTAATAGGACTGAGTGGAACTGTTCATAGGTGGTTCTCCTCCTACCTAAAAACTGCTACTAACAAATATAAATGCCTACACCTCACTCCCAATCCCATATCTCTTCCTCTGAGAGCCCTTCATGGCCATAACCTTTCCCCACTCTCTTGAAGTTATATAGCACTGTTAGCCTCACTTCCCAGAGCCAACAACATCTTTTTGCTGATGGTACCCAGCTGTTCATGAACATTTGTTTCCCTGGGGATGTTGCATCCTTTGCTCAGATACTCATCAATATCCAGTCCTGGATGTGAACACAATATCTAAAACTGGACCATAGTAAAGCAGAAGCTTTTCTAAAGGTACACTTCATCAATCAGACTCTTCAGAGAATTAAACTTCTATATTTCGGGATAATATTACATTTGTGGTACATGTCTTAGAACTGTCCAGAAATGGTTACAGCAATGCTCTACTAACAGGTATCTCCAAACTTCACTGGCCTTCCTGAAGGCTTTTGTGCAGAAGGCAATAAAGTTAGTCTCAGAAACAAGAAGGTCCAACTACATCACACCATGTTGGGTCGACTTCAAATTGCTCCCCATTGAAGCCAAGAACATATTTACGGTAGCCTTTACATAGCACAAACTTCTAGCTTCTCTTAGGGCTCTCAAATATGGCTCTCTTCTTGATCCTGGAAGACCTTATGTTCTTTCCAAGATATCTGACATTATTTGGCCTGTGCTTAGGGATGTACAAAGCCTTTCCTTATCCATCACTGAGGTACCTACAGCTAAAAATGTGCCTTGGTTGCTCCCCAACCAAAAAAGTGTTTAGCTAATCTTTACATACTTAGGGGCATACCCACAAATTGCATTGTCTAGTACTTTAATTGTACTAAAATTGTACTACTAAAGTACTACAACATGCTTTTCATAAGCCTACACGTAGAAACCTCTATCTCCACCTCTGACATCATTTCTATAAGAGATACTCACACATATATTTTTACTACTGGTGGGCTTTATGGAGGGATTATGAGAGTTTTAATGAAGGTTTAGGGAAGAACAGACACCCAACCAGAAAAGGGTAAGGCCATTACTATTAATAAACAGCACTGCTAAAGTTGCTACATACAAAAAGGACCCAACCCAGTGGTAAGGGTACTCTAGCTCAAAGCTGGAGTAAATGCAGCAAAACATATGGCCAATCGCTACTTGTGCAACAACATCCCTTTAGAAATTAAGAGTCTGATTATGACCTTGGCGGATGGGACACTCCACCACAAATGTGACGGACATCCCACCCACCGTTTTACAAGTTCTTTAGGATACAATGGAACTTGTAATACGGCGGAAGGGATATCCGTCACGTTTGTGATGAAATATCCCATCTGTCAAGGTCGTAATCAAGCCCTAAGTAGTGACTTAAAATAAAACCACAAGGAAATAATGTTAAATGAAATTATTTCAACTATTTATTAATATAAATATATTTCTTTTTATGTTTAAACACATCTAATAATTAACCATATGAATTACTTTATTAAAATATTTTAATAGCTCTTTTTATGTTGAAAAATAATTTAGCATTACTTCAGAAAAAATAAATAAATTACTTTTAATTTACTCTATACATCACTTTTAGTCATTGATAATGCATAGCAATATAATTGTTAAACTTTATATGTTTTTTTAAACTTAATTAAAAAAAATGTCATTTAATTTATTATATTCAAAATAAATAAATTTTAAATTGAAATCAAGTTAATAGTCCTGTAGTAAAAAGATTTTATGAGCAATATTAATGCAAATTAGTTTTATATATTTAAGTGCAGAATAAAATTAAAAATACTACAGTCTTATTGCCTTAATTTTGTAATAAACATGTAATTATTTAAATATATTAAATTAAATTAAATAAAATCCCAAATGCAGTAAAATGTTTATATTTATGATGAATTAAAAGTCACAATTATTTATATAAAATATGAATTGGAAAGCATTTTAAAAAAAATGAAGGATACATTTATGTTTAAATTAATGTTATTACAATTTTTTATCACACAGCAATATTTACTTTTATATTATATTTACATTTGTAACATTACATTATCTATATATGTATACATATATAAATATATATATTTATTTAAAAAAATCAAAATATACATATTTAATCTAATATTGTTTCTTGTAGTGCTCCATTTTAGGCCACTGCCTCCATCTTTTTTTATAGGAGGGTTTTTCAGCATCAGTGGTTGGCCATGTGTGGTGCTGGGCTTACTTATGCTACTTTTTTGCAGTGGTAACGTACACTCGTAAATTTGGTTCCACCCCATTTTTCCATGGGTGAGGCGTGTAAATGTACATTTTTGAGTGACTTTACACTCGTAAATGCGGAATAGCCAAAAGTTATTCAAAAGCTTGCGAGTAAGCTTACACATTTGACTTACAAGTGTAAGTTATCTTTGTGAGTAAATCATAGTAATTATTTACCCATTATCTCCCCATTTCCATAATCCTCCTCCCTTCCACATCTATGAGAAGTGAATACCCAGCTGTCCTCTTATTTCGAGTCTTATAATCTTATGGTTCACACACAGTTCGGTTTCTGTCCTGATTGTATAACAGAAACCACCCTCCTGGCTGCCTTTGATGATACCTAGAACCCTTATTGAAAACGGGGGTACTAAGATGTTGATCCAGTTAGACTTCTCCGCAGTCTTAGACAAAGTCTGACAAGCTATTCTTATTAGTCACATCTTTAACAATGGGATCTGTCTCAATGATTTAAAGTGGTTCTAATTTTTTCTGGCTCACAGGTGTCAGGCCGCTCTACTCTCACCATTTCCATCGTCCTTTAATCCTGTCTCTGGTGGAGCCCTGCGGGTTCCTCCCCCACTCTCCAAACTATACATTCTTTCCCTTGATTGGTAATTCATTCATTGTCTTACATTGACAACATCTCAAATGGTATATGCAAAAACATCTCTGACACATAGGAACTATTCTCTGCATGCATGACTGTTGTCTCTGTCTGGATGAGGATTAGCTGCTTATAACGCAATAGGAATAAACGCAATAGTGTTTTATAATGCCGCTCCTCTATTTGGTCTTCTTCTTTGTGGCCCTCTGATTTGGAACCCCTTCCTACTCACACTAAATTGCCAAAACTATGGGTATATTACTTGAATCTGAGGTTTTGTCTTAACCTGAAATCTACTACATAGCACCTGCCTCCTTCCTATTCCTTAGAAAGTTCAGGAACAACTTATTTTTCTCCCTGCTTCTTCCCTTAAATCTGTTGCGCAAGTCCTGATATCATCCAGATGGATTATGCCAACTTTCTTTTCCTGGGCTTTTCTGTCTTCTTTAACAGTTCCATGTTATTGAAAACACTGCTGCCTGTCTGATTCTGAGGATACCCCTGCACCAATCATTCTCTCAATTTCCTAGGATCCTTCATGGGGTCCTCAATATAAAACAGGTCATTTACAAAGCACTTTACCCCCCAAACAAAGCTTATTATCCACTTGGTCCCACTTAGTTTATCACAGGACTTAAGATTCACATTTTTATGTGACTACTCCAATACGAATCTGCCTTTATACCTGGAATTACCTGGGTCAAAAGGAGTCATGTGAGCAGAAGCTCCTTCTCCCTCCTTGCTGTTAAAACCTGCAATTATCTTCCCATTCTCAATTGTGCTCCTCCCAACTTCAACTCTTTTAAGAAACGTTTGAAAACCTGGCTATTTCAGCCATGCTAGCTTCTGCCTTTTCCCAGGATGCCTCCTCCCTCAACAGCACCAGGAGACCCTGCATAATAACTATGGCCCTCATTACGAGTGTGGCGGTCTCAAGACCGCCACACTCGCGATGGCAGTCGGACTGCCACAGACAGGGCGGTCCGACCGCCCTATTATGACCGTTGCAGATGTGTCACGTTCCGAGCGCCAGCACCGCCAGGTTTCCGCCTGTCGACAGCCTGGTGGTCTCGGCGGTAGCAATCCGCTAGGGCAGCGCTGTAAGCAGCACTGCCCTATGGATTATGAGTCCCCTTTCTGCCAGCCTTTGCATGGTGGTCTCATCACCATGCAAAGGCTGGTGGAGAGGGGGTGTCAAGGGCCCCATGGAGGCCCCTGCACTGCCCATGCGGATGGCATGGGCAGTGCAGGGGCCCCCATGGACAGCCTCGTCTCACATTTCACTGCCCGAATTACCGGCAGTGAAATGCGCGACCGATGCTCTCGCACCCGACACACCATAACATTGCCGCTGGCTCGATTACAAACCGGCGTCAATATTGTGGTGAGTTTTCGGTGGAAAACTCCTAATAGGGCGAGCAAAAGACCTCCATTACTGGCAGTCTTTTGCCTGCAATGGCTTCAGCGATCCTGTGAAGGGACCGCCGAAGTCATAATGAGGCCCTATGTGTTTTACAAATTAATTTAATTCCTTCATTCACCCAAACATTCTGGAACCCTGCAATAACAGCCTTCAGGTAGATCCCTTTCCCAGACAATCTCTGGCATACGTGTTCTTGAAACCACAACTTTTAACAATAATAGAACACTCAACCATTCAAAAGTAGTACACCCAAGACTTTAAATTACATTTACCGAGCTATAACCATCAACCCCTCCTTTAGAGCACGTCAATGGCTTTGCCGTTTTGATTTATCTATTGACTATGACGTCACTGTTTGCTGCAATCTTTTACCCTCCATCTAATCCAAAAACACACATCATTTGACACTGCCTGTTCCAGGATTTTTTTAAAGCTACTATATATATTTATACAACTTTGATGCTGTTAGTAGGCCTGGACGAAAGTTACATTATGCCAGCCTAATCTGTATAATTTTAGTAATTCTGTGGTATGCGAAATTCCCAAAGTAAAAGATTACTATGAATGCTAGGCTCACTGTACAAATTTACCTCAAACTTACTGGGACAACAGGAGGCGAGCAGCTGTTGTTCGTATTGCTTTTGTTTAATGCATCCACATAGCAAGAATTGAGGCAAGGACGCATTTCACACAAAAACATAGCACACAATGGGGGATCTGCATTGAACGTAATTCTGTGTAATTGTGCAGAAATTTCGCATAATCATGCAAAAGCAAACAATGCCAATCACATAAATTTCCTGCACCCCTAGTTGTTACAATGTACCTATAACATTATGTTGTAATGGTTGCATATATTTTTTGTTTTGTTTTGCTGTCGCTGTTCTCTTGTTATGAATGTAATGTGCTCTGCTACTCATACAGGGTACGTGCTATAGAAGACCTTAAATATCTAGGCAAACAAATACATAAATAATGAAGTAGTCCAAAGCATTGGTGTTAAGTTTTAGTACATAATTGGTGTGAATAAAATCTTCCATCCAGAGTTATGAGACAGTACACTTTTGACTTCTAGAACTGATTCTTTTATATTGGATCTCTACATTAAAAGAAAACTAAGTCAGCAAAAAGGAAACTTCGACACTCAGTCAACGCTGAAGAAAATCTAGTCATTAATGTATGTAACTATCTACAGTACAAGCATGATATTCAAGATTTAAAAAAAGATTGTGTTTCATTCTCTGCTCATGTGCCTATTTTACTAAATTTAAAAGTGGATGTTTTTAAATTATTCAGAAAAAAAAGTTATTCTCCTGTTTACCAGAACAACCAATATGACAAGAAACCTAACACTCAACATTTAGGCCCTCATTACCAGTCTGGCGGTCTGAGGACCGCCAGACTCACGGTGATGGTCGGACCACTGCACTCCAGGTGGTCTGACTGGCACATTACATCTGCGGACCTGTCAGAGGGCTGCTGTCACCGCTGGGAAAGTGGTTCCTGATTGGCTGACGGCGGTCATGGTTGTGGTCAGCCAAAGGTGATTACAACTTAACTTTCCACAAGCCTCTTCATGGCGGGGACACTGCCATGAATAGACTGGCGGAAAGCCAGTGCAGGGCCCCCCGCACAGCCCCCTCAGAATTACGCATTGTCTGCTTTGCCCAGTCCGAGGGTGCTGGTGTGGTATTGGTATTCATAGTGCTGTATGTCTGTCACTGTGAGCTAGCAGGCCTTCCACTGGTGGGTTGCTGGGCCAGAGGTTTAAAATGGTGGAGCCAACATAAGTTCTACTGGTGTAAACATGGCGGGACCGATTCACAAAGATAAAGTTAGACCAAGGCTCTCATTACGAGTTTGGCAGTCCCAGGCTGACGGGGTCGACTGCCAAATTATGACATTGGCAGTGATGCATTCAGAAACCCGTCAAAGCACCGCCGTCACCACCAGTGCTGTCAGACTGCCGCAGACGATAGGAGCCACCATCAATCCGGTGGAGACCATGTTTCCACTGGATTCATTACGAGGTTGCACATCGCCATCATAACTGCCATGGTCGGACCACCATGGAACACCAGGAAGAAACGAACAGGATAAAAGGAGACACTCACCTCCAAGAAGTCATACTCTTTCGGAGCTGCAATGGTGCAATGGAATCACTACTAGACGTCATCTTGCTGCTTCTGCTCACAGAAAGACAACAGAATCATTGCCAACAACTGTAAGTACACACACTCACCTGTTACATTTGTAAAATGTATGAATTTGAATTTGCACTTAACATACCATAGGGAGGGGGATGCAAGGGCTATCCTCACACGTAACAGTACAGTGACACACACACACTGACATACAGGAACAAGTACACCCACACCTACATAGCATGCACACTGCAGCCAGCACACACACCACACATCAAGAACACACAGTTACACACAGCAAAACAGCTCAGGCCCAGCCTCACCAACACACATACACCATATGAAATTATAACAATAACACCACAAGTGTACAAATATAAACTCATGTCAAACGCTCACTACCGACACTGGCCAGGGACTTCATTTGCAAACAAGACAATGTACAACCATCTGTGATGGAACACACACAATTACACTATCATACAACCTAACAATCAACACACAGATTACACACACAGTACACCAAACTTATCATGCCATGCACAATACACACAAACTCAAACAGTTTAAACACACAAAGCCACACAGCACTACAACAAACACATATCATCACTAACACAACTCACCACCATGAGAACAACATTTCAGCTACATACACATACCCATCACACAAAACACACCCTAACCCAGGGGGAAAAAAGCACTGCACACAACCTCACAGACTGCTCAGTCAATACCGGAAGCATCAAGAGGCACACACATATACTGGCACACAACCTGTCAACTAGGAACAATTCAAACCTAGGAAAGGAAATGCAGGACAAAGATGTAACCAAAAAAATCAACTGGTTGGTGAATTTTAGGTCAAATATATGAATTTAACGTTTCTGCAGGGCCTTAGGCCAGTCCCTTGTCCATAATAAAACAGCACCAAAGGCACTAAATGGTGCTCCTATTTGACTCCTGGCTGGCAGTAACCTCCACATGTAGGGAAATCAAGGGGGCAGGCAGGCATCTCAGGGATTCAAAGGGGGTGATAGGGGAGTGGTGGGGTGGGCTTTGGCTTCGGGGGGTATGCTTTCGCTTGACAGGGGGTGGAGCTTTTTAGGGAGGTGGGCTTCTTTTTGGCAGGGTGCTGGAAGGGGGTAGGGGAGGCCTTGGAGGTGGAAGGGATTGCCTTGGGGAGGGAAACTTTTTTTAGGGGTGTCACAGGGTGGAGTATGAGTAGGGAAAAGGTCAAACTCTGCAAGAAAAGTTTCTTTGGACACACGAGGACAGTCATCAGAAGGTGGTTTGGGTGTGGAGGGTGAAGGAGTGGTTGCATGATGTGTTGGTGCAGATGTTTTGGGTGCGTGTTTGTGGGAGGTGTGCTTGTGGGTGGAGTGTGACTGTTGGGTGTGTGAGTGTGGGCATTTATGTTTCTTGGGCTGAGGGAGGGTAGAGGTGCTGGAGGATGCTGTGGTGGGTGGGTGGCTGTCTGTTGGGGTGATAACTGTAGGTTTGGTGGGAGTGCTGCATGTAGGCCTGTCAGTGGTTGTGGTGTCTGCGGGTGTGCTGACTGGGGTGGATGTCTGAGGGTCTGCTGGGGTGCTGACTGCAAGTAGGATAGGTGTGCTGGCTGGATCACTGAATGTTGGTGTAGTGTCTGCAGTTGTGCCACATGTTGTATCTGTGATGCTGGGGGGTGGTAGGGGTGTCAGAGCAGGTTATGACTGTTGCTGTGTCTGCAGGTGGATGATGTCTGTGTGCGTGCCAGTGGTGAGTGTTGCGGTGCTTATGTTTGTCTGCGCTACACTTGGATGTTGATGTGGATGCATGCCTATCTGTTTGTGTGCTTTGGCTACGCTGGGGAAGGGGGATTCGGACTGGGAAGAGTAAGGTGGATGGGGACAGTAGACAAAGGGTGGCAGGAAGCCATCAGTGTGGAGGCCAGAGCCTGAAATTATCTCTGTAGGCCAGCCAGGGCACTGTGAATGCAATCCAGAAACGCATTCACAATGGTCAACTGACCCACAGAGATCGACCCCAGGAGGTCAATACCCTTCTCACTGTGGGAAGCAGGGCTAACAGGGGCTGGGGCAGAGGTGCCTGCTGCAAAGGAGATGCCCACCCTCTTGGATGGGCGGGCACGACCAACTGGTTGCGGAGCTACAGGGTGGGAGGTGATAGAATGGGGAGTGGTGGACAGAGATGGGACTGGGGTGGTCCCAGATGGGTTTGCCACCACTAGGGAGTGGCCACTGGCAGAGGATCCAGAAGAAGATGTACTAGATCAGGTCTCCCCTGTAGCACTCCCCTTGCCCTCTGCACCACTGGGTCTCTCGCTGTCGGTGTTCTTGTGACTGGAGGTCCCATGGCCAAAAGCTTCCCCTCTCGGCTATGCCCCGTCTCCTATGCCTGCTGGTGCTGATGCTGAAAAACAGAAAGTCAAGTATGGTCATCACATTCACAAGATACCTCTTCTATCATACTGTACACATAAGTCTCATTTATTCTGTTATCCAACACCCCAGGTAGTGCCAGTTAAGTGCCAACCTCATGTCACAACAAAATATGAAGTAGGTTCCACAATATAAACATTGTTATACACCAGCTAAACAAGCTAACTGACACCTACAATACCACGAATCAAGTTGACCTATCATACTGACCCTATCATGACAAGGTGACTTTGTCACATGATACAGGTTCCCTATCCACAACAACATAGTCAAGCACCAATCAAACAATAGTTTAGAAATGTCAATTTGCTTAGCACTAATCAAAAACACATACTCAACACATACAAATATTTTACCCTGATGTAAAATACCAGGATATGACACATGTTGTAAAGCAAAGGAAAGCAAGCCTAGTGTAGACAAACCATAACTTCTTCATTTCACATAGTTACAGCCATACACCATGGACATATGAAACAACTCAAATTCCCATTCATCCTAATTTTTTGTTAAGGAGTCAGAACACATGGCACACGCACATCCACCAGTAGTGATGTATCAAGGATTGGAATTACAATGTGGACCAAGTCACCCAGCTCATTGGTCTTATGGAAGAAAACTTTATCACTCAAATGGGGGCCAAGGAAGCTCAGACCTATGTTCCACACACAACCACAAGATGTCAAAAAGACTGTACCTTACATATGGACTAATATAATGTGCAGAAAGATGACAATCAGACCTAGCTAATCATGCAATTAGTCCATCAATAGACCACTGACTGAGTGGAAACATCACTACACACATATCAGACATGGCAATCCTTACATCTGTTTGTGTAGGATCCTCAGTGCCAAAACACATGTGTTGCTAACATGAGAGGTATAGCTACCATGATGCGAGCCACAAGCCTAGTAACACTTACAATACGACTCACATGAGTATGTGAACTTTCACACCTACATCACATAGGAATCATTGCCAACATTAGGTTCCCAAACTGCCAGGCCTCAATTTCCACATCCTTCATAGCAACAGCAAGTAGACATGACTAGTTCCAATGTTGATTAATTACTAAACCTTTCAATTGATACATGATATTGACACATATCTGTCAAGAATTTAAATGCGAATAGGCTATCATTGCCTATGAATCATGCCTAGTACATTATACCTAAGGACAAGGCAGTGTGGCCACTTTCCACTAGCAGAACATTAGCAATGTAGTAAAATACCTAGCCTCTGATATCAATGTATGCGTGCCCATTCAAATGTTGTCACACCTCAATGGTATCCAACATGCATGTGTCTACTCTGATGAGACACCACATATGTCTATGTACATCCTTCACTTACCAAAGGGGATAACCTTGCAACAAGTGTGAAGGAGTTAACCTTGTATGTCATGTGACATGTCAGGTGGACATCACAGCCTCACATGCTGCTGTCACTTATCAGAAAGCATCATCAACCTAGAGATGACTAGAATATGTATGACTCTACGTTGAACATGGACAGGAATCTTGAGACATTGCAGGGGACAGAAATCAAGTCCCTACACACTTACCATATTTGAGTAACATGCCTCCAAATACATAGGTATGTGCACACCTTAGTGCTATAGATGGCTACAGTACATCAATGTGTAAACAGAAGCTCTGTGATGCTTTGCACTTACCACATTATTAAAGTTGACATATTGTTCCCTAATTCGATCACCTGGTAAAGGAACAAACATAAGTTACGTCTGTACTTACTACCTTGTGGCTGCTCTGCTGCTTTCAAATGCCCATCCAGCTCAGGGAAGGACACCGCCAAAATGCGGGCCATTAGGAAAGTCATGGTCTGACGGACACCCTATCCTCGTTGGGAGGACATCCCCAGTTGGTCCTCTGTGGTCTTCCAGGCCCAGCATCTCAGGTCCTTCGGACAGTGTGCGCTCCACCGGCTGTGAACACTCAGGGTCCGCACTTTCTTGGCTATGGCACACCAGATCCCATTCTTCTGATGGACATTGACCTGCATGGATGACATAGAAAAAAATAAAGAATGTAATGTCCACATGTTCCATACTAAAACAGGCAGGCTAATTAGTTACTACAACTAGCCAAACAATGACTGTCTTGAACATCCCCTCCACTGATAAATGAGCATATGCAGTCAGGCCAGATGTGAGGTGGACACAGGCAGATGACATGCATCTCCGGCTCCAGGTTTTCATGTTACCACATATGATCAGACAGCAAACACATAGGCAAAAATGGTATTTCAGGAAGAGTCTGGTATGCCAACTTCACTAACCTTGTGCAACAGTCACAAGGTGGGTCAGGGAACATACATCAAATACTCTCCACAATGTCTCAGCACTCAATCTCTGCACCCAGACATAAGTACATGCCCAGGAACTCATCCATTTCTATCACAACTTTGGCACACTACAGACCTTTAGGATACAATCGATAACAATGCCCATCAGCCTTTGCTTAGTATTACAAAGTATAGTTGGGCTAAGGAAATGTTTGTGCACATGGAGCACTTACCTGCTCCTCTGGTGCACCACAGAGCTGTCCAAACAAGGGTAGGAACTCCTCCACCAGCTCCTCAGGTGAGAAGGCAGGGGCTCTATCACCAGTAGGACGTGGCATGATTTCTCCCACAGGCAGCACATAGCAGCTCAAGTCGTGGAGATCTTGCTGGCAGCAGTATCAGGAGTCAAGGGAGAAATGAAGTTTGAAATGGCGGTCACATCCGCCACTTAAGACACTGTCACTGCCGGCAGACATCACCATTGGCCACAGACTGCCAAAGGCAGCTATGTGTTCCAATGTCAATATCCACTGCGGTAGCATCCACCTCCTGCCATGACGACCTCCGCCAGCAAACTTTGGTCTTTCCTAATGTCCAGTACAATAGGTCAGGCAACTGCCATTTTAAGGTCCTTAGATGCTTTGAACAGTTAAAATAAAATGTGTCATGAGGTCAGAAGCATATCTATGCCATAGTTTTCAGTGCTGGCTTTGTGCAATCATGTATTTGAAATCGGATTTAATAGACATGTTGGAATGTTCATAATATGTGAGGAATGTACCATTAGTGGCATAGTCTGCACGCTCATGGCAATTGGATCAATGGTATTAGTGTCTATCATATGTGAAACATAGTATGAATGTCATTATCACTGAGAGTTTCAGTACATGCGTATCTATTTACTAATCATTCATTGCAGCAATAAGCCATTATTTCCCTAGTTATATCCTGTGTACCCTGTTTACCTTTTTTAAATGTCATGTCAAACCATCATGTGTGACATATGTAGTTTCACACTTATATTGGACACAATGACTGATAGACATACCTTCTTATATTCCATTATCTAGACACCCAGGAATGAGAAGTATCAGACAACCTCCAGTGTACCCTCCACTAGCAGGCCCGCAGACCATGGAGGATCGACATGGCCAGATCTACCACTTGGATAGGCAGACAATCATGGATCTCTGTCATCAGCTGAAGCCAGATCTGATGCCTGCCATTCATCATCCCAGTAGCATTCCACTTGTTGTACACGTCATGTCAGTGCTGTACTTCCTGGCCACATGCTCTTTTCAAAATACCATGGCCCTAACTGCAGGGGTGTCACAGACAATGTTCAGTTTGGTCTTGAAGGATGTCCTCTCAGCACTGTTAAAACACCTAGACAGTTTCATCCGATTTCTACAACGTGAAGATTTGGCCCATGTCAAGTCTGATTTTTATGCTTTGGCACACATCCCACATGTTGTAGGAACCATTGATGGTACCCATGTAGCCTTGGTTCCCCCACATGGCAATGAAAAGGTGTATCGGACCAGGAAGAACTTCCACTCCATAAAGGTCCAAGCACTCTGTTTGGCGAGCCTCTAAATTTCCCATACCCTTTGTATTACATTTATACTTTGCAGATTTCTTCACATTTGGTCAATTCTGAATTGTGTCACCGGCTGGTGGGATTTGCAGGTCTGACATGTGAAGTGAACACGTATAGACCCAGGCACCGTATGGCATCATGTTGGTAGTGTGTGAGTTCCATGCCCAGACTGTCTGGACACTGAGATGGTAGTCTACAGTTCCACACATTAGTACTGTGTGCCATGTTATCTGGATCCAAGGGTGTCATATGTGTGGTCTTGTGTCTCTGACACATGTCATCCCGTGCAATCCATAACCTTAAACTTCTCATTGGTTTAATGGTGATGCTATTTACCTTGTATGTAATTGTCACTGTGATTCCTCATTGCAGGCCATTGTGCATGTGTGTCAATTATGACATAGGTGAGTAACATGCCTGCAGATACCTGGCCATGGTAAGGGGAAGGTTCAATGACTAAGGACAGTTGTACTGACCTCTGTCTGTATTATGAGTTATGGTCATTTGGGAGTTATGGTATGGATATGTGATAAGGCTTTAGCTGATGACTAATTAAACCAATCTGTTCGCCTATTTGTATGGAAAAAGACTGACATATCCCAAACTTCATTAGTCTGTGTGGTGCTCTTCATTCACACCTATGCTGAAGTATTAAATTGTGAAGCTGTACTGCACTGTGTGATATTTGGCATGTTGTCAAACTATATGCAGGAAAGTCCAATAAATGGGATTAGGAGTGTGTCCATTTGTAAAATGATACTTATATATAACCCAAATCCAACAGTACATGTGAGATGGGACTTTACAGATTTGGCACAAATGTGAATATCATGTGTAAGCAACAATTTTCACAGTTAACTGTTCAAAATATTGTAAAACTTAGTCTCAAACATTATATGGGGCTTAGCTGTGTTTATTTACAAGTGCACAGGAACATGTAGGGGGATGGGATTAAGTCATAAAGTGCAAACAGTGAAGGGTCAGTCATATTGTATGGAATAATCAGGGTAGCTGCTACAACATTTGCAGGCTCAAGTCCAATGTCCTTGTGCCAATAGAAAATGGTGAGTGGTTGTAACACAGTCAACAGGGTGTATCCAATGATAGGAGGATCATTTCCTTGCAGTG
The DNA here is from genome assembly GCF_031143425.1 of Pleurodeles waltl. Taxonomy (NCBI): domain Eukaryota; kingdom Metazoa; phylum Chordata; class Amphibia; order Caudata; family Salamandridae; genus Pleurodeles; species Pleurodeles waltl. The sequence continues at coordinate 116,313,353 of NC_090446.1, read as the reverse complement.
GTCGAAGTCTTGGTATCTGCTCCTCCTGGATGTTTTCATGGACGTTCATGTTTGCAGGGGGGCCTTCAGCTACAGAGGCTGGGGTGTCTGAGGCATGTCCTTCCCCTTGCAGAGCCTCCATTTCACTGGCTGCCACAGATGTAGAAGGGCCTGATGTTTCATGGCCAATGGAAGGGGTCTGCTGTTGAGGACATAACCTACTGCGGGTGATATTAATGTATCTAAGCACCTCTGTTAGGAAGGCCATGTTGGCATTCTGGGCCTCCCTTTTTTGTATGACTTCATGTTGGTTGTACCTCTGCAGCTGTTTGATCTCCACATCATGGCAAGTATCTCGCCCATCACACCTTGAAACTGGTAGGCTCCCAGGACTTGGGAGATGGTGTCCTGGCCAGTTGTATCCCTAGCAGCCTCAATCTGCTGGCCCACACCATCTCTCCAACACAACCTACCCCCAAGTGCCCATGCCCTTGGCACAGTTTGCCCACTCCCACTGGTGACAGGACCTTCGTTTTCTGGGTTTCCTAGTGGTGACTCCGGTACCTGTACTGGGAGGCACATGACAGTATTAACTGTCCTTGGGACACAGGTTTGTGGGTAATGGTTGCCTGGGATATAGGAGCAACAGGGTTGGGAGGAGTGGATGTGGGCAGGGTGAGGCTGACAGTTGTAGACTGACCAGGTGTCTCAGATGGGCCAGAGCCGTCCTCATTTCCTCACATCCAGGGCTGTTCTTGTCACTGAAGGCTTCAACCAAGGGGGAAGTGGCTGTCTCTGGTGTCCTCTCCCTGGTTACAATGGGTAGGTGACCTGGTAAAGAAGTGGAACAGACAGTTACAGTTTGTAATGCAACATGTGGTATCAAAGTTTGACAGGTAGATGTGCTTTGAGCCATGTACAGAAAGCCTTAGCTTGATTCCCTGATATGACAGTGATACCTGCTTTCAAATCTATGGTACAGCTATATTTGGGACACAGGGAATTCCTATAACATACACCTTACTACAGGATATCAGATTAGCTTGACAGTTGGATGTCTGTTTATTGACTCATATTTTGTCTGCTGTGTAGCTATGTATTGTCCATGTTAGCTCCCAGTTTGTAGTAGTTCAGTATTGAGTTACCAGACAGCTGCAGTATGTGAAGTGGGAACTGACCTGTATGTCAGTTTAGGGCTCACCATTCTACCTGGCCATATATATCAGGTTACACCTGGTACAGCACACTGCAGATATGTGTTTTCTCCTAGGTGAGTAGCTTTGAATGGGTGATGGGAGTTAGCGTAGGTCCAAAATGTTGCTGTGTGTTGCTGGTATTATACTGGCCAATGCCCATGGCATTGCTGTCATTTCCATAGGCTGTAAAATTGTAGATCATTCAGGTGGGTTCAGCTGATTGTGTAGTTGACATGCAAGGCTATTTTATTTATAGTACACTTTTCAGGTTTTCTTAATGGTAGGACAGTGCCTGTTGGGAGTTGTGATGCTGTCAGTCTTTGTATTACCCACACCATACACAGACTCTGTTCCCCCCGTTGAGTTGAGTTGACATGTGGTATGCCAGGGAGGGGTGAGAGTGCTGGCAACTGAGATGTCAAAAGGTGATCAGTGAGCATGCAAGACAGAACTTTAGGGTGGCATTTTCAGTGTTGTGACTTATTGGACTCCACTCCCCCAGGTATTCCTGTCAAGCCCTCAGGATGCAGGATGTCCAAGACCTTATCCGTCCATGATGTGAACGTTGGGGGAGGAGGTGGGAGCCCATTGCCAGTCTTGCTGACCGCCGGGTGGTTCCTGGCAGCCATGGAACATACCTTCCCCTGAGATCATTCTACCTATTCCTGATGTCCTTCCTCTGTGCTTGGATAGGTGCCTACAGAATTTACCCTTGAGATTATATTTTGCCACATCTCCATTTTCCTACAATAGAGGTTTGTTTAACTTGTGCTCCAAACAGATGTGGTTCAACTCTTAGGACTTCGTCCACCATGACCCTCAATGCACCATCTGTGAAGTGGGGATGATTTGGTGGTTTTTGTGGCACATGGTAGTGGTGGACAACTCGATAATGAATAGAAAAGGGTGATGAGGTGGATGCTGTGTTGTGAGTGGTTGACTGTTGTTGTTTGATTTGTAGGGTACTAATTTGTGTGTTGGGTATGTTGCACAGGAGTGGGATGAGTGGTTTTTGAAGTGTGGATGGGTGTCTGTTCTATGGTTCTATAGTTATATTTGCGACCTCTATCCTGTTCTGTGTGGCGTTCTGGTTGCAAAGGATTGTGGGGTGTGTTTTATAGTGCAGTGTGTAGGTGTGTCGGGTGTGTGAATGTGTGTCAGCTGTGTGGAATTTGAACTATCCAATGTGATGTAGTGTATTACTGTGTGGACCGCTGACTGCCGCAGTTCGCAACGCCATTGGTTTACTGCCATGGGAGAACCGCCATCCTGTTTTGGTGGTCGGAATTGGTTCAGAGGATTTTTGATGGGCGGGCGGTGTTGGTGGTGGAACCGCCTCTTTCCTGCCCTCCTGAATCCTGGCAGTGTCAGCATTGTGGCTGGCTTTTGGCAGTCCTGCCCGTGTAACTTGTAAAATGGCAGTCTGTATGACCACCAACATGGCGGTCTTATGATGGCCGCCACCGCCGCGGTCTTACCCTCAGACCGCCAAACTTATAATGAGGCCCCAAATGTCTAACTTTACTATTTTTCATTATTCACAAAGGTAAAATTAGACCAAAAGTCTAACTTTACTAACAGTAAAGTTAGACTTTTGGTCTAAGTTAGACTTTTGGTCTAACTTTACCTTTGTGAATCGGGCCCAGAGTTCCCCATCACTCAAAACAGAGAAAGAGACAACAGGTTTGGTGGGATGGGAGCACCTTAAATTAGGGCAGTGCTCATGCTCTGCCAAACTCTAAATGATGCTCTAAGAAAGAAAACATGGAACAGCGATAACATTCACTCATTGAAACAGGAACATAAATGAGGAGCATCGCAATTATGTGCACAGCTGAACACCATCAAGAAGCTTAGAGATTAATATGTTAGGACACATATTTATCTTTTCCTTGCAGTTTTCTATAGCTTGAACATGGCCGAAAGCTATTAGAGCACTCTATACGAGAACCAGTGGTTGCACTTTTTCTAAGGAATCAGGAGGTTAAGTAACTTGCCCCGAATCGCAGGATCTTGAGTGAGATGAGGATTCAAACCAGTTCCAAAGTCAGCAGCTATAGCCACAAGACCATATCTTCTCCACATAAAGGGCCTCATTACAACATTGGTGGTATTGACCACCTACTGCTATGGCGACAGCAGCCAACATACCGTCACCGTGGCTACCATCCGCCCACCCGCATTATGACCGTAGATAGAATTCCGTCAGAAGGCTGGCGGAATACCGTTGACGGTCATGGCAGCAGACAGCGGTAAGGTGGCACTGCTGTCAGCAGCAGCGCCACGCCAGCAAAACACTGCTGACCATGTTATGATACTGCCTGGCGGTGTTTTGCTGGCGAACGCTGCTGCTGCCAGCAGTGCAGCGTCCCGTCTCCTGCCGGAGGACCACCTGCAAGCAGGTAAGTCGGGTTCTCCGACAGGATAGGGGGTGGTGTGTGTGTGTGTGGGGGGGGGCTGTTGTGTGGGGGTGTCTGTTTTTGTATGCGTGCATGCGGGTGTGAGTGGCGTTGAATGAATGGGTGAATGACTGAATGTGAGTGTACGTGTATGTTGTGTGTTGTGAATGCGTGTGTGCGACAATGTATGTTGGTGTGTGTTGTGGTGTGTGGGTATGTATGTGTGCATGTGTGGGTGGATATGGGTGTACGTGTGTGTATGAGGGTGTATAAGTGCGCATGTGGGTGTGTACACGCAGGAGAGGGAGCGGGAGAGTGGGGAGGCCTCTCAGGAGGGGGATGGGGTGGGGGAGACCCCTATCAGTGCCAGGGAAAGAATTCCCTGGCACTGATAGTGCCTAATGCCATGGTTTTCGTGGCAGTACGCTTGCCACAAAAACCATGGCGGTAGGCGGGCTCATAATCCCGAGGGTGGGATTGTGACGGCCGCCTGGCTGGAGACCGAAATCTCCAGCCCAGCAGCCGTTACCACCCTGGCGGACGGAGTGGTACATTGGTGATTTGGCTTGAGCCAAACCACCAATGTCATAATTTGGGAAAAGGTATCGCCAGCCTGTTGGCAGTACCTTTCTCCAAATTACCGCCGACCGCCAGGGTCGTAATGAGGGCCAAAGTGTTTCCAAATTGGAATTTGCTTGGGCAATGGAAACCGTGTTGGATCAAGCGAAGGAAAATTAATAATAAAGCCATACAAGTTTTTTACACAATTCACATCTGATAGCGCCATTTCGTTAAGTGGTCCTAAAAATACGCAAAGATGCTCAGCACCTCTCAGGATGCCAAATACTTTTGCACGCAGATTCACAACTGCAACCTTTAACAGTTTCTATAACTCGTTATCTACATCGATTTGTCAAGGAAATCACTTCTTACTAAACAAACTTCAGAAGTTTCCTCAACAAAATCCAATGTCATTTAAACAATAAGAGGCAGATTATCTGTTGGCCACACTTGATTTATATTTCTATATAGTTATGTGCAGTGCAGAAGGCCTGCAGAGCTGGGAATAGTTCTTATTATAGCCTGATATGTAAGCCAAGAAAATCATTCCAATGCCGCATTTATGTTTCATCATTCGCTATAAATATATATTTTTAAAGGTCAGAATTATCTTCAAATAGTAGGCATGGCAATAGGCTCAAGTATGATGCAATTCCATGCATTTCTGCAGATACATTAATCTATTGGGTACATATTGGAAAATTCAGTCTCAGGAGGTAAATTGGCCTATTGGGCATTTTACATCAATGACATCCTTCAATATGGCAAGGAACATTTTAAGAATGTATTACTTTTTTATGTGTGGAGGTTCATTACTAGGATGCCAGAACAATACAAACAGAAGGTCAATTTACAGCCCCAGTTCAGAGGAAATTCAAGAGACCCCAACACCTTTCTTTTACCAACTAGTTTTCATCCACATTGCATTGCCTTAAGGCTTCCATGCACCCTAATGTTGAGACAGAAGCACATTATTTTGAATGTATGTATGTTGGTATGTGGTATTTATATAGCACAAACCTGGATGTTAGGCAGCATTACAGAGTTGAAGATAAGCACACAGTCAAAGTTTTATTGAATGAGTAGCTAGTTTCTAAGAGCGTTAGTGGAAGGTTACTATGTCATGATGTAATGTGTACATCATGATGTAGTATCATCAGCTCTTTTCTAAATTGCAGCACGGTTTGAGCAGCCTTGGTGGACATCGGGATGTCATTCTAGACCCCGGGTGCATAGATGGAGAAGTCTTGTTGTCCTGCTTTTGTTGTTTTGCACTTTTCATCTCCATTCTGATGGTTTTCTGGCCGAGACGGTGCCAAGGACCACCAGAGATGGTGAACTTGCCTGCCAAATAGGCAGAAGTGCTGGTTGTGAAAGCATTGTACATGATATATCGGTTTTGCAGAAGTGTGGCATGGCAAGGAGAGCCAGTGGAGTCTCATCTGAATGGTAGTAAAGTGGTCATATTTCTTTAGACCTGAGGAAGAGGCATGCTGCTACAAATAGGATGCTCTTATTGAGAACCAGTGTGGGGTCTGAAGGCTGTGGAGCAAGGCATTTCCACCATCGAGAAACAGTAGTACAAGGGCTGTAGTTCTGAAGTTGCTATCTGGGAGAAAAAGTTTCATGTTCATTAGTGGAGAAAGTTAATACCAGACATTCCTAGTTTTGGCACTGTATTAAAGATGAGGTTTGAATATATCTAGGTTCACGATGTTGCACCAGGTAGTTGTTGACTATTGACAGCAGGATTTCTGTTTTTGTGGGATTAAGCATCAGACAAGTGCTGGGCATCCAGATCTAAATGTTGTTTGAGGCATTGGATATCTGCAGCAGAGGAGATTTTTAAATGTGTTATCAGAGTATTGGTGAATTTTATTGTCTGAAATTTTGATCACTAGAACACCAAGGGCTTTTCCGTAGATTTTTAAGATGACAGGAAACAAGATAAATTCTGAGGAACTTTGCAAGTGATTATGGTTTTCTGGGTCCTTGAAGTGTTCATGTGAATGAACTGGTGTTGGTGGATAGGTAGGAGGAGAATCAATGAAGGTTTTTGTCCTATGAATCCCATTTAAGGTGGATGGGACAACCTTCCTAACTTGAAATGTGCATTACTGCAACAATTCAGATATTAGAAGGAAGAGTGTTTGGAGTTTTCACAACAAGAAGCAGCAATAATTAATACTAAAGATCTACTGAAATCTAAATCAAAGACAACAAAAGAAGTTGTAACCTTGATTAGTACATATTTACCACTCTCCATAGCAACCCAAAGGACTCTCCAAGTACATTAACGATTAATCAATTTCAGCTAAACATTGCTAAACCTCTGTAAAGAGGAGCTCTTGTTTGGCCATAAAAACATACACATTTTCAGAGCTACCTCACAAAAGAAACCCTGACACCCACAAATGTGTTGCTGGGAATAACTGAGAAACAATGCGTGTGCCCTTTCCCATATTTGATTTTATCAATTTGCATCTTTCTGATTAAATAAGATAGGAATTATCCTCCCTGTTCTTGAAAAGTTTTTAAAATTAATTCGGAGTATGTAATTTATATCATTTACTGACCTTACAGATCTATTATTTTGGATATAGCTGTAGATATGGTTAACTTTTTCTCTCAGCCTTTGAGGCAACGCAGCAACTTTTGTTTTTGTGTTATGTTGACCCAAACCTTAGAGGTGAATTACCCTTTGGCAGATGGAGTACTGTTAGAAATTAGATTACTGGGGTGTAAGCCATGTAAAAGCAACAACAACAATCCAAGTCAGGGGCAAGGTGTAAGCAAACCTAAATCAGCCTGTTCTCAGCCTTCTTGCAGCCTGGCGCAGAGCAGTCAGGCTTAACATGGAGGTAGTGTGTAAATTATTTGTGCAACACTTCAAACAGTAAAACAGTGAAAACGCCATACAAAAAGATACAAACCAGATTAGACAAATAGCGCACAATTTATTATATAAAACAACAGCAAAATGACAAAAATCTAATAAGTAGAATCTGATATATGCTTTTTTTAAAGAATAAACTGCAATATACCGCATAAAAGCATATAGTGCAAACCGCAACTATCTAGTCATGCTGGACCGGGCCAAAGTCAAAAGTTCAAGCTGACCACAATAGAACATGGGTTGGATGTAGTCCGAGATTAGTTCCACTGATGTTTTACCTTCTCAAGAATTAGTCCAAGAGTCCGGTTCATGGGGAAGAAGCAAGGATAGTGCCACAGACAGATGGACTGGGACCTCGCATTGGCGATCCATGCAGGTGGGCGATGGACGGACTAGCAGCAGCGATTGTGGATTTTTCGTGCTAGCAGTGCATTTCCCGGGCAAACGGGTCGGTTGACAATCAGGACAAGCCCAAATGCTTGACTTTAAGAGCTTGTGAGCCACAACAAGTGCCCGGGATCTGAGAGGCACCTCTTGGAGTTCAGGAACTTGTTGAAGACAGGTCCAGGAGCTGTGGGGAGCCTGTTATGTCCCTGAGGCTCAGATCAAGAGGCCAGCAGACTAGCTCTTAGAGTCACTCTGGGCTCCTAGGTTCAAGATGAAGGTTACAAGTCCAGTTCTTCCTACCTAGGCAAGAGGGCAATAGGTAGCAGGTCAACACAGCAAGGCAACAGATCCTTCAGAGTAGCAGTCCAGCAGAGTGGAAGTCGTTACAGCAGCACAACAGTCTTCCTTCCTGCCAGAGTAACCACAGGTCAAGAGGCAAATAGAAGTGTGGGTGTCTGTGGCAGAGTATTTATGCCTTGGCAACCTGACTCTGGAAGGTAGAAGAAACCTCCAGACAGTGGCTTTGAAGTGGAAGAGGACCTCTGCCTCCCCTGTCCTGGCTCCAGGCTGACTGGAGTGATTGGAGTGACAATACTGCTTCTTTAAGCCATTTGTGTGTGGACAGAACACAGCCTATTGAGGTGTAAGTGAGGCTGTGTCCAGCACCTCCCTTCATCCAGCCCTTAATGACCCATTAGGTCACACCTGAGCTATCACGCTGTGGGGCTGTCTAGGAGAAATACACAAAGCCCAACTGCCAGCTATATCCAGTCATGTGACCAGAGACAGACTACAGGCACCAAATGGCTATGGCAAGAAATTGCCAATTTTCTTAAAGTGGCATTTTCAGAATTGCAATTTAAAATCCAACTTTGGCATATTTTAGGATTTTAAATTGTGATTCCAGAGACACCCAACATAAACCGGTCATCTCTTCCCATTTGGAAATTGCAACTATAAAATGTAATAAGGCAACTCCAATATTATGCTATGGGAGAGCTAGGCCTTCCCGTAGTGAAAAATTAATTTAAGAGTTTTTCACTACCAGAGCATGTAAAACTTAAAAGTAGTTGTCAACTTTTTAAATACACTGCACCCTGCCGTTGGAGAGGTCTAGGACTACCTTGAGGTGACTTATATGTACTAAAAAAGAAGGTTTGGGCTTCGCAAAAGGTGTACTTTTGCCAGGTCGATATGGCAGCTTACCACTACACACACAGGCTCTGCAATGGTAGGCCTGAGACACGTTTAAAGGGCTACTTAAATGGGTGTCACAATTAGTGCTGCAGGCCCACTAGTAGCATTTACAGGCACTGGGACTTGTAGTGCGCTTTACTAGAGACTTATGAGTAAAGTAAATATGCCAATTGGGGATAAGCCAATATGACCATGTTTTAAGGTAGTGAGTACATGCACTTTAGCACTGGTTAGCAGTAGCAAAGTACACAGAATCCTACGACCAACAAAATGAGGTTCAGCAAAATGAAAGAGGAGAGGCAAAAGGTTTGGAGGAAGACAACACTAAGGCTGACAGGTCCAACAAGTACTATCCACTAGGGTAGAGGACATCACCTCCACCACCCTGATGGACTAAATTTACAGATGACAGTCAACCCAGCAGTTATCTCTTCACACTGAAAGGAACCACTGTCACAGTGGTACCTTTCAAGGTATAAAAAGTTTGGTGGATGTTGACTGTAGATTTTGACGGCCATCTACCTAACATTTACTCTTTTTTCCTTTTAAAAAACAACCTCCCAAGGTCAGAGATTTATTTTTGAAGAACAGAAAAATAATGACTGCATAACCTGGCAGTTTTCTTACAAGTGTGGGGGTCTCAATCTCTGTCAGGTTTTACCAGCAGTGACATACAGAAAAAAGAATATCACACCATCCACCCTAAATAGGGCTTGCAGTGTAATGCCTTTCCTCCAACACTGACAAAGCCAATGAGGATCCATCGACGGAAAGTTGACGGTCTCCGGACACAAAATAAGGATTGCAGACAATAAGTTTGCTTGACATGGTACTCCGTCATGTTACGAAGGAGTACTCTGTCTGCCAAACTCTAAATTAGCTCCCAGTAAATCTGGCCCACGGTTTCTAACTCCTGCAGAGCTGACAATCTTACACTTCTTCTTTATATAACACTATATAACACACACCTTCAAGTTGGATGATAACACCCATTATTTACACCTTTGAAAAATAACAAAAGCTGATGTGGCCATCTTATGACATACATATATATGTGTATATATATATATGCGTAAGGCACATATATTTAACAGAGACAAAAAGGACTATGAACTTGGGAGGATTTATACTTTTGCTCGTAAATATAACACACTTAGAGTGCAGGATAAGATAAATTCAGCAAAAGATGGAAACTTACAATCTAGTTCCGTAAATGAGAGTTCTGATTTAAGTTCATCAGCTGATTAATCTTCTTCCAATAAACTGGGTTTTCCAAGGGAAATGCGACTGTTGCAAATGGCCATGCCACAATCAAGCAGAAAGAGAGGACAAGGCCGGGGAGGTACAAAACAAGGAGGGGGAATAGGAAGAGACAACAAGCACAAGGGCTAGAGGGTGGCTCCACTCTTGACAATTCCAACATCATTGTCAACATTTCCAAACTCAATTTGACTCATAATCAAGAACGTATTCTCAATTTAGGACTATTTTCTGTCCAACTGTGCACTGGGATTATGTTAATACACAAATTTAATTATAAAAATTTGCTCGTAAACTACGTCTAATGTAATATTTTTCTAGCAAATCCCAGGTAAAACATTTTTCTCATAACACTAATGTGGTCAGATTTTCGGGGTTTAATATTGATGATATTCCAGAGTTGGTTGAGATTGGTGATTTAACTAACACAGATGAAGTTGTCAGCGAGAATACCTGCACAATATGGAGACCCTGACCAACATGGGTTTTGTAACTGATCATGCCACCACCAGTTCCTTGAAACCTTCCAACAGGTTTAATCCCCAGCTACCCAGTGGTAATTTAATTGATACATTCTATGCGCTGGTAGTTGGGGACCTTGATACATTTTGTAGCAATTGGAAATCTAAGAAATCTGATTGGATCAATTTTTCAGCCTCTGATTGGAAGGATTTAAATGCCCTGAAATCCAATACTTCTATTGTGATTAAGCCATCTGATAAAGGTGGTAATATTGTGACCATGGATGTACTGAGCTATATCAAGGAAGCACACCGCCAACTATCCAACACTGAGCATTATGAAAAATTACATGTAAATACGACTGCACAATACCAACTTAGCTATTGGGAGTTGTTGGACTGTTGGCGTGCGGATTGTCTCATTGATCAAGAAGAATATGCTTATTTGAAAATTGAATTTCCCCAAATCCCTTGTATCTACTTTTTACCAAAAATTTACAAAAACAGAAGAAAAAAAACGGGTCGACCTATTGTGAGAATGAATCTATCTTTATTAGAAAATACCTCATGTTATTTAGATCTTTTTCTGTGCCCTTATGTTACAGAATTGCCTTCTAATCTACGGGACACTAACAATTTCCTATCTAACATACACACCACCCCTGGCAATCCAGTTATCTATTGGTTACAATGGATGTTGCCTCTCTATCTACTTCCATTATGCATGATTATGGAATTCAGGCCTGCAGATATTTTCTAGGGACCCGCAATATTGAATTTTTGCAGCACACCGATATGCTTCTGTCCATGCTAAGATTCTGCCTTACACATAATGTCTTCCTTTTCAATAATGAGTACTATCTTCAAAAACAGGGGACAGCTATGGGAGCATCTTTTGCTCCCACATATGCCAATCTTTACATGGGTTGGTGGGAAAAGGAAGTTGCATGGTCGGAAATCTATAAGAACCACATGGAGAAAGTTGTATTATGGGTCAGACACGTCGATTACCTTTTCCCTATTTGGGATGGTGATGAACAGTCCCTTTTGCAATACATTAGTGCACTTAATAACAACAAGTTCAACATCCATCTAGGTTTGAATTACAGCACACATACTATTGAATTTTTTGATGTTTTGTTAGTAGTTATAAATGATACTTTGCAGACGTCCATTTATCGCAAACCTACTGCATGTAATTCTATATTACACGGAAATAGTGGCACCCAAAAGCGTTGAAATGGAGCTTACCTTACAGTCAATTCCTGCGGGCTCGCAGAATATGTTCAGATAATGTAAGTTTTAGAACAGAAATTGCTACTATGACTCAAAGATTTTTTAATAGAGGATATCCTTTGAAGATTTTAATTGATGCCCAGAGTAGAGTGATTAATATATCTAAAGAAAAACGGCTTTTTAAATCTGAAGTCAGAGAAGAGAATTCACAAGAACATAGATCTCCACTGAGCCTATTCTTTGAATTCAATCAGCAACATACAGAACTCAAAAACATTATACAAAAAAATGGGCATGTTTTACAACATGATCCTCATATTAAAGATAACATTGGATTACATCCCCACATCCCATATCGAAAAACATACTCGTTGGGATATCATTTAACCAGGAGTTTGTTTTGCTCTAAGGACAATAAATCATGGCTATCCAAGAAAAGTTTGGGCTTTTGGAAATGTGGCCGATGTAAATCTTGCAAATTTGCCCATAATACACATAATTACACTACATTTGATGGCAAGATCTGTGAAATTATTGATCGCATAACATGTGAAACTGGATATGTTGTTTATGTTATAGAATGTGGCTGCCACAAAAAATATGTTGGTGGCACCATTCATAAACTCAAAGTCAGATTTCTACAACATCTTAGAGTGATCAAAAATCATGACAGATCATATCCATTAGCTAAACACTTCTGGGAAGTCCATGAGGGTGATTGTAGTTCCTTGAAATTTTATGGGATCAAAACAATCAGAACAAATTTGTGAGGAGGTGATAGAACGGCAGAGTTAAGATGGAATCTAAAATGATTTTATTTCTTGGCTCCGGAAACCCGTGGGGTCACAATTTAGATGCAGAGTTTTATGTCCATCGTTGATATTCCCATTCTCCTCCTCTTTTAAGTGAATCTCTAGGAGATCTCTTAGTCATAGTAGTATGTTGACTGTTAAATGAAGATCTGTTTTAAATGACAATTTGCTCCCCATTGGGGCTGGAATCAGTACAGCCAGATTTACTATTGAATAACACTATTTTTAACTATCCATTTTTGCACACTTTGTCAATCACTTTATAGATTAGATATGATTGCACTTTTGACACTAAGCACTTTATCAATACTGGCGGTTTGATTGCAAATCTTCTCTTTTACAGTGATATATATATATATTTATACAATTTCATATATGAGGTTAATTTCATTCGTCATCTTATTCATTGGAATTATTATGAGATTGTTCAATGGATGAGAGATATATTGCTGAGGATAATAATTTGATCTTTTGTAGTTTTTATATGCCAATTAAGGCTATGATTTTGAATTTAGATTGATTACAGTTATTATCTGCACTTGGCATATTAATCTATCTTCGTCCATATATGATGGATATTTAATGACCTCTAATTGAAAATTTAAATTGAGGTTGTTGTTTAGATTAATATATGAAATAATGTGAATATTGCATTTATAGTTATATATTTATTTATATTTATATATATTTATTTATAAACCTATATTTGTATAATATATCTTGTCGATTAACTTTCCAATAATCAATATTTATGTAGTTGGGAACCATTTTTAACCATCAGTAATTCTGTATGAACCTGATGACTTTTGTTTCGTATATATTTATCTATATATATCTATTATGTTTAAAGATGGCCGCTGCTTTTCAACACACACATGGTGTCATTGAAACTAAAGATGGACTGTGTTTTATAAATAGATGTGTGTAAAAATGTCTGCCAATGTCCAGTTGAAGGCGTTTGCCGAAACGCGTAGACATTTGGTCAGGGCAACAAGATTGTGACCATGTTTTGAATATCTTTTTAAGTACTAACTGTCTTTGTTTTTCACCGGTTTTTGGGATATATATATATATATATATATATATATATATATATATATATATATATATATATATATATATATATATATATAATAAATATATATATATGTGTGTGTGTATATATAGATATATATGGATATATATGTGTGTACATGCAGATATATATACATATATATAGAGTGGAAGTTAATAGTAGAGATTTTGATTCTCTGTAGCCCAGATGCAGGAAGAGGCCTTTTCATATGTGTCACCTATTGTTTGGTGTTGTTATGTTTATATGCTCCCAAGATCTCATTATAGTTGCAGGCATCGGGAGGGTGGGGTTAATTTGCTAATTTTGTTCCATCCATGATTAGCGATTACAATGTAGGAAAGCATAAAGAGTGCCCATTTTTGCTGTCAAAAAACCTTTTGTACTCTGTTGTCCTTGAAAGTGACACATATGACATTGTGATAAGCCAAAGCATATAAAAGTCATTCAATTTATCAGTGAGGCTGCTCATGGGCCCACATTACTCAAGCATGCTTCTCTTCTGGCGGTGTAAAGCCACCCTGCACATGCCCCAAGATTGCAAATGGCTGAGGTGGACTTTTGTGCCTGTCCGCCTTCCCGCCGCGGGCAACCCTGGCCACCGCCTCCCCTCCCCCAGGGCAACCAAAGCAGAGCCCCCCACCCGCTATGTCAGGGGAGTGAAGGGGTCAAACGGGGAGCCTGTGATGGTGGTAAGCGCCTAGCAGCAGACGTACGGGCCCGATGATCAGAGACCCTGCGGCTCCTCAAGATGGCGGCCCCTATTGGAGCCTAGCAGAAGGCTGGTGGTGGCAGTGGGGAGCCCCAGGACCCGGAGAACTGGCTGGGGGCCCCCTTACGAATGAATCGCTGGGGGGTCCGAGCAAGAGGCGGGCAGACTTGGGTAGCGGAGAACCAAGTGTCCAGTCCAGTGGCAGGTCCAGGTCCCAGCGGGCACTCTCAGAGCTGTGGGCGCTGCAGCGAAGGAGAGACTAGTGCTGCAGAAGACAGAGGAGAGTGGCCTGGGATCCCCCTGCCTGGGGACAGGCACTGTACTGTGGGGGAGCCTCAACGCCCGCTAAGTGAGTGGAGGAGAGGCACAGCGAAAGTGGCAGTGACGCGGGGAGGAGGACGGGCCGCACCTGTAACAGGGTCGTAGGAACAGAGGAGCGGTGTGGCGCGTTGGGCCCCTCCGGCTGGCCCGCCCTGGAGAAACCCAAAAGACCAGTGATGGAGGAGAGCCTGCAGCCTGCAGCGACCTGAGAGGTTCCGGTTCAGTCAAGGTGGCCCTGCCTGGGGCCCTGACATAGCAGGCAGTGGTGGGCCTCTGGGCCTGCCAAGCATAGTGAACTGGGCGAGAATTGACCTGCAGCTGAGGATCGGTGGACCCCCTCGCCCGAGCTGGAGGTCCGGGTGGGGGGGGCTAGAGATGCTGCGGGCGGCGGTGCCCCTTGGAAGAAGAGGAGGGGTCAAGCCCTGGTTGTCCCCTAGAACTTGAATATCGCCCGCCTCACAGAGTACACAGGAAAGACCACAGCCTTGGGGAAAGCAGGACACCGGCCTGGGACTCATCAAGCGATTGTGTGAGGTGGCTCATCATGGCTGAGGCCTCATGTGGAGTGCACCTCTTGGGCCATGGTTCAACACCCTAAAGGGAATTGTGTGGCCCCAGAAAGGAGGCGACTGGGAGCAGGGCCTGACGAGCTCACCAGAAGGAATGGGTAGTGATGGCCACAGCACAATCCAAGAAGGACAGATCGGTGAAAGACATGCTGATCAAACCCACAACAGGTAAAGCTGAGATGGTATGGAGCCGCATGAGCGCAACGAGGAGGGAGAGGGTCCAATAGCAGGTGCCTTTCTTCAAGGACTGTTCATATCGCTGAGAGAGGACCCACAGGCGGTAAAGAAGAACCCGTCGCAGGACCTGAAGGAGATGAGACTCGAGCTAGAGGAGGTCGGTGAGAAAGTAGCTACCCAAAGAGCATTAGAATAGCCGAGACGAGGAGATAGTGCAACTCCAGCAGGAATTAATCCGGCTGCAAGAGCAACAAATTTTGCTACAAGCACACACAGAGGATCTGGAGAACAGCTCGAGGCAGAATAATATCCGCATCTGTGGAGCCCCAACTGGGGCCAAGGAGGACAATATTGCCCTATATGTCAGATCCCTCTTCCACCAGATACTAAGGGAAGACTCAGGCAGAGAGGTACAAATGGACAGAGTTCACAGAGTGGACCCACTGAGGCCGTTCCATATACCGCCTGCGGATATCTTGGTCTGCATCTACGATTTCCCACTTGAGGAGCGCAGACCCCGGCTAGCGAGAGAGCAACACCCGCTGGAGTTCTGCAGCCACTCACTGCTCCTCTATTAGGAACTGTTGTATAGTAGGGAAAAATGCCAATAATTTAAAAGTCACAGTGAAAGCCTTAATGAATCACTGGAAACATTTTTTATTTTAATAGTTATGCTTTATATGAATCAATATTTGTCTCACGTTGTCTTGCACTTCTTCATAAATCACAATACATGTCATAAATACTATAATGCACGCCACTAAAACAAATATATACATATACATCACACCAAAATATACATTACAATTTACAAAGAACTGACAGACAACAATCATAAAACAACAAACAGGTACAAAGTGCAAACAAATTAGCACTAGAAACTTCCAATTTAATTCACGATTGTGGGCTGCCAAATACCTTTTTAGAAAGCAGACCACCAATAGAGGTAGTAATGATTAATACCGTCTGTGATAAATAGTTATTCGAATTTGATTAAATGCGGTATACCACATTTATTTTATATAACCTCTATCAGGACCTGGCAGCAATCACTCTACTAAAGAGGAGAGACTTCAGACGAATCACCTCTTACCTCATAGACAAGGAGATCTCCTGCTCTTGGGGCCACCCCTTTTGCCTAATCTTCCGATGGGAGAACAAACTGCACCAGATGTGCTCGCTGAAAGAGGTTTATAGTTTGTTGCAGCTCGAGGAGGCCCTGGAGGAGCACCCGGACTCACTGAGACCTGACCAGCGGCGCCAGAAGTGCACGTGCTGGCAGACTATCCTGCCAAAGAGCACTAAACCGGACCCGGAGACAATGGCATCTGAGTGAAGGGTCCTCCTGGAATCCCTCATGGGGGACGTGGTGAAGCCTGACAGGGAGTGAGAGAGCAGGGCCTCGATGGCACCAAGACTATAGCAGCTGGGGTAGGGGGACGTGGGGAGGGCGGGAAGGCACCCAATGGAGGATAGGCACTTAGGGCGCCAAACCCGTAGAGCTCGGACTAATATTTTTGACTACGTTGGAAAGCTTCAGCTCCCCCCAGTGGGGTTGTTAAAATGTTGTTGGGGTTTATTTTGTTCACTACAGGTGTAGGTTGCACAGCACTCGCACAGGGGCATACATATGTAATCGAATGGAACAGGGCCGCCAATATCTTTTGCCACATGTGGGTGAAGGAGGTGGGGTATTGGGGGTGCCCATCGGCCTGTGACATTGCACCTGTCTGACCTAAAAAATCTTTAAAGTAGTCACACTCAACGTCAAAGGGATGAACAACCCAACCAAGGGCAGAGTGGTCCTCTCCTACCTGGAAATCACGGGGACCGACCTGTGCCTTTTACAAGAGACCCACTTACCTCCTGCAGACCAACACAGACTACAATTGAGAGCTTTCCCAATACAGCACTTTTCCTCACAGGAGACCAAGGTGGTAGGGGTGGCACTCCTCGTCTCACGTTCCTTCCGTGGGAGGGTGGGAGACAAATTGCTGACATAAAGGGTCGTCTGCTGGCATTCAGGTTACATATAGGGACTTTTCAGGTAGTTGTGGCATCCATTTACGCGCCCAATGAGTAACAAGAGGGGTTCCTACACCGAGCGCTGACTGAGGCTATGATTATGCGTGACAGAAAGGTGCTCATAGGGGGTGACTTTAATATTGTCCTTAACAACAACTGGGACAGGTCGGCTTCTAGATATGGTGGAATGGGAGCTTTGCACCACTGGGACTGGGGAGGCTTGATAAGCTAGGTCTCACAGACCTATGGAGAGGTAGGCACCCTACAACCAGAGATTACACCTTCTACTCCCATGCACAGAAGACTTACGCCCACATTGACCTTTTCCTGGGTACTAAGGACACTCAAATATGCTGAAGGAAATAGACATTGAGCCTTTTGTGTCGGACCATGCGGCTGTCTCCCTGGCACTGAAGGCCCACTCCCTCAGACCAGGTCCCACCGGCTTTGGTGGCTTAGAACTACTCTTTTGCTGAGGACTGAAGTGATGGCCCAGATAAAGAAAGCCATTGCCAGATTCATAGAAAATAACGACACGCCGGTCACGCCTGTCTCTCGGCTATGGGAAGCGCTGAATTAAAGGTTAATTTATCACAATATCAGCAGAGGACAATAAGATCCAGTGGGAGAAGAGGGCCCAACTACAGCTGGAGGTGACAAACTCGAAAGGATACACAAGAGAACCGAGGCCCAAAAGTATGGATACAGCTTAGCGCAGCCAGGGAACAGCTTGTGAGTCTAGATATTGACAGGACCGAATATGCAGCACTCCGGCTGCACCATTCCTTTTACGTGGGGGAAAACAAGTGTGGACGCCTCCTGGCTCATAGGCTTCGTGCCCAGATGCAATCAATGGTGGTGGAGGTAATCAAGGTCCAGGATGGGTCGGAGGTGGTTAGCAACCCTCAGGTACCCTTGACCTTCTGAGGCTTCTATCGAGACCTTTACTCCCCCCAACGGCCCAACCCAGATGCCTCCTGTCAGTATCTCAACCAATCCTGCATGACTACACTTTCGGTCACAGCGGCGATGCCGCTCGAGACCCCAATCAGGATAGAAGAGGTCATTGCCGCAATAGCTAGGCTGGAAGCCTCAAAATCCCTGGCAACAGACAGATTTCCAGGCCTGTTCTATAAAACCTTCTGCAATAGCCTCGTACCGATTTTGACATGCTTTTTCAATGCCATTAAAGGCCCTGCATGATACCACCATCCATGTTAGATGCTTCTATCGTGGTAAACCCTAAGACCAGGAAGGACCACACAATGCGGGTATACTGAACTATCTCCTTACTTAACATGGACATCAAACTTCTAATGGGCATCCTGGCTTTTCACCTGAACTTGCTGATGCCAGACTGGGTGGGCTTTATCCCACACTGGCAATGCAGGGACAACACAAAGCGGATCATGCATATATTAGACAAGGCTCAACGCTCAGGGCGAGAGCTGGTGCTGCTCAGCATAGATGCTGAGAAGGCGTTCGACCACGCCGACTGGTCACATCTCCTGGCAACCCTGGAGCACTTCGGCTTGGGACCCCGGTTTCGATCCTGGATAGCGAGTGCATACAGCCACCCGAAGACCTCAGTCAGAGTCAATGGGGCGGCCTCCGCCTCGTACCCGGTTGGTCGCTGGACCCGCCAGGGGCGCCCACTTTCCCCCCTGCTGTTTGCTCTCTACATGGAGCTCTTTGTGCAGCGGATGAGGGACAGCCCAGAGATTACCGGAGCTATCTCCGGCGGTGAGAAATACACTATTGCACTTTACCCAGTGACGTGGTGGTTGCACTGGAAGACCCGCTAAGGGCCCTCACGACTTTTCTGAAGGAGGTGGAGGCTTTTGGAGAGGTGTCGAGTTTCCAGATAAACCTCTTGAAATCTCACGCACTTAGGCCCTCATTATGACATTGGCAGTATCTTCATAATACCGCCATGGTGACGGACGCAAACAGACCGCCACGGAGGTGGCAATCCACCCACCAGATAATGACACACAAACCTGCCAGAACGCAGCAAAAACAGCAATTGCGCCAGACCAAACGATGGTGTAAAACAGTTGATCCGACCACCCTCCCCGCCACGCCTGCAACTCACCGCCCTCCAAATAATGACCCACGAATCACCACAGCGGTTACTTAACGCTGGTTACCCATTGGCGTGCGTACCGCCGCGGTCAATTTGGCAACTCCACACCAACAGAAGCCAACATTGGGCAGACTGAAAAACCCACACCTGACACATAATCACACAAAGTACACACCCACCAACAGCACTATAAAACACCCCCACACATAACCGGCAAATCTTTGCAAACGCAAAAACCTAGCGACACTCTGCCAGCCCAAACATTTGCAGAACTGTACACACAAACCACAACTACCTATACACCCGTCACGCATCTCTCACCACAAACCATACCTCAACACTTAACACACAAAAACACTGGACACAATCATTACTCCACAGCATCCTGCATACACACATACCCTGCAACCCGACAAAACATTCTACCCTCTACACAACACACGCACTACACACACTATACAATAGGCATGTCTCCACAAAAGAACCCACATTTCACTGATGAGGAGTTGTGGGTCATTGTAGATAAAATCGTAAGGATTGAGCCACAGCTGTCCGGTGTACAGGTCCATTAGATATCCATTGCCAGGAAAATGGAGCTATGGCGAAGGATCGTGGACAAGGTGCACTCCATGGGAACCTATCCACACACAAGAGACAACATAAAAAAGAGGTGGAAGACCTAAGGGGGAAGATGTGTGCAGTGGCATCCAGGCACCATATTGCCATCATGAAGACTGCCAGTGCAACCCCACCTCCTCCCCCACAGTTGTCAACATGTGAGAAGAAAGTCTTGGCTATACTGCATCCAGAGCGCCTCAATGATATCACTGGAGGGCTGGACACTGGTAAGTCATGATTACTACCACACCACCACCTACACCTGCATGTTATGTCACCCTCTAACCCTGACTCCCTTCACCACACTCCATCTCAAACAAAGAACCACCCCCATAACCACCCTCAACTGTGTACCACTGCATGCTCTACACACTACAAGCACACCCCTCCAAGCTCAGCATGCCACACATCAGTAGTGCATAGGCAGCATGAAGCACTTCAAATCCCACAATCCATCACCATACATAAACCAAAGGTGGAAGAATAACACCCATGTCACAGGGGAAGCCAGAAATGCTGAATATGTAACTGACAATGATTGTAACAAATCTCATACCTGTCCACAGGTATCCCAGCCAATGTCACCAGCCAGCATGTGTTACGTCAACCCAGTTCTCCACCAGTGATGACAGTAGCTCTGGATGTCTTGGTCTGGATGATCTTCCTGGCCCATCTGGGACCACTGGTCAGTCGGACACCACAGCCAACAACTAGTCTACCACAGGGCACCCCACATCGGACTCCAATGCCACAGAA
The DNA here is from genome assembly GCF_031143425.1 of Pleurodeles waltl. Classification (NCBI taxonomy): domain Eukaryota; kingdom Metazoa; phylum Chordata; class Amphibia; order Caudata; family Salamandridae; genus Pleurodeles; species Pleurodeles waltl. The sequence continues at coordinate 116,292,633 of NC_090446.1, read as the reverse complement.
GCTACCCAACATCCCCAAAACTCTGTCCCCAGGACACATCAATCAACAGTGTGCCCACCTGTACACGGATCCTAGTTGACACCACACAGGCAAGATGATGAAGGTCTTGGTGTCAGAGGGAGTGGGCACACAGTTCAGGGGACACAGGCACGGGGGGCCAGGGCTAGAGGGAGGATAGGTTTGCGCCAAGGGGTTGCCCAACCCAGGGAACCGACTACCCAGGAGGCACTCACACATGTCCTGGGAGCTTACCATAAATCCCAGGACAGGATGGGCCAGGTACTTACCATCTTGCAGGAGAGCCAGGGGCTGCAGGAGGAACATCACCAGGAGGTCATGCACCAGTTGCAGGCCTTAAATAGCAACATGGTCACCATTGCAGGGGTGAGCAGGTGACATGGCTACCATCATGCGTGAGTATACAACACACTAGTGGGCCCCTTCCACTAGCCAGTGTACTGACCATCCCTCCACATCTGCTGCGGCTAGTGGAAAGAAGGGCCTGCCACAGGACTCACAGGCCACCAGCACTCCTCCCTCTGCAGCAGAAAACCTCCCGCAAACGTTTCCTACGTCCCAGACAGACACCAGAGACTATAGCCAAGACCAAAATCACTGCCAGGAAGTGAGCCCCTCCTAAATGTCTCCTTTGTGTGCCACTGAGACACCTTGTTTACTTTGGACTGCCATTGCTCCTTTCCCTATGGCCTCAGGGATACTGGACCTGTGCTGCAAACCAACTGGCCCACATCACTGAAGCTTTCGCCCACCATCACCCCACTCTATTGCACTATCCCTTCCTTTTTATCAATTCAATAAACACACTTTAACACAACTGAAGGTTTTGTGCTTTAATTACAACAATATGCAATGTCTTGACCTGTTTTGTACTGTGGATATGTAACATAAAGTGTGAATCCATCCAATGGACAGTCAGTTTAGGGTACACATAACCAGTGTGAGAGCATATCACAAGTCACCATCCACCAAACTGTGTGAAAGCAATCTGTAGGCTTCACATGAGTTCACAGTAGTGACCTCACCAACATCAACAAAAAGGGAAAACATTAGTGACATTCAAATGAGAAGTAAAGGAAGTAGAGCAACATGAGCCCCTATAACATATCAGCCTACATTCAGCCGATCACTTCAACTTAGACATTTGCACAGCAATTGACTCCAAACACCATAGGTGGGGAGAAACAACTCATCTTAGGCTCTCACACAAGATACCACAATATTAGCTATGCCATGTAGTCAGTATGCCAATCCCTCCTCCGGACCACCTAGTCTGGGCCACAATGTCAGGGAAAATGAAGTCACAGAATGGTTGTGTAGGCACATTGTAACTCACATAACATTCCCAGCAGCAAATGCTGAGTACTGTATGGAATGAGGACACAGTTTGCAGTGGTCATGTATTTGAAGATGCTAAACTACTGATGCATTGCATGGGCTGAATAAGCTTGATCACTATCACCATGACACTGGCACAACTGACCACAGATGGAAAAGTGTCAGGTCAGATAATGCACACATTTGTGCTTGACACAACACAGCAGCCACATAGCACAATGTTGTAATGGAGGAATGAGCAGAAGTACAGTCTTACCTGAGTGCCATTGGAAGTACTGGTGTATCAGAAGTGTCCTGTTGTCCACATCATCCTCCTCCCCATCCTCATCACTGTCTTAAGTGTCCTCTGTTGCCACAGGTGCATTGCCTCCCCCCTCCTACTGCAGTAATGGCATATGGCGTCTGAGGGCCAAATTGTGCAGCATGCAGCAGACCACCACTATCTGGCAGACCTTCCTAGGCTTTCAGGAGGCCAAAAGTCATTTTGATTACTCCTCTGGTCTGACCATGTGCTTCATTGTAATGATTCTCTGGCCCTGTCCTCGGATTCCTCATTGGTGTCAACAGCCAGGACATTTTTGGATAGCCAGAGTCACCCTGAAGTACTGAGAGACACACATTACTCATGTACAATAGCACAGAGGAAAACTCCGGGTGGCATACAGTGACATACATTGGGTGAAACCTCAAGCTCACCTATGAGCCACACTCTCTCTCTCTGTACTTGTGCCATCATCTGTGTGACACTGCTTTTCCTCAATACATAGGCATCATGCACAGATCCTGGAAACCCTGCAGTAACGTGGAAAATGTACTGATCAGCAAGGCACACCATCTGGATTTTTCTTGAATGGTAAATCTTCATATTTCAGTGGACCTGCTCATTTGTCCTGGGAGGGACCAAGGCAATATGGGGCCCATCAATGGCCCCAATCACATGTGGTATGTGTCCCATGGTGTAGAATGCAGCCTTCACAATGGGCACATCATCACTGTGGGGGAGTGAGAAATAGCTGATTATGTGTTCCATCAAGTCAGCCAAAACTCTACTCTGCACATTTGAAAACAGTAGCTGTGGCCTACCTGCAGCCAAGCCCACAGTCACCTGGAAAGAACCACTGGCCAGGAAGTGGAGCACTGACAGCACCTGTACTGCAGGGGGTATAGCTGTAGTACTAAGAATAGCAGGAATTAAATCTGGCTCCAATTGTTGACACAGTTCAGTGATTGTGGCCCTGTCCAGACGATAGGTGAGTATAATGTGGTGATCCTCCAGTGTAGCCAAGTCGACTAGGGGTCTGTACACAGGTGCATACCTCCTCCCCCGCAGTTGTTGGTATCTAATTATACTAAACATCAGAAGTGTGTGACAACAGGAAGGATGGACACACAACATCACAACAACATCGGAGCAGTCACATCCACTTCACACAACCAATGATTATAATTTGTACAGGTTTACTCAACATGCAAACGGACTACTTTATTGATGCATACTATTGATTTGCCATTGTGTCTCACAGATGTAGTGGGAGTCATGTGTTGTGGTTTGTCGCATCTCTTTGTACATGTTCCATCAAATACTCATCTGAAAGCAGTGCACTGGTATGAGATCTTATGTGAGTGCCAAAGTCTACAACCAAACCAAAGTATGTAGCGGATTTGAATTGCCTTGGTGTGTACCATCGGTACCCATGACGCACATTGAATTGACCGTCATGAGTACCAGCATCAGGAAATGGTAACAGTCTGTCCTGCATGCAGGGACAGGTGGAAGTGACCTCAGTCCATCGGCGTTTGGCATCATGGCGAAGGGGCCGTCTGCACCTCTGTGCAACTCCTTATTGGTTAACATGGAAGTCTATGGATCACAGGGGCCAATGATGATCACCACCAGGGGTGACGGTGTTCACCGGCGCGGACATGACTGACATTTTCTGTATCCCACTTCACTTGATTCCTGACTCTCACCATAACAATACCTCCACTGCATGTGCTGCTGTGTCTGGAACCCCCAATAGACCATGCTACAGGGGATAGGGGCCCAGCCTACGCATCTGAAGAACTTGAGAAGCTTGTGGATGGGGTCCTACCCTTGTATGGACAGTTGTATGGGCCTCCAGATCAACAGGTGAGCACCTTTTGGGTACTTTGAATGCGACATGGCTGTTTGTAAATGTATGTGTGTGCAGGCAGTGTGTGATTCCGGGAGTGTATTTATGCTGCATGCAATGTGTACACAGAGGTACGAATAAGGTGTAAGGTTAATGTGGGAGCTATGCAGTATGTAAGCCATTGCTGTAACAGAATGTGGTGTGGAGTTCATGGTGTGCTAATTTCTGTGTTCCCTATGCAGGTCAGCGCCCATCAGAAGAAAGGGTTATGGCGTGCTATTGCCAAGGACTTGGAAACCCTGGGGGTACATATCCGGCAGATCATTCACTGCAGAAAGAGGTGTGAGGGCTTGTGATGTTGGGTCTGGAAGATCGTGGAGGCCCAGCTGGGTACGTCCTCTCAACGAGAGAGGGGTTCCTGTCGGACCCTGACCCTGACTGCTGAGGTTGTAGTCAGTGTATGGCCCTAAATGCCCATGTAACTAACCTTGTAGAGTCCTGCTTGGCAATGGTGAGTGGTATGTACATTTCGTATTGGTAATTAGCTGGTATTTCATCTTCATCCGAGCCCTACATCCTGACTCACTGGTGTTGTTGTGATGCTCTGATGTCCACTGCATAGGTGGTGTGACCTGGCAATTGCACGTTGTGCAGTCAGTTGGTCGGAATTTTGTAGCTGTGCCTTTGTCAACAGGCAGACATGGCTTAGTGAGCCACAGTAGGTGTGCAGATGGTAGTGTTTCAGTACATTTCGGCTGTTGTTCCCAGGCAATCGTTTGGTATTGTGGTTGTTACTGCACAGTGTTAGTTCCAGTGATTCATTGTGATGTGTATGCCATATGTGATGTTATTGATGTGATTGACCCTGTGCGCCCTTTCTATCTCCCCAACCCTCTCTCCTTTTCTTCTTCTGTCCTTGTGTGCATTAGCATAATCTGGCGAAGGAGCAGGAGCACCGACGAGTGGAGGAGCTGCAGCCCACGGACCCAGGAGGCAGTGTCAACCGACGCCGAGGGGACCAGTGGGTGGATGGCGAGAGAAGCACCATGGGGGAGACGGGAGCTACAACTACTGACTCAGAAACCTCCTCTAATGGAAGCTCTCTGGTGGTGGCGGACCCCTCTGGGACCATCCCAGCTACATCATCTTCTGCCACCCCTGTACCAGCACCGCCCTGCCAGTAGTCTCCCACCCAGTTTCCCGTGCCCGCTAACCCAGGAGGGTGGGTGTCTCCTTTGCTGCAGGAACCTCAGACCTTGCCCCAGTCAGCCCTGCTGCCCTCACTGAGGAGGCTATTGACCTCCTGAGATCCATCTCTGTAGGGCAGTCAACCATAGTGAATGCTATCCTACCTGGAAGGCACTCACGGTGGCTTGGCTGCCCTACAGGGATCGTTTCAGGCTCTGGCCTCCTCTTTGACGGCAGCCAGTGTCCTTGGTTCTTCCGTCCTCCTCCAACTACTTCCTCCCAGTCCCAGAGCCCTCTCCCACCACCCATCCCAAGCACACATTCAGACTAGCATGCACCCAGTACAACAAACAGGACTCACATAGATAAGCTCAAGCACCACAGATTACACCACAAGCAAACACACAGCCTATACACAGAAGCACACCCTACAGCCACTGCCTCCACTGTCTCCCCGCAACCTCCTCCCTCACAGTCACGTCAGCACTCACACCTGCCAGCACTGCATCCTCAGTCCCAGATCCTGCCATCTGTACAGCCTTGCCTACAGTCCCCACAAAAGCAGACACGCAGACTAGCACCCCATTCACCACATGCGCAGTCACCACCACCACCATCACAACCACGTGCAACACACCCACCTCACTTGCAGACACCGCCACAACATACATGCGCAGGACCTGTATGACCTCTCCGGCCCTGTCTGCCCCCCTCCAAAGAAACATAAACGCTCCCACTCAGACACTCAACAGCCATTCACCTCACAAACGTGCACTGTACATGTGCCTGCAACCCAGTCCAGCACACCTACTTCTCCTACAAACACTCCCTCTACCTCCACTCCCAAACCTCCTCCCATACTCAGCGCCACTGTACCTAAGAAACTTTTCCTTGCTGCCTTGATCTCTTCCCTCCTTGTGACCCACCCCGTCTTGTCCGGAGAATGAAGGTCCTACTCCCCCAGCCCAGTACATCCAGCTCCCAATCCCCTCATAGCCCCCCTGGTGTAACACATGTCCCTCCCGCTAAGACATCTCCCACTAAGGGCCACAGGACACCCACTCTGACCCCCCCAATCTAACCACACTCCTCCGGCCCCTAAACAGAGAAGCAATGGTCCACCCCCTCCCAAACCCAAATCCAAGGACCCCCCTCCCAAGAAAAGCCCATCAACCCCTGTGGCCCCCTGAGGTGCCTGCCTTCCATGTTGATGTCCCTGCCCAGTGGAGTCACTTGGCCTGTCAGGAATCAAGTTGGGCCTCTCATGTTGCCGTGTGTAATGGCATGGACACTTTTGGACTGGCCAATGGCCCTTTGTGTATATAGTTCGATTTAGTTTTTGTGACCGCTGTTCCCAGCGGATTACAATGGTTGGACCAAAGGTATTTGTCCTGGCATCTTTTTTACTTCTGCCTTCTTCTATTGTTGTACTTTTCAGCTGATTGTTCTCTGGGTGTGGTATGTGTGTGTGGTGTGTGTTGTGCATGTAGGTGTGTCACTCTCCCCTCCCTCCCTTGTATGCTAAGCGGCTGTACTCACCGTCATCGTCTTGGTTGGTGTTGCTGCTCCAGAACCCCCATCGCGTGGTACAGCATCAGCAGGGCTTCCAGTTTGGGTTCCCTAGAGGTGAGTGTCTCCTTTTATATGGATCGTTTCCGCCAGGCTTTTCATGGCGGTGGTCCCGCCCCAGAAGTCCTGGTGGTCTGCTATGTTGTAATATGGTGGGCGGTGAATGGTGTTCTGTCAGCCTGTAGGTGGCTAAAGCGTGGTCGGTGGCTGGACCGCACTGGTGGTTGAGGTGGTGCATTGGCTGTATATGGGAGGGATCACCGCTGTGGTCATGATATGGTGGTCTTCACTGCCAGCCTGGTGGTGGTGCTACCGCCATCGCTGGTGTGGCGATCAGCTGACTGCCAATGTCTTAATGAGGGCCATAATCTCAGACCTCTATGACATACTACAACAAGCAACCCCGAAATCTAGAATCCTGAGTCAGGCACAATGGGAGGCAGAACTTGGTAGACCTTTAGCACCCCGGGAGTGGGAGGCGATCTAATATAGGGCACACCACACAGCCTACAGTGCAACTAGCATAGAGACCGTAATGAAGATTGCTACCTACTGGTACGCCACCCTAATCCGGCTCTACAAGAGCGATCACTTGCGTTCACCCCTGTGCTGGAGGGGATGTGTCAACTTGATTACGCTGACCCATCTCCTATGGAATGGCCCAAAGCTGGCCTCCTACTGGTAAGGCATTCTAGATTAAATTGACCGCCACATAAACACCCAGCTTCCTCAATTATTGGCCTATACCATACTGGGCTTACCAAATCCTTTGACGTTCCCACTTAAGTCCTGGGGACATGAACTGGTGGGAGGCTACCTCAATTACCCTGTACACATTCCTTACAGCGCGACAGCAGATATGTACACCTGGAGGGTTGGATGTGGGGAAAGGGGTGGGGAGTTGGTCGACAGACCGTACGTTTTCCCTTCTACGTTTGGTGGGTGCTGCGTCACCCCATGTTTTTCCCATTGAAACTTCAATAAAGAAATTTGAACCATAAAGCCACCCTGCAAAAAGCTAGTGACATATCCTTAGATTTCACTAAAGCGGCTGTCTCACAGATGTTCAAAGGTCTCAGACTGCGAAGGAGATCTCCTTGGACCGCAATCTGCCACACTTTCCCAACACTTGCATGGAGGAGACTGTTGTGGCTTAATATATGTCCTTAATCATTTACATGGAAGAGGTGATGAGAGGCTGTTGTTTTAATCAGGTACTTCTAGGAATAAAAGCGGAGTGTAGAGTGGGGGTCCATGTGGCAAGGGTGAGGGGTCTGTGTGGCAGATATGTTGGGAATAAGTTCCAGCAGAAGAGGGAAAAACTAGAAACAAATTTTAATAAAGCTTTTAGAAACAGAGGGATTTATAAATATAGATGATTGATAAACTGAATATAAATACGGCCTTATTAACAAAAGAGAAAAAAAGCTGCTAGAAAGGAAGAGACTAATTTTGTACCTCTGACACCTGCCCCTCTGTGAATCTGCTTCTGAGATTAATAACTCATTCAGCTATAGTCAGTGCTGCCTCTAGAAGTGAATTTTAATGGGGTTGGGCGCACATTGTGCCACTGATAAAGCTGAAGGGGACCACCTACAAATGTCTGTCGCATGGCTTGCATGCAGTTTCAATTTTAGTTTAATCTCCTTAATTTGACATCTCCTTTCCGTAATAACCTTTGTCACACTTTAGTGTATGAATGTGCTGAATGTGCGTTTGAGACAGGCACTGGTGCCCTGTCGTCTACAAAGCTAGTTCCAGGGTTGTACATTTTAGGACAAGATGTAATTTGTTTTACTTCTTGGTGTGTCTGTTAGGAGACTCTTCATTATAGCTGGACAAAAAGAATGAGCTGCTCTGAGTCTCTCTCACAGTGTGATAAAAAAACAACTATGCGATGATTCAGCAATAGGAGCACTTGTATGCTAGGACTTTCACAGAATCTCTATGATCTGTGAGTGAGATGCAACCCTGCTGATTCCAACCTCTGTCCTGCCAAGGAGGACAACTTGTAGTGGCTTCCAGACACCTAAACACCAAGGTATGACTATCCCAACTTATCTAGCAGAGGGTACTCCTGCTATGTTCTCTTTAGTATGGTATTAGATATAGATATGTAAATATTAGCAACAATTGCCATGGTTCAATTGCTCATATTGTTTACCATTCTAACAATTCTGATTACAGTAGTATGTCTTATCTTTCTGATAAGCACAGCACACCTCCTCCAAAGTTGTAATAACCCCCCATGGTTTTCATGCAAGAATACAATCATTTCAATAAATGTTTCGAAAAATGGATTTCGTATCTTTCTTGTATTTACCTCGGGCGTGCAAGAGTAACTAACAAATGGGTCAGATTTGTTTCCAAGGATTATTGGGAATCAGAGTATCATGTTCGAGGTTTCCAACAACGTCTTTCCCTGGTATGTTTAGGGGTTGGGTGTGGTACTGTGAGCTAGCTGAGATACAACAATACTTACTGACGGTATATGTGGACTGAGTATATTGTAAAGTTTGTGTTGGTCTATACACAGTCCTGCTATACTTGTAGGAAACATATAACAGGTCAATCTTAAAGAGTGTGTGTGTGTGTGTGTGTGTTTGTGTGTATGTATCTGTGTGTTGGTGTGTGCATGTGTGAACATGTGTATGTGTGTGTGTGTGAACATTTGCTTAAATATGTTTAACTCTGACTGACTGCCAGGGCGGTCGGACCACCGGGCCAGAGGTGAGCACCTCCAACCAGGCGGTAGCCGCAATACCGCCATCGGAATGACGACTCTGTAGACCGCCAGCACGACTGCCACAAAAATGCTGGCGTCATGCACACGGCGATAGAATCTTCATTCCTTTTACCAGCAGACGCACACCCTCTTGACCACACACCTACAAACACGCACCCCCACTCACCTAAGGATTAACTTGGAAACATCCCCACACACTCACACCCAATCACTCACTCAGATACACCCATTCACTCGCACACACGCACTTGAACATATACATCCACTCGCATGCACGCACTCAGACATACGCATTCACTCGCATGCACTCACTCAGACATACACATCCACTTGTATAGACGCACTTAGACATACACATTCCCTTGCATGCATGCATTCAGACATACACACAGACACCTTCTTCCCACCCATATTTACACAAACATACATGCACTCACACACACACCCACACACACAGACACACCCTTCCCCCCCATTCATACACAAACAGACACCACTCAAATTCACACAACACCCCCCAACCTTTCGAACAATCAACTTACTTTTTCTGGCGAGGTAGTCGTCTGGGACGGGATGGGTTCTGACGTTTTCCACCGCCAGCACCGCACCGCTGACAGGACTCCGTCATGCCGTATCACGTATCATAATGTTGGGGTTGGCAATGCTGGTGGTGGAACCGCCTCTCCGTCGGCCGACTGGGTTGGATTTTTGCCTGTAAACAGGCAGAAATCCTACCTCAGTCAAAACATGGCGGTCTTCAGACCGCCAGCACTGGTGGTCTGCTTGTGGCTGCAGCTTCGGTGGTCTTGGAAAAAGACCACCGAAATTGTAATAACCAGCATTGTCTCTGCATCTCACTGTAAGCTATTAAAATGGAGCAGAAGAAAGATAACCAATGTTCTGTTTGTTGCTTTAAACAACTGCTTGAATTATGCTCCATGACCTGACCTGCCTTTCACCTTGGCTGGTGGCTCGGCGACTTGGTGCGTCACAAGTCACCGATTATAAAGAAATTAGTGACTGTCATTTATCCAGGGATTACAGAATCCCATGTATTATATTTATATACATGCATACATACAAAGTTAGGTTTAAACATGTTTATAAATTAGGTGCAGTCTGTTTTTTTTCTGCATCACCCCCTGGTACATTCAACAACCAATATAGTGGGGCCCAAGAGGATGCACGGTCCCCATCAGATTCCCCTCAAGAGACACCGGTGACTGCATTGACAAGTTTGCCATGGCACAATCAGATCACATCTCCTGCATCCATGCTGGACACCAAGCTCAACCCATAGATGATTGCTGCAACAATGCACCTTGCTATCCAAGCAACAGGATACAATTTTTGCCCTAACAGCTGGGACCTCATTATTTTAGACCCCATTAGACTTCAGCTAGACAGCCACCTGCAAATAGGCCATTAGGAGAGCATCTTTAGAACACAACAAACCTTTCCCATTTTAGGCATAATTATTGTGTCAACCGTGGTTTGCAGTCTCAGAGAGCATGGTAGCAGCATCACGAGGCCACCCAAGAGGCAGGTGGGGCTCTATGGCTGTCATCAACAAAGACCCAAACGGGGTCATTACAACCTCGGCGGTCTTTTCACAAGACCGCGAGGGACCGCCGTGCTGAAGACCGCCAGTGGTGGCGGTTTTCCACTCTGCGTATTATGACTGTTGGCAGCTCTACATCGTTTTTCCGACGGAGAGCCGCCAACAGCCATAGTGACGGGCGGCGGGGAATTGGAGGTTGCTCCACCTCCATCGCCACGCCAACAGAACACCGCCCAGCGAATCACGTCCTGTGATTCTCCGCGGCGGTGTTCTGTTGGCGGTGTGGTGTCGGCGGAGCTGCCCCCATGGCTCCCGTCTCCTCCCGGAGGATCGATGGAACAGGTAAGTCGATCGTCCGTTAGGGGAGGTGGGGGTGTTGTGTGGGTGCATGGGGGTGTGCGTGGGTGTATGTGGAGGGGGGGTGTGAGTGCCTGTATGCTTGCGGGGGTGTTGTGTGATTGGGAATGAGTGCGTGTATGTGTGTAGGTATGTCTGTATGGATGTGCGTGTGTATGTTTGTATGTGGCTGTGTGTGTCTGACTGTGTGTGGATGTTGGCATGTATGTCGGTGTGTGTGCGTGTATGTGTGTTAGTGGTGCGTGTCGGGTGTGTATGTGTAAGGTAATGTCGGGGGTTGGGTGGGGAGGGGGGTCCTGCCACCTTTTGGGGGTGGCAGGAGTGGTGGGGGGTGTAGGGGAGGGAGTCGGGTAGGGGTGGGGAGTGGGGGAGACCCCTATCAGTGCCAAGGAAGGAATTCCCTGGCATTGATAGTGTTTACCACCATGGATTTCATGGCGGTTCCTACCGCTGGAAATCCACTGCGGTAAGCCGGGTCAAAACACCGCAGCAGTATTGTCACGGCCGCCGGGCTGGAGACGCAGGTCTCCAGCTCAGCGGGCGGAACGGAGAAGCGGCGGATGACCATGGCGGTAACCGCCATGGTCATAATCCTCAAAAAAAGACCGCCAGCCTGTTGGCGGTCTTACTGCCGCTTTAACACCGTCCACCAGGGTTGTAATGACCCCCAATATCTTTAAAATTAAAAATCTTCTTCGTAGGGCGCAACTTCTTCGTAGGGCCCTACAAAATATTCCATTTGTAGGGCTGTGTACCACTTTTCACATACAAAATTTCCTTTCAGTGTACTTTGTCAAAGACTGTGAGACGCTCTGAAGGGTTGTCAGTGCAGAGTCCCTCTGCTCACTCAATGTCACAAAGAACTATGAACTGACCTAAGAAGAGCAAAGACCTCCTTGTAGCTTCCACCCACCTACTGGTGGCAGCGACCAAATAATTCCCTGGTTTTTAGGAGTTAAGTAAGGTAGTTGGAACAATCTGTACATGAACGCAAAATAGTAAATAGGATTAACTAAACATGCTAAAGCCTGAGGTTCGTTACGAAAAGAAGGGTCTCCTTTGCAGCTTGCTGGTGCAGGAGCCCACCGTTTAGCCGCTGGCCTCCCGTCCCAGCAAGTTCTTGGTTTGGGCGGGGGGTTGGAGGGATTTGGACCCACAGGATTTTCAAAAGTAGAGGCTTAGCTGGCTTGGGCCACCTCCTCATTGCGTCAAACGATTTTTCCTATTTAGGGCTGGTCTTCTGATGCATAATTTTCTTACTTGGAGTGCCATGTGAGACACGACAGACCCCGGTAAAAGCTCCCTTGCACATTGAGGAGAAAATTCACCGCATGTCTGGGCCACCAATTTTATTTAATTTCAAGAACAAACACCTTCTTTGATGTTTAGTTTCAAAAAATGTGAAAACATGCCATCAGGGCCACAAGCATTACAGTTGTGATGAACGTGTTTCATCCACATCCGCAAAAACTCTTTTGCCAAAATGACCACTACCAAGCCAGCATAGACCTCCAGAATGGGACTGTGGACCTCCACCAGCCTAGAGAAGGCTACGGTTGATGAGCTAATGCACGCTCTTTCAATGTTCTTTAATTATATTGAGGTAAAAATACACATACTATACACACACGAAAATATATGTATAGGTGGAAATGCAGGGTAAAAGGTTTCGTGAAGATAAGAAATGTAGTGTTCAGATGCCTTAGAATTAAAGAGTTAAGAGACTGTGGATCTGTGCCTTGACTAAAAGTGTGGGTGCCTGGAATCCAGTAGTACTTACAGATTATTTTTCTGGAAGGAATGTTTTCTGTTTTGGGTCTAAATTTAGTTTACACCCTTGCGGATCACACACACGTGGAAATAATCAGGGCTGCAAAAACATGATTCATAGGACTCTGTCCTGTAAAAGACCTTGATTCTCATCTACTCTCATCTCATCTCATCCTGGCTTGAGCAGTTCCTGATGCTGGCATAGCTCGCACAATAACCGCTTTTAACTGTGCCACAGCTTTTACAACACAAGGACCCAGAAAACAAGAAAGTGGCGCATTGCTCCCGATGTGCCACTTTTCTTGTGTCACCACAGCTAACAACACCATGGTTGCGCCATGTTTACAATACGGCGCACCATGGTGGGTCATTTCCACAATAACATCATAATTTATAGCGCTATTGTGGTGCTTTGCAGCATTAGCGCCATAAATTACAGCACTAGTGCAGCAAAGCACAAGGGAGGCCCATAGTTAACAATGGGTCCATCACTTTAAACCTTCGCTGCCAGGCCTTTTTCACCTCCTGTGCCAGGCCTTTTTTTGGCTATTTGGGGCAGTTCGCGCTTAGGCCCTCATAACGTTTTGTCCACATAGGCTAGCCAAGCCAAATTTGCGTCCTTTTTTTCCAACATCCTAGGGATTCTAGAGGTACCAAGACTTTGTGGGTTCCCCAGAAGGAGGCCAAGAAATTAGCCAAAATACTGTGAAAATTTAGTTTTTTTTTCAACAAAATGGGAAAAAGTGGCTGCAGAAGAAGGCTTGTGGTTTTTTCCCTGACAATGGCATCAACAAAGGGTTTGCAGTGCTAAAATCACCAGCTTCACAGCTTTCAGGAACAGGCAGACTTGAATCAGAAAACCCAATTTTTCAACACAAATTTGGCATTTTACTGGGACATACCCCATTTTTACGAATTTTTGTGCTTTCAGCCTCCTTCCAGTCAGTGACTGAAATGGATGTGAAGCCAATGCTGGATCCTAGAAACCTAAACATTTCTGAAAAGTAGACAACATTCTGAATTCAGCAAGGGGTCATTTGTGTAGATCCTACAAGGGCTTCCTACAGAAAATAACAACTGAAAAAGAAAAATATTGAAATTGAGGTAAAAAAACAGCAATTTTTCTCTACGTTTTATTCTGTAACTTTTTCCTGCAAAGTCAGATTTTTTAAAGCAATATACCGTTACGTCTGCTGGACTCTTCTGGTGCGGGGATATACAGGGCTTGTAGGTTCATCAAGAACCCTAGGTACCCAGAGCCAATAAAAGAGCTACACCCTGCAGTGCGTTTTCATTCTATACCGGATATACAGCAATTCATTTGCTGAAATATAAAGAATGAAAAATAGCTATCAAGAAAACCTTTGTATTTCCAAAATGGGCACAATATAAGGTGTTGATTAGCAGTGGTTATTTGCACATCTCTGAATTCCGGGGTGACCATACTAGTATGTGAATTACAGGGCATTTCTCAAATAGACGTCTTTTTTACACACTCTCTTATATTTGGAAGGAAAAAATGTAGAGAAAGACAAGGGGCAATAACACTTGTTTTGCTATTCTATGTTCCCCAAGTCTCCCGATAAAAAATGAAATGGTCTAAAATAAATTTGCCCCCCCCAACCCCTCCCCGGGAGCGACCCTTGCCTACGGGGTCGCTCCCCTTGCGTGACATTGCCGCAAAAAATAAATCCATTGTGCCTAGTGGTTTCTGCCCCCAAGCGGGGCAGAAATGGTCTAAATACAATTTCCCCCCCAGGGGAGCGACCCTTGCCTAATGGGTCGCTACCCATCTCTAAAAAAACAACAACAAAAAAAAAAACTCAACAAAAAAAATTGCCCTGGAGCCTAGAGGTTTCTGCCCCCATCGGCCTAATGACAATAGGCCCAGGGGGGGCAGAAAATGGCATAAAATAAATTTGCCCCCCCACCCCCCTCAAACCCCCTGGGAGCGACCCTTGCCTACGGGGTCGCTCCCCCTGCGCGACATTGGTGCCCAAAAAAAAATCCCCAGTGCCTAGTGACCGAAAATCGTCCGATATGGTCTAAATATAATTTGCCCCCGAGGGGAGCGACCCTTGCCTAATGGGTCGCTCCCCATCTTTCTAAAAAAAAACAAATTTAAAAAAAATACACAAATAAAATGTGCCCTGGCGCCTAGAGGTTTCTGCCCCCAGGGGGGTCAGAAATGGCCAAAAATAAATTTGCACCCCCCCCCCATTACCCCCCTCCGGAGCGACCCTTGCCTACGGGGTCGCTCCCCCTGCATGACATTGACGCAAAAAAAAAAAATCCCCGGTGCCTAGTGGTTTCTGCCCCCCTTGGGGGCAGATCGGCCTAATCAAAATAGGCTGATCTGCCCCCCAGGGGGGCAGAAATGGCCTAAAATAAATTTTCCCCCAGGGTCGCGACCCTTTCCTAAGGGGTCGCTCCCCTTGCGTGAAATTCACGTAAAAAAACAAACTCCCTGGTGTCTAGTGGTTTCTGTCCCACTTGGGGGCAGATTGGCCTCATAGAAATAGGCCAATCTGCCCCCAAGGGGGGCAGAAATGGCCTAAATATAATTTGCCCCCTAGGGAAGCGACCTTTGCCTAAGGGGTCGCCCCCCACCTCCAAAAAAACAAAACGAAACAAAAACAAAAAAAAGAAAAAATGATCCCTGGTGCCCCTAATATCTGGTTGCAAGGGGTCGCTCCCTCATGGCAATTTCACACACAGAAAAAGAAAATCCCTGGTGTCTAGTGGGCGTTTCAAGCAATCCGGCTTTTGAAATGCTCAGAGAGACTTCAAAGGGAAGAAAATTCCTTTCCTTCCCTTTGAAGCCTCTCTGGGCCTCCCCCACGTGATCGAAAGAGCTGAGCTTCCAGCGCAATATGAGGAGGCCCTCTGTGATTGTCAGCGCGCAATGCGCGCTGATGTCACAGGGGGGTTGGAGGGGTCGGGGTTGGCCCTGCCTTGGGGGGGTGGGTGGGGAGCACATGAGGGGAGCACTAGCGCTCCCCCCAGTTCCCGGGTGCAGGACGAGGTGATCTCGTCCAAGGCACCCGGGAACCGGTGCCTTGGACGAGATCACCTCATCCAGGTCACCGTAGGGGTTAATGCCTGTCCTGTGCAGGTGTTGAAAATGACGAAAAAAAGACACAGCGAAATCTAGTAAATTTCACTGTGCCATTTTTCTGGGCCTCCTAACAGGGGAACGGCTCCTTGCATACATTATGCCTGGCCCAGGCATAAGGTGCCACAAGGGGTTACAAAGTGGCACAATCAAGCATTGTGCCACTTTGTAAATATGGCACTGAGGAATGGCCTCCTTAATGTCACATTAGCATAAAAAAGTGATGCTAGTGTGGAGCAAAGAGGCGCTAGAGCCTTGTAAACCCGGCCCAAGGTTTATCAGTAGCTTTAGTACACTTTTCAGCATTGGAGCTGGATTTCTTCATAACATTTGAAAGGCATCCTATTTTCAATGTTTGGGGAGTGTTCCAGTATGCAAAATTCGGTTTGGCCTAGAAGTCTGCAAATATTTGGTCAATTGCCCGCACTTGAAACTAGGAGGTGCGTACATCACCAGAGTGATGAATAATCCTTGACTTTTTAGGTCTCGTCTGCTGTCAAACTACCTATTGCATACCAAAACAATAACCACTGTGATCTTTGGGTCAACACATTGTTATATTTATTTCCTTTACTGGCCATCTCATTTGCTTGCTTCTTATGCAATTGTTTTCCTTCCTCTTCTTGTGTTTGTCCCTCAGATTTAGCACAGCTTCTTTACTATCTTCTTGATTGCATTGCTTGGATCAAACCATGGTGCACATCAGGGAACTACTTTTTAGTCCTGGAATTAGGCAAGAATTTTACATTTTACTAAAATTATATACCTAATAAATTACTTACATAGGTTTTCAGCCATTTCTCTTCATCCATTGGTCTGTTATTTTGTCATTCACATTCATCCTGCCCAATAAAGCGTACAACTTGGGGTAATGAGCCAACCTTTTCAACCATTGGATGTGAGGGACACAATTGCATTTTTGTACAATGAGCACACCCACACAAAGTAGCTCTCTTCAGATAATGTTGAAAAATGTGCAATTTGTGGCCAAAAAATAATTTCCTTTTACCCAATGTTTATTGATTTATATTGGCAAAGATCCAATACGGCCCCAAAAGTATGGTCTTAAAAAAAACTATGATAAAACTAAACAAGCATTGGCAAAACCAAAAAAATCTGCCCGCTAACACCACACCTATTGTCTTTGTTTCATTTTGAGCCTACACTGCATGGAGGTGTACGTGTTTGATCACTTTATCTCACATGCAATGTTTTTCCCCACACCCTAAGCTCCTCCTCTGTTACCCAGTGCCTCGCGGGGTTCACCCACACCTCTGTTGCCCCCTACAACTTGGTGACATTGATTCCCTCCCTGCTACAAATTCACCACTTCCCATTTTTTAAGCATTTTATATAAATTGTTAAATCCAGTGCTATATGAATTAAGAAAATCATGTTGTTGATTCAAAGTAAATACACGATGTTAGTCAAGATACAGAATAAAGTTCACATATCAGCAATACAAGAACAGCAAACCGAAGAAGCATGTAAAGCTTGAATGCAATTCACCATCCCATTTTCTTTTTTTTCTTCCTTTTTCATGGATCCCCACAGCTGTAATTGGTTGGTGGGCTTTTCTGTTCACTATTGTACGCGTTCATTCCCTTTTTTAATTTAACACCCTGAGATTGATGGAACAGTGCATTAAAAGTGAACCAAATGGCAACCATTGTGTCTGTCATGCATATGCATACATGGTAACACACTTCCAAACATACGTACTGACCTTGGTGCAATCCATTTTGCTTTTTTTCTTTGTCGTGGATACTATTCAGCATTGGCCACATTAAGTATTTTTTTCATGCTGCTGTTTAGCATCTGCAATAAGCACTGGCAAAGCTAAAAGGTTGTATTGACATTGCCAGTGACTTTGCAGAAAGGCAAAATCTTTATTGGGGTGCTCACAGTTCCATGGAGCAGGAGGAAGCGCAGGATGATTCTTCAAACTGGGTTGAAGTGGGTGGTGACTGTTCCACCTGAACAGGAGTGCACAGAAGTTTTTTTCCACCATGCATTTCCCTGGTGAGCTGGAGCCCTTGGAGACGATTCTGAATGCCCAGGGCAACTGCTTTTACCTCTATCACCTTACCCATGTCCTCGAGGGTAACTGCAGCAAGAAGGAGCGGCTTCAAGAGAGAAAGGGAGAGAGGAGTGAAGGTAGAGAAAAAGCGATGAGTAATGGAGAGAGGAGAGGAGGGGAGATAGAGTGGATTGGTGGAAAGAGAGAGATGCATAAGGAGATGATGGGAGCATGGCTAGCTTAGGTCTTTTTACCACGGCTGCTTTTGGTTCGTTCCCCAGTTCAGTCCTGCAAGGAGGGGGACAAGTTTGTCGCTCCCTGGAAGACTCAGGGCTTGATTCACAAAAGTAACCTACACTTTTGAGAGTAAGTTTACTACTTTTTGGCTACTCACAAAATCCGGGATGGGTAACACTTTTGGAGTAATACTTTTACTCCAAAATGTTACTTACACTCAGATTTTGGGACAGCCCTAAATTAGTAGAAACACAAAATCCAGAGGTAAGAAACTCTTTTGGAGTAATACATTTACTCCAAAAGTGTAACTCACTCTCGATTTTTGTGAAATCTACAGTGTAAATTACTCAAAAGTGTAAGCTACCTTTGTGAATTGAAGTTACCTTTGTGAATATGGCCAACACACTCCCCCCTGAATGACGCTCTATAATGTGGCGATTCGGGGTCTTTAAACTTCCTTACCATCTCCTTTGTCTCCAAATTCACCTAAAGATGGATGAGTTCCCTAGTCAGAATGACATGCTTCTTCCGACAGACACGGAGTTTCCCTGAGCTCAAGAGAAAACTGAAGCTCTTTGCTTTTCCTGTCGGAATCGACAGACTCAAGCACTATCACAGAACAATAGAAAAACACGGACAGCAAGGCTGCAGACATGAATGCAAAACCCAAGCAATTTGCAGACGTCAACAAATTAAAATAATCATCAAGAAGGCAGAGACAATATGGTTGTGGTGTTGCTAATTGGCTGTTGAATGCTAAGACATAACATTTAGTGCTAATAAGACAAAAAACTTGCCTTCTGAACAAAAGAAAGTCAATTACCATTTTCACAACAGTGGATGAAATAAACTTTGTATTTATAATAGGCCTCAGAACTTTATGCTGTCACTTAGCACAAGGAATAACATATGATTTTATTATATTATAAGATTTGTGATGGGAGGCTGTGGTAGTCTTGCCTGGACTGAAATTAATGCCCAGCAAACCAACCCATCTATCAGTGACAAGGATTAACTTGCTGAGCCATTGATGGCTATTGAAGAACCATGTAACGAAATGGAAGGACATGACACCGGTTATGCATGAAATAGTGTAGAAGATGATGGCATATAACACATTATGTCAGGCTAGAGTTGTGGGTATGTTTCAGCATGTATCTTTGTTTAATAGGCAAAGTGCTTGATCTATCAGACTAATACAGGCACAGGCACTGACTGGTTCCCATCTTGAATTGAACCTTCTGCTGTGTTAGCATAAACAATTATATAAAGCATATCACCACAATATTTTAGTTGGTCACATGGGCACACACTGATCATGGATAGGCCCCTTATGAATGAGAGAGGAGGCTACAATTTTATATGGGTGGCGCAGCAGGGCATCTTCAAACAGCTATGTGTAAGCGTGAAACAATGAGTAAAGCTGTTTTGATTGGCAGTAGAGGGGCAGACATTACGTGACACATGGGTTTTGCAAATACCAGATTTAACTTACCTGTTTGTAAATGATTGAAAGAAAGACATGATCGCATATAAATGGACATGATTCAAAATGGCAATAATTGTCTCATTTAAACTTGTCTAATTTTGGTTGAGAGTCCTGTTCCTCTATGTTTCTGTTTAGTAATTGGTTTCCCGCTGCTCTCTAAGAGTTTCAAAACCTCAAGAAGGTCGCTCACTTAGATTTTTTGTCATCTTGATGGTAACACTAATAGCTTCTGACATGAGTGAAGGTTGTGAATATCAACGCACACAGAAACAGAGAGTTAGTTGCTTTTAGACTGGGAAAATTTTAATTACGTCAGAGTTAATTTTGGTAATTTTGCGTAACAAAATTGACATTACTACACATTGCATAAACTTGGGGAGAAATTTTAACGCAAGATGTACCGTTTAGGTCATTTTTTAACTCGATATGCATTTCAGGTAGATTTTTTACCTGAGCCGACTGTTCGGGTAATTTTTGAGTGTGAAACTACAATTTTGAACACAATTGGCAGTGTTTTGAATGTGAGTGGTAGTTCCTTTAATGTCGGTAGTCGACAGACATTTCAGGTAGATTTTCTTACCCAAGCAGACCGTTCAGGTAATTTTTAAGATGTAAAATTGCAAATATGAATGCAAGCACCAGCGTTTTGAATGTGACCAACCGGAAATTAACTCAAAATTAGATTATTGTGCTGCATTTTTAACCCAGCAAACCATTTGGGTAGTTTTTTCAGTGTGAAATGCATTTAGCATAATTATGAGTAATTTCGTGTAATTCCGGGTAAATATGTGAAATTAGGCTACCTGTAATAACACAAGTTACGTGCAGCCCTAGTTGCTTTTGTGTAAAGTAGTTTGAGTCTCTTGTAAATCCAAATCTTTATTCATCACTTTGCAAGGAAGCACCGCCTTGATTTCTGGGTGAGAGCGCATACCATCCCCAAGTAGCAGCATGCATGATTTCAAAGCTGCCCAAAAGAATTCACTCTGTGTTATGTTTGTATCCACATATATATTGAATTTCAAATTCCACTACCCAGACATACTCCTGCAGCACATTAATCTTCATCATGATGATGTAGCTTTTCCAAACATTCACACCCCCTAGTTAGGCATAGACTGCTCCACCAAGTTAATCAAGTGAAAAAAGAAAACGTTTTAAGCCAGGCTTTCCATCACAGACTGGTATCCATCATCTTGGTCAGTAAAGAACATGTGCAGTTTCACATTAGATGCTGTAAAGGGGTTCCTAACATTGCAAGGATATGGAAAAAATCCTGTCATTGGCATCTTGTAGAGAAAGTCTAACACTGACAAGAGCTGCATAGGCCTCCCTTGGTGTCTTCCTGAACAAAAAGAATAGTGAGCTTCTGGTCTCTGTCACACTGGGCCAGGGCTGAAGCTGTGCCCATGGCTTGCTACCCTTCCTGACCCTGCTCCTGTTCTGCCTGCATGGACAGCTCCACTCATCTAAACATTTCAGAGTTGCCAACTCAGAGTGCCCAAAAGCCCTCCAGGGTCCCATATGAGAGTGAGGGCAGCTTAGGAAACCTACATTCAAATGCATGTGAGCTATCCCAAGGAGGGGTGAGTGTGCCTAGTTGGCACACTATACGGTGCACCATATTACATTATAACAGTAGGAGCCTTTAGTAGTATTCTAGGTATCAGTTATCCTGGTGTAAACAAGTGTCCCCACATCATACCCAGAGATCCCTTCTTAACTTGTCAGTTTATTCAGTGGATGAGTAATTATTTTGTCACTGAGCCCAACAGATTCTGCGACTAGTAGATGGGTGTTTTGAGATGCCCTTTGATCTACTTGAGTCTGTCAGTATGAAAAGTCACACCTTTCTTTACCCCTGAGTGCGCTTATATTCTCAGACTAGGAGTGGTATAGTTGTGATACAGACTTTGGTGCTCCCTGATGGGCCTCTCTTTCTCGTAAATAGAGCTCAGAACTGTCTTGTTATTCAACACAATACAGATCCAAAAAGGACAGACAAAGGCTCAAATTCATGTTAGTTAAATAGAATTTCACTCAATGTGCTAGGCCCAAAATCATAGAAACTTAGGAATTCAGGAGAGTTTAGAGACAAAGCTGACAGAGATTCGCCTTCTAAGTTTGGGATAAGGATTTGTTCATTCATCATAAAATTGCACTCTTCATAGGATTTCAGACAAAAATTCCATACTTTCACTACATTCTCATGCTTCTAACCAATAGAAATCAAGCAAAGATAGGCATTTGCACCCAAATACATTTCAAGATTTTCTCACTATTATACCACATGGGATTCTAAGTTCACAGTGTCAGGTGCATGGGGACACGATGAATATATAGTAAGTCATTTCGTCTGAGAGTCCTAAATTCAGCCTTTAGAAAGTCACATTGTGTTCACGACATTCAACAAATTCATCCACTTACTCTGTGAAACCTAGTAACTTTTATTGTAGCAGAGAATAAAACAACTAAGTTAATCATGTGGTGTAGTACAACATCACATCAAAGATGGATGGCAGATGCTGAATTAGCCTAATTCACTCAAAGCACAATTTTTCCAGTTAGCAACATTAAATTCTGCAATTCTACACAATTCTACATCATCAGGTCTTATCACTAACTTCGCTGGCACATCTCCCCTAGTGTCCAAAACCATTGGCCCTGTCTCACTAAAGCAAGAATGAGCTATTAATATGTTAAGCCACAGGAATCCCCTAACCAGAAATCAGAACTCAAATCACCTTAGAAACTAGCAACCTAAATTCCAAAGAAAGCTACATTGTTTGGTGTAGTAATTATGCAGTGGTTAGTGTGTCTATTGAAGGGTGATATTCAAGAAATAGTTCTAGTTCAGCTGTGATACAATTGTAATAATTGTGTTGTATTGTAGCTAAGCTGACTCTTACACCACATTCCATTAGCTAGGTTTTGACTTTATAAACAAACTATCACAGTAGTCAAAGATGTTTTGGAGGCCCAGCTTTCTGTCGCAATATATCTTGTTCTATAAGAATTAAATGCACTTTCACCATAGGTGGCTCTAGATGATGGTGTAATAGCCCTACATCATAGCTGAAATATCAACCTGCACTAATATTGCATCCACTGTATTTGCTACTACTATTTTATCAAGGTAAGTGGAATTGAAGTTAATAATAGTAAATCAATATTTGCAATATAGTAGTAGCTCATCTATTTTCCTTGCCAAGCCACGTATTTATCCACTATTTTGTGAAATTAGTGTGTATCTGATAGGCAGTAATTTTATCTTTGTTCTCCATGTTTCTTCCTTGTCAAGCCATGTGTTCATCAACAGTTGTCAAAATCAATGTGCGTGCCTGATAGAGGATTTTTAAGCATGTCTTGCCACTTTTACATTTCTTCCACAGGGATCATTGTATGGCATGGCCCTCTGGGAGACCACAGATCTTCTTCCACATTTTTCCTGTTATTGCGCTAATGAGATGCTTGTTGTCTGTCTAGTTCACGGTTATTATTTTGCATAATTTCATAGATATTTGCTATCTTCTTTTATTCTCATAGATGTTCAGTAGGCCCTGGAGTGGCATGCAGTTGTGGCTCGCTGCGCTCACAAGGGGTGGGGCGGCTACGGCGCGCAGGGGTGGGGTGGGGGAGTGTTGGGGGTAACATTTAATAAAAAAATTACAAAATAAAAATAAAAACGTACTCGATCGGCCGCCGCGACGTTCCTTTTTCTCCCATCGCTGCAGGCAAATACTCCCAGCCTGCCCTGCAGCCAATCCTGACGCTGCTCAGAGCAGCACCAGGATTGGCTGGGAGCGACCAGCCAGCGCGCTCCCAGGCAGACTGGGAGTCTGTGTTTGCTCTCTCCAACCTGACAACACAGTTCTGGGCTGGAGAGAGCACACTGCACATGTGTGTTTGGCCGGCCTGAGACAGTCGGCTAAACACACATGTGCTCTGAGGGGAGTGCACAGTGCATTCCCCTCATTCCTATCATCCCCCAATGCCCTGCCCCTTTCATAATGAAATGATAATAAACACAGTTTATTTACCTTTTGTTGTGATAGGTTTTGTAGCTTCTGCTGCTGGCGGCGGGACGACGCTCATCCGCCCTTACAGAGGAGCCGCCGCTGGTGGCACAATGCATTAATTCTCATGTTTTAGATTTTTTTTCAACATTTTCTTCTATGGTGGTTGGACCAGCTGACCTGTAGTTATTATTTTTTATTAATTTACAATACATATTTTTGCCAGTATCCACCTTTTCTCTAATAGGAATCTCAAGGGCCCTGAAGGGACATACTGCATTTACTGTCTCTTTCCCTTTGACTAGGCATCTGTGGGTGTTGTTGTGGTGATGTTAACAAACTCATTGCAACAAATATTAGCATCAGTTCCAGCTTCAGTATTAAAACATTTTTCTAATATATTTGGAGTTGTTATTGATTTTTATCAAAACATAAAAACAAGTTACTGTTAAATGTTATATAACTTGTACTACATTCACTAGAATGGCACATCTGGGTCTCTTCCTTCTTATTTTTTACTATCTGCACAAGGATGAGACTGGAGGCCAAGCATGTGAATTAGCTAACACTGGAGCCTAGAGATCTTTCTAAAAATTGTTACTGCTAACCAATAAGAAGAGAAGACAGCACCCAAGAAGTAGGCTTCTGCCAAGAAAGCTGACTCTGAAGAGAAGAACTCTGGGTCCACCACTGGAGAGAATACTTGTATTAAACCATCTTCTTTCTTCTTCCAAGGTGAAAATTGTGGTGCAGCTACTTCACCCTCAACAGAAAGATGCTGGAATTGCCGAGGGATCCACAAAAGTACCACCATCACTGAAGCCAAGGCAGATGTCTCTCAGTGCTGCCGTGACTACAGTCATGGCTGATACCAGTGAGTTCAGTGAGCAAACCAACTGTTCCAAGTAAACTGAACAGGAACACAGGTCTCTTACCACTAATCTTCCTGTGGTAGAAGCAGAGTTGGAAGTTGAGCTTGCTGCACAAAAATAAGTTGTGTCTACTCTTACAGCTTACCATTACGTCCTTCAAAGAAAACCAGGACAAATCCCGATTTTCTTCAAGCCGACCATCAGGTGAATGTGATGTGGAGTGGACATGTGATCCCTGTAAAGGGATCCAAGACAATAGATGGTTCCAGAAAACATTGTTGACAATGAAGATCTTTGTTTATATCAAAAGAGGCATCAAGAAAGTGGAAATCGCCTCTATTTAGCTTGCACCTATACCCCCACCATCTGCCTCCATCATCTTAATATCCCACAAACACCATCAACTCTTACCTTTTGTGCATCCTTGGCCTAAGCAAAATCAAACCCTGCCTCACTCCATCACAAGTTCTTCTGGCTTTGGCTCATCAGTTTGGTGACTTACTTACACTTAGGCTAAAAGAGAAATACATTAAGACTGCATAGTTTTCACAAAAACAGTGCACCATGGTAGGCCAGGTGAAGATCTTGTTAAAGAGGCCAATTAGCCCATATGAAAACAAACATCCAGTCCTCAGGGACAGCACCTGAATAAGATTGGTGTCCATGAACCAGAAGAGCCTGAACAGATAGAAGCAGAAGATAATAATGAAGATTGTGTCATTGGTAAGACAAGCAAACTTGTTGTCCTAATGTGCATTCATAAGCAACATTAACTGCTTTTTGGGACAAGGAAGTAGGGGATAGCATAGATTCCTTGAAGCAGCCAAGCAGACTGGCTACATGAAATTCACTTGAGCCTGGATATTGTCATTGTGACCTTTGTCACAAAGAAAAAACAAATCATTATCACAGCTATGTTCTGTAAGGACCTACCAAGCCACAGAACACATAGCCTAGTTAAAAGTGAACACAGTTGTCGAAAACCTGGAAGAAATCAATAGAAAAGTCTCCAAATGGTCTTGAGTCAGTCATCTAAGGATCGGATTGTTCGCCATTGACAATGCCAGGTACAATGCCAAAGTCAGGGTCAATGAAGGACACAACAGGTGGTTATGCCACACTTGAATTTCATGTTATACATGCTTAAACAGCTGTTTGACCGGTACAGGGCTATCAATGAATATGTGCAACAAGGTGGAAAAGATGAACTGCCAAAGCCTTTCAAATGGATGATGACCAATGGGTGCTAACAGGCTGTATGATCAAAATGCCTACACCCTTTCACATTTTGGCACCAGAACTCTTCAAGGAAGTTTGTACCACAAGGGAAGCAACCCCACTGTTTCATTTGCCGGAGCCTTATTTACGTAAGTATAAAGAAATATATACCAATGTTCATGAAAAAGCAGCTGGTTTGCTCAACAACTGAAGTCTTCCTCTGGATACAACTACCAGTCTGTAACGAGAAAATCATAGCCTGCAAAGAATACATCTATGCCACTGTACTGGAGCCATGGTACAAACAATGGCTGTTTACACTTGCTTTCTTTTCAGCACTGGATGTCTCTATTTATAAGAATTGGATTGTTACAAAAGCAGCTGAAGTTGAAGATGAATGAGTACAACTTCGAAGGCAAAGAAGAACTAAGGTTCTTTAGTCCCCATAGTCCCCATAGACCATAGTTGTGACTTCAGTAACATGCTGCAGTAGCTACATCTGCCATTGATAAGACAATCATCAGTCAAAGACTGTCTTCTGATAGAAAACTACCACCTACAGCAGCCTCTGCACAGGCTTGGTCTTTAGGAATACCAGGATTTACACTATACACAAATATGGAAGGAACTCAAGAGCAGCAAACAAGAGACAAGCTGTTGCTTTAGTAACTGGATGACCAAATATGATTACCAGCCAGTCATGACCCGTCAATCTATTGGCTTAGGAAAAAGGAACAACAGTGGTACCTCCTGAGGTGGACAATAAAACATCAAGGGGCAGATTTATACTTTTTGCTGCAAAACTGTGCAAACGCAGTTTCGCAGCAAAAAGTATAGCACCGGCTTGCTCTATTCCACAAAGCCAACCGGGCGCCATATTAATGGAATGGCATAAGCCAGTGTTAAACTTGGGCTAGCGTCTTAAAAAAAGATGCTAGCGAAGTGGGAGTGGCTGTAGGGACGGAGGGGGTTGTGCAGCAAAAAATGACACTAGCCTGGTTAGAGGCAAAAAAATGCCTCTAACCAGACTAGCGCCATTTCCTGGAGCACAACCACCAAAAACATGACCCCTGTCTTAGGAAAGACAGGAGTCATGCTCACCACCCCAATGGCCAGCACAGGGGACAAGTGTCCCCTGGGCATGGCCATTGTACGCTGTGCCATGAAGGGGGCCCAAGTTAGGGCCCCGATGGCAAAAAAAATAAAATAACATACTTACCCTACTTACCTGGGATGGGGTCCCCCATCCTCCGGTGTCCCTCTGGTGGGGGTATTCCTGAGGCTTGGGGTGGACACCTGTGGTCCCATTCCATGCCGTTTAGCCATGGAAATGGGTTCAGAGGCCCTTTAACGCGTGGTCTGACCCAGGCATTAAATAATGGTGCAAAGCAAGCTTTGCACCATTATTTAGACCCTCCTCCCGCCTGTGCATCATTTTAGCATGGGGGAATAAATATGGGACTATGGGGATTGCACCATTTTTTAGATGGGAATGTCTACCTTGGGCCTCATTGACGCAAGGTAGGATTACGCATCCAAAATATTGTGCAAACTCCAAAATTGTGACGCTAGATGTGTCTAGCGTCAAAATATAAATATGGAGTTTAAAAAAATGGCACAAATTCGGAGCAAACAGAGTATAAATATGCCCCTTGGTGTATAAAGCAGCCAGAGTATCTTTTGAGTGAGTTTTCAGAGGAGCTGGGTCAATGCTCATGGTTGGAAGGAGCAGTCTTTCTCCCCAGTGCGTGAATTGATGACTCACAATGATCAAAATGAATAAGTAACGTAATCCTAAACATTTTCAAACTTCACAAGACACAACAGTGGATAGGTGCCATTTCTCAGACCCCAAAAGTGTGCCCAGTGCCATCTTCCAGAGGAAGTCATGTAATAGAAATAAGAACTATATATAATAGACTAAGGGGTAGATGTATGGAAAGTGATGCTGCACTGAGTGAAGTGCCACTTTCCCAGCACCCCCTACCGCCACCATGTCTGCGCCGTATTTAAAATACGGCGCACCATGGAGCAGGGTAAGGGGCAATAGCGTAATTTCTCATGACTCAATTGATGTACTCTGCAGGGTACATAGGGCCCCTTTCTAAAGAATGGAAGCCCACTTTTAATGCCTGCTCTTGAGCAGGCATTAAAAGTGCCGTAAAAAATGGTGCAAGGAAATCTCATAGATTGCCTCACGCCATTTTTCCTGCTCCCCTAATTGGGGAATGCATCCATTGCATACATTATGCCTGGCTCAGGCATAATGTAACGCAAAGGGTTACAGAGTGCCCCAGTGCATGTAAATACAGCATGGGGATTTTGGCCAAATTAGACCACATTAACGTGAAACAATTATGACGTTAATGTGGCGCAAGGTGGAGCTAGGGCATTATCAATATGCCCCTAAGAATTTAAATTAAAGTGGTTACTTTCTTTTTCTTGTTCAACAGGTCTGTCTCCTATCAAGGAAAGGGAAATCTGCACATTCATCAATAACATACATTGAAGAACTGTTTGCTGACTGGCTCCTTCATGGACAAGACTCAAAGGGGGCAAAACAGAATGGACTAGTAAAAAGTGATTTAGCTGAATACTGCTGACTAGTGGCAAATAAAAAGTGATTAACATGGCACTCATGATGGGTATAGCTATACTTGTTTTTGAGTGTTTTGGTGATCACTCATTCACGATCCATGGAACTGGTTGTCTGAATTCGATACTAAATTTGCCTTTTTCTAATAATATTTGGCAGTTTATGCCCCTCACTCTAAGACTTCACACACCATGATTACTTCGATTCTGAACTATTGGTCTTTTTTCTCATTTAGCAAGTTTTCTCTTGAGCAAGAAGCCTTTCGATGACACTCCTGCATTGTTGTTCAGCATTACTCCCAATATGGACATTGCCAGAATGCAGTTCTACCAATTTATGCAGTATCACTTTTACTTATTCTAAATATTTTTCACCTTGTGAGTCCTTCTTATTTTGCATTCCAGTATCAATATCTAAAATAGGGATGTATGAACTGCAAAAGACTGTTTGAACTGTATTAACCACCATCTTCCTCCCATGACGGATGTGCCATGCCCATTAGAGTGGCTGAATGTCGTCTCTCTCTCTCTTTCTC
Organism: Pleurodeles waltl; assembly: GCF_031143425.1. Classification (NCBI taxonomy): domain Eukaryota; kingdom Metazoa; phylum Chordata; class Amphibia; order Caudata; family Salamandridae; genus Pleurodeles; species Pleurodeles waltl. Next base: position 116,263,874 of record NC_090446.1, on the reverse strand, counting down.
TCTCTCTCTCTCTCTCTCTCATATTACCCCTGACTCCCCATACCTATCCATTGATTGATGCTGAACTCTTTTTTCAACCCCAATTTTGAGATTTATTTTTCTGTGATCTATTTACACCCTCAACATTTCTTACACCTCGCAGGAAAATGCAGTGAAAGCTACGCATACCCTCTCTTACCCAAGCAAATTACAAAACCACCCACACCATTCCCTTTCCCTGTCTTTGGGGTGGGCCTCACAATGCTAAAAACAATACTCAATGGGAGGCTAAGGTTAAGAGAGCATGATTTATTTTACTGAGCTACTCCTCAAAGAGAAGTTAGTTGTCTAAAGAACCTCCTGGATTGTATGCAGGTGTGCAGTAATCCTTACTTAACCTAGACTGTATATATATTTGTTACATTTATTTTTTGGACTCCTTTTAGATTGAAAAATATAGAATACACAATTTAGTAAATGTTTCTCTTTACTGTATTGTTAAATGATGACCTCTGTTTTGGATTTGCCAATGACTATGGGCCTGACTTAGATATTAGCAGATGTGTTACTCAGTTGCGAGGGTGATCCCATAGTAATAATGGTGTTTAGATTTCAGGAGACTGGAGATCCGTCACCCATCCACCAATATCTAAATCAGCCCCTATGTCTTCCTTCATGCTGCAGAATCCTTTTGTTGGCTCACCTTCTCCACTCAAAGTAAGGAACCTTGGGGCAGATTTATTAAAACTGGCACTGAACCTAGCACAGTGCCACTTTTCTGATGCCTCTTAGTGCCCGCATAATGCCACCATGAGTGTGCCATGTTTAACCTACGGAGCATCATGGCAGCAGTTAGGGAACTAGTGTAAAAATCTGTGATGCTAGTTCGGCGCTTTGCAGGATTAGTATAATAAATGTTGACGCTAATCCTAAAAAGCACCCAGAGGCCCATTGAAACCAATAGAAGCCTCCTTTTAACGCCTTCCCTGAGCAGGCGTTAGAAAATGCCAGAAAAAATGATGCAAAGAAATCTTTTAGATTTCTTTGCGCCATTTTTTCAGCCACCCTAATCCCGGAATGCCCCCCCTTCCATGCATTATGCCTGGTGCAGGCATAATGTGGCATAAGGGGTTACAAATTGGCGCAATGCAAGCACTGCACCACTTTGTAAATATGGCGCTGTGTTTTTGCCCATCTAACGCCACATTAGCGTAAAAAAAGGACACTAATGTGTTGTTAGATTTTTCTAAGCTCTCTTATATATGGGCCCTGGTTTCTTGTGGTGTCCTCTTTGTTTGCCCCTGTTAGGACAGCTAATAAGTGCCTTTGGCAAAGATTGCATAAATAGCTGCTCACTAATATTGTGCAAAGTGGCTGCCATCCCTCCTTGGGTGATAAGGAGGATTGAGAGGTTTCAATTTAAGAAGTAGATGCACAATATACCATTTATTCCATTGAGAATACTATTTATCTGTGATGTCAGAGGGGAGGGCAATGCACAGCTGTTCTTAAAGGAAGAAGACTCAAGTGACACGTCACAAAGTGGGGGATATGCATGGTCAGGCTTACAATACTGTTTACAGGAAGATGGAGGCCTGTTGTGGATGGACTCCCATGGGAACTCTTGAAGACAGTTATTTTCACGACAATTAAACTTTTTGTTTTTGTAATGGGCCTGTGTCGAGCCTTGTGTGCTAGGTCGGGGTTGCTTCCCTGGTTTACCAGGGTTGCTACTGAATAAATAAAAAGCAAAGAAAACCACCAAGTTGATAAAGGAAAACACAGCACTGTTTTAAAAATGCTGCCACCCACATCACCTGCAAAAAAACCACACATCCCTAAGCCCTAAAAGCACACAAACCTAAACTAATCCTTCCCCAACTCATCACCACATTACCCACAAGCCACTCCCTACCATATAAATTGAACAAAACTACACTCATCCTTGTGTAACTCATTCCATCTACACCATCTGGACACGGACCCACCCTCACCCTAAAATCTCACAAATGTTCACCATCCCAACTCATCCCACCCAAACCACCTGCAAGAGGACCAACCCCTCTGTATACCCTAAAAGGGTATCACACTTCCCATGCCCTAACTCATACCACATATACCACTCCAAACAGGCCTACCCATCTACCTACATCCTAACAAACACAAACCTAAATCATCTTCTCTTCCCCAGCTCATGCTACACACAATAATTACAACTGCCCCCAACTCATCCCACCCACATCACCCTTCAACAGACCCACTCCATGCCTAATACATATATCTCTCTAATATGGCAGTTCTGTTTCTCAGTTCCTTCTAATCTTTGTCAAGATCTCAGGGCCCTCCAGCGCCTCATGGAGGAGGACCTCTGTGGGAGTGGCAGTGTGGGAAGGTGAGTTATAAATGGCTGCTCTGGAGGGGAAGGGTTGAGGGAGGATGGGCTGCCCACAGCTGCTGTGATGATTTGTTGCCACATGGAACAGTGTAAAACCTATTCAGAGGAAGGCTGCTGCAATTGATTGTTTTTTTTCTAGCTGCAGCCGAGTGGCTATAACCCACCAGCCATGCCTTATATGCCTTGCTCCTGGTCCCTGGTTGTAACAGTAGGCTGGCTGAAAAAGAGAAGAAAATGGCATGGGTTACAATAATCACTGCAGGCATGTGTTTCTACAGTCTGTCACAAAACGTTGCAGAATTTTCTAACTTGGTCCTGGAATTAAGTGATTCTGCATTCCTGCTTTTTCCTCTGATTTTTATTTATAGTGCTTGCCGTTAATTAATCCATCACCACCAGCGTAAGTGAATAAAGATTTTTTGCTTGACATATTAAAAAAGTTGATATAATGACTTGAATCTTTTACCACATACTATTAATGGACTTAAGATACAAAGTTGTAGTGCAACAGAAAAACGTGACTTTGAGAAATTGGATTGTTTGTCAAGGGGCATGAAACCTTACTCAAGCAACTATCACAATCCGTGTGAGGCTGTACAGTGAAAAGTCACTAAATGAACCTGTGCTTGACCCTCTGGTAGCTTAACACACAATCCAAAACTAAAAGCAGCCAGGCTTAATGTAAAGGCAATGTGTAAAGTATTTATGCAGCACTTAAGCAGCAATAAGGTGAAAACACGTCATAAGAAAGGTTCCCTACCAATTCAAAAAAATAGAGCACAATTTAATAAATTATTTGACACCAAAATGATAAAAATAGCAATCAGTAGAACCAGAGATATGAATTTGTAAATTGCAAACTGGAATAGCGCCTAAAAGATCAAAGCACCAACTGAGGACATCTACTTGTGCGACACTGGGGCAAACACAACCGTTATGGCCAACTGTGATGGAGTGCTGTTCATATACACAAGTGGATTTGACCCAGCCCATCTCCGCTTACCTTGGGACTTGTCTGAGAAGGTAATGTTTGGCAGGGCTTGGCAGCTGGCAATGTCTGAGGAGAAAGCATCATTACTGGGAAGCTTGTGGGCGAAGTTGCAATGAAGATGTCTACATTCCAACTTAGTTTCTTTTATGGAAGTCAAAATCTTCAATAGGGTGAAGTTGCACACTGTAGCCAACAAGAGCTCCATGACTCTGGATTCTCCTTCTGCAAGGAGCCGCTGAACAAGATTTGTTGCTGCAAAGAAGAATGTAGCGGGAACTTCTGTGAAGCCAGGTCGATCTCCAATGCACCTTGGGTGAATCCGCGAGTTGGTAAGTCCTGTTCTCCTCTTGGTTCCTTGAGCACTTTTTGGAAGAAAAATTTGAATGCCCCAGGTTTTGGATTTGGGCTAGGAGACACCTTGAGCACCACTTCCTAGGGTCCAGCACTGGAGGGGCAGCTCTTTGGGGTCAGGACTCACTTAGGCTAGGTCTAGGTTTGGGTACAAGATGGCTGGAGCATTTTCTGCCCCTGAGGCTCTGATCAGGAGGCCAACCAGGTAGCCCTTGGAGTCACCCTAGAAGTCCTGGGTTGAAGCAGAGAATCAGGTCTTAAGCACTAGGGTAGTCTTCTGAGGGCACAAGTCAGGCTTCAATTGGTAGGGCAGTCCTCTCGGTGCAGGAGGGGATGTCCTCTGAAGTACACAGCAGGATATTAAATTACAATTCCTCCGACACCAAACATGAAATTTCTACCTGCTCCCAAACAAAAGTTCTCACTAATTAAATGTAATAAGGTAAACCAATCTGTTACTATGGGAAAGGTAAGCCTCATAGTAGTGAAAAAAAAATTTGAATTTTTCTCTACCAGGACATGTAAAACTTAAAGGTACATGTCCAACTATTTAAATACTATGTACTTGGCCTATGGACTGATTAGGACCTAGCTTAGGGTGACTTAAATGCCTAAAAATGTAGTTTTAAGCCTGGCATGGAGTTTATTTTGCCAGGTTAAATTGTCAATTTCAAACTGCTCACAGGCTCAATGGCAGTCCTGGGACATGATCCGAGGAGCTATTGAAGAAGGTGGTACTATATTTGCTGCAGACCCACTAGTAGCTTTCAATTTACGAGCCCTGAGTATATGGTATGCCACTTTACTAGCGTCTTACTAGTGAACTAAATATGCCAATCAGGTGTAAGCCGATGTTACCATGTTTTAAGGAGTGAGAACAAGCACTAATTTACGTAGCACAATTTATTTGACTTTTTATCCTACCTCAGCTACTACACCTGCATGATTTTTGGGCAATGATTGCTGCATAAGAATTATTCCAGTGGCCCTGCCCGTTCCCTGCATGGCTGCCAACCCGCACTACACTCTGTACTTATTCATTATCAGTGCAACAAACACAGGGCCCGGGTTATGGGGTGAGGGGTGTGGGATAAAGTTGACATCAGGCCAGAATTTGGGCTACGTTTAAGTTTGGATATGGACATATTGGGTTAATGGCATGTAGAAGACCGAAAGGGTCAAGAGATGTCATAAGAAGAAATTAATAAAGAAGGCATGGGAGAAGAGGTGCATGTGCAAGGATAAAACATTAGAAAATAGCTATTTTTGTTGGGAACAGTCCCTTCTAAGGGAGTACCCTTAACAATGTGTTAAAACTAACCACTGAGGCTGATAAATTAAACTTTAATCAAGATGGATCTCATTTCATATTCTTGGGAGAATGGTATACCCAGTCACCACACTGGTAACACTGCAAAGAGCAATTAGGGCAGTCGGATATGCAGGGGACTTGGCACGCTAGAGAACAGGGTCATCTGGGTTTGAATATCACACGTATCATTAGCATTTTATTTAATTTAATTGTATCTTCGATGAAATTTGAATTGGAGGATAAGTAATGTGTAATATGACCTTGATCAATTAAGCTGTTTGAAATCGTGAACTGTTTTGAACTGTATTACACTGATGTTTGTTCAGGTCTGCAGACGTCACCATGGAGTCTGTTTTCAGTCTTCATGAAAGCGTGTAAGAATCGATTGGTGATGGGGCTCGGTAATCTGAGGAAGGCTGAGTGCACCAAAACACGTTATCACAAATAAAATGCACTAACTTAACTTTGGAGTGCCGGCTGCTTCCTATAAATTGCGAAGGAGGCATTTGGAAGAGTGAGAGAGAAATAGAAAATGTACGCTTACCAATTTCCGAATACATAATTACCTATGATATTAATAGTCAATATTCTGTCGCAGGTACTCAGTATTATGACATGCGAACTCAAACAGGAGCAACATTTTCCTATCAGCCTCCCCCAGTAGCAGTAACTTCCCTGGAATTCCACTAATTCGACCTCTCGTGCCACATTTAATACAGCTAAGTCTAAAAAGGTTGCTCCCACAAGGAACGATGATAACATTAAGCTATAGTATCATTGATCTTTGAATTGTTGGACAGGAATGGAAACCTCTAAAGCAAAATAATTTTTTTTCATAATCTTTAACTTGAGGAAGAAAAATCAAAAAGAGCTTACAAAGCCAAATCGCCCCTGCTGTGACACCTAGTGCAGAGCTATTGACTTTTCCACTGCTTGTTTTTGTTTTTTTCATAGTTTACGCTAAAGACCATTGGAAGATGGATGATCGTGCACCTGTAGGTATGTGCAGACTCGGGCGGTCAGATTTCCATCCTCTCATAATGCAGATGGTAAGGAGTCTAAGCCTAAAGGACAAGCGTTTTGGACCATGGCTCATCGATTCCACGAAATACCAGGACTCCTTTCTTGCATACAACCTAAGCCTCCCAGGCACCATAGTAGAGAGGGATGCTTTCTAGGAGATACCAGGAGTAATGAGGGAACTGTCCATTCACATTACCAAAAGAGAAGAAAAGGGGCGTGCCCAACGAGCCCCGCAATACCTGGGCTAAAAGTTATAAGAAACTGAATATGGTATTCCACAGGTTTAAAAAAAAAAAAAAAAACATTTGCTACAGTGAACACATTGATGTAATATTAAAGCTAGAGAATAAATTGTTACTCAATTTCTCACTTAATTGCATATATATATGTTTCTGTTGACATTGGTTATTCTGGTACAAAAATTGAAAACAAACTTACATAATTACAGTGAAAAACGGCATCAAAATTCTTACAAACAATCCCCATTTTAAAATACTGAAAAAAGCTCCCTACCCAGTTATATATGTCTCCGTGCGTCCTTTGTGTTTTACTCGAAGCAGCGGTCGCATAGTCGTCCAATATGCATCCCACAAGGAGGTAGTCATCCGATCACAAAATAGCACTGGGCACACTTGCCCTTTTCCAAATTTCTTTAGGCCCATTCAAAACACAACATGCATGCCATCAGCATAGGTGTAATATCAGAAACATATAATGGAAGCACATAAATAAGGGTGTACACACTGCTCAAATCACAACTACTGCTTGATAGCTTCAGGCTTGGTACTGAGAGTCTTACATTACAATATGGTCATGTGACCCCGTTTGTACTGTAAAAGAGCTGAACCAGCTGTACTGCTGAAGTTATTTAAACTTCATTAGCGAATCTTTTAAAAATGTTAACTCCCCTATCTGTCAATCCGCACAGCTATTGGTCCATCACTCATGATTGACAGCAGTGCAAATCTTCTAAGAGAAAACCTATTTTACATGTTTATCCATATTTTAAAATAAACACAGACAGGGAAATAGATGTTTTTCTGTCAGTCTGTGGCGGTAAAAATCAGTAAAAGTGAAAAAATTGTGAGCCTTCCCTGTAATTAGCCTGGTATCATCATTCTCCGACTTCACATCTGTGGGAACAATGAACCTGATATTAGTGGCTGAAAACCTGGTTGGTAAAATCACTTTACACATGGGCTGCAAGTGCACTCCGGCCAAGTCCCCGACCTTGCGTAACTCTCTCGTACGTGCTCATTAACCACTAGGACTGAGCAAGTGGTAAATGGGGCTGTTAATCCACGTGGAAAAAGAAATAAAATGGTAATACTATTCAACTCATACAGCAAAAACAATGCTATTCGCCTGGAAAAACACGGTCTGCACTGTTATTCCCCATTGCAAAGGGACTAAGTCGGAATAGGAGGATTTAGCTGCAAAGATTGCGACCGGAAACCTTAATTCCGGCCACTGGTTATATCTGCACCTAGGCAAGAACATCTTGTAATGGGGATTGTGGGTGCCACAAAGAACGCCAAGGTCTGGAACTAGGACCTAACACTCACAGTTCTGCGTGGCACAAATCACCAGATACCCACTAACTGGGCGGGACACCACTGATTGCTGAATTAGTTTAAATGATAGGGGGCGCCATTCCTTTGAATAAACGCGCGTTTGTATTCATTGATAAAGAGGGTGGCCTCGAAACACGCGTCGGCTCTTTCGCGGTTTGATCTTCATCGATTGATTATGACTAAAATCAGTGCTTAATTTGTGCTGGTGGTTTCCGGTGCTCAGCCTAATTTTGAGATGAGCACAAGTGTTTAATAAGTCAATATACACTAAAAAAATGAAGAGCACCTGCTGCTCACAGTCTGAATGTCACACTTGCAGGGGTGCGATTGTTAGTAGTTGTGTTTGTACGAGAAGCGCCCTGGCACTTACTTTCTCACAAATTAAGCACTGACTGAAATCAATAGTTTTTTGGAAAAATATGCGGGATTTCTTCACTTTGTAATTGATCATCTTAATGCATTCATATAAGCTTCCTTCTGTGGATGTGGGGTCCGGTAGCCCCCACTTTGCTGAAGGTCTTCGTGTGACTGCTGTTGTCACAGCAACTCCCGCCAGACTAATGAGATAACTGGCCTGCTTCGGGGCTGCTGCCATCCCATGGATTTGCGGCATTGTTTTCGCTCTGCCCGCTGCTGATAAGAGGGTGGGTGCCAGCGTTCCAGCAGGTTGAGCAATGGAATTGATTTCAGCGCATTACAAATGGGACTGCGTCGGCATCGCTGAAGGTACGTGGCACCTTGGACCAGCCCGTGCACCGGTTCCTCACTAAAGCATAACAAATGTCTATGTCACAGAGCCAGACAGAGCAAAAACAAAAAGATCTTATATGTGCAGAAATTTGCTTAGGGCTTTTTTAAACTGCGTTTGACCTCAATTAATGGAGGGCTTGGTCCCGCCCCCGTGGCATGGCCTGGAAGAGCCTCATGCCCAACGCATGTTCGTAGGTGTCAAAGTGTTCAAGTGTGTCCCAAAGAGCCAGCCCTTTAATTCTGCTGTACTGATGCTACACAGAAAGGGGAATATTGGTATAATTGGCAAGAGATCGTTTGTTCCACTACATTCATCTAGAGATCACCAGCAGTGGTATAACACAGGCCACCGCAGCCCCTGCAGTGCCTTGGCATGGGCAATGCAGGGGCCACCTTGGACAGCACCATCGCAATGTTCACTGAATATATCGAGGGTACTGGTGCACCCTGCAGGTGACAGCATTGTGGGTGGCACGATTACGAGCCGGAGACAAGGCTGTATGTAGCCTGTTACCTGCAAGGCCAGCGGGTGGATACTTATGTTCCACCCGCTGACCTAGCGGGAAACCCATAATAGCTCCCGTGCACAGGTTGCTGCATAGGCAGCGGCCACCCTGTAAGGAGTTTGGCAGACAAAGTTTTCCATCTGCCAAACACGTAATGACCCCCTAAATGTCAGTATGAGTCAGACTGAGAGGGAATGATGGAGTAAGGATACAGTGAGTGCAATGCAGTGTGAGTAACTGTGAGGTAATGAGCGTAAGAATGAGTGAAAATGTGTGAGTGAGTATAAGACTGAGTGCAAGAGAGAGAATAAATGAGTGCAAGTGTGTGATAATGTTTGAGTAAGAGTGAGTAGGAGAGAATGAGTGTAAGATGATGAATGTAAATAAATATGAGTGAGAATATGGTATACTTGTAAGTCTGCTTTTGGCCCCTGAAAAATATTGCTGTTGGCACACCGGGGACAATTATTAACAGGCAGGGACCTGGCATAGTAGAGATAATACTTGATATATGGGACATCTGTAAAAAGGACTGATGATGGACGGAATGCTGAACAATGCATACATTCACCCCCAGGCACATAAATCTGGATTTAATCCATTTTTTTCCCCCACCTCAGCACCCCAGTTTTAACCCAGCCAAATGCAAATCAGTCTTGACCCTGTTCCCCATGGGAACAGTCCAGCCTGAACTGCCAGGCCAGGTCCTCCCTGAACTGGAAACAAGCATCCTGGGACCGGTTTCGGGGTATCACCCCTCATCAGCCAGGCTAGCTTGATTCCAGTGGTGCAGTGAGGACAAGACTCACATCTGGGCATACCCTTCCAACTTAGGGGGACACAAACAAAAAGAACAGATGATGGACGGAATGCTAAACAATGCAAACATTCACCCCCAATCACAAAGATCTGGGTTTAATCCATGGTTATTTTGCCCACCACGCCACCTCAGTTTGGACCCCGTCATATGCAAATCAGTCTTGACCCTGTTCCCCATAGGAGCAGTCCAGCCTGAACTTCCAGGCCAGGTCCTTCCTGGACAGACAACAAGCATCCTAAGACCGGTTTTGGGGTATCACTCCTCATCAGCCAGGCTAGCTTGATTCCAGTGGTGCAGGTGGGACATCTGGAGCAAAAGGCTGGCACAGGCGTTCTTAAGGTAATTCTTAATGTGGGACACCAATAGGAAACTGCTCTTGCTATCACACCGGAGGCAATTCTTGGCATAAAGGGTGACAACTATGGCATATAGGAGGGAAAAAAACCTGAAAACATTTTGGCCTTCTCAAACCAGAGGTACATTTTGACATGATACATGGATAACATTGATAGCAATATTCCAGGACTGGCATGGTATATGTAAAATGATACAATAAGGGAGTACCCATAGCTTACAGGGGGCACTCTGGCAAAATGCTGGTTCTGGCATGAAGGAGGTTATGAAGGAGGTTATTTTTGGCATATGGGATATCTCAAAAACATCGTCCATTCACAGTTATGTATTTTTGCTAGCATTCTGTGTGGGTGCACACTATGGATGATTAAAGATTATTGTTACTTCTTATCTCTGGATTTGGACTGACATTGTCTGTGCTGTTGTATCACGAGTCTGTGAGGGAGTATATATATGTATGTATACATATATATATATATATATATATATATATATATATATATATATATATATATATCACAAAAAAAAAAACGACTTATCGAGGCTCAATTGCGGCGGACTTGATATGGGATCGGGAATCCCATTGATATATTATCAAGTTTTCTCACCCACTAGGACAGAAAATCAAGACACAAGACGGACAGTTCTAAAATATATTGAAAAAAGCAAAATGGTCCTCCTCCCAATGCGTTTCAGCCATAGCCTTGTTCACGTGAAGTATATGAAAATATGAAAATATATATACATTTATTTTTTCACTAAAATAACCTCTGTTTTTTAGTGTGTATATATATATATATATATATATATATATATATATATATATATATATATATATATATATATATGTATGTATTCACTAACAAAACAAATTACATCATGTTAACCTTTTTTTTTTGCTTTTTGTTCTTCTTTTAGTGTGTGTATATATCTATATCTATACATATATATCTATACATATATATATATATATATATATATATATATATATATATATATATATATAGTGCCCCATTACGAGGCAGGCAGTCATCAGATGGCCAGCCTTGTGGTGGCGGTCAGAACCACCGTTGCTGTGCCAGTCCGGCTGTCACATTAAGACCCTGGGAGTCAGACCACCAAGGTTCTGCCAGCACTGCCAGGATCCATGATCCCAATGGCCTGGCGGTGGCGGAGATCCTAATCCACCAGGGCTGAGCTGCATGCAGTGCTGCCCTACAGATTACAACCTTGTTCTCTGACAGTCCGGTCGTTTCACCACCATAAAAAGGCTGGTGGAGAACAGGTGCAGGGGGCCACAGAGGGGCCCCTGCACTGCCCATGCACTTGGCATGGGCAGTGTTGGGTTCCCCTGCCCAGCACTGTCGCAATGTTCACTGTCGGCCTTGCAGACAATGAACATTGTGAGGGTGCTGGTGCACCCTGTGTGCTACTGCATTGCCGCCGGCTCAATTACAAGTTGGAGAGAGTGCTGTAGCCTGTTTCCTGCTGGCCCTGCGGGCAGAAAAGGAGGTTTCCACCCCCTGACCTAGCAGGAAACTCCTAATAGGTCCAGCAAGGTGTTCGCCATAAAGGCGACAGCCACCCTGTTGCGAGTTTGGAAGATGGGCTTTACCCTCAGCCAAACTCGTGATTAGCGCCATAGTCTCTAAAAAAAACAGATGTTAGCTTGATCTTATAGTTAGGTATGGTAATAACATCTTGGCATACTCTAAATAAACCTAGAAATTCACTGAAAAAAGCAAAAGGTTAAAGTGAAGCTGTAGTTAGGTTTTGAAATACGATAAGACCTGTAACCTCTGGAATTCACAAGTAGTTTATTGAAATAACTATAACAAGTGCCATCATTATGCAGTGCTTATGATATCACACATGATATCACTCATGACATGTCAAATGACATCAATGATGACATCACTGGTGACATCTCAAATGTCATCACCCATGATACTAATATTCACATTGATCCATAAAGCCTTACATAATTTTAATAAATAAAGTTTAGTAAAGAATAGTTAGAAAAAAACGAATATGTAGGAGAAATTGTGATTTATTGCACAACTTTGACAACTGTATATGAATCAATGTTGTGTACAACCAGGGGGCTGTACAGTGTCTTTGTGTATTTGGAAGAGTTTGTTTTTTAAAAAAAAAGTATTTGTTGCATTTTCACATTGGAGCACTGCGTGGTCTTCACTTGTTTCATGCTTTCATATGTACCTGCAAGTGATAAGTATGTAAATACATTAGACAATATATATTATTGTCAGAAATTCCGTGCTATGTACTGTGACTTTGCCCTTTCTCGAACAATTACTATAACATTTACTGTATGTTGAAATAATGAAATATTGAAAGGACTCCACCGAATTTATGCATAACAATACTAGGTACAGGTATAGAAGCGATTTCTACTTTTTGGGAAGAATTGACCATCACGGTGGTGTAGCAATGGTTTCGTGTGCCCAGAGGCAGAGCTCTTAAGTTCTGAGAAGTAATGACCCATACTTGTGGAGCAATTGGTCCCTCAGAGTGCAGGCTTCAGTGCTATCTGCTTCATTAAATCTGGTTCACTAATGATAGCTAAGGCCCTTGTCTATTAGTCCATTCGTTTCTCCAGTTATTATGAGGAATAGCCTTCTTCGCCAATGGCTTCTTTGTGAATCATTATTACTTATGCAGATTGCCTCCAGCACTGATTCTTCAACGCCAGCAAAGCTAAGAACGACATGGAAATATTAACCTAGAGACACTGATGACCTACACTAATGTACTCTTTGTTGATTTAATATTGTTATATATAAAGATTTCATTACACAAGTGTCTCAGAAGATTAAGTTATGTTTCATGGGTCCTTATGCAATTCAGCACACGACTTAATACAGTGGCTGGGAAATTAGTTTTGCCTGGGCATTTGAGATCCATCAGGAGTTCTGCTCCTCATCATTACCAGTTGAATTTCTAGATTATTGACATTTTTAACTCTCCATCCTTGCTATCCGACAGTATAAATAGTCCAGGAAATATTCTGTTCCCAGGACAGAAGCAGAAAAGAAGCCTCATTAGTAAATAGTTATTTGAATACACTGGTAAGGGAGACAACATGCATTTGAGTGAGCCTAATTAGACAAAATTCTACTTAAATTATTATTAGAGGGGGTTGCTTCTCCTAAGCTTTGTCCTCAGATATAATTGCTGTCATCAGTGTCTAATAGGTTACAAAAAAAAATGAGTTCAGGGCCCAAAGATTTTTCTTAGGAGCTTGTCGCCGGTGGTGTGAACGCTGGAATACCAAACCCGCCTGGTTTTGTTTACACTTCTTACTTTTTTCTTCCAGTTTCTTCCACTTCCGGTCGCTATCTCGCTCTGACTGGTCCCTTTTCTCTCCGTTCTCCCTTTCTCACCGTTTGCCTATCTTTTTTCCTGCTCTTACTCGCTCTCCCTTCTGCTTTTCTATCCCTTACGCTGGTTCAAACTCTGATGGTGTGAAATGAGTTCTGTTTCCAATTAATGAGTTTCTGTGTGGAACCCTTGCAATCACCGGCAGAAATTAAGCACCCAGCTGTACATTAACACTATAGTGCAGAACAGTTTCTCAGGTTACATAAAAACTCCCCTTAAAGGAATCTTAGCTATGGAGCAAGAAAGTTTGTTCTGTTTTTACACCCATAGGTCTTTAAAACAAACATTGGCAAAGCCAATATGTTTTGCCTCTTCAAGATCTATTGCCTTTGTCAATTTGTTTTTAACCCGTTGAACAGCAGTGCAACCTGCTGTACAACAAGGCTTAAATGGGAAAAAAGCATGAGCTATGAAGCAGCCAGCGTTGACTGAATCATATTGCTTTTTTAGGGTCGAGCCTCCATAGCATGCGCTAGCGCATGCGTATCTCTTGCGTATCTCTTGCGAGGGGCTGTAGTAGTTAGGAAAGGGCTTGGAGCCCCGCCCATGTCACATCAGTGTCTTTCATTGGTTCGTGGGCTTGACTTTTAACATCGGCTTGCTTTCATTAGCCTTTTCTGGTGGTTAGCCCTCCTCAAAAGCAGCGACCAAGTACTGAAAACATACGAGGCTCACTGTTTTCCATCTGGTTTGTAGACTACTTTTTTCTCTTTTCTTGCAGCGCGATCTCGCTTGGCAGAAGTCGAGCGCTTTGCATGACATCGACCCTGAGACCGTTTCTATTTCCATTTTTTAGCAGCGCGATCGCGCTCATTTTTCTCCACTTAGTGAGGCAAGAAAAGTCCAGTTGGGAGTTTACAACTGCTAATAGCTCTAACTTGGGGCAAATGCTTGTTTTTACTTTAAGCCACGCTGCACAGCCAGCGTTGCTGTGCAAGATGTGTAAAAACAGTGGGGGAGCCTGTGGCCAGGGGAAGTACACAGGCTGCAGACAGGAAAGTGTACTTGGTCCATCCCGTTCAGCAGGAACATGCACAAAGACCCAGAGATGAGGTCGAGGCGCTGACCAATAAGAAGCAATGAAACAAAAGTGATGTTGGAGCAAACCAGTGGTGAGTAATGGGTGGGCTCTAAGCCTGTTTTAGAAATTGTTGTTTGTTTAGAAAAGATTTTGCAAGCACAGCACAAGCAATGTGCAGGTGAAAACTATAAAAGGAAGGATTAGCCCACGCTTTGTACAGAGTTAGTATAATGATTCCTTACTCGCTACATATTTAAATCTGATTTTACTTTAGTTAGGTTGAATTAAATCGGTGTAGTAAATTAAACATTTAACTTTTTTCTACACATTGTGAGTTCCAACATGGAAGAAAAATTCCATGTACAGTCATTTTTATTCCACAAACTCTTACAACCCTTACTTCACTCTTTCTCCAAAAGATTAAGATATGTTGTATTACAACATACTCCACACTCTACAGACGTTAAAGTCTGTCTGTTTTCTGAAAGAACCTATAGTTTAATCTGTAGAGATTAGAGGCATTAATATATTCTGCCAAAGTCTAGCCACATTTTTTAAAATATGTTTTTATTTTATCACCCACTTTTTAGAACAGAGCTGTTGCTTAATGCTAATTTTTTAATGTTATGTTAGAAAACGATACTGTTGTGCAATGCTGAATTGTAATTTAGTTGTTGAAATAAATTAAGCCCTTTGCTATAGTTCTATTACTCAGTTGTGTTAAATTACAATTTAGTGCTGCTTTGCCATGCATTTATTGATTTGGAGCATAGACGTTTTTTTTGCTCTCAGCTTCCCTCTCCCTTTAGGGCTGAGAGCAAAGAGTAGTGATAGTTTGTCAGCATGCTCTGCCCTACAGTTTAGCATGAATGAATGGTGAATTATTGTATAAAACATTTTGCTTTTCATTTTAGAGTGCACTCATTTGAAGCTGATTTTCATTATTCAGGTTTTTTGCAATCATCTCATGAGATTATTGTGTATTCTCCAGTCGCGGTTAGTAGGGGGACAAAGGTGAGGGGCAAGGTGAACAAAACAAAATAATTTTTAAAAAACTTACCTTGAACCCACCGCACCACAACTCCTCAGGTCTCAGCTGGACTGCAGGCTCCCAGGAACAGACTCTCATCCTGCCCTGCAGCCAATCCTAATGCTGCTCTCATGCATGCGAGCAGCATTAGGGTTGGCCTTAGCACCGTCGCTTTGCACTCCCAGGCAGACTGGGAGCCTGGGCCTGCTTTCTCCAACTCGGCAACACAGTGCCGAGTTGGAGAGAGCTCAGTGCACATGTGTGTTTGGCCATTTCGAGACAGCCGGCCAAACACACATGCGTACTGAGGCAAGTGCACACCATGCCCCCTGGTGCCTGTCATCCCCCATCGCCTGGCCTTGCCTCTTGAAAAATAAAACAATAATAAACATTACCATAACATTGTTTATTATCATTTTCTTTTCAGAGTTTTGAAGCTGCTGCTGGCGGGGGCGACGCTCCTCCACCATAGAGGAGGAACCGCTACTGGTATTCTCTACGAAAGAATTCTTATTGATGGTTTCATAATCAATTTATATCAATAAATGGTTGTAAGTATACATGGATAGGATTATTAATCTAGTCTCACTGTAACCTAGCGGGGCATGCAGAGATATTCAAAATACATTTTTCATAAAAGTATTAAGGTTCATCAAGTTCAATACTGTTTGATCCCCTGCACATTGTGAGGCGCCTAAAATATACTTTATGCCTATAATAGGAAAATGATTAAAGAACATACCTATAGCAGCCTAAAAGAGGTAAATAGAATTGCTGGAGCCGTTCAAATCAGCGGAATAGACACGTTGTTCGAAGCACCATACCACTTGACACTAAAGTGAGGTTCAAGCACAATCACATCACGATGACTGAAATAAATGGATATTAATGAATTCATTAAGATCTCTTTGAACTTGCAAGGGCATAGCTATGAATGGTGGCAGCTGGAAGTAAAGAATCCTTGTCCGCCCTGTAAAATGTTTGAGCATTAAAGCTGATTAGCCTAATACAGTGAGTTAAAACATCGAAAAGCAAAGTGGCGGACAGAGCAATGGACACTGTAAAAAGACTGGATTTACAACCTTTAGAGCCCTAAGCAGAAAAGAATGCTTGGCCTGTGACCCGTAAATTTCCACACCTTCTCCTGTGCCACCAGGTGAAGCCATTAGATCTGGGTCCTGCATGTTATTGGGACTTGTGCCCTTGGCCTCAATCCCTTTCATTGGCTGCTCTGGAAAACAGAAGACGAATGATAGGATTAGCAACAATTTTCGTAATCTTCAAAGAAAGGAGGACCAACCACTCTGCTTCTTAAGACATACTAAGGACCAATATAATAAATCTTTCCTGGGACCATGCTGCCATGGGGGAATGGCCCTCAAATTGAGCTCTTATCCAGTCTTGTATTTTCTTTGCATTCTAGTAAATTATAACTGCAGGCTGCAAGTACCCGAACGCAAAAAACAGCATTTAATGCAGTAGTAAAGTATGGCGGGAGACAAGATTCTGTAATGCCTCCTGGTCAGTCACAAAAAATGCAGAGTAAGTTTGGGTAACATTTGCATGTATATTTTTGGAAATGATCGGGATATTGTGTTCAAGCTACCAGGTGTGTAATGCAGGTGGGGTCCCCAATCTTCCAAGTGGCCCACCAACCCTTGAGGTCCCCCTGTTCAACCAAGAGTCAACGAACACCTGTAAGAAATATGAAACTCGGGACCTTATCCCATTCTGGGGATACATTTTCCATTACACCCCTGCAAACAACAAAGAACAATCATCTTTAAGCTTTTCAGAAAACTGAGATGGGAGTTCCTGAATTTTGTTTTCTGCACGCCAGGCCGAATTGTTTTGTTCATAAGTATTTATTTATTTTTTTGCCACAGATTAATTAATTAGTTGTCAATGTCAGAGTTGTCTTGTAAAAAATCTTGTTCAAAACTATTTTGTGAAACTTGAGGTGATTTTCTATTCATTAATATTTTCCTTTTAGGGGGATGAGGAGGATAACAATGGTCTTAGCCTTACCTCTGACACAACATATCTTCTGCAGAATGTGTTCACCTCTACTTGCCAACATAGAAGTATGCAGTCGTCCTGGTGGAGTCTGCTTTGAGTATAGTGTCCCAGCTCTCCTCCCCATGACACTCATGTATCCATTAATTTGCTGCGTCGATAGGGGATAAGGGAGAAGAGCAAATTAGGGTCAGGACCATGGAATTTCAAATTGAAAAATAAATGTGTCTCTTATCACAATAGACCAATCTTAACTATATATTTTTTAGCACAAAATGACAATTAGCGAGGCCATAAGTATCCTCCAATGTTTTTGACTTACTTAGAAAAAAAAGTTGATAGTTGGAAAAAATCATTCATGTGATTTGGATCTTCTCTACAGACAATCAGTCAGCCAACGTGGGAGTATTTAAAAGATTTCCGTCATAATGACGAATTTCCAAAATGGAGAAACTCAGCCTGACAAAATCAGGCTGACAAAACTTCATTTTTGGAGAGCTGTCACAATTATGAATATCTTACGAGAAATGTAAAGTGGAATTTTTGGAAAAAAAAGGAGTCTTCATAAGTCTTTCTTTTATGTTTTCCATGGCTGGTATTAAAAAAACAAAAAAAGGACAGAATCAGGCGACACAGGAAGACAGAAGATGACCTTCAGATGAAGGTAGGAAGGGAAAAGAGAATGGGTGTAAAGAATGGGGCTACCATAGAGGGGATGGGGTGGTTTTTAGGAGGATAAAAATAAAACACAAAATGTTAAAGTGGGCGGTAGAGTGACACAAGGGGTATTGAATGCCAGGGGATTGAGAAAGAACCAGCAGGGCAAGAGTGAAACTCCACTTAAAATGAAGCAATGGTTAAGGGGCAGATACTTTCTCCTTTAAAACACTAAAAATGAACCACCTTGAAGAAACGTAGATTTATTCAAGAATGACATTGCTGAAGCAGATGTCTTAATTATAAATTATTAATGAGTGTTTATGCATTTTGAATAATGAATTATGTAGAAAATGAATAACATAGAAAAATAATGTGCACGTTTGAAGTTGTGACCTCCAAGAATGGCCACCAGTTTTCACGAAATGTACTAAATAAATGACTAATATTTATGAAATATTGAAAAATATATTTGATTAACGTAGTAATATGTCATAAATGAGAGTTATGAATTATGTTCCTGCTTATTAATTGTAGGCCTTAACTTAACAAGTGTCTTGGCCTAGTTTTGCCAGGCCTCATGCAGAAGCTATATTTCTTAACATTTAATAGAAAATGCTGACAGAGTGAACTAACTTTGAAATGCTCATTGTTTTAATAAAATGCTTAGCAGAAGCTTCCATGAGAACCAACTAACAGGAGGCAGTGTCCTTAAATTAAAATGTATCATACTTGTATGTAATGTGTGATAAAAGTACTTTCAATGAAAACACTGACTGGAGAAGAAGATGCAAGAAAATTGATACCCAACGGACCGGATGATAAGAACATCGTAAGGCGGACCAATCAACGTTATGTGAAAGGAGAAATATTAGAATTCATAGATTTGGGACATTAAGACTATTGGGTAGAGTAATAACATACGATTAACTGACCGATTGGAAATTAGGGGATAGTTTGGGTGACTTTGATATAACAATGTGACAGAGGAAATAGACGTCAGATCTTACCCCGTTATGAGATGCGATATTGAGAAGAAGAGATTCAAGATTATGTCATTCGGCTAATACTCTCTGATTTAGAGCCTGATGTGTTGCTGATCCATTGATGACCTGAGGACGAAGACTGATTCTGTTTGCTGACCCATACCGTGGATAGGTAGATATGACAATATGACTGAATTGCACTTTTGTGCCTTTTCTTTCTGGGTACCAATTGTGCTGTCCCAATTAGTTTTCCTTAGCTAGATGTTAGCTAAATTCATGTTCTAAATCGTTTTGCACGAAGCCCCACATGCTGATGCTAATCTGGGTTAGTTGAGGTTTTCTACCTAACAACTGACAATTTGCAGAGACTAATGTTTGACAAACTATTTTGGTGAACTTTATGGATTGTGTGGCATTATTGAAGCTGACTTTACTAATGATCTGCACTGATGCTTTGGAATGTACTGTGATTCAAGCTTTGATTTTATTGAGTTTCTTCCATCTTATTGGTTTATCAATACTATTCTCTTACGCAGGTTTGATTTGATGTTGTGACTAATCTACATGACTTTATCATTGTTAATATAAGGGAAATAAAATTACTAAACTTTTACAAAAGGTGTGGTTATTCATGGCTGAAAGGTCATGATGCGTGGCAATTACTGACTTCAATGATTATTGATTTGACTAAGGATTATTGATTATTGTGTACTGATTATTGTTTCTATACTGGAACTATGGTAAGAACATCTTAAACGCGTCAAAAGGATCATCGACCTATACGCGTACCCTTGTTAGTTTACTTATTAGGGAGCGACGCGCTAAATGTTATGGTCACAGACTGATGGTTTGTCTCTTTAAGAGCTTGTCATAAGTGTCCAGTATAGGGTGTTAACGGTTGGGGTAAGGAGACTGATGGTTACTCTTTTCCAGAGCTTGCCATACGTGTTCAGAACGGAGTGACAGGTGTTCCTAATTATGGTGATAGTTTAAGATTGATTTGTTAAGAGTTTACTATTATTGAGATTTGGATTTTGTTTTCAGAGATGACATTTGTAGAGAAAACGATGTTCCCTTAAGCCCAGAAATGACTTTCCTAGGTCCTGGAACCTGCTACTGGTGTTGGGTATGTTCTCAGCGTTCTAGTGATAGAGTGAGAGAGATAGGTTGCGCTTGCACAGCTTATGCAAATTGCAGGTGAATTGTGAAATATGTGAGGATTTTAGGGAGTCTGTGTACTCCAGGTGAAGTTTTAGTAGGAGTGTGTGTACTCAGCAGTATGAGAGTAGGGAAGTCGTCGAGCTTCACATGTGTGTGGCACTTTGTGCTTAAAAATAGTCCATGTGGCTGTTGATGTACGGACCCTGAGTGGTCTAAGACTCCGGAGTATATTGAAAGGTGTATGAGACACTTAGTTATATGTTGTAATCTGTCTGGTTTAGTAGGTTGATCAGTCAACAAGTCAGTGTGTGAGTTAAAGCGGGCGAAAGAAAATTTCAACTGAGGTTTGGCGAGTCCTATGTGCACCAGGACAGACCCATTGATCAGTTGAGAATAAAATATGCGGGTCAAATTTTGCTTGCAAATCTGGGAGACCGAGAAAGAGGAATAGCTGTATGAGCAAAAGGGCCATCAGTGAAAATCTGTAAGGTTTCTGAAGCGATTGTGTTACCTTTCCTGTAGTAAACAAGCAGATTTGTTTTTTGGTTTTGATTAGTGCTCGCAATATTTTATCATAGTTTTGTGAGAATCTGAGTTTAGGAGTACGAGCCGCAAGACTTTGGCAGCCGCAGTATGTGTGATTGTGACATCATTGGAGCCGCGCTGGGGTAGGTTGGTTAATGAGAAGGGTCGCGCACGGATTGGCAGCCGTCCGTGTGAGGCAACTGGTTGAGAACGTGGGCGAAAGGAATCTTGGGAGTAAAAGTCATTTCCTGATTTGATTCAAATAAACAAAAGTAGAACAGATGACATTTTTCAAGGCGTTTAAAAGTACCCTAAGGTGAGAAAAGTACATTAGAGAGAATGTTGGAGAGCCTACACCGCCAGAGAATACACCAGCTTAGTCTGTAATGGAGGAGCGTGGTGTCAGGCGATGTCTTTGGTAAAAGCAATGGTGCAAGTTGACAGAGAAAAATGGGAGCTTAGCATTTCCCGAGAATGGGACATTTAATTTGAGAATTTTGGAGCAATTGCGGATGGCGCTATATGAATCGAAGCCCATTCTGAGACTAGCAGTTTGAGGCAGTAGCAGTTTGGGAGCTGGTAGCTAGACAGCAACAACAAATGAAGTTCGAGAGGAGAGTAAGAAAGGTAGAAAAGTCTTTAGTGGAAGCGGGACAGGATTGGGAACAGAAGAAATGGAGATCAGTGATATTGCAGGATGTTAAATTGTTTCCTGCCATTACACAGGAAGATGAGACGGAAGGAAGGAAAGCGACTAGAAAAACTAATAGGAGTCCGTCTGGGAGTAAGGAAGCAAAACGGTCTTCCATAGTGGAGGAGGAATTAGATGCTGAGGATCTAGTTACGCAGATATTGAGAGACCGACCACCACCGTATATGGTGCATGAGGATGGTCTGAGCACAAGTGCGGATCCGACAGCCCCAGCACAGGGAATGGGAACAGTGAACCAGGTACAGGGTGTGGTGCAGGGTAGTCCTAATGTGTTGACTACTCCAGTAGTTCAGGCATGAATGCATCCGCCACCGATAGAGAGAATTTATCCTGTTGTGCCTATTCTAGAGACAATTTCAAACTTATTGGTGCCTACGGAGCAAGTGGTTCCAAGACCACTGCTGGTGCTGACTGAGCCGACTCCGATTTTGTTGTCCCAGGCACAGCCGCAGGGGTTGCCGAGGTTTACACCAGTGACAGGGACACAGTCAGACTTGACTCTGGTAATGAATCAGAGAATGGGAGTTACTCTCCCACAGTGTACAAGTGCCAGAGTAGCCCCAGATGCAATATCTCTGCCGATTACTGTTAGTCCTGTGGTACCTTTTTTTGCGCAGAAGAAACCAATTGTGGCTGAGCAAGGAGTGATGTCACAGAGTTTAATGAGGAGGGGAACAAATGAACAAGTTCAAGTGGTTTCTTCTGTGGGTCAGACTTTTGATGGATCGAGGTTGTTGTTGGATCTCAGTCCACTTGTTGCACTTTCAGATGCTTTGAGTGGACCTAGTGCAGGTCAAAGCTTGGAGCTACTGACACCGCAGACACAGAGTGCAGTGGTACAACAGGTGCCACCAGTACATGCGAGTAACATTTTGTTACAGGGTTTGACAGCACAGTAGTTGACTGAATGGTTAGACAAGCTGAATACCCCACAGAATGGTTCCAAGGATGAGGAGCAGATCAATTGTGTTAGATTGAGCATGGAAGCAGGTGAACTAGTTGAGGGAACAATGGGGGTGAATAGATTAGAGTCTTATACGGAAGCGGAGTTGAGATACTTATGCCCAAGGATTACAAGAGAGGTGGGCAAGGTACAACAGAGATTGGCAGATTTAGCCGAGAAGCATGGCATAGAAATTGAGAAAACGAAGCATCTGAAGAGAAGTTACAGATTAGATTTTCAGGCAAAGGATTTTGAACCCATGAGGTCAGCTGGAATGAAGATGCACCTTAAAGAATTATTGCAGAGTGCACAAGTTTGGGGAGCGTTTGAGAAGTGGGAAGGCAGATGGGAAAAGAAAAGAAATAAAAAGAAACAAGATTCACTAGAAGTGACCGAGATTATACAAAAGGACCAGGACCTGGTAAAGATTTTACCAATGAGGGAAATCCCAGGGGGAAAGTTTGTTCATGTCCCTTGGAGCAGGAGTGATATTCTGTCATTCACAAACGATTATCCAAAATTGAGGGAGAAGCCAGTAGAGTGGTATCAGCAGACGGTCACAAAGTGTTTATGTGAAGCCTTGAACACCTTACTGGAGATAGTGGCTCCAGCTAATTTGTGGGTTGAGTGTAAGAGAGCTGTAGATTGACCAACGAGTGAACCTGAGAGAGATAAGAGTACAGGTGCACCATCTCCTGAGGTAATTACAATGTATTATAAGGTGATATTGAGTTCCTGAAGATGAGGATTTCACCCAAAAATATTGATTGGCAGAGAATTGACAGAACAGTGCAGGAAGAAATGGATTTGATACATGCGTACTATGAGAGATTGTTGAAGGCGTTCAAGGAATACAGTGGCAAAGAAGCAATTGCGCCGAAGGACATGTTACATTTGTGCTCAGGTTTGTGGAAGGTCTGAGACATGAAATAGGTCAGATGATTAAGAGTCATTTGATTTGCTGGTAAGACAAGCCAATTGATGAGGTGTTGCAGTATGCAAAATACTGTTTTTGAAGCAGAAAAAGTTGAAAGAGAAGGCAATGGTGATGCAGATTAAGGCAGCTCAAACAGGAGTGCAGGGAACTTTTGTGCAACAGATGCAGAAGCAGGGAAATGTCATGTTTCAGCCTCAGATGAGAGGTAGGGATCGGGGAGGTAATATGAATTGTGATCCGGATTTGAATACTGTACTGGTTCAGAATGATGTGCAAGAAATGAAGAAGCTATTGCCATGTCACATTTGCAGAGCCGTCGGACACTGGAAGCGGGAGTGTCCGATGATGGTGCAGGAGGGTGTTGTTCAGCAAAGTAATGACGTCAATGCATTTCAGAATATAATAGGACCGAGATTAAGGAGTCCTAATCCAAATTTCCAGAATAATGTGAATCCGATGCAAAATTTCCAACCCCTGCAGCAGATACAAATGCCCAGTGCACAAATGTCCCGGTTGCAGCCAGTGCAGCAGCTGGCTTCCATGGTACCTAGACATCAAATGCACATACCTCAAGCCCCGATGGAGCAGCAAAAGATGATGCGTTCTCAACAGGTCACAGGTCAGAGGCAGGACAGAAGTAGTAACACAGTGCACCAATTCCCGTTACACAGTGAGAATGAAATAAATGGTGAATAGATGAGTGACAGCCCAGATGTGTGCTTGAGACTTCCTTAGAAGTAGATCAGAGAGGACCATATGTAAGAGAAAGGTAATGGGTCACAGAGTCTAATTTCTGGTGGACACAGGAACTACATACTCTACAGTAAGAAGTGCAGAGGTACCGAATTTGCCCCTTTCAAGAAGAACAGTTCAAGTTGTGGGGGTAACGAATCAGTATTTGACGAACCTGATTACAGATCCAGTGCAAGTACAAATTGGTAATTTTCAGGAACTGCATAAATTTGTAGTCTGCGATTCGAGTCCGGTATCCCTACTGGGAAGGGACTTGTTGTGTAAAACAAGGTGTTTGATTACTTCTTCAAATGATGGAATTGAAATCCAAACAAATAAAGATGATGAAGAAGACCCAGCTCCAGAGACTGAGAGTGAAACTACAAATGAGGAGTACCCCTTGATTGAGTTTTCCCCAATGTTCACAGTTAGAGAGCTTCATTCTGATTTGCAGGGAGCTGTGCAAGAGAACGTGTCAGATTTGACAGGGAAAGAAGCGGGTTTGATTAAGGGAGTGGAGCCGATTAAGGTTACCTTGAAGCCGAACGCAGTGTTTCCACAGCTTCCACAGTACAATATGCCACAAGATGTCCTGATGAAAGTGGCTCAGATAATTGCAGATTTTGTGAAGCAGGGAGTTTTAAAAGAGGTGTTGAGTAGCCCAAATAACTCACCGATAATGGGTTGAAGAAGCCATGTGGGAAAGTTCGAATTGTTCAGGATTTGAGGAAAATAAATGATATTGTAGTCAAGTGTTGTCCCATAGTGCCCAACCCAGCTGTAATAATGTTCCAGATTCCATGTGATGCAGAGTGGTTCACAGTGGTTGATTTGTCACAAGCGTTCTTTTCTGTGCCTCTTCACGAGGATAGTCAATTTCTCTATACTTTCAAATTCTTAGATCGAGTCTATTGCTGGTGTGGACTTCCTCAAGGGTACACAGAGTCACCTTCTTTGTTTAATAATGTTTGGGTATGCCTGATTACACAAAGCCTTTCGCATTGTTTTGTCATGAACGTGATGCATGTTCATTGTCTGTCTTGACTCAGGTCCATGGAGGTGCTCATCGCCCAGTAGCATATTTTTCAGCCACCTTGGACCCAGTTGCAGCAGCCTTACCAGGTTGTTTGCATACAGTTGCCACAGTTGGTCAGAGTCTTTCATAGTGTGAAGGAATAGTGATAGGATATCCCCTGACTGTAACGGTCCCTCACTCTATTGAGATTTTACTGACAAGGATGAAAACTCAATACTTGACTGGTGCTAGATTGACTAGGTATGAGACAAGCATTTTGGGTGCACCAAATGTGACACTGAAAAGATGCACTGTGCTGAACCCGGCAACTTTATTTCCAGGTGATACTACTGAAATTGAAAAAGAGGAAGATGTCGAACATGATTGTCTCGAGGTAACAGAGCCGTGCACAAAACCGAGACCTGACATTAGAGATACTAGATTGGAAGAAAATGACCAAATTGTTTTTGATGAGGTTCTTGTCTGAGAGGCAACACAGGGACACTGAGAGCAGGATATGCTGTGTACCCAATTACAGGTACCTAAGAAGCTTCTTGGCTTCGAGGAGTGTTTTCTGCGCAAGTAACTGAATTGGTCACCCTTACTAGGGCATGCCATGTTTCTGCTCGATTGAGAGTCACTATTTATACGAATAGTCAATACGGATTTGGAATAGTTCATGATTTTGGTCAATTGTGGTCGCAGAGAGGTATTCTGACCTCTATTGGATCACCAGTGAGAAATGGCAAGAGAATAAAAGAGTTGTTGCATGCAATCCAATTGCCTGAAGAAATTGCTGTGGTGAAGTGCAGTGCACATCTAAAGTCGCAGGACTACGTGTCCCTGGGGAATGGCTATGCGGATCAAGTCCCAAGGTTTTGCGCATTGAACTGTATATTGTTCAAAGACAAGTGGGAATTGACACTATTGAAGAGTTAAAATCACTGCAGAGTAACGTTGATAAAGAGGAGAAACGTTCATGGAGTAAAATGAAATGTGTCCAAAGACAAGATGAGTTGTAGGTATCTAATGAGGGTCAATTGGCTTTGCCAAATATTCTGTTGTCTCAAATGGCAAGGTACTATCATGGTCAGGCACATATTGGGAGGGATGCCATGGTTCGTTTGTTCAAAATTGATTGGTTTAGCCCCAAGTTTAGACAAGCAGCTGAAGCAGTATGCCATCGCTGTGTCATTTGTCAGCAATTAAATTCGGGGAAAGGGACCATGGGTAATTTGAGCCACATTGGAAGAGCAGGAGGTCCATTCAGTAGAATGCAATTGGATTTCATTGAGATGCCTGTGTGTGGTGGTTTAAAATATCTGTTGGTGATTGTGTGCATCTTAAGTCACTGGATTGAAGCATACCCTACACGGAGGAATGATAGTCTCACAGTAGCGAAACTGTTGCTTAGGGAACTGATACCGCGCTTCAGGTTTCCGATCTCTTTAGAATCAGATAGGGGAACGCACTTCAATAATGACGTAATTAAACTGTTGTGTGCAGCATTGAACATTGAGCAGAAGTTGCATTGTATTACCTCCCTGAAGCATCAGGACTAGTGGAGCAGATAAATTGTACTCTAAGTCAAGGATTGCAAAAATGTGTGCAGCTACAAATTTGAAATAACCTGATGAATCGCCTTTGGTGTTGATGTCAATGAGAAACACACCTGACAGTAAGACAGGACTGTTGCCCCATGAGATCCTCTTGGGCCGAGCAATGAGGTTGCCAGCAGTTCCAGCCAATACACTTGTCAACATTACAGACGATATGGTGTTGGATTTTGCAAGGGTCTGGCTGATGTAGTCCACTCTTTCTCTCAGCAGGTGGAGGCCACCACACTGCCACCAATCCACGATCCAGGGCACAACCTGAGAGCTGGTGGTTGGGTTGTTGTCTGGAAGCACGAGCGCAAGACGTGTTTGGAGCCCCATTGAAGGGGACCGTACCAAGTGGTCCTAACGACTACGACAGCTGTGAAGTGTGCTGAGATCCCGAACTGGATTTAAGCAAGTCACACGAAGAAAGTGGCATATCCACTGGATTATGAAGAAGCGTTGTTGAGAGCACCAACAACTGTGAGAAAAATTACAGAACCAGAACCGGAAAAGGAACAAGGAGGAACTGAAGGTGAACATGAGCTTGTTGAGGATGGTGCCATCACTTCTGTGAGAGACGAGGGTGAAGACCTCCAGGAAGGTGCTAGAGAACCTATCTCAACTGAACCAGCAGGAGAGCCTAGTACAGAGGGGGCTCTCCCAGAAGCAGACAATACCAAGAGACAAACAGAGCAAGTGCCAGACCCAGACGGGTAAGGAGTTGAGCTGGATCAAAGTCAAGGTGGCCCGACTCCTCCTGAGCCTGTTGCAGGTCCGTCAAGAGATAACACCACCGGGAAGGAAAACGATTCAAGTTCAGTCCTGAAGAGAATATTGAAGGAAGGTTCACAAAAAGGAGACAAGTGGCCAGAATCGCAAGTGGAGAAAAGGAAAGAGGTGATTGTTGATCAATCGATAGAGGAAGAAGTAGATACTACAAGAAAAGAAGAAATAAATGAAGGAGAGCTGAATGGTGATCGAAAGTTGAAAAGAAAGAGAATAGCAAGTCAAAGATATGCAGGCCCTGAACGGCATATGCAACTACAAACGAATGGCAACAAGTGTTTATGTCTTTTTGTTTTGATAGGGAAGTTCTGAGTCAATATTTTGAAGTGACCTGAAGAAGATCAAGGAGCTGAACTGAACAAAATCTGAGAAATAGTTTTGAAAAAGAGCTGTTGAAAGTAACTGGAAAAGACATTGATAACCTGAATTGATTTTTTTAAAACCTGATTTGACAAGCTGCTAACTGTTTTTGACAAGGAAGAAGGGGTTCCTGGAAGTGAAACCGAACTGCTGAAAGAAGAAGTTGTCTATTTTTTATTTTTGCTGCAAGTTTTTTCTAACTTACTTCTGCTTTGTGATCCTTTACAGATCATGGCTGATTTTGATAAGCAGGTTAGAGATGCTAGGCGCTGTAAATATATGAGCATTGGTTTGGCAATAATGTGTGGGATTTGGTTTATGTTGTAGATTGTGGGTATGTCTGTTCTTGATGTGAAAGGAGCCAACCATATTTCTGCTTTTAAGACTACTACACTAACGGCTTTAGAGAGGTTTAAGCTAGATGAGAAGTATTGCATGATTATACTAACGCGCAAGGAGAACTTTCTTCTAATGTTTTCTATTGATTGTTGAGTGAGTATGTAGTGACGATGGATGCAAACGATTGTCTTGTGTGTACGCAGATTCCTTCATCAGTCGAGGAAGGAGTCACTTATCTTAGTCTTCCATTAACATATGGGATAAGTTGTAGTCTGTTACTAACAAGGTTCTATAACCAGGAGTTCATTCAGTATTTTTATTTTAATCATGACTTTGTGTTCTCGTTTGTTCCTATTGTTAGATATTTGAGTAGAGTAGCTAAGGATAATGACATAGTATTAGTTTGAGGATTCTTTGAACCTACACTAATTGTTGGGACAGCTTATGCTCACAAGAATAATCTAACATGCTTGCTTACACCTTTAGAGAAGAGCTTCTTAGATCACACTGATGACAGGAGAAAGACGCTGAAGGAGAAATTAGAAAAAGGCTTAGAGAAAAGGTCTTACAAGAATAATTATTCTTAGAGTGCAATTAAAACACAAAGGAAATTAGCTTTAGATGCATTACACGTAGGGAAGCTTTATGTATATATAGGCCAAAATCACACACTGACACTTTATTTGTGGGTACGAGTGAATGTAGGCATGTGTTTTTTTTCCAGTGTAAATGAAAATTTATGTTGAATGGGCAGGACCCTGCGATTCTGGATTTGTGGACTTAATGCTTACTACTATCTTCCAAGAGGATGGTATGGAACATGTTACTTGGGGATAGTATTCCCAAAGATTTATCAGATGGAGGATTTGAAAAAGTTTCCGAAAATGACAGAATTACTTCATAAGAGACCGAGGAGGGAGTCCTCTTCTGCGATAGTGGGAGATGTGTTTGGTGTGGTGATTCCTTCAGTGGGAGTCATCGTAAATTCGAACAAGATTCAGACGTTGTCTACTATTGTGGATAACATGCTGACAAATTTTTCAGTGGCTATACTCCTGATAGATACTGAATTGCCTGTGGATAGAGCTATGACTCTTCAAAAACGTCTTCCTTTAGACCTTCTATTGACAAAGGATGGCGGAGTCTGAAAAATAATTAACTCTAGGCATTGCTGCTCTTACATACCCAACAATAATAAAGAAATAAGGGACTTACTTACTAATCTGACTAATGCAAGTATTGATTTGAAGGAGTTAAAAGAACCAGATGTTTGGGAAAAGGTTGGGAAAGGGTTTGCCTCAGTGGAAAATTGGCTTAGTAGTCTTTGGAATGGGATATTATTAAAAATTATACAGGGGATATTAATTGTTATGAGTTGTCTATTAGGAATACAGCGATTGTGTAAATTATGCAAAAGAATACAATTGAAGTGGTCTAAAAAGAATCAGAGGAGGGAAGAAAAGAAAAGGGGAAGAATCTATAAGGAAAATTCAAGCAAAAGGCAAAATATTGAAGAAATAAAGTTGTAAAATTGTGGGTGGTAAATTTGGTGTGATGTCATTAGAGGAGGGATTGCTGAAGCAGATGTCTTAATTAGAAATTATTAATGAGTGTTTATGCATTTTGAATAATGAATTATGTAGAAAATGAATAACACAGAAAAATAATGTGCATGTTTGAAATTATGACCTCGAAAAATGGCCACCAGTGTTCACGAAATGTACTAAATAAATGACTAATATTTATGAAATAATGAAAAATATATTAGATTAATGTAGTAATATGTCATAAATGAGAGTTATGAATTATGTTCCTGCTTATTAATTGTAAGCCTTAACTTAGCGAGTGTCTTGGCCTAGTTTTGCCAGGCCTCATGCAGAAGCTGTATTTCTTAGCGCTTAATAGAAAATGCTGACAGAGTGAACTAACTGTGAAATGCTCATTGTTTTAATAAAATGCATAGTGATAGCTTCCATGAGAACCAACTAGCAGGAGACAGTGTCCTTAAAATGTATCATACTTGTATGTAATCTGTGCTAGAAGTACTTTCCCAGGACGCGAACAATGAAGACACTGACTGGAGAAACAAAATTGATACCCGACGAGCCGGACGATGAGAACATCGTAAGGCGGACCAATCAACGTTATGTGAAAAGAGAAATATTAAAATTCATAGATTTCGGACAGAAAAGCTATTGGGTAGAGTAATAAGGTACGATTAGCTGACCAATTGGAAATTAGGGGATAGCTTTGGTGACTTTGATACAACAACGTGACAGAGGAAATAGACTTCAGATCTTACACCATTATGATATGCCATATTGAGAAGAAGAGATTTGAGATTATGTCATTGGGCTCATACTCTCTGACTGAGAGCCTGATGTGTTGTTGATCGATTGATGAGCTGAGGATGAAGACTGATTCTGTTTGCCGACCCATATCGTTGATAGGTAGATATGACTATATGACTGAATTGCATTTTTGTGCCTTTTCTTTCTAGGTACCAACTGCGCTGTCCTAATTAGTTTTCCTTAGCTAGATGTTATCTAAATTCATGTTCTAAATCGTTTTGCATGAAGCCCCACATGCTGATGCTAATCTGGCTTAGTTGAGGTTTTCTACCTGCCAACTGACAATTTGCAGAGACTAATGTTTGACTAACTATTTTGCTGAAATGTATGGAATGTGTGGTATTATTGAAGCTGCCTTTACTATGATCTGCACTGATGCTTTGGAATGTATTGTGATTCAAGCTTTGATTAGATTGAGTTTCTTTCATCTTATTGGTTAATCAATACTGTTCTTTTACGCAGGTTTGATTTGCTATTGTGACTAATCTACATGACTTTAGCATTGTTAATATAAGGGAAATAAAATTACTAAACTTTTACTAAAGGTGTGGTTATTCATGGCTGAAAAGTCATGGTGCGTGACAATTACTAACTTAATTGATTATTGATTATTGATTTGACTAATGATTATTGATTATTGTGTACTGATTATTGTTTCTATACTGGAGCTACAGTAAGAACATCTTAAATTAGTCAAATGGTTCATCGACCTATACACGTCCTCATGTAAGTTTACTTATTAGGGACCGACGCACTAACAACTTTCACTACGTTAGTCTTGTAAACCTGGTGAAACACATTCTTAAAGAAAAATTCATCGACAATTGTTGTACAAAACATTTTCATCAGAACTTTTTTCATCGTCCTAGTGCATTACCATCTTTGAAGGGGGCAAAGGAAAGTCTGACATAGACAGAGTGTTCCTGTGGGAACGAAGATGGTTCTTATCCGAAGTGGATGCATCGGCCTTTGGGAGAAACCCCTGGATGAAAAGTCACAAATGCTTATGATTGTAGACAGAACATAGGCAACAAAGGAGGGCTCTGTAAATGTATTCTCTAAATTGTGAATATAAAGTATGTTCCTACACAGCTAATCTCCCCAACAAGCTTATGAGGCAGAATTTCTTAGTGTGTAAACAACATCATACACCCTTCTTCAACAAAGTCCACCAGTTTTTCCGGTGGTTCATTCACATAATTGTCTCCATCTGTCACAATGGCAGATCAACATATCTGGAGTGGGAGACAGCTCTGCCATCGTTTATGGTGGTGTTACCTCTATATTTTGGTGTTGCACTCGTGCATCCTGAGGATTCGCCTCCAGTGCCACGTTCATCGTAAATAATAGTAAACCTCTTGCATAGTGCTTGGCTGCCTCCAAAGATGCATCCTGTAGCTAAGCGGAGTGAGTAACACAAAAGGCACAAGCTGAATGATGCAGTCTAAGTTTCATTAAAAAAGGGATTTAACTTCATTTTAAAGATGTATACTAATGGAACTTTTTCAGACCAAGGGGGAGGCACTGCATAGTTTAGAATCTAGAAAAGAAAAAGATCTGCCTCCTCTTTTAACTTTACATACTTTGAGAAACTGCAAACATAGGAGGTTACTAGATCTAGGAGATCTAGATTGATAGGAAGGGTTTAGCCTGTTCCTTATGTAGAGGTCCTTTTTTAAATAAAGCTCTATAAGAAAAAGACTAGTGCTTTAAATTTGATGTGTTTAGTAACTGACATCCAATGCAAGTGCTTCATGTGAGGAATGATGGATTGTCAAAAAGGGATTTTTAAAGTCATTCTTGCTGTGGCATTCTGAACAATCTAGAGTATATGGACCAGGTAGGCAGGAAGACCCAAATACAAGATGTTAGAATAGTCCAGCACGGATGTAAACATGGCGTGAACAATAGTAGTCTTGGACTAGATTAAACTTTTTTTTTTTTAGATTTAAGTTTAGCAAAGTAAAGCAATGTAACATTTTGTGCCAAATTTTAATACAAAGTTCCTCATTGTGGAGGTTGGAGTAAGGGAAGACCTATTTTATCAGCCCGTCTCCTGTATGACTCAGGAGAACAATTTGCTCCAAAGAAAATAAATTCAATTTTGTCAGAGTTTAATTTGGGAAAATTATTGTTCATTCATCCAGCTACTCCTCTCAGACACCTTGTAAAGGTTATTGGTGTCTCTCCCTTGGCCTCGTGAAAAAACAAAAGGAGTTGAGTGTCATCTGCATACGAAATCACATGAATACCACATAATTCACCCAGCTTAGCCAGTGGCTCCAGATAAACATTGAACAGTGTGGGGATTAAGGTTGATCTCTGTGGAACTCCATATCTTAAAGCTTTAGGGGGTGATGTGTGGCGGGGAAGATAGACTGCCTGAGCTCTATCCTCAAGAAAGGTTTTAATCCAGGCAAAGCCCTTCCCTGCATCCCAATCTTCCACAGCCTGTATAGAACATTTTAATGTGACACAGTGATAAATCTAAGAGTGCCCCCATAGCAGAGGAGCCCTGATCCAGGTTGCCTTTGATGCAATCCAATCACATCCAAAGAGCTGACTCCGTGCTGAAGCCAGATCAAAACCCCGATTGAGACCCAATCAAAAGATTGTTAAATTCCGGGAAACTAGATAGTTATTAGTTAACAGATGTCTCAAGAATCTCAGAACAGGCAGGCAGGAGCAAAATTGGTCTAAAGTTGTTCAAAGTTGCTGGGTCAGTTTTAAGCTACTTCAGCAAAGGGAGTAATCATGCTTTTTACAAGCATGATTACTTAGTTGGTGGTTATCAAAGAATTGTTCCAGATCAGCTTAAAGACTGGATTTATGGTTGCTGACACCAAACTTAAGATACCAGGAGGGCAGGGGTGTAAAGGGGACCCAAATTTACACTTAGAGATTTCCTTTGTAGAATCCTTAAGTGATATGGTATCAAAAACAGATAATCAGGGGCCTGAGTCCGTGCTGGCGGGGGCTAAAAAGGAAAGCATCACCTGTGAACGTAGAGTAGATCATCTCAATTTTCTCATTAAAAAACTCAGGCGCATCGTTAAATAATTTCGAGGGATGGGTAACTTGTCTTCATTTCAAGAGAGGATAGAAAAGATTGAACATTTTTTTTAAAGTTGTCATGAGATACTAGAGGATGGTGGATTTTTTGCCTTGCACCTTACGTTTTAATTTAGGACATTTCCTTAGAGCTAACTTGTAATTTGCTTTTTTGCATGAGAATCGTGAAATTTATGCCATTTCCGGTCGAGTGTTTTATAGAGATTTTTTTCTTCCCTTAGAGATGCCGTAAACCAAGGTGCAGTAAATTTAATCCTTTTCTAAAAGCAATTTATGATGGGAGCAATGCAATCTAAAACGTCTGTCAGCCAATTATTCTCTGCATCTGAGTCTATGAATGCCAGTTAAATTGCTTAAAGTGACCAGGAGGTGAAATGAAAGGAGAGGCTCAGATATTTTAGACGATTGTAAAGATTGCAAATACATTACTTGCAGCTGCATACACTGCTAATAAGAACAGAACAAATTAAGTTGTAAGACTCAAATGTATCAAAGTTGTAGGTGATGTTCCTAATGTCTATTTAAAAGGTAAATCCACCATCTTTGCAGACCACATACACAGCATAGGTCACAAGATACAACTTGTTAACAGGGATGGTCACGTGAAAAATAAATGGAGTTACTTTAAAGAAAAGTCAAAGAATGAGTTTTATATTTTCATCTGAGTGCACTTCAATGCATGTGCCTGTGCTCCTGTGTGTGTGTGTGTGTGTGTGTGTGTGTCTGTGTGAGTGTGAGAGAGAGACAGAGAGGGATGGAGGGAGAGAGAGAGTAAGAGGGAGAAAGAGAGGGAGAGAGAGAGCATGAATGCCCAAGTTTGCGTTTGTCAAAGGATTGAGTAATTTTGATTTTGTGAAAGGACTGCATGTAAAAATGTCTCAAGGGCGTCCTTTTTATCTTCGAGGATGAGCGGAAACATGGTGGTTCCTACTAAGCCACACCTAGGTCTGCCATGTACAGGCCACAAGCTGGGATGCCTAGTAGTACAAACATGGACATCATTTAGGAGTTGCCAGGGGTCACAGCTGTAACCCCTTGCAGTGCCTTTGTGGCCCGTGGCCTTTGAGGTGGCAAAATTAGTTCCAGGAGGACAGGTGCGGCTTCAACCTCTTTGCTGTTAGCTCATTTTTAGGTCGAGCGTAAACGAACGACCTCTTGTCTACTTTTAAGAATACTTCTTCTGTGGGCTTACAGCTATTTTATTTCTTAGTTTAAGTGTAATTAAAACAATCCTTGCTTGCTATTGGCCAGTCATGCCTCTTTGTCCCTCCTTCTTCTGTGTGGGAGCAGGGACCAACTACCGTATATTTATGCTTTGTCCTGTTTCTCTGGTCTGTAGGGGCCTTTTTTTTACTTCATTTCTGCTCGTGTCCAGGTAAGCTTCCCTTTCCATTTGCAGAACATTTTTGCTCTGAGTTTAGCTTAGCTGTAAACAAGGCTATAAATTAGGCTGTCATCTTGGTCCCATTTGGTCTTTGTGGGCTCTCTGCGTCCTCTCCGAGCTGCCTGGCTCCCACCCTTCCTTGGCTTGGATTTCCTTTACCAAGTGTGCCTGCCTGCGATCCCAGTGCTGACAGCAAGGGCGGAGGATCTCTTGTTTGCTTAATTACTTGTTTAGTTAATTACTTGTTATAAATAGCATATCCATCGAGACCCTCATTGGCTCACCATCCCTGCCTCACCACTGGGCTTTTACTTCAGTGATCACATCTGAGGGCAATCACATGCCTGTGAAAACACAACATTTCCGCCAGAGTTGCAGAGCTCTTACCAGCAGACGCACTCAGCGCTGAGGTGAGGAGATCTCCTGAGTGTGTGTCTGGGGCTGGCCGCAGTGTTCACACCCCGAGGCGGCAGCTGTGTGTACCACCTGCTGTGTGTGTGCCCTGACACTTGGGTAGAGGACAGCAAACTTTCTGCCTGATAGTCACCAGTGCGTAAGTGGCGAGTTGTGCAAGGGATCCTCTGAAGCTGCGCTATAGATAAACCTTGCCACTCTCTGTGCCATCTTAGAATAAAATCTGCGAGAGCCCGTACCCTTGCCAGGCTGCACAAAGGTGCTGCAGTTGTTGCAAACTTCATCTTTCTTTTAAATAACTTTTCTGGTACCGAGTTTGTAGTACAGTGGATGGTGTTTTTGATGAGTGCCCTCAAGTGGTATGGCTTCATAATTTGTAATAGTGCTTTAAAGTATTTTAAGGCTAAATACTATGTGCACTTGATGTAGTGCAACTTTGCAAGCCTAATCGCTTTAAGGCGCTGTTTATATTTTTCTTGTGTATGTTTTTTTTGGTAAACAACTGTATATACTGTCTAAAAAGTGTTGTTTCTCCTCAGCAGGTTTGGGCATAGGAGACTCCCGCCCCCAAGTGCTTCTGCCCCCACATACACTCAAATGCACACAAACATGCCTTTATTTACTTCTCTTAGCTGTGCATGTTTGTATGCAGGACTTCAAAAGGTCCAACATTCTGAATGTTAACCTTCACCGATGGATGCAATGCACACGAATGTGGCTGGTAACAGTGACATTTCTTAGCACAGCAGCGCCTCGATACACAGGTGTTGTATGTAAAACACCTCATTGCTGTTCTTTGCCCACCTGAGCTCTCACTGATTGTGACTCTCACAGATGGGGTGCATTCAGCTCACCCCCTTCTTCCCTGGAGGTGCTGTTATTTTCCCGCCATGCCGTCTGCTTTCATAGGGAGTTCTCGTGACTAAAGCGGGCCTCTGTCAGAGAGCTGCAAGTGCAGTCAAGCTGCACACCGCTCCCCCTCACGCACCCATCACCCTGACGTGGCGCACGTGGCAGGCTGCGCCCGGCCTCGCGCAGCTCAACCTTTAATAGCCAGGCAGAGGTGACGGGCCTATTTAAACCCCCTCTTCGTCAACGCCACATCAACAGATTCATTCACAGGTTTACAGCCTGGGATTTGTTTGTGAACAACACTGCCAAGTATGTCAGCACATGGTGGAAGGTGTAATCTTGTACGAGGGAGAACATGACATCCACCAGAGACTAATTTCAGAAAGTGTTTTTTTTGCCAGAGATAAACATCCATTCATATAGCTGGTGGGTTGCGTTCTTACTTTGAAGTTCTCTCTCTCAGTTTTTGGGGTGGGTATGCTAGCAGGGAAATGAATGACAGTCGGCCTCCTCCTCTCATCTTTCTCATGCCTGTCTCATAGATCAATAGGTTAATGGACATGCGGCCTAGCTAAGTATGAACACTGAATCTCAGGTGCTGGAACACTATGTGGGACTCCTGAAACTTCATTTCATCTGAAGCTGGTAACATACATCAGTGGGTTCATGCACAAGCAGAAGAGCTCAGCTTGAAACCTCAGAGGAAGGGTCAGACTGAGCCTTTCATCCTTCTCTCGTGCCACTAAGCAGAGCTAACCATTGCTCCTAATAATCATCACTGCAATAGAGCTGCCTCTCTGCACTAGTAACTTAAGAAATCTGATTGCTGAATTGTGTATTTATTTGGGATATTTGTTTGGCGCAGCCTCCACTCTGGTGGAATGCCTTGGTGCTGTGTAGGTTCTTACTGGCTCGTTTTAGACGCACTCTATTGCACTGTCTGGCCACACGACTGAATCAGTGGAGTGTCCGTTCTGTTAGCATGCTGAGTTTTGCCAGCATATCTACAGGAAGATTTGTAATGGCCTCACACACGAGGTAACGACTAGTACATAATCATTGTAATATCATTTCATTGGACCTGCGAGCCTTGAAAATGTGTAATGCACTATGGCCCCTATGGGCTAAATATATGTTTACACTGCATTACTTTCACCTGTTTTAACAGAGTTATGCCCTTTAGGGGCTAACAATATGTTTCTGACAAATGATATTTTTGGTATGGTGTTTTGAGCTTTACAGTCTAATACCAAAATTATGTTTCTGAAAAAGGTTTAGATGGTAATTGTATCTGTTTTAATAATATCTCCTCATTACAATTATGACATTGATCCAGGCCAACTTAAGATCCTTATTACACTATGACTGTTTGGACACTCTTGATATGTTTGGGTGATCCTTTTAGTTTATTTCTCCCCTGTGGTTGTTTTGTGTCTTTTTTGGGGAGTTGTGTTAGCCACCTAGCAACTCTGACGGTGGGGTGGTGAAAGTGGTGTTGTATTGGAATTAACATGATAGATTTAAATTAGGATGCTAAATAACATCATTTTCATTTTATGCTGCAGATAGAGGATGAAGGTAAATGGAAGTGCTTTAGTTATATGCAGGGCCACTGGAATTATATGGCAGGAAAAGACGAATTTATGATGCAGGGTTGACGAATTTATGTGGCAAGAAAAGTCCAGTTATGCATTTACTATGCCAATAGGTTTAACTCAGGAAAAAGCAAGACCTATTGCATTGCAAATGCTTATTAATTATGCTAACAGTGAATAATAGGTATTATTCACTATTAGTAGAATAAAAACTGGAGCACCTGGAGGAAGATAAAAAATGTTTATAAATGCATGTTGTGTGCGTACTTGCAGGTGAGAATATGTGTGAGAGAGGGAGTGTTTATGTGAAAGCATGTAAGTGAGCAGGTAGAGTGAGCGCAAGTCAGTAGGAGTGAGTGAGTAGCTGTGAGTTAATTAGTGTAAGAACAAGTGACAGTGTAAGACTGAGCTGCAAGAGAGTGAGAGTGAACTACTGCTAGTGGCTGACAATGGTTGATTAACAGTGAGTAGGTGAGGATGGGTGTGAGTTTGTGAATGTAAATTAGCATGCATGAGAATGTAGCATGCTTGCAAGTCTGCTTTTGGCTCTAGAAATATACTGGTGTTGTCATTCTAGGGGCAATTATTAACAGACAGGGACCTGGAATGCTAAAAGATAATAGTTGTATGACATTTCAACGTCGGAAAAAAAACATGCATGCCTTCACCACACATTATGCGTGGTAAAAACTTGTGTGGTAAAAGATTTGTGGTAAAGGCACCATGTGATAAATTCTGCATTGTAAAAGCTGTTTCCTGAGATAATACTTGACATATGGGACATCTGTGGCAAAAGTATGGTGTAAGCGTACTGAAGGTAATTCTTGGTATGGGACACCCATGGCAAAATGCTCTTGCTACTGCCCTAAAAGCAAATCTTGAGGAAAAGGATGACAACTGTGACTTACAGGAGGGGGAAAGACATGACAAAATGCTGGCCGCATCACACTAGAGGTAACTTTTGACATAAGGGACACCCATGATACTTGTATAACATTGATAGCAAAATTCCAGGACTAGCATATTATATGTAATTGTTGGCATAAGGGGTGCCAATGGCAAAATACATGCCCTGGCACAATGGAGGTTATTTTTGACATAACAAATTTTGAAAAAAGGGGGTCAAATCCTGTGGTATGTCAGATTTCTGTGGCTTTGTACCCCATGAAAGTCCTTTCATAGATCATGGCATTTTAGCAAACCTATTTGAAAAAGTGCCTTAAAATGTGCTATGTGACCCATTTTTAAAAAAAATTCCCGGTGGAAATACCTCCTTTCCTCAGAACCCATTCAGAGGAGCTCTGGTTCATTTGCTTTGCTCAGTTCAATTTAGGGCAAGTGTTGTATTACATACATCACACCATCTTCAAAGGTCCAAAGGAGACATTTGTGTTGTACTTGTCTATTATCAACAAAGTTCTAATGTAACTTCGGAGATGCCAATTATTGTTAAAGTCAAGTCACATTACTTCCTGGGAAGCTTCAGGGTCAAAGCTCATATGAGGTCACCACCCTTGATCTCAATAAGATCAAAGAGCATGTGATGTCACTTCCGCTAACCCTGGCATTTTGGTTAATTGGTGTCCATGAATACAACTGAAATCATTTTCTAAAACGAGGAATGCTGCTTCTCTCTAGACCAGTAGACAGACACAGGCCACCTCGTGGTGCAGCAGTCACTTGATGGCAATTGAAAGGATAGCATGCAGGAAGACAAAATGCATGGGAGTAAGTAAGGAAATCGAAATAGAAAAAACAGTGAAACTGAAGGGAGTCTCAACCCAAGAATTTAGGCAAGGTTCCATACAAAGACTAAGCACGGCCAGTAAGTAAGAACAGCAAAGCAAACAACAAGACACCAGACATAAAGTTAACAAGGAGCATCCCCAAAGAATGGCCCAACCACAAGAACCTCCTGCTCCAGGTAAAGGGATTATGAAGGGAGGACACAGCTCAACCAATGTGAAAGGAGTTAGCTACAATTATCCGGATTGGAGATGACAAAAAAGCCAAGAAGCATGCACAGATTTTTCAACCTTCCTTGAAAATGAACACATACAGCTTTGCTGGCTATAATTCCAAATACGGTATACAGAGAGAAAGTGGGAAAATCTAGGTACCACCAAAGAAGTGAAAAGGTCTAGCGAAGCATCACTAAGTAAAATCTAAACAATCTATTCACAAACAACACCACGATACTCTTGCTTTTTACCTCCAGGCAATCTATCCAATTTCAATGTACACCCACAACAATAGACAAAATATGGGAGATTTTTCAAATAAAGAGACTAGTAAAGAACCAGAGGAAGTTAATGATCTATTTGACTGTAGTTTTCATGCAAAATCGAGGCACTTAAACCACTTTTTTAACACATAAGGCCTCAATTGCTTTCCACCCTGAATTTAATCTGTATAGATATGTTTAATTCTTGAGAGAGCCTGATGCACGGAAAAAGTGAAACTTTTCAGGCCACTAGATGACATGCATTAGGCTGCTCTCTTCCTTCACCCAATGGAAGTGTCAGCCATTGCAAAAGCAGATGTCTAGGAAACAGGGTTCTCTAAAGACAGCTATAGGTAGGGTGTGAGCATGCTCGGTCGCTGCTATATGTGCATAAGCATCTGTAAGAATTCCCCGAAGGAAGCGGCATAATTGTGGGTTCAACCCAAAGCCTACCGGCCTGGGGGTAGCTGAGCTGAGAATCAAGTTGCAGGGGAAAGGCACTAGACCCCAGACATGGAATGTGTTCAATGATGTGCATCTTGGTGCTGAAACTGCCAACAGAATATGAACCAAGGATGTAGATTTCCGTCTTAACCTGCAAAATGCTTCAAACTATGTCCAGTTTCACAGAACCAGAACATTCCTCCATAATTCAATACTTTGCGTACCATTAGTGTACCTCCCATAACTCAAGACTGAAATGCAGAAACACCAAGGTTTAGAATTCAGTCCCTCGTGAAAGTCCAGCAGTAAGGGAAGCTTTGAGTCACTGAATCTGATTAGACAACATGTGTTTGAATTTCAATAAAGCATTCATCCAATCATGTTATCAGTAAAAGCTTAGAGCATCATCTAGAGTTTGGAAGATTCAGGGCATGCACCAAAAATCAAAAGGATGCCCCATTTGCAAAGCCTAAAGTTCCACCACCTCATTTAGCTTTGAGGCAATCACTGGGTTTCCAATGGCTGAACCTCAACCCCACCTGCAGAAACATTACACCGGCGACCCATCCACCGCAAGGAAACTTGCAACTAGATACCAGAAGGACCATATGCATATTTTTTCCATGTTTGTGACTGCCATGACTGCCCTGTAAACATGCTATGAACAAAAATTCAGAAAGATACATGACGCTCTGGGTAGAGCTCCCAGCACCTCGGTAGCATTTGTTTCACCGCTCATAGGTTTCTTCTTACAGAACCAGAGAAAGCATGATGTCATGGACAGCTTAGCTGTATATTTGTGCTAAAAATTCTCCCGCCATTTTGAAGGAATCACTTCCATTAAGGATGACCATCCCAAGAGGCTGCAAAAATGGATGCCCGGGCCAGCTGCGGGGAGTTTGAGGCAGGGCCTTCCCCCAATGGGTTTGACAGCACACCCGACTAAGCCAAAATGAGCACCTTCAAAGGTCTCCTATTAACAACTACCAAGCAGTTAAGAATTAAGACCTCTTAACAAAGCAGAAAAGCCATTTTTCGCACCCAAAATGCAAATCGAAAAAAAATAGGTTAACCCCTTGGGCCCAGAAAATTATTTAAGAAGTCCCTTGCACCACATTAGCATTATTTTTCTGGTGGTAATGTGGAGTTAGGTTGGCAAAAACGCAGCGCCATATTTATAAAGTAGAGCACTTTGTAAACCGTTGCCCACATTATACCTGCGCCAGGCACAATATACGCAAGGGGAGCTTTCCGACATTAGGAGACCCAGAAAAATGGCACAGTGGAATCTATGAGCGTCGTTTCTGCGTCCTTTTTAATGC
This sequence comes from Pleurodeles waltl, assembly GCF_031143425.1. Taxonomy (NCBI): domain Eukaryota; kingdom Metazoa; phylum Chordata; class Amphibia; order Caudata; family Salamandridae; genus Pleurodeles; species Pleurodeles waltl. Next base: position 116,221,938 of record NC_090446.1, on the reverse strand, counting down.
CTGCCTAAAGCAGGTGTTAAAAAGAGGCTCCTATTGTTATCAATAGGCCTCCTTTCACTTTGCAGGATTAGCATCAATATTTTTGGCGCTAAGCCTGCAAAGCACCAAACTAGCATCAGTATTTTTTATGCTAGTTCCCTAAGCTGCGCCATGGTGCTCTGTATCATAAATATGGCGCAGACATGGTCGTGTTAGAGGGGCACAATGGGGCCCAAGAATTTTTTTTTTTAGGGCTTAGGGTAGTTAGGGGTGTGGGGGTAGTTTTTTTTTAGGGTTCAGGTGGTGGAAGGTGTCAGGGTAGTTTAGTTTCATGGGGCAGGGGTGGGGAGGTGGGGTATTTTTTTTTTTTTTAGGGTTCAGGGCAGGTGGGTGGTCAGGGCACTTTAGTTTTCGTGGCAGGGTTGGGATAGTTCTTTTTTTAGGGCTTAGGGCGGGTGGGGGGTCGGGGTAGTTTAGCTATTTGGGGTGGGGGTAGTTTTGGGTCTCAGCATGGGGGAGGGGATTGTATGACAGAACCACACATGCCATTTTACATGCCTTTTTCACATATGCCTTTACTAGGCATGCTATTACAACAAAATTAATTGTAAAGGCATGCGTGGTAAAGGCATGTGTGGAAAAGACGCGGTCGTGGTTCCAACCGCATTGTTAAGACATGCGTTGTTCTGTCATACAACCCGTTTGGTCACGCACCAAGGCTTAGCAGTGCTAAGTTATAGAAAATTTGGGCCAAAATGTTTGCATGTGACTGACAGTGTTTCTGTAAATGTGTACCAGTTTAGGAAAGTGTTACATGAGTTAACGTGCATTAAGAAAGACACATGCTTGCGAGAGAGCATTGAGAGTTTGTATTTCTGTTAGTGTGTGAGATTTGTATGAGTGATAGAATCTGAAACAGCCAGGGCCCGATTACAAGTTGGGAAGGCCACTGGTGGCTGGAATTATTGATTCCGAACGGTATGTCAGCAGATATATTTCCACTTATGTGTGAAACCCACCACAATGCCCAGTTACTGACCAGTAATTTTCATTACTCGAGTCCACGTCTTCCTCACCATGGGTCCTAATCTATGAGTTTATCTCCATTCTTGCAGAACATAATCACCAAACTTGACTTATCCTTCACATTCCATTATGGCACCCCATCCAAAGGAGTACAAATACATCACATCCTGGGAGGGTCTTTCAGAAATAAGTAAGCCTAGGAATAAATCAGTTTCACAACAGGGAGAGGGGGGTGGGACTTGAGACTGTGACAAGGAACACATGGACTCGGAGTAATGAAGATTACCTGCAAGTAACTGGGCATTACCTCCTCGCCCATCTTCCTCTCACAGTCATTATGTATGAGTACACGCCCAAGCCACAAAACTGATTTTGAAAAAAGAAGTCCTTCCCAGGATATGATGTATTTATATTCTTTTCTTTTGGATGAGGGGCATATTGGATTTGGAAGGAAAACTCAGGTTTGGTGATGTTGCTGTGCATGAATGGAGGTAAACTCCTACATAAGAACTGTGAGAAGAAGATGGACCAGGAGGTAATGAGTCTGTGTACGCATGTTCCCGGGCAGTATTCAGTATCCTTTTTGTGAAGATTAATGCACACATTTACCACCTCCTCTGAGCAGTTACTAATCGTGTGCGGGGCGGCCAGTGCAGGGCGGTGGGGGGCTGAAAGGTGTAGAGTCTGTGGACAAGGTTAGGATTGGATGTTGTCTGGTGGGGGGAGAATTACATACTCTCTAGTTCCTTGGTTAAGGATTGAGGCCCATATTTATACTTTTCGACGCACAACTGCGACAACGCAGTTGTGCGTCAAAAAATTTAACGCCGTCTAACGCCATTCTGAAGCGCCATGCGGGCGCCGTATTTATTCAATGACGTTAGCCGGCGTTAGCCAGCGCTGCGGAGTGGTGTGCGTAAAAAAAAATGACTTACACCAGGCAGCGCCGGCGTAGGGGAAAATGGAGTTTGGGCATCAAAAAATGGGGCAAGTCAGGCTGAGGCAAATTTTTCGCCTCAACCCGATTTGCGTCATTTTTTTTCACTCCCAACCCCCATTGAAATGACTCCTGTCTTAGCAAAGACAGGAGTCATGCCCCCTTGCCCAATGGCCATGCCCAGGGGACTTATGTCCCCTGGGCATGGTCATTGGGCATAGTGGCATGTAGGGGGGCACAAATCAGGCCCCCCTATGCCACCCAAAAAAAACAAAAAAAATACCTACCTGGACTTACCTTAAGTTTCCTGGGATGGGTCCCTCCATCCTTGGGTGTCCTCCTGGGGTGGGCAAGGGTGGCAGGGGGTGTCCCTGGGGGCATGGGAAGGCACCTCTGGGCTCCTTCCGAGCCCACAGTTCCCTTAATGCCTGCCCTGAGCAGGCGTTAAAAAATGACGCTAACGAGGGTAGACGTCATTTTTTTTGACCCGCCCACTCCTGGGCGTCATTTTTGCCCAGGAGTATAAATACGACGCACATGCCTCGGAGTCATTTTTTAGTAGGGAACGCCTCCCTTGCATATCATTAACGCAAGGAAGGTGTCCACGCTAAAAAATGACGCAAACTCCATCAACTTTGACGCTCGACGCGTCTAACGCCAAAGTATAAATATGGAGTTAGTTTTGCGTTGGATTTGCGTAAAAAAAAACGACGCAAATCCGGCGCAAACAGAGTATAAATATGCCCCTGAGTGGGGACCAGGGACGGGGTCAATGGAGCCCAGTCCCAGTGTTTCTGACTGGTAAAATCCGGTCTGTTGTTCCGGCACCCAGGAGATACGGGTGTGGGTACCCTCCACCTCTCCACCCGTGAAATCCAGGTTTCCCGCCTCAGGATCAGGGAGATCTGTGAGTCTGCTAGTGTTCACGAGTGTTTCCGGCAGTGTGCATAAACGCGTTCCTGACAGAAGTGCGTAGTGTGTGCGACAAAGAGGCGTCGTGTTCTCGATTTATATGTATGGAATTGAAGAATTTCTGAAAGAATGTGTGCTCTCAATACAGTGTTATTTGTCTGTCGGCATTCGCATGTCTCAGAGGATATAAACCTCTTAAGGAACGAGTCTAAATTATTCAGCGCCTGCACAGTTTAAGAGAGATTATAAAATCGGTAGTTGAAACTACAAATTCATTTTCCGGTGAAACACATCGATTTTACGTCAAGGTGGAAAACGTTCTCGTGATTATCTGAGCGCTTGGAGCTTCATTAGATGCTCGCAGTTATGCCAGAAATCCCAGGGGAAGGGTTGTGAGAGAGCCGGCATGCAGCATCTGCCGAAGGCTTTTCACCTGCTCAGCTAGTGCATAATGCAGTCATGCCTGCATTATAAGAACCAAGCTTCAACAGAGCCGCGAAACCTGGCTTTCAATTCGTATTCAGTGCTTTAAATGGGCCGGTACTGTCCGGTACTGAGTACCGGCACTTTTTTATTTTGAGAGGGAGAGTACCGGCACATTTCAAGAAAAACGTAATACTTTTAATAGGAGAGTACCGGAACTTCTCAGGAACAAGCAGGTACTCTGGCACAGAGTACCGGCACTTTAATTTTTCCATTTCAAGCACTGTTCGTATTGTAAGGTGTTTGTGCGTTGAGCACTGAAATGTGTTGCACTTTGTTAGCGGGGTTGGAAGAACAAAGGCTGGGATGCAAGAGAGCAGCAGTTGGTCGTTGAATCGGGGAGTTCCGCAGTTGGGCGTTTACGCTGAATCACACTAAATGAAAAACTGTGGTAACAGAAGTAATGGGAGCGCGTGCGTTGTTCTTAACTATGTAAAGAAATATGCAAACATTTAAATATAAATCGAGGGTAATATTGAATAAATGACTGAGGGGGTCAGTTAGGCCCTGACAGACAGTGTGAGAGTACCATACCTGCCAACCTGTAAATAAATGTCACTGTGTGAGGAGGGGGCAGGGCATTGTAGGGGGCGGGCCCTTGTGCCAAGAGCCACCTAAGAGGCACTTTGCCCTCCACCAAGCCCACCACTCCCTCTGCATTCCCCCCAAAAAACAAATGGTTGCTGAAGCTCACAATGTCATGTGGTGTTTCACACACCTTAAGGGACATCGGCTGTGTACAGCCTAAAAAACAAGCATTTGCAATGCAATGGATCTCGCGTTTGCTCGAGTTAAAGCTATTAGCATTGTATATTCCTAAGTGGACTTTTCTTGCCACATAAATGAAAAGTAAAACAGTTGACATAAGCAAGCCAATTCAAAGCGCCTCGGCCACCGTGAGCGCGAAGGGGAGACACAAAAGAAAAAACAAGTTTACTGGCAGTCATTCTTATCGGCAAACATGCAATTATCCATGTAACAGGGTCGATGGCCAAGGCAGTAACAAAACTGCCCCAAGGAGGGACAAAGGAAATGCATTAACCTAGGATAACAAAGGATTTTTGAAAGGCAAACCCATGAACGAATGATAGTGATGAGCATGCAGTGGGCGTGGTTAATAGCCCACAGATAGATTACAACACTTCAGAGCGCTTGCACGCTTGACTTAAAAAGGGAAGAAAGCTAGCAAACGAAAGATAAAAAGGAAAAATTCATGAAAGAAGTGTGAAAATAAAGAGAAAAATGAACATTAGAGAAAAAAGAGAGATGGTGAGAAAAACAAGCAGCGGAGGACCCAGGGCAAGTTTGTACTGATACATTTCCCACAGACACAGAATGGGAAAACCACTTTGACACTTCGGGTCCCAACAAGTAACTTGTGGCTTCCACATACAGACAGGAAAAAGAGAGATTTATAGTAAAACGTAAATTGACAGATAAAGATAAGAAAAACACCAGAGAAAGGAAGCGAGAAAGATCTAAGAAAAAAGTGAAAGGACGCACACCAAGTTAAAGGAAAGAGCAAATAAAAAAACAAAGAAAGAATGAAGGGAAGAGACAAAATTGGGAGAGAATGAACTTCTGATGAAAAAAAAAGGGAACGAAACAAGGAAAGAAATAACCAGGTTTTTGTGAGTTTGAAAAAGGAGGCATCAAGAGGAAGAGGGAAATAAAAAAAGGGAGATAAGTTGAAATAAACAGTTAAAGAAAGAGCAAATCTGGAAAGAGAAAAGTGGAGGAGAAAGAAAATATTGAGAGTAAACAGAGTGAGGGAAAGAACAGAGCGATGCATAAGGAGTTTGCATCCTTTCTGTGGGGACCAATCTATATTTTACTATTCTGTGTCCGCCATGCCTCACATTATGGACTCTGGATTATGGTGGAAATGTGTTGAGAATGGGCTTACCACACTTTTCTATAATTCTTGTGTATTTAGAGTAATGGTGTGATTACTTATGACTAACCTCCCTTTCACTGTTACTCCCTTCCTTGTTCCAATGCTTGCATCAAGAGATAAGTCCATTTCCCATGACACACACCTTATTTTCATACCTGCTAGGAAACAAAATTTAAGAAATAGTTTGGGGCTGATTACGAGTTATGGGGTCCGAGGACTGCCACATTGGAGGTGGCGGCTCGACCACCAGCAGGCTGGCGGAGTGGACCGTCAAATTATGAGTTTGGCAGTGGTGCACACAGAAGACCACCAGCAGTCCGCCAGCTCTGCCAGCCAGCACAGACCCCAACGGTTGAGTGGAGGCACAAAGTCCGGCTGAGACCATGTTTAGTCCGGACGTATTCAGAGGTTGCACACCGCCAATGTGACCACTGCGGTCCAAACACCACACATCAGGAGGGTGGAAATGGACACAACAAAAGGAGACACTCACCTCCAAGAAGCAATAAATTTCCAGAGCCGCCATGTAAGCACAATAGATGTCATCCTGCTGCTCCTGCTCGCCGAAAGACAACAAAATTGTTGCCGAAGAGTACAACAACAACTGTAAGTACACACACTCACCTGTTTTCCTTGTAAAAGGTAGTAATTTGTACCATTACAAAACCTAACGTAAGGATCGGTGTGCCAAGGACTGCACTTATACGTAACAGCATAGTGACACACACTCACATACTGCATCAAGGACATCCACACATACACATCACGCACACTTCAGCCAGCACACAGACACAGACACACACACACACATCAATACCACACATATGTGCACCGTAACACAACACAGGCCCAAGGTCACAGAACCCCACACAACATACAAACTCGTAACAACAACACAACTGCACAAATATAAACACATTTCATACACTCACACCCAACACTGGCCAGGGACTAGGCACAAATACAACATACATGTATATCCATGTGTAATGGAACACACACAACACAACCATCAAACAACACAGCAATTGGCACACACAACACACACACAGCACATCCGACCTATTATGCTATGCACAATACACGCAGACAAAAACAGTCAAAGCACACAAAGCGACACATCAAAACAAGACTGGCCCAGCAACGATGGGAGCAGCAAAACCGTACATGGTAGGAGGCCATACTGGAACACATCTCATGTTGAACAAGGCCCACAAAAACCTGCCCACATGAATAGGCCCCAGTTAGATCTCATGGACAAGCAAAACCAACAACAAATGTAATGCACAGTCACAAATATGGGTGAAGGGCAAGGCTGCAAAGCATACACTACTCCAGACACCATACAAGACAACAGCCAGCATGCACAACTCAACACACTCCATGTCTGCACTGATAAAACTCCAGAACACACACCTCATGCACACAACAGGCACAGCAGGGGACAAGGCATACACTATACAGGACCACATTGCACATCACTACAACAAACACATATCACTACAAAGACAATAAAGTACCAAGACACCAACATTTCAGCTACATACACATACCTATGATACAACAAACACCTTACCCTTGGGGGACAGCAGCACTGCACACAAATTCACATACCACTAAAACAAAACATGAAGCAGCAAGTAGCACATACACAAATTCTGGCATACAACCAATGCCAGCCAGGACAACAGAAATCTGGGAAAGGAAATGCAGGACAAAGATGTAACCAAAAACAACAACTGGTTGGCTTAAATTCTGTAAAAGTGCAAAAAATATAAAAGTGGAGGGTGAGGAAGTGGTTGTTTGATGTTTAGGTGTGGATGTCTTGGGTGCATGTTTGCAAAGGCATGTGTGGTAAAGGCTGTGTGGAAAAGGCATGCATTGTAAACGTATGAGTTGTTACATTATACAACTTTGGCCATAAAGTGTTCTTTGGATTTCAAGGGAAGGTGAGTGTGTTAAGAATTTCACAACTTTCTGCAGGTCACACAATGGGTCATAGAAGGAATGCATTTTCCCTTGGGTACTTATATTGTAGATCAGCAGTTCCAACCTGTGGTCTGCGTCCCCAAAGGAGTCCATGACACATTCCCAGAGGGTCCGCAGGGCTGGCCCGGCAGGAAGCCACTTCTCCAGCTGGGCTTCTCCACAGAAATACATGCATGTTTTTATATTTATTACTTCCTTTGTGCAGCAGTTTTAAAAACACTGTAAAGCTCCTTGTGCATCCAGCAGCATTTGGGCAAAAATAAAAGTGTCAAGATAACTTTGGTGATTAATGTACCTGCTGGAGAGAGATGGGAGTTTTTTGTCTAGTGGCAGTTTTGACTCATCTTAGGTAGTGCAGATGATTAATATGCCAGCTGCAAAGAAAGTGTATCATGCAAATAATAGTATTTTATGTGCATAGCACAGTGGGTTACTGCTTTTGTCACAAAGATTGTTTAGTTACTGTACAGTTCATAAGTTACAATTGTAATCTAGCACAGTGAGCTATGAACTGCCATCAAAGAGCTACATGCAAACTGCACAGCACAAATTAGAAAGTTATGTTCCTTTTCCCAGTCTTTCATTTTTCTTATGCTACTAAAAAACATTTGCTTGCATAGAAATACTATCTTATTATTAAAGTCAATGCTTACCACTTTGTTATGTTCTGAATCCTGAGTTTGTGCTTCTCCAGACCAAGCCCTCTTAGAAAATGCCTGCCAGTGGGATGTCATGTGAATCCTACACCTTGTAGTCCCCTCTAAAGTGCTCCGGCACCCTACACTGGTATGAGAGGTTCTTTAAAACAAATGAATTACATGTGACAGAGAGGCTAGAGATGAGAGGTCCTTATGGTTTAATTCCTTCCACACTACATATTTATGTGAAAGGGCTTTCTTAGATCTTTTGTACCTAAAAAATAAAAAGAGAAATCACTTGGGAAATTTAGAATCTGACCTGAGGATTCAGCTTTTCTAAGTGAAACCAAACATTGAAAAGTTAGTCGCCAAGATGCAGTGACAACCTTCCCATTAAACTTTTTCAATTTTTGCTTATTTTATCAATATAAAGTATTGATATCTTTAGTAATTCGAATATTTGTTTGGTGTGTACTCTTTTGTGTTTTGCTAATTACTGTTTTAATGTTTGTTATTTAAATCATACAAATTGCTTCGTGGTCTCCGGCCTCCAGAAGTGATTCAGTGGGGGTCCTTAGGAGTCAAACGGTTGGGTACCACTGTTGTAGATGGTCAATAAGCAGGGATGCACTTGAAAGCTAGATTTGAACATCTCTGTAAGAGAATGTGTTCATTTTAATCTCTGTGGATTTCAGGGACCATGGAAAGAAATTACCACTGGCTACCACAATCTGCAGTGCCCTATTCATAGTTAAGGCAGCTCACATTAAACAGAGGGAAAAAAGTTTGATGAGTTGATTCTCTGGTGGGTGATGTCTTTTTCCCAATTAATTGCCTTGGTTTACATCTTGAGGTATGTACATCAGGTGGACAACAATATTGGATAAACAAAATCAGGGAGTGTGCAGGTACATAAAAAGGGTTAATGTAAGGATTATGCTATGGGTAATGTATAGTAAAAATGGAGACAGTACCCGAAAAGGAGAAGGGAAATTTACAGGTTAATGGAAAAGTAGAATCTTCTTTTTGTAAAAAAGGCAATGTTATGTATTAGTGTAAGAAACTGAGTTATTATTGGATAAAGGGGTTGTACTCAGGTATTAACCACAACCCTTGTCAGGGTGAAACACAAATAGCCACTAAATTAGTCTGTATTTACCCTTCTGGTAGTTTGGCACAAAGCAGTCAGGCTTAACTTAGAGGTAATGTGTAAAGTATTTCTGCAGCACACTGAGGGTAATAAAGTGAAAATGCAACACAAGAAAAATCCCAAACCAAATTTGAAAATTATAGTAAATTGTAATAAATAAAATGATAACAGAATGACAAACATCCAAGAGATATTGAGATTTAAAGTTTTTAGTGAAAACCTAAAAGCACAAAATGGCACCCTCAATGATTTGCTCGCAATACAAGGTGGCGCGGGGGGCACAAGTTCAGACTGACTGCATGGAGCATAGCTCATATACAAACACTGTCTGAGGGTGAGAAAAGCCTGGGCCATCCAGTTACAGCTGCCCCTCATTCTCAGTCATCCTGGCAAGATGGCCCAGTCAATCCACACCTAAATCATCATTCACAGTCATGTGACACAGAACACTGGCAGAAGGTACAGATGAATGGGGGAAGGAAATGCCAACTTTCTAAAAGTGGCATTTTCAAAATTGTAACTTAAAATCCGACTTCACACTTAAAGAACGTTTTAAATTACAATTCTTTTTAGTGTAAACGGCATATCTCTACCTATTCTCAATCCAAATTTAGCATGTATTAAATGTGATACGTTTTCCCAGTGTTAGTCAAAGGGTGAGATAGGTCTTACAAGCCCAAAAAATGACGTTAAGATTTAGCACTGCCAGGACATGTAAATCTTAAGTACACCTGTCCTAGTTTTTAAATACAGTGCACCCTGCACCATGAGTGTTTAGGGCCTACCTTAGGCGTGCCTTATAAGTATTAAATAAGAAGGTGTAGGCCTGGAAAAGGTTAATTTGCCAGGCTGAAATGGCAGTTCAAAACTGCACTACAGTTGCAGGCCTTTTTTAACCCCTTCGCTGCCAGGCCTTTTCCCCCTCCTGTGCCGGGCCTTTTTTTGCCTATTTGGGGCAGTTCGCGCTTAGGCCCTCATAACTTTTTGTCCACATAAGCTAACCAAGCCAAATTTGCGTCCTTTTTTTCAAACATACTAGGGATTCTAGAGGTACCCAGACTTTGTGGGTTCCCTTGAAGGAGACCAAGAAATTGGCCAAAATACAGTGAAAATTTCGTTTTTTTCAAAAAATTTGGAAAAAGTGGCTGCAGAAAAAGGCTTGTGGTTTTTCCCCTGAAAATGGCATCAACAAAGGGTTTGCGGTGCTAAACTCAGCAGCTTCCCAGCTTTCATGAACAGGCAGACTTGAATCAGAAAACCCAATTTTTCAACACAATTTTGGCATTTTACTGGGGCATACCCCATTTTTGCAGTTTTTTGTGCTTTCAGCCTCCTTCCAGTCAGTGACAGAAATGGGCATGAAACCAATGCTGGATCCCAGAAACCTAAACATTTCTGAAAAGTAGACAAAATTCTGAATTCAGCAAGGGGTCATTTGTGTAGATCCTACAAGGGTTTCCTACAGAAAATAACAACTGAAAAAGAAAAATATTGAAATTGAGGTGAAAAAAACATAAATGTTTCTCTACGTTTTACTCTGTAACTTTTCCTTGCAATGTCAGATTATCGAAAGCAATGTACCGTTACGTCTGCTGGACTCCTCTGGTTGCGGGGATATATAGGGCTTGTAGGTTCATCAAGAACCCAAGGAACCCAGAGCCAATAAATGAGCTGCACCCTGACGTGCATTTTCAATCTATACCGGGTATAAAGCAATTCATTTGCTGAAATATAAAGAGTAAAAAATTGCTATCAAGAAAACCTTTGTATTTCCAAAAAGGGCACAAGATAAGGTGTTGAGGAGCAGTGGTTATTTGCACATATCTGAATTCCGGGGTGACCAAACTAGCATGTAAATTACAGGGCATTTCTCAAATAGATGTCTTTTTTACACACTCTCCTATATTTGGAAGGAAAAAATGTAGAGAAAGACAAGGGGCAATAACACTTGTTTTGCTAATCTATGTTCCCCCAAGTCTCCCGATAAAAAAGATACCTCACTTGTGTGGGTAGGCCTAGCGCCCGCGACAGGAAACGCCCCAAAGCGCAACGTGGACACATCCAAATTTTTGGAAGAAAACAGAGGTGTTTTTTGCGAAGTGCCTACCTGTAGATTTTGGCCTCTAGCTCAGCCGGCACCTATGGAAACCTACCAAACCTGTGCATTTCTGAAAACTAGAGACCTAGGGGAATCCAAGGAGGGGTGACTTGCGGGGCTCGGACCAGGTTCTGTTACCCAGAATCCTTTGCAAACCTCAAAATTTGGCTAAAAAAACACATGTTCCTCACATTTCTGTGGCAGAAAGTTCTGGAATCTGAGAGGAGCTACAAATTTCCTTCCACCCAGCGTTCCCCCAAGTCTCCTGATAAAAATGATACCTCACTTGCGTGGGTAGGCCTAGCGCCGGCGACAGGAAACACCCCAAAGCGCAACGTGGACACATCCTAAATTTTGGAAAAAAACAGAGGTGTTTTTTGCGAAGTGCCTACCTGTAGATTTTGGCCTCTAGCTCAGCCGGCACCTATGGAAACCTACCAAACCTGTGCATTTCTGAAAACTAGAGACCTAGGGGAATCCAAGGAGGGGTGACTTGCGGGGCTCGGACCAGGTTCTGTTACCCAGAATCCTTGGCAAACCTCAAAATTTGGCTAAAAAAACACATGTTCCTCACATTTCTGTGGCAGAAAGTTCTGGAATCTGAGAGGAGCTACAAATTTCCTTCCACCCAGCGTTCCCCCAAGTCTCCTGATAAAAATGATACCTCACTTGCGTGGGTAGGCCTAGCGCCGGCGACAGGAAACACCCCAAAGCGCAACGTGGACACATCCTAAATTTTGGAAAAAAACAGAGGTGTTTTTTGCGAAGTGCCTACCTGTAGATTTTGGCCTCTAGCTCAGCCGGCACCTAGGGAAACCTACCAAACCTGTGCATTTCTGAAAACTAGAGACCTAGGGGAATCCAAGGAGGGGTGACTTGCGGGGCTCGGACCAGGTTCTGTTACCCAGAATCCTTTGCAAACCTCAAAATTTGGCTAAAAAAACACATGTTCCTCACATTTCTGTGGCAGAAAGTTCTGGAATCTGAGAGGAGCTACAAATTTCCTTCCACCCAGCGTTCCCCCAAGTCTCCCGATAAAAATGATACCTCACTTGCGTGGGTAGGCCTAGCGCCGGCGACAGGAAACACCCCAAAGCGCAACGTGGACACATCCTAAATTTTGGAAAAAAACAGAGGTGTTTTTTGCGAAGTGCCTACCTGTAGATTTTGGCCTCTAGCTCAGCCGGCACCTAGGGAAACCTACCAAACCTGTGCATTTCTGAAAACTAGAGACCTAGGGGAATCCAAGGAGGGGTGACTTGCGGGGCTCGGACCAGGTTCTGTTACCCAGAATCCTTTGCAAACCTCAAAATTTGGCTAAAAAAACACATGTCCCTCACATTTTTGTGGCAGAAAGTTCTGGAATCTGAGAGGAGCTACAAATTTCCTTCCGCCCAGCGTTCCCCCAAGTCTCCCGATAAAAATGATACCTCACTTGCGTGGGTAGGCCTAGCGCCGGCGACAGGAAACACCCCAAAGCGCAACGTGGACACATCCTAAATTTTGGAAAAAAACAGAGGTGTTTCTTGCGAAGTGCCTACCTGTAGATTTTGGCCTCTAGCTCAGCCGGCACCAAGGGAAACCTACCAAACCTGTGCATTTCTGAAAACTAGAGACCTAGGGGAATCTAAGGAGGGGTGACTTGCGGGGCTCGGACCAGGTTCTGTTACCCAGAATCCTTTGCAAACCTCAAAATTTGGCTAAAAAAACACATGTCCATCACATTTCTGTGGCAGAAAGTTCTGGAATCTGAGAGGAGCTACAAATTTCCTTCCACCCAGCGTTCCCCCAAGTCTCCCGATAAAAATGACACCTCACTTGCGTGGGTAGGCCTAGCGCCGGCGACAGGAAACACCCCAAAGCGCAACGTGGACACATCCTAAATTTTGGAAAAAAACAGAGGTGTTTTTTGCGAAGTGCCTACCTGTAGATTTTGGCCTCTAGCTCAGCCGGCACCTAGGGAAATCTACCAAACCTGTGCATTTCTGAAAACTAGAGACCTAGGGGAATCCAAGGAGGGGTGACTTGCGGGGCTCGGACCAGGTTCTGTTACCCAGAATCCTTGGCAAACCTCAAAATTTGGCTAAAAAAACACATGTTCCTCACATTTCTGTGGCAGAAAGTTCTGGAATCTGAGAGGAGCTACAAATTTCCTTCCACCCAGCGTTCCCCCAAATCTCCTGATAAAAATGATACCTCACTTGCGTGGGTAGGCCTAGCGCCGGCGACAGGAAACACCCCAAAGGGCAACGTGGACACATCCTAAATTTTGGAAAAAAACAGAGGTGTTTTTTGCGAAGTGCCTACCTGTAGATTTTGGCCTCTAGCTCAGCCGGCACCTAGGGAAACCTACCAAACCTGTGCATTTCTGAAAACCAGAGACCTAGGGGAATCCAAGGAGGGGTGACTTGCGGGGCTCGGACCAGGTTCTGTTACCCAGAATCCTTTGCAAACCTCAAAATTTGGCTAAAAAAACACATGTTCCTCACATTTCTGTGGCAGAAAGTTCTGGAATCTGAGAGGAGCTACAAATTTCCTTCCACCCAGCGTTCCCCCAAGTCTCCCGATAAAAATGATACCTCACTTGCGTGGGTAGGCCTAGCGCCGGCGACAGGAAACACCCCAAAGCGCAACGTGGACACATCCTAAATTTTGGAAAAAAACAGAGGTGTTTTTTGCGAAGTGCCTACCTGTAGATTTTGGCCTCTAGCTCAGCCGGCACCTAGGGAAACCTACCAAACCTGTGCATTTCTGAAAACTAGAGACCTAGGGGAATCCAAGGAGGGGTGACTTGCGGGGCTCGGACCAGGTTCTGTTACCCAGAATCCTTTGCAAACCTCAAAATTTGGCTAAAAAAACACATGTCCCTCACATTTTTGTGGCAGAAAGTTCTGGAATCTGAGAGGAGCTACAAATTTCCTTCCGCCCAGCGTTCCCCCAAGTCTCCCGATAAAAATGATACCTCACTTGCGTGGGTAGGCCTAGCGCCGGCGACAGGAAACACCCCAAAGCGCAACGTGGACACATCCTAAATTTTGGAAAAAAACAGAGGTGTTTCTTGCGAAGTGCCTACCTGTAGATTTTGGCCTCTAGCTCAGCCGGCACCAAGGGAAACCTACCAAACCTGTGCATTTCTGAAAACTAGAGACCTAGGGGAATCTAAGGAGGGGTGACTTGCGGGGCTCGGACCAGGTTCTGTTACCCAGAATCCTTTGCAAACCTCAAAATTTGGCTAAAAAAACACATGTCCATCACATTTCTGTGGCAGAAAGTTCTGGAATCTGAGAGGAGCTACAAATTTCCTTCCACCCAGCGTTCCCCCAAGTCTCCCGATAAAAATGACACCTCACTTGCGTGGGTAGGCCTAGCGCCGGCGACAGGAAACACCCCAAAGCGCAACGTGGACACATCCTAAATTTTGGAAAAAAACAGAGGTGTTTTTTGCGAAGTGCCTACCTGTAGATTTTGGCCTCTAGCTCAGCCGGCACCTAGGGAAATCTACCAAACCTGTGCATTTCTGAAAACTAGAGACCTAGGGGAATCCAAGGAGGGGTGACTTGCGGGGCTCGGACCAGGTTCTGTTACCCAGAATCCTTTGCAAACCTCAAAATTTGGCTAAAAAAACACATGTCCCTCACATTTCTGTGGCAGAAAGTTCTGGAATCTGAGAGGAGCTACAAATTTCCTTCCACCCAGCGTTCCCCCAAGTCTCCCGATAAAAATGATACCTCACTTGCGTGGGTAGGCCTAGCGCCGGCGACAGGAAACACCCCAAAGCGCAACGTGGACACATCCTAAATTTTGGAAAAAAACAGAGGTGTTTCTTGCGAAGTGCCTACCTGTAGATTTTGGCCTCTAGCTCAGCCGGCACCTAGGGAAACCTACCAAACCTGTGCATTTCTGAAAACTAGAGACCTAGGGGAATCCAAGGAGGGGTGACTTGCGGGGCTCGGACCAGGTTCTATTACCCAGAATCCTTTGCAAACCTCAAAATTTGGCTAAAAAAACACATGTCCCTCACATTTTTGTGGCAGAAAGTTCTGGAATCTGAGAGGAGCTACAAATTTCCTTCCACCCAGCGTTCCCCCAAGTCTCCCGATAAAAATGATACCTCACTTGCGTGGGTAGGCGTAGCGCCGGAGACAGGAAACACCCCAAAGCGCAACGTGGACACATCCTATATTTTGGAAAAAAACAGAGGTGTTTTTTGCGAAGTGCCTACCTGTAGATTTTGGCCTCTAGCTCAGCCGGCACCTAGGGAAACCTACCAAACCTGTGCATTTCTGAAAACTGGAGACCTAGGGGAATCCAAGGAGGGGTGATTTGCGGGGCTCGGACCAGGTTCTGTTACCCAGAATCCTTTGCAAACCTCAAAATTTGGCTAAAAAAACACATGTCCCTCACATTTCTGTGGCAGAAAGTTCTGGAATCTGAGAGGAGCTACAAATTTCCTTCCACCCAGCGTTCCCCCAAGTCTCCAGATAAAAATGATACCTCACTTGCGTGGGTACGCCTAGCGCCGGCGACAGGAAACACCCCAAAGCGCAACGTGGACACATCCTAAATTTTGGGAAAAAACAGAGGTGTTTTTTGCGAAGTGCCTACCTGTAGATTTTGGCCTCTAGCTCACCTGGCACCAAGGGAAACCTACCAAACCTGTGCATTGCTGAAAACTAGAGACCTAGGGGAATCCAAGGAGGGGTGACTTGCGAGGCTCGGACCAGGTTCTGTTACCCAGAATCCTTTGCAAACCTCAAAATTTGGCTAAAAAAACACATGTCCCTCACATTTCTGTGGCAGAAAGTTCTGGAATCTGAGAGGAGCTACAAATTTCCTTCCACCCAGCGTTCCCCCAAGTCTCCCGATAACAATGATACCTCACTTGCGTGGGTAGGCCTAGCGCCGGCGACAGGAAACACCCCAAAGCGCAACGTGGACACATCCTATATTTTGGAAAAAAACAGAGGTGTTTTTTGCGAAGTGCCTACCTGTAGATTTTGGCCTCTAGCTCAGCCGGCACCTAGGGAAACCTACCAAACCTGTGCATTTCTGAAAACTGGAGACCTAGGGGAATCCAAGGAGGGGTGACTTGCGGGGCTCGGACCAGGTTCTGTTACCCAGAATCCTTTGCAAACCTCAAAATTTGGCTAAAAAAACACATGTCCCTCACATTTCTGTGGCAGAAAGTTCTGGAATCTGAGAGGAGCTACAAATTTCCTTCCACCCAGCGTTCCCCCAAGTCTCCCGATAAAAATGATACCTCACTTGCATGGGTAGGCCTAGCGCCGGCGACAGGAAACACCCCAAAGCGCAACGTGGACACATCCTAAATTTTGGGAAAAAACAGAGGTGTTTTTTGCGAAGTGCCTACCTGTAGATTTTGGCCTCTAGCTCACCTGGCACCTAGGGAAACCTACCAAACCTGTGCATTTCTGAAAACTAGAGACCTAGGGGAATCCAAGGAGGGGTGACTTGCGAGGCTCGGACCAGGTTCTGTTACCCAGAATCCTTTGCAAACCTCAAAATTTGGCTAAAAAAACACATGTCCCTCACATTTCTGTGGCAGAAAGTTCTGGAATCTGAGAGGAGCTACAAATTTCCTTCCACCCAGCGTTCCCCCAAGTCTCCCGATAACAATGATACCTCACTTGCGTGGGTAGGCCTAGCGCCGGCAACAGGAAACACCCCAAAGCGCAACGTGGACACATCCTAAATTTTGGAAAAAAACAGAGGTGTTTTTTGCGAAGTGCCTACCTGTAGATTTTGGCCTCTAGCTCAGCCGGCACCTAGGGAAACCTACCAAACCTGTGCATTTCTGAAAACTAGAGACCTAGGGGAATCCAAGGAGGGGTGACTTGCGGGGCTCGGACCAGGTTCTGTTACCCAGAATCCTTTGCAAACCTCAAAATTTGGCTAAAAAAACACATGTCCCTCACATTTCTGTGGCAGAAAGTTCTGGAATCTGAGAGGAGCTACAAATTTCCTTCCACTCAGCGTTCCCCCAAGTCTCCCGATAAAAATGACACCTCACTTGCGTGGGTAGGCCTAGCGCCGGCGACAGGAAACACCCCAAAGCGCAACGTGGACACATCCTAAATTTTGGAAAAAAACAGAGGTGTTTTTTGCGAAGTGCCTACCTGTAGATTTTGGCCTCTAGCTCAGCCGGCACCTAGGGAAATCTACCAAACCTGTGCATTTCTGAAAACTAGAGACCTAGGGGAATCCAAGGAGGGGTGACTTGCGGGGCTTGGACCAGGTTCTGTTACCCAGAATCCTTTGCAAACCTCAAAATTTGGCTAAAAAAACACATGTCCGTCACATTTCTGTGGCAGAAAGTTCTGGAATCTGAGAGGAGCTACAAATTTCCTTCCACCCAGCGTTCCCCCAAGTCTCCCGATAAAAATGATACCTCACTTGCGTGGGTAGGCCTAGCGCCGGCGACAGGAAACACCCCAAAGCGCAACGTGGACACATCCTAAATTTTGGAAAAAAACAGAGGTGTTTCTTGCGAAGTGCCTACCTGTAGATTTTGGCCTCTAGCTCAGCCGGCACCTAGGGAAACCTACCAAACCTGTGCATTTCTGAAAACTAGAGACCTAGGGGAATCCAAGGAGGGGTGACTTGCGGGGCTCGGACCAGGTTCTATTACCCAGAATCCTTTGTAAACCTCAAAATTTGGCTAAAAAAACACATGTCCCTCACATTTTTGTGGCAGAAAGTTCTGGAATCTGAGAGGAGCTACAAATTTCCTTCCACCCAGCGTCCCCCCAAGTCTCCCGATAAAAATGATACCTCACTTGCGTGGGTAGGCCTAGCGCCGGCGACAGGAAACACCCCAAAGCGCAACGTGGACACATCCTAAATTTTGGAAAAAAACAGAGGTGTTTCTTGCGAAGTGCCTACCTGTAGAGTTTGGCCTCTAGCTCAGCCGGCACCTAGGGAAACCTACCAAACCTGTGCATTTCTGAAAACTAGAGACCTAGGGGAATCCAAGGAGGGGTGACTTGCGGGGCTCGGACAAGGTTCTATTACCCAGAATCCTTTGTAAACCTCAAAATTTGGCTAAAAAAACACATGTCCCTCACATTTTTGTGGCAGAAAGTTCTGGAATCTGAGAGGAGCTACAAATTTCCTTCCACCCAGCGTTCCCCCAAGTCTCCCGATAAAAATGATACCTCACTTGCGTGGGTAGGCCTAGCGCCGGAGACAGGAAACACCCCAAAGCGCAACGTGGACACATCCTATATTTTGGAAAAAAACAGAGGTGTTTTTTGCGAAGTGCCTACCTGTAGATTTTGGCCTCTAGCTCAGCCGGCACCTAGGGAAACCTACCAAACCTGTGCATTTCTGAAAACTAGAGACCTAGGGGAATCCAAGGAGGGGTGACTTGCGGGGCTCGGACCAGGTTCTGTTACCCAGAATCCTTTGCAAACCTCAAAATTTGGCTAAAAAAACACATGTCCCTCAAATTTCTGTGGCAGAAAGTTCTGGAATCTGAGAGGAGCTACAAATTTCCTTCCACCCAGCGTTCCCCCAAGTCTCCCGATAAAAATGACACCTCACTTGCGTGGGTAGGCCTAGCGCCGGCGACAGGAAACACCCCAAAGCGCAACGTGGACACATCCTAAATTTTTGAAAAAAACAGAGGTGTTTTTTGCGAAGTGCCTACCTGTAGATTTTGGCCTCTAGCTCAGCCGGCACCTAGGGAAACCTACCAAACCTGTGCATTTCTGAAAACTAGAGACCTAGGGGAATCCAAGGAGGGGTGACTTGCGGGGCTCGGACCAGGTTCTGTTACCCAGAATCCTTTGCAAACCTCAAAATTTGGCTAAAAAAACACATGTCCCTCACATTTCTGTGGCAGAAAGTTCTGGAATCTGAGAGGAGCTACAAATTTCCTTCCACCCAGCGTTCCCCCAAGTCTCCCGATAAAAATGATACCTCACTTGCGTGGGTAGGCCTAGCGCCGGCGACAGGAAACACCCCAAAGCGCAACGTGGACACATCCTAAATTTTGGAAAAAAACAGAGGTGTTTTTTGCGAAGTGCCTACCTGTAGATTTTGGCCTCTAGCTCAGCCGGCACCTAGGGAAACCTACCAAACCTGTGCATTTCTGAAAACTAGAGACCTAGGGGAATCCAAGGAGGGGCAACTTGCGGGGCTCGGACCAGGTTCTGTTACCCAGAATCATTTGCAAACCTCAAAATTTGGCTAAAAAAACACATGTCCCTCTCATTTTTGTGGCAGAAAGTTCTGGAATCTGAGAGGAGCTACAAATTTCCTTCCACCCAGCGTTCCCCCAAGTCTCCCGATAAAAATGATACCTCACTTGCGTGGGTAGGCCTAGCGCCGGTGACAGGAAACACCCCAAAGCGCAACGTGGACACATCCTAAATTTTGGAAAAAAACAGAGGTGTTTTTTGCGAAGTGCCTACCTGTAGATTTTGGCCTCTAGCTCAGCCGGCACCTAGGGAAACCTACCAAACCTGTGCATTTCTGAAAACTAGAGACCTCGGGGAATCCAAGGAGGGGTGACTTGCGGGGCTCGGACCAGGTTCTGTTACCCAGAATCCTTTGCAAACCTCAAAATTTGGCTAAAAAAACACATGTCCCTCACATTTCTGTGGCAGAAAGTTCTGGAATCTGAGAGGAGCTACAAATTTCCTTCCACCCAGCGTTCCCCCAAGTCTCCCGATAAAAATGATACCTCACTTGCGTGGGTAGGCCTAGCGCCGGCGACAGGAAACACCCCAAAGCGCAACGTGGACACATCCTAAATTTTGGAAAAAAACAGAGGTGTTTCTTGCGAAGTGCCTAGCTGTAGATTTTGGCCTCTAGCTCAGCCGGCACCTAGGGAAACCTACCAAACCTGTGCATTTCTGAAAACTAGAGACCTAGGGAAATCCAAGGAGGGGTGACTTGCGGGGCTCGGACCAGGTTCTATTACCCAGAATCCTTTGCAAACCTCAAAATTTGGCTAAAAAAACACATGACCCTCACATTTTTGTGGCAGAAAGTTCTGGAATCTGAGAGGAGCTACAAATTTCCTTCCACCCAGCGTTCCCCCAAGTCTCCCGATAAAAATGATACCTCACTTGCGTGGGTAGGCCTAGCGCCGGAGACAGGAAACACCCCAAAGCGCAACGTGGACACATCCTATATTTTGGAAAAAAACAGAGGTGTTTTTTGCGAAGTGCCTACCTGTAGATTTTGGCCTCTAGCTCAGCCGGCACCTAGGGAAACCTACCAAACCTGTGCATTTCTGAAAACTAGAGACCTAGGGGAATCCAAGGAGGGGTGACTTGCGGGGCTCGGACCAGGTTCTGTTACCCAGAATCCTTTGCAAACCTCAAAATTTGGCTAAAAAAACACATGTCCCTCACATTTCTGTGGCAGAAAGTTCTGGAATCTGAGAGGAGCTACAAATTTCCTTCCACCCAGCGTTCCCCCAAGTCTCCCGATAAAAATGATACCTCACTTGCGTGGGTAGGCCTAGCACCGGCGACAGGAAACACCCCAAAGCGCAACGTGGACACATCCTAAATTTTGGGAAAAAACAGGTGTTTTTTGCGAAGTGCCTACCTGTAGATTTTGGCCTCTAGCTCACCTGGCACCTAGGGAAACCTACCAAACCTGTGCATTTCTGAAAACTAGAGACCTAGGGGAATCCAAGGAGGGGTGACTTGCGAGGCTCGGACCAGGTTCTGTTACCCAGAATCCTTTGCAAACCTCAAAATTTGGCTAAAAAAACACATGTCCCTCACATTTCTGTGGCAGAAAGTTCTGGAATCTGAGAGGAGCTACAAATTTCCTTCCACCCAGCGTTCCCCCAAGTCTCCCGATAAAAATGACACCTCACTTGCGTGGGTAGGCCTAGCGCCGGCGACAGGAAACACCCCAAAGCGCAACGTGGACACATCCTAAATTTTGGAAAAAAACAGAGGTGTTTTTTGCGAAGTGCCTACCTGTAGATTTTGGCCTCTAGCTCAGCCGGCACCTAGGGAAACCTACCAAACCTGTGCATTTCTGAAAACTAGAGACCTAGGGGAATCTAAGGAGGGGTGACTTGCGGAGTTCGGACCAGGTTCTGTTACCCAGAATCCTTTGCAAACCTCAAAATTTGGCTAAAAAAACACATGTCCCTCACATTTCTGTGGCAGAAAGTTCTGGAATCTGAGAGGAGCTACAAATTTCCTTCCACCCAGCGTTCCCCCAAGTCTCCCGATAAAAATGATACCTCACTTGCGTGGGTAGGCCTAGCGCCGGCGACAGGAAACACCCCAAAGCGCAACGTGGACACATCCTAAATTTTGGAAAAAAACAGAGGTGTTTCTTGCGAAGTGCCTACCTGTAGATTTTGGCCTCTAGCTCAGCCGGCACCTAGGGAAACCTACGAAACCTGTGCATTTCTGAAAACTAGAGACCAAGGGAAATCCAAGGAGGGGTGACTTGCGGGGCTCGGACCAGGTTCTATTACCCAGAATCCTTTGCAAACCTCAAAATTTGGCTAAAAAAACACATGTCCCTCACATTTTTGTGGCAGAAAGTTCTGGAATCTGAGAGGAGCTACAAATTTCCTTCCACCCAGCGTTCCCCCAAGTCTCCCGATAAAAATGACACCTCACTTGCGTGGGTAGGCCTAGCGCCGGCGACAGGAAACACCCCAAAGCGCAACGTGGACACATCCTAAATTTTGGAAAAAAACAGAGGTGTTTTTTGCGAAGTGCCTACCTGTAGATTTTGGCCTCTAGCTCAGCCGGCACCTAGGGAAACCTACCAAACCTGTGCATTTCTGAAAACTAGAGACCTAGGGGAATCCAAGGAGGGGTGACTTGCGGGGCTCGGACCAGGTTCTGTTACCCAGAATCCTTTGCAAACCTCAAAATTTGGCTAAAAAAACACATGTCCCTCACATTTCTGTGGCAGAAAGTTCTACAATCTGAGAGGAGCCACAAATTTCCTTCCACCCAGCGTTCCCCCACGTCTCCCGATAAAAATGATACCTCACTTGTGTGGGTAGGCCTAGCGCTCGCAACAGGAAACCCTTGCCTGATGGGTCGCTCCCCATCTCTAAAAAAACAAACATACAAAAAAAAAAAACACACAAAAAAAATTTGCCCTGGCGCCTAGAGGTTTCTGCCCCCCCCTGGTGGCAGATCGGCCTAATAATAGACACAATTTGCCCCCCAGGGGAGCGACCCTTGCCTGATGGGTCGCTCCCCATCTCTAAAAAAAAACAAACAAACAAAAACACAGAAAAAAAAATTGCCCTGGCAACAAGAGGTTTCTGCCCCCCCTGGGGGCAGATCGGCCTAATAATAGGCCGATCTGCCCCCAGGGGGGGCAGAAATGGCCTAAAATAAATTTGCTCCCCGAACACTCCCCCCCCCCCCTCGGAGCGACCCTTGCCTACGGGGTCGCTCCAATGGTCTAAACACAATTTGCCCCCCAGGGGAGCGACCCTTGCCTGATGGGTCGCTCCCCATCTCTAAAAAAAACCAAACAAACCAAAAAAAAAACACACAAAAAAAATTTGCCCTGGCAACAAGAGGTTTCTGCCCCCCCTGAGGGCAGATTGGCCTAATAATAGGCCGATCTGCCCCCAGGGGGGGCAGAAATGGCCTAAAATAAATTTGCCCCCCGAACACCCACTCCCCCCCCCCCCCCCGGAGGGACCCTTGCCTACGGGGTCGCTCCCCCTGCGTGACATTGGCGCCAAAAAACAAATCCCCGGTGCCTAGTGGTTTCTGCCCCCTTGGGGCAGATTGACCTAAAATCTACCAATCTGCCCCCAAGGGGGGCAGAAATGGTCTAAACACAATTTGCCCCCCAGGGGAGCGACCCTTGCCTGATGGGTCGCTCCCCATCTCTAAAAAAAACCAAACAAACAAAAACAAAAATACAAAAAAAAAAATTGCCCTGGCAACAAGAGGTTTCTGCCCCCCCTGGGGGCAGATCGGCCTAATAATAGGCCGATCTGCCCCCAGGGGGGGCAGAAATGGCCTAAAATAAATTTGCCCCCCGAACACCCACTCCCCCCCCCCCGGAGGGACCCTTGCCTACGGGGTCGCTCCCCCTGCGTGACATTGGCGCCAAAAAACAAATCCCCGGTGCCTAGTGGTTTCTGCCCCCTTGGGGCAGATTGACCTAAAATCGACCAATCTGCCCCCAAGGGGGGCAGAAATGGTCTAAACACAATTTGCCCCCCAGGGGAGCGACCCTTGCCTGATGGGTCGCTCCCCATCTCTAAAAAAAACCAAACAAACAAAAACAAAAACACAACAAAAATAATTTGCCCTGGCAACAAGAGGTTTCTGCCCCCCTGGGGGCAGATCGGCCTAATAATAGGCCGATCTACCCCCAGGGGGGGCAGAAATGGCCTAAAATAAATTTGCCCCCCGAACACCCCCCCCCCCCCGGAGCGACCCTTGCCTACGGGGTCGCTCCCCCTGCGTGACATTGGCGCCAAAAAACAAATCCCCGGTGCCTAGTGGTTTCTGCCCCCTTGGGGCAGATTGACCTAAAATCGACCAATCTGCCCCCAATGGGGGCAGAAATGGTCTAAACACAATTTGCCCCCCAGGGGAGAGACCCTTGCCTGATGGGTCGCTCCCCATCTCTAAAAAAAACCAAACAAACAAAAAAAAAAAAACACAAATTTTTTTTTTGCCCTGGCAACAAGAGGTTTCTGCCCCCCCTGGGGGCAGATCGGCCTAATAATAGGCCGATCTGCCCCCAGGGGGGGCAGAAATGGCCTAAAATAAATTTGCCCCTTGAACACCCCCCCCCCCCCGGAGCGACCCTTGCCTGCGGGGTCGCTCCCCCTGCGTGACATTGGCGCCAAAAAACAAATCCCCGGTGCCTAGTGGTTTCTGCCCCCTTGGGGCAGATTGACCTAAAATTGACCAATCTGCCCCCAAGGGGGGCAGAAATGGTCTAAACACAATTTGCCCCCCAGGGGAGCGACCCTTGCCTGATGGGTCGCTCCCCATCTCTAAAAAAAACCAAACAAACAAAAAAAAAACACTAAATTTTTTTTTGCCCTGGCAACAAGAGGTTTCTGCCTCCCCTGGGGGCAGATCGGCCTAATAATAGGCCGATCTGCCCCCAGGGGGGGCAGAAATGGCCTAAAATAAATTTGCCCCCTGACCCCCCCCCCCCCCCCGGAGCGACCATTGCCTACGGGGTCGCTCCCCCTGCGTGACATTGGCGCCAAAAAACAAATCCCCGGTGCCTAGTGGTTTCTGCCCCCTTGGGGCAGATTGACCTAAAATCGACCAATCTGCCCCCAAGGGGGGCAGAAATGGGCTAAACACAATTTGCCCCACAGGGGAGCGACCCTTGCCTGATGGGTCGCTCCCCTTCTCTAAAAAAAACACCAAACCAATGAAAAAAACACAAAAAAAAATTTTGCCCTGGCGCCTAGAGGTTTTTGCCCCCCCTGGGGGTAGACCGGCCTAATACCAATAGGCCGATCTGCCCCCAGGGGGGGCAGAGATGGCCTAAAATAATTTTGCCCCCCCCACCGGTACCCCCCCCCCGGGGAGCGACCCTTGACTACAAGGTCGCTCCCCTTGTGTGACGGCGCAAAAAAAAGATCCCTGGTGCCTAGTGGTTTCTGCCCCCCTTGGGGGCAGATTGACCTAAAATCTGCCGATCTGCCCCCAAAGCGGGCAGAAATGGCCTAAATACATTTTGCCCCTCCAGGGGAGCGACCCTTGTCCAAGGGGGTCGCTCCCCATCTGTAAAACAGAAAAACAAAAAAATCCCTGGTGCCTAGTGGCTTCTGCCCCCCTTGGGGGCAGATCAGCCGAATCAAAATAGGCTGATCTACCCCCCCCAGGGGGGCAGAAATGGCCTAAAATAATCCCCCCCCACACCCCCCCCAGGGAGCGACCCTTGCCTAAGGGGTCGCTCCCCTTGCGTGAAATTCACGCAAAAAAAAAAAAACTCCCTGGTGTCTAATGGTTTCTGCCCCCCTTGGGGGCAGATTGGCCTCATCAAAATAGGCCAATCTGCCCCCAAGGGGGGCAGAAATGGCCTAAATATAATTTGCCCCCTAGGGGAGCAACCCTTGCCTAAGGGGTCGCTCCCCACCTAAAAAAAAAAGAAAACATAACAAAAAGAAAAAAAAAAAAAAAAGATCCCTGGTGCCTAGAGGTTTCTGCCCCCCCTGGGGGCAGATCGGCCTAATAATAGGCCGATCTGTCCCCAGGGGGGGCAGAAAAGGCCTTCCCAAAAAATTGCCCCCCCTGGGAGCGACCCTTGCCAAAGGGGTCGCTTTGTTGCGTGACATACGCGCGCAAAAACAAACTCCCTGGTGTCTAATGGTTTCTGCCCCCCTTGGGGGCAGATTGGCCTTATCAAAATAGGCCAATCTGCCCCCAAGGGGGGCAGAAATGGCCTAAATATATATTGCCCCGTAGGGGAGCGACCCTTGCCTAAGGGATCGCTCCCCACCTAAAAAAAAAGAAATCATCAGAAAAAAAAAAAAAAAAAAAAAAGGTCCCTGGTGCCTAGAGGTTTCTGCCCCCCCTGGGGGCAGATCGGCCTAATAATAGGCCAATCTGCCCCCAGGGGGGGCAGAAAAGGCCTTCCTAAAAAAATGCCCCCCTGGGAGCGACCCTTGCCCAAGGGGTCGCTCCCTTTTGCCAATTTCAAGGAAAAAAAAAAAATCCCTGGTGTCTAGTGGGGTTTCAAAAGCCGGATTGCAAGCAATCCGGCTTTTGAAACCTGTGAGAGACTTCAAAGGGAAGGAAATACATTTCCTTCCCTTTGAAGCCTCTCGGGGCCTCCCCCATGGGATTGAAAAAGAAATGCAAAAGCATTTCTTTTTCAATCGCGCTGGAAGCTCTGCTTCCAGCGCGATGGGGGAGACCCTGTGACTAATCAGCGCGCGCTCGCGCGCTGACGTCACAGGGGAGGTTGGGGGGGGGGTCGGGGGTGGGAGGGGAAGGGCTTCCCCTTCCATCCCTGACTTGGGGGGGTGGGGGGGAACCCCACAGAGGGAGCGAGAGCGCTCCCTCTGGGCTCTGTGCACAGGACGTAATGGTTACGTCCTGGGCACAGCAGCACTGTGCCTCAGGACGTAACCATTACGTCCTGGGCACGGAAGGGGTTAAAACGATAATTTAGTGGGTGGCACAAAAAGTGCGGCTGCCTACTAGCAGTATTTCATTTACAGGCCCTGGATATAAGTAGTGTTATTTAATAGCAACTTACAAGTAAACAAATAGTATCAATCAGGTAGATGTCAATTGTATCATGTTTTAGGGAGCAAGCACAAGCACTTTACCACTGGTCAGCATGGAAAAATTGCATAGAGTCCTAATGCCAAAAAAACAGATTCAATAAAATTAGACAAAAAGCTAGGGTGATCCTAAAACAAAAGGGACAGATCCAAAAAAATAATTCAATAGAAAAAGATATAAAGGGTTCAAGGAAAATATGTGATAAGGCCAGGAAGAGGAATTTGGGGCTATACAAAAAGGGGAAATTATACGGCATCTCCCCCAAATTCTGAGCCTCTCCCCGAGATTAAGGCAAATATAGCGTAATAAATAGTAAGTTGGTGTCAGCTGATATTAATCATTCCAAATTGGTTAATCCACGTGAAAGACTACACATGAAACCCTCTGTCCTACTCCTAAAACAGCACATTCCACCCAACAATGGGGGCATCCCTTAAACTGACCTTATTGACCCTCACTGACCTCTGGAGGGCTACGTTCTGCTAGATTTGGTTTATTGAACAATAGCTATGTGGTATTTGATATATGTCCAGGGAAGGCAAAAACATATATCCCAGACACCAGAATGGTGTTGTCTGAAAACCAAATATGGGTGTTAAGTGTGCATCATGACTTGAAGCTATAAGAGAGCCATGACGGTGTGAAGATACATTGCAGTTGAATTAAGTGCGGTCATCCACTTGATAGTTGGCCTTGCACAAGACGCTGAAGATAATGCAAGGGGATAAATGAAACAAAATAATTAGGTTGTTAAAAAATAACCTGTGGAGGAAGGAGGCAGTCAAGGCAGAAAATAGGTCTCTTATCAAGGATAGAGCGTAAATTGGCATGTTCCCAATAGATGTGTAAGGACGGGCAATAAAATACTACACAGCATTTATAACAAGACTCTAGGGATTGCATCAGTCAATTTTCCCAGGTTCTGCAAAATAAAAGAACATATTGGTAAGTTTTCTGCACATCGAGATTTAACCCATGGGACTCAGGCACTGATACCAAGGTGTCCTCACCATAAATATTGATCCAATATGTAAGAAAAACCTGGTTAAGCAGCTTTAGCCGTTAAGCTTTGTTATTTTCAGGGCTTCAATGTCCTCCCCAGAGGAAACACAGGATCTTAAGACAGGTAGCGGAGAGACTGCAGCTAGTGCTAGCGTTGAAAGCAAGGGAAAGGCATTGCGGAGAACTGCGTGCCTTTCTTCAGTTCGGTTTCACTTTTTTAGAAATAAGGAAGATAATTTCTAACCACTAAATTATCATCAAAATTTGTTTTTCAAGAAATTCTTTTGTAAATGTCTTGGTTCTGAATTTTCATGTATCTTAATATTGAAGGCAGTCTATTTCCAGGATGTAGGTCCTTAATGCTGAAACCTGCCAAGGTGCCTCCAGACTCCCAGCACCTATCACCCAAAATAGGCACAAAGGAATAGACAAAATACCTCAATGTTCCCAAAAGTGAGTAGGACGGCTGCCACATTCAACTAGTAGTTATTGTTATGATTACTATTATTAGTTTATCGAGCACACAATTACCTGTAGGTGTCCTGGCGCTAAAGGAAGTAAGATAAAAGTCTGTCAAGGTAAATTAAACAAATGTACTTTTAGAGTCTTCCAAAATGCTAAAGGATTTGGCTCCATCCATACCACAGTAGGAAGTCTCTTCCAGGTCTGTGCAGTGACCACAGAGAAGGTGTGACCTCCAAATCCAACTTTCTGAAATGTATGCACAACAAGAAGATTAAGAGAGCTTGAACCTACGATTCTAGTAGGAGTGCATTTTTTAAACAAATTATAGATGTCATTAGCACAATGTGTTTAGAAAATAGCTTTGTGACAAAGATATAAGGCCTTGAATTCACATCTATCCTGAACAAGAAGCCAATGAAGTCTTCTGAAGTCTCCTAAAATGAATAGAGATTTTATCAAATGTACTAAGATTAAACATATCTGTCTAACAGCTGCATTCTGAATTAAGTTGCCATTTTTAAATCAAATATTATGGAAATCAACATGCAAAGCACTAAAATAATCCAGTCTATTTAGGATCAGGGCTTAAGTCAGAGGTTGCTGAGCCTGCTGCACAATAGAAGGAATAATCTTTTTAGATTCCTCATAATTTAA
The DNA here is from genome assembly GCF_031143425.1 of Pleurodeles waltl. Classification (NCBI taxonomy): domain Eukaryota; kingdom Metazoa; phylum Chordata; class Amphibia; order Caudata; family Salamandridae; genus Pleurodeles; species Pleurodeles waltl. The sequence goes on along the minus strand of NC_090446.1, from coordinate 116,193,457 downwards.
AAGCAATTGGTTGTGATTTTCTTCAAATGTAATTCAAAGGACAATTTGGAATCAACTACAACCCCTAAATTATGAGCAGGAGGGGTGGGCGGAACTCAAATAATTTGGCTCCGTGGAATTGTTGGCGTTACATAAAAACACTGCAAGAGTCCTCAGAGTTCCACCAATGGGCGGAAATAGGTATGGTGTGTTGCTCACGCTGTGATGTAGCACTGGGAATCAGTGGTGTAGCGTGGGGGGTGCGGGGGGGGGCAGCCGCACCGGGCGCAACATCTGGGGGGGGCGCGCTCACACTCGCAGCTCTTAGGGGGCGCAAATTACTTGCCTTGCCCTTGCCTTGCCCCGGGTGCTGACAACCCACGCTACGCCACTGCTGGGAATGTGTTCCATGCTGAAAAATCAGCTCAAACCCACCATGTGGCGCATCACATGGCACAGCTACTTTTGTTAATTTTGCTGCAGCTCATGTCGATTTTCAACTCGAGCAGTGGCCTTCTTCCCACGAACAGTTTCAAACTCAAGTGACCATCCCATTAGAAAGATCTCGCCGAATGTCCTCTTAGCAACTGGAAATTGCACTAGGGGGCACCAAATCTTGCTCGCAGTCGCTGACCTATTGTCCTGGAGCCATGCACAAGAAAACATTTCTCCACTCGGCAATTAGTGGAATTTAGCTCTATCTCCACATTACAAGAGTAAAACAGATTTGCCAAAGTTCCGCCAATCGTGCTGAGGAAACGGAATATTTTGCCCGCATCTAATGAGCAGCAGTATTCTGCTAAGGACACAATCTTAATGACTGAGGCCACCAATCTGGAGACCAACAAGAAGCATTACAAAACACTAATATTTCTGTTAGCCAAATTAAGTCAGAAAGAGTTGTTGTTCATCCAGGTAGCCACTTGTACAAGACAATTTTTAAATTGGTTTTGTAGGTGGTTCAGGTTTCCTTTCATTCTAATTATTATTTGGGTATCGTCCGCATACCCATAAAGAGACTATCAGCTAGAGGAGGGACACAGATATTAAAAAGAGAGGAGCTAAGTGCAGATCTTAACTGGACTCCACAATAAAGATTTTTGAAGTTGGAATGACAAGAACCTACTGCACCACCTGTGACTGAACCTGCAAAAAGGACTCAAACCATTTTAAAACGTTATCCTGAATGCTTATTTTCAACATATCAAGAAAGATGGCAGCCGCTGAATTCCCCTCATCCAGCATCACATGGATATAATTTGCTACTGCCGTAAACGCAGTCTCAGTGCTAAGAGTGGGTCTATCATCAGATTGATAATGATTAAGTATGTTTTTTCATGATAAAGCATGATAAATGAGTGTTTAAGTAACTTTCCAGACTCCTGGTAAAAAATGGTAAATGTAAGATGGAGGCAATTACCAGCAGGCATGTATAGATCAAAACTGCCTTTCTTTAAGGATGGAGTGACAAGTACATTTTTACAAACTTACAAACCTCCCCGTCCCTTATCAATGTATTGCAAATCATCGCTATTACTAGAGCAAATTTTGATGCTAGTGCTTTAAAAACCAGAGGACAGGGGTCAAGTAGTGATCCTGACTTAATTGTTGTTATTTTAGCAAGAAGAGCCTCTTCTGTTAAAGGTATAAAAGGGGACTGGGATTGAAATTACTATTCTGTAGCCAGTGCTGCTAAGAGAGACCTGATGAAACGCAGGGGGTCCCAGAGGTATCGAATCTGGCTGAATGGAGGCGAGGGATGGACTTATACGGCGGCTGAGAGGGTGGTATACAAGAGCAGAAGCTGGCCACGTACGTTCCAAAAGATATGGGAAGCCTGGAGAACATACTGAGGGCCACATGTACAAATAATTTTTCTAGTCGCAAACGGGTTGATTGCAGAATGGGCCCGTTTGCGACTAGGAAAATGCTTTTTGGTATGTACAAAGTTGTGTTCAGTGCGTTCCTTCCTAATACCGAATCAAAATGGTGTGTATGATTGTTTTGTGAGCGTGAATGCAGTGGCAAAACAATCGCAGTTAGCACCAATTTCAAATTGGTGCTAACCCATTTGCAAATGGGAAGGGGTCCGCAGGGGGCCCCCTCCTCTTTGTGAATGCATACAAAAACTTTTTTGAAGAGCAGGCAGTGGTCCCATGAACCACTACCTACTCTTCAAAAATGAAACTGAAATGTTTCACTTGTTTATTATTAACCGCAGCCCGTTTTTCCTTTAAGGAAAATAGGCTGCGTTTAAAAAAAATTGCTTTATTTAAAAGCAATCACAGTCGTGGTGGTCTGCTAACACCATCAGGCCACCATCCATGTGATTTTTGCGATTCCCGGTGGGTAGCAAATTGCGACCTACCTCATTAATATGGGAATCGGAAACTCAGTGGAGTTTCTAACATTTGGAATTGCGATTCCCTAATTGCGATTCGCATGTAATCACAATTAGGGATTCGCAATTCCAAATATACGTACATATGGCCCTATGATCTTGACACACGAGCGACTGCTACTCTTGAACAACGTGACTGAGGATTGTGACCCAAACATTCTACCCATCTGTGTCCACCTGCAAGATTTTGTTCCAGTATGTGTTTTAATAATGATACAGCTCTACTGTGTGCTGTTACTTGAGGTGCCTTGGTTTCCCTCGTCGTTTACAGCTATGTTATGGAATGTGTTACCCACACAACTGTTTTGTATCTTACAAAGCCGAAAAAAACAATAAAAACAGTTAAAAAGAAGTGCACCAGGACTTAAGTGGGTGAACTACATTTTCGTGAGTCTATCCTATAGGAATCACTGGTGTAAAAGGTGATAAAAAAAATTGATGTTTTATTAATGGAAAATTCGGAAATCTGTGAGCAAAATGTATGCATTGGGATGGTTTTAGCCATGTGAGATTTATTGTCAATCAAAACTTTAAAAGATTATAGGCTTTTTTCTCAGATTCACCATAGGTGCGCCTTCAGGATCGTTCTACTTTTTTACATTTTCTTTTAGCCAGAATCAAGTGATGGTAAAACCAAGGAACTGAGGGTAGTTTTCGATAGGTAGCACCTAATTTAGAAGGTAACACCTAATATAAAGAATTGGATAGCCAAATGTTCAAATGTTGATGCGCTTCCTTCATTATCACAATTATCCAATTGGGAAACAGAAATTGTAGCTCTCGTTACATTCGAAGTCTGGACTCTTCCCACAAGCTCCTGGAACAATATAGCATTGTGATCAGACCAGGGGATTTCCATGACTGAAAGTATGTCTTTCTGATTAGGCTTGGCAAAGAGATGGTCTAGCATGTGTTTGGCTTGATGGATGGGAGACTTTACATGCTGATGACGTTCAAAGGCTGAACAAATGTTTGATAAGTCTAGAGTGTTACCAAACTGTGGGCCAGATTACAACTTTGGAGGAAGGTGTTAATCCGTCCCAAAAGTGACGGATATACCACCAGCCGTATTACGAGTCCATTATATCCAATGGAACTCGTAATACGGCTGGTGGTATATCCGTCACATTTGGGACGGATTAACACCTCCTCCAAAGTTGTAATCAGGCCATGTATGTCTTGATCACCCAAAACAACTAAGAAATCAGATTCCAGATATGCCGAGCAAATAACCTCCTGAAATGAATCTAGAACATTTTTTGGCAGGCCCCATGGTCTATATAGCAGCATACCTTTCACAGTACAGTTATGGTTCGTTGAGAGAGAAACTGTTAACATTTCGACCTCCAATAGAGTAAATGTTGTCCATGAGGAGCAATTAATATTGCTCCTGTGAGTCAAAGCTAGACCCCTCTCGCACCCTGATAGCTCTGTTGACAGTTCGTATAACATATCCCTCAGGTATAGTGAGAGTGACCCCGGGATCAGAGTCTTCCCTTATCCAAGTCTCTGTGACGAATAAGCAATCAAGCTTATAGTCCTCCAACATAGAATGCATTTCAACTGAATGAGCAATCAAGGAGCATGAATTCATTATAGCCCTTGACCGTGACTTAGTATGCATAGATGTAGTATACTGACTGATCAGGCTTGCATACTGACTAAGGAAAGACTCGTTATTAGTATTCAAGAATGTTAATTTATCATCCGTACTACTAGGGGATAAAGCACACTTAGGAAAGACAGGGCTCAGAAGCACTAAAGGAAAAAATGAACAGGGAGGAGAAGATCCAATTGATCACAGCTTTCCTTACTTACTATAATATGGTCCTGCTGGAGGGGGAGGGAGGGACGAGCAGCATGCTCTCCTATCTGTTAATTTTTTCCTTTGGTGCTTCTAATCCCTGACATTCCTAAGTGCATTTTATCCCCAAGTAGTGAACGAAGCAGGTGCTGACACATGTAGGTGGGCTTACCTTTGGTGCACCTTTGGCGATCCAGCTGCACGCCTCCTGCGCGTGTCCACTGCGCAAATGTGGGGCGGCCAAGTTGAAATATCTAAAGGATGGTCATACTTTTTTATTTTAAGTCACACTTGATCCCTGGACACTGAATCCAGGTGTTATCTTCTCTTCATGGATAAAAAAGTAGTCGGGCTCCAAAAATCAAGCAAAGCACACTGCGTCCCAGCAGGACTGTACACAGATGAATAATGGGCTTCATTTAGTCTGTAATGTAAACTGTCTCCGAACAAAGTTAGTTACATGTTTGCCTTAAAGTGGCCTCAGTAAATATGTTGCATGCCATACCTTCTAGCTACAGATACGGAGATCACACAATGAGAGAAGCCCGCCTCTGCACATGAGTTCCTGACTCTTCTCCCTATTATAGTTCTTTACAGCGAGTGATGCCAACGGGATGGGGCCATGTGTTTGGTGGATTCACAATCAGCAAGCCAAACTTTGGCCATATGTACGAACACTTTTTCCCATAGACACAGAATGGGTAAAAACCTTTGCTACATCTGTCCCTTTCTTCCTTCAAGAAAGATGGTTCCTTATCCACTTAATAACTATGAAGTGCAGATCAGATTAAAAGGTATCAGCCTGTCTCGGATTTCCAGGAAGATTCACCAGCCCATGGAAAAAATCCATTTAGCCCATTGAAGAATGTTCCAGCCATTTAGGCAGTTGCCTGTGTATGCTTATTTAGGCAGTTATAGGCCTTTGCCAAAATAGTATTAAATCTGTGATGTCAACTGAAAATTACATATACTTTGTTAGTGGCTTCATCATTGAAAAAAGTGATACATTAGGTTAAGACCTGCTGGTGGGATATATGAACCAGGGGATCAAAGCAAAGGGGCTAGGATGGGTATGCCAACCAGTTATTGCTAGCTAGAACATATTGTAACTCCCCCCAAAAATATTTTTATTGTTTAATTGTTACAACTTATATAACCAACACATGACTTTGAGTTACAATATTCATATCATCAATGAGGAAATAGAAGTCCATTATTGAGAAGGGGGGTGGGGAGGAAAGGCGTTCTGGATCCCATGGCAATTGATAACAATATGCAACATCTGTTAATAAGCAGCACCAACATTACAGTCTATTACACAGTACTTTAGCATGGATGATAGTCAGTTACATTTGAATGAGTGTTATGTGTGGGATGTTTCTTATAAGCCTCGTATGATCTGAGTGGGGGGTTAATGGTGTCAGGCCCACTTATCGTTACCTGTGTGTCTAGGTACAGGGCCGTAGGCCTTTCCAAAAACGCTGTTTAGGGGCCATGTTTCACCACCTTAGGTTTGTTAGCAGTTCCCAGATCGGCACCCAGACAAGGATATTTATGAGTGTATACCCAGCCTACTGTTTCATCTGCAATGATGGTGCTTGATTAATGCGCCTTGGGTACCAGTGCCAACCCGCTATGTCTTGCTCATGGGGGATGGATGTCATTCTTGACCTCAATTCTAAGTATGAGGTTGTCCCAGATCCCTAGTCCTATAACCACCACATCCCTGTCACTGAGAGAGCGAAGTGTCTGTGTCTCTACCCTAGCCCACTGCAGCAGTTCACCCAGCCATTTGCATCTGTTTGGGGCACTCATTGCTTTCCAATGTATTGCTATAAGGCGTTTGAATAGTACAAATGCCAAATCTATGAACTGTTGTAGCTGTTTGTCTCCTTTCGCCCTGATGCTGTTGCCAAGCAGGCAGAACTCAGATGTAGGGAGTAGTGAGTGATTTGCCAGTTCCCTCATCAAGGAGGTGATTTCGTGCCAGGCCTGTTGTACAGGCAGGCAACTCCACATCATGTGGTAAAAGGTGGCGTCCTATTCTCCACAACATAGACATTCATGATTGGTGTGAGGGAACATGCGGTAGAGCCTGTGGGGGGATAAGTATGTTTGGTGAGATAATTAAATGATGTAAAGTGGAATCTCGGGTTGCGTGACACTTCCTTTATCATTCGGAGTACCGCAGTGCAAGCGAACTGTGGCAGAGGTGCAGAAAGGACCTTGTCCCATCTCGTCCAAGCTCCCGCTTGGTTTGTGTTGAGGCTCTTGAGGAGAGTGCTATACAGAAAAGGTATAGTATGTCTGGGACCTAGGCCTAATAATACATTGTGCAATATAGGTGAGGTTGTTGGCTCCACATCTCCACTTCGCCAAGTACTGTGTATGAGTTGTTTCAGTGCACAGTAGGTTAGAAACCCTCTAGGGCCTATGTCATAAGTGTCTTCTAAGTCCGTATATGTCATAATGGAGCCGTATTTAAAAAGATCACTGATTGTGTGTATTCCAAGTGCTAACCACGGCTTCAAGGTGTGGTGTGCGTGAAGTTTTCTTGCACCATGAATGTCAAGCAATGGAATCTTGGGTGAGTAAGGTGGAATTGGGTCCCTACCGCGTATATAGAGGAGCCAGCACATACGGGCTATGTCCATCAAGGTATTTCCATGCAGGGAAGGGTATGTATGGTTCTGTAACCATGTCAGTACGTCTGTCTGTCATAGTCTATCCCTTACCACCACTGTCTCCATACTAGGGGTATTCTGTAGCCAAATTTGCAGCCATTGTAGTTGCGCCGCTGCATAGTAAAGCTCGTAATTTGGCATGTCTAGGCCCCCCTTCCTCAAGTGGGTGATGTATTATAGTGAGCGCAACCCGCCGTCGGTTGTTCCTCCAGATTAGTTCTAGCATCAAACCATTGAGGTACCTGAAGGATGAGCGGGGTATTGCCAGTGGGAGTGTGGTAAAACAGTATAACAGTCTGGGAAGTATTATAATTTTCGCAATTGCTACGCGTCCTAGGGGTGATAGTGACAGAGTGCTCCAGAATGGCAATGATACTCGGATCGAGCGAACCGCTCGTCCCAAGTTGCCTTCCATGAGATCCTCTGTGGTGTGATATATTTGGATGCCAAGATACTTGTATGTATCCTATGTCTCCCCCCCTTCCTCAAGGGAAGGCCTCCTGCCCTGTTGTGCGCTCACCTCAGGGCTACCTATGTAGCCTATGTACTGGGGAAGAGAAGGAATTTTCCCGATCCTGGGGGTGGCGTAGGCACCATATATCACGAAGTCCCCTTTTGGTCATCCAGTTGCAAAATTCATGTGACATTGTCCTGCTAGGTGCACCTACCAGTGGGGGGTGAGATCTGTCCATGTCTACATCTGGTACACAATTATAGTCAACCCCCCCGATATGCAAGTAGTCGTAGGGTCCTGAAAAAGTGTAGGCGTAATAGACATCGGAAATTCCCTTTGCTCAGAGTTAGGGGCGTGTATTCCAGCCATGGTCAAGGGTTTACCATCTACGGAGCCCTCCATCAGCACGTATCTGCCCTCCTTGTCTGCTGTATTGCATCCTACGGTGTAGGGAACTTCAGGAGGTAACCAAATTAACACCCCTTTGGCAAATGCTCTTGTACAGCATACATGTCGCTGCCATTTAGTTTTAAGACTATGCAGTTCCCTGTCTGTGAGATGCGTTTCCTGCAGAATCTCTATGTGCACCTTGTGGCCTTTTAGGAATGCATGTATCCGATGGTGCTTAATTGGTGTGGCCATACCTCTTACATTCCACGTTAACACGTTGTAACTGTTGATCCCCATATATACATGAGTGTGTGTTTCGATCTGTATGCTTGTCATGTGTTCCACTGCTATTGCCACAGCAGGAATTAGTGTACAAAATAAATCATTGCCTCTGTTCCAATATTCCCATCCCTCCTTGTCACTCATCGTCAGTGTCAAGAACCATATAAAAACATTAAAATGTTCAACAGTTTTTAATGCTTCAGGCCGTAGCCGCCCCATAACTTGTAAGCGCAACGGGTGCTAAAGATAGTAATGGATTGACAAATGTCCGTTTGGGAGACCATGTGAGGGGCTGGGTGTGTCAAGTAGGCGCCCGTAGCTGTTCTGGCCCATTTCTAATATTATTGGGCCTCCCCTCTCCTCAGCCCCGTTGTGTTCTCCAGTTGGTTACATGCCCACCTTAAGTACCAAAGCCTGTTGGAGCTCGAGTGCCAGCAGTCAGTTATGCTCAGTCTGTTGGAGATCTTAGCCTCTTCTAAGGTTACGCTGGGTCTGGGTCCTGAGCATGGGTGTCCATACGTCTGAGGTCAAGTTTGCAACTGCACTCAGCCTGGAAGTCGAATCTCATCTCCAAGAGTCAAAGTGTGCCCTTATAGGTCATCTGCTGTGCACTGAGTAATGTCCGGATCTTGCATAGCGGGAATTCTGGACCTGTTGGAATGATCTACTGACGAGTCGGAATATGATGCTCCTTCCTCACGGAGGGTAGCATATGGATTCATCGTGAGTTGAGTTGCTTCGATCAGTGCTCGTGCTTGGCCCTCCACTGCTTGAGCCTTCGATGGGGACATCCAGACTCCAGGACTCCTCTTGCGCCAGGGTTGGGGTGTCAACCAGACTCCAGCAGTGGGGTCCTCCCAATGCGGTCTAACTAGGCCCTTGGTAGGCAGCTATGTCCATGCATCTTCAGGTGAGTGGAAAATGTGGGTTTTCTCATAGTCCACCACCCTCAGTCGCGCTGGGAATAACAGTGAATAGCTGATGTTATGCTCGCGGAGGAGCTGTTTAACTTTTATATATGAGTTTCGCTTGCACTGTAATTCCATTGTGTAGTCAGGGATGGTGGTGTTTTCAAACTTCCAGGGGCCCTGCATCCTGAAGCTCTGGAGGATTAGATTGCGATCCTGGAAACTGAGGAGATGGGCTATTAATGGCCGAGGCTGACCTCCGGGCTGCAGCAGCCTGCCCCGAATCCAGTGTGCACATTCTATCGAGAAGAAGGGCGGCACTCCTTTTCCCAGCACTGTAGTCTTCAACCATTGTTCGAGCAAGATTTCAGCATTGGGTATCTCAGCGCACTCCGGAAATCCCGTAAAGCGATTGTTATTTCTTTGTGAGCGTCCCTCCGCATCCTCTGCTCTGCGTTGCAGAGAGGAGACCTCTGCTGTTAGTTGTGACAGCTGTGTCTGCAGGTCCTTTAGTTCTGGCTGCACTACTGTCAGGAATGTTTCATTCTCAGTCACTCTGTTGGCCAATTTATAGTGGTCCACTCGGAGCAGGTTGAGTTCTTCCACCACAAAATCTTTTTTACCTCTAAGGTCACCTTAGTGTCCAACACTGCCTGTAGGAGCTTTTCAAATTGGGTGGAGTGAGCTTGTAGTGTTGCGTTCATTTGTTGGAGGGTTCTTGCACTGTCCTTAGTAGTTATGGGCAGGAGAGGCATTGTCCCCTCAGTGGACAGTGGCAGCCGCGCTGCCTTTGGTTTTACCATGGATGCTGCTAGCTGGGGTGATCTACCTCCAAGTACACAGTTTGCCAACCTCCGGGGCACAGCAATATGGCACTGATTGTGTGGTCCTGTGTGGTTTCCAGGGGCAGCAGATCAAAGCACGTGTGCAGTGGTAGCCCCCCTTCTGGCCAATTCTCCTGTCCAGCGGGGCAATATCCCAGGTCCAAATGCCCAAAGTTCCTGACAGCAGGACTTTATAGTTGCATGATTCCAATGTCTCAGGAAGCCCTCACTACGTCTTGATTGGTCCCCCGCAGAGCAGGCCCAGCGACAGAGCAGTGCTTACCCAGCGCGTCCTTACCGACGAAGCCACCCCTTGCCGCTCAACCGATGTAAGTCTGAGGTCAGCCCCAACTATCCCTTGTTGGCTATAGTGAGGATTTTCAATGCCGAGCTGAACATTGTGGTTACTATCTGGCAGCACCCAGCCCATGGTGTGAGTTTAAAGCGTTCAAGTCTGTGTTCAAGGGATGTATGCGGGCTTTTGAGTTAGTCTGTGCCTTTTCAGCCAACATGTTTGCCACAGCTTCACAGTCAATACGCGCGTCCATGCTCAATGGTAGAGAACGCCGCCTCCTCCTTTCTCAATTCAGAATGGCGCCTCCCGCTCACAACTCAGATGTGTCCAGCACTGCCTCGGGTATTGCTACTCTGGGTGAGTTCAGTCGTCCTCGGCCTGCCGGTCTCTATCCGGCGATCTAGGCCTCATTCAGGCCCTCTCTCTTGCTCTGCATCGGCCAGCGCAGGCCTCGCATGTACTTTCAAAGGGCTATTCCATCTGCCTGGACCATACAGGACTCCAGTTTCGACTTTTTGGGAGTCCTGGTGGAGCTGTTTGTCAGGATATTTGATGGGCCTGGAGTGGAGCCAATCAGCAAGCGTCCGCTCCGGTCGCCATCTGGGCCACGCCCCAGAACATATTGCAACTTAACGTCAAACTGATTCAGAAGGTCAGTGTCCAGCTTGATGGAAGCACCACACGTGTTGTTACAGCACTGACACTGGACAGGAGGCCAAAAGGGAGACATTGAGTTGGATTTGCTGAGCAGAAGATACCCACCTTGAAAGCCGCAGTAAAAAGATGCAGAGATGCAACAGTACACAGGTTTTAAGGTGGCAAAGACTATAAAGCTAGTCAAGGAGCAATGTGCATTTGGGTTAACCAGGTGGTTCTGAAATTGTGAACAGAAGAAATGGAGTGTCTAATTACTTCACATATTGCAAAACTCATGACATTGTCAATGACTGCATCGGTAACATAAGTGCAACATCTGAAAATACATAATTGATAACAATACTCTGCATAGCAGGAGCAGGAGTTATAGTTACTTAAGGTCATGAGTTTTTAATGTAAAGAAAGATATTATTAAAATTCTTAACTATAATGTCAATTTAAACTTTTATTTTCTATATGTGTGTGTTTATATTCACTGCAAAAACAACGGTAACAGAGACGTTATAGTTAGGTTCACATTTTATCCACACCCAACCAAAGAAATTCAGCAGATATAGTTTTACTTATTTTAGGAAACTATAACTCATAACCTAAAGTTACTTTCTAGCATGAGTTATAGTTTTTTCAGAAAGGTAGAACTATAACTATAGCTGCTGAATTTCTGTGGTTTTGTGTGGGTAAAACATGAACCTAACTATAAATTCCCTGTAACCTTTGCTTTTTCAGTGAGTTTCTATTGCTTTTTTTACGTAAAGTAATATATAAATACCATACGTTAATACAACCACTACTGTGCATGGCGGGCATTGCCACAGGGCCTGAATGCAGCCCGACCCTGCGGCATACCCCACCACATGCACCCAACCCTGCGCATAAAACTTTGACTGTGCACGGTGGGGGTATGGTGTGTCTGTTGGTGAAGGGTTTGAGGATTCCTCAAGGGTACCCGTTGGTACAGGCGGATCTGCGAATGATCTGAGTCCCTAAATCTATTTATTTCCCTTTAACAACTCCAAATCTAGTGAACCGAATTTTACTAAATCACAAAAAGGGTTCTTTCTAGGCCAAGATCTAGCTCCCTGACAAATGTGGTGTAATTCCATACTGTTGCTCAGGCTGTAGCCATGTCTAAATATTGCAAAATCCACATAGACATTGAATGGGGAAAAGGCGTTTTGTGACCTGTTCCCCCTTATTCTCGGCCCCCGCCAAATAAATCATCCCAAAACTTTCCTTGAACGAACTAACAAACTGGCATACTAATTTTGAAAATTTTGTGAAGATTTGTCAAACTGCTCCAAAGTTGTTAGCAAACGTAAAAAACAAAACACGCTTGTCTATGCGAAATGTTGGTCATAAAAACCTATATATATATATATATATATATATATATATATATATATATATATATATATATATATATATATATATATTTCTGCAAACCAAATACATAACGATGTCGATTGTCATACAATAAAATAAAAATAAAAGTAAATATAAATAAGCATATCATTGATATTACAACATAATACTATTAAATCACCTTCAATTTGAACTTTAAATTCGTTCAACGATCTATTCAACCAAAATTTTACAATAATTTAAGTGATTCAGTTAATTGTAATTTGGTATTTATGTTAGCATTACTACTGATATCAGATGATAAATATTATGTTTAAATTAATAGAACAAAGGATTCATCGATATCACGATGAAGCTGTTATGTTTGAGATCACTTAAATTATTGTGAAATTAACTGCAGAAATTCACGAGTGAAATCGCACACATTTGGAAATTCATAATGACACACTAGTATGCACTTAAAGAAATAAGGTAGAAGTAAATGTGTAGGCTGGTTAGTATATTTAAAAAAACCTTATGAGATTTAAAAATAAGTGTAATTGAAAATTGATCATGTGGTGTAAAAGGTGCATCCAAAATGGCGACTGCGAGGTTGACAAAGACATAAATGCAGAAACGCATTCCTTTGCGTGTCAATAAATGATTGATTCTTAGCTACTGTGGAGTGCTTTATCCTTCATTGAAATGTAGAAGGAGAGTGTGTATAATTGAAGCGGTGATGCGCCTCCGATACTGACACCTGCGGCGATTTGGAGCAGTAGAGGACACCGCATTCAGTGTCTATATATATCTATGTGTATATACTAGAAGATGAAGTATCACAAGAAAACAACAACCAGCCAGGGCAAAAACCTGGATCCCAAAGGATGCAATGAGTCACAAGAAAATGTAATATCCAAGAAAGAAGTGACTCAAACAGATGATCTCACCAAAGAACAAAAATATATTTCTACTACAACGTTTCATTTTCCGCCTTCCTTAGGTAGTATAAGATGGTTTGCTCAGTGGCTGCATAGCTGACACTGCTGGATTTTCAAAAAGCATCATGAGTGAAGATTCCAATTGGAATGTGGAATTAATGCAGTCCTGAGAACTCTTCATATAAGCAGAAATCAAGTGGTATTGTCAGTGATGTTCAGTCCATCTGGATGCAGTGATTTCAAACGGTACATCTAGAAGTTTTCTCTGATGTTTAGTAGTTCTTCCTTTAAAACATGTTCATAGGCAAAATCTTCAAATCTGATAGTAAATGGTCCACAACGTAAAAATTATTGGCGATAGGCTGGTCAAGTTTCTTGTTAATTATTGCTGATTTGTGGTTCCTGACTCGTGTACGGAGGTCATTCACTGTTTGGCCAGCATATTGATTTTTACAGCTTTGGCGTTGGCACTGAATCACATAAATAATGCATGTTGATCGACATGTAAGATGCTGTCTTATTCCATAGGTCCTTCTTGTAACAGAGCTAGTTACTGATGATGTTTGTAAAAGGTATTCACATGTGATGCATCTTTTAGAATCACAGCAACAAACTCCTGCACTTGTTACAGCTTGCTTAAGTTCAGCGCTCACAGTAAGCAATAGTAAATTGGGAGCTCTGCAGTAAGCAATGACTGGCAGTTTTGGAAAAAGATTTTGCAATTTTTCACAAGTGGAGAGTAAGGGGAAAAGTTGTTTGTGTTATATTTCTGTAGTTGAGAGCTGATAGTAAACCACAAATGGGATTCTGTCACTTTTGTTTCTTCTGTTGTTATTCCAAATAAGTGCTTCCCTGGGTAACTGCAAAGACTTGTCAAAGAGTCGTAAAGAACGCAAAAGGAGAAAAGTCCGGAGTGGAGGAGAAGGGGGACAAAAATGATGTGTCGCATGGGAGGGCCACACGACAGACAAGAAGGAAATAAAGGGTGTGGACCGTTTAACTGTTATAAATTTATATACACATGAGATGACTGAAGGAGAACTATCACTCCAGGAATAAGGCTTGTCTTTCTGCCCTTTGGCCAATATGGATTGCTGTAGAACACAAATAGATATGTTTCTGTTTATTCGGAAACTTAAACTTTTGAAGACTTTTTCCCAACAAGATAGTAAACGGAGAATGTTACAATCTAACCCCCTATCGGTTGATCAAACCTTTGATAGTTTGTGTCTCAGTGATATTGAAGGACTTATGGCATTAAGGCCCTCATTATGACATTGGCGGTAAGTACTGCCAACATACCGCCGCCGCAGCTGATTAACGCAACCCATATTATGACACACACATAGCAATCCGTAACTATACAGCCACACACACAAGTCTACCAGCCCAAAGGTTAGTGATAAAATGGCGGTAACAAAACCCACACCGTTACGCCAACAGAACTACACCCACAACATTATAACCCCCCAAGTCACTGCAGCAGACATTCAATGGCGGTAAACCATTGGCGCTACATACCGCCGCGCTCAAAATACACACTAATACAAAACAACACTACATTGGACAAAGCAAATAACACACACCTAACACCCATACAGACACCACACCCACACACCACTGTAAAACACACACCCACATTACCCACAACCCTTTACAAATACAAACAAGTGCCACAAGAGAGACAGCAAGACCACAGACAAGACCACAGCCACACACCACCATCACCTATACACCATCCATGCACCTTACAGCACACACCCCAACGCATCACCCCACACTCCCTCACTCACACTACTCACACTACACCCTTGGCACCACAACCACACCCCAGGTTCTCTGAGGAGGAGCTAAGGGTCATGATGGAGGAAATCATCCGGGTAGAGCCACAGCTATTCAGATCATAGGTGCAGCAGACATCCACTGCTAGGAAGATGGAGCTAATGCAGAGAATCGAGGACAGGCTTCAACACCGTGGGACAGCAACCGAGAACAAGGGATGACATCAGGAAGTGGTGGAATGACCTACGGGGGAAGGTGCGCTCCATGGCAGCAAGACACCAAATACCTGTGCAGAGGACTGGCGGTGGACCCCCACCTCCTCCCCCACAAATAACAACATGGGAGGAGCAGACCTACGGGGGAAGGTGCGTTCTGAGGCAGCAAGACACCAAACAGCTGTACAGAGGACTGGCGGTGGACCCCCACCTCCTCACCCACAACTAACAACATGGGAGGAGCAAGTCTTGGCAATCATGCATCCTGAGAGCTTGGCAGGAGTAGGAGGAGGACTGGACTCTGGTAAGTCAAATCTCTATTATTATCACCCCCTCTACCTGCATGCTATCACATACCCCCACCCTTACCCTCACTCCCATCACTCCACCATCACAACCCACCCCTCCCAATACCAAGCCCTGCATGCTCTACCAATGCATGGACCTCCATCACAGACCTGCATGGACACCCATCACTTAAGCATGTACACTAGAGGGAAACAGCAAGCCCACCAAATAACAACTCATACAAGGCAAAGCTGCCAGGGCAATAACAACCATAAAGGACAACACACCCATGCACAAGATGTCACACGCAGAAACAATAACACTGCATTTACATCCCCAGAGGTCCCCTAGCCAACGTCACCAGAGAGGACGTGCCAGCAACATCCAATTCCCCCCCAGAAGAGGCCCACAGTGATGACAGCAGCTATGGATGCCTGGATCTAGATGACCAACCTGGCCCAACAGGGATCTCCGGGCAGTCAGTTACCCAGGCACAATCCCATACCACAACAGAGCCTCCCCTCTCAGGAAACACCAGCACAGTACCCACCCAGCGGGGCCATACCTCTGTCCCCAGGACAAGTCAATCAGCAGTGTGTCCACCACAACAGGGACCCCAGGCCACCCCACAAACACAGGACGATCAGGGACCTGGGTCAGTGGCAGTGGGCACACGGTTCAGGGGACAGGGAAAAAGGACAATAGGGAAGCAGGGAGGACTGCTGTGCGACAGGAGGAGGACAGGCCCAGGGAACCGACTCTCAAGGAGGCACTCACCAACATCCTGGGAGCATACCACCAATCCCAGGAGACGATGGACCAGATACTGGAAAGATGCAGGAGAACCAGTGGCTGCAGGAGGGACAGTACCTGGGGATCAGGGAGGACTTGAAGTCCATTAGCACCACCCTGGTCTCCATTGCAGGGGTGCTGGCAGACATGGGCAACAGTATGAGGGAGGCAGTGGCACACCACCGGGCCCCTACCATTAGCCAAACCAATGAACAGCCCTCCACCTCCACTGCTGCTAGTGGACAGGAGCCCCCCCCCCCCCCACAGGAACAACAGGTCACCAGCACCCCTCCCCCTGCAGAAGGAGAACCACCCCGCAAACGGTCCCTGTGATCCAGGCAGAAGCCTGAGACTATTGCCAAGACCCCCTCCAGGAAATAAGACTCTCCTGATTGTCACCCTTGTGTCCCACCCTGTCCACCTTGAACTGCCATTGCTCCATTTCCTATGCCCCCTTGGACAATGGACCTGTGATCCACATAGACTGGACTCTATTCTCTTTCCTCCACCATCACCCCAGCCCATTGCACACACCCCTCTACTTATTAGCACTTAAATAAACACCATTTGAAAAACTACAAATATGGAGTCTGTCAAATGATTGAACTATGTATTGGTTTAACAAGCTTTAAACACTGCAATACAACTGTACAGTAATGTATGCATATGAACGACCTGTAGTTGGCTGCAGTCAACACACCAGGAGTGATAGTGGGGCACACATGCCTGCAAATAGAGATGCCAAAGGATATAGTAAGTGGCCATCGAAGTGGGAAAATCAGCCTGCCATTGACAAGATCAAACACAAAACTGTCAATGAAAAGTGAAGTTACACTGTCTTACCTGTATGATATGAAGTATTGATGAATTATTGCACTTCTGTTGTCCTCATCCTCTGCCTCCTCATCGTCACTGTCCACAGGGTCCACTGCTGCCACACACCCATCTCCAGCCTCATCCTCCTGCAGGAAAGGCACCTGGTGACATAAGCAAGATTGTGCAACATACAGCATGCCACAATGATCTGGAAGATCTTCTTGGGTGAGTAGGATAGGGAACCACCTGTCAGATGGAGGCAACAAAACCTAGCCTTCAGGAGGCCGAATGTCCGCTCTATGATTCTTCTTGTTCACCCATGTGCCTCACTGTAATGTTCCTCTGCCCTTGTCCTGGGATTCCGCACAGGGATCAGCAGCCATGAGAGGTTGGGATAACCAGAGTCACCTGAAAATATTGAGAGACAACTGTTAGACATACACTAACCCTTAGGGCCCACACCATACCCATAAACCAACATCCACTGGGTTGGAACCAGGGCTCACCTATTAGCCACACCCGGCGCCTCTGAAGTTGAACTATCACATATAAAATGCTGCTATTCCTCAGGATAAAGGCATCATGCACAGACCCAGGATACTTTGCATTGACATGGGAGATGTACTGGTCTGAGAGGCACACTATCCGCACAGTCACTGAGTGAAAGCTCTTTCGATTTCACTGTGGCCAAACCCTCCTCCTGGGGGAAACCGATGTAGCTGCGCATGTGTTTAATCAGGGCAGACAACACTCTGGCCAGCACTATTGAGAGCATTGGCTGTGACATTGCTGCTGCCAAGTCCACTGTCACTTGGAAGGAGGCAGTTGCCGGGAAATGGAGCACTGACAGCACTTGCACAAGAGGGGGTATTCCGGTGGGGTGACGGATAACAGATATCAGGTCAGGCTCCAATTGGGCACACAGCTCTGTGATTGTGGCCTTGTCCAGTCTATAGGTGAAGAAAATGTGCCTGTCCTCCATTGTTGCCAAGTCCACCAGGGGCCTGTACCCAGGGGGATGTTTCCATCTCCTATTCATCCGCAGCGGTTGCAATCTAGGGGTCAAAATGGTGAGCAGCTGGTCAGAATCCCATATTTCCAAAAGCTACACTTCATTGCATGTTGTGACTGTAACAGTATATTGTTGGATAGGCCCAAATGGTACTTATTTGTACTGTGACACAGTTAGGTGCCAGGGCCTGCCCCCCCCGAAATGGCGTCCGCCTGTCCTGTTAGGAAGAAACATGTGGAAATTAGGTAATTCTGTAGACGTTGTGTGCCGTTACGAGAGGCGGTCGAAAACCGCTGTGCAACTCTTCATTGGTTACAATTGGGCCCTATAGGTTACAGAGGCCAATGGTGATGTACGTCGGCGGTGACGGTATGCACCGTCGCAGACTTGACCGCCATTTTCTATCTGTTCACTCACTTGGTACCTGACCTTCAACAGGAGAGGACCTACACTGCATGTGCTGCTGTGACCTGTGTCTGGAACTGACCATGGCTCGTGTCACTGGGGAAAGGGCCCATGCCTTCACCACAGCAGAGTTAGAGATACTGGTGGATGGGATCCTACCCCAGAACCGAATGGTGTATGGGCCTCCAGACCAACAGGTGAGTAAACTGTGAGCACGATGCATCGGGCATGAATGCATGGAGTGGTGTGTGTGAAGGCCTCGTGTAGGGGGGGTTGGTGGAAGGGCCCTGGGCAGCGTGCTGCATATATGGTGGGCCATGTCTGTGCGTAAGGAGATGTGAGGGCTATGGTGGGCCAAGAGTGTAACGGGCAGGACGGTCTGACTGATACCTTTTCTTATGTGTATTTCTCTGCAGGTCAGACCCCATCAGAAAAAGGGTATATGGCTGTACTGCCATTTGATAAAGTTTGTTTTGACCAATGACTTTGTGTTTCACCACTGCGCCTATTGGCTTTGACATGGCATTAGCCATTACTTTCTGTATTCAGTTGAGCCGCCTATGGGCTTTGACATTGCATTAGTCATTACATTCTGTATTCTGCCTATTGGCTTTGACATGGCATTAGCCATTACTTTCTGTATTCAGTTGAGCCGCCTATGGGCTTTGACATTGCATTAGCCATTACATTCTGTATTCCGCCTATTGGCTTTGACATGCTGTATCCAGTCTAGCCGCCTATTGGCTTTGACATTGCATTCCTATTGGCTTTGACATGATGTATTCAGTTTAGCTGCCTACTGACTTTGACATGCTATTAGATATTCTGCCTATTGACTTTGACATGATATTATATATTGCATTTTGTATTCAGCTTAACTGCCTATTGGCTTTGACATGACACTAGACATTGCATTTGATATTTAGGTTAGCTGCCTATTGCCTTTAACATGACATTGCATTTGATATCTAGGTTAGCTGCCCATTGCCTTTAACGTGGAGTTAGACATTGCAGTTGAGAATCCAAGCTGTATTTTTCCAAGCTGTGTTTTTGCACAAGATGAACCAAGATGTTTTGTTCTCACAGTAGACTAGACATGATAAGAGAGAGTACATGGGTGTTGTTCTCTCTGCTTGAGCTTGGGAACAGGAGTAGTCTTGGAGACCTGGCCAGTCTCCAAAAGGCTTGCTCAGTTTCCCAGGTCTGAGAGGAGGGGGCACACCTTTGTAACGAATGTAACAGGCTGCAGAGGGTCAGATTCAAATCTGCCGGACCTCGTGCTGGAGCTTGGCGCCAGCTGCCAGCAATCCTGTGTGGGTAGATGAATCTCTCTTTCTCGCGGCTGACAGGGGTCATCAGCTTGCAGACCTTAGAAAGATGAAGCTGTAGATAGTTCCCACACGGTGAAGTATTTGTTTTGCTTTGCATTATCTTATAAATATAACCTGCTGTGTATATTGCAAACTGATATATTTTGTTTGATTAACGCGGACTTGAAAGCTACTAATTCGTCATACATAAAATATTGTGGTTGGGGAAGAATTAACAACAATAAAAGTCTTCTTTGACCTCAGAAGTGCATTTCTGTTGTGTTATGTTAGTGCTTAGAAACCAGATAAGAGGAAAGCACTACAATGGCGTGCCATCGCCAAAGACAGGCGGAGCACCCACTGTCGGAAACGGTGGGAGGACCTGAGACGCTGGGCAAGGAAGACTGCGGAGGCCCAGCTGGGGATGGCCTCCTAACGAGGAAGGGGTGCCCGTCGAACCCTGAACCCCCTGATGAGCCGCATACTGGTCTATCCGGAGCTGGATGGGTGCTTTGGGGCATCACAGCAGGCACAAGGGGGTGAGTACAGTGCCCCAATATACTACTTGTGCATGGTGGGGTGGTATCCGGGTGGGGGATGTGGGCCTGTGGGTGCCCCTAGGCCAGGCCGGACATTGCAGGGTAGGTACCATGTTGGGCAGGATCTGATGTAAACATCCTCCAACCAAGCTAGTACGCATTCACTACTGGGCAGGGGTCTGTGGGTCTCAGCTATGCTGCAATTGGCGTTAGTTGTCCCTGTCCATGGGCTAGTGACTAGCATTGTGACTGATAGTGCATTGCCTAGTGCATAGGGCTGTTCCCTGTGTGTATGTGTGTCGTGTACGCCAACGGTTGTGTTGTTGCCGCCATTGACCAAGCGTATCCTTTGTCTCTCCCCCCTTTTTGTTTTGTCACCCTGTCCTTATGTGAATTGGTATCATCTGGCAGAGGAGCAGAGGCACCGGCGATTGGGAGAGCTGCATCCCACAGGGCAAAGGAGACCGAATCCACCTACGGTGAGGGCACCAGTGGGATGGAGGGTGAGGGGAGCACCACAGCGGAGACTGGAGGGGACAGTTCAGACAGTGATGCCTCCTCTGATGGAAGCTCCCTGGTGGTGGCTGACACCTCTGTGCCCACCCCAACTACAGGTACAGCCGCCACCACCGTACCAGCACCGCCCTCCCAGCAGCCCCACAGCGTGTTTCGGGTGCCCGCTCACTCAGGAGGGTGGGCATCTCCTTCGCCCCAGGCACCTCAGGCCCTGCTCCAGTTAGCCCTGCTGCCCTGAGTGAGGAGGCTATTGACCTCCTGCGATCCATCTCTATTGGACAGTCAACCATTGTGAATGCCATCCAGGGCAGGCAGCCCATTTGCAACAGACAAATGCATTCCTGGAGGGCATTCACTCTGCATGGCGGCCGAACAGAGATCCTTCCAGGCTCTGGCCTCCTCCATGATGGCAGCCATTGTTCCTGTCTCTAGGCTCCCCCCTCCAACTTCCTCTACCCAGTCCCATTCCCCTCAACCCCAACCTATCCCAGGCACACCATCAGACCAGCATGTGCCCAAGACAACACACAGGAGTGGCTCAGGCAAACACAAGAACCACACATCATCACACAGGCACTCGCACAAACCCGGGCACCAGGCAGCCACACTGAAGGGCAAGGAGGCATCACCAGCTGCGTCTAGGAAGGGCAAGGAGGCACCACCAGCTGTGTTCAGGAAGCGCACGGAGGCACCACCAGCTGCTACAGGGAAGGGCAAGGGGCAATCCCCGGCTGCTGACAGGAAGGGCAAGGGGCCTGCACCAGCAGGCAGGAAGGTAAGGGGGCATGGTGCTGGGACTCATTCGGAGCCCCCACCACCAACCATGGTGATTGAGTCGTCCGAGGCTGCAAAGGAAGGGCTGGAGTCTCCCCTCACCACTGGCAGAACCGCCACCAGCAGCGCCACCAGCACCACCGCCAGCAGCAGCAGCCCCAGTGGGCAGCTGTCCGAGGCTGCAGGGGAAGGGCTGGAGCCTTCTCCCACCACTGCCAGCATCGCCACCTGCACCGCCACTGCCACCACTGAGCAGCCGTCACCGCCGGCGGGCAGTGTGCACTCCTGCATCCATGGGCTGTTGTGCGGCCTAGGCCCTGCAAATCCTGTGGGTCTGACACCCAGGTGAGAGACTGTGACCTTGCACTCCCCAAGATCTGCATCACAGGGCACAATGCCCCCTCCAGAACCAGTGGAAGAAGCCATCCACTCACCCCATCCTTCCCAGGATGAAGCACACTGGGCAAATGTCCCCTCCAGAACCAGCAGAAGAAGCCATCCACTCACCTCATCCTTCCCAGGATGAAGCACACTGGGCACAATGCCCCCTCCAGAAACAGTGGAAGAAGCCATCCACTCACCCCATCCTTCCCAGGATGAAGCACATTTGGCACAATGACCCCTCCAGAACCAGTAGAAGTAGCCACCCACTTGAGAGACTGTGGCCTTGCACTCCCCAGGACCAAGCAGTGGGCAAACCACCCACTTGAGAGACTGTGACTTTGTACTCCCCAGGACCAAACAGTGGGCAAATCACCCACTTGAGAGACTGTGGCCTTGCACTCCCCAGGACCAAGCAGTGGGCAAACCACCCACTTGAGAGACTGTGGCCTTGCACTCCCCTGGACCAAGCAGTGGGCAAACCACCCACTTGAGAGACATTGGCCTTGCTGTCCCCAGGACCAAGCAGTGAGCTACCCACTTGAGAGACTGTGTCCTTGCACTCCCCAGGACTAAGCTGTGGTCAAACCACCCACTTGAGAGACTGTGGCCTTGCACTCCCCAGGACCAAGCAGTGGGCAACCCACCCACTTGAGAGGCTGTGGCCTTGCATTCCCCAGGACCAAGCAGTGGGCATGTAGCCCCATCCAGGACCAGTGGCGTTGTACCATCTTCCGGCTGAGGTGCCCCCCCATTCCCAGGCCCCCTGAGGTGCCTGTCTATTTTCAACCTGATGCCCCTGCAGCGTTCTCTCCGTGTTGTTGCAGGAGTGAGGTGGGACCTTGGCCTATGTGATGTGGCCTTGGGGCCCACGAACATTGAGGACTGGGCAGTGTCCTTACATTTGTAAATATGTATATAGGTTTGGATTTTGATGCACTTATTCATAGTATTTTTTCGTATTACACTCACTTTCTTCAAATCATTTTGTCCTTGCATTATTCCGGAAAAGGTGGCTGATAGACCAGTCATAATATTGTGGGCGGTACATTGTCTTCCGCCTAGCTGTTGGCGGTTACCGCTGGAGTGCTTGTTGATTCCGCCGTGGCGGTCGGTATGTTAAAGTGGCTGTTTGTCTGAGCTGTTTCCGCCGTGGTCATGATTCCATTTTTGTTACCGCCTGCCTGTTGGCGGTATTACCGCCGCTTTATCACCAATCGCCAGTTATGAGGGCCTAAGTGACTTAGAGCGTTGAGTGTTGGATTATGTTACGGAGAGGGACTTTTTGGTCTCTATGGCTTTTGAATTGGATAGGACAATCTCGAATTCATTTAAACCTAAATCAAAATACATCCCCAACACTCTCCACGATAACATTGATACCTTACATGAGGTTGTGGATCTTTTAAGAATATATAAAGATAGTCAAAATCACTATGTGAGAAATTTGAGCGGGCCTCAGAAACTAGCCTTGAAAACATTGACACAGGACCCTACTATTATGATCAAGCCCTCTGATAAAGGAGGCAATGTAGTTCTGTGGGATGTTTAAAGATACATACAGCAGGCGAATAGGCAACTAAGCAAGGTGAAAGATTATGAGATATCGAGGTATCAAGATTACAAACAATCTATTGTAAAATATCATAATCTTTTGAGTGAATGAAGAGGGAGAGGCCTCTTAAGTACTGAAGAATTTCAATTCTTGTATATCTAGAAACCTGAGGGGCCTTGCTTTTATATGCTTCCCAAGATTCATAACAACAGTGTTAATCCTCCAGGCAGATCTATTATTTCAGCTAATGGAAGTCTTTTAGAATCTACTTCTATGTATTTAAACTTTTATCAGTTACCTTACGTTCAAAACTTATCCTCTTATTACAGAGACAGTGCTGATTTCGTTGCAAAAATTGAGTATATACCTTGGCAGCCCACATATCTGATGGTGACCATTGATGTGGTTTCATTGTATACATATATTGACCATGCATTAGAGATTGGGGCATGTCGGTTTTAATTTCACAAAAAGGCTATTTTCTTATATGATCATACAATGATGCTTTTGGATATGTTAAAGTTTTGTTTGGAGTAAAAAAAAATTATATTCAATGATCAGTGGTATAGACAAGTCACCGGTACTGCAAAGGGCAGTTGCTTTGCTCCAAGTTTTGCAGGTATGTTTATGGGATGGTGGGAGGAGCAACATGTGTGGACAGAGGAGAACATTAGATGGACTAAACACATTCTACTTTGGACCAGGTACATTGACGATCTTTTTGTGATGTGGGATGGCCCAAAGAGTCAGTTGCTAGGATTCCTGGAGTATATTTCACATAATGAGTTAAATCTGGCATTCACAAATCAGATACATAGTACAGAAATTGATTTTTTTGGATGTACATGTGGAGATAAAAGGTGATAAAGTATGCACTTCTCTTTTCTGGAAGAAAGCAGCAAGTAATCGTTTATTTCATACGAATAGTCATCATCCCATTAATCTCAAATGGAGTATCCCCTATGTAGAGCTCCTTAGAGCCAAACACACCTGAAGTACTGTGGAGGCATTTGTGAAAGAAGAGAAAATTATGCTAGAGAATTTTAGAGCTAGAGGTTATCCTGGGCATGTATTAAAGGCTACAAAAGAGCAAGTGAAAACGCAAAGTAGACAAGACCTTTTTACCCAGAGAATTAACATTAAAGATGGAGAACAGGCAGTAAGATTAATTACTACTTACAACTCGGAATTGGATAAGATTAAGAGAATGCTCAGAAAATACTGATATTTGGTTAAGTCCTGTTATTGAGAAGAAGATCTCATAATATCCACTGATCACTTATCGCAAATCCAAGTCTTTGAGAGATATGCTAGCGCAGAGTAATTTAAGTATGAAAAGTAAACAGGAAGGTTAGCTATCAGAATAGAGAGGTTTCCACAAATGTGGCCAGTGTAAAGCATGCAGAGGTAGCAAAAATGTAAAAACGTTTGTATTACCAAATGGACAGAGTAAGAGAATTGATCAATTCATTACATGTAATAGTGATTTTTGTGTTTATGTCCTCACTTGCCCATGTGGTTTAATATATCTGGGAAGTACTATCTTCCCTGTAAAAAAGCAAGTTCTTGAACATCTGAGGGCAATAAAGAATTATGATGAGCATTACCCTGTAGCAAGACATTAGAAAGAAAAGCATCTTTAAAGCCCTGACATGCTCTCATTTTTTGGCATTGATAGGATACTGCTTTCTACTAGAGGTGGCGATAGGGAGAAGAGGTTACATGTTATGGAATCAGAATATATCGTCCATATAGCAAGACCCCGAACGGGTTTAATGTTGATGAAGAGCTTTATGTACATGGAGGTTGAGTCTCAAACTTATAGTAAAAATCTCTTTGTATGTATTTTCTATGTTTGTTTTCCTATAGTTAAGTCAAGAATATTTTGTGAGATTATAAGTGTTCCATTAGAAATTTGAAAACAGATGTGTTTTGCACCTGATTTGTATTTGGTTTTCTCTATGAAAATTATTGTGGCCACTGGGCCAATGAAAATTCAAAAGAAGATATGGAAAATGTTGTTTTCATGCATCATTTCTAGAATTCACTTTTTTTCTTGAATTTACAAAATCTTCAATAAAAAATAGGAATGGGAAGAAATTAGATGAAATAGTCAATATTATTATGGAATTAATTCTGTGATGTAACATTATTTTTATTCCTATTTATGTTAAATATGACACAAATGATTTTCCATTTTTAATTAATCAATAACTTTTTGTGTTTAGAAAATTATTTGTGTTTTCTACCACATATAAAAAAAAATTGTTAAGGTGAATTAAGGTTGATTTTTTTTTTTTTTTATGTGTTGAAGTTATTATGTTTATAGATTTTTCTGGGAAGATTATTATCCTTGATTTTCCATGGAGAATATATGACCAGATTTAGTCACACATAGAATTTTTACTATGTTTATGTGTGGGTGTTTGATGTCTCTTAAAATGGGTTGGAGCACTATGGGTAGCATAGGCTATGAGGAAGATCTGGTGATCGAAATGCGTCGCCATTAAAATTTGCTTTGCATCTGAAACTTTGGAGTGCGGTCTTTTCAATGCCTGTGAGAGTGGCAATTTCTTTGTTATAAAATAACGGCTGCCGGTGACCGTGACCTGCACCGGCCCGAGAGGTGGAAGTAGCTGGGTAGACACTGGGATCATTTTATTATATATATATATATATATATATATATATATATATATATATATATATATATATATATATATAAAATGCTTTTAGAGTACTTTCAATAAAAGACCACATTCAGCACATTTGAAATATTATGAGGATTTTGGATCAGAACAATAAACACAGTTCAAAATAAACTTTTCAGTAAGTATGTCAATCTGCTGCTATTTTAGGAATGTATGATAGCAAGTGTCTTTAGTAAAAAATATAGGGTGTCATTAGAACCCTGGCGGACGGTGTTAAAGGGGCGGTAAGACCGCCAACAGGCTGGCGGTCTTTTTTTGAAGATTATGACCATGGCGGTTACCACCATGGTCATCCGCCGCTTCTCCGTTCCGGCCGCCAGGGCGGAGACGACCGCTGGGCTAGAGTCCTGGGTCTCCAGTCTGGTGGTCGTGACAATACCGCCGCCAGTATTTTGACCCGGCTTACCGCCGTGGATTTCCAGCGGTAGGAACCGCCATGAAATCCATGGCGGTAAGCACTATCAGTGCCATGGAATTCCTTCCCTGGCACTGATAGGGGTCTCCCCTCCTTCCCTGGCACTGATAGGGGTCTCCCCCACCCACCACCCCCACCCCGACTCCCTCCCCTACACCCACCACCACTCCTGCCACCCCCCAAAGGTGGCAGGACGCCCCTCCCCACCCCGACCCCCGACATTACCTTACACATACACACCCGACACGCACGCAGGCACCACCAACAGACATACACACACCGACATACATGCCAACATCCACACACACAGTGAGACACGCACACCCACATTCAAACATACATGCACACATCCATACAGACATACCCACAGACATACACACACTCATTCCCAAAACATGCAACACCCCCGCAAGCATACACGCACTCACACCCCCCCTCTATATACACCCACGCACACCCCCATGCACCCACACAACACCCCCCACCCCTCCCCCCCCTAACGGACAATCGACTTACCTGTTCCGTCGATCCTCCGGGAGGGGACGGGAGCCATGGGGGCAGCTCCGCCGACACCACACCGCCAACAGAACACCACCACGGCGAATCACAGGACATGATTCGCTGGGCGGTGTTCTGTTGGCGTGGCGGTGGAGATGGAGCAACCTCCACTTCCCCATCGCCCGTCGCTATGGCTGTTGGCGGCTCTCCGTCGGAAAAACGACGTAGAGCTGCCAACAGTCATAATACGCCGAGCGGAAAAACGCCACCACTGGCGGTCTTCAGCACGGCGGTCCCTCGGCGGTCTTATAAAAAGACCGCTGAGGTTGTAATGACCCCCTCATGCCCTTTATCAAGGGATTTTCCAGTGAATTTCACTGATGGTGCCTTGATATACACAGATGGGGCTGTGTTTGTGGTTTTGTCCAGTGAGTGGCCTGAAGCTGTTTCTGCCAGTACCATGTGTGTTCTTTGTAGGTGCAGGACCGTGGTGATACTCATGACTGTACTGTGTTTTTTCTGAAGCCCAAGAAAATGCTGCATGACTGCTGCCATACTGTAAGAGATCCAGGTCTGACAAGGTGCACTGCTGGTGCCTGTGCAATACCTTTGTTTGAATGTAAGGAAGGTTGCACTGATGTTTTAGTCTTGCCTAAGTGTGTGTCAAAGAATTCAGTTCTGCTGCTTTTGGCATTACTGTCTGTGTATGGGAGAGAAGCTTGCAGTGCTGATGTTCATGATATCCCTGTTAAGTGTGTGTGAGGGTGCATACTGTGCTGCTCTTGTTGTGTTCCTGTTCTCTCTGGCAGGGGGGGGTATTGATTTTCTGCTTTTGACACATACTCTGCACGTTATTTATATTAAAGCCCTTGCACCGATGCTGCCCATTCTGTACGTGTGTCGTGTATTAGTGAAGTTTTTCACTAAACAAACACCAAAACAATTGGAATTGTCAGTGCTTGTTAATACTGCAAGAGTCAGGCAATGCCTCACTGTGATCTTGGTTATATAGACAACCCTGAATAATTACTAAGTATTTCTCAATGTCCAGCAGCATTCACCTTTTGGAAGGCTTGAACAAAAATTTAATTACGCTGGCATAGTGTAATTTCGGGAATTTCACATTATGCTTGTTACATGAAATCCGTGAAATTATGCCATTGTGCAACTTTGCGCAGTTATGCAGCATTTGTGGTAAAAGTTTGCTGTGAATGCTACACTCATGGTAAAATATTTACAGTAAGCGCATGAGCACACAGAACAAGAGCAGTGGTTGTTCGTGGTGCTTTTGTTCTTTTGCACTTTTAAAAAAAATGAAATGCGGGACTACGTATAAAAAAAATATTACATGAAGGATTTGTATTTTGTGTAATTAGCATACTTTTAGCCAAATTTAGGCCCAGATTTAAGAGGGCCTATCGCCTCTTTGCACCACATTTGCATTATTTTTTTACGCTAATGTGGCCCTATGAGGCCAAAATCACAGTGCTAGATTTACAAAGTGGGGCAATGCATGCATTGCCCCAATTTGTAACCCTTAGTACCACATTATGCCTGCCCCAGGCATAATGTATGCAAGGGGCCGTTAGGGTGGCCGAAAAAATGGCACAAAGAAATCTAAAATATTTCTTTGCAACATTGGTTGCTGCATTTTTAACACCTGCTCAAAGCAGGCGTTAAAAGGAGGCATACCATTATTTATAAAGGGCCTCAATGTGCTTTGCAGGATTAGCGTCAACATTTTTTACCCTAATCCTGCAAAGCACCAAAATAGCGTAAAAAATGTTGATGCTAGTTCCCTAGCTACCGTCATAGTGCGACGTATCTAAAATATGGTGCACACATTGTGGCGCAGAAAAAGTGGCGCTACATCCAATGTAGCGCCGCTTTTCTTAAATCAGGCCCTTAGTGTAATCAAGGAAAGCAAATTACGTGAATTATGCACTCCTCTATTTTCAAGCTTATCATTTAGAGGCAGGGCTTTGTGCAATAAAAAATATGACCACTTGTATTTTCAAAGGACAGAATGCGACAAAAAAAGTGAATTAGGTGACCTTCGAGAATTAAATGATGAGGCCCATTTGCATCAAAAATGCAGTTAACTGAGTGAAAAGGGGGTTGTAATTATGAGCAAAGCACCACAGCCTGCGGATTTATAAAGGTCGGTGCCATTCTTTTTATGCTAACCTAATCATTGCCAAAAGGTATGAGAGCACATTTGTTATAACTAATACCGTGAGCGGAATGTAGCTGTGATGAAAAATGTATATACATGTTATGGTTGACTCAATATTGCGGCCCTTTATGCACTTGTGTTGTGCTTGTGTAGGTGGTGTTTTTATGATTTTTTGGAGGGTAAGCTAGTGAACAGTGTGCAAGTACATGGCTTTTACTCCTATTATTTCGGTATAATTAAAATTTCACCCAGGCCTAGGAAACACACTTTGTCAAAGACCAGTCTTTTGCTCATTTGCTTTTGAAAAAACAGATTCCGCTTTGGGCCTCCAGAGTCTAAGTGGATATGTCATATTTTTGCCTGAGAAATGAGCTGCTGTACCAATAGCACCTCACGTGTTTTTGTTTGCATTTGCAGTCGAAGTCCAGATTTAGGACTTGTTGCTAACCAGTTTGATTATGGTATTTCTACTTCAGGGGTTGCTGGAAAGAAAGGTGATTAACCTGTGGTGATAAGGTTACAATCAGTAAGTTCTGTGTATTTTCTGTGCTCTTTTTAGAAGTTATCACTATAATTACTGTCCCTATTTAAATGTAGCGGTGAGTTAAAAATGTATGATAACTTGATTACGCTGCATTTGGAAGATCCTGTTGTATTACTCAAAAGTCCCAAAATGAGAACATGTGTTTCCACCAGCCCCATCCGAGTACACCATTTGCAGAATTTATATTTTGTGATGCAGGAATGATGCGTCACTGATGTGGTAATACTGGACTGTTCTAAAACTGGGAAATAGCAAAATATGTGGTCATCGGGTATCACAAATGTTTGTCCTGCATACACGGGACTCATGGAGGCAATGTAAATTAGGCTGTATGTATATGTTTATGTGTTTGTGTGTATGCATGTGCAAATGAGTGGATGTCTCCCCTGTGGTTGTCCTTAAGCATTTTAGTTCGCGTGCGCAAGCGCTTTCCACTTGTTGTATTTCTGTTGAGCTTTTAACCGTGCCAATGTCACGCCCATCACTTCCATTCGTTTGTGGGCTTGCCTTTTAAAATTCCTTTGGTGAAAGGCATGCATACGTCAAGCCTTTTCCAGTGTTTAGCCCTCCTCAAGTGCACCAGCCAACTACGGAAAACATACGAGGCTCTATGTTTTACACATAGTTTCTGGACTATTTTTCCTTTTATTTCCCACACAGCATGATCTTGCTGGGCAGTAATCGAGCGCTTTGCATGACTACCAGTTACTTCTATTGTTTTCCCCACCCCCGTCCCTATCCCCACCCCTGATCATGCTTTGTTTCTTGTGTTCCTGTTTTAAAAAAAAAAAAAAAAAATTGTTTTCCCCCATCCCCATCGCTATCCCCCCACCCCGCCTTCTCCTACCCTGTTTTTTTTATCCTACTCCTTCATTAGCGGGATGCAAACATATCTTCTAGAAGGCTGTTTGTTTTTCAGCAGACGTTTGTCAGTTTGATCCAAGACCTGAGGTGTTGTCTTATCTCTCACCTGGCAGCTCTTCAGCAGTGACACCTCTAAACATGCGAGCATGCGCTACCCAATAGAAGAACTTTTCTTGGAAATTGTTGCATTCAAGAGTTTGACTGCTCTGAGGCTTCCTGTTTAGGATCTTGCGCTACAGTTAAGCTACAGTTAAGACACAACCTATGTTGTAGAGGTGGGTGAGCAATCAAATTAACAGAGTTGAGTTAAGGATCTGGCCCGAATCATGGTCCGTGTACGAGCCGAGCCCTGAAAATATGTTATGTAAATCACACAACAAACCATGTAAAATATTATAAGCTCTTCAAAGTTCAAAAATGTGTCATTCTTTTCTCACATTGATGCTTTGAGATTAATGAGGCGCATTAGAGCACTGCATAGAAAAGTATTTATTAAAAGTGAAAGTTTTGTATCACTAGTAGTCTGACCTCAAATATTCCCAAATGCTTATAATGCAATAATGAAATAAAGAGTAAGGTGCCTTGATTCTATCTTGAGTAACATTTTACCTGAGATAAATTGGACCACACAGGTTTTTCCTTGCAGCTAAAGTTGTTGCCTATTTATTAAACACAAAATTAGTTAATTTGTCGGCCCTCTGAGAAAAAGCGGAAGCTAGATGGCCTAAGCTGACTGGCCTGGAGATTTACTACCAACGACCAGGAATAGTTGTGATTTTTTGTTGTCTTTTAGGTGTACTTCCCTCTCCACCTTTGGAAGCCATAGCCAGGGATTACATTGCCTCTGTGCAGGGGGGGGGCAATATAAGAACGGGGGGCCCTCTGTTGCCCACCCCTGAAGTACTCAAGTGACCACCTGAGGGATTTCTTAATGACCCAGGGCCTCCTTTGGGATATTCCAATGTATGGCAGTGGCAGAAAAGACTATTTACTCAGGCATGAGGAAGCAAGGCTAAAGTCCAGATTTAAGAAGCACTAGCGCCACCTTAGGGTAAATTCTTTTTAGGCTATGTGGCGTTAGGCTTCAAAAATCACTGCGCCATATTTACAAAGTGGCCAGTGCAAGCATTGTGCCTCTTTGTAACCCTTTGCACCACATTATGCATGTGCCATGCATAATGTATGCAAATAGGGGGCGTTCCTCCGTTAGGGGGGCTGAAAAAATGGCACAGTGGAATCTAAAGAGCTCAGAGCAGGTGTTAAAAGGGTTACAAAGGGCTCCTATGTACTGTTCAGGGTTAGCGTAAAAATGTTGATGCTAACCCTGAACAGTGCATCAATGGCGTAAAAAATGTCAATGCTATTGCCCCCTACCCTGCACCATGGTGCGCCATATTGTAAATACAGTGCACACATGGTGGAGGTAGGGAGGTGCTGAGGGGTGCAAGAAAAGTGGCGCTGCACCCAGTGCAGAGAAATATTGCTTAAATCTGCCGCTAAGTTTCCTATGTGTAAAATCTTGCAGGTGAGGCCGTCAGCTTCATTGTTGATTCATACCAGCACCATAATTACAGCAATGTGTGATATACACAAATGCAGAACACAATGTAGGCAGTCTCAGCGTAGGCAGCGCAGGCTGCATTCACATTATCACCAATTCCCTTGAACGCGTTTCTCCTGGGCAGCAGATAACTGAAGCATGCAGCCACGGGGAACTGTAAATGTTGTCTACGGCTGCTAAAAGTGTGATTACCCCGTGGTAGTTTACATCACTGAGGTCTTGGGTTCTAGGCCTTGGCAGTAGATCCCGCCCTTCAGTAATAAGGACTAAAGACGAAATTATGAGGCAGGGTTGACCAATTTATGTGGCAAGAACAGTCCTATTATGAACTTACAACGCCAATAGCTCTAACTCAAACAAATGCGAGGCCTATTGCATTGCAAAAACTTATTTGTTCTTGTTTTCAGTTCTTCAGCGCTTACGAACCACAGGTATTCTCGTTGTCACTATAAACGTTGAGTGATGGCATTGGAGCTTTCAGAGTGATTTAAGAAGCTGGGCCTAAATTCCATTTTTGCACATCATTTGGAGTGCATGTTGACTCACTTATCTTCTATATATTTTGTAATAAATTGTCAGATGCTCTGTCAAAGCACAGATTACATGTCGCAGAGAAGGACTGCCCAAAATAGTGACGCATTTTTCTTGTGCTATGTGCACAACCTTTCTATATTAATTATGTATATCATGTTTTATAGAACAGCATTCCCACCACCCAAAATTTACCCAAGACACCGGAGGGAGATTGGTTCGAACCAAAAATGTTGTCACATCGCGTCAAGCATTACTTTCCCACTTCTCGCAATACATTTTCTGTTAGAGCCAGTCTCATGTGAACAAAAATTAATTATCTAAGAAAGTGAAACTTAGAGACCAGAACCATTATGAACAATATGCAACCCCAGCAACCGAGCATCAAGCGTGATTTTTCTTGCATAACAAAAAAATGTATTCGACCTAACGCAGAGATGGAAAGGCCCCCATCCTTCCATTCAGACTTCCGTCTTGGGTGTCACGTGACCATTTAATTTCACTTCTGCTAAACTGCAATATTTATCAAATGTTTATAGTTATGTCTCAACAATGAACAGAAAGATGAAGATTTTTTTTTTCTTCAGAATGTCAGTCGGAGATTTGATCTGCAATCGACGTAAATTCAGAAAATGTAAATGTACTATTTCGCATACTTTTTCCCTGCAAAAATGAAATTTAAATTGTTTTTTTAAAACCTAAAATAAACATATTCGAGGCAGTGAAGAAAGCTGTAGACAATCTGAATCATTCTATGCGCAAATGGGTTATACAGGCAACAAACAAACCAAAATATCTCATTTAGTGGCCCTGCAGAGAACTCTGACCGACTCAGAGATATAACTCACACCTCTAATTAGATATGTAAAATAGTTTTACATTAGAGGCTAGAAATAGGTTCACGATGCAAAAAAGAAGTGAAACTCCTGTCTCTTGATGACATGAACTTTCCAAGGAATGAACATACACTTTTAGTATGTTGCTGCGAGTAAGCTACATGTGAGGCTATGGTATGCCCTTCGGAAATAACTACATATGATAAATCTTCGTTACAAAAAGTAGGGAAATTGTTTGGGAATACGTCACTGACAAGACTGGAGATATATTAATACATAGATGAGATGGGCTTGGTAAATGTCATTCAATTGGATTGACACGTACATCTTCAGGACTCAACACTTATGAGCAGACCTCACTCTGGAAAACATTGTTTATTTTAGGAAATTATTTAGAACATGATACAGTGCACTGAAAAAGCTGTTTTGTGTTGTCAAAATGTTGTGAAACACGGGTTGCCTGTTTGAATTTTGCAGATTATTCTCCAATGAATCATGATGCTTTAGATGGAATGGATCAAAAATAATTGTATGGCAACAGTGACTGTGAAAACCTTTTGCTTTTGTACTTAGTAAAAAATTAGTGATTAGTGATTACTATCTTTTTGGTCATATATCCAATTTGAATCATTGTTGAGATGGCATAGGAACACTTACTGATGAAAAGTTTTCTGACGAAGAAGCATGCATCCAGTTCTGGTGACAGGCCACTGCTTTTTAAATAAGATCTTTTTATTAGCTTTGCAACCATCAGACAAACATTAAACATGAGACCCAAGTCTCCGTGAAACCTCCTACCCCTACTCCGGGTCCACGGTATAGGAACACTTTCAAACACATAATGAATGATGTGAAAACACCAGCACTAATGGTCTTGCTTCCTCCCAAATGTACCTTTAGGCACCACCCCGAACATCTCCCCCACTCAACTTGAGCCTTTATGGTCAATTTAGTACATACTCCACTGTCGCCAGCCATAGTACCACAGATCTTACCTCAACCTTCCACTTTGTTCATGAATTGCTTCCATGGGTACCATACCGTCTCAAATTTCCGAGGGGCACCGTGAGACTAATAGGCCAGTTTTTCTTGCTGCACGCACCAGTCCTGGTTCAATCTCATTCATTTACCTTTGGTGGAGCTCCCATTCCCAAATTTCAGATTATGTCCCGCCTGGCCACTGCCAGCATCACATTATAAAACAGTTATACATATTTCTCTAACAACTGATCCCTGATACACCGAGCATAACTAGAGTTGGAGTAAGATTCGGGTATATTCTTGTAGGAAGTTGGCTCTGTATGTGCTATTTCAAAGTAAGGAATAGCATGCACAGAGTCCAAGGGTTCCCCTTAGAGGTAAAATAGTGGTAAAAATAGATAATACTAATGCTCTATTTTGTGGTAGTGTGGTCGAGCAGTAGGCTTATCCAAGGAGTAGTGTTAAGCATTTGTTGTACATACACATAGGCAATAAATGAGGTACACACACTCAGAGACAAATCCAGCCAATAGGTTTTTATATAGAAAAATATATTTTCTTAGTTTATTTTAAGAACCACAGGTTCAAATTCTACATGTAATATCTCATTCGAAAGGTATTGCAGGTAAGTACTTTAGGAACTTCAAATCATAAAAATTGCATGTATACTTTTCAAGTTATTGACAAATAGCTGTTTTAAAAGTGGACACAGTGCAATTTTCACAGTTCCTAGGGGAGGTAAGTATTTGTTAGTTTTACCAGGTAAGTAAGACACTTACAGGGTTCAGTTCTTGGTCCAAGGTAGCCCACCGTTGGGGGTTCAGAGCAACCCCAAAGTCACCACACCAGCAGCTCAGGGCCGGTCAGGTGCAGAGTTCAAAGTGGTGCCCAAAACACATAGGCTAGAATGGAGAGAAGGGGGTGCCCCGGTTCCGGTCTGCTTGCAGGTAAGTACCCGCGTCTTCGGAGGGCAGACCAGGGGGGTTTTGTAGGGCACCGGGGGGAACACAAGCCCACACAGAAATTTCACCCTCAGCAGCGCGGGGGCGGCCGGGTGCAGTGTAGAAACAAGCGTCGGGTTTGCAATGTTAGTCTATGAGAGATCTCGGGATCTCTTCAGCGCTGCAGGCAGGCAAGGGGGGGATTCCTCGGGGAAACCTCCACTTGGGCAAGGGAGAGGGACTCCTGGGGGTCACTTCTCCAGTGAAAGTCCGGTCCTTCAGGTCCTGGGGGCTGCGGGTGCAGGGTCTCTCCCAGGCGTCGGGACTTTAGGTTCAAAGAGTCGCGGTCAGGGGAAGCCTCGGGATTCCCTCTGCAGGCGGCGCTGTGGGGGTTCAGGGGGGACAGGTTTTGGTACTCACAGTATCAGAGTAGTCCTGGGGTCCCTCCTGAGGTGTTGGATCGCCACCAGCCGAGTCGGGGTCGCCGGGTGCAGTATTGCAAGTCTCACGCTCCTTGCGGGGAGCTTGCAGGGTTCTTTAAAGCTGCTGGAAACAAAGTTGCAGCTTTTCTTGGAGCAGGTCCGCTGTCCTCGGGAGTTTCTTGTCTTTTCGAAGCAGGGGCAGTCCTCAGAGGATGTCGAGGTCGCTGGTCCCTTTGGAAGGCGTCGCTGGAGCAGGATCTTTGGAAGGCAGGAGACAGGCCGGTGAGTTTCTGGAGCCAAGGCAGTTGTCGTCTTCTGGTCTTCCGCTGCAGGGGTTTTTCAGCTGGGCAGTCCTTCTTCTTGTAGTTGCAGGAATCTAATTTTCTAGGGTTCAGGGTAGCCCTTAAATACTAAATTTAAGGGCGTGTTTAGGTCTGGGGGGTTAGTAGCCAATGGCTACTAGCCCTGAGGGTGGGTACACCCTCTTTGTGCCTCCTCCCAAGGGGAGGGGGTCACAATCCTAACCCTATTGGGGGAATCCTCCATCTGCAAGATGGAGGATTTCTAAAAGTTAGAGTCACTTCAGCTCAGGACACCTTAGGGGCTGTCCTGACTGGCCAGTGACTCCTCCTTGTTGCTTTCTTTGTTCCCTCCAGCCTTGCCGCCAAAAGTGGGGGCCGTGGCCGGAGGGGGCGGGCAACTCCACTAAGCTGGAGTGCCCTGCTGGGCTGTGACAAAGGGGTGAGCCTTTGAGGCTCACCGCCAGGTGTTACAGCTCCTGCCTGGGGGAGGTGTTAGCATCTCCACCCAGTGCAGGCTTTGTTACTGGCCTCAGAGTGACAAAGGCACTCTCCCCATGGGGCCAGCAACATGTCTCTGGTGTGGCAGGCTGCTGGAACTAGTCAGCCTACACAGACAGTCGGTTAAGTTTCAGGGGGCACCTCTAAGGTGCCCTCTGTGGTGTATTTTACAATAAAATGTACACTGGCATCAGTGTGCATTTATTGTGCTGAGAAGTTTGATACCAAACTTCCCAGTTTTCAGTGTAGCCATTATGGTGCTGTGGAGTTCGTGTTTGACAGACTCCCAGACCATATACTCTTATGGCTACCCTGCACTTACAATGTCTAAGGTTTTGTTTAGACACTGTAGGGGTACCATGCTCATGCACTGGTACCCTCACCTATGGTATAGTGCACCCTGCCTTAGGGCTGTAAGGCCTGCTAGATGGGTGTCTTACCTATACTGCATAGGCAGTGAGAGGCTGGCATGGCACCCTGAGGGGAGTGCCATGTCGACTTACTCATTTTGTTCTCACTAGCACCCACAGGCTTGTAAGCAGTGTGTCTGTGCTGAGTGAGGGGTCTCTAGGGTGGCATAAGACATGCTGCAGCCCTTAGAGACCTTCCCTGGCATCAGGGCCCTTGGTACCAGAGGTACCAGTTACAAGGGACTTATCTGGATGCCAGGGTGTGCCAATTGTGGAAACAATGGTACATTTTAGGTGAAAGAACACTGGTGCTGGGGCCTGGTTAGCAGGGTCCCAGCACACTTCTCAGTCAAGTCAGCATCAGTATCAGGCAAAAAGTGGGGGGTAACTGCAACAGGGAGCCATTTCTTTACACAAGCCCCCCCCAGCCCACAGGCCAGGAGACTCAGCCAACGCTGGAAGAGTCTTCCTAGTCTGTCAGGCGAGGAAGAGTAGAGGAAATGGCTGGTTTGTTGCAGGGCCTACTCTGCCTTACATCCTCCTGTTCAGGTCATTCCCTCTGGGGAACTGACCCACTTCCACAGTGATAGGACCTAGTCTGAACTGCCTCTTGTCTGTGCTTTTTATGTCTTCACCCATTCTCTCTATTTTGAGGTCAGAGGTATCCACCTCTGCTAATCTTATCTTAGCCAGGGTCACCCCTAGCTTACCCAAAGAGGTTACCCAGAGCTGGAGTAACCCCACCATGACCAACAGGGTCAGGGGGCCTAACTTGTTATTTGGCAGGGGGTCAGACCACCATGCCAAGGATAGTGCAGCCATAAAGGCTAACACCCAGCAGAGGCCACTGACAGCTGTCAGTGCCCAGAACCACACCTTTAGCTCTTCACCTACAAGGGAAGGGGCTAAGTTACAGGCTTCTTTGGGTTCAGGGTGCCTGTCTGCTGTATTAGAGTGGGGGGTTACCACATCTTGTAGTAAACACCCTTCTTCCACTCTTTCTTCTGTTAGCTGAGGAGCCACCCACTCAGGCTTAACAGTTGCCTGACTAGCCAGGACTTCTTGTGGGTCAGGTTGGACTTTATCAGAGCCATTTTTGGAGTTCTCCCCTACTGGAGCAGAATCTCCTTGGCTTGCTGTAACCTTGGCTAAAGGTTGTCCACCCTTCCTACTCTGTTTTCTTTTTTTCTTCTTCTGGGGCCTGCTTGCATTTACTGCAGAGGCAGGACTCCCAGAATCCTTGGGAGAGGACTGGCACTGGACCAGTTCCTCTCTTGGGCTCTGACTAACCTCTGGGTAGTCATTTCCAAGGAGACAATCAAGGGGGAGGTCTGTACTGACTACTACCCTTCTCCAGCTAAGAGTGCCACCCACTTCTATGGGTACTAAAGCCACAGGCCTCTTAGTGACCCTGTCTAGGCTAACTCTTACCCTGGCAGTCTCACCTGGGATGTACTGGTTTGAGAGCACCAGCCTGTCATGCACAATAGTGTGACTGGCACAAGTGTCTCTCAGGGCAGTGGTTGGGATTCCATTCACCAGTAGGTGGTGGAAGTGTCTACTTCCCTCTGGAATCTCCAACTCACCTGTTGGGCCCTGTTTCCAGTTGAAGGCTAGGAAGACCTCCTCATCTGAGGAGTCATCTCCCATGGCTACACTGGTTACCCCTGGA
This sequence comes from Pleurodeles waltl, assembly GCF_031143425.1. NCBI lineage: Eukaryota > Metazoa > Chordata > Amphibia > Caudata > Salamandridae > Pleurodeles > Pleurodeles waltl. The sequence goes on along the minus strand of NC_090446.1, from coordinate 116,154,750 downwards.
ATTTTGTTCTGGGGTTTGTTTTTGGGACAAGAAGTGTCCTTGGTGTGGTGCCCAGACTGTTTACAGTTGTGGCACCATGCCTTAGTGGCATCCCAGTTCTTACCCTGGTACCCACCTTTGTTTTGGGTTGTGTCTTGGGGCCCACCCACCTGTTCTGGTTTTTGGGGGCCTACAGAGGACTCTTTTTCTTTGTTTCTAGTGTCACCCACTTTCTCCTGGGGAGTTTTTGTAACCCCTTTCTTTTGGTCACCCCCAGTGGAAGTTTTGGTTACCCTAGTCTTGACCCAGTGGTCTGCCTTCTTTCCCAATTCTTGGGGAGAAATTGGACCTAGGTCTACCAGATACTGATGCAACTTTTCATTGAAGCAGTTACTTAAAATGTGTTCTTTCATAAACAAATTATAAAGCCCAACATAGTTACACACTTCATTTCCAGTTAACCAACCATCTAGTGTTTTTACTGAGTAGTCTACAAAATCAACCCAGGTCTGACTCGAGGATTTTTGAGCCCCCCTGAATCTAATTCTATACTCCTCAGTGGAGAATCCAAAGCCCTCAATCAGGGTACCCTTCATGAGGTCATAAGATTCTGCATCTTTTCCAGAGAGTGTGAGGAGTCTATCCCTACACTTTCCAGTGAACATTTCCCAAAGGAGAGCACCCCAGTGAGATCTGTTTACTTTTCTGGTTACACAAGCCCTCTCAAAAGCTGTGAACCATTTGGTGATGTCATCACCATCTTCATATTTTGTTACAATCCCTTTGGGGATTTTTAGGATGTCAGGAGAATCTCTGACCCTATTTAAGTTGCTGCCACCATCGATGGGACCTAGGCCCATCTCTTTTCTTTCCCTTTCTATGGCTAGGAGCTGTTTTTCCAAAGCCAATCTTTTGGCCATCCTGGCTAACTGGATGTCCTCTTCACTGGAGTTATCCTCAGTGATTTCAGAGGTGTTGGTCTCTCCTGTGAGGGAACCAGCATCTCTGACTATTATTTTTGGAGTCAGGGTTTGAGGGACCCTGTTCTCCCTAGATAGGACTGGTAGGGGGGAATTGTCCTCCAAGTCACTATCCTCTTCCTCTGAGTTGCCACCCTCAGAGGGGTTGGCCTTTTCAAACTCTGCCAAAAGCTCCTGGAGCTGTATTTTGGTAGGTTTGGGGCCCATTGTTATTTTCTTTATTTTACAGAGTGACCTTAGCTCCCTCATCTTAAGATGGAGGTAAGGTGTGGTGTCGAGTTCCACCACAGTCACATCTGTGCTAGACATTTTGCTTCTAAAAGTTGGAATACTTTTTAAGAATCTACAACTGGTTCTAGAATCTAATTCAAACTTTTACAAACTTTTAAACTCTAAAAGAAATGCTAAACAGGATCTAACACAAGGCCCTAGCAGGTCTTTTAAGAATTTAGAAAACTTTTCAAATTGCAAAAATCAGTTTCTAATGACAATTTTGGAATTTGTCGTGTGATCAGGTATTGGCTGAGTAGTCCAGCAAATGCAAAGTCTTGTACCCCACCGCTGATCCACCAATGTAGGAAGTTGGCTCTGTATGTGCTATTTCAAAGTAAGGAATAGCATGCACAGAGTCCAAGGGTTCCCCTTAGAGGTAAAATAGTGGTAAAAATAGATAATACTAATGCTCTATTTTGTGGTAGTGTGGTCGAGCAGTAGGCTTATCCAAGGAGTAGTGTTAAGCATTTGTTGTACATACACATAGGCAATAAATGAGGTACACACACTCAGAGACAAATCCAGCCAATAGGTTTTTATATAGAAAAATATATTTTCTTAGTTTATTTTAAGAACCACAGGTTCAAATTCTACATGTAATATCTCATTCGAAAGGTATTGCAGGTAAGTACTTTAGGAACTTCAAATCATAAAAATTGCATGTATACTTTTCAAGTTATTGACAAATAGCTGTTTTAAAAGTGGACACAGTGCAATTTTCACAGTTCCTAGGGGAGGTAAGTATTTGTTAGTTTTACCAGGTAAGTAAGACACTTACAGGGTTCAGTTCTTGGTCCAAGGTAGCCCACCGTTGGGGGTTCAGAGCAACCCCAAAGTCACCACACCAGCAGCTCAGGGCCGGTCAGGTGCAGAGTTCAAAGTGGTGCCCAAAACACATAGGCTAGAATGGAGAGAAGGGGGTGCCCCGGTTCCGGTCTGCTTGCAGGTAAGTACCCGCGTCTTCGGAGGGCAGACCAGGGGGGTTTTGTAGGGCACCGGGGGGAACACAAGCCCACACAGAAATTTCACCCTCAGCAGCGCGGGGGCGGCCGGGTGCAGTGTAGAAACAAGCGTCGGGTTTGCAATGTTAGTCTATGAGAGATCTCGGGATCTCTTCAGCGCTGCAGGCAGGCAAGGGGGGGATTCCTCGGGGAAACCTCCACTTGGGCAAGGGAGAGGGACTCCTGGGGGTCACTTCTCCAGTGAAAGTCCGGTCCTTCAGGTCCTGGGGGCTGCGGGTGCAGGGTCTCTCCCAGGCGTCGGGACTTTAGGTTCAAAGAGTCGCGGTCAGGGGAAGCCTCGGGATTCCCTCTGCAGGCGGCGCTGTGGGGGTTCAGGGGGGACAGGTTTTGGTACTCACAGTATCAGAGTAGTCCTGGGGTCCCTCCTGAGGTGTTGGATCGCCACCAGCCGAGTCGGGGTCGCCGGGTGCAGTATTGCAAGTCTCACGCTCCTTGCGGGGAGCTTGCAGGGTTCTTTAAAGCTGCTGGAAACAAAGTTGCAGCTTTTCTTGGAGCAGGTCCGCTGTCCTCTGGAGTTTCTTGTCTTTTCGAAGCAGGGGCAGTCCTCAGAGGATGTCGAGGTCGCTGGTCCCTTTGGAAGGCGTCGCTGGAGCAGGATCTTTGGAAGGCAGGAGACAGGCCGGTGAGTTTCTGGAGCCAAGGCAGTTGTCGTCTTCTGGTCTTCCGCTGCAGGGGTTTTTCAGCTGGGCAGTCCTTCTTCTTGTAGTTGCAGGAATCTAATTTTCTAGGGTTCAGGGTAGCCCTTAAATACTAAATTTAAGGGCGTGTTTAGGTCTGGGGGGTTAGTAGCCAATGGCTACTAGCCCTGAGGGTGGGTACACCCTCTTTGTGCCTCCTCCCAAGGGGAGGGGGTCACAATCCTAACCCTATTGGGGGAATCCTCCATCTGCAAGATGGAGGATTTCTAAAAGTTAGAGTCACTTCAGCTCAGGACACCTTAGGGGCTGTCCTGACTGGCCAGTGACTCCTCCTTGTTGCTTTCTTTGTTCCCTCCAGCCTTGCCGCCAAAAGTGGGGGCCGTGGCCGGAGGGGGCGGGCAACTCCACTAAGCTGGAGTGCCCTGCTGGGCTGTGACAAAGGGGTGAGCCTTTGAGGCTCACCGCCAGGTGTTACAGCTCCTGCCTGGGGGAGGTGTTAGCATCTCCACCCAGTGCAGGCTTTGTTACTGGCCTCAGAGTGACAAAGGCACTCTCCCCATGGGGCCAGCAACATGTCTCTGGTGTGGCAGGCTGCTGGAACTAGTCAGCCTACACAGACAGTCGGTTAAGTTTCAGGGGGCACCTCTAAGGTGCCCTCTGTGGTGTATTTTACAATAAAATGTACACTGGCATCAGTGTGCATTTATTGTGCTGAGAAGTTTGATACCAAACTTCCCAGTTTTCAGTGTAGCCATTATGGTGCTGTGGAGTTCGTGTTTGACAGACTCCCAGACCATATACTCTTATGGCTACCCTGCACTTACAATGTCTAAGGTTTTGTTTAGACACTGTAGGGGTACCATGCTCATGCACTGGTACCCTCACCTATGGTATAGTGCACCCTGCCTTAGGGCTGTAAGGCCTGCTAGATGGGTGTCTTACCTATACTGCATAGGCAGTGAGAGGCTGGCATGGCACCCTGAGGGGAGTGCCATGTCGACTTACTCATTTTGTTCTCACTAGCACCCACAGGCTTGTAAGCAGTGTGTCTGTGCTGAGTGAGGGGTCTCTAGGGTGGCATAAGACATGCTGCAGCCCTTAGAGACCTTCCCTGGCATCAGGGCCCTTGGTACCAGAGGTACCAGTTACAAGGGACTTATCTGGATGCCAGGGTGTGCCAATTGTGGAAACAATGGTACATTTTAGGTGAAAGAACACTGGTGCTGGGGCCTGGTTAGCAGGGTCCCAGCACACTTCTCAGTCAAGTCAGCATCAGTATCAGGCAAAAAGTGGGGGGTAACTGCAACAGGGAGCCATTTCTTTACAATTCTCAACAATGTTTTGGAGATCATGTCTCAATATCCAAGTGCACACGGGCAGTCCCACAGAATGTGTACCAATGTGCCTCGCTGCCTACAAACTCTGAGGCATCTATCATTATCTAGCTTGCCCATTTCCAACAATTGTGTTCTTGTGTAAATTTTATATGTTAGGAATGCTGCTCTGTGTAAAATCTTTAGCTTTACAAGCCTGGGATGTTCTGCAGGATGCATAGGAATTTAAGTAAATGAATCATCTTGTACAAGGCGACCCTGCTAAACATCTTTAGGGGGAGCCGAAGCCAATGCTTTGCATACGTTTTTTGCAATGCTTCAGGACCCTGCCAAAGTTATTGGTATAAAACCTTTGCCAATCTGTTGTCAATTAAATCTCATGAGTTCCCTTTTTTGCTGGAGATTCCCACTCATTGCTCTGTCCCCATTTTGTCAGGGGGTAAATCACTGCTTTATCCTAGTTTATGCAGATTCCTGCATACGTTCGGAACACCTTCATGATCTGTAGGATCTGCATAATCCAGTGTTTGGAATCTGCCAAATAGAGGTCTGTGTCATCCGCATAGAGCAAGATCATATCCTTCCAATCCAGATATCATCTCAGCCCCCGAAGTAGGACATCTGTCTGGATCCATCTGGCCAGTGGCTCGATTGCCACAGCAAAAAGCAAGGGCAACAGCAGGCAGCCCTGTGGGGTGCCTCTGCCCACATGGAATTACTACAAAATTGCTCCATTGACCCAAAGCAGTGCCAACGGCTCTCTATACACTAACTTTATCAACCCACGAAGGATAGGCCAAAGCCCATTTCGCACAGGACCGACCATAGATATGGCTATTCCAAAGAATAGAAGGCTTCAGCATCTAGAGTTAGCAGCACATCCAGCTCCCATATACAACTTAGGCATACCAGCATGTGAAGAGTCTCCTCTGATTGTGCCTTGTCGTTCTATAAAGCATGAAGTCGGATTGATCAGGTGCAATCACAGTGTCTAACAACCCTACCAGGCGACTGGCCATTACTTTGGCCAAGACCGTAGTTTCAACATTCAGTAGGGAAATTTGCCTAAACAAGGCACACGCATCCCTTGGTTTCCCCGCCTTCTGAATGAACATTACTGTGGCTTCCTTCCAGTCACTGGGTGGTATCCTTTCTTCCCATGGCTCTTCCAGCTCAACCTTAAGTGGCCCCATAATTTTAGATTTCTCGCATTGAGGATATATGACTAGGGTCTGGGGCTTTCTGGCTATACAACTCGGTTATCGCCTCAAAGATCTCCATTTCTATGATCTGTGACTCGAAGTTAAGTCTCACCTCAGCTCCCAATTGGGGCACTGGAAGATCTCTAAAAAAGTTGACCAGGTCCTCACAGTCCTGCTTTGTCTTTGATTGCTATAGTCTATTCTGGTAGGTGGAAAATGTCTGAGCTATGACACCCACCACGGTCACCAGGATCCTATCCGGTAAATACACTCTATGTACCCACATCTGTTCCTCATCCCTGTGGGCTACCAGGCCGTGAGTTTCTCGGCCTTGTTGCCAACTTCATATATGCAAGCCTCCATACTCCAGAAGAGTACCCTCATGAGTGGCCTGGTCCCTATATTAGTCCCAGAAGACATCCCAATATCTAGCCAATTCTTTGATGGGGGGATGTAGTCTGCTTCCTCGTATGCCAATTTCTCTTCTAATTCCCTTAGGTCTTTCTCACGTTCCTTTCATTTCCCTGTTATATGGGCTATCAGCTGGCCTGTCCTGACCGATTTGTATCCCTTCCACAGGGTTGTATTGGAGATAACTGAACCAATATTGTCTTGTGGGTGTGTACAGCCTTATATTTCTTTTGATAATTTATTTTTAAGGTGACACGTATAGGGTAACCACCAATTACCCTTAGAGGTCGACACAAATCTTTGGACTCAGATAGGAGTGAGATACCATCCTAACAGTCAACATCAATAAGATCAAATCAATAAACATCACTTTCAATTTGTAATCAGTAACTTTATATGCAATGATTCACCACACCAATTTGGTAAAGTTCAAACATTTACTGCCCTTTAGATTAACAGAGCTAGGATCACGTGAATCAAATGCAAGACCAAATGATAAAAGTACAAGAATAACACAGGCTGACCAAATCTTCGAAATAATTTTAGCCTAGACAGAATATTTATCATTACGCATACAGGAACCACCATGCAGAATAATAACAATAACAGATGAATGATAGACACAGAATACATTTAGTTATCGCAGATGAATTGTTTATAATCAATTTATATGAAACAATCTAATTTAGAATTTGGCATCCTTAACTATTGCTCCAATTCGATAAGCATGGGCTTCATGCAAAATGAAAAGAAGACAAAAATTAATTTGGAAAATATCTGACTTAAGCGCTACTCAAAAATAGTGGTTGGGTTTTCTAAAAAGAGAAGACATAAAAATCTGCAAGAAAGCCAAATGCACATTTGGTTATACCTCTCCTAAATAGATCAGCAAGCAGCGATGTCTTCTTCAGTGGAGCATTTTCTGGTCTTTATTGGGCAGTGACATAATAAGGAAGTCAGTAATGTTTGACCCTAATGCATCTGAACTGACAGAATCATAGGTAAAGAGCTAAGAGACAGGAACACATCATTTCACTAGCATAGAAAAGAAAGATCTGAACTTACATCACCTAATTCTTGTTATATTAATGTCCTAGAAAGAAAATAGTTCAGCTTCTATTGGTCAGTCTATGGGGTGGTTTAGGTCAAAACCAATTGAATTGACTCCACGTTTCAGAAGTATCTTTTCTTCCTTTTCTGCTTTCAGGATTGGCTCATTTTCTCTCACTGCATTCACCAGTTTACGCAGTAGAATACAATTGTTGCAGGTTATAGATGAGCACTGAAGATTATTGTTCCCGGGTACACATTATCTCATCCCAGGAAGACAGACAAATCTTAAAACATAGGAACATAATGTTTTCACAATGAGCTAGTCGCACAGGATGCTTAGAGAAACATCTTTTGCAGCATTTACATTTTAAAACATTGCCTCTGGAAAATTCCTAAAACTCAAGGCCTTTTTTAAAACCAATGCTAAAACATGAAGAATAAACATTTCATAATATTTAAACTATTAACCCTTTTAGTACATATTAATATTTATTTTTCAGTACATTTAATTGTGATTAAACAAAATACAGTTATTTTCATATTAATATGCATTGTTTATGGTGTCCACCATAATACTAATAGTTGCCCGTTTTTATTTATTAATGCATGATTTGCAAACAACCTTTTATTATATGTCATTACACACTATATTTTAAGTGTCACAATTTTTATTAATAATGTTTGCACTCCAACATTTTCTATTTCCTGAAGTATGATTTTGTGTGTATTTCAATCTGTCAGGTGCCAGGGGTCAAGTCTCCACCTCCCTCTCCGCCTGGATGGGGGGGGGAGGACCGTAGAATGGTTGTGATGGGAGAGTGGTCCGATATGTCTCTTGGAAGATAATGCATGTCCCCATATATTCCCTGGACATGGAGCACATTAAGTTGAAAGCATATGAGTACTGGTGGAGAGCTGGGTGGGTCTCCCTCCAGATATCCACCAAGCCTGACACCTCTAAGAAGGTTTGCAGGTGTATAACTGGTTTGGGGGGGTCTGCCCGACCTGGTCACTCTGTTAATGTCCCGTTAAGGGAGAGGTGGGATCCCCAACCCCATCAGGCACCTCCGTGGGCCACATCCCTACTTTCTCCAGCCCATTCATTTGCAAGCCTAGGGGGAAGTAGTATGATGCCATCACTATGTCTCTCCCATTCCATTCACTGCTGAATGTCGTGAATCATCCCTGTGAGTCCAACCTCTGTTGATGATTTGTAATGGCTGTGATCTTTGAGCCAGTATTACTGTCTCTCTTGACCCCATTGTGATCCCCGAATGAGCCAGCACACAGTATCTCCCTCTCCCTAAAATCCCACAGTTATTCCCTATTAGGTGTGTCTCTTGTGGCATCATAATGTCAGGGTTGTGTCTGTTCAAATATTTTGATACAATTCCCCTCATGGTGTGCTTCCCAGGCAGTTTACATTCCAGGATAACAGTTTAGGGGTCAGTCTATCTGTGGGGTGATGTTCTCTGGATGTCGGTGTGCGCTTGGCCTCCACATGGTTGCATGCCACTCAAGTGGTGATGTTGTACTTATGTGTGGTAACATGTGGACCACCATCTCCCTACTCCCCAACTCCACCTCCCCACATCCTTGCACTGCCTGCCACCCTAATCCCTGAGGTGTCTGTCGCCCCCTCACACCAAACAGCAGCAATGTGAACAAAGAATACAGTTCTAATAGTACATTTGGTGGGTTGTGGCCTGTGGAACACTCTTTCTATCCCTTTGGCACCCCTCTCTGGGTCCAATGCCCTTATCCAGCCAGTACAGGCCTTCAAGCTCCCCATCCAAGGGTGCAGATGGGGGACAGAGCCCCCTTTAGATGATCTTGTCTGCTTTCATTGGGGTAACCCTTGGTGAAGAAGACTCTCCATGGCTGCCTTCTCAATTGGAATTCTTTTTCTCTGAATCCACAAAGTCTTCCCCAGGACTGACCACCGATTCTGTTTTAAAATCGACTGACTTTGATGAATATCTGCCACCACCTTGGCCCCCCTGATTCAGTGCACCAGTCAATTTTATGCTCCCAAAGGGACAGGATGAATGTTTCTGCCAGCCTGGGATGTTGGAGCTCGGGTGCCAGATGACCAACTTCATGCGTCCTCTGGCACGCTCCAGTGATAGGTCACTGCTCGAACACACTTTTACTAAACTCCAAATGTGTTTGCTCATAAGAATAGACCCAGGATGCATTGCAGCCACGGCTTTGGCCAAAAGAGGCATCATACAGAAAACAGGGCTTTGTTTTAAGCTAAAACATGTTATTGCATTTTCAAAAAGGTATTGGTACTTAGCTGCGATCTTTAGATAAGTCTAGACATATTTAAACATTGCAAGCTTTATACAATAATTGGGAAAAATTGAGGGTGGGGCAATGATTTTTATTTTTCAACTGGGGGGTGTGTCATTAAAAAGTTCAGAGACCACTGCTGCAGAGTATGTAAAGTACTCCTTTATGACTTTTTATGTACTCATATTTGCCTTTGTAAATTGGCTGTAAAAAATCTAAAATGGGAAAAAAGGAAGTATTAATATACAATTAGTACAAACAGAAAGGACTGTCCCCTCAGTGGCCTTTCACTACTAGGAGGTTGTATGTTTTTGGTCAGTTTTATATAGCCATTTAAGAGTACACACAACAGTACTCCTGTAATACTACCTTCCCTACTCATAAACACTTTTGTGGATCTACCCCAATATAATTACTAATTTCTGAGAATGTAAGTACCATTTTCACATCCACTATTGCCTCTGTACACACAAATACTAATGTTCCCCCAATGTCCCATCTGACTCGACTTCAGCTGGAGAGCGTAACAAGGACGCTGCAGACCATGATGAAGAAAAAGAAGAGGCGGGACATTGATCACGGAAGAAGGGTCAGCTTGTTGAACTTGGGCCAATGAGTGCCCCCCTGTAATACGAAACTCATTTGCTTGTCTGGCATCTTGTGATTTGAGGCATCTAGGAACTGTATATTGTCATGTATATTGTCTTACTGGAACCAGTTATTTTATGGATCAAATCTGTTTATTATTTTTTTTAAAGTATGAGCATAGAAAACACAACACATCTCGGGACAGCAGATGAAATATATCACGTCAACAAGGTCCCATAAAGACAAACCCCCTGAACACAAAAATAAACATACAAACAATGCTTCCCCTTCAGAGTCCAAATCATCTAACTGTCTCTCCACTCCCCTACCCCCAAACTCTAGCCCTTCCAGATCTCTCCTCGCAGCACTCTTGCCTAGGTTCAAGTCAATCGCAGAACTCTCAGATAGGCCGGACATGTCAGCTCAGTAAATTCCGAGGATAGGATCTGAAGGAATGGCTTCCATAAAACACTCAAATCTCCCATTCGCTGCTGAGAGGCCAAGGTAAGCTTCTCCATAGCCAGGATAAACCAGAGTTTCTGGAGCCAAGCCACCCGCGTCGGGACCCTGTCTGTTCCCCAGAGAGCCAACACCTGCTGCAGCGCCACATTAAGCGCCAGGGCTATCTGCCTCCCCCTTAACGATCTTAGAGGAAAAGTAAGAGGATTGGGTAACCCCAGTATAATATACAATGGGAATCTTGGAATCTCAGTGTTAAATGCTATATCGATATCATCCAGTATGTTTCCCCAATAGCGGTGCAGCTTGGGACAGTGCCAAAGCAAGTGCCACAGGGTGCCCGTCGCTCCGCATCCTCTCCAACACAGGTCTGACTTAGTGGAATTCCATGCGTGGATACGCTCTGGAGTGTAATACCAATAGGAGGTCACTTTATATGCTGTCTCCATTCCCGCTTCATTGTAGGCTGTGTGATGAGTTCTATAGAATATGCTGTCCCACTCCTCCTCTGTAAATTCCCTCTCCAGCTCCCTCTCCCACCTCAGCTGTCCCCTAGTCTTGGGCGGGCGCGTCTCCCCCTGCAGGAGTTGATAAAGTTCTGAAATGACACCTTTATCGTTCTTCTTTACCAACAACCACTTCTCGAATGGTGTAAGGGGCCTATCTATTAATGCTCTATGAGCCGGCAAAAGGGCCCAGTGCCGGATCTGATAATACATCAATCTATCTGCCTCCAGCAGGCCATACATCTCTTTCATCTGATTAAAGGACAAAACCCCCTGTTCATCAAAGAGGCATCCCACTCTCTTACAGCCCCCTTCATGCCAGCGTCGTAAACCCTCTAGATTGAGTCCTGGCTCAAAGTCAGGGTTCGCACCAATGGGAGTCATCGGGGAGGGGAACTACGTCAGCCCCGCACGGCAGGCCACCGCATCCCAGATTCGCATTGTCGCTCCCGTGACCGGGGAAGAGTAAAGTCCCCCTGCTCTGTGCCGACGTCGGAGCCAGGGCTCCTTCCAGATATGGGAGCCCGCTACCGCTTGGTCCATAAAGCACCAATGTTTCTCCGTAAGCGGGCGACTCCACTCTAAAAGAAAGCGCAGCTGCGTTGCCTGGAAATATCGCAAAAGACACGGGACCGCCAGCCCCCCTCCACTCTTAGGACGATATAAAACCCGCCGCGAGAGACGCGCCGGTCGACCCTCCGAAATAAACCTCAGAACCGCCAATTGTAGAGTAGCGATCGTCCGAGGAGGTGGGGTCAGTGTTAGCGTCTGAAACACATATAATATACGCAGTAGGATGGTCATCTTGACTGCCGCCACTCTGCCTAGCCAAGACAGCTTATGCCTCCCCCCACAGTTCCAGGTCTCGCTGTATCTCGCTGACCAACTTCCATAGTTCAGGATCGCTGTCTTCGCAGCAGAAGTCCCCAGCTCGACCCCCAAATAGGAAAGACGCGAAGACGACCACTGAAAGGGGTATCTAGCTCTTAATTCTTGTTCATGCTCCGAATGCACCGACAGACTCAGGATCTGGGATTTCTGCATGTTCACCTTAAATCCCGAGACCTGACTAAACTCCGCTAGTATCTCCATAAGCGTGGGCAACGAGGTCCTGGGCTCCGCAATAGTAAGGATCACATCATCTGCATAAGGGGTAATGAGATGGCGATCCCCGCCAAATTTCACACCGGAAACCAAAGGGCTGTCCCACACACGTTGCGCTAGGGGCTCCATATATAGCGCAAACAAGAGGGGGGAGAGCGGGCATCCCTGTCTGGTCCCACGCTCAACCGGAAACGGCAAGGAGAGCATGCCATTAACTTGAACCGCAGCCTTAGGGGACCGATAGGCGCATCGGATCCAGGACCTAAACCTAGGACCCAAGCCAAAGCGCTCCAGCACCTGGAAAAGGTATGGCCAATGAACCCTGTCAAACGCCTTCTCGGCATCTATAGACAAAAAGAGCGCTTCCCTACGAGATCGAACTATTTTATCCAACAAATGTAGAAGCCTCTTCGTGTTGTCACCACATTGCCGGCTTGGAATAAAACCAGACTGATCCGGGTCGATAAGACCCGGCATTTAAGGGTTGAGGCGACACGCAAGAATCCCGGTGAACAGCTTGGCATCAATGTTCAGGAGCAAAATTGGCCTATATGAAGCGCACTCTTCTGGGTCCTTGCCCGGTTTATGTATAACAGCAATGGTAGCGTCCAACATACTAGGCGTCAGGACACCCGTCGACTGGAAGGAATTAAAAAGCCGCACGAGAAGCGGGGCAAGCTCCGCACAGAAAGTCTTATAAAATAATGCTATGAACCCGTCCGGGTTAGGGGACTTCCCTACCTTAAGGCGCGAGATAGCTGATATAACCACCTCTGCTCTTATCGGCTGATCCAACAGGGATGCCTCCCTCTCCCCAAGGGGGGTGACTACTATGCCCTCCAGATAGGAATCTAGGGCCGTATCGTCCCGCTTATCCACCGTATACAACCCCCGGTAGAACTCTGCAAAGGCCTCTGCAATCTGGTCGCTCGTGTGGACCTCCCCTACAGAAGGCGAACGGATTAGCTTTATCGCCGACGCCGTTCGTTGCGCTCGTAGCCGATGCGCCAAGAGCTTCCCGCATCTATTGCTCCCAATATAGTATTTATGCTTCAGTCGCACTACTGCATACTCCGCTCTATCCCAATCCAGTCATTTCAGCTGTTGCCTCATTTTCTCCAATTCCCGCCTAATTCTAGGTGCGCCGGTGGACTTAAGGGAGCGCTCCAGTACAGCCACTTTCTGCTCCGACTTCTCTCTTATCTCCCTCCTCGCCTTATTGTCTCTTGCAGACAGTGCTATTATCTCACCCCGTATCACAGCTTTTAGAGCCTCCCACACAATCTCCAAAGACGTGCAGCCATCATCATTAAAGCTACTGTAGTCTAAGATCGCGCGCCGGAGCAACTCCACCACCGTTACACTCTGAAGCAAGGAGTCCCTAAAGCGCCAGTTCGGAGTACCTACCCGACCCATGTCCATGGCTAGCTCCACAGTTACCGGAGCATGATCGGTCAAGGCCCTAGGCTCAATCGTGGCCTCCTGGACTCGGGGCATAAACTCATGTGAGGCCAGGAAAAAATCAAGCCGTGCATAAGTCCTGGACGCTGCCAAATAAAAGGAGTAATCTCAGAGCGTTAGATGTAACTTCCTCCATACATCCTCCAACCCACATTCAGCCAGCCACTGAAGTCCCGCCTCAGATAACGCCCCAGCCTGCCCAAAACGTTGGGCCGAGCGGTCGAGCTCATTGTCCATCACCAGGTTAAAATCTCCGCCTACCAGAATGGCACTGTCTGGCGAGCTAAGGATCGGGGAAACCACCTGTCTCAGAAAGGCCTCCTGCTGGGCATTCAGAGCATAGCGAGAGGCAACAGTGAAAGAGAAGGGGCCAAGCCTAACTCTAATAGCCAGAAACCTGCCTTGCACCTCGTGTACCCTCCCCACTATTTCCCCAGGAAAGGCCCTTGAAAGCAGTATTGCCACCCCAGCATGCTTCGTGGCCGTCGAAGACCAAAGCTGTCTAGGGAACCACCGTGAACGCATGCGAAATGTGTCTCTGTGCAGCAGGTGCGTCTCCTGCAATAAACAAATATGACTCCCAGATTTCTCCAACCTCGACAATATTGCCAGTCGCTTAGTCAGGCTGTTAAGCCCACGGACATTGAAACTTAAGCACTTAACTATCATACATCTCACGGAGAAGCTTGCCAAGGTGGGAAGGAGCACCACGAAGGAGCCCAGGCCCAGAGCAGGACCTCAACCACTCCAGGTCACACAGCCACACCATTGTAATCCATAAGCACCAGACTCGCAGGGAAGCATGCCAACATATAACTATAATGCACAACAGGTGCTCAAAGCAAAAAAGATCTCTCACACACATCACCAAGAGGAAAAGTCACAGCAGGGCCGTAGGACAACACAGACTCGGTCATCAAGTCCATCGACTCCGCCGCCCAGGCCTCGCTGTAAGGGCCCACATCTCGCAAAAAGCAGCCCACAGCCGACTAGTAGCTCCTCGTCTCTCATTTCCTAAGTACTTGTCCCGGCTGCCACACTGCTCACTACCGATTTGACGCTCCGAGATCTGCTCCGACACAGTAGGGCGCCGCTGGTTCCTCTGTCTCTCCTTCCTCCGCCAACGCGGGCAAGTCCCGTCGGTAGGCCCCAGCTTCATGTCCGGGCCCTGGGTGTCTCCCTCCAGCCCCAGTATCTTGGACGCCTCCACCAAAGATTTCACCTGACGGAGCTGCTCCTCCTAACGGAAGACAAGGCGAAATGGGTGGCCCCACGAGTATGACACAGCATGTGCTCATAAGTGCTCTGTGATAGGTTTAAGCTCACGCCGCCGCTGCAGAGTCCGGATCGAGAGGTCCTGATATATTTGGAGCTGATGGCCTCTAAAATGGACCTGCGGGAGGTTGCGTGTTCGCTGCAAGATGCTTTCCTTCAGTGCAAAGTTGTGAACACACGCCAAGATGTCCGGCGGGCGATCCCCAGTTCCACCGAATCGGCCCACACGATGGACTCTGTCCAGGATGATCTCCCGAGATTCCTCCGGGTCGAGGATAGAGCAGAACAGCCGCACCACAAAATCTCCAATGTCCTCCTTCTCAGCCCCGGTCGGAACCCCTCTATTGCGGATGTTGTATCTGCGCAACCGATTCTCCATGTCTTCCACCGCCATCTGAAGGGAGTCCAGCTGCTCCCGCAAGCAGAGAACCTCCTGCTGCAGGTCCGCCACCTCTTCCCCAAGGGCCGTTTCCCCATCTTCAACCTGCGCCACCCGCTCACCTACGGAGGTAAATTCGACCTGTAATTCCTTAATCTCCAGAGATTTGTCCCTGCGGAGTTCCTGCAAGTCGCTACGGAGAGCTTCAAACATGGAGGTAAAGAACGCCTTCGTAACGGGGGCCGCCTCGTCCTCTGCTGTCTGACCCCTTGCCTCAGGGGACCCCGTGGGCGGCAGCTCCTCAGGGGCCCCTTCCGACGTCTGGACGTCCCCCAGTCAGCATGTCTCTCACTGACCGGTCTCGCTTGGTCTTGGAGGTCGCCATCCCACTGCCGTTTAACTGTGGAGACACTGGAACCCCAACCGGACCCCTACACGCCGCTACCGGGGGTCGTGTTCTTCTGGCCGCAGAGCCCCGCCAGTGGCCGTCAACCTTTCACACTCAAAGGGGCCCGCGGCCTTCACCACCAAGCAGTCCGCCTCAGTTTAATATGAGGTCTCCGCGGGCCGATCGCACCGCCGACCACTAGCCAGTCGCTCTCCGTGCCCCCAAATTCCACCCGCGCAGTGCCCTCAGCACAGGCACAGCTCTGCCTGCTCACCGTCGTCTCCAGGGCCTCTCTCCAGTAAGCCCACCAGGGCCGTGCCGCCGCTCTCAATTTCAGCACTCCGCACCGCGTTGGCCCTCGCCGCTGTTCTTCTCACCAGAGGGTCACGGCCCTCACGAGGTGCGCCGCCGCGCACCTTCGTCCAGCCAACGAATCATCGGGCTCCAGGCCCGCACCCGTCGAAGATCACAGCCCTCCTCCTCCGTTGGTCGTGGCGCCGGTCCAGGACGCGCCGCTGCCGTGCTCGGTAGTCCGGCCGCGAGCAACTACAATCCACTCAGGTGCCTCCGGGTCCCGAAACGTCAGGCACCCCAGCCGGGCCCCAAGGGCCCCCAGCTCAGGAGTCCCAGGCAAATTTAGAGGCCCGGGCGGCGGAGCTCGGACCAACGCGTCCACTTACGCCGCCATCTTGGCCATGCCAGTTCTTTTAAGAAATAGGATTCATGCAAAACATAAACATATATATAGCGTATGGCAGGTAGGTAGCAATAATAATTTTGGTAAGTTTTTTGGGACATGCAATGATGCAGTTTCAAACATCTAAATACTCTATATAACCCTAGGATTGCAACATCGCCAAGGTCTTAGCCATTCACTCGATAACCCCACACACTTCCTACCCTGATGCTATTACAGATAAAATAATCTAATTTCTGCTCGCAACACCTGAGGATGTTAGGAATTTTCATGGGTTTTATGGGATTCACATCTGAAACTGAAAAAGACAGAGTCCCCCATTACCTTCATATTCTTTAGCACATTCTTCAGTATCTGAAGTAGGAGTGGGTGAAGTCGAGCCACTCATAACTTTGAAAACTGTTCGAAAGCTTTGCAAACTGGGTTCTATTTGAAGTTTGCACGTTTTTTTTTTAGAAAAGGGCAGCTTCAGTGGTCATTAACAGCTGTGGGAAACTGTTAATGCTGAGGCTGCAAGAGACTGAGTGACATCCTCCATCCCTCGCATGTTTCTGTCTCCACACACTAACTTTCACCTTATCCCCTTACGTTTGTCACAACAAGTCCCCTTTTTGCTTCCCTTCCACTCTGCATTGTCCCCAGGGGCCTCCAACACCATAGTTACTAAATTAACCTGTGGTTAACCCTCTGGTCGCTTGGTACAAAAGCAGGGTGGCTTAACTTAGAGACAATATGTACATTTTGCAGCACACAAACAGTAATAAAGTGAAACCACAACACAAGAAAAATTCCAAACCAATCTAAAAAATAGAGTTAATTTGAATTAATAAAATGACACAAAAATTACAACCATCATTAGAACGGGTGATAACAATTTTTAAGGTTTTAGTGAAAATAGTGCAAAAAAGTACAAACCACCACTCGTGGATATCTAATCATGCTGGACCAGGGGAAAGTCACAAATTCAGGCCAAAAGCGATCGATCACATGTTGAATACAGGCACCAGATTTGCCCTGGTGAACAGTTACCTGCTCAAGTCCTGCACAAAGGGTGTAGTTCGTGCTGGCTGGGGCTAGGAGAAGGAGGATGTTGAGGTGAAGAGCAGGTCGGGCATTGCAGACAGTTGCTGTTGCAGCACGAAGAGCTGGTTATTTCTGAAGAGTCACATTGGCAGTTAATGTGGCCTGTAGCTAACAGCGCAAAGAGCAGCTCCTGGTGGAGAAGCACATTGGCGGGTCTCATAAGTGGTCGATTCTCAGTAAGAAGAGTGCACTTCATGACTGCTAGGAGCCACAGACTTCTGCATCTTCACCATTTTGTCATGGGGAGCACACACTAATGCAAGCCAAGGGTCCAGAACCTTGGGGGCACCTTGTGGGGACCTGGACTTCCTCCAGCACAAGCCAGCAGAAGTGCTCAGGGAGGCGTAGGCAGGTCCAGTTGGTGCTGTTCAGATAGGCAGTTGCAGGGATTCCTCTGGAAGCTTGTTGGTTCCCTGTAGCTCAAACAGGGGGTCAGCCGACTGACCTTTGAAGTCACTTCTGGGGACCATGGGTTCAAGGCAAGTAGGTCCAATCTTCCCACTTCAGACAGCAGCATACTTCTTCTTCTGAATCTTCCATAGCTCCAGGAGTGTTCTGAAGAGGGGTTCTGAATATTGCACAATAATGCCTGGTGCTAGCCTTTGCATAGGAAATGTCCAGGCCTATCAACAAAACTGGTCTTGGTCAGTTCTTCCCTTTACCCTGGGCTTGGCTGCAAACTGCCTTGGGAGACAAAGGCAAGGGGTGGGCTGTTTCAGGTTCCTTTGTGTAAGCTTCAGGCCGTGTCCTTTGAAGTATAATCAGGGAAGGTCACAACTCCTCCCCAGCCAGTCTGTCAGGAAGAACCTCTCACCTCACACCTAGACCTCTTTTGTCACTCTGCCTGGAAGCAATACTCAAAAACTGCAGAAGAGCCATTCACACTTATGTGACCCTGGGCACAGGCAGAAAGGCACCTTTCTAAAAGTGGCATTTTCAGCATTGTACCTTAAAATCCAACGTTACCACTATAGAGAATTTTAAATTACAATTCAGTGTAAACAGCATATCTCTATCTGGTTCCAAACTGACTTTAGCACTTATTAAGTGTAACATGGCAAGTCAGTGTTAGTCTATGGGAGATATAACCATACAGCAGTAAAAAAACAACTTTAGGGAGTTTTTCACTACCAGGACATGTAAAACCTAACCCCACATAACCTACATTTTACAAATAGTGCACCCTTCCCTGTGAGCCTTTAAGGCCTACCTTAGAGGTGCTTTAAAAGTATTATAAAGGAAGGTTTATGCCTAGAAAAAGTTGTTATTTTGCCAGATCAGTTTAAAACTGCAGTAGCAGGCCTGACACATGTTTTAAATGACTACGTGAGCGGATGTCACAATGAGTGCTTCAACCTACTAGTAGCATTTAATTTACAGACCCTGGGCACATGTAGTACCATATACTAGAGACTTACAAGTAAATTAAGTGTATCAATCAGGCATAGGACAATTTCACCATGTTTCAAGGGAGACCACAAGCCTTTTACCACTGGGTTGCAGGAAAAAGCGCACAGAGTTCTAACAATCAACAACAATGAGTTCAGCAAAGGAAGTCAGAGGATGACAGTAATCTGGTGTGATCATTCACATAGAGCCAAGTACACTATATTTTAGGAAATGGAATTTCACTTCTTACAATAGATATATTTACTAGCAGATATATTTAGCAAAAGACAAGAAAAGGTCCATTTCTTTTGTGTCTGTGAGAATTCTCCATTAATTTCAAGTGGTCGATGTATAGCATAATTGTTCGCCTGGTATTTGTTTACATTTTGATATTATCATGACCTAAGAGTATTATCCACTTAATCCATTTAGAATTTGTTCTCTCAGCTTCACCTTTTCTTCCATTCATAGTTCAATTACTCCTCTTCCATCTATCAGATCTTTCTAGATTGCATAACAGTCTCTCCCCTTTATGCCACTGGAGGGTCAATTATGGCAAGGACATTACAACTGTATATCAGTGATAGAAAGTGTTGTAGGTCATAAAGGCATGAAAAAGTTGGTCCAGGTGAAAACTTGTCTTCTATTTTTATCTTTTAGTCTTTATTATAGTAAATAAAACAACTTACTGCACCCATTCCGCCCCCACCCCGCACACGCCACTATTCTTCATTATTTAAGAATAATTATTTGTGTGAAAAAGAGCGGGCATGAATGTTTACGTGGCACTATTTTTTCCAAGGCTCATCTTGACCTCCATTTGTCAAAGTGCTGGTTATCTCGTAGACTTCCATTGTTACACGCATGCATTTTAAACATCTGACTCGGTCACAAGAATACATGTTAATACCATTGCTTGATATTGGTGGAGAATGATATGAACAAAAACAAATGCGACCTGAAGAAGTTCCATAAATAAGACAAACCAAGTTGGCTGATCTATCTTCTGAAACTGTGAACATTCATGATTTTGGAATGAAAAGGAAGCATAAACCCCAAGAAAGGAAGTCAAGAGCTATTTATTCAGAATACATTTACAGCTGATTGATCTTGTAAAGAATGTGTCCCTAACAAAACATTATTTCACACATCTAATTTGGGCTGCCCGAGGATAGCCGAATAGGATGACTCTGTAGAGGGGTTACTGGGGCTTTGCACAAGCTACAGTTAGAAATATCTGAGATGATTGGAGTTAAGGGTCTCCTGCCACAGTTGTAGTCTTGTGGATCTGTTACTTTAAAGCTTATTCCCTTTGTTTACGGTGTTTGTTTATACTTTCATTTTATTTTATTCTTTTGTGCGAATTGCTATTGAAGTCAAAAGACTCAAACTTACACTTGAAAAAAATTAATTACGAGCCTGGGAGACTGGACTCCATATGTATAATAAAAAAATTGATTCAGACTGTCTGGGAGAACTGTCCTCTCTCAGATGCTGCTACAGGGGTCGATAGGGGCTGGGCAGTGCTGCTGCCCACACACCCTGAATCATCAGGCATGAGGTTTTCGGGATTTATAATTTTATTCACAGAGACACTTGGAATGGTAAGAGATGGAATTTTATCCAAGTAATGAGCCCAGAGAAATTCAGATCCCTGCTAATGCGGGTCTTAATAAATCAAGCAACCATTGTAGCCTCAGGCCCTTTTGATCGCACAATGAGAGGTCCTCAGGCTCATTTCACTCATGGGTGTTGGATGTAGGGGTGCTGAGGGTGCTGCAGCACACCCAAAATTACCATATTGGAGTTCAGAAATGAATGAGCAATAAAGAACTTTTAAATTTGTTTTGCCTTGTTTACCGACAAATTGATGCTTATTCTTTCAACATGAGATGATATTTACTTTTTGTTCTCTAACTGCAAAGATAGATAATTTTGTAAAGTGAACTATCAGAAAATCCTGCTGGGGTACAGGGAGTATGAAAGGAAATGTTGTAGGATATTAGTTTTTTTTCTTTTACAAAATAAACATTAAAACCTGCAAATGAACTGTATCAATATTAAAAAATATATCAGCAGTGAGGAAAGCACAAATTAAGCATTTGTTTGCAATTCTGAAGTTTGTTAATAGGATCCAAACAAATCAAAACACTTTACTTGGTGATGAGCAAATGCTAAATATTTCCAGAACCCAGTTTCCAAATATTATCATTTATGAGCTATGTAGTTTTATCAGTACAACTCCATGTCAGTGAAAATTGTGTGGCTATTTCAATGGAAAATATGCTGTCTGTAAATTACAGTGTGCTGCCACACCATGTTTTATTAATATATTTGCAACATTGTAGTCCAAAATGCACCACTGGCTACATATCACAACTTTACCAATCTCCTGCTGAATCAGAGTGGCCATTACTTCCAGCTCCATCTCATTCTGGGACTAGGAGGGGCAGCACAACTTCCGCTGTGGTGTGCATTCATGCATGCTGTTGGTCTCTGCAGGTTGCTGCGTGATCTGGCGCTTGTGGAGGCGTCCGGGGGCACGATCACGGATCCTCACCATGAGAGGGAAGGGTTCTGTTTCTGGAGTGTATGTCGACATCCACAGCCCTTGATGTAGCCAAGGTGAGTGTTGCGGGTATTTAATGTGTGTCAAGAGTTCTGGTTCTTGTCTATAGCCAACCACCATGGCCGTCGCTGCATTGGGCTTGGTGGGCTTGGGAAGGTGGGCTTGGATAGCTGGCCATGTTACTGAGGTCATGGTCCTGGGGGCGGGGCCACCGGATTTTTCTCTTGCTTTTCTGAATGGGAGAGGTTGGCTCACACTATTTAACAGTGGCAGCCCTGGGGGTAGGTACCGCATAGCGGCTGTTGGATTAAAGTGTGGCTGTTGTCAGTACTGGACCTATTATTCTTGGTGTGTTGTGGTGACAATGAGTAAACACACACATAAGAGGAGGCATGTGGAGGAGTCTTCCTCCACTTCTGTTTCTCCTTCAGCTTCTTTTTTCTCTCCTGGGCATTCTAGGCGGCACAGGAGACATGATGATGCGCATATTCCGAAGCTGATTAGGGAGACTTGGCTGGAAATTAGGGATGTTCCCAAGTCTACGACCTCTCTTCCTGAGGACTGTTCTCATTCATCTAGTTCTGAGGTGGATGATTCTAGCCCAGATGAATAAAAGGGCAAGCATATTTCTCGGAATTTGCTGCCTGATCTGGTGAAACATATCAAGGTCATTATGGAGTTTCTTGATGGTGAGGCTCCTCACACATCTTCAGGTTCCCTGCTTCGTCAGTTTCAAAGTACTGTACTGGTTGATGTTCCCATTCATCCTTGCATTCAGGATGTGATTAAGCAGGAATTGTGTGATCCAGACAAGATTATTCTCCAACATTTCACGGCTAAGTTATATCCTTTGCACAGTATGTCCCTGGTGCTGCCTGATTCTATCCCTATTGACTCTTTTATGGCCACCTTAGTAGGGCGGACTTCGCTGGCTGAAGGTGTGTTGGTTAGGGATTCAGTGGATAAGAAACTGGATGGTTCCTTTAAAAAAAACTATTCTGGGAATCATTTGCCATCAAGGGCTGGGATCTCTGGAACATATGTGGCACAATCTCTGCTTTCTGATCTAAAGTTATTGAGTTGTGCATTGGATGAGTCTTCAGACTGCACAGGCTTGCTAGCACTCATTAGGAGACAAGTGGAGTTCCTGTCTGCTATATCTTTTGATGTTGTGCGGCGTCAGCGCTGGCTGGGGGTGCTTGTGTGTCAGCTCACATGAATCTGTTCTCAAAGACTGGAAGACGGACATGGCTCAAAAATCATCAGCCTCGCATTTGCCATTCCAAGGCAATGTGTTGTTTGGGGCTGAGTTAGAAGAGAAATTTCATAGTCTTTTTAAAGAAAAGAAACATTCTTCTTCTCTTCGGTCAGCCTTGGGGGACAGGCATCTTTTTCACAAAAGGTCTCCGTTCCATCCTCTTTCCTGACGGCAGTTTGTCCATTCTCAGGTTTGCTTTCCTGTTGGCATGGGATGAGAAAAAAAGTCTAAGTCATCCACTCCCCCTCCCGCTCCCCCTCCTAGGCTTGACTACATGGTATTTCAGGATCTGGAGGTGGGGGGGTCAGCTGCAGCATTTTCTTCAGGCTTGGTTGGATTCCACTTCAGACACCTGGGTTCTGGACATCATCAGGCATGGTTCTCGGATAGAGTTTGGAGTGATCCTGCCTGGTTCAGGAGTATGTCCCACTCTGTGGCCTTCCAGTTCCAGCAAACGAGAGGCCTTTGGGTTGGGCATTCGCTTTCTCTTGCAGAAAAAGTCAGTCATGAAGGTGTTGCTACTGGAAAGGAGTAAAGGCTTCTACTCTATAATTTATTTGGTACCCAAACATAAAACAGACTTCCGGCTGGTTTTGGATTTGAAGGCTCTGAACAGATATGTTCTTCACATCCCTTTCAAAATGGAGATATTGCAACGGATCATTCTGTTGGTGATTCAGGGTCATTTTCTATGCACCTTGGATCTACAGGATGCATTTTAACATGTTCCTAGTCATCCTCTGTTTCAACAGATTCTCAGTTTGGGGTACAGGGAGCTCATTATCAGTTCAGGGTTCTTCCAGTCGGTCTTTGTTCAGCCCCAAGAGTATTTACCAAAATGGTGGCTCCCCTGGTCACCTCTCTTCATCTGAGGGGAGTTCATCTTTACCCTTATCTGGACGGTTAATTCGTGCTCACTCAGAGGTCAGAATTGTTCAGGATCTTCAGTTGGTCTGTGCTACCCTCCAGCAGCGCGGGTTTCTTCTGAACTGGGAAAAGTGCCAGCTGGTTCCATATCGGATCTGACATTTAATGGGGCAAGGTTTTG
The DNA here is from genome assembly GCF_031143425.1 of Pleurodeles waltl. Taxonomy (NCBI): domain Eukaryota; kingdom Metazoa; phylum Chordata; class Amphibia; order Caudata; family Salamandridae; genus Pleurodeles; species Pleurodeles waltl. The sequence goes on along the minus strand of NC_090446.1, from coordinate 116,131,359 downwards.
CACGGATCCCAACAGAGTTTTTCTCCCAGAGGGCAGGATCCGGGCATTACGCTCGCTGGCCCTGGAGATGTGTTCCCAGTTGTCAGCTCCGGTTGGCAAGTGGCTTCGGTTAATGGGATTCATGGCTGCTGCAGTCTTTGCTGTTCCTTGGGCAGGTTTCATCACAGACCTTTGTGGGTTCACCTGCTCTCTTTTTGGGATCCTCAGTCGGAGTATTATGACCAGTTGGTGCCGATATCCCTAGGGGTTCATCAGGAGCTGCAGTGGTAAACTTTGGAAGTCAACCTTTCCAAGGGGGTTCCATTGCATCCAGATCCTCCTTTGGTATTAACTACGGATGCCAGTGCTTTGGTTTGGGGGGCGACCCTGGGCACTGAATTCCTGCAGGCTCGATGGTCTCTTCAAGAGGGGAGGAGGTCTTCCAATTGGAGGGAATTCATGGCAGTGGTCAGGGCAGTCATGGGGTTTTGTCATGTACCGGTGGGACACAACTTAGTGGGTCACTCAGACAACCTTGTCACTGTGGCCTACCTCAACAACCAGGGTGAGATTCGGACCAAGGCTCTCAACAAGGTGGCTCAGTTGTTATTCCAATGGGGCAAACAACATCTTCAGTCTCTGGTGGCTATTCATGTGAGGGGGATGGACAATGGGGGTGGTGGATGCTCTCAGCAGGTGTTTCCTTCCATTACAGGAGCTCTCTCTCACTTGGGAGGTGTTTCTCAGAGTGTGCGAGAGGTTTGGTGTGCCCTTCGACTTCTTTCCTTCCCGACTCAATGCTCAGGTTCAACATTATGTGCTCACAATCCACAGTTGGGTGCTTGGGGAGTGGATGCTCTGTCAGTTCCCTGGTCAGACCATCTGTTTTATGCTTTTCCTCTGATTCCCCTCATTCCCAAGCTCCTGCCTCGGTTGATGAAGGAAGAGAGATTAGTGATTCTGGTGGACCTTTTTGTGGCCCGGGAGATTCTAGTTTCCTGTTGTCAAGTTCCTGGCTGTTCAGGGTCTATGGTTTCTTCCTTTTTTCCCTTCCCCTCTTCAGTCAGATCCTCTGCTCACTCTTCAGAAGCTTTGACTGTCGGTCTGGAAGTTGAGAGGCAGGGTTTGCAACTCAGTGGTATTCCCAGGCATTTAGCTGTAGCTATTCAGCAGTCTTGTAAACCTTCTACTTTGAAATCTTTCGCCAGACATTGGGGTAATTTTCAGCGTTCGTATCTTAAGTTGTCTCCTTTGGATTGTTTTTTTGTTTACGGTGCTTCAGTTTTTGTGGGAAGGTTGTGAGAAGCGTTTGTCAGTTTCCACTTTGAGGGCACAGTGGGCAGCTATCAGGGCTTTTCATGCTCCATGGGGCAACCTATTTGATGTGGATGATTTGGTGTCCCATCTGTTGCGTGGGTTTTCTCTGACCCGCCCTTTGGTGAAGCCTCTGTTTCTTTTTAGGGATTTGCCTCTATTGTTGAAATCTTTATTCTCTGCCCCGTTTGAGCCTTTGGAGAGTGTTGATGTTACGTTTTTTACTTTCAAGGTGGCGTTCTTGATTGCCATCACCTCCGCCAGGCTCACTGGTGAGTTGGGAGCTTTGACAGCTAGAGAATCCTTTCTGTTGTTTTCTGCTGATGGTGTAGAGTTGCGTTTAGATTATTCTTTTGTTCCCAAGGTGGTTTCCCAGTTTCATTGTTCTCAGGAGGTTGTGCTTCCTTCCTTTAGTGTGGTTCCTACAGGGATGGTGATTTGGACTGGTCCTTGCTGGACTTTAAGAGAGCTTTGTTGGTGTATTTAGATCGCACCAGGCCATTTAGGGAGTCTGACTCTGTTTTTTCATTTGGTGCTTCTTCGAAGGATGAGAAGGCTTCCTTTCTGTCGATCAGGACATGGCTCAAGCAGGTTATTAAATTGTTTTATTCTTTTGTGGGAATTCCTCCTCTGACTGGGGTGCAGGGGGGCTCTACCAGGGGCATGGCGGCTTCTTGGGCAGAACTGAAGGGGATGTCCATTGCTAAGGGCAGTTTCCAATACTTTTGTCAATCATTATCGTCTCCAGAATGTGTTGAGGGTGAGTTGAATTTTGGGTTGGGGGTACTGCATGCAGTTTGCTCCTAATTTTTGCATAGTTTCTGTTCTTCAATAAATCACAAGCATTGCTTATGTTCTGGTGTGCCTATGTGTGGTTTCTTTTTCTCAGGCCGATCTGGTTTTGGCCTGGGTATTCTCCATTTGTAATGAAGGGGATCAGGACTGATAGACCTGAGGGTAATGTCTTATTACTTACTGATAATCTTCATTACTCCTGGTCCTGTAGTCCTCGAATCATTCATTACTTCCCATCCTCCCTCGCAGGAGACTGGCCTTCGATTGATTGGCTTAGTAGGTCAGGAGGAATGCTGGGAAGGTATGTGTTACGTACTCCTGGTGGGGGTAGGGTAGTGCATTCCTTGTGTTCTTTTTGTACTGTCATGGAGAGAGCTATCTCTCCATATGTAATGAATGGGACGAGGACTACAGAACCAGGAGTAGTGAAGATTACCGGTAAGTAATAAGACATTTCACTACAGTATAAAGAGCTCAGAAGAATCATCAGTGAAGATTGCATCAAACCCTGTGCACAAGAAGGGAAAAGCTGTGATCATTGATTAGTAGCACAGGAAACTCACTTGAGGTAATTGCAGCTGTCTAAAGAGCAAAGGAAAAAGAAAACCATGAAAGCATAAAAAATGTTCTTCGCCTGTTTCTCCTTTCCTCTGCCCCAACCATTACCTGCAATGATTAAAAAACCTCCCAAGGGAAAAAAGGTTATGCTTTCATGACCTACCTACTTCCTGGAATTTCATTTCATTGGTGGTGTATAACTATAACAGTGCTCATTCAGCAGAGTTTAAATTGCCCGCTGTGAAAAGGCCACATACTGTACTGCTTCTGGAGGATTTTTCTGCACACTTTACCTCTCTTATCTGTATCCACACAGATAATGAAGAGCGTGGTGCATGCTTTTAAGATGTTAGCCAATGCAAGTGGGAAACAGGATGTTACCAGCAAACTTTGCTTATAAAGGGTGTGTTGCACAAAGTTTTTCCTTCAGTGGGTTTGACTTATGTTTGATTTACTCCTGACTTACTGGTGGATTTCATTCCCAAGTGTATGTCACATCTATTCGTTTAAGTTATCTTTCCCCATGAGGTCCAACATCCTAATAAGAAACAGTTTGAAAGATGAAAACCTGTAACGTTTCACAACATGGCTTTTAATACTGGAAAAGATATAGATGTGATGCACAGTATGCTTCTGTTTAGACACGGGGTCCATATTTATAAAAAATGCACGCAACGTAATGCAGAAATCCACCTTATTGCACTGTGCTGCCTAAAGTGGAGGCGCAGGAATGCACCATATCTGCCATTACACAGTGACTTCCTGTCCTTCACTAGCACTGGTGCACTTTGGCTGCCTAGCGCGAATGCAGGCACCCTTGCGTTACGTTGCAAGGGTGCCTGTAGTGCAGACAGGAGTTTTTTTCTGCAGGAATGAGCACCTTCCTGCGAACAAAAACAATCCTCAGAGGGATTTTCCTATTTCTAGGTGTGCAGTAGACCTTGATAAACATGCTCCTAAATTCAAAGAAGCACTGAGGAACCATTACACAATCCAAGTGCCCTCTCCCCAATCTATACACTGCTCCAGCTGAGAAACCAAGAATCCATGAGAAATTAAAGTGTGGTCCGGGAGATAACTGTGTGTGACTTCTCCTGTTTCTATTATATTTAATCAGTCTTGTCTGTATACGTATGTCTGCCTTGGGAATCTTTATGTTGTAATTCACATCTTTTATTGGCCTTCTCTTGAAGGTGAATAGCAAAAACCCACTATGTGTTTTCCCTTTTTCGATTTTCCCCCAGTTGTAACACTCCTTGGAACGAGGAAGAGCCTTCAGAGTTTGCACTCCTCATTGCTGCACATATTTCCTCTCTCTGACCGGTTTTCTAAGTGAACATTTTGATAGTCTTTTTTTCTGGCAAAATCTGGCCTGGGAAAATTCTGAGTTGTGTGGTAATTTTACACATGATGTAAAGATGAATCAGGAACAACAGGATGTTTGCAACTGATTTGGAATTAGAAGGTCACACAAAGAGAGGGCCATAGAATGTGCCAACGTTGTCAAGATAAGCTTTACTCGTGGGCTTCTCCAATACTGAAGGTGGCTCAAAAGTACTGCCACTGAACATGAAGACATATGCTGTAAAAAATAAGGGCCTGATTTAAGAAAAGTGGTGCTGCTCCCAGTACGCAGTTCGGAGCTTTGCAGGATTAGTGTAAAAAATGTTGATGCTTATCCTGCAAAGCCCATTGCGGCCCATTGTAAACAATGGTGTGCCTCCTTTTAACACCTGCTCTGAGAAGGGGTTAAAAGTGCTGAAAAAAATGACGCAAAGTCTCCGCGCCCCCTAATGGGGGAACACCCCTTTTGCCTGGTGCAGGCATAATGTAGCACAAAGGGTTACAAAGTGGCGCAATGCATGCATTGCGCCACTTTGTAAATTCGTCACTGCGATTTTGGCCTTGTTGGGCCACATTAGGGTCAAACAAAATGACGCTGATGTGGTGTAAGTGGGCGCTAGGGGCTCTTAAATCAGTCCCTAGGAGTGGTAAATGTGTTTACCTAAGATGATTAAAGCACCTACCGATCATAACTGTGACCACAGTTTGCGGCAAACATAAATATATGAAACTGTTGTCACAACATTACATGTAGAATAAATATCAGCTGCTATGTAAACCATAACTCACTGTGTGAAAGTGAATGCATATTTCAAACAGAATAGCACAATTCACTCGCACCAGGTGATTGCAGGTGTTGCTGCAGCTGTTGAGTGCACTATTGCTAGATGTGTTCAGTGGTATCCTCTAATCCTGACTTGTGGCCTTATTTAGGATTTGGTGAACAGGGTACTCCAACAAACTTTCGGGTCACCTGCTCTGTTTGGAGTTGAATGAGCTGTCATGTTTACATCAGTGGAAATATTACACCAAGGGATCCATGGAAATCAGAATTTAAGGCTATCTGCCCTATTTATTGAGGAAGTTCTGATATACTATGTTCCTGTTCAGGACGAGAAGGAAATATATGGCAGTCTGAAACTGAAAAAATGACCCCCGCAACCCCAACAAAAAACAGACTCCTGCTTGGAGCGTTTGTTTTTTAAAAATAAAACATTTGCAGTGTCCATATGGTGGCTGTTAGGCAAAGGAACAGTGCCTTAGAAGGAGCAGCTACTTAAGGCACAGCAATCTCAATAGGCTTATAAAGATCTCTAAATATATTGAGGGGTCATCCCTCTGAGTGGTGACCCCCACCCACCAAATGTTAAATAAGGCCATATGCCCCTCTTTTTCCCTACGTGAATGTGTTTTTTTATTTGGACTTTATTAATGCTGTTATTGCTATTATTTTTTGTGACTAATGTTTGGATGGCACACACCCTGTGTGTTTGCTCTTTCTTTGAGAATGTGTTCTTTTTCAGAGCCTGAGATTGAGTGGCACAAGAGGAAAAGAAGGTTACTCTGACAATACAAAAGGCCAACTTCATCTGATATATTTCCAAATAATGCTAAGCATAGCGGGGAGTCAACGTGAATGGCAGGCATAGTGTTCTAAAGAGTGGACAACATAGCAGTACCATCCTCAGTAGGAAGACACCCGGAATTAGACCCAGATTTGATGAAAGACCTATCAGTGGAGGCAAAGCCAAGGTCTCACGATAACATCCATCACTCTGGGCCAGTTAGTGATATTTCTTTTTATTTTCACATGAACAGTTGAAATGGGGATTTATTTTTTATTTTTCTAACTTTCATATTTTTATCACTGTGGTGCACTGCAAACACTACTATTTGGAAGAGAGGGTGGTAAGTGTGACAATGCTTGTATGACAACTACAACTGTAGAAGCGTTACATCACAAAGTGTGTTTTCAGCAGGTGAGTGATGAAGTTATGCCAGAAAGTGATCCTCTTGAAGATGCAATGAAGGCGTGCAATGGCAGCACGCTAGTGTTGGCACTATGGTCTTGCTAATACCACAGGTGGTCAATGCTCTTGCCTTGAGTAACTAGGGTGCCACGAGTAAGAATGACAACGTGAATAAAATGTTTGATGTTTTCTAAGTGCTGCCTGGATAGTATGGTGATTCAGATGGGTGGTGGTAATCTGTAGTGGTGCAGAAGTAAAACAAAAATTGTGTGTAATCAGTAGACAGGTTTTAGGAGAAATACAATGAGGAGTCAGGAAGAACATTATGTTGTGGAGGAAATTATAATGAGTCAGAGAAGGGGAGGAGCAGATCTGCACAGCTCCCCACCTTTATGCCTAATGAGTATCTTCAGTCCATTTTTTTTTGTTTTTTGTTTCAAATCTGGGACTTGTAGGCCAGTTGCTAAAATGGGATAAACAAGACTACAAGTCCCATAATTCAAAGGAAAAACCTGGACTGCAGCAGGTAGGCATGCATGAACCTGGGAAACCTGGCAGGGCTGGAGGAGGAGCCCGACTACAGTATAGATTTAGTCACTGTTGCCTGAGCAGTAGCAATGGGGCGTCAATTTGCCATTGAAAGAGCTTGCATTAGTTTTTTCATTTTCTTAGCGTAGATAAACTAGTTGATGGGCGAAGCCGGCTAATTGATGGCAAGCTTAAGTATTACACTGTAACCCCTGTTTGATATCGCTGGTCTTTACACAGACCAGCACTCAAGATTATCCGTTGAGATCATATTTTTAACAAATGTCACAGGAGGAACAGAGCTCCACCCTCAAGACACAGTCTTTAGGATAGTGGTGTCCAGCTTAGGTACAGGTTGTATTGTTGGTTACATTCTTAACTCATTATTGTGTGTATAATAATAATGAGGTTGTTGATATTCAACTTTGTTACTCATGCACTCACCAGCAATGCCTGTTGTAGAATTGTTTTCCTTTATTTTATGACCCTTGACGGCTCACTCGCTCTGTGGGTTCCAAATGGCACTGCTAGTCAATTGCAGCTAGAAACCACAGGACATTGAAGCAAAACCATGGGCTCCTTCTTATTATAATAAATACTTCAAGGAAAGAACCTCATTATGTTGGTACAATTACTCCTTTTCAGGGTCGAGCACGCAAAGCGATCTGTCCCTGTTGTAATCTCTCTATTGGCCTGTAACCACACCCATGTCATGCCCATCAGTTTGGTTGGTTTGTGAGCTTGCCTTTTAAAGTTCACTTGATTTCATTAGTGAAAGGCATGCATACGTCATGCCTTTTCCGGTGTTTAGCCCTCCTCAAGCACACCGGCCAACTACTGAAAACATACGAGGCTCCACGTTTTCCGTATAGTTTCTGGACTACTTTCTCTCTATATTTCATAGGCAGCATGATCTCGCTGGGTAGTAGTCAAGCGCTTTGCATGGCATCAACCATGTTACATGGATGATTGCACTTTTGCCGGTTACATGGATATTTGCACTTTTGCCGGTAACATGGATAATTGCACTTTTGCCGATAGGTTTCACTTCAAGTGAATTTGTGTTTCCTTTTGTGTGTCTGCTTCGTGCTCATGGTGGCCATCGGCTCGCTTATGTGAAAGTGTTTTACGTTTCATTTTCGGTTTAAGGAGCAAGGAAAGTCCAGTTAGGAGTTTACAACGCTAATAGCTCTAACTCGAGCAAATACAAGACCCATTGCATTGCAACTGTTGTTACATTTGGCAACAACAAGGAAAAACTGCAGGAGCTCACTATCAAAATATTTCCAGGCCCGCTGTTGATTTATTTGAGGGCATCTCATGGATTATGGGACCCAATCATGAGCCACTTGGAGCATGTGTGACAAGTTTTAACAGAGAGAGGGTTGAGCCAGACACTGTACCAAGCACAACTTTTTGCACAGAGGCTGCTGCAGGTTCACTGACGTTACCAAGTTCTCAACGGGCACTGTCGGACCTTGTGCTCAGCGTGTGGTCTGTTTGGTGAAGGGATGGAGAATTTGATTCACATAGTGCAATCTGGTGAGGTAAGACTTAAGTATGTGTTTTGGGTCTCTGGTCACACCTCTGTACAGTATCATTGTTTCACTGCTGGCATCATTTGAATGCAACCCATTTTGTATTGGACCAGTTCTATACGTGCACATATTGTGCACTCTGACTGGTTTAAGATCAGCAAGTGATCCGTTATGTCACATCGGCAATGTGCAACAGCCATCTTGGATTGAGCTTTTTTTCCAATAATAGTCTACTGCAAAACATTGTGCAAAAATGTAAATGGATTTCCACAGAAACCCTGGCCCATATTTACAAAAACATTATGCAGCATGGTGCTGCAAGCCAGCTTATTGCACCACGCAACAATATTAGGAAAGTGCAGAGATGTGTTGTATTTATAGTAATAAGACACATCCCTGTACTTTCCTCTGAGCTGGCATAAAATTGACTGCCTAGTGCCAATGTAGGCTTCCTTACACCACGATGCAAGGGTGCCTGCGTTTCAGGGATGATTGCGTACGTGCAGGAAGGGACACCTTTCTGCACATAAACAATTATTAATGGCATTTTCCTCCTTCTATGTGTGCAGCAGGATGTAACCAATGAGACACAAAACATTTCAACAATTAATGTCATACAAGTTAAAGACTGTTAATTCGATTGGAGTTGGTAAAAATGTTTACCAAATCCTTTAAAAACAAACAGGAATTGCATGTTTTAGATGTGGGTCATATTCTCACTTAAGCATCAGAACAACATGTCCAGCACAGGTTAAGAAATGTTTGAAATGTCGTAACGTAGGACATTTCCAAAGTGTATGTAAGGGGAAGAACGTGATTTGCATGAATAACATTCAAGTGGATGAAGATGGTGTGCAAGAGTGTACGTATGATGTTTACAAAATTATACAGAACCAGCCATGGATCAAAAAGTTAAAGGTCTATTTTGCGAGATGAAGATTTGTTAATTAACTTTGAACATGATGGCTGTCTCAGGTGCCCCTGTCACCATAGTTTCAGAAATACTTTTTAATCAATATTGGTCTAATGGAGTAACATTATTGTCTACTGATATTTCACCTAAAGCATTTGGTGGCCAAGACATTGACATGCTGGGCTATTTCGCACGCAGCAGATCATGTCTTGGCAGACATATCAAAACTAAAATGTATGTGGCATTCAAAGGTAAAAGCATAAGTGGTTGGCAGGATTTGGCAAGAATGGCTTTAAAGCTGGTGCCAGGATCAGAGAAACCAGTACAATTTAATGATACATGTGTTGGTCTTATAGATGATTTTCATGATGATGACAAAATTAATAAAATTTTAGGAATTTATCCAGAAGTGTTTGATACTAAAATTGGCAACATCGCCAATTTTGAAAATCTAACAAAGCTTAAGCAGACTGCTATTCCTGATCTATATAAGGTTAGGCCAATTCCACACTGTCTGTCAGGGAGGATCTCAAGAAATTATTGGCTAAATTGGTGGAAGAGGGTGTAGGGATATCCACTGAATCATTGGAATGGGTCAGTCCCATTGTGGTGGTTAGCACAAAACCAGGAGATATTCGCATGTGTGCCGATCTACGCACTCTCAAAAACAATATAGTGGTAGACTGCCACCCGCTTCCTAAAATTCAAGATCTACTAACCAACATTGGGAGTGCAAAGGTATTCAGTCTATTAGACTTAAGGTAGCGTACCATTAGATCCCCTTAGCACCCGAATCATGTGATCCTACCACCATTGTGACACCTTTTGGAGCATATATGTTTCTGAGGTTACCCTTTGGCCTAGCCTCAATGGCAAGGGACACTTATGGATAACATCTTAACAAGAATTAAAGGTGTGCAAGCGTATCAAGTTGAGACCTTGATATTTGCTAAGACTGTGTCAAAGCACAAACAAATTTTGAGAAAAGTGTTGGACATTTTTAAGGATGTCAGAATCACACTTAAAAGAAATAACTGCAAGTTTTAACAGATAAGTTAGACTATTTGTGGCATACCATCACAAGTGCAGGTATTGTACCCATACTTATACTTACAAAGGCCATTTCAGAGGCTGCACCTCCTAAAGACAAGGAAAATGTATGCTCATTTTTCGGAGTGAGTGAATATTACTCCAAGTTTGTATCAAGATATGCCCAAGTAGTTCAACCCCTACACTACTTACTAAAAAAGGGAGCCACAAACAAATGGGATGCCTCAACTGATGAGGAATTTCAAAAAATTAAACATTTAATCCTTGATGCTTCTGCTTTATCATAATACGTATCTGGTCAAAAGTGTTGTGTGACAGTAGATGCCAGTGAATATGGTCTTGGAGCTGTTTTGTCGCAATGGGTGTCAGGCAGGGAGAATACCATTGCTTATGCCGCAAGGAGTTTACAACCAACAGAGATTCATTACAGCATGATTGAAAGAGAAGCCCTTGCCTGTTCATGGGCCATAGATACATGTAAAGCATTCCTATGGGGAACCAGGCTTGAGATGTTTACTGATCACAAACCACTTTTTGATTTATTAAATAGAAAAGAAACAGGCAAGGTCTCTGCAAGATTGGTCAGACTGCTTTCATGCATGCAAGAAATACATTTTGTTATTAAATACATCTCTGGTGGATGTAATATCCCTGCAGATTATCTTTCCAGAATGCCACCACAAATTGATCCACTGGATGAAGTACGGGATGACGTAGAGTATGTGGTAGCCACTATAGAAGACAAGTTGGGGTCAGAGAGTACGGTTCTATATAATGAGTGGTTGGATGACATGAAGCCATGGATCCGGTATGGAAAGGTTGGCCCAAAGAGAGGTCATTACCATTGCCACTTAAACCATACTCACATGCAGCTGATGAACTATCCCTTGTGAAAGGAATACTGATGCGTACCGATGTTTCCATTCTACCTTTGGGTCTTTGTGATAAGCTTATTGAAGCCCCTCATGAAGGACACTTAGGAGTAAGTGGGACTTGAAGAATTTTAAAGCAACATTTTGAGTGGCCTTCAATGCACACCCAGGTTTTACAATGGTTAGATAGGCGCAACACTTGTCTGCTTTCTGACAAACACTTGAAAACTAGGTCTACCCCATTACATGCTGTGCCCAGGCCAAATACTGCTTGGTGTAAAGTTGTTTTAGATTTTGCAGGCCCCTTATATCTTCTTGTATTAATTGATTATTATTCTAAGTGGGTTTCTTTTGAATTCATGTCAGCACCCGTCACTTTAGCAGTTATAAGATTTCTGATCAAACTTTTATCAATTAAAGGCACTCCAAAAGAATTGGTGACAGCTACCAGCACACACTTTACATCTGCACAAATGAATAATTTTATCACATCATATCAAACATCTCAAAGTAGCCCTTTATTCTCTTTCTTTCAAAGGTCTGGTGGAAAAAATCAGCAGGTTTTTGAAAGAAGGCATGCAAACTGCTTAAACCATCAATGCTCCTGTGGAAGATTTTCTAAGAATTAAATTATGGTCTTATTTGATAGCTCTACATTCAACAACAGGGATCTCTTCATTTCTTTTGATGTGAAAAAGGGATCCCTAATCAAATGTGTGTCCAGACTGGATCAAAAGATTGAATTCAAATTCATGTTGCGGTGCATGTACAGATAAAAAAGATGGTACATACCATATCCCAACAATAGGCACTACAAAAAATGTATTTTTACAGTAGACATGGAGTAAAGGATCAGGACTTTAAAATTGGGTCATGATCAAAAGTCCAGTTTAGGTGAAAAAAGGAATGTCTATATTTTCAATACCTGTTAAAGTCTTGAATTTTGCAAAAGGTTCTTTGCTATCAGAACAAAAAGGGTGGTGGGGGAGAAAGTGTCTAGTGAAGCTATTACTTGAGCAAGCAAGAAGGATCATGCAAGATTAAAACTTACAACATGAGGTTCTGTTTGAAAATTCACTGTGGATTGCCCGAACTCAGAATCTGCTCCAGAAAACTAGTGGTTCTTTTACCATAAATATCATGCAGTCTGATCAGCGTGAGGGACATGGCCTAGTTATTAACACTGACACACATACAGCTGGATATTCTACCACTGTAGTTGAGTCTGAAGAGGTTGTGGTGGATCAATGTCCTGTAATAGGGGAAACAGTACAAAAAGAAATGAAGACTAGAACTAGAATGTCATGCAATGTTTCCATACCTACAAAGTACAAAGATTTCTTTGTTCAATAAGTATGCATACAGAGGGGCATATTTACAAGAAAGTGGTGCATCATAGATGATGCACCACTTTTCATGTGCCCCGTTACCAGCACCTAACGACGCCATGGTAATGCCATATTTATGATATGGAGCACCATAGCGATCGTTAGGCCGATAGCGATAGACTTTTTTATGCTATTGAGGCACTTTGCTGCACTAGTGTCAAAAATGTTGACGCTAGTGCAGCAAAGTGCAAGGAGGCCCATAGGTTACTATGGAGGCATCATTTTAACGCCTGCTATGAGCAGGCATTAAAGATGACGTCAAAAATGGTGCAGTGAAATCTTGTACATTTTACTGTACCATTTTTGTGGGCCTCCTAGCTCCGGAATACTCCCCGCCTGTGCTACATTATGCTGCACAAATGCCTCCTTAATGCCCTATTAGCGTAAAACAAATTACACTAATGTAGCGCAAGGAGGTGCTGGGGCTTGTAAATATTCCCCAGAGTTTCTTGTCTTTTGTAAAAAGGAAGATGATGTAATGTTGGTGACAATCTCATTATTGTGAGAAAAATAATAATGAAGTTGTTGATATTCATCTTTATTGCTTGTGCTTGTTTACCGGCACAAGCAATGCTTGTTGTAGAGTTGTCATGGTCCCTGGCTGCTGACTCGCTCTGTGGGTTCCAAATACCACAGTTAGTTGCAGCTGGAAACCACAACATATGGAAGCAACACAGTGGGCTCTTTCTTATTTTAATACTTCAAGGGAAGAAACTCACAGTGTTGATGCAATTACACGTTTTAAAAGTGGATATCCTGAAAGGGCAGAATGGATCCAGTCCTACAAGAGCTACGTGGGACACTCCCAGCGCTACCTTTGATGTCCCTGAGAACGTCTGAGCCTCAATATAAACATAGCCAAGCTCCTGGTGAGAAATGCTACTAACCCCTTCGCAGCCAAGGACGTAACTGTTATGTTCTTGGCTGCGGCACTGAGGCGCCAAGGACGTAACCGTTACTTCCTTATACTGGCTCATGAAGGGAGTGCTAGCACTCCCCCCATGAGCCTCGCCTCGGCGCCCCCACTGCAGGGATGGAAGGGGAATCGCTTCCCCCCACCCCCCTCCGTGGCGTCTGATGATGTCAGCGCGCGATCGCACGCTGACCTCATCAGAGGCCTGCCCCTCCGCGCTGGAAGTTCAGCTTTTAGCGCCGATCGGAGGAGAAATGCTTTTGCGTTTCTCCTCCTATCATGTGGAGGGGCTGAGAAAGGCACCAAAGGAAAGGAAAGGCCTTTCCTTTCCTTTGATGTCTTTCTCAGCATTGCGATTGAGCAGCAGAAATACCCACTAGACACCAGGGAGTTTGTTATTTTTTGGTTTATGGATAAGGGGAGCGGCCCCTTGGGCATGGGCCGCTCCCCAGGGGGGGAAAATATTTGTATGCCTTTTTCTGCCCCTCCGGGGGCAGATCGGCCTATTATAATTAGGCTGATGTGCCCCCGGGGGGGGGAGAAACCCCTAGACACCAGGGATAATTTTTTTTAATTTTATTTTATTTTTGTTATAAGTGGGGAGCGACCCCTTAGGCAAAGGTCGCTCCTCGGGGGCAAAATTACTCTTGGACCATTTCTGCCCCCCTTGGGGGCTGATCGGCCTACTTTTAATAGGCTAATCTCCCCCCAAGGGGGACAGAAACCACTACACACCAGGGATTTTTTTTTATATATATATATTATTGAATGACGGGCGCAGCCCCTTGGGTAAGGTCTGCTCCCCAGGGAGGGAAAATATTTGTATGACTTTTTCTGCCCCTCCGGAGGCAGATCGGCCTATTATAATTAGGCTGATGTGCCGCCGGGGGGGGGGGGAGAAACCCCTAGACACCAGGGATAATTATTTTTTGTTTCTTTTATTTTTTTTATATGTGGTGTTAGAAATGGGGTCTTTGGTTGACAGTCAGGTTACCCCCGGTTCAAGGGCCCTCACTCTAGTCAGGGTAAAAGAGAATCACTCTCAGCTAACCCCTGCTTACCCCCTTGGTAACTTGGCAGAGCAGTAGGCTTAACTTCAGAGTGCTAGGTGTAAAGTATTTGTACCAAAACACAAACAGTAACTTACACAAAATGGCACAACACAGGTTTAGAAAAATAGGAAATATTTATCTAACCAAAACAAGACCAAAATGACAAAAAAAAATCACAATACACAAGTCAAGTTATCAATAAAAAATAAAAAAGAGTCTTTAAGTAGTTTTAAAATGTACCTGGTGCGCGTCAAAAATAACCCCGCCCGGGCGGGTGTGCATCAAAAAGGGCTTGCGATGCGCCGATATCACTCACAAGCGAGACATTGCTTTGTTTTCCCCTTCTGTCGAGTTGGCATGCGTCAGTTCTTCTCTCCGCAGAAGAGCGATGCGTCGATTCGGTCCACACACAGGTCCAGGCAGGCCTTGCGTTGTTTTTGCATGCACAACGATGGTTCACGTCAGAAATCCAGCCGCAAGATGTTTCGAAAACCACGCAGCACGTGTCGCAATCTCCCAGCCTCCGTCAGCGATGCTGAGCGTTGTTTCTCGTATCCGTCTATTCTCAGCCGCTGAGCTGGCAGTGCGTTGTTTCTTCAGTCGCAGATCAGAGTCGCATCGATCTTTTCCCCGCACGGTGCTCTGTGCATGGATTTCTTCCTCTTAAGCTGCCAGCTTTTCCTTTCAGGGTCCCAGGAACTGGATGGGCACCGCAGGGCAGGGTAGGAGTCTCTCCAGAGACTCTGGGTGCTGGCAGAGAGAAGTCTTTGCTGTCTCTGAGACTTCAAACAACAGGAGGCAAGCTCTAAAGCAAGCCTTTGGAGATTTCTTCTCAAGATGGAAGGCACACAAAGTCCAGTCTTTGCCCTCTTACTCTGGCAGAAGCAGCAACTGCAGGATAGCTCCACAAAGCACAGTCACAGGCAGGGCAGCTCTTCTTCCTCAGCTCTTCAGTCCTTCTCCAGGCAGAGGTTCCTCTTGTTTCCAGAAGTGTTTCTAAAGTCTGTGGTTTTGGGTGCCCTTCTTATACCCAATTTCTCCTTTGAAGTAGACCTACTTCAAAGTAAAGTCTCATTTGAATGTGAAATCCTGCCTTGTCACGGCCAGGCCCCAGACACTCACCAGGGGGTTGGAGGCTGCATTGTGTGAGGGCAGGCACAGCCCTTTCAGGTGTGAGTGACCACTCCTCCCCTCCTTCCTAGCACAGATGGCTCATCTGGAAATGCAGACTACACCCCAGCTCCCTTTGTGTCACTGTCTAGTGTGAGGTGCAACCAGCCCAACTGTCAAACTGACCCAGACAGGGAATCCACAAACAGGCAGAGTCACAAAAATAGTGTAAGCAAGAAAATGCCCACTTTCTAAAAGTGGCATTTTCAAACACACAATCTTAAAATCAACTTTACTAAAAGATGTTTTTTTTAAATTGTGAGCTCTGAGACCCCAAACTCCATATGTCCATCAGCTCCCAAAGGGAATCTACACTTTAATCAGTGTTAAAGGTAGCCTCCATATTAACCTAGAGAGGGACAGGCCTTGCAACAGTGAAAAACAAATTTAGCAATATTTCACTGTCAGGAGATATATAACACATTACTATATGTCCTACCTTAACCATGCACTGCACCCTGCCCTTGGGGATACCTAGGGCCTACCTTAGGGGTGCCTTACATGTAAGAAAAGGGAAGGTTTAGGCCTGGCAAGTGGGTACACTTGCCAAGTCGAATTTTACAGTTACAACTGCACACACAGACATTGCAGTGGCAGGTCTGAGACATGATTACAGAGCTACTTATGTAGGTGGCACAACCAGTGCTGCAGGCCCACTAGTAGCATTTGATTTACAGGCCCTGGCACCTCCAGGGCACTTTACTAGGGACTTACTAGTAAATCAAATATGCCAATCATGGATAAACCAATTACATACCATTTTGTAAAGGAGCACTTGCACGTTAGCACTGGTTAGCAGTGGTAAAGGGCCCAGAGTAACAAAAACAGCAAAATCAGAGTCCAGCACACATCAATAACCTGGGGAACAGAGGCAAAAAAATTAAGGGAGTCCACGCCAAGGATGAAAAGTCTAACATGTGGGGAGCGACCTCTTAGGCAAGGGTCGCTCCCTGGGGGGCAAAATGACTCTTAGGCCATTTCTGCCCCCTGCTGAAACCACTAGATACCAGAGAATTGTTTTTATTTTATAATATTGAATGAGGGGAGCGGCCACCCTGGGGGCAGATCGGCCTATTATTATAATTAGGCCGATCTGCCCCTGAGGGGGCAGAAACCCGTAGACACCAGGGATATATATATTTTTGTTTACTTTATTTTTTTATATATGGGGTGCAAGGATCGCTCCCCTGCGGGGCAAGCTGTATTTAGGCCATTTCTGCCCCCCTCAGGGGCAGATCGGCTTATGGGGGCAGAAACCACTAGACACCAGAGATTTTTTTTTACGTGAATTTCACGCAAGAGGAATGACCCCTTAGCCATGGGTAGTTCCCCTGGGGAGCAAATTTATTTTAGGCCATTTCTGCCCTCCTTGGGGGCAGATCGGCCTATTTCTATTAGGCCAATCTGCCCGGGGGGGGGGGCGAAAACCACTTAGGCTCCAGGGATTGGTGTGTGTGTATGTGTGTGTTTTGTTTGGTCGGGCAGCCCTTGGGCAAGGGTCACTCCCCATGGGGGCACATTACTGTTACCCATATCTGCCCCCCTTAGGGGCAGATCGGCCTATTTTTGGAAGGCCCATCTGCCCACAAGGGGGGAGAAAGTCCACCAGAGACCTGGGAAGATTTTTTTTCCAAAATAAGAGGGTGGGGATATGGCCATACCCCCTCTCCAAATAAATGGGGCCAAAGTTGTTCTGCTCACCAGTGGGCCGATGGGGCAATTACCCCTGATCTACACCCCGGGGGGCAGAAAGTCTACTAGATATCAGGGAATTAAAAGAAAACAAAAAATTGTGGGGTGGTGGCTACCAACCAGTATGGGCCTGGTTATGCCCCCACCCCAACTGAAGGGGGTAACAGTCTTTCGGCCCTCCCCCCACACACTAAAACATCTTATCCAACGGCAAGCAAGAGGACATTTGATTATTTTTGGTTTTGGTTTTACATTTGGGCCATGAGAGCTTGGCCAACTTTCAAAATTGTCCCACTTGGAATGGTGAGGGTTGCACTTATTGGGCTTTGAGACGCTGCCATATAGAAAAATCCACAAGATCTGGGTGCTGTGCTTCACATGCACCTGCACCATTTTCTTACCCACAATGCCCTGCAAACCTCCAACTTTGCTGGAAGTCACACATTTTTCCCACATTTTTGTGATGGAACATTCCAGAATCTGCAGTAATCCACAAAATTCCTACCACCCAGCATTGTCTCATCTATACCGATAAAAATTCTGCTGCACTTGTCAGCCTAAAAATGTTTTTTTTTTAAACTGCCCTTTTGGACCCGCTTTGGTTCCCCCTTAATTTTGACATGTTTTTGGCTCTTCCCTGTCACAGGCACTTGGCCCACCTATACAAGTGAGGTATCATTTTTACCAGGAGACTGAGGGAACGGGTTTGGTGATCACACACAGAAATGTGGGAAAAATTTGATTTTTTAGCTAAATTTTAGGTTTGCTGAAGAGTCTGGGTAAGAAAACATTGGGGGATCCATGCAAGACACACCTTCCTGGACTCCCTCGGGTGTCTAGTTTTCAGAAATGTCTGGGTTTGGTAGATTTCCCTAGATGGCTGCTGAGCCCAGGACCAAAAACGCAGCTGACCCCCCCACAAAAAAACAGGTAGTTTTGTATTTCATAATATTGATATGTCCACATAGTGTTTTGGGGCATTTCCTTTTGCGGGCACTAGACCTACCCACACAAGTGAGTTACCATTTTTATTGGGAGAACAGGGGGAACGCTGGGTGGAAGGAAATTTGTGGCTGTTATCCCATTCCAGAACTTTCTGTCACCGAAATGTGAGGAAGAGGTGATTTTTGGCCAAATTTTGAGGTTTGCTAAAGATTCTGGGTAACAGAACCTGGTGGGAGCCCCACAAGTCACCCTATCTTGGATTCCCCTAGGTGTCTAGTTTTCAAAAATGCACAGGTTTGGTAGGTTTCCCTAGGTGCCGGCTGAGCCAGAGGCCAAAATCCACAGCTTGGCACTTTCCACAGAACAGCTCTGTTTTCTTTGGGAAAATGTGATGTGTCAACGTTGTGTTTTAGGGCATTTCCTGTCGCAGGTGCTAGGCCTACCCACACAAGTGAGGTACCATTTTTATCAGAAGACTTGGGGGAATGCTGGGTGGAAGGAAATGTGTGGCTCCTCTCAGATTCCAGAACTTTCTGTCACCGAAATGTGACGAAAAAGTGTTTTTTGGGCCAAATTATGAGGTTTGCAAAGGATTCTGGGTAACAGAACCTGGTGAGAGCCCCACAAGTCACCCCATCTTGGATTCCCCTAGGTGTCTAGTTTTCAAAAATGCACAGGTTTGGTAGGCACAAAAAATAGTACAAATGGGGTATGGCCCAGTAAAATGCAAAATTCTGTCAAAGAATTGGGTTTTCTGATTCTAGTCTGCTTGTTCATGAAAGCTGGGAAGATGGTGATTTTAGCACCGCAAACCCCTTGTTAATGCCATTTTCAGGGTAAAAAACACAAGCCTTCTTCTGCAGCCCTTTTTTCCCATTAAAATGTTCGCTGTATTTTGGTTAATTTCTTGGTCTCCTTCAGGGTAACCCACAAAGTCTGGGTACCTCTACATGTCCGAAAAAAAACACGCAAATTTGGCATGGGTAGCTTATGTGGACAAAAAAGTTATGAGGGCCTAAGCGCTAACTGCCCCTAAACAGCCCAAAAAAGGCCTGGCACCTGAGGGGGGAAAGGCCTGGCAGCGAAGGCGTTAATTTTGCAGGCTGAACAAAAACACCACCACAATCTCATTATTCAGGTGACATCCCTCTCGTATGCCTCTTAGTCTCACCAACCTCATTCTAAGTGCACATTTGCATAGTTGTTGAAGCATATTAAGTGTTTTCTGTCCCAGATGTAATCTGCGTGGAGTGGCACAGACGTGGCCTTTGAAGCGCGCACTTTTCGTGGGCACTGCGGGAACCACAATGGCGGGGTGAACCTGTGCGAACCTCGAAATCTAGCCTCGGTGTCTCCAACAATCACTTGGTATTTAAGTCAATTATCATAATTACTCACTTCTCATGTAAATTAGAAGCGTTTGTCAAATGTAAAACACCAACAAAAGATCCGGCAATGCAAACGCTGCTTATTACGTCCATGTTTCTAAGATGCTGCAGGTTGAACCTACTTCCGGGTCCGAATCAGTGCCCACGGGGTCCTGAGGTCAATCAAACCCCGCCATTCGCAGGGGTTCTGAAGTCAAACACCACTTCCCACGATGGACCGGAAGGCCAATAACAAAAACATCGGAAGCATTAAAAAATGCTGCTTTCTCAACCTAAAACTCCCTAAAGTACCTAAACAGCGAAAGTGTTTAATTTATAAATGGAGCATTAAAAGCATAGCCGCAAGGTATTTTTTTTTAACGTTTTTTTTTTTAAATGCCACCCAGTCCCCTTGTGCCCTGTCCCACTCCGCCGCCCCTGTTCAGTGGCAGCCGCCACAGCTGCAGAGAATCTGAAGCCTGGGCGGAGAACTCTAGACATAGATGGGATAGACCTGGTCTATCCTAGGCAAATCCTCAACCTTTGCAGTCATAACTTTACTATCAAATTGTAGTTTGTGAATACTGAGGAAAGAATAAACTCATAAGATGATCTTGGTGAATCAGGCTCCTAATCGGAGCAAAGAGAAATGGCTATCAGTGTTTCATTCATTAAAAACAATATATATTTTGTTGCCGAAAGAAGGATTCTATTTGCCCCACCAATAAACTAAAATATTTGTTGTGTGATACTCCAGTACTTTAAAATTGAGTAAGATATTTAAAAAACATTGAGGAAGCTTGTAGGTCTCAGCCAAGACACCTTTTTGCTTTGCCAATTTTGTTTCCTATCCTCGGTGTGAATTGTGCGTGCATCCTCTGATGTGGATACATATTATACAATGCACTCAAACAAGGCTATCAATGATCCATGGGTTTCCCGGTGGTCAGCTTTGAAGGAAATAATATTTTAAGAAAGCCCATTCAAAGATCACCACTCTGGAGGCATGAATATCCACTGCAGCCATCTTTGAATCCATTTTGTTTTATTCCGTTTATAAGGGCCTGATTTAGAGTTTGGTGGATGGCTTTCTCCATTACAAACCTGACGGATATCTCGTCTGGCTTATTATGATGTCCTTAGGATGTAAACGAATTTTAATATGGTGGATGGGACATCCGTCAGGTTCGTGATGGAGTAGCCGTCTTCACCAAACTCTAAATCAGGCCCTATGCCTACTTTTAAAGAGTAAATGTACATCCCCTTGAAAAGATGCAATTGGAACCACTTTGCCTCTTTCTGCAGAGCTGGCAGAAATCATATTAAATTGAAAGTTAGCCGGGAAATTCGACTCAGCATTATATCTTTTTGAGTCAGTGGAGTGTTATTAAATTGGATAATAGTACAACCTCTTTTTTTCAGAGAAGAACATCTTTACCAGTGCATTAACCCACTCCATGTGAAATGGAAGGTAGATGTTGCTCAAATCATGACAACGTTCAAGGCATGGAATACTAATGGATATAGGGGTGGTATAATCATGTTCTTTAAGATGACGCTAAAGTGTTTCACAGTCACAAAGGCTTGATAAAGTGTAGGAAAAGAGGATCAGACTTAACAGTGAAAGTATTGCATAAAAATTGCTTTGATTCATCTGAATTTAGCTCTGTACTACTTTCATCTTTTATATACAAATTGAGGCCCATATTTATACTTTTTTTAGCGCCGCATTTGCGCTGCTTTTTGTTGCAAAAGCAGCGCAAACGTACAAAATGCAATTGTATTTTGTAAGTTTGCGCCGCTTTTGCGTCAAAAAATGACGCATATGCAGCACTAAAAAACTATAAATATGGGCCTGAATTTATTACAAGACAGGAGGCTTTACCATGCAGTCGCTTTCCTGCTGTTTTTTCACAGCATATTCAAAGAACACAACGGTTCAAACAAGCCTACATCTTTAGGACACCAAAGAAAGTCACCAAATACTATTACTAGGTGTGGGTATACACAAACGCCCTCTTTTCTTGCTGCTTGTAAGTTAAGACTATGTCGAATCAGCATGTACCTAGCATTAAATCGTTTTATTAGGCTTTGGTTATTTAGTTTGAGCTACGTTAGTCATTTGCTACTTTGTGGTTATTTTGCATCAAGCACTTGTAAAGGCATTGCATTCCGCTTAATTTATTGTTTGTTTGTTTAGTGAGATTAATGTTTCTTGGAAGCACTCTGGGAAACACCGCATGACTGTTCACTTGATTGGCCTTGAGGCCTCTGGGGATTAGTAAAAGATTTGGAAAAACAATTTTCTTGTAGTGAAAATATGCAGTTTTTTTAAAGTGACTGTTTGAAACATAGATTTTCTTATTATTTTATTTTGAATACATTTATGCATATTTTAAGAGTTTAACTCCCTGTGAAGTGACAGTTAATAAACGCTGCCTCTTAATAGACATCACTGTGTCAAGCTTTATACATATGGCGATGTCTTCATCTTTTAAGAATGTGACTAGTGACATTGGCAGTTCACAAGCAACTGCTATTTCAATTTAATTGGGCACACCGACAGGTGTAAGTGATCCTCTGCAGCAAATAGAGGGGTTTAGCCAAGGTGCCAAAAAGATGATGGTGGTTGACGGTGGTTAAACATATAGTAATGGAATCCCCTTAGGGGTATAAGGGAGATTTTTTGTTAATAGTTCAACTCGGCATAAAGATGACATATGACTAACTTCGCAGAACCTGGCAATGGGCATGTTTGGGAGTCCAACAAAAGACCATTTGAATTTCTTGATCAAAGCTTTGACGACTTGTATTATAGTGATACATAGTATGATGATGATGATGTTGATATTAGTGTTGCTAAAAAGTTAAAAACATTGGGTAAGCCACATGTGGTAGTCATGGATGCAGGGATTTCCCCATGGTTAGTCAGGCGTTGATTCAGCACCCCAATCCCCCATAATAGTCTTCTCCTTTCATCCTAGTACATTAAATCTAAGATCAAGGGCTCCATTGATAGAGTGACAACAGCAGAAATGAGAGTGAAATGTTCTAAACCTATGTTTATGGATAAGGCAATCATGACACAAATTTTGGACCAAAAAATAGTTAACTTACTGAGTAACAGAATTAGGGATACTAGGGTAGTGGTAGACAGGGCATGGGCCTCACGCCAAAACAAGATGATAGGCACTTTGGGCCCGATAACTAAGATTCTATGCCTACACGAACAAGCACAGAGTTCTGGTCAAAGTTTGGATCCAGAAATAATATCGAATTAGGCCCAGTGGGCAATATTTTTTCTGGGAAATGTGAATGTAGGTTTGTTGTATGAGAGACTTAAAAAGTTTATTACTGCGCATAGATGCAGAGTAGGAGAATCGTGCATGATCTGAAATGGGAAACAACAATCAGGGATCACTGTTTGACGATGAGTTAAAGAAGGAGATTGTACCCCTGTTCAGACATTTGCATCCTTGACAAGGCCCATTCTTCCCTGGCAATGTTTTCCGGTTAAATCTGTACATGGCAGGCATACCTGGTGGCCGTTTCAAAGGCAGTTCAGGCTTCTTCATACCTTCACCCTACAGGAGGCAGTACAGATATTGCAGACCCATTTTCTTCCCACGAAGAAGAAGGGCATGATGTTTTTCCATCAGCAGAGGTCAAGCAATGGAGGGGGAATTCAAGGTATGCATACTCTCCTCTCTTCATAAAAGTGGACGACAAATTATCCTAGTTTGCTCATTTTGGGATACAATGACTCATGGGTTCTTCAGACACTTCGAGTGTTTTAGACGTAGTTTTATGTCACTCCAATAAAGTCAGGACCCCCAATACTTACGCAATTTTCCTAGGTGGGTAAGGACTCGATTTTGGAAGAGGTGCAGGAATAATTGTGGAAAGAGGCATTAAAGCCTTGTACACTGTGCCATAAAGGGTTTGTAGCAGCATATTATTGGTGACAAAAAAGAAGAAAATGTTTTGACCAGTAATAGATTTGAAGACCTGAATCAGTTTGTTCTTTACAATAATCATTCTCACGCATTATTTTAGGGGGGTGCTGGATGATGTGTCTGGATTTAAAAGACACTTACTTAACAGTTCCAATATTCCATCACCAGAGGAAATATTTGCAGTTCCTGTGGCAGGGTTAGGTCTTAAAATTCACTTCTCTTACCTTTGGTTGGTCCTCCCCTTTTAGTTTTTCACCAAATTGCTAGAGCCAAGCATCACTCAGGACACAGGGGCTGAGGATGATAATATATCTGGAAGCTATGCTTTTCTTGAACATGAGAAATTTCTGTTGTTGGGAGAAGTTGAGATAGCTATAGAGTTAATGCAGAACAAAGATTGTCAACGGGGAGAAAACAGATCAAGTTCCTTCAAGACAGATGCTGTTTTTGTTTTTCAGTAGACTCAGAGAGATATATTCTGTCACTTCCAGATGTGAAATTAAAGACAATAAAAAGGGACTTGAGGATAATACTGACATAGCAGTCGATTTCTTTAGTATGACTGGTTAGTCTACTTTTTGTCCTCAATTCAGGAGATCTTCCCAGTTGCAGTTTATTACAGGTCTCTTCAACGTTTAAAGGTAAAACATCTAAGAAGAGGACTGAAATATTCAGAGATGATTCCTTTAGATCAGGAAGCATGGGAAGAAACAGGATGGTGATAAGGTCACGTGGATGTATGAAATGGGAGACCAATTTTTCCTATGTCCCCAGAGCTTGTGTTCGATGAGATGAAAGTCAGTTGGGTTAGTGGCAATATGTGGTAGGTTCTCAGCTGGAGAAAGATGTTCCAGGGAGGAGTTGGTAATGCACCTAAACTCTTTAAAGCCTTGTGTAGGCTCCTTTGCAATTTGACATCTAATGAAAAGCAGGGTGAGATATGTAGTCCTTCTTCTAATGGACAACCTGACAGCAGTCAGATGCATACACAGACATAACATACAGATATAAACAGACTAGGGGGTGTGAGGTCAAGACTTTTGGCACAGCCAGCCAAGTTTCTCTTGGAGTTTTGGTTTCATCAAAAGATCTCTTTGATAGCAGAATACTTTAAGGACCCATTCAACCTAATGACATATTGGTAATCAAGGACTCTTTCTGAAAGCAGCAATTGATGAGAACACTCTCTGGTCTTCAAGACACTCTGGTCTTTAAGTCCTTAGTAGAAATGTGCAGACTCCTTGAAATTGATCTGTTTGCCTAACGGCTGACAACTCAGCTGGGTAAGTATTACAGTTTGAGACCAGATCTGGAAGCTCTGAATACAAGTCTTTTTCTTCAGGAATGGTCTTGCAGAAAACTTAGCACTTTTCAACTTTTTCCTTTGATGCCCAAATGCATTTCAACATTCACAGGCATTTAGTGATGGTGACAATTATGATAGCTCTACGGAGAGCACTACCATGGTATCCGTCTCTCCTGGAGTTGTCAGCGGACAGTTAAATTCTGATACGGTTATTTCTGGGGCTATTGAAAGACTCTTCCAGGTAGTGTCACAATCAAGTGTTAATGGGAAAGCACACCTTCATGGCTTGGGCCATTTCAGGATATTTAAAGACTTGCCAGGCCTTTTAGCCCCAATTCTAACTATATCAGAGCATTCTCGTCAAAAGGCACAGGTAGAGCTTACAATGTGGTGGGAGATGTCTGGAATAGCTGGTGTGTGGAACGAAACATTGATCCAGGGAGATTGGAATTCACATATTTTGCATTTCTAGGCATCTTTTGTAGCTGACCACAAGTCCTACAAGACTAATTAAATTGGCTAAAGGTCAGCGGTAGCAGCACACTGAAAAGTTAAGGGTATGTCAGTGAGTGAACGTCCTATTGTACATAGAATGTTCAAAGGAAATAGATATTAGAATCCTCCTCAGCCTAGATACTCTAAATCGTCAGATGGCTTTACAAGTTTTCCTGTTATTGGAGGACAATGACAAAGTATAATTTAAATGTCTATCAGCTAGGTCAGTAATGCTATTATGCCTAGTTTCATTCAGAAGGGTATCACATGTTTGGCCCTCAGATATTTCCACTGAGAAGTTTTCACCAGTTAGGGTACATTTTTTCAATCACAACATATACTCTAAATTGATCTACAACTATTGAATTTCTGTCTTTTCCCTTGCACCCTAAGTTGTGTGTAGTAGGTTGCCTCCAACAGTATATTCAGATAATGGAAGGGTTGAGACTGTTGGCCACACAGCTATTGATAGTACCACGAATGATCTTTATACCGGTGACCTCAACCCCGCTTAGTAGGTGGATTAAAGGGGAATGGCCATGGCAGACGTGGGGTTGGACTGTTTTTGGAGCCAAAGTAGCACGTGGGATGGGGCATCAAAAGCAATATGAGATGAGGTAAGTTTGGAGGATATTCGCAAGTCAGGGGACTGCTCAAGGGTGTCTACGTGTAAACCTTTTGATTGAAAACCTTTACATCGTGCAGCAGTGAATGTGATAGGGATGATTTGAATGTGCATAATAGAGCCTCCTGTGTTATAATAAAATTGCAGATTCTCCTGGCTAATACTGAAGGAAGGTACTGACTTTATTAAAGACAAAAAAGGTGACTATTATCCTACCAATACTATTTCCTGCCTTCTGTGACATGCCACTAATAGAACCTTGGTTCCTTTGGCTACCCACAGGACATCATAAAACTCCAAGCTTGTGCAGGATGAACAGAAGAGATACCACTTGGATGGAGGTCTCTTGATCTGAGGACTAAAGGCAAAGAAAAGACTAACTGTTATTGCTGTTGTTTGTATTTTTGTTGTTATTTGTATTCTTTTGACCAATGAGTTCATGGATTATAGATCACTGCACATCAAGAAAAGAAGTTTGTATACAACCATACCTATTTATAGTGTTAGGTGTCTTTCATTTGTGTAATTGTCTGCTGTCCACAGATGCAGGATTGTGGTACCGTAGTGTTCTCTGAATGTGCTACAAAAAATAGCAGGAAAAATGGCTGCATAGTAATCACTTCCTTTGTTTTTGATAAAAGAGAACTCTCCTTTCCCTAGCATATCGGAAAATCTACAAATTATGCTTGTGGTTTTGTTTGCATCTTTATGTATATCTCGGTTTGTATGGGGTGTGTACCAAATCAATACACACAGGAACCAAGCCACAATGATTCCGAAAACACTTGTTTCAGGGAGATACTGAAAACAAATGCCAAGTCACAGAATTGGACGCTTTGTAGGAGAAAGATGAAAGCACAACAACAGTTTAGGCAATTACACACATTATAACAATAGGCAGCCATTATGACTTTCCAGTTCATAATAAAGTGTCAGGAATTCATTTGTGACTGACCCACATACCACCACCCAGTAAACATGGATCAGTTGTAAGCACATAAAAAACATAGACAAACTACCTGAATCAACGGGGGATTTTAAACTTGGGTCTTTCTTCCCACCACTAAAGGATGATCTTAAAAGTCCAATAGCCTCTGCTTGTTTTCCACGCCGACAAAGTGCATTATGTGAATGAAAGGTAGTACTCAAGAATTATGTCTTAAACTGATGGATAGTCTTAGGGAAATGTATTTTGAGGGCCTCGGTGGCTGGACGTCCCTATACATCCTGCAATTATTCCAAAACAAGACTGAACCCTAAAAAAGGAGCAAAACAGAGGAGACACAACGAGGAGACAAGAAATGACAAGGAGAGGTGGGAGGGAGCAAAGGGGTGCAGATACACTAGGTTTGAAAAAGGGGTCTACATGCTCTCTCATGTGTGCTAAATGTTATGTGCTACAGAAACATGCTGAAGGAAATATAGTTCTCTGATGTCAGCAGTGGAAGGATACAACTCATCCACTCAAAAGAGAATGAGATCACAATGCTTGACAGGTGAGGCAAAGTCACAGTTTGGGAGTGAAGCCATCAAATCAAGTATAGACACAGACAATATGGACACTGAAATCTGAGTTCGGTGCACATCCAAAGTCCACTTTAAGTACTTGTTAAAACAGTAGTAACAATATGTCTACTGACATACAGCTGAGCTGTCTGTAGCAAAACCTAAAGAGGGCTATGTACCTCCTGCAGTAAGAGTGTACAGAGGGAATGGATGTCAAAATCTAAACTACATGCAAAAGTGGAACATACAAAAATAAAATGCAAACAAAAATACATCTGCCATAAATGTGCATAGTAAAAGAAAAGGCAAAAGAAGAAAAGTCATCTAGCTAAATTCTGAATATATGTGTTCATGTACTTCAGACAGTGGAGAAATATTTATTTTTATCTTGGGCCATAGTAAATCAGCTTTCAATATGCTGTATAAGATAACTGTCACCACAGACATAAAATATCTGCAAAGCAGGGGTTTGTTTCAGCAAACAAGAAAGCATTTACCTTGATGTGTGAAGTTTTCTCCCAGCTTACTGGGTTAGCCAGATGGTGGGCATGGGATAGCTTATTGTTTTTGTGTTTTCTATGTTTGCATCTGAAATAGTTAACAGGGACATCTCAAACAGGAAAAAACAGAGTCAGAATGTCTCCTGCAAATTGGATGGGCTCACGCATAGTCTAAAGCCAGCAGCCTTTTGATGGTTGGGCCACCAGATAAGGGTTTCCGCATGAAGCCAGCTGATATTCTACTGCTAGAAACTAAGTGGTTCCCCAAATTCTAAATGAGGTGGGAGAATAGTGGAATTGGCGGACAGGACATCCTATGATTTATGGCCGATGTCCTTGATCTGACAATCTCTGAAAGTCTCTGTAACTTATTTAGAAGGAATTCATGAGTAAGAAGAGGTTGCGTTATTGACCCTCTTGCCTCTTGTGGAGGTAGAGAGATTTAGGAGCTCATATTGGACACCGTCTTGACTGGCAGACTTGTTAGTTTAGATGGGAGAGGTAGTCACTGCTAAACCCACATAGAAAGAAAGGGTACTCAGAGCTAGGACGTCGACTTAAACATGGTAAGGTTCATGGTCCGGAAGAAGAGACTCATAGTGAGGTCAGACAGAAGTCCCGTGCATGCACTTGAACCTTTAGGCCTCATCCAGATGGTCTTCTGCAAGCGTGGGTAGAAGACTGGAAACTCTTTTGCAGTGGGCCATCCGCCTTAGGACTGCCATCTCCATGGTATTGGAAGGTGTGCCTTATTTGTGGCAGCATTTCCACCACTAACTGACAAGTCCTGGGTTGAAAAAAATTACCAGTGTCCCCACTGGAGATAAATTCCGGATGTCAGGAACACTGATTTTAGATTTTCTACGAAAAAGGAATTTTCTTTAAAAAATGTAAACATTTGCTGGGCAACATTCAGAAATTTCAAAGAACAGTCTCCTGCTGTCGACATACTACCGCATAGGCATAAAATGGCTGTAGTGTCTTAGGTTTTGAAGGTTATGGTCTTTCTGGAACCCGTATCCCAAACAATCACGTACAATAAGGATTGGAAAATGTTGGTTTGTTTGATGATGTCGGCTGGGGTTTTGAGATCCATTGTGACATCAATCACAGAATGGCGTGTGTGGGTTTCAGGGGTATAACATAGGCTCCTGCAGCCCACTGCGGGGCAAGGGGGCCTCAACCCTTCATGGGATCCCCAACCCTTCAAGGGACCCCATTTAGCCCGAGGCCAATGAATATTTGTGGGATGGCGGAAACTCAGGGATGCCTCATCACTTCAGTGCAGCACCATCATTTTGCTTTATGCGACTGGTGGGTTTGTGTGGCTCTGTTTCATGAAGTCCCCCTGGACCTTCGGAATATGCTTCCTAGTGAGACCACTTGAGTCCCCATTGCAGGACTTCCTTGAAGTCTGATAATCTTGGTAATGGCAGGAAAGCGTCTTTCTGAGGAGCTGCAGGTGGTGATTACTGAGTGACCCCTTTTTCCACTAGAGTGACTTGAGGGGAGAAAAAGAGGCCTGGTGTTTAGTTAGTTACTTAAGACTTCCCTTTTCATTTGGCACCCAGACAGACAAGGGGGTCTTTAGAGAGCAAGTCTTCAAAATGTATTCAAAGTTTAGTCTGTCCAGACAGCATTGTCTTTATTTTAATGAGCGGACACAAACTGCTCTTTTATCTAAAAGTCACAATGGTCAAGCCTGGAAATCAGGTCCTTTGACTTGCTAAAGGTAAATCTGCACATCATTTGCATACATTGGGAAGTGGAAGTGGGCAGCTTTGTTATTTCCGCAACACTGCCCATATATCTATGCCGGCCAAATTGTAAATTAAGCTGTTAAACTTGTTACCAGAAATTCCCGAAATTACTCCACGTTACGTCATTACGCCCTTGTTCATGCGAAAATTACAGCGCAAGAGCAACGGAAACATTCAGATTGCGAAGGCTGATGTTTGTAGGAATTGAGTTTTTATTTCTGTTTTTTAGCTTGAAATGCGATGTGCAGTCAAAAATTGCCGCGAGGATGTGAGAGAGAATCGTCTCCCGTGCACTGCATTGCTCGCTCCTGATATCAGCAGTGGAATGATGGAACTCGGTCAAAACACAGTGAGACTGAAAAGCTTCGTGGGTGGGACACACGGAATATCGAAGAAAGACATGGGAGCAGAAAGCCATTGAATCATGAGCAAAGGGCGGGCACAAAGCCCACTCTAGGGCTGTATAGAATACAACAAGGCTCTTGCCAACAGAACATTACATATGGAGATATGAAATGTGTCCACTTAAGCCGAGAAATAACAAGGAACCAAAATCAGCATGTTCCCAAGCTAAATAACCACTCATGTTATATTTTAAGATATTTTAGAACTGCAATCATTTTGTTTGAAACATCAGCTAGGCAATTTCTGAAAATACCAATTTGTCACCATCAAATAAATTATATTCATTTTTTATTGATGTGAGCTGTTCTGCAAACAGAAACCTGTACTTGTCAAGGAAAAACAGTCTTTCTGTCCTGAAAAAACACAAATATCAACAATCAACCTATCATTTTCACAAAACACATACATTTACTTTTGGTACACATGGACATATTTCGCCCCTTTGTTTTCGTTTATATGAATCAATTTCCAGAAAGAGATTCATAAGACATGTATTTCACCACAATTACACCAGGAACAGCCAGAATTATGTCACGACAATCCATCAGTCAAGCACGAATGGCTGTTGTGTCAGGAATATTCAGAATCTTGCTAAAATCACCACCCTATGGGTCTGATTTAGATTTCGACGGACAGATATCCTATCTGCCAAAATTTAAATCCCATAGGAAATAATGGGATTTATATTTTGCCCGACGGGATATCCGTCACCGTTGTGACAGAGTAACTCGTCTGCTGAAATCTAAGTCAGGCTATATGTTTTGAATGGGCCAGATCTACGCATAGACAGCCAGCTAAACACATGGAATTCTCACACATTCTGCATGTCAGTGACGGCTAGTCACCAAGAAAACCTACAGATATGTTACTAAGGGTTGAGCAGTATGTCGGAGATATCCACCAATTTACACAATGCACACAGTATGTGAAGAATAGGTTGTAATTCTCTCGTTTGAACTTGCAGATGAAGGCATCAGTGCTTACATAATGTTTGAGAATCATCACATTACTATCACATGTACCACCTATAAGTGCAGGTATATGCAGATAATACCAAACACTTTGGTGCTCCATCTAAAAAAGAAATATGTAATAGGGCCTAAAACTTTGGTCAATGTCTTCCTTCAAAATCCTGCATCAAGACATCTAAGTTCTGCTGCACTAAAATTGTTCTACCTTCATCTGGCAACTTACAAAGATCCATAGAGGATTTCTTTCCACTCACTGGAATGTTCTCTTTTTCCATCTCATTCTCAAACATGGATTCCTTTGCATGGCCTGGAATTTCACCTATTGGTGATGTCTAAGGCCACGTATAATATGATGAAATGATGACCCAACCCACTGTCTTTCTTTTCTTCTGTCTAATTAAGCGTGGAATCCTTATGGACATATAAGTGCCTATTTATCTCCTACATACCCTACAGACTCCTACAACAGCTGTAAATGGCCGTGAGGGCTTGACAGAAACATATATAACAAATCAAATGCATTGAATTCTACTCAGATCCTCTGATGTAATTGCATTGAAGTATCCTTTACCGTTGTTTGCTGTCATGTTTGCAGGAATAAATACTGCAATCCTGCATCCTGCAGTGTGTAGGAGCCTACTGTCTCGCTGCAAGTTGTTACAGCTGTGGCTATCGCTTTACAGTGATGAACTATTCACTTACAAGGGAGCCCATTAACTGCACCGTTTTTTATTTGCTTTCTGCTGCCTTTACTTAATAGCTCTTTCTCACTAGGCCTGGGAAGGCTGAGCACTGGCATAGTGCAAGATGGCATGAGCTGGGAGCTCAGGAGGGGCTGTGTTTTTCAAAGTAGCTCTGTGACAAGGCCATGCAATCGCGACCCAGGGAAGGGTGGGCAGTAGGTTGGAAACTCCTCCTCAGACACCTTTCCCTATCATGTCCCACGCTAGAGATGAGTCTTGCCTCCTGCTTTGGAAGGGCTGGGAAGCCCCGACCCGAAGAAGGAACAACATTTTTGGTTGTGGCCCTTCACCCTCTTTAGTGAGGTTTGAAAGGACTGCACAAGCCTTTAACCTACCTGATTGCTACACATGCTGAGTAGACTGCTATGCACAAGCCCAGAACAGTGCCTAGGCAGTGTCATGCATCAGTAATAGACAGCATTTTAGTGTACTGTAAACAGTGTTGTGAGACCCCTCATTATAAACTACTCACTAATTGGTTGGAAAATAACGTTGCATGGGAAGCCCTAATACTCTCATGATTAGATTACCACTGGAAATCTGGCAACCAAAGTTTCTTTCTACAACATGATGACACTGAGGGACTTAGGGCCAGATGTAGGAAAATCCTGAATTGCGACTCGCAAATTGCGAGTCTGAGTGACTCGCAATTCGCGAGTCGCAATTCAGGATGCAGGATGGTGTCCCTGACACCATCTGCGACTCGCAAGGGGGTCGCAAAGGCCCACCTCATTAATATTAATGAGGTGGGTCGCAATTTGCGACACCCTTGGGAGTCGCAGCACTCACAGGGATGGTGGCCTGCTGGAGAGATAATGCAGCCACAGCATTTTTGTGCATAGTTATACATTTTCAGCATTTGCCAAACAATTTATCATGTGGTGTATATGCAGATGTTAACAAAAAGCATTTTGGGTTTAGCGCAAACGATTAAAAATTTACTAACTGCAGCTGTGCGTATTGCTGCTCACTGGAAGGCCCTTTGCGAAGGACGACTGGCCACCTTTCTGTTCTTATTGCTATATTTGGGTGTTAAACAGGGACTAATGAGGTAAAACCAATGCTCAGACAGTGTTAACAAGTGTAAACTTAACAAAATAATTACGTAATGCTATCAAAAAATGTGCAGCATTATGCCGCATAGTTTGACTTTTCTTGCTGCATAATTTACTCATCCCTGCCACATAATTTAGCCCTCCCCTGCCGAATAATTCCAGTGCACTGCCCATAGTTTAAAAAAAATACACAGGGTTCCTAGCCTTGAGACTTAGCACCTTTGCCCACCCTTAACTCTCTGCTTGGTGATAGGTAATTTCCACTTTCAATATCCTTGCTGCTTGTTAATTTACGTTGTGTTCGGTACTAAAGGACCTCAAAGCACTGAGCAGATGACACACATTGTAACCAACACACAGGCAATGTACAACTCTGAAATGCAGACCCCCTGGTGATACAATAATTACAGTACACAATGCTTGTTCTGTGAAATTGCCTATAATTATCACCTCTTGAGCCTGTTGAATTATTAAACTGAATCCATGAAGGACTCTAAACAGCAAATTGCATATAATGTTAGAGGTAGATGGTCTCATGAGTCATTATGAATTAATCCTACAGCATTTTAAATGCATGTTATATGCTGCACCAAATCGCATTATGCATTAGACTTAGTTTTGCACCTACACAACTGTGTATGTAAAAACAATAACAGAAGAAACACGAACCGCTGAATTAACACAGTGATGCCTATTAAACAAGACAACAAAGCAGAAGGAAGACGTGCAGGCAGGAGGCTGCAAATAAAAGAGATGGACCAGACCAGGGGAAGATGCAGCAAACACCTAGTCGCTGCCTGAGTCTGGAAGCTAACGGGGATTTTATAGGATTCATACAATGCAACAGTGTTCGAAAATACGGTGTGCGGCCTGGCGCGAACAAACAAAAATTATGCGCCATTGCATATACAATGTCCAGTGAGCCAATGAAATCAACTATAAACATGGGACGCTAAGACGATTTAGCATTGCGCCTCAGCGCAGAGACTATCTATCCGTATCTTGTGTGAATGGTGTATCCAAAGTATAATTGTATTCATGCAGGTGGCTGCGAAGAGGGTAAAATGCTATATCTGTAAAATTGTTGCTGCATATTATTATGTGATAAAAATATGCAATGGCGCCCATCCCAGCTTTTGCTAGTTGTTTGTGCCTGTTTTCATTTGGCTTTAGTATTCCATGCACTGCCAGGAATGGGTTTGTGTTGATTTCTATGATGGTTTCCATAGTTTAAGCCGCGTAACACCCACTTTGGATGGATTATCAGCGGTTGCGCTATACGACCCACCGCCTCTTAGAGCTTTGATTGCTGATACTTTCAGCACCAAAATCACGTTGCGCCAAAAAAGTTGAATAACTTTGTCATTTGCATCTTTTTGAATCCTATTGTGCCACTTTGCATCACACAAGCAAACACCCTCACTGGTGCAGAATTGTAGTAACCCTGAGCCTCGGACTGTCACTTAACAGAGATTTACACAGTAACATGTGTATATAAACATATATGTATATATATTTGTATGTATGAATGTATGTAGTATTTCTATAGTGCAAACCAAGCCAAAAACACTAGAGTGCTGTTCATGGTGAAAGACAAACAAAGTCAACCAGTAATGGGAAAGGAAGAAGAGTTGTGGACAGTTATTGCACTTTGATGTAGTGTTCTTTAAAGAGGCTCATCTTCAACTCTTTCCTACACTGGAGCAGCATTTGGGCAGTCCTGATGGTCATGGGGGATGTTGTTCCAAATCCTAGGTGCACAGATGTAAAAGGCCTGCTGTCTTGTGTTTTCTTTTTTACAACTCTTAGGGGGTCATTCTGACCCTGGCGGCCGGTGGCCGCCAGGGCCACCGACCACGGGAGCACCGCCAACAGGCTGGCGGTGCTCCCACGAGCATTCTGACCGCGGCGGTTCAGCCGCGGTCAGAAGCGGAAAGTCGGCGGTCTCCCGCCGACTTCCCGCTGCTCGGGGGAATCCTCCATGGCGGCGGAGCGCGCTCCGCCGCCTGGGGATTCTGACACCCCCTACCGCCATCCTGTTCCTGGCGGGTCTCCCGCCAGGAACAGGATGGTGTAGGGGGTGCCGCGGGGCCCCTGGGGGCCCCTGCAGTGCCCATGCCAATGGCATGGGCACTGCAGGGGCCCCCGTAAGAGGGCCCCACTGTGTATTTCAGTGTCTGCAATGCAGACACTGAAATACGCGACGGGTGCTAACTGCACCCGTCGCACCCCTGCAACTACACCGGCTCAATTCTGAGCCGGCGTCCTCGTTGCAGGGGCATTTCCTCTGGCCCGGCGGGCGCTCTTTTGGAGAGCGTCCGCCGGCCCAGAGGAAATGTCTGAATGGCCGCCGCGGTCTTTTGACCACAGTGCGGTCATTTGGCGGCTCCCTCCAGGGGGGCGGCTCCCGCCGCCCGCCGGGCTCAGAATGAGCCCCTTAGTCTGCAGTCTGATGGTGTGCTGGCTGCGGGTATTTTGAGAACCACCAGAGATGGTGAGCTAGTTAGCAAGGTAAGCAGGGGTGCTGTTGGTGATGGATTTGTTAATTATGAAGCTGGTTTAAAAATGTGGGCTGGCAAAGGGAGCTATTGGAGTTCCTTCAGGATGGTGCATGAGATGTGCTGGGGCATGTAAGATGCCCTTAAGTGGTGCCAGTGTGGGTTCTGGAAGGCCATGGAGCAGGGCATTACGAGGATGTGAACGAGGGATAGGTTCTTCAGCCAACAGACAGCTTCCGGCAAATTTCCTGAGAATGGTTCGTCCATGTACTCCAAAGGGCCCATTTCCTAATAGAGGAGGGTTACTAGTATTGAGACTGCAACCTTATCAAGGGGATTGTAACTTGGTGATATAACCAATCTTTTGGTATTCTTCACATAGGTGTGGACCACTATCTTTATACTTTCAGATTAGGATCCCTTCCCCAAAGAAGATTAAGAATAACTTTATAGGTCCTGATGAAATGCCATTTGATCCTTAGGTATACATGCCAACATTTTAGAAGAGACAAGTGGGAGATTTCTAGAAAGAAACTGGAAGAATGTGTTTCCCCCATTGACTTCTATTGGGGCCTGAATCGGATTACTGTTATTTATGCTGCTGCAGGTTTGGATTTTAGATATGGAAATACTTTTTTCCTGACCTGTCAGGAGCACAGGGAAAGCCGTAGGGCAGGCAGAGAGAGCGTGATGCAAGTGCTGTGCACTGGCCTGCAGGAGCAGTTTACTGGCAGTGCATACTCCGAATTACACAAGACCAGGCCCTGCCAGCTGAAGTCCCCAGAGAAATCAGGTTTTTACATGCAGGAGACTGGCTTTGAAATCGGTAGTCTCCCATCTGAATCAGGAGGGTTGGCATAAATGCTTTGGAACAGCAGGGGAATAAAACATGTCGACCGTGAATTCCATCTGATTTAACTTCACATATTCCCTGTACCAAAGAGTGGCTAATTTATAGTACAAACTGGGAACATTATTTCTCTAGTTTCTCACTCCTTTTTACACCTTGAAATAGATCCTTTATTCATAATTAAAGAGACAGCAAGGCATCCACAGTAAATTTTAACCCACCCTATTATCCAATCGTCCCATTGAGTTGCTGGTGCTCACCAACACAACCAGACGTTTTCTTGTGAATAAAAAGATCTCCAGTACACTATCTCCTTGTGGGGCCAATTGGGCATTGCAGTGCCAGCCCAACGAGGAGCAGGCCCAATGATGAAGCATGCCACCTTTGAATGGGTGAGGGCTTTTTCCGTTATGAGCAGATGCTCCAAATGACTGACGATGTTCCTTGTACTTAACAAATTACCTTGAAACTAATATCGGAACATTATACTGCATCTGATTTTTATGGTATTACGAACATACAGATGAAAATGTATGAGGGCTTGAAAGCAGATCTGATGTCATTTTCTGGTAGCGACTGGTTTGATTTTCCTTGGAAGAGAGAGCTGTTACCAAGCTGTCATTATTGTTTTTGCAATTTGTTTCTTAAAGATGAGATTGGTGAATTAGGACTTGACATTCGATGAAAACTGGGCTTTGAAGACATCAAAATTCATTTCATTAAGCCAGGTTTGTACTGCATCTTTTTTGTTGTTCTCTGCAAATAACAGAGCATCCCTTTGGTACATGCAACAGGTAGTAAAACATATTCAACCTGAAGAGGGTTAAGAGGAAGCAATGAATGTTGGACATATCAAACAAGAGATATGGTTCAATTAACATATTAGGTTTTAACAAAACATATGATTAGACTGGTTCAACAATGCACATAATTCCCTCCCATTACGTTTCTAAAGCATAAGAGCATTTTTCAACCAAGGTCTTTCTGCTTTGCAATGCTCTCTGGTTTGTGGAACAAATCGGGGTGACCCGACATTTGAAAACATGACTGAACATGCCATGGTATCCAGAGGGCATGGTCATTCCCTAGCAATCTTTCATAGTCATCCTGTTAAAATTCTAACTTGGGTTTTTACCAAACAGACAACCAGAGTATCAGAGGCCTCAGTTGGATGATATGTGGCACAAAACCTTGGTCCAATTATTAATGAATAACAAACATGGCAGAGAAATTAGGAAGCCAGAGTAAACGTTTAAAAACGTATTCTCTATTGTAGGCCTGTAATGTTAATATACACCGCTATATCTAAACACCATTGCAAAACACTGTGCCTTATAGATCTTAAACATGGCTGCCACACTTTTGTGACCACCTTGAAGCAAAGTCAAAGACAGGTGCAATGCTCACAGCCGAAAGGTGTCTCTAACCAGGGGTGACCAACTGATGGATGAGTCAAATAAAATACCTAGATAAGAGAATTCATTCACCTTGCTAATAATGCTACCTTTAATAAAAATGAGTTTGACTTTTAGTGGATTTAGGTCATATTACCATAGTGTGGGACTTATTGATGTTAGAAGGTCCAGGCTATCCCTATGATTGACAAAGTTGTCTAATCATAACTGCAAGCCTTGAGTTGTTCTGCAATCCAAAAAGCATGTTTGGCGTAAAAATGCACTGGTACAGCCTGCCTTCCTACCTACCAACCCTATCAACCTGTACCTTCCCTAATTTGTTATCGTATAGGGTAAATTAAAAAAAAGCTGGGATACAACCTTATTTAATCCCCTGTTTAAGTAAAAAATGCTTAGTGCATTCACTCCCATCTCCATATCGAACCAAAGCTGAACAAGTTCAAATGCAAATCTCACAAAAAAGAAACAATTTATTTATTGATCCCTATGTCCAACATAATGGCCCACAGCTTGTCCAAATTAAGCCAGGCAAACGCTGAACTCAGGGCCATGAAGCCAAACTAATTGATCCTGATTTAGCCACAGTGTATTTACTAATTACAAATTGAACATTGGCCTACTGTACCTCAACTAGGTCAAAAACCATACTGGACCTAAGAAAGGACTCAATGATCTCAGACCCAGGACCTCCACCTCCCAAGGATCATACTCTCGATTACTTTGATGATTGAGTCTATTAGAGAAATAGAGCAATAGCACTGTGAAACCTCTCTGGGGCCCTTTTCATAAAAAGGATTATTAAATTAGTTGGCCCAATGAGTTGGAAGACTATGAGCCTCATTACGAGTTTGGCGGTTTTAAGACTGCCAAATTCATGGTGGCGTCGGAGCGCCACACTCCTGGTGGTCCAACTGCCAGATTACAACCCTGGTAGTCGGACCACCAGGACACCACCACCATAGACAGGATCATGGATTTCGACAGGGCGGTGGTGGTCGAAGTTGTAGTCAGCCATGGCGGTGCTCATGGTAGCACCGCTGTGCAGAACATGACTTAGCTTTCCACAGAAGAAGTTGGTAAATCCTGAGTGAAAATCTATGAACCGAAGCAGAGCAGCAGAAAACTCAACGCAGCACCTGCTTCATGGCTGTAACATCGACACAACACCTCCCTTCTGGATACAGAAATCAACACCTCGCCAGCTTGCAACTTTCTCATTACCATCCGTCTGGATTTTCCACGCATCGTCCCTGGGTGACAAAACTTCAACATCACCGCATGGACTCTGGGATGCCTGTCTGGAAATCGACGTGTCCCTTCCCTGCGAGGAAAGAATTGATGCATCGCTTACCCGGCGGGAAAAGAACTGACGCACCGCCTCACTTACTAGTAAGGAATCAACGCATCACTTGCTTTTCTGATGCACCCTTGCCCCTGCAGCTTTCTTTTTGACGCATACTAGGTACTTTGTGCTAAAACAATGCATCCATTGATTCGTATTAATGAAGATTCTTTTTTAATTTT
Organism: Pleurodeles waltl; assembly: GCF_031143425.1. Classification (NCBI taxonomy): domain Eukaryota; kingdom Metazoa; phylum Chordata; class Amphibia; order Caudata; family Salamandridae; genus Pleurodeles; species Pleurodeles waltl. The sequence goes on along the minus strand of NC_090446.1, from coordinate 116,092,362 downwards.
AAAACTTGATATTTTTACTTGTGTATGTTGGATTTTTGTTGTATTGGTCTTGTTTGAATTAGATAAATATTGGCTATTTTTTTTATCTGGTGTGGAGTCCTTTTGTGGTGTTTTCACTGTGTTACTGTGTGTGTTTGTACAAATACTTTACACATTGCCTCTGAGATAAGCCTGACTGCTTGTGCCTAGCTACCAAAGGGGTGAACAGGGGTTATTTTGGATGTGTGACTCCCTTACATTGGCTAGAGTGACGGTCCCTACTTGGACAGGGTGTACACTTACTGCCAACTAGAGACCCCATTTCTAACACTGGTGATCAGCGGTGAGGATAAGACTTGTGTTTGTACTTGACATACAGTGATTGGTGTACACTACTGTTTTATTGCAGACTGTTATGCAACCATATATTGTTTTTCTCTTGGATTTGTTTGCTTTTCAATTTTTTCCTTTTTGGGGTCTCTCTGCCTCCTGAAATTCTGCACCTTTGGTGACCCTTATCCACAAGCATGTTTCAGTCTGGGGAGCCATCAGGAGTTTCTACAAATGTGATGTTTGAGCTGGAGAAGTTGGATACCTATAATGTGTCTCAGCTCAATCAGTTTTGTAAGGAATTCAAGTGTCCTGTCAAAAGCTCCACCAGAAAGGAGGAGCTGCAAAAGGCACTGAGGGTCTGGTTGGCAGCAAAAGAGGCTAAGGAGCACACAGCAGAGGAGAATGTCGCTGTGGATGAGTAGGTGCAGGTCACATGAGGGGGGGTCTGCATGAGTGGGCATGCGTGTCCACTTGCTCTATGGCAGCCAGTAAGGGTGATCAAGAGAACCTGAAGCCTGAAAGAGTGGCCCAGGTGCCTGCCAGGAAAAGGAGGGGCAAGGAGCATTTGAAACATGCTCCAGAAGTTCCCACCGTCCAGGAGGAGGCTGAACCTGAGAGGGACGCCCAGGAACCTACAGGGGAGCAAGTGGACAAACTGGGGGATGTACCTGAGCTGACCCATGTGGACATCAGCACCTACTAGTGCACAGTCACAGGGGTTGGCCAGTGTAGCGCTTGGGGAGAAGATGGTTCCAAGGGAAGAGTGGGATCCAGCTGAGATGACCCATGTCTCACTAGGAGACAGTGAGATGGTCCAGAGGACCCTCATGCCTGTGAATACTAGGTAGTACAGGCAGTAGATGACCATCAATGGACAGAGGGTGGAGGCTCTGAAAGACACTGGAGCCAGTGTGACTACTGTCAGGTGTCACCTGTTGTCTGAAAAGCAGGTGGTCCCCAATGTGTTTCATCACATAATTGTTGTGGACAACTCTGAGTGCCAGTACAAGGTGGCACAGGTTCCCTTTGAATGGGGGGGGGGTCAAAGGTTCCTTGAGGATAGCTGTGAGTCCAACCATGCCTGTTGATTGTCTGCTCGGTAACGACCTGGAGGATTCCTCTTGGTGTGAGGTGGAACGCAGGTCACACTTGGAGATGGTGGGTCTGCATGAGTGGGCATGCGTGTCCACTTGCTCTATGGCAGCCAGTAAGGGTGATCAAGAGAACCTGAAGCCTGAAAGAGTGGCCCAGGTGCCTGCCAGGAAAAGGAGGGGCAAGGAGCATTTGAAACCTGCTCCAGAAGTTCCCACCGTCCAGGAGGAGGCTGAACCTGAGAGGGACGCCCAGGAACCTACAGGGGAGCAAGTGGACAAACTGGGGGATGTACCTGAGCTGACCCATTGGCAGCAAGAAGGGGGTCCCACCAGGAGGAGTTCTGCAAGGCCAAGACCTTCTCTTGAGGGTCTGCAGCAGCAGGCTGCAGACCAGGTGGCTGGCAAGGAGTCTGGATCACATTGGATTTACTGGGAGGATGACCTCCTCTATAGTGAGCCTAAGGTTGCTGAGCCTGGGGCAGCCTAAGTTCTGGTGGTACCCGGGTGCTTCAAGACCTTCCTACTGGGTCTTGCTCATGATGTGCCCTTGGCAGGACATTTGGGGCAGGACAAAACTTTTGAGTTTTGAGAGGATTATCACCCACTCTTACTGGCCCCAAATGCACAGGCACTCTGATGTACAATGTAGGCCTTGCCAAACTTGTCAGGCAACTGGCAAGAGTAGGGGGAAATGCATGGCTCCCCTCCTAACATTCCCAGTTGGTGGGGATGGACATTGCAGGTCCTCTGGATCCCAAGACAGCCATGGGCAACAGGCTCATCCTGGTCTTGGTGGACCATGCCACCTGTTATCCGGAGGCCATCCCTCTGAGGTCAGTGATGGCCCCCGTGGTGGGCCGGACATTGATGGGGATTTTTTCCCACATGGGGTTCCCTAAAGAGATGGTATCTGACCGGGGTACCAACAACAGATTTACATACATGAAGTCTCTGTGGAAGGAGTGTGGGGTAACCTGGAAGGTTCAATAGCACCCTAAAAGGCATGATTATGGGTCTGTCAGAACCCATGAGGCATAAATTGGATGCCCTCTTGCCATGCCTTCTCTTGGCATACAGGGAAGTACGGCAGAAAGAACATGGTTTTAGCCCCTTTGAGCTGCTGTATAGGCACCCTGTGAGAGGACCTCTGAGTCTGGTGAAAGAAAGCTGGGAGAAGCTCCCAGGAGGCCCTCCAGGACGTACTTAGCTACGTGCTGGCCTTCAGACTGCACGCTTCAGGAAGCTCGCTCAGGAGAACCTGGGAGCAAGCCAGGAGGACATGAAACAATAGTACGACCAGAATGCCAATCTGGTTGAGTTTCGGCCTGACGAGAAAGTGTGGGTCATGGCCTCTCTAGGACTAGTGGACTGGGCCTTTTGAGGTAGTGGAGCACAAGAGTGACGTCACCTACTCGGCAAACTTGCAGACTCCAATGAACCCTTTGAGGGCCCTACATGTGAACCGCCTCAAACCACATTTTGAGAGGTCTGAACTGACTATGCTCTTGGCAACAGATGATGGAATAGAGGAGCAGAGTGAACCTCTTCCTGACTTCTTGTCTGTCCAAGAAAAAGATCATCTGTAGAGGGTGTGAACCTCTCCCCAACACTGACCCTGGAACATCAGAGGGACTGTTACCAGGTGCTGGGAAGGTTTGCCTCTCTGTTTTCCTTGACCCATGGGTCACTCATTTGTGTACCCACAATGTGGGCACTGGGTACTGTCCCCGTGTGAAACATAAGATTTACAGGGTGACTGACAAAGTTAGAGGTAGCATCAAGGATGAGGTTTCCAACATGCTAGCCATAGGGGTGATAGAGTTCTCCAACAGTCCTTGGGCCAGCCCTGTGGTCTTGGTCCCAAAGGCTGCTGCCCCAGGTGCCACTCCTGAACTTAGGTTCTATGTGGACTACCATGAACTCAGTGCTGTCACCAAGACTGGGACGAACCCCAAGCCCAGAAGTGATGAGCTCAAAGATCGTCTAGGAGCTGCCAAGTTCCTCAGTACATTTGACTTGATACTGGCAAATTGCCTTGACCGATGGGGCCAAAAATAGGTCAGCATTTTCAACACCAGAGGGGCACTGCCAGTTCTGGGTCATGTACTTTGGGCTGAAGAACACCCCTGCTACCTTTCAGAGGTTGGTCAACTATGTTTTGGCTGGGCTGGAGAATTTCAGTGCCGCCTACCTGGATGAAACTGCAGTGTTCAGCTCCAGCTGAGAGGAGCTGGCCTCACTATAAAAGCCAGTAAGTGCCAAATAGGGCAGGGATCTGTAGTTTACCTGGGACACCAGGTGGGGAGTGGCCTGTTGGCACCCCTACAATCCAAAATTGATACCATTCTAGCTTGGGAACCCCCCAAGACCCACACAGAGGTTAGAGCCTTCTTTGTCCTCACCGGCTACTACAAGAGATTTTTCAAGGGGTATGTCACCATTGTTGCCCCCTTGACAGAGTTGACTTCCAGGAAGCAGCCAAAGAAAGTAATCTGGACTGAGGCTTGTCAGACCGCTTTTGATGCCCTGAAGGCAGCAGTGTGCACAACACCCATGCTGAAAGCACCCGACTTCTCCAAGGAATTTGCTGTGCAGACTGACACATCAGAGCATGGTGTGAAGGGCAGTTCTAGCACAGCTAAACAAAGAAGGCCCACACCAGCCTGTAGCCTTCATTAGTAGGAGGTTACTCCCCAGGGAACAGAGATGGAGCGCAATTGAGAGAGAAGCTTTTGCTGTAGTCTGTGCGCTGTAGAAGCGAAGACCCTACTTGTTTGAAACTCACTTCCGGGTTCAGACAGACCACAGGTCCCTCAGATGGTTAATGCAGATGAAGGATGAAAACCCAAAACTGTTGAGGTGGTCCAACTCCCTACAGGGAATGGACTTTACGTGGAACACTGCCCTGGTACAGAACACACCAATGCTGATGGTCTGTTCAGATTCTTCCGCCTTAGTGAGGAGAACTCCCATGAGATTGTGTAGTTCTCCCCACTTTCAGCTGGGCTGACTCATGTTAGACCTGGCATCCTTGGCGTTGTTTCTCCTTTCTTTTTGCCTCTGCTTCCTGTATTTTTGACTTTGTGCTGGATTGAGTATTTGCTGGTTTTAGTACTCTGGGCACTTTACCACTGCTTTCCAGTGCTAAAGTGAAAGTGCTCTCTATCTAAATTGTGATTATGATTGGTTATCCCTGAATGGCATATTTGATTCACTAGTAAGTCCACAGTAAAGTGCACTAGAGGTGTCCAAGGCCTATAACTCAAATTCTACTAGTGGGCCTGCAGCACTGTTTGTGCCACCCACATGAGTAGCCCTGTAAACATGTCTCAGACCTGCTACTGCAGTGTATGGGTGGGGAGTTTGGAACTGCCAGTTCAACCTGGCAAGTGCACCCACTTTTACTACACATAAGCTACCCCAAAGGTAGGCCCAAAGCAGCCCCATGGATAGGGTGCAGTGTATTCAAAATGTAGGACATGTACTGGTGTATTTTATATGTCCTCATAGTGGAATACTGCCAAATCGTTTTTCACTATTGTAGGACCTATCTCTCCCATAGGGTAATATGGGGATTGCCTTGAAATATCTGTCAAGTGTAGTTTCCCATTGGGAGCAGATAGAGATGTGGAGTTTGGGGTCTCTGAACTCACAATTTTAAAATACATCTTTTGGGAAAGTTGTGTTTTAAATTGCGAGTTTGAAAATGGCACTTTTACAAAGTGGGCATTTTTCTTGCTTAACCATTCTGTACTTCTGCTTGGGTGCTGAATGCATGTCTGGGTCAGAATGACAGTTGGGCTGTTTGTGAATTTACTCTAGACAGTAACACAAAGGGAGCTGAGTTGTGTCCTGCATATCCTGATGGGTCTTCCTGGGCTAGAGTCAGAGGGAGGAGCTGACACCTGCACTTCACAGGGCTGTGTCTGACCTCACACAATACAGGGGGTTATTCTGACCCTGGCGGCCGGTGGCCGCCAGGGCCACCGACCACGGGAGCACCGCCAACAGGCTGGCGGTGCTCCCACGAGCATTCTGACCGCAGCGGTTCAGCCGCGGTCAGAAGCGGAAAGTCGGCGGTCTCCCGCCGACTTTCCGCTGCTCGGGGGAATCCTCCATGGCGGCGGAGCGCGCTCCGCCGCCATGAGGATTCAGACACCCCCTACCGCCATCCTGTTCATGGCGGGAAACCCGCCATGAACAGGATGGCGGTAGGGGGTGCCGCGGGGCCCCTCGGGCCCCTGCAGTGCCCATGCCAATGGCATGGGCACTGCAGGGGCCCCCGTAAGAGGGCCCCAAAAAGTATTTCAGTGTCTGCTTTGCAGACACTGAAATACGCGACGGGTGCAACTGCACCCGTCGCACCCCTGCAACTACGCCGGCTCAATTCTGAGCCGGCGTCCTCGTTGCAGGGGCATTTCCTCTGGGCCGGCGGGCGCTCTTTTGGAGAGCGCCCGCCGGCCCAGAGGAAATGTGTGAATGGCCGCCGCGGTCTTTTGACCGCGGTGCGGTCATTTGGCGGCGGGACTATGGCGGACGGCCTCCGCCGTCCGCCATAGTCAGAATCAGGCCCACAGTCTCTAACCCCCTAGACTGCAGCTGGGGCAGGGCAAGGAAGAGGCAGGGTCTTGTGCACTACAAAGACTTGCCTTCGATGTTTACCTACTTCAATGGCAGAAATAAGTATTAGTATTAGACTGCTGACCACACAACATTAGAACACTTCTGGATCAAGAAGAACCTCTGCCAAGGAGAAGAGTTGAAGAGCTGTGAGGAGACGTACTGCCCCTCTGCTCGGTTGGCCTGCAGTTGCTGCTTCTGCCTTAGAGAGGACACAGACTGGGCTTTGCTGTGCATCCTGCTTGTGAAGTTTTTCCAGGGGCTTGGACTGAGCTTGCCTCCAGTCAAGAAATCTCAGGGACATCAAAGACCCCTGACATGCTAAGTGGTGCCACATCCAGTCCCTGGGCCCTTGGAAGACAAAGGTGGTAAAACCTCTGAGTGAAAATCCACGCACTGGAGCTGAGCAACAGAAAAATCGACATAGCACCAGCCTCTCTGCTGTAAAATCGACGCAGCCCCTGCCTCTGCAGAAATCAACACATCACCAGCTCAGCACTTATTCATTGTTACCGTGCATGCGCATTTTACACACATTGTCCCTGGGTGCCACAACTTCAACATCACCGCACAGACCTGAAGGCACAGACCTGAGGTTGCCTGTCCAGAAATTGACACATCCCTTCCCTGCGAGGAAAGAACTGACGCATCGCTTTCCCAGTGTGGAAAGATTTGAGGCATGGCCTCACTTGCGCATAAGGAATCCACGCTCTGCTTGCTTCTCTGACACACTCTTGCCCCTGCAGCTTTAATTTTGATTCATGCCAATTACAATGCTTTTTCTGATGGATTAATATTCTTTTTTAAACTTTAAAACATGATATCTTTGCTTGGGTATGTTGGATATTTGTCGTTTTGGTCAATATAAATATTGGCTACTTTACTAAACTGGAGTGGGGTCCTTTTGTGGTGTTTTCACTGTATTAATATGTGTGTTTGTACAAATATTTTACACATTGCCTCAGAGGTAAGACTGACTGCTTGTGCCAAGCTACCAAGGGAGTGTACAGGGGCTATCTTGGATGTGTGACTCCCTTACCCCGACTAGAGTGAGGGTCCCTACTTGGACAGGGTGAACACTGACTGCCAACTAAAGACCACATTTCTAACAGTGCATAATCCCAGTTCCTCTTCAACAGTAATAATCTCACAAGTAATAGCCCCCACCACAGATGTTAAGAATGACAGAAGGTTGGAGCCTTTGCATATGCTCTTTTGTTCATTGTTAGCAGGTGAAATTTTGGGCTTACCTGTTGTGCAGGGGTCCTGTATTACTCGAATTTCATTGAAAATATCAGAGAAGCTATTCATAAAGTATCCAGATTATCTCCTAAATATGCACGACACAGCCTCTCATATCTGCATTCACTTGAAATGCTTATTAATATTTGCCTAAATTATGTCCCTTAAATAAGTGGGCCTTTCATTATGTTTGTATGGTGGCTTCATTATGTATACACCAGGGGTTTCGCACTCCCACATCATTGACATTGTATCCCCCAAAACAATCATGAAACTGATCCTCAAATATGCTTCATACCTCTATACAATGTAGGACCTCGGCCTACCGCATCCCCATTTAGAGTAATGCTCTGATCAGCTGAGGTGTATTTATTTTAATCATCTGAAAATAAGTGCCTGAGCTGCAACTCAGAAAAATACATATTCTCTCACCAACCTGAAGCCTCTCTGTAGTGGGAAATGTCCTTAAGGATGCCGACGTTTCCCATGCAAGAGTAACCACGCCTGCCTGAACAAGGCATGTCTTTTTCTGTGCCTTAACCATGCATGTGCTGAACTACGCAGTGAAGAAAGTAGAGCTGGAGCAGGGATGGGGGGGGGTGGATTAAGGAACTGGGGTGGGTGGGGGGTCGGGTGGGCTATTTTTTTTAAGGGGCGGGGTGGGGAGTTTGGGTATTTGCAATTAGGGTGGGGGGTTGGATATATATATATATATATATATTTATATATATATATATATTTTTTTTAGGGGCAGCAGTGGCAGGGTTTGGTTATTTCTTTCATTTTTGCTTAAGGTCTGGGGTGTGGGTTTTTTTTTAATAGGGTTGCGGGAAGCTTAAAGGAAGGGCAGGCAGAGGGAGGAGAGAAGAGAAGGGAGGATTGGGAGAGGACGTTGCGAGGTAAATGGGGTTAGGGCAGGTTTGGTGGCTAGTTTTTAGCGATGGGGTGGATTTAGGGCTTAAGTTGAGCATCGAGTGTCGGGGTACTTTCATTTTTAGGGGTGGGGTGAGGTGATCAGAGTACTTTTTTTTTTAGGGCTGAGGGTGGTTGCGGTGTTTGGGGTAATTTTGTTTTATGGGGTAGGGGGTCGGGATAGTTTTTTTGGGGGGATTAGGGTGGGTGGGGTGTTCAGGGTAGTTTAGTTTTTAGGGGTGGGGTAGTTTTTGTTTTAAGGCTCAGGGCGGGTAGGGGTAGTTGACTTTTAAGGGGTGGGGTAGGGGTAGTTTTTCTAGGGTTCAGGATGGGTGAAGGTGTCGGGGTATAGTAGTTTTTAGGGGTGGGGGTCAGGGTATTCTTTTTTTAGGGCTCAGGGTGGGTGGGGTCCGGGTAGTTTACTTTTTAGGGGTGGTGGTCAGGGTAGTTTTTATTTTTATGGCTCCGGACAGGTGGGGGGTATTATGGTAGTTTAGTTTTATGGGACAGGGGTGAGGGTCGGGGTAGTGTTTTTTTTATGGTTCAGGGAGGATGGGGGGTCGGGTACTTTAGTTTATATGGGCGTGGTGGGGGTTAGAATAGCATTTGTTTTAGGGCTCAGGGCGGGTGGGGGAGTAGGGGTAGGTTAGGTATTAGGGGTGGAAGTAGTTTCGGGCCTCAGGGCGGGTGGGGGTTGCATGACAAAACCACGCATGCCATTTTACATGCTTTTTCAACACATGCCTTTTTAGGCATGCTTTTATGACGAAATTCAGTTTTAAGGCACACGTGGTAAAGGCATGCGTGGAAATGACGCGGTCGCGGTTCCGATTGCGTTGTTAAGGCTTGCATTGTTCCGACATGCATGGTTACATCATACAACCCTCTAAAGCACTTACACGCTATGCTTATGTGGCATCAAAACAACATCCATGCTGAATAGCTGCACATAGAACCATATCTCCACAGCTGGAAGATGGGGCTGCAGCTTCACGGATAAAACAGAGTTTTCAAGAGTCAACAATTGGCAAATAATTTGTTGCTTCAAGATACATTGAAAACATCCTAGGTCCTGCCTGCGACCTCTGCCTAGTACACACTCGCTGCAGGGAGACCTTCTGTGTAAGTAACTGACCACTAGGTGCCGCATCTATAACAGGAAGGAGGGTACGAGTGTGTCAAGTCATGACAGCGCAGGAAGGAAGACACAAACCTGGGCAGGTATAACCTTCTTTATTTCAAAATGTCAATGAGAATCTTATTCATATGTCTTCTCTCTAGGCTGCTCTGTCCTTTATCTGCCTTCCTCTCCTCAACTCCTCCACTTCGTGTTCTTGGCTCCACCCTACAAGGACACCTTCCCCTGCTAGCGTGGTAATGTCCTGGTGCTTGGTGATCTAATGAAGACACTACATCCCCCCCCATTTACAAAGAGTGTTCCTCCTGTCTCTGCTTAGGTCTTTAGATTTCTTCAATGAGTCGGACAATTTTCCAGAGGCTTTGCTGTGATTGTGGCAGTAGACTAGGTTCTGTAGGCATCACTGAGGGAGGTGTGGTTTCACAGTCTTGGTTTCTGGCTTACTCCCGGTCTTCCTGCGACACATCGCCAGTCATGAGGGTCCCATGCTCATTGACTCCTAGAGCGCACTCCTTGAAGTGAGAGATGTTTCCGGTTATCTTCTTATCCCCAGAGGCAGTGGTGATTATGATTCCTTTTAGATTTGTGACTTGTAGCAGATAAACATAATATCTGCTATCTGTCTTTTCGCTCTGTTCTTACTTGACTAGGACCCAGTCACCTTCCTGGACAGTCGCCACTTTGGCTTTCCAACGACACGTAGCATATTTCTTCACCTTGACCTTTTTACTCCTATACTGATCCTCCATCTCTTTCTTGTCTCAAGCTCGGCAGGAAAAATCTGTCAGGCTCTTCCAAATGGGGATTTATGTGCATATGACTCGGTCCAGCATGAGTTTTGCTGGACATTTTTCTGTAGTACTGTAAGGGGTGGTCCCATAATCCTGCAGTACTTTAATCGAGGGCCAGCAAAACGTCTCACCTGGACAGTTCAACTTTTTGTATAGTTCTCTTCAGGATAGCCATGAATTGTTCCACCATCCCATTTGCTGGAGGCCACATGGGCGTGATTTTTCGATGTCTGAAATTGAGATTGATTGAAAATGCAGTGAATTCATGTCCATTGAATGGGGGCCCATTGTCTATTTTCACAACCTTGGAAATAGAATAGCCAATGCTACAAATACTTCATCCATCATAGGGATGCTTACAGCTGCTTTGGTAGATGACAGTTGTCAAGCTATTGTGAATATTCAATCATTATGACTAGTATGCATTTTTCTGATTTAAAAGGACCATAGAAGTAAACTGCTATGTGTCATCACACATCTTTCAGCAGTTCTGACATTTGCAGCTGTGGGGATAGTTCTTCTCGACTGAAAACTCAACATTGTGGGCAGTCCTTTAGAGTTGTTTCGATCATCAGGTCAAGACTGAGAAACCAGACTCACTCTTGTAGAGCCTTTTTTATGGCAACAATGTCCCGTGCCCTATATGTGCCAGGTTCACTACCTGTTGGCATAGCCTTCTGGGTATGACAATCCTCCTGTCCCTGACCAGCAATCCTCTGTCCATTATTGTCAGTTGTTCCTTGATGTGTCAAAAAGAGACTAGTTCTTTTATGTCCCCTCCCTGTCTCCTTCCTTCGGTTCATAATGTGGCCGTCCAAAGACAGAGCGCTATGCACAGAAGGGTGGCATCTTCCACTATGGCTTCAGTGATGGCTTTGAGTGGAACTGTAGGTGGTCTTGCCTGGTCAATGAAAAAATAGAAATATTCTTCAGCCAATGATGCTCATGTTTTTGAGGATACCCTGGGGTGTCTCGACATGTAGTCAGCCCGGTATTCAGCTTTGATGAGCTTGTAGATGATGGTATAAATGTATTCTTGAAGTCAGATTCCCCAGCGCTCAATTAGGGGCAGCATTTTTGCTTGATGGTTTCCGAACATAGTTATTAGGGCTTGATGGTCAGTGACAATGGTAAAATGCTTTCCATACATAACTATGTGAAAATGCTCACAGTCCCAGACTACCACCAGGATCTCTTTCTCGGGTTGCGAGTAGGCCTTCTCAGTGTCTGTTATATGCCACAATGACATATGCCACAATGTGTTGCTGGTGCTAGAGCAAATATATTAATTAAAAAATGTTAATGAATGTTTATGTATTTTGAATAAAGAAAATTGAAGAAATCGATTAATGTAGAAAAATAATGTGCATGTTTGAAAATGTGCCCTCGGAGAGCGATCACCAAGATTCACAAATGTTCTTATAAAATGAGTAACTTGTATGAAATATAGAAAAACGTATTGAAATAATGTAGTAATGCGTCATATTCAAATATATAACGTATGTTTTGCATCATATTGTAGAGCTTAACTTAGCCGAAGTAGTGGCCTAGTTTTGCCAGGCCTCATGCAGAAGCTGAATATTAACGCTACATGTAGAAATGCTGATGTGCTGAACTGACCATGAACAGCTCATTGTTTAATAAAATCTGCTCAGCTAAAATCCTATGCTCGAACCGACGGATAGGAGACGAGAGAATCAAATTTTTTATCAAGGACTGTGTAAAGCATTCAGAATGTACTTTCCCAGGACTGGAACAATTGAGACACTGACTGGAGAAGAAGATGGAAAATTTTCGATACCTGACGAGCCAGGTGATGAGAACATCGTAAAGTGAACCAATCAACTACATGGGAACTGTGTACTGCTAGAATTCATAGATGGGGAAAACAAGGACTATTGGATAATGCAAAATCGTGTGATTAATTGATCAATTAGGAATTGGAGATAGTCGGGTGACTTTGATATAATGACATGACAGAAGGGGAGAGTTCAGAGGTGTTAGATAGAGATGTTAGGCGGATGTCCAGAGAGCGAGAGAGACTACGAGATCGAAGAGATTCAATATTTTGTCATTGGGCTCATGCTCTTGAGAGCCTGATGAGATGCTGATCGATTGACCTGAAGACGAAGACTGACTTTGTTGCTGATCCATATCATGGATAGGTAGCTATGGCAATGTGATTGAATTAACTTTTGTGCCTTTTCTTTCTAGGTACCAACTGCGCTGTCTAATAGTTTTCCTTTTAGATAGATGTTTTACCGAATTTGTGTTTAAAATTGTTTTTGCATGAAGTCCCACATGCTAATGCTAATCTGGGTTAGGTGAGGTTCCAATCCTCGACATTGACAACTATAGTGACAAATGACTGACGGACTGATTTGCTGAACTTTGCTACTCATGTTGACGTATTCACCTTTGATTCATATGTTGGCTTATGCTGAAGCGTTAGAATGTATTTTGTTTCAAGTTCTGATTAGATTATGTTATTGGTGGTCACTAATGAATTAATCTTGATTTGTTTTGAATAAAGTTTGAATTAATTCTATGACTTAGTATTGTAACTAATAGGGAAATAATATTGATAAAAACTATATTGAGTTGTGGTTATTCATGACTGAATGTCATGGTGCGATGTTATTAACTGCTGATTAATGTTTGCTTAATGGTTATTGATTTGTGTATTGATTATTGATGAACATTGGTTTAACTGTACCTAGGATACTCCATGCGAATCAAAAGGTTCATCGACCTATACACGTCCCCTTATAAGTTTTCTTATTAAGGACCGGGCGCGCTAGCATTGGTCATTCTTCTTTTGGTGCTGGGCTAGTATTGCTCCCTGCCCTATCCGACTGGCATCCAATGTGAGTTCCATCTTCCAGGTAGGGTTGAAATAGACCAAGTTGGTGGCAGTCCCCACAGTTGTTTTCAGCTCGTTGAAGGCTTGGTCAAATGCCGAAGGCCATTTGAATGACTGCCCTTGCTTGGTCAACTCACGGAGGAGGTAGCTCACGGTGGCACAGTCTTTGATGCATCAAGCGCAGTAACTGGCCTTCTCTAGAAAAGACCAGACGTCACCCACATCTACTGGACAAGGGATGTCATTTAAAGCTTTGACCTTTTCGGAGTCAGGTCTCATTTTGCCCCCCCAAAAAACTATGTCAGTAGAATTTCAAAGTTAATTTGTGGAATTCACACTTGTCCTGGTTGAGAATTATTTTTTCCACAAGACACACAATCAGGGGATATGTCATGTTCATTGAATGTAGCCCCAAACACAAGAACGTCATCACAGTAGTTGAGAGCATTTGGGATGTGGCGGATGACTCTTCTTAAAGCTTCTTGAAGGATCTTTGGTGCCGAAGAGAGACACCTAAACTAGGGTGCTTATATCTAAATGGTCCCTGATGTGTTGTGATAGTAGTAATGTTTTGAGAGTTCTTGTGTAATTAAAGCTGTTACATCCTTTATTAAGGTCAAGCTTGGAGAAAATCTTGGCCCCATTCAGTAGCATGATCATGTCACTGATGTGGGGCCCAGGATGTCTTTCCCATTCAATGGCAGTGTTGAGAGCACTCATATCTAAGTATAGGCGCACTTTTCCTTCTGTGCCTCGCTTAAACACCACTACTGCCGGGAACTCCCAGAGTATCAGCCCAGATGGCCATTTGAGGATGTTGAACCTGTTTAGGCCCCTCAGTTAATCCTCCACTGCTTTCTGCAAATGAAACAGTTGAGCGACAGGTTTCACTTGTTCATTGATATGTAGCTGAACTTGAAAATTGGTCATCTTCCCCAGTCTACAAATAACTTAGGTTATTTCTTCATCATCCCCTATATAAAGGATCTCCACTAGTTTTATTTGCTTCACAGTGCGCAGGCTTGGCAGGCAATCTGCTGCTTCAGATCAGTCAATTACATGAATTAGGGCTTCTATAGTGTTGTCTTCATAGGTGAGAGATGCTCAGAACTGCCATAAGAATGGCAGTGGCTCTTTGGACATCCTCCTGTATACTTGCAGAGTAGCCTTTTGCAGGTGGGGCTTAGGATTCATCTTTTTGTATTCTGTGACACAGATATGGTTGAGGGACGCTCCACTGTTCAATAAGAATTTCACAGGATGCTCCCCATATGTATGTGCACCCTTGGGTATTTCTCAGCAACCATGTAAAAATGTTTATTCCTGTCCTGAGAAAATGGTGTGACGGACCTCGATTCACAGGAAACACACGTTTGGACCTGGAGGTGACTTGTGATATTACATTTGATCTTGAAGAGCTGGTGGAGCACTCTCCTTGGTCTTGTAGTGCCTTCGTGTGATGGTGAGAACTGGACAGACCCTCTTTCTCTTCTCGATATGTCTTGCTGAGATGCTTTGCACACCTCTCATAGTGATTTTCCTTTCCACAGCATCTGCATTCTTTGCCCATAGGGGCCATGTTCCCACATGCGGGTTGTCTTGTCCACAACAATAGCATTCTCTTGTGTTTTCTTTTCTTTTTCCGGTGTGTATGCTGTTGTAATGGCAGTCCGTGGACCTTAGTGTTCACTGGTGATCTGATCGTCGTATGTTCTTGTGTCGAGCCTGAAGCTGGAATGTTTGTTCCGACTGTTCCATCCTACCTACCTCAATTATTTTTGCATGTTCTTCAGCTTGATCATTAACTCTGGTCATTTCTTCTATTTCGTCCAGGGAGTAGATTTTCTTCAGTAGACGTTGACAAAGTGACTCAGGCTGACATCTTCAGTAACACAGAGGAGGACAGCATCTTCTGTGGAAAACATGTTGAAGGCAAAGTACCGCACCAGCTGATTGACCAATGTAATGAACTCCCCAATAGATTCCTATTTCTCTTGCAAGGACAATTTAAATGTATATCATTCATAGTCTATAACTTTTTTGGATAAGAACTTTTTGTTGCGTGCCTCCAGTACCAGCCGATAAAATGTTGTTGACTCTGCTGACAAATCTTTGATGATCTGTCCAATATTATTGCCCCCCAAGTTGTGCAAAGCAATGAGACATTGGTCTGGATCGTTTACGTTTGACCCTTTCATGAAGTCCACAAAGTCATCCAGCTATTTTTGCCAGTGCAGCCCCATTCTTCTGCCAGATGCAAGAGGCACTGGCTGTGAGGGGGCATAGATATGACAATATGCTCGGACTTTGCACGTCACTCTCTGCGGCTTCAGCTGATGTCAACATGTTGGATAAGCTTGTTTGAATGCTGCTTTGCATTTGATCCTGTTGGGTGTCTACTTTGTTCTCTTTTGCCTTTCTTGTGTGATAAAATGGCAGGGTAGTCAATTGGACTTTCCAGTAACTGTCTTTGGATGCTGTGGAGTGAGTTTCCTGACTCTAAGATGGTTGCTCTCTTGGCTTTTACTGGGAATCTTTAGCCCTGATTCAAAGTTGCTACCAATGTCTCTTCCATGCACAGTGTATGGGCTGCCCGACTTCAGGATGGCCACTGGTGTTCCTTCGAGCTCCAGAGACTTTAGAAATATCATCTCGCCTTCTTTTGTGTGCTGGTAGCACGTGTTGAATTGGCAGACTGGCAGAGTACCGCTCACCCCAGTTGCCCATCATGAGGGCGTCCACATACCTTCTATCACAGCATGATGAGGGTGGGCTCCTGGCTCTGCCAGTGCTCTGAATCTTCCACGTGTGACCGGGATGGGCTCCTGATGTCACATTGCAACTGATGAATGCTCTTCTCACACAACGTCAAGCCAGTGTGAGCAGTCTCTGCACCCCACCCTCGTCGCCAGTTGTCAAGTTGTGACGGCGCAGGAAAGAAGACACAACAACACTGGGCAGGTTCAACCTTCTTTAGTTCACAATGTCTGAGAGCACCTTGTTTGTAGGTCTCCTTCCTAGGCTGCTCTATGCCTAATCCTCCTTCCTCTCCTCAACTCCTCCCTTTCCTGTCCCTGGCTCCAAGACACCTTCCCCTGCCAGGTTCCTAGTGTCCTGGCACTTGCTAATCTAATCAAGACACTACAGAGTGCTGTACCGAAATAATGTAAACATTTGAGCTGGACCCTGACAGAGAGATCTCCATAGCAACCACTCTCTCTGGGCCTGGCTCACGCAGTTCGACTGGCAGGCTGCTGAAAAACTCCCAACCACCGTTCTGAAGTGCAGTGATGCACCTCGTTCTGCAAACAAGGAGCTATCAGTGCATTTTAGAGTGCTCGTGCAGACATCAGCACTACAATTCATTATCTTAACCTGATCTGTGTAATACTTGTGAGGGCTTCTATTTTACTATTGCAGGTTCTTTATCACCCCTCCTTTCTTCCTCTGTCACGGTTTTCATATCTTTCCCGCCCTGTTTCTCTCTTTTGCTCTAAGAATGACATAAAATATCAGTCCAAGACCCTAAAAATTACTGCTGGTGCCCTCCACCTCTGCTGCAGCTGTATAAATTAAGCACTCGGGTCATACATCAAACAGTAGGCTGGTATGTTCCACATTTGACCTCTGCCTGCCACATGTCTGACTGTAAAAGCTTCTTCATCCCCCTCAAATGCTAGAGGTCTTTCATGGAGGGGGCCCAGGCCTGTTGCTCAACTCTGATAGATTACATAGCTAAAAAAAATTCAAAAGAAAACTGGTGTTTGGCTTACTCTGTGAGATTCAGAGGTATGCAGTTGAAAGCTTCCAACTAAAAAGCACAGTGGGCTGCAGGGTGGCAGGTTGAGATGACCAAGGTTCAGGATGGACTGTTTGCATCAGGAACATGGTCACTTACTGATCTGCATTAGGTAGCCCTCTATCCATAGGGGTAAAGTTGGTGGAAACCAATGGGTTGGAAAGCTACGCTGAGTGATTGCCACTGTTTGGAGTATTTTCAAGCATTCATCCCATCAACTTTTGGGTATTTACTTGCCAGAATTATGCCAGGAAGTTTGAGACTGGTACACCTTTCCAAGCCTACTAATGACAATGTTTGTGAATTCCAAAAAGTAGTAAATTTGCACCTTTTCAAAGAGTACTACTATAAGTGCAGATTTACTACTCTTTTGGTAAACCGGTCACTGTATATATTTATGAACCAAACCCTCAAAATGAACCAGCTAAAACCTCCTACTAAAGTGAGAATGTCAAGAAAAACTGACACAGACGTGACAGACCCAACCCAAGGTTACCAGACCCAACTACCAAACCAAGAATGAATTTGAGGTATGTCACAATCCAAATACTCCACTTAAACTATACCACCATTCATCCCACCCTGGCCTAGTAGTTCTCTTTGGGATCTCATGACTATGGACAAGTATAACATAGGAGCCTGGAGTCTCTTGCTTGGATCACGTTTTAGGGTAGAGCCTGCGATTGCATGCTCTAGTGCATGCATCTCACATGCGAGACGCTGTTGTCTCCAGTAAAGGGCTTGGAGCCCACCTGCTACTCACCATTTGTTGGTTTACCTGGCACTCTTCTTTATAGCCTCGTAATTCATCAAGGCATGTCTGACATTATTTCCATTCCTCTGTGTGGAACAGGGATCAAGCACTAATTGATTTCAACTCACAGCAGGTGTTAAAATGACGCACCCATTTTAATCAATGGACCTCCCTTTGCTTTGCTGCACTAGTGTCAACATTTTTTGACGCTAGGGTGACAAAGCACCACAATAGCATCAAAAATGTTGATGCTATTGTCCTAACAACTGCCATGGTGTGCACCGTTTTGTAAATATGGCACAACCTGGTGTTGTTAGGTGTAGCAGGGGCTACACAAGAAAAGTGGCGCATCGGGACCGATGCGCCACTTTCTGTAAATATGCCCCTTATTTAATAAAGTGGCTTACAGCCCCATGTATTAAGCCTGAGTAGCAAATAGAGGATGGCCCATAGGCAAATTAATAGGGCTGGCAAGAGATGAGATCTGGTTTGGCTCTAACAACTATGTATTTCTTTAATATGTGGAAATGTTTCTCCTTAGTACATCATATTATCGCACTGCATAGACAGACATATATTGAAAGTGATCGTTTCTAGAAACATTCATAGCTCGCCCCCCAAACGACAATACCCTTGGTGAAGTAAGAAGCAAGTCCGTTGTCATCTAAACCTTACGCATGACTTATTAGACTCTTATTATAGATAGATCAACATTATAGTCTACTAAATCAACTATGGTATGCTTTTACAGTAAACAGTCTGAAACTCAAGTATTTGAAAGTGTGCTCTATTGTGATAATAAAGAAGAAGGCTATATGAAATAAAATATATGCCCGGATATCATATAATTTTGACACGATTATATGTCGTATTGGTTCCAGGTTTTGTTTCAGATTGGGAAATTCAGGCACTAGGCGGGTATGATTCTCCCTTTCTTTCTCTCTTGTTTAAATAAAAGATCACTGTTTTGTCTTTCATTCTTAGCTCACAACAAGAAAAAAACAACACAGACATAGCAGACCTGATACAGGGTGCCCCGGATCAACTACCAAGCCGATAATGCATTTATTTGGGGGATGTCTGGCACTCCCCAAACACGCCCCTACCCCCCACTCCCTTCTCCCCTCCCCCCAAGCAACTCCCCTGGTGCAAACAGAAGTTGCACAGGGCAAATGGTGACGGACGGTGAATGTGTTGATCTCACACCAGTGGCGGCCCATCCTTTAGGGCGGAGGGGCCACACCCCCCACCTTTTGCCCCTCATGAAGAGTGTCTGTCAGGATGAACAAAGGTCAGCCTGACAGACACTCTCCATGTTCATCTCAGGCAGCCAGGAGCAGACATGCGCGATTTGCGCAGACTCCTGGCTGCCTGAGCTGAACTTTGCTGGGCTGAGGAGGTCACAGCTCCTATGGGCGTGACCTCCTCGGCTCAGCAAAGGTGCCTCGAGGCCCTCCCCTGGGTGACGAGGAAAGCGTCACCAATTGACACTCTCCCTGGGCACTTCAGGTTTAAGCCGTGAAGTTCCCAGGAAGAGTGTCAATCAGTGACACAGAGTGAGGTGGGGTCAGCAGTCTTACTGACCCCATCCCATTCTGTGACAAGGCTGGGACTGCTGCCTTCCCTCACTGGCTGGAGGGAAGGCAGCAGTCCCAACCCTCCTGGGACCTGGAGGCTGAAGGTAAGTGTGTGTGTGTGTGTGTGTGATATTTTAAATTGAATATCTGGTGCACACGTGCATGTTTGAGTGTTATGAGGGTTGTTAATGGATGTGCGTGCGTGTGTGAAAGAATGAGTGTGTGCGATCTTTTAAAATGAATGTTTGAGTTAATGCTAAAATATATAATATTAGGCCCCAGCAGCGTGCATGTGTTTCCGTGCATGTGTTTCCGTGCACGAGCTCGTGTGCCACCGCATGAACGAAGCTGCCTCTTCATCCCATCACCTGCACAGGAAGACACGAACAGGGTCACAGGGGCTAATGACTGGACCAGCAGGAAAGAAAATATAACTCTTGAAAATAATAATCCCACAATCTTCTGCCAGGGTCTTTGTGGGTTTGGAGAGAGGGCAGCGCTAACAATATTTGCAGAGAGCATCGAGGCCACACCGCTCTCTTCAATAATGAATCAGGAGAAGCTGTTCTGTGAGTCTGTCTTCCATGCCGGCTAACTACTGGATTTAAAAAATTTAACAGCAGCGCCTTTGCTGCTGGAATATTTTCTTGGGAAATTAGCGCATAGAGACATATAGAGATAGTGTAGTGAATAGCTGGGGTGCCCTTTTGTTTTGGTGTAGAAGTTCTGCGAAGTATATATTTTTGTACTTAGTTAATTTTACAACAGTTCCCATAGAGCTCGATAATTTTCACCACGTAATCCTTCATTCCCCCTAATCACTGACTAAACTTCTAACTAGTTACAGATTTCACAGCAGCACAATAATTCACATTTTCGTGGATTTCACCCTCAAAGCAGGAAACAAGACCCGGGAGTAAGGAATACAATGGAAGTATTGTGCATATTTAAGTTGCAATGGGTCAGTCGTCTAGTGTGAAAACAAACTTAAAATCTGTCCGTTTCATGATAGTATACTCTTGAAAAATACAATACTAGTAAACACATATGTAATCCTGAGTGCATCAACAATTTAGTCAAACATGTGTACCGTGTTATTTATATTAAATTAAAGCTCCCTACGACATTGAATATGCTTTTAAACATTTATGGCTGTAGTTAGGCCTGGACGCCAGAGAGCTCTGTGTTGGAGTTTGCTCATTTTCCAACAGTGTAACTTTGTTTGCAAACCTTTCAAGAAAAGCAGGAATCTTTGAAAATATTAGTATCTGTGTTGTGTAGATGAATGATATCTTCTTCTCAATGCTGCTTTGTGCTTTAGTGCTATGCATTAGATAAGTTACTGAAACTAACAGTTTTATGTCATTTGATCGGGTTTCATTGACAGTACTGAGAGAAAGTGTATAAATACGAGGTTGATTTTCTATGAATTTTAGCCCCTAGCTTTAAGTGAACATTTTCTCTTGAGAGCCCCGGTCAGTTGAAATGCCAACTGTCTATAGGCGTCCCGTCGTGTTGTGTTTTATTAAGACGAGGATCTTGGAACTACCGATTCTGGTGGTATTGGTACTTCCAGGTGCAGGAATACCAATGAGGGTGCCCTGCGCATCCCCAAATCAAGCCCACAACAAGATAGTTTTCAACTAATTAAACTCAGCAAAGCTGGATAATAAGAGCAGATTTTTTCTCTACAAATTTACCTTTTGCAGAGCTTTCCTATCAGTTGCATCACAAAACGTAAGGGGGCCTCCTGCAAAGTACACGGAGCTCTCCCCCCCCCCCTTCCGGACATATTCAGGAGCTCTCGGCCCGGGTACTGCACTGAGGGGGGGGGCCTGGAGCTCCGGAGCCCCCAGCACCGCGGGGGCTGTTGGGCCTTTGTTACGCCTATGTTTCCTCGGCAAAATGGCATTGCAAGGGGAACACCATCTACCTTCTGTGAAGTATATTCAATGAAGAATCATTTTATTAATGTTAAATAGTGGTAAATGAGGCATAAATTGTAACAAACCTCCACGTTTTGATTTGAAATAATAAACTCTGCATCATTCCCAAAGTTGAAATGATTTCCATGGATCTTTGTGAAAGTTGTAACAAACGCCTTTTAGGCTATTTAGGGATATAACAGGTGGTGAAGGGGATGGAGGTGGAGGGCATAACCTCCACCCTTCGGGTGAATTACTGCTTGCAATATTTAGAGATCGTCACCTGCCTGCAGAGATCTCTGTGCCTTAAAGGAGACAATGCCTTGTTTGCTCGGTATTAAACTTTTTTTTTATTTTTTAAAAACAAAGTGGAGGTTTGGTATTGGAAAACAAAAGGACAAATTACCTTTAGATTTTTGTTTCAGGTCTTTTGGGAGAGCCTACCAGAGAGCGCAAGACCTAATGTCAGTATATCAAGAGGTTCCCAACAACTTAAAGCCCATCCATTGCTTTATTTTCTCTCCCATGTGCATGCTTCCTATTCAATGGCTTTCCTTTGCCATCTTGAGCGTGTCCCTCTTTAGACAGGGGTGGCTCCTCCATTAGGGCGGTGGAGTGTCGCCTCCCCACCCCCCTAGCAGTGGCAGCTGCAAACCTTTACAAAGAAACAATAATAAACACTGTTTATTATCGTTTCCTTATAAAGGGGCCACAGGGGTGACAAGGAGTGAGGGGGAGTGCCCAGCACTCCCCCTCAAAGTGCATGTATGTTTGGCCGGCCGTCTTGGGCCGACCAAACACACATGTGCAATAGGCTATATCCTGCAAAGGCTCCCAATCTGCCTCGGAGCGCCCAGCCAGGGCGCTCCTAGCCAATCCTGACTCTGCTCTGAGCAGCATCAGGATTGGGTGCAGGGCAGGCTGGGAACCTGTGCCTGCAGCCTGCAAGCGTCGTTGGAGAGGAGCAGCGCGATGGAGGAGGTAAGTGTTTTTTTAAATGTAATTTTTATATGCACCGGACCCTCCCCTGCACGCCCCCCTGTGCCACTCTGCCCCGCCCCTTTAGCGCGATGCGAGCCGCCACTGCATTTAGAGCATCCCCTATTCAGTTGTCTCCATCCACTGTTTACTTTAGGTAACTCCTTTTTTCTTTTCACTTAGCCATTCCATGAGAGTACATATGTTTTCCATCTGTCTACCTTGTGTACTTCTGTTCCACTGCGGAGCGTGTTGCTCCCCCATCTATGTAATTCTCTTCCCTTGCAGTTCAAGATGCTTTCACCCTTGTGCTTCTCCCTTCACCCTTGTGTTGTGCTCTTCCTAAAGTATGTCTCAACCCACCTTTGTTATTGCCACGTCTATCTGTTGCGCCGCGTGGTGCGGCGCGAGCCGAGCATTCGGCTCGCGCCGCGCAGCGCGTTCTCAGGACGCGGCGCACCCCGAGTCTTCTTTGTACAGCGCGAGGCCCCAGATATTATTTTGGGCCTCGCTCTGCCTTCTGTTGTGTCCCTGTTCTCCCCTGACCCCTCCTTACCTGTTTCTTTTTCTTTCTTCTTCTTCTTTTTCTTCTTTACTTTTTCGAGGCATTTTCTGTCCTTTCTTTATGTCTTTCCCCCTTCCCATGTTACCTTTTTCTTCCCAGCATTCCTTGGTCCCTATTTTCTATGGTTCCTGTTCTATTCTATCCTATGTACTTTTTCCCTATCTAAAATGGTGTCTTTTTACTTCCTGTTGGTCACTTCCTGTTTCTTGGTATATAAGGGCTCTGTTTTCTCCCTTTCCTTGCGCTGCATCACTTTCTGCTCAGATTGTGTCTTCGCTCCTGATTCTTAGCCTTCGGTTCTGAATCTTTTCAATTTTGCATTTACCTGCATTTTGTTCCTGTTTGATTCCTGGTTTTGTTTTCGTTTCAGGAATCCATTTTTTGGAGGTTTTTCCCCCTTTATTGGGGTTTTTTCCCTCTGGCACTAATTCTAAAGGGCACGGTCTGTTCTTGGCGTTTCCACTGCCTGCAGCACCGTGGCTACTAGAAAGAGTCGCCCTTTTCTGGGCCAAAGCCGAACCCTCAAGACCTACGCCACTAGATCTGCAGTTTCCAGGCGCCAGCAGCACGTGAGTCGTGACAGAATGCAGCGCCAAACCATTCCGACATCTTCTGATACTATGGATGACACAGTGGCGGCGGCTGCAGATCCTGATTCATCTTTTTTGACTACTATTCAACAATAAGCTCAGGAATTGCAACAATTGCGCAACGAGAATGCGGTCTTACGACAGGTTTTGGCCCTCCGCAGTGGCGATGTTCCGACTATCTCCGCCTCAACGCCTCGCTTCTCTGGTGAACCAACTAAACTGCGTGAATTCCTGGATGCATTAACGGTTTACTTCGCCTTCAGACCTAGCCAATTCGCTCATGACAGGACAAAGGTGGGATATCTTATTAGTGCATTATCCGGTCCTGCCTTGGCCTGGGCAACCCCGATGGTGTCATCCAACGATCCAGTATTGTCGGACTATTCTGCCTTCGTGACCCGCTTCAAACAAATGTTTAGTCGCCCAGGATTGGAAGCCTCGGCAGAGGAAGCATTATGTGATATCCAGCAAGGTTCCCAGGATGTCCTCCGATATATTACACGTTTCCGTCAATTAGCGGCAGAGACCACTTGGGTGGAGCGTACCCTGGTAACTTTGTTTCGCAGAGGACTTAAGGAAGAAATTAAGGATGAATTAGTACATTCCACCAGAGTTGAAGATCTTCGTGGCCTCATGGATCAAGCACTTTCCATCGAGTATCGTCTTCAAGAACGACGAATGGAGAAGAGAAGGAGTAGAGGAGCGTCTCAGCCAAGCTCTTCACGGATGTATCCACCTCATCCTGAGGAATCTCGTCCTCCTGCTAAAGATATAGAAGGGGAACCCATGCAAGTGGATACTGCTTGAGGGCCACTCTCTGCTAGTGAGAAGGAAGACAGACGGAAGAAGGGATTGTGCCTCTACTGTGGTTCTGCTGGTCACATGCTTCGTACATGTCCTGTACGTCCACCTAGACCCTTGGGAAACGCCACCTCCCGTCCTCTGTAAGAAGGGAGGGGACGGGATCATCGGCTATACCTTCTATCAGCTCATTCAACGACAATACAACTTACTTGTTCGTGTTACCAGTCATATTACAACTACCTGATGGCCGTCAAGAAAGAACTATGGCATTATTGGATTGTGGTGCTAGTGGTATATACATGGATAAGACATGGGCCACTAATCTGCAAATTCCCACTCAACCCAAAGACATTCCTGAACAAGTACACACCGTGGATGGTTCTTTAATATCCTCAGGTCCAGTCGATACTACGACCTTGATGTTAAATTTACAGTTTGGTAATCATCAAGAACACCTCTCTTTTGATCTCATTTCATCTCCCAACCATACCATTATTCTCGGAATTCCATGGTTTACTAGACATAACCCATATGTGAACTGGGTGACCCGGACAATTTCATTATCCTCACAGTTTTGTCAAGAAAATTGCTTTGCTTCCGATAAATATTGGTCACCAAACAGATTAACACCTATGAAGAGTACTACGGAGTATTCCATCAACACTGTCCAAGGGGTTCCTGAACATTATTTAGAGTTCCAAGACGTGTTTCAAAAACCATCCAGACCTGTATTACCTCCACATCGAGAGTACGATTGTGCTATTCCTTTGGAACCTGGAACAGTCGTTCCCTTTGGGAGGATGTATTCTCTCACGGAACCTGAAAAGGAAGTTCTTAAGGAGTATCTGGAGGAAAATGTACAGGGTGGTCTCATTGTTCCATCATCTTCTCCAGCAGGGGCTCCTCTCTTTTTTGTACCTAAGAAGACCAAAGATCTTCGTCCTTGCATAGACTTTCGAGGCCTAAACAAGATAACTATAAAGGATCGTTATCCTTTGCCCCTCATTAAGGATATTTTAGAGGCAGTCAGAGGGGCTCAACGTTTTACCAAGTTGGATCTTCGGGGAGCTTACCACCTTTTACGTATAAAAGAAGGAGACGAGTGGAAAACAGCATTCAGGACACCGTTCGGTCATTTTGAATATAAAGTCATGCCCTTTGGTCTTACGAACGTTCCTGCTATATTTCAAAGGTTTATGGACTCAATATTTTCCGATCTCTTGAACCAGACACTCGTAATCTACTTGGACGACATCCTTATTTTTTCCAGACACCCCGAACTCCATTCTTCTTATGTGAAACAAGTCCTTCACAGACTCCGAGCACATCAACTATTCTGTAAACCCGAAAAGTGTGAGTTCGATAAGACGGAAGTCAAATATCTGGGTTATCATTTAAGTTCCACCGGCATAGCTATGGACTTAGAAAAGGTACAAGCAATTCTAGAGTGGCCTTCTCCCTCTTCTATCAAAGAAACACAATGTTTCCTAGGATTAGCAAATTTTTACCGACAGTTCATTCAAGACTTTGCTAAACAGACCAGCCATATAACCCATACCTTAAAGAAGGAAAATCTAAAACAGGGGTTTGTCTGGACCAAGGCGGCTGAAACAGCTTTTCAAGAATTAAAGAAGGCATTCACTCAAGCTCCCATCCTGAGACATCCAGATACCAATAAACAGTTTATCGTAGTTACCGATGCTTCCGAAAAAGCTATTGGAGCAGTCTTGCTTCAACTTCAAGAAGATGATGGTCTTGAACATCCTGTTTTCTATTTGTCCCATATTCTCTCTTCAGCTGAACAACATTACTCTGTACTAGAAAGAGAGTTGTTAGCTCTGAAGACAGCCTGCATCGAATGGAGACAGTTTCTGATGGGATCCAAGGAGCCTTTCGAGGCGAGAACAGATCACCGTAATCTGCAATGTCTACGTAATTTTGTATGCCAAAATAGTCGCCAGGCGCGTTGGGCCTTTTTCTTTAGTCAGTATGACTTTTACATCACCTATATTCCTGGATCTCAAAACATTCTGGCTGATGCTCTGTCTCGACGGTATCCAGATTGTACTCCTTCCCCATCTCAGTTTCTACTGGAGCCTAGTAAGATCATTGGAGTTGCTCAATCTTTTCTGGATGAGGTACAACTGGAGTATTCCAGCCTGTCTAATAGCGAAATAGAGAAATTAAGAACCTTTTTATGCAAGAAAGAAGGATTCTTTTTTCATCAGAAGATGTTATTCCTCCCTACTAACAGAGTGCGAGACAAAGCATTACAGATGTGCCATGATTCACCGGTTGCTGGACATAGAGGTATTAAGGCCACACAAGAACTTCTTTCGCGATCTTTCTGGTGGCCTACCTGGAAATCAGATGTCGAAAGATATGTTCAGGCTTGTCCCATATGTGCCCAAGTCAAGATTCCCCGTAGCAGACCTGCAGGATTACTACAGCCTTTGCCAGTTCCACCAACGCCATGGCATACTATTTCCACTGACTTTATGTGTTCACTTCCGCCATCAGCTGGAAACCAGGTTATCATGGTCACTGTTGATTCTTTCACTAAGATGGCCCACTTTACTGCTCTAAAGAAATTACCAACATCCCAAGAATTGAGCCAGATATTTATCGACCATATTTTCCGTCTCCATGGACTTCCACATACCATTGTGTCTGACAGGGGTCCCCAGTATATTTCCCGGTTTTGGAAACATTTTTGCAAGACACTGAATATCAATATAGCACTATCATCCGGTTTCCATCCTCAGACCAATGGACAAACGGAGCGTTTGAATCAAGGACTAGAACAATACCTTCGTTGTTTTTGTAATTCCACCCAAAGCAACTGGAACACTTATCTTCCTATTGCTGAATATTCCTACAACAATTCTGTCCATAGTGCCTCCAAGGTCACTCCCTTTTTCTGTTCCTATGGCTATCATCCGACCTCTTTTCCTACTGCTCCTCAATCTACCTCTCCTCTGCCTGCCATTACATCTTTTTCCAACCGTCTCCTGCAACTCCATAAGCTAATTAGATCTAATTTATTGCACACTAAGAGATATATGAAGAAGATCGCTGATAAGAAACGTGGACCCACTCCTGATTATCACCCTCAGGATAAAGTCTGGCTTTCTTCCAAATTCCTGCCCTCTCGCCTTTCTCTGAATAAGTTCACGCCTCGCTATTATGGGCCTTTTCGTATTCTTCAGTTGCTCAATCCTGTCACTGTTCGTCTTCGCTTGCCTCATACTTGGAAAATTCATCCGGTCTTTCATGTATCCCAACTCAAACCTTATGTCCCTGATCCTTTCTCTCGTCAGTTTCCTTGTCCTCCTCCTGTGTTGGTGAATGATGTCCCTGAATATGAGGTTCAAGAAATTTGTGACTCTCGCCTTTTTCACCGGCGTCTTCAGTATTTGATTCACTGGAAGGGTTATCCTCTTAGTGAATGCTCTTGGGAAGATGCTTCTTCTGTTCACGCCCCTCTTTTGATTTCTCGTTTTCATCGTTTGTTTCCCTTCAAACCTAGACCTTCGGGGGGGGGACCTACTGTTGCGCCGCGTGGTGCGGCGCGAGCCGAGCATTCGGCTCGCGCCGTGCAGCGCGTTCTCAGGACGCGGCGCACCCCGAGTCTTCTTTGTACAGCGCGAGGCCCCAGATATTATTTTGGGCCTCGCTCTGCCTTCTGTTGTGTCCCTGTTCTCCCCTGACCCCTCCTTACCTGTTTCTTTTTCTTTCTTCTTCTTCTTTTTCTTCTTTACTTTTTCGAGGCATTTTCTGTCCTTTCTTTATGTCTTTCCCCCTTCCCATGTTACCTTTTTCTTCCCAGCATTCCTTGGTCCCTATTTTCTATGGTTCCTGTTCTATTCTATCCTATGTACTTTTTCCCTATCTAAAATGGTGTCTTTTTACTTCCTGTTGGTCACTTCCTGTTTCTTGGTATATAAGGGCTCTGTTTTCTCCCTTTCCTTGCGCTGCATCACTTTCTGCTCAGATTGTGTCTTCGCTCCTGATTCTTAGCCTTCGGTTCTGAATCTTTTCAATTTTGCATTTACCTGCATTTTGTTCCTGTTTGATTCCTGGTTTTGTTTTCGTTTCAGGAATCCATTTTTTGGAGGTTTTTTCCCCTTTATTGGGGTTTTTTCCCTCTGGCACTAATTCTAAAGGGCACGGTCTGTTCTTGGCGTTTCCACTGCCTGCAGCACCGTGGCTACTAGAAAGAGTCGCCCTTTTCTGGGCCAAAGCCGAACCCTCAAGACCTACGCCACTAGATCTGCGGTTTCCAGGCGCCAGCAGCACGTGAGTCGTGACACTATCTTGTGCCTTTTTTCCCTTCCTGCCCCCATTTGCTTCCCTGACCCACCTATCCATTTGCCCCCCTCCTCGTCGCCCATGGTCCTATTTTTTTCCACACTTTTAACTTTTTTTGGGAGGGTCAAGCTTCAAAATATTGCTACCCCTTCAACTTCATCAATGAAGGTGCTTTCACACTGCTTATTTTTCATATTTTTTTTGTTTGCCAATTTTTCTCACATTGGTAATAACAATGGCTACGACTTCACGTGCATGCATTATGGTGCATGTGCATACATGTATCATGACGCATGCATGCACTTACAAAATGACACAGCCACCAGTGGCCTTATCATCATTCATTTTTGTTTTTTCTTTTGTTCATGTTAAACAGCTTTGGCATTTTTGCAGATGCAGGGATACTGTGACCATTAGCTCAAGACTCAGGCCATGGGCTAAAGATCAGAGTAGAACGACTTAGGCCGTCGTTCTAAGGTTTCTGTCATCAGAGTCAGCAAGGGTTGTGTCAAGAACCAAAACGCATCTGCCCTGTTCTTAGGTTAGGTCAGATTTCATATGCAATATTTACGCTATGGGTCATCTTGGTACTAGATAAGAGTACGAAGTATTTCAATTCATTCAACTATAAAACAAAACAATCAGAGAGGCAATAATTAATATGATGAAGAGAACAATAATTTTTTTAAGCCTTCCCAAATTTCCTATGATCCAGTTCTTGATAAAGGTTGTTTGTCAAACCATTCCTGTATACAGCTGCAGCAGCTGAAAAACCACACCCACCAATTATTTTTCTTTGGAGCCTGCCACTAGATATTATTGCTCTGTTTTGGCTTATACAATTAAATCAATGATGAAGCGGCGATTTGGTAGGAGAAACAATGCACAAAGTATAGAGACTTGAACTTAATCTGTTCTTTATTGGAAGCCAGTCAAGAATATCTAATGGCAGCAGCGGCCGGTGCAAAACTCAAGGGGATAAGTGGGCCAGGGGTGGGGTGGTGGGGACAGGGGGAAATAAAGTAATAACCATTTGTTTTTAAAAGTACCTGTTCCTGCCGCCAGCAGCCTCACTCCTTTCCTGGTGGTCCCTGGGACACCAGCACAGGCTCCACATGCAGTCCTGGTGCTGTTCTCATGCTATGCCTAGCATGAGAGCAGTGTCAGGATTGGTCTGAGTGGCTTGGTCTGCTGCTCAGACACTGTGTGGGAGTTTATGCAGTTTCTCCAACCCGACTGTGCAACACAGCCGGGTTGGAGAAACCTAAGTGCGCATGTCAATTTACTGACATGCACACTTTGTGCACTCACCCTACTCCTCCTCCCCCATCCCATTGGCTAGTCCTGCCCTTCCCTCCACATGCTGGTTGATCCAGCAGCTGAAAAAATAAAACAATGGTAAAATAGCTTTTTATTTTTCAGCTGCTGTCTCTTAGCCAGTGGGGTGACGCTCCTTCACCATAGCGAAGGATCTGCCTCTAAGGCCCAAGAGATGTGCATTCTACTCTTCAAAGCTAATGCTACCCTTGCTGCCAAATTTTTAATGAGTTGCAGTTTATGAATCAGACAGTCTGGCAGGTCTACATTGACTGAATTGCAATAGACTAGGCAGGATGAATTAAATGTATTCAGAATCCGGGCTTTGCATGGTAAGGGACACATATAGTAAATATGTCTTAGCATAAGCAGCAGAAAAAAAACACAGCCTCTGTAATCTGATTTGTCAAAGATAAAAGATCAAGCCAATATTTTACATCCAAAACGTTTGCACCAGACAAAAGAATTGGCTTGCGGCCCAAAGATGAATTTCAAAAAGGGAAGTTCCAAAAACAGGAAGACATGAGATGGTCAGTTTTGTCTCTGTGGAGTTTTACGCAGAATAAAGCCAATCCACCACTCTGTCTTTGAAAGACACTGACTTCAAAACAACAGTCTTGAAGACAATTTGTTTATCATCAGCATATAGACAAAAGCTCAAGGAAAATAAATAAATCAGACAGGCTTAAGAAGCTATATAAATGAAACATTAAGGACTGGGACAGAAAATGGGCCTGGGCACCAAAATAAAAGTGGCTCCAGTTAGATGATTAGAAGCTAAAAAAGTGGGCCATGTTTGCAAATTGGGGTGGTTTTGAACTTGTGAAGACACATTGTGTAGATCTTTTGCAATGTAAGGAAGAGTGCATGCATTTGTGTTTGTTGCAGGCAATGTTTGCTTTGATATCAGTAAAATCAACAGTAATAACAGTCTCACTAGACGATAACACAGGCCCACAAACAGCCAAAAAACCTGCCCCACATACTGACCTGTCAGACCAAGCCTTCAGGCACTGCCAGCTCTCCCTACCCGCAACCAATGGAGACAAAAGATGGCGCTGTGGGACTCTGCAAGCAAAAGATCTGACAGACAAGACATAAAGTGGAAGCAATATTTGAAAACATCTGACAGAAATGTGGAAACCAGGAGAGGGCTGGATCTTTCACTCTCCACTCAACAACCTGTTCAACAGCGTCTGATGCTTCACTGTATCAAAAGCAGCTGAGAGATCTAACAGTGCTCCTTCCATCACATACTCGGTACTCTGGCCAGGGTGAAAACGTATGACCATAATGCAGAAGATTTTTAGATTCAACAAATATAGATAACAGCCTTGCCAAGTGTCCCAGATCCATTTGTGATGCGCTGCTCCATTTCATGCTTTTTCTTAGAATTCTGGGACTTCTAGTCTTGTAGTTTCCAATAACAACAGGCCTACAACTCCAAGAATGCAATGGAAAAACCTGGAGTGGAGCAGCACATCATGCATTGACCCGGGAAACTTGGCAGCTATGAGATACTTGATGAAAAAAAGTTTTCTCCAACATTTTAGCCAGTGGATGAGCAATGAAACAGTTTTCTTCAAATTTTTCTTCAAAAGAAGTGGGGACCAAGATGGCTTCAGGATTACACTGCATCCGTATTCTGTGCTCGCACATTTAATTGCAGCAGCCGCATGTTTCAGTGGAGAGCTCTGGGCACCAGCACGTTTTCATTTACAAATTAAGCACTGACTATTGGAGACCAGGGACGTACAATCCTCCTCACTAAGAGGCAATAAATTAAGTTAAAGAACTGGCAGATAAAAATGACATTCAGTACTGCAGGGAAATTATGAAGGTGGCTGGGCTGTATAGGTGCTTATGGTTAAAAGACTGCTTTGAAAGAAGCAAGTCAAAAAGAAGCGGGTAATGAGCAGTGCCGGTGCCCAAAGCCCTCCTCTTAAACATGCGGCTGCTGCAATTAAATGTGCGAAAACAGAATAACTGAGGCAGCGTAATCCTGAAGCCATTTTGGGCCTCTTCAATCCATTTACAGCCGCTCCCTGCCCCTTGAGCTCACTCTTGCAGCTTTCTGCTTTCTCACTTTGTGACGCTTTTTCATTTTTCTCTTCCTGTCTCTTTCCCATATGTGCCTTTTGCTCGCAGTAAATGTTTGAGGCAGAAAAATAAGTGCTGGTGCTCCGCACCGGAAACAACAAGCACAAATTAAGCACTGGATTAAACCGATGTTACAAATATCCCATTTACTGATTTGGGATACAATTATTTTAGTTGTATTATATGTCATTATTTTAAAGTTACCAGTGATTTATTTTGTCTGTTCACACTACACTTGGAAAATTCAGCAATTGAGGGATTGCTCCATGACTTACGTAGGTGACACTATCAGCTGCTCCTTGCTTTTATTTGTCAACATCACATTGCATGGCGATACTGGTAAACACAACTTTATAGAGGCAAAAGTGGTACTATATGCCACGGAAAGAATCATTGTTGGCTAAAAAGCCATGAGAATCAAAAAAGGACATGCATGACAAAAGAGCATCCAAAAGTTTGCTCTTTTAGGTCTAGCCGCTGACCACATTAGCGGCTTTCAGGGGCGTTGCTAACATGGGTGCAACAGGTGCAGTGCACAGGGGCCCAGAGGCCTGAGGGGTCCACTGAACCTTGAGTATTGCTGTATTTTTACTATTTAAGCAGCAGCCAAGGAACCCATTTCTTCTAGGGCCCATGCCACACTGGCTACACTACTGTCTGTTTACTTGATGTCTTGCCATTTATCCTAGAAACAAGAACTTTGGGTCAGCCCCCTTTAGTCAACGGGTCCATTAGGGTTAGTCCATTTCAACCATTGCTTCAAGAAACTGTTTTCACATTTTGAAATATGCCAAATTTACGAATTGTGTGTAGTTGTTTTAATTTGTTAAGCTTGCTGGATGGGCGCAGTGCAGCACCTGAAGAAACACAAGACACAGGCACAGAAGCACAGAAAGAGGTGGGCTGTACGGAGACATTGCACAAAATATCTGTGTGCATTTGTGCATCCTATGTTTGCATGTATTACCAGTAAAATCATTGACGTTGCCAATGCTTGCTGCGCATTTGAAATAGTTCAGCTTTGCATGACATTCTTTGTAAAGTCTGATACTGGTGTGCATTCAGCAATCATGTAATCTTTCAAAACCCTAGCCCTAATGCCTGATTTTGCTACCTTTGCTTATACTACCTCGGGGTGGTGCGGGATAGCCAAAGCTGAATGTTAGATCTAATTTTTTTTTTTAAACATAAGTAAATGTATAAGATGCCCATACATCTTCAACAATTGGCTTGGGGCTGAGTCTCAACCTCAAGGAAGATCTGTCAGGTTCAGCCATTCATACTTAGGAGCAGTGGTGGCCGGCAGCTTTAGGAGGGAGGGAGGGGGGGCGGGCGGGACGCACACACACACACTCATTCTTTCACACACAGACACGCACGCACGCACATCCATTAACAACACTCATACAATTCAAACATGCACGCAAGCACCAAACATTCATTTTAAAAGATCGCACACACTCATTCTTTCACACACGCACGCACGCACATCCATTAACAACATTCATACCATTCAAACATGCACGCACCAAACATTCATTTTAAAAGATCGCACACACTCATTCTTTCACTCACACACACACGCACGCACATCCATTAACAACACTCATTGCACTCAAACATGCACGCGCGCACCAGACATTCAATTTAAAATATCACACACATGCACACACACACTTACCTTCAGCCTCCAGGTCCCAGGAGGGTTGGGACTGCTGCCTTCCCAAGCTCAGCCAATGAGGGAAGGCAGCAGTCCCAGCCTTGTCACAGAGTGGGATGGGGTCAGTAAGACTGCTGACCCCACCCCACTCTGTGTCACTGATTGACACTCGCCCTGGGCACTTCAGGGCTTAAACCTGAAGTGCCCAGGGAGAGTGTCAATTGGTGACTCTTTCCTCCTCACCCAGGGGAGGGCCTCGAGGCACCTTTGCTGAGCTGAGGAGGTCACGCCCATAGGAGCTGTGACCTCCTCAGCCCAGCAAAGTTCAGCTCAGGCAGCCAGGAGTGTGCGCAAATCGCGCATGTCTGCTCCTGGCTGCCTGAGCTGAACATGGAGAGTGTCTGTCCTGACCTTTGTTCAGCCTGACAGACACTCTTCATGAGGGGCAAATGGTGGGGGGGCATGGCCCCTCCGCCCTAAAGGACGGGCTGCCACTGCTTAGGAGACTGGTAAAATGAGTGCAACTGACACACACATTTAAATACCAACCATAACCCAAAATTACATCCTCATACCCAAATAACATTCCCAGAATATGCAGCCACGTTAGCCTCATATTTAAAGTTTTCCACCCATAAATTGAAATAGCATGTACATAAATAGTTCTCACTGGTTTTTCTCCACTTGTAGGTGAGAATTACCACTGTCTCTTTGCTGGTGACCTGTTGTTCCTCTGTGGTAATTACATTTGTAGTTGCACTTCTTTTTCCCTGCTACTGCCCATTCGAATTAAAAAACGAATATTGCAACCCAGAGATCTTTTACTCACACTCATATGCTTCCTACAGTTCCATCTGCTCTTTTCTCATCACTCTAAGGAAGACCAGTGGTGAGATGCTGTAATAAATCAGGTTGCCGGTTGACTGAGGTGTGAGTGCTGGTCAAGCAGCGACCACAATCCTTGTCAGGATAAGACACAAGAAAACCCCAAGTTAACCGGTTATCAACCCCTGGTAGCTTGACACTGAGCAGTCAGGCTTAACTTAGAGGCATTTGTGCAACACTTCAAACAGCAACAGGGTGAAAACACACCACACAAGGACCCCACAATAAAGTTAGAAAAAAGAGTAGATTCTAATAAACAAAACAAGGCAAAACAACAAAAAATCCAACCAGTAGAATTGGGCATATTGAATTTTTAAGGTTTAAATAAAAATAGTGCAAAAAACCACAAAGCGCTTTTGGGGATATCTGGTCACGCCAGACCGGGACAAAGTCACAAGCTCAGGTGATGGAGCATGGGTCAGCTACAGTGACCCAGTTAGGCCACTGATCAAAGAATCCTAAATCCAGGTGTGGAGCATTGTGTGGATCCCTATCGATGATGCATTGTGCCCCCGAGGCGATGTGTTGGTTCCGAGATGTGGCAAGGCTGTGGTGCATCAATGTCAAGGATTCCATCAACGGGGCTTGCGATGCAATGGCCTCTGTTGGGGATGTCTTGTGCAGTCAAAACGATTCATCAGTTCCGAAGAGCTTTGAAGCTGCAATGGGGAAGTTGTCAAGGCTGGCGTCGATGAGAGATGTGAGGACCTGCTCTAGGGAAGCATTGCACATTGAAGATTCCAAAGGCAATGCTCCAGACCCAAGATGTTTGATGCAGCAACAATGCCAGTCTTTTGTGATGGGTCCAATCCACACACCAGCAGAGATGTGTTGGTTCTGCTCGGGATGCACTGTTCAACAGAGGAGATTCATTGGTTCTGCTTGGGAATGCATCGCTCATCAGAGACAATCAGTTCCACTGTAAGCATCTCAGGCCCAATTCCCAGGGTCCAGGACTAGGGTGGCACCACTTGGCAGGGTAGATTCACAGATGGTAGAGTCCAGGTGTAGAAGCAGGGTGCTTGGATGTCTGTTATGTCCCTGAGACTTCGTATCAGGAGGCCAGTCAACTAGCCCTTGGAGTCACTCTGGTTTCTGGGTTTAAGAGATGCAGGTCACGTCCTTCCCACCCAGTTGGGAGGACAGAAGGCAGCAAGTCAGCACAGCAAAGCAAGAGTCTAGCGGAGTGCAGCCCAGGAGAGTGGCAGGCTTTCGGCAGCACAGCAGTCGTTCTTCCTTTCAGGGTATCTATAGGTTCAGAAGTGTACACAAGTGGTGGTGTCTGAGGTCCAATATTTTTACCTTGGTGCCCTCTTTCTGGAAGGTGGGAGATACTTCTAGATAATGGCTTCAGAGTGCAAGGAATTCCCTCCATCCCCCTGCCCTGGCTTAATATGGATGGCGTGACAATACAAGGATATCAAGCCCTCTGTGCGTGGACAGGACACAGCCTATTCAGATGTAAGTGAGGTTGTGTCCAGCTCCTCCTTTCCATCCAGCCGGAGATGGCCCATCAAGGCACACCTAAGCTCCCACTGCCTGTGGCTGTCTAGGAGGAGTACACAAAACCCAACTGCCAATTACACTCAGTCACGTGACCAGAGGCAGACTGCAGGCACCAAACGGCTAAGGCAAGCAAATGCCAACGTTTTAAAAGGCTTAGAGTAATAACGCAGCCTCTGCAACTTCAGAACAATTTATGGTGTACGGGGTTCTTCTTTGCATCATTAGTTTAATATGGATCCCTCTTCCCATTCACTTAACAGGATCACTCCCCATTGTGTTATATAAACTTTCTAAAAGTGTCACTTTCAGAATTGCAATTTAAAATCCAACTTCACTGTAAGTTAGATAGATTAATAATCTTTATTGCTCGATTAATAAAAACCACTGCAATATAATACATAATAAAACACCAATCTAAAACAAATAACCAACTGCAAAAGTTAAGATCTTAAAATAGTTAAAAACAGTGGGGCAGAAATTTGTCAAGGGCTAATTACGGTCATTGGTAAACCTGCCTAATCAGATTCATTACGGTTACTAGTAAAGCTCCCTATTCATACTCAGAAAGAAAACAATCATATGCTGTATCATGGCCAATTTTTAAAAAGCTGATTTTGTGAGGAGATGATAAAATGTGTAAACTGCCATTTACGAATCATCAACCAGGGTGCTCTGCATGTCAAACAGTTATCCTGAGTCAGCCATAGTCAGTTTCTTGTGAAACAGTTGTAAAAAGCTTCACCCCCTGCAGCAGAATGGAATTGACTCACCCTAGAGACAACTTATTGCAGCCAGTCTGCAGGAGCGGACATTAAGAACTAAATATTGCTATTTTAGAAGCTTTCTTCTTTCCAGGCCCAGAGACGAGCAGGTACAAAGGTACAAACAAAGTTTCTCGGTTATGGCCACACAAGCTGCAGCTTTGGTCAGAATAGTGATCGTTCCAAGAGGGGCGTGCGTCTTTGGTGTCAAAGAACCCCATTCGGTATAGCAAAAACTGATGTTTTACTTGAATAGAAAAGTGTTCAGCTAGTTATCCTTGTGGGGACAGAGTCGAATAGGGCCCCAGAACTGCCCAGGCACGCCGTCTTTTGGCCAAAAAGGCCTTGTCTGTGATAAGCGATAGGGAGCGGACAGATATTAACTAATCCATTAAATGCAGACTTCCCCATGCCACACTTCCATGCTTCTTCCATGCCCAAGCTTTGGATGACTTGGTTTAGGTAGCTTCCTCAGTTTCCTTTTCTGTTGCTGGTTTGTTGTGCCTGCACTTTTTGCCAGCAGAAATGATTTATGGAGGTATTCTCTGTGGACCGTAGACTCCAAGATGCGTTAAGAAAGGCTTCCTTTTGCTGAAAGACCTTATTTTTTAGGCACATCGCCAGTCTGACCTGGGCCGGGGAAGCAATTTTTAGAATGTTAAAAACGCCTTATATACTTGAATTTGGTTTGTATTTAGTAAAAGGATCTCTCAGCCCTGCAAAACTTCGGTCCCGTAGGAAATAGATGGGAGCAACTGAACTGACATGACTTTTAGGAGGTGAGACAATGTTGGACAATCCAGCTCCTTCTTAAGCAGCTTGAAGCTATATATTAATGAGTGGACCTTTACCTGAATCGAAAGCAGGTGGCACTTCCGTTTTAATCGGGGTTCAAGGTAAACTCCTAGAAATTTATATGACTGCACCACCTCCATTTATTTTCCTCCCAGGAACCAATTAAAAGATTTGTAATTCGTACTGAGGAGCCGTATTGTAAGTTAGAATTTTAGATTGTGATTTCAAAGACTCCAAACTTGAAGGAATTATCTCTTCTCAATTAGAAATGACACTTATAAAATGTAAAAAGCAACTCCAATGTTATCCTGTGGGAGAGATAGGCCTTGCAGTAGTGAAAAACTAATTTGACAGGTTTTACTACCGGGACATGCACACCTTAAAAATATATGTCCTACTGTTTAAATACTTTGCATCCTGCTCTCTGGGCTATTGAGGGCCTGCCCCAGGGGTGACTTATATGAATTAAAAAGGAAGATTTGGGTCTGGCAAAAGGTTTACTTTGCCAGGTCAATATGGCAGTTTAAATTGCACACACAGGCTGTGCAATGGCAGCTCAGAGACAAGTTTAAAGGACTACTTAGGTGGGTGGAGCAATCAGTGCTACAGGACTTCTAATACCATTTAATTTACAGCCCCTGTGCATGTGTAGTCCACTTTACTAGGGACCTATAAGTAAATTAAATATGCCAGTTGAAGATAAGCCGTTTTTCAGTTTTTTAGAGGTGAGATTACAAGCCCTTTAGCACTGGTTATCAGTGGTAAAGTGTGCACAGTCCTAATACCATCAAAAACAAGGTCAGAAAAATGAAGGAGGAAGACACAAAGTTGGTGGAGAAGTCCACCCTAAGGCTGACAGGTGTAACAGTTGCCTAATGCCTCCCAGTGGACATGCTGTGAAATGTCACCCCTAATTCATTTTGGGTCTTGCCTAAGACAAGGTATGCGATGTATGTTGCAAGCCATATTGCTAGCTTACAATGAGCTTAGAGCCCACCCATTGCTTACCATTGGTTGTGTTCATTTTTTGCCCTTATTTGCTTGTTTCTAATTGGTAGCATGTTTGGGTTTCACTTCCGGTTATTGGGTTTGCCCCTCTCCTGGAGCATTTACCCATTACTTGTGTCCTATTACTGTTCCGTTTTCAGGCACAACTTTTTTCTTTTAAAGCACTGTACAAGAGTGCATGTGCTTTCCAGTTGTCTCCTCACTTATGTCTCACTTTAGGCCATGCTTGTTCATGTTGTGCTTTCACTGCCGGTATGCTTTCTATGCCCTCCCCTGTGATGCCATTGCATCATAATACCACCTCCTGTGATGCTTCTTCACTTGTGTGCTTCTCCCTCCACCTCCTTGTTGCGCTCTCTTTGATCCGTTTTCTCCACCTCATGATCCTCTCTGTCCCCGCATCCTCCACGTGCAATCCACCCCCCAAAGTTTGTGCACCCCTCCTGTTGGTCCCAGTGCTTAATTTGTCCCAGTGCTTAATTTGTAAATAAAAACGTGCTGGTGCCCAAAGCCCTCCTCTTAAACATGCGGCTGCTGCAATTAAATGCGCAAACATTGAATACTAAGGCAGCGCAATCCTAAAGTCATCTCGGCCTCTTAAATCCATTTACAGCCCCTCCCTGCCCCTTCAACTAACTCTTGCAACTTTCTGCGTTCTCCCTTTGTGACGCTTTTTCGTTTTTCTCTTCCTCTGTCTTTCTCATAGGTGTCTTTTGCTCGCAGTAAATGCTTGAGGCAGAAAAATAAGTTTCAGTCCTCAAAAATAAGTGCTGGTGCTCTGCACCGGAAACAACGAGCACAAATTAAGCAGTGGTTGGTCCCTCCCCCTGTGTTGCTTCCCTCCTAGGGTTGGACTGGAACCGAAAATAGGCACAGCACCAAAATAAAACTGACCAACATTAGTGGATTAGCTAAAAAAAGTGACTCATGTTTGCAAACTAGGGCAGTTTTTAACATGTAAAGACACTCTGTGGAAGGGACTGCTTGGATTTGTGCTTGCTGCAGGCAATGTTTGTTTTAATATCAGGGAAACCAAAAGTAAAACCTGCCCACCAGATCGATCGATCGATCGATCATAAAATAAGTCAACAAACAAACAAAAAAATGTCCCCACACTGATTCATTTGACTAGCCCCTCTGGCACTACCAGATTGCCCTCTAGGTCAGTCTGACCCTGGTATCACCCACTTTTGAGAAAACTCTCTGCTGATGCCACTGACTGTAGTCCGTAGTCATGTATGTCCTTTTTCAAACGTACCCTTCCTAAGGAAGGTGAAAGAAAGCTGTGAGGCCGTATAACTTTCTTTTTACATCCAGCTAAAATATCTGCTTGACAATTTTCGTTATGGTTGTAGACAAGACTTTAGTCCAGAAACTTCCATTCTGCAAGTTGTTGAAGATGAACTCTGATCTCTTTACTTGGATACCCCCATTTGTGCTTCTAAACCTTTCAGCTGTCTTTAATTTGGTTAGTCATCTTTTTTTCTCTCTCTCTCTCTCTCTCTCTAGTTAACATCCTGAAACACTGAATGGGCATCGAGATGGGAGAACCAACCGGGTTAAAAAAACTGAAAACCCTGAATCTAGCAAAGTCAGCCTGCAACACAGGTTCTTCATGGATCACTACTGAACTGTCTCCATCACCACTTGTTCTGCATTTGAAAATCACTTAGATTTCCATAAATTCTGGGATACTTATACCATCAACATGTAGACAGGCCCCTAATCTATGTTACAATCGCATCCCAATTCTGTGGTCCTCCAATACCTGAACAGAATCCTAAAATGGATCATTAATCATTATCTAGAGTTCAACAACACAAAAACAATATTCCTGTTAATCTCCCTGAAAAAATGCACCCTACTCGTCCAGTTGTGAATGGACAAATTCTCTTGAGGATTGTAAACTGGCTTTTACGTATAATGCCATACAACAACCAGGTAAACCTCCAGTGTCATCTCTCGCGAGTTTCCAACTTCAGGGTATCAGGAAGTTTATTCTTTTAGGGCACTAGTCATGATGGAATAAGGAAGTGGACGAGACTGTAATGTCTGGATTACTTACCAGTAATCTTAAATACTCTGATTCCTTATTGCTCTCCCAGTTACTTATGTTCCCTCTCTCCCTCTTCGTTTTTGGGAGTGTTTGTAGAGGCTTGGTAAGTCTATGAAGTGCATAATTCCTATTCCCTTCTAATACTAAAGGGGTCGGGTTGTTTTTTCTTTATTTTTGTGGGAGTTGCTTAGTAGGGGTGACGGTGGCTAGGCCTTGTCTCACAGTACGCATTTAGTAAGGAATGGGACGAGGAATGGATGAGGTGGTAATGGTGGAACAGAGCAGTGCCTAACTCCTACGTAGTCTTTTTTCTCTGTTGCCTTCCTGAATGACTCCATCAAGAGCCCCTATTGTCGCACATGCCCTCAATGATCTCTGTTACACCTGCTAATTATCTGTACGGCTCATTTACAATTAGCCCACCATGTTCTCTCCAATTAGAGGCGATGAAGAGGCACCAGGGGAGACGAGTTTTCGCTTCCGGTCAGCGCAGATCTCTCCGGGTAATGAGACGGAACGAGAGGCGCGGTAAAATTCGCCAAAGACCTATTACTCGGTTCTTTTATAATTGCTCTTCGTCATGCTCCGGTGGAAGGATTCGTTTTCGGGGTTTAAACAAGACACTACCTCCATGGAGCGGAGGGAGACCGAAACCACGGAAGGTGGGCTTGCTTCAGTAGGGTAGGGACGGGGCAATGAGGCGAGAGGTGAAGCTTGTGTTTTTTCTTTCGGTTTATTGAAGCGATTCATTGGTGTTTGGAGTACCGCTGGTTTGCAGCTTCAGGGTGTTTAGAACTGCAGCTCACCCGCATGAAAACTCTCAACAGAAAGAATAAAACCAAAAAGTTAGATAATAAATGGGTCCAACATACATGCAGGGTCGGCTTTATCACTGGTGGCGCCCGCTGTGACAATCTTTTTAGGCGCCCTCCCTCACCATGAACTCCTCCTCGGATTCCTCTCTATCACCCAGCAAAAGTGCTGCTCCTCGTCTCTCCATAAGCCCCTCTCCTACATACATTTCATTTGTTTTAACCAGTCCTTAATTTGTGCTTGTTTTTTCCGGTGCTGAGCACCGGCATTTATTTGTGAGGGCCGGGGCTTATTCTTATGCCTCAAGCATTTGCTGCGAGCAAAAGACATACGTGAAAGACGGAAGAAGGAAAAACTATAAAGCGTCATAAAGAGAGAAAGTAGAAATTTGCAGGATGAGCTGAGGGGGCAGGGGTGGCCGTAAATGGATTGAAGAGGCCCCAGATGGCTTCAGAATTACGCTGCCTCAGTATTCAGTGCTGGCAGATTTAATTACAGCAGCCGAGCACCGGCACCTCTTAAATTACAAATTAAGCACTGGTTTTAACGCACTGATCCACTCCGCTATCTGTCGGGTCGCCAATTATCCACATACAATAGAGATCTGTTCTGTTAGCAAAGATATTAACCCGCTGCGCTACTTTATGAGTCAAAAGTGCCCCTAGACAAAACTCCGCGCGCTCTCTCTCTCATGAACATTCATCACAAGAGTTATCTTGGCATTCTTTCTCCTGCCAGTAAGCTGCAACCCCCAAGGAAATATGTAGCAGGCACTTTAAAATCGTAAATTATTGCTAAACACAGCAGCCGCCCTTGAGGTCAGTGCCCCTCCTTCAGGTTAGCGCCCAGTGCGGCCGCACCGGTTGCACTACGCTAAAGCCGGCCCTGCCTACATGTTAACAATAGAAAGATAAGCTACTGGAGAAATAGTTTTATCATCGACAAAAAAGCTTTTAGTGTTTTGCACAGTGCTTAATTTGACCCGGTGGCGGGGACCGGCACTTTTTTCTCGCATCGGATATTTCCCCTGAGGCCAACAGAAGGAAAAACAAACAAAACGAAAAGACGGAGCAAAAGAAATACTGAAGATCCGTCACCAAGGGAAAAGCAGACACCTGTAAGAGTGGGATAACGGTACAGGGCGTGCCTGGTAGTGGACGGAAGAAGCTTGAGGTGGATTTGGACTGCGCACCCATGCTGTTCGCGCTCTGACGTCATATAGCGCTAGCCGCGGGAGTCTGAGCAGCGCTTTGGGCACTGGGGCTTATAATTTTACAAATAAACCCCTGGTTATGCAGTTGTATGTAAATTGGCATTAGAATGGGTCACAAATTAACTGCACGGTCGCGTTTGATATAATGTACTCCTCACATAATCCCCTCATGTTCGAAAAGAAACGTGTTTTGGTGGTCAGTCCTGTTGCTGACTTAAATTCAGTGGCGAGAGAGGTTCGTGTAATTTGTTTTTGCGTAATTATTCACAATTTCAAAAAATGTATGCAAATCAACATACAATTATGCACAATGTAAACTGGCACTTGGCGCTGCATTTTAGCGTGATATATGTCCTCGTTCCACATGGACACACTTAGCATTAAATAAATAGAGCAAAAAACACGAGAGCCGCAAACCGTACTCACACACTTTCTGGCCGCTCACTTTGCTTCTGTTCCCTTGCATTACATTTTTGCTACAAACGGCGCATAATTACGGAACATGGCATTGAGGCCTAATTTATGGAATTTCACTAACACGTTTATCGTGAAATTATTGAAATTACACAACTTTACTCTGGCGTAGTGGGAACTTCACCCGAGCCCAGTTAAGATGACAGCGCAGTGCTTACTGTGGGTTCTGACAAGTGCGTCACTGAGCTTGTGATAATAAAAATATAAATTTTTGGAGGCCGCTTTATACCGCATTTCTGCAGTCTTTAAGCACCTAGAAAAGGGTGTTACTATTATCTAATTTAACAAACACACCAATTCCAGACCTCAGCAAGACGGGCGGTTTATCAGTATAATAGCTGATGTCAGCCAGAGCTTTTAACTCACTGAGCCGTCTTGTATTGATATTCACTCAAGCTAGGGTCAAAGCCTGGCAGGCGCGTGCAGTACTTACACCCTGGATAACCTAGGAAATGCTGTTGCTAGGCCAATTGCAGTGAGGCTTATTTTTAAGTGAGAGTGTCAAAGTGCGAAGAGTTTGACTGGTATGGACCAGGAAATAAGGCACTTGGCTCACCCTCGATGTTTTCGCTCTGCTGCACCTAAAGTATAAATGCAGTCCACTTCTATGCGCATACACCCAACTATTCCTCCAGAAAACAAACTACATCCGTCCGTCCATCCATTCATCCATCCATGTGTCCATCCTTGCACGCACCAATCTTGTAGTAACCATATCTAAAATCCCAGCAATGCACTTAATCAATATTTTCACCGAAACCACCACTTCCCATCCACTGATCCACCCATTTCAGTTATTCCTTCACCCATTCACATCAATCCATTGCATCTCCTCTACAGTCTGTCTCCAGTGACCAGCCATGCATCTGTCGATCCCACACATTACTCTACCCTGAGATTCTGCTCACAGAAGCACACCTGTATCAACCACCCTGTATATCAATATTTTCACCGAAACCACCACTTCCATCCTCTGATCCACCCATTTAATTTATTCCTTCACCCAATTACATCAATCCATCGCATCTCCCATACAGTCTGTCTCCAGTGACTAGCCATGCAACTGTCGATCCCACACATTACTCTATCCTGAGATTCTGCTCACAGAGTTTACATACATTCCTCCCCTTTCTCCTGAAACAGTCTCAATACTATTTACCACTCTTAAATCAGGGTCTCCCCAGGATCCAGCCCACCTTCAATCTTAGGACAAGGGGTTTCAATAATAGTCCCTGTGGTAACTGATCTGCTGAACATGTCACTATCAGTCAGCACCATTCCTCCACAATGGAAACATGCAATTGTGAGGCTGTTGCCTAAGAAGCCCAGCCTGGATGCTCTCATCTCTGGCAACTATAGACCAATCTCCATGCTGCCAGCCCTTGTTAAAGTACTTGAAAAACATGTTAATACTCATCTTTCGAGTTTTTTTAGAGGAAAATAACATTCTCCATCCTTCTCTGATGGGTTTCAGACCATTACATAGCACGTAATGGCAGTCACTGAAGAAGTTAGGAAACGCTTGGATCA
Organism: Pleurodeles waltl; assembly: GCF_031143425.1. NCBI lineage: Eukaryota > Metazoa > Chordata > Amphibia > Caudata > Salamandridae > Pleurodeles > Pleurodeles waltl. Next base: position 116,047,969 of record NC_090446.1, on the reverse strand, counting down.
GGGCTTGGTCTCGGCAATCGTGCTTCTCAATCTTAGTGCCGCCTTTGACACTGTTGAGCACAATAATTTGCTCCAGAGAATGAGGGAAAGTGGAGTCTCAGGCAATGCCCTGAGTTGGTTTACCTCATTCTTGGAAACAAGATCATTTCACGTTCTGGACCGGTCCATTTATTCTAGCTGTTTTAAGAGTAAGTGGGGGTGCTTCAGGGCTCTTCTTCGAGCCCTACGCTACTTAATATTTATATGGCCCATCTGGCAAAAGTAGTGGAGCCCTATGGACTCTCTGTAGTGATATATACAGATGGCGCTCAGCTTGTGGTATCCTTTTCTACCAATTAGAATTCAACCAACTCTCTGCTCATTCCTTGTCTACAGGCAATCTCCAAATGGATGTCTAGCTGTAGACTCAAGTTGAACGGAGCCAAGACAGAGGTTATGTTTTTGGGGCACCAGGCAAAACCAAACTTAATCTCCCCAGTCTTACAACCATTAGGAGACCTTCCATTGCCCAAAGAAAGCATTAAGAGTCTGGGAGTATGGTTTGATCCACGGTTGACCATGGATCATCAAGAGAAGAAAATAACTTCCTCCTGTTTTGGCATACTCAGATTTCTTAGAAAGATTTTCAAAATACTTCCGTTCACTGCAAAGAGGCTCATCATACAGGCCCCAATAATTTCTCACCTGGATTATGGGAACGCCCTGTTTCTCGGTGCACCAAAAGATGTTATGAAGAAATTGCAGGTGGTGCAGAACACCGCGCTTACCTTCTCTTCAAATTACCCAGGCATGAATTGGCCAGATCAGCTCGATCAAATCTGCTCTGGCTTCCTTTAGAACAACGGATAAAATTTAAATCCTTATGTTATATTCACAGAGGGCTATATGACAAAGGCCCACCAATATTGCGAACCCGAGCTTCTTTTTACAAACCTATCAGACATCTTAGATCATCCTCCACGGCCCTAGCTGTTATTCGCCCTATAAAAAAGGCCATATGGGGAGGAGGATCAATATCTTATCTTGGAGCTAGACTGTGGAATTCATTACCACTGAATCTTCGTCAAACTAGCCGCAAACTCTCGTTCCGGCGGCTATTAAAAACCTGGTTTATTTTAGTCTGTATCCCAAGGCATTTATTTTAAAGATTTTCTGTACAGTGCTGGGAGGCCTTTGGGTAGCTATGCACTCTATACATTTACATAACATAACAGAAGCACACCTGTATCAATCACCCTGTATCTCTTTACTCAACTGCTCTTACAATCTAATGTAGGTTACTACTTCGAGGACAACTGAATCAACTTCCATTGCATCGATGAGGTAACTAGGTAACAAAATTAGCCACTACATCAATGCTACTAAGTGAACTATAGATCTCTATCAACCAGAAACCTAAAAGTAACCCTACCACCAATGCATAGCTTAACTTTGCTAAGCATGAGAAAAATCCTTCTGCAGTCAGCGGGCAGGAATGAATGACCGGCTCACCGGCCGTGACCCCTTTTATGGGCAGCGTCGACGAACGCCTTGCGTTCGTGCCACCTGGAAGCACTTGAAGTGCTTTCAGGTCCGCATTGGCACTTAATTCAATCCCCTTGCACCATGTTAGGGGGTCGGAGATGCATTGAACCCCGTCCCCCACCCAGGTGCCACAGCCCGGCGAGGGACCTGTCATATGTGGGGCTCCCCCGATGTGGGGTAGCCCGGTGCAATTTCACCTTCCCCCTGTGTATCACCTCTCCACTTACCCTTGTTCTACAACCTAACTTTTAACTAAGCCTTACCCTAACATTTACATCTTAACCATATCTTAAACCTAAATCTAAATCAAGCCTAACCTTCTACCTAAAACTAGCCATAACCCTTACATTAACCATAAACCTAAGGTTAGTATATCCTTTATCATTGGCCTAAACCTCAACTCAACCTTACCCAAACCCCACCACCAACCTTTAACCTAACAGTCATTTTTAGTCTGAACGTTGCATTTAACTTTCTACTCACCTTATTCCATGTAGTGCTAACCTGACTAGTGGTAACACTAGGGAAACAGACTTTATCACACGTCCATTAGCATGCATTCCTTTACCATGCATGTCAACACTATGCAGGGAAGTACCACACTGGTAATTATTTCTGCCATTTCCACAAAGTACTTCACCACACATTATGTACTTTTTTTGCATTAACATATTTTTTATGTTATTTAACAAAAAATGGTTTAGCTGCAGGTAGAGGGAGGTAAAGGAAAGTAATTGTGATTTAAGTGTTTAGGGGTGAGTAGAGTTAAAGGGAGTTAAGGGTCATTTTGGGGTTTAGGGGTGGGTAAAGGTAGCTAAGGGTAACTTTTGGGTTTATGGATAAATAGAGGTAAAAGGAGGTAAAGGTGATTTTAGGGTTAAGGGGTAGGAAAAGGTAAAGGTAGCTAAGGGTGATTTTAGGGTTTAGGGGTGGGTATAGGTAAGGGTGATTTCAGATTTCAGGGTGAGTAACGGCAAAAGAAGGTACTTGTAAGTTTAGGATTTGTGGGTGAATAGAAAAGTAGAGGAAAAGGGATGAAAGGGTGATTTTAGATTTTAGGGTCCAGTGGAGGGACAAGGTAAAGGAGGTGAGAAGTAACATATATATATATGTCATAAGTGATGTACTAAGTGAGGTCAGAAGCTGTGCAGAGTCCTCCCGCATCTCTTGCTTCCCCAGATAGCTATACATTTTGGACCTTAATGTCCTAAAATCTGTCAAATGGATTTACAGCAAATCAAAAAAAGAACACTTCTGGATAAAGATATAGCTTTGTGTCAAATTTAGTGTAATTCAGTTAAGCCATTTTGGCTGCTGCTGTGTCTAAAATTTCTATGGGGAAATTGCATGGAGAAAACTCATTTTGGGAACACTTCTTTTTTCTCAACCCCCTCGTGGCAGGTCATCCAAAAACATTCCGGGAAGAAGCTGAGTGTGATGAACATGTTTTTTTTTTTAACGTTTAGTGAAGAGTCTTCAAACAGCACCAAAGTTACTAGCAAACCGAAAAATCTATTTCCGGTTCCAACTGTAACTACACAGTGGCAACTGCCATTGTGATGCATATACCCCCCTAAAAACAAATTTAAAACCGATGTGTGTGTATACAGAAAGACACACACACACACGTTTTTGTGTGCGCTGAAATACTCACACATACTTTTCTCTTAAAAGATGCATGATAAAGGTCCATGTTGTCATGTCACGTGTCTTGAAGGTGAAAGTGTGGTATTACGTTTGGATAAAGGCATGCGCGGTAATGTCATGCGAGGCAATGCCATGCAGCTGTATTTGTATACATTGATATAATGTCTCCAAAATAGTTCCATCTGAATGTATTTAATCCTGAGTAGTAGGGGACATTCAGATTTTTATCTCCGTGTCAGACCACCATAATTGAAGCTATGAATGGCTTGCTCATTAGACTCGGTGGAGGTGTATTTCAGCTTCTGTTGAAACAAGCATATTCAGCTCACTCTCTGTGGTATTCACCTGTTTGCCCCAATTCATCATGGCTTCTTTTTATATCCATTGCGTGGTGACTGCATTCTTCAGAAATGACCCCGTATGTGCCTCAGAAACCCAATTGCGATTTAGAATTCAGCAGCTGCTCACAGTGAATGCAGATGCCTTGCCACCCCGATGTACAAAATACCATTAGTGTTTGAAAGGTTGGGGGTGCCGAGAAACGAGTTGGTATTTCGGGATTTCGAAACGACAGGATCCATGAAATATGGTGGGATTTAGTGAGCACATATGGTTGAGAAATTGTGATTTCCTAGTTTATAAAATATGGTTTGTCATGCAGTACGAAGAAATGCGTATTTTATTTAACCACAACAGGTGTAGAGCTTCTAGCCCAAGCCCTACAGCTCATCCACAATGTGCACATTGATTTGTTTATTTGGCTGTTAATAAATCGCTGTATATATTAATGGATCACAATGATGTACAAAACGAAAGGCCGCAAATACGAGTCAAAGAGTAATTTTTAAGAGTTGTGCATTAGTTCCGAAGTGAACTGATTTGCTTTGGCAATATTATGGAGACCCAGTCATTATTTTAGGAAAACCTCATGAACATTATGAAAGTTGAGTGCAGTTTGATAAAATACAGTCTCACTTAGCTCTCTATCAATGGGCGCAGAGTCAAGACTGATTTGCATATGGCTGGGTCTAAACTGGGGTGGCACGGTGAGCAAAAGAACAGTGGATCAAACCTAGATCTGTGACTGGGGGTGAGTGTTTGAAAAGTTTCAGTACTCCGTCCATCATGCATTTGTGTTGCTAAAGTCACCCTAAGCCTATGCCCAGGGTCCCTTGCTTACGGTTCCACTGGATTCAAACTAGCCTGGCAAATGAGGGATAATACCCCGAAACCTGTCCCAGGATGCCTATTTCCAGTCCAGGGAGGACCTGGCCTGGCAGTTTGGCTGGACTGTTCCCATGGGGTGCAGGCTCAAGAATGATTTGCATATGGCTGGGTCCAAACTGGGGTGGCATGGTAAGCAAAAGAACAACAGATGAAACCAGATCTGTGACTGGGGGTGAGTGTTTGAAAAGTTTCAGCACTCCGTCCATCATCCTTGTGTGCTGCTCAGAAAACATCTGTAGGGTTCTGTGAGGTAGTGCAGGTGGAACTCCACTACATCATAAAGTGACCATCCCTTAGGACACCCTCAGACACAGCAGCGCAATCCACTAAGGCAGCAGGGTAACTGGGTAGTACACAAAAATAGAACCCCTAAGTAACTCATTGCTTTATTCAGAGTAGATTATGACATTGCAATTCTTTTAAAATCAAAAGTATCATACAAACAATGCAGACTAAGGGCCTGATTTAGATACTGGCAGACAAGTTACTCCGTCACAACTGTGACGGATATGCTGTCTGCCAAAATCTAAATCCAATATGGGGTTCAGATTTCAGCTGACCGGATATCCGTCACCGTTATGATGGAGTAACTCATCCTCCGATATCTAAATCATGCCCTAAATGTCAACATATTGACTCCAACATATTGTCATGGTTTATAAATACAGATAACTGTAGATTTTCTATTCTTAACTCCACGTCTACGTCCCTTGTCAATATATGTTCCATTAAGTTAAGTAAATATGGAGCTAAGAAAGGTAAATCTACAATGAATGCCCAAGTGGATAGATTAGCAATGTCAATCTTCATACTATGAAAACTTTGATACACATCTTCCCCCACCAGAGATTTCCACACAAGGTCTAGGATACTATCTCTCTTGTACTGTCTAAACATGATTACATTAAAGGCCTCTACCAGGGATCATCTTTGTCAACTATGTAAAGACTACAGCGGACTCAGAACTCTTCTGCCAAACTATTCTACCTGTTAAGCTACAGGCCTACATCTCCCCTTCTTTGATGGCCCTACTTTAATTACTGTTTGTCAAAAAACCCACCTTCAAGCGGCTTTGTATCACCCCCTAAGCAATACATAGAACAGGACCAGTTTTAATCAGGAATTAAACCACCAAATACATTCAATAAATGAACCTCCACTCCAGATTGGCACCTCGCCTCAAAATCCCCCCATACAAGAAAACACATAGATATTCCATGTTTCTCTGTTAAAGTGTTGAAGCAGCCAAATTATGGAATTCATTACCCCCAAACAAAAGATCCAAGGAAAATCATCTTTTTTAAAATATACAGATACTCTTTAGACCTGCTAAATAAATGCATATATTACTAATGGCATCTATATCTATACATATATTTCTCCAAAATTGCTCCTTACGGGGCAACAGACCCTCCAGGGCGGCCGCGGTAAAGGGCGAAGCGTCCCAATATTAATAGCAACAGAATGCTGAAGCACCAATCCACAGTAAAATCAAGAATTTTATTTCCACTTTAGAGCAGCAGAAATTGTGAGTTCTCAATCCTGACACATTTCGGCTAATGCCTTGATCACAGGTAATTTGAAACAGATGTGCTTTCTCACAATGTTTTTCAACCATCAGCACGTGGTTCAATAATCTGAAATACAAATCCCATAATGCATCTTAATGTTTGTTATTTTGCTCAACAGTACTTATTCTTTATATTGTTCAAATAACGTGAAGGGCATCACAGTTCCAAGCATGTTATACTGTATGAATTCCATATCCAGGGGCTGTTCCATGTACCTGCTGCTCCCAAAATAAAAATTCACGCCGAAAGTCTGTGGAAAGCTAGGACAGAGGTAGAATACCTCTGTCACATCCCCATCTCACCTTCATTAAACCAAATCTTGGATAAATGCCGTAATATGCACAAAGTGGAGTGGGTCGGGCCCCCTCACTAAACAATCCTTCTCCAAAATTGCTCAGTACGGGGCCACAGACCCTCCAGGGCAGGCGCGGTAAAGGGCGAAGCATCCCAATATTATTAGCAACAGAAAGCCGGAGCACCAATCCACAGTAAAATCAAGCATTTTATTTCCACTGTATGTGTGTGTGTGTGTATATGTATGTGTGTATATATATATATATATATATATGCATGCAGTGACCTATATACATGTTGAGCAAAGAATAATATATATATATATCATTCTGTGCTTAACATGTATATAGGTCAATGCATAGTTTTCACATGTTATTTGATTAGATGCTTATGGGTCTCTGTTTTATTTATCTATCACAATATGTAAATATTATATAACTATTTTGTCTACAACTGCTTTACTATTGAAATATTGAGGAAAATATAACATTGATAAATAGTTATAAAACTAGAAAAATAAATTAGCATAAACTACTGAAATGGCTGAGTTTATAAAACGCCAACTTTACATCTCAATATAGTATCTTCCTTATCCATGTATACCCTCTTTATGTACTGATGTATCTATATATTTATTGCTTTATTCCTTCTTTAAAAGACAAAAAAGAACGTTGAATGTTTCCAATGCACTCCTATATGTCTCAACCTATACCTCTCTCAATTTATCCTCTACTTCCACCCTATCACTCATCTCAAACATGACTCTACTAATATGATCTCCAAAATATCAGTTTTTAGACTCCCTCCATCCTTTATCCCTCCTTGGATCACCCCAAACCTCATTGTACAATTATATTCCAAACAGCTCATTCTAAATTCTTTCCTCATGTATTCCTCCTTTGACTCATCCAAACCTCATTTTACTACTATGATCTCCCTAATCCATTTCTAGAGACTATTTACTTCTTCATCTCTCCTTTACCTCATCTTACTACTATGATCTTCCAAATAACACTTTCTAGACTCTTCCCTCTGTTGTCCCTCCAATAGCCTATTCAATCGAACTAACAGACTTGCATGTCTACAGCTCAAATTAACCCATGTTTCCCTATACTGATCCACCACCAATCCTTTTTGGGTTTTGGAGTAGTGTGCTACTCACCAAAAAGTGCTTCAATGCCTCATCAGAGGTAGTAAGTGCTAAATAAATGCAATTGCAATTACTTCCCTTTTATGTAATTACCTTGATGATGTAGGAATATTTGATATTCTGGATATTATTCACAGTAAATAAAAAAAAACTTGCTACAGTGGTAGAACGTCCCACAAAATGTTACAAAATATCAATAGAACAATTGCATGACATTCATATTCATACAGAAGTGCTTAGTACAATAAATACTTATATGATGTAATTAAGGGCCAGATGTAGGAAAAAGAGGAAATTGCGACTTGACAAGTCGCAATTTGCCATGCAGAACGGTGTCTCAGACACCTTCTGCGACTCGCAATGGGGTCGCAAAGACCCACCTCATTAATATTAATGAGGTGGATCGCAGTTTGCGACCCCATTGCGAGTCTGGGCACTCACGGGGATGGTGGCCTGCTGGAGACAGCAGACCACCATGTCCGTGACTGCTTTATAATAAAGCAGTTTTTTTTTTTCTATCTGCAGCCCGTTTTCCTTAAAGGAAAACGAGCTGCACTTAGAAAAAAAAAAACGAAACCTTTTTGTTTCGGTATTTTTCAGAGCAGGCAGTGGTCCATAGGACCGCTACCTGCTCTGAAAAATTGTTTTTGTGATCATTCACAAAGGGGAAGGTGTCCCATGGGGACCCCTTCCCGTTTGGGAATGAGTTACCATCCACTTCAAGTGGATGGTAACTGCGAGTTGATTTGCGACCGCTTTCGCGGGCGCAAATCAACTTACATCGCGGTTCGAATCGCAAATAGGAAGGGAACACCCCTTCCTATTTGCGAGTCGGAAACGCATTTTGCGAGTCGGATCCGACTCGCAAAATGCATTTCTGCATCGCGGAGAGGCTTTTGCGCCTCGCAAACGGCGTTTTTCGCCATTTGCGAGTCGCAAAACCCTTCCTACATCTGGCCCTAAATATATATGTATTAACATTAAAATGTGTCTACATTACTAATCCAAAAATAGACAGAAAAACTGTTCAACTCATAAAAATACACTTCATCTTAAAATGAGATTGCTGTAAAGTAAAATGCAACCAAGTGGGGGAAATATTGGTTATGTACATTGTTGACATACGTAAAGAGCGGGTGGATATACATTATGAAAGTGTAGAGTAGTGGTTTCAACGTATGTACTGATTGGCCCAGATTATCCTCGCACAGAGGTGTTTATTAGTTTGTATGTTAGTTTAAAATTATTCACCATTTTGCAATCTTTTACCTCATAATGTAGCCACTTGAATATGAGAGTCGTTTGCAGCAGTCTCAGGTTAATCCTATGTGCGTGAACCTGAAGTACTGTAATCTTTTTCCAAGTGCCGTATTCATTATGACATTTTGTTGTGGTAGCCTTAACTGGCGTCTCATGTTAAGTGTTGTTGCCTCTGGTGTATGATACTGGTTACATTTCATCTCTGTTACTGTCATTTGGCATTGTAGCTGAAGACAATGTCTCATCTCCACAAGGAGTGTGGGCTGTTGCAGCCACAGATTGTATCAGACCTGCATAATGAGAAAGAAGAACTGTACCACAAGGTGCAGTCATTTGGACATCACGGTGGTTGCTTGTTGTGACCTTTTAAACATTTTTAAAAATATTGTGGCCATTAGATGTTGCAGCCTCCGGCAGAACCTGAAGTACATTATGATTGTTGTCTCAGATGGAGTGTGGTGCACATCATAATTGTGTGTTGCAGCCTTTTAACAACTCATATTCTTCATGTTGGTTGGATGCTGTAATCCACGATGGAGTCTCAGATAGTCTGGAATGTTTTATCTTTATAGGCTCATATGCTTTCCTCAATTTTTTGGCTAAATCCAATTCCTTTGGGTGAACAGGAGTTTGCTCAGGGCTTGGAATTATTAGCTGTGTGATGATTACCCCGCCACCAATGTTAGACTGACACGCTGGGGTAGTGTTTTCCCAAAGTTTTTTGCTTTTTCTCATAGGCTTTTGCTGATTCTCTCCTAGTGGCCTTAGGGCTCTGGGGACTTTCCCACTGTAAGTATAAAAAAATGTGTGTGCCGTTCCTACATATGTTAGGAAGAGACGCTTACCTGTGTGTGCACACTTGCACCAGTGATGCCCAAACAAGCATCCAGCTTATCATTACAGGCCTGGGTGTGCACACTTGCACCCATGGTTCTTGTAAACATGTATGCAGCCCGTCATAGCAGGTCTGTGTGTGCGCACTTGCACTTATGGAGTTTTTAAACATATATTCAGCCTGTCGTAGCAGGCCTATGTATGCGTACTTGCACCTATGGTATTTTTAAACATGTGTCCAATCTGGTATTGCAGGTTTGTGTGTGCGCAAGGGCACGCATGCCCAGGGAGTAAAGAATACCTATGTGTGTTTTACTCCGCCTGAGAGCTGCTCTGCCCATAAGTTAATATGGGCAAAGTTTACAACTATTCCTATCTGCAAGAGCCTCAAACTGCTCCACTGCAGTCCTGACAAACCCCTTCCTATGATGAAGGTGGTTTTGTCAATAATAACTGAGACATGCCACTTCTAGAAAATGGGCATTTATCTGCTCTAAAACGCTTTGTGTGCCTTTTAAATTCAACTTGAGTTCACCCTGGAGGAGCATATCTGTGCATTCCCCAGCGGCAACTATAAACCTTGTGCACACAACTGGAACTTCTGCTATTTGTGGGCCTGGCAGGACAGATTGAAGGGAGAGTTTTTGACACTTGGCCTCTCGAAGCCAGATCATGGCCCCTCTAAAGATAGTGATCTGCATTCCATGGTTTCATGGCAGACGGGGCTAAAATTTAGGGGAGACATCTGTGGTTAAAAGGGGAACCCTCTGAACCACCCCAAACTTCAAAGGCACACTATAGTAGAACTACTGGTGTCACACTGCAGCAAACTGGTGATACGCTTGTGGGGACGCGGGACCAGTGGGGGCTGGACTGCTTGGTGCACACTGCCAGAGAAATCTGTTGTGTGCAAGGAGTAATTACTGCTTTTGGAAGGGACTGCACACCCTTCCTGAATTGTAGATGGCCTGATTGTCTTCTGCTGTGTGGCACCCCAAAGTGTGCCCTCCGAGGGCTTGTTGGCTTGCCCACCGTTCTTCTGTGGAGGTCTCAGGGAAATCAAAGACGTCCCACGAGGGATCTACACCTTATACTGGTGACATCTGGAGAGTGGTGCCCTATCAAGTGCCCACATCATCTGCGGAATCCCATCTGGTAGCAGCTGGATGAATATGGACCCAAGTATTGTGTCTGGGGACTGGATTGCCTGGTGCGAAGCCCCCAAAGGAACTGCCCATATACAAAGTGTATGGCCCTGCATCATGGGGCCTTGACATGCATAATCGTGTGGGTGGTGAGCAGATTCACCGGTTGCAGGACCACTTGTGGCCCGCTTTGCTGACCTTGCTGCATTTCTCTTATGCGACACTCGTTGACTTCATGCTCATTGTGTGTGGTGTCCAATTCACAGATTGCGACCCTCTGAGGTGGCGACGTACCCTTAGCAGCACTGCATTCTACCTCGTATGGCACCAATGAACTTGTGTTCTCTGCGTGTGTGACTGGGATTGTCTGGTGCGACTCAAGTCATTGCACACCAGACATTGTGCCTCACTCCAGAGAGATACGGATTTGGTCAAATTTCATGTGTGACTGGGATTGTCTGGTGCGACTCATACCAGCATGCACCAGAAGCTCTGTATGGAATTGGTAAATCTTCTTGTGTGACTGCCAGTGTCTGGTGTAGCTCAAGTCATCGCACACCAGATGTTGTGCCTCATTCCAGGGAGGTACGGATTTGGTAAATATTTGTTTGTGCCAGAATTGTCTGGTGCGACTGATGTCATCACGCACCAGACATTGTGCCTCATTTCAGGGAAGTACAGATTTGGTAAATCCCTGTGTGTGACCAGGATTGTCTGGTGTGACTCAATTCATTGCACACCAGACATTGGGCCCCATTTCCAGGGGGGCGCGGAGGAGTGGATTTGTGTACTGGAGTGCCTGGCTTGGCCGGGCACTATTGTGAATGCCGTGTGTCCTAGGGTGACCCTCTCTCCATGCTTTGCAGAATAAGGCTCTGTAAATGTGGAGACTTTTGAGTGAACTTCCCATGTGGGAGCCAAACCTCCATTTGTTGATTGTTGCTTGATCAGCATGTTATCTATTTCTTACCCCTACCTTTCCCCGGAACCCCGAATAAGTGTGACTCCGGCCTCGATTGGCCTAGCACCTGGGGTAAGGTTTCTTTCATTCCCAGGTTTTGGGGTTGGTGTAGAAGGGGTTGGCTGAAAGTTGGAGGAGGGTTCAGTCCTACGGGGCCTGCAAGCACAGTGACCACTGACCAGCCAGATATCAGTGCACCGCATAGCGGTGTGGAGTGAGTGTGTGGGAGTGTCTGCCTTTGATCAACTGCACTGCATGGCACTGTTGCTGTGCACTTTGTTTCTTTTCCAAAAGATTATCAAGGTTGACACTGGTTTGTGCCCATGCGGCCTAGGCCCACGAGACTAGTTGAAAGCACTGAAAATATCTATGAGTACACAGTGCTGTTATAGGTGAGAACTGGGGTGCACCCTATAGCTATGTGGTAATTAATTATAATAATTGCTAGGGTGTGTCTTGTGCTGACGTTTTGCACCGCATGAGGGTGTTGGGAGAGAACGTAATATTTTATGACCAAGTGTACATATAGCGGATGTTGTTTTAACACGATTGGGCCTATTACTGCTAGTGTTATTTCCAAATGTGATTTATGCCCAGAAGAACATGATGTACATGTCATGTTAAGTACTGTGTGTGTTGAATACAAATTTTCTTTACATACACAACGTGCAAAGTCTCTTTTGTGACGCTCAGTGTATTTGTTGTGTAAAAGTGCTGTGCAAATGCTTTACACATTGATCTGTGATAAGCCTGACTGTTCAGTGCCAAGCTACTCAAGGGTGAGCGCAGGTTATACAGTGAGTGTACGCATCCACCCCTGACAAGAGTGGTAGGCTCTGTTTGGCTAGGGCCTCGCCTCAGCCAACTAGAACATGCAACCTCCCACATTTGCAGGCAGCGTTGAGATATGACTTGCATTTTCCCTACCTAGGAGATCGGCTCTTCTCATAGGTTTGGTTGATTCTCTTTTTAGTGGCCTAAGGCCTTTGGGCACTTTCCCACCGTAAGTACAGTGTGAAAGTGTGCAGGTCCTTCCTACACATGTTGGGAAGTGGCGGTTACCAGCATGTGCAATCATGCACCAAGGGTGTTTTTAAACATGTGCTAAGCCTGCCATTGCAGGCCTGAGTGTGTGCGCTTTCACCATGATGTTGTAAACAGTTGTCCAGTCTGCCATTGAAGGCCAGTGTGCACACACTTGCACCAAGGGTGTTTTTAAACATGTGCTAAGCCTGACATTGCAGGCCTGAGTGTATGTGCTTGCGCCATAGTGTTTTAAACATGTGTCCAGCCTTCCTCATGTTGGCCTTCTAAGTCACGAGCCAACCTTGAGGAGACCTTTTATTGCCAATAGGATAAGTCCTGAAGGGGTGAAGTGAGTGGTAGGTGAAAGGCAAGGCAGGCACACAGGGGCATTCTATGCCTAGGTAATGAAGAATACCCATGTGTGTTTTCCCTTCCTCTGAAGGTCGCTCTTCCCATAAGGCTAACATGGGGGACTGAATTAAAATACTCCAAACTGCAAAGGTGGATTGCACTGGAGCAGCAATGTAAAGTTGTTTTTTTCATTACTAGCTTAGAAATGCCCTTTATGCAAAGTGGGCATTTCTCTGCTCTAAAATTCGTTGTGTGCCTTTCTTCTTGGCTCTAACCTACATTGAAGCCTGGAGGAGCACATCTGTGCATTGCCCAGTGACAGCTATAAACATTGGGCATGCAACTGGAACCACAGGCCTCTGTCATTTGAGGGACTGGCTGCATAAGTTGGAGGGAGAGGTTTTGACATTTGGCCTCTGGGAGCCAGATCATGGCCCCATTAAAGATTAAGATCTGCATTCAACGGTCCCATGGCAGACAGGACTGAAATTTAGGGGAGACATCTGAGGTTCAAAGGGAGAACCTCTGAATTACCACCAACTTCAAATGCACACTACACAGGGCCTACTGGTGCCATACTTCAGCAGGGCAGATATACACTTGTGGGACCAGAGAACCTGGTCTGTGTGGTGAACACTGCCAGAGGAATCTGTGGTACACAAGGAGGATTACTGCCATTGGAAGGGACCAGGCACCCTTCCTGAATAGTAGCTGGCCTGGACGGACTAACTGCTAATGTGTGGTTCATTGAAGTGTGTCCTCCAAGGGCTTGCCCCATTCTCTTGTGGAGGTCCCAGGGACATCAAAGACCTCTGCGAGGGACCCACATCAACTACTTGTGACACCTGGAGAGCATTGCCCTCACAAGTGCCCACATTGTCTGCTGAATCCCAAATGATAGCGCGGTGTGAGTGTGGAACTACAAACTGTGCCTGGAGCCTGGATTGCCTGGTTCTGAGCCCCAAGAGCCTTGCTGGCATCTAAAGAGTGTGACCCCCTCATCATGGGGCCTCAACGCACACAAGTGTCTTGTTTGTGAAGAGCGGATTCACAGATTGTGGGACCCACTGTGGCCTACTCCATCAAATGTACCGTATCTCTCTCGTGCGACACGCCATCTACAAGTTTATTGCGTGCGGTGTCCGATTCACAGGGAGCTACCATCGAAGTCGAGGGTGCATCTGTAGTAGTGCCTCATTCTAACTAATATGGCACTCCTGAACTGGCACCTGTGTATTTGACCGGAACTGTCTGGTGCGACCAGTATCAACCCGCATTATACGTTGTGCCTCATTTCCAGGGAGGCAAGGAATTTGCATCACTTTGTTGTCTGTTATCAGAACTGTCCGGTGCTACCCATATCAAGGCGTACCTCATTTCCCGGGAGGCACAGTATTTATTACTCTTCATTGTGTGGGATCAGAACTATCTGGTGCAACCTGTATCAACATGCATCAGACGTTGTGCCCGGGTTGCCTGGATGCAACTCTGATCGATGTGTACCTGACAGGGTGCCTCTCTCTTCCAAGAGGCTCCCCTGCTACATTCCCCTTCACTGTTCATTCCTTTAGGGCCCTCCTTGCAGCAAACTACCTGCCCTTGCCTCACCTGGCCCCTGACAACATCATGTTACCAGGTAGAACTGCCCAGGCCTGGGTGGTGAGAGTAATTGACTGGGCTGAAGGAACACTTCCAAGAGCGATCGGAAGCGGGTCAAGAGACTGCACGACCTCCTCCCCTGGTGCTTCTCAGAACTGGGCTGGTGCCGGAAGGAACAGTACGGAATTGTTGGGTTGAAAAAACTATTTCCCTCAGCTGTTTCTGCTTCGCATCTGGGAGTGAACTTACTGAGTGGTGGTCAAACCCATTTGCCAACTGCCTCCTAGTCAGTCCTGTTACCTACCCCCCACTTTCTCCCCTGGGATCCTGACTAAGTGTAACTTTGGCTGCGATCGGCCTGGTATCAGGAGGAGGGTGATTTCTCTCTAATCCATGGATGTAGGGTAGTCTGGGTGAGCTGAAGGGTGGAGGAGAGTTTGGGGCACGGGGTCTGCATGGTGCTATCACCTGACCTGACAGATATCAGTTGCACCACATAGCGGTGCTGCGTGCGTGTGTGCGCGAGTGTGTTCCACATGGACCTGCCTGATATCTGTGGCACCACGTACCAGTGCTGAGTGAGTGCATTGATGTGGGAGTCACTGCCTGAGGACCACCTGATAGCGATTACATCGGCCGGCAGTGTTGCTTTACACATTGATTTCTTGACAACAGAATACTACATTTGACACTGATTTTACCCATACCGCCTTGGCCCACCGTGCTGCTTAAGTGTTGTCATTATCTGTGTGTATACATTTTTGATATTGTTGTGATCTGGGGTGCCACCTTAAACAGTGTGGTATTGCTCTATAAAAAATGCCTGGGTGGGCCTAGGTTAGACAGCGTCACGCACCGCATAAGGGTGCTGGTGCGATATCGTAGGATCTCTACCCAGAGTGCATACTATAGATGTCATTTTAACCCGGTTTGGGCCTGGTACTGCTAATAATATTTCTGAGTGTGCTATATGCCCAGAAGTTCACGATGTTCATATTGTGTTAATTGTGTGTGTTAAATGCAACCTTTATTGACATACCACACATGTGAATTCTCTTTTGTGATGCTCAGTGTATTTATTGTGGGAGTGCTGTGCCACTGCTTTACAAATTGCCTCTGTGTTACACCTGACTGCTCAGTGCCAAGCTCCCCAAGGGTGAGTGCAGGTTATACAGTGAGTGTAATCACCCACCTCGGATGGGAATGGTAGGTTCTGCCTGGCTGGGGCACCACCACAGCCACCCAGAACAGGCTGCTTCCAAGAGGCTGCGTCCAGCGCCTCCCTCCCATCCTGCCTAGGATGGCCCATCAAGTTGCACCTAAGATCCCTTTGTGTGTGGCGGTCTAGTGGGAACACAAAAAGCCCAGCTGTCCCCCGCCCCAGACATGTGATCAGAGGCAGCAGGAACCATATGACTAAAGTAAGAAATTGCCAACATTCTAAAGGTGCCATTTTCAATAGTAATTTAAAATCCAACTTTACCATAAGTCAGGATTTCAAATTGTGATTCCAGAGACACCAAACTTGGAGTGGTCATCTCTTCCTATTTGGAAATTATGCTTATAAAGTGTAATCAGGTAACTCCAATGTTAACATATGGGAGGGGCAGGCCTCGCAATGGTGAAAAACACATTTAAGGGTTTTGCACTACCAGGACAGGCAAAACCTAAAAGTACATGTCCACTATTTAAAATGCACTTCACCCTGCCCTTTGGGCTTCCTAGGGACTACTTTAGGGGTGACATATGGGTTGAAAAGGAAGGTTTGAACCTGGAAAAAGGTTTTTTTTTTTTTTTTTTGTCACGTCGAAATGGCAGTTCAAAACTGCACACAGGCACTGCAATGGCAGGTCTGAAACATGTTTAAAGGGCTATGTAAGTGGTTGGCACAATCAGTGCTTCATGCCAACTTGTAGCATTTAATCTACAGGCCCTGAGCACATGTAGTGCAATTTATCAGGGACTTATAAGTAAATTAAATCAATTTAGGACAAGCAAAAGTTACCCCATTTTAGCAAAAATGCCCAAGCACTTTAGCACTTGTCAGCAATGGTAAATTGTGCAGAATCATAAGACCAGCAAAAACATAAGTCAGCAACAACAGGGGGTCTGAAGGTAACAAGTTAGGGCAAACCACGCCAAGGATGCCCGGTCTAGTATATTGCATAATACTTTACACATTGCCTAGTCAAGCATGTCTGCTCTCTGCTGTACCTACCAGGGTTTGGGGTCAGTGCCTGAGACCCTTACGGGTGAGTAGCTGCACTTTATTAACAATGATTTGATTTGAGATTGATTTAGTAACTTAAAGGGTTCACCATGACAAGGTTTGTGCTTATTTCTTGAGATGGGCAGTCATTAACACCAAATAATAATCACATTTCTTATAGACAGTATTAATGTCAGAATTCTGGCATATTGTATGTTATCTTTGATTTAAGGTGGCACATCAGGTTTTTAGGTATACCAGCAACAACAAGCTGGCCCAGACACAAACAAGTTGAAATATGGGGCACCCTTGGCATAATCAGAAAACGTCAGGGCAACTCCTACCTGGGATTCAGTTTTCATGCCCTTATTGAGTATCCTTTCAGAGCCTATGGCATGCTATCAAATGAAAGTGAAAACTGTGCTTCAAAATACACTAGTTGATCAAATGTTTAACAATTTATCTTGCAGGGAGAACTTCTGTCTGATGCCCTCCAGCCTGAGCCACTCTAGAAGAGATGAAGCTCACTCGGTTCACTCAGTCCCTACCATTCCGGTAGTATTATGCCCCAGTATTTTCAAAGATCATGGTAACACCCTAATATAGATGTATCTAAAAAAGACATTTGTCCGTGTTCCATTGTTATATTAACCGTGCACTTATTATGGAACTTCTGTGATGTTAATTATTGTGATGTCATCAGTGATGAGATAATGTGATGACTTCTTGGGAAGTTTCAAGCTCAAAAGCCATATCATGTCACTTCCTTGATGTCATTAGGGTGAAGGGGTTCTGATGTCACACCCGCTACCCATGCCATTTTTGTTAATTAACCCCTATGTGTTTCTTTCACTGCTCCAGCTACCACATACCGGTCTGTGCCCATGTGTGGGCAGGTGTAGAGGATGTGGGCAGCAAGTGAGAGCTGTGCGGCAAATCTAGAAAGGCTTATCACATGATGCAGCACAAATGGGCTCTTTTTAGGGTCGAGAGCGCAAATGGTCTGGCCTGTTGTAATCTCCCTATGGGCTTTTAACCAACCCCACTCTTGTTAGTCACTCTTTGTTGAGCTTGTTTTAAATGCTTAATTTTTATTGGTGCATTTTGTGAAATGTCTCTCCTTCGTGTGTTAAGTTTCCTACACGGTGTTTTCACTAACTGAACATTTTTGTTGGCCATCACACTTCAGCACGCATCCTCCTGTTACAGCGTGTGATGGCCCCTCCTCTGATTTCTGTTTGTCTTTCATCCCAGCCGTGATCCTTCCTAGACATTCACACAGTGAGTTAATAACTCTCACACTCATGGCGGCCATGGTGCTTTGAATTGACTTGCTCATGTCAACTGTTTTACTTTTCATTCTCAATTTATGTGGCAAGAAAAGTCCAGTTAGAAATTTACAACGCTAATAGCTCTAACGAGAGCAAACGCGAGACCCATTGCATTGCAAATGCTTGTTTCCTGTGCCTCCACACTCCTCCCCAAGTCCAATTCGACCTTAGGAAAGCCTTTATGCAATTGCGGAGAAGCGCTATTATTATGAATTAGCTTGAAGTTTCAGAGCAAATAGGAGGAGCAGTTAAACTCCTGCTGAGAAGCCAACAGCAGCATAAGAAAAATACTCAACTGGCATATTTATTGGGCAGCAGGGGAGGAAGTAGTCCTGTGATTGAAAACGTTTCATTTTAATACTTATGTGCCCCTTGTTCTTTCTGCTGGATGGCCTAGCTTCTTCCCAGGCACAGGCGGGTGGGTCTAGATCTGGAGTCTCCATTGAGTAGCTATGGACACACCGGTAGCCCCCCAGTGAACTGTGAGTAGCTCCTCTTTGTGTAGCCCAATGATGTATTTAAGAGTAAAATGTTTGCATTTTCAGAGCTGATTAGCCGACGTTTGCAGCACCAATACATTTAAGGCTGATATTTAAATGGCAATCCATGCTGTACTGGGGAGTCTTGTTACCGCAGTTCTCACTTAGGTGCTGGGGACTTTAAAACTGAAATTGATCAAGCTTTGTATTACATTATTGTGAGTAGCCTTGTCGGATGCATTGAGGTGGTCGCTGCCAGTAATCCTGCACGCAGTGGCATTAACTGAATATTTTCTGAACTACTCACTGTTGTAATACTGATAATTTGAGTTAATAAATCGGGTAGATATTTACTGAACATAAATTGCTCTTGTTTTAGAAAAGATTCCAGATCCCTGGTGCGGGCAGTGTTGAAGTGGGCAGGTTCAGTCAGCTAATTTACTGCTCTAATTTGAATGGGAGAGTATCAGGGGAGAGTACTGGCACTTCTTGGTAGCAAAGAGATTCTCTAGAATAGTGATTACCTTCACTTTTATATTTTCCTTTGAAGCACTGGCTCTAGAGGGAAACTGGGAGTCGGTATGACAGGCCACTGCCTCCGACAGGCCTATGGGACTGGGGTATAGTCAGTCGCAAAGCAAACCTGCATCTGATTGGCCTATATATAAAAGTATTTGTCTAATATAAGACCAATGCCTCTTAGAGGAAGTGGAAGTCCTTCTTGTGTCAGTAGAACTGGGCAGAGTAACTTACATCCTAGGCCGGCACACCTTTCAATGGGCACTTTTTTCCGTGGGGAAAATCTTTAATAGCGCGAAGACATTAGACCTCTAGTTTGTCCCAGAGTGATATCCAAAATGCACTGTTGCAGCTGAGTACAAATTTGCAAAAATCCCTTCAAGATAATCACCTATAAAATAAATGATGTTCTGGTAGCATTAGAATAAGGCATGTCACCGACAGTGAGTCAGTTAGAAGTAAAAACTGATACTTTAAAATGTATAAAATGACAAAGCGCAGAGCGAAGGGAATTGTTTTTAGGGCATTACATTCATATTACATTTTCCCCTTAATAACCATACCTTTTGAATAAGCATATAATTGAGTTTTGCTTATAGTGTGGCTTTCACAAACAGATCCCAAAGTTGGGAGGAATACATGACCTACACTTTTAATTACTCTTAAGAAAAGTGGTGTGCTGCATCCAATGCAGCGTCACTTTTCTTGCACCGCTTAGCGCCCCACTAATGTCATCATTTGTGCGCTGTATTTAACATACAGTGAACCTTGGTGGTAGTTAAGGAACAAGCGTCAAAAATGTTTACGCTACTTTGGCACTTTGCAGGATTAGCGCCAAAAATGTTGAGGCTAATCCTGCAAAGCACATTGGGACGCATTGAAAAAGATGGTGGGCCTCCTTTTAATGCCTACCCTGTGCAAGCGTTAAAAATACCACAAAAAATAGCACACAAATCTTTTAGGTTTCATTGTGCCATTTTTTCGGGTCCCCCTAAAGGGGGAAACGCCCCCATTGCATACATTATGCCTGGCGCATGCATAATGTGGCAGGGTACAAAGTGGCGCAATGCATGCATTGCGCCACTTTGTAAGTATGGCGCGGCATTTTTGGAAGCCTAACGCCACATTAGCATAAAGAAGATTAAGCTAATGTGGCTCTAGGCCTTCTTAAATCTGGGCCTTCATTTGGCACACTTTTCGGTTTTCCAAGAAACGGGAGTCCATTCATGCATTATACAGTGAAGTATCACGTGTGAGACATCCAGAAAGGAGCCAAGTTATGGACATCCCTAAAGGAAATTGACAAGAGAGGAGAAAGTCACAGTTTTAATTATGAAAAACGTTTGGAAAGCTTGTACTCCTGGCTAGGCCTCATGCATCATCATAGTGTATTCTATTTTTGCTTGTGCAATATTACTGACTGCATTTTCTCGATTAATTTGATTAATGATTGCTCATCTGAGCCATACAGAAAACATATTTTCCATTGATTTAAGCCTCACACTTTTTAGTGGCAGTCTTACACCTGGAGATCCACAGTTACAGGCCCTTCAGTTGCTTTAAATACACAAGAAGATATTTGAGAGGCGGAGAGAGGAATAGAGAAAGAGTATGTGTGTTTGTTTACAGGGTGCTGTTGCTATTCCTGTGTCTTCAGTTCTTAATTCATATTGTCTGCCTCCCATTGTAAAACAGGAGCGATGCTCATGCAAAGCAGAATTTCCCTTAACTACCGAAAGCGGTAATGAAAGATATTGTGTTCATCAGAGAAGGAACATTTTGTAATACCCACCAACCGAAAACTGTGCTGCTGTCTATTTAACCCCTTCGCTGCCAGGGGTGGAAAACCTCCTGTGCCAAGCCTTTTTTGGCTACTTGGGGCAGTTCTCGCTTAGGCCCTCATAACTTTTTGTTCACATAAGCTACCCACAGCAAATTTGCGTCTTTTTTTTCTAACATCCTAGGGATTCTAGAGGTACCCAGACTTTGTGGGGTCCCCTGAAGGAGACCAAGAAATTAGCCAAAATACAGCGAAAATTTAGTTTTTTTTTTTTTTTAAATGGGAAAAAAGGGCTGCAAAAGGCGGCTCTTATTTTTTCCCCTGAAAATGGCATCAACAAAGGGTTTGCGGTGGTAAGATCACCATCTTCCCAGCTTTCAGGAACAGGCAGACTTGAATTAGAAAACTCAATTTTTCAACACAATTTTGACATTTTACTGGGACATACCCCATTTTTACTATTTTTTTGTGCTTTCAGCCTCCTTCCAGTTAGTGGCCACAATGGGTGAGAAACCAATGCTGGATCTCAGAATGCTAAATATTTATGCAAAGTAGACAACATGCCGAATTCAGCAAGGGGTCATTTGTGTAGATCCTACAAGTGTTTCCTACAGAAAATAACAGCTGAAATAAACAAATATTGAAATTTAGGAAAAAAAAACAGCCATTTTTCTCCATGTTTTACTCTGTAACTTTTTCCTGTGATGTCAGATGTTTGAAAGCTATATACTGTTACGTCTGTTGGACTCTTCTGGTTGCAGGGCTGTATAGGGCTTGTAGGTTCATCAAGAACCCTAGGTACCCAGAGCCAATAAATGAGCTGCACCTTGCAATGGGTTTTTGTTCTATACCGGGTATACAGCAATTAATTTGCTGAAATATAAAAAGTGAAAAATAGGTATCAAGAAAACCTTTGTATTTCCAAAATGGCCACAAGATAAGGTGTTGAGAAGCAATGCTTATTTGCACATCTCTAAATTTCAGGGAGCCCATACTAGCATGTGAATTACAGGGCATTTCTCAAATAGATGTCTTTTTTACACACTGTCTTACATTTGGAAGGAAAAAATGTGGAGAAAGACAAGGGGCAATAACACTTGTTTTGCTATTCTGGATTTCCCTATGTCTCCTGATAAAAATGGTACCTCACTTGTGTGGATAGGCCTAGCGCCCTCGAAAGGAAATGCCCCAAAACACAACGTGAACACATTACATTTTCACAAAGAAAACAGAGCTGTTTTTTACAAAGTGCCTAGCTGTGGATTTTGGCCTGTAGCTCAGCCGGCACCTAGGGAAACCAGCAAACCTGCACAGTTTTGAAAACTAGACACCTAGGGGAATCCAAGATGGGGTGACTTGTGGGGCTCTGACCAGATTCTGTTACCCAGAATCCTTTGCAAACCTCAAAATGTGCCCCAAAAAACACCTTTTCCTTTCATTTCGGTGATAGAAAGTTCTGGAATCTGAGAGGAGCCACAAACTTCCTTCCACCCAGCATTTCCCCAAGTCTCCCGATAAAAATGGTACCTCACTTGTGTGGGTAGGCCTAGCGCCCGAGAAAGGAAATGGCCCAAAACACAACTTGGACACATCACATTTTTCCACAGAAAACAGAGGTATTTTTTACAAAGTGCCTACCTGTGGATTTTGGCCTCGAGCTCAGCCAGCACCTGGGGAAACCTAGCAAACCAGCACATTTTTGAAAACCAGGCACCTAGGGGAATCCAAGATGGGGAGACTTGTGGGGCTCTGACCAGGTTCTGTTACCCAGAATCCTTTGCAAACCTCAGAAGTTGGCCAAAAAACACTTTCCTCTCATTTTGGTGACAGAAATTTCTGGAATCTGAGAGGAGCCACAAATTTCCTTCCACCCAGCATTTCCCCAAGTCTCCCGATAAAAATGGTACCTCACTTTTGTGGATAGGCCTACTGTCCGCGAAAGAAAATGCCCCAAAACACTATCATGACACATCAAAATTATCAAAAACAAAACTACCTGTTTTTGCGGGGGCACCTGCGTTTTTGGTCCTGGGCCCAGCAGCCATCTAGGGAAACCTACCAAACCCAGACATTTCTGAAAACTAGACACCAGAGGGAGTCCAGGGAGGTGTGACTTGTGTGGATTCCCCACTGTTTTCTTACCCAGAATCCACAGCAAACCTCAAATTTAGCTAAAAAATCATATTTTTCCAACATTTCTGTGTGGGATTACTGCACTGGGACACATTTCATACCACTCAACGTTCCCCTCAGTCTCCCGGTCAAAATGATACCTCATTTGTGTAGGTGGGCCAAGTGCTTGTGAAAGGGAGGAGCCAAAAACATGTTGATATTGAGGGGGAACCAAAGGGGTTCCAAAAGGGCAGTTTGCATAAAAACATTTTTAGGCTGACAAGTGCAGCAGAATTTTTATCGGTATAGTTGAGACAATGCTGGGTGGTAGGAATTTTGTGGATTCCTGCAAATTCCGGTAGGTTCCATCACAAAAACGTGGGGAAAATGTGTATTTCCATCCAAGTTGGAGGTTTGCAGGGCATTGTGGGTACGAAAATGGTGCGGGTGCATGTGAAACACACCACCCTGGAATCACCCAGATGTTTAGTTTTCAGATGTGTCTAGGTCTTGTGGATTTTTCTACATGGCAGCGTCCCATAGTCCATAAAGTGTAGCCCTCACCATTCCAAGTGGGCCGATTTTGAGAGTTAGCCAAGCTCTCATGGCCCAAATGTAAAACCAAAACCCAAAATAATCAAAAGACTTCTTGCTTGCTCTGGGATAAGATGTTTTAGAGTGCGGGGAGAGCTGAAAGACTGTTACTCCCTTCAGTTGGGGTGGGGGCATAACCAGGCCCATACTGGTTGGTAGCCACCACCCCAATATATATATTTTTTTTTTCTTAAATTCCCTGGCATCTAGTAGACATTCTGCCCCCCCTGGGGTGTGGATCAAGGGTAATTGCCCCATCTGCCCACTGGTGGGCAGAACAACTTTGGCCCCATTTATTTGGGGTGGAGGTATGGCCATACCCCCACCCTCTTATTTTCGAAAAAAAAACTTCCCTGGTCTCTGGTCGGCTTCCTGCCCCCCCTTGGGGGCAGATGGGCCTTCCAAAAATAGGCCCATCTGCCCCCAAGGGGGGCAGATATGGCCAACAGTAATGTGCCCCCATGGGGAGAGACCCTTACCCAAGGGGCTGCCACCCTAAAGAAAACACATGCATACAAACACACCAATCCCTGGTGCCTAAGTGGTTTCTGCCACCCTTGGGGGCAGATTGGCCTAACAAAAATCGGCCGATCTGCCCCCAAAGGGGGCAGAAATAGTCTAAATACAATTTGCCTCTCAGGGGAGCAACCCTTGTCTAAGGGGTCGCTCCCCACCTCTAAAAATCAAACAAACCAAAAAAATACCCTAAAAATGTTTTTACCTGGTGCCAAGACGTTTCTGCCCCCCCCGGGGGCAGATTTGCCTCATAAAAATAGGCCAATTGCCCCCCAGGGGAGCGACCCTTGCCTAAGGGGTCGTTCCCCACCTCTTAAAAATAAAAAAATAAAAAATTATCCCTGGCGCCTAGAGGTTTCTGCCCCCGGGGGCAGAAAAGGCCTTGAAAAAAAATGCCCCTCTGGGGAGCGACCCTTGCCCAAGGGGTCCCTCCCCTCATGCCAGTTTCCTTTTATAAAATAATCCCTGGTGTCTAGTGGGCATTTCAAAAGCCGGATTGCTTTACGATCCGGCTTATGTAATGCTTTGAGAGACTTCAAAGGGAAGGAAATCCCTTTCCTTCCCTTTCAAGCCTCTTAGGGCCCCCATCACATGATCGGAAGAGAAATGCTTAGCATTTCTCTTCCGATCAGGAGGCGGCCTCTGTGAAGTTAGCGTGCGATCGTGCGCTGATGTCACGGGGCGTGGGGATTGTCAGGGTGGAAGGGGAAGGGCTTCCCCTTTCATCCCTGCCTTTGGGGGGGTGGAAGGGAAGGCCACAGAGGGAGCGCTAGCGCTCCCTCTGAGCTCTGTGCCCAGGACATAATGGTAACGTCCTGGGCACACGAGCACTGTGCCGCAGGACGTCACCGTTACGTCCGCGGCACAGAAGCGGTTAAGGCATGGGTACTCACAAACATTTTCCCAGGGGCCAAAAGATGTGGTCTGTGATGTGTCTGAGGGCCGCATTGATGTCAGCGGGGTGTGGTTGTTGGTGGGGGCATTGGGGGGCCATTGGTTGTAAGGTAGGTGTAGATGAAACGAAGCATATACATGTAGTTGCTGAATTGCACGATGGGAAACAAGAAAACCTTGGATTAATCCCGGCTTCCCCACCTTACCAAATTGTGTGATCCTAGGCAATAGTTTTATTTTTCTTCCGTTCATTATCACATAAACAGGACCTAAAAAATATGTGGCTTCATGATGTCCGCTGTACAAACACGTCTCCTATGTTTGATTTAAAAAACGATAATGTTTTACTTGTATAATAGGGACCCAGGTCACCAATAGGGTGCACATAACAACCTACTTGGCACATTTCACTTTTGGCATTTCTAGGGTAGGGGGAAGAATTGATGTTTCAAACTTCATGTAAGAAAACT
The DNA here is from genome assembly GCF_031143425.1 of Pleurodeles waltl. Classification (NCBI taxonomy): domain Eukaryota; kingdom Metazoa; phylum Chordata; class Amphibia; order Caudata; family Salamandridae; genus Pleurodeles; species Pleurodeles waltl. The sequence continues at coordinate 116,022,476 of NC_090446.1, read as the reverse complement.
ATCACTTTTAACATAATACTTCTCAATGTGCTGATATAATCTGATGTACGGAAGTGAAAAAGATCTGCGTGTTAATTAAATACACTTTTTGAATTTTGAAATGTTTTCATATGTTTGCACTTCGCTGCAAGATGACTTTAAAATGAAGGTGCTCCGAAAGTTAAATGATGCAGGACTTAACAGTTACCTCCTTTTTTTAACACTAATTATACTTTAAATAAATTCTTGCCTGTTTCTTTAACATCTTTTTTATTGTTAGCATCTATTTGTGTTAATAGCAGCAGAGTGCTGCTGTGCACCAGGGGGCCACATGTCACGGTCGAGAGGGCCGCATGCGGCCCCCGGGGCCGTACTTTGAGTATCACTGGGTTAAGGTATAGTGGGACAGCACTAGCTTGCCTTACACATGAATGACCTAAATTACATCAATTGATCAGGAGGTGTCATGTTGTAGCGAATTGCTATTTAGCCGTGTGGGTCAAATGTAGCAAAAAAGTATTCACGTAAAGTTGCCATGAATTAGGTATGCATTTTTTGTGCCTGGTTTTTAATTTTGTAATGTGACCTATGTACCAATAAATTACATCTTGCAAGAAATTGGAGTATTAGCTGAGTATGAGAAGTACCGACCAAAACTAATAATCACAATCCTTGTAAGGGTGAACCCTCAAAGTCACTACACTTAATGAGTTCACTCCCTCCCTCCACTGCTAACCCCACGATTGCTATGGCAGAGAGCAGATACGCTTAGCTTGCAATGTGTAAAGTATTTATGCAATACCAAAACAGTAAAAACGTTGATATGCAAAACAGTAAAAATCACAAACCAAATTAGAAAAATTAAGTTAACCTTATTTAAAAATATTACACCACAAATCCAATAAGGAGAGCCATATCTATAAAATGTTAAAGGTTTTATGTAGGAACAGTACAAAGAAGCACAAAATGCCCTTGATAGTCAGGAAAGCATATCTTTTTGGCCCATTCCCAGGCTTACCAGGTCTGGTAAATCTAGAAATGCACTAAAACATTGGAGTTGCATGGAACACCGATGCAGAGTACATGGAACACCTTCAGAGGGCAGAGGAAGGCAACGCAGCGATTTGAGCTACGTTGTCTTACTCCAAAGTTATGGAGACACTCATGGCCAGACAAAGTGGCCTTGAATGGCTTCATAAACTGACTTAAAGGTTGCGTTGCTCTTCCACTACATTACACGGTGCAAGAGTGATGCAAACCACCTTGGAAATAGACCCCTTAGAGACTCACAGTGACTCAGGCATAGTCCAGACCAGATCCAGTTGCCACTGATCAGCTGTGCAGTTGAGGAAAGGCATTTCCGGAGCTTCCTGTAACCCAGTAGCTTGAACAGGAGGTTACCCTTATGGCCCTTGGAGTCCACTTCTTTGTCCTGGGTACAAGTGCGAGAGTAGGCCAAATCTTCTGGTGTCTTATCTGGTCTCAACCAGCAGATTCAGTCCTCTTCTGAACCTCACAGATCCAGGGGGCTGTGAAGTGGGTGCCTCCAGATGTTTCATTTATGCCTGCATCAAGCTAGTGGCTTGTAAGAACCCTTGGACATGCCTTAACCTATAGGGTAAAGGTTCCTAATGATGAAAATATTCGGATATACTAAACCTGGCCTCTTTGGGCAGGTGTGTGTGTGTGTGTGTGTGTGTGTATGGGGAGTGTACTACAGTGATCCTAATGTCTTCCTACATCTAACACCAAAATCCAGTGTGAGGCAGTCCCTGTACTCCCTAGAAACTCAGAGACAGAAGTCTGGTAGAACGAAGCTGATAGGTACATAAAAATGTTGTTGGTGTCCTGTCCTGGCCCTTTCAGGTGCACCCCACATGCTATATAAAGCCCCAGCAGGACTGTCAAGCTGTTCTTGACAGTCCAGCAGGATTTGACACTACTGTCAAGAAGAGGCCCACTGTCATTGTTGCCAACTGGCTTGGCGAACAGAGAAGGGACTGCTCAAGGGTCAGATAACATTTGCCTATGACAGGGGAGGCTTTCCCAAGTGTTACACTAAAAACCCAGCAGGCCTGTCAGGAAGGGTTTGATATTATAGGGTGCTAACAGCCCACCCTGCATATTCTTTCAGGTTCAGAGTGGCCATATCTGCCCATTCAAGTCAGTCTATCAGTAAATCTGCCCTTTCAAGTCAGCCTATTGTGTGCTTCAGAGAGGCATTTCACACCTATTTAAATGTTAATAGCTTGCTGACAGAAGTATGAAAAAGTAAAAATGCAGATTATTCTCCAAAAACTTCAGACTAAGAAAGGGTAGCTTTCTTAATGTAACTCTTCCCGAATGTTTACTAAAAATTCCAACTTCTCAGTTAAGATGGATGATTAATAACTATTACCTTTCAAGCTAGTCCCAATACAGAGATACAGATTTAGAATGTAATATTGCATCCCACTGTTATTAGCCTTGCTACAGTGAAAATAGCTTTGGGCGGGCTTTTCACTGTAACGAAATGTCTAATATTAAACTTTGGATGGCGGAAGGACAATAAGGTCTACTTTTAATTATTTAAATGAAGGTTTTGGGGGTCAAAAGAGATATTTTGAAGTGTTGAATTTGCCGTTTTAAACTGCACAGCTAGGATATAGAGGGTAATCCTACAGTCATGTTTACACTCATGGCAGAATGAGTGCTGCAGTTCACTGGTGACATTAACCTTACAAACCCTGAGCTCCCTCTGTACCATATGCCAGAGACTTATAGATATATTAAATTGCTAATTGGAAGTATCTCAATTTTAATATATTGAAAGGAGGAGCACATCAGCTTTATCACTGCTTAGCAGGAGTAAGGTGCTCAGAGGTCTACAGCAAACAAAACTACAGGAATAAACAAAATGTGAAAAATTGGGGATGCACTCTGCATAAAGGGTAAATTCCCAACACATCTTAAAAACTACAGTAAAAGGGGGTTGCAGAATAGCCCTTCTACTGAATATTAGACAGGTCAGTATTTGCTACTGCCTTTGATCTGCTACAGCTCAGGGAGAGAGTAGAGGTGGGCATAAAATTCAGTTTCGCCGGTGGAGTTCAGAGTTTTGTGTGGACGTCAATTCACCACAGTGCTAGGGGTAGTGGAAGTGACATCACACGCCATTTCATCTTTACTTTTACTCACACATACATGCACATTCACTCATACACACACTCTCTTTAACATAAACACATCGTCACCCACAATCACGTACACAATCAGGGCCAGACTGGGAACCCAAAGCATCACTTGCAAATTTTGTCACACCAGCCCCCATAGGGTGCATTGCGAGCGAGGCTGACAACTACAGTGAGACTTGAGTGGTTCCCCACACGAACATTTGGGAAACAATATAAAACATGGTGCATTCTACAATACATTTTTTGTTATATATTCAATTGTATTAGTTTTTAAAGTATAGTAACTAATGACCTTATGCTGCACCAGGCTACAGCAAGCTTTATTGAGGTTCCTCAGTTATTCCCTTACCATCACCCTCTAACAGTTCCTCTCAACTCTCCATAGACCCTCTTTCACATGTATATCATTTGTTTTAAATCGCCTCTCTTACCAGCCTAGAGTGTTGGAATACTTTACATCACACATGCATACAGAGGCAATGAATCATATGGGTGTAAATCAGTGTATAGAAAATTCTGACAAAGGGGACTTCAAGGTGTAGGATTCACATTTCGTCCATACTGGTAGGCATTTGTTAAGAGTGCTTGGTGTGGGGGAAGCATAAACTCAGGATTCAGAATGTAACAGTAGTTAGGGTTGACTTTACTAAGAACAATATATTTCTACCCAAACAAACCCTTTTTAGCAAAATTAGGATAATCAAAGAATGGAGACACAACTTTCCAATCTGCACAAATGCAGTTTGCATGCAGCTCTTTGACGGCAGTTCATAGCTCACTGTGCTAGATTATGATTGTAACTTATGAACTGCACAGTACCAAAGGGTGCCCGTGACAAAAGAGGTATGCCACTGAGCATTGCACATCAAATACTGTTCTGTGATCTGCATAGTACACGTTCTTTGCAGCAGGCATATTAACCCTCTGCGCCACTTTAGATGAGTCAACTGAAACTAGACAAAGCCCTGATCTCTCTCCAGCAGGTACCTTAATCACTAGAGTTATCTTGGCACTTTTATTATTGCCTGAAAACTGTTAAATATACAAGGGACTCTGCAGTGCCTTTAAAACTGCTGCACTGATATAAAACTGGCCCCATAAAAAAGTGCCCCGCCATCCTTCCAGCCTCCAGGGAAATGCCCGATGCCTGGTAGGGCCGGTCCAGGCTTGCACACAACATACATTTAAAAGTCTTTTATAATTACCTCAGCTACCAAGGAGGGTCATATTCCATTTTTTATTACACTAATAGTCCCAAGAAGCCCTTTTGTGGTGGCAAGCCTTGTGATTTTTCAAATTACAGTGCTTTTTAGGGCTTCAATCTGGCGCCGTGTTACAGATAGTACTTGGTATATTGATTTGCTCAATATTCTTCTGTGGCAGACAAAACACGAACATTGATTTTTGCTGCATCCAAACTGCCCGAGACCCTACAAAAAAGTAATGGAGCAAATTAACATACCTGAGCAATATGCTGTTATCTGGGTTCTGAGGTGGGTGATAAATTCCAAAGCCTGCACAACCATACATTTTGTGTGGATCAGAATGTCAAGATTTGAAACACACACCATACCAAAGCAATTTTCGACTGGTTAATTCTGGTTGGTCAAACCTGGTGAAATAAATTACAGAAAAATGTGCAGTAAAAGGGTAATTTGTATTTCGGTGTGTTAAGTACCCGTGTCCCCCTTCTGCTGTACCTGGAATCAAGGCCTATATAGTGTCCCAGTACAAATTAAGACGAGGTTGGATACCTATGTAATCAGTGTGGTGTGGCTGTCAGTCAGTCTTTTACCTCACACAGCAACAGCCTATTCACTGAAGCTCAAAGATACCCCTCCACCTCTCCATGATTTTGTGTTAACGCTTTGTAAGACCAATGTGCTGATGCAACTTCCGGTTCTAGGATGATGAGATTCATGTCACAGCTAACAAATGAATATTTTCCGAGTGTTAAACTTTAGCTTAATCCTGCAAATATTAACTTCTGTCTATTCCTTTAATGTATCAGTGCCCTGCTGCAAATTGAGTTGTATAGTGATGACGTGTGTCAACAATTAACCACACATTTACATTCTGGGCGCTGACCCTTTACTTAACTTTGAAAATACTATGAGCTGTGTACCATGTTAAACATCTTGAGGCTGATTTACCAAAATTTGGCCTTCGTGCAAAGTGACCCACAGTGACGCTAAGCAACTCAAATACTTGAAAGGGCATTGGCTTTCTAGTTCAAAATGTATTTTGTACTGGAAAGGGACCCTTATCTCTGCATAAATAGCTCTTTACTCTGCTTTGCGTCACTTTGCATCAAGGGGGACATTATATGGGTGTATATTAGGTGGATCAGATCTCGCGTCCAGATTTTTTGGCGCAAGTCACAATCTACTAAGATTGGCATACCAGACTTTGGAACATATTTATAATGCCCTAGCGCCACCTTGCGGCACATTAACGTCATTGTTTTTGACGTTAATGTGGCCCAAGGAGGCCGCAATCCCTGCACCGTATTTACAGTGGTGCAATGCATGCATAGCGCCACTGTGTGACCCTTTGTGTTATATTATGCCTGTGCCGGGCATAATGTATGCAAAAGGGAGTTCCCCCATTAGGGGGAGCTGGAAAAATGGTGTAAAGAAATCTATGGAATTTCCTTGCACCATTTTTTACGGCACTTTTAACGCCTGCTTAAGAGCAGGCATTAAAAGGGGTCTTCCATTCTTTAGAATGGGGCCCTATGTACCCTGCAGGAGTAGCGCCAATATGTTGGCGCTACTCCTGCAGAGTACATCAATAGTGTCATGAGAAATGATGCTATTGCCCCCTACCCTGCGCCATGGGGCACCGTATATTAAAATAGGGTGCACACATGGTGGTAATAGGGGGGGTGCTAAGGAGCGCAGGGAAACTGATGCTGCACTTTCCATAAATCTGTCCCTTTGTGTCAAAAACGAATGCCTAATTGTAAATGGTGCCAACTTGGGGAAATGGGGAAAAGGTGTGTGCTTGATGCCTAATACCCGCGACACACTTCTATGCCCAGTGGAAAGGTTGTGGTGGCGTTAGGCAGTGCCTCAAAGGACAGACGATGAGAGCAGCAGCAGGTTATTTTTTGTAAATATGGCTCAGCAACGCTTTCTTCCCCTTGAGCTGAGATGCACAAAATACTAATTAATATGCCCCACCGTCTGTTATGCACCCATAGTCAATGCATGATCCACTATATGTCTTGCAGTTCACACTGGCATTGTAAACTGTTCTCTGATACACGGATTGAAGGAGATGGCAGAGATTGTTGGATGTAAGGCAACACCTTACTAAAATTGGAAGCATTACACCCTAATATTCATGGTTATTCTTGGATAAGTAGTTGCAGATTTTCGTACCCCTGGGACACTTCATAGACCAAGAGACCTTTTTAAAGAGGTCTGTGCAATTACTTTAAGTACCACACGTAAACAAACCTAACAAAAACTGAGGAAAATGTCACGCTCAAAAGAAAGCAAAAGTAGAAATTGCCTTAGCTAATAGTAAGATTTCTTCAGAAGACCCCATATGTGTAGAACACATTTCTGTGACAAACATGGCGGTGATTCTGGTCCGATAGTGAGGCGCTCTAAACTTCAACTCTCCATCAATGTATTTAAAACCCCAAGACCAGGACAGTGGAGTGGTCAATGTATATAAAAAAAGATGAAGAATTTTCTGCTGTGAATAATGTGTAATTGGCAGAGTTCATACAATCAATGTTATACCTTTTTTAAATTGTAATATGTTTTTCGTCGAATCCTTTTCCAAGGTTTATATTTTTATATGCATTTGACTGAAAACGAGAGGTTTGGACTTTTTGCATAACAACGTTGCGAATGTCCTTTTTTTGTATTATGGGAACTTTGCAAAGTTTTTTGACCGAAGATGTTCTTCACCAGTACAAATTTTCTTTTTGCACATTGAGAGATACTTTTCGCTGCTTTGAGGAATTATTTCCTTTCTAATCAACCCCATCTAAAATGAAAAAGGTATGACGAATTGTTCTCTGGAAGGTTACTTTTGCAGAGTTTTGTAGTTTTTCTGTGCACATTGGGAAATGGATGCAGCAAAGGTAATTATTTTGGAGAAAACAAAACGTCTCGTAACTCAATGTTCCAATTCACCACTCATGTCTCACTCAAGAATTTAAAGTTCAGTAAATCCTTGTTAGGCATTTGTTGGAAACAAGAATGTGAGACAAAAGTAATGTCTGCATCATGCACTGTGATACAAAAATTCAAGAGTAGACGACAACTGTAGTAACTCACAAGCAATAGCAAAGAGGGGCAGCTCAGTGCAGTAGTATAGGTCCACACAGTATTATAAACCTCTATATGTACTAGACAGTATAAATAACAGCAATACAAATCACAAATGAAATTTGTCTATTACCAAATGAAACCATACCAAATATCTGTAAAGGTAGTGATGGAGTAGGGACAGTGGGTCCAGAATAAATAGGGGGGGAAGAGAGAAAGGGGGGCAGGAGGGGAAGGGTGGCAAATATGAGATCACGGAAAGATTACGTAGCAAACAGCCCCGTGATATCACGTGGTCATGGGTTACGAATAAAGGTATCCAGCCTTCCCAGTATAGCCTGAGAGATAATAGGGTGGCCAGGTAATTTGTTTAAGGTTTGGGTGTGCTTCTCGGGTAAGTGACCCAAGCCCACCATGTGTCAGTGGCAAAACAAAACTTGAGCCCCCCCGTAAAGTACCTGGAGGGGGAGCTCCTCTCCCTGGACGGAATCAGGGGCCTGCCGCCTGTGTACAGTGTACTGCGCTCAGGTCCCCCCGTAACTTGCTCCACCCACACCGTGGGGGCCTTTGTTACGCCACTGCCATAACATTGGTTGCGATCGTTGATACTTGGTCTCATAATTCACGGTGCGTGTCCATTAGGGGAGTATTGTGGTCCCCGGAGACCTCCTTACACCTTCAACATATATTAGATACAGTGAGTTTTAGTTTATGCATTTTGGCTGGTGTCCAATGCAGTAGGTGCATAGCAAACATTTTGGTTTGTGTGCGGCAGGGGACAATCTTATGTGCCAATGAGTGTGAGCAGATCCTTCTACAGGTGTCTGGTGATGGGAGAGCACGTCTCATGTCTTGAAAGGGAGGTGCCCATTTAGCTTGGATGGGGGTCTCAGCTTTGCTAGTCTGTAATTGTAGAAATGTGTAACTTTTAGATGCAGTGCGACCTGTGGCTATCCATTGTGTAGGGAGTGCCACTAAAGTGTGTGTAAGAAGTGAGCCTAGTTTGAAGTGGTGTAACGAAACTTGAGGGGGCCCCTGCAAAGTACCATGAGGGGACACCCTCCTTCCTACACCCTTAAGGGACCTGCCACCCATGCACATTCCAGCTCAGGGGTGGGGGGCTGCAATGCAGGGACCTTTGTTGTGCCACTGCTAGTTTGGTAGGTCTTGCTTTCAGCTTCAGGAACTCATAAAAGTCCATGTTTGATAATGAGTGGCAGGTCTGTAAAGAAGCAAGGGAGGGTGGTTTGGTGTTAACATAGAGGTACTTAGCTAGGCATATTCCTTTTCTGCCTGTAGTAGGCTGGCCTGGGGTGTAGTGGGTACCTATGGTACTTACACCTTATTCCAGGTCCACTATACTCCCTTAGGAGGTAGGTAATACATAAATTATATACACTAGTATGCAGAAATAGGCATAAAAACAGTTAGAAAACAGTGCAATTAGTGAATATCACAATAGTTAGAAATGGGTCTAGATGAAGCACAAACCATATACTAAGAAAGTGGAATGCAAAAGTTGGTCTCAAACCTAGGCAAGTGTAGTGTGTAGAGGGGAGCTGGGAGTATTAGAAAACTCCAAAGCTAAGTACTAGGAGCCACCCCAGTGACCAGGAAGGCAGGAGTATATCACAGTAACTTACCCAGAACACACACAGAAACGATAAGAAGAATTATGCAAAACCCAGAAGAGACTGCAAGACACCAAGAGTGGATTCCTGGACAAGAAGACATGTGGAAGAAGGGGAACAAGTGCAGGAAGCACAGAAGAGTCCAGGAAGAGCAGGAGCCCCTGGTAACCTGGATTAAGGTGCAAAAGAAGAACTATTGGTGAAGAAGAAAAGTCAGCACTGCACCCAAGAAGACGAATTTGGGTTCCTGGAGGGTGCAAATGATGTCCCACGCCGGATGAAGGATTGCAGTCACATTTGTATCGTCGGAGTTTGCCAACAAGCCTTGGAACATGCAAAGCTTGCGGTTAGCAAAAAATGGGCCTGCCTGGGGCCAGGATGGACCAGGTGTACTCTGCCCAGGAGGGGGAGTCAGAAGGGAGCCTCAGCAACTGAGAGCCCACAGAAGACCAGGCAGCACACACAGGAGTCCCACAGCCCATGTAGCACTACGACAAGGGCTCCCACACCGCTAGAGAACCACTCAGGAAGCTGTGCATCGCAAGATAGAGTGCGGGGGCTGGAGCTACAAAGATGCAAGAAGGATTTGGAGGAAGTATACCAACAGGCCTTGGCAGCTGCAAAACACGTGGTACACAGCGGTACTGTCTTGTGTGGACAGTTGGAAAAAAAGACCATCTGGACCACTTCAGTCTACCACCCCTGATTCAGGATCCATGCAGCTCAGCAGGAGAGGGGATCCACGTAGCTAGTCGTCATTGCAGTTGGTGCCTGCAGAAGCATGGGAGTGACTCCTTCACCCCCAAGTGAGATTCCTTCGCTCTTCTGATGCAGGCTGAAGACGGACTGCTTTCAGAGGATGCACAACCAGAAAACAGTTGCAGTTGCTGGCAGGAGCCTGAGATACAATGTTGCAGAAGGCGCCTTGCTTCTTTGTTGCCGCTTGTAGAGTTCCCGGAGGGTCCAGATGCAGTTTCTTCAGTGAGAAGTCGAAGTGGAGGATGCAGAGGATTCTTGCTGGAGTCTTGCAAATTCGAATCAGAGGAACTACCCAAAGGAGAGACCCTAAATAACCCTGAAAGGGGGATTGGTCACCTAACCAGGTAAGCACCTATCAGGAGAGGGCTCTGGTGTCACCTGCCGGCACTGGCCACTCAGATGCTCCCAGAGTTCCCTACCAAACTTGAATCCAAGATGGCAAAACCCAGGGACCCTCTGGAGGAGCTCTGAGCACCACCCCTGGGGTGGTGATAGACAGGGAAGTGGTCACTCCCCTTTCCTTTGACCAGTTTCATGCCAGAGCAGGGACTGAGGGTCCCTGAACCAGTGTAGACTGGTTTATCCAAGGGGTGCACCAAATCTGCCATTCCAAGCATTACTAGTGGCTTGGGGAGGCTGCCCCTCCCAAGAAAGTATCACCTATTTCAAATAGGAGAGGGTGTAAAACCCCTCTCCCAAATGAAATCCTTTGTTCTGCCTTCCTGGGCTCGAGTTTTTCAAGCAATAGAAGGGCTGAAACCTGTCTGTGACGTGGCAGCAGCTAGGGCTGCCTGGAAAACCTCAGAAGGCTGAAATTGCTATACTGGGGTCCTCCAAGGAGCCCCTTGAGTGCATGGAATCATACAATCAATGCTTGCAAAAGCCTTGGGGTATGAGTCCAACATGTTTGATACCAAACATGCCTATGTATGGAGTTACCATTATGTAGCTGGACATAGATAGTGACCTTTGTCCAGTACACGTGTAAAATGGCATCCCCGCACTCACGAAGTCTGGGAAAATGGTCCTAGAGGTCGTGGGGGCACCTCTGCTAGTGCTGGGGTGCCCTCACACACAGGTATTCTGAACCCCGCCCTCAGGGCTGGAGGGCCTTCTATAGGGGTGACTTATAAGTGACCTGGTACAGTGTAAATGGCAGTGAAAGGGTGCTTGCACCTTTTCATGCAGGCTGCAATAGCAGTCCTGCAGAAGCCTTTGCATGAGCTGCCTAGAGGTGGCAAAATATATGCTGCAGCCCATAGGGATCCCATGGAACCCCAATGCCCTGGGTACCTAGGTACCATATACTGGGGACTTATAAAGGGGCACCAGTTTGTCAATTGTGAGTGAAATACAGAGTTTTGGGAGAGAGAGCATAATCACTGGTGTCCTGGTTAGTAGGATCCCAGTGAACACAGTCATGCACACTGACATCAGGCAGAAAATGGGGATAGCCATGCCAAGAAAGAGGGTACTTTCCTACACCGCCCAGTGTGGACCTATGAATGGGACTGGTGGCAGCAGGTAATTTTAGCAGGGGGCGGGGGCACTCATGCACACATACACACTCACTCAAACACATGCATTCACACATGCGCACACACAGCCATTCACAACATTCACTCATTCAAATGCACATACATTCATACATACAAGCACACATGTATCAAACATCAAAAACATACCTTCACTGGTCTTAAACCTGAAGTGCCCAGGTCTGAGACAATCAGTGACTCTCTCACTTGTCACTAGGGGAGGGCCACGAAGCACTTTTGCCTGGCTGACGAGGTCAGGCCCACAGTGCTGTGAAATCCTCAGCCTAGAAATGTACAGCTTAGGCAACGAGGAGCCCGCACGTTTAGCAGATGTCTAGCTCCTGGCTGCCTGACTTGAACAAGAAGAGGGTCTATCAGGCTGACCTTAGTTTAGCCTGATAGACAATCTTATTGAGAAAATCATAAGGCGGCATGGCCCCTCAGTCCATATGGATGGGCTGCAGCTGGTTGGGTAGTTCTGTATTTTCAATTGGGGAGTTTAGTGTTTTGAATTTCTTGTTATACCAAACAGTGGTGTAACAAAAAGTGAGAATGTGCTGAAGGGCCTGCCACACCAGGCCCTGCCCCTACCTCCTCCAGAAAAATCATGCATTAATGTGTTATTTGTAGCTCTATGGAGGGCTACATCGGAAACAAGTTTAGGGCCGTGCTATGTCCTTCCTCTGTCTCTGCCTCTTTGTCTCCCTCTTAGATGCCTCTATGCAATGCTTCTTCCTTTGCTCTGCCTTTTGACCTTCTCCTGGCTGATACCCTCTTGACTCTTTCTTTCTGCACTTTAGTGCTCAGTTTCATAATGAGAGTCTATGGGGTGTATTTCCTTTCAGGCCTCTGTACAACAGCAAGAATAAAAAGTTCCAAATCACAACTTTGCTACTTTGTTTATGCCTGAAAAGAAATGCTAAAGCTAAACAGCATTTGCTGTGCATTGCTTGGGCCTTTTGGCCCTTGTGACAGTCAAACTCACACCAGTAGGGGCTGAGGAGGCCCTCTCGAGCATGGGTACGCCTGGGAGCCCTGCTGCACAGCAGGGGCAGCTGGGGACTCTAATATCACTGGCACCAAAGTAATAGCCCATTAGAAGAGTGTATAGGGTGATATTATTTTTTATCAACCAGTTTCAGTGCTTAAGATGTGTCCTGGAAGATCCACCTAGACTGAGGCAAGTCCTACACATCTCCATGGTTACAATCACAGGGAGTGGAAAAGGACAGTAGATCTCCAGTTCAATCTGCAGCCAGTTGGGTTGTTTCAAATGGTCGCCTGTGAAGCAGAGGGAACTCTCCGAGGAAAACAAATGATGTCTGGTAATTAAACCAGTTCGGAAACCTGCAACCACCACCACCACAACAGTTTAGGCAGAGTTTTGTAAGAGATGGTCTGACCCTTTTCTTACCCTATAAGACCTCAGAAGTTATTTTAGAAGAAGAGAAAGAGTGAGAGAGGCGGATTGGGAACCAACTAGATTCAAAGTTAATAATGAGAGGTGATCATCATTTTAGTATTCCTAATCTACCCCACCAGGATATATGTTAATGAGAGCAACATGTTAATAGGTCTCTGATTTTAGTTATGGTTTGTTGTTCCTTGTGAGTAATTGAGTCAGGTAAGTTATTGCAGAACCAAATACCTAGATGTTTAATGTACTTAGACTGCCAGTGAAGAACTTTTCTCTGGATACAAGATGGAAGTCAGAGTGGATTGAGAGGGAGAGCCTCGATTGTGTCTTTGTTCAGGACGTAGCCTGACAATTTGGAGAATCTGTGCATGTTATCTATGATTGCAAGGCTGGCACATTCAGCATCTTCTTTGAAAATTAAAATGTTTTTGGCATAGGGAGCTGTTTTGAGTTGGGAATGCTGGAAAGAGAAACCTTTAATCTTGCGTTATTGAGCAATTGTCAGAGGGGGTCGAATGCTATGAAGAACAATAAAGGGGATGGGGACAGCCTTGTCCTGTGCCTTGTTGGAGAGACAATGAATCAGATAGGGCACGTTAGTTTGGATTCTTGCTGAGGGATCTGCGCAAAGGGGCAATATATTTTTAATAAAAGCCGAGGCGTTGCTTGGTCAGTATGATTGGGCGAGCATTAGCTTCAGATTTCCTGGCAATCATGCTGGCACGTGAAGTTAAAATACATTATAAAACAAGCAGGGTGCACCAGAGGGGCTTAAGAGGCAGTGGAAAGAGACAGGAATGAGAATTGGTGGGTGCACTAAGAGAGAGACTGCATTATTTTGTGAAATAGGTAACAATTTTGAAGTCTTTCCAAACAGAGAGAAGGAGAGAGTGGGTGTGCGTTTTGTCTGTGTGTGTAAAAATTATTGGGGAAGCCCACAGACACCTCACGATATCCGACTGAAACCACCTGCACTCAATTAATAATCACAGAATACATGTATTAGGCTGGTAACAACCCACAGCTCCCCCATCCACGAAGCTACGCATCTGAATAAAAGTGTCATTGAGTCTATACCTTTACCCTGCCACTTCTAGGTAAGTCCCGTACCTTTCCAGTGCCGATTATTACTCAATATATTGTTCAGAATTTATCCAGGTGCCAGGAGACAGAAGTCCGCGAAATTATCAAAATAAGACGCTGCTCTTCCACAGTTCACGTGTGGTCAGGCGAGCTTACTGCTAAAGAGAGAACAAACCTACTGCAACGAACTTCACAAACAACAAAATAAACAATGAGGAAGAAAGATAAATGTATCAGGGATCCACCCATTGGCCCTCGAAGGGTTCTTCTTGGTAATTCAATGAATTGCTGAGTTTTAAGCAAGGGATTTCTGTGACACAAACTTTGGGCAAATATGAGATACCACATCCGCTCTGTGCTATGGCACAGCCATGGAAGGCCACTGCTGCGGGCGAGAACAGGAGGCCCAAGGACATGGCCCACGCACCTCTCACCAAACCTTCTATTCTCCTTTTTCTCTCAGTTCTTATTTTCTACTTTGTTTTCTTTTTTTATCTTGAAATAGTGATCATCACATCTTATAATTTGTAGGTGCTCTGAAAGCCAACACCTCCCTTTTTTTTTTTTAAACAATACAGAAATAGTGGGCTTTGGTTTGCCTCAGGGGAGTAGCCAGAAAAAATAAATACCCCCACCTGGACCTACCTCCAGGATAGCAGCGAGCTAAGGTGTTTATCCTATCAGGGATTACTATTCATATGTCCTATCTTTCCTATTCACCCACCTCTACCGAGTGCTTAATTTGTGCCTGTTGTTTCCGGTGCTGAGCACCGGCACTTATTTTTGAGGGCCGGCGCTTATTCTTCTGCCTCAAGCATTTGCTGCGAGCAAAAGACGCATATGGGAAAAACGGATGAAGGGAAAAACGAAAAAGCGTCACAAAGAGAGAAAGTAGAAAGCTGCAAGAGTGAGCTAAAGGGGCAGGGAGGGGCTTTATATGGACTGAAGAGGTCCGAGATGGGTTCAGTATTACGCTGCCTGAGTATTCCGTGTTCACACATTTAATTGCAGCAGCCGCATGTTTGAGCAGGGCTTTGGGCACCGGCACCTTTTTATTTACAAATTAAGCACTGCCTCTTCCTCTCCCCAATCTCCCGTTTCTCTCTCTTTGACTGTCTCCTTTTTTGTCTCTCTTCTCCCATTGCACTCCTTTCCCTCTACCTTTTCTCTGTCTCACCTCTTTTTGTCTCTTTTTCTACTCTCATCCCCATTGCTCCTTTTATTTCACGTCAAATAACGCCCTGCCGTAGTTATCTCTCCACCCTTTCTCCCTGTTCCATTTCTCCTTCTTGTCTCCCCTCTAACTCCTCTGTCCATTTGTGTCTTCCCCTCTGTTACACTTCTCCTTTTGCCGCTGTCCTTCCCTCTCAGTCCTCATCCATTTTCTTTCTCTCTCTATCTATCCCTCTTCCCCCTCTGGACAAAAAACGACATAACAAGGCACTAAGTTGAACTAAAACAATTGTTAATTTGGGCAAAGGTAACCTCTCATTTGTTCCATTCGTTTAAAAATGTGAAATAAATATTAATGGAGTTGAAAAAAGAAATCTATTTTTGACATGACCGAATTTTTTTTAAACATTTACAAATGTGCTCCAGTTCTTTCTACAATGTGCTACAGTAGAGCTACTTTCAACGCTCAGGAGCCACGGGTGTAGCTTCCATTGGTGCAAGAGGTGCAGTGGCACTGAGCACTAGCGGGGCACACTGAGCCCTGATTATTGATGTATTTCACATTTCAAACAGTGGCCATGGAGCCTATTTCCTCCCTTGCACTAGGGCCCACGACACACTGACTATGTCACAGTAAAGAATGTACAAGTAATGCAGGTTTAGGAACACAGGCCAGCCTTCCTGCATGCGATCAGACTCCAGCCGCTGCATAGCTCTACAGGAAAGAAGAAAGAGAAAGTCGACAGCGGCTGTGCTCTCCTGTTACACTAATTGGTGGTACTGGTTTGAACTACAAATCTCAAGGGGGTGGGGTTGAATAAAAATAATAATTTAAATAAAAACAACTTACCTTTCCGACTACGCCACCAGCCGCGTTGCTCCTCTTCTCTCCTGGTGCCCCAGCAGTCCCTGGGACATCAGCACAGGCTCCGAGTGCAATCCTGGCACTGCTCTCATGCTATGCCTAGCATGAGAGCAGTGCCGGAATGTGTCTGACTGGCTTGTTCTGACGCTCAGACACTGCATGGGAGTCTGTGCAGTTTCTCTAACCAGGCTGTTCAACACAGCCGGGTTGGAGGAAACCTAAGTGTTCAAGTCAGTTTGGTTGGCCTGAGATGGCTGCCCAAACTGACATGTGCACTTAGTGCACAGACTCCACTCCCATCCTCCTCCGTCCCATGGACCAGCCGCTCCCCTCCTTGCACCAGCTGGCTGAGCCAGCAGCTGAAAAATAAAACAATAGTACAATATTTTTTATTTTTCAGCTACTGGCTCTTTGCCAAGGTGGCGATGCTTGTTTGCCATTGCGAAGGAGCCACCCCTGTTGAACTATGTCTCCTGATCTCTCTCTCTCTCTCTCGAGAGAGAGAGATCATGCAGCCCTGTCAGGCCCTGTTAGGGGTTGTAGCCCTAAACAGGCAGGACGTCAAGAATAGGAGCAGGCCTGTTGGTTTTGTTCATTGCTCAGTGTTCTAGGGACATAGTAGCATCCTCCTCTCATCTCCACTCATCTTAGCAGCTGAAGTGGGGGCTTCACAGCATCCATGGTCAGCTTCCTTCAGCCACCAGCCCCTTTGACTCCGGACTTTCCAGTCGTTGGCTTGAGTCATTGCCTATCACATTTTGGAGCAGCCCACATGGTAGTGTATTTCAGCCGCTTCATCATTTCCATTGGCATTTTGGAGGGCTATCTTCCTGCCTCCACTTGGATGCATGAAGGGACGTTTTGAAAAGTACAGTTAATCGTAACAGTTTTTGCCACACTTAATTAGTTATATCCGATATGCATTTTAGTGATCAAGCACAGCAGAGGTTTCTTCATGAGCATGGGGTAGCTTCGCCCCCCCACCCCGCTGCGAGCCACGCTAAATGTTAAAAATAAAATCACAAGAAATTGATTTCATTGCAATTTTATTTATAATAAAGGTGCGCCACATTCACCAGCATGCCCACGAGCCAGGAGGGCATGTCCTCTCCTGCCGATTGGCAGCATGGATGACTGGAATAGTCCTGGCCAGACACTTCAAAGTGCGCATGTCACTTTGACCAGCTGTCTTGCACCAGCAACAGTGACATACGCACTTTGAAGCTCTCCACCCAGCTGTCCTGGACAGCTGGGTGGAGACCAAGCATAGGACCTGTAGGGCCTGAAGGAGTGCCAGGCCAATCCACTTCATTCAATTCTGATGCTGCTGTCATACTAGTTGACAGCATGAGAGGAGCTTCTGGGTTTGTTACCGGGGTTCTTCATGCCACAGTCTTTGGAAGAACAGCAAGGAGTATGCAAAGCCCATGGATAAGCACATTTTAATTGTATTTAATTAATATAAAATGTGTAATGTGTGTACTATATTTTGTGTTTGTTTTATTTTGGAGGGAGGCGTTTTTATGTGGGCTTTTGGGGAGGGTTATTTTTAGTTTGGGCTTTTGTGGGGAGGGAAAATTTGTTTTTGTTTTTTGGAGGTGGTGGTACACTTTGCTCGACCGACCACTTTGAGAGGTCACAAGCCGCTCCTGGTAAAGCAATCCTTGTTACGGGGACAGAGGAGACTGAAAGGCTCATCTGAGAAACCAAAGCCCAGAAGAACATTCAGCCAGCTTCAAATTGTTTAAATCATAGTATTTCAGACACCATGATCCTAAGTGAGCTTCAAAACTTGACTGAGGGGGTAGCCAAACAATTTATGTCAAATATCTTTATAGTCCTTCTTTATCTTCAGGCACTTGTCCACTGGGTCTAGATTAGGGGTGGGCTGAACTCGTGGAGTTTCACCCCGCAGAATTCCATAGAGTTATATAAAAACTCTGTGTGATTCCACAGAGTTGGGCGACCAAGCGGAAATCGGCATGTGGTGCTGGTTTTAGCTCCAGGAGCTCATTCTGCACTGAGAAATCCGAATGAACGGCACCATGTGGTGCTCAAGAGGCAGCTGCTGCTAAAGTTGGTTGTTCTGCTCCGCAAGTACATTTTCTATTCAAGCAGCAGCTTTCTCAGTTCAAATGGTTGCGACCACTTTAGTTGTGAAAATCTTACAAGGTGTCCGCCTAGCGCCTGAAAATCGCACTAGGGGATGTTAATTCTCGCTCCCCAACTTACCATGGAATACCATGTTACATGCATATTGGGCAGTGGCCAAAACTCCGCAAACTCCACCGTCAGTGGGGAATTTATCATCCACCACTAGTCCAGACCCTACTGTTCCCTACACTCCTCCACAAAGTCTTTGGTTAGGTACAGCTCCAAGCTTTCCACTGAGATTTTCATTTGGCTTCCAGATTTCTTTAACTGAGAAAGCACTGGCAAGGACAGAAATTATGGCTCAGTAAAGAGATAGGTAAATCAACAATAATGTACCCACGGTTCCAAAACATAGAAAGGGTTCTCTTGAAAAATCAGTATGCCAGAAAAAGCAATTTGCTTAGAGCAAGAGCCCTCACTCACCAGCCGGTGACATGCTTCATCATTGGGCCATGCTCCTCGTCAGGCCGGCACTGCAATGCCTGACGGGCCCCTCCAGGGGGCTCTTTGCCGGAGATCTTTTAAAAGATGGTATTAGCCGGTCAAAATATGAAAAAAGGATTGGTATAAAGAGATGTGTAAAAATGTCTAAAGGAAAAAACTGATAATTTATTCAGATGTTAATGCCTCTGACATGATTAAAAACACTGTATAGGGATATGGCAAAATAATGTTTACAATCCCTCAACAAAGAAACATACAGTTCGTAAATCTTGTTGAAAATGGTACGAAGTGGGGTAACACAGAGTTCTTGTGTCACTCAATCAAAAACAGGAGGTCAACATGTTTCTCGCTACTCATAGTCAAAAATGATCTTGTGCGATTCTTCAGGACCTAATACGTACCTAATCCTTATTGAAAAAAGCTCTAGGATAAGAATAATTTGCGTTCCCTATTTGGGAAAACAAAAGCCTGGAATACAGAAAGAGAACCATAATCAAAAAGGATTACTTTTTGAACGTTGACAGTGAGGCATCATGTAGAATATTATCCTCAAACAGTTAAACATTACCCTCATGGTGAGTCCCAACAAAGTGCCAAGTGATAAGTAAACCATAGTGAAAGATCGGAAACGAAAGCTGTTGTTAGACAACCAATGCTTACCCTCCAAAGTCTAATAATAGGGCCTCATCGGGGCAACATCAGGCTTCTCAAACCACTACGGCCTATAACATATAGAGAGCGGAAGCCTAAGTTAACGATTATCATATAGTCAGGAACTGTGGCAGATATGGTGTAGAGCGACCAAATCCTAAAAAGGTAAGGAAAACACTGATTCTTTAAGGATGGGGAATACAGTGATACCATAGCCAGATGGCACTAGCACATTACTTATAAAACAAAAACAAGAGCCCAAGTTCTATTTTGCTTTAGTAAGAAAAATAAATAAATGTAGGTACAAACATATATTCTATGTCTCATTAAATACATCTGTACCTTAATGAGTAATGTAAAACCTCGTAAAATACAGGTTTTGCGATTGCAAGCCAGCTGCTTGTCAGCCCATGCATACCCCCTTTAACATGGTGGATGGGCTAGGACGGTAGCGCGCATATACAGACAGCAGGTGCTATATTGCCGTAAGTATCCGTATTTGTGCTGCCTCTGAAAAAGGAATATTGAGTAGACACAGCTACTATATCAAGTATCGGGTGACAGCGCGTAGGTGTTAAAGCGCGTTCACCCTTAAAAATAACAAAAGACAAAAGAAAGAGACTCGTGTCAATTACGGCGCGTCTCTCTTATAAACGCGTATCCCGGCGAGCGCTGCTCGCGATGGAAGCGTTTCAAACAAAGCAGTTGTTGTCCCTGAAAAAAAGTTAGAAAGGAACGAACAGCAAGGCAGTAACAGAAGAAGACGGTTCGTCAGTGCCAAAGGAGAGGAGAGGTGTCACTTACTTGGCGTTTCACCGTTAATCTCGGGTCACCTACAAGCTCAATCTGTCCCCGGAACACACAGAGAGAAGTCCAAGGGGGTCTATTTAAAAGTCATAGAAAGAGAAAATGGACTACTGGTTTCAATACAGTGTTGAAAACAAAGAAAGGACAACAACTATGTCTTTCTTTGTCAGCGAGCTCGCCGCGATACGCGTTTATAAGAGAGACGCGCCGTAATTGACACGAGTCTCTTTCTTTTGTCTTTTGTTATTTTTAAGGGTGAACGTGCTTTAACACCTACGCGCTGTCACCCGATACTTGATATAGTAGCTTTGTCTACTCAATATTCCTTTTTCAGAGGCAGCACAAATACGGATACTTACGGCAACATAGCACCTGTTGTCTCTATATGCGCGCTACCGTCCTAGCCCATCCATCATGTTAAAGGGGGTATGCATGGGCTGACAAGCAGCTGGCTTGCAATCGCAAAACCTGTATTTTACAAGGTTTTACATTACTCATTAAGGTACAGATGTATTTAATGAGACATAGAATATATGTTTGTACCTACATTTATTTATTTTTCTTACTAAAGCAAAATAGAACTTGGGCTCTTGTTTTTGTTTTATAAGTAATGTGCTAGTGACATCTGGCTATGGTATCACTGTATTCCCCATCCTTAAAGAATCCGTGTTTTCCTTACCTTTTTAGGATTTGGTCGCTCTACACCATATCTGCCACAGCTCCTGACTATATGATAATCGTTAACTTAGGCTTCCGCTCTCTATATGTTATAGGCCGTAGTGGTTTGAGAAGCCTGATGTTGCCCCGATGAGGCCCTATTATTAGACTTTGGAGGGTAAGCATTGGTTGTCTAACAATAGCTTTCGTTTCCGATCTTTCACTATGGTTTACTTATCACTTGGCACTTTGTTGGGACTCACCATGAGGGTAATGTTTAACTGTTTGAGGATAATATTCTACATGATGCCTCACTGTCAATGTTCAAAAAGTAATCCTTTTTGATTATGGTTCTCTTTCTGTATTCCAGGCTTTTGTTTTCCCAAATAGGGAACGCAAATTATTCTTATCCTAGAGCTTTTTTCAATAAGGATTAGGTACGTATTAGGTCCTGAAGAATCGCACAAGATCATTTTTGACTATGAGTAGCGAGAAACATGTTGACCTCCTGTTTTTGATTGAGTGACACAAGAACTCTGTGTTACCCCACTTCGTACCATTTTCAACAAGATTTACGAACTGTATGTTTTTGTTGAGGGATTGTAAACATTATTTTGCCATATCCCTATACAGTGTTTTTAATCATGTCAGAGGCATTAACATCTGAATAAATTATCAGTTTTTTCCTTTAGACATTTTTACACATCTCTTTATAGCAATCCTTTTTTCATATTTTGACCGGCTAATACCATCTTTTAAAAGATCTCCGGCAAAGAGCCCCCTTGAGGGGCCCGTCAGGCATTGCAGTGCCGGCCTGACGATGAGCATGGCCCAATGATGAAGCATGTCACCGGCTGGTGAGTGAGGGCTCTTGCTCTAAGCAAATTGCTTTTTCTGGCATACCGTTTTTTCAAGAGAACCCTTTCTATGTTTTGGAACCGTGGGTACATTATTGTTGATTTACTTATACTCGGGAGACCTACACACGGGACCAGGAGTGCCTCTCTTTTTCCTCCAAACCTACCTTACTGCCCCCCCGCTGTGATTGTTTGATCAGTAAAGAGATAACCTTGCTCAAATAAAACACGGCTTAGTATGTTAAAAATCAAAATTAGCATTCACAAGATGCATTGTGCGGGTGACTAAAACATCAGTGTGGCTAAATGGCCACTCATTATATGGTACAAATAAGCATCTGTGCCTGAAACCTGCTGGTAAATAGTATGAAATAGTGTATTTTTTTTAGCAGGCAGCTGAACAAATTACCCAGGTACATTACTTACCTCTCTCCTGCTTTCACTTCCCCATTCCACAGAAGTCCCATTACAATGTCTTACACCAATTTACCTCCTGCAAGCGGCCCAAATGACTGTGCCCCCATGCACTAATTGTCTACTGTAAGTATACCTCCCTGTATGGCACGCATACAAGCTATCTATCTACATTCCCACTTTGCTGCTGCTTATCAAGTGCTACTTTGTTGCCAGGTTTGAAATACTAAGCAAGCACAATCCCCTTTTAAAAAGAAGCCTAAGCGAGCAAACGGTCTTCCATAAGAAGCCCAAAAGGAGCCCCACCTTCAAAAAAGATCAGGAGGAGGATCCTGAACCTTAAAAAACTGGGAGCCTCATTCACAAAGAAACTCCACACTAGACTCAAATTCATGGCAGAACCTCTGTACTGCATATTTCCTTTATGGAGGTCCTATCACTAGTACAAGCACCACGTCACAAGTTCGAGCCCCCCCCCAACCATGATTGCGGGCATCTGCCACAAGTGTAGAGACCCTTTGTAAATGCGAGCCTCAATGTATTCACATGAGTGAAGAAAACATTTATGCATCTTATTATTGTTTGCAATTTTTATGTGGATATTAAAATAAATAAATGGTTTTAGTCAAAATCGATTTTACTGTTTTTTAATCTATAATTAGTTTAGCTTAAGATGTGCTCACTTTTGTAGAAAGTATTTTACATTTTATTATGTCCTTACTTTCAAATGCTTCATACATATTACATTCCTGTTACAAGGTGGCTACCACCCTACCACTGCCTGGGGTCTCTTTTTTTCTTCACAGCCAGCTAAATAAAGACCCACTTCACAAACTTTATCAGACCACTGGTCAACTTGTACATCATCTCCACTATTTAGCCTGCAGCCGGCGAAACAGCACCAGAGATTATGTACTCTTTTTTGACTGCTGGGTGAATAGCAGAGATTACGTATTATTTGGCTGGTGGCTTGTAAATGGTCACTTCCTTCAGGTAAACCTCCTTCATGGTGCACAGTAAACACAGAGGCAGAGTGAGGTAACCCTATTATTTGTCCTACAAAGGTTTTTTCCTAAGTTTTTAAGGCGTTTGTGCTCATAAAACACACACCCCAGATTCATATGTGGCCACGGCATAATAAATTCTCAAAATAGATGTAATGTGCTTTCTGCCTTGCAGTCTTGCAAGACTCAAGATTCATCTATTGGTTTTACTCAAATTAGGTGACATGTTCAGTAATAAACACTGCCAATTTAAATTACCACCAAAGATAACTCCCAGTTAAGGGTGGCATGCCTCTAGTTCAAGAGATCGCTTGTTGAACTTGATGCATTTAGTTTTGAGGTTTTTTTTGGGCCCACCGACATGCCTATATTTACCACTGAATTCTCCATGGCTTTAACATACACAACATAATTAGGATACAGCTGCTACAATCCTTCAGCGTTCTTTACATTAATACTGTTTCCTCTGCTTGAAGGAGAAGGAAGCAACCAGACCGCTCACCCAGAGGTAGATCTGCATGCACAATGACCAACTATTTCTGTGACCTGTTAATATTCTATGAAAAAAGGGAGCCAACTGGCAACCTTGTCAAGCTCCTTGGCTTAACATGAATCACCAACTGCATGCTCCCTTGCTCCCGTAGCAGACCTAAATCCAAAATGAGTTATGTATCCTTTGTTACACATTCACCAAACAAGGTTCAACTCCAAGCTGATATGAAATTTCTCACAGTATCAAGCTTTCAACAAGATCAAATGATGTTGAAACAGCCATAAATGCTAGGTGAACCCACCCCTTCCTTAATCTTAACCTATTTGGCAATTAGCAGATAAAGGTTGAGGCATTGGTCACTTGTACCTAATCCTTAACTGGTGAGCCCATGAGGAACATGGGTCAATTATAGCTGGGATTTACCCAGTCCCCTTTCTTAAAGATAGGAATAATTATAGAGTGTGCCCTAGTGTCAGGCAGTTTATGTGAATTGCGTGCCACATCATATTACTTAGTCAACAGTGGAGGCCATAAGCTAGTGTTGTGATCATATAAATCAACTTAAACTCCATAGTGCAAGAGACCTCTTATTTTCTATGGTCTCCTCAGCTGATTTCCTAACTTCTCAGATGTAAATCTGTAAGTCTTTATGGCCCTTTGGCAAACCTTTGCATGTGTCCTCCAAATCAGGACTTGCAAATAATTTACTAAAATATTACACCATTCTTCTTCTGGTACAACAACATCTAGCACACAATCTTTCTTTTCCCCTACAGTAACAACATGACATGATGGTTTACAATCCCCGGCCTACAAACATACCTAAAACATCTTCCCATGCTCTATTACCAGATTTGTTCTTATTTAAAGTTTTCTTGTTAACTAAAATTGCAGTAGCACTTAGGGATTTTTTAATTGCTGCACATAGAGCCATACATGCTCTTCTACAAAAAGTGTTGAGGAGGAACAGAAGGACCATAACAGCAAGGTGACCTGCGTGCACTAACCAAGAACAGAGGGACAAGGGTAACCAGGGTCATGAGTAGCAGACTTAGGTAGACAGACCAAAGATGACTGGGATCAGGAGCCCAATGGAAAGAAGGAACAAACACAGAAGGACCAAAACCAAAGACGTCAGATCAAGGAGGATGAAGGAGCCAGAAGACCAAGATTGGAAAGGACTAGGGCTTGCAGGACCAAGAGGCCCTAGATCTGGATATAAAGGAGCAAGAACTCCAGGCCCAGTGGGACTATAATCACAAAGTCTATGAGGGTCAGACTCACAGGCATCCTAAACCAGGGTGACAAGAAGTACATGATCCACTGAGAAACGCAATATGGAAATTAGGAGGACCAGTGCCACGGGGACAAAGAAGTCTAGACCAAAGAGGATCATTACTCAGAGGACCATGATAGAGAGGACCATATTCAGATGGACAGGAACAAGGTAGAAGAGGCAAACCAGGAGGTCAGGATGACTAGTAGGGCATGGATAGGGCATGAGGACCAGGGGACTAAGAGGACTGGGGAAACCAAGGCCAGTGGGACCAGCACCAGAAGACCTGATACATGAGACCCACATGAAGGGGTACCAGACCTAAGATCAGGACTACATGGACCAAGTTGACCAGGATCAGAAAAATTAGGAACAGACAAACAATGGGACTAGATAACCTAGGGGAGCAGGATCAGGAGGACAGATGGACAAGAATTATGGTGAGGAGAATGAAAAGGTCCAGGACTGGGAGCCTGTGAAGCAGGAGACCCAGGATCCACAGGACTAGGGACAGAAATACATGGGAATGATGACCAGATAGACCAGGAAGTTTAGGGCCATGAAGTTCTTAGACTAGCATGGACCTGAGATCAAGAAAAAGGAAAGGTTAAGATGATCTTTGACAGGTCAAGTTATTGCATAACCATGCAGGCAAAAAGCAGGAGGATGTGGTCCAGGAGGATCAGGACAAGAGTGAAGAGGATTACAAAGATCGGGACCT
This sequence comes from Pleurodeles waltl, assembly GCF_031143425.1. Lineage (NCBI taxonomy): Eukaryota > Metazoa > Chordata > Amphibia > Caudata > Salamandridae > Pleurodeles > Pleurodeles waltl. Next base: position 115,997,094 of record NC_090446.1, on the reverse strand, counting down.
GGAGGGCAATGGCTAGTATGTCTAGGCTACTAGGAAAGCAGGAGAGGGACTAGGAAGTCCTAGGAGGCAATACCAATGGCACCCAGAAGACCAGAGCAAGAGGACTAGACAAACTAAAGGGATCATGACTATGGGGACCAGAAACAGGGCTAAGCAAGTCATAATGATCAGAACCTAAGGGTGCAGTGCTCAGATTATCAAATGGGGCAGAACAATCTTTACAAGTAGCAAGACCAGGGTGAGGAGGATCGGATGTAAGAAGCGATAGCCAGAATCTGGAAGACCAGTTGGACTGGACAGTGGTGTCTAGGAGAAACATGACCAGAATGACCAGGGTCAGGATGACCCATCCAGGACTAGGAGGCTGGCTGTAAAGAAAACCAGGATACGGCCAACTGGACCAAGATGACAAAAAAAGAACAGGGCCAGATGAGTCAAGGCTGGGGGAACCAAGATGGGCTATGATGTCTGTAAGGCAAAGTTTTTATATCACGCACAATAGGACAAGAAGTTCCTTGATGACTAGATCCAAGGAGACCAAGACTAGGATATCGAGTGGGTCACTTCCCAGATACTACAGAGAAAAAGGGCAGGAGGAGTCTCTTAGGCTGAAGAGAGCAAGATCAAAATGAGAGTAGTAATTTTGCATGGAACAGTGCTTAAAGAGGACTGAAAAGGTGAATGTTGCCAAGTTATTTTGTCAGATATGGGACACAATGCGATATGTAGGGTAAATGGTATAAAGGTCTTCCTTTGAAGGCCTAAACTCCATCAGGCCTTCAGAGGAAATATTCCATTGAGGAATCACCACTAAAGGAATGGGACTATAATTAATAAACCTGAATGTCATTGGAATATGAATGAATTTTCCCAGGTACTCAGAGAAAGATAAATAGGCATCTAAGACACAGATGAAAAGAAACTCACAGAGATTTGTTCATTCATTGACCTTTTAAAATATTGTAAGAAATAAGATACTGAATAAGCAGAGACATTTTGTTACCTCCATTCTTGCAATCTACAGATCGATCCTTTCACAGTTTCACCACAATACTAATTTTCCAGACCGGGGATGTGGATCCACTATTGAGGTTTCAGAACTGTTCAGGTGATCATCTTTCAAATATTTTTTGCCTGTGGCTCAGACACAACCTTTGTGCTAGGAGATGGCTTGCACATCAGCACAACGGTGCTGGCTCCAAGCAGAAGTACCCAAAACAGGGACACAATGAAGCATGAGGTTTCAGCACCAGGCTGTCATCAGCCTTCATTAGCAGTCATCAGGTACAGACAAAAGGGCAACACTGCGTACAAACTTTGACACCTTTAACAAAAGAAACCTATGAACTACCCGTTACCCCAACCATCAATAGGAGGTGGCCAAGCAACCAGGTCCAACACAGCAAGAGCGAGGAGGACCAGTGAGACCACAACCAAGTGGAAATGTAGACTCAAGTCACAGAGACGCAGGAGTGTCATGACCTGTCATACCAGGAGAAGCAAGACCAGGATGAGGAGGACAAAGAGGACCAGGACAAGGAAGATCAGGATGATCGGAGCCGTGAAGACCAAGCTATCTGGGAGTGGATGTCATGTAGATACGTTTTCATCTTTGTCGAAAGAAAACGAGTGACTCGTTCCTTTGCTTGTCTGGCAAATTACTTTATTGAACAGCATGTGCTTTTAGTGGGCATGTTATGAACTAAGTTGTAAGTATATATTCATGTTAGATAAGGCCCAGACCTACAAAGCTTTCTCAAGTTGTCTCTGGTGCAGCACCACACACTCCAGGTCTGCAGCCTTTTTTATTTCCCTTTGACATCTACCTTTCTCCATTCTCTCTACTTAGGACTTTTGAAACCCCCATTGACTGCCCTGACTTCCGTTTTGCTCTCAGAATTTGATCCTGTAATTTTATAAAAGTTCATCCTTTTGTGCATTGAACACACTTCTCAGTCCCTTGGCCCATGAGCCAATAGTTTCCTAAAGGTATTTCCCATAAAAGAGAAAGACAAATCTGCTGCAAGAGAAACAGGCAATCCTGATGTTGCTGGGAGATGTATATGTCAACTGTTTGCTGCATGAGGTGGGTAGGAGGTTAGGCAGCCTTCGCTGTGCATGAGCAGATGTAGCGGGCCTACAGTGTGTGAAAGAAAACAATGGCTCTGAGCCAGCCTTACGTCTAAAACATGCTCATGGAATCACACTGAAAAGCACTCTGTGTGTGGAGCATCATTCCATTATACTACTGCAAGGATGTGTCAATTATTATGATTTTATATGTGATCATTATTTTGGGACCTTTAACAGAATTTACCTACAAATCAAAATTAAGAGATATATTTCTGAATAGGTCCTTAAGATTTCATTGTTCTCCATTTATCTTTCTGTTCATCAAAGACAACCTCTCATTCGCTTGATACAAGTAAAAAGGTGACAATGCTTTACTAATTTGCTAAATGGAGTAAATGTCATGTTATGTTGCGTTATTTGGCATTCGTATAGCGTGCAGTCGCCATTAGTGTGCCATTGTAACACACTAGTGAAAGTATACACCATAAGTACAAGCGACCTGTTTGTTTCGTAGGACGGTTGTGGGACTCTAGAATACCCCTTGTGGGAAGAATTCAGTGAGGTGCGTGAGGACCTCACATGCAGTCTGGTTATGTTGTATTGAATCTAGCAAAGCTGCTATGCATGCTTACGTTTAAAGGTGTGGGAGAAAGATGAGAAATCATGCTTTGTGCAGCTTTATTATGAAAGAAATTGGTGAGTTCTTGGTGGAGGAATCATTAAGCTGTTTTGTGTTGTGGTTCAATAGTTTCGTAATCGGGTGTCGTGGGTTGCTTGAAGATCAATTAAGGCCCTGAGATTTTGAAAACGTTTTAATGGTCTTCCTTAGAGGAAGGTGGTTTTGAAGTTTCTTTGTCTAGGTGCAGAGGGAGTTCCAAAGTGAGTTTTCTAGCTTGCACTGAAGGAGAGTGACCTCTGAGTGGTGAAACGTGGCCCTTTGAGTTGTAGCAGTGTGACGAAGGTGATGGACCTGAAACTTTTGTTGATGGAATGTCGGTCTTATGCTATTCAACGCTCAGTGTGCTATGCACAATTCTTTGAGCAGAATTTGCGGAGACAATAGGAGTCAGTGCAAGGGTGATGTGGTCATAGGGTCTTCGGCACGGTGCAGAGGTAGCCTGGGTGCTGAGTTTTCCACCCACTTTAATTTGTTTAGTCGGGATTTCTGGACTTCTTGGGGAAGTCCATTTGCGTAGTCCATGTGAGAGAGTACAGCACCGTTGTGGTCTAAACTCTGTTGAAGGAGATCTATGTAGCCGATTGTCGTCCTAGGCTTCTCTGCCCAATTGTTGAGGATTTCGGGAGAGCATCTATTTGTGGATCCAAAGTAAGATTTATTTCTAGGATGAGTCCTAGACATTTTGTTGTGATTCTAAGACGGAGTTGGATATGTTATAATACATTATGCATTTTTATATAAAACCTTGATACTTAATTCATGTAAATGGGTGTCTGGAAAGCTGAAGCTGGTCAGAATGAAAAACTCATGATATGTTAATGTGCCTATAACACAAGGTCTTAGCAGAGCTACTGTAACTTTAATTTGTCACATCCAGCACTTCTATAACGAATATACTGGCAATTTTCAACAGGGTTTCTATACGTTCCATATCAAAATATCTGCACTTTCACTGGAACGTGTATACATTTTATGTCCCAATGCATGCACTTAACACAGGGGCTGCTCTACTATTGGTAGGAAAGTACCAGCATCTCTTAGCAGGGCTGTTGCATTTTTAAAAGGACTATGCAGACACTGTTCATAAATCCTGCTATACACTTAAAGGGACAGTACCGGTTCTTATATTCACAGCGCGGTGCATTCAAATGGAAAAACAATTCCCTTTCTGCAGTTCTACTGCACTTTTTGTAGGTGAACCCCATTACATTTGTGCACCACCCCTATATATTTAACCGGACGACATCCTCACTTTTGTAAAGGGATCAGACGTTGTAGAGACGCTTGCTCGTTGTCATTGACTATAATTGCGCTATGTCTTGCACCTTATACTTACTGTATTTGTAATCACACCTACTGTCAAGGTATATTGAAATCCGTGATATCACCCCCACAAGGATGAAAGGCTGAGCCAAACTACCTGGGTTTCAAACCTGCATCTCAGATGCTTGGTGAGGGCGAAGGCCCGCGACCACCGAGAGCTCAGAGTGGCCGGAGCGGAAACCCAACCGCGGCCCTGAGCATAATAATCGTGCCAAAACATGGCGCGTTAAACAAAGGGTTAAGGGGGGCCAAAGCCTCCACCCCCCCTCTCCTTCCGGCCCCATCGTAGGGGCAACGTCGGGCGGAACCGGAAAGGAGTGGGGGGACAACAAGGAGCAACCAAACAATTGGGGGAGCGCATCTTTTAAACACAAACGGCGAGGGGGGGCCCACGGGGGTTCGCCAAGGACGCTTAAAAGAGGGCTGCCCGGCACCTTGGTCAACGCAGGTGACCGGGCAGCCAAGAGGAGGGAAACACGACGAAAGGCTGCAAAGACTACTAAGCGGCAAAGAAGAATCATAGAGGGGACCGCTCACCGGAGCAACGTGACCCTCCAATGCGGAACACAGCCTCGTCCGAAGCAGCACGGTGAGGGGACCGCTCTCAGAGCGACGCGACCCTCCGGTATACAGGGCGTGCAGCAGCACCCCTTCGCCTCGTGACGCGAACTTTCAACGCGGGGCCGGCGGAACAAAAGCCTCGTCCGAAGCAGCACTGCGAGGGGACTGCTCTTAGAGCGACGCGACCCTCCGGTGTACAGGCAGCACTGCGAGGGGACCGCTCTTAGAGCGACGCGACCCTCCGGTGTACAGGGCGGGCCCCCCCCCCCCGGACAGCAGCAGCCCCCTTCTCCGCTTGGCCAGGACCGGCACCGTACCTCGTCCGGGCCGAGAAAGAGATCGGACGCGGCCCGGCATTTGATGTCGTTTACGAAGCCTCCTCCCCCCACGCAGGACAAACACCGTACCTGTTCCGTGGCCGCGAACGTAATCAGACGCGGCCCGGCCGATTCAGGACAACGCCGGCAGCAGACGCTCCGCCCAGCAGAAGGAGCCACAAAGCTTGAAGAGGTGAGAAGATAGGCAGCATTACACAGCCTCTGGGGAAAGCAGCGCTGCACAATCTCGCGCCGGCGGCCTTCGAACGCGGTCACGCTCGGTGGCCCTCTCAACATTTGAGCAAGTCAAGCGGGCGTTGGTAGTGGCAAGGCGCGTTACATACCGCAGGTAGAAAGGACAAACATTTCAGGAGATCGCCCCGCCCACCCCGCTCAGTGCACAGGATTAAGCGGGTTACAGGTGCAATCACGCAAAGTGAAAGCACCGGCAAAAAGCTAAAGGGACCGGCAAAACAGAAAGGCGTGGCCCCCGGGAGCGCCGCAAAAAGATAATCCACGTGCTCATCTGCAACTAAACCCTGGTGGACACAAGCAGCATACCAGCTGGTGAAGGACCCTGAGCAAACAAACCAAGTGCCCACCCTGAAAGATACAGCCAGGGAGGCGGCGCGACCTGGCTGTACAGTAGCACACAGTCATAAACCGGGGACAGCCGGTTGGGGCAACGCGACCTGGGCGTAGACCAAAGGGGGTGCTAGGGCAGCCCAACGGGGTAAGAGGCAGCCACGAGCAAAGTCCCGGGAGGCAAGGCAACATGGAGATCGTAGAGACCAACGGAGAGTTGGATCTAGAGGAGATCATCAAAGCGGCGAGAGAGGCGGCGACAACGCGCAGCAAAGACTGGATCCTCAAACAAAGGGCGCAGGTGCAGGCGAGGAGGAATCGCGTGAAGTGCGCGGGGACAGCAGTACAACCAAGGCGGCAGGAAGCGACATAACACCTCCTGAACCAAAGAAGCGACAAAGAAACACAAGCAGAGGAGCGAGAAAGGGGGACAGGAAGGAGACAGGCGAGCCCGCGGAAGCCGCAACCCCATGGCCAAGCAAGAAAGCGAAGACATCGAACGGTGAGCAAATTAGCATAATTGTGCAAGAATGTCTGAAATCCATGGCACCATTATTATTTGTTAAGCCGGGTGGGGGGAGAGTTGAAAACGAGCCTGGGGACTCGGATGTAAGGAAAGGCTCCCCCCCCCCCCCAGAAGGTCAAAAGGGGAAAAATCTCAGACAGCCAGGGCAGTCACTACACCTGACAGAAGCACATCACCAGGCAGTGGGGGGGAGGAACCGGCCCACCTTGGATCCCCTGCCAGGCCTACGCAAGCTTGGGGAGTAGGGCCAAACAAATCAGCACACAGACGGCGCCACACAACATCGGAAGGGCAGGCTCCCGAGGCTTACAAAAGAGGGTCCCTAGGGAAACCGTACATGGTAGCAAGGGCTCCTGGGCTAGCAAGTCGTATCTCGCTAGCAGTGAAAGAGAGGATATGGCGCAGAGAATTCATAGATATTTTCACCTTGTTAGAGATTCAGGTGGAAGGTTTAGACTTAACCACAGTAGACAAGAAAGTAGAGGACAGGAGAGAGCGCAACCGTGTTAGGAAGGAAAGGAACTTTGACAACTGGCTGGATGTCTTTAGGATCATGGCATGTATAATAGTGGAGAAATTTCCACATTGCGCAAAGGACCTGTGGCTTTACGAATCAAAAATCCACGAAGCACATAGGCAATTCTCAGGGGAAGCCTGGCTAGATTATGACAAAGGCTTCAGGTTAAAGATGCAAGCCCACCCTGAAATGGAGTGGGACGAGGAGGATGTAGCAGGGTACATGCATAAAATAATGGTAGCAAGGGAAGCTAGGAACTGGACCCAAAAAGGCGAGCAGCCCTTTCGCGGGAGCTTCCAGAAAAACAGGCATGAAAAGGGCAAGCCCTACCCGAAGAGACAGCCATTCACACAATGGAAAGGGCCCCAGACAGGGAGAACGGCATCCGCAATTTGCTACAAATTTGAAAAGGACGAATGCACGTGGGGAGCAGCGTGCAAGTTCAGACACGTATGCTCCACATGTGGGGGGGGTCACCCCGCTTCAGAATGCAAACTTGGGGGTAGCAGTAATACCAAGCGGGAAAAAGACAGAAAGAAATGAGCACACCTCACACATAGGCTGGCTAGGGGGAGAGGTAGAATTGGCAGCATCCCCAATTAACACAGTCAGGTTAAGGCAACTTGCCAATGAGTACAATAACCAACAAGACGCAATATTAATATGCGAGGGGTTTGAACAAGGCGTCAAGATACCATCCACCCTGATACCCCATAACAGGAAACCAAAGAACTTACGCTCAGCAAGCGAGTACCCAGAAGTCATAAAAGAAAAAAAGAAAAAAGAGATAGATTTAGGAAGAGTAGAGGGCCCGCTCCCCACCCCCACCCCGTGAGAACTAATTATCTCCCCCCTAGGAGTGGTCCCCAAAAAAGAGGCAGGTAAATTCAGACTCATCCACCACCTGTCATACCCGGAGGGTGAGTCTGTGAACGATGGCATAGACCCCGCGCACTGTGCGGTAGGATACGCATCAGTGGACGATGCAGTGGATTTACTCCGCGCCAAAGGGCGGGGCGCGTTAATGGAAAAAGCTGACATCGAAGCAGCCCTCAGGCTGCTCCCAGTACACCCCGAGAGCTATCACCTGTTAGGGTTCTCTTTCGAGGGCAAGACATACTTTGACAAAGCCCTGCCCATGGGATGCTCTATATCTTGCGCATACTTTGAGAAATTTAGCACATTCATGGAATGGGCACTACACAAGCAACACCCAAAGGGCAGCAAGCTGCACTACCTGGATGATTTTCTATTCATAGGCCAGCCTAGCGGGTCGGAATGCCAGGAGCTGCTAGACTCATTTCAATCCCTAGCCGCCTCACTGGGCGTACCACTGGCGGAAGATAAAACCACAGGCCCATCCACAAAACTAATATTCCTAGGGATCGAATTAGATTCAGAGGCAGGCACATCCAGCATGCCGTTGGACAAAGTCACAGACCTCCAAGGTATCATCAAACGGTTGTTGGGGAAGCAGAAGGCCACACTGGGAGAGCTCCAAGAGCTCATAGGCAAACTGAACTTCGCTGCTAGAGTGATCCCCGCAGGCCGAGTATTTTCCAGACGCCTCTCTCAGCTGACCAGGGGGCTAGAGAAGAAGCACCACCACGTACGATTGACAGCTGGGGCCAAACAGGACCTGCAGACATGGCAAGCATTTTTAGCAGATTTTAATGGGACCCTCGTATGGAGAGAAGGCTGGGTGTCCACCAGGCAAATCGAGCTATACACAGACGCAGCAGGCAGCATAGGTTTCGGGGCAATACTGAAAAACAGGTGGTGCGTCATGAAATGGCCAGAAGATTGGATAACACAGGGCCTGAACAAAAACATCACACTAATGGAACTATTCCCCATTGCGGTGGCACTAGCAATTTGACAGGAGCAGCTGAGAAACATGAAGCTCACATTATGGTCAGACAACCAGGCAGTAGTACACGCCATCAACAGAGGGTCTTCACAGTGCACGGCTATTCTAAGACTATTGAGATATGTGGTGCTCAGGCAGCTGGAAGGCAATTTAGAATTAAGAGCTAGACATGTGCAAGGTATCGCAAACTCTAAAGCAGATGCCCTCTCTCGTTTCCAGATGGGGAAATTCAGGAGATTGGCCCCGGAAGCAGAGAAGGAGATGACCCCGTTTCCACGCAGCCTGTGGGGGCTGGTAGAGGGGACTTAACAGCATTAATAGCCCACGCCTTGGCACCAAAAACAGGCAGGCGCTACACGGTATACGCAACCAGAGTACTGGCAGTGACAGGCTTAAAGTCTTGGCTTCACCACGAAGAATCACAAAAAGCGGTAGAACGCTTCATACAATGGGCATTTTTACAAAAGAAAACAAAATCATGGGCCCAGGCCCACCTAACAGCAGTAGCACACTTCAGTAAACTGGCAACAGGCAGGGACCCCACTAACTCTCATTACATAAAAACGGCTATGAAAGGGTGGCGCAGAATGGAAGGGCCAGCAGTTGACAAAAGGCACCCCATAGATTACAAGACGCTGAAGCAATTGTTAGGAACCCTAGGGGCCATATGCCGCAACAAGTTCGAACGTACCCTTTTTAAGACAGCCTTCTCACTAGCATTCTTCGGGCGCTCAGGATAAGTGAGCTCGTGGCCCCATCAAAAGCAGGCCACGAGAAGGCAGGAATTCAAAGAAATGACGTGCACATAGGCCAAAAGCAGATGCAAATCATACTAAGAAAATCCAAAACAGACCAACTGGGAAAAGGGGCAAAGATAGAACTGAAATGCATAGACGATCAGGAAGCATGCCCAGTTTGCAACACCCAGGAGCTACTACAGATCACCCCCGAAACGCATGGAGCACTCCTAACACACGAGAACGGGGAGTGCCTGAGCCTATTCCAATTCAAATCAATACTCAGGAGGGCAGTGGCCAAGGCGGGGCTCCACGCCCACAACTTTGGCACCCACTCATTCAGGATAGGGGCGGCCACCACAGCAGCCCGCCCCGCCACGGCATGTCAGAGCCAGGCATTAAGGCAATCGGGAGATGGCAATCCAACGCCTACAAAAGATACATCAGGGAAAAGCCAAGGGGTACCTACCCCTGAATACACCAACAGTCACCCCACAATTTCCCCTTCCACCCACAGGTACACATAGAACAGCGTGGGTGGTCGGTCACTCCTTCATTCACAGAACAAAATCCTGGTGGGAATCCTCGGCCAGCACAGGCAGGCAACGCCCACGGTGGACAAACATAAAATGGTTCGGTTTCCCAGGCATGAAGTGGGAGCATTTCATGGACAGAATCAACGAGCTCTTGGCCTCCCAGCCCCCCACCCCGACGTACTGGTAATTCACCCGGGGGGGAACGAGCTGGCGCAGTTGGGGAGGAAAATCCTGATGGAATCCATAAGGTCAAATCTCACATCAGCGGCCAGACGCATGGGTGTGACCGCATTGATCTGGTCAGAAATCATCCCCAGGCAACAATGGAGGGGGGCCATATCAACAGGGGCACTGGACAGATCACGGAAGAAGCTAAATGTCGCAGCCAAAACATTTTTGCATCCAAAGCGGCTGGGAGAGTGTCAGACACGGGCTAATCAACCTTCAAAGACCAGAATACTTTGTAGCAGACGGGGTACACCTATCCAGGCAGGGGACAGAGGTGTTTTGGGACAACCTGTGGGCCGCATTAAGGCTCGCCGGCTGCAGCTAACTCAAACGAAGGGGGAGCCGCTCTTGAGCGGTAACCCAAAGTGCGGCGTGGCGGAAAGAAAGGATAAAAGAACTACAAAGGCCACACCCAGCGCCGCGGGGTGGCAAGGCTACTTACCTTGGGATGCCTCACGGCAGGGTAAGGCAGTCAGGGGAGGTACTCGGTAACACGGCACTCGCAGCCCGGGTCCACTGGAGAGCAGGACACAAGGACCAAAACAAGGTAGCGAGCTAAGCCTAAAACCAAAATATGAGTACCCTCCTAGCTAAAGAATGACAGACAGCGTGGGAGAATGATTGAAAACAAAGAGCAAACGGCATGTCATAAGATAATTATCGTCTAATGAGAAAGTTGTTAAGGAAAGCAATTATAACACAAATGTATCAATGGTATAATGATTTATTGCCCTTAACAGCTAAACCTATGATTGATTTATGACCCTCATAAAAGAAGGGCTGACATGCTGTAATTAATCCCTCAATAAACTGCGGCCAATATGTTTCCTACAAACTACGATCTGTGGTGTATCTTTGCGGTATTGGGTCCTCTGGAGGGGTTTTGGCGCGCGCTGTTGGTTACCCCTCGGCTACGTGCAGGCCCGGTTGCGGAGAGCATAAATTAATATGACACACACACATGCTCATGTAGTGTGGCAAAGGGCACGAGCGACCTTAGTACGCCCTTTTATTTATACGCTTGTGCGGAGCCCGGCCCAGGGGGTGAGTGCCGCAACAACTTATAATAGAGACCAGGTGGCCCTTTACACTTGGCCATCTCGCCACTGATGAAGCAGAAAATGAAGGTTTTGATTTATTAACGCATAAACGTAGTGCTGACATAATCATGTGTGACATTAACCGAATTAATAAAGATTGTACGGGGACAAAATGTGCCCTCAGAGTAGTTTGCCATCATTTATACGCGTGCTTTATATAACGTGGTGTGGTAGAATTGCACTAATCCGACATAATCATAAACGTGTGCTACGATTTGCTTATTTGAAATGCCTTAGCTTAGCATTACTTTAGCGGAGGCTTTGGCCTAGTTGCCTGGTCTCACGGTTTAGATGTTCGTATTTTTCCACTGTGCTATTAAACGTGTAGTTCTGCTTGAAGCTGTACTTTTCCACAGAAACTGTTCACATGCTTATCTTAAAGTTAGTGCCAGCCTGGCATATTTTCTCTTTAATTCAAGGTCGACTTGCAGGTGCGGACAATGGAGGCTCTGAGAGTAAGCTAATCGAGAGACAATGTTGCAAATTACGTACCCATCTCCAAGGATAATGTATGCTTAAGTAAAAGCTTGAGAACTGTCGTTTTTGATTGGTCAATTTGAAGCTAACCTATGAACCCACCAATGGAGACCCTACTGGACTTGAACTGTTGTCTATAAAACCCAGGTGCACGAGAGGAAAGCTCTCTCTATCTTCGGACATCCCGCCATTTTGACTTCGTAGCTACCATGACCCATTTTGCTGCGACGCCATTTTGAGAGACTTTGATGCTTTCTCTAGTCGAGAGAAAGAGACTTTAATGATTCTTGCCCTAGAGACTTTAACTTTGATTTGTCCCTTTGCATGAAGTAGTAATTTTATCTTGCCGCCGTGAGGCAATTGCCCCGTCCACCCCTGCCCCTTTGTCCCGTCCCCATGCTGATTGAGAAACGGTACCTGTGAGACGAAGACTTCATTGATTGCTGATCAGAATTGGTAATTATGAAAGGAAACTGTAAAATTGCATTGTGTTTCTTTTAGGTAACCAACTGCTGATTTTGATAAGGACCCTAGCTAGGAGTTTTCCAAATTGATGTTGCCAAATTGTTTTTGCATGAAGTCCCACATGCTGATGCTAATTTGAGGTTAGACGAGGATTCCACGTGTCGCACGATGCAATTGGAGATCTTGTTATGCTGACTAAATGTACGCAATTAGCCCATTACAGATTATCGTATTAGTGCTTTGCATTGCCATTATCGAATGCCTTGTGATTCAAATGCTACATAGATTACACTTGTTTCGACGATATGGACAGCTATTAATGTTCATTTATGTTTATCATTTGGTGTTGAGACACATCTATATCGTGCTAGCTTTGTTAATATAGGGAAATAAATTCACTAACTTTGCAATAAACTGGTGTGGTTATTCCTGACTGAAAGGTCAGGGTTCGCCGAAATGTATTCTGGATTAATTGTTAAGTGTTATGTTGTTCAAGGTGTTGCTTATGTTCGTTATTGATTATCGATTTGATGTGATTGATCGATTAAGAGTACAGAGAGTTCCCACTTAGTCAAAAGATTCATCGACCTAAAGAGCGTCCGAACGCAGGTAAATTGTTACCACGTTCCGCTCTATAAGTAGATGGTAGCAGAGGACGGTTTCGTCTTTTGGGACCCTGTACCATTAGAGTACATGGTGTTGGATTAACGGTTACGCACTTTGAGGCCTCATTCGAGAAGTTGAATTAGATTTTTCTTGGGTAAAACTGATTGACAAGATGATGATGGGCTAGGTCCACCGCGACTTTCCCGGGATCTCGGAGCTTGCGAATGGAGAGAACGGAGATGTGGAAACAGCGTTGGCGGTACTAGTGATGGTATGAGTGAAGTTAGGGTTTTGCGCTTGCACAGCTTATTGCCGCAGAGTGTGTGAAAAGGTTGCAAGGGTTTTCTTTTAAGGATAGCGGAGGTGCGACTCCGAGTGTAGAACTAAGAAGTCGTCGAACTTCATAGAGATAGCGGAGGTGCGGCTCCGAGTGTGAGAGTAGGGAAGTCGTCGAACTTCATATGTGTCTGGCGCTTTGTGCATAAAAGGGTCCACGTGGTTGTTGTTGTTGAGACGGGCCCTGCGAGGTCAAGAGACTCCGGAGTATGTTGATCCATGTTGTGGTCTGGGCGGTTTAGTAGGTTGATCGGGCGTGGTCAACGAGTGGGTACGTGTGTTAGGGAGTGATAGGAACTTCGACTTCGGGCTTTGACAAGATTCTAAGTGCACTAGAACAGATCATTGACAAGTTGAGAGTAGGTCTGCGGGTCAGATTTGCTTGCGAATGTGGGGACTGAGACAGACCGAATAGCGGCCGAGGCTGGTGAAAGAGATCGAATAGTGGCCGAGGTTAGTGAAAAGTCCCTAAGGTCCTGAAGCGGTTGTGTTACCCTTCCTGTAGTAAACCGACAGATCTGTTTCAGTTTTTGGTAGCTCGCGATACATGCAAAAAGTTGTTACGGGAGGAACTGAGTGAAGGAAGACTAGCCGCGAGGCTTTGTCAGCCGCAGTGTGTGTGAGCGTGACGTCACTAAGAGCCGCGCTGGGATAGGTTGGTTGGAGAGAAGGGTCGCGCACGGATTGGACGCAGTCCGTGGCACTCGATTGGAAGGGGAAAGGCGGGTGAAGAGTATTCCGGGAATTAAAGTCACCTATTGATTACAAACTTAGTGGAATAAAAGTGACCTATTGATTATAAACTTTGTGAATTAAAAGACGAGAAAATGAAATTCCTTAAAGCATTCAGGAGTGCGATGAAGGGGGAGTCTTACATTAAAGCGAGCGTAGGAGAGGAGACGCCGCCCGAGGGCACACCAGCTTACATTATAATGGAGGAAAAAGGGGTAGCTCCGTGTCTTTGGCTAAAGCAATGGCACAAGTGGACAGAGAAACATGGGAGCGTAGCATTCCCGATACATGGGACATTCAATATAAGGGTCCTAGAGAATTTGAGATTCACGATGTATGACATGAAGGTGCCTCCAAGGCCAGCACAGTTTGAGGCCCTAGCAATCTGGGAACTCATGGCTAGACAGCAACAGAAAAATAAGTTTGAAACAAGGATGAGGAAGGTAGAAAAGACACTAGCGGATGCTAGGTGGGATAATGCGCAGAAGGTGTGGAGGTCAGATGTATTGCAGGGAATAAAATTGTTCCCCGCAATTACTAAGGATGAAGAGGAGACAGGTAAGAAAGCTACCTGTAAGACAGACAGGAAGTGTTCCAAGGACAGAGAGGACGAGGAAAAGTTGAGAAGAGAAGAGGAGTTAGAGGATGAGGAGTTGATAATGCAATTGCTGAACGACCGTCCACCACCTTATGCAGAGAATGGACAAGGTCCAAGTACCAGTTCTGCCCCTCTGGCATCGGTACAGAACAGTGAAACGCAGAGTCCAGGAGCACCATCGGGATCTAAGGATCCGAGTTTACTGCTCACCCAGCAGATACCGCAGGTTAGGAGAATGTATCCAGATGTGCCCGTGTTGAAACCAGCAGAACATTATCAGCCGCAGATGCCAGGGTACTACAGCAGTGACAACAATGGAGGGATGATTCTAGATCCAACCGTAAGGGGCGTACAGAATGGTTACAACCCAACAATGGCACAAGCTGAATCAATTCAGTTTATGATGCCTCAAAAGCAGATGCAGGGAGGAAATGCTCATGCTCAAATGACGGGGAGTCAGATGGGCATGCCGGCAATGATGGCCCATAATATGGGGATGAACATGCCTCAGAATATGGGAAATGGACAGAATCCAGATGCAATATCACTGCCCATTACCGTAGGTCCAGTGGTACCTTTGTATAGTCAGCCTAATGCGGGCCTAAACAGTCAGGGATCAATGCTGCAGAATGGGACAGAAAGAAGGTGCATAGAAAACACTCCAGGGATAACTCCGATAGCGGCTCAGCCAACTGGGTCTGGGTCCCTGATGGAGTTTAGTCCCATATGTGCTCAGTCAACACTGGTGAGGTCGAGCCCCCCACTGATAATACCATTAACATCGAACACTGAAAAGTTGCCGCAACCATCGATGGCAGTCGATGTGAATGCTACACTGATGGGGGTAAATGCGCAACAGCTGACACAGTGGTTCAACAGTTTAAATTCGACACAAAGTTCAGACAGTGGGAAAGGAGACGATTACTTGAGCAGGATGAGGCTGAACATGGAAGCACAAGAATTGGTGGAAGGGAATATGGGTGTGAACAGGTTAGAGTCCTACACGGAAGAGGAGTTGAGGTATCTATGTCCAAAGATCACGAAAGAAGTAAACAAGGTGCATAAAAGTTTACAGGAAGTAGCAGACAGGAACGGGATTGACATAGGCAAGACGAAACACTTGAGCAGGAGCTATAGGTTGGATTTTGGGACCACAGATTTTGAACACATGAGATCAGCAGGCATGAAGGCACACCTTAGAGAATTGTTGCAGAGTGCCCAAGTGTGGAGGTGCTTAGACAAGTGGGAAAGCAGATGGGTGAAGAGGAAGGATAAGAGGAGGGACAGTGTTACAGAGCATAATGAGAAAAGACCGCAGAGCAGCGAAACAGTAACCATGTTACCAATGAGGGAGACAGCAGGGGGAAAATTAGTACATGTACCATGGCACAGGAGTGATATTCAGTCTTTTACGAATGATTTTCCCAAACTGAGGGAGAAGCCGATCGAATGGTATCAACAGACTGATAGGTTTGTGAAGCTTGCCAAATGTCTCTGGGAAGACCTGAACACTTTATTCGAGATTGTGGTTCCGGCAGATTTGTGGGAGGATTGCAAAAGAGCTGTAGGTTGGCCGACAAGTGAACCAGAGAGAGACAGAGAGACGGGTGCACCATCACCTATGGTGATGTGTCTGTACTATAAGGTGATTGAGCATTTGAAGATGAAGGTTGCCGCGAAAAATGTGGATTGGCAGAAAATTGATCGAACTGCCCAAGAGGCTAAAGAATCGATTCATAGTTACTATGAGAGGTTGTTGAAGGCGTTCAAGAATTACAGTGGCACGGAAGCAATCGAGGCGAAAGATATGCTTCATTTTGTGTTCAGATTTGTGGAAGGGCTGAGACCAGAGATAAGTCAGATGATAAAGTCGCATTTGATCTGCTGGCAGTCGAAACCGATTGATGAAGTCTTGACTTATGCGAAATACTGTAGCGATGAAATTGAGGTGAAACAGAAAAAGCTGAAAGAGAAGGTGATGATGATGCAGCTTAAGGCGGCTCAGACAGGCTTGCAAGGTCTGCAAGGGCTGCAAGGGTTGCCAGGGATGCAAGGGTTTCAACAACAGGTACCGCAACCACAGCCGCAGTTGCAGGGAAACATGGCGTTTCAGCAACAGCAGCCGCAGTTGCAAGGAAACATGGCGATTCAGCCACAGGCCAGAGGCAGAGGCAGAGGAGGTTTTGTGAATAATGGTCCGGATTTGAACACTGTTGTGACAGGTGTGCAGGCAATGAAGAAAGTGATGCCGTGTCACGCGTGCGGAAACGTAGGTCATTGGAAACGCGAGTGTCCGATGGTGGTGCAGGAAGGTGCAGGTGCAGGTGTAGGTGTTGGTCAGCAAAACAATGATGTCAATGCATTTCAGACAATGAGAGGACCGAAAATGAGAGGTCCAAACCCATATTTTCAGACCATAAATCAATTGCAGGGATTACAACCTATGCAGCCGCAGCAGATGCAGATGCCCCGTGTGCAGATGACGCAGATGCAGCCGATGCAACAGCAGTTACCTTTGGTACCTAATCAGCAAATGCAAATACCCTGGGCACCAATGAGTCAGCAGCAAGTGATGGTTCCTCCACAGGTAACGGGTCAGGTAATGAGTACGAACGGCACAGTACAACAGTTCCCATTACACAGTGAGAGTGGAATAAACAACGTATGGGAGAGTGAAAGTTCAGGAGAAGAAGGAGACTGTGTGCTTGCGGCATCCTTGGAAGTCGATCAAAGGGGTCCGTACGTAGAGGGAAGAGTAATGGGTCATCGTGTTTCATTCTTGGTTGACACGGGAGCCACACGTTCAACTGTTAAGAGCAGTGAAGTACCAAATTTGCCACTCTCAGGGAGGACAGTTCAAGTGGTGGGAGTAGCAAACAGACATCTGACGAACCCAATAACAGATCCGGTACCAGTCAACATTGGTAACTATCAAGGGGTACATCAGTTTGTGGTGTGTGACTCAAGCCCGATAGCACTGTTAGGAAGAGACCTATTGTGTAAATTGGGTTGCTCGATCATGTGTTCAAACGAAGGAATAACAATAGAGACGAGCAATGATGGGGAAGACGAGGACGGTGTAGAGGGGAATGAGATAGAAACAGTCGACGAAGAGTATCCTCTGATTTGTCTTTTACCGATGATAACTGAAGAAGATATCCCAGCAGAATTACGGGAGACAGTCGGAAAGGAAGTGTGGGACATGACAGGGAAAGAGGTGGGATTGATGAAAGGAGTGGAACCAGTAAAAGTGATGGTAAAGCCCAATGCGATCTTTCCCCAGACCCCACAATACCACATGCCACAAGATACCCTCATGAAAGTTGCCCAACTTATTGACGAATTCGTAAAGCAGGGAGTACTAAAAGAAGTATTAAGCAGCCCATGTAATTCACCGATAATGGGACTAATAAAGCCAAGTGGGAAAGTCCGACTTGTGCAGGATTTGAGGAAAATAAATGACATCATAATCAAGTGCTGCCCTGTCGTACCGAATCCAGCTGTGATAATGTTTCAGATCCCTTGTGAAGCTGAGTGGTTCTCAGTCATCGATTTGTCACAAGCATTCTTTTCTGTGCCTCTTCATGAGGACAGCCAATTCCTCTTTTGTTTCAAATTCCTAGACAGAGTGTACAGTTGGTGTCGAATTCCTCAGGGGTTTTCTGAGTCACCGTCAATATTCAATCAAGTTCTAAAGAAAGATTTGGAAGAGTTAGAGTTGCCATTCGAGTCAACCCTAGTACAGTACATTGATGACTTACTGGTTGCATCAAAGACAGAAAGTGGCTGCACAGCCGATACCATTGCTCTGTTGAACCATTTGGGAGGGAATGGACACAAGGTGTCTCCTTCCAAACTGCAGTTCTGTAATAAGAAAGTGAAATACTTGGGTCACCAGATAGAAAAAGGGTCACGGAGAATAATGAAGGAAAGAATCACAAGTGTACTTCAAATGAGTCCACCAAAGACCAGGAAGGAGGTGAGGAAGTTTTTGGGAATGGTGGGATACTGTCGCCAGTGGATTCCCAACTTCTCGTCTCTAGCGAAGCCTTTGCTGAAATTGACCCAGAAGGATGCCCTGGATCAGATCGAACTGAAAGGGGATGAGATGGATGCTTTTGTTGAATTAAAGGAGTGCATGTGTAGGTCTCCAGCTTTAGGTATGCCTGATTACACGAAGCCTTTCACATTGTTTTGCCATGAACGTGATGCATGTTCTTTGTCTGTCTTGACTCAAGCCCATGGTGGCGTAAACAGACCAGTAGCGTATTTTTCAGCTACTTTGGATCCGGTTGCAGCAGCACTCCCAGGGTGTTTGCGCGCCGTAGCAGCAGTTGGTATCAGCCTCACTCAGAGTGAAGGAATAGTGATGGGACACCCAGTAACAGTCATGGTCCCTCACTCAGTTGAGATACTTTTGACCCGCTCCCGAACGCAGCACATGATTGGAGCAAGACTCACAAGGTATGAAACGACTATTCTGGGCTCACCGAATGTGCAGCTGAAAAGGTGCACTACGTTGAATCCAGCTACCTTGCTTCCTGGAGAAAATGCTGAAATTGAGAACGCTGAAGACGTCGAGCATGACTGCCTTCAGGTGACTGAATTTTGCACAAAACCCCGACCGGACATCAAGGATACAAAACTTGATGAAAATGACCAAATTCTTTTTGTTGATGGTTCGTGTCTAAGAGATGGGATGGGAATTTTGAAAGCAGGATACGCTGTATGTACTGTGACAGGGGTCTTGGAAGCGGGATGGCTCCAAGGAGTCTATTCTGCACAAGTAGCAGAACTTGTAGCCCTTACTAGAGCATGTCAACTGTCTGCATTGATGAAAGTCACCATTTACACTGATAGTCAATATGGGTTTGGGATTGTGCATGACTTTGGACAACTATGGTCACAGAGAGGTTTCCTGACTTCTTCAGGATCCCCAGTGAAAAATGGGGAGAGAATAAGGGAATTGTTACATGCCATTCAAGTGCCAGCTGAAGTTGCAGTGGTAAAGTGCAGTGCTCACACGAAAGGACAGGACTATGTGTCTCTGGGAAACGCCTATGCAGATCAAGTCGCAAGATTTTGTGCCTTGAACTGTATATTGCTAAGGGATGATTGGAATACAATAAGTGAACCAGAACTCGAACCAGCTGAAGCATTTGCCTTGAAGGTCGTAGATACAATAGAAGAACTAAAAGCACTACAGAATAATGTCCGGGAGGATGAAAGAGATTCCTGGATTAAATCACAATGTATAAAGAGACAAGACGAGCTATGGGTTTCACATGAGGGAAAATTTGTTTTGCCAAATAGTCTCTTATCACAGCTTGCGCGGTTCTATCATGGGCAAGCTCACCTAGGGAGAGATGCCATGATAAGATTGTTCAAAACCGATTGGTTTAACCCCAGATTTCGTCAAGCTGCAGAAGCAGTTTGCCATCGATGTGTCACTTGCCAGCAGATGAACCCAGGAAAGGGAACAGTTGTGAACACGAGTCACATTGGTAGGGCAAGCGGTCCTTTTAGCCGTATGCAGATGGACTTCATTGAGATGCCTGTGCATGGAGGTTTAAGATATGTGTTGGTGGTTGTGTGTATTTTTAGTCACTGGATTGAGGCATACCCCACACGTAGAAACGACAGCCTTACAGTTGCCAAGCTGTTATTGAGGGAGTTAATACCACGTTTTGGATTCCCGATCTCTCTAGAATCAGATAGGGGAAGTCACTTCAATAACGAGGTGATGAAGTTACTTTGCGAAGCACTGAACATTGAGCAAAAGCTGCACTGTAGCTATCGCCCTGAGGCATCAGGACTGGTGGAGCAGATGAATGGTACGCTGAAATCGAGAATGGCAAAAATATGTGCATCGACAAATTTGAAATGGCCTGACGCATTGCCCTTAGTGCTAATGTCAATGAGAAACACTCCTGATAGAAAAACTGGATTGTCTCCACACGAAATTCTCATGGGCAGGGCTATGAGACTTCCTGCAGTTCCCGCAAACATGCTTTTGAATATTACAGATGATATGGTGTTAGACTACTGCAAAGGTCTGGCTGACGTGGTTCGCTCTTTCTCTCACCAGGTGGAAGCGACCACCTTGCCACCGATCCAAGGTCCAGGACACGCACTGAAAGCAGGTGACTGGGTCATGATAAAGAAGCACGTGAGGAAGTCGTGTCTGGAACCCCGTTGGAAAGGCCCTTTCCAAGTGATCCTGACGACAACTACCGCTGTGAAGTGCGCGGGGGTTCCCAACTGGATTCACGCCAGTCATACAAAGAAGGTGCTGTGTCCCACAGATGAGGAAGTTGAAGCGCTGAAATTACCAGTGCCTGATAAAACAGTGCCGAGTGCTGAGACAGAACAAAAGCGAACTGAAAGCGAACAAGCAACAGCAGGAGAAAAAGAGATATTATTGGAGAACGAAGAGTCCGACTCACTTGGGGAAGACCAAGGAGAAAGTTCAGACAGCGACGACGAAGCTGCAGGTGACAAAGAGCCTGAAGCAGCTGAGGGTAGCAAAAAGCCTGAAGCAGCTGAAGGTGACAAGGAACCTGAAGCAGCTGAAAGTGATACAGAGCCTGAAGAAAGTAACGGTGACGAAGGGCTCGAAGAGAGTGAGAAGGCAGGAGAGCCTGAGCAGAAGGGGGCTTTCCCAGAAACAGACGATACAGAAAAAGAAAACGTGACTGATTCCCCTGAAGGTGGGGACAAAGAAGAACAGAACGAAAGAGTTCAAACCTCTACAGAAAGGATCGCAGGTCCATCAAACGGACACGGTGCAAAAAGAAGACTAAGGCCCTCATTCTGACCCTGGCGGTCGGCGGAGAGACGGCGGTCGGACCGCGAACAGACCGGCGGTATTAAAAATGGCATTCTGACCGCGGCGGTCCCCGCCGCGACCGACCGCCACTTCTCCACTCCGACCGCCACGGCGGTCATGACCGCCGGGCTGGAGTTTGCGCACTCCGGCCCGGCGGTCGTCCCAAGACCGCCAACGGTATTATGACCCTGCCTACCGCCGCGGTTTCTTGCGGGCGGGAACCGCCGTGCGAACCATGGCGGTAAGCACTATCGGGGCCAGGGAATTCCTTCCCTGGCACTGATAGGGGTCTCCCCCACCCCCCACTACCCACCCGAGTCCTCCCCCCACACCCTCCACCCCCCTGCCACCCCCCAGAGGTGGTACGAACCCCCTCCCCACCCCCACCCCGACATGCACATACATGCACCCCGACATGCACACACCCCCAACATGCACATATACACACCCCCTACACACATACACAACGGGGACACATACCCGCACACATACATGCAGACATGCGCACCTGCCGAACAGCACACATTACCCATAGACACAGCAGCACCCCCCGCCCGCATACACGCATTCACACACCCCCTCTACACACTCACACGCACACCCCCATGCACGCCCACATCACACAACACCCCCCCACCCCCTCCCCTCCCGGACGGTCAACTTACCTTGTGCGTTGGTCCTCCGGGAGGTGACAGGAGCCATGGGGAGGTGACCGCCAACAGAAGACCGCCAACAGAAGACCGCCACACAGAAATGTGGGTCGTAATTCTGTGGGCGGTGTTCTGCTGGCGTGGCGGTGGAGGTTGACCAGTCTCCACTTTCCCGCCGACCGCCAGTGTGGCTGCTGGCGGTTTTCCGGCAGAACGCTCCCAGCGGTCAGAATGCGCACAGCGGCATACCGCCGCGGTCGGCGGTCTTCACTGCGGCGGTAACTCGGCGGTCTTGCGAAAAGACCGCCAAGGTCAGAATGAGGGCCTAAGTATCTCACCGATAAAAGAAAAGGGTAAAGAAGGTTTGAACGAGGGAGGAAGGCCAAAAGTGAAAGAGAAAAGAAAGGAAGTGACTGTCGTGGAACAATCGTCAAGTGAAGAAAAAGACTTGGCGAAGGAGAAGAGTGCCAGCGAAGCAGAATCGAAAAGAGAAGCAAAATTGAAAAGGAAAAGGATACCAAACAGGAGGTATTCCGGTCCTGAATGGGCATATGCAGTAAACGATAATTGGACTGATGAGTTTGTATCTCTAAGCATCGAGAACGAAGAAGAAGAAGAGATACCAATAGAAAAGAAAAGTTTCATAGACTCTGTTGATTGAAACGGAAGTAAATGGTATTGCTTGCTGCAATCTAACGTGAGACAAACAACCAGCTGAGACATTGCTAAACCGAATTGAGACAAATGCTGCTAACCGATAAGTGACTGGCCTTTTGAAGAAGACGGTGTGAACATTGTGCTCGTTCAGTTTGTAACTGAATTGCTAAGTAGTTTCATTTATAAGTGCTTCTAGCTCTCTGATTCTATACAGATCATGCCTAGGTACGCTATGCAGAATAATAGAAAGAAATATTGTAAATATGTCTGTATAGGTTTGGTACTAACATGTGTACTAATAATAATGGCAATTGTGTTTGGAATGCATGGAAAGGGTGAGAATGAGACTATTGCTGCTTCTACTATTGCTCCTGTTACTGTCACTGAACTAACACCATTGAAAAGACTAGCAATGGATGAGAGGCTCTTGCATGATAAGAAAGAGCTTTCGTATAACGTTTTCTATCGCTTATTAACAGAGTATGTTGAGACTATGGATGCGAAAGATTGTTATGTGTGTACCCAGATACCGACATCAGTAAAGGAAGGGGTGACTTATCACCACATGCCTCTTACATATGGGATTACATGTAGTATAGTAATGTCTAGGTTTTATGGTCAAGCTAACATACAGTATTTTTACTCGAATTATGATGTTACATTTGCTTATGTTCCTATAATAGCGCAGCTAAGCGAGACTGCAAAATATTGGGATTACAAAATTATGAGGGACTTTTTCGAGCCAATGCAACCTTTTGAAACGGCTCATGCTCATAGGGAGAACCTTACTTGCTCCGTCTCTGCTGTAGAAATAAGCTTTTTAGATCGCACAGATGATAGAAGGGCTCAAATGAAGGCGAAATTAGAAAAAGAACTACATAAGAGGACTTCAGTAGATAATTATGACTTTGCTGCTATAAAGACACAAGGGAAAATTGCTTTAGATGCTTGGCATGTAGGGAAATTTTGTATATACCGAGGTGAATCTTATTATGACAATATTTTTGTAGGAGCGAGTGAATGCAAACATACGTTTATCTTTAAGGCCAAATGGACATTCATGATGGACGGACTTGACCCTGTCATTCCAGGGGTGTATTACATTTGTGGGCATAATGCCTATTATCGTCTTCCAAAGGGATGGTGGGGAAGATGTTATTTGGGTATAGTGTTTCCAAAGGTTTATCAACTGGATGACATATCGATGATTGAAAAGACACCTGGATCCCATCGTATCCAGAAAAGAGAGACCGCAGCTGCTGTGGTAGGTGATATATTTGGAGCCATGATTCCTTCATTGGGAGTTGTGCTGAATTCCATCAAAATAAGAAAGTTGTCTACTATAGTGGATAACATGCTGACAAAGTTTTCAGGTGCTATAATCCTGATGGATGCTGAACTTGCAGCGGAAAGAGCTATGACTCTTCAAAATAGGCTTGCTTTAGACATTCTTTTAGCAAAGGATGGAGGCGTTTGCAAAATGATTGGTGCACGTCACTGCTGCACCTATATACCTGATAATAGTGTGAAGATTAAAACTATGCTTGCTAATCTAACAAAAGAAAGTGCAGATTTGAAAGAACTGAAAGAACCAGGAGTGTGGGAGAAGGTTGGAAAGGGACTTGCTTCAGTGGGACATTGGATTGGGGGAATTTGGAATGGAATATTATTGAAAATAATAGAAGGGATATTAATAGTGATAATTTGTGTATTTGGAATTTGGGGAATAAAAAGGGGAATAATAATGATTATGGAAAGAATTAAAAGAAGAAAGGAGGAGAAAATTATGAAAAGAATGGCAGAAGAATACAAAGCGCAAACTAGGGGAACTAAAAGGAAAAGGGAGCTGACAGAATTTTAATGGGATAAAATTTGTGGGCTAAATTTGTGTGATGACAAGTAGTCATCAGAGGAGGGATTGATGAAGCAGAAAATGAAGGTTTTGATTTATTAACGCATAAACGTAGTGCTGACATAATCATGTGTGACATTAACCGAATTAATAAAGATTGTACGGGGACAAAATGTGCCCTCAGAGTAGTTTGCCATCATTTATACGCGTGCTTTATATAACGTGGTGTGGTAGAATTGCACTAATCCGACAATCATAAACGTGTGCTACGATTTGCTTATTTGAAATGCCTTAGCTTAGCATTACTTTAGCGGAGGCTTTGGCCTAGTTGCCTGGTCTCACGGTTTAGATGTTCGTATTTTTCCACTGTGCTATTAAACGTGTAGTTCTGCTTGAAGCTGTACTTTTCCACAGAAACTGTTCACATGCTTATCTTAAAGTTAGTGCCAGCCTGGCATATTTTCTCTTTAATTCAAGGTCGACTTGCAGGTGCGGACAATGGAGGCTCTGAGAGTAAGCTAATCGAGAGACAATGTTGCAAATTACGTACCCATCTCCAAGGATAATGTATGCTTAAGTAAAAGCTTGAGAACTGTCGTTTTTGATTGGTCAATTTGAAGCTAACCTATGAACCCACCAATGGAGACCCTACTGGACTTGAACTGTTGTCTATAAAACCAAGGTGCACGAGAGGAAAGCTCTCTCTATCTTCGGACATCCCGCCATTTTTACTTCGTAGCTACCATGACCCATTTTGCTGCGACGCCATTTTGAGAGACTTTGATGCTTTCTCTAGTCGAGAGAAAGAGACTTTAATGATTCTTGCCCTAGAGACTTTAACTTTGATTTGTCCCTTTGCATGAAGTAGTAATTTTATCTTGCCGCCGTGAGGCAATTGCCCCGTCCACCCCTGCCCCTTTGTCCCGTCCCCATGCTGATTGAGAAACGGTACCTGTGAGACGAAGACTTCATTGATTGCTGATCAGAATTGGTAATTATGAAAGGAAACTGTAAAATTGCATTGTGTTTCTTTTAGGTAACCAACTGCTGATTTTGATAAGGACCCTAGCTAGGAGTTTTCCAAATTGATGTTGCCAAATTGTTTTTGCATGAAGTCCCACATGCTGATGCTAATTTGAGGTTAGACGAGGATTCCACGTGTCGCACGATGCAATTGGAGATCTTGTTATGCTGACTAAATGTACGCAATTAGCCCATTACAGATTATCGTATTAGTGCTTTGCATTGCCATTATCGAATGCCTTGTGATTCAAATGCTACATAGATTACACTTGTTTCGACGATATGGACAGCTATTAATGTTCATTTATGTTTATCATTTGGTGTTGAGACACATCTATATCGTGCTAGCTTTGTTAATATAGGGAAATAAATTCACTAACTTTGCAATAAACTGGTGTGGTTATTCCTGACTGAAAGGTCAGGGTTCGCCGAAATGTATTCTGGATTAATTGTTAAGTGTTATGTTGTTCAAGGTGTTGCTTATGTTCGTTATTGATTATCGATTTGATGTGATTGATCGATTAAGAGTACAGAGAGTTCCCACTTAGTCAAAAGATTCATCGACCTAAAGAGGGTCCGAACGCAGGTAAATTGTTACCACGTTCCGCTCTATCACCACCTTGTCATCTGGAGAGGACTGCACGAGGAAGGAGACAAGCTTGCCCAAGGCTGCGCTTCCTGAGAGATAGGAAACTCGGCGTTGCTCTGAGAGGGGGTGTGACGGCAGGGCTCTAGGCCTCGCTGCACTTCAGCCTCACTCGCCTTTCTCGCTGCACCAGAGCTCTGTGATGGCGGCGAGCAGGACGTACACGGAAAGAGCCAATTACAGAAAGGTCATCCTCCCGGCTGCGCCATCATTACGTGAACAGCTAAGAAGATCCGCCGAGAGAGGCGGTAGCACGGGACACCCCCACCACCGAGCCCGCGTTTGACAGAAAGCAAATGTTAGCGATTGATTAACGATAAAACATGGTATCTTACACATAGGAGTTATTGGGTCTGGGGCCGGCGTCGTGAATTATTCTTGTCCACCAGTTTTGACATTTAGAGGCCCAATTTCCCCAGGGCCAGGCTGCCATGCAGTCTCTTGCAGCAGTGGTCTTCAAACTTTTTAGTGCTGCACCCCCCAGGCTGGCCTGGAATCTCGTAGAGGATGATGGACGCCAGTCAGAGCTGGAGGAACGTTTTGCAGGAGGAGAGAGCATGCTGAGGAGGAGGAGAGGGTGGAAGAGGGCGAATGAGATAACAGGGTACCAGGAAATAAGTGAATATAGATAAGGAGAACCGCGGCCACTGAACCCATCAACAGAGATTCTCAGTAACTGCAAAGGGCGGAGAAACAGAAAGGGAATCAGAGGACCAGCCTACTACTGGTTTAGGAAAAGCGAAGAAAGTGAGCGCGGGCACAGTGAGTAGGTTATACTGAGAGAGAAAACGAGATTGAGAGAGAAGAAGAACAGAGAAATAAAAAGAAAGTGCATAGACAGAGGATAACATCTCTGAAGACATGAGAGGAAGAGGGATGCAGGCTGAAAAGGCGAGAGGCAGTACTTGGGGCGGGAGAGACAAGCACACTGGAATTTATTCTGAAGCCTGTTTTATTCTAAGAGGTATTATTGGACTGAGTACAGATTCTGCTGAGTGCAGTATTTACCAAATGCAGTGTTACCTCCCCATCTTAGTTATGCGCCTCAAAATAGAGGTAGCAGTGTAATACTGCAGGTTTTCCCCGATCTAATGCCCAAAATATTGCATTTGTTTACCACGTAAATTCTACCAGTATTACCTTGTGAAACTGGTGCATGAACACACTGCTTGCATGTTTCTCGTACTACTTATGATCCTGATAAAGGCAAATACGTCATGCAAAATTTGGGATTGATTGATATCTTGGCCACATGTATAGCCTACCACAATGGTGAAAGAGAATACATGCCACCAAGATAATGGCACGTCCACCAAATTTATAAGCAGGCGGACATTAGGTTTAATCACGGCGGACACTACTCCGTCTCCACCATGATTAAAACGCCCTGACGGTCCTGCGGACAAAGGGCTGTCAGGGGCCGGCTTCTAATTCTGCGCACCTAATTTAGAAGGACCGAATTAGAGGTCGGTTTTCACCACCCATCACCACCAGGAAAACCCTGGCGGTAAGATGCACTGAAAACGGCTAAATGTTCATCTTGCCATGGGACAGATCTGCCATGGTAAGGGGAGCAATTTCTTTTTTTTTTTCATAAAAAAACCCTTTTTGTGATTTTCTTTTTGAAAATCAAAAAGGAAGACATTTGAAGCAGAGCTCCGTCATGTTTATGGAGCCCTGCACTGTGAACAACATTGACAGGAACCACCATGATGGCAGTTCCTGCCAATGCTTTGGAAATGACCGCCAGTTTGGTGGTCATTTCTAAATTTGGCGGGCGCAGTAGTCTCAGCCTGGCAGACGTTATGTCTTCTTCCGGGCCAACAGAGATTACTCCATCCACCAAACCATAAATGTGGCCCTTTGTGTTGTTATTACATCTCTCCGCCTCAGGACTGGACAGGGAAATGCTACTGAGCCTTGCTTGGAAGTCTGAGAAATAAATTGACATCAGTGCCCTGAACAAGATTTACCTAATATGAAGTCTGCATGGTTTACAACTCGAATAGGAGTTCTTGCACTGTCACCGCAAGATCATGTACCCCACCTGGTCTGATATGAATCAAAGATGCCTCTCCTGACGTTCATTGACGTGCTGAGATGATCAAAGGGCTGCACCTTTTGTGTATTAAGAATAATTATCCCAGTCTAGTTTTGGGTGGGGGCTTTTGTATTGTGGCTTGGATCTCAGCAGCCAGGTTTCAAATACTCTGAGCTAAAACCTTTTGTACTTGAGGCCTCACACGCACTAGGGCGAAGGGCAGCCATTCCATACCACACCGGATGCTATGCAACCTTCTCTCTGGAACCCTGGTTCATTTAGAAACCAGATTAAAGAACTGAAACATAGGATCAAGAGAGTTTGATGAGTACTGGCAGTCACGATCCCACTAGATGGCATTTCCTTTAGACTTTAATAATATTTCTGCTATAGCACTTTCCGTGTAAGCATCATAACACAGATTGTGGTCGTATCTCTGTTCAGAAGGTGAATGACCCTTCTCTTTTTGTATGTGTCTTAACTGTAACTTGGTGTCCCCAGCTAAAATCGTATGCAAGTGAAAATATATTGTTCTGCCTGGACAGTCATCTGAACTCAGATAACTGGAGCAGAAGGCAAAGACATGAGTGGAAAAGGTAAAGAGGGTGAGGTGGGAACAAGTTCTCTCTCGCTTTCTATCCCAGATCTCCCTCTTTTACTGATCTCCCTGACCCCCGCCACTTTGTTCAGTGTCTCTTCCTTCTCTCATTCTACTCACCCAAATAAAGCAGAGAAGGACAAAGCATGACATAAAGAAAAGTGAAAGAGTCTAAAGATGCATACAATAGAGGAATAAAAGCAGTGATATTATGTCAGGGAAAGGGGAAATGTACACAAAGTACAGCGAGAGAACGCATCAGAATAGAGAATGCAAAAAGAGACAAGAAAAAGATAATAAGCAATGGCAGCAATGTAGGATGCTAGAGGGGATCGGAAAGGCAAAACGTGGTAGTGAAGAAAGAAAGGAGCGATGAGCCATTGCGATGCACTGTCAGACACGAATAAATGATACAAGTGTGTGAGTGGAAGTGAGAACAACCCATTAGAAAACATACCATTGGATGTGCATTCAACCAGCATAAAGAGAGCCGTGTGTTATGTCAGTGAAGCACACACAGTGCAGAGACACTTTAGAAACAGAGGCACAGGAAGCATCAGATACAATATTCAGGCCATGGGTCAATGGATCAATAGCCAGGAGATTGCCCTTTCCCAGTACTATCCAGCAGGCTCTAGACACACTCTCTGCCTATTATCCACCGTCTGCTGAACATATAGCTGTCCTCAGGATCCAGTGTGTGCCTCCAGTACACACCTGGAGGCAAGCTAGAGCTAGCCTCTAAGCCAATGTGTCTGAGTATGTAGAGAGAGTGCCTCGAGTGAAATTATATTGGTCAAAATTAAGTTATGATTGCAGGTGAGTCCTTTAAATGTAGTGGAAATCATTTTAAGACTATAAAAGTATGTTTAACTTGAAATCTGGGTCATTGGATGTGTGTGCATGCACCCATGTGTGTGTTTGTGAATGTGCCTATGGGTCTGTCAGGCAAGTGAAAATTTATTTTGAGCTAGATCAACAAACTGACAAAAAAAGTCCCTGTTTTAAAATATAACACGCATCTGCAATGCAATGGGTCTCGCATTTGCTTCAGTTAGAGCTATTTGCATTGTAAACTCCTAACCAGAAGTTTCTTGCCACATAAATTGAAAATGAAAAGTAAATACAGTTTCACATAAGCAAGCTGATTCAAAGCGTCACAGCATCAGTATGAAGCAGCACACAAAAGGAAAAAGAAGTTCACTTGCTGTCAAACATATCAGCAAAAGTGCAATTATCCCTGTAACAGGGGCGATGTCCAAGGCGGTAACTAAACCGCCCCAAAGAGCGACAAACGTAAAGCATTTACCAACAAACATAAAGTATTTTTGAAGGGAAGCCCATAAATGAATGATAGCATGGTTAAAAGCCCAGATACATACCAACACGTCGGAGAAGCAGCGCTTGTGCGTTGCTATGCTCAACCTAAAAATGTATACTACAGAGACAGAGATAAACATGGCAGATCCAGCATATGGCGTCATCTAATAATATTACCCATGTCAGCTGCCTTCTCATTAATTAATATGTAAGACTTTGTTTTAAAATGTATAAATAAATGTTGTGACACAAACGTGGGGGCCTAAGTAGTGCAGGGCCTGTGGGGTAAATAACCTCTCTGCCTCCCTGTCTGATGAGGCTAGTGGGGTTGCACATGTGTGCAAGTGTATCCACTATTGAGGCCCACAAGGAAAGTCATTGGTTTAGGCCCCTTCGAAAAATAGAGCATTCATCTAATTTAAGGAAATTACTTAATTCAAGTATAAAACATACTCACTATTGGACCAGAACTCCCTGCCTTTGTTACATTCCAAAAAGATATTCTTGTGCCAATGTTCACATTAGAATAACAAAGATACTGACATGTCTGTATCATGTTCTAGCAAAAAATGAATAGGCAAAGAGCACTGAGACTTTCTTCAAGGACGATATAATCTCAATTATATAAAATAATTAACTAACCAGCATAACTCATTAGAAGAAGGGCTGCACTGACTCACTAGGAATTAGGCAATTCAATGTTAAGAAGGCATTTGACAATGTAAACTGGAGATCTTAACCACTTCGCTGCCAGGCCTTTTCCCCTCAGGTGCTGATCCTTTTTTTGGCTATTTGGGGTAGTTTGCTCTAAGGCCCTCATAGCTTTTTGTCCAGATAAGCTATCCACGCCAAATTTGCATCCTTTTTTTTCCAACATCCTAGGGATTCTAAAGGTACCCATAGTTTGTGAATTCCCATGGAGGAGACCAAGAAATTAGCCAAAATACAGCTAACATTTAATTTTTTTTCTCACAAAAATTCAAAATAAAGTGCTGCAGAAGAACACTTGTGTTTTTTTTCACCTGAAAGTGGAATCAACAAGGGGGTTGTGGTGCTAAAATCACAATCTTCCCAGCTTTCGGGAACAGGCAGGCTTGAATCAGAAAACCACATTTTACAACACAATTTTGGCATTGTACTGGGGCATACCCCATTTTTACTATTTGTTTTGCTTTCAGCCTCTTTCCAGTTAGTGACAGAAATGGGTGTGACAATAATGCTGGATTCTGGACAGCTAAACATTTCTGAAAAGTAGACAACATTTTGATTTCAGCAAGGGGTCATTTGTGTAGATCCTTCAAGGTTTTCCTTCAGAAAGTAACAGCTAAAATAGGAAAATATTGAAATTGAGGTGCAAAAAAGAGCCATTTCTGTCCACTTTTTCTTCTATAACTTTTTCCAGCTGTGGCAGATTTTTTTAAAGCAAAGTACTGTTACGTCTGCTGGACTCTTCTGGTTGCAGGCATATATAGGACTTGTAGGTTCATCAAGAAGCCTAGGAACCCAGAG
Source organism: Pleurodeles waltl (assembly GCF_031143425.1). Classification (NCBI taxonomy): domain Eukaryota; kingdom Metazoa; phylum Chordata; class Amphibia; order Caudata; family Salamandridae; genus Pleurodeles; species Pleurodeles waltl. The sequence goes on along the minus strand of NC_090446.1, from coordinate 115,965,703 downwards.
CCAATAAATGAGCTGCACCTTGTAATGGGTTTTTATTGTATACCGGTTATTCAGCAATTCATTTGGTGAAATATAAAGAGTGAAAAATAGGTATCAAGGAAACCTTTGTATTTCCAAAATGGGCATAAGATAAGTTGTTAAGAAGCAGTGGTTATTTACACGTCTCTGAATTCCGGGGTCCCCAACCTAGCATGTGAATTACAGGGCATTTCTAAAATAGACTCTTTTTTACACACTGTCTTACATTTAGAAGGAAAAAATGTAGAGAAAGACAAGGGGCAATAACACTTGTTTTTCTATTCTGTGTTCTCCCAAGTCTCCTGATAAAAATGGTACCTCACTTGTGTAGGTAGGCCTAGTGCCCGCGACAGGAAACGCAACATGGACACATCACCTATTTACATTGAAATCTGACATGTTTTTTGGAAAGTGCCTAGCTGTTGATTTTGGCCTCTAGCTCAGCTGGCACCTAGAGAAACCTAGCACACCTGTGCATTTTTGAAAAGTAGACACCTAGAGGAATTCAAAATGGGGTTACTTGTGGGGCTCTCACCAGGTTCTGTTACCCAGAATCATTTGCAAACCTCAAAATGTGGCAAAAAAACACTTTTTCCTCATATTTCGGTGATGGAAAATTCTGCAATCTGAGAGGAGCCACAAACTTCCTTCCACCCATCATTCCCCCAAGTCTCCTGATAAAAATGGTACCTCACTTGTGTGGGTAGGCCTAGTGCCCGTGACAGGAATTGCCCCAAAACACAACATGGACACACCAAAGTTAGCTATTACAAAACTACCAGTTTTTTCAAGAAGGGCACCTGAGTTTTTGGTTCTGGGCTCAGCAGCCATCTAGGGAAACCTACTAAACCCAGACATGCGACTATGCTGGGTGATAGGAATTTTGTGGATTCCTGCAGATTCCGGAAGGTTCCTATAAAGATGATAACACAGCACAAATGTTCTTCTTCTTTTTCTTTATTCAAGCTTCAAGTACATGACACCTTCAGCAGAGCTCCTTCCTTAAGCTCCCTTTCTCCTCTTCTTCTCCAGTCTACAACATTTCATATCTGACCTCATAGAACCTGAACATTCCTCCCCACTCCCTGATTCAGAAGACTTCTTCACAGTTCCATCACAAAAATGTAGGGAAAATGCATATTTCAAGCAAAGTTGGAGGTCTGCAGGGTATTGCGGGTAAGAAAAGGACATGGGGTGCATGTGAAGCACACTACCCTGGACTCACCAAGATGTTTAGTTTTCAGAAGTGTGTAGGTCTGGTAGATTTTTCTAGGTGGCAGCGTCCCAAAGCCCGAAAAGTGCAGCTGCTCACCATTCCAAGTGGGACGATATTGAGAGGTAGCCATGCTCCCTTGTCCCAAATGTAAAATCAAAACCCCAAATAATCAAATGCCCTCCTGCTTGCCATTGGAATAAGATCCCTTAGTTTGCAGGGGGGGCTGAAAGACTGTTACCGCCTTCAGTTGGGTTGGAGGGTATAACCATGCCCATACTGGTGGGCAGCTCCCACCCCTCAATTTTCTTTTAAATTCCCTGGCATCTAGTAGGCTTTCTGCCCCCCGGGGAGTGGATCGGGGTGATTACACCTTATACCCACTGGTGGGCAGAACAACTTTGTCCCCATTTATTTGGGATGGGTACAGCCATCCACCACCCTCTTTTTCTGGAAAAATCTTCCCTGGTGTCTAGTGGACTTTCTGTCCCCTTGGGGGCAGAAGGGCCTAATAGAAATAGGCCAATCTTTCCCCATGGGGGGGGGGGCAGAAATGGCCAACAGTAATGTGCCCCCATGGAGAGCGACCCTTGCCCAAGGGGCGCACCCTCAAGCAAAACATACACACACAACAATCCCTGGTGCCTAAGTGGTTTCTGCCCCAAAGGGGGGCAGATTGGCCTAACAGAAATAGGACGTTCTGCCCCTAAGGGGGGCAGAAATAGCCTAATATAATATGCCCCCCCCTCAGGGAGCGACCCTTGCCTAAGGGGTAGCTCCCCTTATGTAAAATTAAAAAAATAAAAATCCCTGGTCTCTAGTGGTTGCTGCTCCCCTTGGGGGCAGATTGGCCTAATAAAAGTAGGCCAATCTGCCCCCAAAAGGGGCAGAAATGGCCTAATAGAATATGCCCCCCCGGGGAGCGACCCTTCCCTAAGGGGTAGCTCCTCTTATGAATAGGTAAATAAAATAAAATAATTCCCTGGTGTCTAGTCGTTTTTGGCCCCCCTGGGGGCATATTGGCATAATAAATATAGGCCGATCAGCCACCAAGGGGGGCAGAAATGGCCTAAAATAAATTTGGCCCCCAGGGGGGCTTCGCTTGTTTGTTTACATAATGTAAACAAACTTCCTGGTGTCTAGTGGGCATTCCTGAAGCACGTTCGCTATGCGATCATGCTGCAGGAATGCTCAGGGAGACATGGAAAGGAAAGCCTTTCCTTTCCTGTTCATGGCTCTCCGACCTCCCCTGCCCCTGTCCCAAGGAGAAAATAATCAGTTTCTGCCAGCGCAATGGTGGCGACCTCTGATGTGGTCAGTGTGCGATTGCACACTGACTTCATCAGACGTCACTGAGAGGGTTGGGGAAGTAGGGGAAGTGATTCCTCTTCCATCCCTGCCCAGGGGAGGGGGGGGGAAGGCCCACGAGGGGCTCTAGCGCTCCCCCATGGACCGGGTACAGGACGTAACGGTGAGGTCCTGGACACACGAGCGCCGTGGTCGAGGGCGTAACTGTTAGGTCCACGGCACCCAAGGGGTTAACCACATGAGATTTAGCAAACTGGGGTCGTATTCCAGAAAGTGCCTTGTGGGCGCAACGAGCAAGTGCATCCACTTTGTGCGACCGGGGCACTTTGGTATTACAGAAGGGGCTGCAGAGGCTTGTGTAGCCCCTTCTGTAATCCTTATAGCACTGGTGCACATGTAGCACCAGCACTATCTCAAGAGGGCATTCCCTCCCATGCAAATAAGGAATCTGTGTGCTTTTGCCCCTGCACTGTATTATAGCTGCAGGGGCAGAGACAAATAAGCTATTAGGAAACACACTGAAATTGCACTACAAAAAGATCTCGCACTGTCAGTGCACACCCTGACAGCAGCCCTCTCGAGGGATCAAAGGGGTCCCACCAGACTTCACCTTGCAGCTGGTTGCAGTCACTCACTGCATCGGCCTACAAGGGGATCTCTAATCCCACTTGAAAGTACATGCAGGTTGCACTGTAAAACATGGAGCAACTTTGAAGCAGCCACTCGTATTTCACTTGAATGCACTACCCGCAGGTCAGCACCAGTTTGCAGCTGTCCTGAGGGCAGCGTATTCAACATAATAGGATGCACTTTCCCTGTCTGTACACAGCACCCATGTTTCAAGGTGGGCCAAGGAGCAAAGCAGAACCGTGAGCCCTCATCGTAATCTGGCCCAGTAACGTTAAAATATCAGTACCACCATATGAGGGTTCCTGTGTGAAAGTTGTAACAAAAAGAGTCACAAAAAACTTTTTAAATATTATTTTGAATATTTCTTTTGACCTTTAACAAAAGCAATTAAAATGGATCAGCATTTTGATGACAATATAATCAAATATTTCAATCATAAATTCTTTCCATTAGCTGATTGTTAGAAATGGGGTCTTTGGTTGACAGTCAGGTTACCCCCTGTTTTTGCAAGGACCCTCACTATAGTCAGGGTAAAAGAGAATCACCCTCAGCTAACCCCTGCTTACCCCCTTGGGAGCTTGGCAGCGCAGCAGGCTTAACTTCAGAGTGCTAGGTGTAAAGTATTTGTACCAACACACACAGTAACTTAATGAAAACACTACAAAATGACGCCACACAGGCTTAGAAAAATAGGAAATATTTATCTAAACAAACAAGACCAAAACAACAAAAAATCCACAATACACAAGTCAAGTTATCAATTGAAAAGCAAAAAGAGTCTTTATGTAGTTTAAAAATCACACTAACACTGTTAACGTAAAAATGTACCTTGCGTGTGTCAAAAATAACCCCTCACGGGTGAGTGTGTGTCAAAAAGGGCTTGCGATGCGTCGATTTCACTCACTCACGAGACCTTGCGTCGTTTCTCCTTTCATCAGGTCAGGAGCGCCATTTCTTCTCTTCGCAGGAGAGCGATGCTTCGATCTGGTCAGCACTGTCGGGTCCGGGCAGGCCTTGCATTGTTTTTACACGCCCAGCAGTACTTGCGTCAGAAATCCAGCACCACGATGATCTGAAAACCACGCAGCACGGGTTGCAATCACACCAGCCTCCGTCAGCGATGCTGCGCGTTGTTTCTTCAGCTCTGTGCGTCGAAACTTCGGTCGCGTTACAGGCAAGTGTCGATTTTCAGCTGCGAAGCCGGCGGCGCGCCAATTTCCCAGCCGCAGATCGGAGTTGCGTCAATCTTTTCCCCGCACGGCATTCTGTGCGTGGATTTCTTCCTCTTAGGCTGCCAGCTTCTCCTTTCAGGGTCCCAGGAACTGGATGGACACCACAGGGCAGAGGAGGAGTCTCTCCAGAAACTCCAGGGGCTGGCAGAGAGAAGTCTTTGCTGTCCCTGAGACTTCAAACAACAGGAGGCAAGCTCTAAATCAAGCCCTTGGAGATTTCACAAAATGGAAGGCACACAAAGTCCAGTCTTTGCCCTCTTACTCAGGCAGGATAGCTCTACAAAGCACAGTCACAGGCAGGGCAGGTCTTCTTCCTCAGCTCTTCTCCAGGCAGAGGTTCCTTTTGGTTTCCAGAAGTGTTCTAAAGTCTGTGGTTTTGGGTGCCCTTCTTATACCCAATTTCTCCTTTGAAGTAGGCCTACTTCAAAGCAAAGTCGCTCTTGATTGTGAAATCCTGCATTTCCCAGGCCAGGCCCCAGACACTCACCAGGGGGTTGGAGACTGCATTGTGTGAGGACAGGCACAGCCATTTCAGGTGTGGGTGACCACTTCTCTCCTCCCTCCTAGCAAAGAAGGCTCATCAGGAAATGCAAACTACACCCCAGCTCCCTTTGTGACAGTGTCTAGTGTGAGGTGCAAATAGCTCAACTGTCAAACTGACCCAGGCAGGGAATCCACAAACAGGTAGAGTCACAGAAATGGTATAAGCAAGAAAATGCTCACTTTCTAAAAGTGGCATTTTCAAACACACCATCTCAAAATCAACTTTACTAAAAGATGTATTTTTAAATTGTGAGCTCAGAGACCCCAAACTCCAAATGTTCATCCGCTCCCAAATGGAATCTACACTTTAATCAGATTTAAAGGTAGCCCCCATGTTAACCTATGAGAGGGACAGGCCTTGCAACAGTGAAAAACACATTTAGCAATATATTTCACTGTCAGGACATATAAAACACATTACTATATGTCCTACCTTAACCATACACTGCACCCTGCCCTTGGGGCTACCTAGGGCCTACCTTAGGGGTGTCTGATATATAAGAAAAGGGAAGGTTTAGGCCTGGCAAGTGGGTACACTTGCCAAGTCGAATTTACAGTTAAAACTGCACACACAGACACTGCAGTGGCAGGTCTGAGACATGATTACAGAGCTAATTATGTGGGCGGCATAACCAGTGCCCCAGGCCCACTAGTAGCATTTGATTTACAGGCCCTGGCACCTCTAGTGCACTTTGGCATATTTGATTTACTAGTAAGTCCCTGGTAATCATGGATAAGCCAATTACTTACATATTTTGTAAAGGAGCACTTGCACGTTAGCACTGATTAGCAGTGGTAAAGTGCCCAGAGTAACAAAAACAGCAAAATCAGAGTCCTGCACACACCAACAACCTGGGGAACAGAGGCAAAAAGTTAAGGAAGACCACACCAAGGATGAAAAGTCTAACACATGTCCCCCCCAGCTGAAAGTGGGGAGCAACTACCCAACCTCATGGGAGTTCTCATCACTAAGGCGGAAGAACCTGGAGAGACCGTCAGCATTGGCGTGTTCTGTACCAGGATGGTGTTCTACCATAAAGCGCATCCCCTGTAGGGAAATGGACCACCTCAACAGTTTTGGATTCTCACTCCTCATCTGCACTAACCATCTGAGGGGCCTGTGGTCGGTCTGAACTCGGAAGTGAGTCCCAAACAAGTAGGGTCTTAGCTTCTTCAGTGCCCAGACTACAGCAAACATTTCACATTCTATGGCACTCCACCTACGTTCCCTGGGAAGTAACCTCCGGCTAATGAAGGCTACGGGTTGATCTAGGTCATCCTCATTAAGCTGTGAGAGTACTGCTCCAATACCATGCTCTGAGGCGTCTGTTTGCACAACAAACTCTTTGGAGTAATCAGGTGCCTTCAGCACAGATGCTATGCACATTGCAGCCATCAGGGCACCAAAAGCGTTCTGGCAAGCCTCTGTCCAGGTCACTTTCCGGGGTTGCTTCTTCAAAGTCAACTCAATCAAAGAGGTACCAATTGTACCATACCCTTTGACAAACCTCCTGTAATATCCTGTGAGACCTAAGAAGGCTCTCACTTCAGTCTGGGTCTTGGGAGGCTCCCAAGCCAGAATTGTGTAAATCTTAGGCTGCAGGGGTGCCGCCTGGCGACTCCCTACCTGGTGTCCTAAGTACACCACAGAACTGTGCCCTATTTGGCACTTGCTCGCCTTAATAGTGAGGCTTGCCTTCTGCAGGGCCTCTAACACTCTCCAGAGGTGTTGTAGGTGTTCCTCCCATGTGGAACTAACCACAGCAATCTCATCCAGGTAGGTGGCACCGAGCTCTTCCAGTCCAGCCAACACCTGGTTGGCCAACCTCTGAAAGGTGGCAGGGACAATCTTCATCCCAAGTGGCATGACCTGAAATTGAAAGTGTCCATCTGGGGGAGAGAATGCTGACTGACCTTTCCTTGGCCCCCTCAGTTAAGGCAATCTGCCAGTACCCAGAAGTCAAACATACTGAGGTATTTGGCAGCCCCTAACTGGTCAATGAGCTCATCAGCTCGGGGATGGGGTGTGCGTCAGTCTTGCTGACCGCATTGAGTCCCCGGTAGTCCACACAGAACCTGAGTTCTGGAGTGGCACCAGGTGCTGCAGCCTTTGGGACCAATACCACTGGGCTGGCCCAAGGACTGCCTGAGTGCTCAATAACCCCTAGGGTAAGCATTTTGGATACCTCATCCTTAATGCATGCCCTGACCCTATTAGTCACCTTGTAAACATTCTGTTTAATAGGTGTACTGTCCCCAGTGTCCACATTATGGGGGTGATTCTCACCCTGACGGGAGGCGGAGGCCGCCCGCCAGAGTTCCCCCCTCCAGAATACCGCACCGCAGTCATTAGACCGCTGCGGGTATTCTGGGTTTTACACTGGGCTGGCGGGCGACCGCCAAAAGGCCGCCCGCCAGCCCAGTGTAAAACAACCTTCCCACGAGGACGCCGGCTCCGAATGGAGCCGGCGGAGTGGGAAGGTGCGACGGGTGCAGTGGCACCCGTCGCGAATTTCACTGTCTGCAATGCAGACAGTGAAATTCATTGTGGGGCCCTCTTACGGGGGCCCCACGACACCCCATACCGCCATCCTGTTCCTGGCGGGCGAACCGCCAGGAACAGGATGGCGGTATGGGGTGTCTGAATCCCCATGGCGGCGCAGCGAGCTGCGCCGCCATGGAGGATTCAGAAGGGCAGCGGAAAACCGGCGGGAGACCGCCGGTTTTCCACTTCTGACCGCGCCGAACCGCTGCGGTCAGAATGCCCTGCTGGGCACCGCCAGCCTGTTGGCGGTGGCCCCGTCATTTTAGCCCTGGCGGTCGACGACCGCCAGGGTTAGAATGACCCCCTATGTGTGCACAAGTGTGTGACTCCTGGGATCAGGGAAAACAGTGAGGAAAACTGTCCCAACACGTGGTGACAGTCACCTTGCTGCTCCTCAGTCAGGGAGGGGGAGAGGATCACTCCCTCCACTGACCCCTCTTTTTCTCCTGCAGACAGGAGGTCAGGAAGAGGCTCACTCTCCTCCTCTACCCCATCAGCTGTCACAAGGAGGATGGACAGTTCAGCCCGCTCAAAGTGAGGTTTGAGGCAGTTGACATACAGGACCCTTAAAGGATTCCTTGGAGACCGCAAGTCCACCAGGTAGGTGACTTCACTCTTGCACTCCACCACCTCAAATGGCCCAGTCCACTTATCCTGGAGCACCCTAGGCTCCACTGGTGCCATCACCCACACTTTTTGTCCAGGTTGAAACTCTACCAGAGTGGCATTCTGGTGATACCAGCGTTTCATGTCCTCCTGGCTTGCTTCCAGGTTCTCCCGAGCGAGACTCCTGAAGCGGGCAGTCTGGTTTCTCAAAGCCAGCATGTAACTGAATACATCCTGGGGGGGGGGAGGTTACTAAGAGCTTTCTCCAAAGCTTCCTTATCCAGACTCAAAGGTCCCCTCACAGGGTGGCAAAAAGCAGCTCAAAGGGACTAAACCCAAGTCCCTTTTGAGGCACCTCCCTGTAGGCGAAAAGAAGGCATGGCAAGAGTATGTCCCACCTCCGCCTCAAGGGCTCTGACAGGCCCATGATCATGCCTTTTAAGGTGCGGTTGAATCTCTCAATCAGTCCATTACTTTGGGGGTGGTGAGGGGTGGTGAACTTGTAGGTTACCCCACACTCCTTCCACAGAGACTTCATATACGTGGCTATGAAGTTGGTACCCCTATCAGATACCACTTCCTTGGGGAACCCCATGCGGGTAAAAACCCCCATCAAAGCACGACCCACCACGGGGAAGTGATTGATCTCAAAGGAATGGCTTCTAGGTACTGGGTGGCATGGTCCACCAAGACCAGGATGATCCTGTTGCCCGTGGCTTTCTTGGGATCCAGAGGCCCCACAATGTCAATGCCTACCGTCTCAAAGGGAGTACTGACAACAGTTAAAGGTTGTAGGGGAGCCTTACCTTTCCCCCCATTCTTGCCACTTGCCTGGCAAGTCTGACAAGACCTGCAATGTGCATCTGAGTGCCTGCGCATTAGGGGCCAGTAAAAGTGGGTGACAAGCCTCTCAAAGGTCTTGTCCTGCCCCAAATGTCCAGCTAAAGGCACATCATGAGCCATCCCCAGCAGGAAGGCACTGAAGCACTGGAGTACCACCAACACACAGGCTGACCCAGGCTCAGGAACCTTAGGCTCGCTATACAGGAGGTCATCCTTCCAATAGATCAGGTGTGATCCTGGCTCCTTGCCAGCCGCCTGGTCTGCAGCCTGCTGCCGCAATCCCTCCACAGTAGGGCATGTCTTTTGTGCTCCACAGAATGCTTCCCTGGTGGGCCCCCCTTCCTGCTGCCACTGCAACAGCTCAGGGACCTCCCCCAGTTCAGCCACCTGTTCCCCTGTAGGCTCTGGGGCGTCACCCACAGGCTCTCCCTCTCCTCCCGGACCGTGGGAACTTCTGGGGCCAGTTTCCCATGAACCCTGCCCTTCCTCTTCTTGGCGGTCACCTGAGCCACTGTTTCAGGCTCCGGGGCTCTTGATTACCCTCATGGGCTGCCATTGACCGGGTGGATACGCATACCACCCAGGCAGACCCAACATCTCCAAGTGAGACCTGTGTTCCACTTCCTTCCGAGGGGAATCCTCCAGGTCATTGCCTAGCAAACAATCAACATGCATGGTTGGGCTCACAGCTACCTTCAAGGAACCTGATACCCCCCCCCCATTCAAAGGGAACCTGCGCCACTCTGCACAGGCGCTCTGAGTTGTCCACTGCAACTACTTGGTGAAGTACCCAGGGATCAATCTGCTCTTCAGACACCAGCTGACTCCTCACTGTAGTCACGCTGGCTCCTGTGTCTCTCAGAGCCTCAACCCTCTGTCCATTAATGGTCGCCCACTGCCTGTATTTCTTAGTGTTTTCAGGCACTAGGGTTCTCTGGACCATCTCACTGTCCCCTAGTGAGACAATGGTCATCTCAGCTGGTTCGCACCCACCTGAAACCAACTCCTCCCCAAGTGCTACACTGGCCAAACCCTGGGACGGCGCACCAGTGGGTGCTGGTGTACTTTTGGAGCATTTGGGGTCCCCCCTCACATGACCCACCTGGTCACATGCATAGCACGTACGTTGGGGACCACCTGCCACTGGCTTCCCTTTGGAGAACCATGGCTTCTTTTCAGTGGGGGTTGGGAATTCTTACCCTGGGAATCAGTTTGGGGCCCTATAGAGAACTCTCCCTGTTTACCCTTAACCCCCCTTTCTTCTGAGAGGGACCCTGCCCATCCTTGGCGTGGTCTCCCCCATACCTCTTCTGGACCCTGGTGCTCTCCCAGGGGTTCGCTTCCTGCACAAGCTTCCTGGGGTCAGTCAGCTTGCTGTCAGTCAGATGCTGGAGCAGCTCTGGAAAACATAAACTGTACAAGTGCTCCTAAGCAATCAGATCAGATTGTAAAGCCCCTAATACATTGGTACCTTACTGCCCTTCACCCAACCATCCAGTGACCTGCAATATGGATCAACACATTCCAACCATGTTTGGGATTCCTCCTTCTTGTAGGATCTAAACTTATCCTTGTACTGCTCAGGGGTGAGACCATACCTTGTGAGTAGGGCATACTTCATGCTAGAGTAGGTGAGATTCTGAGCATCCCCTAGGGCTGTCAGTGTATCCCTCCCTTCTACCTCAAAGTGCTTCCACAGACCCGCCCTCCAATGAGCTTCAGGGACTAGATTCATGTGGAGAGCAGACTCATACCCCTTGAACCACAAGTATGTGTCATCCTCCCTCTTGTAATCCTTCACAAGATCTTTAGGAATGTGCACCCTCCTTTCAGGCTGCACTGTGATGTGGCTACCACCAGCCCTACTAGACTGGCTCCTCTGATCCAGTTCTCTCAAGCTACGCTCATGGGCCAACAACATATTTTTCTCTTCTAGGGCCATCCTCATTTTCTCCAACTCCCTCTGGTGCGCCCTCTCTGTCTGTCCTGCAATTCTTCAGGGGTCAGACCCTTAGATGAGACACTGCTACCTGCCCTGGAGACCCTCTCCCTGGACATAACAGGCCCATCCACAATACCATTGTGTAAGGACTGTCCTTCCTCCTCCTCATCCCCCTCATCCTCTGTGTGCCCTTCAGTGCTCTTGGCTGTCACCCAGGCCCTCAAAAGCAGCTCCAACTTATGCATCTCCAGATTGGGACATGATGAAAAGTCAACAAAAGTGCAAAGTTCCAAAAAGCAGAAAAGTTCCCAAATGAAGTTCAGAAGTCAATCAAAGATTACCACAAAAATGGATGTAGAGAAAAATCCAAGCAAAAGAGAAAATTCAAAGATCACCAAACAAGTAGTATGTGGTCACATAGTGGTCTGCACTCAGAACAGTAGTGTACCCTTTATTACTGTATATCAAATACAAATACAAGTCCAAATCCCAACTGCTGATCACCAATGTTAGAAATGGGATCTTTGGTTGACAATCAGGTTAACCCATGTGAAAGCAAGGACCATCACTCTAGTCAGGGTAAGGGAAAATCACCCTCAGCTAACCCCTGCTTACCGTCATGGTAGCTTGGCAGAGCAGTAGGCTTAACTTCAGAGTGCTAGGTGTGAAGTATTTGTACCAACACACACAGTAACTTAATGAAAACACTACAAAATGACACCACACAAGTTTAGAAAAATAGGAAATATTTATCTAAACAAAACAAGACCAAAACGCCAAAAAATCCACAATACACAAGTCAAGTTATCAATTAAAAAGCAAAAAGAGTCTTTATGTAGTTTAAAACACACACTAACACTTAGAGTGAAAACGTACCTTGGGTGCGCCAAAAATAACCCAGCACGGGCGACTGTGCATCAAAAAGTGCTTGCGATGCGTCAATTTACCTCACTAGCGAGACCTTGCGCTGTCTCCTTTCATCGGATCAGGCGCGTTGTTTCTTCTGCAGGAGAGCAATGCGTCGATCCGTCAGCACTATCGGGTCCGGGTAGGCCTTGTGTTGTTTTTACACGCCCAGTGGTAGTTGCGACGAAAATCCAGCACCACGATGATCCGAAAACCACACACCGCGGGTTGTGATCTCACCAGCCTCCGTCAGTGATGCTGCACGTTGTTTCTCCAGCTCTGTGCGTCGATTCTTCGGTTGCATTACAGGCGAGCGTCGATTTTCAGCCACGAAGCCGGCCGCGCTTAGATTTCCCAGCCGCAGATCGGAGTTGCGTCGATCTTTTCCCCGCACAGCATTCGGTGCGTGGATTTCTTCCTCTTAGGCTGGCAGCTTCTCCTTTCAGGGTCCCAGGAACTGGATGGGCACCACAGGGCAGAGGAGGAGTCTTTCCAGAGACTCCAGGTGCTGGCAGAGAAAAGTCTTTGCTGTCTCTGAGACTTCAAATAACAGGAGGCAAGCTCTAAATCAAGCCCTTTGAGATCTTCACAAGATGGAAGGCGCACAAACTCCAGTCTTTGCCCTCTTACTCTGGCAGAAGCAGCAACTGCAGGATAGCTCCACAAAGCACAGTCACAGGCATGGCAGCTCTTCTTCCTCAGCTCTTCAGCTCTTCTCCAGGCAGAGGTTCCTCTGGGTTTCTAGAAGTGTTCTAAAGTCTGTGGTTTTGAGTGCCATTCTTATACCCAATTTCTCCTTTGAAGTAGGCCTACTTCAAAGCAAAGTCTCTCTTGATTGTGAAATTCTGACTTGCCCAGGCCAGGCCCCAGACACTCACCAGGGGGTTGGAGACTGCATTGTGTGAGGACAGGCACAGCCCTTTCAGGTGTGAGTGACCACTCCTCCCCTCCCTCCTAGCACAGATGGCTCATCAGGAAATGCAGACTACCCCCCAGCTCCCTTTGTGTCACTGTCTAGTGTGAGGTGCAACCAGCCCAACTGTCAAACTGACCCAGACAGGGAAACCACAAACAGGCAGAGTCTCAGAAATGGTATAAGCAGAAAATGCTCACTTTCTAAAAGTGGCATTTTCAAACACACAATCTCAAAATCAACTTTACTAAAAGATGTATTTTTGAATTGTGAGCTCAGAGACCCCAAACTCCACATGTCCATCCGCTCCCAAAGGGAATCTACACTTTAATCAGATTTAAAGGTAGCCCCCATGTTAACCTATGAGAGGGACAGGCCTTGCAACAGTGAAAATCAAATTTAGCAATATTTCACTGTCAGGACATATAAAACACATTACTATGGGGGTCATTTCAACCTCGGCGGTCTTTTCACAAGACCGCCAGTGGTGGCGGTTTTCCACTCTGCGAATTATGACTGCTGACAGCCCTCCGTCCTTTTCCGGACGGAGAGCCGCCAGCAGCCATACTGGCGGTCGGCGGGGAAGTGAAGGTTGCTCCACCTCCACCGGCTCATCAACAGAACACCGCCCACCGAATCACGTTACGTGATTCGTGCGTGGCGGTGTTCTGTTGACGGGATGCTGGCGGCGGAGCAGCCCCCATGGATCCCGTCCCCTCCCGGAGGATCAATGGACCAGGTAAGTTGATCGTCCGTTAGGGGAGGGGGGCTGTTGTGTGTTGTGTGCATGCATGGGGGTGTGCGTGTGAGTATGAAGAGGGGGTGTGTGAGTGCATGTATGCATGCGGGGGTGTAGTGTGTTTGGAAATGTGTGCGTGTCTGCCTGTATGTATGTCTGTATGGATGTGTGTGTGTATGTCTGAATTTGGGTGTGCGTGTATGACTGTGTGTATGTCTGTTGGCATGTTTGTTTGTGTGTGTGTGGGTATGTGTGTTGGTGGTGTCTGCATGCGTGTCGGGTGTGTGTCTGTGTAGTGATGTCGGGGGTAGGGGTGGGGAGGGGGGTCCTGCCACCTTTGGGGAGTGGCAGGGGGGTGGGGGTGTCGGGGAAGGACTCGGGTGGGGGGTGGTGTCGACCCCTATCAGTGCCAGGGAAGGGATTCCCAGGCACTGATAGTGCTTACCGCCATGGATTTTATTAAGTCCATGGCGGTCAGCCAGGTCATGATACCGCCGGCGGACTTGTGATGGCCGCCGAGCTGGAGACCCAAGTCTCCAGCCCAGCGGTCGTCTCCGCCCTGGCGTCGGTTCAGAGAAGTGGCTGATGACCATGGCGGTAACCGCCATGGTCATGATTCCAATTTTTTTACCGCCAGCCTGTTGGCGGTAAGACCACCACTTCTCCGCCAACCGACAGGGTTGTAATGAGGGCCTATATGTCCTACCTTAACCATACACTGCACCCTGCCCTTGGGGCTACTTAGGACCTGCCTTAGGGGTGTCTGACATGTAAGAAAAGGGAAGGTTTAGGCCTGGCAAGTGGGTACACTTGCCAAGTCAAATTTACAGGTAAAACTGCACACACAGACACTGCAGTGGCAGGTCTGAGACATGATTACAGAGCTAATTATGTGGGTGGCACAACCAGTGCTGCAAGCCCCTAGTAGCATTTGATTTACAGGCCCTGGCACCTCTAGTGCACTTTACTATGGACTTACTAGTAAATCAAATATGCCAATCATGGATATGCCAATTACATACACATTTTATAAAGGAGCACTTGCACCTTAGCACTGGTTAGCAGTGGTAAAGTGGCCAGAGTAACAAAAACAGCAAAATCAGAGTCCAGCACACATCAACAACCTGGGGAACAGAGGCAAAAAGTTAAGGGAGACCGCCCCAAGGATGAAAATTCTAACACTGATGATCCCCTAATGTTTATCTTTGATTCGGTATTTCTTCTGATTTGTCGGATGTGTCTTATTTCTCTGCATTCAGAATGCAGTGTTAATTGGAAGAAATTGCAGATACTTCCAATTTCCATTAAAAAAAAAAAACTTCACAAGCTGGTATTTCAGATGTTCGTACTCTGGTATAAAATGCGTGAAAATAGACATTCGCAGTAGCATGAAATTGTCTTTTCCTAATGAATATGGACCTCCTGTTTTGTAGACCAAACCAGAAAGATGAAATTGACCATTGAATGTGGTAACTTAAGACACATCTCTGTCACATCGTTTGGTTGATTGCAATCTTAAATATTTCAAGAGAGTAAGCAGAACTACTTTCACACATTTAACAGTGGCAAATGATAGTTTGGGACTGGAACTATGAACGAATGTCCTGCTTTAATTAGGAAGACAACAGTATTTCTGACATCTCTAAAGTACAAAACTCTGTACAGTGACAGCACACAACACAAAATAACAGAAAAATAAAAAAAAGTGTCAAAACACAAAAAAAATAAACCGAAAGCAAGACCTCAACCACAGAACATAGTAACAGCACAATGGAATAATGCAGCATGAAAACACAACAGCATAAAAAAAAAAAACAACAGACGCATCACTATCACAAAAACATTCAACATATCAAACATGCACATATGTCTTAGTCATGCATTACAACCTCAACAAATCTGCCTACATGATATGGCACTATTTGCACCGAGCACTGCTTCGCTTACTACTTAATAGCACCAACTAAAATGTTTTCTGATTTATCCCATTGTCTGTTTTTAATTTAGAGCTCCGGTACAAAGCAAATTACCTCTGAGAAGGTGGTGCAACCAATAATCTTATATTAAATTAAGAACACAATCCTCTCTAATTTCATCTGATTAACTGATCCAAAATAAATAAATTCAATTCTAAAACCATTTCCTTAGAGCCAGGACAAGAAACTAAAGTTTACCTTTGAGAAACGTCAAATATCAGCAAGGGAAGGTATGTTTTTTTGTATTCCCTGTTTCAAAAGTACCTCAAAGCCGTCATTCTGCAATGCGACTAGCTTGTGTTTTTTTTTTTTTAAGCTCATTACGGTTATATTTAGGAAAATGAGTCCGTCTCTCCAAAATCACTCACAGCGCAACTCTATCAGGAATGAGCAGTATGAATGGCTATCACAGTTAAATCATCAGGGTGGAAGATATTTCCTAAAACCATTAACAATCTACGGATCAGCGTTTTTAAGAACAGAACCACATGTCTATTTCTGAAAGACTTTAATGAGCCCAGTTATTTAAGGTTCATTACTCTCACACAGCTATTGTGTTATTGCTGACACTCGACACCGACCCCGTCCCATCAAGTGGGCTATCAAAATTCATTCAAATTCTTGGGATACAGTTTCCTCAGTCTAGTTCAGGGTTCTGCAAACTCGGACCTGGAGAGCCGGGTCCATGCTAGATTTTTAGCATATCCACATTTAGAAAAATGTAGATTTCTGAAACATCTTTTTTCTAAATATGGATATGCTAAAAACCTGGCATGGACCCGGCTCTCCAGGACCGACTTTGCAGAATCTTGGTTCTAGTTCATGTCACTAAAATGAGTGGATTGTTTTTTCTCTTTTTACATCTATGGCACATGCAGCCTTTTTATCATAAATATTATTCTAGGAGACCGATAATATTCCATACACATTAATCAGTTCTGATTTCTTAGTTACTTATTGCCTTAGTTAAAATCATCTTATTTTTTTTGTCTTTCATAAGTAATCTGAATGCATTTCCTGCTCATCTTAGTCCTTCTTGAGGTGAACAACAAATCCTATGATTTATGTTATTTACACAAGAAAATGTTTCATGCTCAACCTCTCTCTTTCATTCTGTCATGATGACCTCAGTCCCATGGATACACATCTATTTAAAAGAGCCATAAAAGAGAATTGACCCATAAATTTAAGGAAAGGAAGGCTAGTCCAGTCCTGTTAATGTCATTCTCAAGTAAATAATGAAACCTTAGGCATGAATTGCTTGTAATATGTTATCCATTGATCAACTGATGAACTTCAGTCAGAGGCGGCCTTTGTTTTTCCGTTTGAGAACAGGATTATATTTTACTAGTAGAAATGTAACTACATATACCGAAATGTCTTTTTGTTGGATGCATTTACGAGAACATAGACATGGGAAGGGGAAAATGTGATTTGTTCCATAGGTTTCAGATACCAAGTGATGGATGTAGTAATCTTCGTCCGGAACACCTAGGAGCCTGTTGAACTCAGACCCAAATGCTTCCTGCAACCCATGCAAAGATCCTTGGAATAATCATTGAAAACCAACTCACCATGACCGGCCAAGTAAATGCTGTCTCCATCTCCTGCTTCCACGTACTGAAGATACTCAAAAAGGTCTTCAAATGGCTCTCTATCAACACTTGCAGAACCAACACCCATACCCTCATCACCAGCAAGCAGGACTATGGCAATGCACTCTTTGGCTGAATCAATTCTCAACTCACCAGAGGATGCCAGACCATTCAAAACTCAGTGGCCAGGATAATCTGTCAACCTTCCACCCTGCTCTCACATCACCCTGCACCACAAAGAACTCCTCTTGCTTCCAATTCACAAACCATACATTTTCTAATTTCTGATGCAGACATACAAGCCTTACACCTCATAAGTCCCACATATCTCAAAACTCTTAGAATCTTACACAAACCTACCAGACCCCACCACTCAGCTAGACTCCTGCACACACAAATCCTCCACATACACAGGACCAGTTCTGACATTCATACCTTCTCCTACCATGCTCCTAAATTCTGCAACAACCTGCCCCCAGAACACTAGAGCTGGTTCACCAGTTCTTGAATCCTCAAGAAACTGAAGCCCTGGCTTTTCTCCCAGGCCCAGCCCTGGTTTAGTCCAAAAAGCTCCTGCTTTCAGCACCAGGACATCCTCCCGGGTGAGCTGTGCCCCATTCAAATACACACAACACAACACAGAATAACAAATCATGTCATAACACATAACATAGAACAGACCATCAAGTTGTATTATGCTCTGACATTATTGACCTGAAACTGACCTCCCAGATGTAGCGATAAATGGAATGAAGGACTCTGAGCACAGATAACGTGTACAACTGGAAGCAATGAAAGCTCATTCAACAAAGATAACTGAGAAGTAAGAGTTAATTATAACTCATAAAAGTACAAATACATTTATTTATACAATGGCCCGAACGTTCTTCAATCGTCGTTTGGCAGGGCTCAGATAAATGCTTGGATTCATCTCATTGGTAATGACTGTGATTGAACCAAGCTGAGTACCAGGAAGTGAGAAATTAAGAACAAGAAGCAGTGAGTTGGCTACAAGGGCGTAAGAATGTGCAGTGAGGCAAAGTTTGCATCCTGATAATGGTAAAAATGGCAAGGATGTTCACACATCACATTCTTATACATTCAAAGCATTAAACGTCCAAAACCCAGCTTCCTCTCCTATTACCTGTTGATTTATGCTTCTTTGTGGCTAAGTGCAGAGCTCTGCTGCCTTTTGGATAGATTCGTGCTACAGAAATACTACATACATACATACATGCATACACACATACATACATAACAAACACTCTCGGAGAGCCTGCAGACATTCCAAAGTGACAGACAAATTAAAAGAGAAGCCCGAACTGGGAGTGCACTGTGTGCTAAAACCTACCAAATGCTCGGATCGTTAATGGCTGCAATACAGATGAATGAAACCTTTACAAAGGCAAGGAGGGGTAATTCTGGAGGGAACAAGCCAAGTGTCATTGAAGCCAGCAAATGAGGAGACACTACTGTGCAGGCAGAGGAAGGAATTTGACCTTTTCAGAATTACAATGGCCGGAACAGTTATCTATAGCAATCTAAGATGCGAAACTTCAAAGGTTGTACTTAGGATGCTAAGAGCATTCTGTAATATGCAGTCCTAACTATATATGTAGGTAATTGTTTAACTATTTACTGCACAGATTTTACTAAAGAGTTGGCCACAGAGAATACTTGGATAACAGAACACTAGTGGGGTCATTTAGAATTTGGTGGAGCAGGAACACCCCTTTAAAACAGCAGTGTCAAGTCATTTGAAAGATCTGGGTTTTTGTCGGATGAGCTCTGCCAGCGCTGTCACTGGTGACATTTGACCTCCTAGCCCGTCTGACATAGGGCAGTAAGTTCATAGAGATGGTGGTGCCACCTTGTTTAGGGCAGCAATCATCACTAGGGTTCCCTACCTGTAACTTCCATGAAAGGCATGGCTGTCTTGCAAGGGTTGCTCCTTCGTTATTGCGAAGCAGCATCGCCCCTCCTGCTATGCCAGAAGCAGAAAAATAAAACAATAGTGTACTATTGTTTTATTTTTCTGTTCTGGCACAGCCAGCAGTGCAGGGAGAGGCGGGCTGGGCCGTGGGAGGGGGTGAGGAGTGAGTGCACCTAAGTGCTCATGTGTGTTTGGCCAGCCACCTGGGGCCGGCCAAACACACATGCACACTTAGGTTTGAAACTGCACAGACCCCAGGGCTGTGTCTGAGTGGCTTTCATTGTCACTCATACCAATCCTGGCACTGCTTTCATGCAAGGTTTTGCATGAAAACATTGCCACGATTGCGCAGGAACCTGTGCTGTGTCCCAGCAGTGAATGCTGGGACACCAGAGGAAGAGGAGCGCTAAGGGGGCAGGATGCGGCAGGGACGGAGGCAAGATGGGAAACGTCCTCTATGCCGACTCTGTAACAACGAAGTTCTGGTTAACGAAAGCGGAACAACGCTTTCCTTAACCACGACTTCGTGTTTTTTGTGCCTTAACCACGCATGTCCTGAACAACGAACATGCATGATTAAGGCATGTTAGAAATGGGGTCTTTGGTTGACAGTCAGGTTACCCCCTGTTCAAGCAAGGACCCTCACTCTAGTTAGGATAAAAGAGAATCACCCTCAGCTAACCCCTGCTTACCCCCTTGGTAGCTTGGCAGAGCAGTAGGCTTAACCTCAGAGTGCTGGGCGTAAAGTATTTGTACCAACACACACAGCAACTTAATGAAAACACTACAAAATGACACAACACCAGTTTAGAAAAATAGGAAATATTTATCTAGACAAAACAAGACCAAAACGACAAAAATCCAACATACACAAGTCAAGTTATGATTTTTAAAAGGTTTAAAATAAAAAGAGTCTTTAGGTAGTTGTAACACCACACTAGCGCTGCTAGCGTGAAAATGTACCTGGTTTGCGGCAAAAATAACCCCGCACGGGCGGTGTGCGTCGAAAATAACCCGGCACGGGTTTATGCGTCGAAAACAGCTCGGCTCGGCGAGGCGCGTCGAAAAAGCCAGCCACGCGACGGTGCAAAGTCCCGCGGCGCTGGTTGCGATCTCTCAGCCTTCGTCAGCGATGCTGCGCGTCGTTTCTCCTGCTCCGGGCGTCGATTCTCCGGTCGCGTTTCCAGCGGCGTCGTTTCTCAGCTGCGGAGCCGGCGTCGCGTCGTTTTCTCAGCCGCGATCGGATTCGCGTCGATCTTTTCTCCGCACGGTGCTCGGTGCGTGTATTTTTGTCCTTAGGCTGCCAGCCTCTCCTTTCAGGGTCCCAGGAACTGGAAGGGCACCACAGAGCAGAGTAGGGGTCTCTCCAGAGACTCCAGGTGCTGGCAGGAAGAAGTCTTTGCTATCCCTGAGACTTCAATAACAGGAGGCAAGCTCTACATCAAGCCCTTGGAGATTTCTTCTTCAAGATGGAAGGCACACAAAGTCCAGTCTTTGCCCTCTTACTCTGGCAGAAGCAGCACTGCAGGAAAGCTCCACAAAGCACAGTCACAGGCAGGGCAGCACTTGTTCCTCAGCGATCAGCTCTTCTCCAGGCAGAGGTTCCCCTTGATTCCAGAAGTGTTTCTAAAGTTTGTAAGTTTGGGTGCCCTTCTTATACCCATTTTAGTCTTTGAAGTCACCTTTCTTCAAAGGGGACTCACACCTTCTTGTGAAATCCTGCCTTGCCCAGGCAAGGCCTCAGACACACACCAGGGGGCTGGAGACAGCATTGTCAGAGGCAGGCACAGTCCTTTCAGATGAGAGTGACCACTCCACCCCTCCCTCCTAGCAGAGATGGCTAATCAGGAAATGCAGATCACACCCCAGCTCCCTTTGTGTCACTGTCTGGTGTGAGGTGAAAAACAACCCAACTGTCAAACTGACCCAGACAGGGAATCCACAAACAAGGCAGAGTCACAGAATGGTTTAAGCAAGAAAATGCTCACTTTCTAAAAGTGGCATTTCCAACCTCACAATCTTAAAATCAACTTTACTAAAAGATGTATTTTTAAATTGTGAGTTCAGCGATCCCAAACTCCACATGTCCATCTACTCTCTAGGGGAATCTACACTTTAATCATATTTAAAGGTAGCCCCCATATTATCCTATGAGAGAGAGACAGACCTTGCAACAGTGAAAACGAAATTGGCAGTATTTCACTGTCAGGACATATAAACCACATTACTATATGTCCTACCTTATCCATACACTGCACCCTGCCCTTGGGGCTACCTAGGGCATACCTTAGGGGTGCCTTACATGTAAGGAAAGGGAAGGTTTAGGCCTGGCAAGTGGGTACACTTGCCAAGTCGAATTTACAGTGTAAGAATACACATACAGACACTGCAGTGGCAGGTCTGAGACATGATTACAGAGCTACTTATGTGGGTGGCACAACCAGTGCTGCAGGCCCACTAGTAGCATTTGAGTTACAGGCCCTGGCACCTCTAGTGCACCTTACTAGGGACTTACTGGTAAATCAAATATGCCAATCATGGATAAACCACTTACATACAATTTAAACCGGAGAGCATATGCACTTTAGCACTGGTTAGCAGTGGTAAAGTGCTCAGAGTTGAAAAGCCAACAGCAACATGTCAGAAAAATATAGGAGGCAGGAGGCAAAAAAGTCTGGGGATGACCCGGCAAAAGCAAAAGTCCAACACGACCCCCTACCAGCCTAAAGCCAGGGGAGAACAATCAATACCTTGATGTACTTCCCTGATTGGGGCGATAGAACAGGGACCCAGGCCCACAACAGCAGGGGCATGTTCCAGTTCTACGCCTTCCTGACTCCAGTTGGATCCCTCTGTCCATACTCTCAGGGCCCACTAAGCTAACCCAGGGGGAACCCTTCTCCACATCTACAGACACCATCTGTGCAACACCTAACTTTACTTTGCTCACAGATGTATTGCAATGGGCAGATAGTACCACCAGGGCCAACACAGTGGTGTTGCCCACTCCACCCCCGGGGTGTGACTCTCGTCCTCCCCCCCCCAGGGGCAACTCTGTCCACCAGGACAGCAAGCCACAGTGGCCCCAGACAACTGTCAGGGATGAGAGCCCGACCTCAGGCCTCTCTAACCACTGTGACTGTGGAGAGTGGGGGGTGGTAGCCCCAGGTGCCTGGCACCCTTTGACCACTCTCTCTTCCACCAGGTCAGGGATGACAACCTGACCCTGGTCCTCCCCTCTGGGGCTCTGTACCCTCCCTGCAGAAGCGGCACCCCCAGAGTCCAAAACTGTCAGGGTGCTTGTAGAAGCAGTCCTGCACAATTCTTCCATCAGTGCAGGGATGTTAACCTGCAACTGATCCTCCAACCTGGGGTCTGTACCTTCAGGTTGGACCAGGGCTAGGGGTGAGGCTTCCCTCCCCCTGCCCTCTCTTCTGGGGTCCTGAACCACCCAACTAGGAGCGGCCCCCCCAGAAGACAACATGGTAGGGGCACTGTTAGCAGTCGCCCCTTCCTCCAGGTCAGGGGGGACACCCTTAACCTGGCCTCCCAATCCAGGGTCTGTACCCACAGACTGGATCACTGCCTGGCAACCCAGGACTTCCTGGGGGGCATACCTACCCCCTACCAGGTCAGAGTTTACCCTCTGAACCTGGTCATCCAACCCAGGGTCACCACCCTGCGGTTGAACCACTGCCTGGCACCCCAGGACTTCCTTGGGAGCACACTTACCCCCCATCAGGTCAGAGTTTACCCCCTGAACCTGATCATCCAACCCAGAGTCACCATCCTGCGGTTGAATCATTGCCTGGCGCACCAGGACTTCCTGGGGGGCACACCTACCCCCCACAAGGGAAACACTTTCCCCAAGGGCCATACAAGAGTCTGGCTGGCGCAGGTCTCCTGACCTCTGCCCATCTGACAGAGTCTGGATTCCCCCCAGCCCAGAAATGGTCTCACCAAGGTCATTCATGGGGGGCTCTGCTCTCAGAGCTGACCCCTGACCCTCCAGGTTCTCCACTGGGGTCCGCAACCCCCTCTCAACCCTCTGTCTGGACTTCTGCACCCCCTCACTAGGAGTGGTACTGCCAGACACCAGAACTGGTGGGACGCTGGCTACAGCCGCCCCCCCAAGTTCTCCTGACACTGTGGGGTCTCCCTCAACAGATGGCCCTATGGTACAGGCTAGGCTCCCCTCCTGGGGTTCCCGCAGGGAATCCTCCAGGACCTGGGACCGGATCTCGGGCACCTTGGGCCTCAACCCATCCCCATTCCCTCTCCTCTGAGACTGGACATGGGGTCCCTCACCCATCCCACTACACTGGGACCTACCTGGGACACTACAATCCTTCCCTACCTCACCTGGTTGGGAACTACCTAGACCACTCCTCTCAGGAGCACCCCCAAATGCCTCTTCAGACTCTCTGGTACTCACCCAGAAGTCTGCCTCCATTGTAAGCTCCCTGGGGTCAGAGAACTCACACTCCACCTGGTGTTGGCATAGCTCTGGAAAATAAGGACTAGACATATGCTCTCCAGCAATTACATCACTCAGCCCCTCACATGAAT
Organism: Pleurodeles waltl; assembly: GCF_031143425.1. Lineage (NCBI taxonomy): Eukaryota > Metazoa > Chordata > Amphibia > Caudata > Salamandridae > Pleurodeles > Pleurodeles waltl. The sequence goes on along the minus strand of NC_090446.1, from coordinate 115,942,192 downwards.
TAACCAAAGTACCCTTCACCCAACCATCCAGTGACTCTGCTTTGGAAAAGCACCCCACATCACCCTCCTGAGACTGGTGAGACAGTACCTGACTGTCCCTGACACTCAACCCACACTCTTCTGGGATGTTTTCACACTCCATAACCAGGACTTCTACCTGGGGGGAACCCCTCTCCCTGTCACTCTCACCTAGAGTCAGTAGAGTGTCCCTCCCACCAGTAGGAATATGACTCCCCATGCCAGTTCCCCAATCTACCTCAGAGACCCTGTGCATCACTGGAGCTACCTCATACCCCTGAACCTCCTGGCGTGTGTTAACTCCCTCCTTCAAGTAGGGCACCACCTCTCTGGGCATGTGTACTTCTGCAGCATCACTGGATATACAATTGTTGCTGCCACCATTCCAGCTGGACTCAGCCCTCATGACTTCCAGCTCTTTCAATTTAAGCTCGTAAGCATAAATCATTTTTTTAATCTCTAAGTCCCTCCTCCTTTCTTCCAACTCCTTGAATCGGCGAGCCCTGTCTGCCCGTCTGTCCTGTAACTCTTCAGGAGTCAGACCCTTGGGTGACACCCTGCTATCCCTCCTGGGGACCCTCCCCCCAGGCGTAACAGGTACCTCCACTACACCACTGTGTATCCTCTGCACTTCCCCACCCACATTCTCCTCCTCTGTGTGCCCTCCAGCCTTCTTGATTGTCACCCCGGCCCTCTGTGCCTGTTGCAGCTCCCCCTCCCTGGTGGAGCTCTCAGTGGGACAGTCAAGATCTTTAAGGAACTGTTTCAATTGAGCAACTGAGTACTCCTTCAGTTTCTCCATTTCAAACACAGCTCCAGCTGTTGCATCTCCAGATTGAGACATGATGGTCACAAGTGCAAAGTTCCAAAGGCAGAAAAAAAATAATTTCCCAATGAAGTAAAAAGAATCAGTCAAGGGATCAGCAAAATCATGGAAGTAGAATAAAAAGAGTCCTTAAGAGAAAAATCAAAAGATCACCAAACAAGTAGTATGTGGTCACGTAGTGGTCTGAGATCAAAACAGTAGTGTACACTTAATTACTGTATGTCAAGCACAAATACAAGTCCAATCCCGACCGCTGGTCACCAATGTTAGAAATGGGGTCTTTGGTTGACAGTCAGGTTACCCCCTGTTCAAGCAAGGACCCTCACTCTAGTTAGGATAAAAGAGAATCACCCTCAGCTAACCCCTGCTTACCCCCTTGGTAGCTTGGCAGAGCAGTAGGCTTAACCTCAGAGTGCTGGGCGTAAAGTATTTGTACCAACACACACAGCAACTTAATGAAAACACTACAAAATGACACAACACCAGTTTAGAAAAATAGGAAATATTTATCTAGACAAAACAAGACCAAAACGACAAAAATCCAACATACACAAGTCAAGTTATGATTTTTAAAAGGTTTAAAATAAAAAGAGTCTTTAGGTAGTTGTAACACCACACTAGCGCTGCTAGCGTGAAAATGTACCTGGTTTGCGGCAAAAATAACCCCGCACGGGCGGTGTGCGTCGAAAATAACCCGGCACGGGTTTATGCGTCGAAAACAGCTCGGCTCGGCGAGGCGCGTCGAAAAAGCCAGCCACGCGACGGTGCAAAGTCCCGCGGCGCTGGTTGCGATCTCTCAGCCTTCGTCAGCGATGCTGCGCGTCGTTTCTCCTGCTCCGGGCGTCGATTCTCCGGTCGCGTTTCCAGCGGCGTCGTTTCTCAGCTGCGGAGCCGGCGTCGCGTCGTTTTCTCAGCCGCGATCGGATTCGCGTCGATCTTTTCTCCGCACGGTGCTCGGTGCGTGTATTTTTGTCCTTAGGCTGCCAGCCTCTCCTTTCAGGGTCCCAGGAACTGGAAGGGCACCACAGAGCAGAGTAGGGGTCTCTCCAGAGACTCCAGGTGCTGGCAGGAAGAAGTCTTTGCTATCCCTGAGACTTCAATAACAGGAGGCAAGCTCTACATCAAGCCCTTGGAGATTTCTTCTTCAAGATGGAAGGCACACAAAGTCCAGTCTTTGCCCTCTTACTCTGGCAGAAGCAGCACTGCAGGAAAGCTCCACAAAGCACAGTCACAGGCAGGGCAGCACTTGTTCCTCAGCGATCAGCTCTTCTCCAGGCAGAGGTTCCCCTTGATTCCAGAAGTGTTTCTAAAGTTTGTAAGTTTGGGTGCCCTTCTTATACCCATTTTAGTCTTTGAAGTCACCTTTCTTCAAAGGGGACTCACACCTTCTTGTGAAATCCTGCCTTGCCCAGGCAAGGCCTCAGACACACACCAGGGGGCTGGAGACAGCATTGTCAGAGGCAGGCACAGTCCTTTCAGATGAGAGTGACCACTCCACCCCTCCCTCCTAGCAGAGATGGCTAATCAGGAAATGCAGATCACACCCCAGCTCCCTTTGTGTCACTGTCTGGTGTGAGGTGAAAAACAACCCAACTGTCAAACTGACCCAGACAGGGAATCCACAAACAAGGCAGAGTCACAGAATGGTTTAAGCAAGAAAATGCTCACTTTCTAAAAGTGGCATTTCCAACCTCACAATCTTAAAATCAACTTTACTAAAAGATGTATTTTTAAATTGTGAGTTCAGCGATCCCAAACTCCACATGTCCATCTACTCTCTAGGGGAATCTACACTTTAATCATATTTAAAGGTAGCCCCCATATTATCCTATGAGAGAGAGACAGACCTTGCAACAGTGAAAACGAAATTGGCAGTATTTCACTGTCAGGACATATAAACCACATTACTATATGTCCTACCTTATCCATACACTGCACCCTGCCCTTGGGGCTACCTAGGGCATACCTTAGGGGTGCCTTACATGTAAGGAAAGGGAAGGTTTAGGCCTGGCAAGTGGGTACACTTGCCAAGTCGAATTTACAGTGTAAGAATACACATACAGACACTGCAGTGGCAGGTCTGAGACATGATTACAGAGCTACTTATGTGGGTGGCACAACCAGTGCTGCAGGCCCACTAGTAGCATTTGAGTTACAGGCCCTGGCACCTCTAGTGCACCTTACTAGGGACTTACTGGTAAATCAAATATGCCAATCATGGATAAACCACTTACATACAATTTAAACCGGAGAGCATATGCACTTTAGCACTGGTTAGCAGTGGTAAAGTGCTCAGAGTTGAAAAGCCAACAGCAACATGTCAGAAAAATATAGGAGGCAGGAGGCAAAAAAGTCTGGGGATGACCCGGCAAAAGCAAAAGTCCAACAAGGCACAAACAAGGGAGTCGGCTGAGGAGGACGGCGCGGACGACGAGGTGACGATTCAGGTAAGTGGGGGGTCGAGGGGTTTTAGGTTTTGGGGCGGGGTGGGGGGGTCGGGGGGTTTTAGGCTTTGAGGCGGTAGTGGGGGGGTCAGGGGTTTTAGGCTTTGAGGCGGGGGGTCAGGGGTTTTAGGTTTTGAGGTGGGGTGGGGGCCAGGGGGTTTTAGGTTTTGGGGCGGGTGGGGGTCAGGGCGTTTTAGGTTTTGGGGCGGGGTGGGGGGTCGGAGGATTTTAGGTTTTGGGGCGGGGTGGGTGGTCGGGGGTTTTAGGTTTTGGGGCAGGGTGGAAGGTCGGGGGTTTTAGGTTTTGGGGCAGGGTGGGGTGGGGGTTCGGGGGGTTTAGGTTTGAGGCGGGGTGGGGGTTTTAGGTTTTAGGGTGGGGTGAGGGGGTCTGAGGGTTTTAGGTTTTGGGGCAGGGGTGGGGAATTTTAGGTTTTGGGGAGGGGTGGCGGGTCGGGGTTTTAGGTTTTGGGGGTGGGGGGTCGGGGTGACGCATGCAGGATCAATGGATGCCTATTACTAATACCTTTACCAGGATTGCCTTTACAACGAAATATCGTTGTTAAGGCATTCGTGGTAAAGGCATTAGTGGTAACAACGAGGTCGTTGTTCCGACCTCATTGTTCAGGCACTCGTTGTTCCGGCAGGCGGCGTTCCGACATACAACCAGGCAAGATAAGTGCTTTTTTTTCCCCCTTGTCTCCATCCAAACCGCCACCTCCCCCCCACTCAGCCGCCCCTGCTGTCCTGCATAGGGAAATTGCTATGTGGCCACGTCAGAGCCCTGCTTGTTGGTAATGAGGGCTTGGGTAACGATTCTGCAAGTATATTTTTCCAAGAATAAGCTCCTGTTTTACAAGTTTATCCTTAAAAAATAAATTGAGAAACATTTCAGAGCAGGCGCATAAACTATGGTGCTTCCCTCGGGATTGCTTGGCTGCCTTCAATAGGAAAGCGTCACTGCTTGAGTAGAGCCATCCAGTGTCAGCTACAGTGAAGTGAGATTCCCACCTGCCCGAAAATAAATAAATAAATATGTTGAGGGGGTGGAGGCCATAGCCTATGCTGACTTGGTGAGCCATCAGTGCTCAATTTGTAAATAAAAACACGCCGGTGCACAAAGCCCTCCTCTTAAACACGCTGCTGCTGCAATTAAATGTGGGAACATTGAATACTGAGGCACCTTAATCCTAGAGCCATCTCCAGCCTCTTTAATCCATTTGAAGCCACTCCCTGCCCCTTTACCTCTCTCTTGCAGCTTTCTGCTTTCTACCTTTGTGACGCTTTTTCGTTTTTCTCCTTCTCCGTCTTTCCATATGTGTATTTTGCCCACGGAAAATGCTTGAGGCATCGGGACATATATACAGTGACACTCCTTGTTGGTGCAAAAGGTCATTTATTTTAGGACAGGGTTTAAACACAACATCATTTAACATTTAACTGTATATCGTCCTTTTAACCAGACCTTAACTTTTATGAATTCCTTTGCCTTCATTCTCTCCTCAAATAGCTCCCTTCAATTCTCCTACCGTATACGCTCCCCTATTCCTCCCATGCCTTCCTTGCTTGTAGCCTACCCCCCCGCTCTGATCCTTCTCCTCCTTGTTTTTCCCCCTGGAAGGGTGAACACGCCTGCATCTGGCTCTCCACCCTCCCCCATCTCCTGCCATCCAGCTGCCCCACCCCAAGGAAAAACAACCTTTTTCTGCTTCTGTATGCGCCCCTGCATAATTTTCTTCTTTTTTTTTATTTTATTTTTTATACCCTAATCCACAAATTCACTCCCCATACACTTTCTAACATCAACCTTAACTCTGTTAGATAGTACGCATTTCCTATCTGCGACAAATGGACCCCGTCATCTCTAAACAAAGCCTTCTCCTGATCTTTTATGTCCCGTGCCTTAAAACCTTGATCCCTTGGGCCCAGCAGAAAACTCTCATGGCTCTATTCAACTTTTTCCGAGCCCGCTCAATGGCTCCGTGATTGAGTGCCCCTCTCCATGCCCTTCTTGGCACAAATTCTGTCCATACCAGGCATGTCCCGCATAGTTTCTGCTTCAAAAGTTCCAAATCTCTCTGCATAAGCTGTATCAAAGTGAGCCCCAATAGCTTCACTAAATCATTTTCCCCAAGATGAATCAATAAAAGGTCTGGACATCCCCACTGCGGCAAGTTACCCGTGATAAATGGGAGCAGGCTCCCCCACCTCATACCACTCTCGCCCCACCAACGCAGTTCATGGTGTCTGCTGGGCAGTCCCAATGATCTGCCATAAATTTGCTTCTCCACAAATTTCGCCGCCCAATGAATGAACGAATGGCCGACCAACCATGTCGTCATCTTGTCTTTCTGCGGCCCAGCCACACATCCTGCAAAGAAAAAACACTGTAAAGGCTGTATTGATAAGCAACCCCTCCCCTCCCCACCTGATTTGTTCTCTTCAAGGCCTGACATACAGCTCGCAGCACCTAGATTTCCATCTCCCTATGGACTTGATCTTAGCCCAATCCCATCCTAAATGTGCTGCCGCAGTCGCTGCGCCAATCCTGAATGAATGCGTTCCATAATCCCCCGCACGCCGCCCTATCCGTCCCAGTGCCATTCTCATAACTTGTAACAGCTGATAACTAGTCAGCTTTTTTTCCTGATGCATGCACAAAAACCCCTGAATCGCCTGCCCCAAGCCACCTTGCCTTGAACATGATCCACTCTGCTACCGGGCATGCCACCTCCAAGCCCCCTTTTTTCAGCCATACCCACTTGCCCTTGCCCAGCTGATCCGTCTTTGACCGTCTAAGCCATATCCCCAGCCTGTCCCTGTGCATGCACACCTCCTTCCTCCTTACCCCAATTTCTTTCCCCACCCCAACAACTCGGACACTCAAAAAGCTCCAAAGAACATCCACACCATGCATAAACGGAATAAACCCACCTCGTACTCATCCGTACAACAAACTGGTAACACATGCACAAGCTCCAGCAGTATTTCAAAAATAATGGGTTCTCTTGCTGGTTTATCCCCACTGGCCCTGACCCTGCCCCAACCCTTCAACATTTTACCCAATGAATCATTATTCGCAGGGTCATAACCAAAGAAGAGTTTCCCATAAAAAGAAATGCCTGCCAGTTTTCCCCCAATTGTAGCTGGAGATAAACCCTCCCCAATCAGAAAAAGCACAAAGCGTCTGGTCCGTGCTTCTAGCGTTCACCCAAAAATTGCCCCCAAACGGCTCAAAAGATTGAAACTCCAACCATGCAAGCCTGTAATTTTGCCGCGTAAATACCGCTAATGACATCTCCACCAGCCCCGTGATCATCATGCCCCCCATTCCCAAATGTCTGCCGGGACCACTGTCTTGTTCCGTTCCGCTCCAGGTGCCAATTCGCGAAAACGCTGCCACTGTGAACGAGATAGGGAGTCTGCAATCTCGTTGTGAACCCCCGGTATATGTGCAGCTTTAAAGATAACATTCAAAGATAAACATAGAAGCATGAACTGCTGCAACAAACGCAAAACTCTGAGGTCCCTTGCTCTCTGCCTGTTGACCAACTCTACCACCGCCATGTTGTCTACTTGAAAAATCACTATCCTGTTGGCTAACTCCTGTCCCCACACTGCCAGTGCCACTAGTAGGGGAAAGAACTCCAGAAAGGCGATGCTTCTCACCTGCTGCAACCAAAATGCAGGCCATGCTTCCGCGCACCACCTCCCATCCCAGTATAAGCCAAAACCCGACGCTCCCGCCGCGTCTGAAATAATTTGGACCTGCCACACCGTGTCCGACTCACCAAAAGACATCGGTACCCCATTGAAATTTTTCAAAAAGATCTCCCATATTCTAATGTCTTCTCGTAATGCCAAGGAAACTCGTATCCTGTGGTGTGGAAGCACTGCACCTGACATGGACAGCCCCAGACGTCTACAGAAAGTCTGACCTCCCTTTCACTACCCTACACGCAAAATTGAGGTAACCTAAAAGCTTTTGAGCAGTCCGTAAGTCTATTTTATGCAAAGTGCGCACCACTGCTAGGAACTCCAGTATCTCCCCCACTTTCGCAGCTGGCAATCTGGCGACCAACTCTCTTGCATCCAGCTCGATACCCAAAAAGGTCAAAATCGGCATTGGTCCTTCTGTTTTTTCCGGGGCAAGAGGTACTCCTGCCTGCTGAGCTAGCCTCTGGAAATTGTCCAAAGCCCGCCCACACGCCCCGGATGCGGCTGCTCCTACAAATAAGAAATCATCCAGGTAATGAGTCACCGTCTTATCGCCGCTCATTCTCACAAAGACCCACTGTAAGAAAGTGCTGAAAGTCTCAAAAAGCGTGCAGGATATCGCGCAGCCCATGGGCAGAACCCTGTCCACGTAAATGGCGCCATCTAGCTGCATGCCCAAGAGGTCAAAATCTGCTGGGTGAATAGGAAGCAATCTAAAAGCTGATTGAATATCGCATTTTGCCATTTCAGCCATCCGCCCGCACCTCAGGACTAACCTCACTGCGTCATCAACTGACACGTAAATTACCTTGGAGTCCTTTTGGGCAATGAAATCATTAACTGACGCGCCTTCGGACCATGACAGGTGGTGAATCAAACTAAACTCTCCCTGCGCCTTTTTGGGTACCACTCCCAAAGGAGATATCATCAGAGAATCACTTGGCCACTCGGAAAACGCGCCTGCTATTCTACCCAGGCCCACCTCTTTTGCTAATTTGTCGCTCACTATCTGCGCCAGTTCTTTGGCTGACCGCAAATTGTCAGCCCATCTCCTCTCTCGGGGACCTTGGTAACCTATTCTAAAAACTTCTCGAAAACCCCATTCCAGTAGACGCGCTTTATCCGCTTCAGGATACATGCGCAACCAAGGCAGCAAAAATTCCAGTCTAACTGGTGTAGTACCCCTTTGGTGCAGGAGTGCCATGCAATCCCCTCCCTCTTGAAGCTCTCCACTGTTCTGCTGGGCTGGACAGGGAGAAACATTGAATGACTGGATGACGGCCCCCGCACTTGGAGCAATCATGTTTAAACCTGCACTGTGCTCTGGAACAAAAACCTTTGTTACAGTTCCAGCAGGCCCCCGAAGTTGCCCCCGTAGTTTTTGTGGCAGCCCGCCCCTCCCGGGGTGGGGCGTGCCTGAAAGGGCTTATATATCACTGGCAGTCCACTCACTGTATGCGTGGACGCTTCTGCCTGTGCCGATGCCATCCATTGCATCCATAACTCTGGATCTACGTCCCCCCCAAGACTTTTCAGGATTTACACTCACCCGAGCTCTGAACTCTTCGTCATAACTGAGCCATGCAAACCCCCCAAAATGCATTTGTGCCTTTCTAATAATGTCCATGTATTTAAACAGTGCAATGGCCCTGTCCGGGTATTTCTTGCAGTATATACTAGCAAATATCAAAAAGGCCGACGTGCAATTGTCCATTGTGATAGGGACCCTGGGCCTGCGCGCTAACTCCCATTCCTCCTCCCTGGAACCCTTCCTGGCCTGTATGTCCCTGTGCAGTAGCTTAAACACATCCACATATTCGTGTTTCCATATCCTAGCTTTTGTTTTTTCTGCTATGTGAGACCCGAGTGGCATAGCCAAACCCATATATGGAAGCCGTTTCTTATGGCCTCCCCCTTCCTTGTCCTCTGGTGTCGTATCTCCCACAGCCGCTTTACTGCCTGTGGCTGTATCTAGCGTGGCGGCGCCTTCTTTATCCTTGTTCTCTGCCATTCCCTGTACGGAACTAGTGCCTGGTATTTCTAAAACTGATCCATCCCCTACCCCAATGGACCTAACTGTGCTTGCCTCCCTTGGTGTCACTCCCCCTTTGCCCCACACTGACCACCATCTCTTACCTCCGACATTATCTCCCAAGCTCCTTGGCACTCTCTTCAGATTTCTGCCGTGAGGCATGGCTTGCCGTCCCCCTGTGGGCCCTTCCGTTAGAATCGTATCCTGCAAAACAGAAATCGAAGAAGAGGTTGTGCCGCTCTTGCGCCCTCGCCCCCCCCTTTTTTGACCTCGCTCACCTCCACGTCCCGAATCTCACCATCTTCCCATTTGTCCCCTTCTTCCTCATAGTCCAGTTCCAATTCCTCTTCTCCTCCCCACTGGCCCATGTGTTGGGCGAAACCTCTTGCTTTGGTTGATGCAGTCTCAATCGCCTCCGTACCCGAATGACGCACACCATCGGGACGGTACCCGTGCTCCCCCAGGGTGGAGAAGGCTGCCGCAGACCCCTCCAATGCTTCGTACCAACGTGCTTGGGCCGTATTGCGTCCAGTTGGCATAGCCTTTTTCCTGCCAACCTCGGCCGTTGGCATTGGTTTACTTCTACCCCCATGACCGTATGTGTCACCGGGTTTTCCCGCGCCAACTTGCCCTTCGGCCGCACCAGCCTCTTGTCTCTGATCCCCTTCTGACTGTGGGACCCAAACCCAGGTTCTGTTTCCTGCCCCCTCCTGCTGTGCCCCTTTGCTCTCCCTGGCCTCTCTGGCCCTTTTGGCTGCCTCGCTGTGAGCGTTCGCCTCCTCCCTGTCCTTGCACAACTGGGCCCACCTAACCTCCGTCTCTAGGACAACCCTGCGTTGTTCCCTTATCCTGGCCTCTAGGTCCCAGGTCTCTGCCTGGTCCCAATTCCCCTGCGAGGGTGGGGCCAGAGCCCCCGTGGGCCCCTGCCCTGTCTGTTACCTTGGTTTTCACCACTCTGGCCTGGCGGGGAGCTGCCTCTGGGTTTCCCCGCATACTTGCCTCTTTTCTTCTCTGGGGCCCCAAAGCCCCCGGGGTTATATCCCTCTCCCTTGTGGTATGACAAGTCTAGTGGTGCAGCTTCCCCGCTGGGCCCAGGCAGGGGCTGCTCGATCGCCCCGCCTTGTAATACGGGCCCTCCCTCACCAGCCGGTTGTCCCTCCGCGCCCGAGGGGTCAGCCCCTGTTGATGCGCTATCTGCATCTGCGGTTCCCGGTCCCGCGTCCTGTGTGCCTTGGGCTTCTCCGCTAAACATCAGCGGGCTATGTGCGCTGGGAAACCCTTGCTGCTCGCCTGCGTCCTGACCTGGGGCCGCAGGCCCCTCATCCCTGTCTCCGTCTGAGTCCAGGGACTTGCATGCCGCGATTGCCGCCGTGACCCGACTTGATGCAGCCCTTGTCGGGCGTGACATCCCCACCCAGGCCTGCTCTAGTACTCCTGGTCTAAGCAGGTCCGCCCAGCCTGCCTCTCCTAAAACGCGGAGCGCGGCCCTCACTGCTTCTGCGTCGTGGCTTGTTGCCATGGTGCCTCTCTGCTTTTATATTATATGTATATATATATATTTTTTTTTTATATATATGCCCCCCCCCACTTTGTGGCCCTGTTAAAAGGCAGAAAAGCGTGGGCCCTACTAGCTACAGGGGTGTGGCCCGCTGGGGCTCCTTCTGCAGGGTAACTGGCCTATAGCCTGTCTCCCCCCCGTCCCACCCTTTTCGGTTCTGATTGCCAGAATTTTTTTTTTTTTTTTTTATATAGCCCGGGGCCCTCGGGCCTAACCTCTCTCTTCTTCCCCTTTTTTTTTTTTCTTTTTAATTTATTCCTTTAAGGGGCACCCTCGCTTTTGCTGCGCGTGTGTGGGCCCGCGCCCCCCCGTGGGGGTGTGACCGCGCTTGAGCCAGTGTTGTGGCGTGCGCGTATATGCGCGGCCCAGCGCGCCTGCCTCACACGCGGAAGCGCGTATTGAAAATGCGGCCCCCCCACCGGCCTGCCCGCGCTGACCCGACTCCCGGTACGAGTGCCGGCCTGCCCGGAAAAAATTGCCCCCTGTCTCGCCCCACAAGGCCCTGACTGCAAAGCTCCTTACTGCTATCTGGCCCAACAAACACCTGCTCTGCCTCCAAAAACAGCTCCCTATCTGCCCCAGTCGGCGCAGAAAAGAGGCCGACCCCACCCCTCCACCCCCCTTATAAACCCTGCCTCAATCCCTCCCCCACTTACCAGTCCACCAATAGGGCGCCTCCGTGCCACTTCCTGTGTCCCGAAAGTACCCACAGAGCGACTAGACCGGGTCTCTCTCTCCGTGGCCCCCTCCAAATGAATAAGCGCGAGCCCAATTAAGTGCCGGTGCTCCGCACCGGAAACAACAAGCACAAATTAAGCACTGCGAGCCATCCACCATACTCTAAATCGGGCTTTAAGTTTTAATTAAGTAATTTGATATGTTTGAGGTCACATTTTTGGAAACAGTGCTCTGCCAGTGTTTTCTTTAGCATATCAAGACATAAAACTCTTTGTTCTACAGACCGTTATCTACTATGCATTCTTTAAATTTCACATTATTTTCTAGGATTGGCAGTCATATATGTCCATAGAACATTCTACAGAATGTAGTGCGGCGCCTAGAGTACTGGCATGTGCTATATCTATCTTTACGTCGAATCCAGGACTCATATTTGGATCACACCTTTGGATCTGTTATTTTGCACATTTAATATGGCTTCCACATGACTCCATGTCAGAAGTCGAAACAATTTGGGATGCACACGATTTGCGTCACAAGGTGCCAGGCTTATCACTTTTCTAGCGCCTGCCTTTCCTTTTACAAGTCAGTGCGTCTGCGTTGATGATGTTGCAACTGGTTCCCCGGGTTTAAATCAAGCCTGGAAGCCCAGGGTGTACTTAGGTACTAGGTGAAAGCCTGAACTGAAAACAATGCATCCTCGCGATATGAGATCATATTCCTGACTCTCCAACCCTAGTGCATTTACATAGTACTGCATTTTATTATGTCACTGTCTAAGTGATGAGATTAGATTCAAACCCAAAACGGATCCCTTGATTTAGAACGGATTATTGATGCAGGTTGAAGAGGAAGGACGAATGTTTAAATGCAGTTTACAATTTGAGACAACCTTATTAGTTCAACGCAGAAACCCGTAGGCCTCGCAGCATGATCAGATCTACATGAAACAAAGGAGTTCTCCTTAAGACTGTCCTTAAACTAGGAGTAGTGTTCACAAAAGGTGTAAATGTGAATGGACATTCACTGAGCAATATTACCAATAATTCTGCAGTTTCTTATACCCATTATCTTGACCTTGTTCCAAGATTCTGAAATGTTGACATTAAATTGTTCTGTTAAATCCGTATTAAGTGACAAACTGAGGATCCGGTAGTCTGGTATAATAAAACATGGGTTGCTTCATAAAGCACAACACACTTTGATGAAACTCAGAATTTGCCTAACTACAAATCTATAATGTTATCTTCATTGACATAAATGTTAAACCTAATTCTAGGATTTTTTATGCATAGTTTGCTTGTTTTGCTTAACCAATCGAATACAATTTTGTGCACCCATTTTTTGAGTGGACGGTATCTTATTGAATGGCTACTTTGGGCCTCGTTGCGTGCCCCTGTGATTCTGATGGGGCCAGTAACAGCGGTTATCAACACTAGCCGAATTATGCGATTATGGGATCTGGAGTCTTTCACCCTGGGATTTCACCTGCTAAGGGCAGGTGAATTTGTGAATTCTCTGGGAGCAAATAAGGAGAGAATTAGGAAATTACCATGGGATTCATGCAGAATTAATAACTCATTCGTAATTGCTCGTTTCTGAGGGTTCCCATGGGGTATACTGCCTAATCCACTAGTATTCCTCCCTGCTGAATTACCAACACCCTTGGTATCGGCCAACTCAAAGTGGGGGGTTTACAGGTTGGGAACTTGTAATGAGGCTCTACAAGTTCAATGTAATATATTACCGATTTTACATTTGTAATTCTTACCCTTATATCACGACATTTGGATTTGTAAAGTGCACGTCCACCCTTGGAGCATCTTGGTGCTGAATAAAATATGTTTATTTTAATCAGCAGTAGTCATTTTGTTGACCTCGGAAGGATGAAAGGCTGAGTAGACCTATAGTGGTTCAGGGGTGTAACCAAGAGGTCAAACACCAATTTCAGGAGTGTCTGCATTGTCCAGCGAGCCACAAGGCTCGATTATATCAACTCTGGCAAGCACGAGGCACCAGTACATTTTTATAATCAGTCAGCCAAGGTCCCAGGATCCATTAGCCTCAGGAAACTGAGAAAGTCAATCTCTCCTGTTGCCATCGTGTCGTATGATGTGCCAGAGTGGAGGTGTGACAGCAGTGTTGCACAGATCTTTCTAGGATGAGAGTTACTTACTAAATGCCATTCTGGAATCTGAAAACCAATGATGTCCCAAAGTATTTGTGATGTAGCACAGCATTCTGCTGTACCACTGTGGGAGATGGACTGCAATGAACGCTTACCATATGCTAGGAAGTATAGTTCAACAATTTCCCATTTCTTTCTTGGCTGTGTTCTCAGTTATGTTGCTAGGCACTGAGGAAGGTGCATTCTGATGGTTTAGAAAAGACGCAGGAGAAATTTATGTTACGCTAGTGAAAGTCACATAAATTCACAAATTTCACATTATGCTTATTACACTGTTTTTTTTTTTTTTTTTTATTACGGCATTACTCCACCAGAGGCAAAATTTTAGTGAGAATGCATGTGTACAACACAAATAACTGGAACACAAGTGGCACTTGTCCTCGGCACTTATGTTTTTTTTAATGCAATTTGTAGTGTGAAATCCATCCTCACGTCCATTAAAATGTACCGAACAACAGAGCTTTAAATGGTATGGGTACCCCTGGGTCTTAGACCAAGTAGCATTGATCAATATTACCAAAAGTACTGCAGTTTCCTATACCTATATTAATTTTAGAGGCAAAACACTTATCCATTTCTGGATGAGTGCAAAAAACGATAAAATAATCCACGTGATTCCTGTCTATAATTTACATTCTTGACTTAATTTTGCATCTCGTATGAGTGTTATCTTATTCCAGAATGTTGTGTTTCTACATTTTTGTCTTGTAGCTTATTGCCCTTGTTCAGTGCATACACTGAACTAAATCACATTCAGGTGTGTACTACAGGCCAGTGTTGTGGTTGAAGGCAGTATGATTCTATGCAGATGAGTGTGTAGGGTGGCACACTATGGGGATTTTAGTTTGCATACTTAAGTCATGCCTTTAATTATGTAGGACACACCCCTTTTATGGATTCTTCCACTTTTTCATGTCAGTAAAAGCGCATCTGAAGAACATATTTTTGTGCTAAAATATAGAGCTACATGCCTGTTTGTCATTTTGTATAATTTTGTATTATTTTTTCAGAATTTCATAGAATTACATAAAAGCAAAGTAGATACATTTTGCAACCCCTAGTTTGAACTATATTTCAGGATTCCATTTGTAATTTCTTATCGTGACATGGTTGCTCAGTTAAGCCTATTTGTATTTTTTATAATTTTTTAGAGATTTTAGCTCTTTAGGCCAAAATCGTCCTAGTAATCCTCTTACAAACATTATGCATGCCTCCCCTTAGTATCCAGAGATTTCTAGACACATTTGAGACGATTTGTTGTTAAAAAGCGAATGACTGTCCCACAAATCAAAATCCACTGCATTAATCTGCCAGCAAATGCCAAACTGCGATGCTTAATCACAAGCCAGGACTATGTTGTGAATCAAAATGCACGAGGCGGTCGTTTCTGCAGCATTTAGCAACACAGTTCATCATCATAAATTCGGATGCATAATACGAACTAACCTGGATTCAAATTGCTTTCTGTCCCCCGAGGGAAGAGATTACAATGAAACAACAGATATTGTATCCTTTCGAGAAACAGGTTCACAGAAAAAGTAGCTAAACTTTAAAGACGATAGACATGAAAAAACATCCAATCAAATCCATCCCTCAGGCACTCAGAATTAGCATAAAGAGCAAAGTTTCCAACCACTTTAGATGCAGGCCTGACAAGACATCATGCAAGAAAACAATGGTCCAAGCGCAAAAAATGGATGCTGCACCGAGTGCTTTGCGGCTGGGGCGGGGGCATTGGGTTGATCTTTATTGTTCAGAATTGGGCTGAAGCATCTCTCCTTCAATCTTTTCCGTATCCTGATTTTTGGGGGTTGTAGGGGAAGGCTTTCTCCATAGGGGAAAAACATGTCCACGCCTCCGCCACCACCCCCGGAGGAAAACAGAGAAAGAAATGTACTTTTGCACATTCAGCTGCCCTTGACGCAGTGTAGAATTGTAAACTACCTAGAATAGTGCACAGGGGGATTAGACGGTATTTATATAGTCACACAGCATATTAAATAGTACACTTACAACAGTGGTGTAACGAAACTTGACTGGCACGCTCCTGCACAGTACCTTGAGGGGGTCCCTTACCCCAGGGCCCAGTCAGGGGCCATGCCGCCCGTGAAGAGTGTACTGTGCTGAGGGGGCCCCACACTGCAGGGGCCTGCAGGGTCCTTTGTTAGGCCACTGGCTTGCAAACCTGTGACTGCACATGACTTTCTAGGCCAATACAATTACACCAGTTTTACGAATGCCAAAAAATAGTGTAAAAAGTTCAGGCGGAGTCGTGGAACTCCACCTGTACTTTTGCACATTTGCCCTTTATTTGCACATCTAGTGTTACTGTCGCTACCCAAGACCGCTCATCATTTCGAACATTGTTTCTTTAGGAAATATCTAATTTCCCCTATAAAGTCATATTCCTTTATGCAGAGCTCTGTTGCAAGCGCCTCCCTCACTTGCCATTATTCTTAAATTGAAGTATAATTGGGTAATAGTTAGTGGCGGTCGGAAAACGATCTTCAATGCAATTATGTATATATAATTTCTTGTAACAGATTACTTTGCTGGGCTTGGTGACTCCACCCTCCTTTTTTATGTACCATTTAATTGTACTAATAGTGAAAATAGTATTTTATTTGCTATTGGTGTAGCAACGTGAAAGTATTATGTGGTATGACTGGTGGGGTTACCATGTAATACTAACACAATACCGAAAAGTAGACCTCATATTCACACTAGTAAACCTCAGCTCAGTCCTGGTAGAGAGGCAAAGAGCAGTCTGGCTCCTTAAAGGAACAAGTGTTAAGCATTTCACAGCTCCAACATGGATGATAAGTAATTGACACGACTCAAGAGAAATCTGACACCAATTTATAAAAATAAAGCTGATTTTTTAAATAGCTTTAGACACCAAACCAAAGTTGATCCATAAAGGATAACCATAGTTATCAATTTTAAAGCATTAAATAAATCAGTACTTTGCAGAGCTTTCAAACTCTATCATTGTGGTCAATGGGAGAAAACACAGACTGCAATCGGACACTTGTGAGGTGAGTTCCATGGAACTCACTTGAAGTTAAGGTCTTGCAGGCCCACAGACCAAGTCACAACAGTCAATACAATTTTACGTTGCTCAGGGGACCGGGATGCAGGGATGTGTTAGATGTCCTTGGTGCTGATAAAGGGACACACAGTCTTCGAATGGGTACCTTAGCAAAAGGTTACTTGAAGGTTGAGTTCAACAAAGCACTTTGGAAGTTATGCTTGGAGTTGACCCGGACCAGAAATCTCTCTGCACCTGTGATGTCTGAGTTTGGCAGACCAGCTTTGCCAGACTCGGACATCTCAGTTGCAGAGTTGCTCCTGGCATTTTTTGGTGCTGAAAGGGGCCCACTGGTGCTGACTTTTCCAGGCGGACAACCCAGGATGAACGGAGATGCAAAGACTAGACAACAGTGCCACAGGGGTGGATAGTTAAATGGCGATGATGGTCCCTTGGGCCTGGAGCATGTAGTAAAGCAGGTAGTATTCAGGCTGACCACCAACATGCCTTGGAACTAGTAAGCAGAGCGGTTCCAGAAATCTTTCACCAAATGACCAGGGGAACAATGAATGCAGAATACTAAGCTTGTCTAAGGATAGTGTTTGCACTTCTCTGAAGCCATCTGACCAGTTACTTTTCTGTGGCCATGCTTCGGACCCCAGTGGATGGTACTTCAGTGGTCATGGAAGCACGGTTCAGTCCTGCCGTCATAAGGGGACTAGTACCTCTAGCCCTAGGGGTCCTATTGAAGAGGTTCAGTTGCAGAGGGGTTCACCTTCCTTTTGGAACTGGTCTCTGGTCCAGGGTGAGTCAAAATCCAGAAGGTGCAGATTGGGTACCACAGATGCAGAGCATTGCGCCTTTATCGATGGAGTCCTGCCTTGTTGTGGACTTGGGTCTCTTCTTAGTTCACAGCAAATCTGAGGTTCTGGTGTCAGGAGTGCCCCTTAAATCCTGGATTTAGGGGGTGGTAAGGGGTGTGATGACTAGTAGCCAATGGGCATCTAGTCCTGTGGCTAATCCGCCCCTAAGGTGACTACATCCAGTGGGTAGTATTCTGTTTTAAATGCTACCACAAGGCCATGTATGCTTGCACATATATGTCCACACTAATAAAATAATGCACCCTACCTCGTAGGCTATAGGACGCCTACCTTAAGGGTGACTGACTGGTGTTATGGGCTGTGCGGGGGCTCTACCTGCACATGGTTTGGGCAGAAATGACTCAAGCAGGCGAGGTGCTCATGCAGGGCTGACATGGCAACCCTGCAGAATTTACTTCTACTCAGGTCACTCATTGTGGCACAATCAGTGCTGCAGCCCTGGTGACCCCTTTACCATCCCTGCTCTGGGTACCACTGGTGCCATTTAATAGGGTCTTAGAGGGGTGGTAAGTTTTGCCAATTGGGTTTACCAATTCACAGTCACAGTTTAAGGGAACAAGCATTGGCACCAGAGCCCGGTAAGCAGGTCCCAGTGCAAGTTTAGATAAAAAACGACAACATCAGCCAGCAAAAAGTGGGGAATGGCCACCCAAAAACGGCTCTTTACAACAATTGGTACAATAAAAAATGACAACCCTGGATTCAAGCAGAGTCTGAGGCAGGGTATCTGCCTGATGGCTAGCACAGTTGCTTAGAGATGCCTGCACCAGCCATCAGACAAATTGTTCGGCAACCTCTGAGCACTGGCCTCGAGGGCCTGATACAACCAGGGGTCTCCCCATTTGTCAAACACTGCAGCATTACCTGTACAGGTACCCTGAATGCTTTAGGTTTTAGCTCTCCAGTGCCCTTTAAGTAGACTGCCACCTCACCCTCTTCCATCTTGTTGCGGGGTGGGGTGGGGTGGAGGCAGAATCCTCACTAATTTGACCACACCCTATCATGAGTTGGGATGGAATGAGGTCAAAGAGCAAGAGGGTGAAAACTGAAGCCTCTGCCAGGCCCATCTTTCAGTTTCCTGATTCTGTGTCTTAAGAGGGGGGTGCATGCCTGCCCCAAGGGTCTAACAAGGTCTGAGGTGATCACCACTGTTGTTGCTATTGATGGGCTTGTGGTTTTCCCTAAGTGTGGCTTGTAGTGCTATATGTTCTGAGCTTGTAATAGTCATTGTGCCATTATGTATCTCCACCTGAGTCAGCTGTCTGGATCTCTGAACAGAGATAAAATACCAGTGGATCTTATTTCTAGGAGTCATCCATATGCTTTAGTTCTTATCACATGGCAGATTACTGTCAAGATGAGCACTTTTGCAACCAACCCAGTATCTGAGCCTATTATCACATATGGCACATGATTAAACCTATATTTTTGAACAAAAACTCTATGGGGCATATTTACAAGCCCCTAGCGTCACCAGAGCGTCACTTTTTGTAATTCTTCAGTGGGGCTGTGCACTTCACCATATTTACAAGGTGGCGCTAAGCAATGTTCCCTGTAAGATGCGCCCGCAGCGCGTGCGTACCCTTCCTTCCCCCACTGCGCATGCCTGTTTGCCAAGCACGCACATTTCTGCCTGCATCACGCGAGAGAGTGAAACCGTACATCAGCGCTACGTTTAAAAAACGAAACAGTGCGAAGACACGATCACTCTCTTCGCAGCAGATCAAGAAAACAAAACGGCAATGCAGGACCCGAGGAGAAATCCCTGCATGAGAAGATCTCCAAATGAAAGCAGGTACGTGTTTCTTGTGATGTAGCATAGTGGGTCAGGGTGACTGGCACAGTTAGCTGGCAAATTGATGTTCCCTGGCATGTTCGCGTAGTGAGGATGTCAGAGGCAATGCTGGGGCTGCCTGTTCCTCGGAGAGCAGGCTGAGAGTCAGCGAGTGCGGGCTGTGGCTAAGGCAGCTTGGAGCTGTGTGGAGGCCGGCAGTAATGAGCCATAGCGTTGCATTGTTGGAAAAGATGTTTTCATGCTCCTTGGCCCGGGAACTTGAAGGACTTGATTCTGCAAGCTACCCGAAGTTAGACACAGCTTTGATCCAGAGAGCTAAGTGTGCACTCTTTCAAGATATTGCTCCCTCTACGCTGACACGCTGATTACAGTTTAAGCCCATCACAGATAAACACACCAAATAGATATTGGGCCTACGCCTGTGGCCTCTCCTCTGCAGTGAGCATGTTTTCTACACTGCTCAATCTGCAAATAAAACCGTGCTAGTGCCCAAACCCTCCACTTAACCACGTGGCTGCTGCAATTAAATGTCGCTTACCTAGTGCTACTTACAAAACTGTAAACCAAAAAAAAAAGGAGAGGATAGCGCAGGAGCAAAGATTTAACACAGCGTTCACATGCTGGCAAAAGAAGGACAAGAGCAGCAAACTCGCCCTGCTTCCAACATGATAACGTCTCTCCTCCTCTCAGCATCACATAGGCACTGCTCATCAGAACTCTTTAGAGAAGCCCTGCAAAGCGCTGCTGGTCTGGCTCCAAGCCGGTGACTTCAGCTGCTCCATGTTAATACAGCAATAGCTCACAGGGGAAAGGCGAACAAATGGAGAACACAGTGGATGCTCAGACATCCTGATGAAAGGCAGCTGCACCATGACCAGAGAAAGTGCATTGCGAGTACTGCCATTTACTCTGTGTCAAATATGCACTTTGCAGGTAGTTAGCTGGAGTGCTGAACTCACATTTTTGTAAATGAACTGCAAAGTCTGGCCTTTTGTGAGGAGCCTGCTATAATCACACACAGGGCCGGCTTTTGGGCGGTGCAAGCGGTGCAACAGCACCGGGACATGACCTCAGGGGAGCACTGTGTTTAGCAAAAACTTCCAAAACTTGAGATATAAAAGCATCTGCTGAAAAGTTCCTTGTGCATTTAGCCTTCAAGAAACAATTAAAATGTCAACATGCCTATTGTGATTAATGTTCTTGATAGAGAGAGAGATGGGAGTTTTGCCTAGTGGCAGCTTTGACTCAACATAAAGTAGCATGGAGGGTTAATATGCTGCAAAAAACAGTACTATGGGGCATATTTGAAAAAATTGGTGCTGCACACAGTGCAGCCCCACTTTGCTTGCCCCTCTTAGCGCCCCCCCTAACGCCACCATGAGTGCGTCATATTCGAAATTCGGCGCACCATGGCGGTAGTTAGTGGACTAGTGTCAGGATTTTATATGCTAGTCCAGTGCTTTGCAGGATTAGCATCAAAAATGTTGACACTAATCCTGCAAAGCACCCAGAGGCCCATTGTAACCAATGGAAGCCTCCTTTTAATGCCTACTATGAGCAGGCGTTAAAAGTTCTGGAAAAAAATGACGCAAAGGAATCTGTCAGATTTCTCTGCGCCATTTTCTAGGCCCCCCTAACAGGGGCTTCCCCCTTTGCATACATTATACCTGGTAAAGGCATAATGTAGTGTAAAGGGTTACAAAGTGGCGCAATGCATGCATTGTGCCACTTTGTAAATATGGCATGGCGTTTTTGGCCTTCTAATGCCACCTTAGCATAAAAAGTTGACGCTAATGTGGAGTTAGAATGGCACTAGGGGCTCTTAAATATGCCCCTATATTTTATGTGTCTAGCTGAGTGGATTAGTAAAGCCAGCCTTTACAAGTGCTTTAAAACACATGAATGTATGTGAATGGGGAGCGATAGAGACACATGGGGCACATTTGCCAGGTGGTAGTGAGTGAAACCGAGGACGAGGTCATGGGGTGGGGGGTGCCACAATAAACTGTCACACAGGGCGCCACCAGTCCTATAACCGGCCAGTAGTGTGTTTATAAAGTTGCAAAGTTAACTAATTATACAACTTGCTCTATTTGATGTGCATGGCCCTCTGCAGCACTCTGAGAGTATTCATTACATTTTCATAATGGTTCAAGCTCCTGATTTCTGTTTTCTCTAACTGGGGTGTAGGTGGCACTTAACAGGTCATGTCCTTGGGGTGTGCCACCAGGTCACAGAACTGCCTTTATGCCCTATTACCTGGAGACATGTTTATACAAATATCCCTTTTTTGTTTTAGTGGTAAAACAAAGCTATGGAGAGGAAAATGCCAAAGATCTTGGTAGCTATGCGCTGCGCTCGCGTGAAGGGTCAATTTCTTGGCGCACTGCACAGAGACCTTACATTGCCGCACACAGTGGAAAAAAAATAGAGGGAACCTTGGCGCTAAGCCACTTTTTTTGTCTTCACGCCGCCTTGTAAATATGGTCCCCTCCGATGCAGTTTTCTGCGGCGGAGAGGCGTGCAAAGGGTGTTGCTGTGGGCGTTCCACCTCAGTACCCATTGCTTTTGACACTGCCCTAGATTTACAAGAATTCGTAAATCTGCGGCAGCGCCAAAAAATAATGCCACCCCAGGGGTGACGTTAGCATGGAACAACGAGGAGAAATACTTTTATTTCTCCTCCTTTTTGCTTTTTCTATGTGTGCTGCATTCTGCACCACACATAGAAAGAGCAAAACACCAAGAATGATTGTTTATGTGCAGGAGGGTATCCCTTCCTGCACATAAGCAATCATTCAATAATGATGATTTGCTACTTTTATGTGTGCTGCATTGTGCAGAACGCATAGAATGGCCAAATCACCATTGTAGATTACATGCAGGAAGGGACACCTTCCTGCACTCAATCATTCCCTTCAACGCAGACACCCTTGCACTGTGGTGCAAGGATGCCTGCATTGGCGCTGGCAGCTAAATTTAGCATCAGCCTTAAGGGAAACACAGGGGTGCGCCGTATTTTTGTAAATACAGCACATCCCTGTGTTTCAGAAGTGACGCAGCGCTGGCAATTTTGGCGCAGCGCCACATTCTGCCAGTTCCTTGTCGATCTAGCCCCATGTACCTGGCAAGATAATAATAATGTTTTATGGCTTAGTTTACAATGTTATCTTAAAATGTTTGTGGTGATATCATGGACATATTGAAGGTGGCAACGATGGCACTTTTGCACAGACTATCAGATCAGTTCTAGTGCTGATTACTCATTTGTGCACGATGAACACCCTTTGTCCATATCTCCATTTAGTATCCTGGATCTGTTGATCAGTGAACAAATAACCAAGCAAATTGACTCATTTCACATTTCTTCTCGCTGTGTTAGCAGTAGTGAGTTGCTTCAGACTGCCAAATGCAGGTGATTTCTGTATGATGTTCTAGGCAATAAAAGGGCCATTTGAATAGTCATCATGAAGCCCCGTGATATGTGCTGAAGAAGTGACAGGGACCTATAATGCTCTAATGGCCCATCGGGCAAGCAGAATTTTCGACTCTGGGAAACCCTTTCTGCCTAATGAACCTGAAGGATCAATTCTCCACTGGATGACAGTGAAACATTTGGATTTTGTGAAAAGATAAGGGCTGCACTCTTTGCTGTAAAAAGAATGATGATCTTTTGCCTAATGCAAGAAGGCGGTGAATGTTAAACTTAGGCAACACTAAAGAAATTGAGATAAAACAGGGAAAACTAACCAAAATAGTTAGAAAATAATTATGAAAAACATTGACAGTGGCAACATTAGGGATTCTTGGAAACTGGTTACTAGGAGATCAGAAAATGTTGGTAATGCGGCCGTTAATTTCAACGTTAATCATGACATTTGGGAACCATATGTCTCCTCTCTGTGCAATGCCAGATACTCACAAACTGCATGATTCGCTTTCCCAAACTGAATGTTATGATTACCTTAATTACATCAATCTTTTAATTGGGTGAAAAACCTAATTAGATCTCCTATCAGGGTTCAAGAAGCCTGGGTAGCATTGTTTCAAAACTGCGACCTAAATGGTGGGCAAAGGCTATTGAACATGTTTTTTCTACATACTCCAACCAGTCTGTTTATCCAAATTTTTGTAGGGGCTCTGCTCCGTCTCCCCCCACCCATACTACGTGTGATTGTGCCTCCGCAGAAAATTATAGCCTTTTGGTGTTAAGCTCCCATGTGAGCAGGTTACCAGTAATTTTTTCTACCTATAGGGCACCAGCTCGAAAAAGACTGGTGCCATTCTAGGAGTTCAAACTGGGTTATGAAAATCCTGTTCAACCTTGCCTAATGCATTGCTGAATTCTATACTTGGCCGGAAATCAATTAACAAGCAAACTCTAACTTTTGTTTTGCTGCTCACTGATTTTGAAACAGCATCTGAATTTTTAGCCCTAGTTCAGGTGGCTCGTAGGGACAAGGGGTTACAGATTGTGTCCACATTCTAGGGCTGCTTTTAGCAATATCAACCATAAAAAGCACATGCTTAATCTAAGCCTTTCCTTTGCTACCATTCGCCAGCCACAAGATAGAGTTGCGTCTTTGATTCGTTGCTTTCTAAAGCCTGCAAGGCTATTTAATGTCTTTAAGAGTTTTGAAAGCAATAGGAAGCCCCTTGACCCACTGAATTACATGTATATCCATTTTCAAACATTAAGACATTTGCCCACCCAAAAGCCAAGAAAGATACGCTCACTCAAATGGAAGAGATCCGGTTCCTAATGACAGTCAGAGGACTTCATAGGGCTACTTTTAAGGGAACTAAAGTTTGCTTGTGGACAGTGCACCAGATTTGTCATAATCAACATAAGAATTATAGAGGGTCTTTATCTATGCCCACAAATCCAGATGCATGAGCAGGGTGACAAAGCTGAAGATGAGAGATTGGGTTTTCAAGGTCTGATACCCCAGAACTCGCTTTTCGTGTGGTCGATGGTTCTTTGATCAGTTCATTCTCCACTAGATGCCTCTCTGACTTCCTTTAGCCAGAGGATTGATATAAGGTGGTTCTCAAAGGAAAATAGTGGCTCACAGCTTTTCTTGTAGAGAGGGTGAGGTCAGGAACAAAGCTGGTTGAATAACCGTGTTGTAGGCATCATCTCTTCCCTGGGCCCAGATAGATGTTGTTAACTTCTGTTGCTCAGCAGCTGTGTGACCTCATGTCCTGCAGTGGCACAAACCCCCACAACAACTCCCAAAAATCCTCCTAACCAACTGGGCTGAAGGACTCCTTCATCTAGGCAAACATTCTGCAGTAGGATGCAGTTCACCAACCTCTCTCACAATGGGCAGATTTACCTCCTTGCCAGATATGTTATGCAGATATGTAGAGCACACTTTCACCCAGATAGGTATCCTGGCGCTGAGTAGGTGTGAGTCTAGCCAAATCTAGGGCCTGGTGGACTACTCTTCAGCTTCTTACAGAATCCAAGAAGTGAGGAGGAGGTTCTCATGTATAGAGGCAGCTGGGTTTACCGTTCTGGATAGATGTAGGAGAAAGCTCGACTCCCAGATCAGGTTTTCCACATGCATGGGATGTGTGCAAATAGGAGTCTGGATGAGCGAAGGTGTCTGAAGGTTTGTGTAAGCAGATGGAATTGTTGAGGTATGCTGGATCAGTAATATGCAGTGCCTTGAAAGTGTGTTGAGGAATTTGAATTGTGCTCTTTTGTGTATGGGGAGCCAGTGGAGCTCCTCCAGGAGTGGTGTGACATGAGTGCAGCGTGGGAGGCTGAGAGCGATTCTGGCCACCAAGTTCTGAGTGGTCTGCAGCCTTCTGGTGAGCTTTTTGTTGATCCTGGTACAGAGGGTGTTCCTACTGTCCAGCTTGCTTGTGATGAGGGCATATATGACAATTTTCTGAGTGCTGATTGGGAGCCATCTCAAAATCTTCCTCAGCATCATCAGAGTATGTGGGGGTGTTGGCATTGACTTGGGCATTCATGTTGAGTTTTCTGTTGATGATGATCCCACCACTGTTCTTAGCGTGGGTGATGGCATGAGACTCTACCAGGTACCAGTAGGTTTTTATTATGATTCCATACTTCCATTATCTTTATAAAAGGGTGTTACTGTACCAGTGACTGACCATGTGTGGCACTTGACTTGTCTTGTTTTTTGTGTTTTTTTAGTATTAACTTACCCTTGCATTTTGTGAATAGGCAAAAGTAGTTAGCTCACTTGAAAGTGTAAATTACTCAAAAGTCTAAGTTATCTTTGTGAATCAGGCCCTCTGTAAGTAGCCAAAAGTAGTACGGTTCCACTGAGGGAGACTTTTACCTTCAATGTAAGCACTTGTTTATAGTGGTTTTGAACTAGATTAGCACACTCTTTCAAATGTTTTGTTCTGAGTTAAGACTGTCTTAAAATTGCAATAAACCAAGAAAGACCTCAGGCACAATTTATAAAGATTTTTCCAAGACTTGAAAGTAAAGGTTAGAGAAACTGGTGCAATTCTCTCTAGCGTAATTACTCGTAATTACTGCAAAATTACTTGTGAACAAGCGTAATTATGTGAGAACAGTAACCCAGCATTTAGAACTAAAATGGGCGCAAGGATGCATTTTAGGCTAATAAAATAGCACCAAATGTTACAGGACATGAACAGCAGTAGCCAGTAGCTACTCACTCTGTCTTAGTTCATTGTTCTTGTGCCACAAATTACTATAATTTACTCATGTTGGCATATTTGCACAATTTTGGCAATTTCACATCTCAAGAGTAATGTTTATTTACTGAAATTACTCCAATTACTCTGGCATAATTAAAGTTTCGCCCAGGCCTACTAAGCAGCATTTTACTGTTGAAAGCCAGGAAAGAGGGGCATGATTTACCTAGGCTTAACACAGTTTTAAGAGTTTTTTAAGCCAGAAAAGAAAAACAGGCCTGAGTTACTAATGTTTTCCCGTACTTTAAGATGGTTATATGTCTCAATATCAAGGACAAGAATACTGAACTTCACATATATCAACTCCACAATATTGACTTCCAATACATCATCAATATAAGTATATATCTAGCAAAATATAGATTTACTATTTTAAACTCCACATCTACTTAACAAGATATTGGCAGTAAATATTATAGTTTTAATATGTTTAGTCAAAATTTAAACTTAGATAGTGTGTCAGAGAACGCTCAAGACATTCCTATGACTATGGCAGACTTAATGGTCTTCTGTAAGCCACTGAAGTTCTTTGGAAATCAGGCATATCTTATATGGTTTAAGGACTCTAAGGATACTATGTAAATTGGACCAAGTCACACATTTTGAGGACTAGTTTGTCTAGGTCAATATGGCTGTACTTTGATACGCATACTAGAAGCTTTGGCTATTTTGCATAGAACCTCTGGTTAGAGGATTTCAGAAATATATGATGAAGAAGAATGCAAAAATAAAGACTTATGCTCTTAAGAAGGAAACATTTTTTTATGTAGCATGAATGTATTGAAGAAACTATTATGCCCAATAGGAGAATGATGACAATACTTCCCTAACGTTAACCTTCTCTCATATATTTAGGTTAACCCTGATCAAAAGCTTCAAAAACATCCAGAGGCCTAACTGTAACACAAATCATAAAATACCCCTATGATAGCCTTACCACTAAGTTGCCATGAACTTAAATTGAACCATAACCCTTGCTAAAATCCCTGCCATTAATCAAACTCTTAGTCAAAGCCTAACCCAATCACAGACCTAAACGTAACTGTAATACAAAAGTCAGCATAAACTTAAATGTTGTTACTCAAATCCTATAAACAATCTCTAATCCTGTGCGTCGATTCTCTCCTCGCAGGAGAGAGGATACATTGGTTCCTTACTGCTAGGGCAGGTGATGCATTGGTTCCTTACTGGCAGGGGAGGTGATGCTTTGGTTCTCTCCCTGCAGAAGAGAAGATGCATCGGTTTCCGGTCACGCAGCCTCGGGTCCTTGCTGCAGTGCAGAGTCGTTGAGACAGTGATGCCATGGGATGATGCGTGGAAAAATCCAGATGCATGGGGATGATAGAGCCACAGTGGAATAGGCACTGCGTCGGTCATACAGGTGCTGTTTCGATCCGTCCACCCCAAGGCAGTTGCTGTGTCATTTCTTCAGCCGCAAGGCAGGTACTGTGCCAATTTTTCAGCCGGAACCCCAGCGATGAGTCGATTTTCAGCCACAGCGATTCGATGCGTGGATTTTTCTTCCCCAGGATACCAGTTCCCCTTCAAATGACCTGGGGACTGGATTTGGCATCACTTAACCAGTCAGGACTCTCGGCGGAAGAGTCCTGGCACTGGCAGATAAAATCTTTGATGTCCCTGAGATTTCTTAACAGGAGGCAAGCTCAGTTCAAGTCCTTGGAGAACCTTGGAAAGCAGGGTGTAGAAAGCAAAGTCCAGTCCTTTCACTCCCAGGACAGAAGCAGCAAGCATCAGGCCAGCACAACTAAGCAACAGGCTGAGTGGAAATTCCTCCTACAGCATACACAGCATCCATCTCTTCTTCCTGGCAGAATGCCCACAGTCCAAAAGTGTTCTGAAGTTGTGGTCTCAGAGGCCCAATACTTATATTCATTTCTGCCTTTGAAGTAGACAAACTTCAAAGGAAAGTCTTTGTAGTGCACAAGACCCTGCCTTTCCTGCCTTGTCCCCAGACACACTCCAGGGGGTTGGAAACTGCTTTGTGTAAGGATAGGTACAGCCCTATTCAGGTACAAGTGTCAACTCCTTCCACCACTAGCCCAGGAAGACCCATCAGGATGTGCAGGGCACACGTCAGCTCCCTTTTGTGTGACTGTCTACAGTGAATTCACAAACAGCCCAACTGTCATCCTGACTAAGACAAATATTCCAAAGCCAGGCAGAGGTACAGAATGGTTAAGTAAGAAAATGCCCACTTTCTAAAAGCGGCACTTTCAAACTTAGAATTCAACTGCAACAAAATAATCTATTTTTAAATTGTGAGTTCAGAGACCCCAAACTGCATATATCTCTCAATGTGAAATTACACTTAAAGGATATTTCAAGGCAATTCCCATGTTTCGCCCTGGGAGAGATAGGCCTTGAAATAGTAAAAGTCGAATTTAGCAGTATTTCACTATCTAGACATATAAAACACACCTGTACATGTCCTCCCTTTTAAATACACTGCACCCTGCCCATGATGCAGCCTTGACCCCACCAAAGGTGTGACTTACATTTAGTAAAAGTGAAGGTTTCGGTCTGGCAAGTGGGCACACTTGCCAGGTCGAACTGGCAGTTCCAAACTGCCCACGCAGACACTTCAGTGGCAGGTCTGAGACATGCTCACAGGGCTATTCATGTGGGTGACACAATCAGTTCTGCAGGCCCACTAGTAGCATTTGATTTATAGGCTCTGGGCACCTCTAGTGCACTTTACTAGGGACTTACTAGTAAATCAGATATGCCAATTATGGATAAACCAATTACCAATTCAATTTAGACATACAGCACTTGCATTTCAGCGCTGGTCAGTAGTGGTAAAGTGCCCAGAGCCCTAAAGCCAGCAAAACCAAACTTGAACACAGGATCAAAACAAGATTTCAGAAGCCAAAAAGACAGGGGAAACCACGCCAGGAGCTGACAGGTCTACCATGAAGCATGAAACCAAATCAGCAACATGACCTGCCCATTTACTGTGCAGTATAATCCAGGCCATACTCCAGTAATACAGTGCTATATAAATCTGTGTAATATAATATGAACAATATGTTAGTATTTTCCACCCTCACCACTGCAAAACATACTGCACTGCATTGTTATATGTGTCTTTTTTATTCATACAGCCTGGTAAAGCGGCCTATAACCTGTTGCACTGTTATACATATATGTATCGTTCATTGTGTTCTGTAAAGCGCCTTCATGCAAATTTGTTGGAAAGAGCACTATATAAAATTGTTATATGAATAATTAAATTAAGTTATTGCATAGATCCATGTGTAATCCGGAGGACTCAGGTTCAAATCTGGGGTAGCCAGTCAAATTTCATCCTTTTGAGGCTGATAAAAATGAGTTTCATTGAGATGGGCAATAATAAATACCTGATATCAGTGCCTATGGAGCAGAGGAATAGTAGACTGTGCTATATAAGTGTGTGAGAGCTGAATTAATTACAAATTAATTTGTAATGATTAATGGAATAAGAATCTACATGAATTAGGATAACACAGAGAAAAGCATTTGCCTCAGAAGATGTGCCCACCTAAGTGGCCACACCATAGTGCCTGTAGTAACCAATATTAAATTGACACTTGTATGTTTCTTGATGTGCACATGTAAAGTAAAATGTATCAATGGATTCTACTAATATCTTAATGTTATATATGTACTCAAATAATATTAGTCATCTATTAATCATGTAGTTTGGGCCTACTTGACAAGCCTCATGCTAAATTACCTGACATGGAAAATGTTCGTAAATGTTCTGTGAAAGCCAGGAATTACCATTATTCATTGTTCAGATGGTGCTGACTGAGCAATTTCTAAATGTCTTAAATTTTCTTATGAGAACTGCCTGGTAGAATGTCTTGCACTAGAAAATGTTGCATTGTAATTTTGATGCGTGAGACAGCGATGTTCTCAGGACCGAATAATGGATGCACTGACTGCAGCTACGATCGCAACAAGAAAAGTTACCTGATGAACCTGTTGATGGGAACAGGAGAAGAGGAGCTAATCATCGACAGGTGAAAGACTGTTTAGTTATATTTTAGAGATATAGTTTATAGCCTATGGGTTCTACTGTATACATACGATTTTCTGACCAATGACAGCGTGAGAAGTTGTTTCATGGTAGTTTAACTTAGCCTGCCTGCTCTTAGGAGAGGGAGTCCCTTTTCTTAACCCCAGCGTGTGATTCTTTCTGACCCTGTTAGTGGAGAATCACAGTTATATGCTTTCTGCTAATTTGCGTTAATGCTGATTCTTTAGCTTAATGTCCCGTGGTTCAGTTAGCTTAGAGTCCAACCGTGACTGAGCCACCCGCTTTCACTGCCCATTGCTGGTGCTGACCAGACAGATGTCCACCTGACGGAGAAACTGCCTCTTGCTGACTCATTGAGGAGAGGTATAACAAAATGCTATTCTTTTGTGCTACATTTGTGCTTTTCTTTTAGGCACAAACCGCTGTTTTGATAGAGCCACAGATAGATGTTTTCCAAATTAACTTGGACTAAAATTGTGTTGCATAAAACCCAAACATGCTATTCTAATCTGAAGTTAGTTAGTATGCCCAAGATGCTGACAAATGGTTATTAACGAATAATTGATTCTAATCACCTTACGGAAGAATGCTGGAAACGCATGGTAACATTGCTGCCATCTAATAAAAACAGAGAATTTTGGGATTACATCAGCACATTGCTGTATGATTCTGAAACTAGTATTAACGTGATCTCTGCCAGCGATGGGGAAAGGCATGTGGGAAATCTCCATGTGGACCCAAAATATGTGGGGGATGAAGTTCTCATGAGCTAGATAATACAACTGCTCCTATTACCATTAACCCCTTAGCTGCTGGGCCTTTCCCCCCCCCCAGTGCTGAGCCCTTTTTTGGCTATTTGGGGTAGTTCGCGCTTAGGGCTTCATAACTTTTTGTCCACATAAGCTAACCACGCCAAATTTGCGTCCTTTTTTTCCAACATCCTAGGGATTCTAATGGTACCCAGAGTTGGTGGTTTCCCCTGGAGGAGACCAAGAAAATAGCCAAAATACAGTGAAAATTTTGTTTTTTCCAAAAAAATGGGAAAAAAGGGCTGCCGAAGAAGGCTTGTGGTTTTTTCCCTGAAAATGCCATCAACCAAGGGTTTCTGGTGCTGAAATCACTATCTTCCCACCTTTCAGGAACGGGCAGACTTGAATCAGAAAACCGAATTTTTCAACACAAATTTGGCATTTTACTGGGACATACCCCATTTCTACTATATTTGGTACTTTCAGCCTCCTTCCAGTTAGTGACAGGAATGGGTGTGAAACTAATGCTGGATCCCGGAATGCTAAACATTTCTGAAAACTAGACAAAATTCTGAATTCAGCAAGGGGTCATTTGTGTAGATCCTACAAGGTTTTCATACAGAAAATAACAGCTGAAATAAAAAAATATTGAAATTGAGCTTAAAACAACAGCCATTTTTCTTTATGTTTTACTCTGTAACTTTTTCCTGCGATGTCAGATTTCTGAAAGCAATATACCGTTTTGTCTGCTGGACTCTTCTGGTTGCGGGGATATAAAGGGCTTGTAGGTTCATCAAGAACCCTAGGTACCCAGAGCCAATAAATAAGCTGCACCCTGCAGTTGGTTTTCATTCTATACTGGGTATACAGCATTTCATTTGCTGAAATATGAAGAGTGAAAAAGAGGTATCAAGAAAACCTTTGCATTTCCAAAATGGGATCAAGATAAGGTTTTGAGGAGCAGTGGTTATTTGCACATCGCTGAATTCCGAGGTGCCCATACTAGCATGTGAATTGCAGGGCATTTCTCAAATAGACGTCTTTTTTACACACTCTCTTATATTTGGAAGGAAAAAATGTAGAGAAAGATAAGGGGCAATAACACTTGTTTTGCTATTCTGTGTTCCCCCAAGTCTCCCGATAAAAATGATACCTCACTTGTGTGGGTAGGCCTAGTGCCCGCGACAGGAAATGCCCCAAAACACAACATGGACACATCCTATTTTTTTTATAGAAAACACAGCTGTTTTTTCCAAAGTGCCTACCTGTAGATTTTGGCCTCTAGCTCAGCCGGCACATAGGGAAACCTACCAAACCTGTGCATTTCTGAAAACTAGAGACCTAGGGGAATCCAAGGAGGGGTGACTTGCGGGGCTCGGACCAGGTTCTGTTACCCAGAATCCTTTGCAAACCTAAAAAAGTGGCTAAAAAAACAAGTTTTCCTCACATTTCGGTGACAGAAAGTTCTGGAATCTGAGAGGAGCCACAAATTTCCTTCCACCCGGCGTTCCCCCAAGTCTCCCGATAAAAATGATACCTCACTTGTGTGGGTAGGCCTAGCGCCCGCGACAGGAAATGCCCCAAAACAGAACGTGTACACATCACATTTTTTCATAGAAAACAGTGCCTACCTGTGGATTTTGGCCTCTAGCTCAGCCGGCACCTGGGGAAACCTAGCAAACCAGCACATTTTTGTAAACTAGAAACCCAGGGGAATCCAAGATGAGGTGACTTGTGGGGCTCGGACCAGGTTCTGTTACCCAGAAT
Organism: Pleurodeles waltl; assembly: GCF_031143425.1. Lineage (NCBI taxonomy): Eukaryota > Metazoa > Chordata > Amphibia > Caudata > Salamandridae > Pleurodeles > Pleurodeles waltl. The sequence goes on along the minus strand of NC_090446.1, from coordinate 115,909,759 downwards.
CCTTTGCAAACCTCAAAATGTGGCTAAAATACCACGTTTTCCACACATTTCGGTGACAGAAAGTTCTGGAATCTGAGGGGAGCCACAAATTTCCTTCAACCCAGCGTTCCCCCAAGTCTCCCGATAAATATGATACCTCACTTGTGTGGTTAGGCCTGGTGCCTGCGACAGGAATAGATCACACAACGGTCAATGTTGGTCCTTACGTGAGGCAGCTGTTGACCCTGGGGTGATCCATTCCTGACACAGGCACTAGGTGTAGGCACTCAAGTGGGGTAGTGTTTTTATCAGGACAGGTGAGGAGTCACTGGGTGGTAGGAATGTTGTGGATCCCAGCATATTCCTGTAGTTTGTGTGACAGAAATGCGAGAAAAATAGAGTTTTTTCTCAACATTTCAGCTTTGCAGGGTATTCTGGGTAAGAAAACTTTGGGGAATCCACACAAGTCACACCTCTGTGGACTCCCCCGAATGTCTAGTTTCCAGAAATGTTTGGGTTTAGTGTGTTTCTCTATATGGCCGCCGAATCCAGGACCAAAAACACAGGTGCCTGCCTTACAAAACCAGTTTGTTTTGCCATAGACAATTTTGATGTCTCCACAATATGATTTGGGTGGTGGAATTTGGGGCTGAACTAAATTGGTGAGCTCCCAAGAGAGCACTCTCTCTCTGCTTGCCGCCGCATTCACCTGCTCTCTGGGTTGGCCTAACCCACTATTACCCAGTTGCACGAACAGCTTGCGAAGGGACAGCAGGACTGTCCTCATCACCTCCCTCATAATGTACTGGAAGAGGAGTTTTCGAATGGGACTCCTCTGACTGAAAAATCACTCCCAGAGTCTGCGCCATTGTCCTATCCCTCAGATGCTGTCTCAGTATCTGATGTCTCAGTCTCTGATCCTATGTCAGAGCGGTCCTCTATAACCCGAGTGCAGGCAGCAGTCATCCATCAAGATGCCATCTCTGCTATTGGCTAAACTGTTGCTCTAAAACACTAGCCTACGTAGACAGTCACAAAATCGATGGTGTGTGTGAGATACGTGCAACAGTAGAGGCCACCTTACCTGCGCTTCTTCCCTCAATCAGCACGTACTTTCAAGACACTCAAAAAACACCTTGTCACATACCATTCGTCACAGTCTTTAGCACCTCCTGCGCCCAGTCCAACAATCATTATTGGTGCTCCCACTCCCTCCTCCTCGGATTCCCTCATTACCACCCAGCAAAAGTGCCCTTCATCTCTCCATAGACTTTACTAATGTACTCAGCTATTTACATAAAATACTGATGTGCTCTTTGCAGTAGGCATATAAACCTTCTGCGCTTCTTTATGGCACTAAAACTGCCACTAGACAAGTCGGACCCTTTTCCCCCCAGGGAAACCACACACATATTGACAAAAGTGATGTATATATGACAGCCAACCACCTGAAACTCAACTCAAGCAAAACCGAAATAATCCTCTTTGGCCCTCACCAAAAAAACCTGGGACCCCCCATGGTGGCCCACCACGCTAGGCCCTGCACCCACCCCCGCCAACTACGCACGCAACCTCAGCATCATCCTAGACTCCTCCCTCTCTATGACCCAACAAATCAACGCTCTTACCTCCTCATGCTTCAACAAACTCCGTATACTGAAAAACATTAAAATGGATCCCCACAGAGACCAGAAAAACTGTCACTCACGCACTCATCAGCAGCAGGCTTGATTACAGAAACGCCCTCTACGCCGGCACCACTCTAAAACTCAAGTGCAAACTACACGCATCCAGAACTCAGCAGCACGACTCATCCTCGACCTCCACCGACACGAACACATCTCTCCACACCTCAAATCCCTCCACTGGCTCCCAATTGACAAAAGGATCACCTTCAAGATCCTCATCCTCACACACAAATCACTCCACAACACAGGCCCTGCCTACCTCAACGAGAGTCACCTTCCACACCCCCACACGAAACGTCCATTCAGCTAACCTCTCTCTCGCCTCTGACCCCCGCATCAAACACACCACCACCGGGGGCAGATCCTTCTCCTACATTGCACCCAAAACATGGAACGCACTCACAACTCACATTCGCAAGACCCAAAACCTACTTCTTTTCAGGAAGGGCCTCAAAACCTGGCTTTTTGAACAGTGAACCTCCTAGCCCCTTTCCCTCCCCCCCGTCCCCCCCCCCAGCGCCTTGAGACCCTCACAGGTGAGTAGCGCGCTTTATAAATCTCTTTGATACAGATCTACCTATATATATATAAATATATATCTACATAGATATATCTATAGATATATCCATGTACCTAGATATATCTATCTACATAGATATATATATATAGATATATACATATATTTTTTTTTAGTTGTTGTATGGTTTCCTTGGGGGCCAAAATGGCCCCCAGGGAAACCCTACAACATCTAAAAAAAAAATTGCCCCCACAGGGGGTCACCCTGCCCACGGGCGACCCCCTGTCATTTCATTTTTTTTTTTTTTTTTTTTTTTTTTTAAATCCCCTGGGGGGGGCGCGATCGCGCCCCCCCCCTCCCCAGGGGGCACCTACCTTTTTATTTTTTTAGGAAAATTATGCCGGGGGGGGGGCGGCCCGTTTTCCGGGGGGGGGCTGCCCCCCAAAAGTGAAATCCCTGGTGTCTAGTGGGGTTTCCTGGCCCCCGATCGCAGCTGTGCTGCGATCGGGGGCCAGGAAACCGTTTCAGAAGGCCTCATAAGAAAGGGGAGACTCTCCCCTTTCTTACGAGGCCTTCTGAAACTGTTTCTGGCCCCCAATCGCAGCACAGCTGCGATCGGGGGCCAGAAACAGTTTCAGAAGGCCTCGTAAGAAAGGGGAGAGTCTCCCCTTTCTTACGAGGCCTTTTCAAAATGTTTCCTGACCCCCCCGATCGCAGCTGTGCTGCGATCGGGGGAGCCAGGAAACCTGAAAGTGTTTCCTGGCCCCCGATCGCAGCACAGCTGCGACCGGGGGCCAGGAAACACTTTCAGGAAGGCCTCGTAAGAAAGGGGAGTGTCTCCCCTTTCTTACGAGGCCTTCCTGAAAGTGTTTCCTGGCCCCCGATCGCAGCTGTGCTGCGATCGGGGGCCAGGAAACACTTTCAGGAAGGCCTCGTAAGAAAGGGGAGACTCTCCCCTTTCTTACGAGGCCTTCCCGAACGTGAAAAAGGCCGTTTTCCCCATGAAAGCAGGAAGCGGCCGCAAGGCTGCTTCCTGCTTTCATGGGGAAAACACCTTTGCAACGTCAGCGCGCCTCGCGACGCGCTGACGTCACAAAGGGGCGGGTGGGGGGCGGGGGGAGACACGGTAGCTTCCGTGTCTCCCGGGGGGGGAAAAAAATAAAAAATAAATCCTCGGGTGCGACGCACCCGAGGATTTATTAATGCCCTTCCTGGTGTCGGCCACTGGTCGTGACCCGCACCAGGGAGGGTGTGTGGGCGTCGGCCAGTGGCCGACGCCCGCATTTAAGAGGTTAAAACTGTGCAAACGATCCTTGGCAAAATGAGGCAGGATGGGGCTCCTGGTCCTAATGGCCTACCAGAGAGTATTTTTAGAGAAGATCAAGCATATTGTGATGTACCCCTGACCCCTTTGTTTAATGATTGCTTATACTTTTCGGTGGTTCCGGCGGCTTGGAAGGCCTCAATACTTCAACCCATTTATAAAAAAGGGGGTACCACCTGCCCTGAAAACTATAGGCTGATAGCCTTATTGGACGTAGATGGCAAAGCATATGCAAGGGTTTTGCTTCAAGAGTTAGAAGATTGGATCTCAGCAAATGGCATCATCCCACCATATCAAACAGGCTTTAGACCTAGCTCCTCTATGTTAGACAATGTCCTGGCACTCTCATATCTTGGGCAACAAGCACTAAAACCAACATCTCCTCAGCTCTTTGCATGTTTTATTTGTTATAGCGTGGCTTTCGATGGGATGGTGTGGCACATCCTTTGGAAGCAATTAGCGTCTTGGGGGATACCAAGGAAATTGCTAGCTTCAGTAATGGCCTTATACTCTGACACTTGGGTAAGAATAAAAATTACAAAAACACATGTGACCACGAAGATTTTTACCAACAAAGGTGTAAAACAGGGCTGTGTTTATCGCCCCCACCCTCTTTAACTTATACACACCTGATCTGGGTGCCGAGTTGCTCAGAATATATACGTTTTCTCTGAGGCTGGGGCAATTGGTGTTCCCCATAATTCAATACGCAGACGATATGGTATTGCTCTCCCAAACCAGGATTGGGCTCAAAAGGGGTCTTGACATATTGCATGGCTACAATGAAAGAAATGCCTTAAAAGCAAATGCAGAAAAAACTAACGTCCTGGCCTTCAGCCGTCAGACAAAAAATCTGCATAGAATATGGAAACTTGGACCTTTAAGCATAGAGATGGAAGATAAATATCACTACCTGGGGGTTTGGCTATCTAATATGGGGAGAACAACACACAGGCAGCGGCACTGACTTCTAAAGCAGTGAAAATCTCCTATGCATTAGCAAAACTCCATCAACGGCTTAAGGCACCTACATTTGAGCCATTAAGGAAAGTGATAAGAGCAAAATTGCTACCCGCAATTACCTATGTCCATTTGGAATTTTCCGGGCAAATTGACCGCCACACTAGAGAATGCCCGGATGAGAGCTTACAAAAGGATTCTCAAGATCCCCAAATCAACAAGGCACAAGTGATACATCTGGAATTAGTCATAATAAGTATGGACTTAATGCGCAAAATGGATTTGATAAAGCTTTATCAAAGTGTTTGCAAGGCGGAGGCAGGTAGCCTCAGGGGGGTCTTGAAAGCAATTTTCAAAGACAAAACAAGTAGTTGGGCCATCTATCTTATACAGGCTGAGGAACAGTTCAACCTGGCCCCGTCCTATTCCTAGACCCTGCCATCACGAAAGTGGTACTGAAGAAAAAACTGAAAGAGCTTGGCGTGCAAGCCTCTGAAGACAAAGATATCTCAACAGTCAGGGACATCCGTGGAGCCAATGGCTTGCTTGAATCTTACGTAACCACCAAAGGCCAGCCCTATCTAAAAGCACCTTTAGGAGAGCAAGTGTTCCAGAACATTCTGCAGATACGCCTTTTAACTTTACCTGCCTGGGAATATCGATGGAAGTGGAAGATCGCACAAGGGCACGTGTACGAATGCACGCTGTGTAAATACCATACTGAATCGATACTACATCTTGTATGCTGCTGTCCATGCTTGGTGTCAGAAAGGTGCCTACTTCTAAAACCTCTGTTCTTGAAACATGGGGTGAGAACATGTGATGAAGCATTAAGGCTTATTTTCACTGCAGTGGTCACCATGGAACTAGCCTGTTACAGCAATTCTTTATACAAGCTGTGTCTAGCCTTATGCTAGGCAAGGAGCCAAACTAGCATGGGTATTCCCGGAGAGAGGGGGGCCTATAAAGAAACAGCTCTGATGAAATGGCTCCTGCCACCTAAGCTACTCCTCATTTCTATTTAATGGCCCTCAATGACGAGCTGAGAGAGGTAATCTATGCATAGCAGCTTCAGGCCCATGTTACTGGCTTCTGTTCTCCTCCAGCATGATCTAAGTGGCAGAGTTGAGTTTTTATTGTTTCCTCTAGTAGATTGTTATAGCTCATCGCTATAGTTCATCGATTTGTGAAGTCAACAGCTATCGGACAAGCTCATTTGAGTCTGGTTGGTTTTGTGGTATGTAAGTAGGGCCTTTGGTACGTATCTTTGCACGTCTATTTTTTTTTTTTTTAAGCTGAGATGGTCCCGGGGAACGATGGATATGGTACTGGGTCAACAGTTGAACAATTGGTTGGTTCCCACAGAAGGAGGCATAATGGGTGCTTATTTTGTGTAACAGCTTGTGTTTTGGGGATTCCAGGGTTGGGCTCTCTTCTGGGTTTTTATTGTATTTTACTGTATTTAGATAGAAGGTGTTATGATTACACACCCTTGTAGGCGCTAGGCGGGGGCATGCTGCTTAAGAGCTTTGGCATTTGAAGGGTGTTTCTTGCCATTTACTTTTAATTTCCCTTTTTAATCTATTCTAATCTGTTGTAACAATTTGAATTAATCATGCAATAAAAGATTCAATTATGCTAATCACCTGTCAAGTCTAGCTGTATACTGCCTCTGTTTTCCAGTGAATATTGCTATTTATTTGCACTTTAAACCTCGAGTGTTTAACTGTCAATGTGTTAACGAAATTGAGATTATTTATAAAATTCGGGCGAACCCATGTTGTTTGTATATGTTTATCATTTGGTTTTGAGACTAATCTACGTGATATTAGCATTGTTGATCTAGTGAAATAAACATACTAATTTATACTAAAGGGTGTGGTTATTCGTGGCCAAATAGGTCACGGTGTGTAAAGTTTAATGACTCCGAAAGATGGGTGGTGTTTATTGATAAATTTGTAAGGATTGCTGTTGAATTTAGGAATTATGGTGGATTCACTCTAAGCGTAGTCAAAAGGTCCATTGAACCTCTAACGCGACCACTTATCAATTAAACTATGAAAGACCAAATAAGGCCAAACGCACACACAAGCACATTAATTCGTAATATTAGCGTAAAAGTGTTTAAGGGTGTTTTGTGAAGCACTTGCATTCATAAATGCCAGGGTGGGGCAGGTCAGGCTCATCTCTCCCAACAGCTGTCACTCAGAGGCCATGCTGTGTCACCGGCTTTGTAAATGCTGTGGCAGGACTGAGTCACTCCCAAGGACTTCACAGAAACCCCAGCTGAGAGTGGCGATCAAACAAAATATCTCTTAATGGGCTGAGTTTATTTCATTGAAAAATTGTTTGTTCAGGCGCAAAAGCAATAACCATATTCCATCTGGGCAGAAGCACAGGGCGGCATCGATTGCCCCGGTGGCCTTCTGTCGTGTCACTTCTGTTTAAGGGAATACAACATTTCAGCCATAATGTATTTAGAGAGCTGCGCTCTGGGAAACTGAGTTAGGACATGCAGAGGGAGCAGCGGGGGCGGAGGAGGCTTGCACGGAGATGTTCGCGTGGTTATTAGATGACCGTGGAAACAATAGGTTCCAGATCTCCTGAAGTTATGTTGGTGCTGCAGGAGTGGTACACTTCTTGCCCCTACCCACGCTGGTTTTTGATGCTCCAAACCGTGCCCGCCTACACGGTGATTGTGCCGCTCTCTCGTTAGGGGCCCCATAGTCAGGGCTAATAGGATTACGCAGCGTGAGAGGACCTGATTTTGCAAACGGGTTGGTTAAATTATGTGCCAAGAAAATGCAAATTATGCGGCGTAATGCAGAATATTTTGTGATAGTATTGTTTATTGTTTTGTTATTTTTCCTCATGTTAGCACTGTCTGAGTAAAGGTCCTATCGCATTAGTTACAGTTTAACACACCAATAAGCAATAGAGAGGAGGTCATACAGTCTTTGCCAAGGGTTTGTTTTTTACTGTGCAACGATACCTGCTGCTGAGTTTTCAGTAACGTTTGATCCATTTAGGCTAGAAATAAAATGATGTTTCTTAAAATATACAGATTATGCAGCAGATGACGGATTATGTGGCAAATCCATAAACATTCGAGAAACCTAGGGGTCACAAGACTGCACGATTACAGTGACTGTGTATGTGCCTATGCACAGAAACAACCCTGAGTAGACCACGGTTGTTGATGTGGAAGTGAAAACTGTTCTCCAAGAAGTAGGAGCGTAACAAAGGGTCCCGCAGCCCCCTCGGTTCGGGGTGAGGGGAGGGCGGGCCTTCGGGGGTGCCCCCGAGCTTCAGAGGGCCCCCTTAGGACAGCACGTGACCCGAGAGAGTCTAGAGCCCCCCCGCCATGTTCTGTGAGGAGGGGAGGGGCTCCAGTTTCGTCACGCCACCGCGAAGAAGTATCACTACATATTTCCCTATTTACAAAGTGTACCAGTAGTAGGACAAGGAGGCTGCACTAGCTGCTGCAGGTTTCAACGGGTGCTACTAAGTGGGTCGTGTACATTTTGTATATGTTGCTATTGCCCTAATATGCAAATGCGCATATCGCGCACCTCTGAATTGTAGACACGCAGCCCTATGTGGAAGTACACGTTTGTTTGTTTTTCCACGGATTAGACCTTTCTCCTGTGGGGAAACCATTGGCCCTACCCGCCAACAGATCTTGAAGTGATCCCTCCCCCCACGTCCCTAAAAACAGAGTTACTCCAGTCCTTTGCTGGAGTCAAAAGCCGACAGCATCCAAGGTGGGAAAGCATGGGAGAGGTTTGTAACTGCTAAAAAAATCAAATGTGTTTGGGTGTTCACATACTTACACGGTAAACTATGTCACGTTCCTCACACTAACCACAACTTGAGTGGAGTTTACTACTGCCTAATGCTACTCACTCCTGGAGAATTACATCCATGTATTCCTCACACCTGTTGTGGACAGGTGCGAAGAATACATGAAGACATAAATGAAGATAACCGGATCTAAATGGCTTTTTGAGTCAGGCCCGCAGAGTTTTAAACTCAGCTTTCACATACGAACAAACTGTGTGATCCTCAGCAACACACTTTATAACCCTGTTCTTTGGCATCTTCTTTAACCTAGTTAGAAAACTTAAAACAAGCAAGTACAAAACAAAGTACAAAACATTAGATTACAAAAACACAATGGCTATCTGCAGCACATGCCAGGATGGCTGAGTGAGTTGGGCACTCACAGTCGAGCTTTGTGGTGCTCTGCAGGTCATGACTTCAAATATTGCCAAGGCTAACTCACATTTCTACTCTTCCCTGTCACTAAATCTAGGCCTATACAATCGAGTACAGGAAGAGGTGTTACTGAGACCACTTAGAAGTGAGCAATGAAGCACTAACAAGAAAAGTACTATTAGAATCAGGATTGGGACTTTTAACCCTCTGATTACCAACATCTCTGCTGCAGTCTACAAAGCCATCTTGCAATGAAACTTGTGATCCTCAACCACATACAGATCTCCAGAACGGAAAATCAAACCACACACCTTCAAATGGGATTGGAACCTGTAATTTTCAGACTACCCAGAATTCAGGTGCCATTTGTTAATCTCACTACTATACTTCCAAACTATTCTAAAATATTCGATTGAACACACAGAGGCCGCCGAATTTAGATACATTTGAAGGGCTTCTTTATTTGTTCACAGTGCTCTTGTTTAAAGGCATCCTCGAGCCAAAAATTGATGTGAGAATCCATTTTATGCTAAAATATAACTCGAAATCACAGATTTGCATTGTGAGGTACTTACATGATGTAGTTTCTTGTATTTCTTTCTGTAACTTGACATAATTATGCCAAAGTAAATTAAGCACACGTGCGGGGGTGTGGGGGGGGATCGATAAGTGGAGTGTTTTCCTCTGGGATTCGAAGCTGAGAACCTACAGGTTGACAACTCTCTGCAGTAGGTTAGTGAATTTTCCGGAACTGCGTTCTCCAAATAAGGGGCTTGTTTCAAATTCTTACCGAAATGCGTCTGTCATAGTACTGTGAGTATGTTATTAGCATGTTTCTGCACAGGCCGTAATTCAGGTAAGAGGTGCTTTGTGAAAGTTCTGTAGATGGTGGTCTGCTACACTAGTGAATAATGCAGGTCAAGATGGAGGGCATGATAAGTCTCTGTACTGTAACAATAGTGCACTGCAAACCAGGTAAGGGATGCGCTCTGAGAGCTGTAAGGGTGTCTCCTCGGTACTATTAAATAAATAAATAGTGTGGGACAGGAATTAGCCACTTAAAAAGTAATTCTGGAAATCCTGGTACCTAGAAAACAGTGCACCATGCAAATCCAGACAGATTATTTGCGTTTAGATAAACTATGATCAGGGGCAGCTCCTTCGCAATAGCTCCGTCGCACCCCCTAAGCAAGGAGCTGAAAGATAAAACAATATTTCTTTAACTTTTTCTTTCAGCAGCTGGCTCAGCCATCGGCAAAGTGAAGGGAGGGCGGGACGGGCCACAAGAGGAGAAAGGGGTAGGGAGAGAGCACACTTAAGTGCGCATGTGTGTTTGGCCGGTCGTCTCAGGCTGGCCAAACACACATGCACATTTAGGTTTCTAGGGATGGGTGAGGAGAGAGTGCACCTAAGTTTGCATGTGTGTTTGGGCAGTCGTCCCAGGCCAGCCAAACACACATGCGCACTTAGGTTTCTCCTGCCCAGCTGTGTTGAACAACTGGGCTGGAGAAACTGCACAGACCCTAGGGTTATGTCTCAGCGGCAGTCCAAGCTACTCAGACCACTCCTGATGCTGCTTTCATGCTAGGTTTAACATGAAAGCAGCGCCAGGATTGCTGGGGAGCCTGTGCTGGTGTGGTGTCCCAGTGCATGCTGCAGAGGATTGAGGTGGCAGGTGGCGGTGGCGAAAGAAGCAGGTACGTTTTTTAAAATAATTTTTTATTCCCCTCCCCTGTCACCATACCTCCCCCGACCCTCCCCTTGAGATTTGCACCCGCCGCCGCTGGCTATGATTTACATTGTTCTATACTATGCTATTGCATTTCCTTTTAATGCTCGTTAAGAGTCATGCAGCCCAATAGGAAGGGGGTTGTGGTGGGGCAGTCGTATGGCAATGGAATGATCCGGTAAGAAGGGAAAGTGGGGCCAGGGAGCGTTGTGAATAGTATGACCTCCCCTGAAGCCATCAGCCCTCACCTAGATGAAGTCTACTCTTTAGATAGCTCTCTATGCAAGTCAGCTCAGGTCAGGGATGGGAGTCTCATTCAGTCCTGGATTTCCCTTTGCATTCCTGCACTTGCTGTTTTGCCAAGACCAAATTACAAGTATCAGGATGCAAAAAACGGAGTTAGTGATGAGCTGGCAAAGCACAACACAGGAGAGTACGAGGAAGGCGGGTGTGGTTGGACAGGGGGAGGTAATTAAGAGTGAGAAATACTGGAAATGGGTGGAAGGCAGGAAAGCTGGAAAATGCTGACCAGGGATTTCTTGCCTCTGAGGAGGGGCTGCAGCTATGGCATGACATATCCTCAATAGCAGATTCTCTCTAAAGAAGGAGCGTGCTGAATGCTGACTATAGGAGCCTCTGGGCAGAAGATAAGAAATTAAAATAGAATACATTGTCCTGTTATTAAAATTCATTAAAACAAAATAAAATAGTTTTTTGCTCCCCTGAGGGATAAATACAATTGCACATTCACAGGCGGAAGAAATGTAATTGCATGTGCATGCAGTTAGAAATTCCATTAAATTTACTTCCTCTTAGCCCTGTCCAATGACGACCCTTCCATGCCCAGCCCATTAACCCCCCCTGCCCCTCCCTGCTTACTCAGCTTGGTGAGTACTGGCTGTTATTCTTTCCATGTAAATTATTCCCCATGCTTCTTAATAAGTTCCAAAATGTGGCTTGTGCCACAAGAGGACATTTGAATGGACGGAAAGTAATGATGTATGAAAAGCATTATTTAGTGGTTTTACATTCGGCCTTACCTGCGGAGTTCAACACGAACTGCAAAGTTAATTGGGCCAGTCTGTATCCAAGGAGATTGTGAACTGAAGAACATTTCCCTAACCCTCTGCACATCAGTTTCTGCTTAAGTGATTGGGCCACAGCCACCAGAGCAGGCTATCCCCCTCCCCTCACACTTTGCATAGCCCTTTAAATTTGTGGAAGGAACCCCAATGAAGCCACATTCATTTTGACACACCAGCTTCTATGCGGCCCGAAGAGTCCAAAGCACAAGGCCAAAGAAACAGTGCTAAGATTGCACACTTTCCACTGTGAAATTGTAACTCTAAAACTGCTGTTTTCTCCTACCTGTGACTGTTTACATTTCTTTCTGTGTTAACCCTAAAACTGTACTAAGGCTGTTGAAAGCCAACAATTCCACCCAATAAAATTCACACATGCAAAAACTACATCACTAAGCCTAGCCTGAGTGTTTAGAGACTGCTTAATCTGTTTTGTGGTTTAAATTGTATTTAAATTTAAGCCCCCTTTTTTGGCTCATAAAACAAGTTTTTTTTTAAGTATGCAAAAAACATTATTTAGTGGCTTTACATTTGGGCTTACAGGCATGGCTGAACAGGAACTGCAAAGTGTGTATTGGGCCAGTCTTTATCCAGGGAGATTGTGAGCTGAAGAGCCTTTCGCTTCCCCGCTGCACACCAGTTTCTGCTTAATTAATTGGGCCATAGTCATCTGAGCCTGCCTTCCACCTCCTCTCATACCTTGCACAGCCCCTAAAGTTTAAGCTCACATGCTCTTAAAATAAGGATTTTATTGACTGTTGCATCTGTGTTGCGATCTAGGATCTTGTATTTAAGAGTGTATGTAGTCCCCGTTTGGCATATAAAACGTTTTTTTAAGTCTGTGAAGGCCATTATTTAGAAGTTTTACATTTGGGCTTACCTGTGTGGCTGAACAGGCATTGAAAAGTGTTTATTGGGACAGTCTTTATCAAGGGAGATTGTGAGCCTGAGAGCCTTTCACTTCCCTGCTCCACACCAGTTTCTGCTTAAATAATTGGGCCACTGTCACCAGGGAAGGCCTTCCACCTCCTCTCCCTCCTCTCCCTCCTCTCACACCTTGCACAGCCCCTTCCATTTTAGGTCACAGGCTCTTAAAATATGGTTTTTATTGATTGTTGCATCTGTCTTCTGATCTAGGGCTTGGGGTTAGGGTTCTGATTTGTTTAGACTGCTAGGTTTCTGACTGGTTCCCAGGGCTATGGTTTGTACTGGACGTAGGGAACCAAAACCAAATATACTTACAAAATTTATCAGCAAATACTCTCACTCATCCAACACCCTACCACCATCCAACATACACACACTAAGCCACTCCTCACCAAATACCAGCATAAACAACCCATATTTAAAGTCATCTCAAACTCATCCTCTCCATGCAGCAAATGAACCAACCAATCAATAAATCCACAAACTCACAACAATACCTACTCACATATCTCTCATTCAATGTTCACTTCAGAGCCATTCAACATGACACTTATGCTCCACCACCAACCCTCTTCCATACACCTTCCACCGTCAATATACTAAAAAAAACACAACTCACAACACTCTTCATAACCTTGCATTCTCTTATCTATCCCAAAAAAAAACCACCATTCACCCAAAAAACCACAGCCCAACCCCTCCATTTCAAGCAGACTCGCCAAACCCACAAAACCAGACCCAAAAAGATGTTTTCAAAGCCTTTTGGAAGAATATAATGATAACCATAAACAACACTTTCGCTCTCCTTCAACAGTAAACACCACCAGCAATAACACACCAGCGAACAACTTCAATTGGCAATACTCACCCCTTTGCAGCATAAACTCTTTCCACCTCCATAACAGATTATTTACACTGTCTACTGATAAATGTCCATTCCTTATCAAAGAACAAGTACATGTTCAACCTATTTGTATACACACAGTCAGACTTACTGAGATGAGAGGATGTGGCTCTGGTATTGCATGACGCTGTTCCACTAGGATCTATAACTGATAAACAAAATCACATAGACAAAGGAAGAGGCATCTAAGCCATCACATTTAAAGAAACAACTATTCTGACCAAGCTGAAGATACTTTTTTACAAGGATGTGAGACCCTCCTAGCCTGATGCAACCTTACACCAACATTTTCATGTTACTTTCTCTTTCTCTATTGACCACCACCGAGTAATGCAACATTCCCAGACACATTGCTAGACCCAATCTCTAACCTTATTACAATATACTTAAACCGATGCATCCTTGGTGACCTCAACATATGGTTTGACAAACTTAATATGTCACACCCCAGAACCATCCTCATTGGCCTAAACACACACAATCTACAGCAACCCATTTCAAACCCCACACACATCAATGGGCACACATTAGATATAATTTTTGCCAACCTAACTGTAGTCACACTCCAAAGAATTACTCCTGTCATGTTGTATGGCTATTTCCTTATAGTCTTCCAACAAGAGACACCAAACCCACCACAACTATAACCATCCTACCCTCAACCACATACCGACCATGGAACAAGCTGCATCTTGGGATACTAGAAAATCTGCCTATCTCCATCACAGATCACGATCAATTCTGTACAAATGGAAGGCTTGAGAGAAATCTTTGATCTCTTAATTCCTCTTCAGACATCTAAGGATAACAAAAGAAAACATGCCCTTTGGATGAATGCAGAATTAAAAAAGATCAAACAATGGAATGCAAAGCTTCAAAACAACTGTCTCACAGCAAACAACGTTGAAGACAAGGTATGCCTACACAGACACAACAGAATATACAAGTCAACAATCAAAAAATCAGAAAACACTTTTCAAACCGAATCCACAATGAAACGTGTGCCAATAAAGAATTCTATAAAATACTCCCAGAATTCTGTAAACCAGAATACACAGAAGATACCAATCCCATTTCTCAAGATTTTTGTGACAAACTGGCTAACCATTACACATCTAAAGCAGTTGTGTTGGATATCTACTTAAACAACTATAAACCAACAGCACCAGATTATTTTGACAATACCCTCCATTCAAAGGCAGACATAACAATTATGCCCCGTCAAAGAACTATCATCAACTGAACTTCTGGATCTTGTCAAAGCAAGTAAGCTAGCTGGCTGCCCCTGTGACCCTTGTCCACCTCAAATCATCAAAAACATCATATTATCAACCTCAGCAGCCATCCCAGTAAGAACACTCATCAGCAAGTGCTAAATGAAAGGAGTTTTACCAGAAGACTTAAAAAGCCTACACATGCCCCCTTTTGAAAAAACTTAACCTGGACAATCAACACAGCGGCAACTATCAATTTGCATCTGACCATTCCAGGAAAACCTATAGAAAGAGCAGCTTTAACGCAGATATCACAATTCATTGAAGATAATGTCATACTTTCTGACTTCCAAACTGGTTTTCATCCAGGAGGAGGCAATGAACAGGCCCTAATCTCTATCCTGGGAGACTTTAAAAACACAGTGGACAAGAACAGAGATGCTGCCCTTCTTCTCTTGGACCTTTCAGCTGTGTTTAACACAGTGGATCATTATACACTCACAGTGGCGAGGCGAAACTTGAGGGGGCCTCTCTTCAGAATACATGGAGGGGGCTCCCTATGCTCTGGACCAAGTCAGGAGCTCTCAGGGCTGGGATCTCCTGTTCATGCACTGTGCCAGAGGGGCTCCTTAGAGCTCAGAGGGCTGCAGGGGAATTTGTTTCACCACTGTACACTCATCCAAAGACCTAAGGCATCCAGAACAGAGGCTACAGCTCTCCTTTGGATCACATTCTACCTGCACAAAAGAACGAATATTATACATACTCTCCATTCTCTTCCAAACCATGCAACATTAAAGCAGGAGTCCCTCAAGGTTCAGTCATCTCACCCATCCCTTTCAACATCTACATTAAATCATTACCATATCTGATCAATGAGTTTAACATCACCTGCTATACCTACACAGATGACACACAGATACTACTGAAATTGGAAAGCCCAAAGGACACTAAAACATCAAAACTCTTTGACTGCCTTTGGGCCGTTGACCAATGGACAACATGGAGCAACTTCAAATTGAATGCGTCCAAAACCAATATACTCACTGGTGGCGACTGGAAAACCTACGACCCTCTCTGCAACTGGTTTGATGGTCTATGAAACTCCCTCAAAAATATCTGAAGAAGTAAAAAACCTTGAAATTACTATGAGCGCTAAACTGTCAGTGAATACACAAGTGGGTACGGTAGCCAAATCAAGCTTTCTCACAATGAAAAAACTACAACGTTTCTTCCAGCACCTAGGATTCCCACACAAGGTTCAAGCAATCATCTTTCTTGTCATGTCAAACCTGGACTATGCTAATAGTCTGTATCATGGCTAAATTTTGGCAGCTATGAGAAGACCACAAAAAATTCAGAATGATGCCGCCAGACTCCTCCTGCATGTAAAGCCACAATCACACATCTACGTTGCCTTGAGGGTGCTGCACTGGTTATCAGTTGCCATAAGATCCTCCTTCAAGCTGATGTGTATCACGGACAGACCGATATATGACAAAATTATCACTCTTCATCAAGTCAAAAATCAGCAAATACATACAGCAAAGGAACCTACACTGATGAATGGCTCCCTGTCTCATAATTCCTACACACAAGAAAAAAACATGGATGAAACATCTTTCTCTGTTCAAGCAGCCAAGGAATTCCCTGCCCGCAAAGAGAGCCACAGACAACTATCTTCACTTCAGAAGACTAATCAAGAACTGGCCCTTCCCTACATGATGACTATACTCACAACTAAAAAATGTACAGCAACAGTATACTGAGATGAGACAAACTAAACGTCTCACAGTAAGGCAAAGAGCTGTCTCTATACAAGTACAGATAATTGTACTTTGAACTATGCCTCCTAGTATAAGCAGATACATTTCTATAAGTGGAAAGTTATATATTACACCACAAGATACTTGTGTATATCAGACCATGTTAAAACTGCTGCTTCTATCTACACATAGGTGCATATATAGAGGGTTATGCCTGCTACTAATAACTACAAAAAGTGTCAATGTGTATATTTATGTGCATATCACTAAATTACGGTTATTTGAAACCATTAAAATCTACCAAAAGATTATGGTGGATATCAGACAATGTAAATATTGCTGCTTGAATGTACATATGGGTATTTATATAGAGGGGTTTAATCAAGCTTTACCAAGCATCATGCGTGTATATATGTATGTTCTACATTGACATTACATTTTTGCTATAAAACAATCTCTTCCATCTTTCCCATCCTTCCACCCTTTGACTCATCCCAAACCTTTCTGACTACTATGAACTCTCAAACAACCTTCCATAAACTTTCACCCCTCCTTTTTAGCCATGCCACACAACTAACAAGCACACAAGACCACTAAGATCTCTTCCTGCCAACCATGGTGACAGCCGTTTGAGTGATAGAACCTGGGTTATTGTGGTATGATCAGATGGCAGACCCTTATCCAGTTAACCTCAGATCATACCAAGAATTTCAACCTCTACTTATTCAACAATTTAAAAATGGACTAGCTCAGTATTGCTTGCTAAGAGAAAGCCCGTGACTATACACACACTATGGGTGAAACACGTGTCAGCACAGGCTCATAGAAAAGACTCTCTCTCTCTCTCTATCTTGCAGCAATCAAATACAAACCAAACTTTTAAATGAAATTAGCAGAGCCATGTTTTCATCTTTCAAAACGTATATCACCTACTTTGTTGGGGCCTACGATTATTACTGTTTAAACTGAATCTGGATGCTAGTGCCAAATCTAGCAATAAAGCATCCTTTATTGAGCTACCAGATTCAAATACAAAAGACATGCAGTATTAAAACAAGCAGCAATTCACCCTGTGGTTTCCTAATTAAATGGAAGAAGGAATAGGTCCTTTATGTAGGAAGCTTGCTCTCTACAGTATATACTGTACCAAAATGAGGTATAGTGTGCACAGAGTCCAGGGGTTCCCCTGAGACTTAACAAAGGCTAAAGCAGATAATACTAATGCTCTCTTTTGTGGTAGTGTGGTCGATTAGTTAGGCTTATAAGAGGATAGTGCAAAACATTTGTTGTACACACACACACAGTCAAGAAATGAGGCACACACTCAATGACTAACTCCAGGCCAATTGTTTTATATAGCAAAAATATATTTTGTTACTTTATTTCTAGAACTGGAAGGGCTTTGTTGCTGGGAAGTACAGTTGTCAATAGGTATCAAGCATATGTATCAAATGCACTTTGTTTGTTTTTTGCAGGTAAAGTAGTTTGCCAGTAAGTAACACCTTTCTATGTCAAAAGTTGACACAGTGCAGTTTTTTATAGGAGTCAATAGAGTCCTGGTTGGGGGGGGAGTATTAGCACAGTTAATAGGTAAGTACACAACTTATGATTCCAGTCTTCGGGTGTTAGGATGTCCACAGGTCAACATTTAGGCTGACCCCAAAAATGCACCACCAGCAACACAGAGCTGGTTGGGTGCAGAGGTCAAAGTCGGCATCAGGTTTACAGTGGAACCCTATAAGGACTGGGGGTGCTCAGTAGAAAGCAGATTGCAGGTAAGGACACACGGTTCTAGGACACAGGGCTGGGGGCTTTAGGTCAGCATCGGGGGCCACGGGTTCACACCAAACCCACATTCTCAGTGGCTCAGGGGTGGCCGGGTGCAGGGTGAAAACACAGAGCTGGGTGCCCAATGCTTTTCATTGGGGGAACCTGGGTTCAGAAAAGATGCTGCAGGCGGGGTCCAGGGGGTCGATTCTGGGAAACCAAAGGCCGGACAGGTAGGGGAGGTGCTCGCTGGACGTTGCTGGACCATCAGTCAGATTCTCCAAGGCTAGGTCGCTGCTGGTGAAGGGTCTCCTTGGGCGCCGGGTATCTTAGTCAGATCTGGTCACGGTCAGGGGTCCTCTGGATTCAGGCTGCAGGCGTCATTGTATTGGCCAGGAGGGGTCAACCCAAAGTGGAGCTCACTGCCAAATGATGCAGTTCCTGCGGGGGAGGTGTGAAGCACCTCCACCCAGAGCAAGCCTTGTTTCAGACCCCAGAGAGCACAACGACTCTCACCCCGTGGGGTTAGAAACGTGTCTGTTAGTGGCAGGCTGGCACAGACTGGTCAGCCCTGCACTAAAGGATTGGGTAAAATACAGGGGGCATCTCTTACATGCCCTCTGTGTGCACTGTACAATAAATCCAACACTGGTATCAGTGTGGGTTTATTGTGCTGAGAAGTTTGATTCCAAACTTCCCAGACTTCAGTGAATCCATCATGGAGCTGTGAAGTTCATAATGACAAACTCCCAGCCTATGCATTTAATATGGCCACACTCCACTTACAATGTCTAAGAATGGACTTAGACACTATAGGGGGATATTTCTCATGCAGCTATGCCTTCACCTGTGGTATAGGGCACCCTGCCTTAGGGCTGTAAGGCCTGCTAGAGGGGTGACTTATCTATGCCACAGGCAGTGGTTTGTGGGCATGGCACCCTGAAAGGGGTGCCATGTTGACTTTACTTTTTTCTCTCCACCAACACACATTCTGCAATGGCAATGTGCATGTGTTTGGTGAGGTGTCCCTTAGGGCGGCTCAATGCATGCTGCAGCCCTTAGGGACCTTCTCTGGTCACAGAGCCCTTGGTACCACTGGTACCTTTTACAAGAAACTTAGCTGTGTGCCAGGGGTGTGCCAATTGTGTAAACAATGGTACAGGTGAGGGAAAGAACACTGGTGCTGGGGGCTGGTTAGCAGGATCCCAGCACACACTCAGTCACGTTAGCACCAGATATCAGGCAAAAGATGTGTGTGGGGGGAGGGTGGGATACTGCAAACAAGGGGCCAGTTTCCTGTACCTTACAGTGCTTAATTTATATTGGTGGGTCTTCCCCCCGAATTCCGAAACCATAATATCAATGGGACACAGTATTAGGGACAGAGTATTGAAAATAAAATGTTGGAAGGTAAATGAGTCTATATTATATAGATATAACTCTACATATATCTACATATATACATGTGGTACATACACCTTCAAGGTATGTAGATACATTAGGAATAGTAAATTAATACATCCCTATATGTACTTACCTTTTCATATTTTGGCCCTCAATATTCTGCACTCGATGTTAGTTTGTTGTAATATTGTTAGTCCTACCAGAGGTTACAGGTGACAGGAGCAGCTCTTGTTTATGGAGAATGCAGCTTATTTTGAAAATCAGGCTATGACCCAGACCCACAGAGTGAAAGGGAGAAACGGGAGAAGGGAGAAAAAAGACAGGAAATCATTAAAAAAGGGAATAATCATGGATGAAGACGAAAACAGAAGAGTGTGATAAAGGAACAGGAAGTCAAGGGTGGCATAAGAAAGAGGCAGGAGGTGGCATCCAAACAAGGAAGACAAGGCAGACTTGGTGGGCAACAGGGCAGTCTTGGTATTTGTTCATAAGCAGGTCAGGATTGGGGTGCCATGGCAGGGACTTGTGTGGCTGCTCTTGCTGGGATATTAGGATATGAGAATAAGGTGGACTGACAGAGATGTGTGTGGATCTCAGCAGGTGGACAATAGGGAGCTCACAGTTCTTGAATCGAACAAAATGACTTTAAGAATCCATGAATTGGGGTCAAGGTATGACAGAGAGAAGGGGGTAGAGGTTAGAGGGGCAGAATAATGAAAAGCAGACACTAACAGTCAACCTATCATTTTTTTTCTAATCTGCTACAAATACATTGATAACAATGACAAATGTGACAGTAAATCTATTCTTGCCTACTTAATTGGCCATAGAGGCTGCATTTTAAAATGTATTGCAGGGTTAAGGGACATGCTGCAGAGACATTTGCGTGCCCAGCAATTTTCAGGGCATTATAATAGTGGTAAGATAACTCTGGTGGGCAGAGTAGTTCTGTGAAATTTCCATGTTTTGGCCAATCACAGCTTTGACCCATAAAATAGCATAACATGTTAATGCGACTGCTGCAAAGCACGTTGTGTAACATGCAGCCCTCAGATTTGCATTTCATGTGGATAGGTAACTCGGTTACTGCTTTTGAACAGAGATTTTCTGTCACTTACAATTCATAAGTTGATGTCCTACTAATACAGCACAATGAGCTATGACATGCATTGAGGAGCTGCATGCAAATTGCAAGTCATGGGTTTAGATCCTTATTTGTTTTTTCAGAATCTGTTATTATTTTAAGTTTGCAAAGAAGGGTTTCTTTGGGTAGTAATACTTTTTGAAGTGGACTCAGCCCCAATCATTGTGTTACCTGGTAAATCCTTACACAGGTTTAGAGGTGGCAAGCCACTGAAAGCTCGAGCCTGTTTTGGCTCAGCTCTAGGTCCTGTTGAAACCTTAACCCCAAAAAAGTCGACCTTTCTTGTTACGTCTGCCTGCCACCTTTACTCTACTGAGGATGTGACATTAATGCCAAACTCAGAGGTGTAACTTAGGCCTGTGCAGCCCCTGCGGCCCAGGGAGGGCATCCCCATCCCTTCAAGGGGCCCCTAATGGTTCAGGAGTATTTCAGCTCCTGGCCAATTAATATCTGTGATATACGAGCGACTCAGGAGACCCACATCAAACTCTGCAGTGGGTCCATCCTCAGTTTGAGTTACACCATTGACAAAACTGCTGACTTTGGAACTGGTGAGCCAGGTTTGAGTCTTGGCATCGGCTCAACATCCTGTGATTCTGGGCAAGTCACTTAATCTCCCAGTGCCTAAAAAATTAATGGGACTTTGTGTAATGTAACCTTTATTTATGTAAGGCACTCCAATATCTTTAGGGCGAGTTTATGCTATTCAAAAGCTGAAGAAAAATGCAAAAAGAAGAAACACAAAGCATTACATAAAAAGGCGAGACAAATCAATACCCATTTAGTGTTGCACAAAGTAAGAACAGAAAGCCTGGAGAAATTGCAGCTTCCCAGCTTGAATTGTGTGGTGTTAGGCAAATATTTTATTTCACCAAAACTCCATTTTCTTCATCTTTGTGTATGAATGTACTTTCCAATATATGAGATTACAATACCAGCTGTAGAAAAACCTATTGTGTTTGAGATCATAGACTATAATGTTTCTCTGTCCATAAGAATCTGCGTCACATACAGAGTTAACATGACAACTGTCTTGACTCTTAGTCAGTGCTTAATTTGTGCTTGTTGTTTCCGGTGCTGAGCACCAGCACTTATTTTTGAGGGCCAGTGCTTATTCTTCTGCCTCAAGCATTTGCTGAAAGCAGAAGACACATATGGGAAAGACGGAGGAAGGGAAAAATGTAAAAGCGTCACAAAGGGAGAAAGTAGAAAGCTGCAGGAGTGAGCTGAAGGGGCAGGGCATGGCTTTAAAAGGATTGAAGAGGCCGGAGATGGCTTCAGTATTACGCCGCTTCAGTATTCCATGCTCGCACATTTAATTGCAGCAACCGCTGGTTTAAGAGGAGGGCTTTGGGCACCGGCACGTTTTTATTTACAAATTAAGCAATGCTCTTAGTTCACTTATCGCATTGTCACCAAGGCGGGGAGGTGGCAGGAGTGGTTCTAAATTCATGTATAAAAACTACCTCTTTTAATTACTTGTTAGTACAGTGCTATATTGTGATGTATTAATGTCAACACTTCCACATGATAGAGAAATGAACATTTTTTGTAATTCTGAAGAGACTTTATCATATTTTATGTGATTTTTTTGTATACATCACACAACAAAGATTTTAAGGGCTCGGCTTATGCATGGGCTTTAAAAAACAAACCAGGCCCTTGGCTCAGCTTTGACCCAGCTCTACTTGTTATTTTGATAGCTGGCCTACGTTACTTGTGTTTCACCCAACCATGCACTCTTAACATATATCTACAAGTATGAACCATATGTGACATCTACACCTTACAACCCTAACTTTCTTATGTAACATTTCCTGATCCTTGATTTGCACATTTGTACGATTTATTGTCTCTCTGTGTGTGATGTGAAGTGCTCTGATGCCCTACCCTGGAAAGAAAAGCGCTATTAAATAAAAAATTAAGTAGTAAATGCCATTTAAATAGTTATTTGTTAAATTACTCATACACACAGATACTGCAAGCTTTCTTATGGTGCATGCACATCTCTCACATAGGGGTGGAGGAGTTGAACAAAGTGAAAAGCTGCCTCCAAATCTTAGTTCCTCTTAAGTACTTGTGAAGTGATAACCGTACAATTTTGTTCCCTTTCATTGCATTGGCATCTAGGTGTTGGGCTTCCAACCAGGATTATACTTGAGCAAATAAAGAAATGACGACCCTCTAAACCAGGCCTTTGTTTATACCCGTTTGG
Source organism: Pleurodeles waltl (assembly GCF_031143425.1). NCBI lineage: Eukaryota > Metazoa > Chordata > Amphibia > Caudata > Salamandridae > Pleurodeles > Pleurodeles waltl. The sequence goes on along the minus strand of NC_090446.1, from coordinate 115,886,921 downwards.
AACTGAAAAAAGATCCAACCTCCCCTCCTCTGCAGGATGCTGCACCAAACAGAACGCACTGTGTGGGCACTGCCGAATTGTCTCATGTCAGAAGCTTTACACCAGGACAGACTCAGCATATTTCACCTGATTGGCTGAATCCGAGATCCGGCTCAGAAATAGCTGCCAGAATCAGGATGCTGTGGGATTTCCTACATTTCCTTCACTTCTCACAGGGTTCTCTTGGTCAAGATTTATATGGATCCCAGCAGTAGGATATCAAGGATGGGGGCTGCCTGGGTACAAAAGGTTACAATTAACATGGATGTGTGTAGTGTGTGGGTGTTTTAGTACTGTCAAAACAAGTGTGCTGCAAGTCAGTATTAAAGGGCAGTTTCAGTTTTCTGCACTGCGCAACACTTTTGAGTCTGTGACTTGATTGCAGCAAGCATGCTTGTCACTCTACATCGGCTAGGAGGAAGCCGTCCAGACCCTCAACGTGCACCAGCAGGCTCCTGACCTGCAGTGCCACCATCCACCCCCAGGAGCTTCATGTTGCGCAGCCGCCCGCCTCACCTGCCGGCGACCCACCACACAGACCCTTCATCCTTCAAGCCTCGAAGGCCTAGGAGGCCCACCGGCTTTTGCTGCCACAACCTGCTCCCATGGTCCTGAAAGATAGGCTTTCAACAGTACCTTGCACGGAGGGAGCCCCTCTCACCCTCTTCACTATTGCCCCAGTGGCTGCATGCTGATCACTCCAGCAGACACAACCTCTTCACCCTGGGTGCCGTGGTTTCCCTTCAGCTGCCACCCATGACTGATTGCCTCATCTGGACTTCTATTCAGTGAGGGGCCATACCACTATGTAGCGCAGCCACAAGTTGGTCCCCCCAGCTTGAGAAGCAACAGCCATGTTGGCCACGCTATACCTCCAGGATCTGGTGTAAGACCTCCATTGTGGCTAGCTCCTCCAGGTGGCCAGCCATCATGCCGGCCACTGCTGCCCATGCCTCCTACAACTACCTGTAATTAGTACACAACCCATGTATACCCTGCCAGCAGAGGTGTAGCCAAATTGCCCCTGCAAGTGGCTGCTGCCCCAGCATGATGTCCTTCCCTGGAGCCTTTTGTTGTTTCATGGTCCCTGCCAATCCAAGCCATCCAGTGGAAAAGCCTTGGAGGAACGCCATGTGACGTATTTCGAGGCCTATACCTTGAGAAGGACAGGAAGCGTCCTCTGTCTCTGCATCTGGGTGCGGCAGACAAGCATAAGATCTCCACATCAGTGGCCGAAGCAGGCCAACGGCACACATACACCACGCTAAAGAATGCTTTCTCTGCTCACTTTGAACCCTTTGCAAACCCTCACTATGAATGCTTCCTCCCCTGCCAGGCAAGGCAGATACTGAATGAATCAATAGATGTGCATCTTGCCTGCCTAAAAGAGTTGGCAAACACTTGCACCCTGCCAGATGAGGAGGATGAGATGAGGTCACAGTTTGTCCAGGGATGCCCATCTGTAAAACTTAAAGAACACATTTTGAGGAGCCCAAGATGTTGACCTAGAAGTTGAAACCAGAGACATCCTACTCAAGCCAACCCTGTAGATGGTGTGGGGGTCCATACCCCTCACCAAAGCAACTACCCGGCATGAGGAATGAAGTGTGCTGCCTGTGGGAAACTGAATCATTTTACCAAAGTGTGCCACTCCACCCAGAAACAGCCAGTGACTCAGCCAAAGCAGAGTGTCCGCTCTGTCCAAATACACCTGACATACTGGCAGAAAGCAACATGAATAACAATGAGCAGGGAGTCATCCAAGTGGTGCAGTCCATCAAACCAACATGCACAACACCCCAGTCTGCACCCACATGCCTCCTCAAAGTCCAAGGCCTACCGATCACTGCTCTAATCATTACAGGGACCACAATCAACCTCATGGCCTGTACAATCTGCCTGCCCTTCACTCCACCAAAGTCAAGGTCCATGCTTTTGGTAACTACTCACCTCTACAGCTTGTGGGAGAATTTCACACTGAAGTCACCCCTCAGACTACCTCTGTAAAAGCCAAAGTCTATGTTTCCCAGAAAGGTGCCAGCTTCCTCCTGAGTTGCGAAACTGCCCAGAATCTCAGACTGGTGTTTCACTTTCAGTGCTCACACAAATTATATTTATAAACTCACTCAAGAATTTGCCCCCCTGTTTGACAGCATAGGGTGTCTCAAGGGAAAAGCCATCCACCTACACATTGACAACTCAATTGCACCCCTAACACTCCGTCACCAGTGGACAGCAGTTCAGGGAATTAAGATGTGCGATACCTCGAAGAGGCCTGCATTATTGAAAAAGTAACAGGGCCTACTTCATGGTTCTCCCTCACCCTAGTGCTAAAAAGCCTAAACAGCTGTGTGGATCTGCGTTGACATGAGAGTGCCTAACCTCGCCAACAAACGCAAACTTCTTATGACACCCACCACTGATGACATCGTCGGGGAGATCTCTAACTCGAAGTGGTTGTCAAAAATGGAACTCAGGTCGGGCTACCATCAAATACTGTTACACCTAGGCTCCCATTCCATAACAATCTTCCCCTACCACGTGGGTCTCCAGAGGTATACACGTATGAACTTCAGCATATCAAGTGTGAAGAGGTCTTCCAACACATAATCAAGGAAGTGTTAACAGGTCTCCCTGGTGTGTTAAATGTGAGTGACGACATCTTGGTACACACCCCCACTTTGGAGAGCCATTTTGCCTGTCTCCAGGGAGTGTTCACAAGGCTGAGGGATCACGGCTTCACAATTCAAAGAAATGTGAGTTCGGGCAAAAGAGCTATCACTTCCCTAACCACAGCAAAGGGTCTGACACGGCAAAAGTGAAGGACATTCAATACCCTCCAACTCCGTTTCAGGGAACCACAGTTTCCTTGGCATGGTGGCTTACTGCGGATGATTCATGAAGAACTTGTCGGACATCATTGGCTCCCTCTGTGAACTCCCCAAGTTCACCAACCCTTGGATGAGGGGAGAACTGCAAGAGCAAGTATTCTGCACACAAAAGAAGCATAAGCCATTGATACAACCTTAACATATTTTGACCCAAGGAAAGAGTATCAGGTAGCAGGGGACACCAGCATCATCGGACTGGATGCTGGACTGTCCGAGCATTAGAATTGTGGGGAATGGGTCCCAGTTGCCTACACGAGCCGAGCACTCATGCCTACCAAACAACAGCACTTGAAAAAAAAGATAGAGGCCACAGCAATCCACTGGGGGTGTTGTCATTTCTAAATGTACTTGTACAGCCACCCCTTCACCATCTATACTGACCATATACCATTAATCTCATTATTCAGAGGTTCCGCATCCAAGACGCCACTGAGAATCAAAGTGTATCCGGCAGTCACCAGAGTTCAGCTTTAGCCACAGAGTAATGGCCACGCACTCTCAACCCTGCAGACTTTTTGTCACGCCATGCTAAGCCAGCTACCCCTGAGAAGCCAAGGAAGCATGGGACACCAAAGAATACGTCTGCCTCACTGTCGAGAGGTCCAAGCCAATTCTTATGTCCCTATCTGATGTTGTAGAGGCCATTAAACAAGACGACGCTCACAGATCACCATCAAAGCAGTGCAAACCTTTGACTGGAGCACTGATGCAGCCATTCTACCCATTGCACCTAAGAAACAAAGCTGACACTCTAATCCTTAGAACTTGTTCAGCCAGATGAGGGCTGTCTCATGCGTGGGACTTGGCTAGTCATCCATAGCAGCCTGAGACACTGAGCCATCTTCCAAGCTCACGAAGCCCACTATAGTGTGGTAAAATCCAAAAACATGTTTAAAAGAAAAGTCTTGTTCCCTATCCTAGATCAACACGAGGAAGACGCCATTAGATACTGCCCCATCTGCCAGGTGGCCAGCCACCTGGACCTCCAGCATCCGTCATCACGGAGGAAGTTCCCACCCCTGTGTGGCAGCATGTCAGCAAGGATTTTGGCAGCCTACTTGATGGCTCACCCATGCTCATAGATTACATCTACTGGTACCCATAAGTGGAAATCGTGCCAACCACCTCTGTGTCGAAAGTCATCCTGAAAGTAGAGAAAATCAGGGCCACCCATGAGCTGATGAAAGAATTCAGCACTGACAATGGCCCACTATTCAACAGTAGAGAATGGGATGAATAACCTCAATTATTTAATCCAAAGCATTGAAGAGTCAGGCCAAGATGGCTCCAAGCCAACCGGGATGTGAAGAGGTTTCTGAGGACTTTGACGAAAGTCATTGGCATAGCTGTAGTGGAAGCCAAGAATGTGAAGAGTACAACTTACATAATCTACGAGAGTATCAGCTAATGCCTCACTCCACCAGTGCCATTGCCCCTAGCCGCCTGTGCCTAGGCTGGATGATAACGGACACCATTCCCCACCAGCCCCTTTGGGTAGATAACCCCAACCCTCTGAAAGGCTCTGAGTCCCAACGAGCAAGCAATGAGTATGCTTTGCGCTGGAGTGCCCCTGGCCTTGCACCCTTCACCCAGGAGACAAGGTGCTCGCTCCATGCAAGGTACTTCTCTGGGCAGCTCAAACACTCCTCAATGAGCAGTCGAGGAGCAACAAGTTGGCACCCCTGCTTGGTACAGATCACCTCCAGCACTGCCTGATTTAACACTTCCACCCAGCAAGCAAAGCCCTTGCTCATTAAGATCCCTTGAGACAGGCAAGGCCACCCAAGCACCAACTCATAGGAGATGTATAGGACGTTATCACCTGAGATCCAAGCCCATCCCCCCCTGATATGCAGACTTCATAGCTGACTAAAAGGGAGGGAGCCAGTGCTGCTCTTCCAGGGGTCGAGCAGTTCCCTGCCCCACACCCTCTGTCATGTTCACACTGTTCAGTGACTCTGTTTAATGAATGTTCTGTTGTGTTAATTTCTACTACCCTATGACAGTAGGCTGTTATGACACCACCACTTGGGACGGCCCTCGGGGTGGGGTTCCTACATCCCCCGTAAACATATGAATCATGGTTGAGTCTGATGTCCTCCGTCAGGCATTTAATAAAGACAGCCCGCCTTGGCAGGCAAATGCAGTTTCTGCACTATGCAACCCTACTGATTCTGTGTCTTGATTTCAGCAAGCACCTCCACCACTCTACACCCACACAGTGGTACTCTTTAACAATGTTGTGTGAAATGCTATTTCAGTACTCTCCAAAACTAAAGTTTGTGAACTTTAAGCATGTCACTGATCTCTGAGCAGGCCTAAAAACAATGGACTTCTGAAGCAGTTGTTGGTAGCACCTTTGACCCTTGACCTGTCAGCCTTTAGAGGCACCAGCTCTTTGGGCATTGTCCCTTTTCTCCTCTGGTCCTGACAAACTCAGTTCAGATGCCTTGGGTTGTGAGCAGCAGGTAACCCTCTTCCTTATTCTCTGTGGTTATAGGGCAGAACTGTCTTCAGGGGCTTCTTCTCAGTGCTTAAAGTGCAAAAACAAAGGGGCATATTTAAGAGCTCCTAGTGCCACTGAAGCGTCACTTTTCGTGACGCTTTGGTGGCGCAATGTCCTGCGCCGTATTTACAATTTGACGCTGCCTAAGAATTACGAGTTTCATAAACCAGGGGTGGCGCTAGCATGGCGCAAGGAGGAGAAATGCTTTCATTTCTCCTCGTTTTTTGCTCTTTCTATGTGTTCTGCAGCACACATAGAAAGAGCAAATCGCCATTTAAGATTGTTTTTGTGGAGGAAGGTGTTCCTTATTGCACAAAAACAATCTCTCCCTCAATGCAGCCATCCTTGCACTAAGACGCAAGGGTTGCTGTGTTAGCGCACGGCAACAAATTTTGCACCGGCGCATGGGGAATCAAAGGGGTGCACCGTATTCTAGTATATATGGCGCATCCCTGTGTTTTTGAAAATGACGGTGCGTGACTCCGCCAGATTTGGCGCAGCATCGCGCTCCGCCATGTTCTGTTAAAGCTGGCCCAATGTTTTTTCACAGGGCGCCAGCGCTGATGAATACCGAGTTGTCAGCTACCTAGACTGCCTAAAGCTCGTGGCACTTTCTTCCACCCCTCTGCCCTTCTTGTCGTTTCATCGTAATTGCATTTGTAAATTACATTTATATAGTGCTTACTACCCTTGATGAGAAGTTAAAGTGATTTTCAGCGAATAACACACTACTCCTGACCCGGAGGTTAGAGCTTTAACTCGCCCTTGCTTCTTTTCATCGCTGCCTTCGCCTTTTGTCACTGTTTTCCTGTTTTTCTCTCCCTTCCTGTGGGTCTCAGTCTGAAGATGAAAAATAAGCCTTAGATCTCAAAAAACAGTGCCGGTGCTCACGACCAGCAACCTCTTGCACAAAATGAGCCCTCGTCAGCTCTCCATGCCCCTCCCCCGTCGCCTCACCGTGTTTTATTAAAAGCTATTTACCATGATCAGCGTTTATGACTCACTGGTTTCCTTGATGTAAACAAAACAACAAGCACACAGTGTAGTAAATTGCCTGCCTCGGAGCTGCAGTGATTGCAAGCGAGTTATGCTGATTCTAGGAACAAAGCAGTGCAAGGTTGACTATTGAGGGAGCAGACTCTTCATTTATCACTAGAGGACAGATAGATGTTATCTGATTTCGGTCTTTTCATTTCTTTTCTCCTAAAAATGGGGGTTAGCCTGAGGACTTAGGCGGGACTTGAGGAGGAAAGATGCAGATATGCGGGATGCATTATTTGATCTTCTGCAAGGACCAGACAGAGGTGAAACAGAAGGTTATGCAGAAGGACCCTGTGGCTCACCAATGGTGGTTGAGGTAAAGCTGAAACGCTTAACTCATCAGGTATCTCGGGTAGGCAGAATTCAACCCTTGAAATAACATTAAAAAGACAATAAACTAGAGAAATTATTTCCAAAAATAGATTGGTCGAAACTGAAATCTAAAAAAAATGCCCTAAGAGTAAAAATGGAGAATAGCTGTCTTTAAATGTTGCAACAATGGTCATTGGGGAAATCTGTTTAGAATTTAGTGTGAAGGAGCTAATTAACCTCTGTTTAAAAGGTGATGAAGATAAAACAATGACAAAGTTCACTTATCAATCTTTCCCCCGAGCCAGGACCCCAAGACGTGCGGAGTAATGAATGGGCCGATGGATCTTGAGGTGTGAGGTTGGGCCATGTCCTAACAGTCTAAAGACTCAACAAACTCTTTCTGGGCCCTGCAGATTTTGTGAGGGCAAACAGAAAAGGGGGTTGAATAATGCAACTCAGCCACAGTTTTACCCGAAGCAGTTTTTATGCCACATTCCAACTGGTTATGGTCACAATGCTGAATAACACGCAGTTATAGTTTGCTTCATATTAAAACTGCACGTTTTTTCAATCACGAATCACAGTCTTACACAAATTTCACTAGGTGGAGAAAATCCCCTGATTTGGATGCAACTTTCACTTAAATCAGAATCTAAAGTAAGTGTCTGTTTTGGGGATAGTTATCCTAACAATTTGTTTGAGGAGAGCTCCACGACGCTGGACGCTGCACTGTCCTGCTGGAAAAGTCATGCAGTAGCCCCTCCCTAGTGGTGATACTTACACCCACCCCACAGCCAACCAATACAGGCGTTAGCAATCAGGTGACCCTATTAATAACAAGCAGTTGCAATGCAATGTGTCTCGAACATTTCAAACAAGTTAATTGTCATCTTTTGACAACAGCGTCCACGAGCAAAAAGAAGAAAAAACAAGTGGGAACTGAGAAAAGACGACTTATCAAAATAAAATGAAGTTAGAACAAAATAGTACCTCGATCACGTCAAGAGCAGCGGACGGGCACTAATTTAGTTGAAATGAATTAGTGCTTGGTCCCTGTTCCACACAGAGGAACAGAAATGATGCCAGACATGCCTTGTTGAATTACGAGGCTTTAAAGAAGAGTGGCACGCAAACCAACAAATGGGGAGCGACAGGCGGGCTCCAAGCCCTCTACTGAACACTACAGTGTCTCTCATGCGAGACACATACGCAAGTGCATGCACTCGAAGGCTCAACCCTAAAAAAGGGGCCGGGTACACGTGCTCATGGCCCTTTTTACCCACCAGCTCCTTGGTTATGTAAATTATTATAGCAGCATGTGGGCCTAGGGCCCAAGATGCTACATTGACGACAAGTGGGTTTGACCCACCTGCCAGGCTGCCCCGAAGAAATACACAGTGAGTGCGGAAGATAGCTGGATCAGGACTGCTGCCAGGAGCATACTGATCATGCAATGGTTTGCATGGCACTGTGAAGGGGTAAAGACAAGGGATTCTGTCCTAGTTTGGGGAGGAGAAGAGACTGCTTTCCTTGCCCACCCTGGCGTTACAACTGCTATCTGTCTAAAGTGACCACTCTGCAGTTCGGCCGCACCAAGCTTAAAAATGGCATCTGAAGGACGCGCAGCCAGATGAGGAGGAGAGGAATGGTATCAGACTGTGGAGCCCTGAGGGAAGAAAGGCTTCACCGTGGACCTACTCCTTATTCAAACTTGAGAGCTGTTATAAGCATTTTTCACTGCTCCACCTATCCTCATTCAGATAAGGAAGTGAGCTGAGCCCAGGGTGAGGGGCATCTCCTACCTAGTCTGCAGTCTGACAGTCAATCTCAGGGGCCAGTGAATGCAGTACTGCGCTGTCAAAGAAGAGGTAAGGCACAAGCCAGAATTTCCCTGCTCTCTGTGCTCACCGGGAACACTGCGCCAGCTGCAGCGGTGTCTCCTCATCTATTGCGGAGGAATGTCGCCCCCTGGCCAGAAGCAGTAGCTGCAAAATTTGAAAAATAAAACAATAATAAACCTTCTTTATAATCGTTTTATTTTTCAATGGGGCAGGGCTATGAGGGATAACAGCCATGGAGGGGAGTGGTGTGCACTCCCCTCAGTGCCCATGTGAGTTTGGCCGGCCATCTCAGGGCAGCCAAACACACATGTGGACTGAGCTTTCTCCAACCCGACACTGTGCTGCTGGGATGGAGACAGCAGGTATAGGCTCCCAGTCTGCCTGGGAGGGCAAAGGCAGGACACTCAGGCCCATTCTGATGCTGCTCTCATGCTGCCAGCAGCATGAAAGCAGCATTGGGATTGGCCGCAGGGCCTTCAGAGGAGCGTCAATTCGGATGTGGTGATGTGGCAGGTACGTTTATTTTTCTTTCTGTTTGTGTCATGGCCCACCCACCCCGCCACCCGTCCCCGACACCAGCCGTGACTGACCAGCTGCATGCACTGTCTTCCCTTCTCATTGAAAACAGAGCCAGTTGAGCTGCTGCCTCCACCGGTGAGCAGTACTACTGCACCAGTGTATCAGACACAAGCAAGCAGAGGCCTGCATGTGTGCAGTTACAACTGCTTGCATTGGTGCCTGCCGGACAGCATCCAGGCCCTAAGGCCAAAACTGAAGGATGGGTAGAGTGAATTGTCTGCTGCATCTCAGGCCAGTCCCCTCTCCACCTAAGTGTAATAGTCGAAGTTCCAATGTAGAGAACAGAGTGGAAAGAGGCAGACCAGCAAGGGAGCCAGGCAAGAACAAGAAGCAGTGACAGGGGCAGAGAGCACCGCCCCCCCCAGTGGCAGTTTATGTGATTGAGGTACAGAAGAGAGCCTGGATTAGTAAGTGGTGTCACTGCAGCATAGGGACCTCATAGCTGCCAAGGTTTCAGATTGCTATGTATGACATTTTCATAATTTCCTTGAAATTATGAGTGGCATTTTAACGACTATGAGTGACACTTTCTTGCGAGCAAAATCAAGCAATAAAGATGAGGGAAACATATAGGGGCACAACAGGCAGCTCACAGTCAAGTAAATTTTAGCAGCTATAGCAAGTTGGCAAATACTATACGCCAGACTCTGAGTCAGACACACTTACTTCTTTCGGCAGCCAGTGAGTGAGATAGCACTGCAGTAGTTAGCGGGCCCCGTTGCTGCATTGACTCATGCTGTGGACCAACTGACTCCCACAGCAATGCTGGCTCAGCCCTGAGCTCTCAGCTGCATGCACTGCCTGGAGTCGGGTCCTGAGGTGGCGGCCCAGGTTCACAATGAGCTGCAGGGAGCCGCTGGTCACGGTGGTGGGTCTGGTACTTCGACATAGAGGGAATCACTGGGATCGCTATTTACCCAGCAGCTGCACTGTGCAGCAGCAGCAAAAACTTTAAAAACTGCTGCCATGGCTCAGCGGCCCGCCCGCTTGCACTGCTGCAGGAGGGGAGAGTCCCGCTTATTATTAATCGTGTCTCACAAATAAATCTGTGTGTTGGCGTTGGGCACTGACGCTCCGACCGTCCTGATGTCAGTGATTGGCATTGATAATGCCGTGCTGGTGCCGGATGCAGAGAGTGTTACATTGCAGCCTGTGCAGGCTGACCGCTAGCAGCTGAGCCGCCAAGCCTGCCAGGAGCAGCGCGCTCCATGCGGTGCCACTGCAGCTACAGTATAGTGCATTATAGCAGCCTAAGGTGCTTGACAGCTGAGGAGCTATAATGCATGACATTAGTCTGGTCATGCGGACCACCACACTGAAATGCGTTAGTCTGACACCTGACAAGTGGTACTTGGCAGGGCTGGCACCTGCTGCCCCTCAAATCCATTGAGGAAGGTTGCCATCCTGATTGTCAGCAAAAAGAAGCACTCAAGGAGAATAAGCTGCAGCAGGCTGAAGGCCAGTTGCAGGCTCTGCCCACACATCTGCATCCTTCTGCTCTGCCCGAGTTGCTACCTAGCCTATCAGAGAGAGAGCCTGCATGTAAGGGAGAAGAAGAAACCATGTGACTCCCGTGGCAATCCAGCAGCACCAGCCAGCAAGAGCAGAGAAGTACAGCACCAAGGACAATCAGTGCTGCATCTTGAGCACAGCATCAAGGAAGTAAGAAACTATGCTTACTTCAGCCAAACAAACCCAAGTACAAGAGACAGAAGGAGCAGCCCTCTGCCCCCAGTCAGTGTCACTGAGACTAGCTGAAGCCACGATGAGTGTAGAAAGCATTGCATGCCTCCTTACAGGGTGCCTGATATTACTTCAAGTACAACAGAGGAAAACACTCAACACAAGAGGCACACAGCCCCACACAGAAATGTGCAAGTCACACCCAGGAGAAGTTAGATGGCCAAAAGCCTAAAGCCCACAAACAGACTGCATTACAGAATCCATCAAGGCCAATAGTGGCAATATCCAGTCCTACTCATAATATCAAATAGTGGCACTGCTCCAAGACGTAGCCTGCCAACACTGCTAAAGAGAAATAGCATAAGAGACTCAGGGTAGCAGAGCATACAAAGACACCCCAGCCAAATGCCTACAGCAGCAGTCAGACCCATTGACACCCTGGTACAGTCTGACAAGCTCAAATGAAAGATGGCTATTACACTGTGACACCACCAGAGAGACGGCTCCAGTGAAGAAGCGGACAAGAGCCTGTTTCCTCCACGAAGGGTGTAGAGGAGTAAGTGAACCAGACAGCGAAAAGGAGGAGGGCACTCCATCCCTGGCCTGCACGTGATGAAGAATAGGAGGCATCACAGGAGGAGAGATGCACAAGGCACTGACTGTGGTCCAGATACTCAAACTGCATTGTCCGGCACCCTTAGCACATTGCGCCTCAAGCCCACCAACCAGATCTGATCGCGGGAGGCCTAAAGGCACAAATTGTCACCACCAAGTGAAAAAAGGCAGAAACACAGCTCCCTGCTACCGGCAGAAGAAGGACCTGCATGAGGAACTCCAAGAAGGTGCCTGAAAAGGGAACACGTGGCTGAACACCAAACTACACTCAAAAAGAGGGAATAGGATCAGCGACTGCCCTGAATATCACCAAGTCAGAGCCCACAGCGTAGGAAGGTAGCCAGACTATAGAAGCAGTGGACCACTGAGATGCCCTGTTGGCCGGTCCCAAAGAAGGTGCTCACATGGTAAAGTATGAATGCGAAAAGAGATGTCCTGGTGCAGCCAGCATCATTAGTCCACGTGACCACTTCCACCCCGCTGATTGACCCTAGAGACTGAGGGACTACGTGGTATCCAATTTATTTTTGTTTTTGTTTCCACAGGTTGGACTTGTTGTCCTGTTTTTTGGATTTTGGGAGGAATGTACATGTGGCGTCATGCAGCAGCCCCTCCCTAGGAACAGTACCTACACGCACCCCACACCCATCCAACACAGGCGTCACCTGTCAGACGACTCTAAAAATAAAAAGGGCCTGGGTCCTCAAGCTCATGGCCAGTTCTACCCACCAACTCCTTGTGTGTGTTATTTTCAGATATGCGGGCCTAGGCACAAGCCGCTACAGATGCAATTATCAGGCATTTTCAGTTAATGGTCTTTGTCCAATATAGATGATTCTTCACTTTCTAAAAAGAAAATGATGAGCCAGATGTACAAAACCATTCGGCGCTCGCAAACCTTGTGATTCGAAAATAACAAATGTCCTGTGAATTCAAAATAGTTTTTATAATATACTAAACCCATTTGACAATTCAGCAATTCATTTTTGAACTAGTAAAATGGTCTTAGAGACCCATATTAAATCCAAATTAAGGGGAGTTTAAAAGGGGCATACTGTCCTAATTGCAAATCAGTATGTACATCTAAATGGCTTACAATTGTGATAACAGTGGCAAGCCATTGACCAGTTACTGACAACACAAAGGAGATGGCAAGGGATTGAGACATCCTTATGCAACATCCTATAACCTTCCACGTGTCTAACTGAATTCTGCCTTTTCACACCCCAAGATTAAGATGGCGCTGGTTCAATTCTCATTGCAGAAACTATTATCAATGCTATTGGAGGATGGATTCATGAGAAGGCTGGTTTCGCACATCATGGGATCATTTTAATCATTTCTCGACATAAACAGGGTGTGTTGTCGTTCCGAATTCCACAGCTATTATTATGTAATTATAAAGCAATACAGAGCCCATTTCTATGCCACCCATCTGTGACAGTGCTGCAAATAACCCAAAAATCGTTAATGGAGCAGTCATTGTAAAGGGAAAATAAGCTCTTTTCCGTATTATTATTGTACAAAATTGTGTTATCACTTGTGCAGGGTGTGAGGCGTGCGCAAGTGGCTGAATGGGCCCCCTTCTGAGGAGTTAAGGAGCCTCTGATGGACAGGGGACCCTCTGTGCCGCACGGACTGCAGGACCCTGTGTTATGCCCTTGTACCTGCTCTCATTCATTCATTTTACAGTCTCTGCAGCCTGATGTCTAGTCCATGCTGTACATAGCATTCTACCTTAGGGAGAGGCGAAGCGTACTTAAAAAGGTCAAGAAACATCTTACTTTTTGAAGTCTGAAATTCCAAAAATGTGCTTGCGCACGAATGAAGGTAAATTGAAGTTTCACTCACCCTCTGCTACATTTCCAGAACTGGCTGATGGTGGTCACCAATTAATATAAATCCCAGCTGCTGTCATAGAGGTGAAAGAACAGTGAAGAGACAAATGTACACAATATAAAATCAGGAAAAAGTCCCATCCATTAAACATTGGGGCATATTTACAAACCCCTTGTGCCAATTTAGCGCCCCCCTAGCGTCATTCTTTTTACGATAAGGTGGCCTTTCTGCCGCACCATATTTACAAAGTGGCGCAATGCATGCACTGCACCACTTTGTGACCTCTTGCGCCACATTATGCCTGCGTCAGGCATACTGTATGCAAGGGGGACGTTCCGGTGCAGGGAGGCCTGAAGAAATGGCACAGTGAAATTAAAAAAAATTCACTGCCCCATTTTCTTTGTCATTTTTAATACTGCTCAGAGCAGGGGTTAAAATGACGCAGTCATTTTAATCAATGGGCCTCCCTGTGCTTTGCTGCACTAACGTTGAAATTGGGCTAACGACCACCACGGTGTGCCGTATTGTATATACAATGCAACCATTGTGTCATTAGGTACCGGTAGGGGGCGCAAGAAAGTGGAGCATCATCTATGATGCACCACTTTCTTGTAAATATGCCCCATTGTATTCCAAACAAGGAGAAATAAAGATATTTCTGGTCATTGCGCCTCTGGTGAGGAGGCATACAATTCTGATGCCTCCCCAGGTTTAACAGTATTGGTAAATCTCGGAATATGTCAGAATGCAAGGTTGGATGCATAGGGAACAATCACACTCCACCATGGCACGCCTTCCTACCGGAGACTAACGCAAGGCAGCTATTTGCACTGTCTTCTGTTACTCTAGATTAATCAAGCAACTCAGGCCCACTCAAGGTGATAAAGCTAACTCGAGTTGTGTTACTCTTGCATCCCATTGAGTGGTGCAAGGGCAATGCAACTCTTTAATAAATATGTCCCTTAGTTTCCATTTACAGGTTAACATAAAACTGACTTTAGTGCCAAGAGCCACAGAACGGTGAATAACGGGAAGGCTGATAGCTGGAGGGGCAACAACTTTGACACCCGAAAGAAACTTCAATGTTTTCTTTGGGCAATAGAGTACTTGGTCAATTACTGACCTCTCTCAAAAATTCCATCTTTGTGACTGAAGCATCTGTAGCACTAAAAACATTGGAGAAATTAAGCTGAGTAACTTTTACTTTTCATTCAACCCATCATTTTACCTGCATTTTGTCTCCTTCCAGCTGAACAATGTATACATATCTTGAAGCCACAATATGGCACATGGGTGCTACATAGACAAAAAGCACAATTGCCACCTGTATCTGTCTTTGTCTCATTTATTTTCAGGAAGGATTTCTCAGTGGGTCATCACCATGTGGATTGTATACTTTGGGTCTGATTCGTATTTCAGCAAAAGGTTTACTCCATCATAACGGTGATGGACATCACGTCTGCAAAATGTACATTCCATTATATCCTATGGGATTTATATTTTGGCAAACAGGATGATATTCACTATTTTGACAGAGTAAAGTCCCCCGAAATATAAATCAGGCCCTACGTTAGTTGAATTTACCATAGGAGAATCACCCCTCATTAATTCATCCTGTGGCTCAAACTACAGAATCACAGGTACCGCCCTACTAAGAAGGATTATGGAAAGTGACACTTCTTTGATCAATATTCTGTGACTTATGGCCTGGGTCGTCATAGAATTCTCAATACCTCTTCATGCAAAGACTCACTTCCCAATTACCTCTTGCCTTTGTTGGATTGTGTCTGCTGCTCTGTTTTCAACAGTACTGGCCAAAGGAATCACCAGGACACGTGACTTTGTGAATAACCACCCCCACTGCCTACTTCAGCTTAGGCTTGACAGACCTCAGCAATCTCTGCATCTCTCGGGACAATTAACTACACATCTCAGCCTACTCTATCAGCCATGGTGAGACATCAATCCAGCTAGGACATCAGTCAGAGCAATTGCCAGAGATGCTGAGTTTCCTCTGGAGATGTGAGATCCCAGAATTGGGAATCACATCAGGATGTTCTTCTGGAGGACTGCAGCCCAAATGAACAGAGGAATCCCAGAAACAACCCAAATTGACAGGTAATGTTTGAACCTCGTATTGCACCCAGAACTATCTTTCCTGCACTGTGAGCAATGTGAGATCCTTAGGGAAGAGCAACATCCAAACATATGGCCTACTGTTGGCCTACAAACCGGATCTCCGTTTCATCACTGAGGCCTGCATAGGAGAAGATACCTTCACCAATCTTACATGAAGTCGTTTTTAATGGATACTCGGCCATATTAAAAAATTATCAAGTCATTGACCATCAAAATCCTTGCATATTGAGTCATCTCAACATGTGGTTCGACAATCAAGAACTGCAGCATACCACATCACCCATCTCTGTTCTGAGGGTCTTGAATTCTACTAATAAATCACTGGAGAAACTCCCTCAGCAATGTATACTTTAGATCAAATCATCGTACTTTAGATTCTGATCCCAATGACTGCACTACCTGAAGTGATCATCACATTATCATCTTCAACTGCAACCTTCCCATTTCAGACAGGACTGTTGCTGAAGAGCCACTGAGCACTGTGATGAATGCCAAACAGTTGTTCTAATGGCTGTCAGGGGTCTTGGACAAAGAGGTACTCATCAAACGCTCAGAAAACCAAAAAGCCCTTTGGAACGTGGGCTGGCTGAACACAGGTGCAAAATTACAAAACCCCACAAGTAAAGACTGTAATGACAGTGGAGAGAAATACAGCATCGCATAAAAAACTAAAGAGATAGTACAAAATATGTAAAACAACCATCAGGAAAACCAAAGGATCATCCTAGTCACCTAGCATTTCAGATGCTTGATGCCAGACTAAGGAGCTCTGCAAAATAATTTCTGAGTTTCACAACTAATGCTGTGACTCATAAGAGCTCTGAAATTCAATGGCTGATCATTTCATTGAAATGGCCAGTAGCCTGAATTTCTACTTACAAGTGCATTCTCACCCATGAAAATCCTAGAAAGCATTTTCCCTCACCTGGGACTATCTCACGGGATAATGGGTGCCAGAGTTTTAGCGATGCCACACACCATCTCCACCTATGAGCTTTATATAGGGCTCTGAGTCACATATTCACCAAATTACATTGGATCCAGAACACTGAAGGAAGACAAGTGCTATATCTGTGCATTTACACCACATTTTCCCTGCCTTCTAGGGTTTGCAGTGGCTCCAGTTTCTGTAAGAATCTCACTCAAAGCTCGCCCCAGCACAACTGGGTGATCTGCAGAACATGAACTGTTCAGACAATTAAAACTGGGGCTCTGCTTCCCTAAGAGATCTCTCAAATCAGGAATAGTTCTTCACCTGATCATCCTCAGACGGGGATATCATTCTCTGTTAACACTTGTGAGCACTGAAAAATGTTCATGAAGGAAATAACGATTCTCCCAATACCGTGAAAAAATATCACCTTGACAGAACCCGCTCCTTCCCAGTCAGTTTTTGGTGTTGATACCACGTTAAATTCTTCCTCATGAAAGTTTCCTTTCTGGATACCTGCTCGCAGTAAATGTACGTTGTCTTTGTCACTTCCCAATTTCAACAAAGAGTACTTTGGATACCCAATTGGGTCCAAGACAACTATTCAGAGATCATTCCACCCAGATCGATTCGCCGACAAACACAGCTCTTAGTTGGCGGGGGTTGGGTTCCTATTCCCATTCAAAGCTCAGCTGTCTCACATCTGCTTCCAAGTCAGGCACCACATATGTTTCTCGGTATCTCTTTCTTCATTATGTGTTCAGACTTCCAGCTGTGTTCTGTCTCTTGGGATACTCACAAGGCTGGACTCCATGGCTAACCGGCCACACACGACTTCCTGCTGCTTCCTTTGGTTATGAGCTATCTGTATCGATGTCTTGCAGTCATCAGGAAGCACAAATGTGCTTGTTAACAATTGACACATCAGCCTGTAACTCCCTAACATGCTGCACCTAGCAGAGCTGGGGTGAACACCCTTTTCACTGATCCCTCATCCCCAATGTACTACCCTCTCAGGTTATGGTGAAAACTCATTCAAGTAAGTGGTCTGTTTGATGCTTTCAAAAGATTACAAAATTAAGGTTCAAAACGTGGTTTGCCCTTGCATATCTCATTTGCAATGATCCCCCTCCCACCATGGACACACAAAGCTGGTCTCTTCCAAACTGGTGTGGGGACCTCTAATCCTTGGTCTCCCTTTAGAGCAGGCTGAAAAAAATTTTCTCATTGTTCTAGCATCATTCCAGGGGATCTCTCACTCAGAAGAGCCGACAATATGGCAGGGAGGCAGAAGCCATTCCTAGAACTGGAGCGTTTCGTCCCGGGGCCTGATTTGTGCTGGGAGTGCGGCTTGGACAGGTTTGGCACTGTCCCAGAAGCATTAAAGTGCTTCCAAGCTAGCGCAGTGCAAACCCCACCACTATTTAAGGGTCCGCATAACAATGAGCAGGTCTCTTTACTGCTGCAAAGGCGAATGCACTCCACGTGGTCCTCAGCCCCCCCAACTTCCTGCTCTAAGTCAGCACTGCTAGCAGCCCCCACCTCCATGCTCTGCCGGGAGCCATATGGGCTTGAGAGATTGACCCAGGAGTCTTTATTGATGGAACTAGGTCAGAAAGACTTATTTGAACTGATTGTCTCTGAAAAGTGTTGGCTTTCAAAGAAGTTCTCGGAGGTCATAATTGCATGGTCCAGCATTGTCCCGAGGTTGAGTTGGAGAGGTGGGAGGTCGGTCAGGGCTTTCAACGAGTCTGTGAAACGGTTGAATCGGAAGGTGGGTAGGTTGTTTAGGACAGCTTGTTTGTCAGCCATATGTCACAGGTGTATCACAGCTGAGTGGTATTTCTTACAGGGCGGAATGCACATGTCGAAAGAAGGTATTGCAGTGACCTTGAGAGTTTTTTGGCCTGGCTAGGCCAATGTGCACTGTGCCTGGGGGAGAGAAGTTAGTAGATGAACTATGCTGGCCTGTGGTGGGTGAGATCATGATTGGTGGGGACACTTTGGATCCCTTTAAGGCATCCTTTTATACCAAATTAACATTGGCAGCCCTGGACATTCCAAAGGGCGCTGGCAGCAAGTCGAAAGGAGGTAGCAGGGATGTGGGGGGGTTTGGGCGGTCACTGAAACACAGTCCTTACCTATCAACCACCCATGCAGGCACTGTTGGTGCAATCTAGTACAGGCCCTATGGGGATGAGGAATGTGGGTGCCTTTGGTAGGTATCCTAAGGGCAGCTGGTCCCTCGGCAAAAAAGCTCTTGAGGAGGGAGAGCTCCAGGTAAGGGGGTGTGTAAGAGGAAGGGTCACAGAGCCAGTCATAATCTCACCTGTTATGTTTTTTGTTGGTTGCACAAGAACAGACTAGTTATGGTAAGGTGATTCCCATGTACTAGAGTCTCTGTTAAGGCTAGGTCTCACTTGTAAACAAGAAGTAAATAATGTTGCTTTCTTGCAAAGTTTGATGACAAAAATGTTTTTTGTGTGTGTAAATAATAAATATGGCCTGGGGTCTTACGACCCCTAACCCAAGGAGAGGGTCCCAGACATTGTCATTGACATAAAGGTTTGTAGGGAATGGTAAGTACCCATGGGACATCGGCGACTTCCTGGCCATATGGCTTTCCAAGCCATTTGAAGCTTAAATGTAAGACTGGACTGAGCCCCCTTTCCTGAATCCGGTCTTCTGCAGCTCCCTCAGACAAAGATAAAGCAGGCTACAGCTGAGAAACTAAATACAATGATCTAGCATACCATTATCATCATCCATATAATCAGTTTTATCATTTTCTCTTCACAATTTAAATGGAATAGGAACATTTAGAAACCAGTTAGCAGTTTCTCAATGCTCGCAGTCAAAATACCAGCAGTACTTAGAAGACAAAATAGGGCCACCATGCAATAAAACAGATTTTCTGTAAGAGGGCTATAAAGACCTGGTTGTTTCCTGAAGAATAATACCAAGTAGTTGGAACTCTTAAGGGCCACAGTCTGTACATGTAAACTTCAAACCAATCTCTTGTATTTCTGTTGCTAAATTCCTCTCTTAACACTGCACGCAACTTGACTCACTGACCATGCATAAGGGAAGAGACCCTCTACACACCATGTTACAGCCCTCATGCACCTCAACCAGAACTCTCATAGAGGACTAAATATAACTAATACCCTTTCCAGTCATAAACTCAGAAGGGTGCCCAGAAACGTGATGCAAATCGAAGTGCTTTACATCAGTGCTTAAGTTGTAAATAAAGACGTTCCGGTGCCCAAAGACCTCTTTTTAAACTCACGGCTGCTGCAATTAATTGTGTGAGCAGGGAAAACTGAGGCGGCGTAATCCTGAAGACACCGCGGGCCTCTTCAATCCATTTAAAGCCACTCCCTGCCCCTTCAGCTCACTCTAGCAGCTTTCTACTTTCTCACTTTGTGACGCTTTTTCGTTTTTCCACTTCCTCCGTCTTTCCCATATGTGTCTTTTGCTCGCAGCAAATGCTTGAGGCAGAAGAATAAGCCCCGGCCCTGAAACATAAGTGCCGGTGCTCCGCACCGGAAACAACAAGCACAAATTAAGCACTGCTTTACATCCCCATCAGGGATTCAAAGCGCTCTAGAACTCACACAGTGAGTAGCTTTTTGATAGTCCTTTTTGGGAAAGAAAAGGCTATTAAAAACAAGTATAATGAAGTACACTACAGTCCTTTGAGCTCTTCTTATATCATCATCTCTGCTGTACTAATGTAAAAAACAAGTTGTCACAGATGTGGGAATACAGGTTTTAAAAACAAATGATTGTTTACTCCTTGGTCCTCCCCTAAAGCTCTACAACACTTGAATGCAAAAAAACAGAGCTTCTAGTATTTTCCAGTATAGGCTTTAATGTACATAATTCAGAATTTGTCCTCTTGAAAGAAACCTAAAAAAGGTGCTCCCACTAAGCACAGTCAGCGTATTACTACAAACATGACCTTTGAAAGCACGGTAAACATGTAAACTCAATCTTTTTTCACATTTTGTGACAGCCTATTTATACTGGGTGCAATCTACATTTTGTAAACTAATGATTTACATATTGACAGTGCTTTCTGTCACAGGCTTGGAGTTTTTAGCATTGTAAATACCGGCAGGTCATACCCACAGACATCAGAAATGATCCCATTAACCCACTACGCTTTCCTACCAGAAAAATTAATTTTCTCGCAGATAAATTGAACTTGCATTTTTTCATTTAAGTTGTGTGCATTATATTTTATAGGCAGTTAGTTACCTGAAGGTGAAAGACCACCAAAAAGTTTCAGAATATTTTATTTTTTATAGACACGTTTCATACTTGCTGACCCCGCTCCCTTGTTCTCCAAATTACACTTGCCTGAAGTTCTTTATGCACTTGGACAGCTGCTCTCCTGTTGTTCTGACGCTCACAGATGTCATTAAATGTCACGCTTCACCGCTCCAGTCTCCCCCTTGCTGCCTCAGAGGAAGGTGTTAAGAGCAGAAAACTCCCTGAGGACCACGGAAAGTGCAGACGTTGCGGTGTTTAAGAGTGGTATAGAACACCTACCCGGGGTCATAGAAAGTACATCTATTATTCTCTAGGAGAAAAACACATCCCCAAATGATGCTGTCTCTTTTAGAGGACTGTTGGAAAGTAAATTGTCATGTTGATTAGCGCTACTTTTGCAGGGTTTAGGTGTAGGTGGTGAGTAGTACTCTGCCACCCCAATTATGACAGTTTTTCACTACCAAATAGGGAGCCTGTTTTCCTTGCTTCCATTGGGGCCCATGACATCTTAACTACAGACTCTTCCATAGTGCTGATATATATATGTATTTTGAGTTCCTTATTTTTTACTTTGTAAAGCAGTCACATGGTTTTATGTTTGCATACATTAGAAAACCTCTACAACACGTTTGCCTGTCCCTCATTAAGAATGAGATTAGTTAAAATATGAAATATTCTAAATTCAGTATTAGAGAAAGAATCAGTAAACATATGTTGGAAATGGCCTTTCTGCAGGGCCATCCCCAGACTTTTCGCCTGCCTCCTTCTCTCTCTTTCTTGACTCATTTTTGCTGGCTTTAGGACACAGCGCACCTCGCCACTACTAATCAGTGCTAAAGTGCATATGCTCTCTCCTTAAAACATGGTGACATTGGCTCATACCCAATTGGCTTATTTAATTTACTTGTAAGTCCCTAGTCAAGTGCACTACATGTGCCCAGGGCCTGTAAATTAAATGCTACTAGTAGGCTGCAGCAGTAGTTGTGCCACACACATAAGCAGCCCCCTAACCATGTCTCGGGCCTACCTCTGCAGTGCCTGTGTGTGCAGTTTCACTGCCACTTCGACCTGCCATTTAAAAGTACTTGCCTAGCCTACAACTCCCCTGTTTCTACATATAAGACACCCCTAAGGTATGCCCTATGTAACCCATAGGGCAGGGTGCTGTGTAGGCAAAAGGCAGGGAATGTACCTGTGTAGTTTACATGTCCTAGTAGTATAAAACTCCTAAATTCGTTTTTACACTGCTGTGAGGCCTGCTACCTTCATAGGCTACCATTGGGGCTGCCCTCATACATTGTTGAGTGGTAGCTGCTGATCTGAAAGGACTAGGAAGGTCATATTTAGTATGGCCAGAATGGTGATACAAAATCCTGCTGAATGGTGAAGTTGGATTTATATTACTATTTTAGAAAGGCTACTTTTAGAACGGGAGCATTTCTCTACACTTAAATCCTTCTGCGCCTTCCAATCCACATCTGGCTAGGTTTAGTTGACAACTGCCTTGTGCATTCACTCAGACACACCCCAAGCAGAGGATACTCAGCCTCACTTGCATACATCTGCATTTTGAATGGGTCTTCCTGGGCTGGGAGGGTGGAGGGCTAGACACTTGCATGTCAAAGGACAGTGGCCTGCCCTCACACAAAGGACTTCCACACCCCCTACTGGGACCGTGGCAGACAGGATGGAGATGAAAGGGGACCTTGTGCACTTCTGAACCACTCTTTGAAGTCTCCCCCACTTCAAAGGCACATTTGGGTATTTAAGCGGGGTCTCTGACCCTACCAACTTAGACACTTCTTGGGGTGGATACTGCTCAAAGGACTCGCCTGTCTGCTTTCTGTGAAGGACTGCTGCCTTGCTGCTCTCTGACTTTGGTGAAGAAGTGCTCACTATGGGCTTGGATAGAGCTTGCCTCCTGTTCCCTGAAGTCTCAGGACCAAAAAGACTTCATCTCTACAAGAAGGACACCTTGTGTGGCGAAATTCAACGCACAGCCTGCCAGAAATGACGTACAGCCTGCACCGCAGCACGCCGAACTGGAATGACGCATCCTGACTTCGCAATGAGAGGATCGACGCAGCGCTAGCATGGCGACCGGAAATACTACGCACGGCCTCACCGGATCAACGCACAGTTGAGACGGAACGACGCAGCCTGACTTCCAGAGAGGAATCGACGCAGCGCAAGCCGTGCGGTAGAAAAGTTTACGCAACGCCTACCGGATCGACGCAGCTCCTGTGACTTTGTTCTAGCAGCGCCGGAAATCCATGCATTGTCCCCGGGGCGTCTGAAAACCCCGCAACCTGGAGAGGATCCACGACCGAGCACCGGAAATTGACGCACAGCCATCCCTGTGTGAAAACTAAACGATGCATCACAGTGTGCAGCCCGAGAAATCGACACACACCGCTTTGTTTTCACACATCTCCTCCTCTGCAGTCCTTTGCAGAGATTTTTCACGCAAACCAGGTACTTTGTGCTTGAAAGAGACTTTGGCCCTCATTACAACTCTGGCGGTCGGTGTTAAAGCGGCAGTAATACTGCCAACAGGCCGGCAGTAACAAAAATGGAATCATGACCACGGCGGAAACCGGCAACACATACAGCCACTTTAACACTCCGACCGCCACGGAGGTAGCAACAAACACCGCAGTGGTAACCGCCAACAGACAGATGGAAGACAATGTACCGCCCACCCCATTACAACCGCCCATCTGCCAGCTTTTCCGGGGCGGTGCCAATGCCATCAAAAGCACAGCGGAAATAGTACTTTGAAGGGAAACCACTCACCTTTCGACACTAAAGAAAGAACAAGAACGCCATGGAGCCCGAACTACAGGTGTAACCCATGCTGGTGTATCTTCTCATATACCAGGAGTACCAACGTCAGCGACGACCACCACAGTGAGTACTGCACCTAGTACACAGGGGATGGGGGGAGGAATAAGAGAGTGACACACACACGCAACACGCAACACCCCCACCCTCACTCACAACACCATACACACAAACACATGCTACAATATTACATATACACCCCGTAACCCTCCGGAATAACACAAGGACAAAAGGAATGGAGTCAAAATAGTGTAATATTAGAAATTTATAGAAATACGTTCATAAATAAATAAACAGTATGTACAATATATACAACATATACAACATGAGGGACAATGTCCACACAAAAATAGTCCGTGGCCCACTGGGTTATAACACATAGGCCAAGCCCACACTTGACTCCTGCCTCAAAACGGAGAGAACACTGCAGGGACATCAGGTCAATAACACACAGGCACCTCAGGGGGAAGGGGAAGGGAGGGCACCTCAGCCGGAAGATGGTACTAAGCCACTGCTCCTGGAGGGAGCTCCATGCCCACTGATTGGTCCTGGGGAGTACAAAGCCACAGTCTTTCAAGTCTCTCAAGTGAGAGGTTTGCCCACTGCTTCGTCCTGGGGAGTGCAAAGCCACATTCACTCAAGTTTCTCAAGTGGGTGGTTTGCCCACTGCTTGGTCCTGGGGAATGCAAAGCCACAGTCTCTCAAGTGGGTGACATGTTCCACTGGTTCTGGAGGGGGCTTTGTGCCCAGGGTGCTTCATCCTGCCAAGGATAGGGTGAGTGGATGCCTTTCTCCACTGGTTCTGGAGGGGGCTTGGTGCCCAGTGTGCTTCATCCTGCCAAGGATAGGGTGAGTGGATGCCTTTCTCCACTGGTTCTGGAGGGGGATTGGTGCCCAGTGATGCAGCACATGGGGCGTGCCAGGTCACAGTTCCTCACCTGGGTGTCAGAGCCACGAGATTTGCAGTGACCAGGATGCATGATAGATGGAGGGAGGGCTACAGTCCATCTGCCAGCGGCGACGGCTGCACAGTGTTGGTAGTGCTGGTGCGGGTGGTGGTGCTGCCAGTAGTGGGGGGAGGCTCCAGCCCTTCTCCTGCAGCCTCGGATGGCTGCCCACTGGGGCTGCTGCTGCTGGCAGTGGTGCTACTATCAGCAGTGCACGTGGTGATGCTTGCGGCGGTACAGGTGGTAGTGCTGGCCGCGGTGCAGGTGCCGGTGCTGCCAGTGGTGGCTCTAGCCCTCCTCCTGCAGCTTTGGACGGCTTCCCACTGGGGCTGCTGCAGCTGGCAGTGGTGCTACTGTCAGCGGTGCAGGTGGCAGAGCTTGCAGCGTTGCAGGTGGCGGTGCAGGTGCCGGTGCTGCCAGTGGTGGGGGGAGGCTCCAGCCCTTCTCCTGCAGCCTAGGACAGCTGCCCACTGGGGCTGCTGCTGTTGACAGAAGTGGTGTTTGCGGCAGTGCAGGTGGCGGTGCTGGCCGCAGTGCAGGTGGCAGTGCTGGCGGTTGTGCTGGTAGCCACCAGGCCTTCACCTTCAGGCTGAGACAGCTGACGTGCCTTGGCTGGTGTTTTGTGCCCCTTCCTGCCCTTGGCAAATGGTGGTGTTGCCTTGGGTCTGGCAGCTGGAGTCTTCGAGGTGGCCTTGCTGGGTGGTTGTGGCTTCTTCCCCTTGCTGGCTGTTGTCCCCTTCTTCACCTTGCCAGGTGGCAGAATGTTCTTGCCCTTGGCAGGGGTTGGTGGCACACTGGCTGGGCTGACGGGTGCCCCCTTTGAGCCTCTGACAGCTGTAGACACCACAGCGGATGTGGATTTGGTGGCTGAGGTGCTAGGCTGGGTTTTGGCCACCCTGGCCCGAGGTGAAGGACGGGGGGAGGGGGAGGGAAGAGGTCAATGTTTGCTAGGAACAGCTTCTTAGAGACATTGGGGCGGGAAGTGGGTGAAGGTTTGGGAGTGGAGGAAGAGGGAGTGGTTGTAGGAGGTGTCAGTCTGCAGTGTTTGGGTGCAGGTGCATGAGCTGGATGCTGTTGGGAAGTTGATGGCTGTTTGGTGGGTCTGTGCTTGCGTTTGTGTAATTTGGGAGGAGGGGTCACAGACACAGTGGAGAGGACACAGGGGACGTGTGCATGGATGTGGGGGTGGTGACTGCCAGTGAGGGGTGTGTAGTGATGGGCGTGCTGGTGATGGAGGTAGTGGATGAGGATGTAGTGCATGCAGGTGTGAGTGGAGATGCAACTGGGAGGGAGGTGGATGACGAGGAGGAGGGGGACATAGTGGAGGCAGTGGATGTTGGTGTGTCTTCATGGGGATGGTGCTTGTGTGACTGCCTGTGAGATGAAGTGTTGTGTTTGTGTTTGCCTGAGCCACTTCTGTGTGTTGATTTGGGTGAATGCTGGTCTGAGGGTGTGCTTGGGATAGGCTGGGGTTGAGGGGATTGGGACTGGGTAGAGGAATTTGGAGGGGGGAGGCTGGAGACAGGGACAATGGCTGCCATCAGTGCGGATGCCAGAACCTGAAATGCTCTCTGTTGGGCTGCCACGCCAGAGTGAATGCCCTCCAGGTATGCCTTTGTTTGTTGCAAATGCCTCTCGACACCCTGGATGGCATTAAGTATGGTTGACTGCCCAACAGTGAGGTCAATAGCCTCCTCGCTGAGGGCAGCAGGGCTGACTGGGACAGGGCCTGAGGTGCCTGGGGCAAAGGAGATGCACACCCTCCTGGGTGAGCGAGCATGGGAAACACGCTGAGGGGCTGTTGGGAGGGTGGTGCTGGTAGGGGGGGTGGCGGCTGTACCTGTTGTTGGGGTGGGCACAGAGGTGTCCACCACCGCCAGGGAGCTTCCATCAGAAGAGGAGTCGCTGTCTGTAGTGTCCCCTCCTGTCTCCGCCGTGGTGCTCCCCTCGCCCTCCATCCCACTGGTTCCCTCACCGTCAGTGGATTCGGCCTCCAGGCCCATGTGAGATGCAGCTCCCTCCGTCGCCGGTGCCTCTGCTCCTCCGCCAGATGATGCTAATGCACACAAGGACAGGGTGACAACAAAAAAAAAGGGGGGGAAGAGACAGCGGATACACTTGGTCAATGCCAGCAACAACACTACAGTTGGCGTACACAAAACACAGGGAGCAGCCCTATGCACTAGGCCATGCACTACCAGTAACAAAGATAGTCACCAGCCCCTGGGGTACCTAGCATAACACCATCAGCCGCACACCTGAAACAAACAGGGCCCTGACCAGTAGGATATGGCCACTAACACCATTGGGGTTGGAGTACTTCAGAGCCTGCCCAAAAAGGGACCTACCCTGCCATGTTCGCCCTGGCCTAGTCCACATTCCCACCCAGGTAAAACCTTAACGAGCGCAAAGTCATGATTCTGAATTTGTACTCACCCCCTTGTGGCTGCTGTGATGCCCTCAAGTGCCCATCCAACTCAGGATAGGCCACCGCCAGGATGTGGAACATCAGGGGGGTCAGGGTAAGACGGGCACCCCTTCCTCATTGGGAGGCCAGCCCCAGGTGGGCCTTCGCCGTCTTCCTTGTCAGCGGCACAGGTCCTCCCACCATTTGCGGCAGTGGGTGCTCCGCCTGTCAAAGACCCCTGGGGTGCGCATCGCCTTGGCGATGGCACGCCAAATACCCTTTTGGGTATTTTGACCTGCAGGAAAAATATAGCAGAAAAGGGATTAGTCATACTGGCCGGACTGTCATACTCATGGCCCACCATATCCCTCCCATCCCCTTACGCACATACATTGACCACCATACGTGCAGCACTCTGCCCAGGGCACCACAGCCCCCCCATACATGTGGCTTACACACACAGCACTCCATACATTCATGGCCCACTCATCATGCTCACAGTGTACTCACCTGTTTGTCTGGAGGACCATAGAGTAAAGTGTACTGAGGTAGGACCCCATCCATCAGTCTCTCCAACTCCTCTGAAGTGAAGGCAGTGGCCCCTTCCCCAGACACATGAGCCATTGTCGCTTCCAGACACAGGTCACAGCAGCACTTGCAGTGTAGGACCTCTCCTGTTGAAGGTCAGGTAGCAAGTGAGTGAACAGATAGAAATAGCGGTCACGTCCGTGGCAGTGCGTACTGTCACCGCCGGTGTACATCACCATTGACTCCTGGAACCCACAGGGCCTAATGTTAACCAATGCGAAGTTGCGCGGCGGTCATCGACAGCCGACCGCAACGGCGCACAACGCAGGCAGAATTACCTCATTTCCACTTGTCCCTCCTCACAGGTCAGGCAGCCACCATTTCAGGGGGGCACAGGCCATGGCACCTAACTGCGTCACTGCAGACATTAGCACATCAACTGACTCTCAGATTCACATACTGGTTCTGTAAATGAAGATATGCATCATTATTTCAATAGATGTGTGAATATGACCCTCTGCTCACCGTTTCCTCCCTAGACTTCAACCGCTGAGGATGAATATGAGATGGAGACATCCTCTAGTGTACAGACCCCTGGTGGACCTTGCGACAATGGAGGACAGACACATTATCCTAACCTACAGACTTAATCGGGCCACAATCCAAGAACTGTGTGCCCAATTGGAGCCAGACCTGATTTCAGCTATCCGCCACCTCACAGGTATCCCCCTCTGGTGCAGGTCCTGTCAGTGCTACATTTCCTGGCAAGTGGTTACTTCCAAACCACAGTGGCCATGGCATCAGGGATGTCTCAGCCAATGCTCTCCAACGTGTTGACCAGAGTGTTGTCTGCCCTGCTGAAACACATGCGCAGCTACATCGTATTCCCCCAGATGGAGGATTTGGCCACAGTGAAGGCTGACTTTTATGCCCTGGGACATATCCCTAACATCATTGGTGCAATTGATGGTACCCATGTAGCATTTGTTCCCTCCCCCTCCCGGAGAAATGAACAAGTGTTCAGGAATAGAAAAAGCTATCACTCTCTGAATGTGCAGATGGTGTGTTTGGTGGACCAGTACATTTCCCATGTGAATGCCACGTATCCTGGCTCTGTGCATGATGCCTTTATCTTGAGGAATAACAGCATCCCATATGTGATGGCTCAACTCCAGAGGCACCGGGTGTTTGGCTAATAGGTGAGCCCAAGGTCCCCATCCAGTATATATTGGTGTATGGGTCTGGGGTTGTCCCTAAGGGTGAGTGTGTGGCTAACAGGTATCCCTCGATATTTTCAGGTGACTCTGGTTACCCCAACCTCTCATGGCTACTGACCCCAGTGAGGAATGCCAGGACAAGGGCAGAGGAACGTTACAATGAGGCACATGGGCGAACAAGGGGGATAACTTAAAGAACCTTCGGCCTCCTGAAGGCCAGGTTCAGGTGCCTCCATCTGACTGGTGGATCCCTGTACTACTCACCCAAGGAGGTGTGCCAGATAATCGTTGCATGTTGCATGTTGCATGTTGCACAACCTGGCCTTGAGACTCCAGGTGCCTTTTCTGCAGGAGGATGAGCCTGGAGATGGTCTTGTTGCAGCAGTGGAGCCTGTGGACAGTGAGGAAGAGGAGGCAGAGGATGAAGGTGTGGACAACAGACGTTCTCTCATACAGCAGTACTTCCAGTGACACACAGGTAAGACACTGTAACTTCACTTTACATTGCAGTTTTGTGTTGGACATTGGACCTGGCAGCCTGATTTCCCTAGGTCTATGGCCACTTACTGTACCCATTGGCATCTCTATTTTCAGATCTCTATGCCCCACTCTGGCTTCTGGTGTGTTTACTGCTGCCAACTACTGGTCATACAAATGTATATATAACTGTACATATGAATTGCAATGTTTACAGATTGTTGAACTAATACATTTTTCAATCAATTGACAGACTCCAGACTTGTATTTGTTCCAAGGGTGTTTATTTAAGTGCTAAGAGGTTGAGGGGGATGTGCAATGGGCTTGGGTGATGGTGGAGGAATGTCCAGTTAGAGTCTAGTCTCTTTGTATCACAGGTGCATTGTCCAATGGGGCATAGGAAGGGCAGCAATGGCAGTTCAAGGTGGACAGGGTAACAGAGTGGGACAAAAGGGTGACAATCAGGAGAGTCTTATTTCCTGGCTGGGGTCTTGGCAATGTTCTCTGACTTCTGCCTAGATCGCAGGGACCGTATGCGGGGTGGTTCTCCTTCTGCAGGGGGTGGGGTGCTGGTGGCCTGTTGTTCCAGTGGCGTGGCCTCCTGTCCACTAGAGCCGGCGAAGGTGGAGGGATGTTCTTCGGTGTGGCTAGTGTCAAGGGCCTGCTCGTGTGCCACTGCCTCTCACATGGTGTTGGCCATGTCAGCCAGCACCCCTGCAATGGTGACCAGGATGGTGTGGATGTGTTTGAGGTCCTCCCTGATCCCCAGGTACTGTCCCTCCTGCAGCCGCTAGGTCTCCTGCAACTTGGCCAGTATCTGGCCCAAGGTCTCCTGGGAATGGTGATCTGCTCCCAGGATCTCTGCAAGTGCCTTGTGGAGAGTGGGTTTCCTGGGCCTGTCCTCTCCCTGTCACACAGCAGTCCTCCCAGCTTCCCTGTTGTCCTGTGCCTCTGTCCCCTGAACCGTGTCCCCACTGCCACTGACCCCAGGTCCCTGATTGTCTTGGGTTTGTGGGGTTGCCTGGGATCACTGTAGTGGTGGACACACTGCTGATTGACGTGCCCTGGGGAAAGTGGTATGGGCCCTCTGAGTGGGTGCTGTGCTGGTGTTTTGTGAGGGAGGAGGGTCTGTGGTGGTATGGGACTGTGCCTGGGTACCCGACTGTCCAGAGGTCCCTGATGGGCCAGGTTGGTCGTCGTGATCCAAGCGTGCAGAGCTGCTGTCAACACTGCGGGCCTCTTCTGTGGGGGGACTGGATGTTGGTGGCACCTCCTCTCCGGTGACGTTGAGTGGGGGTTCTGTGGGGATGTAAATGCAGTGTTATTGTATCTGCGTGTGCCATTTTATGCATGGATGTGTTTCCCTGTATGGTTGTGAATGCCCTTTCAGCTTTGCCTTGTGTGTCTGGTGCTTTTGTGGGCTAGGTGATTCTCTCTAATGGGCATGCTTTAGTGATGGGTGTCCATGCAGGTCTGTGATGGGTGTCCATGCATAGGTTTTGCATGCAGGGCTTGGTATTGGGATGGGTGGGTTGTGATAGTGGGGTATTTGTGAGGTGGTGGAGTGATGGGGGTGAGGGTAGGGGTAGGAGTTTGTGATGGCATGCAGGTAGGGTGGGGGATATAGTAGTAAAGATTTGACTTACCACAGTCCAGTACTCCTGCTACTCCTGTGAGGCCGTCAGGATGCATTATTGCCAAGACTTGCTCCTCCCATGTTGTTAGTTGTGGGGGAGGAGATGGTGGTCCACCGCCAGTCCTCTGTACGGCTACCTGGTGTCTTGCAACCACAGAACGCACCTTCCCTCGTAGGTCATTCCACCTCTTCCTGATGTCATCCCTTGTTCTGGGGTGCTGTCTCACGGCGTTGACCCTGTCCACGACTATCCGCCATAGCTCCATTTTACTTGCAATGGACGTCTTCTGAGCCTGTGATCCGAATAGCTGTGGCTCTACCCGGATGATTTCCTCCACCATGACCCTTAGCTCCTCCTCTGAAAACCTGGGGTGTCTTTGGGGTGCCATGGATGTGGTGTGAGTGGTATGTGTGAGGATGTGTGGGGTGATGTGTTGTGGTGTGTGCTGTGAGGTGCGTGGATGGTGTATGGGTGATGGTGTTCTGTGGCTCAGATTGAGTGGTGAGTGAGTCCTCCTGGCTTGTCTCTCTCTCTCTGTTAGCTATCTTTTTTTTTGTTCAAAGGGTTGTGGGTAATGTGGGTGGGTGTTTTATAGTGGTGTGGGTGTGTGGGTGTGGTGGGTGTATGTGTGTCAGGTGTGTGTAGTTTGAATTGTCCAATGTGGTCGAGTTTTGTAAGTGTGTGTGTATTCGGAGTGCGGCGGTGTGTACCGCCAATGGTTTACCACGGTTGAAAGACCACCGCAGTGATTCGTGGGTCCTGATACTGTGGACGTATTCCTGTTGACGTAACGATGTGGGTTTTGGTACCGCCAGTTTATCACCGACCTTTGGGCTGGCGGACTTCTGTGGGTGTCTGTATCGTGGCGGATTTCTCTGTGTGGGTCATAATACCTGTAGCGGTATACCACCGAGGTCACGGTATGTTGGCGGCCGTCAGCACGGCGGTAGACATCATTTACCGCCAATGTTGTAATTAGGGCCTTTGTTTGCTTTTAAAAGACTTAAGACACTTTATATCACTTTTCAGTGATATCTCAACACATACTTATTGCATTTTAATAGTTTGGACCTGCATCGTATCTGATAAATATTATATATTTTTCTAAACACTGTGTGGTGTATTTTTGTGGAGCTACATTGTGTTATTGTATGACTTATTGCACAAATTCTTTACACATTGCCTTCTAAGTTAAGCCTGACTGCTCAGTGCCAAGCTACCAGAGGGTGGGCACAGGATAATTTGGATTGTGTGTGACTTACCCTGACTAGAGTGAGGGTCCTTGCTTGGACAGGGGGTAGCCAGACTGCCAACCAAATACCCAATTTCTAACAAAATAGCTCTCCATGTTCAAAGAATTAGCCTCACTTTGTCAAAGGAAGTTGCCTGTCATGTGACAACCCATGCTTGATAGTACAGTAAATTCTTCAGGACTAATCCAAATTTCCATGTAATGTCAATTCTCTATCTGAATTCTATCAAGGATATCTTCAGGGTGCTGGTAGCACCCACAGCATCCCTACATCCAGAGCCACTGATCTTCATTGTTTACAGCAGTGTTTCCCAACCTGTGGTCCGGGGACCCCTGGGGGTCCGCGAAGACTCCTTAGGGGGTCCACTGCTGCTTAAAACATTTAATAATAGTAGCAGATTGGGTCCCCAGCTTTCAGTAATGACTCACTGAGGGATCCCCAGATTCCAAAAATTATTCAGTGGGGGTCCCCGGGTTCCAGTACTGATAAAGTCGGGGTCCACAGAAGTCAGAAGGTTGGGAACCACTGGTTTACAAAACTGGAATGGCCTTGCTGCCTCACTGGCATTACCCTTAGGGCTGCACTCTAAAGGGCTGATTTCACAGCAGGATGACTGTCATGCCCCAACATGAAAGTACAGATGGACCCATTCTAGTCACGGCCGCCTCCAGGACTGGACCGCTAAACATTTTTGCCTGGGGTGGTTTTACTTGTGCCTCCTCAGGAGCCATGATATATGGACATCACTTCACCAACTTTCAAGTGACTTCACTCTTTCTTTCACTCTGATACCAGGAGTTTGAACCCTTGTCCCACTCTTATCTTTTCAACATCCTTTCCCCGCTGCAGAGGAGCTAAGGGAGGGGCAAGGATTGGATATTACAGAAAGTCAATATTTGTTTTCACATACATGGTCACTCTTTTGGTGCTTCAGCTGCTTTTATGTGGTAAGGGCACTGCCAGAAGTACCAGGAGATGCAGCTACCCTAAGTTCACATGCACAACTTAAAGAGATCAGGAGTAGCAATGGCAGTACCAAAGGTCAAGCCAGAAGTAGTAGCTTGACTAGCTTCCGGTAGCTGACATGCGTGCCTTAAAGGGGGGGCGCACATGTTTGTTTAACTTTGTATTAGCTGCATTGGTTATTTCAGGCAATTGTTTTGTGCAGATCTAACCATGTGTTACTATGAGACTTTGCAGTATATTTCTATCCAATTAGTTTAAATATAAAAAGACATATACAGTGGACTTGTAGAGCTTTCCTGAGACTAAATGTGGCTTTATCAATTGTGGATCAGATACAACCCAAGATTGATCCAAACTGGCAGGAAATATTCACCAGGACCGATCAAGAGCCATGGGACAGAAGCAGTCACTAGACCCTGTTCGTGCCAACGAGTGGTCATGAGATAACTGCTGGGCTTATAGTGTACGAGTATCTAAATAGCGTTTTACGCTCTTGAAGAGGATCCAATGTGCTTTAGGGAATGGATAGCATCCTTGACCATGGGAGAGCATTTGTTAGGAAATCTTTGCATATGGATTCAAATGTAACCCTTCAGCTGCCCCTCACAAAGGACCGGGGGTTCCCTTCAATGCTTAAAAGTCAAGTTCTTGTACCACAGGCTGCACCATAGTCAGGCCGAACCAAATGCTCCAGTTCCTAATTCACAAAGTTTATTCTTTGGAAATGGGCCTCCTTGGTGGACTTCTCTCTCCTGATGACCACTGAGAACCTGTTGCACTGCACCAATTGAACAATGCACTAATGTTCAGGAAACCCAAAGAGTGGGACTGAGCCCGCATGCAGCATGGCCACCTCAAATGGAGTCAGTGGAAACTACCTGTAATTGTGACATACATCTGAAAGCAGCTCATGTCCCCGCCAATTCATCTCAGGCGTGATTTGTAGCCCCTACCACTGTCCTGAGACTGATGTACACACAGCTCTGCCACTTGGCTTCAGTCCTGACCTGCAACTCCACCTCCTAGCCCAGTACGGAAACCTACAGAACCCTGTGCCAGTGCCCTCCACTCCTGACCTGCAGTTCCAACTTATGTTGCACTAAAGAGACATACATACAGCTCAACCAGTGCACCTCAACCCAGAATTGCTTCATTAACCACTGTAAGTCCCAGTACAGAGACCTACACACTGGCCGATCAGTGCACCTCAGTGCTGAGCTGCGGCACCAGTCAGATGATCCGCTAGTGCTGAGACCTAACACACAGCTCTGCCAGTGCACCTCAATCCTGCAGCATCAGGTGTTGTTCCAGTACTAAAGCCCGATACACTTTGGTG
Organism: Pleurodeles waltl; assembly: GCF_031143425.1. NCBI lineage: Eukaryota > Metazoa > Chordata > Amphibia > Caudata > Salamandridae > Pleurodeles > Pleurodeles waltl. The sequence goes on along the minus strand of NC_090446.1, from coordinate 115,852,615 downwards.
ACATGTTCTATAATGTATGGGCATCGTCGTATCTATGCCTCTAAGTTGTGCTGTGTCCCTAGGCCCGTTCCCCCAATCGGTCTAAGTTCAGGCTCTCTAAATGTGTCCCCAGATCTACAACCTTCCTATGTTGTGCCCCAAAGTCCATACCTCGCACCGGTCTGAGCTCCTGCGGTTGTGTCTGTGCCCGCAGGCCCACTCCCCGCACCTCTCTGACACCTTGTGGTTGTGACTCACGCCGCACTCGGCCTCCAGGGGCTTCCATGAAGGTCAGACGTGCGGATCCAGCCGCGGCCCCTGCCCGGTCCTTTGCAGAGGCTGCCTCTAATGACCAGGCATTACCGACGGTTAATAGGATTATAATGTGTCTGCGTGCCCTGCACACTGAGCGCCTGCACGGGAGCGCGAGGCGGAGCGCGCCATTAAAAAGCGATGCTCGGAGGAAATGTAATGAGGCCGCTCTGATTACAGTGATGCACGGAGCGCCTCGCCTTCGCGTGACAGTGGCGCTAATTTCACCCACAAAACTTCCAAAAACAGTGGGGGGATATCCGTCTTCTCTCTGCTGGGATCAGCTTGTGTTCAATGCGTCTTGTGTCTGCTTTTGACTCTAAGCCGCCAGGGCTACAGGCCAGTGGCACGAGCCCCTCTCCAATGTATCGCCATGACACTGCTGCCATTGCCCAGTTGTTGAGCTAAAGACTGCACAGCCAATCCTGCTGAGTAGCTGCGTTGCACTGACACTGCCCTCTTTATTGGCCCTCTTTATAAGCACCGCGTTGCCTGTTTTTCGAGCTCACATGGAGGGTCTCACTAAGGAGCAGCTTTTGGACAGGTCGTTAAGCAAGTGGTTGCAAAATCAATGCAACTGCTTGTCCAGGTTTTGCAGCAGAAAGAGGGCCTTTGTTGCTGTAGTCCAATGACTGCTGCTTCCTGCTGCCACGCGACGTGGCCATACGCTCTAAGATAATACTGTAGATGCTCTGATTGTAACATTTATATATCTCTGACCGTCCGTATGTTGGGTACAGAGACACTTGCCTACAAGTATCTTGCGCGATGGCCACTGAGGCGTGGTTATCGTGTTATGGGGTGCTAGCAGACTGATGGTAAAGTTAAAACGACAGCTGCGCAGTTTGTGGTTTTTTGGTAAACTGGAAGCTTTTATCAGCTCTGCAGGTCCCTTCCGAAGATCACAGTGTGACTGAGGCTCACACCCAATGAATATACCTTCACTTCCAGTCAACCGAAGTAGGGACACACCACTCCTCCTGACAAATGGTACACACACACGTTGCCACAATGAACAGCCAGTACGGTGACCAGGTTTTGAGGAGCAAAAACCGGGACAGGTCAGACATAAAAGAAGGACTAACGACATTACTTCACTTTTATATCTGGCCTGTCCCGTTTTTTTCCGTAGCTTTGTGAATGTGTGCCTACACACGTGTGTGTGTGTACATATATATATATAAACATATATATATGTACACGCACACACACACACTTACAAGACTACATATTTAAAATTAGCTATAGCTTGACCTCCCACCCTGCACCCCCACCCGCCCCACCCACCTCTCTCAGCTCACCACTCCGTCCCTCTACTGGGAGCAGATAGGTGACTGTGTTGCCTGACAGTAACAGATAAAATACTTTCATTATTTAATATTTAGTAGGCCTCTTTAACTTATGCTTCCCTGAATGATCCGACCTTTGTCCCAAAAACCGGGACATTTATTTAAAATTAAGAGAAGCGTCGGGACACCGGGACAGTCCTCTAAAACATGGACTGTCCAGGAAAATCCGGGACTTCTGGTCACCACCCGAGACCAGTCTTTTAGTTTTTTTTGGTTAGGGTTTGTAAATATCAGGCCATATTTTATTTACATTTATCACATCCATAAATTAAAAACTTTCATTCACAGTACAAATTAGGAATTTAACGTGATTTTCACAGTGTTCCGCAATCCCAATGTTTTAACAGAGTGAGCTAGACACTAAGGCCCTCATTACGACCCTGGCGGTCGGTGTTAAAGTGGCGTTAGTACCAATTGGGATACCGCCATTACAGACAGCCACTTTAACACACCGACCGCCAGGGAGGTAACAGCCTCTGGGCTGGAGACTTCGTTCTCCAGCCTGGCGGCCGTCAAATCCCACCCTCGGAATTACGATCTGGCCTACCGCCATGGTTTTCATGCCAATCTTACAGCCACGAAAACCATGGCGATAGGCACTATCAGTGCCAGGGAATCCCTTACCTGGCACTGATAGGGGTCTCCCCCAACCGCTTCCCCTCCTCAGAGTCCTTCCTTGCTCTCATGAGTGTATTACTTAGTGACAGTGCAAGGATCCACACCAACCATGAGCTCACCAAACCTCAATGCAACAAAAGAAATCTGGAATACTTGACAGAACCCAAAAGGCCAAGGAAAGGTAGCAAAACCACACAAGCAATACAACAGCAACATTAGAACAAAACAGGCACCTCCAGGAACTGATGTGGGAAAAAAACAACTGCAGCGCAGCGATGGGCAGTCTCCTGGGAGAGATGCGCGGAGAAACAAAAGGCTGAGCCCTATCTCACCCCCCTTTTTAATGCCACTCATCTCAGCCCCGTTCATTGCACCACTGCAAATTGTGAGACCCACAATATTGTGAGGGTAATGACATTTCAATACGGTGGGGCATGCCTCCCAACAGAGGGGATGCTTCCAAGTGCCTGTAGTATTGGAATGGCGTAGCTCCACATATCCATGAACTCACCCATTCAGGGCTCGCTTCTCGGCATATGTGAGACTCAACGAAATAGCAAGCACTCCATCAAGTCCAATGGGACTTTGAAACTTATTTACCAACAATGTCCTCCAAGGCCAATAGTGAGAAGAATTGGTACAGAGTGTACGTAGGCTGAGGTATCAGCTAGAGAGAAGAACCTGAAAGCTGTAAATGAAAGAATGAGAAATAGATGTGGAGGAGGTGAGAGGAAAGCAAGCAGACAAACAAGTGAAAGAACAAGAGGTGGAGGTGGGACAGAAATTAGAATTCACAGGATGGACGGGACAGGAGGAAACACAGGGGGCAGAGTGAGACTGGCACATATTGTGGGTAGGGAATGCGAGAGGTAGAACTGCTAGGTTGTGGGTGTGAAGTACATCTAAAAAAATCTGGATTCGTAGTGAGACAAATAGAGTTGGTATTTTTATGTTTTTCACATCTGGGTTCTTTACAGAAATCTGGCTTGCAGAATTTGTTTCAGTGGCATTTCTGTCTACCTATGTAAATTATCTCCAATTTAATTCTGTCCCTCCCATGTCCTTAATTTTCTTGCTTCTATTTCACTTAACCATCTCACACCAATCTTCACGCCTCTCATGTATTTATCTCTCACTTCCAGCTCAAGATCTAGGGCCAGATGTAGCAAAGGGTTTTACCCATTCTGTGTCTATGGGAAAATGTGTTCGTACATATGGCCCGTAGTTCTCTCACCTCCATGATTCCCAGTTTTCCGCTCCTGTTCCCTCACGTTTATCTTTCCTATTTTTCCTCTGTGTATGACTTTCTCTTCCATGTCCCTGTTCGTAGCAGTTTGATTTTCCCCATCTCTCGCAGAGCCCCCTTGCCCAAAGCTGACAAACACCTTACAAATGCTCCTCTCGACTCCTGGACAGGGTAACTGCTGCAGACAGGGTGAGGCTCTAGACTGCTGCCACCCTGTCCTATGCATGACGGACACAGAGAGGACCACCGCCCAAAGCACTTGAAGATTTGCCATCCCTAAAATAAAAAAATCTCATGAATCCTTCTAATGGTCCTAATGCAACTGAAAGGTATTGTCAGGGCACTTCACTCATTCTACCTTACTTCAGTGCTTAATTTGTCAAAAATAAATAAATAAATAAAATAAGTGCAGTGGCTCAAAGTTTAAAATTTATATTTATCTGTTTATAAAGCGGACATCCCCTGCATGGAGTCTTTTGGTATCACTTAGAGTGAAAACTTAACTACACAATCTGCCGCCCCGAGAGAAGACCAGATGGAAGCATTCTGCATTCCTGTGAGTCTGACAGTAGAACGGAAGGGCGGGCAACAGTCTGAGGGAGTTGGGGTGCTTCAGGCTGGATAGTTGGGCTGCTTGCCTGCCCACACCCACTCCTCGCTCTACCTCCCAAGAAATAGTTGCAATGGCAGCTGTAGCACTCCTGCGCAGGTTGTAGGGAATCTTGGGATTTTGGTGGATACAAATTTGGATTCCACTTGTCTCATTGCTTTGGTGATTAAAGCCTGTTTTTTCCATCCCATAATCTTTTATTACTTTTGAAGAACAATAAAAGTAAAGTCCTCTACACAAGATGAAACCTCTGAGTCTGAGGTACATGCTCAGTATAACATAGAGGGTTGTATAGTGTAGCATAAAAGTTGCTCCAACTCACATACAGAAGTAAGAGGCATATTTACAAGAAAGTGTCGCATCATAGATGATGCGCCACTTTTCTTGTGCTCCCCCCTTAATGGTGCCTAACGACACCATGGTTGCACCGTATTACAGTGCACCAGTGTGGTCGTTAGCACAATGGCATCAACAATTTTGACGCTAATGTGGCGCTTTGGTACACTAAAGTCAAAAAATGTTGACCATAGTGCATCAAAGCACAGGAAGGCCCATTGAATATAATGGGTGCCTCATTTTAACGCCTGCTCTGAGCAGTGAAATTTTGAAAATGTCACTGCACCATTTTTTCTGGCCTCCCTGCGCCGGAACACCCCCCTTGCATTCATTATGCCTGATGCAAGCATAATGTGTCTCGAGGGGTTACAAAGCAGCGCAATGCAAGCATTGAGCCTCTTTATAACTATGGCACGGTAGAAAATCCAGGTTAGCACCACCTGAACGTAAAAAAAGGATGCTAAGGTGGCCCAAGGGGCTTGTAAATATGACCCTAAGTTTATAAAAGTAGAGGAAAAGATGAAAAAGCAGAAGAGAAAGTTAAAGTAGAGATAAAAGACATAATATAATACAGAACGGTAAGAAATATAATCCAAAGTACATATTAGACATTAATAAAGTAAATATTCAGGGAGTATTGCTTTGTTCTAAATATGAGTCTAGCTTTTCCCTGATAGATCGAGTTGTATACTTCCAGGAAAACTGATTGAGTGTGATGGTATCCCCTTCTCTTGCATGAATTAAAAGTTCTTTCCTAGCTGGAAAAGGGATCTTGGATATATTTTTCCTATTACTTAGGATGAACCTGCATCCACTAGTGGGAATAAGTGGACCAGCTATCGAGCATAAAAAGCAAAAAGTCGTTTTTATTTCTAAAATGTCTTCAATAAACAAACAGAAATATGTTTTCCAAAAGTCTTGAGTAACTGACAACAAAACAACATATGTGCTAAATCACCAGTTGTAGCATTACAATTCTAGCACACAGGACCACCTTGTAGTTCATTTTGTACTTGTTTTGTGGGGTCCGGAATGTTCTGTGTAAAAGGGGGAATTTGGTTTGAGACAAAGATAGTGTGATTTTATATTTAAAGCTGGACATCCAGATCTCTTACCAATTACAGACAGTGGATTGTGTAGGCGCCATTAATCTAGAAGTTGTCGGCAGAGGAACGGAGTAAACTTTGGAAACAGAGGGCCTCCTTTACGAGGCCCTAGCAGCACACTGCGCCACCAGAGTGTATTTATTTTTACGCTCCGGTGGCACAGTGTGCAAGCCAATATTTACAAGGCCACGGAAAGCCACTTGTGTGGCTTTCCATTCTGTTGTAAATGTGGACCCCTTTCATGCATAACACTGTGCGAAAGGGGCGTTCCATGAGTGTTGCTTGGGGTATTCCCAAGCAACACCCATGGAACCCGAGGGAATCTGACACATTCCCAGATTTACAAGTCTGGGAATGTGTCAGATTCCCACCTCAGGGGTGGAGTAAGGATTATACAACGGGGAGAAATATCTCTATTTCTCCCTGTATTTCCTCTTATGATTGATTTTTGTGCAGGAAGGTGTCCCTTTCTGCACAAAAACAATCATCCTTGCAATGCAGGCATCCTTGCACCATGGTGCAAGGGTGCCTTCGTTGGTGCTAGGCAGCGATGTGTGCACCAGCGCAGGGGGTAGAGGACAGAAATGTGCCTATCTTGTAGATATGGCTCATTTCTGCCCTTCGCCACGGCCCTCGCAAATGAGGCCCAAAGTGACCACTGCCATTATATAAAGCTATATAATAGAAAATGGATGATTGGGAATATAGGGCCAGATGTAGCAAGTTCCGATTTTGCGAATCGGAAATTGCGAGTCGGTGCGACTCGCAATTTCCGATTCGCAAAATTGGATGCAGAACGGTGTCTCAGACACCGTCTGCGATTCGCTATGGGGTCGCAAAGACCGACCTCATTAATATTAATGAGGTGGGTCGCATTTTGCGACCCCATAGCGAGTCCCTGCACTCACAGAGATGGTGGCCTGCTGAAGACAGCAGACCTCCATGTCTCTGACTGCTTTTTAAATAAAGCAGTTTTAATTTTTTATTTTAACGAGTTGCAAAATAAAAAAATAATGAAACCATTTGTTTTTGTTTTTTCAGAGTAGGCAGTGGTCCATTGTACCACTGCCTGCTCTGAAAAAACCTTTTTGGCAACATTCACAAAGGGGAAGGGGTTCAATGGTGACCCCTTCCCTTTTGCGAATGGGTTACCACCAGTGTGACACTGGTGGTAACTGCAAATTGCTTTGCGACCGCGTTTGCGGTCACAAAGCAATTTGGCATTGCGGTGCGAGTCGCAAATAGGAAGGAGACACCCCTTCCTATTTGCGAGTCGCATTCACATTTTGCGAGTCGGTATCGACTCACAAAATGTGAATGAGCATCGCGATGGGCATTTTGCATGGCGCAAACTGCGATTTTCGCAGTTTGCACCATGCAAAATGCTTCCTACATCTGGCCCATAATATCTTGGATTTAGAGATGGCAGTCTTCAATTTAAGAAAGCAATACAATTCCAAGTAGTGTAGCTGGCAGGGAAATAGTCTTCTGGCAGTAAGAAGGGACTTGTGAAGGCTGACTCTGGTATACACCTCGCCAGAGGTGTCTTCTGGCTGGCAGGTCACGCGGAGTGGGATCCCTGCACACTGGGGGCCTGTCTGGGTGCACCGTCAGAAGCAGCCTGGCTGCAATAACTTTCTGTTGAGCTCCCACATCCATGGCAATGCTACCCCTCAGCTGGACTCTGACACTGGGCAGGCTAATAGTGCCTCCTCTGGATCTCGCGTGGGGTATCTGGCAAACACCACAAGTGGCTCTTGGAGCAGACCCGGTGGGGGTCCAGGGGGCTGTTGCACTCCAGACTTGTTGGAGCACCCAATCAGGGTTGGCGACATTATGGGCATAATGGTGAAGCCCAAATCAGCCAAGATCCCCGCCCTATGCCTTGGGAATGCTTCTGGTCTGTTCCTCTTGATCATGGTGCTGGTACACCATGCCACCTCGAGGCTACTCTTCATAGTCACTCTGCCCAGTTTGAGAAGATATTACATGTGATTCGGGACAATAAAATCATGGTGCTGTCCAAGTTTGATGCTGTCTCCTTGAATGTGAACCTGCTTTGAGAGGATCACAGGAAATTGTTGGACCAAGTGGACAATGCTGAATCCTAGTTGACCATGATGCGACCCACATTGCAGGAACTCCAAACCCAACTGAAAGACATGAGGGCGGAGGTGACCACTCTATATTGGAGAGCAGAGGATGTGCATGGCCGCTTAAGGCACAAAAATGTCCGCTTCCTGCGTTTCCTGAACTCTTGGAGTGCCCCAGCATGGAACTCTTCCTCAAACAACAGTTAAAAACCACAGTGATGGGGTGCAGGGTACCCAAGTTCTTCTCATGGAGAGAGCACATCGTTTGCCGGGGAAGCTGTCACTGTTTGAAATACTACTCAGTTATAGGGACAAAGACTTGATACTCCAGTTGTTTCGTATAGAAGGTCCCTGGCACTTTAAGGGCAGTGGCATTACTGCTTGGCTATATTTCACCATGAAAGTGCAATGTCTTTGCAACCCCCTATCTGTGGTTAAGCAGCAGGATCTGAATTATGCCCTTCTTTATGCTGCTAAACTCAAGGTGATGGACGGAGACTCAACTCACTTATTCTTGACCCCTGGAGATGCATGAACCTGACAACATGCTAAGGGGCTAGCAAGGACCACAACGGATGACCAGAATGCTGGTCAATGGCTGACGCCCCAACCGTGGTGCAGGTGGTGAGAGGGGATACAGAGACGCCCCTCTATAGCTCAGGTAGCCAAGAAGAGAGCACAGGCAGTGGAGGTGGTGCTTCTTCATGGCTAGACTCTTTTAAAGCCTTGCATTTGAACTGCATATCTGACACTAGGTCAGATACTAATGGTTCAATGGCATCTGCTGGGGAGAACTTCTGTTGATGACACAGCTGATGGATGATTTGCTGTAAGGAGTGAGGTTTGTTCTTCGCTACACGCTATGAGCTGTGGGTTGCTCACCAATGCCCACTGGAGATGCCTTGGGGCCCCATGCGGGAGGGTCAGACACCCAGAACATTGCAAAGGGCCTGTGTGCCCATGAGCTCTGATCTTTGGCCCACCATCTACCCACTGTTTACTGAACATGACACGTACTTCCATGCTTATTTTTCTATGGTTGTGGTTCACTTGTAGCATGGTTTTGGCTGGACACTCAGTGGAGTACCGGACATGGATAAGGGTTACACATGATGTTTATTGTTTCTTTATCATTGTACAGTTGGAGCCTCTTACATAGATTTCTGTGGCATGGCCCTATACTTCAGTGGGCACTTGTCCATTGCCAGGGCGCTTGGGGGTCCCCGCACATTGGGGTAGGAAGGGATGCTGATCGTGGGATGTGCTGCATTACTACTTACCAACACACACAATGGGCACGCCTGCACGCAATACTTCCATGTACTACAACTTGTTGATGTGGAATGTAAGGGGCCACTCCCACATAAAAGTACCACATTCATACATACCTTAAGTGCCAACACATGCAAATAGCTCTTTTGCAAGAGACACATCTAATCCTGGCAGAGTTACAAAAATTGCATGTGAAATGGAGGGGACAGGTGAATGGCACAACAGCATCAGTGTATGCAAGGGGGTCCTGTTATGGCTTTCCCCAGAGGCCCCATTTGTGAGGGATACCCACTGAGTAGACACTGAGGGTAGATATGTGGTGGAAGAAGACCATTTGGACAGTACTCTCCTCAAGCTGGTGGCCGTTACTACCCCCAACACTAATCATTCTGCTTTTTTGGTCTCATGACTCTGGCTCGTTTTCAGTACCCACAAGCTCCTGGCATATGGGACGATGACTTTAATTGTGCACTGGAAGTTACTCAGAACCGCTCCACCCCTAAGCTGAATGGTGCCCTGTGTGTCAGGGAGTCGCTATACTTCCAGGAGTGGATGGATAGCAGAAGAGTGTTTGACATTTGGCGATTGCACCATCCAGACACCAGTGAGTTCTCGATTTACTAGGTGGCCAATGACCTACATACCTGGCTAGATCTTTTTTTCTGCAGTGACCTGTTGGGCACTCAGATTGCCAGGGCGAAGTGCTTGGCGCACTCCCTCTCTGATGACTGCCCACTGCTGTTGATTTTATGCTGAGGGAGGGAGCATTCTTGTAGTCTGACCTAGAGGTTCCAGGTCAAGGCCCTTCAAGACCCTACCTTCAGGGATGCCCTATCAACACACAGGCCCTCATTATGACATTGGCGGTCAGCGTTAATATGGAGGAAAGTACTGCCAACAGGCTGGCAGTACTTTCCTCCATATTATGACATTGGCGGTTTGGCTTCAGCCAAACCGCCAATGTACCACAACAACCGCCATGGCGGTAACGACCGCCAGGCTGGAGACTTCAGTCTCCAGCCCGGCAGCTATCACTTACCCGCCTGCAGGATTATTACCCCGCCTACCGCAATGTTTTCGTGGCATCCTTACCACCACAAAAACCATGGCAGTAGGCATTATCAGTGATAGGGAATCCCTTCCCTGTCAATGATAGGAGGCCTTCTTCCCCACCTCCCCCCCCCAGGTTTCGCTCCACCCCCTTCCTCTCCAGACCCCACTTTATACACGACCCTCCCTTCACACATGCATACACACACCCATTCCAACATTCATCCACACATGCATACATCCATTCACACACACATCTGCACACACTTACATACATACACGCATTCACACAACTCAACATACACGCACTCACACCCCCAAACATGCTCACACATACAACACGCAACACACACCCGCATACATGCACGCACAGACATACACACACACACACACCCACACACACACAACACCCCTCGCCCCCCCTCCCCTGTTGGAGTACCCGACTTACCTGTAGTCAGGGGGTCCTCCGGCAGGAGACGGGACGGGGCGCTGCTGCCAGCAGCAGCATCCGCCAGCAGAACACCACCAGGCCGTATTATACTCATAATACAGCCGGCGGCGGTCTACTGTCATGGTGCTCCTGCTGGCAGCAGTGCCACCTTACCGCCATCCACCGGCATGGCCACAGCTGGATTTCCGCCATCCTTCTGGTAGAAATCCGGCTGTGGTTATAATCCAGCGGACGGCTGGTAGCTGTGGCGACAGTCTTTTGGCGGCCGTCGCCACTTCGGTAAACGGTTTTTACCGCTGGGGTCATAATGACCCCCATATTAACCAATATTTTGAACTTAATATGGGCACCACCCCATCAGGGCATTGGAATGGAATGCACACAAACTGTGCGTAGACACTGCATTTCCACCCCATGGGGGATTCATTGGGTACTTGGCAGGGAGCTTCTATCTGTAGAGCGAGAGTTGAGAGAGCTTGAGACTGAGGTGGCCCAGTGGGCTGCCGGGCTGGATTGACTTCAGCAATTGAGGAAGAGCACAGGCACCTGGACGCGCATTTGGGGAATCATGATTATAGGCATCAACTTGCCCTGCTCCATGTCGAAGTGGATAGATCAAGCAGACTTTTAGAGTGGTTGGTTAGAAAGGATCAGGTGGGCTGCCGATAGGTGGAATCAGGCTGGGGGATGGCATGGTGATTAATGCACAGGTAGCCATTAATGCCACTGTGCTGAATACTACAATTCCTTGTATGTGGACGTAGACAGTCCCCCCCATAGACGAGATCAAGATGTATTTCCAAGAACTTCCATTACCCCGCTTCAACCAGAGGAACTGGATGAACACATCCAAATTGAGACCAGACGGACAACTATCACCCAAATTACCAGCAGTAAAAATGCGGGTACTGATGCCACCTTCAATGCACACTTTTACCAGAAACTCTTGGAAGTTTTTAATGAAGCAAGGGAGAAGGGTCATCTCCTAGATCTGCTGTGCAAGGCTCCATTTGTGGTTCTGCCCAAACTGGGCCTATATCACCTAGATATGTGCTCAAACCAGCCACTCTTCCTCTTAAATGTAGGTAAAAAATTGGGGAAGGTCGTGGCCAATAGGGTGCTCCCAGTTGCGAGCACCCTAGTGCACATGGGTCAATCTGGGCCTATTCCCAAGTTTAATACATTTCCTCAGTATACAACGACTACTTCGTCTGATGAAGTCCGTCTCAGGTAAGATAGGAGAGCAGGTGGCAGACTCACTCGACATAGAAAAGGCCCTTGATAATCCCGGTGCAGGATTATTTTCTGATGACACTAGAGGAGATGGGCGTTGGCCGGGGTACCTCAGTTGGATCCACACCCTCTATAAGGGCCCAACAGCGAGAGTCAGTGTGGGAGAGTTGATATCTTACAGTTTTCCCATGCAGAGTGGCACCAGACAGGGGCACCCCCTGTCCCTGTTGATCTATGCCTTGGCGATGGAGCACCTAGCTTGCAGCCTGCTCTTGTGTGTGTGTCAGTGGGGACTCCTGGCTCATGAAGAACACCATATAATTTCTCTATATGTGGCTGATGCCCATGTCCACCTGTGTGACGCCGCAGCCACTCTCTCAGCCCTGATGTAGGTATTGGGGGAGTTTGGAATCATGTTGGGCCTCAGGGTAAATTGGTCTAAGTCTTGCTTGTTCCTTGTATCTCTGGTCCCTGTACGTAATAAGGGAGCTCCTCTGGGGTTCTGGTTTGAATGGTGTCTTGACATTCTCAAATATCTACCACTTGGATAAGAACCTTATGGAAGGTAACAAGGACAGGGCCGTAGGCTCACTCAGTAAGTCCCTTCCATTGTGGTTGCCCCTGCTGCTGTGTACCCACTGGGCTGGGTGGTGATTTCAAAGATGCTTATCCTGACCCAGTTCCTGTACTTCTTTGCCACGTTACAATTCTCACTCCCAGGTGATTCTTTTGCAACCCCCATTGACTCCTGCTGGAGTTGATCTGGGGATCAGCAGGAGGAAAGTAGTGCTCGCCATACTCCAACACCCTCTTTCAGGCCTCTTTTATACCTCTTTTAGACCGAGGATGAGTTGTACTATGCAGCAGCTCAGCTGCAGTGGCCGATGCAAAGGCTGGGCACGGCCTCTTGCCTGCATTGGGTGACCATTGGCCAGACCCCAAGTGGGACACATATACGTATTTGGCTGTCAGACCCGAGGTCCATTTGCTGCATGAGATCCATCAGATAAGGGTGGCACATCGTTACTGGCATGTATGCATGCATGGCAAGGGGCCCTACCCTCCGTACTCCCCACTGATCTCTGCCTGGTGCTTGCTGGCACTCCAGGAGGTGACTCAGCACCATGACATCTCCCTTTGGAGAGAGATGGAGATTGACCACCTGGAGGGCCTGTTCCTGGAGGGCACCCTTATGCCCTTTTAGGAGACTGTGGACAACTATGGAGTTGCAGCAGGGTAATTTTTGACATATCTCGCCATGCGGCATTAACTTACCGCACTTTGGGGTTTGGGGAGAGTCGAGTACATTCCCGAGAGCATGCAACCTTATCACACGGGGACACACAAAAACGTATTATGGTCATATACGCCACGCAATGCACATCAGATGAAAGGGTTAGGGACTGGTGGATGGCAGATCTCCAGCTGACACTCACAGATACTCTTTGGACCTGGGCATTGCAACATGTGAAGGAGGTTTCACGTAACTCATGCTTCGGCTACACGCAATTTAACTGTCTGCACTAGACATAGCTCAAACTGAAATGCATCAAGTGAATGTTTCCTACAACATTCTCTGAATGCCCTAGATGTAGAACATCTGAGGCAGATTTTTACCACATGGTCTCGGAGTGCCAAGTGGTTCGGCAGGACTTGGTGGAGGGCATGGGACTCACCACAGCTGCGGTGGAGTGCTTGATCATGCCCTTGCAGGAATTATGCTTACTCTGCCTTACACCCAGGACCAAGGGAAATAAGCACTTACATAAGTTTATAGATCTAGCATTTGTACTCTTCAAATGGAAAATCGCGATGTCCTGGAAGGCACCTACAGGCCCCAATGTACAGTGTTGGTTCTCCACATTGCTGAAATGGGTGAAAGCTGAGTGGAATGTCCTTGCCGTGGTGTGTGCATATCGGTGGGGTTGGGTTGGGTGCTAGTGGTTGTTACTGAGATGCATATATTCAAAACCTGGAGGCCAAAAATGACAGACGCCCACACTAAACATTACCCTAGGTCCCTCTATTTGATCCTGCAACATTCACATTGTGTCTTCCTAGCTTGTAAGCAGGCTGCTCCATGCCACTCTGTGGTCCCCACAGTTGATTTAGATATTACTACCACGTCAACATTGCCCATCATGATTGTGAGGGATGCAACTCATCAGGAGACATGGCTGTTCCCCCGGGATTACTGCCCCGTAATGGGGTGACCATTCACACTGGCCTACACATTCTTCTTATATTTTCATGTGAGAATTATCTGTTGCTTGCACGTGGGTGCCGTTGGGAGTTTCTATCAGTTGTGTTATTTCCACAGGGCCCGTGGCCATGCTATACTACACTGCTACTCAAGCCTGTGCAGGGCCCTCCTTTGCTAAGTCACTCTGCTACAACTCAGGTTGGGTGTGCGAAATATCTAGGCTATTGCAACTCCACTGTTTATGTTTATTATGCTGTTTGGAATATGGTTGTTTATGCAAGTGATGCATTGGTATTATTACGATATGATTTCTGTTTTTCCTTCTGCATGTGATGAAATCAATAAACAAATTAGATTGTTTATTCATGAAAGACCTGGTATGAATGAGGGATCCCTTAATACTGAATTTTAAAATTTCCCATTTAGTGAGAGGAGATGCATTAGTGAGCTGATTATCATCAAGAAAATTATGGATTTCATTACATATTTTGGTTTTATGTTAATTGATATTTATAATTTAGCTATTCAATCTCCAGAAGATATGTTTGGTAAGCAAAGCCCCTGATGTAACTGATAGAGTGATACATAAATGATCAAACAATGGTCTAAGTTCTACAGTAGATGTGTCAACGTATTATGTATGAGGACCACAGATCAATACAGAACCAGTTCTCGAGTAAGAGAGTGCGGTGGAGGGATAAATGCAGAATCTAATGTATCTGAATGTTGTAATCTACATGCATCTTTTAAATTAAACTGCAAACATAAATTCTTCATACGTTTGTGGGGTATCTACACTTTGAGGACCTATCAATGATGTAGTGCATCGGGTGATTGAAGTCTCCCTCAAATAGAACTAATTTATCATCAGACATATAAAAATTGTATTAAAAGAAAGCGCCTTTCAAAAATCTTGTTGGTCTCCATTCGGTACATAAATATTAATTACATAGAAAATGTCCCTTCTTTTCACATTTCAGAGATTAACCACCTACCTTCCTTGTCAGTCTTATTAGATATTACCAAAATATTAGCTTTCTTGGCTAAGAAGTTTAGGACTTCATATCCCTTACCCTTGCTGGAAAGCAGGCTTGTTCAGCTATCCACTTGTATGTAAAGAAGATAGCTTCCTTATCTTGAAGTTCAGTCTCTTTTAGTAATATAATATCACCCCTCAATTTGTAAAGGTAATCTGAGATTTTATGTCTCTTTACTGGGTGGTTGAGACCTTCAGTACTGAGTGAAAGGAAGTTAAGATTGTTTTTAGATTGGACCATAACTGAATTCAGTAGATACAGTATTAAAGGTATATCCAATGAAGCTTCTAAGTGAAGAGTGTATACGTCTAAGTAATAAACAATTAATTTAGAATAAGTCAAGCGACTCAATAGGTAAAGAGAGTAATAATACCATCATATATATGAACCAGCATCCACAAAAGAAAATTATTAGAAAGAGAGGAAAAGGAAAGAGAGTGAAGAAAGATCAAAATAGTCTCATCTTCACAGAGCAATGAAGCTTCAAAAAGATCAACATTTGCAATCCCACAAAAACATTGATAAAGAGAAATAGGTAAAATATCAACTCCCCATACCCAGAGCTTCCCTTGTACCCATTGCTCTCAGCAATAGGAATAAGAAAAGGGAGGAATAGGACAACATACTCTTCCGATCAGAGGCAACTAAACATTTATAGTGTTTGGCCTTAAACTGAGAAATGCAGTAGATTAAAGAAAATAATTGCTAAAGCACAGTTGAAAATGGCAATTCAAAAAACACAAGCAAGCAGTTACTATTAAGGCACTTGAGGTAGGAAACAAGATCCCCATTAATCCTAGATAATCTTCTAGCAACACATTCTTATATCATACCTGGTAATGATACCTTAAACAACTATGTCATCAAAACTGACCAATTAACAACAAGCTGGCATCAGACATGGGTAGTGGTATAGTAGTAGGTTGGATAAGAACCCGAATAATAATATAACAGTGATATAACACTTTCTGTCATGGCGGTGTGGGATGTTCAGTTCCTTATCTATCTTTATCCAGGAGTGAACACAAATTGTGAAATGAAGTGTCCATATAGAAGTCATCTAGTTCTTCCAAGAACTTCTTCAGCTCTTTATCAGATGAGAAAATATGGGAAGATCCATTCAGTGGAATTCAAACATGTCACTGGCCTGCAAAGGAAAATTCCAAATTCCTGACTCACAGTCTTGGCCAGAGAGATAAAAAAGCTTCCCTAGTGTCCACAGTGGAGAAGTGTGGCACAATGGTTAGAGTGGCAGACCCTGATGCAGAGATCTGGTCTGGGACCAGGGTTCAATTCCCACTTCAGCAGGTCTTGGGCCAATTCCCTTGGACCAGATAATTCTCGCCTCGGTGCCTGCTCTAATTAATGGGTCCCACTCTGTAACTCTGGGTAATAGCTTGCTTAATCTCCACAATGACCCTGACAGCACTTGGATGCCTGGCTTCATCCTGGGGGTTGCCCAGGAGTGGGTGCCTCACAGGGAAAAGCCAGGAGGGGTTCCACAGTGGTATGCATACAGTACCTTGAGACCCTAACAGGTGAGTAGTGTGCTATACAAGTGTGACATTTACAGTAGAATTTGAGTAATCATGGGAAATATATATAGTATGGCATTTCCAGATTACATGATTATTTTTCCTCATACAGTTCAGTATTAGTTCCGTATGTTGGAAGCTGAAAAGTTTTCACACAAATGGTCTTGGACATTTTTGATATGGAATTGGTCTAGGTGGAACTCTACACATCCTTTCTGAAAGGATATAGCAGCCATTTAAGAAATCCACAAATACAGGAATAGTATGCAAACATTAGAGTGCTGCCATTCTTATCCCTCTGGGAGAACACAAATACACAAATTGTCCCTATTATTCCAATCTTCCAACTCTGAAATCTCTTTTTGTAATGAAAAAGAGATGTCCACAAGAGTAGTAAGTTGTTTCACATACAATGATTCTCTAGCTTGCTGATTTGATCCTCAGCTGCTGTAATTCTGCTATTAATCTTCTTCATTTAATTTTTTATCATAGTAATGTCTGTTTGCATGGCATCCATATTAATCTTGTTATATTTTACTAGATCATGTACCTCCTACAGCTTTTTAAGTATTGTGTCCATGGCGTTTCTCAAATCTGTTTTCGTTTTGATGAGAAAATCAGGAACCTGTGGTCTGCCTTCATTCTTTTCATACCTACTTTTTACTCCCTTTGTTCCTTATCGACCATGTTGAGGGTTAAGATGATTACTGCAGGTAAAGATCCTGAGGTTAGGTCCTTATGAGACCACAAACATCTATTGGAGGATCTAATTGGACAACTCCGATAGGATCTGGGGTGCAGACTGTCAATGTGCAAAGTAACAGCAGCATGCAACATATACATATGATCCATCAACAGGTGATCTAAGAGGAAAAAATAATACACATTACTGAGAGGAATATTGTTTGGTAGGATTCTGTAGCCCAAATAGCTCTGCAGCTGCCCAAATGAATTAAAATTCAGTAGATTGAGCTACATAGATAGAGACAGTTCTAAGCAGGCAATGTAGATCCAGACAATTAACCAAAAGTAGCTGAATATGATGATTATAATAAGCTATTTCCCATGATGTAAGGAAAAAGATTTAAATGGTTACCTGTGTAGTGTCTTGCACATTTTATAACAGAAACCTTTTAGGTCCGAACGGACTCCGTAGCAGTGGGATGTAATTGCTAGAAATGAATGTGGTGAAAGCTTGTACAAGCAGAGGAAAAAAAGACATGTGATTTACAGCTCTGTATGTGCCATAGTAATTGGTGGGTACCCAGGCTGGGGAGGATGCTACAACTAGTGACAAGAAAGGGGATAAGTAACCTGAAAAAAGACAGTACTATCCCAGACTGTTTTCAGTGGTCCAAGCAAACTGCTCGTACTTGCCACGTGTGCCTTCTTCTAAGTGCTAAGTCGACGATTGGCATATGTGGACTCAAAGTGCAACTCCAGTGGATGTGAAGCATTTGAATTTCATTGAGAAGCTTACGCATCCTTGGTCAAGAATCTATGACCAAGATCATACTAAAAGGTACCACTCTGTCATACAAAATAAAGCTTTCATTGTACAGTGTTTAACGCTGAAGACGGATCCAACCAGGTTTACAATGTGCAATCAAGTGTAATAATAACTCGCCAAAGAATGTTGTGAATAAAAGTGCTGCAAGGCAGAGATTAATCAGGTGTCAGACAATGCAAACCGAAGTGTAAAAAGGATTAAATAAATGACTGACCAAGCCCACTAAAGAGAGTCCTCATGCCACAGCAGTTGTCAAAGTGGCTCAAGGAGAAGTACTTAGGGTTGTGTCTACAGAGCTGTCCATCCCCAAAGCAGATGCTCACCAAGTTGCCAAGTGGGGCTTAGAACAATGTCATAGGTATTTAAAGAGTTGAAGGAAACAGATG
The DNA here is from genome assembly GCF_031143425.1 of Pleurodeles waltl. NCBI lineage: Eukaryota > Metazoa > Chordata > Amphibia > Caudata > Salamandridae > Pleurodeles > Pleurodeles waltl. The sequence continues at coordinate 115,834,289 of NC_090446.1, read as the reverse complement.
GATTCATGAAATTTGAGGATGGCAGCTAAGAGAGAAGACTGTTCTAATTAATCTTAAAGACAATCCTGAGACACACACTCCAAAGGACTCTAGAGAAAAAGTGCATAAACATGATCATCAAACAGCATCAAAGAGCACGCTATTTTCAACGTTAGTTAGTTTCACACTAGCTTACAATGCTGTCACCTTCCTGAAACCACCACCACCTTTCAATACCAAACAAAAAGCAAAATATGAGTGATGGGTGGATTGCTTGGATAGAGATTTTTGAAGATGTCATTGATGAACTTGAAGAGACTAATAACAGAAAGATTGCTGGGATGGTGTGAAAGGAGTGCTGAGAATTGATTTAGAAGTCATCTACCATCAGATTCAGGAATATTTGAATCTCAAATTCATTCCGGTACCAGACATTGATTACAAATGCACATTTCAGTCAGGAATGTCAAGGAGTAGGTGAAACTATCAATGAATTTGTCGAAACACTTGATGCACTCATCAAACTCTGTAAGTTCAATTAATTTAATGATGAAGAAGCTATGGGGGTGATTCTGACCGCGGCGGACGGCGGTCGCCGCCCGCCAAGCGGTTCCCACCGAAAGACCGCTCCGCGGTCAAAAGACCGCGGCGGTCATTCTGGCTTTCCCACTGGGCTGGCGCGTGACCGCCGAAAGTCCGCCCGCCAGCCCAGCGGGAAACACCCTTCCCACGAGGACGCCGGCTCAGAATGGAGCCGGCGGAGTAGGAAGGTGCGACGGGTGCAGTTGCACCCGTCGCGAATTTCAGTGTCTGCAAAGCAGACACTGAAATTCTTTGTGGGCCCTCTTACGGGGCCCCTGCAGTGCCCATGCCATTGGCATGGGCACTGCAGGGGCCCCCAGGGGCCCCGCGGCACCCCCTACCGCCATCCTGTTCCTGGCGGGAGACCGCCAGGAACAGGATGGCGGTAGGGGGTGTCAGAATCCCCATGGCGGCGGAGCGCGCTCCGCCGCCATGGAGGATTCTCAAGGGCAGCGGGAAGTCGGCTGTACACCGCCGACTTTCCGTTTCTGGCCGCGGCTGAACCGCCGCGGTCAGAATGCCCAGCGGTGCACCGCCAGCCTGTTGGCGGTGCTACCGCCGACCTCCGCCATGGCGGTAATTACCGCCAGGGTCAGAATGACCCCCTATGTGTCTTAGAGTTATTCATTGATGCTTGTCAGATTCATTCAGATGATGAATGCTGAGAGCAACTCTTAGTCGGGACCAAGTGTTGATGACTGCCAGAGCTGAGGAACGTGCTGAGAGACAAGCTACTGACATAGAGGACAGGGATGCTAAGAGTGTCAGTCATGTGTGTGAAAAGTAATCCAAAGCAAAAGACTGAAGGACACAAAGCTATGTCTACATGTGTGTATTGTGAAAAACTAGGCACACTGTGCAGGGGGTCCAGGCAACCACACGTTGGTTTACAAAGGTAAAAGCTAGACCACCTAATGCTCTAATTTTTATGGTAGCTTGGTCGAGCAATTAGGCTAATCTCGGAGAAGTGCAAAGCATTTGTTGTACAGACAGTATCAATAAATGAGACTACATACTCAAAAGAATCACTAGAGGCCAATTTATCACAATACTTCAGCTTTTTATATATATTTTAAGACCCAGATCATAAAGATCAGGCAAGTACTTTTTAAGCTAGGACTTTCTGAAGTTTTAATTAAAATAGTCTTTTTGTGCATAATTACTTACTATAGAAATCAATGGGAAGATACTTTTAAAATTCACAGTAAATCAGGCAATGCACTTACCAGTGTCTCCTTTTGCAGGTACGTTGCGGTCATAGGTGGGTGCCCTGGACCAGTTGGAGAAGTTCAAGCGACTCCTGATTCTGGTGGGAGCAGTTGCAGAAAGTTGATGGAGCTGGTGCCAGGCCACTGTGAGGAACCACTTGGAAAATCACTGCGCTGGCGGATTTTGAGGTAAGTCCTGTGGGTCCCTTTGGAGTGTCAAGTTCACAAGGGGTGGGGGACCCTTAGGGCACAGCTGGTTCTTCTGTGCAGGGCACAGGGCGACTGGGTGCAGAGTGAAACAGTGAGCCCAGAACTATGCGTGAAGATGCCTTGGAAGCAGAAGGTAGGTACATTAAAGGGTCGTTTGCAGGTCAGCAGGAGTGTTCTGATGGGAAGTCTGGGTGGTTCGTGAAGTCCCCTTGACTAGGGATTCCTCCTGGTCCTTTTTCGTCCGGTGGTGACTGTTCTTCTGGGCGTCGGACGTGAGGTGACCAGTACCTGGGACTATTGCAAGGTCTGGTCACTGGAGGGCATGGTGGCACCAAACTTGGGACACTGGCAGGGTTTGCTCTCACGGTTTGACGGGTGAAGTTTGGTCTAGCTGTGGTGTCCGGTTCCTTGGTCAGCAGACGGTCAGTGAAGTGGCCTTCACTAGTTCTTTGGTTTATTGGTGTTGCAGAGTGATGCCGCCACTCTGGAGGGAGATCTTAGCAATTTTTTAAGAGTGGAGGTCCTCTGGGGGTTTGCAGAGTCTGTCCAATGTCCAAGCAACCCCTCAGCTGTAATTGTCGGATCCTAGGTGCAGCAGGCAGTGTTTGCCACCTTTTCTTGGTGCAGCAGGACCTCAGTTCTTGAGCATTGGGATTTGTTTGTCCATGGGATTGGAGTTCTTGGTCTAGGGAGGACCACTAAATACTGTATTTAGAGGGGTCTTGGGGGATACCAGGTAGTGACCAATGGGACACCTACCTTAGGGTGGCTACCACCACTAAGTGACCACTTACTGAGGGCAGAGGTCACTTCCCTACACCCGATTGGCTATTTTCCTTCCATCCAAGATGGAGAAAAATGAAATGGAGAGGTCCCCTTGCGTGCAAAACCTAAGAAGTGGTGCAAGCTGGGGTGCTGGAAAGAACACTGGCACTGGGGCCCTGGTTAGTAGGATTCCAGGTCACTCCAGTCTAAGTTGCATCCAGAAACCAGGTAAGAAGTGTTAGGGGGGTTTTACTGCAACAAGGTGCCAGATTCCCACAGATGTAGGTTGTAATTTTCACATGAAAGAAAGTATCTCGCAATCAGACAGATATGTAAAGGCTGTGGGAAAGAGAACCATTTTGTGACGGTGTGTAAAGCGAAGGGAAAAGTAAGTGCATCACAGCAAGAAGACAAAATGGGCACCAGAACTTTCCTGAAGCAGCATTTGAAGCACTCCAACAAGGCCAAGTAGCGATATCATATGAGGCAAATTCATACCTAACCAAGTCATTTGACATCTAAATCATCATCAAACAGTTCATCCACCTCAATAACAAGTGAACGTGAAGAAGGTGGTTGTGCCCTGTCAATGTTTTTACCTCAGAGAAACGTGGTCATGTTGGACTGTTCGCCTGTGATGAAAAAGTCAGTCAAAGAAAAGGCGACATGCCAAAGTAGCAAAACAGAACAAACACTGTCCAAAGATTACACTGAAAATAAATGGGTATTCAGTACCTTTCAATATTGACAGCGGTGCATAGATAAACATAATGCCTGAAGAGAAATACAGTGAACTATCTCCATTACTGCATCTAATGCCATCGAAGACCAACGTGTATACTTGGGCTGTATTGACGCCCATAAAGAGTCAAGGTTCATTTGTAGTGACAGTGAAACATAAGAAAGCAAAGGTATAATCACTGATCCATGTGCTTCAAGTACAACATCAAATGCCTGTTTGCTTAGTTTCAACATGGCTGTTATTATGGGACTGATTTCTGTGAATTACTACATGAATGCTCATCATGAAATAGTAAATCAAATCCCTTCGTTGTTCCATGGTTTAGGAAAGTTTAATGCTATGAAAGTAAAGCTACATATTGATGAGGATGTCTATCCTTTTGCTCGGAGACATAGATGAATTGCTTTTCATTTACAAGAAGATGTTGAAAAAAACCTTGAATTGTTACTTATGCATGATATTATTGAGCGTTCCACTAGTCCAACACCATGGGTTTCTCCCTAAGTAGTAGTGCCCAAAAAGAACAGTGAAGGAGTTGTATGCATCTGCCTTAAAATGCGTCAGACAAACAGGGCAATTGAATGAAAATGACATCCAGATCCACATACTGCTGACATGATTACGCAATTGAATGGTGCAAAGGTCTTTTCATGCCTGGATTTAAATAAAGATTATCATCAATTGGAACTTGAAGTAAATTGCAGATACAGTACAACATTTTCTACACATGCTGGTTTGTTGAGATAGAAGTGACTTCTTTTTGGTGTGTCACCGGCTGCAGAACCTTTTCAAGATGTAATTTGCTGTATCATAGAACCTGTTGTGAATGCATTCAACTATAGCGATGACATACTCATTTTCGGGGCTACACAGAAGGAGCAGAATAGAGCTGTCACACAAGTATTTTGTTTGCTCAGTGATGCAGGATTGACTTTAAATGCTGACAAGTGTGCGTTCAAGAAGACTAAACTAAAATTCTTTAGCCATATATTTTCTGATGGGGGTATGACACCTGATCCTGCAAAAGTGCAAGCTCTATCAAATGCTGATCCCCACAAGATGTTTCAATGATATGTTCTTTTCTTAACATGGCCAGTAACTGTTCCAGGCACATACAGGACTTTGTCATTGTTAGTGCTCAATTATGAGAGTTGACAAAGAAAAATACTTAATTTCAATGGTCACAAGAACGTAAGAGAAGTTTCAAGAGAATCAAACACAGTATTGAAAATGCTACTGAAATGGGATACTTCAATCCAAAGCTTCATACAGAGGTTGTAGTCGACGCTAGCCCGGTCAGGTTAGGTGCTATACTTGAACACCGTAGAGAACACCCAAATGCTTGACGGCATATTGTGGCCTATGCTAGTAGAAGTTTGTCCCAAACAAAACGGCTTACTCACAACCTGAGAAAGAAAGCTCGGCTGTGGTATGGGCCACATATTGCTGTACATAAAACCTTTTACAATGGTAACTGATCATTAAGCTTTGCTCATCATCTTTGGCAATCTAAAAGCCAAGATGCCTCCTTGCATTGAATGATGTGGACTCTGATTGCAAGAATACAATTCTACAATTGTGCATTATCCAAGAAAGGACCACAATCCTGCTGACTACTTTTCAAGAGTGCCTATACAAGGTCATGGTACTCCATCCAAGATGGCTGAAACCTACATTCATTTAATCTTCAAGTCAAATATACCAGCTCCTATATTGTTAGCCCCGATCATAACTGCCACAAGCCATGACAGTGATCTGCTGAAGTTAGAAAACATAATTACACCTCAGTCATGGAACAAACACAACAGACCTCTCACCAATGATGGTGAATATCAAAAATACAAAAATGTCAAGGATAAATTGGCCATAACTCAGGAAGGAATTGTACCGCAATGGTTGAGAATTCTGATTCTGGATTACTGCCACAAGGAGAGCTCCCTGAGACAGAGCTTGGTTTCCATACTTAGATGAAAGAGTTGAAAAGAAACGCAAGGCCTGTCATACATGCAACTATCTTTCTACCAATGTAACTAAACATACTATGAACATGTCAGAACTCCCTAAACATGCATGGGAGGGATACACATCGACTTCGTTGGTCCACTTGATAATGGACATCATATAATGGTGATTGAAGATGAGTACTCACATTTCCCATTGGTTGAACGAGTCACTGAAACAATAGATGGCATCTTCCCAACATGGGCCCTCTTTAACAGTAAAGAATTTAATTAATTTTTGGAGCATCTGAACATAAACATGAAAAGGGTGCACCTTTGCGGCTACAGGATAATGAACTTGTTGGGAGTTTTATGACGATATTAAAGAAACCAGTGCAGCATGCAACCTTTGAGAAGCTTAATTTGAAAACAGTCCTAAATGCTACTCTATGAGCATATCGTTTAACACCCCACTCTAATACAGGCAAAAGTCCTGCAACTTTGATGTTCAGGAGAACAATGACAACAAAGTTACCCCAACAGACCAACAAAAGAGAGCAAAGTGAGAACATGTTCCGCACAAAAGACTTGGTTAACAAACAGAAAATGATAACTTACTTCAACAAGAGGTGACAAGCAAAGGACATCTCATTTAGAAAAAGAGATTTGGTGATCGTTCAACAGAAGGGTAAAAGGAAATCTGATGCTCCCTATGATGATAAACCTTCCCAAGTGGTGTCTACCAAGGGACACATGGTGACTGCCAAGCGCTCTGGGAAGTCTGTTACCGGATACTCTTCTCACTTTAGGCCTGTGATTCATCTGTCTTCAACTCAAAATAGTGAAAGAAAGACTGACCCTGAAAACTCAGTAACTGCTGCTCCATCTTTACCATCCTGGGCAATCTCTGACACTGAAAATGACAGTTTACAGTAACCAAATTGGGTCATATGATCAAAGCGCCAAGAAGATTGATCAAAGAGGTATAGCTGTACATATTTGTATATATGCGTGTCTGTCTAATAATTTTATAAAAAAATATATTTTTCATTTAACAGAGGGGGAGATGTAGTGTCTTGCACATTTTTTAAAGGAACCGTTTTGGCTCAGGACGGACTCTGAAGCAGCATGATGTAATCACTAGAATGGAATGGGGTGAAAGTTTGGCTTAGAATATTGGAGTTTATAGGTAGACGCAGTGGAATAAAGATGTGCGCTTTACAGCTCCATGTATGCGTAGTCATTGGTAGGTGCCAAGGGTGGGGAGGACGTAACAATTTGAACAGTTAAATCTTGGTAAGATCACGTAGCACAAAAGAGACAACATAGCCCAACGTTCAAGGACTGCAAAACACACACAAAATGTTCATTTTCATCACATTATCATTCCTTCTCAAGTGCCCAAGCAATCGCTAGGCAGGGAAGCAAAATATTAATCTGTGCTAGATTTCAAGCCATGTTTTATTACCTCACAACTATCCAGTAGATGTCTTTGGGTAACAATTCTACTCATAAAAGCAGTATTTACCCCTTGTGCTGCGTCAAAAGCAATAAAAGATTGTCTGCCCCTTATGTTCCGCTACTGCATCCTAGTGGTACATGGTTTCAGGAAAGTGTCGGATCATCACAAATCGTGACGTATTTCTCCACTGGAGCGGAGTTGCTGAGTTAGGCAGCCATCTTGTCCCTTGGCATGACAGCACCAGCTAAAGCCTGGTTTTTTAACCTCCACGCTCTGAAACTGATTTTCCCCTCTTCTTTCCTTAGGTGTTTATGTTGGAAAATGATGTTGTTTAGTCGTGCCTGAACTTTTGTAATTACATTTTCTTATGGTTGACAAAGAAGAGCATCTGTAAAATACAGTCTATTCAACACACCACTGTGAGACTCTTCTTTAGTCTGTAGGCTTTCAAGGGTGTTTTATCTTTATCATCTCCCCTTGCTTCCAGTCCAGGCAGTGATCCTGCTTAGATCTGCACCTACAGCTTACAGGACCTACAATAATCAGGAAACCGCCTATTAGATTGAAAATTGTACACCGTCTAAAATCACATGCCTAGATTATTGTTACTATCCTGAAGAGCAGAAATAAAAGGCTGGAAGGCAGAGCCTTTTGGGTCTAGGTAGTCGAATCTTGGAATTGCATCCTAGTGCATCTTCACTCCCAGTAATTCCTCCTGAAGATGAGCAAATACTAAATACTTTCCTCTTTTCTTAAAAGTACTGTATGTTCTCTTCTTCTGCCCTCTGGCCTAATGCTGCAGCTGTTTATACCTCGCCCATCTACTCTATTCATTCATCCATTTATCAATACACTCTCCATTCACTCATCCTCCCAACCAAACCCATTCATTCATCCTTTCAACCAATTTCACCATCCAGCATTGATCATCCCCAGTCCATCTGTCACCATCACTCATCATTTCACCTTCTAGTCACAATGCGTTCACTATCCCTTCACCTTGTATTAACTAGGTATTCACCATTCACTCTCCAATCATTCATCGCCCATCTGTTATCGATTCACAATTCACCCACATCGGTTCACCATTGAAAGTCCTTTCACCATCTCTTCGCCATTCACCACTCTTTCATCATCCACTATTCATTTTAATGTATTTAGTATCCTTCCACCATCATGCACCACCCATCATCCATTCCTATTCTTTTATCATCCATTCAGTTGGTTTACCATGTGTTGCATTTCTCCCTTGAAATCTATGTTCATCACTGTTGTTGGTTTGATGTCTACCAGTAGCAAATATGATCACATTAGCCTAGTACCAGTTAATTTTCACTCATGGTCATTGCACTTTAGGATCAAGCACTTTTGTTCCACTATTTACCTTGTCCTGGACCTTCTGGCCTTTTCATGGTGATTGAAGGCATGCCTTTTCAAACTGGCCTTCTCGTCCTAAATTGTCTATTGATAAATAATTGTGTTTTCCTATTCGTAATCATGTTTTACTTTATTTCAAAATGTAGTTGCTTTGTTTTCTTTACTTATTTATAGTAACTTATGCCAAATTAAATGGACCAGGAATTCACCATTATTTTCCGTTAACATTCAGTATACATTTGCCTTGTAGTAGCCACACCTAAGTAAGCATCTATCATACAGTGATCATTTACAGTACAGTTTGGTAAACTGTTTCCACGGTACAAACGCCAGCATTATTGGTTTTATCATGCTTGTGAGTTTTAGATTTCAGGCCAAAATTCTCGAATGTATGAGAAAAAGAGAAACCGTGACTGGAATGAAAATTTGCCGCCACTGTGATTGGAAAAAAAGGGCAATCATGATGTGTGGACTTTAATTCTTGCACCATTAGAATGTTATTTCTTTAAGTGTTTGGTTCATAAAATTAACATAGTTCAAATGCAGTGGTCATGATGGGGACACGCATTTGCAATTTCTGCTTCTGTGCATTTGGATAGTGTGTGCCTGCTAAATGAGGGATGAACATTCTTCTTTTATCAAATTAAAGCATTTTGTATGTCGGAGGCTTGCTTTTTCTTAGGTGAAACAATTAATTTGGCATCAGTTACTATAAATAAGTAAAGAAAACAAAGCAATTACATTTTGAAATAAAGTAAAACATGATTACAAATAGGAAAACACAGTAATTTATCAATAGACCATTTAAGGCCAGTTTGTAAAGGCATGCCTTCAGTGCTTAATTTGTAAATAAAAACGTGCCGGTGCCCAGAGCTCTCTTCTTAAACACGTGGCTGCTGCATTTAAATGTGCGAGCACAGAATACTGAGGTAGCCTAATCCTGAAGCTATTTGGGGCCCCTTTAATTCATTTAAAGCCACTCCCTGCCCCTTTAGCTCAATCTTGCAGCTTTCTGGTTTCTCACATTGTGATGCTTTTTTGTTTTTGTCTTCCACCGTCTTTCCCATATGCGTCTTTTGCTCGTAGTAAATGCTTGAGGCAGAAGAATAAGCGCCGGCCCTGAAAAATAAGTGCCGGTGCTCAGCACCGGAAACAACGAGCACAAATTAAGCACTGCATGCCTTCAATCACCATGTAAAGGCCAGAAGTTCCAGGACAAGGTAAATAGTGGAAGGGATTTCCACAAACATGGAACAGCTGCCGAGAATGCCTTTTTGAAGAAAGTTCTATGCAAAAACTAGGAACTTCTAAAAAGTTAATACTTTATTTCAAGACTCTTGAAACCCTTTTGAGATGCAATGCAGGCTGACTAAGAGTAAAGGCTTTGAAGGCTGAACAGTAAAGTATGAGCTTGATCCTAAAGTGCAAAGACCATGTGTGAAAATTAACTGGTACTAGGCTAATGTGATCATATTTGCTACTGGTAGACGTCAAACCAACAACAGTGATGAACATAGATTTCAAGGGAGAAATGCAACACATTGTAAACCAACATAAATAACATTTGCTCCATCCAGTCACAGGACTGACAGGTGGTTATCAAATCAGACTGGACTTGAAGGACTTAACTATTCTTAAGAAGGACAGCTGGCAGCAGCCTAATTTTGAGAGAAGACGTTTGTGGCAGAAACTCAGTTTTGAATCAAGAGTAAAAACATAAACCACTATAGAGATAAGATGTGGGCTAATATGCTGTGGAGAAGTGCATTAAAGCCAAATTGAACAGGGAAAGGTGCAGTAGATGTAAACAGTATAAATTATGTTTTTGGAAGATTGATTGAGCTTCAAAATTTGAATTGACAGCCAGTCCCTTGAGGCATCAGGATAGTCCAATAGACATAGAACATGGGAATTTTTAGACAGGGTTGAGTGTCTTCATCATAATGGTCGATAGATGTTGTTGAGCCAGCCACAACTTCTCCCAGTGTCTCCAGGTACATTTTAAACATTGGCAGAACCCTCTAGCTCTCAGTAACTGGAGGAGATGTTTTTGAAGTTTGATAAACCAACATGGGAAAACTGGGCTCACCTTTAAACCAATCTAGGACTCGACCACCACAACCACGTTGGTGGGAAGAATGGAAAGAAGAAACCCATGATCGAGCATATCAAAGATTGAAGGTGTTCAAAGAGGACACGCAAACATGTATTCCTGAAATTCAGCAGACCTATTCCCCGGCGACTGGCACCATTAAGGGTGGGTGCCCATCTGGGGCACCCACCATTACTGTAGTTGGGGGCAGAGAGGGGAGCCTCAAGGCCCTCGTGGCCCCAGCTTGTTCCCTGCATCCAGCAGGAGCTAGCATTGCTTCCAGCCATCATTGGGGGCAGGGAAACGGATTTAAAGTCCACTCCTGACAGGTGCAAGCATTTTTTAAGCTCCTACCAGCTGGGAGTAGACTTGTTGTTTGGTCCTGCTTGGCTGGAGTTTTAAAAAGCTCCCGACAAGTGAGAGCAAACACTGGTTTCCCAGCTCTATGTCCCAGTGATGGGCTCCCCAGGACATACCATCTAAGCTGGCCCTAGGGGATGGTGTCCCCAGGGCCAGTAATGACTGAGTGATGGGGGCGTGCAGCCCCCTCTCTTCAAGAAATCAGCCCGAGGGGTGGGCTCCCTGTGCCTTTTCAGGCTCGAATAGGGTGGCCATATGGCACCTCCCCTCCCTATTTGTGAGTTTTTGGCTTCAGAGGTTGGCTCCCAGGAGCCTTTAGCGGCTCTGTGAAGGGGTCGATGTAGCCTCCTACCATTTAAAAAAAGTTCAGCCCCAATGGTGCGCTACCCGGGGCTCTCGGGGATGGGGGCCATGCAGCCCCCTCCCCTTTTTTAATAATTTTGGCTCTGGCAGGTGTGCTCCTTGTGGCCTATTGAGGCACCAGGAAGGGGGCCACGCAGCCTCCCTTCCCATACATACTAATGTTGGCCTTGTGAGAGGGCTCCCTGAAACCCTGGTGGCTTGGGGTGGGGGCGAGGTCTCTCCTCCCCGCATGTAAACAGGTTTCTGCCCCAGGGTGGGCTCTCCAGGGCCTTTGGAGGCCCAGCGAGAGGGGGACCAGCAGCTTCTCCAACCCTTTATAAAAGCAGCCAATTTTGCCATTTGTATTTTTCTTATTAGCCCCAGAGGAGGGGAACGGGGGTCCTTCTGAGTCCCTGCATGGGATCTATGGGGTCATGGCATCTCTACCCTTCCCCCATATATCCTTATTTTTTTACAGCTTCAAGACAGGGGATTAAGTCCCCGATTCCTGTAATGGCTGCCAGCAACATTTTTATCTTGTTGTTAGCAGCCAATCGGAGTGCTTGCTCTTGCGGGACACGTAGGAGCCTATTGCTCCCGAGGGAGCATGAAGGCTCACAGCAAGAACAGACATCTTGACCAATCAAAGGGGTCAATTTTTTTATTTTACACTCTCGTGGGACATCCACGATACTCCTGCGAGACCAACTGCCAAAATATACTTTTTTTTTACCCTTAATTTCTCAAAAACTACTGAACTGATGTACACCAAATCACAGAAACCCTAGCTTCTTGAAGAATTTGGTGTTATTCTGTTCAGCAGTTTTTGCTGTAGCCCGTCTTAAAGAAATCTATGGAAAATGAATGGGGATTTTGTGTTTTAGACCTCCCTTTATCCTCAGGCCCCACTTGACGGATCACCCCGAAAACGTTTCGGGAACGAGCCGAGGTGGATGAACCTTTTTTTGGGAATGTTTTGTAAAGATTTGTCAGACGGGCCAAAGGTATATTGAAGAACCAGAACCTTATGGGCCTGGCGGCGCAGGGTACGCCTGAAATCTCCTTGGATTCACCTGCCTCAACTAACAGAGACACGGGACACTCTGTCAGGCGTAAAAGATCAGATTTTATTAGCTGCAGCTAGTACAGTTGTCCAAGAAGTACACAAGGTATGTTCTCAGGAGACTGCCACTTTACTTTGTGGCGCACAATCTTATATACCGTATAAAAACATTTATTAACTACATACACTCCCAGAACACATAGAAAGGAGCCAGTAAGAATAACGTAAAGATAGAACAGAGTCAATAGAAATGTCGGAAAACAAGACAGAACAAAGTATCAAGTGACTTAAGGTTGCCTCCCCTCCAGCTGTGTTTGTCACCCCTCCCTTGAACTAATTCATTAACCGATCCACAACGAAGTTGCATGTGGTGCGATAAGTTTGTGTGCGTTTGGAGGACAGTTGTGAAATGAGAGAATACTAGCAAAGGACAGCGAAGGCCAGACGATAAGATAAGATCGGCGGAGAATAGTGTGAGCCTACAGATAGTTGAAACAAGGATTAGAAAACCAGACAGGGATTAGTGTACTCGGTCAGACCTTAATACCAGCCTTGTAAAGATAGAGGCAGAAGACTGTTTTGAACACCATGTTGCAGAATAAGCAGAAAAGGCAGAATGGACTTCGTTCGCTGTGCTGCCTGAGTGAAGGCAACATAAAATGGCGGCGGGCCACAAAATGGCGGGTCGATACGATCGTATTAAAAATCGAATTTCCTCAGACCCTCTTTTTGCCAGAACTCAGGCAAGATACACAAACTCATGTTAATCTGAGTCGATGTCTATGGCCATGAGGTCATCAAGCTGTTGCTGTACCATCATTTTGATATTCTCTGCTCTTTGTGACTTGGGTTTGGGAATACATGCAGTAGCACATAGGTTGCAGATGGCAGGACCGCAGTGCATACAAAGACAACAAGAGAATATAAAAGCTAAAATTACTCCAAAGAATGTCAATACCTTCCAACCCCATTTGGACAGTAATCCCCAAAACCACTCTGAAAAGGACCAATCTCCTTCGTCCTGATGAATCGACTCGGAGATTATGTGTAACTTAGAGATAGCTTGGTATACTGTCGGAGCGTCATTAGGTATGAAAATACAGCAACTTGATCCGATCAATTTGCATACTCCACCACGGTCCGCAAGAACAAAGTCTAAGGCAACACGGTTCTGCAAGGTCATAAGACGATCAGCCTGTAGTTCAGCTGTAATGTTACTTAAAGCTCCTACAGTGATGTCTATGGTGGTTTCTACGACACGAACCAATTGCCTTATATTTCTGCTGTTGGCCATTGGACCCCAGAAGGGAAGAAATCCTTTGAGGAAATCTCCTCCCTCTTGTCCTGCTGTGTCTTTCGAATCCACAATCCCTCTGCCATATCTATTTTTATGATGGTTCGCAGGAGCGGTGTATGTAGGGGGAAGAAGAAAGGCTATATGACAAGTACCAGAGAAATCAGCTGGCAACCATGTATAAGCCCTATCGTGGCAAACGAAGTATGTACCTTGAGATGGTACTAACGGCGGTGGATTCAGGGCTGAATAAACATATGTATGGGAACATAAACTTTCTCTTTGTCCGGTGTTTGGAGTTCTACCATTTATTTGCAGACAGAAATTTCCTTGTTGGGGTATGACCCGTATCGGAGGAGATTTTCCTTGCTTAACCTTATCATTGAGGCTGGAAATGTAGTTAGTTATGTTCCAATTGGTATATGCTTTTCTTTCATCTATGGAAGCTTCACTTTTTTCCATGATTTTAGCCATAGCTACCATTCCCTTTATCAATAAACTATGACTGAAATCTGAACCAATACTATGTGAACTGACAGGTTGTTTAATTTTACTTTGATATGCATTATTGAAAATGACAAAATAAGCCCAAGCGGAACCTTCATAGGAGAATGGAAGAACTAAATATGGCATTCCTTTTTCTACCGTATGTGGTATGAGTCCACACACCCAACAGTCAGTTGTATTGATCACTAACTGATGTTGATGTAACAACTGGACGAAGGAATTGTTAAACTATTCAGTTCTTCTGATGAGTTCATGCTGGGGAAGAGTGTGAAATAGGTGCGGAGAGATAGTAGAAGAAGATGTAGAGGTAGGAGAAGGGACAACTTTTTGCTGCAGAGTAATAATGATCCAGTTTACAGATGCCAAAAGAATACACGACAATATAATGACGCATAGAGCAATACTACAACGACTACATATTTCTTTACAATTATTCTTTACATTTTTACTTTCTCTTTTATCTAATGTAGCCTCCATCTTTCTAAGTGGATGCTCACGGCAATCTTCCTCAATCACTGTAGTCACGATTATCTACCGTCCTATGACACTGTGAGGTCCTGCAGGCCTATTGCCACTTACTCAGGTGGTGACTAAGACTCCTACCGTGACCCTGCAACCGGGATAGAGTACTACATAGGAGAGAAAGTTACAAGTTCTTTGGTCTTGGTCTCAAATTATAGCGTTCCTGTCCAGAGGCAGTCTGGTTTTGAAACAATGTTCCTGGATTTGTCGTGTTCAAGCGACGATGCGATGGTATTGCTTCTTGAAGGATGTCGTCGTCCTCTTTCTCAGAAAGTGTTCCAATTAGACGCGCATCACTGAATGGTACAAATTGCTGAACTTTCTCACTTTCAGAGTCACTGATGCCTCTACGGACCCACTGATCGAAAGGCAAGGGCAAAGGCACTTTTTTGCAGTGCACGCATGCACCCAGTTTTTCTTTCCTTCGACTTTAACTGCTGTTCTTGTGGTCAAAAGAACCAGGCGTGGCTCTCTCCATCTGGGCTCCAAATTTCTCTGTCGTTGGAAATTTTTCATGCAGACCCAGTCACCTGGTCGGATGGAATGACCTGGGTCTGTGGAAGCCTCTGGTAGAGCACTCTGAACCTGTTGATGAAGAACACGCAATTTAGTTGTAAGGTCATGCAAGTAGTCAATCAACATCGGGTATGGCAAGTCTGAGTATTTCTTAGGGCGAGGAACTCCCCATACATTAGCTGGGCGACCAAATATCACTTCGTAAGGGCTAAGCCCCAAACGAGAGTGTACTGCTGTTCTGGTGGACAGAAGAGCCAATGGTAAAGCATCAGGCCAATTAAGTCCTGTGCTAGCTTGCACCTTAGCAATTTTAAGCTTCAAGGTTCCATTGTAGCATTCTACTAAACCAGCCGACTGTGGGTGATTCGCCGCGTGGAACTTCTGTTTTATGCCAAGACCTGCACAAACTTTTTGCATGACTTGACCCACAAATTCGCTCCCATTGTCACTCCAGACAATGCGCGGCAAACCAAACCTAGGGAAGAATTCTTTCAAAAGTATTTTGGCAGTTGATAAAGCAGTATTGTCCTTCAGAGGGTAGGCTTCTACCCATCTAGAAAAAGCACATACCACCACCAGAACATATTTGAGGTTGTTGCATCGTTCCATGTGAATATAATCAATCTGCAACACCTCAAATGGATATGTTGGAGGAGCAAAATGACCTGCTGGAGTTGGGGTTCCCTTTCCCGGATTGTACATCAAGCAAACAATACAATGTTTTACTACATTATTTGCACACTTTGGGATCCCCTCATTTTGCCACACTGGAGCCAGAAGTTTACATATTCCTTTTGCACTTAGGTGAGCTGGACCATGTGCCATAGTAACTACAGGTAGTACATAAGCATCTGGTAACAGCCAACGTTGATGTTCTGATAATTCAACCCAACATCCCATCTCATCTAACATTCCTGTACTTTCCTTCCACTTTCTCAACTCATTCTCCGTAGCCTCTCCTTGAATTGATTTCACACTCTCTACTGTATCTTCACACATTCCCTTTTCTCTTACGCAGTTTGCGGGACCTACAACATACATTCGACTTGTGTTGTCTCTGGCTGTCTTTTTCGCTACCTCATCTGCAAATGCATTTCCTCGACCAACATCGTCCACAATCTTTTTGTGTGCACTACACTTCACGATCGCTATCTGAGTAGGCATTGTAAGTGACTCAAGAAGTTCAGTCACTAATTGACCATGTTGTATCTTAGTACCATGGGAAGTAAAGAATCCTCTTTCCTTCCATAAACGCCCAAAGTTAAACGCTACACCAAAAGCGTATTGGCTATCAGTGTACACGTTTACTCTTTTTCCTTCGGATAACACACACGCTCTAGTTAAGGCTATCAATTCAGCTGCCTGAGCTGAATTATGTCTAATGCGTGCTGTCTCCACAATCGTATGCAAAGTAGTAATAGCGTAGGCTGAAACTGTATCTCCATTCGGGAGCTTGAAACAAGAACCATCTACCCATAGTGTTCCATCTGGATTCACTAATGGCGTGTCTTTTAGGTCAATTCTACCCTTAGTCTCTTCTTCAGTATGGAGAAAACAATCATGCTGTTCAGAGACATCTCTCTCTTCTGGAAGAGGCAACAAAGTAGCTGGATTCAGGGTATTACATCGTTTGATGTGTATGTGACTAGCCAAAAGCGTCAGCTCATATCCGGACAACCGAGCACTCGTAAGATGCTGCGTTTTTGTCCTATTTATTTTCAGGCTTTTGATACAACCTCTGAAACTGCGGAGGCTGTTGAAACTGAGGCTGAACATAACGAGGAGGATAAGCCTGTTGCAAGAGAACTTTAGTTTTTAATTCTTTCGTCTTTTTCTCTTGTTTTTCCCTTTCTTCTTTGTCTCTATTTTCATAATATTGTGCAGTAGCCAATATCTGGGCGGAAGAAGAAACTGCCCATGAACTCTCGGAGTCTTTTAGCTTGTGTGATAGTTCAGGAAGCAAGTTATATACGAACTTATCCACAAATAATCGCTGTCCCCCTTCTGTAGCCATATCTTGACCACTGTGATCAATGAATGTCTCCTCGAATCGGGTAAAGAAATCGGAAACACTTTCATCTTTCTTTTGTTTACATGCTGCTAGCTTATCCCAATTAACTCTCAAAGCAGGCATCATTGTTTTCATTAATGTAATAATCCTACCAGGGAGTTCTGAGATCAAAGCGTCGGGCTTTGCACCACCTACTTGACCTCTATCTGCGGCAATAATAGCGTTCCAATCGCCGCCTAATTCTTGAGCGTGATCCTCTCTACGAATTTTAGCCCATATTGTCTGTGGAACTACATTTCCCATCAACATGTCAATATCTGCTAGATTCATAGTACATGCATCAACTGTTTGCGACAACTCTTTATAGTAACCAGCAGGATTTTTGCGTGGATCTGGTAGTGACTGTTTAAGTGCTAAAACTTCAGACCTTTTCCAGGGGACATGTATCCATATGCGCTGAAAATGCGCAGGAATAGCTGGATTAGCACCTGCTGCTGCAACTTCTTCCTTCCATATTGGAGAAACCTCTCTCATGGGATAGTTTTTCAGTGCTGTCCTAACTGAAGGATCAGAATCAGGAAAAGTCTGTGAGAACAATAGGGATCTGAAAGAAATAAGTGTTCTGACAGCGTTTTCAACCTTAGGAACCACAATAAGTCCTTTGTCAAAGTCAGCCTGAACATCTAACAGATCCTGTGGGACCGAACCCAAATTCATATCCTCCCATTCTTTAGCGAGAGTATCGCACATAACTTTAAAAACATATCTCTGCGTAGGTGCATTCCATTGCAGAAAGGTGGACATAATATCAGACGTACTATATTGGGGACCCTTCTTGATCCATCTACAAGCAAGTGAGTCCAATTTTTCTCGCTCTTCGGAGTCTGGGAATTGACTACGAGACTGTCTTCGAGAAAAAGCTGGAGACACATTTAAAGCTTCAAAGAAAGGTGATAAGAGACCAGAGACAGTATCGGTAAATCGCTTACGCATAGATGGAGAATTTGACATAAGGATAGGGGACAAGGTATTAGGTGAATTAACTAAAGGAGCATTAGGAATTGCCAAAGGAGCAGAAGGCAAAGGAGTTAAAGGCAAAGCTGGCATAGGCAATACTTGAGGAGGCAAATGTGGAAAAGTTGGAGCAGGCGGAAGCACAACTGGCGGCTGAACAGGCTGTAACATCGGGGGTGCATTAGCACCTTGTACATAGGGCGGAGGCAATTTCAATAAGTGGGACATTAAGGAATCTTCCTCAAAATCTTTTCTCTTATCAAGGGAAGAGATAGGCAACGTCGGATAGCATTTATCTATTGCCATTCGATGCTGTCTGTCTGAAATTTCCATTGCATTATCTATTTCATCATCTTTGAATTGCTGAGCAGCCTGTATAATCGTCATTCCCTGTGTTTTCCTATCTCGTTTCGCTTGTTTAATTTCTCTCTGTTTGGCTTCCTTACGCCAAAGGCGAAAAGAGTCAAACATTGCCGGCCGGGCTTTTCTTTTAAATAACGTTGCTTCTAAATTATCTAGCACATCAGTTTCGAAACTACCATTTTCTGGCCATTTTAAAACACCATCTTTCTTTGTATATCGGGTCCATGTCTTATTAAAGGCAATAGGACCAACACCATGTTTAGAATAGAGCTCATATGTGGGAGTTCCAACCGAAGGAATCGGACAGGAGTCCTCAAGCTGGGAGTCCCTATTACAACCAAAGCAACAAAGTTTTCCAAACTTAGTCAGACCAGACATCTCACGATTTTACTGGCTGTTCACAAACATCAAGGGGGTAAAACTTTCAGTTTACACAGCACAAATGCACTTACCCCTCGGCTTTGGCCACTGCAATGGCCAAATCTAAGAACCTAAGGACAAAACAAAGACCAAAATTTGTGGGCGCGACCCACCAAATACTTAACTAAGGATGTCTTCTTACACCAACAGAGGCCCGTCTATCGTCTCGCTTTACCATACATCATCAAAGAAAGGGCCAAGGCAGGGCGGCAGTCAGGGCAGCAGTCGTCAGTAGCCGTCAGGAAGGAGTAACCGCGCTGAAAAAGACCTTCGGACCACTTCGACATACAGGGGTCGCTTGACGTGGCTCGCGATTCCTCCAGAATTTTCTTGCGGGGTTCCTCACGACCTTCAGGCAGAACCGGTACCGCTGAAGCCGCCCCACGTTGGGCGCCAGTTGAAGAACCAGAACCTTATGGGCCTGGCGGCGCAGGGTACGCCTGAAATCTCCTTGGATTCACCTGCCTCAACTAACAGAGACACGGGACACTCTGTCAGGCGTAAAAGATCAGATTTTATTAGCTGCAGCTAGTACAGTTGTCCAAGAAGTACACAAGGTATGTTCTCAGGAGACTGCCACTTTACTTTGTGGCGCACAATCTTATATACCGTATAAAAACATTTATTAACTACATACACTCCCAGAACACATAGAAAGGAGCCAGTAAGAATAACGTAAAGATAGAACAGAGTCAATAGAAATGTCGGAAAACAAGACAGAACAAAGTATCAAGTGACTTAAGGTTGCCTCCCCTCCAGCTGTGTTTGTCACCCCTCCCTTGAACTAATTCATTAACCGATCCACAACGAAGTTGCATGTGGTGCGATAAGTTTGTGTGCGTTTGGAGGACAGTTGTGAAATGAGAGAATACTAGCAAAGGACAGCGAAGGCCAGACGATAAGATAAGATCGGCGGAGAATAGTGTGAGCCTACAGATAGTTGAAACAAGGATTAGAAAACCAGACAGGGATTAGTGTACTCGGTCAGACCTTAATACCAGCCTTGTAAAGATAGAGGCAGAAGACTGTTTTGAACACCATGTTGCAGAATAAGCAGAAAAGGCAGAATGGACTTCGTTCGCTGTGCTGCCTGAGTGAAGGCAACATAAAATGGCGGCGGGCCACAAAATGGCGGGTCGATACGATCGTATTAAAAATCGAATTTCCTCAATATGCAGGCCACAAAATTAGCTTTCTATGGAAAAGCAAACCTAACTATAACTACCTAGTGGTGACTGCCACTAGGTAATAGATGAAAGGATCAAATGATCAATCCTTGAGGATGACATTGTGACAATTGTGACACAGATTTGCAGAGTGCTGTTGTTTAGATAGCAACACAGCCGGCCAATTGAGAACTTCTCTTTAAGGCCTAGGTTTGGGAGTCTAGTGATAAGCAATGCACGGTCAATGGTGTTAAAAGCCACCAAGAGGTCTACAAATAAGAACTCTAGTGCCTCCAGCATTCATTGGTCTCCTCAAGTCACCCAATACAGAACTCACAACAAATACACCACTTCTGTTGCGAAGGAAGCCAGACTGCCGGGACTCCAGTAGGTTGTTTTGTTCCACGAGAGATTCTACTTGGATAAAAACTCTCTCTTCCAAATGTTTCAACAGGTAAGGGAGTATTGGGATGAAAGCTGTTCAAATCAGTGGGCTCCAATGAAGATGTTTTCAATTATGATCTGACAACAGCCTTTTTCCACAATTTAGGTACTATCCCTCTTTCAAAACCGCATCTTCAAAGCAGATGTTTAATTTCTTAGGCTCATGACATTGACACAAGCAGTGATAATTTGGTTGTAAAATACACATGAATAAAAAAAAGCACCTTCTGGGAACGCACGCAGTAGTTACTGACGCGCAATATTATTTCACAAATTGGCTCATTCCTCCTTCTTGATTACATCAGGCTCGGGTGGATACACTTTGAAGCTTGAAAATTAAAGAAATGTAAATTTATGTTTAGTGGTGAAAACTAAATCAATGATGCGACCAATGATGACTTTTCAATCATGCTAAAACTGATGGAATACCAAGTAAAACTCAGCTCCATTTGTTTTTCGAGAGACATGTATTGATAGAGTATCTCTGCTAATAAGTGTTGCTACTTTCCAATCTACAGTAAGGCAACCAAGCTGAAAGGTGTGCATTGAGTCCGAAGAGAATGGTAGAGTGGAGAGTCCTATAATGTATAAAAACCTGTGCAGCTCTTGGAACACCCAATTGGGGACCTTGGAAATAAGTGGGGGAAATATGAAACTACATTTATTTCTAGAACTCAGTTATTTAAATTTCAGTAGCATTTCAATCTCAGGAATGAGAGTTATGATTTAATTTTTAAAAGTTTTATTAACCATTAGTTCTCATATCTTTATCTTTAGTAATCAAATATAAGTTAAAGAACATAGCATGAAGCATGTCTCATAAATCTATCTCTAAACTATATTTCTAAATCAAGAAAATACAATGGTATTGAGTAACTCATAAAAAGCTTCTGTGTGAAGAGAGCAATCAAGGCTCAGTAACAGAGAACTATCTGAGTCAATGAGTATCGAGAATTAAAACATAAAATGGCAAAAAATGAAACAAGCGTCTGAGAGTCTTTCTAGCCTTTAATGTTGTTCAGTATTGAAATGGAAAGAATGTGCAAGCTAAGGCAACGACAGAGAATATCTCCGTAGCGGGTGTAGCATGTGTATAGTGTTGCAGCATCATATTATCTGAACCTGTTCTTTCCCTGTGACATTTTTTTACAAAATGCAATGATATCAAAGTTTAAACAGTTTAACAGATAACTGAGTGATCTTGCAATGGGAAGAAGAGAAAGTCATGAGACAGGAACAGTTTCCATTGAGATGGGAAGTTCTAACAAAGAGTCTTCTACACAAAAGAAACATTTGATTACATTTTTAAGAACTCTGCTACGCTCAAGAATTTTCACATCCATCTGAAAGACAGAACATTCATGTAAGTTTTATGCACAAACAGCTTATGTCATTTTGATTCTTATATGCCTCCGCACTAAAATCCTATTCATAAGGAAGCAAGTATTAGGATTAGTTTAGCAAGTTTGAAAGCAGGTCAAGCGGTTAAAAAAATAGAAAATATAACTTTTCTTTGTTAGCATAGGAAGTTTGTGTCATGAAAAGTCATACAAAAAAGAAAAAAAAAACTCAAAAGAAACATTTCTGCTGAACTATGACAGTTTGGAATATGTTAACATTACCAAGTCAAGCAAGTGCAGGTCACGCAGGGATTAGAAAGGAAAATACATGTTTAAAATCCATCGTTCACTTAGGCCTTAAATTCACTCATACAGGTTTTTAATTAATTTATGTTTTTTTATTGAAATCTCTAGCAAGAATTACAGCAGCACTACTGACAAGACCTACCAAAGCATTACCACCCTGCTATAAATGAAAGACTGGCTTGCTGATGTTGAAATATGAGCCTGTGGTCTGATGTTGGCTCATAAACCTTTGTAGACAGTGTATTAGCACATTCAGTATTCCCTACCCCTGTGTTACTGCCCAGGGCCAATCCAGACCAAGGTAAGGGGATGAAAGCTGATAGTGACTGATGTGAAGAAAGCAAGTTAGCTGCCTTCTCATTTCAGTGGTGTTTTCCCTGCCCATCCCAACTGGTGCCACTATCACCTCATCTTTCTCCATTAGTGGTCTTGCCTCCTCCTCCACTCCTCGCATCTTCTGACAATGAAATGCCTGGGCCTTTTTGGAAACAGCAATAACTACTATGCTTTCCTGTGCTCAAATACACCATGTGACCGACAGTGCAAGCTTGCATCAAACGGCCAATCATTATGAACTTACTGGAAGCCGCAATAGGATTGTCTGGTGTGGAGCAGTCCTGGAGCGATCATTCATACTGTAGTGTGTGTAGAGATACAACTCTGTCTACTAGATGTATATACATAAGTGCTGAGTGGACGTTTAACCACGGGACTGCTCGGTTCAGCTAAAACTTGCATCTGCTCCTTCCATGGCAATGCAGCAGCTGCTTGCCCAATGAAAGCAGCTAGTCAAGAAGGCTGCATATAAAATCCCCAGAATCCCGGATTGCAGAAAGTCTGACATTCCCCACTTTGCATAAGTGTACCTTAACTAGACCTTCCAGCCCGAGAATGATTGCCACTGTGTATTGAGAAGGCCGATTGGAAGGTTGAGTGTGTGTAGGGGGGTGGGGGTGGGGGGGGGGGGGTACGGGAAGTTGATGAACCATGGCCACAGAACATTGAAGAACTGGCACTGTCTGGGCAGCTGAGCAGCCATATCTAGCCCCCCTCAGATTCACAACAAAGGCCTCTGAAGTCAAACTGCCCAGGACCTGAGGAAGTTAAAACCGCTCAATAGAGCGCATCTGTGTTGAGACTCCACCAATGAGCGTGAAATCAAGCCCGTGTACAGGTTATCAACTCTTGTGAGTTCCCTGTGTGATTATCAGGGCCTAGCTGTAATTAAAGCAGCCAGGGCAGTGGCACTGGTCCCCGTGGGCAGAAGGGGTCCACCGCAGCATTGATAGCTTTAGTCTTCTAAATGCAGCTTGAGGGGACACAACAGGGACTAATTCATGCTAAAGTCAAAGGCCCGAACGAGCCAAGAGTTTCAAGCTTGAGCAGATGCAATATGGGTTCAGTGAAGCACCCCTAGAAGCCCTAGGACACACAGATTTACAGCTCTGCTGCTTGTGTGCTGACATTGCAAACACCCACGTGTACTAACTTGGGCAGGGTAATAGGCTCTCAGTTTGCAAACCCATTTCTTATTAGAACATTGGAATGCTGGAGGCTCCATTGAAAACAATGGAGTGCTGCGGGCTTTTACAGGCCGGTAAAAGCCCGCAGCGCCAACATTCCAATGTTCGCTTTGTTCACAGCAGCAGCTGTGAACAAAGCCTCACGGAGCCCGAGGGGATTTAAATCCCCTCGGGCTCCGTGAACATTTTTTTTTTTTAATAGAACATTCTGCCCTGTGTGGCAGAATGTTCTAATAGCCTTAGAACCCGCCGTAGCGGGCTCTACCGGCTATTAAAGTCCCTCTCCCTTGTTAAATGCCCTCGCCGACGCGGGGAGCGGGCCTTTAATAGCCGGTAGAGCCCGCTACGGCGGGTTCTAAGGCTATAATGGAAATTACGAGATTATGACCACTGCCTTCTTTTAGAAACTGAAAGGCAGGGAGGAGGAGCTACAACATGAGACAAGGCAAGATTAGATGACCAGCGGAATCAGGTACATTTCCGGCAAATAATGGTGTAAATAAACAAGAATACAGACCTGCCAACTGAAAACAAAACAATCACCGTCTGAGGAGGGGGCAGGCTTGGAGGTAGCAGCGCCTTGAGAGGAGAACGGCCTAAGAGGCCCTTCTGCCCCCTGTTCCCACCAACCTCCAGTCCTCCAAAAAACAAAAACAAAAGCCTACTGGTTCTGCTAACAACATCCTGGGGTGTTTTCAGACCACTTAACCTGGATTCTAAACGAGATAACAAGTGGGGTGTGTGGCCTGTGTAATAAAGGGTGTGGCTTAAACACATAAACCAAATTTCTGTGATTTCCATAGTGTGCTACTCAACTGGTAGTTTGTTGCCTCTATGAGCTTTTTGTTATTTTATCCAGATCTATAACACAGCAACTGACATACACGTAAAACCAGCCAGGGCTATTGGTTTTGGTATACTTGTTAGCTGTATAAGATAAAGCATTATCCAAGAATAATATGCTACACAGAAAATAATGCAAAAGACATCACCTTGGAAATAGCCAACACTCCTAGGGAATGCAATATTAAGTAAAACGTGAAATATACACAGGCACTGAACCACTGACATGGATTACCTTAGCATGCTTTACAGTCATTGTTCAGAAATTGATTCGTATTTTTACCAGTAAGGTTAAGGACAATGATATAGGGCCCAATAGAGACGCAGTTTAATGTTCATTTACAGTTACTACCAACTCTGTGACCCAGATCGAACCACCCACTTAAAGCCTTGCTTTAAAGGACATCGCCTGACCAGACCCTATAAAAGACGAGCTAGAAACCCACGTAGTGCAGTGGTTTCCACGGTGTCTTCCCTGCCACCCTGTGACATCAGCCACTCACCAGGTGACCGTGTGAAGGGAGCCGACATCATGTGACACACGATGGCACCGTGTGAATTGACAAATCTGAGAATATTCCTAATCCTAGCAGGATTTGAATTCGCTGACTGCCTTGTTTTGTAACATTTTTATTTGTTACGTCACAGCTTTTTGATGTTAATTGTAACACATGAAAAGCAACAATGGCACACGTGTCTGAAATACAAGCACAAGCTCAAATGTAAAGTATTTTAATATGCTGCTGAGAGGAGCATAAACTGTCTCATTAAAAATGTAATATCCTTGCTGAGAAATACTGCAACAATCTGAGTTTTATTGACATATGGTGTTAAAATAGCAATATCACTCTTAACCAAAACTTTGTGATATTAAGTGAGACTCTCTCCTTGTTAGTGTCCTTGATCTGTCCTCCTGAGAATCGGTGTTTGTAGGAGTTTTCTATATGTTGAAATATGTATTTGGTAGAAGTAAGGAACAAAGATTTGGTTTAAACTTCTGGGCATGTCTCCTGAACTGTTATGTTATAAAACTTTAAGTTACAAGTAAAAATAATATACCCGTCTCTTTAAGAGGTGTGCACTTTGAAGTCGACCCTCTTCTGAATCAATACAGCCCATTAAATAATGTTTGGGTTATCGGAGGCCCTGATGGTCTATTTATTTTAATTCTCAGCTCTGTGGTTCCTTCTGGACATGCAGATGCTACTAGACATTTGAGCAACGTAAATGTACAAGGACTGTCTATGCTCCCATATTACTCATCTCTCCAGAACATCATTGATTTGCACAGTGGACTGAAGGGCAGAATAGGGATGCATCATAAAAGCTTTGCAGTGGCCTCAGTACTGACCGGCTTTGCTATATAGAGCCACAATTTTACGGCTGAAGCATTTAGGAGTGTGAGCCTTAGACCTCAGGCCTGATACCACTCACCTTCTCCAGTGTAAGTGAGAAAATACATTGTTTTGGGGAAAGTGCTAGGGCAATTTGGTGAATGTGGTGTACCTAAGGGGGGGGGGGGGCAGCTACAGTAACTAGATGGGAGCCTAGACAAGGTGAATGATTGAACCTTGCATTGGTGCTGATTCCGTTGTCCTGACTTTGTGTGAGGGAAAATTGAATTGCAGATGCCAATGGCACCCCTGTTATACAAGAGGGTATCATGTGTTAATGTATTATTTCGTATTAGCCGACACCAGTCACCTGTGTCATATGGCCAGCTGATTGCTGTGATAAAATTATGCATTTAACCATATGGATATTATAATATTATTGTGTGCTTTTCACTGGTATATCAATATAAATAATGTAGTATTATGACTTGCTTTGGATAGTATTATGTTTTGTGTATACATGTATAAGGGACGACAAAAATTCCCATTAAATTGTTCACACATTACTTCAGTAAGAACTGCTTATAATATTCCTCTACAGAAAAGTTAGACCTGGCAGCGTTTGGCATGTCTCCCCCGTCCTTTTGGTTTCTGACCTCCTGTTTTATGGTATGCTGGACTCTGTCCTTGCTTGTTTATTGTCTCTGTGCACTTTACCACTGCTAATCAGTTCTAAAGTGCAAGCGCTCCCTATATAAATTGTACTGTTGATTGGTTTTTCCATGATAGGCATATTTGATTTACTAGTAAGTCCCTAGTAAAGTGCACTAGAGGTTCCCAGTGCCTGTAAATCAAATGTACCAGTGGGCCTGCAGCAGTGATTGTGCCACCCACATGAGTAGCCCTGTGAACATGTCTCAGACCTGCCACTGCAGTGTCTGTGTGTGCAGTTTTAAACTGCCAATTCAACCTTGCAAGTGTACCCCCTAGCCAGGCTCAAACCTTCCCTTTTAGTACGTGTGAGGCACCCCTAAGGCAGGCCCTAAGGAGCCCCAAGGGCAGGGTGAAGTGTATGCTAAAGGTGGGACATGTACTGATGTGTTTTACATGTCCTAACAATGAAATTCTGCCAAATTCGTTTTTCACTGCTGCAAGGCCTAACTCTCTCATAGTTTAACATGGCGGCTGCCTGTAATATCCTTAAAGTGCTGTTTCCCTTTGAGAGCAGATAGAAATCTGGAGTTTGGGGTCTCTGAACTCCCAATTTAAAAATACATACTTTTAGTGAAGTTGGTTTTTAGATTGTTAGTTTGAAAATGCTACTTTTGGAAAGAGGGCATTTTCTTGCTTAAACCATTCTGTGCCTCTGCCTGCTTGCGTATTCCATGTCTGGGTCAGACTGACAGTTGGGCTGTTGTGCATTCGCTCTAGACAGTGACACAAAGGGAGCTGGGGTGTAGCCTGCTTAGCCTGATGGGCCATCTGGGCTAGAGTGGAGGGAGGAGTGGTAACTTACATCTGAAAGGGCCGTGCCCGCCCTCACACAATGCAGTCTCTGACCCCCTAGCGTGTGTCTGGGGCCTGGCAGGGCAAAGGCAGGATCCTGTCAACAACAGAGACTTTCCTTTGAGGTAGGCCTACTTCAAAGGCAAAAAGGGGTGTAAGTAGTGGACTCAAAACCCCGGACTTTTAGAATCTTTCTGGATTCAAAAGGAACCTCTGCCAAGGAGTAGAGCTGAAGAGCTGGAGGACGAGTACTGCCCCTTTGCTGTGTTGCTTTGCTGGGTTGGCCTGCCGTTGCTGTTTTTGCCTTAAAAGAGAGCAAAGAGTGAACTTTGCTGTGTATCCTGCTTGAGAAAGTTCTCCAAGGGCTTGGAGTAGAGCTTGCCTCCTCTTGGAAGTCTAGGAGATATCATAGACTTCAGTTTCATGTGCCTACAGCACTCAGAACTGTGTGTTTTGTGCTGTTCAGGAAGAAAAAACACTGCAACACTGTCGACCGCGTCACTAGCCTGCACCGTGACCTGCTGACGCCATACAGAGTTGCACTGCCCTGCTTCGCACCACAACCTTGATCTCACAGACGCTGCCATCTGACGCCGCCACTGAGCCGCTGCTTCCACAGTGACCTGTGGGTCTCGCAATCCGGCATCGCCTTGCTCTCACCGCAGCCTGGGCATCACTGACAATGATGCTCTTGCTGACACCAATGCCGCTGCCTGCACCATGGCCTGTGGACTCCACTCGTGAGGTACACCAAGCACCGTCCCATCCCGCACCACAGCCCCGGTCCACCAACGCCAGCACCATCAACTCCAGTGTCGCCACCAAGCGTCCCTGCCTGCACTGCGACCCGTGGATGCCAAACGGAGCCCCTCCTGTGCCACACCGACGACTTGGGCCGTCCAACGACAGCGCTTCAGCAAGACAACACCGCTGCCTGCACAGTGTCCTGGTGACACCGCACATCAGACTGCCCACTTCACACCACAGCCCTGGTCTCTCCGACATCACTGAACATCATCACCGAGCCCCTGCTTGAAACACGACCTGTGGGCACTGCACGTCACATCGTCCGGCTTCACACTGCAGTCCCGACGCCATCCACGCCAGCGTTCCTGACTTCATCTGTCTGGAGTTCGATCTGCAACGCGTGTGACTTCAAGGGCCCGACGCCCTCCGCACCGACCTCCGGAACCGACATCGCAACGCCAGCGACGCCGCTCTCCGGATCTCATCGCGAGGATCACAACGCCCTGAAATTCCAAAGGTACTGTTTGCAGGCCTTCCCGACACTGTAGCAGGCCTGCGATGCCGCGGCCAGCCTGAACTGTTGGTTTTGTTGATCATGACGCCGTGAAAGCCCCAGGTGGATCTATTGACTTCAAAAGTAATTCTTGCTAAATTAATATCTTTATTACTGTGTGTTCGATTTTTCTCGTTTTGGTCTTGTTTTACATTGATAAATATTGGCTATTTTTCTAAAACTGGTGTGGTGTCCTTTTGTAGTGTTTTCACTGTATTACTGTGTGTCGTGTGCAAATGCTTTACACATTGCTTCTGAGATAAGCCTAACTGCTTGTGCCAAGCTACCAAGGGGGTGAACTGAGGTTATCTGAGCGGGTATCTCCCTTATCCTGACTAGAGTGTGGGTCCCTAATGGGACAGGGTGCAAACCGACTGCCAACTACAGACCCCATTTCTAACAAGAAACACTACAAGTAGAGATTGTGACCTGTCTGAAACATAGAGGTGATTTTTCTTCATCTAGAGAGTTACAACTCTAAGGACAATCTTGCCTTTAACCCAGTCAGCCATTTTGGACGTGGTGTATTTACCAAACGCAGTGTAATAGTGTAATTTCAGAAAGCATGCATAACAAATGCAACACAAATTTGGCCTGCCTAATGTATTTCGCATCTCACACAGCAGTCCGTTTAATTGCTAATTCTTAAATTCAGACAACAGTAGGAGGGACTTACCAAAATACCATGTTCTTTCTTGTCATAATGTTTATACCTTTTATATTCTCAGTTGCCACCAAAAGTGTGACACTTGCTTCTATTAATTTGTTTTTGTTCTATAATAGCTTTGCTTCTGATGAAAACCTTTGAAAAAACTAGTCCTGGGTATTGTGAGTGTTCTGGCTCTGGGAAAGGAGCAAGAAGAACCCCCAAAAATATACCTTTCTCTCTGGAAGGTTTGTCTGTTCCTAATCTGGGCCCCTTACTGGAAGTTAGGAGAGGTTCATGGGACACCTGCCTGTTTTCTCTGTTCTAGCTGATAAGTTGGTTTTCCTGCACTGCCTGGGAGCCAAGGGAAGGCTACGGGGTGAGAGCAAGATGGATTTGGCAACTCAAGAAACAAAACGTGTGGTCCTGATGCCCATCTGCTTTTAATAAAGGAGAAGCCTGCGCTGCTCATTAAGTGCTGTGTGTAAGTGATGCTTGACAATCACCAATGGGAGGCAGACTGTATTTATATACTTTCAATCAGCAGTTCCATAGGAGAGTAAATTGAACTTCTCCTACTGTAAATCCAATCATAGGAATTCACCAAACAAAGGTAGAAGCCACAAGGAAATTTTGTTTCTAAATGTCCTTTAATTTCATGTTGATCAGCAAACCATTCACACAAATGCCCGGCAAACGCCTTTCATCCATCAACCGTGGACTTCCTCAGGGCCTACAAATACATATACACAAACATCACAATGCATTCCCAAAAAGGATATTTAAAAAATAATATACAAATATACAACACAATCTCTATTATTTATTGCTATTTACTTTATAAATTCATTACTCTTTTTTGCTTTCTTTTAAAACATGTTTCCATTTTTAATGATATTGTTATTATTTCTATATAAAAACATATTACTCATGTTTGTCTTGCTCGCATCTCTACCCCTTCTGGCTGTTCTCTTTCCTCCCCCTCATCATAGCATTTCTTTTCAGTTTTGTAACTAGTAAATATACAGCATCAATCACCCTCCCAATTCTCTCCCTCCCAGAATCGAAGTAGCTGATTTGTTAATAGGCTCTATATTTAAAAACCATCTTACTTACTTACTAGATGTGTTTCATCCAATCATTGTTGTTCTATTATCATTGGCGTAATGTCCCACAGCATTGTCACATCACTGTTACCCCAAAGGAAAAAATATATTTTACATCCTCAAATTAGTACCCAAATTATTTATTCATATCACACTATATACATATCCTTATAATCACATCAATACATAAATATAAATCTGGGACTCTCTCACATATGATAGTGGTTCTATGATGCACCCATAAACATCCAAATCGATACTGGGATTTCATATCCCATAGGCCCAGTTAAGTCCCACCATCCTGCATTTCATTCAAATATTTTGATTTACAATAGCCAAAATCATGCACCTATTCACTGAACAAATCTTATTTTATTTGATCCCTTTTCATCCTAAAAGTTCGTAAAAATTCTTCTGGAGCCACGTGGTCACTATTGTTAGTCAATCATCGTACATCAAAACTCATTCATAAGAGTATTGTCATCCACGGGAGTATGCTGTATGTACATATTCAGTCGGGGACACGAGGTTCAGAGGTTTTCACTTTATTTGAAATTAACTAGAGTGCTTAAATAGAATGGCCGCTTTAATCCTGCTTCTTGCTGTTGGCGTTATGGTATGAATATTACAAGGAGTACTAAATAAGAGCTTTTCTGTGTATTAATTGTTTGGCTGATGTGATTCTGAATAGGACTCATATACTCTTTTTGCCGCTTCTAACAGTTTGACCTTAGACTTACACAACTGCATTGTAGCGAAAGAGAATTCAATTGGACATATATACGGCAGAGAACTGATTGCAAATTATGTTGAAGGAGGTTAAGTAGTAGTGGGGAGTTTGAGGAATTGGGGTGTCAACCAGAGAAGCAGGCCAATTCCCCTTGTGTGTATTAAGACCCATGGCAATACTGCTATGCCCAGTGCTTAATTTGTAAATAAAAAGGTGCCGGTGCCCTAAGCCCTCCTCTTAAACACGTGTCTGCTGCAATTAAATGTGTGAACACGGAATACTGAGGTGGCGTAATCCTGAAGCCATCTCGGGCCGCTTCAATCCATGTAAAGCCACTCCCTGCCCCTACAGCTCACTCTTGCAGCTTTCCAATTTCTCCCTGTGTGACGCTTCTTTGTTTTTTCCTTCCTCCGTCTTTCCCACATGTGTCTTTTGCTCGCAGCAAATGCTTGAGGAAGAAGAATAAGCCCCAGCCCTCAAAAATAAGTGCCAGTGCTCAGCACCGGAAACAACAAGCACAAATTAAGCACTGGATATGCCACAGGTGATAAAATCTCTTCACCAGATGGCCATGTGACGACTGCTGCAATAGATGATGTCAGGTCTGCTTTAATTTAACATAAAATGACGGACGGAGTGCTGAAACTTTTCAAACACTCACCCCCAGTCAGAGATTTGGGTTTAATCCATTGTTCTTTTGCTCACTATGCCACCCAAGTTTGGACCCAGCCATATGCAAATCAATCTTGACCCTGTTCCCCATGGAACAGTGCAGCCCGAACTGCCAGGCTAGGTACTCCCTGGACTGGAAACAAGCATCCTGGGACCGGTTTCAGGTTATCACCCTTCATCAGCCAGGAAGCTTTAATGTAACCCTGGTACTAACATTAGGGTTGGCGATTACCAAATTTCAAATGTTTGCAATTCGCTATTTGGTAATCACAAACACTCAAGTGTGTTTTACACTTTTTCTGATTCCTAGTGGGTCATAAAAGGCCTACCTCAGTTTATGACCCATGGGGAATCCCAAAAATCACAAGGATGGTGGCCTGCTGGGTCTGCAGACTACCATGCCTGTGATTGCTTTTAATTAAGGCATTTTTTTTTAATGCAGTCTGTTTTCCCTAAAGGAAAGTGGGTTTTGTTTCATAAAAAAAAGTTTTCTTTTAAACAAAAGTTTTCTTTTCATTTTTTAAGAGTAGGTAGTGGTCAGTGGGACAGTTTCCTGCTCTTAAACATATTTTATAACCATTCTCAAAAGGGAAGGGGTCCCTTAGGAGCCCCTTCCCCTTTTTGAATGGGTTACCAACAACTTCAAGCTGGTGGTAAAATGTGAATGTTTTGGGACCGCATTTTGGTTGCAAAACATTTATACATATCAATTTAAATCGGTATTTGGAAGGGATGCCCTAAACGTGCCCTTTCCTAATACCAATTTGAAGCCCAAATTACGATTAGGTATCTGTGAACACAAAAAAGCTTCATACCGCTGGCCCCTACTTTTTTGCCTGAAGAAAGAGCTATTTTCTCCTGACTCTCAAAGGACCAGGCAATAAGGGAAATAATGAGGGCATGTTGTGCGAAATTTCCATTTGCAAAAAGTAGTGCAAATTGCACACCAACTTTTTGTGAATAAAAAAAGAAGAATTTGGGGAAATAACCTATGTTCTAATATTCTTTACACAAAATTCCAAATCTTAGTGGTTTGCAATCTGATCTGCATCATCAATATTTATAAGGTAGGTTGTGAATCACGATTCTCTATGATTGAATGCTATCACAAGGATGGTGGACTGCTGTGGTCAGCAGAGTACCAATTTTGTGAACGCGTTTTAAAATCGAAAACATTTCTTTTAAATGTACCCCATTTCTTCTTTAAGGAAACGGGGCTGCATTTAAAAAGAAAAGTTAATGTTTTTCAAAATTTGTTTGTGAGTTGGCAGTAGTCACTTGGACCACTGCCTACTCCCCAACAAACCTTTTTTTTTACATTTACAAAGGGGGTTTCAAAGGGAACCTTTCCCTTTTGTGAATGTGCTACACCCACAGCTTGGGAGTCTATAACTTTTTGATGTTTTGAGACGAGAATATTATTGCAAAGAGATCCCCTAAACACAGCCCTTGTAATTAGCGATTTTTTATGGGTTTCTAAACTCATTTTGCGATTCAGGTTTAGTACATAACGAATAGCCATTTTGCTATTTGTGATTTTAAGAATCACAGCCTTGTGATCACAAAAAAGGTTTTTGCACATCAAGCCAGAGATTCTCTGCTACCTCTGAATTGCGAGTTGGAATGAAGCAGTGTCAACCACATGTATTGCCTCTGAAAAGGTCACTTTCAATAGCAGTCCAGCGCCTATTGAAAGCCAATAGGGTTGCAGTGATAGTGGCAGCAGAATATCGAAAAAGGCATGAGGGACACTCAAAAGGGTGTAGGATTGAGATCCTTGTGGCATGAAGCTGTGTCACAGCAGTGGAAGCTTTTCTTACATTCTTCACTTATACAATTGCTAATGTGAAGCCACATAGTCCTTGTGACATGGTCTGACAAGTCAGTGGCTTACACACACAGGACCAAAACACTGAGCCAGTCTGCAGCACTCATTCTGCATCCATCGAATGCGGATGGGTCCTATCTCTCATTCCTCTTAGGTGTACTACAAGCCAAAGTGCAGTGATAAAAATACGATATTCATATCTTTGGTCAGCATGCATGATTTTGAACACTTCTGATACTAGCCACATGACAGAGACACACTCTTTCATCCAAAGCATTCATACGGGGTAGTAAAAAGTATATGAGGAAAGACAAGGGATGGGGATTTAGGATAACTGCTTCTTCAATTCTGGTTCATGACTCGACCCCGTGTCAGAAGCCTTTCTGTTTGAAATGCAACAAAACAGTTCCAGGTAAGGTCAGCACAATGATAAAAATGTACATGGGTAGGAGGGGCCAATACAAGGAAGTGGACTGCTTCCCACAGAAAGATCACCTATGGATGTTGGGGAGTTTCCAGTGGAATGTATGTCAGGACAATGCATTCTGGAACCACGCATGCCTGAACAACGCGGTCGGAACAACAACTGCGTTGTTACCACTAATGCCTTTACCACGAATGCCTTAACAACGATTTTTTGTTGTAAAGGCATTCCTCATAAAGGCATGCGTGGAAGGCATCCATGGTTCGAGCATGGGACCCCGCTGACCCACCACCCCCACTAAAACTACAACGACCCCCATTCCTTCCCCTAAAACCACCCCCACCCTGCCCCTAAAACGTAACTACCCCAACCTCCCACCCCGCCCCTAAAACTACCACGACCCCCACCCCGCCCCTAAAACCTAAAACTACCCCAACCTCCACCCTGCCCCTAAAACCTAACTACTCCATCCCCCCACCCCGCCCCTAAAACCTAAGACTACCCCAACCCCCAACCCCACCACTAAAATCTAAACTACCCCAACCCCCCACCCTGCCCCTAAAACTCCCTGCTCCCCACCCACTCATAAAACCTCAACTACCCCATCCCTCCACCCTCCCCTAAAACTACAGTGACCCCCACCTCCGCCCCTAAAACCTAAAACTATCCTGACCCTTCACCCCGCCCCTAAAACTACTGTGACCACCCTCCCCGTTCCTAAAACCTAAAACTACCCTGACCCCCACCCCACCTCTAAAATTACCGCAACCCCCCACCCTGCCCCTAAAATTACCGCAACACCCCACCCCCACCCCTAAAACCTAAAATCACCCCAACCCCTGCCCGCCCCTAAAATTACCACGACCCCCACCAAACCCATAAAACCTAAAACCACCCCAACCCCCCACCCTGCCCCTAAAATTACTGCGACCTCCACCCCACCCATAAAACCTAAAACCCCCCAACACCCCACCCTGCCCCTAAAATTACTGCGACCCACCACCCCGCCCCTAAAACCTAAAACCACCGTAACCCCCCACACCAACCGCTAAAACTATCCCCCAACCCTACCCCAGCCCCACTTACCTGACTGCGTCCTCTCTGATCCGGAGTCTCTTTTCCTCTGCCTTAACCACGCATGTTCGTTGTTCCGGGCATGCATGGTTAAGGAAGAAGAAAACAGGGTCGTTGTTCAGGAAAGCATTTTTCCGCTTTCGTGGACAACGACCCTCGTTGTTCCGCCATTGTGGTTTAGGCTGCTTCCCTTTCCTGTGCATGAGATGTCCTAGAAGCAGAGTGAGAGAGGAGTTTCAACTCCCTGCTGGTTTGTTCCATCACCTCTCAGTTGAGATCACAAATGAATATCTCTAATCTACTATCGACCACAGGGCTCTCCAGTCCTTGTCCCGTTCATTACGAGTCGAGATGTCTGTCTCCACGATACAAAAAAAGACCATAAGAAATACTGACACCCTGGGGAGTATATAATGTGAACTTACCAAGCATACCTTCTGAATTTACCAAGCCCAAAGAGGAAGGCTTGCCGCGCGGGAGGGAGGGGTGTAATGAACGGAACAAGGACTGCAGGAGCAGGAGTAATGAAAATTGCCGGTAAGTAATAGGACATTAACTATCATCAAAGGTGATGAGACATGCAGTACTGTCCAATGAAAAGTATAGCAGCCCTGCCGTGCAATGCCAGTACTTGCCCATTAAATTTATAGCACACTAACAATAAAGTGCTGGCACTCAAGGTGGGTACCTCAGCCCGTGACTCCTGCGTATTTGTTACCTGTATCGAGATCATGAGCTATGCAGAATCATCCTGGGTAAGGGTCTTCTTGTTCTGCTCGGCTGCCCCAACAAGGTGATTGGTGCTCGATGTCCAGTGATTAGCAGGCTGTGATTGGCGTGGCTGTCCTTTCCTCTCGGCCAATTACAATTCAGTGGCACCAGCCTTGCGTTCACTTATAAATGCCTCATTTCCATCCTGGCCTTTCTGCCTCAGCTCTGCATCATCCCGAAGCACAGGGCAGCGAGACACCTTTTAGCTGTAACCAAAGGACAGAAAACGTGACAGCGGAGGGTTGACAGAGAGGGTCAGTGTGGGTGGCCTCTTATTATGACTCCTTGGGTGGCGCATGCTTGGCAGGACAGGGGGGACGTGCAGGGACGTTCACAATGTGCGAAGAGCGATAATGGCAATTGAAGAAAGAGCTAATGGGTAAAGGTCCTTTAAGCCTGGGTTGGAGGAAAGTAATTGCTGAATAGAAAGTTAATAATAATAAAGAATAAACAAGCACTGGTAAAGCCAATGCGTCTGGCATTGACTGCCAGGCTCTTGGCTTTACCTTTTAAAAACTGTTTTTGTAATGCTTTAGAAACTTCTGAGGTGTGAATACGCACCTTGTTGATGCGTCAACAGCACATTGTTCAGTGCTCATGATAGTAGAAATCATGAATTGCCTCTGATCATTGGCAGAATGCTGCCTGATTTAAAAAAGGGATACTATTTGGAGGGATAGATATGTTTTTTTGCACCACAATAAGCTGTCAGTGCATATTTTCGGGCCCCAGATAAGCCTATCATGGGGCCTCCTGTTAGGATTTGAATTAACCACCTAACAACATTAAAGTGTATATTATAATTTCAAAAGCAAATGAAAACTCAAGCTGCCCGGTCTCCACCACTAAAACAGAACCAAAAGAAAGCTTGAACAAGCATTGCCATGTCTATTCCTCAATACGCTTGCTCCTACTTTTGTGTTTTCAAAACAACATTTCCCGTTGAAGGTACTGTCTAACCAGCCTGTCCCTCTCCTTGTAGGAAAGATAAGGTACGGGTTAATTCGTGGATGTTTAGCAGTCTAGCGCATGATATTAAAATAAGACATATGCCAGTAGTGCCTGAAACTGTAGCTTTAATTTCCAGGTATTTGCAATCACAAACATTACCAGCTTCGTAATAAGCATTCTGACTGCAACAGTGAAAATCAAAGCTCTGCTTTGAGGGTTTTCCCCAGTCCAATTTCTCAAAGATTCTATTTCCCTGTTTTGCCCCTCCCCTTCTCTTTCACTCTATGTAC
The DNA here is from genome assembly GCF_031143425.1 of Pleurodeles waltl. NCBI lineage: Eukaryota > Metazoa > Chordata > Amphibia > Caudata > Salamandridae > Pleurodeles > Pleurodeles waltl. The sequence continues at coordinate 115,797,266 of NC_090446.1, read as the reverse complement.
ATTTCTAGGCAGTGACTTCCGGCTCACAATGGAATGGACGGGAGACAGAAGGATAGAAGCCATGCAGAATGTTATAGCAAGTGAAGGAAAGTAGATGGAGACAGGAGAAAGAGATAGCGGTAAAGCAGAGAGATGTGGGAGGAACAGAAGTAACTTAAAGCACTAACCGTGAGGTAGCTGAATCTAAATGCAGATAGGTAAAAGAAGACTTGCAGAAAAAGAAAGGTAGAGAGCTACATAATGTTTTATAGTTATGTATAAAGGTAAAAAGCCTTACGGTTTGCGATTGCTATTGAACCACTGGCAGCACAATTCTGGAAGGAGGGGCAGGGGGGTGTCAATGGGTCGGGAGGAACACATTATATCGCTTTATGCGGATGACCTGCTGATTTACCTACGAAGTGGAGGGACCGGGATACCCTGGCCGCTGGAGTTACTTCAGCAGTTTGGTATCCGGTCGGGTCTTAGGGTCAACAGGAGGAAAACGTATGCCTTCCCGCTGGTTGAGGGCACTGGATGCCCACCCCCATGTCCGGATGATCTCTCGTGGGCACCCCGCTCCTTCAAGTATTTGGGTATTCAGATTTACCACAAGTTAAATGATTTACGTGATGGGAACCCAGGAGCAGCACTCCGTTCCCTACGATCCTCTGTGGTGTTCTGGCGCTCGCTGAGACTCCCAATGATGGCCCAAGTGGCCCTGTCTAAAATGGTCATGCTACCACGGTTCCTATAGTACTTCACCATGCTGCCTGTGACTATCCCAAAGAGCTGGTTCAGGGAACTGAACGTACTCCTTAGGGGACTACTCTGGGATGGGGAACGCCAGCAGACGTCTCTCTCCACCCTGTGTCGACCTACGTTGGAAGGGGGCTGGCAGTCCCAGATTATGAACTGTATTATCTGTTATGCCAACTCAGGTGGATGGCACGCTGGGTATCCGGGAGACACCGAACGGGATTGAGTGTAGCTAGTGACGAGATACCGCTGGAGCCTCTCGAAGCAGGATTGGTGGAGGCTGGAAACCTTTCACCTAGGAGGTCTGGACTACTGAAAGGGGCCACCACCTGTTGGAAAAACTGCCTGAAACGCACTGGGGTGGGGGTACCATACTCCCCAGAGCTGCCATTGACTGCTATACCGCTAGGAATGACGAGCTGCGCTCTGACTGGAAACCAGACGAGGGCTTGGACGCAGGCTGGGGCGGTGACACTGGGAGACCTCTTCCGCGAGGGGGTACTATGCACCTTTGTAGGACTAGTAGAAGAAGATGGGGTCAGTTCCTGACTTACCAGACACTGATCTTTGCAGTTCGCAGCCTATGGCCCACAGTAAACGCAGAGCCAGAGACACATGCTATTCTACATTTGCTATTAACGGGGGAAAGGACAGACGCCTGGTTACTAAACTTTACAAGGCCCTTACCGATACTATGTTAAAGTCCTTACAGACACTGAGGTCGAAATGGGAGGTGACAGCGGGCAGAGAACTGACAGATACAGTGTGGCAGAAAGTGTTAGCGTACCCTCAGACTGTGTCTATAAACACAAGGTTCAGATATATTCAATACAATTATGTTCACAGAACGTACCTCACTCCACATAGACTTAGGGTGATATATGGGGGAGAACCCAGGGATTGCCCCAGATGTCAGACGGTGGATCCAGACTTTGGTCACATGGTCTGGGAATTCCCCACCATACAGAGGGGTTGGATGGAAGTGATGGAGGACCTAGGGGGACCTTGGGGACACGACTAGACCCAGACCCTCTACTATGCCTGGTAGGTTTACATGGTAGACCGGCATCCAAGAAAGTGGAAAATAGGTTCCTGGACCTTGCCCTGGTCCTGTACAGGCGCCGCATTGCATTGGCCTGGAAATCCCAGACGGGTCCACGGATGGAGGATTGGAGGAATGCGTCTCAAGATGGGCTCAGGCTGAACAGCAGGCGCTGCAGGGAGAAGAGGCACGGGGATACGGGCGAGACCTAAAGCCCCACTCTGGACAGAAATAATAGAGGCTTGGGAAAGCCGGGCACGGGGATGGGAGGGACATCAGAAAGTGGAGATACAATGGCGCTGGGGGAAGGAGACTGAGGAGATAGATGACGGGGCAGGAGAAGGGCGAGAAAACAGGGGATCATGGAGTATGCGCCAGAGGAATAATCCAGCCCCCATGGTTGTTGACAATTCCTAGGGCAGGGTGAGAGTAGCTACTGCACGCGGGTAGTAGAGAGAACTATATTTGTAGTGCGGGGGGACCCCAGTGAAGGGGGATAGAACCTACAAATGAAGTAGAGGCAGGAAGACGATTGAGGTGACCACACCACCAGACCGAAATGATATACTGGCAGGACCTAATTCTAAGGTGCCATATTGTAATAACCAGCGCATAGTTTGTTTTCCCTTTCTTTTTTTTTTTCTTTTGCTCTTTTCTTTTTTTCTGTTCTAGGTAATTGCTTTAGTTCTTTATTGAGGTTAATTTAGTCCAGAGTTTAGTTGGCGACACAAATTGCGCTGATGGAAATTGGAAACGAGAATAAGTGGGGAGTGTCAATGTTCTGTGCATGTGGTTGGCCTCAATGGTGACCTATGGAATAATGCCATGAATTATTCTCTGCCTATGCTCTGTATAAATCAAGTTTGATTACACGGCATGTAAAGAAGAACATACACATGTATTTATGACTATTGCCTTCTATGAAAAAACAATAAACAAGGTTTAAAAAAAATGTATAAAGGTAAAAAGAGCTACAGAGAGATACCTTAGGTGCAGGAGGTGCAGAGGGACCAGGGTCCGGGATGTAAAGAGCCCACACAACAGTGTCAAGTCACCAAACTGCTAGGAGTAGCAGAAGAGGCATCATATGCTCTTTGATCCATAACCCCATTTTTGAGTTAATAATTTTGCTTGTCCCTCTACAGCAGAGGTCTTCAAACTGGGGGGCGGGCCCCCCCAGGGGGGCCTGAAGTGATCCCAGGGGGGGCCCCAGACTCTGCCCAAAATAAATATTATACAGATAACAGGCCTTTGTTTTAAGCAAAAGCATGTTATTGCAGTTTTAAAAAGGTAACAGGAATTAACTGCAATGTTTAAATAGGTTTAGATATATTTAAACATCGCAATTTTTATAAAATAATTGTGAAAAATTCTGAGGGGGGGGCCCCAATGATTTTTATTTTTCAACTGGGGGGGCGCGGCATTAAAAAGTTTGGAGACCTCTGCTCTACAGTCTCTACTTTACTTCTAGAGCAAAGAAGAGAAGCTACAGAAAGTAAATATGGCTCTATTACTTTCTATTTCTGTTACTTCCTTCATGAAATCCGAGACGAGGGGGACAAGCGTAATCCAAGTGGTACCAAGTGGTAAGCTTGAGGTGGTAGCAGTTGTCCCTGTGTTCACCTAATTTACCTCCACACATATTGACTGCACACCAAATGTAGATGTTGTTTACTAATCAACTGAGGTAGCAGTTGGGTGCCCATTTTTGTGATCTCACAACCGAGAGTTTCCAAAACAATACTCCCCAGAACCTAGTGGCACCTGCCACTCAATGGGGACAGGGAGTGGGGGAGTGTTTTTTTTTTTTATTAAAAAGTTTACCTTTGGCGGTGACGTGTTCGCCTCCCCTCCATCCTCGTCCTCTTCCTGGCTGCACACAGGCTCCCAGGCAATCATGACGCTGCCGTCACTAGCATGACAGCAGCGTCATTGTGATTGTCTGGGCGGCCTACTTCGCCGCTCAGACTGGGAGTGGGGAGCCTGGGTAGGGAACATACAAAGTGCGCATGTCTGTGTGGCCGGCCTACCATAGCCAGCCAAACATACATGCGCACTTTGTGCTGCAAAAGCCCTCCTCCGTATGCAAAACCTTTTCCCACTGGCAAAGAGATTCAAAGTTGTTGATACAAGCCCTTCACATAGGTGTAAAGTTTCTTAGTTTTCCTTCTCCTGAGCATAGTTTTTCTGTGCATTCTAAGATAGGTTTAGGGTATTTCAGGGTCTATTATGGCTTGAAAATGGATGCAGAATATTTCTTTGAAAGTTTGCTTGCATAGAAAATCTTTGTAAAAGCGTTTTTCTATGTTCATTTTTTTCTGTGAACTTCCTAATTAAGAAACATTTTGTTAGTGTCAAATAAGGATATTTGCTACATAAATTGCCACAAAAGTCAAAACATGGTGAATATCTTAGCTAAGCTATGCAAGGTTGTCCATAAACAATCACGAAAATTGCAAAAACATGCTCTGCAACTTGGCCTAACCCTTATAATAGCTGTTATTTTCTGCACACAGGCTCCCCAGCAGCTGATATTCACACTGTCTGATCGATTAATACACGCAGAGCAAAGGTGATCCTAGACGTGCTGCTGCTGAGCTGGAGCTGCGAGAACAACCCCCCAACCGAGAAAAGCTCTGATCTAGGGACACACGTGAAGGGGCACAAGGTGCCTAGATCAAGGTGCCTTGGGAGTCAGCAAAGGCGCTCTCATCCGGTCGGCTGTGCATTGATGAAGGGCCACAGGTCTTTTTCTCAATCAATTTCCTTCACAGCTAGTTGTTGACCGAACACCTGAGACCTTTAAGGATTGATCAGGACTAACCTGTGTGCATTGCTTCTTTTCCAAATGTTGTAAAATCTAAGGTAGCCTTAATTAAGGTCATCCTTTTGATCAGCACAAGCCAACGCTAAGGAAGGGGCGTATAAAGCTGCCATGGTTTTCTCTCGTAAATTCCACATAAGTCTCACAAACACAAAGGGGCAGATTTAAGAGCCTCTAGCGCCTCCTCAAGCCACATTAGCGTCATTTTTTCTTACGCTAATGTGGCCCAACGAGACAAAAATCACCCTCCGAATTTACAAAGTGGCGCAAAGCGTGTATTGCGCCACTTTGTAACCCTTTGCGCTACATTATGCCTGCACCAGGTTTAACGTATACAAAGGGGGCTGAAAAAATGGCACAGAGAAATCTAAGAGATTTCTTTGCGTCATTTTTTTTGGCACTTTTAACTCCTGCTCAGAGCAGGCATTAAAAGTAGGCACGACATTGTTTACAATGGGCCTCAATGGGCTTTGCAGATTTAGCGTACATTTTTTTATAGCTAATCCTGCAAAACTCTGAACTAGCTTAAAAAACTCTGACGCTAGTTCCCTAACTATCGCCATGGTGAGTCGTATATTAAATACGGCGCACACATGGTGGGGTTAGGGGGGCTTTAAGGGGCGCAAGAAAAGTGATGCTGCACTGGGTGCAGCTCCAGTTTTCTTAAATCAGGGCCTATGATTACTACTCGTTGTTCCCGGAGGATGGCTCAGGGCGCTACAGCATAAACTGATAATTCCAGTGATTGGGTGGTCACAACACAAGTTTGAATAGTGCTGATGTCATTAAACCGAGTACCACTACTGGGATACAGGAGTTCCTCTTATTTACAGAGCTTAAAAAGGGCGACTAAAAGCACTGTGGAAAAATAAGTTTTATCCGGGTTGATACAGAAAAATCATGATTTTTGCTCCTCATAAACTGCAAAGGCAAAACGCTCAATTTTATTAATACAGTTTCAAAGTCACAAGGAAAATGGTAAAGTTATGTACTTGGGGATATCCTTTCAGATCATCAAATAATGTTTATGAGTAAATTTTGGCTTTGCAGGTTAATAGAGAAAATAGAATGTAAACGTGGGAGAATCAGTAAACGTGGAGAACTATGGGTAGGTCAATAATCTAGGGAAATGCAGGACTTGGTTCAATAAATAAAAACATTGCACAACCTCTAAGGTAACTGGGTTATTCCAGGGCTTAATTTAAGCCGGTGCTTTCTGGTGCGGGGCCCCGGTACCTATTTTTAAGGGCCGGCACGTATTTTTCTGCGTCAAGCATTTACTGTGAGCAAAAGACACATATGGGAAAGACGGAGGAAGAGAAAAACGAAAAAACATCACAAAGGGAGAGAGCAGAAAGCTGCAAAAGTTAGCTGTAAATGGATTAAAGAGGCCCGAAATGGCATCAGGATTACGCCGCCTCAGTATTCAGCGCTCGCACATTTAATTGCACAGGTGCATGTTTCTGAGGAGAGCTTTGGGCACCGGCATATTTTCATTAACAAATTAAGCACTGGGCTAATCATAAAGGCGAGTTACATTTGTGCAAAACTTATATGTGTAAGTTTATTCTTCCAATTGTGAGTACCTTTGCAACTTTTTGCTATTCACAAAATTTAAGTGCAAAGTTATTCAAAGTGTAGACTCACATGTTTCCAACTCCTGAACCAGAGGGGTGAGGAGGAGCCAAATATATGAGTGTTAATTACTTCTGCAGAAAAGAAACAGTAGTATGTCCAGCATCACACATGACCAACCACTGATACTGCAGCATTATCCTTTAGAGAATAATGAAAGAAGGGACTTAAAATAAATCCCTTATGGAAATAATTTAATTATTTAAAATCATTAAAAATATAAATAAACATAGTTTAATGTCAAAAATAAAAATGAAACACATGTATTATTTAGTTATGAAATACTTCAAATATCTTTTTTGATATAAGAATTCATGTAATATTACATTTTAATAAAAAATGATTAAATTACTTTAAATAAATTCTATATATCACTTTAATAATTATTAATGCCTAAAATGTTTTTATATTAGGTGAGAATGTATTTTTTATTTTAAATTTCATCAAACTAATATGTTAATGATTTAATTCAAAATTAATTTAATAGTGACATGGCTTGTAACATTTTCATTTTTTCTACATTTAAATTAAATATATAAAATTAATTTACATTATCATTAAAATGAAAATATTTTTACCAATGTTTTCAAGTTTAATAAGTGTTGTACTTTTCCATTTCCTTTACTATATGGAGCCTTGCAGTCTCCCTACGTTAAAGGGAATATACAGAATTAATTTAAAGGATTATAATTATATTTTATTAAAAAAAATATATAATAATTTTGAAATAAAAAAATGTTAGAAAAATATTTTATAATTGAATTATTTGGCGTATTCTTTTTAGATTTTTCTTACACTACATTAAATAATATTAAAAATATGAACTATTTTAAATAATATATACTTATTACACACACACACACACACACCCACACGCCCACCCGACAGCCCCCCACATCCCCTCCCAACACACACACACATATATCTCACAAATTGCATAATAATACATTGGCATACTTCACCTACGAGCGTGCGTTCATCATTTCTGAAATTCTGTTAATATTTGGGATTTATGACGGGTTCTCTCGCCCAGCAGACGTATTCAGTGCCACTGTTGAGGTCCACAGGGCCGCTGCAAGAAAGATGCTGGGCTTGTGTGTTTGGTATGTATAAAGTGTGTCTGTGTGTGTATATATTTGTTTATCATTTATAAAGCCATTATTTTTGGTATAAAGAATTAGAATAATATGTGTATAGTAATAAATATAATGAAAATTAATTGTTTCATATATATATATATATGTGTGTGTGTGTATATGTATATATGTGTACATATATATGTATACATATATGTAATACCTCTGAATTAAATTAATTTATGTATGTTGAAAAGAACTGGGTGAACGGTGCTCATGTTATCCCAGGAAAAGCACATCCGATGTCGCAGGTCTTCAAGCGTAAATAAGATGCACATTCATCCTTAGAACAGCAGAAATGTGGCTCAGTGGGATGATATTCGGGAACGCAGCCGCGGGGGTAGGTGTGTCATTGCACGCCGGCAACCTCACAAATTCATTGTGAACCGGGCAACAGGCCTGCGTGATCCCATGAAACACTTCCTCTAAATAGAGATGGGTGACTGATAGGAAAGGAAAGCCAGTCCGGTTTATCTCTAGTAAGTGACTAATGACGTCTTGACTGTGAGCGTTAGGTTGCAGGAGCTGATGAATTTTCCTTTGTTTTCAATTGGAGAAGTCCAATGAATAAATAGGTCCTGAAGAAGCGTCAAGGGATCCTGTTGGACCATGAGAGACGCGAAACATGTCGACCGTATATTGACCTTATACTGAGGGACTTCGGATAATTACCATCTTCCTTTATCTTGATTTTTGTACGAGTGTCTGAGCATTACCTCTTGTTTCACTCCCTTGCTACTTTTTTAATCTTGACCAATTCCCAACAGCGAACAATAAATTATTTAGTGAGGGTTTTGAGCCAATTTTATTCTTCTCTTGTCTTTTTTCTTTCCTCTTTCTCGGACCCACACTCGGTTCCGCGGCTTCATCATTAACTAAAAGATCTCCGGCAAAGAGCCCCCCTTCGGGGGGTGCCCGTCAGGCATTGCAGTGCCGGCCTGACGAGGAGCTGTCCGATGATGAAGCATGACACCAAATGTGGTGTGTGAGGACTTGTGCTCCTGATTATCAGGACTTCTTCCCTTTCCCTTTCACCAGTTTTGGAACAGTGTATTATATTATATTATCAGTGGGATGAACGCCTGTTCCTAAGGCGTGCCTTAAAACTGTTTGTGAGAGGAACATCCTTTTATCCATAGCTGGAGGATAACATAAACACCATTGACTTGAGTGATCATGGCATCAAGTATCCAAACGTCAAGGGACGCCTCGGTTTATGATAGGTTTCAGGTCACTCAGGCCAATATTTATTACTCACTGGAGGCTGGCTTATGGCTGGGGGTGTCTAAGCTTCAGAGTAGCTGAGGGTATAATGGTAGGGTTTATAGTGGAGTGTTATGAGGGTACATTCTACTCAACATCACTCACAAATTTAAAGTTGAAAAAAATATTTGATCATGAGATTTATTACTCTAATTTTCTGCATCCATCAGGAGACATGGCTATTTATACTTTAGAAGCACTTACGCCCTGATTTTTAGTTTGGCGGACGGAAAGCCCGTCTGCCAAACTCCCGACAGAGTGGCTGCCGCTGTAGTGGCGACCACCCCACCGAACCTATTAGGAGTTTCCCGCTAGCCAGCGGGCAGAAACCTTGGTTTTCGCCCGCTGGCCTAGTGGGAAAGAGGCTACAGCATTGTCTCCGGCTCGTAATCGAGCCAGCGCTATGCTGTACCCCGTAGGATGCATGGCAGACAGTGAACATTGCAACGGTGCGGGGCGGGGGGGGCTGCACTGCCCATGCCAAGTGCATGGGCAGTGCAGGGCCCCCCTGGGGCCCCCTTCACCTATTCTCCGCCATTCTTTTCATGGTGGTGACACCGCCATGTAAAGACTGACGGAGAACAAGGTTGTAATCTGCAGGTCCTGAACGCCACCGCGGGGCTGGCGGTCTGAAAACCTCCAGCCTCGTAATGAGGCCCTTAGTTTTGGTGTTCGATACGCAAAACGTGGCCCCACCAGTGACTTTTCTTGTGAGTAAAACCCTCTTCATGTCATGGGCAACACCAAGAAGCAATAGAAAAGTGGCATGACAGCTGACCGAAGATCAAGGAGTTTCTGTTAATGTAAGTGGTGAATAAACAATAGAACAAGCTTTGGCAAAGCCAATTGGTCTCCTCTATGGAAGATCAATGGGCTTTATCAATGTCGTTTAGCCCTGTTGTACACTAACAGATTCTCATTTGGTTTTAGCACTTTCTGTAGAATTAGCAGGATGGGCCATTACATTCCATAGAAGGAGTAATTTCAGGTCTTTAGTACATTACATGAACATAACTGCTTAATTGTTCTGGCTATAACGTGTCACTCAAAGTGTCACACAGAAGGCACTGAAATGTCATGGTTCACACACAGTGTGAAGATGTCACACGTATGTAAAGTGAAAACATGGCTCTTATGGTTGTTTCATATGACCTTTATTTTAATCTTTGCATCATTAGTAACCTAACCACTTGTCTTTCTATGATTTGCTTACAATGGTTCAGTTATGAGTACATGATACTTTAAAATGCTAATTACCTGTTCTCTCAAAACGTGGAAGGCGAGGCCATATTAAAGGAGATACACTAAATGCAGAAGGGGGTTCATTTTAAAGCTGCTCAATCACCTTAAAGGCTTCTTCAGCAGGTCGTGAAAGTCAAAAATGAAAACCACAGCAAGACGCAAGAATCAAGGTGACCCAACAAAACTGAAAAACAGAGGAATATGAGCAAAGAATGTGGAGAGTTCTCAATCTTGTACAGTCTGAGTCTAGTAGTATTCAGATAATCAAGGAACAAATTTAATTCTTAAACCACTGGTGCACACTCACAACCTTAGGGACAGCACTAGTACTACCTCTAGAGGGCCATCGGAGTGAGAGGGGGCTTGACTCCTGTGGCACAGTGAACTTGGAAACATCATTTGCGCACACTTTAGGCATCTTACTTAGAAAAACAAAAACATGATGGATTGAAAGCTTTAATTAATCTCAACCACTGGTAATTATGTAATTACTCTGGATGGATTCCATTTCATCTTTTTTGGCCACTATGCCACTCCTGATAGATGCCAGCCGTGTAGAAATGAGGGCTTGTCGTGCTCTGATAAAATCAATCCATCAGCGGCAGCTCCTCCACTATGGAGGAGGAGCGTCGCCAGCCCTGCCAGCAGCAGCTGCACAACTTGAAAGAAAGAAAAAAAGATAATAAAGCATTTTTATTAACATTTTGCGGAGCCATGAGGATGACAGGCACGTGGGGGAGTGGTAGGTGCACTGTTGTCAGTGCATATGTGGGTTTGGCCAGCCGTCTCAGGACAGCCAAACCGACATGTGCACCAAGCTGTCTCCAACCCAAGCTGCGTTGCCAGGTTGGAGACAGCAGGCACAGACTCCCAGACTGTCTGGACGCAAATCAAGGGTGCTTAGGCCAATCCCGATGCTGCTCTCGAGACTGATTTGCATATGGCTGGGTACAAACTGGAATGGCAAGCAAAAAAATTATGGGTTAAACCCAGATCTGTGACTGGGGATGAATGTTTGATTTGTTCTGCATTCCGTCCATCGTCTGTTGTTTTTGCATTGGTTGGAAAGGTTGTGCCCAGACGTGGGTCCCATGCTTGCCACGCCACCAGATTCAAGCTAGCCTGGCTGATGAAGGGTGAGAGTGCAAACTGGTCCCAGGAGGCTGGTTTCTGGTCCAGAGAGGATCTTGCCTGGCAGTGTGGGCTGGACTGTTCTCATGGGGAACAGGGTCAAGACTGATTTGCATATGGCTGGGTACAAACTGGAATGGCATGGCCAACAAAAAAACTGATGGATTAAACGCAGATCGGTGACTGGGGTGAATATTTGATTTGTTCTGCATTCCGTCCATCATCTCTTGTTGTTTTTACTCTCATGCTACCAGTAGCATGAGAGCAGCATTAGGACCAGCTGCAGGGCAGTTTAGGAGCCTGAGCCTGCATAGAAACCAGAAGACCAGCGATGCGGTGGGCATTCAGGTAATTTTTTTATTTTGTTGATTTTTTTTTGTTTGTTTTGTTCCCCCCACCCCACCCTGCCACCTTGCCTCAACAGCAGCCGCAACTCCAATCAAGCTTTAAATAACAAAGTAGGAACCCATAGTTGGCTACACAAGTGTCATCAGAATGATTTCAGGTTTGTTGGACCTCGTGAGTGAGATGCAGCTCAAATTCTGAGGCAGAGTGAGAATGGGGATGGCATCTGGGCAAACCTGTCATATTTGGCATTTCATTTTCAAAAACAAAAAGTGATGGATTAAATGCTTGAATTAATGTCAGCCACTGGAAATTAGTTAATATACATTCTAGTACATCCTTTTTAGCCTGCTACACCCATCTAGACAGAGAACAGTTACCACTACTTTTGTGTAGTTAGTAATATATTAATGTTTTGCAACTGGATTTCGGTCTCAAGAAATTAATGCATCCCACTCAGAATCATTATTTGAAAGGGATGCTCTATACACGCTCCTTCCAAATACTGATTCACTAACCAAAACAGCAATTCTGTAACATGGTACTGAATTGCAATTTGTATTTGCTACGCACCAAAAGGCCTTTTTGTCTCTGCAAACTGACATATTTAACGAATCAGAGCCACTGTGAACAAAAAAAGCCTTATTACATCTGGCCCCTTATAAATATATACACTCAAACTTGGCCTTGTTCACAGCCCAACCTGTCAAGTCACCCCAGATGGAAACACAAACAAACCAAGATAAGTTTTGGCCTTGTTGGTTCTCTTTACTGGTGATCAGCTCGAGTCTTATTGCAAAGAGACCACAGGATCCACGTCTGGGCATGCACATCACACTTGCAATGTCTCACTTAGAAAAAAACTGATGGGTGGGTTACTTGAATTAATATCGGCCATTAGTATTTACATGACCGTGTAGCAGTTCTTTCCCTGGAGCACTTGGGGGCATATTTATACTCTGCACCGAATTAGCGTCATTTTTTTAACTCTAATTTGGTGCAAAACGAACTCCATATTTATTTTTTGGCACTAGACCCGTCTTGTACCAAATTTATGGAGTTAGAGTCATTTTTGGATGTGGAAATCTACCTTGCCTTAATGAGAAGCCATATTTATACTCCAGTGCAAAAAAGGTTCACAGGAGGGAGGAGGGGTAAAAAAATGGTGAAAAGCTTGCTTTGCCCCATTTTTTAACACCTGGGTCAGAGTAGGAGTTAGGGGACCTGTGGACCTATTTCCATGGTGGAACACAGGTGCCCTCCCCATGCCCCAGGGACACCCCTATCCACACCAGAGGGACAGCATAGGACGTGGGACCCTATCCCAGGTAAGTACAGGTAAGTATTTTATTTTATTTTTTTAAAGTGCCATAGGGGGCCCTGAAATGGGCCCCCATACATGGCACAGGGTGCAGATGCCATGCCCATGGGACCCTGGACCCCTGTGCTGGCCATTGGGGTGGTGGGCATGACTCCTGTATTTCCTAAGACAGGAGTCATGTGGTATGGATGGTTTTGCGTCAGAAAATGACTCTAGGCAGGTTAGAGTCATTTTTTTTACTCTAACCTGCCTAACTTCATTTTTTGATGCAAAACCCCCTTCTTCCATACCGCCAGCCCCACCCGACTAGCATCATTTTTTTTTACACTAGCCTAACCTTTGCACCGGCTTGCACCATTCCATAAATATGGTGCCCGGCTGCTGCACAGAAATGGTGCAAGCCAGTGCTAAACTTTTTGGTGCAAATCTGCGTTAGTGCAGTTTTGCCCCAAGAAGTATAACTCAGGACCTTGGTCTCTGCACCTCCACGTTTTCTGCCAGTCCACTTATGTTAAGCAAAAAGTGCACTGGCCCTGTAATGTTTCCTGAATATAAAAAAGCTGCCAGGTCAAGCCACCCCTGGGCCTGCAGTAGAAGGGCTCCCTGTACATGTGTATGCATATGGCAAGGACAGCCCTTAATCCCCACAGCAGTACAGAAAGTACTGCTAATGTCCTGGCCGGAAATGTTAGCATTGCTTTTGTTGTAAAGCTGTCCAGCCCGGCCTGAACAGGGCATGCAACAGTGGCCATACTCTACCATTGACTGTCTTTACCTACCCAGCTGGCAACAAGTCAGAAATGGGGGAAACGAGAGAAGAGTCTGCACCTCCATCATCTCTGAACCACAAGAGTTGTTGGAGTGCTGGGGCCAGGATGGATCCCCAAGGCAAGGCCAGGATTGGCAGCCCCTGGGTTATCCCCTAGGCTGCCTTTACTCTCTTTTCTCCTGTTATCCTTCCATGTAGGAGCTTGCCCGCACCATGCCTCAGGATATATTGCACTGCTGCAGTATGGAGAAGCTGACCACCATGTGGCTAGTGCACCACAGCCCTGAAGGCAGCTTACTTCTGGTTCCTCCTGATCACAGCACCTAATGCCTCAAGTAAGGTACAGAATAACATGACTAGAAGCCTCGAGAGACCCTAAGGAACCAGATTTGGTTTATCACTGACACCCAAAACAAGCAGCAAGAAGCGTGTGCAAGAGCTCTATCTTGAACGCCTGTGTGTGGGAGGGTGGACCAATGCTCAGACTTGAATATCTGTGTGTGGGAAGGTATGCAAATGCTCACTTGAATGTCTGGTTGTAGAGGTAGCACTGGACATGAGTGTGTATGAGCCAGCGGCGGTGAGATTTTTTTTACCCAGTGTGAACATGCTTCCATTTTCTTACGATAATGGCATTACTCCTAGTCCTACTCCCTCGCCTTCCTTTTAACCAATGAGGCCTCCCGCCTCCCCCTAGACCCTCCCTTCCCCTTTCAAAAACCCCCCCCACCCTTATCCCCTCCTGTACAAAAACCAAGCCCAAGCCGCAACTCGGACAGTCCGTACTGGGAGGGTGGGAGGGAACGAAAAAGGAAGGCGAGGGAGTAGGACTAGGAGTAATGCCATTATCCTAAGAAAATGGAAGCATTACCTCCCGTCCCTCCCTCGCCTCCCTTTTAGCCAATGAGACATAGCAAGAAAACACACAGGAGACGGACACCGAGTTGCAAGACCTTTATTTAATATCCTGCACCAAGAACATCCCCCAACATTATCTCATAGAGGATAAGACCCGGTGACCTAGCACCGACTCCAAACTACCCAAGTCAGACAGCCTATAATGACGCACAAACGTCGAAGGAGAAGCCCAAGTGGCGGCCCTGCAAATTTCCACCACCGAAGTCCCCTGAAGCTCTGCCAACGTAGCCGCCATGCCTCTGGTAGATCTCCCCTGAATCCCTAGAGGAGGAACCACCTCTCTCAAGGAATAGGCCAACAGAATTAAAGATCGAACCCACCGACTCAAGGAAGCCGTGGAAGGCTTCTCACCTTTGCGAGCCCGACCAAAATTAACAAACAGTGAATCCCCTTTACGAAAAGGAGCCACCACCCGCAGATACTCCAACAAAACTCTACGTACATCCAACGAATGCAAACGGACCTCCTCCCTTGATGAGGAATTCGGACAAAATGAAGGAAGAATGACCTCCTGCCAGGAATGGAACGAAGAATTGACTTTAGGAATAAAAGACGGAACCGGAACCAGAACCAGAACCACCCTATCGGGAAAAATCTTCCAAAAAGGAAAGGAACACGCCAATGCCCCCAATTCCCCCAACCGACGAGCCGAAGTAATGGCTACCAAAAAGAACGCCTTCAAAGATAGATGTCGCAAATCACAGTCCCCCAACGGTTCAAAAGGGGCCTCCGTCAACACATCCAAAACCAAGGACAGATCCCATGAAGGAAAAGAACGTACCGGGCGAGGAAATAAATTAACAAGCCCTTGAAAAAATCTAGGCATCAATCGCCCTTCATCCTGAAGATTACGCCATGGTCCTCTGAATGCCTGAATAGCCGCCCACTGTACCCGAAGAGATGCCACTGACAACCCTAAATGAGCACCATCCTGCAGGAACTGCATCACCTCAAAGATAGAAGCGCAGGTAGGATCCAACTTACGACTTAAGCACCAAGACGAAAACACCTTCCACTGCCTACCATAAGAAAGCAAAGTGGAACGTCTCCTTGACGTCAGCAAGGTAGAACTCAAAGCCACCGGCACCCCTAGACCTGTCAACCCCCTCCGTTCAACTTCCAGGCCGTCAAGTGTAACCTCCTCAATGACCCCACTGGGAGGCAGGGAAACTCCAGGGGAGACGGACAAAGAGGCAGAGGCCACATCCTCCCCTCTGCCATCAGCATCAACAATGGGAACCAATTCGCTCTCGGCCAAAGAGGCGCAATTAGGATAACCCTGGACCCCAGATCCCTTACTCGTAACAGAAATGCCCTGAGTAGTTGAAAAGGAGGGAACGCATACAAAAGGCCCTGCGGCCAAGGACATGACATCCCGTCCACCTCCCATGCTTGGGGACACCGAAACCGGGAGCAGAAGCGCTCCACTTTCGCATTCCCTACTGACGCAAACACATCCAGCACTGGAAGACCCCAAAGCCGAACCAGATGCTGAAATAGAGACTTCCGGAGAGAGAAAAGTTGGGAGGAAGGAATCACTCTGCTCAGCAGATCCGCTCGAACATTTACCACCCCCGAATGTACGTAGCCCTGAGAGAAGGAACCCACTCCTGAGCCCACACAAAAATCTCCCTGACTAGATTGAACAGAGCCCTCGACCTGGTCCCCCCTTGCCAATTGACATAAGCCTTGGCCACTAAGTTGTCCGTGCGAACCAGAACCGCCGACCCCCTCAGGGAATCCTGGAAATGGACCAGAGCCAGGAATACTGCCCGCAATTCGCGCCAATTCGAAGACCGACTCGCCTCCCGAGGGGACCAAAACCCCTGAATCTGAGCCGACTCCATCCATGCCCCCCATCCTGAGAGGCTGGCATCCGTCGTTACCACCACGGGTCTCAGAGGTGATAAAGAAACCCCTACCCTCAGGTGGGCTGCCTCCAACCACCATTGCAACTCCCTGCAAATCAATCCGGACCCTGGAACCCTGTCCTTCAGAGAACTGGACCCTGGTGCCCACCTTCTCAAGAACCAAGTCATCAAGCACAGGAGATGGAAACATGCCCAAGGCACCAGAAAGATCACCGACGCCAAATGACCCTGCAGACGCAACCATAGAAGAGCTCGGGGAGCAGACAGTAACAATACCTTCTTTACCAAAGCCTGGAGTACACCCAACCTTTTTTCTGACACAGTCACCAACCCTAGAAGAGTGTGAAACCGAGCCCCCAGAAAAACCAGATCCTGGGACGGCACTAAGTTTGACTTCTCCCAATTGATTAAAAACCTGTGGTTTTGCAGGACCCCCAGAACTTGGACCACCTGCCTCTGCAAAAGGTCTCGTGATGGGGCATGAATCAAAATGTCGTCGAGATAAGGATGCAGAAACACCCCTTCTGAATGAAGCAAAGCCACTAGAGGAGCCAGCACCTTTGTGAAAATTCGAGGAGAAGATTTTAGACCGAAAGGCAGAACGCAAAACTGATAATGGTCCCGACCCACAGCAAACCTCAGGAACTTTTGAGAGGATCTTGCCACAGGCACGTGTAGGTAAGCATCCTGCAGATCCATTGACACCAGAAAGTCCCCTTGCCTGACCAATGGAAAAATAGTCTGAATGGGCAGCATGCGGAAATGCACTGTCCTGATCCAGGTATTCACCTCCTTTAGATTGAGCACTGGTTGAAATCCCCCTGAAACCTTCTGCACAAGAAACAAGACCGAATAAGTGCCCTGACCCCGTTCGTCTAGCGGAACGTGGGAAATGGCCCCCTTGACCAGTAAGTCTCACACTCCGTCCAATAATGCCCTTCTCCGTGACCCCTCTGAAGGCAGAGGAGTGGGACGAACCCCTGAATCTGGAGGAACCACAACAAAATCTATGACATAACCATTGGACACAATGTCTAGTACCCAATGATTGGTTACACTGTCCTCCCAAGCTGAAAGAAAGTGACTCAATCTTCCCCCAACCGGCCCTCTGCCAGGCCCACAGTGATTGTCAGGACCCCTTCTTGAAACCACCCCGGGTCGCAGGAGCAGACTTCTTAGGCGAAAAACGCGGCTGAAAACGCCGTTTCCTAAATGAAAAGGATTTAGCATCCCTAGAAGGAGAAGATCTGGAACGCTTCTTCCACCCTTTACTCGAAGAAGAGCCCCCTTTATAAGGTAAGGCATGCTTCCTCTCCTTAAATGCCTTGGAAAGCATGGATGGTAATTGATCTCCAAACAGGTTACGGCCCTCAAACGGCAGTCTCAACAAGGCCGCCTTTTCCCCTGGATCAGCCTTCCAGGAACGCAACCAGAGGGATCTACGAGCCCCAATCAAAGACCCGGATGCCAGAGCCGAAGTACGGACCACATCTGAAGACACATCAGCCAACAATCTGGCCTGCTGCTCCATGCCAGCCAGGAGCTCTGAACACTCCGCCCCTTCCTGTACAGCTACCGCCAGTTTATCAAAGTCTTGAACCAATGACTGTGACGCATAAGCAGAATAAATCCCTGCCTTCAGCGCTAGATTCTCCGCAGCAAAAGCCCTCTTAAGACCCAAATCCACTTTACAGTCAATGGCATCCGTAGGCACACAATCCTCCGGATTGACTGCCGTCTTGCCAATCAGAGTAGCCAAAATAGAGTCCAGGCGAATAGAAGGAGGCAAAACCTCCTCACCCTCAAGTAAGTAAAGTTTCTGAAGGAATCGAGGAACCTGAGCCTTCTCCACATCCTTCCACTCACGAAACACCATATCCTTCACAGGTCCCTGGAAAGGCATGGCAAACTTCGAAGGTGTCTGATATTGAGGAAATAAATGAGAATCCGAGTTTGTAGGTTGAAACACTGGGAAACCCAAATTGTCCCGAACATGTGCCATCACATCCCACATTTCTTCTCTGGAAACATATTTTCCCCCAGATGACGTCGATGGGGCCTCATCCTCACTCTCTGATGAGGATTTCCTTGCCGCTACCGATGAGAGCCCACGCTTAGCCTGACCAGACCTGGCCACGCCTGTTTGCAGTGCCCTGGTAACAGCTACCTCAATCATATCCTGCACTTCCTCTCTAGACATGAGGGGAGTACCTCGGTCAGGAACCTGAGGGTTCTCAGGAAGAGCCATGCTATCCTCACCTCCCTCCTCCGAGGAGGAAGAAGAGACAATCCTACGTCTCTTTGCTGCAGCTTTCGGCATGGTAAACCACAAAATCACACTGACTTCATTCCCAAAAAACTGCCTATATATGGGACGATGGTCCTCCCCCCAACAGGGCTCCACCAATCCCTAAAACGGCAACATCCTTCTAAAATCCATAAAAAACCACGGGCCGAACGCCCGTCCTACCTGCATCACAAACATGAAGGTCCTCGGTTCCTCGCGGCTCCGCGGCGCGGAAAACCGGAAACCAACGCCCCAGCCACAGAGGGCTGGCTGACCCCGTCAGCCGGCCCCCAGAACAAGCCTCTCGAGCA
The DNA here is from genome assembly GCF_031143425.1 of Pleurodeles waltl. Classification (NCBI taxonomy): domain Eukaryota; kingdom Metazoa; phylum Chordata; class Amphibia; order Caudata; family Salamandridae; genus Pleurodeles; species Pleurodeles waltl. The sequence goes on along the minus strand of NC_090446.1, from coordinate 115,778,433 downwards.
GCCATGCTGCTCGTACAAGCCGCGCCCCAGCCGTAGCACTACTCGTGGAGCTCCGCGTCCCGAGGAGTGCCTCCTTCGATGACCTCCAGGCCCCGCCGTGCAGGTGAGAAAGGAAAAAGAAATACATCTAGCGTGGGCTAGACAAAAGAACAGGAGGGGATAAGGGTGGGGGGGGGTTTGAAAGGGGAAGGGAGGGTCTAGGGGGAGGCGGGAGGCCTCATTGGTTAAAAGGAAGGCGAGGGAGGGACGGGAGGTAATGAATGAATGTATGTGTGTGTGTGTATGTGCGAGTCACAATGTATGTGCGAGTGTCAATGTCAATGATTGCTTTTAAATGAAACAATCTCTTTTTTCTGAAAAGTGGAGAGGATACCTTTAAGATCCCTTCCATCCATCTGCATATGGGTTACCACTACTTTTGTGTAGTTAATAGTATGATAATGTTTTGCAACTGGATTTCGTTCTCAAAAAATTAATGCATCCCACTCAGAATCATTATTTGGAATTGACGCTCTCAACACTCTCCTGCCAAATACTGATTCACAAACCAAATCGGCAATTCAGTAACATGCTACTGAATTGCAATTTGTATTTGCTACTCACCAAAAGGCCTTTTTGCAGCCGCAAACGGGCAGATTTAACGAATCAGAGCCATTGTGAACCCAAAAAGCCTTATTACATCTGGCCCCCCATAAAAAATGACAGTAAGCTGCCCTGCTCCTCTTAAAATTGTATCCTGTCGCAGCTGACTGCTGCCCTGATCTCAATTAATTTCATGTCTCCAGGTGTCCTTCATCTGTAAACCTAGCAGCCTCGGAAGTAGACCTCATCCTTCCTTTGCAGTTGGCGGCTCCTCAAAAGCCCATTTGCATGCTGACATTTCCACAGCACAGGAAGCAATAAACTTTACATGGTGAATTTAGACAGAATTTCAATGTCACTATTTTGCCTTAATAAGCCTATTACTAAGCTGCGATGACTATTGAATGTAATATGTTGTAGGCAAGCAATTACACTGTCTGCCGGCCGCCCACTGAAGGAGAGAATTAATGAGCTAATAAGGGCGGTCACGTGACTGCACTCCACTCTGGTACCCGGCTGCCACCGCTTCCGTCATGGTGGCGGAGGTGCGGGGATGTGCCATGATAGTTTACTCGACACCATAGAGTGCAGCAGTGACATCTACGAGGTCAAAGCAATATATTATTAAAACATATATAAGAAGTACTGAAATATTTATGTAATCGCCTTAACAAACATTCTATGCATCGGCTGCACACGCGATTTACTGCTGCTTACCTCTAATGTCGCGAGGCCTCTGGCATCACGGACCTGGGGCAGATTATAAAGCATCTCACCGGGAGGACAGTCATCGCCACATAAACATTTAAGAAAGTCACGTTTCGTTTTTACTGATTCTTTCGCGTGAAGTTCTATCCACAGTTCATAACGATGTTTGGTAGGATGTCCAGAAGTCCTGGATTACCCCATACAGTCTCGATTTTTAGCGGACTGTCCCGGTGTCCCGACGCTTTTGTTACTTTTAAATAAGTTTCTCCGGTTTTAGGGTGAAAGGTCAAGTCAGTCTGCAAAGGAGAAATGAGAGGTGTGCTTTCCTTTCCACAAGTGCTGCTAAAGTCTGAAATAATTGTAAGTGCCTGTTTCTGCCAGACAGCACAGGAGCAGCCTGCTCCCAGCAGTGAGAAAGTGGGGAGGAGTGGACTGGCCAGGTCAGGTATAGAAGTAAGGCTAAAGGCTTTAGTCCTACTTTTATTTCTGACCTGTCCCGGTTTTCACTTCTCAGAATCTGGTCACCCTATGTTAGGAAATTAGTTGTCTCAGTTTATCTGATGCACTGCCACTAGAATGGAATACAGGAGCTGTATCATGCTGGGCTGCGCTATATCTGCGCAGCTGAGTGACTGAGCCTGCATGCAGTGTGTAAAGTGAGTTCATTTAACCATGTATTTCTCCAAGCTAGGGCTTGATTTTTAGACATTCTGGGTAGGACTGCCTATGGACAATGTTTGAAGTACATTAAAAAAAGTACAAGAACTGTGATCCTGAGTATAATGGGGGGAGAGCATGGGGGGTGGGGAAGGGGTGGGATCAAAAGAATGGCTAAAAAGAATAAAATATTCTTTGACTGTTTTGTTGGTCTTTCATCCTTAAATAACTGCTTGTACAATAACACACACCTTAAATGAAATATAATTGCAAGTTGATCTAATAAGTGAGAGATGCACTATCTCATGTTGTGAAGCCTTTATTGGTTAATGCAGTCACTGCAGATATCTGTGAGATTAACCAGACTGACACAGAATTGTATTCTGGTTGGTGCAGGGGGAAATACTCACTTGCATTAAACCAAAACCGTCTCTGTCTGCAAATTCTGTGGGCCTGATGGATGGCACTGACTTTAGCTAGCCCCTGGGTTGTGGTGTGAATAACTTACTGATGAAGTTCAAGAAGATGATTGAGGCCAGCTTGGCCCCGGTTTTGTCAAAACTGTTGGCACTTGAAAAAGCAGTCTTCTGGCTGTGTGGGCAGGTGTGGCTCAGCCCAGTCACAAATGAGGATGGTCCCTCGGACCATAGTGGTCAAAACCAACCGTGCGAAAGGGCGCTCTTACATGAAGGCGCTCCCAGGGCATTGGAGAGCGCCACACAGCAGCCTGCTAGCTTTGCAAATCCAGGGGCTCAGGGTTTTGGTTTGGAGACTGTTCCAGCTGCACTAGCCGATCTATCGATAAGCACTAGGGGGGATAACAGGCAAAGAGGGGGTAGACAATCTGACAGTGGGCCTGGGGAGAATGGGAGAGAGCCTCAACATAGTATCAGATCACAAGCCCTGCTTTCAATGAAGAAAAGTTCCCCACTTCCCAGTTTGGAGCTCCCTCCGGCTTGTGCCCCCTAAGTGGTGGTGTTGACAAACATTCCTGCTCTTGCTCAAAGTTCCCGTGAATCTACGGACCAGCTAAAAAATAAGACTGGCCACTGGCTGAGTAAAAACTGTGATTTTGCTTGTAAGGACCTTAGGGATATCTTGTTTGTTAGAAGAATTGATTGGGTTGGGCCCCAAGAAAAGGTGGGAAACGGGGACTGTATTATTATAAATTGTAGATATCCTGGTCAGGCCCTACGGCTCCACTCTACACGAAGTATGGTTTCTCAGAGAGAGAGGGAAAGATTGGCATGGTCCATTTGGGCTACTTTTATAATCATACTCGGCAGTGTGTTGAGTCTCCACCTGGGAATCGGAGGTATCCCCATCAAGCCCAGAGTGTTGCACAGCTAACTAGTTGGAGGAATGTTATTATTAGCACTCCTGACTTGGAGGGGTTGGATTGACGTTACGCAAGGAGACATACAGAGAACCGGGCTGTACCCCCCAATGCTGCTATGATTAGGGAGGTCCATGGTGGGAAATCCGCAAAGTGCAGTCTCATTTCATGGAAGGTTGCAGGGTATGACATAAAGTTATCAGACCAGGAATGCACTAGGGGTTTGGCTCAGTATGATTTTATCTTGCTTCAAGAAACTTGGTCGGATGGGCGGGAGGCCTGGGATGGATACCATAGTTTTGCAGTCCCGGCTGCTCGGTCCCATGGAGGCCGCCCCAAAGGTGGTTTGGTTACCCTAATTCGATTCTCTTAAACAGCGAGAGTGTATCAAATTTAATGTAACCACCAGGGTATATTGATTGTTTGGGTAGTTTTTCAAAATAAATGTAATTTCCTCTTGGTAAATTTCTATAATGCCGTTTGGGACCTGGGGTGTCAAATTAGGGTCCTTTTCTCAGTCCTACAGATACTGAAGTGCAGAATGGAGGGTGTGGGGATGCAATTCTGTTGTGTCAGGAGATTTTAATGCCAAGATAGGATGGCATAGCACAGTGGTAAATCCTTTTGAGTTTGATCGCGAGGTTTGTTCAGCTGAGGGTGCCCAGGATTCCAGGGGCAGGGACTTGATTAAGGGCCTACGGAATATGGGTCTTTTGAATATTTGTGATATTGAAGTGGTGGGTACCCATCAGTTCCCAACCTTTGTGGGCAGATGGGCTGGTACAACAATTGGTTATATTCTTGTGTCCCCACCCTTAAAAGATTTGGTTATAGGTGGAGAGGTAGTGATCATAAACCCCTCACGGTCCTCTGTAATTTTCCGGAGGCTCTATATAAACCAGGCTGGGGTGGGCCAGTTCCGGTGAGGATAAAAGACCAGGGCAAGAGTGTTGATTGGAGACAGGTTGATATCCAGCAAAAAGTAGTAAGGGTGGTGGGTGACAATCTTAATTTGATTACAGGTACACTGCTGGCAGAAACTCCCAGTCCAGAGGAAGTCATGGATGCAATGTTTAGAGTGAATGAAGCTTTCAAAGATTGCTTGATTCTAGCTGCTCAGTCCCCCACTAAGTATAAGGGTGGATGGTTTATTAAGTCCTGTTATGAGGCTAAGAAAACTCTGAGGAAGGCCTTAAATGAGCACCCTAGAGATAAGCACTATGTTAGAGAAGTGAGGGCTCAGTATAAAAGTGTCCTGAGGGCAAGAAAGCTGACGCTTAAGGAGCTAGCCTGGGAGAAATTGGAATGAGAAGTAGCGCACAAGAATCCTGGCCTGTTTTGGAAGGTTGTAAACAGGGGTATCCTTGAATCAGAAACATCTGAGGGCCTGGGCTGTAACATTCCCTCTGAAGTTTGGGTGAATCATTTTTGTCGAATCTTTCAGGGAAGTCCTCTAGGAAACAATTGGGATATACAGCTTGATGATTTCCCCAATATAGCTATTAGGTTCACACTCCACGAGGTAAGGGAGGCGCTTCATGATAGTGCTTGTAACAAAGCTCCGGGCCCGGACTCAATCTTATGGATCTTTATAAATCTTGCCCCCAGTTATGGGCGCCCATTATGTTAAATGTCCTTAATGCAGCAGTGAGTGTGGGAATCCCTGCTACCTGGAGATCGGCTTGTATTATTCCCGTGTTCAAAAAGGGGGATCGAAATGATACCAAGTCATATCGCCCTATTTCCCTCCTTGATTCTTTGGCCAAAATTTTGGGCCGGATTATTTTAAGGCGTGTTGAGGCTTGGTTGGCTGAAAATGACATTTTGAGCCGGGTACAGTATGGCTTCAGGGAAGGGCTTGGTACCCAGGAACAGTGTCTAAATCTGTTGATGATGATTGGGAAATATACACAAGTCAGGAAAGTAACCCCATATCTTGCAGTCATGGATCTTAGCTGTGCCTTTGATAAGGTAAATCGGACGAAGCTGTGGGAAAGGTTAGTCCGTTTGGGTATGAATTCCCAAATTGTGGAGTTGCTTCGGTACCTCCACTTAGGAACTAATGCAACTGTGAGGGTTGGGACAAATGGGGAATGCTCGGACGCTTTTGAGTTTAATAGGGGTGTGCGCCAGGGTTGTGTCCTGGCTCCTGCCTTCTTTCTTTTGTATACTAATGGATTGCTTGATTTTTTAGTGTAACGATGTAAGGATGCTCCCAAAATTAATGGTAATAGTGTCCCGGTATTGATCTATGCGGATGATGCGGTGCTTATGGCCCGTACTATGAATGGCCTTCGAGTGGCAGTTAGAGCCTATGAATCTTTCATGTCAGCCTTAGATCTAGAGATAAACTGCAAGAAATCACATTTTATGGTCTTCAGGAAACCACTCAGCAGGGTGGGGGAGTTGAAGATAAATGAGCAAGTAATTAGCAAGGTTCAAGAATTCCCCTATTAAGGGGTTAATTTTGATGACAAAGGCACCTGGAAACCCTGTATTTCTAGGAGAGGGGTGCTTTTCAATGCTACAGTTGGTGCCATGTTTGACTTTGCCGCAAGGGTGGGAAATAACCCTATTAAGCCCTTGCTTGAAGTTTACAGGCGTAAATGTCTCCCAGTCCTGCTGTATGGGGCCCCATTTTGGGGGTATACGGATAATAGGGCCCCTGCAATAGAGGAAAATCGCTTTTGCAGAAGGCTGCTATGAGTTGGTCAAAATACCTCTGGATTTTGTCTGCATATTGAGTTAGATCTTGAGTTTGTACAAGATACCATTCAGCTTGCCCCCTTCTTGTTATGGATCTCTATTTGGACCAACGAGTGTGCCTCTTTCAATAGAGAGATCCTGCGGGACTGCTTGGCTTGTGATCATGCGATAGATATTCCCTGGCTGATGTACATGAGAAAGGTTGCCTATGTATTGGGGCGGCCGGATAAGTTCGAGGCACCAGAGGGGCTGACCAGTCGTGATAAACGTTGGGCAAAGGAGAATTTCCTAAAGATCTTGGGGGCTAAAAGAGAGGAGGAGGATCTAAAGAAAAAATCTGTAAGGGACTTCATAATGCTAAAGATGGGGGTAGGTCCTGAGCCCTATCTTTTGGAGATGAGAAATGTGTGGGGGAGGACCCTCATCTCGCGATTCCGTCTAGGGGTTATTAGCAGTAACTTATGCTTTCCGTTAGGTCAGTATGATGAAAAATTCATAAAATTGTGTCCATGCGATGGAATGTTTTTGCAGAGTTTAATTCATTTTGCTCTGTTTTGTGATTTTTATGCGCCCTTTAGGCGTAGTTTTTTATTCCCCCTTTTGAGGCCTAGGGGTTTTGTGCAATATCGTCCAGCTTTTTTGTGGCTGCGTATGGCTTCTGATGCAATGGTGTGGCGGGGGTGGGGTGTTCTCTTATGGGAGCTATAACCTGGCAGAATAATCTAGAGTATTTTTAAATGTTCTTAAACTTTTAACTTGATTATTATTCTTTTAATGAATTTTGGATTGTAATCTTTTATATGTGTAAATTTGTTTAGTAGGACATGAGGGGATATATACACTGTCCTAATGAATTTTGATGTATGTGATGTGTTGTATATTTATTTATATGGTTGATAATTTTCATACCGAATAAAGTATTTTGATGATGATGATATCCATGTATTTCTCCAAGCTAGGGCTTGATTTTTAGACATACTGGGTAGGACTGCCTATGGACAATGGCAGAAGTACATTAAAAAAAGTATAAGAACTGTGATCCTGAGTATAATGGGGGCAGAGCATGGGGGGTGGGGAAGGGGTGGGATCAAAAGAATGGCTAAAAAGAATAAAATATTCTGTGACTGTTTTGTTGGTCTTTCACCCTTAAATAACTGCTTGTACAATAACACACACCTTAAATGAAATATAATTGCAAGTTGATCTAATAAGTGAGAGATGCACTATCTCACGTTGTGGAGCCTTTATTGGTTAATGCAGTCACTGCAGATATCTGTGAGATTAACCAGACTGCCACAGAATTGTATTCTATTTGGTGCAGGGGGAAATACTCACTTGCAGTCTGGCTCGCTGCGCTCTGACAGGGCGTGCGGGGCAGGTGCAGCGCACTGAGGGGAAACATTTAATAAAAAATAAAAATAAACGTACTTGCTCCGCCACTGCGCCACGCCGCCCCGCTCCTCTTTCCCTGATCACTACAGGCACAGGCTCCCAGCCTGCCCTGCGCCAATCCTGATGCTGCTGTGCCTGCTCTCTCCAGCTCTGCGACACAGTGCTGAGCTGGCGCGAGCACAGTGCGCATGTGTGTTTGGCAGGCCCGAGATGGCCTGCCAAACACACATGAGCACTGAGGGAAATGCACAGTGCACTCCCCTCATCCCCGTCATCCCACATGGCCCTGCCCCTTTCACAACAAAAGGATGATAAACATAGTTTATTATCTTTTTGTTGTAAAAGGTTTGCAGGTTCTGCTGCTGGTGGGGAGGGTGATGCTCCTCTGCCATACCAGAGGAGCCTCTAATGGTCACTTGTGTGTTTATATTAAACTTACATTACACACAGTATAACATACGCTGCCACAAAGTGCACAAAAAGATTTAGGTTTAAGATAAAAACAATGACTTCCAAAGTATAGATTGATGTTGAGCCGGACTGGGAACCCAAAGCAGCCCAGGCAATTTTGTCGGACAAGCCTCCGGGTCGAGGGGTTTAGGGGTGTTTGTTGAGGTGTGCAAGTGCGAGCTTGCTGATGCTTTCGTTACGGGGGGAGGCGATATTTCAGCACCTCTGAAAAACTGGTCCACAGTCACAAAACCGGCCTCCACCCTTCCAGCCTTCCTGGAAAACACCCGATGCTCACCACAGCCAGTCTGGCCCTGATCTGAGCAGTGTGCTCGCTGCACCTATTGCAATAATTTTGTGTGACCACCCGTTAAGAGCATGTTCTCTGCACCTCATCAGGTCACCTAACAATACCTCTCAAAACGAATACTCTTCTAGTGATTCCGTCAATTAAAGCCATCACCGCTTCCAAATAGCCTTTCGATTTGCAGATTTACCAAATGGGTGCATTTACATTTCTTTCAGACTGCAGACACCCTGGCAAGAAGTCCTGTTTACACCCTCAGCTTCAAAGCACGGGAGGCTTTCTCAGCTCTACTTCAGCTGAGGCATCTCAGAAGTGGTCATTAATTATCCATCTTGGAACAGTGGCCTTTTAACATAAAGTAGGGTAAGTGTTTTTATCAAATTAAAAAAGTATGGGCATGTCGTGCCCCTCTGGTCCCACGCACTTCGACCTCATCCTATAGAGCGGTATGGCAGTCTCATAAAGGCTGCTCTGAAAGGTTAGTTTTGGGTAGAGTTACCACCTGACAGGTTTTCTACTGCCACTACCGGTATTTTAATGTCTACACAGGTAGGAAAATAAGTAAAATCGCCAGTATTTTTACTTCTTATCTGCACGTACCTCAAACAGCAAATATAAATAGAAATCACTTTTATATTTGTTCTAGAGCTGTGTTAATAATCCATAACTAATAATTAAAGTAAACAAAGGCAGTAAAGTGGAGTGACAAATGAATACATACCATTTTGTTTAAAGTTCTATTTAGTATCACGCCCAGGTTCTTGCAGGCTCTTAAAACAACAACAAACGGCCCGTATTTTTATTTGGAAAAAGTAGTAACCCTAAGTTTGGGTTGTTGTTTTTGCTGTTTGTAGGCCTGTTTTTTTATCTGCTGGGCCAGTTTTTACTGTTGATTTCCTGATATTACCACTTACATTGCCTACTGTCGCTCTTACCTTGCAAAACACCTATAGAATCTTTCTTTACAAGTTAGAGCTGCCCATATTTGCAAATGTGGGGCACTATTTTAGCTATCGGATTCACTAATGGGGGGCACTTTCAGTGTCCAGGCCTATTTTAAGTCTCAGTCCAATCCTGCAGGCAGTACAGTTCAGGGGCACTATGCAGCGTTTGCCTCCTTCAGTTTGTGAGCTGTGATGTCTAAAAAATGCACACTTGTAGAAATATCAGATGAAATAAATTATCTTTACACACTGCAGGCGCACAAAAACAGATGCTCTACTAGGCGCTGGGCCAGCACAGCTCTTGATGGTAGGGCATCAGGAATTCCCAGGCCTGTTTGCTTTCAACCCCTCTTAACTTCCTGCACATGACTCATTTCCCACATTGTGCAACTGGCACAAAAGTGATGCACTATGAATACGTAAAATCAGAGGTGACTTTTCAGGGAGTGGGAATGTTGAGGTCCGTTCAGCAGTTGGTTGCCATTTCGAGGGGCTCTCAGTCAGGTGTGGACAGAAATGGACTGGGATGCAACAAGCAACCTGGTAGGAAACCTCCAGTAGGTTGTTGGAATGTCACTCGTCAATATTCTTTATTTGGCTCCAAGAACAATGAAGTATTAAAACAAAATATACATTCACATTCTTCACTGATCAAATTTAAATTAATAAAATGATTAGAGGATAATAAAAGTGTAAATAATTAAAAGCATACATACAATTCATTAAAAACTACATGGTACAGGGGAGACACAGCTAATCTCTCATGGCGTTTTGTTGATTATATGGCCAGTTCTCACAAAAGTTTGGAATTACTTAAGAAAGGTGTCATACATTTCACCTGAACGCAATTCTCACAGCTCAGAACTGATAATACCTATTTCCAGATCAGAACTGCACCTATTATAAAATTTAAGTAATAGTCAAGGAGCGTAGGGGTAATAATCTAGGGGGTCTATGCCAACTTGGGCACTGCTGAATTTCATATTCAAAATTGTCCAACCTATTGGTGGATTATACCCCTTAAATTTACAATTCAATCAGGATTAATAATTAGAAAATAGGTTAGTCCTTTGTATTACAGGTCTCCAAAAGTTCAAATTCAAATTGAGTATTAAAGTCCATAAGCCATCATTTTTTGTATAGTAATAATTTATTGATATAGTGGTCCTTAATGGTCTTGAGTTTCAGATTTTACACAGCTTTAGAAAAGATTCCCATCCAACACTTGTTTCGCCTGGGGCTTTTTCAAGGCTGCTTATGCATTCCAAGAGAAACCACAAGAAAAGGTTAAAACAGAAATATGAATTTGAATAACATAATAAGCATTCAGGACACTCATTGTATCCGACAAATGATACATTTGGGAAATATCCAATAAACAAAAAACATAAACAAACAACATGCAAACAAACAGTAAAGACAAACATGAAAATGAAGAAACAACAAAAATTTGTAAGAAAAGATATTACAATTCCATGTTTTTACATAATAGTTTGCATATAGGTTCCATATAAGCATAATCATCTTCATAGCTTCAACACATAGAACATTGTATAGATCTCAGGCCACCATTTTAAAGAACTAATGCATATGTCCTGTTGTAAATGAAGATTATCTCAAGTGTGATTTTGTATCAGGTTGTCAGTGTTCACAGGGCTAAAGAAAAAATATAGCACTTTCAGAAGTGGGGACACCAGTGCCACTCAAATAAGGAAAAGTAGGGCAACAAGCAAAATATTCATATATCATATTGCTCAAAGGTTTTCAAATTTGTGCATATTGAAGAGGTGTTACAGACGCGGGTCTTCAAGTCTGGTCTACGAGTGAAGAACGTAAACATATTGTTCGTAGAATTGTAAGCTTCCAATACCATTTAAAAAGGAGTAATCAAGGTATAGAAAATAAGGTCACTACATTCCTGTCACGGTTAACAAAAAAGGGTGAATAATACAGTTTTAGGATTATCGGGGAAGAGGGAACATTTTGAAAACAGGGGTAAAGAATAAGAGTAGGTACCGAGATATGGAAAAGGTTACGATGGACTCAAAATGCTAAAATATAAGAAGGAGGTAATCCATGTGTACCTTCTGGGTCCAAAAAGGTCTATGGTGAAATGCTGTGTGATTTCAGGTTGGAATATGTTATAATGCTCCGTGCTGTCATTTGAAAACGTAATTCAAATTGCCTGCTTTTAATAATGCAAAAACTGGTGCAAATAAGGTTAGAGGTCAAATTAGCAGATGTTACGTGAGAAATGGCCCACAGTAGTTTGGAAGAATGGCAGCCATACTGTATTATGGTAAAAGGGTTTCAAATTCGTGCCTTCTGAAGAGGTATTAAGGTTCAGGTCTTCAAGTCTGGTCTACGAGTGAAGCAAGGGGAAAACAAGCAGAAAGTGCACTGTGCTTAACCTTAAACGAGTCAAGTAAAATCGAGAAGTAGGTTCATTATAAAATTTAAGTAAGGTTCCATCGTCTGCATTAATTCAGCCTTTTCCCTCCATTGCGACACATGTCATTGCAAATATAGCTGTTTAACCGTATCCTTACAGCTAAGGGTTGTTTTCTACAGATTTGTAAACAATTCTGGTACACCCAACAATTGAAACATCTTCTTTAAATAAACAAACCAAGGAATCTGGTTTAAGTTATCAAGGGATAAGCAGTCCTCAAGAAAAACTCTTACCTGGTGCGCTTCTGGTTTTCCCCAACTCTTAATTCATAAAATCGATGGACCAAGGCCTATTATATCTTCCAAATAGGTTAAACCTAACTTTTCATGACAAATGAATGATGCAGTACTCCTATGCACTGAAAATAATCTACGGGTAAAGGAATTTTCAGTAAATTGGAGTGTGTTTAAATTACTATAGCCCCAGACACCTGCTCGATTAGATCTTCCAAGGATACTGTTGCTTTTATAGATACCTACTAATTCCTCCACTTGCTTTTGACATAACCCGTGTGCAAACCCAAAAACAACCTAAATTGTTTTACTGAGTTGTTGTTGTCTCAGTGTAAACAGAGGAGCGCAGGTAAGTGATAAATTAAATAAAATCCCCACATAATTAAAAGTCTTGGTTCTTTTAAGAAGAACACCCTATAACCCATGGGATTTAGATTTTCTCTTAGCAGGTCCACATGTCATGGCACATGATTTAGTAAAATGAACCTTAGATCCAAGCCCTCCATAAAGGAAATAAACGAGCCCAGCAAAAATTGAAGACCATTAACTGCTCTGGAAATAAGGATTAAGTCATATGTATACCATAGGATGGGGATTAGACACTTCCCCATCGTAGGTATATCTTTCCCCTTCTTTAATAAAAAAACTACTACCTTATTTATTTAAATAAAAAAAAGGAAGGCAGCCAAATACACCCCCGTTGTACACCTCGAGTGTTCTAATTGAAAAGGTAGTTTCACCTGAGGCCCCATAAAGAACCATTAAATATGTTTCCCAGCGCATATGTCTTATCATGGATAACAATTCATTTTCCACCTCTATTTGTTCCATTATGTCCCATAGTTTAGTCTGATTTACTAGGTTGAAAGCACTAAAAAGGTCCATAAAAACCAAGTGGAGAGCCACCGTCTTTGCCAGAACATATTTCCCTTCTAAAAAATAAAGATTAAACCATTGTTCCAAAGTACCAATCCCAGGGCGGAAACCAAACTGTACATATGATAAAATGTTGTTTTCACCTGACCATGCTTCTAGGCGAGAGAGAAGAACCCATTCCAAAATGTTAGCACTAAAATCAATTAATGATATAAGATGGTAGCAATTGGGAGAAGTTATGTCCCCTTCTTGAAAGGGGAGACTATAGTTGCGAACCTCCATGACCATGGGAGAGGACCCAATAATGCTGCTCTCAATATGCTAGTTATCAGGGTGCCCCATATGGGAATGTTTGCCTTAAAAATTCCACTGGGACATCATTGGTGCCTGGGGCCTTCCTTGAAGTACTCCTTTGAATTGCCCAGGTCACCTCTACGACCTCTATTGAGTTATAAAAGGCTTGTAGCTGTATAGTAACCAAGGGCCCATCTCCCTCTGTTTCTAGGGTAACACTGTTTACTTCTTCTGTTTGGAAAATGTTAGAAAAACAATTCAGCCAGGATTCAGCAGAGATTAAGGACGCTATTCTAAAAGACATCTGGTCTGAGAAGAATGGGAGATTTACAACCTCTCAGAATATCGCAGAATCCCTTATTGTAGTACCTGGCATCCTTGGTGTGATTTTCCTGCTAACCTTTTGACTTCAGACCTGTTTTTGCTGATCTTAGGACTCTGCACACTTTACCACTATTAACCAGTGCTAAAGTGCGTGTGCTGTCTCCTGAAAACATTTTAGATTGGCTTATACCCAATTGGCATATTTAATTTACTTGTAAGTCCCTAGTAAAGTCACACTGCCTGTGCCTAGGGCCTGTAAATTAAATGCTACTAGTGGGCCTGCAGGAATGATTGTGCCCCCCACTGAAGTAGCACTTTAAACAAGTCTCAGGTCTGCTGTTGTAGCCTGTGTGTGCATAGTTTTTAACTGTTGTTTCAACAGGGAAAAGTAAATTTTGGGCCAGGACCAAACCTTCATTTTTAATACCTATAATTCACCCCGAGGGCAGGGCATGATGCAATGTATTGAAAACATAGGACATGTACTTTTAAGTTTTTCATGTCCTGGTAGTGAAAAACTCTTACATTATTTTTTCTCTACTGCAAGGCCTATCTATACCATAGGGTAATATTAAAGTTACCTTATTATATTTTATAAGTGTGATTTCCAAATGGGAACAGGTACTCAGTTCATGTTTGGTGTCTCTGGAATTGTATTGAAAAATCCTAACTTATAGTGACGTCGGATTTTAAACTACAGTTTTCAAAATACACTTTTAGAAAGTTGGCATTTTTTTTGCTCTAGCCATTTGGTGCCTACAGCAAGTCTCTAGGTCACATGACTAGGCGTAGTTGACAGTTGGGCTTTGTGTATTCCTCCTAGACAGCCACAAACAATGGGGAGCATAGGTGTGGATGGATAGGTTATTACTGGCAGGATAGGAGGGAGGAACTGGGCCCAGCCCTACTTGCATTTGATTAGGCTGTATCATGTCTCCACACAAAGGGCTGCAAACTCCCTGCAGTTAGTCTGGCACCAAGGCAAGGAATGCAGGGCACCTATGCACTTCAAAGGTGTGCTTCTCGAAGCTTCTCCCCACTTCAAATGCACAACTGAGTATAAATACTGGTCCTCAGGCACCAACTCTTAAGTACACTTCTGAGCCTGAGGATACTCTGCCTGGAACAAGAACTGCTGTGCTGCTGAATTGACTGCCATCGTCCTGGACTGCTTCTCTGAAGGACTACTGCCCTGCTGTGCTGACCTGCTGCTTGCTGCTCTCTTGCCTGGGTGAGAAGGACGAGACCTTCATCTCTTGAACCCATAATCAAGAGTGACTCCAAGGTCTAGTTGTCTGGCCTCCTGATCTAAAGCCTTATGGGCACAACAGGCTTCCAATAGCTTTGCACCTAGACTCTGCCATCTGTCAGCCTATCCAGCTAAGTGGTGCCACCCCAGTCCTGTACCCTTGAAAATGGGCTTAAGGTGCTCTGACAACCTCTGTGGATCCAGAGGGTCTGACGCAGCTCCTCTGCTGCGCAGCAGAAACTGGTACAGAACCACATCATCGCCACTGCTGCGTGGATTGCGCCCACCGCAAAGATCTGCATTGCATTCACATTTCACATATTATCATAGCTGGCACAGGCCCTCACATCCCTCTCAACAGCAGCCTTGATTATGACTCCGGACTCCGCAGAGCAGCTCCGCAGCTCCATTTATTAGTGCATCACCACAATTGCAAGCCACTTCTCCGACGCTAGTCTTCGCATCACAAGCCCCATCGACAGGACCCTTGACGACAAAGTTGGCCCTCACATTGCAGCCTCACCAATGTTCAGCTGCGTAACACTTCTTCAGATCCTCGCAACGCTCTGCAAACCAAGAATTAAGCTCCTTTGTTCAGCAGCCCTAACTAGGTCCCTGTAGCAGGCCCACACACTATTGTGGTCAGTCTAAGCTCGTGACTTTGTCAGCGTCCGGCGTGACTAGATACCCACAGTTGCCGTTTGGTGCTTTTTGGCACCATTTTTACTAAAATCTTTCAAATTAAATGTCTCCAGTTCTACTGATTAGATTTTTGTTATTTTGGTCTTGTTCTATTTTTTAAAAATCACACTATTTTCCTAACTTTGGATGCAATCATTTTTGTGTGGAGTTTCCACATTATTACTCTTTGAAGTGTTGCACAAATACTTTACACATTGCTCTTAAGTTAGGCCTGACAGCTCTGTGCTGAGCTGCCACAGGGCTGACCACAGGTTAATTTAGGGTTGGCTTGTGCTTCACCCTCTCAAGGATTGTGGTTGCTGCTTGACCTGAGCTCACACCCCAATGAACCAAAAACCCAAATTCTTACACTTATCCTTTCTGCCTCTGATAAATCTTCCCATGCCTTATCTCTTCCCTACATACCTTCAACATATTTTTATACAAACTGCATTTTAGCTTTATATTTTGAGGGGATCCTGGGTGTGAATGAAGGGCAATTTTTAACTGCCTATGGGCCACTGAACATGCAGCATTAAGCCATCTATGTGGCCAGGTCTCGGATGGAGCTAACTCAAAGCTTAAAATATTCAAGACTTGGAAACATATCCTTTTCAAGCCTTCTTGTATACAGCAGGGATCACTTTCAAAGGATAAACATGAATAAAAGGCTTCATAATTTTAAATTATTTTTTCTAGTTTTTGGTAAAGGCATCTGGGTTAATCCTATCGATTTTATCTCTATACCCTTATTTTCAAAATACTCAGTCATCCAGAACTTCCTTGAAGGACCAGCTGTCTTCACATTTATGTTCCAAGAGACAGTAAGGAGATTATGATCACTAATGCAATTACTAAGAAATTTAAACTCATTAAAGAAAGAACAAAGATAATTTGAGACCAGAATAAAATCAATTGTGCTCCCTTTTGAATTCCTGTAAAATGTGGAAATTTGCTTTTATCCCCCATTGGTCATTTAATTTAAAAAGATCAAATCATATCTCGCCATAGGTCTGTTTAAGGTCTCACCATAAACCAAATGTTTAAAATGCGTTGCTTTATAATTTCCTGATCCTTGATACCACACATACATTGGCAACTGAACTGACAGATTAAAATACTAAACTTCCTACCCACATTAAAAAAGGTATGAGAATCTTTTTAAACAAACTTTTTCTAAAACAAAAACATCAAATTGATCTATCACATGGCCAGAAATGTGGTTAAAAATATTGTAAGAAAAATGAACCAGTAAAATATCAACTGGGCCTGGAAGAAAAAGAAGGGTGACCAGGCTATGCGGTGAGGACCAAACTTCTTTTGTTTGAATCAAAGTCGATTTAACTGAGAAGAAGGTGACTAAGCACCCCCTTTACTCTGCCAGCTGAAGAGGGGGTGCTGTGCTGAAAAGAAGCATAGAAGCCATTAATGTAAAAATACTCCCTCATCTAAGTCTCTTGACAATAAGTATTATCATAATCACTGACAAAGTATAGCCAATCAAGGTTTGAGATTTCAGAATGACTACTTTCAATATTCCAGAAATTGAAAGTCAAATCCTTGTCAGGTAGAGGAAGAGAGCAGGACACCAGAACACCCACTGTAGGATATCTGGCTCATGAACTTCCAGCACAATAAAGTGTTCAGTGATCACTTGAGTATGCAATTGATCAGGGTTTGATGAACATAGCAGTCAATTATTAGTATCATATCCATCCAGAGACTTAAAACAATTCATAATAGGCACATTAAAGCAACTTTTCAAACCCACCTGGACATCTTGCCTCTGTTTGTAAAGTGGATTGATGTCAGACATCAGGGGCATCAGCCTATAAACAAATAATCCAATGGATGAACCTGAATCCCGGCCCGGTTCAAGTTCAAAAGGCACAAATGTTGTAAAAGTTTGGGTCTTTGAAATTCACCACAATACAATAATCTTTTGTACCCTTCTTCTGAGACCCACTCCATCCCACATTCCTAGCTATTGTTATGAAGATCATCACAATGGCCCAGTTTTGATCCAAGCCAGTGCATTATTTTACATTTTAGAGTTGGACCATCCTCCTTCAACTCAAGGGAAACCATTGGAACATCCTCCAAAACAATAACGAAAGGGATGCATTCTGGAGGTAAATGCATGATGTCTTTACAATGAGAGTGGCAAGATTTGAGTGAAATTCCACATGAGGCTACAGGGTGGCAATCAGATTGTAAAATAAATGTATGGAGCTCCCTTGGGGGCTGTGATCGAAGGGTTTACAAAAGCCATGTATGTTAGGCTTCTTTCAGCATTTTCATTAGTATGATCTCTTGATGCAGTAGGTATAGGGGGTAAAGCCTCAGGATATGGAGACTGAGCAATATACTAATTGTGCTAGGTTTTGCCAAGGATTGGTTTATTCTAGCGAGTGATTGATTTGCCATATCTGTTAGCTTAGCTTCAATTTGTTGACCAAAATCCGTCATCACTAATTCTTCCTTTTAAAGACATCTACTACACAATTTCAGGTCTTGATTTTGAATGTATTTTTAACACTCAGCCACCAACAATCTCAGTATTGCTGTTATTCTCAACAATTCACGTCTTATGTTTTTGCGAGTTCTTTGATATTTGACCAATTGAGACCTGAACAGGTTGATGTTGTGATGTTAAGGAGTTCTTAGTCAATTTGCTAACACCCTCCTTTCTATTTTTTATGTGGAAGGGAGGTAAGTGTACATGAAGTACTTTCCCCTACTTTGGTTTTGTTACTTGGAATTAAGCAGGTTGGGAGGGGAGGAAAGTTTATTACAGGGACTGGACTTCCCCCTGTTGCTTCACCCAGTGTGGGGTTGTCAGCCTAATTTCCTGGACAATCTCTTTGATTTTCAATAAATATTCTTGGTTTCAATGGAGGAGTACATGATTGCTGCTGGACTGCGTCAATCCTTTCTTCAACATTCTCCATTTCAGAGCTTATTTCTCCTTTAACAGAACCTAAATAGTTAGTAATAGAGGTTGTTGTCTTAGTCACATCCCTTTTGTAAATTATGGGTGGCACAGCCTTCCTCTTCCTCATTTTTGTCGCACAGAAGAATAAATGTCTAACCTCTTGCTCATAAGTTTTGTCAGCAAGCCAAAAAACTTTGGGGCCAAGAGGGTGGCCCAGCCCCGCCTTCAGTGAGCACAGTGGGCACAGGCTCTTGGTCTGGTCTTGTCCCACGCACTTCCTGCATGGGACCCTTGCCGCGAGCCTAAGATGCTCAGTTGATGGCCCCACACAGTGCTTGAGCAGCATCCCTGCCTCCTTGGCAGCCATTACTTTCTGGGGGACTGAGTCCCTGCCCCTGAACTCCAAAAGAAGCGTCCCACAACTTAGGCTGAAACAATGTAATTTATGGCACCCACACAGCACTTTAGCAGCCTCCCCGTCTTCTCAGCGTGCACAAGATCTGGGCGACTGGGTCCCTGCCCCGATGTCCACAAGAAGTGCCCAATGCCGTGGATTGAAGCAGTGTAGTTTATGGGGCCCACACAGCACTTGAGAACGTCCAGCCTCCTTGGCAGGCACAGGATTGTGGGGATCTGAGTCCTTCCCCGTGAAGTCCAAAAGGAGGCAAAAAAAGTCACTCATGCAGCCACACACACTGTGAATATAAGCTGTGCGTAAGTGCTGTGAGGAACCCAGAGTATGTGCATAAGGTGGCTGAAAATGGAGGGCCCCGTGGAGAGCAGATATAGTCTAGTCTCTCCACTGGAGCTTTTGGGAGGGAAGTGACGTAGGGAGGGGAGGATTGTTGGGAGAGTGCGTGGGGGTGGGATATGGGAGGGGAATATATATAGGTAAAGGGGGTGGGACTGGCCTCTTCCGCGCCAGACCGTTTGCGCGGTTGGAAGTTTGGCCACTCACACGCCCTCCATAGATAAAGGTTCAAAGGTTTTTTTTTCGGGTGGTTAGTGCAGGGTTGGGTTGACGCCAGTTAGGGCAGGTTGCTGAGAGGGGTTGTGTGGCAGTAGATGGGGGAGGGTGGAGAGTCAGATGCGGGCTTGGCCACCCTTCCTGGGGGGAGAAGGAAGCAGGTGAAGGATGAAAGCGTGGGGGATTCCCAAAGCGGGCAGGGGATGAAAGGAAAAGGGGGATGTGTGCGTGAATTGAAGTGGAAGAAGGGTGAACGGAGGCAAATGGAGGGGGTGAGTGGAAGAAGGACTGGGAAGAGGTTTCAAAGGGGTGAGGGGGTTTTGAAGTTGGTTTAAAGTTTAGTATGTACAATGGTATGTATATGAGGCAATCCTGTCCTAAATAAATGGCCTTTTACACTTCATGAACACTGTGTCACTGACTGTGTCCCGAAGGGGAGCACAGAAGTTATTCTACACAGCAGCTTTGTAAACACATTTAAACATCTGCAGAGACGCATCCTAATCAACCAGGGAATCAGCCAAAACCAGCAAGGGACCAGACCCCAAAGCTTTAATGCAGCAGACCAAACAGGTATCAAGTAAAATTACTTTAGTGGCCAGGCGGCTCACTATGTTGGAGAGTACTTAGGTTTCCCTAGGATCCGCAGCACTGGAGACACATATGTGTTCCTCTAAAGCAGCTGTTATACGCTAAACCCTTCTCCCCTCACACAATGACAGAGCATGAATTAACATGTATTGTCACCCGATGCTCAGAGGCTTAGCTTCGGGGTGAGTGTTTGGGGTGCTACACCCCCCTAAAAAATGTATTCTGTAGTTAGTAGAAGGGTACAACGGCTTTCAGTCAGGTAAGATGAAGTGTCTGTGGATTATTTTGACATATGTGGTGTTTTAAGTCCCCCTCTATCTTTTCACTTCCCCCACAGCCCGCCTCATGTCCTGATTCTCATATGATGTGTTTTAACAAGATATCGCAGCGTGACTGTTGGGAAATCTGAAGCTCACTTTCCACCAGTCTCATTGACCAAGCTACGGGCACCTGCTGATGCTTCTCAAATGGTCTGAGTCAGGAAAGTGTTTCACATTCACTTGAGGGCCCATTTGCACCTAACATCAAACTATGGCCCAGATTTATGAAAGTGGCGCTGCACATAGTGCAGCGCCACTTTTCTCGCACCCCCTAGTGCCACCATATGTGCACCGTATTGAAAATATGGCCCACCGTGGTAGTCAGTAGACTAGCAACATATTTGTTTAGGCTAGGCCGGCGCTTTGCAGGACTAGCATCAAACATGTTGATGCTAATCCTGCAAAGCACCCAGAGGCCCATTGAACACAATGGGAGGCTCTTTTTAACGCCTGCACTTAGCAGGCCTTACAAAATGGCGATATAAATGGTGTGAAGGAATCTCACAGATTTCTTTGCGCCATTTTTACAGCCCCCCTAGCGCCGGACTGCCCCCTTGCATACATTATGCCTGGCGCAGGCATAATGTGGTGCAAGGGGTTACAAAGTGGGGCAATGCAAGCAATGCGCCACTTTGTAAAAATAGCGCAGGATTTCTGCCCTTCCAATGCCCCATTAGCGGAAAAAATTATGCTAATATGGCGTTGGAATGGCTCTAGGCCTCCATAAAGCTCGGCCTATATTTGCATAATAAGATCGGGCTGTGCAGGGTTGGGTGAAAATACCAAAAGCCTGTTGCTACGCCCCTCCAGGTAACTAGTCAGTGTTTGTAATCTGAATTTACCACATCCCTGTACAGAAAAGTTGTTTGTTCATTCATTTTAGGTCTCAACTACCAAAGAGTGGAAGCTGTCTGATTGTGGATTTACCAACACTTTACCACCCGCACATTGCTTACATTGGTTGCACAGGCCTTCTAGTGCTTAAGATAGCCACCAGTGTTAACAATGGCCCTGACAATTTCCACTGGAAAGTGGAGCCATGATCGGTGTGCATACGGTTGGGCCCAATATATAAATGAAAATAAGCTACAAACTGTGAACTGGAACGCAACATGAGTTATTACCAGTTGCTGAGATTGATTCAGGAATCCTATCCTTCACTTTTTATGATATGTTCGCAAAGATGACAAGACGACAACAATGGAGCCTTCTTTTTTTAACTTGAGCAGGTTCCAGCAGGCAGATTGAAAACTATTGGCAGTCCCTAAAATTAATTTAAAGTCTGAGCGCTTACCAACACTATAAACTGAAATAACACAATTAGCCACCAATTCCAAAGTACATTAATCAACCATAATTAAATTGTGACAAAACCACTTCCAACACACCAAACTAATACAAATGGCCAATGCTGCCCAAGCACAAACAGACTTATTTTGGTATGAAGTTAAATCCTTAAATTTCTCTTTTGGCAACAGAATCAAGTAAAATAAATGAAGTAGCCAGGAGACAAACAGGTTCTCGTTCTGAACAATTCCTCAGGTAGTAAATTGGTACATAATGTCACTGATTCTAAATAAATGCCCACACCGTTTTACTCTAAGCCGTAACCTAATTGCCTGTTCAGCTTGCTACTAAACCCTCTGTTGCGTCCTCCCTGCCCGACAGAACACACCACACACGGAGCTCGTAGTTAACGTCTTTACTCATCAGCTCATTCAACTGAACTTTCAATATCCCATTAACCATTGAAGACCACACCTTGACAGCTCCCAGATCGATTATGTAATTTCCTTCATACGTCCAACTTGTAAATGAGGCCCCTAGTGTGATGGTACAAAAGAAATCAGCAGGAAAGTATACCTCCCTATATCATTGGAAGTCACGTGGATGTGTCCTCACCATTAGTGAACAACAGCACAGTGAGAACATCTCAATGAGGCTTGGAGGTATTAAAAAATAGGACACACAATATTTCCAAAGATATCTGGGTAATCATATCTATTACAATGCAAAAGTGATTCTCAAGGAAATTGTCTTTTCAGAAGCAAACCGACTAAATTTCATTAACTTCATTGGATTACAAATTCCAACAATACATTAATGCCATATTTGAAAACATAAATCTGAACATTGTGGCAGATGCAAATATATTTTATTAAGCAAATTAATTGACACCTTTTTGTTAAAACCCTCTTGTACTACTGGCAGTGTGGTAAAGAGCACAGTGCAATATACCCAGTGAAATCTGTGAATGATGCTAGTGCACAGCAAGCACCCACAAAGCCTCAAATTCTCCTCTTTGGGACACACTGACTTTGTGAAATGCTTTTAGCCAATGTTGACAGCGTAGGTAAAAGCAATGTTTTCTCCAGTGTCATTTATGATTAGCAAAAAAAAAAAAAAAAAAAATGGGTGCAGCGGCTGATGACTGTTATGTAAGTCTGTAGGCATGAGCACGCGTCATTATACATTTGTGCGTACACCTATAGAATGGTATGTCACCATTTTCTTCTATTTGATTAATGTCCGATCCAAGGTGGCAGGGACCAGTTAGATAAGTCCATTAAAAATACAGAAATTGTAAGTGTGTGAAAGCGATTTTCTGTCCAACCCTCCAATAAAGGAGGGGGAAGCGGGTTTGGGAAAGCAACAAACAGTGAGTGGGGGCACACAAAGTAGGTGGCAACATGTATTGAAGAAGTACATGAGAAAGAGTTATAGCACGAACACAGAGCACAGGGAGGCTGGTATTTTGGAGAGAAGAAACATAAGGGACATAGGGCCAGATGTAGCAAGCTGTTTTGCCCATTCTGTGTCTATGTGTTCGTACATATGGCCCATAGAGTACTAAACATGCATGCACTCCGATGGAGTGCTTAACCAGAAAGAAAAAGAAGTTCTTTAAAAAGTGCACAATGGAAGGACACAGGTCAGCCAGTCCAGAGAATAGTAAACAGGCTTTCCTGCACGGGAGGGATGAACACACAAAAGACAAGGAACTCCATCCAATAAGGAGCAAGTAAATGTGAGTGATAGCAAAGTCAGTCAATAATACGGTGATAGTCAGTGGTGTAACAAAACCTGAGGGGGACTCCCTGCACAGTACATGGAGAGGCTCACCTCTGGTCTCACTCATTAGCTCCCAGGCCAGGGAACTGAGCTGAGGGGGCCCCAGGAGCTCTGGCCCCCCACACGGCTGAGGGGGAGGGGCTGCGTGGGCCTTTGTTACGCCACTGGTGACAGGTTGTAGTAATACTGGCTCGAGGGCCAGCCCACTTATTACGGGCCTTCTGCAGTGTTCTAGTAGCCCTTTAGTGTGCATGTCAAGAATGGACATATTTTCTGACACAAAACCTATGCCATTGGTTTATATTCCACAGCACAATCTTCTCTCGAGTACGAGTGAGCTTCTGTGATGATTTCGTCTGTTTCTTAAATGAGCGCAAACAAGGATATTAGCATACAAATGTAGTCTTTTGTCTTTCTATGTTTTTTGTACTAACCGAAATTATTTTCTTAATCCAGGTATGATTGCCAAAAATGCCCCAGCATGAAAATTAAATTACTGTGGACTAACTTTAGCCAGTTTCTTTCATTTCCTATGAACAGAGCATAAAGTAACATTATATTAAAAAATAAGTTATTTGTAAGGTTATGCTGAATCAGGTGAACATATTTTGCTTCAAAGAATCGCTAAAATAAATATTTCGTGACCTTGCCTTTCTTGAGATATGAACCAGAGGATATGCAAAAGTTTCTTTTAGTGATGTGTAAAGAAATGAATTGTAATTTCGACGTGGAGGGTCCTCGATGTAGAGGATTTAAGGTAGTGAAGTCATACTATAATGATTTGACTCTAATGGCAAAGGGACTTTCAGCTTTTCTTCATTTGCCCCATCTCTGCCAGATGATGAGAGACAGGTTGGCATGCCACTGCGCTGCTAGGAAATCTAAATATCAATATTACCCTACTCCAGCTGAAGTGTCAAGCTCACAAGTTACGTCCTCACCATTTCCAAAATTACCTATCATTGATTACTCCAAGTACAGCTCCTTTACCTATCCCGATTCATGGTCTTGGAAAACTTTCTGGAAGTGTGGATCCCGCTGGTCAGTTAGATTGCTGAACATTCTGTAGAGAAGCATGATCAGTCTTGGCACTTACTCGTTTTTCAGAACACTATGAAGGTCCATATCTGCCTTGAGGAGAGCAAATTCAGAAGGGTTTTCTTCTCTTGGGTGCACTGGCCCTTGCAGTGATTTTCGCATTCCTTGTGCCTACAAAGAGGCTGCACCCTAAAATGATAAATCATTCTTCCATATAGAGATTTCCTTCTTGAGGTTGATTCAACTCTTCCCTCCCCCCTCCACCGCTACCATTTGCCAAAATGCATATGTGCTGTTTGACTCAGCAACACCCCCAAACTCTTCTTATGGTTTTACTTAGAAATCTTTTTTTTTAACTTACATTACATTTTACGCTTTGACATAAAAACTCCTCTAGTGGAAAACTGTTTCAGTGACGTTACACAGAAAGTACCTGGACACTTCATGTAAACTTGCTCTTGTGAAGGAGTACTTCTACTGTTTGGCATGCATACCAAGCTACTTATTGCTACAAGCTGGGCGCAGTGATTGTCATAAACAGACTGGTGTTTCCCATATTTAGGCCTAGTTCCATTGCATTCAGTTAATGCAGTCCAAAGCGGTGAACTGCCTCCTGGCAAGTAAATATTCATGAAAAACATGAATTTTCAGGACCTTTTTTGTAAACGAGCGTGACTGTTATGCGCCAAAGAGTTAAATTATTTTTCTTTGCTGGTGCTCTGTAGCATTTGTCCCTGTTTCAAAAATGAGTGTGGGATAGTTCAGTGGGTTAATGTAAATAACCATTTGCCTGATAGTGGTTTAGAAGTGTAAGTCTGCCAATGTTCCTATTCACCCCACTCTGACAGTCACTTAACCTATGCCTTCCATCAGCTCCCGAGCCCATAGCAGTGATAATGCTGTGCACTTGTGCAACCATCAGATTGTTTACCAGTGACAGCTTTCAATCTTCCCACCAATTTGAGCTGCTCTTTCTGCATGCATGTGCCAGCTTTCCACCTGCCCACCAGTGCCAGCTCCTCACTGCTCACCAATGGGACGTCTTACCTTGACCAACAGTGCTGGCTCTTCATCCTGTCTACAAATGTAGTTTTCTGGCGGTGTGCACTGGTGCTTCCTTGCCACCCTCTTCACCAGTGCTGGCTCCACACCCTACACGGAAGATCCTGCTCTTCAAGTTTTTTACAAGTGCCACTTCCTCACTTTGTCTACCAGTGTCTGCTTTTCATTTAGCGCACCTGTGTATTTTAAACAATCTGGCTCCCATGACTCATTTTTATGCTGATCACCAGTGCCAGGATCTCATGGTGCTCACAAGTGTTTGTTATCAAACTCCACACAAAGATAGGCTCATCACACCAATCTTAATTGTAGGCTGCTCTCTAACTAGTGCCATCTCCTCACAGCTTCAACCAGTACCAGTTCTTTATACTTCTCACCCATGTGGACTCGTGACACTGGTCAACGGTTATAGCTCCTCACAGTGCCAACAAAAGTGATCTCCCATACTGTCCAACTGTTCTAGCCCTTGTTAATGCTGACTTTTACTAATTAATATTTATGTATTCTGAATGTTGAATTTGCATAGAAAATGAATTAATGTAGAAAAATAATGCACACATTTGAAGTTGTGCCTACTTGAGGGGCCGCCAATGTTCGCGAAGTGTACTTATTAATGGCTTATTAATGTAAAATGTTGAGCTTATGTTTTGATTAATGTAGTAGTATGTCATATTAAGCATTATTCATTATGTATTAGCTTTATTAATCGTAGGCCTTAACTTAGCGAGGTCTTGGGCCTAGGTGCACGGCCTCATGTCAAGCTGCATTTCGTAGGTGACTTATAAAATGGCTGCTTAGAGAATTAAATTGTGATTTTCCACTGTGCTGACTAAGTGCTCGTAGTTGAAATTCTTTCTCATGAGTACTGCATGCTAGAATATGTTGTACTAGCTAGGGATACATCGTATAACGTAGTGTGTGTAAGAATGACCTTCCCAGGAGAAGACAATGGATGCAGTGACTGGAGTATAAGGCGCAACAATATTGATACCTGACAAGCCAAGCGATAAGAACGGGAGAAGAGGAGCCAATCACTGACATGTGAACTGTAAACTAGTAAAATTCATAGATTTGGGGTTCTATTTTCAATGGACTAAATGCAAACATGCAATTCTTTGACCAATGATGACGTGGGAAGTAGTTTTAGGAAATCTAACTTAACCAGACTGAACTGAGAGGAGAGCACCACTTCGCCATTAGCCCTAGTCTTTTGAACTGTCCAGGGAGGCCATTCTCCCCATTCTTCTTGAGCGTTTAGTTATTATTGCATTAAGATACTTTGCTTTTCCTGAACTTTAATGCTGAGTCCTGATGCCTTGCTGACCAAACTGATGTCCAATTGAGGAAGACTGTCACAGCTTGCTGAGCCATACTGAGGCAAGGTATAAGACGATGTTACTGATTGTTATGTCTATTTGCTTTTGTTCCTAGGTACCAACCACTCATTTTTTATAGAGCCATAGTTAGATGTTTTTCCAAATTTGTGTGACTACAGTGTTTTGCATGAAGTCTAAACATGCTATTCTAATCTGGAGTTAGTTAGAATATTCACTTATGATGCTCGCTACATGTAATAACAGTTGATGTCTTTTGCTTGCTGAATCTAAATGTATGTAATTTTGTTTGCGCAGTTATTCTTGCTATTGATTTGTACTGTAATCTTAGAATATGTAGTAGCTTAAGCTTTGATTAGATTGTGATTCTTTAGGCGCCTTGGTCAGTCACTGTTGTTTCTGTATGCTTATCATTTGATTTTGAGACTAAGTTACGTGACATTAGCATTGTTGATATAAGGGAAATAAACATTCTAACTTCTACATAAAGGTGTGGTTATTCATGGCAGAGAGGTCATGGTGTGTGGAAATGTCTGACTCCTATTAATTTCTGATGTCATTGATTGTTACTGCAATTGATTTGTATTGGTATGGGGTCACATGGTGGGAACTACTCGAAGCGCAGTCAAAAGGTCCATCGACCTACAACGCGTCCCCTTATAAGTTAACTTAATAAGGTCTGACACGCTAACACTCTTCTGTCATCCATCAGAGTTGGACCCTCTCTTGCCCAGTAGTACAATATCCTCACACTGCCTTCATGTGTATTTGACTGTCTTCAGAGGCTGAAGTGGTTGGGGTTATGGGCAGCCTAGACTCCACAAGTCAGTCCAAACTCGCCCACTGAGACGTCAGCCAATATTCTCATGAATGTATACTTAAACATCCACATTTCTGTTTTTTCTTTTGTTCTTCCTCCTCTGTCTTTTCTGTAGCATTGCCCTTCTCTCTTCTACTCCCCTGCCCTCTCTGCCTTTTTCATCTCACCTTCTCTTTTTATAACAGTATTTTCACTCTACTCTCCTCCTCACCCTTTACTCTATGGTTCTATTTCAAACTACCACTCACTCCATGTTGTTCTTCTGTTTCATTCTCTCTTCCGCTACCAGCAGCAACACAATATCCTGATATATCTTGCATGAGAAACCACCACAGTTGCAGAGCCTGTCTGTGCCACTGGGTAGCTCTCAGAGCAACAGCAAGAGCCACATGAATTCCAACTACCCCCACTTTACTGAGGTAATTTACCTTGCTAGGCTTGTGCATTTTTAAAACCCTGAATGGAGTAACAAAATACACACTATCACAAACCCGTCCTGTCCAGTGGAAGGCTCTGCCCGTTCCTACATAGGGATTGAAACACCATTTACATTGTTGTGATCAGTAGCAAAGCAAGGATGTCATGTTCCCTGTCACCATGGTGGAAGCAAGGATAATACCCCCAGTGACTATTTTTAGGGTTGAGAAATACAGCAATTATCATGTGCCCTGCCACCATGGTGGAAGCAAGGATAATACCCTCTTTGATTACTTTTAGGGTTGTCAAATACATCAATTATCAGAGTTTAAAGGACCCCCAGTACTCTGGACTCCTGTGCCGCTGCACCTGCTGCACCTGCTGCACCAATGGAAGTTACGCCCCTGTTTGTACTACTATTGCAGAAGAATGTGTACATACTATTGTACCTTTCAACCATGTTTTTAGTATTTTCTGTATTAATCTGTACATTGATCCCAGCACTGTTGCACTGTTTGTTTTTATCTCCATCATTATTTTGACTATTGTATATTTCACATTAAGGGGGGTCATTACGAGTGTGGCGGTCTTAAGACCGGCACACTCACGGTTGCAGTCAAGACTGCTGCCGATGCAGTGGTCCAAATGCCACATTACAACCCTGGCGGTTAGACTGCCAGGGAACCACCAGCTCCCCCAGGATCATGGATCCCAGTTGCCTGGCATTGGCGGAGATCATAATCTGCCAGGGCAGCGCAGTGATGCCCTGCATAGTACGACCTTATTCTTCGCCAGCCTTTTCATAGCGGAAAAGGCTGGCGGAGAACAGGTGCAGGGGGCCACAGTGGTGCCCCAGCACTGCCCAAGCACTTGGCATGGGCAGTGCAGGGTCCCCCTGCCCAGCACCATAGCAATGTTCACTGTGTAACATTGCAAGGGTGCTCCCTGCTGGCTACAGCATTGCAGCCGGCTCGATTACGAGTCAGAGAAAATGCTGTAACCTGTTTCCCGCTAATACGGAGGACGAAAAGTCAGGATTCTGTCCGGCGACCTAGCAGGAAACTCATAATGGCTCCAGCGAGGAGGTTGAAGTGTAGGCAGCAGCCACCTTGTCGGGAGTTTGGCGGACAGGCCCTAAATGCTTATGTAAATTCACATATACCAGGACGTTTGTCAATTGGAACATATATAGTACGGTTAGACAGTCTACTTTTTAAATTCCAGCGATTGGGTGTTAAGCAAATCCGGAGGGAAATTTGTCTTTTCTCTCTCCTGCATCTGTAATCCACATGTTCGTTGGCATAGAGCAATCTGTAAAAACAAAAAAACAAAAAATTATATAGGAGGGAAATGGAGAAATGTGAGGAATGTACCAAAGATTTTACATAATTCGTAAAAAGATTCAGAAAAAGGGTGACGTTGAAGGAGGAAGTGCAAATTAGTGGCGTGTGAGAGAAGAGATATTGTTGAAATTGAAGAATAGAAGAGCAGGACATGTTATAGCTTTTCAGTCACGGTGTTTAACTTCGACGGGTAGATAATCCTGTATAACGTAAACAAGTGGAACATTCCCCACAATGCTGGGATGTTTTCATAGGGAAGATGCTTTCGGTGTTTGTCCTTGTCTAGGGCATTGGCTAGCAGCCATGCGAATGAATACACAGAAGGGATAAAAAAAAGGGATAAAAAACAAGAGGTTATTTTAAACAAAATATAAGAAAGGTTTATAATAACTGGGGTTAGGGAATCATTTTACAATAAAAAGAGTATTTGCCATATCGGGTTCTTCAACGTAGGAAAGCCATGCATGTAGAAACAATTAAAGGTGAAGATGTGAAACAAATTTCTCACCAAAATGGGCTTACCCAACCCTCTTTTTTCCTAATAAAGACAACCCAGTTCTTATACCATCACATTTCCTTGAGCATCTCAGTTTTGCACAGTGTCAACACCAACATTTCGCCACGTGGCAGCTGAATTGAGGCTATGGCAATCACGTTCTGTACCTGGTTACAAGAAGTACCACCTGTATATTAGTAATATCTGCCTCCTCATAGGATGAATGTATCTTCCTCTTCAGTGACTGTGGTTCTGTTCTGGGCCTTGCTGATAGCGACTACAGAGGAAATAGCCAATGGCTGTGGCTCATTGCTTTTTATGTCCGGTGCCTGATTTACACAGCTATGCCTCATTTCTCCTCCACACTACACTGCCACTCCACAAGCAGGAAGTGTCTGGCAGTGCTTACAGCATTTATGCAGAGTTTTGTTAACCCACTGTGCCACAAACATTTTCTGTGGCATTTCACTATGACTGTATACAGGTAAGCGTTGACTGGCATTAATCCTTACATGCATAAATCAGAATGCTGTACCTTACACAAGTAACCAATGTTCTCTAACCACACATTTCCAGTTTTTAGTGTGTAGATATCTCCCTCAATGCTCAAGACTGACATTCGGCTCCAAGGTCATCATGGTCTCTTCTGTTTACTCCATACATATGATTTATTTGTACAGTTCTGTGGCCTGTACATTTTCTTTATGAAATGGAACATTAAAGAACAGCAGCTTCAGGGAAATTCATGTGTGTATGTGTGTGTGTGTGCGCATGCGTGTGTGTGTGGGAGACAGAGAGAGAGTATAGAGAGCAAAGATTAAACATGAGTTTTTTACCACAGTACAGCAAATGTAGCCTAAGAAAATTACTTTTTACTGCCCCTCATAATGCAGTTCCAATTACTTTACCAGGGGAAACAATTTTCCTAATAGCCAGATATCTCTTCAGTGTGATTTTACCCAGTGAAACTAATTTAAAACAATCTACATGAAATTTTCAAACCTCAACAAGATTAACTTACTCTTTGTATGTCCAGTTTCAAATACACCTCTCAGCTGGGGAAGGGGGCACAAGGGGGGCCATAGATAAAGATAGTAACATTGGTGCTGTTTCACCAATCTGCATAAAATTAGATATTGGCTGTTGCAAGTTTTATATTGAGGAAGTCTTCATATCTTCAATGTGAGCTCACGGATGATCAACCCACATTGAACAGAAGTAACAAATGTCGATCAACCTCAGTATCTAACTTGACTACAAGTTAGTTATGGTAGATCATTAGGATAACCTAGGAAAACCCAAGAAAAAAAAATTATAAAAACATATAGAACATCCCATTTGGCATGGGTCCCAAACATCATAATTTATGGTCAGATGTATGACAATTTCCTTTTGCGACTCACAAAATGCAAATTTTTGCGACTCACAATTTGTGAGTCGCAAAAGGAAATGTACTAATGTGTCACAGACACATTTAGCAATTCCAAATGGGGTCACAATTGGCCTGCATCATCGATATTCACGAGGCAGGTCGCAATTTGCGATCCATTGGGGATGAGCAATAACACAAGCATGGTGGCCTGCTGGGGACAGCAGATCACCATATCTATGTTTGCTTCTAAATAAAGCAATTTTTTTTAAAATGCAGCCCGTTTTCCTTAAAGGAAACAGGATGCGTTTCAAAAAGAAAAATGAAACTTCCCTGTTTCATTTTTTAAGGGTAGGCAGTGGTCCACTGCCTGCTCTTAAAAATGTTTTTTGCTACCATTCACAAAAGGAGAAGGGGTCCTCTGGGGAACAGCTTCCCGTTTGTAACATGGCTTACCGCCTACTTGAAGTATGGGGTAAACTGCAGTTGTTTTACGACCGCATTCTAGTCGCAAAATAATCGTACATCCCCCTTCGACTCACTACTAGGAAGGGACCCCCTTTGTCACTGCCCTTTCTAATAGGGATTTGCAAACCCTATTTTATGAGTCGGTAATCAGTAATAGGTTACTGACTCACAAAATAGGGTTTGTACATGCCAGCGGTCATCTTAGTGGTCGCAAACGTGCCGAATCTCCATTTTGACCACTAAAAACATGCGCACATACCGTTAGCCACAATTTATTTAAGCCTTAGCAGTACAGAATGAACCGTTCCTTAATTCCTAATAAATTCATTAAAAAAAAGTTAATGTATGCAGGCGATACTTCCCTAAGCAGATCTGTGACAGCATGAGAATCCAATGGGGTAGCCCTATGAACCAAGAACTTATTCCTCACTACACCCATAACTTTCTACCAACCAATCAGCCAAAGGAGACCAAATCATCGCCCCACACCTCCTAGTAGCCTTCCCCTTACACCTATAAAGTGCCTTCTCCATATTATAAATATTAACCATCCTACAAAACTGTTGCTGTGCGGTAGGTGGCTCAGCGTCCTTTCAAGCACTAGCAATTACTAAGCTTGTCACTTCCGTAGACATAAACATAAAATAGAGTATACACCATAAGAGAAGAATCCACCCCAGGTAGCATCAATGGCAGGCTAAGATAAACCTTCTTCTTGAACACCTTACTCCACCATTCCTCCATGCCCTCCCTTAGTGGGAACAGTTTGACTCATGGAAAGAACATGTGTCCCAAGTCGGCACAACTGTACCCGCATCAGGGGCATTTATCATTGGTCCTTCTATCCCAGCTGAATAACTTGGCAGGGGTGTATTACAGCATAAAGATTGTTTTATAATTCTGAACTCTCAGGCTTGCCGTCATTAACACTTTCTTTGCAAGCTCTGTTGACATCCGAATATCAAAGCCCCGTCTTCCCGTCTTAACGGCTTCTTGATCCTTTTGATAGTCTAAATCATCCATTGCCACATTATTTAAAGTTTCATAGATTTGGCAGATCTTAACATCCAGGCGCATCAGCAAATCCATAAGGGGAATCCTCTCATAGGACACTTGTCTATCCGGCAGTTTCAACAGACAATCTCTAACCTGTAGATATTTAAAGAATGATGCTTTCTCAAGGCCATAATCCTGTTGCAAATCAGAAAAAGAACCCATATGGCCTTGGAAGTATACGTTGCTGATCCACTCTATTCCCGCTTTGTCCCACCTACTGCAAGTGCCATTTTGAAAAACTGCTGGAAATAGTGGGGAGTGCCACAGTGGAGTATATTGATTGTATTTGGAGGTTTACATCATTTCTTTAACCTTGAACCAGTCCTTCCCAACAGCCCCAGTCATCTTGAACTTAACCTTGTTATAATAGCTGGGTTTGACCTGTCTCAGAAAACACCCAGCGGCTGCTTCACCCAACACCAATTCATTTATACTCGGGGACTGCCTGGTTGCCCATGTGTACTAGCCTCCTTTTTAAGTGTGAGTAGGCCACCTATATGTTGCAATAATGCGTCCCAATAGTACAGCCTAAAGCTGGGCACTGCCCAGCCACCAGGATCTCTTGGGATAACCATATATTTCAAGGCCCGCCTCGCCCGGGAGTACTGCCACAGAAAAATTGTGCTCCGAGCTTCTAGTTTTTTGATTCACTGTCCTTCAAGCTCCAGCGGGATAGTTCTAAATAAGTACAGGACTTTAGGCAAAACAATCATTTTCAAGACATTACAGCACCCGCCGGAGTCAAATATTGTCCATTGATCCTTTTTAAGTTTTGGCTTATGTTCACTAGCAGGGGCTCCATATTCAATCTATAAATAGAGTCTGCTGTTGCCGAAATCTTCACTCCCAGATAAATGGCATTGTCTACCGGGCCACTGTCTACCAAATCTACATTACTAGTACAAATCAGCTGGGTCTTCCCCCTGTTGAGGAGGTACCCAGACAGTGCACCAAATTCTTCTGCTAGGTTTTCTACCTCCTGAAGTGCCATCTGATGTTCAGGTGTTAATAGCACAATGTCATCAGCATATGCTAATACCTTTGTCTCAAACTCATTCAACCTAACAGGTTGAATCACCTAATCATTAATTATCTGTCTTATTAAGGGGTCAATATACAAGGCAAACAGAATAGGGGAGCACGGACAACCCTGCCGCGGATCCCAGCGAATATAAATTCTTACAGACTCTTGTCCAATCATCTGAAGCTGTGCGTAAGGATAATGATACAAAGCCTTCAATGCCTTCACCATGCCAAACCTAAACCTTTTATGTTCAAAAACCCTCCAGAGAAAAGCCCATGCCACTCGATCAAATGCCTTCTTGGTGTCAGGGAGAATCATAGCTAATGGAGCCTCTGTAGTTGCAGCACTGTCAAACAAGGTAATAGCATGCTTCACATGGTCAGCTGTAGCCTTCCCTGGGATAAACTCATGCTGCCTAGGTGAAACAAGCCTTCCCATAACCTTCCCCAAATGTGCTGCTAACACCTTAGATTACACCTTTGTATCCGCATTCATTAACATAATTAGCCTATAAGACCTGGGTTTATCTGGTGGCTTCTCTTTCATTCTAAAAACAATAATATTCATTCCCTGCCAAGAACCTGGTGGAACCCCTTCTTGCACAATCCAAAGAATCAGACCCAAAAAATCTCTAGCAAGCACAGAGAAAAAAGTTTTGTAGAACTCTTCTGGGATTTGATCTGGGCCAGCCGTCTTCCCAGAGGGCAACATCCTTATTGCATCCTGAAGCTCCTCCATTGTAATGCTTGCATCAAGAAGCTCTTCTTCCTCGTCATCTAAGACAACAGACTCCCTGATGTGTAAAAAATCATTTACTTCCCAAAAAAACCCATTAAACATTGCACTACTCACCTGTTAGGGTCTCAAGGCGCTGTACGCATACCGCTGTGGAACCCCTCCTGGCTCTTCCCTGTGAGGCACCCACTCATGGACAGCCCCAGGGTGAAGCCAGGCATCCAAGCAATGTGAGAGCCATTGTGGAGATTAAGCAAGCTATTGCCCAGAGTGGGACCCATTAATTAGATTAGGCACCGAGGTGGGAATTAGCTGGTCCAAGGGAATTAAGCCCAAGACCTGCCAAGGGAGGAATTGAACACTGGTCCCTGGCCAGATCTCTGCATCAGGGTCTGCCACTCTAACCATTGTGCCAGCCTTCTCCACTGAAGGCTCTGAGGGCTGTAAATCTCCTGTATGTAGCTTTGTGTAGTACTCTTCAAACACCTTTATAGTACCTTCAGGTGTAGTAGCCCTTATACCATCACCACCTCTGTCATCTCTACTGTTTGATCCATCTCATGCTGGCGGACACGGACAGTGAGCATCCTCCCAACCAACTCACTATATACATATGCTTCAGACATATGAACCTGAAATTTGCGAGCCAACATTGCCGAATAATAACCACTAATCTTGCCTTTTTTAGTGGCAATTGATTGCTGAGTCTCACTCCCATCTTGGCCAGCTTGGACCAATGCCACATGTTGCATCTTTAAACATGCTAACTCAGTGGTAAGTTCCGTTATCTCTGTCTCTTTCTGTCTATGAGAATGAGAGACAAAGCTGATTGTCTCTCCTCTCACAACTGCCTTAAATAAATCCCAAACCACGCATTTCAGAGCGCTATGCCTATTTATATTCATGATTTCCACTAACCATTTCCCCATGTGTTCTAGATAATTCAAGTCTAGAAGCAGTTTGCGATCAAATGTCCATCTGCCCTTTGCTTGGCCTATGTCCAGCCCTGCAAACTCCATAATTAGTGAGTTATGGTACGAGAATACCTTTGGGAGCTTTCTGACTGTCGCCTTGGTGGCCAACCCTGCCCAGACTAAAAAACAATCCAGCCGAGCATATTTCAGGTGGGAATATGAAAAAAATGTATAACCGGGGTCTGAGGGATTTGCTCTTTCCCAGATATCAATCAGGCCATGAGATTTCACCTGCTGAGTAACAGGTCCAAACACCTGCTGCTTGCTCCCTAGGTACTTTTTCTTTTTTGCAACCCCACCAAGCATGCCTATTTCCAAATTTATATTAAAATCCCCACATAATATCAAAGGCATTGGCCACTCAGCTTGTTCGATAGTGAGTTCCTCCCATATCTTAATCTCGTCAGAGTTGGAACCATAAATCGAGCAGACAGTGAAGATAGTCCTCGCCGCCCCACATTCTAGAATTACTCATCGCCCTTACTTGTCCACCAGCTGCAGGTTGGGTATAAGTCGGCCTTTCTTCACTAATATTGCCACCCCCTACTCCTAATGCTTTGAGAAGTTCAGGCGGCCAGGGAGTACCCTCTAATTTGCAACAAATCTTTCTTGGCCCATGGGATTTGAGTCTCCTGCTCACATATTATATCTGACCCCCAAGTCCTGAGCATCTCAGCCACCTTTTCCCTTTGACTCCTATCATTAAGCTCACATACATTTATCGAATAAATACTCAGTTTATTTCTGTAGAAGAAATCACTTATTGAACATCCTGATTAACCAAACCATGAATTGTGACTTCCCCTACTGTGAAACCCAGGCTACCCACCTGCTTGTGCTCAAATTGTTTTCTTCCCTACTCTCATCTCCCTCCCCCAACCCCAACCTGCACCCACCACCACCTTCCTCCCCCACCAGTCCCCCAGCTATCCTCCCTCACCCCCCGCCCCCTCCCTCTATTTGAAGCAATCAGACCAACCATGGTCTGTGATCGATGGATTGAGCTTCCGCTCATCGTCCCTGTCCCTCACAAAAAAACCTATACCTCCCTCTCCCAGCAAGCTTGCAGCAATAACTCTTCTCAGCAGCTCCCAAGCCCACAGGAGCCCTTTGAGCTCGGAGACCTTTTCAGCCTCCAGCAGAATTCCTTCATTTCTGCCCCAACCAGAGAGCACACTCTATAGCTAACTCGCGAGTGCTAGTCAGGAGGAGCTCCGTTCAGCAATCTCAGTTGGCCGCCATCTTGCTTCACCTCCGCCCCATCACTATTTCCTTAAGCTATTCACAAATTACAAAGTTTTGTGGCTCCCAGTTTGCCTGTCCCAAAAGGAAATGTACTAGTGTGTCACAGGCACATTTAGCGATTCCCAGTTGGGTCATAATAGACCTGCCTCATCAATATTCATGCAATAACACAAGTCTGTGTTTGTTTTTAAATAAAGAAACTTTTTTTTAAATGCAGCCCATTTTCCTTAAAGGAAAACGGGATGTGTTTCAAAAAGAAAAATAAAAAGTTTTCTTTTAATTTTTCAAGAGTAGGCAGTGGTCTGTGGGACCACTGCTTGCTCTTAAAAAATATTTCCGTTACTATTCACAAAGGGGAAGGGGTCCAGTTGGGACTCCTTCCTGTTTGCGACTGGCTTACCACCTACTTGAAGTAGGCGGAGGCTGCGGTTGTTTTGCAAGTGCATTCTGGTCGCAAAACAATCGTACATCCCTCTTCAACTCGCTATTAGGAAGGAGAGCTTGTATTAAGTTACTGACTCGCAAAATAGGGTTTGTACATGCCAGAGGTCGTTTTAGCAGTCGTATAAGGGCCGAATCCCCATTTTCGACCCCTAAAAACAGTCATATATTTGGCCTCTAATTGTTTTTCTTTTTCTTTATCAAGAAAAATCATCAGAAAATAACTTTACCAAAGTGCCTGGCCAAGGGGTAACTCAAATCTGTGCTCCAAATAACCTTTATATGCTCTGAAACTCTCTTTTTCACAGGGAATATTCAAATGCTTCCTAAATAGCCACTTAATGCTTTGGGCATCTCAAGTGAACCTGGTAATGAATCTACCTGTATTCACTGCTCAATTCTACCCGTTGATATGCCCTGAGTGGGAAATTCTTTTTTCTCCTTCTTCAGCTAGAAAAGAGCCATGGAGGAACTGTAAACACAAGCCATTTAAACCGCATTGATCAGGAGAGGGGTGGATGCAGAAAACATTGATTTAAAAATATTGTGAACTAAATATCATGGTGCACGTATTTTGTCATGCACAAATATCATTGACAAGAATATCGGTTTTGGGGTGTCAGCAATATCGTTGTAAATGATATTGATGTTTTAAATATTGTTTTCACTAATGTAGTTGTTGGGGTCGTAGGGAGACGGAGAAAGTAATTAGGAAATAATGAATTAAGAATTATTTATTACATTTTATTTAATTATATGATTAATATTTATGATGTAATTTATGTAATACTGATTTATTTTCACTTTATGATATTTGCAGGCTTGTAGATTTGTAGGGTATATGGGAAGAAGTTAATTAATAATTCATTTTTAAATAATTACTTAATTAATTTTTAATTCTGTAATTTACCACATAATTATATATTAAAGTATTTATTATTTAAATACTTTTATTTTAGTTGTATTTTAGTTGTGAGCTGCTAGGCTTGTAGATGTGTAGGATGGGAAGTTACTTGAGTAATAATCAACAATTTATTATTAATTGTTAATTAATTATTTCATTAATGTTCAATTAAGTAAAATATGGAAAGCTGATTTCTTTTACTTATAGTTACATTTTTGGAATGCTAGGTTTATAGGGACATAAGGTAATTAAGTAATAATTAATTAACTATTATTTATTATTTGTAAATTAATTATACATTTTGGAATACTTATTCATTTTAATTTTCTTTTAATTTTGGAATGCTAGGTTACTATCGGTTTGAGTGGAAGCTAATTAAGTAATAGTTCATTAAAAATTAAGTAGTAATTGTTTTTTAGGGTTGTAATGGTCCAACCACCGTCTGCGGGTCTGGTGGTCTAGTTACCACCAAACTCATAATGAGGCCCATACTGTCTACTACTGTCACCTCCATGTTTTGTTCCACCTAACCTACACATCAATCTGGCATACACAATAACTGTGCACACTTCTCAGTACTGTATCCTTTCTGCATACACTGCCAGCACACACACTCACAATGCATGTGCAGCACAAAACTCCACCCTTCATGGATTGTACTTGCAAGCACACATACAGCCAGCACATGCTTTCATTGTGCACTTTCACTTT
This sequence comes from Pleurodeles waltl, assembly GCF_031143425.1. Taxonomy (NCBI): domain Eukaryota; kingdom Metazoa; phylum Chordata; class Amphibia; order Caudata; family Salamandridae; genus Pleurodeles; species Pleurodeles waltl. Next base: position 115,739,920 of record NC_090446.1, on the reverse strand, counting down.
CAGCACTACATCTTTCATGTAATGTATTCTTTGCAGGCATACCTACATTCAGTATGTGCATTAACCATGCTTGTCTTGCACAACAATGGTCTATCAATTTATCGTACCCTTCCCAGGCAGACTTACATCCAGGTCAGAGTCACCACTTCTGCGCTGTGCAGCACACTACATCCACTGGAAGTAGGCCACGGGTGAGTTAAGCACACAACAATGGAGCTTTAAAAAAAGTGAGAGAGCCTGTAGGCTGCGCTCCAGAGACAGAGTAAAAAGGACCTGTTCACTCCTATTGCTCACTACACAGTATGCTGCCACCACTGCACTCATGCTGCTTAACTCTTGGTGAAGGCAGTAGCCTTTCACTGAGGGTGGTGCTTTGGGCACCCTTGCAGTTCAAAGACCATAATCTGTGATACATGGCTATGTCATGGCACACATGTATGATCCGTGTTTGCCGCCATCAGAAATCACCATTAGGGATCCAGACAACAATACTGTTGTGCACTCAGGGCAGGGGTACATGTCTTTTACCACACAGAGGACTTTTCCGCCCCAACATGGACAAACCTTGAAAGAGTATGGAAGCAAGTCCAGGATTTCTCTTTTACTCCCTTCCCAATGTCTCCTCTGATTCCTATGTCTGGATAGAGTTCTTTTAACTCATCAGCATAGGTATTCAGGGACGGCAAAGGTTTTTGATGGGTCCACAAATCCAGAATGCTGAACTACGTAAATAACTAGGTTTATATGCTAATGAACTGCTAATCCGAAACTGCACTACAGAGACCTACCAACATATAAGTCAACATCTGATGGAATTTGGACAGTTTTTAGGACATAAGCCTAAGCAATCAAAAACAGAGATTATGACCTGGTACACCAACGAAATCAAGAATAGAACAATTTTGTAAAACACCAAGGTAGATATCTGGGCTGAAAATTATGAGAAATCCATGAGGCATGGTTAAAGCAAATTATTATTGTCAATGTTCAGAGATTAAATCATTAGATCTTCAGCAACATTTACCCTTATTTATTTTGAGCCAAGTTAGTTATGTTAAAATGTTGATGTTACCAAAATTGCTCTTTTAGTTTCAGCACTTCTAGGTGCATGCACCGTCATTTTCAGACAGCTAGCATTCAGGCTTCTTAAATGGGCTAATAGAACCTTACAGGGGTATGTCTCATTATTCTGATGAGTATGAATAGTGTTCTGATCCACATCCACTGTGCAGTGATCTTAACAGCAAAACAAAATCAACTACATCAGTGAAGATAAGTGGTATACATCTGCATTGTATGGATGGGAACAACATATTAAGGGAAACTGAATTTGTTGCTTCAACACTCCAGTACAGTCTCCTGCCTTCAGGTCTACCCAATTGGATATGTACAATACAGTCAGACAAGAGGTGTCTTTGCATGCTGTGTTGGCCTAAGGTGAAGTGGGATTGCCAGCTTTTTCCAGTAGGACACATTGAAGGCTCCACTATCATCATTGCTGATTGTGCAAACCCTCTTCATACAGAACAGATACAGCTGTGGAATTGGCTGTACATGCTTCTCCCATATGCAATTAAAAATTAATATGTGGAGAGCATGGTCAGCAGGTTTGAAAGCTGCACACACAGAGGCATACATTCCCATATTTACCATAGAAACATTTTCTATTTAGGGGCTTGTAATAGGGGCCTGTAATATCGCTTTAAACATTTAAGCTATAATCTGAAATGTCAGCATGAAACATGCTGTTTACTCAACGGCAAGTACTGGGTGCAAGTGAAACACATGATATAGACTTATTTAAGAAGTTATCAGACAGTACATCTCAGTTAATAGTTGTACAGGAGTCCCTAAAACGTTTTCCCTTCAGACCTCCTATTTTGGCTGACTTTGTTTTTGCTGTCCTTAGGACTCTGCGCACTTTACCACAGCTAACTAGTGCTTAAGTGCTTGTGCTTGTGCTAAAGCATGGTAACATTGGTTTATGCCCAAAAGATATATTTAGTTTACTTATAAGTCCCTAATAAAGTGCACTACATGTGCCTGTATTGCTCAAATGAGAATTTACGATAAACAACAAAAGACAAGAGGTGTCGGGCATCAAAGGAACGGTTTGTTTCATTAAACATTACGGCCGGGAGAGCAGTTACAGAACCACGATATGAGGACTGTCTCTCACTGAACATCGATTTGGAGAAGGTTATTACACATTTCTCTAAGTACCCTAAAACCATACAAAACATTCCTTTCCTGTTAAAAATTGCAGTTTTTCATGGAGTCATAAATATTGTCCCAGATAGTGAATGCAGGTGGGCCTGGACCTGGCGTGGACACTATGTGGGCCAGAGAGTACGTGTCCAGATGTCTGACCTGAGGAGGTGTTTTTGGGAATGCATGCATCACCCCATGTGTGTTTTAATGGGGCCAATCTTGTGGGACCATTGTGGTGTTGCTGCACCTATCTGTGGGATCTGATCCAAGTATTCCTGTTTGTACATATGGCTGCTGGCTAAGTGTAACCCCACCTGTGACCTGTTGGTCATTAACCTCAGGCCTAGGTCTCAGAGCCGGCCTGACCACGCACCTACATGCCAGGGTTGACGGAGAGTTCATGACGGTGAATCTAATAATGGTGATGTGACTTCGTTCATGTTTGGGAATGTTTAACTCTGTGCATCAACATCGATTAATCCAATAAAAATATTCCCCTCTCTAGTTGAATTTTCAACTACACCATCAACCCCACATGTCATGACAGTCACATTGTTGGGGGTTGGTTGTACCACTTCCCTAGCTACTTGCATCCCACCCAATTTGAGCACTGCGTTTTTACGGCAGGGAAACCCCCACTTGCAGGAAACCACACAATAACGGTAACACAATGAAAACGTGCAACATTGATGTGCACAGACTGGTCATCCACCGGGTTATTTGCAACCAGCGGGTGTTTGTATTTGTCTGCAAAGTGAAGAAGGGTATGGACCCTTCTGTCGATACTTGGGCAGCAGCTAAATTCCTCAGGAATGTCCTTGCACTGAGCCCAGCCAAAATAATCAGCAGTACTTTTCCTTTGAGCTTGATGCAACAGTGCTGTTTTCTTCCTCACTGGGTGATGGAACAGTTCAGAAAGATCTTTTCCGGGGATGACCAGGGTTGGGGTGTGTATGTTGACAAGGGAGAAGAGGCCACACCATCCAGGGATGAGCTGGGTGTAAACAAACTTGCAGCATTGCCAGTAGGTGTCCATCAGCATGGAGGTACCCCATTGCATGTCCAGAATGTGCAGTATTGTGCAATGGTTTTCATTAATGCCCAGTGGAATGGTTCCTTTGCCTTCGAAACATAAGAAATACAGTCTGAGTTTCTGTACAATTACGGGTTGCCCCTCTCTTCTATCCATGAGTACCTATCTATCGCAGTGTCTCAGATCTCCTGACACGGGGTATCTACACTGTTATTTAACCCTCCCCTATGAGACACATTTCCCTTCATATCATCAAGGTGGAAGGCTATGCACTGAAACTCCATGTGTGGGGTACACTTGTTGTTAACGAAGACAGCCCCAGGCATGATAAGGGCCACTCTGGGACTACAGATGGATTGTGCACTGGTTAGGTGGTTTAGCTATCTTCAAGAAGCTCTTCTCTGAAAAATCATGGGGCCAAACAGTATCCTACCATATAGCTTCCCTTCTACACATACTGTCTAGCTCAGTTTGGATATTGCTAGGCCCTACGAGAAGGTACAGTGCTGCAGGATTGGTCTCCTAGTGGGTCAGATTTACTTTTACCCCATGGGGCTCTACTCTTTTGGGTAGTATTTTGGCCCTAATTCTACATAGGTACAGAGGGAGAAGGCATTTTGCTTTTTCAGGTACTATCTCTTGGGATAAGTAAATCCCATCTGTGCCTACTGCATGTGGTACCAGCAAACTGATGTAACATGACCTGGCTAATGTTTTGGAGCCCACAGCAGTCATATGCTGATACCACGTGTTGTGTAAAAGAATGCTGTGCAGTGCATCTGGAATACTAGTGTTAGATGCAGTGTAATTAAAGGTGATGTGGGAGAGGTCCCTATGCAAGCGCGGTGTTACTTTCTGAATCAACTCCATTAGACCACACTGTTCTTTGGAAATGCATGGATGCAGTAGCATCCCTAGTAAACAGAAGATGTATAAATGCACAAAAACACACAGCTTCTGAAACATTGTAGGCCTTGAGATGATTCCGGCGGAGATGTCCGTGTTCTTCTGGTTTCATTTTGAAAACAGCTTGAGGTAAAGTCTTTGGAGCAAAGTGTGGTTCGGGAGCCCATTGGGGGTATGGATGTGGAAATTCCTTGAGGCAGGTTGTGTCTCTTGATCCTGTTAGATGTGAAAGTTCTTTGGAGCAGTTTGTGACTCTTGGTCCTACTGGGGGTAGTGGTGTGGTCGCTGAGAAGTGGATGGTCCACTGTAAAGGTGGTGCACTTAGCGGGACGACTGCAGACGTGTTGGACAAGAACATTACATCTTTGCATGTCGCCAATTATTCCTTCGGAAGTCCTGCATTTTCCATGATTTTGGTAAGGCACCGGAAGGTGGCCCCACTCGGGTTACCTAGTTTGGGAAAATTGGGTTATTGTTTATGAACATTTTTCATTTTTACGGGTAGTTTCTCCCCCCGCCCCTGTGCCTGACTAGGGGGGTCATTCCGACCCCGGCGGTCAAGGACCGCCGGGGCCGGGGATGCGGGAGCACCGCCAACAGGCTGGCGGTGCTCCTCAGGACATTCTGACCGCGGCGGTTCAGCCGCGGTCAGAACAGGAAAACCGGCGGTCTCCCGCCGGTTTTCTGCTGTCCTGCAGAATCCTCCATGGCGGCGCAGCTTGCTGCGCCGTCATGGGGATTCTGACACCCCATACCGCCATCCTGTTCCTGGCGGGTCGCCCGCCAGGAACAGGATGGCGGTATGGGGTGTTGTGGGGCCCCTGGGGGCCCCTGCAGTGCCCATGCCAATGGCATGGGCACTGCAGGAGCCCCCGTAAGAGGGCCCCACTTTGTATTTCAGTGTCTGCTCTGCAGACACTGAAATACGCGACGGGTGCCACTGCACCCGTCGCACATACCCACTCCGCCGGCTCCATTCGGAGCCGGCTTCCTCGTGGGGAGGGGTTTCCCGCTGGGCTGGCGGGCGGCCTTCTGGCGGTCGCCCGCCAGCCCAGCGGGAAAGCCAGAATGGCCTCCGCGGTCTTTCAACCGCGGAGCGGCCATATGGCGGCTCCCTCCAGGCGGGCGGCTCCCGCCGCCCGCGGGGGTCAGAATGACCCCCTAAGTGTCTGTTTGAAGGTATGCTTTGCAGGGTGATTCTGGGTAATTTCAATTTTTAACTGTTGCTGTATTGGCATCGCCAGCCCTCCAGTACCTTAGTGTATGCATGTGGGTGCCATCAGTGTGGGTGGTGTTTTTGACCTACACGTACATGGGGCATGAATAAAGAGGTGGAAAGTAACATTGGTCAGTGATCACAACTTGCCCTTAGGTTACCTGAATACCCCTATAGTCCCAGCATGTAGCATGAAACATGACTTTCCCTAATGATGCCAACTGTCCTGACTATGCCCTTTTTTAGAGGCTTCCTTTGGGCTAGCTTTAGGCTTCTTTTCTTTGGCTTCTGGGCGTTTCCACAGACCTTCAATCCTGTCATGGACTTGAGGTGGTCGGAGAGTTGTTTCGTGTCCCCTGTGTGCCTCTGATTTGTGGAGTATGAAATTGGAATTGTTGCTCCCTTGAAACGGTGTGTGAGGCCTTGCGTGTTGCCTGGTTGCAGGGCGGCTGTGGGGGTGAGCAAATTTCTGCATTCTATTCTGTGATGGGTGTTTTGGACTTCCTTCCCTAGCCCTCCCCTCTCCCTCAGACCATGTTGTTTGAGCCTATGGTTCCCATCTGCTACTGGAAAGCTTTGAGGGAATAGAGGAGGCAAAGATATTGCCACATGGAGAGTCTGGAGTAGAGCAAAGAACTCATCAAAGTTTGCACAAAATATGGGAATTGATTGAGACAGTTGGATGTTTTGGTGAACCCCTTCTACTGACTCTGCATCATGTTGTGCTTTGCAATCTGACAGGACTTGTGCGTGTACTGTGGAGATTATGGGGTCTTCTCTGTCCCAAGTGCATGGGTAGCCTGGTTCCTGACACAGGAAAACAGCTTCCCTTTGGAATCAAAAAGGGGATCCCCATTTGGCTGGTGCCACTGGAGGTACTGTTGCTGCTGGGATGACACGACAAAGACATTTTGGTCCTGGTTGAGAGCCTGAGAATGGGAACCCTTTGACATGGTCATTAGAACTCACCCTAATTTGTTTGTGGGTCCAAGGACTTGGGCGCCTGCTTTTTAAGCACTAGTCTGGGAGCAGTTCTGCCCCCTTTCGTAAGACCCTCCCCTTGGGGTGTGACCAACTGACCCAATGCTGGGTGATCAGCAGCCGAGTGGGGCCTAGGCTCCAGCAGGCACCCGGAATGGCGAACTCTAGCGAGGGTACCCGATCGACAGCTGCATTGCAACCCTGAATGACGTACTCTAGTGAGGACACTCGATCAACAGCTGCACAACAACCCTGAGATTTCCCAAATGCAAGTAAAGGTTTAAATCCCTATTGTTGTCTCATTGTGCCTTTCTTTTGAGTTCCACTGAGGTGAATTTTAGAGTGTATGCAAAATGGATGCTTTGTATTGGGGGCATTAAGGCTTACTGCACATTTGGGTTCGGCGTCTGCTCAAAGGCATTGCTTCCCCAAACAGTTATCCCTCCCAGCTGTGGCTGGGGCCCCGGTCCTTGTTGCGCTGGGTTCCCTGTCTTTGATTGAGGATACCATGCGTTGGTCCAACTACCTGACCCCTGTTGCGGTAGTACAGCATTGAACTGACTTCCCTGCTGCTGAATAAAAGGTGCATTCAGGTTTTCATATGGTTGATTTTGCAGATGGGAATTTTGTGGGGCCTGACCCCGGCTCATTGACTTCTGCTAATGGTACGTCTTTAGCTGGAATCTGTCTGCCATGTGGCCCATTCTGTTGCAACCATAGCAGTGCATGGAGTTTGGCTGCGGCCAACCTCCCTGATTTTTATTGTTGTAACTATATTGGAATCCTCTGGGGTCCTGCGGTGGAGCTCCGTTCATAACTGGTGCCATTTGCATACTTTCAGCTAACGTGGCCCCCTCAAGGGCGGTCTTCCTCAGCTTAAGTTGGACCAACTTAGCAGTGTCCCTCTGGGAGTGCTCCTGTTTTTCCTTATCCTTTTCCTGTTTCCCCTTGTGAAAATGCAATGTGTGCTTGTATCTCCCGCCAGGCTTTAACATCTAGCCTGACTTCGCTGTCCAATCCACTTTGCAGCCTCTTTCTGCAGAAGTTTTAAAAGAAGACAATCTGAGGGCCCATACCAGTCCATGGCTATCCTGTCTCCTGTCCCCACAGTTTTCTCATCCTGTCTAGAAAATCTGTTATGGGCTCCACGGGTCTCAAGGTTTTTTCCATCAACCCTCCTACATCTGGGCAGTCAGGGAACATTTCCCTCAGAGCTGTCCACATTTGTTGCCTATATGAATTGAATTTGGCCACATCATGCTCTGTGTTTGTCAGCATGATCACTGGGATGTGAGCTCGGGCAAACACCATGTTGATCTGCTCCCTGATAATACTGCTTAGCAGACTTTTAACATCGCCTATCTCTAGGGTTGTTCCCGCTATGTTTTTCTTGAAGCCTGAGATCCATTTCCCGGCCCATCCAACAATGGCAGCAGTTTGGATCTTAGCCCTTCCTTATCCATCTAAGCCCATAGTACATAGATGGTCCCTGACATGCTCTTCTGCAGCAGCAGGCATATTCTTGTTTTGGGCAGCTCCACTGGTTTACCCTCGACATGGCATTCCCATCTCCTCAGACAATCCTGCATGTAAGGGAAACTCCACTTGGGATCTCCTGATGCAGTCTTCCTCAACCGCTATGTCCTCTGGTTTGAAGGATCCCTCCTCCAGCCAGGGCCTATCATACTGATCACTTCACTCAGTCAAGTGGGCTAGCAGGTGGAAAAAGGGCCAGGCGAAGATCTTGACTTCCTCCTGAGCTACTGTATCCTTTGGGATTAGTTTACCTGCCATCCACGTTCGGGGGGAGCAGCAGATGTCGTTGTTGCTGCTCTCCTACTCGCACGCAAACGTGCCATCTTGGTCCTCCTATGTCTGAGCTGGATTTGGACAGTGATGCCTTAGTTCCTAATTCTCCTGCCAACCACTCTCCTTCATTGGCCCTCTGGTGAGGCACGGGCCCCAGTCAAAAGCCTCCCTTCCGACTCTACCTCAGATTCTCCCATGACAGGGCTCTGTACCTACCCTTGCTCTCTTCAGGTGGAGAGCACGATGCTCTTCTCTCTCACTGGGATTCCAGGGTGTGAGCGCTCTCTCTTTCCCTCCTTAGTTTGTGACTTTCCTCTGACTCCCATACAGATTGCCTCTTTCACTAGGAGCTATGCCCTGTTTTTCTAAGTGGGACCTGCCCTCAAGCTTGCTTTCCGTGGTTTCCTCAGCTACCTGAGAACACTCTGTGGCTCCCCCATCATCACCAGATCCTGTATCTGGGTCCCCTTTCCTCACCCTAGCTAATTGCCTCATTGTCCACAACTGCTAAGAATCTCCCTGTTACTCAGATGTGCTCCCCTAAACCAGCAGGAATAGATGTTCTCTGTGCCATTGGGATTCTGTGGCCTGAATGCTATGGACTGAGGATCAAGCTTCAGGGAGCTCTAGTGCTGGAATGGGGTGGTGCAGGGAGGTCTGGGCCTGTTGGCCTGTTAGTCTGCCATGCCTATACGTAACATCCTGTTGTTCGTTATGGGCCCCTTGGGTTCCCTCGACTGGCAGGTTAGTGTATCCTAATGCAGGGATAGCAGGCATCAGGGAGAGCACCTCCAATCCCGCATATAGAAGGGGAGGTGTGAACACCTTGCCTGCTGATTGTGGATCAGTTTTATCGGTCTAGGCCTCCTAAAAAATGGCTCATAATTCTAGCAATACTTCCCTACTGTCCTTCTTTTGCCCTCTATATTTTGTTTGCATTACTGTTCTTGTGTGTTCAATTATGTTGGTGTCAAAGGTTGCCTCTTTTGGCCACGGGGATGTGTGTGCTTTGGTGTATGCGTATGTACCTTGTGGCAAATCGTACTAAGCTTTTTAGCCTGTGTGGACAACTTATTTTGCATATACTTCAAAAGGGATTTCATGATGGGTATAGGGAATCTTTAAGGGGATAGTTCCTCTCTTAGATTTATGTTTTTATGGTTTTTGAGTTATAGCGTCTAATTTTTCAATTTTTTAAAATAATTTTAAGTTTTCACTCTGGTGGCAGAGGAATATGTACAGGGGATTATTAGATCTACACTGGTAGTAGGAAATATATACACAAGGGGATTACTGGATGTAGTTACCACAAAAAGGTATGGGGTTCACCAATGATGTGGAGCTATGTTCACGAGAGATTATCCGTGGGCTCCTAGACCTCGCTGAGTATAGAAAATGCGCAGTGTGGATGCTGTGTAGGGTGAGTGGGGGAAGGGGGGATTTCCTTTTACGGACTAGGGGGTCTCACACACTATATAGTGTCATGCTTCATCATTTGACCACCTAGCCCCACCCAGGTAGAATAATACCACCTGGGCGGACTCAACCTCACCGTTAAAAGAACGGGAGGAAGTGCGTAAATATATTTTATCTGGAGATAATGGGATCCAGCTAAACTAAGGGAATATAAAAACACCCAGGCAGCTACCTGTGTGTGGTCTACACTTTTAATAGTGGTATCTGCTGGTGTAACTAAAAACAAGGGCGGGACACCTCAGTGAGAATGAGGACTCACTGGGTCGCCTCTCTAAGAATTGGCCGACATGTTTCTGCCCTCTACTATGAACCATGGAAGGTCTGGGGGCATTCTTCAGGGCCTAGGATCCCTAACCATCATGCAAGGTGCGGATAGATGAGCCTCCCCTCATAAAGGGGGGATAACATTTATTTAATGGGCCTACCTTGGCAAGGGACTACCTCGCGGAGGCCCTAATATCTAAGGCAACTGGCCTCAGATTCCAGGAGGGGGAGTGTCCCCTTATAGTCACACTTACATCAAAGGAGGCGCTCGCTGTGTGCCTAGACCGACCCCTCGCTCGCTGCCTAGACACTGCCCCTCCTGGAATATGAGGCCAGTTGCCTTAGATATTAGGGCCTCCGCGAGGTAGTCCCTTGCCAAGCTAGGCCCATTAAATCAATTTTATCCCCCCCTTTATGAGGGGAGGCTCATCTATCTGCACCTTGCATGATGGTTAGGGATCCTAGGCCCTGAAGAATGCCCCCAGACCTGGCTCATAGTAGATTGCAGAAACGTGTCGGCCAATTCTTAAAGAGGCGACCCAGTGAGTCCTCATTCTCACCGAGGTGTCCCGCCCTTGTTTTTAGTTACACCAGCAGATACCACTATTAAAAGTGTAGACCACACACAGGTAGCTGCCTAGGTGTTTTTATATCCCCTTAGTTTAGCTGGATCCCATTATCGCCAGATAAAATATATTTACGCACTCCCTCCCGTTCTTTTAACGGTGAGGTTGTGTCCGCCCAGGTGGTATTATCCTACCTGGGTGGGGCTAGGTGGTCAAATGATGAAGCATGACACTATATAGTGTGTGAGACCACCTAGTCCGTAAAAGGAAATCCCCCTTCCCCCACTCACCCTACACAGCACCCACACTGTGCATTTTCTATACCCAGCGAGGTCTAGGAGCCCACGGATAATCTCTTGTGAACATAGCTCCACATCATTGGTGAACCCCATACCTTTTTGTGGTAACTAGTTTTATGAAGAGGGAGCTAGTATGGGTTGTTTCCCACCAAATACATGTTGTTCATCTCCCTTAAACTCTCAGGTAGTGTGATAATGATTACTGGATGTAATTTGGTGGGGGAGGATATACACATGGGGATTACTAGAACTAATGAGCTCAACGTTATTTACAGATGCATCAAAATAAACATTTAACACAAACAGAAACATCAACGCATATGAAGAATCACAATCGTAGGAAAAAGTGCAATTGTTAGCAGCACGAAATTTGACAACAAAACAGCAAGCCTTACTTTAGCAACAAATAGCAGTTTGTAAGAATCAGCAATGTCTTCATAGCACATAAAATCAGAGACAAAACACAACACTGAACATTTAAGGCAAACACAGTCACATTCATCTACCAGCATCACAGTATCAAAACAAAACCATTTCAACTGGCAGGAAAAGCTAACAAGGCACAAAAAATAAAGGGGGCGGCCTATCATAAATATCTTAGCCCACTCCTAGCACAAGTTATCCTATCATCGGGGGAAGCTCTGCGCTAAGCTGAGGACTGTGTGAGCCTCATAATCATTTCAATATCAGCCTTGGGGTGAAGATTACAACAATTTATTTGTAGTAAAGTAATAACTTCAAGAACCATAGGCCCTTCTTGGCCAAAACACAAGCTTTGCCTAATCTCCTGGATCCCATTCATTCTTATTCCCTAACATTCGCATTACACCATATGTCACACCAAAGGGTCCTGCTTCCCATCTGTGTCAAGCCCAGTGGGGTAAGCTAACACTAGCAGTGTTAAAAAACCAGTAGAAGTGAGAAAAACTCTTTAGTCTCGTAAAACTGAAGTGTGGGCCCTATATCACACCAATAGCCTGTGTATACCATCTCTGTCACACCCAGTGGTCCAAGAGAATGGCACCTCTTAAAACAGAGATGTTCACTCTATGTCACACCCAGGGCCTTATGCGTACCATCTGTGTCATCCCCAGCGGTCCAAGTGGCCAGCACCCTAAATACAATTCAAAGAATATTCATCTTTCTTGATGCTGACAATTACAAAAACATGACAGCCTGCTGGATTAGAGTTTTAACTAGTTTGCCACATACCAAATGCTGGGACTAAGGCTCTGATGTAGTCTCTTACCCTTGTGACGGTGGCTTAAGGGTGGACCTCCGCCCTACGGATTCGGTAGAGAGGGGTCCCCTTTGTTTGGTCGCAGTAGGGTCCGAAGAACCATTCAGCGCCTCATTGGCTTGCCAAAATGTTACTCGAATGAGAATTTACCTTAAAAAACAAAGAGGAGTCTGGCAACACAGGAACAGTTTGTTTAGTTAAACATTATGACCAGGAGAGCAAATACAGAACCAGAGCCTGAGGATTGTCTCTCACTGTACATCGATTTGGAGTCGATTCTTATTAGGCCTGGGCAGAGTTCACGGAGTTCGACTCCGTGGAATTCCGCCAAGTTGATTAAAAACTCCATGGAATTCCACAGAGGTGGAGTTCCATGACCCGCAGAGTCCTGAATGAGCCCGATCTCGGAAGCGCTAACCAGGATCGGGCCTGGTTAGCCAGTCAGGACACTGTTTAGCGCTTCTGAGATCGGGTGCATTCAGGAGAGGGCAGTAGGCAGCGAAAGCTGCTGTTTCAGGCCTCTTGTGCACACGGAGCAGGCCGGTGCGCAAGAGGCCTGAAACTGCAGCTTTCTTTCGCTGTGTACGCCCGTGGCCCGAATTCAGGCCAGGGCCGTACGCAGCAAAAGCTGCCAGGCCTCTTCTGCACAGGGCTGCCCCGTGTGCACTGCCCACGACGCAGACCGGTGCACAAGAGGCCTGAAACGGCCCTGGTCTGAATTCAGGTCAGGGGCGTAGGCAGCGAAAGCTGCCGCTTCAGTCCTTGTTTGTGCACCAGTGTGCACAAGCAAAAAAAAAGAAAATAGGAGGCGCGGACTTGCCTGAGTCCTCGTCGCCCTTCCTCCAGCGTTCTGGCTCTCTCTCTGCCTCCTGCTCCACTGCTGGCAGAGGGAGGCCTGGCCCTCCCATTCCGTCGCCAGTGTGCACTGCTGCCCAGTTATGGTCTACACAGTGCAAGCGCAGACTGTCTGCACTTGCGCTGTGTAGCCCATGACTGGGCTGCAGTGAACACTGGGTGAGCTCCACTCCGCTGGTAGGGATAGTGGAGTTTTTTGACAAACTCCTTGCTCCAAGTGGAGCGCCGAATACCAAGAATTCCATTAGGTCCGCCAGCGGAGCAGAGATGCCTGGTCACCCCTAATTCTCATTCATTTTTCTGAGTGCCATAAAAACAATAAAAAAACTTTCCTTTCCTGTTGTCATGGAGTCATAAATATTGTTCCAGAAAGTGAATGCAGGTGGACCTTGACTTTGCGTGGACACAATGTGGGCCAGCGAACACGTGTCCAGATGTCTGGCCTGTGGGGTGCGTGGTCGCTGTGTGTGCTATGTTCTCATTGGCGAGGTGTTCCTAACTACATTTGGAATATAAATTTATGGTATTTTTGGGAATGTGCACCCCCCCCGAATCATTTGTGTTTTATTGGGGCAAATCTCATGGGACCGTTGTGGTGTTGCTCCGCCTATCTGTGGGATCTGATCCAAGTTTTCCTGTTTGTTCATTTGGCTGCTGGCTAAGTGCTACCCAACCTTTGACTGTCGGTGAATAACCTCTTGCTTAGGTCTCAAAGCCTGACTGACCACATACCTACATGCCAGGGATGATGGACAGTTCACAACAGGGGAATGTAATAATGGTGATGCGACTTTGTTCGCATATGTGAATGTATCAGTGTGTACAGGTACATCGATTAATCCAAAATTAACCCCCACAGCATGTGAATTAAATGCTATTAGTGGGCATGAAGCACGGATTGTGCCACTCACTGAAGTAACCCTTTAAAACATGTCCCAGCCCTGCTATTGTGGCCTGTGTGTGAAGTTTTAAAACTTTCATGTCAACCTGCCAATATAAACCTTTACGAAGCCCAAACCTTCCTTTTTAATAGATATAGGTCACCGCTAAGGTAGGCTGTGGACAGTCCCAAGGGCAGGATGCAGTGTAATAAAAAAGTTGGATGTGTACTTTTAGGTTTTACATATCGCATTATGAAAAACTCTTAAATTCATTTTTCACTACTGCAAGGTCTATTTCTTGCTTAAGAAAACATCTGAGTTACCTTGTACACAGCCACACACAATGGGGACCTTAGGTATGACCGGATGGGCCATCACTGGCAAAATGGAAGGGAGGAGCTGGGCCCTGCCCCACTTACACATGAATGTCCTGTCTCCACACAAAGGGTTGTATAACCTGCTGTAATTAGTCTGAAGCCAGGAAGGCAGAGTATCTGTGCACTTCAAAGGCGTGCCTCTTGAAGCTTCTCCCCACTTCAAAGACACGACTGTGTATTAATACTGGACCTCAGACACTACCAGTTTAGTACACTTCTGGACCTGTGGATACTTTGAAGGACTGCTGTGCTGCTACAAGTCTGCCACTCTGCTGGTCTCTTCCTCTGAAGGAAATGCTGTGCTGGCCTGCTGCCTGCTACCCTGTTATCTGGGGAAGAAGAACTGGACCTGCAACTTCATCTTCAACCCAGGACCACAGAGTGACTCCAAGGGCTAGTCTGCTGGCCTGATCTGCGTATCAGGGACATAAAATTCTCCCCAACCAGCTCCTGGACCTAGCTGCAGCGAGTTGTTGAGCCGCCAATTGTGCCTCTCAGGTCCCGGATGCTTGGTGTGGCTCACAGGCTCTTTAAATCAAGCTTTTGGTCTCTTCACGACCATGAACGGGACTGTTTGCACTGAGTACACGCCACTCACACTGAAAATCAGTGTGAGCCACCACCAGTCTGTCTCTTCACACAGCAGCATCAACCACTCATGGGGGACCACCAGCGTGAAGCACCAGCCCACCCACCTATGACACCTGGCCTGCTTTTCACACCCCACCCACAACCGCCCCACCCATGATGCCCTCCTTGCTCCTTGTGACCATCTGCAATGTGAATGGGACTCTTGGCACAAAACTTGAGAAGGTAAAAACTTCAGAAGGACTAATCTGGGACTGGAGCCAACCAGCACTCCATCACAGTTGGTCTGAACTTTTGAATTTGACCCGGTCCCGGGGGACCAGATAGCAGCAGTTGGTGCTCAATGCTTTTAGGCACTATTTTATAGTTTATTATTCAAACATTCTTAATTCCAGTTCTACTGATTGCAGTTTTGTCATTTTGGCCTGGGTTTATTTATTCATTCTGCTCTGTTTTTCTAACATGTAGAATACTTTATGTGTGGGGTTTTCACTGTTTTACCGATGTGAAGTGTTGCACAAATACTTTACACTTTGCCTCTGGGTTAATCCTGTCTGCTTTGTGCCAAGCTACCATGGGGTTGATTGCAGGGTAATTTGGGGTTTGCTTGTGTCTTACCCTGACAAGAATTGTAGCTGCTTTTTGACCAGGACTCAAACCCCATTCAGCCAGAACGCAATGTCTCACAGAGTGAATCAGTGATTGTGATTTTTGCAGCTTGCTCACAATCATAGTATATCCTGAAGAGGTGACATGTGGTAGGGGTGTAGTTAGTACCTTGTAACACACACCAGCTGCAGTGGCCGGAGGCTGAGTGCTGAATTAGGTGCTTCCTAGCATTTTGGGTAGATTTAGGTGATTGTGGTGCAACGTCCTGTGTGATAATACATTCCAGGAATCCTAGGTGCTGCTTGGCAGCTGGTGCTGAATGAACAACTGGTATTAGGGAGTAGTTTCCTGAATACTGCTTAAAACACCCAAGTTACAAGAACCCTACATGCTTCTTGGTAACTGTGAACAGCCGCCCTTCTGGGATACAGTTTCCTGTCTGTTAGGAATTTTGATCCATAAGGATAACCTGGAGATACATTGATGCCATAGAGGGGATATGAACTCTTGTAGTGGGGGGGTCTGTCATACCAAAGGGTCCATACTCTGCCTCTGAGCTATAGCTTGAGATAGTGTCAGATACCTGGTTCAGACATGTTGCTTGGGAGATGGTTGCTTAGGTGCATCATCCCATCTCCTAATTGAATGTAAGTGTTCTCCAGCCCCTTATATCAGCTAGTGCAAACACAGAGGTCCAGGCTGTGATCTACTGCAGAATCGGGTATAAAGAGACCTGGGCTGGGGTACTGGGTTTGGATCTGAGAGCAGGGCTCGGTGGCAGCAGGTTGCAGCTGCAGTCTCTCATAGTATTGGATGCAGGTCTTGGGTGTGTAGACCTGGAGTTTAGGTGCTTCTACTGGGATGGTCTTATCCTGTCGGGCTGAAAAAGTATGTTTTCTAATGGCTAAGATAGCGGGGGCACCACTGTAAAAAAAATGAAAAGTGCAACTGACTCACAATAGTGTGGAAGGGCTGAGGGTTTGCTGGACAGGGTGGTCTGCCACTTTTGGGATGAACGTCCTCTAAGTCTTGCCCATGGATACCTTCGGTTGTTGTTTATCCTGGTCAACTTATCTTTTTTGGTGTTTTTGGCAAACTACGTAGTCCTTGGAAAAACTCCAAAACCTATTTTGGCTCCTCAGAAAAATGTTTGCGAGTGCCTCTCAACCAGATATACCTACATTCATGAAATCCATCTCCCAATTCATGAAGTCTGTCTCCGTAGGCGAAAGCTCTGTATTAAATGAGTCTCATCCTCCTGCCCCCCACCAGGGTGAAGACAAAATGGGTGTTTTATTTTATTGTCGGTTGGGGGCATCCTTCAGTCAAGAATTTCAATCCCTTTTGGAAATGTCATTTTTTTCAGCTGAGAGCTTTGCTCTTCATTTTTAGTCTACCAAGAACAGACTCCCAGCCTTGAAATTTTAGAAGGTAGCCAATTGCTGAAGAAACATAAAAAAGTCCTTTGTGATGCTAATGTCTGGGACATTTAATGGAGTGCAGTGTTAACAATAAATGTGAGTTATTCATATGTGTTTGATGCTCAAACAAAAGATCGCTGAGAAGCTTCCAGACCTTAATATGCAAGTAGATATTATCGAAGCTTTTAACTTACTTCATCCGCTATTCTGCTTCTAAAACGCTTGCATGTTTCTATCTTCCAAGGACATCGAACAATGGTCGAGCAAAAAGCTGGGCACGAGTCATTTCAAGACTTTCCACTATGTGTTGTTTAGGCATTTAAGATGGTGCCTGTAACTTTCTAGTTTGGTTTTAAATGTAATAGAAAAGCTTACAAAAAAAGAGATGCACTTTGAATTAATCAATGAAAATCCCAGTACCTATTACTGAGTATATCCTGTTTGTTGTAAGTTTCACATTCCATCTTGAATTTGGCTGAAATCAGTGGTGATGCGTATAGGTGCTAAATAAGAGTAAACATCAACTTTGAGTCTGACAGTGTTTGAAATATGTCCAATTCAAATATATAATTTTTCACTCTTACTAAAAATAAAGACAATTTATATATATTTCTTTCTTAGTTCTCAAACGCTTAAAGTAACACTGCTTAAATTCCTGTTAAATTATCAAAATATCAAACACGGCGCTTGCAGTAGGTACTTGTAGCTTTCCAACAAATCGAAAAGTAAATATATGATTCCGCAACATTTCAACAGGGATGACTTTCCCTGAACTAGAAAGTTTAATTGAATTAACTGATCCTACTAACAAGATTAAAATGATGAGAGACGCTTAATTTTAAGAATGCAGCGTACCTATAATAGAAATAAAGTTATATCTCTTTTCAGTGAAAAGATAACCCTGACTGGACATCGATTTATTGTTAGTGATAAGTATCTTAGTCCAAATTAAAGTTCTCCCCCACAACCAGCTTTCAGGATTTAGCCTTGCCTATTCCATCATCGACCTTTTCCCCCTGAATGACAAATGCCTGTCAAGCATTTGCAATACAATGGGTCTCGCGTTTGCTCGAGTTAGAGTTATTAGCATTGTAAATTCCTAACTGGACTTTTCTTGCCACATAAATTGAAAATATAAAATAAAACAGTTGACACAAGCAAGTCAATTCAAAGAGTCATGGCTGCCATGAGCTTGAGCGTGAAGGAGAGACACAAAAGGAAAAAGAAGTTCGCTCACAGTCAAACATATCGGCAAACGTGCAATTATCCATGTACGAGAGTCGGTCCCCAAGGTGGTAACAAAACTGCCAAGGCGGGACAAATGTAAAGCATTTACCAATGTCATCAAAGGCATTTTGAAAGGCAAGCCCATGAACGAGTGAAAGTTATGGGCGTGAGGTGGGCATGGTTAAAAGCCCACGTAGATACCAACAGGTTGGAAAAGCAGCGCTTGCGGGTTGCTATGCTTGACCTAAAAAGGAGGTAGTTGGTAATTCAGGGAGCTCCCTGTAGTGTCTGGTTTCTGTGGTTCCTGGGACAACAGCAATACTTGTGACAGGGATTACCTAGATGCACTTCAGTTTCAGAGTGCCCAGACAACTGGCACCACAGCCAGAAACATTAAGATGCACCTTGATTTCGCTGCTTACCTTACATTTGAATTTGTTTTATGGATAATATTGAAGGTGCTGTTGCTAGAATACTTCATATGGATACGGTTCATAATTGTTTGTGTACTTAGCTTGCTTCTAGAAATATTTGTCATTAAGTGCTAGGTAGATTTATAATATTTGTGTACTTTGGATGTCAGTTTGTTTTATGTTCCTCTGGGACACTGTCATAGATACACAAAGATGGCAGGGGATTTTGTCTTCCGCTCTAGAACCTGACACCAACAGATCTCCTTTTTAAAATTAAAAAAAAAACACCCTCAAGGTAAAATCATCAAAAACGATAAACTAAGTAAAGACTTTTGTATTTTGAGAGGTACATACCATGGGTGCCCTGGGCCTCCTCTCAGATACCACTTTTTATGTTGGTATATATTCTATTGAGCATCCAGATATATTTTGATGAGAGGCTGATCCTAAAGTGCACTGTAGAAGCCCACCAACATATAATAAAACACCTGATAGAATTTGAACTGATTTCAGAGAATACACTTGATCAAAAAACAGAGATGATGACTTGGTACAAACACCATAGAAAATCCAGAAATCCAGAAAATATGCTTAAAACAAATTACCATTCACAGTGGTCAGAGATTGAAACACTATTAAACCTTAAACAAAATGTGCCCATATCTATTATGGGTGGAGTTCGTTATCGAAAAATAGTGATATGGGGCGTGGACTTGCAAGATGGTTGCCAGGACTTGAGGCTGCTGAGCTACGAAATCTGGAATTAAATCAGCAGCTATCAGCAGTAACTGGTACACCTGCAGCAGCCGGAGGGGATCTACCATGCTCTTCAGAGTGAAGGGGTGACAGTAGAGGCCGGGAGACTAGAGCAGAGAGACTTTCATGGGGGGGCACCCGTTGCCATTTGCCTGCTCCGTGGTGTGAGGGGCTATGGATTGGCGAGACCTACAGGAGGAAGCAGAGTGGGGGGGGGGGTACTCACTAGGACACTCCTTTCTTGTGGCTGGTGGGGGTCTGGAAACCCAGTAGCAAGGAGGCAGCAGGACCAGTGGCTGCCTCACTTGGCAAGTGCAGGAGGGGCTTAAGAATGGTGCCTCTTTGGTAAAGGGATAATTTACCGAGTGCAGGCTGGAGGATCTTCTCTACTGTTACCGCCTGGGCCTAAGACCCTGATACTGACACCGAGAGCAAGAGAGGCTGCAGCTGGGAGGACTGGTGGCTGCAGTGAGCAATGCAAGAGAAGAAGCTTACTGAGCATCAGGCAAGCGCTGCCAGTGGGAGGACCCCTTGTTATTGTTTTGTGGGACGGCATGCTTTTTGGAGGACGGGATTTCTTTTTGGAGCCCTTACAGATGGGGACGAGGTGATGCACAACAATTCAAGATAGATCTTTGGGTCAGAGGAAAGCAGCCTCTTGGCAATAAGACCTGGTTGGCAACACAGACAGAGGAAGGCATGGGGCATGTACTGTAGTCCTTGAAAGCACACTCTGATATTGACTCGAGGATAGACTACCTAGTAGCAGGATGGCTCTCCCTGGATGACCCTGTTTACCCTCAAGAGAACCATTCAGTCCAAAGGGTTCATATGACCCTGTAGATTCTGAGGAACTGGTGCAAAAGTCACACTTAGAGGGGACTCTCCTTATAAAAAAGGTTGTGAATCATGGCAGTCATAGATCAGGAGTCCAGTGGCAACTCTCTATGGATCACTAGATGGTGATAGATAAAACGTCAAAAACCATAGTAAAATAATACAATCACTTAATAAACTACCCTGCAGGTAGAACCACAGAGGTAACCAGGCAGATTGAGGGACAGAGACTGACCACCTGGAAGTCAGGCATAGAGGAGCATTCACAGGTGGAATTCTGAACAACATACAAGAATCAAGAGAGGATTTGGAGGGCAAGATTGAAGCTGACTTGGTGGAGGTGGGTCTGTCACGCATAGATCTATGCAAAATTGCCGACAGAGCACACATGGTGCAGGGCATCTTCAGTGAGTTGCAGACAGAGGTATTGACCCTTAAACACCAGGTATGTAAGTGGAAATCCTGACATAGAGTAGAAGATGCAAAGCACCGCTCCCGCTTGAATAACCTCCACTTCCTTGGATCTGAGGAGCAGACAGAGTGACCTGCAGTGGAGAACTAGATTTAGGAGAAGGCAAGGCTGCAGGACCTGTCAGGGCTGTTTGCAGTGGAGACAGCGCATAGGGCCCAGGTGGGGGGACCACCTGCTTGGATCCTTTCACGCGTTCTGATAGTTCGGATTCAGAACTGTAGAGATAGGGATTGTCTTCTCAAAGCTGCCAGGAAGGCAGAAAAATTGACCTTAGAAAACCATATTATAACAGTATACCAAGACTATACTAAAAAGTGCTTCTGCAAAGAAAGTCACATACAACAGTGAAACAAAAACTACTGTCAATGGACCGTAAGTGCATGTTGCTCTTTTGGGCATGGCTGACACTTCTTTGACCAACAAAATGTAGTGTGGAGCTGGTTGGAAATATGGGACAAGGTACCTTCAATAAGGAAGAGTGAGCCTCAAGCTCAATGAGGAAGATATGAAATCAAGACAGTGGGCAGGCACAACTTGAGACATCCCAACAGCAGCACACAAATCAGGAGTGGACTACTAGATTGATCATTCAGTAAGATGGAATGATCGAGAGGGACAAGGAGATTTACTCTGGCACCGCTGAAGATTCAAAAACCCTCAGAAGATATATGGGGCCCAAAACACAAAGGTAAACATAGACCTGAAGTCTAAGTTTACCTTTGTGAATCGACTTACTGCTTAAAAGCATCACCTACGGGGTAAATGGAATTGGAACGGTGAGCATGTTTTAATTATGTTTTAATCAATCACTCAATCAATCAGGATTATTAAAGCTCAGCCAATCACACACGAAGGTCTAAAGGCACTGGAGTTGCTAAATGCTTTACATGCTGTGTTCATTCGAACAGCCATGACTTGAGTCCTTTTCCTAGAGCGATGCTGCATTTCTGAAGTGCAAAGGGAAGGTCATTCCAGGCTTTGGCCACCAGGTGAAAGAAGGAGAGTCCTCTGCTGTTGGATCAGCGGATTTGGGGGGTGTCTGTGAGGAAAAGAGAGGAGGATCGCAGGTGCCTGGTTGGTTGGTGGCAGGTAATTTGTTTGTTGATGTATGCTGGTCCTTCTTTGTGCAGTGCTTGGTATGCTTGTGTCAGCATCTTGAACTGGCATCTCTTCTGGATTGGGAGCCAGTGTAGTTTCTTGAGGTGCGGGTGATGTGAGTCCGTCTGGGGAGGTCAAGGATGAGTTTGGCCACTGAGTTCTGTGTTGTCTGTAGTCTCTTCAGTAGGCATGCAGGGGTTCCTATGTAAAGAGTGTTAATGTATTCGAGGCAGCTGGTGATGAGGGCTTGAGTAATGGTCTTGCTGGTGTCGATTGGAAGTCACCTGAAGATCTTACAGAGCGTGCATGGGGTGTGGAGGCAGGCGGATGAGACTGCATTAACCTGTTTAGACATAGATACCTTGCTATTTAAGATGATGCTGAGGTTGCAGGTGTGGTCTGGTAGGGCGGAGGAAAGGCTGAGCTCAGCAGGCCAACTAGTGTTGTTCAATGGTGAGATGTTGTTCCCAAAGAAGAGGACTTCCTTATTGTCAGTGTTGAGCTCATGACAATTGTATTTCATCCACTCGTCTGCGTTCACCATACATCTGTGGAAGTTGGTTCTGGTGGCAGAGGGGTCTTCTGACAGCGAGAGAATGAGCTGAGTGTCATCAGTATAGGAGATAATGTTGAGTCCATGCGATCTGACGGTGTTGGCCAGGGGGTTTGTTGAAGGGGGTGGGCTGAGGGTCGATCATTGTGGGATGCCGCAGATGATCTCCTTGGGTTCCTAGGTGAATGGTCAGAGATGGACTCTCTGGGTTCTTCTGGTGAGTGATGAGGTGATCCATTTGAGGGCGTCTCCCTGGATTCCAATTTGGTAGAATCTGTTGATCAAGATGTGGTGAGTGACGGTGTCTCTCAGAGGTGTTTAAATGAGCTCACTCCCCAGCAGGGATGCCCATTATCGCCACTACTGTTTGCAGAGTCAATCAAACCCCTAGCTAGTAGTCTGCTATTGGAGCTGCACCCGGGGGTATACAAATTGGAGTCATGACGCACATAGTATCACTGTACATAGACAATGCCTTGGTATATTTAAAGGACCCACTTAGATCTTCATCACAGTTTTGTACTGTGTCAGAGAAGTATACAGCTGTGTCAAGCTTACATAATAATCATAGTAAATCCCAGATGAGCTCATGGTCGTGTGAGCCTGGGGTAACAGGACCTACCAGATCACATGGGACTGGAATGGGCAAGAAATATTTTTTGACTTCTGAGGATATGGGTGGTCAGAGACCCAAAAGCCCAATATATACTTGACGTAGGTAGAGTGATGGAAGAATTGAGCAGATCTGTAGAATTTTGGAGTACACTGCCCCTCATGATTATGGGTACGATGTCCGTGGTGACATTTGTTTTCCTGCCCTGATGCCTTTATAAGTCATGTCATGTATATCCGGCCAGGTCTTCTGCTTGTGGACAATGTTGGACTTCCATGGCAGCGTTTTTACATCATCATCATGATCTGGGTTGGACGTTTTTCTGGAGGAATGTGGTAAATATCCTGAATATAATAATTGGTATGGATATGGAGGAATCTATTAAGACCTGTTTGCTTGAGAATGGTCCAAGGGAAAGCACTTCAAAATGAAACTCTAGATGTGGGCACTGGGGACAGTCTTCGCAAAAAGAGGAATTGCAATACATTGGGTGCCCCTGGAATCCTCGAGGGTGGACCACTGGAAGAAGGACCTGCTGGAGTGTGCTTAACTGATGAACAGCATATCGAAACAATTTGAAGAGATGATAAGAAACACCTTGCTGAACAGGTAGAAACGCTGGTTAAGCAGTCTGAGCCTCCAGATATTAGGCCGCCTTGAATAAATCGTGTATACAGTGATATGGTGGATAATGAGGGGCTAATGATGACGTGGTGTGTTCCTGGCATTGAATTTGATTACTTAGTATGGGAATGAAGTCACCAAAATGTGACTGTAATATGTAATAGGTTGTGGCATGGTACTGTGTCTGTTCTCTGTGGTGGCGAAGTTTTGGTTTCATGTTAAACTGAAAAAAAAAAATCTAAAAAAATGGTGATACTACCAAAATTGCTCGTTTTGTTTTAACACCTCAGAGTGCATGCAACAGTGTTATTTTTAGAAGGCTAAAATCCAGGCTTTTTGTATGGGCTGATAAAACCTTACCACTGGTATGGCTCCTTATTCTGATGGGTGTGCATAGGGTTCTCATCCTCATCCACTGTTCTGTGACCTTGAGAAGAAAGCAAAATCAGCTACACTTGTGAAGATAACTGGTGTGCATCCCCAACATGCACATGAGAGCAGCCTATGAAGGGCAATTACATTTGTCACTTCACTGCTCCAGACCTGACTCCTGCCTGTAGGTCTGCCTAACTGCTGATGTACATCGCAACCAGACAATAGGTGCCTCTGCATTCTGTGTTGGCCTGAGATGAAGTGAGACAGCCGCCAATTTTTTACAATTAGATGCGCTAAGGGCACCAGCATCCTTGACATCGTGCAGACAATCTTCATGCAGGAGAGGTACAGCAGTGAAAGTAGCGGTGCACGCCTCTTGCATACAGAATGCAAAATGAATAATGGAGAGCATGGCCAACAAGTTTACAAGATGTCCACACACCGATGAGGCCTAAACTACTGCATTCTCTATTGAACATTTTGCATTCTGGGACTCGAAGTTTCCCATAAAGCTTTTAAAGTACACTCTGAACTGCCAGCATGCAATGTGCTGTTTATTCGGCAGCCAGGACTGGACGAAGGTGAAACACGTGATGCAGTGTCAGCTGATAACTATGTAAAGATATATTTCAGGCAGTAGTTATACACATAGGCCCTCATTCTGACCCTGGCGGTCGGTGATAAAGCGGCGGCCAAGCCGCCAACAGGCCGGCGGTCTAAAATATGCAATTCTGACCCTGGCGGGAACCGCCAACACAGCCCGCCGTATTAACACTCCGCCCGCCACGGCGGTACAAACAAACAGCGCGGCGGTCCCCGCCAACAGCCAGGCGGCAGACAAAGTACCGCCCACCCTATCACGACCCACCAATCCGCCACCTTTTCCGGGGCGGGAGCACCGCCGATAAGAACACGGCGGAAACAGACTACGAACGGGAAAACGCTCACCTCTACGCACTCCACGCGAGATTCCGGCAGTATGGAACCAGAGTTGCAGGTCATCCCCGCACTCCTATACCTGCTCATATACCAGGAGCACGCCCGGCGGCGCGGAAGACATCGGTGAGTACTGCACCTACGACACAGGGGAGGGAAAAGATTACCGGCACACACCCACCCACCCACACCCACTACAACACACACATCAATGCATTCCCACAGATCACTGTCACAACCCACAAACCACCCCCCTCCGAAATAATGCAAAGACCAAAAGAAGAGATCATAAACGGGCAGATATATTGAAATATGTACACCAGTAATCCCAATAAATAAATAAACTATGTACAAAATATACACAGCTACTAAATGTAGTCCAACCACTGTCCGTGGATCACAGGGGTCCTGTGCAAAGGGGCAAGGCCCAGTCCCACGACAAGAACTCCACGGAGAGAACACTGCAGGGGCATCAGAAAGAAAATAGGACAGGCACCTCAGGGGGAAGGGAAGGGGGGGCACCTCAGCCACTTGAGTACACGACGCCAGATCCACGAGGGGACTCCATGACCACTGGGCCATCCTGGGGAGTGCTAAGCCACAGTCCATACAGTCCATACAGTGGGTGGCCTGCCCACTGGGCCATCCTGGGGAGAGCAAAGCCACAGTCCAAACAGTCCATACAGTGGGTGGCCTGCCCACTGGGCCATCCTGGGGAGAGCAAAGCCACAGTCCATACAGTCCATACAGTGGGTGGCCTGCCCACTGGGCCATCCTGAGGAGAGCAAAGCCACAGTCCAAACAGTCCATACAGTGGGTGGCCTGCCCACTGGGCCATTCTGGGGAGTGCAAAGCCACAGTCCATACAGTCCATACAGTGGGTGGCCTGCCCACTGGGCCATCCTGGGGAGTGCAAAGCCACTGTCCATACAGTCCATACAGTGGGTGGCCTGCCCACTGGGCCATCCTGGGGAGAGCAAAGCCACTGTCCAAACAGTCCATACAGTGGGTGGCCTGCCCACTGGGCCATCCTGGGGAGAGCAAAGCCACAGTCCAAACAGTCCATACAGTGGGTGGCCTGCCCACTGGGCCATCCTGGGGAGAGCAAAGCCACAGTCCATACAGTCCATACAGTGGGTGGCCTGCCCACTGGGCCATCCTGGGGAGAGCAAAGCCACAGTCCAAACAGTCCATAGCCACGGTCCATACAGTCCATAACAGACCCCACTGCCACTGGAGGAGGCAAGTTGGCCAGAGGACATCCTGCAGCCCTGCCCGAGATAGATCCTGCCCTGCCACGTCTGCCAAAGGGCCAGCGGTTCTTGCCTTGAAGGGCCCAGTTCAGCGGTTCTTGAGACGGCGGGGCCCAGTTAAGCGCTCCTTGCCTTGAAGGGCCCAGTTCAGCGGTTCTTGAGACGGCGGGGCCCAGCGGAGCGGTGCGTGAGACGGCGGGCCCAGTTCAGCGGTTCTGGAGACGGCGGGGCCCAGTTCAGCGCTCCTTGCCTTGAAGGGCCCAGTTCAGCGGTTCTTGAGACGGCGGGGCCCAGCGGAGCGGTGCGTGAGACGGCGGGGCCCAGTTCAGCGGTTCTGGAGACGGCGGGGCCCAGTTCAGCGCTCCTTGCCTTGAAGGGCCCAGTTCAGCGCTCCTTGCCTTGAAGGGCCCAGTTCAGCGGTTCTTGAGACGGCGGGGCCCAGCGGAGCGGTGCGTGAGACGGCGGGGCCCAGTTCAGCGGTTCTGGAGACGGCGGGGCCCAGTTAAGCGCTCCTTGCCTTGAAGGGCCCAGTTCAGCGGTTCTGGAGACGGCGGGGCCCAGTTCAGCGCTCCTTGCCTTGAAGGGCCCAGTTCAGCGGTTCTTGAGACGGCGGGGCCCAGCGGAGCGGTGCGTGAGACGGCGGGGCCCAGTTCAGCGGTTCCGGAGACGGCGGGGCCCAGTTAAGCGCTCCTTGCCTTGAAGGGCCCAGTTCAGCGGTTCTGGAGACGGCGGGGCCCAGTTCAGCGCTCCTTGCCTTGAAGGGCCCAGTTCAGCGGTTCTTGAGACGGCGGGGCCCAGCGGAGCGGTGCGTGAGACGGCGGGGCCCAGTTCAGCGGTTCTGGAGACGGCGGGCCCAGTTCAGCGCTCCTTGCCTTGAAGGGCCCAGTTCAGCGGTTCTTGAGACGGCGGGGCCCAGCGGAGCGGTGCGTGAGACGGCGGGGCCCAGTTCAGCGGTTCTGGAGACGGCGGGGCCCAGTTCAGCGCTCCTTGCCTTGAAGGGCCCAGTTCAGCGGTTCTTGAGACGGCGGGGCCCAGCGGAGCGGTGCTTGAGACGGCGGGCCCAGTTCAGCGGTTCTGGAGACGGCGGGGCCCAGTTAAGCGCTCCTTGCCTTGAAGGGCCCAGTTCAGCGGTTCTTGAGACGGCGGGGCCCAGCGGAGCGGTGCGTGAGACGGCGGGGCCCAGTTCAGCGCTCCTTGCCTTGAAGGGCCCAGTTCAGCGGTTCTTGAGACGGCGGGGCCCAGCGGAGCGGTGCTTGAGACGGCGGGGCCCAGTTCAGCGGTTCTGGAGACGGCGGGGCCCAGTTCAGCGGTTCTGGAGACGGCGGCCGGTCTATGGCCAACTGCTCATTGCCTGGTGGTGCCCTCCTGGGCAGCGGGGATGGTGCTCCTTCAATGCCCACCTGGGCTGTGGGTGGTGGGGCCCTCCTGGCCAGCTGGGCTGGGTCCTCCCTGGGCAGCGGCTATGGGGGTGGTGGGCTCTCCCGGGGCAGCGGCTATGGGGGTTGTGGGCTCCTCCTGGGCAGCAGGCCTGCTGCCTGACCTCTCCGACTTGCTGCCCTTGCCCTCCTTAGTCGTGGGCCTGTGGCCCTTTCCTCCCTTTGGAGCTGTGGCTGGTGACTGTCTCTGGGTGGTGTCCGGGGGGGATGTAGAAGGCGGGCTCCTGCGGCGCCCCTTCCGCCTTCTGCTCCTCTTCCCAGGGGGTGGGCTGGCTGTCCCCTTGCTGCTGGGCGAAGATCCAGACATGCGGGCTGGCGGGCTCCAATACCCCTGCACCCTTGTCAAGGGGGCTGCAGGGCTGGTGGTGGCTGAGGTGCTCTTCTTACCCCGACGAGAAGGAGGGGGGGCTCAGGGTCAGGAAAGAAGTTAGTAGTGGCGAGGAAGAGTTTCTTGGGACAATGGAGAGTGGGAGGTACAGTGGGAATGGGAGTGGAGGGAGAGGATGTGGTTGTAGGTGAGTCACGTTTGCTGTCTTTGGGTGCAGGTGCAGGAGGGATAGGCTGTCGTGAGGTGGATGGCTGTTGGGTGGGTGGGTGGCTACGTTTGTGTGGTGTGGAAGAGGGGGTGACAGACACAGTGGGAGAGGACACAGGGGACGTGTAAATGGCAGTGGGGGTGGTGACTGCACGTGTGCGGACTGGAGTGGAGGGTGTGCTGGTGATGGAAACACAGGCTGATGGTGAGGTGAATGGAGGTGTGAGTGTAGACGTCACAGGGAGGGAGGAGGGAGACGAGGAGGTGGGGGTCACAGAGGTGGTAGTGACTGTTGGCGTGTCTGCATCGGAATGTTGCGTGTGTGAATGTCTGCGTGATCTGTGGTGCTTATGTTTGGATGAGCTTCTCTTGGGTGTTGTGGTGTGTGCAGGCTGGTCTGATGGTGTGGGTGGGACAGGCAGAGGAACAGGAGACTGGGAGGAGGGAGTTAGTAGAGGGAGGCAGGAGACAGGGACAATGGCTGCCGTCAGAGCTGAGGCCAGGGCCTGGAACGATCGCTGATGGGCAGCCTGACCCGAATGAATGCCCTCCAGGTACGCATTGCTGCGATGAACCTCCCTCTCCACCCCCTGGATGGCATTCAAAAGGGTAGTCTGCCCAACAATGAGCGTTCGGAGGAGGTCAATGACCTCCTCACTGAGGGCAGCGGGGGTAACAGGGGAAGGGCCTGAGGTGCCTGGGGCGAAGGAGATGCCCGGCTTCCTGGCAGAGCGGGCACGGGGCGAACGCTGAGGGGCTGCTGGGAGGGCGGAGATGGTGCGCTGGGTGGCGGCTGTACCTGTAATGGCGGGGGGCACGGATGGTGCCACCCCCGCAAGGGAGCCCCCTTCCGAGGACGTGTCCGTGTCGCTGCAGGGTCCAGTCGTCCCCGTCGTGGAGCTCCCCTCGCCCTCCGTCTCACTGGTCCAGTCTGACTCTGTGGCATGGCCCTCCTGGGCCATGTGAGATGCAGCTCCCTCCTGCCCCGATGCCACTTCTCCTCCGCCTGATGATGCTGATGCACACAAGCACAGTAAGACAAACAAAAAGGGGGGGGGAGAGAGAAATAAAGGGATATTGAGTACATGGATCTCCGGTACAGTTAGCGGACATGACAGACACAGATGCCCCCTGCACTAAGTTGCGCACTTGGGGTCCGCTACGCATTCCGTGGAACATGCCCTACACGCCTAGAGTTGACAACTGCACCCATGGATGACACGGCCCAGGGATGGCTGTACTGACAAACTACTGAGGGTGGTGGCTGGGGACACAGGGGCTTACGGGGGTGCCCAGCCTACAGATATCGCCCTGGCCTAGGGGGACCCCCAGCCCTCCTCCCCCACCCAGACACCTCCACT
Organism: Pleurodeles waltl; assembly: GCF_031143425.1. Lineage (NCBI taxonomy): Eukaryota > Metazoa > Chordata > Amphibia > Caudata > Salamandridae > Pleurodeles > Pleurodeles waltl. The sequence goes on along the minus strand of NC_090446.1, from coordinate 115,710,699 downwards.
GCGCGACAACAGAGTAGATAATGCTTGTACTCACCCCCTTGTGTCTGCTGTGCTGCCCTCACGCGCCCATCCAAATCAGGGTAGGCCACCGCCAGGATCCGGAACATCAGGGGGCTCAGTTGACGGCAGGCACCCCGCCTACGTTGGGAGGCCATCCCCAGCAGAGACTCGGCGGTCTTCTTGGTCCCGCGGCGGATGTCCTCCCACCTCTTGCGGCAGTGGGTGCCCCGTCGATGGTGGACCCCCAGGGTCCGGACTTCCTTGGCGATGGCACGCCAAATCCCGATCTTCTCATGGGCGCGGACCTATGTGACACGTACAGGGAGGGAGAAATACCACGTTCAAGTTTGTCAGCATTTTCCTTGCCAGTGGCCCAACATGCCCCCCATCCCCGCCAGGCCCCCCGCCAGGCCCCCCGCCAGGCCCCCCGCCATGCCCAACATGCCCCCCATCCCCGCCAGGACCCCCGCCAGGCCCCCCGCCATGCCCAACATGCCCCCCATCCCCGCCAGGCCCCCCGCCATGCCCAACATGCCCCCCATCCCCGCCAGGCCCCCCGCCATGCCCAACATGCCCCCCATCCCCGCCAGGCCCCCGCCATGCCCCCCGCCAGGCCCAACATGCCCCCCATCCCCGCCAGGCCCCCCGCCAGGCCCCCAAGGCAGCCAGTGGCCCCAAATCCAGATTGAATTAAACTCACTTGTTGGTCTGGAGGACCGTAGAGTAGCGCATACTGGGGGAGGACCCCATCCACAAGTTTCTCCAACTCCTCTCCAGTGAAGGCAGGGGCCCTTTCCCCAGGCGCAGCAGCCATTGTCCCTTCCAGACCGAGGTCACAGCAACACTTGCAGTATAGGTCCTCTCCTGTGAAAGTTCAAGTCGCAAGTGGATAAGTAGATAGAAAATGGCGGTCACGTCCGCGGCGGTGCGTACCGCGGCGGTGCGTCCCGCCACCGCCGGCGCCTTTCGCCATTGGCTCCTGAAACCCATAGGCTTCAATGTTAACCAATGCGGCTTCGCGCCGCGGTCTTCGCCCGCCGCCCGCCGCGGTGTGCCACGCCAGCGCATTGACCTCACATCCCATTGTCACACTTCACAGGTCAGGCAGCCGCCATTTCCAGGGCCCACATGGCTCAATTTCAACTGCGTCACACAGGCCTAGGCCTTGCATAGCCACTCAGACACGCCATTCACTGCATAGAGAATCGTTTACTGTGCTAGCTGTGAGTACGTACCTGTGGGTTGCTTGACTGTGTGCTCCATGTTGTCCTTCCTAGGCACCGTCCGCTGGGTTGGGCGAGGAGACGGATGAATCCTCCCGTGTACCGACCGCTGGTGGACCTGTCGACAATGGAAGAACGCCACATTATCCTGACCTACCGTCTTAACCGTGCCACTATCCATGAACTGTGTGCCCAGCTGGAGCCCGACCTGATGTCCCCCATCCGCCAACCCACAGGGATTCCCCCTCTGGTGCAGGTCATGTCAGTACTCCATTTCTTGGCAAGTGGGTCATTTCAGACAACAGTGGGAATTGCTTCTGGGATGTCTCAGCCCATGTTTTCGAAGGTGTTATCCAGAGTGTTGTCTGCCCTGATGAAATCCGTGAGGAGCTACATCATTTTCCCTGAGGTGGGCGAATTGGCTACAGTGAAGGGTGATTTCTACGCCCTTGGACATATTCCCAACGTAATTGGTGCCATTGATGGGACCCATGTGGCTTTGGTTCCCCCAAGAGACAGGGAGCAGGTGTACAGGAACAGAAAAAATTACCATTCAATGAACATCCAGGTGGTGTGTTTGGCTGACCAGTACATCTCGCATGTCAATGCCAAATTCCCAGGGTCAGTGCATGACGCCTACATCCTGAGGAATAGCAGCATCCCTTACGTGATGGACCAGCTAGAGAGACACCGTGTATGGCTATTGGGGGACTCTGGGTACCCCAACCTGTCGTGGCTACTGACCCCAGTAAGGAATCCCCGGACCAGGGCAGAGGAACGGTACAATGAGGCCCATGGGCGTACTAGGAGGGTGATGGAACGCACCTTTGGCCTCCTAAAGGCAAGGTTTAGGTGCCTGCATATAACAGGTGGATCCCTAATGTACTCACCTAAGAAGGTGTGTCACATCATCGTGGCCTGCTGCATGCTTCACAACCTGGCTTTGCGCCGCCAGGTGCCTTTCCTGCAGGAGGATGGTCGAGACGGTGGTGTTGTGGCAGCGGTGGAACCTGAGGAGAGTGACGAGGAGGAAGACGACGGGGCTGAAACAGACAACAGGGACAGAATCATTGAACAGTACTTCCAATAGGACACAGGTAACATTTCAAAGATAATTTAGTAACTGTTAACTACTCTCCTGCATCTCTGCTGCCTGTCTATTTGCCCCAGTGTATGATGACTGAGTTTTGGCTTTTCCCTCCCTATTTCAGATCTGGGGTCCCCACTACGAGTCCTGTGCTTCGTTTCCCCATGGACTACAGCTTTGTGGCAGCTGTTTGTTGACTTCACCATGTAGAAGGACATATTTGCACTGTCATGTCAATTACAATATATTGAAATCACAGCCAGACTCCAGATAGTTTTGTGCAAAATTGGTGTTTATTGAAGTGCTCAAAATGGGATGGGTGGTTTCAAGTGGGTGGGGGCTATGGTGAAGGAATGTCCATGGCAGAGTCCAGAGTAACAGTCACACAGGTGCATTGTCCAGAGGCCTGTGGAGAGATGGAGCATGGGCAGTTCAAGGATGGACAGGGTGACAATGTGGGACAGTGGGATGACATCAGGTGGTATCCATTGCTGGCGGGGGTCTTGACATCCTACTCTGTCTTGCGAGATCTCAGGGCCCTCTTGCGGGGTGGTTCTTCTCCTGCAGGAGGTGGGGGTCTGGTGGGCTGCTGCTGTGCGGGGGCCTCCTGTCCACTAGCGCCGGCGGAGGTGGTTGGCTGTTCTTGGTCCAGGCTAGTGGCAGGGGCCCTTGGGTGTTGTTGAGTGTCCGCCCTGGTGTTGACGAGGTCCTGCAGCAGCCCTACCATGGTAACCAGGGTGGTGTTGATGGCTCTGATGTCCTCCCTGTACCCCCGATAGTGTTCCTCCTGCAGTACCTGGATCTCCTGGAACCGGGCCAGTACCGTCGCCATCGTCTCCTGGGAGCGGTTGTATGCTCCCATGATGGTGGTGAGGACCTCGTGGAGAGTGGGTTCCCTGGGCCCGTCCCCCCCCTGTCGCACAGCTGCCCTCCGAGTTGCCCTGTTTCCCTGGGCCTCTGCCCCCTGGCCGGTGTGCCCACTACCACTGCCCCCAGGTCCCTGTTGTTGTTGGGGTGGTGGGTTATCCTGGGTGCCCTGTAGTGGTAGACACACCGCAGATTGACGCGCCCTGGAGACAGAGGCATGGGCCCGCTGGGTGGGAGCTGTGCTGGTGTTCCCAGAGGGGTTTGGGGCTGTAGTGGCCTGGGCCTGTGTGAGGGGAACCGACTGTCCAGAGGTCCCCGATGGTCCGGGCTGGTCATCGGTGTCCAGGTCGACAGAGCTGCTGTCATCGCTGACGGCCTCTTGGGTGGGGGGTGTGGAGAATTCTGGCCCCTCCGCCGCGGTGTGTTGACGGTCGGGTCCTGCAGGGGTATAGAGGTATGGTTATAGTTTCAATGTGTGGCATATGGGTGTATCTATGGGTTCTCGTGTCCCCAAGTGCTGGCATTCGTGTGTGGGGGCTTTGGTGAGGGTGGCTTGTGGGGGGGATGTGTATATGCATTGGGCATGCTTTGGTGATGGGTGTCCATGCTTAGTGGACGCATGCAGGCCTAGGTTTTGGGATGTGTGGGTTGTGATGGTGAGACATTGGCGGGGAATAGGTGTGCTGGGGGTGGGGGTGAGGATGGTGGTGGGGGTGAGGGTGGGGGTGAGGATGGGGGTGGGGGTGAGGGTGGGGTTCGAGGATGGGGGTGAGGGTTGGGGTATGATTTGGCATGCAGGTGGGGGGGAAGCAGTGGTGAAGCTTCAACTTACCAGTATCCATTCCTCCGCCGACTCCTGCGAGGCCGTCAGGATGCAGGATGTTCAAGACTTCCTCCTCCCATGATGTGAATTGTGGGGGTTGAGGTGGGGGTCCTCCGCCAGTCTTCTGCACGGCGATGTTGTGCCTGGATACCATGGAACGCACCTTCCCCCGTAGGTCGTTCCATCGCTTCCTGATGTCTTCCCGATTTCTGGGGTGCTGTCCCACTGCGTTGACCCTGTCGACAATCCTCTGCCATAGCTCCGTCCTCCGGGCAATGCTGGTGTATTGTATCTGTGCCGAACAGCTGGGGCTCTACCCGAACGATTTCCTCCACCATGACCCTGAGTTCTTCGTCTGTGAAGCGGGGTTGTCTTTGGGGTGCCATGGGGTGGTGTGTATGATGTGTGGGGTGGAGTATGTGTAGTTAAGTGTGTTGAGTGTGGTGGTGTGTGTTGTTTTGTGTGTGGATAGTGTGTGGGTGATGGTGTTGAGTGGCTGTGGCTGTTAGTTTGTGGATGCTGGTGTCTCGCTCTGGCCTTCTTTCAGAATTTTTTTGCGTAGGGGTTTGTGGGTGATGTGGGTGTGTGTTTTATATTGTATTGTGTGTGTGGGAGTGGTGTGTGTATGTGTATCAGGTGTGTGGGATTCAAATCCTCCAATGTGGCTGAGTTTTGTTCGTTTGTGTGTATTCTGACCGCGGCGGTGTGTCCCGCCAATGGAATACCGCGTTTGAATGACCGCCGCGTGGATTCGGGGGTCGTAATGGCATGGGCGTATTTCTGTTGGCGTGGCGGTGGAGGTTTGGTCACCTCCACCTTTCCGCCGCCCGCTGGTCTGGCGGTCGGTTGTGGCTGTCGGATTTTCGGAGGTTTGGCTGCTGCAGGTCAGAATGACCGTGGCGGGTTACCGCGACCGCGGCGGGATTATGGAGGATTTCTGACCGGCGGTAGGCGCCTTTTACCGCCGAGGTCAGAATGACCACCATAGTCCCTGAAACAGAGATCATGCTCTTTATCGCTTGCCAGCAATCATGGTATATCCTCAAGAGGTTGCAGGGGGTATGCATGCAGTTGCTGGATTGAATGCTTTTTGGCATTTTACATAGTGTTAGGCAGTGCCGTGTGTGCTGTTACATTCCAGGAATCCTAGGTGCTGCTTGGCTGGTGCAGAATGAAAGAGTGGTGTCAGGGAGTACAGTAGAAGCAAGTTTTGTTTTATGTGGAATCCATCTTATTGACATTTTATGATTTTCAGTGATGACAAAGGCCTGTAAAGTGTGTTCAGAATTAGGATGACCGCAGATATACTAATTTACCCAGATAAACAGTTTGTAATGCTAGGCTTGCTTAAAAGAGACAACTCACATGACATGCATTAGTTCATTCACCCAGCAACAGACAGATATCTGGATGTCCACATAATTCTGGACAGGGGTTGTGAAGAAATTGTTTTCTTGATGCCTTGGAAAGTCCCAAACATTTGAGTAATGTGAAGGTCACTCTTGTGGGCACCTTGCATCACGCTGCCAACACAAAATGTTGTTGTGATTGGTTAGATGCTTAATGTTTGTGTAACTCCATTCATCACACCATGTATTTGCCCATATTGATGTAGAAATCACCCTTTTCTCTATCATAATTGGATATTGTGTTTCCACGCCTTTGTGGTTTTCATGCATAAAAGTTCTGGCAAATGTTCTTATCGGACATATTTGTTAACGCATGGCCCGATTAATTCAGAATTACAGCTGCGTATGCAACTTGACTTTGCCTGTGTCTCTTTATTTAGCTTTGACATCTTGGTGAAGAAGGCAGACCTAGGCTTGGTGTCCCGTCTGGACACTGAACACGGCTTCTTGACTTCGCTCTGGATCAGTGGCTGGACGGTGCGATGCCTCTGACATGACAGCTCTGCCCTCCCTACCCATGTGGTGTGAGAATCCTGCCTTTTGTGTCTCTTCACTATCCACAGCAAACAATTGTGACGATCAGTGTATGCACTGCCCCCGCCCTATCAACTTCCTGCTCTTACACAATTTAGCTTCTTTTATTATTTTTTGACATTTCGGGTTTCATGTGCAGCTTTACTTCAGGATATCCTGCCACCTGAGCTATTGTAATATTTTTATTTGTTGATTATTTATTTCCTTACTGTGGTTTCTCTGCCGTTTCTTTGATTCTGTCTGGCACCCCCTGACACTCTGACCACTATGCATCCGTGTGGTGCAATTCAAACTGAGATGGTATCTGACATTTGGGTGTCCTTTGCTTGGTTTATGAACCATATTACACACCTTGTACAACGAGGTGGTTCCTGACTGTCGAAGGTCCTTTCACTTGCATGCCTGGGTGGTTACAGTGTTGGATTGGACCGTAGGTTTGCCCCTGGTCTTCAGAGGCTGGTGTATTTTTAATGTCACACTGTTGGGCTATCCCTGCGGATTGACTAGGGTTTTTGATTTTGCACTGGTGGTCTATCCTAGGCGATTGACTGTGGGTCACTAGGGCCTAGGGCTTGACGTCTGTGGGTTGAGTGTTTTACCGCATACTGAGGGTTTGGTCTGATGGTTGGGTATCTCACTACATACCGAGGGTTGGTTATGCCGTGTGTTAACATTTTTGGTGCTGTTTTATTTTGGCGTTTCGTGTCAGGTTGTACTATTTCTGTGCGCTGAGGGTTATCCCAGGCAAGGGTATGTGCATATCTCAGTTGTGCAGTAGCTTGTTGGATTTTGACACACCAGGAGTGTGATGAGAAATACTGGCTGATAGGGGAAGGTAGTTGTCCTTCCAGGACTGTGGGGTAGTAGTTGAAGCTCTGCCGATATAGTGTAGGGCAGGACATGCTCTACTGTCGCTCCCCTCTGCTGCATTGTCACCAGGGGATTTTCTTCCTGGTTTGTCAGGAGGGTGACAATAGGAAGTTAGGGTGATTTCCATGTTTTACTAGTTGTTGAATTGTATTTGTTATATTTTAAATATCACGTCTCTTTATATTGGGCTTGATTTAGATCTTGACGGTATTACTGCTGTTCCACAACGGCGGCGGACACAAGTACTCCGTCAGGTGCACTGAGTTCTGACCGCCGTTTTTAGATGTATTGCAGCTGAGCCGCCGACTGCCACAATAGAGTGCTCATACAAGCTGACCATATTTGGATGTTACAGTCCTGCAGGCATTGTAATGGCGGTAGATTGCTGATGGAGGAAGACTGTCGTAGGAGCCAATGTACAGTGTACAATGGCAGCGGCAATGGAAATAAGGTAAGTAACACACATCCCATGTACATTGCCCATAAATGTCCACCAGTAAGACACAGTACACAACACACTACATCCACACTATTATCCTTTGCCATTCCACCACAACACAACATGTACTTGCTGAGTACACGCAATGTAATACATCCCACAAGACACCATACACACACTATTGACACAACACCCACATTCAACACAACCACAAAGAACAACACAATTACACATCCATCCACAAAACGCACTTACACACAAGCACAACTAGATACATCACGACATCCACGACACAACAACCACGCCCACCTGAGTGTTTCACACAGCAAGACAACACACAACCAAACCTGCACAATCAACCTCAGACCCATATGCAAGTGGCACACTTGCAGATACGACCACATTACCCACTCCAGCGCCCTCCACTTCAACCAGCCAATCCACTGACACAGCTTCTGAGTAAAAACTGTGAGGTGCCAGATATGTGCCCACTAGATGCCCATGCATGAGGAGGACACCTCTGGACTATAGGCAGGACACAAGTGAAGACACAACACAGCCAGGGGTAAAATGCATATCACAAGTTGTAATAAAAAGTATGCCTGTGACATGTATTTTACAGCACTGGTTCCAAGCTGATGTTAAGTGAGTAGTCAACATTCACAAGTCATATGGACTGCTCACTGTCGAGTCCATTGATGATGAAGTCATGTCTTTTCCATGGTCCAGTGGCAGCACCAACAGCAGGTCTTGTCCAGTCATGTCCAGTTGAAAACAGAAGTGTACTTGGAGGGAAAAAGGTAGGTCTTTACCTAATTTCCCTTCCAATTCACCAACTCAGGTGCGGAGGTAACACCGCCACAGTTGGCTTGGCAGGAAGGTCCATCGTAATCTGCTCCGAGTGAACAGTGTCTGGGGTCCCGCTGCCAGCCTCTATTTCCAATGGCCCCATCAATGTGGGTGGAGATTTAGGGCAGAGGTGGCAGGACTTTCGCCAATAGTCCTGCCAACATCTAAATCAGGTGGGCGGACCACCAAGGCGACAGATGGGTTTCTGACAAAATCCCAACAGCGGGACCATTCTGTTTTTTTCCCTTCCATTGCTCCCAGGGAATGGGCTTTGGGACTGATTTTGGTATGTTGGTAGGGCACACCTAGGCTATTTTATCTGTTGGAAAGAGGGTTCACCACTGTCTGCAAGTCCTGTTTGATTCATGCACTAAACTTCTTCTGAATTTTTCTGTCTTCTTTATTACGGTTGCTAGGATGCCAGGGAACCAGCACCTATAGCACTTTTTGTGTCTAAAGACACCTTCATCCTTGTGTCAAGTATGCACACTTATGGTGAACTAGTATTACAAGACCTTGTCCCTTCAATATTGGTTTGACTGAGTGCTTTTCTTGTTTCCCACTAATAACACTGTGCACGGTTGAATGCATATAAGATTAATGTGAATGTGATTTCCCCTTGTCGTCAAAAGGTATGAGCTCTGAGAAGTGGTCCCAGAGGTATCGTACTGAATCCTCTGTCCAGCATGAGTGAAATTGTCTTTGCTGCTTTGAGGACAGCTATTGTATCTTTAACAATTGAAAGGGCATCGCCCCTCCTGGGTCTCAATAACCATGCAGTACCATCTCCTCTACATGAGACCATAGACTTTGCCCAAGAGTTTTGTGCGTTTGACGCAAACCTGTTCACACAATGGCATGAGTATTTAATTCAAAACAAGCACATAAAATTTGAAAAGTATAGCGAGAATTCAAAAAATATGTGGCAAACTAGAGGTCACAAGGTTAAAAGAGGAATGGGCAGAGGCAGATGCAGGGGTAGAGGGAGATCTGGAGGCAAAAGAACAGCACCTCTACTCCTGTCAGGGACACATTGGTTCAACTGCAATCTTTCTGGACACTGGCAAAACACATGCCCCCACCTACACCCACCTGTGACCTGCCTTGGGAGGTCACCAGCACAGCATGACCAGTATGCACAGACAGCCCCCTACAGCTCTAACGGTCTTGATAACTTGTTCCAACAACTTGAGGGAGTTTTAGAACAGAAGAGTGAGAAGGAGAGTTTACAACGGTTGAATGAATTATGAAAAATCTTAGAAAAGAAAGACATAAGAACAATGATGGAGGAGCATGATAGGTAATTCTATGAAGTGATTTGAGCTCTGTCTAAATAAGTGTAACGATCTGCAGAAGTTGCAGCCGGCACAGAACCCACTAAGCAGCTCTCTGTGCACAGCCCAACACACGATGCTGAAACACAGCAGGAGGACACCATTTCCACTGATTACCTAACTGTGGCTCTGCTGAGGGTGTTTCATGACCTAGCTACATTGGCATGTGATTTACTGACAGAGGGTCAGGAACTATTAGAGAGAATGCCCATGTCCAGTACTAAAATGCAGTCCAGGCAGATTAGTGACTGTGCATCAATGGTGAGAACATCTCCACATCAAGTATCTACTGTCCTTCCACATGATGATAGTTTACTCGAAAGACCTATCACTTCACAACAAATGTAATTTTATCTTGGGTATTCACTGAACAGCACTGTGCACAAGTTTTCCATTTATTTGCAAACTAAATACTGAACACAACCTAAAAAGTCCATATTACAAGAAAGCTGGATGCTTTTTGGTAACTGTGAACAGTTGCTATGCTGGGATACAGTTTTCTGTCTGCTGATGTCAGAGTCCGGGTCTACAGGTGTTACTTTCAGTTGATGCTTGGGTGCATCTTTTTATCTACTAATGATGGATGTAACAAATCTACAGCACTGCTTAGCAGCTGGTGCATACACAGAGGTACAGGGTGTAATCCATTTCAGATTCAGGTAAAAGGTGACCTGGGCTAGGGACCTGAATGTGGGTCCTAGATAGCAGAAGCAGGCCTCAGTGGCAGCATGTTGCAACTGCATTCTCTTATGGTATTGCCTGCAGGTCATGGGTGAACAGACCTGGAGTTAATGTGCTTCTATTGAGGTATCCATACTACATCAGGACATCCAAGTAAGTTTTGTAATGGCTGTGCTAGTGAGGGCACCGCCGTCTGAAAACTGGCAGTCCATCTAACCCAAAATAGAGCAGGTGGACTGAGGGTCTGCCAGACAGGGTGCCCTTCACTTTTGTGACAGAACATCATGTCCACCAAACTCTAAATTAGATCTTCTTTCAATTGTTGTTTACTCTATTGAATGTACCTTTTTTTCTTGACAACAAATGCAGTACTTGAACAAACTTAAAACATACTTTCTGACCCCTAAGTAAATATTTGTGAGTACCTTTCCTCTAGAAATAGCCAATTAATCAAACACACAAAAGGTGATAGGAGGATGCTTGCAATAAGTCCCAATCGATCAGGGTAGCATTCCATCCCAATGTTCTGTTGTCCACCACATCACCTCAGATTAGACTCAGCCATAAGCAAATCAGTTTTGACCAGGGGCGACTCCTCCGCTAAGGCAGAGGAGCGTCGTACCGCTGGATTTTGGTAAAAGGAAAAATAAAATAATAATAAAGGTATGTTTTTATAATTTTATTTTTCCTGGAAGTGAGGGGGTGGGATTGGGTTGGAGGGGCCGGAGGAGGGCTGGAGCAGGTGTATGTGCACTATAAAGTGTGCATGTCTGTTTGGCTGGCCGTGCTGGGCCGGCCAAACAGACATGCGCACTTTGCATGTTCTCTACCTGGCTGTATCGCACAGCCGAGTAGAGAACATGCACAGGACTTCACTCCCAATCTGAGAGCTGAAGCAGGCCTCTCAGACCAATCATGACATTGCTGGGGACAACAGCACCGTGATTGGCTGGGAACCTGCGTGCTGCAGGGAAGAGGACGAGAACAGAGGGGAGACGAACATGTCTCCCCAAGAAGGTAAGTGGGTTTCTTATTTATTTTTTTATTTTTTACCCCGTCCCACCCCACCACCCCTGTTCACTGGCAGCCGCCACCAGTCTTGACCCTCCATCCTCACTAGTCCACCGGACCCAAGCTATATCTGATTTATGATCTGCAATCAGGGCAAAACAGGTATTGGGTTGCTTATGTCCTGGTTCAGGGAGGACCTGGCCTGACCGCTTCGGCTGGACTGTTCCCTTTGGCGCAGGATCAAGACTGATTTGCATATGGCTGGGTCCAAACAGAAATGGCATGGTGAAATAAAGAACTGTGGGTTGGGATATTACTCCAAGTGATTTCCAGTGGTTAGATAAATTGCAAGCATTCCTCCCATCACCTATTGTGTGCTTGATGTATGCACTAAGTGGGAAGGGTGTGGCCAGACATTGGCCCGACTCACTGCACCACTGGAACCAAGCTATACTCAAATGAAGAGCCCCAATCAATGTGAAACTGGTCTGGGGTTGCTTGTGTTCTGGTTCAGGGCGACATGGCACGGCAGTTTGGACTGGACTGTTCCATTTGGAGCAGGGTCCAGTCTGATTAGCACAGGGTGATATTAAAACTGAAATGGCATGGTGAGAAAAAGAAAGAAGGGTTGGGATACTAACTGCAGCAGCTGCCAGTGGTTAGGCAAACTGAAAGTGTTTCTCAACTCGCCTATTGTGTGTTTGATGCTAGCCCAATTAATTACATTCATCTCGCCAGGACAACCTTCTGTGTTACTTGTGTCTACCCCTCACTGGGTGAAGACAAAATGCTTTGCTATTTAGTCGTTTGTGGGCATCTTTGAACCTCTTTAAGACATGTCCTTTTTTCTGCTAAGAGTATTTTCCTTCATTTTGATTCTACCAAGCTCAGGACCCAGCCTAGAAACTTTGGGAGGTAGTCACTTGTTTCAGAAACATAAAAATACCTTTGTTATGCTAATGCCGGTGACATTTAATCGAGTTATTCAAATGAGTTATTGACTTACAAACAAAAGAATATTAAACCATTCTTCCTTGTTTCTTTCTGATGTGTCCTGACTTTGAAAATTACAACGGTCGATATTATCTCAGCTGTTACAAAACCTTTTCTGCAATACTACTCCTAAAATGCTTGCATTATTCCAACTTTCAAGGAATTTAAATAATGGGCGAGTGAAAAGCTGGGCACGAGTCATCTCAAGAATTCCCACTCTGTGTTGTAGAAGCCTTTTAAGAGCGCGCCTGCAACTTTCCAGTTTGTTTTGAAATGAATTAAACAGGTTGACACACCAACAATAAATGTGCTTTCAATCAATCAATGAAAATGCTTGTACTTATTATTGAATTTGTGCTATTTGCTTTAAGTTTGTTACAAGAGTTAGAAGTTTTCCATATTCCATCTTCAATTTGGCTAAATCAGTGGTGATGCATACCGAGGTAAAATTGAAATTGAAGTAAAGTCCACTTTGAGCTTGGCAGTGTTTTTGTTGGGGATGTTCCAGGTTTTTGTGTTTCAAATGTCAAATTGATATATTTATATTTTACAGACACTTGGTATGTATTTTTTTCTCAGAAACACCAACCAATACTGTTTAATCGTGTTTAAGTTATCAAAATATGTAAACTTTATGCTTGCCATATATATTTGTGGTATTATTCGAACAACTAGAAAAGTAAGGGGCATATTTATACTCCATTTATGCCGAATTTGCGTCTTTTTTTATGCAAATTCAGTGCAAAACTAACTCCATATTTATACTTTGACTTTAGACCCATCTAGCGTCAAAATATTGGAGTTTGCACCATTTTTTAGATGCATGAACCTACCTTGCGTCAATGAGATGCAAGGTAGGCGATCCCATCTAAAAAATTGTGCTAACCCTTAAACCCATATTTATCCACCCATGCTAAAATGCCGCACGGGTGGAAGGGGGGGGCTGAATAATAGTGCAAAGCTTGCTTTGCACCATCATTTTACACCTGGGTCAGAGCAGGCGTTAGGGGACCTCTGGACCCATTTCCATGGTTGAACACCATGGAATGGGTCCACAGATGCCCTCCTCAAGCCCTAGGAACACCTCCACACACACTAGAGGGACACCGGAGGATGGGGGACTCGATCCCAGGTAAGTATTTTTATTTTTTTTAATTAACGTGCCATTGGGGGCCCTCGGGCATGCCCAGGGGACACTGGTCGGCTGTGCCGGCTATTGGGATGCTGGGCATGACTCCTGTCCGAAAATGACGCTAGGATGGTTAGAGGCATTTTTTGCCTCTAACCAGCCTAATGTCATTTTTTGGTGCAAACCCCCTTCTCCCATACTGCCACTCCCACCCGGCTAACTTCATTTTTTTTTTTACGCTAGCCCACCCTTTGTGCCAGCTTACGGCATTCCATAAATTTGGTGCTCAGCTGGCGCTCTGGAATGATGCAAGTCGGCGCTATACTTTTTGATGCAAAACTGTGTTTTCACAGTTTTGTGTCAAAAAGTATAAATATGGGCCTAAATAAATATATACATATATAAATATGGGCCAAGGTGTTTAAACGGCAATCTGCTGGTGAAATATTTCATAGGTAACTGGTTCCGGCATGGGGTGTTTGATGGGTGGAGGGAGGGGATTTGGGGCCAGATGTAGCAAAGAAACATTTTGCGAGTTGTAAATAGCGAGTCATAGCGACTCGCTATTTGCAACTCGCAAAATGTTATGCAGAACGGTGTCTCAGACACCGTCTGCGAGTCGGTATGGGGTCGCAATGACCCACCTCATGAATATTCATAAGGTGGGTCGCAAATTGCGGCCCCATACCGACTATGGGCACTCGCAAACATGGAGGCCTGCTGTAGTCAGCAGACCTCCGTGTTCGTGACTGCTTTAAATAAAGCAGTTTTTTTTTTTTTAAGTGTAGCCCGTTTTCCTTAAAGGAAAACGAGCTGCACTTAAAAAAAAAAACGAAACCTTTAGTTTCGGTATTTTTTCAGGGCAGGGAGTGGTCTCTTGGACCACTCCCTGCCCTGAAAAAATGTTTTTGGGTCCAGTCACAAACTGGAAGGGGTCCCATGGGGACCCCTTCCAATTTGCGAGTGGGTTACCATCCACTTGAAGTGGATGGTAACTGCAACACCATTTGCGACCGCATATGCGGTCGCAAATGGTATTGCATACCACTAGGAATCGCAAATAGGAAGGGAACACCCCTTCCTATTTGCGATTCTGAAATGCATTTTGCGAGTCGGTCCGACTCGCAGAATGCATTTCTGCATAGGAAAATGCGATTTGCAACTCGCAAACGGCAGTTTTTGCCGTTTGCGAGTTGCAAATCCTTTCCTACATCTGGCCCCAGATGTGTTCTTTCTTGATGTTTTGTACTGTTGCGGCAAAACGCCAGTCGAAAACTTGGCAGTATATACTGTCAACAGCTGGAAATGTTTTTCTGAGTAATCTTTGCTTGTAAATACAAGACCTTAACAAACACATTTAAAAAAAAAAAAGGTTTAGTGAACCAGACCAATCAAAGATTATTATGAACAATTTATTTTGTAAGTTTGCGTCGCTTTTGCGTCAGAAAACGACGCAAATGCTGCGCTAAAAAAGTATAAATATGGGCCCTGAAGTCTAGAGAATTCGCTAGTCTAGTTTATGCGTGGGCAGCTAGGTTCGTCCTAGGTCCAGTTCTTCCTGCGAAACCTCTACATAATACGTAGGGGATCTGTATATTCGTTGGTGTTGTTTGCGTGTCAAGATCTGAACCCAGCAGTTCCTGCATCATCAGTCACCATGCGAGTAACACCTCATGTAATTTAGCATCATTTCTCGTCCATCTTTTGTGGTCTTCCTCCACACTCGCCCTTTCCAGTAGGCCTTTCTCCCAACCCTCCCTGGCTGGGGACCGGTCACTCATCCAATCAATCGCTTTTCTCCGCTCAGCCACTGTGAGATCCAGAACCGTAAAACATCTGCTAAGCTTTTGCTTCTGGTCATTGGGCAGTAAACCCAGAAGACAAACTATTAATGGTCAGGGCAATATCCCACCTGTGACTCTCGTAAGCTGCCCCACTACTTCCCCCCAATACTTCTGTATCACTGGGCTTTGCCAAATGAAATGCAGAAAATCCACTTCTAGGGGTAGGCATTTAGGACAGCTAGGATCGTGGGCTGGGTAGATTACGTGAAGTTTTTTTGGGAGATAGATAAGTCATGTGGATGGCATTGAATTGTATTTGTTTAAAACTCACGCAGACCGAAACTCTTCGGACCGCTGCGTGGATTCGGGACCAATCATCCAGGGAGGTTGGTCCATCACTAAGGGCCTCCCCTTTCTCCTCTACTTTCAGTGGTATAACCGGTCTGTCTGCCCATAGTGCACAATACCAAATGAGTCACTAGCTTACACCCCTCCACAATTGACAGCATGCAGAGTAGTGGGAGTAGCGTGTGGGTAGGATCCGGGGCTTCCGGTAACGTCATCCACAGCTGTCTGCTGTGGCAGCAATCTTAGCATATTGGAGAAATTGTCCAGTTCCCAAGGCAAAAGTTTCTATTGCATCAGGAAGCGTTATAAATCTCCCAGCCGGATACCAGTCCGATAACGACAAGCATCCTCCCTCCTGCCATTTCACCACTGACATTGATTTTGATATCTGCGCAAAGAGGGTTATGATCCAAAACTCCAGATCGGCCTCATAAGGCACTCTCTTTATCACTGTTAGTACCGTCCTTTCCCATAATTTGGCCAATAAACAAATTAGGTGTGGATATGTACATGGAAGGGCCCTCCCACTTCATCAGAAGCACCCCAGTAATTGTTCTGCATATGTGCCAGATAATAGGGATCGGTCCCAATTAGCGTCTGTATCTAACCAGTGTATTGCATGCTGGAGTTGCACGCTAGGTAGTATAGTTCTAATTGGGGACCCCCAAGCCCCCCCCTGCTCCCACTCCCTCCGCATTGTGGCAAATCCTATCTTGCATCTTCTAGTGTTCCACAATAGTTCCACCAGGAACTAATCTAGTTCTCAGAAAGTTTTCCTCGGTATCTCATAAAAAGTGCCCTGCATGACGTATAGGCATCTCAACAACACCACCATTTTAATTAGGGCTATCATACCCATCACAGATAATTTCAATGTGTTCCAGAAATGTATGGATCGACACAACACCCGTAGTGCTCGTCCCATGTTCAGGTCATAGCACATGTCCTCTAGCGTGACGTAAAGTCCAAGGTATCGTACTTTGTCTATTATACAAGGGAGCCCAACCTTTGGGAGTCACCCCAGCTGGGATCCAGTCAGCCCTTCCAAAGGGAATAGGAGAGGTTTTGGTATATTTACCCGGAGTCTAGAGACTGTCGCAAACTCTGCCAGCTCCGTCAGTACCTATGGGACCGACGCGACCGACGCGACCGGTGTTTGCGGACATAGCAACGCATTATCTGCCTAAAGAGAGATTATGTGCTCCATCACACCCACTTGTATCCCCCACCCCTTAAGCACCTGTCTCAAACGACATGCCATCGGCTCCATAGCCAGGGCAGGAATCAAAGGACAACTCTGCCGAGTACCGCGTTGGAGCTCAATGGCAGCCCAGATTGTATGCCCCAGGTGCATCCTGGCCTGTGTGTCTATGTACAGCAGTTTTACCCATTTAATATACTGCAGGCCCAAGCCCACCTTGCCCAGCACCAGCCAAATGTAGTCCCATTGAACCGTATCAAATGCCTGTTGTATGTCAAGGAAGGCCAATGTATATTTGTCAACCGCCCCTGTCGTCGAGTGCATCACATGTGCAAGCCAGCAGATATTGCGGAGGGTGTTTCTATGCAGTATAAATTCCAACTTGTCCTTATGTATTAATTGTGGGAGAAAGAGAAGTAACCTTGCTGCCAAACATGGCTGAGTAGCTTGAGGTCTACATTCAGCATTGATATAGGCCTACAGGATCCCGGTTCAGTCAGATCCTTGTCAGGCTTTGGGATCACCACAAAAAGAGCCTCCTTCATGGAACATGGTAAGTGACCCAGTTTAAGGGCCTCTACATAAACTTTGAGTAATTTATCTACCGGCACGTCTGAGTATTGTCGATAAAATTCTGCCGGGAGGCCATCGGCTCCGGGGGATTTGGCCGATTTCAGAACCTTCACCGCCTCTAGGAGCTCTGTTTGGTTAGTGGGGCTTCCAGGATCTCGCTGCTCTCAGGAGTCAGACACGGGAGAGTAATCCTCCTCAAATATGTCTCTATCCCCTGATGCTCCACAGCCTTTCGTGGCTCCGTGTAGACCTTTCCCAGATGTGCAGCAAAGGCATCATTAATTGCCTGCTATGTGTGTGCTAGTGTTCCATTTGTGATCCCGGATCTCCAAGATTGTGGGAGATTGGGACTCCACTTTTATAAATCGTGCTAAGAGAAGTGTGGATTTATCGCTGTCTAAGTACCATTGCCTACGATTAACAGATCTAACATACTTATCTAGTCTGTCTGGTTTACTAAACTTTTTGCTGGAAAGATTTACTTTCTAATTCTACTCAGACTTATCATATCAATCAATCAATTAAATAACAAATTTTATTATGCTAAAAAAATGCCATAAAAGTATATATCACTAGAAACACTTCATAATACATATGCTTTAAAATACACAGTGAGTAATATAATCACAATTAAAAACAGTTCTTATACACTAAACGCAGAATAAAAACATACAATTCACATCACGAAATGTCCTTACAAAGTGCCATATCTATTCGTAGTTGCAAACATACACCAAATAAAATTAGCCACTGCAACACATATATCCAGTCTGTTCAGCTGTGGCAAAAAACTAGGGCTTTCTTATGTTGTCTAATTCTATGAGAGTACAAAATTAGTAGCAAAAATTCTTCCATGCACAAGAGTTTAGTTGACAATAGAGCATAAAGTGCATAGTGCTTTGCAGGGAGGCATTATCACGGGGCACTCTGGGAGCAGAGAATTCCAGTCGACCTCTCGTGGAAATGCCACTAAAAGGTGAATAGTATTAAACTGAAATCTTGTGAGATAAAACCTATACTTAACATTAAAAACACCTACCAACTAAAACTCACAACTCTGGAACGGTTTGATTAAATTATAATTAATAGTGGAACATAGTTTGTCATATTCCTCCTGATTAAGTTCAGCTTGCCTCTCCAAAAACAAATCTTTCACCTGCTTATTTGATTGAAGTTATGGTGTTTTGTGGACCAATACTCATAGCAAAAGATTTACCGAGATTCGTTTTAAGATTAAATTCCCACATAAAGGTATAAAAGGCAACAATAAGAAGTTATAAACCATCTGCCATTCTTGAGATTAAATCTGAATCATCTATGTAAAGTAAAACTGGTATTGCAGATGATTTCATGTGTGTTAGGTCTTTACCTATATTGCACAGATATTGTTGTAGGCCATTTATATAAATTAGGAAGAGTAATGATGCCATCACACAGCCTTGGTGGTGAAAGTTCACCCTCTGACCCAAATCTGATCCTAGCCACTGTGTCCCAGTGCATCCTTCAAAGTAAATCAAGCAGGGCCTGGTCAATCCCCATCTCCTCCATAATGGCCCACAGTGTCACCCTGTTAACCACATTAAAAGCACAGGAGAGGTCCATAAATGTAAGGTGAATAGATCCCCTCTTTGCCTTGACATACTTCCCAATTATTAGCTTCAGGTTCCACAGTGCCCAACCCTGGCCGGAAATCATTATACACTCTAGACAGGACCTATTGTTCCTTTAGCCAGGCCTCTTATTTGTCAACCAAAATCCTGCCTAATATTTTAAGTGAACTGTCTAAAAGAGGGATTGAGCAATACCAACAAGGAGAGTGTCGATTTCCCATTTTAAAGAAGAGGATTACCACCTTTTTCTTCCAACATGACACTTTATCGCAGCTCTGATAACATTGGACAACAGTGGGGCCCAAAAGGTTGTGTTGTCTTTATTTAAATCGAATGGCACATCATCCAGTCCAGGGTCCTTTCTAGGAGACCTCAAATTAACAGCATCAATTACATCCTTTACCTCAACAGTTTCACTGACTTGGACAAAGTCCTCACATTTACAAACTATGGCTTCCCGATTGTCGAAGGTGGGATCCTTATTACCCGATTAAAGATGTTAGCAAAATGGTCCATCCAGGCCTGAACTGGTGTAAGGGAGTTCATTAGAGGCTTTTCATAACCTGACAGAAGGTTGATTTACAACCTTCTAAAAAGCAGCACTATTGCCTGTGATAGCTGCCTCCTCCAACTCCTCCCAGGCTGTTTTCTCTAGGTTGGTTTTCCTAGCCTCAAGGATTTCTTTAGAAGATTCACAGGTACACCTTATATGTTCCTTGGAGTGCTGGAATTTTGATAAAGCTAATTTTATTTTATTTTAGGCAGTTGTACATGCATGGTAAAACCACCCCTGTGGAGGTGACTTTTTAATTGATTTGCCTATAGTAAGCCCCTTGTCTGTAGATATGGATAAAGGTTATGGACAAAGCATTAAAAGCCACTGGAATATTCTCAGGGGTTTCGCTGAAACAATTAAATGTTGAAATTGCTTGGCTATTATCCTTATTGAGCCTATGTATACAGACCTCCTTATTTCTTCTGTTCCATTTGATGCTGTGCCTTTATTACCTGAGTATAATAAAGGCAAATTCTTGATATGCCCTTTGTCATCGTAGAGGTATAAATCAAAGACCATAGCTATTACACTTCACACAGGAGATTTAGATATTGTAGCCCCTGAATGAAACAGTTAATTCTGAAGAGTATTACAAAATCTGTCTCACTACCACTCCTGGTCATATTATAGGTGGGAGGGAGAGGAGACTCTTTTGCCCTTAATTCCTTGGAAAAAACAGACACTATAATTCTATTCAGGGCCTCCCCATGTGGGACATGCTGATAATGTCTCACGTCCACCCCATCTAGTAATGTTTTGCTATTAGCACATAGTCGTATATTGAAATCCTCTGCCCAATAATAATAAAACCTCCTTTGTGTGGCCATCTTAAAATTTCATCAGATTATCCTCAAGGTTGTGTATTACAGAAGTAATAATTAGGAGTAAAATCAATTACTTTTGTAAGTAGATCAACTTTTTTTCACAGAAATCAGAATGTCCAAGCCTCCTTTGGGTTTTTCTGCCCATGAAGGAATGGCTGGGGTACACAAGCAATGAAAACCATTTACACAGAAAACTTTGAGGGTCCAGGTTTCTTGAAGACAAATGATATCTGCATTATTAGTAGCAGGTAACCAATCAGGATTTGACAGCTTCGAATGGTTACCTGCAATGTATCATGAGAGAAACCTGAGACCTTGTACATCCTTAAAATTAATGCAGAATTAGCTTTGGAAACCACCTCATTACTTGAGCTCTTTGAGTCCCCTGTTCGAGCTTCAACAGTATTCTTACATCTCTGAGCCAATTATTCCGTTTTAGGGCAAATCAGTCCAAGTCATCCTAGAAACGAGTACATCAAAAGAGTTTCTTACATCCACATGAAACACTGACATGTAATTTACTGGGCATGAAGCAATTATAATTGAATTAGTGGTTGAAAGAACAGAGGTTCTATAAAAGTATCAAAGGGCAGGGCCTTCATTGATTAAGGGACTCATGTCCAATTGCATAGACAATTCAGAAGCAGGAATGTTGGGGGATTTTAAGTGGAAAATCAGACAGACACCTGCTACTTTCTTTATGCCAGAACCAATCCAAGGTGTTATTCTTACTATAAGTACCTTAGCTGAAAAATCGTAAATCCTACCAGAATGTTTTCTTAACCAATGTATTGTCTTATTTTTAGGGCAAAATAGTCTTCCTTCAAGGTTGGTGATAGTGTCAGCATATCTTTTAGGACTCTGGTGGTAACTGAGGGAAAGTGTTTTTCCTATTTAGGAGGGATCTTGGGTCTTAACCATGGACTGCAATGTCATCCATACTATTTCCCATAACATTTCCATTCCTACTTCTTGGTACTGGGTGGTTAGTCCCTATACCAGGCTTAAGGGGCATAACTTATTAGTTCACGCCTTGAACAGAATTATTTGTTTGGCTTCAAAGAGATTTGCATAACCTTTGGGTAGGAGCCTTTAAATCATCTAGTTTGCTATTTAATTCTTTCACATTTGCAAATACCTCTAAACAGAATTCATTTAACAAAGTCACCAACTTATTCAGTTGATTTGAGAAGTGGGTTGAAGTTTGGGATTCTAGGTCCAGCAAATCCTTTGGGGGTAAAACCCCCAAAGTGTTATTTCCTTCTTTTTAGTACCCCTGGACTTCCATTTTTTGTGGTTCAAGATTGTAATTAGGAACAGCCATGGTGCCCCTGATAGAGGTACAATCCCCCTTTTACCTTTTCAGTGGGGGAGAAGCTGACGCTAAATGAACTACCAGCAGTAGGTCATCCCCCCTTTCAGATTCTCCTGTCACACTTTCCAGATGAGTCAGTGTTACGTCTGCTGTCTCACCCTCATTAAACACAGAAAATTATCATCAGGGCTCCTGGACTCAGTATCCCCGGTAATTGTGGGGCTTAGATAGATCTTAGGCACTTTCGATAAAGCTTTCATAGCAGAATTGATTCTCCTCTCGACAGAGTTAATCTCCGAATTAACAGTCCCCATAGCTGTAGTCAAATAGTAATAGATTTAATTATGGAGCTTTCTGGAGGACAATTTTCTTTCCTCTTGCCTATAATGCAGGTAAGTCACAGACGTAGGTAAGCAGCAAAAGGAGAATACAATAATAATATCTTTCTGTATCTTTACATCCACCCAAAGTCTACCAGCCGAGGAAGTGGGCCATGCACAGCCTCGCCCTGGGGCTAATGGGTGCAGACGGGCTCAATCTTGGCCAAGTTGTTGCCCAGGCACATGCCCAGGTGCGTCTTGTGCTGCAAGTGCTCTAGGCTGCTTTTATGCCCCCTGCTGGTATATGCTCAGGGCCCTGCCTCCTTGCCTCACAGAATTTTGGGTCTTAAAGTCCTGCCTCCGATGAGGCTCAAACTCACTGTGCGTCTTCTACTTAGACCTATTATATCATTTGTACTATATATGTATTACATACTGTACTGTGAAATTATGGCAAATGGATGTAGCTCCACTTGCTGAATTATAGGCTAAGCCAACAACAAACATAATCTCAGGTGCCACACTGCGCCAAATTATGTAATGTCTGTGCCAGATTTATCACGATTTCATGCAACGCAGCAAAACAACAAGCCTGCTGGTGAGTGGACTATTAAAAATATCACCAACAGTTGAAAAAAGAAACCTACTCCAGGTAGGTTGTTCAGTTTTTTTTTAAAAGACATTTTAAAATGTTAATTAGGAGTTTCCATAAAAACAGTAGAGTAATAAATTGTTCAACTTAGAAGGATTAATAGTGCAGAATGCAAGCAATGATTTCCAGGTAGTCTGAACGTCCCAACATAGGAAACTGTTGGATTTTTGCCAATAGTCGTTCAGAGATTTCTTTACTTTTTTTTTAACTCGAAGAATCAAACTACATGCTAAAATTGTGGCTGTCTCATTTCTGGAAAACTTTGTTCCTTTTTTAAAATTTCCCAGAAATCGTATAGGTTGAGATGAAGTTTGCCAATTTCACTGTTGAAAGAGTTATGTCAACTCTCAATGGCATTGTTCGTTTTTGCACATCCTTCTAAGTAGGTGGAGTAGAGGTTCCATAATTCAGTTGAAAAGTGTGTCTTACTCCTGTGACCCAACCTGCTTAGATGGACAATCCTTATATCTTCAAATTAATATAATAAGTGGAACAAATGTTCCTCATTTTGTGTAAACCATTCTCATTGTATAATTTGCGGTGTAGAAGTCAACCTCACATTCAGGAGGTAAGAAACACAAAGCTGTTAATTTTCTAGGTTGAAATTGTAATTGACTGATATCTTATCTTCTGCTAAAGATGTTTTTGATTGATTTTTTTCAATATGCCTGGGTAAAGTAAAACCTTGAATTTTAGTATTTTGGTACAATAGTATTAATCGATTGTTATTCAAAAGCAATTATTTACTAATTGTTTTGGATTTTATGACTAAATTAATTATAGGTTGAGCCAAGACCAATGCCACTGCACTGTTTACATCGGGCTCACTGGCGGAAACAGAGTAATATGACATTTCCACTGGTCAGCCCGGTGGAAACATCATAAAACGACGGGGGATGAGGCTGCCCACTTAACGGCGGCCTCCGCCTCACGGCTTTGGCGGTCCGCTTGTTGGACCTCCAAAGTTGTAATCAGTGAAAAATATAAGAATATATTGTTTAAATCTGGGTGAATGGGTGAGGTGTGGATTTAAAGGTGCAATCCATTATACAAAATTCAGTGTTTTCTAGTGTAACTGTGTTGTGAAGATTTGCAAATATAAGAACACGTTTGTGAAGGTATTAGTTCTCATAAAGAAGAAAATGGTCATGTTGGAAAGACTCTTAATTCTGGGTGGATGTTAATGTCAGAGTACGTATGAGGAGCTGTTAGTAGGGCATTGCGTGTTTGCTTTTGACAATGCATCATTCTTCTTAAATATGGAATTGTGAGCATATTTCTAGCAACATGCTTAGGATGTATTGATCTACCTCTCTCGGTATTAAGCCACAGGGGTCATTACAGGAGGCACCAAGTACTTCAATGTGGTGTAAATTTCCAGGTGCTTCCAACTTCATTGAGAAGCATAGTAGTTATGCTCAGTTTTTCGTTCTACTTTGTCACCAAGTATAACAACTCTGCCTTTGCAAGGGGTTGAGACGAACTTGACACACCTCCAATATCCCCAATCCTCAGTAAGTCTCTACTTACAAAAAAGGTACCCATCATATTTCAGGAGTTTATTGCGGCTTTTGGAGAGAATATATTTGACTCGTCTTGCATTTTCCATCTTCTTGTTCTGAAAGAAGAGCTGTTTAAAATATGTTAAAATAATGTATTTTATTCAAACCATTATTCTGTATTGATTATTGATTTTCATTTTCTGCTTTTGAAAGAAAAAATGTTAGCATGAATACTGTTTGAGGAGGAACTAAGGGCCAGATGTATGAATCTGGCCCATTGCGATTCGGTAATTGCGATTTTTAAGAAATCGCAATTACCGACTCGCAAAGGGCTATGTATCACATTTGCGATTCGGTAATTGCGATTTCTTAAAAATCGCAAATGCAATTACCGAATCGCAAATTGCGATACTGGCCCCATTCGCAGCTATGGGCCTGTTGGCCCATAGCTGCGAATTTTTAGCATTTCCTAAATTGCGATTTCTGAAACAGAAATCGCAATTTGGGAAATGCAAAAGGCCAATTTTTTTTTTTTTTCATGTAAAGTACACACATGCCATTACATATTAAATGTAAAAATGCAGTTTTACTGCATTTTTAAATTTTGCACCAGGTTACCACCTGGTTGCAGACAATGGTATTTTGCATGTGCAAAATAACATTCTGCGAAAAATCGCAATTTGCGATTTTTTGCAGAATTGCCTTGCGACCTGGATTTTGCGAATCGTAAATTGCGATTCGCAAAATCCAGGTCGCAACGCAGAAAATTGCAATTTTTGCGATTTTCAATTTGTGGTCTGCGAATGCCTTTGATGCATTGCAGACCACGATTTTGCACTCGCAAACAGCCGATTTTGCAGTTTGCGAGTGCAAAATCATTTGATACATCTGTCCCTAAATGATTTATAACAACTAAAAACGATTTTACTTATCCTGTGAAAAGGAAAAAAAGATTATTTTTACCCATGGTGTCCTACTGAAAGAAAATAGGTTAGATTCTTCAAGTCTTTTTGTGGAGGGATTTAAGAGAAAGTTATTTTATGTGTTTGAAGGAGAAAACATTTTAAACATGCTTTTTAACACGTAATGTGTTCATTGTTATCTTTTATGATGGAGTTTTTGCTTTAGATGAATATTTCTTTCTGAAGACTTTAAATTTAAAGAACTTTGTAGTGGATTTTCTCATTTGAAAGATAAAGGCCCTCATTACAACATTGGCGGTAAAAGCCGCTTACCGCCGTGCAGAAGACCGCCAACATACCGCCGTGGCCGCGGAAATCCGCCACAGCTATTATGACCCACATCCCGAAATCCGACAAAATTCAGAGACCCACACAAGTCCGCCACACCAAAGGTCAGTGATAAATTGGCGAAAACAAAACCTCCACCGACACGCCAACAGAAATACGCCCATGCTATTACGACACACGAATCCACGCGGCGGTCTTTCAGCCGCGGTATTCCATTGGCGGTACACACCGCTGCGCTCAAAATACACACACATCTCCAAATCACCACCACATTGGACAATTCGAAAGACACACACCTGATACACATACACACACCACTCCCACACACTCAATACTATATAAAACACACACCCACATCACCCACAAACCCCTATGACAAAAAAATCTGAAAGAAGGCCAGAGAGAGACACCACCATCCACAAACTAGCAGCCCCAGGCACTCAACACCATCACCCACACAACTTCCACGCACAAAACACCACACACCACTACATATCACCACACATATCACCACATACACCACCCCACACATCACCTACACCACCCCATGGCACGGCAAAGACACCCCAGGTTCTAGGAGGAGGAGCTCAGGGTCATGGTGGAGGAAATCGTACGGGTAGAGCCACAGCTATTCGGATCACAGGTGCAGCACACCTCCATAGCTAGGAAGATGGAGATATGGCGAAGAATAGTCGACAGGGTCAACGCAGTGGGACAGCACCCAAGAAATCGAGGCGACATCAGGAAGAGGTGGAATGACCTACGGGGTAAGGTGCGTTCTGTGGTCTCCAGACACAACATCGCGGTACAGCGGACTGACGGCGGACCCCCACCTCCTCCCCCATAACTAACAACATGGGAGGAGCAGGTCTTGGCGATTCGGCATCCTGAGGGCCTCGCAGGAGTCGGTGGAGGAATGGACTCTGGCAAGTCAAATCTTAACTATCATATCCCCCACCCAACCTGCATGCTATCACAGACCCCCACCCTCGCCCCCACCCCTATCACTCCAACTCCTCACAAACGTTCCAATATCACAAACCACACATCCCAACACCAAGCCCTGCATGCAAAAACAAAGCATGGACACCCATCACTAAAGCATGCCCACTGCACATACCCATAACACCCCCCTCAACCATCATCACACAAGCCCACATACAGGAATGCTAGCACTGGGGTACACGGTCACCCACCCATTGCACACCATTACACACACAGATGCAATAATCATGCCTTTCCACCCCTGCAGGACCACTACCCAACGTCACCAGACAGGAGGGTCCAGACATCTCCACCCCACCCACAGAAGAGGCCCACAGTGATGACAGCAGCTCTGCCCACCTGGATCTAGATGACCAGCCCGGACCATCGTGGGCCTCGGGACAGTCTGTTCCCCTCACACAGGTACAGCCCACCACAGACCTTCCACCCTCTGGTAACACCAGCACAGCACCCACCCAGCAGGCCCATACCTCCGTCCCCAGGACACGTCAATCAGCTGTGTGTCCACCACTACAGGGAACCCAGGATAACCCACAACCCCAACAACAACAGGGACCTGGGGGCAGTGGCAGTGGACACACGGTCCAGGGGACGGAGGCACAGGAGCACAGGGGAACTGGGAGGGCTGCCGTGCGACAGGGGGCGGACAGGCCTAGGGAACCCACTCTCCACGAGGCCCTCTCCAACATCATGGGAGCCTACCACCATTCCCAGGAGACGATGGTAACAGTCCTGGCCAAGTTTCAGGAGACCCAGCGC
This sequence comes from Pleurodeles waltl, assembly GCF_031143425.1. NCBI lineage: Eukaryota > Metazoa > Chordata > Amphibia > Caudata > Salamandridae > Pleurodeles > Pleurodeles waltl. The sequence goes on along the minus strand of NC_090446.1, from coordinate 115,683,751 downwards.
ATGCAGGAGGAACAATATTTGGGGTTCCTGGAGGAACTCAGAACCATCAGCACCGCCCTGTGCACCATCGTAGGGGTGCTGAAGGAGATACTGAACACCAGGAGGGACACTGTGGCACTCCAAGGGGCCCCTGACACTAGCCTGGACGATGAACTGCCCACCACCTCCGCCGGCGCTAGTGGACAGGAGGCACCACCACAGGACCACCACACCAGCACCCTACCCCCTGCAGATGGAGAACCACCCCGCAAGCAGTCCCTGAGAACCAGGAACAAGACAGAGCACAATGCCAAGACCCCGCCAAGAAATAAGACCACCCTGATTGTCATCCTACTGTCCCACTTTGTAACCCTGTCCCTATTGGAACTGCAATGTTTCTGGGACGTAAGTAAAGCCCAAGTATTGTAAATCCAGAGGTGAAGAGTAAAAGCGATGAATCCAAGTTGTTGATATGTTAGAGTCTTTATTCGCAGGTATAGGTTTGTGTCGTCTTTACAGGAAACAGCCAACACGTGTTTCGTCACGCAAGTGACTTTATAAAGGCTGGGCCCGTCCGGCCAGGTGCAGAGGACAGCAGTGAGTTCAAAATGGCAAAAAATACGATGGTCAGTCCCAGGTGGGACTGCCGCGGGTGTGCGGTGATCCCAGTAGTCAAAAGGCTGGTGCTATCAAGGCCCTGATAAGCCCGAAGTATTAATCCTGAAATTCAGTAATGTAGCGTCCAGTCCATCAACATTGAAGAACTTTTACCTTTTTGTGTGCCTTGGTCTATCTGTACTTATTGTCATTGTGTACCCTGGTACACAACTCTTTGTGCCCAACAGGGTAGTGGGGCACCTGACCGAGTGGCACCTTCTTTCTCCTATCGGACTCACTTTGTTGCCTTAACAAGAACTGTAACGGAACGGAAGTGCGGCTTTCTTACCACACACTACCCTTGTACCATATTGGAACTGCCCCAGCTCCACTTCCTATGCCCATATGGGCAATGCACCTGTGAGACTAATAGACTGGACTCTGCAATGGACATTCCTCCACCATCACCCCTCACCATTTTACAACCCCCCTCCAATATTTAGCACTGCAATAAACACCCTTGAAGCACAAAACAACCTGGAGTCAGTCTGTGATTTTGAAAATGTGTATTAGCAATGACAGTGACAAAATGCGTTCTCAAATGTTATGTCAACATACCTATGTCACACATCTCAAGTCCATGAGGAATCTAAGCAGATGACACACGTTGGAAACCACACCTGTGAAACCGTAATGGAAATGTACAACTCAGTTACCATATACTGGTTGAAATCAACAGACAGGATAGAGGTAGAAGTGTGAAAGCACTTGTAGTAGGCAGGAATGTATTCTCACCTGTGTGTCACTGGAAATATTGCTGGGAAACTGAGTCCCTGTTGTCAATGTCTTCTTCCTCTGCTTCCTCCTCATCACTGTCCACAGGCTCCACAGCTGCCATAACACCGTCATCTGGACCATCCTCCTGCAGAAAAGGCACCTGTCGTCGCAAAGCCAAATTGTGAAGCATACAGCAGGCCACGATGATCTGGCACACCTTCCTTGGTGAGTAGAATAGGGAACCACCTGTCACATGTAGACACCTGAACCTGGCCTTCAGGAGGCCGAAGGTGCGTTCGATCACCCTCCTAGTCCGCCCACGGGCCTCATTGTAGCATTCCTCTGCCCTGGTCCTGGGATTCCTCACTGGGGTCAGTAGCCATGACAGGTTTGGGTAACCAGAGTCCCCTAATAGCCACACCCGGTGCCTCTGGAATTGACCCATCACAAAAGGGATGCTGCTATTCCGCAGGATGTAGGCGTCATGCACTGTGCCAGGGAACATAGCATTTACCTGGGAGATGTACTGGTCTGCCAAACATACCATCTGTACATTCATGGAATGTTAACTCTTACGGTTCCTGTACACCTGTTCACTCCTGTGGGGAGGGGACCAGAGCTACATGGGTCCCATCAATGGCACCTATGATGTTGGGGATATGTCCAAGGGCATAGAAGTCACCTTTCACTGTAGGCAAATCCTCCACCTGAGGGAAAACGATGTAGCTCCGCATGTGTTTCAGCAGGGCAGACAACACTCTGGACAACACGTTGGAAAACATAGGCTGGGACATCCCTGATGCCATGGCCACTGTTGTTTGAAATGACCCACTTGCTAGGAAATGGAGCACTGATAGCACCTGCACTTGAGGGGGGATTCCTGTGGGATGGTGGATTGCTGACATCAGGTCTGGCTCCAACTGGGCACACAGTTCCTGGATTGTGGCACGGTCAAACCTGTAGGTGATGATTAAATGTCGCTCCTCCATTGTCAACAGGTCCACCAGCGGTCGGTAAACCGGAGGATTCCGCCATCTCCTCACATGTCCCAGCGGACGGTGCCTATGAAGGACAACAGCGACCACAGAGTCAAACAACTCAGAGGTATGTACCCACAGTCTACACAGAACACAAACCATAATCCAAAAGGTTGCCTGTATGTGTGTTGAGTCTAGGCCTAGGTATGTGTGACGCACTTAAAAATGAAGTCATGTGGGCCCCTGAAATGGCGGCTGCCTGACCTCTAAACTGGGACAATGGGATGTGAGGTAACTGCGCTGGCGTTGTACACCGTCGCGGTAGGCGGTCGAAGACCGCAGCGCTATGCTGCATTGGTTAACATTGGACCCTATGGGTCCCAGGAGCCAATGACGAAGTGCGCCGGCGGTGATGTCACGCACCGCCGCGGACGTCACCGCCGCGGACGTCACCGCAATTTTCTATCTGTTCAATCACTCGATACCTGATCTTCGACAGGAGAGGACCTACACTGCAAGTGCTGCTGTGACCTCGGTCTGGAAGAGACAATGTCTTGTGCGTCTGGGGAAAGGGCCCCTGCCTTCACTGCAGAGGAGTTGGAGAAGCTCGTGGATGGGGTCCTCCCCCAGTAAACGCTACTCTACGGTCCTCCAGACCAACAGGTAAGTACACAGGGAGCACGTTGTATGGGCTATGCCTGAGTGGAGAGGGCTGGTTGTAAGGATGAAGGGGGCACAGTTCTGCGTGCATGAAGGACTGTGAATGCATGTGCCACATGGCAAGGGTAGGGATGTGGGCCACTCACTTCGGCGGTGCAGTTGCTACTGACTTCTCTTCTTCCCCTGTACATTTCATTTAGGTCAGCGCCCACCAGAAGAAGGATATTTGGCGTGCCATCGCCAAGGACGTCCGGACCCTGGGGGTCCACCAATGACGGAGCACCCACTGCCGTAAAAGATGGGAGAACATTCGGCACTGGAGCAAGAAGACGGTGGAGGCTCAGCTGGGGATGGCCTCCCAACGTGGGAGGGGTACCCGTCGCACCATGACCCCCCTGATGTTCCGGATCCTGGTGGTGGCCTACCCTGAGTTGGATGGGCGCTTGAGGGCATCACAGCAGACACAAGGGGGTGAGTACAACATCATTCAGCGGACTTAGCGCGCAGTGAAGGTGTCTGGGTGGGGGAGGAGGGCTGTGGGTTTCCCTAGGCCATGGCGAGTTCCGTAGGCTAGGCCCCTCCGTAATGCCGGCCATGTGGCACCCCACCCCACCTCTGTAGAGTGCCAAGTACAGGTATACATGCCCCTGTGTCATCTATGTGTGCAGATGTCGACCATAGCCATGTAGGCCATATCCCAGGAATTGCATCTGTAGAGCCCAACAGCGCGGTGTAGTGCAGGGGGCTGCTGTGTCTGTATTGTCCGCCAATGGTAGCGGTAAGCCATGCACTCAACCTGTATTTCTTCTGTCGCCCCCCCCCCTTTTTGTGATCTCCCTGTTCTTGTGTGCATCAGCATCATCAGGCGGAGGTACAGTGGCACCGGAGCACGAGGGAGCTGCATCCCACATGGCCATGGAGGCCCACACCACGGACTCGGAATACACCAGTGGGACGGAGGGTGAGGGGAGCTTCACGGCGGTCACAGGATCTGCTACGAGCGACACAGACTCGTCCTCCGATGGGAGCTCCCTTGTGGTGGCGGCAAAATCTGTGCCCCCCACTTCTACAAGTACAGCCGCCACCCCCCCTACCAGCACTGCCCTCCCAGCAGCCCCTCCGCCTTTGCCCCGTGCCCGCTCACCCAGGAGGGTGGGCATCACCTTCGCCCCAGGCACCTCAGCCCCTGCCCCTGTTACCTCTGCTGCCCTCAGTGAGGAGGCCATTGACCTCCTCAGGTCCCTCACTGTTGGGCAGTCTACCATTTTGAATGCCATCCAGGGTGTAGAAAGGGAATTGCAACACACAAATGCATTCCTGGAGGGCATTCATTCTGGTCAGGCTGCCCTTCATCGAACCCTGCAAACTCTGGCCTCAGCACTGATGGCAGCCATTGTCCCTGTGTCTAGCATCCCCCCTCCAACTTCCTCCACCCTGACCCAATCCCCTGTACCCCAGCCTATCCCAAGCACACCATCAGACCAGCATGCACACACCTCACCACACAAGAGAAGCTCAGGCAAACATAAGCACCACACATCCCACAGGCACTCACGCAAGCATCACACACATGCAGACACACCAACATCCACTGCCTCCACTGTGTCCCCTTCCTCGTCGTCTCCCTCCTCCCTCCCAGTCTCGTCTACACTCACACCTACATGCACTACCTCTACAGCCACTAGGTCCCGCACCAGCACACCCAGCAGCACACCCCGCTCACGTGCAGTCACCACCCCCACTACCATTTACACGTCCCTGTGTCCTCTCCCAGTGTGTCTGTGACGCCCCCTCCCAAAGTACACAAACGCAGGCACACACCCACCCAACATACATCCACCTCACGATAGCCTCCAGCGCATGCACCTGCACCCAAAGCCACAAAAGTTACACCTCCTACTACCACCTCCTCTTCCTCCACTCCCAGACCCCCTCCAGCTACCCGTCCCAGTGTTCCTAAGAAACTTTTCCTGACCAAGCTTGACCTCTTTCCCACCCCCCCCCCAATTCATAGGTCCCGTACTAGCACCTCAGTCAAAAAATCTCCGGGACCAGTGGTGCCTGTTGTTACAGGTATGTGGAGTGCACCGGGCACCAGGGCAGCCAGTGTGACATGGAGCCACAGCACAGCCAGTCCCCCCCTGTGAAGCACCAGAAGTTGGACAGTGCCCGGCGGGAGAGGGGGAAGACTCTAGCCAGCAAAGCCGCTCACAAGGGTCCCGGGGGAAGTGTCCACTCAGCTGTGACTCCTCCCAAGGTGGGGAAGGGGCAGAAGAAATTGCCAAAGTCTGGGAGAAGCAGCACGGCAGAGAAGACTGCCATCATCCCCGCTGCACAGGAGGCCACCGCCAGCCCAATCGTCAGTGGCCTCCAGAGTCAGTGCCCAGGAGGGTAGCTCAATCGTCACTGGCCAGGAGGCCACCGCCAGAGTCAGTGCCCAGGAGGGCAGCCCAATCGTCACTGGCCAGGAGGCCACCGCCAGCCACAGCCCAGCTGCCTAGGAGGGCCCCGGCAGCCACAGCCCAGCTGCCCATTGAAGGACCGCCAGCCCCAGCCCAGCTGGGCAATGAAGGACCGCCATGGCAAGCACCGCTGAACAGGGCAAGCACGGCTGAACAGGTCAGAAACTGCAAACTCAAGCACCGCTGAACAGGGCAAAGACCGCCACGGCAAGCACCGCTGAACAGGGCAAAGACCGCCAAGTGAAGCACCGCTGAACAGGGCAAGTACAGCTGAACAGGGCAAAGACCGCCAAGTGAAGCACCGCTGAACAGGGCAAGCACCGCTGAACAGGTCAGAAACTGCAAACTCAAGCACCGCTGAACAGGGCATGCACCGCCAACTCAAGCACCGCTAGCCCATGAGCGACAGGGGCAGTGACGCAACTGGGACCGTCACGGGGTGAGTGATGCACTCTGGGCACCAGTCCCCCTCCAGAACCAATGGAGACATGCATCCACTTGAGAGACTGTGGCTTTACACTCCCCAGGATGGTACAGTGGGCAAACCACCCACTGTAGGGACTTGAGAGACTGTGGCTTTGCACTCCCCTGGATGGTACAGTGGGCAAACCACCCACTGTAGGGACTTGAGAGACTGTGGCTTTGCACTCCCCAGGATGGTACAGTGGGCAAACCACCCACTGTAGGGACTTGAGAGACTGTGGCTTTGCACTCCCCAGGATGGTACAGTGGGCAAGCCACCCACTGGAGAGACTTGAGAGACTGTGGCTTTGCACTCACCAGGAGACATCAATGGGCATGGAGCCCCCTCGTGTATCTGGCGTGGTGCACTCATCCGGCTGAGGTGCCCCCCCTTCCCTTCCCCCTGAGGTGCCTGTTGTATTTCTATCTGATGCCCCAGCAGTGTTCTCTCCGTTTTGATCAGGTATCTGTTGTGGGCCTCGCCCATGCATTTTGGGCCCAGTGGTCCACGGACTATGACTTGTGCATTACCTGCACTACTAATCGTGGTGCATATTTTGTTGAATGTGTATATATATATATGTAGATATTTGGTTACTGTATTTTGATATATTACAATGGTTCCACTAATTTCCTTTGGTCTTTGCATTCTTCCGGGGGGGTTGGGGCTTGTTACTGTAATGTTTTGGATATGCATTGGTGTGTGTGTTGTAGTGGGTGAGGGTCGGTGGGGGTGTTGCGTGTGTGTGTCCCTGACTTTTGCCTCCCCCCTTCCCTATGTCGTAGGTGCAGTACTCACCGTTGTCTTCTGCGCCGGCGTTGATGATGGTCGTACAGGAGCAGGTAGTATTTGGAGTTCCGGTTCCATTGTGTCCTCCTTCCTCGTGGAGTGTGTAGAGGTGAGCGTTTTCCCATTGAAATAGCTGTTTCCGCCGTGTTTTTATCCACAGTGAATCCGCCCCGGAAAAGGTGGCGGATTGGTAGGTTGTGATACTGTGGGCGGTACTTTGTCTCCCGCCTGTCTGTTGGCGGTGACTGCCGCGCTGTTTGTCTGTACCGCCGTGGCGGTCGGAGTGTTAAAGTGGCTGTCTTTGTTGGCGGTTTCCGCCACGGTCATAATTCTCATTTTTTTACCGCCGGACTGTCTGCGGTCTTACCGCCGCTTTAACACCGTCCGCCAGGGTTGTAATGACCACCCGAGTCAGTTGCTTCTGTTCCCTGACGTTTTGTGCAGTTACATCAGTGGTTAATGACACACTGATTACAAAATGGTGACACCTGTTTATATACTGTTTCTATGGCAAATTTGTAATTTATTTAAACGAATGTGTTTGAAACATAGAATTTTTTCTGTTTAAAAACATGACTGACCCATAATTTAAGTCATGCATTAAGTTTAAGCTTTTAATCCTTTCCTTCGCATGTGTAGTGGTCCTCCATCTTACGTTAAAAAATGCTTTGTAACACAACTCTGTGAATTAATTGTTCTGTTATGTATACAAAGGTTGATAGATGTTGAAAATTGCTGTTTTAAATTTTAATTTAAAATACAAAATGTGTTTTAAAGGCATGCATGGTAATAGCATTTGTTCTAACAGTATACGTGTTAAAGGTAGGTTTACCAGAAATACAATGTAATGCGTTATAAAGGCATGCATGGGAAAGCCTTATGTGTGATAAAGGCATGCATGGTAAAGACGTGTTGTAATGTGTTACATGCCATGGAGGGGCACTCTAGCACAGCTCCATTGGACCCTTTTCGATAGCTGGGAAATACGTGGAGGAAGCAGGCAAGGCAGGGAGCAGCAGGATATTGGGAAAGATTTAAGCTTGGTCCTAGCCTTAGGGAGATAGACAATATGCAAGTAAAATTGCAAACCCTTCACCAGTCCATGCACATGCTGTTCAATTTAACTATTCAAGTTACTGGAATTGAGTGTCTTTTTAGGAGATTCAATTAGAGGTGGATAAATGCGATGCATCAGAGACAAAATGGTGGGTGGTCCATCTGTCATCTTCTTGTCCCCCATCCCCTCATACAGTGGGGAAGGTGCAGGATTTCCAGCAGTAGAACTTCAGGCTGACTCAGCCTTTCATCTGGTGGTCCATCCATCTCAGAACCACCCGTTAATAGTGGTTGTTGCCAAACTCTACTTAGCAAGAGGGAAATCATTACTGGTTACCCTGCTCAAGTGAGTTATTTTAAGCACGGCAGACATGGGCAGAAAATAATTTCAATATCCTGTAGGCAGGAATAAAGATTATATTGCAAAAACTGTGCTGTATGTCAGGTCCATCGATTTTTAGAGTTTAGGTTTTTATGTTTTGCATGAAATCCGACTTTTGCAGTATGTGTGAAGCCACCAGCAGATACCATGACCAGGGAGAGACCCCGGCCAGGTAGGTGGAGTTCTTCATTTATGACAGATGGTCCTCTGCAAAGGGAGCAAAACCCAGGACCTCTAAAGATATGGAAGTCTGACTTACTACCTGCTGCATTTAAATGACTCTCTATGTTTGCAATTTCTGGTAGGTGGACCACTGTCACAAAGGAGGCTGGCATTATTCAAGATGTCAGCTGGTAGCCAATCACCTTTGAGAAGTAGATGTTAAAGGCAGGCTTGGACTGTGGATTGTGAGTCCTATCCAGGTGGAAAAAAAATATATCATGTGAAGAATTTCCTCTGCCATTGTTGGCCTTCCCACACTTTCTTAGGAAAGCTGACTAGGCAGGATTTTCCCACAAAAATTGGCAGGTGATAGGAATTGAGTGTATTGTGTGCTGGTGGCCAGGGATTTATCATCCATACACTCCACACATTTGAACGGACAGTTATGAAACCTCAAAGTTGTAAGAGGCAAACAGATTCCAATTACAGAAGTGTGGTAGACTTTACACCACATATTTTCTTGGTAGATTTCACCCTAGTGGTACAGTCATGTAGGAGCACCAATAACAATAAATCACTTCCACTCGTCAGCAACCTTGCAGTAGGAGAGTGAGTTGAAAAAGATACCTATTGACAGCAATTGTAGTGGAGTCTTTGGGGATCCTCCTTGTACCCGCAGCAAAATAGGTCTTTGCAGGGGAAACCATGGAATCGGTGCCTTAGTGCCTTTCCTTAATGGTCATGTAGTTGTATTACAAACATTGTAGAGGAAGTTGCAGGGAAATCAAAATACATAAGGATGGGACAAACCTATGGATGGATCTTCATACAGACAAACATGCTATTATTACTGAGTTCAGCATAACATGTTATCAACCTTAGAAGACTAAGTTGGTCTCTTCTGCTCTGGAACCTATAACCTGCAGTTTCCATACAGATTACTCCATCACAAACTCATCACCTTATACTAGCTTACTGTTACTTGAACTGTTCATCTCAGCAGCTTACATAGTAATCAACTGGACTACCTTCCTACATCATAACTTGTCAAAAGCAATTGCAAAGCACTTTACAGCAAGCAAAACTTCTCCTCTGGCCCATCTTGCTGGGATTGCAACACATGACTTGGAGATTAAACACAAATCTAAGGAGCAGATCCATTAGCTACAAAGGTTGATAGGCAATGAGCACAATAGGCCTAGTTTTGTACTGGCTGGCCGCAGTTGATACAAACCTCATTCTGATTTAGGTACAGTTCCCTGCTGGTCCCAACATTCCTCCTTGATTGTTAACCTAAAGACAAAGGGGGTCATTCTGACCCTGGCGGCCGGTGGCCAACAGGGCCACCGACCACGGGAGCACCGCCAACAGGCTGGCGGTGCTCCCACGAGCATTCTGACCGCGGCGGTTCAGCCGCGGTCAGAAGCGGAAAGTCGGAGGTCCCCCGCCGACTTTCCGCTGCTCGGGGAATCCTCCATGGCGGCGGGGGATTCTGACACCCCCTACCGCCATCCTGTTCATGGCGGGAAATCCGCCATGAACAGGATGGCGGTAGGGGGTGCCGCGGGGCCCCTGGGGGCCCCTGCAGTGCCCATGCCAATGGCATGGGCACTGCAGGGGCCCCCGTAAGAGGGCCCCGCAAAGTATTTCAGTGTCTGCTTTGCAGACACTGAAATACGCGACGGGTGCAACTGCACCCGTCGCACCCCTGCAACTACGCCGGCTCAATTCTGAGCCAGCGTCCTCGTTGCAGGGGCATTTCCTCTGGGCCGGCGGGCGCTCTTTTGGAGAGCGCCCGCCGGCCCAGAGGAAATGTTTGAATGGCCGCCGTGGTCTTCTGACCGCGGTGCGGTCATTTGGCAGCGGTACCTTGGCGGACGGCCTCCGCCGTCCGCCAAGGTCAGAATCAGGGCCAAAATGTGTTTCTAAAGCCGATGTGCAGGACTTCTTGTGTGCTGATGCTTCTCCCACCCGCCACCTTCTAAATGAACATTAGCACTTCTTAGGCGCTACTGGATAGCACATGTTCATAGTGTGTAGGGCTGCATGAGTATTATCCAAGCCTGCTTAAACCCTCCAGCCAGGATGCTAGAACAGTGATGTAGAAAGGATGCCATGAGCACTAATGCATTCAAAGAAAGTGGCCTCCTTTTTCAAATTATTGGGAATCAAAATCCATCAATATTTCAGGTGTTTTGGGTACTGCACCTGCTTCTTTACTGATAGCTTCACCCTTGTGTTGAAGTCTTTCAAGTCTGCCCTTGACTACCTGAGCTCAGTGGGCTCCACATGCAGAGAGCAAACCATTACTAATTTTACTTATTTTACTGCCATTTGCACCTTTGACATTAAGGATGCACACAGTTCTGTAACCACTCCTATCATGATCTTCCTCTTATTCAATCCCTTCTCCTTCCTCCTTACCACCCACAAATGCATATATATAACATTTGGATGTGTACTTTTACATTTGACATGTCCTGGTAGTGATAAGCTCTTAAATTAAGTTTTCACTACTGTGAGGCCTACCTCTCCCATAGAATATCATTGGGTTACATTATTGCATTTAATACGTGATAACTTTCATTTGGGAGCTGATAGAATGGAATTGGATTTTAAGTTACAGTTTTGAAAATGCACCTTTTAAAACGTTGGCATTTTCCTGCCCTAACAATTTGGTGCCTGCATCCTGCTTCTGGATCACATGACTGGGTGCAGTTGGGCTTTGTTTATTCCTCTCAGACAGACACTGATAGAGGGGTTAGGTGGACTTGGATGAGCCACCAACTGACAGGTTGGGGGAGTAACTGAATAGGCTGTGCCCTGCCTTCACACAAAGGACCTGTCACCACTGCATTGTTTATGCAGCCAGGGCAGTGGAGGCAGGAAATGTCAAGGACTTTAAAGGAAATTTTCTATAAACATCTCCTACTTTAACGTGGGCACAGGATATACATATTGGACCTTCAGACCCAACTCTTCAGTACATCCCTGGACCTGAGGATGCTACAGAAGAAGGACTGCTATGCTGCTTTGCTACCAGAAATAGTGCCACTCTACTGTCCTACTCCTTTGTGGCCTGGCTTCCTGCTTGCTGAGAAGAAAGACTGGACCTGCACTTAAGGCTGAAGTGACTCCAGGGGTCGGCAGACTGGCCTCCTGTTTTGAGCCACTGGAACATAACAAGCTCCAGAGGCTCCCAGCAACTGCCCAGCTCACCTGCTGCCTGGACCTGCCTGAGCCCTGAAGGCCTCTGCTGGAGTGAGTTCCTGACCCCCAAGAGGTGCTCTCATGTCCTAGACCTTTGGTGTTGCCTCAGTGGGCTCAGTTGAGCTCCTGTCCAAACAAAAGGAGAAATCCTGAAGTTCTGGGCTCTTCACAAATGTGAATAAGGCTGTTTGCATGAAGATCTTGTCTCCCACACAGTCTGCCAAAGTGAAGTTCCCGCAAACCTGACTCTTTGCGCCACAGCCAGTGATGCCACGGCAGTGCAAGATCTGCACTTCGCACTACTGCATTGACAACTCGTGGAGACTACTAGCAAAAAGGTCCAGCAACGACAGTCTGTGATGCCTTTCAGGATCTTTGCCCTTCAGCAACAATCATCTGCCACACTCAGCCTGCTCTTTGCACTACACCGATAACCATCCATGAGTCTCTCCCTGCTCCTCCCTGCCCCCTCCACTGCAAACAGAACTCTTAGCACTGACTTTGAATGCAACTCTTCCAGCAGGGCTAACCAGCAGGTGGTGGTTGAAGAGCTGGTCCGATAGGACAGTGGGTGGGCTGATTTTTGGCTGTTTGTGGGCCTGTTTTATGGTCTGCTGGGCTGGTCTTTACTGTTGATTTCCCTGATATTTAAACAAACATTGCCTGCAGCAAGCTCAAATCAATGCAGTGTTCCATACTTTGCAAACCACTTATGCAGTGTGTCTTCACAAATTAATAACTGCCACAATATGCAAATATGGGCCGCATTTTTAGCTATCTAATTCACTAATAGGGGGCACTTTTATTTTGGTTCGAGGCCTATTATCTGCCCTAGTACAACCCTGGTAATTCTATACACAAAGTAATACAACAACATGATTAAAACATAACAGGGTGCAGTTTAACAGTCCAAGAAGAACACAACACAACATGCGTACAACACAACCAAATCACATTTCAAAAATGCAGCACAATAGTACAGCAGTGCAAAAAGCACAGAATACATCACCGCATAACAAAATGCCACACAACACACCTACACACACATTTCTGTCACACATTACCGACCCCAGAATTCTGTTTTCATAAAACAGTGGTCAAAGGTGTTTGGAACAGGAACTGTCTTAACTTTACCACCAAGTGCTTGAAATTGCTCCACTCAAAAACACTAAGTGATACAGCCCAGGTACCATTCTTGGTTCATATCAGTGAGAGCCAAGAAAAGAGAGAGAGCAGGCGATGTTGACAAGCACAGTATTCACAGAGAATAAAGACCAAATCCCACCGCTGGTTCTCATCTGCCAGCTGGCAGGAAACGTCACCCATGAAATTAATCAACGGCTGCCAAGGAGGTGCTGAATTATGCAACGCCTGACCGTGGGTGGATGTTTAGCTGCACATAATGTCTTTATTTGCATTTCGATGTTTTCACAATGCTGCTGTCCTTCAAAAGCTTCTCTATGCACCCCTCTGCATCAGAATGTACTGGAGGTCTGCTGCAAAAGAGCTTTACCAATGTCTGCCCTTACTGCAGAAGATTGTGCACATGTGTACTATATATATATATATATACATATATATATATATATATATATATATATATATATATATGTATGTATATACAGTGCTTAATTTGTAATTAAAAACGTGCTGTGCCCGAAGCCCTCCTCTTAAACACAAGGCTGCTGCAATTAAATGTGGGAACACGGAATACTGAGGCAGCGTAATCCTGAAGTCATCTTGGGCCTCTTCAATCCATATAAAGCAACTCCCTGCCCCTTCAGCTCACTCTTGCAGCTTTCTATTTCTCCCTTTGTGACGCTTTTTCATTTTTCTCTTCTTCCGTCTTTCCCATATGTGTCTTTAGCTCGCAGCAAATGCTTGAGGCAGAAGAATAAGCCCCGACCCTCAAAAATAAGTGTAGGTGCTCAGCACCGGAAATAACAAGCACAAATTAAGCAGGGTATATATATATGTTATTTCAGATGTTCAGATATTGCAGTGATATTATCAATGATGTCATAGAAAATATCATGAGTGATGTAATATGTGAGGTAATTAGTTCATGGCCAGGGTGAAAATGTGTGATTTATAGTTACTTTAGAGCAAGAGTTATAGTAACTTGAGATAACTATACCTGGTGTATTATTTCAGAGGTTTTGTTTGCTTAAAATGGCATGTTTTAATTGACATTTTCACCTAAATATAACGTCTGTTTAACCTTTGGCTTTTTCAGTGAATTTGCAAGCTTTTTTTGAAATATAAAGAAAAATGATTTTATAATTCCTAACTATAACTTGACTTTAGCATTTGTTTTTTTCAGTGAATTTCTATGTGTTTTTTAAATATAAAGGTTAGGCTTTGCTCAGCGTGTGGTTTGGTGCAAGGCCTAGTCAGTGTCAATGAGGTAACCCTCACAGGCTGACTATGTGCTTGTACAATTTAAAGGGTGTTATTTTAAGTAAGGCAGACTTACTCACTTCCTCCAGCCGAGCAAAAGCAATTCTGTGTTTTTAAGTTTCCCTGGCCAAGAAAGAGCGAGCACGGAGAAACGTTTGTGCTTCCACTCAGCCGGAGCAGCTTTCTGCTCCAGCTGGATGGGAGCACAATAAACGTCCCTGCCTCTGCTCTAACAGGCTAGGAATCTACAGTGACCTGGGGGTTAAGGTGCCCAGGACACCAAAACAGAGTTGACTGGGGGGGGGTCCCCAGGGCCATACAATGGCTTAGGGAGAGTGGCTGTGCGCCTTCCCCTATTTTAATTTTTAAGTAGCGGCCCCAGGTGATGGAGTCATCTGGGTCTGATTAAGGCTTGGGAAGGGGTGCCACAAGCCTCCTCCCCTTTGATTTTAAGGGGGATGGGGTCCCATGGGCCTTTTCAATGCTCAGAGAGGAAGGCCATGTGCACCCCTCCCCTTAATATTAAAGCAGCAGCCCCTGGGGATGGGGTCGCTGGGGCCTGATAAACGCTCAGGAAGGAGGGGGCGTACACCCCGCCCCTTAATAATAAAATACAGCACAGGAGTGGGGATCTTATGGTCCAGAAAAAGGCTCCATATAAATCATAAAATCATGACCCCTACAAGCCCTAGCCCATTACGAAGGTGTTGTTGTTTTGTAATGCACAAGATCTTGCACATTTTTGGAAAAAAAGTTACCGTGGATTTGAAGAAAAATTTTCAAATGGGCCTGGAACCCACCTACCAGGCTTAGGCTTAGACTTTAGGTATATTTTGTTCTACCTTATTTTCAGGACAAGGGTCTGAGTTATGAATCCTAAAATCACATCTTTGTTGATATGGTGGCAGCCAATCAGATCTTATCTCTAGACCTGTAGGTCAGCGGATGCTCTGCTCAGTGAATTATACAATGATTTGAACCATAATTTCTCTAGCACTACTAAATAAATTTATACCAAATCACTAAAGCACACTTTCTAGACCAAGATCTAGCTTTCTGCCAAATTTGGTGCAATTCTCGTCAGCAACTTTGCTGTATTGCTATTCAATTTTCCTATGGAAACATTAAAAATGCTTTTCATATGGAAACGCAGACCTAACTATACCTACCTAGTGGCGATCATAAATTCAGTTTAAAACCAAAGGTTTCAGGGTCTATATAGTTAGGCGCGCATATAAAATGTACAAAACCACAGACATTCAGCTTTTATAGTTTGATTTTTTTCAAATAACTATAACTCATGCCCTAAGGTAACTATAACTTTCGGCCCATCATGCACAGTTTCCTCATCAATAATGTTACTGTCAAGGTTACAGAGTTATTATCAATGATGTTATCAAAGATGTCATGAGTGTTGTAATATCTGGGGTAATTAGCAGTGCATGGTGAGGCGCAAGTTATAGTTACCTTAGGGCACAAATTATAGTTACTTGAAATAACTATACCTATAACAGCTGAATTTCTATGGCTTTGTATGTTTAACATGTAACGTCCCTGTAACCTTTGTTTTTTTCAGTGAATTTCCATGTTTTTTTAACGAAACGTACATTTAATTACGTTATGTTAATACAGTCATGCACAGCCTTGGGCCGTGTGTAGTGGGGGTTGACCGCAGGACCTAGCCCTGTGGCCAGGATCTGCGGACCTCCCCCTATAACCAACCAACCCTGTGCCATGCACCGCCTTCATCTGTGCATGGCAGCCAACCCCTTATAATCACCCAACTGCGCACATGCGTGGTGGGGGGCGGTTGGAGGGCCTGCCGCTTACCCCATGGCACTCATGAAGTACTTCTTTGTTTGATGGACGGCTTGACTTCTGAGGATCAGTTGGAATTTTAGACATGATTTTCCATTTTGTCGTAGGTTGAGTTTTTTCAGTTGTTTTAAGAGGGGGTGTTGCACTTTTTTGCTTCTGCAGGGTCCTCCCTAATCTTTTTGCCTCCTAATTTTTTCTGACCTGTTGCTGTTGGCTTTTAAACTCTGAGTACTTTACTACTGCTAACCAGTGCTAAGTGCATGTGCTCTCTGTGTAAATTGTATGTGATTGGTTTATCCATGATTGGCATATTTGATTTACTAGTAAGTCCCTAGTAAAGTGCACTAGAGGTGCCAGGGCCTGTAAATCAAATGCTACTAGTGGGCCTGCAGCACTGGTTGTGCCACCCACATGAGTAGCTCTTTAATCATGTCTCAGACCTGCCACTGCAGTGTCTGTGTGTGTAGTTTTAACTGTAAATTCGAATTAGCAAGTGTACCCACTTGCCAAGCCCAAACCTTCCCTTTTCTTACATGTAAGGCACCCCTAAGGTAGGCCCTAGGTAGCCCCAAGGGCAGGGTGCAGTGTATGGTTAAGGTAGGACATATAGTAATGTGTTTTATATGTCCTGACGGTGAAATATTGCTAAATTCGTTTTTCACTGTTGTAAGGCCTGGCCCTCTCATAGGTTAACATCGAGGCTACCTTTAAATCTGGTTAAAGTGTAGATTCCCTTTGGGAGCGGATGGACATGTGGAGTTTGGGGTCTCTGAGCTCACAATTTAAAAAATGCATCTTTTAGTAAAGTTGATTTTAAGATTGTGTGTTTGAAAATGCCACTTTTAGAAAGCGAGCATTTTCTTGCTTATACCATTTCTGTGACTCTGCCTGTTCGTGGATTCCCTGTCTGGGTTTGACAGTTGGGCTGGTTACACCTCACACTAGACAGTGACGCAAAAGGGAGCTGGGGTGTTGTCTGCAGTTCCAGATGAGCCATCTGTGCTAGGAGGGAGGGGAGGAGTGCTAACCTACACCTGAAAGGGCTGTGTCTGTCCTCACACAATGCAGTCTCCGACCCCCTGGTGAGTGTCTGGGGCCTGTCCTGGGCAAGGCAGGATTTCACATACCAAAGAGACTGTACTTTGAAGTAGGCCTACTTGAAAGGAGAAATTGGGTATAAGAAGGGCACCCAAAACCAGAGACTTTAGATCACTTCTGGACATCAAGAGGAACCTCTGCCTGGAGAAGAGCTGAGGAGAAGTGCTGCCCTGCCTGTGACTGTGCTTTGTGGAGCTATCCTTCAGTTGCTGCTTCTGCCAGAGTAAGAGGGCAAAGACTGGACTTTGTGTGCCTTCCATCTTGTGAAGAAATCTCCAAGGGTTTGATTTAGAGCTTGCCTCCTGTTGTTTGAAGTCTCAGGGACAGCAAAGACTTCTTTCTGCCAGCACCTGGAGTCTCTGGAGAGACTCCAGCTCTGACAAGTGGTGCCCTATCCCGTCCCTGGACTCTTGAAAGGAAAGCTGGTGGAAACCCAAGGATATCGACTTCGGACGACTTCGGACCGACGCCGCTGCTGAATCCGGTGACGCCGCCTGCAACCGACTCCGTGATCTTCGCTGGAACACGACGCCCTTTGCAGGCCCAATGCTGCTGCAGCCCCGCTGAAGTCCGCAACTCCGTTGAAGTCGCCGCACCACGTCGTGATCGACGCCGCTCGAAGTGCGCGGATTCAACATTTCGTACAAACTCCTTGATCCGTGACTTCGCGCATCGACTTGTTTTCACTCTTCACCAAATGTACTGTACTTGGGGGACTACGCAACTCCGTGACCGGCGCAGCTGGTGTCGGCTTGTTGGGAACGACTCCGTCACAACGCCGTGTTAACACCTCATCTAAGTATTTTGTGTTTCGAAGCTCTATTTTTGAGTTTAATCTTTAAAAATTCATAACTTGACTTGTGTATGTCGGAATTTTGTCGTTTTGGTCTTGTTTTGTTTAGATAAATATTTCCTATTTTTCTAAAATGGTGTTGTGTCATTTTGTAGCGTTTTCATTAAGTTACTGTGTGTGTTGGTACAAATACTTTACACCTAGCACTCTGAAGTTAAGCCTACTGCTCTGCCAAGCTACCAAGAGGGTAAGCAGAGGTTAGCTGAGGGTGATTCTCTTTTACCCTGACTAGAGTGAGGGTCCTTGCTTGAACAGGGGGTAACCTGACTGTCAACCCCATTTCTAACAGGGGGCAAAATTGATTTAGGGTGGATATTGACAATAGCTTCCAAAAACCCCTGGTTGGGTATTTACATGGACACATGGGCGACCATGGTTCACATCCACTGCACCATTAGATATCATTTTAGGAATAGTTAGAGGATCAGGGCTTCCCAGATTACAATTTGCTAGGTGAACAGAGAGGTGCTTAGTAGCATCAATCCTTTCCTCAACCAGCCGATCTCTGAGTCGATAGTGCCCATAATAGAGGAAAAATAGTTCATAATAGATAGTGCAAGCTTCTTTGGGGCCTCTCTCCCACCATTGCATACAGTGGTTTTCCTCTTCCCCATAGTCCACATGAATGTAAAGAATCAATAGAGCTCAAGTAAGACTTTACTTTGAAATTCTGCGCAATCAAACAGAAAGCCCTACCTTACTATGCAGGGGGCAAATATTTCTCCCGCTGAGTCAAGAGGGACGGCCCTGCCCTAACTCTTCCTGCCAATGACAGGTGAAGACAGGCCGCTCCTGCCTGGTCTTCACCCAGGCATGCACCCAGGCACATCTCACGTGTGTTCCGCACTGCCGGTGTACCAAGGCACTTTTGTAGCACTGGGTGCGGTGTTCTGCCCCTCATCCTGTGCTTACAAGGTGGTTGCTGAGGGGATGTAGCCCCACCCCAGCAATAGAACCACATTGTCAAAGTAACAGGGCGCTTTTGTAGCACTGGGTGTGGTGGCATTTGGTGTGCCCCTCCTCTTGGGCTTGCAAGGTGGTTGCTGGGACACATAGGTGGTCATTACAACCCTGGCGGACAGTGTTAAAGCTGCGGTAATACCGCAAACAGGCCGGCGGACCAAAAAAGGGAATTATGACCGTGGCGGAAAACCGCCAACATAGACAGCCACTTTAACACTCCGACCGCCACGGCGGTACAGACAAGCAGCGCTGCGGTCACCACCAACAGACAGGTGGAAGACAAAGTACCGCCCACAGTATCACAACCCGCCAATCCGCCACCTTTTCCGGGGCAGATTCACTGTGGATAAAAACACGGCGGAAACAGCTTTTGCAATGCGAAAACACTCACCTGAACACACTCCACGACGGAAGGAGGCTACCATGGAGCCCGAACTACAAATGCTCCCTGCGCTTGTCTTCCTGCTCCTGTACGATCACCAGCAACGTAGGCGCCGAAGACAACGGTGAGTACTGCACCTACGACATAGGGTAGGGGGGAGGCAAAAGTCAGGGGTACACACACGCAACACCCCCACCCCCAACCCGACCCTCGCACACTACAACACACACACCAATGCAGTTCCAAACAGCACAGTAACAACCCCCAACCCCCCCGGAAGAATGCAAAGACAAAACAAAATCAGTTCAAACATTGTAATGTATCAAAATACAGTAACCTACTATATACAGATAGATATACACTTTCCAAATATATGCATCACGATTAGTAGTGCAGGTATGCACATTTCAATGTCCGTGGACCACTGGGCCCAAATGCATGGGCGAGGCCCACACTAGATACCTGTCCACAAACGGAGAGAACACTGCAGGGGAATCAGATAGAAATACAACAGGCACCTCATGGGGAAAGGAAGGAGGGGCACCTCAGCCGGATTACAGCACCACGCCAGATCCACAACGGGGCTCCATGCCCATTGATGTATCCTGGGGAGTGCAAAGCCACAGTCTCACAAGTCTCTACAGTGGGTGGTTTGCCCACTCTTCAATCCTGGGGAGTGCAAAGCCACAGTCTCTCAAGCCTTTCCAGTGGGTGGTTTGCCCACTATACCATCCTGGGGAGTGCAAAGCCACGGTCTCTCAAGTCTCTACAGTGGGTGGGTTGCCCACTATACCATCCTGGGGAGTGCAAAGCCACAGTCTCTCAAGTGGATAACAGTGGGTGGGTTGCCCACTGTTCAATCCTGGGGAGTGCAAAGCCACAGTCTCTCAAGTCTCTACAGTGGGTGGTTTGCCCACTGTACCATCCTGGGGAGTGCAAAGACAAAGTCACTCAAGTCTCTACAGTGGGTGGTTTGCCCACTGTACCATCCTGGGGAGTGCAAAGCCACAGTCTCTCAGGTGGATAACAGTCTCCACTGGTTCTGGAGGGGGACTGGTGCCCAGAGTGCTTCATCCTGTGAAGGACAGACAGAGTGGATGCAGGTCTCCACTGGCTCTGGAGGGGGACTGGTGCCCGTAGTGCATCACGCTCCCCGTGACGGACCCTGTTCCGTCACTGTCCCAGCTGCACATGGGCTAACGATGCTTGATTTGGCGGTGCTTTGCCCTGTTCAGCGGACTTCACCATGTCGGTCTTTGGCCTGTTCAGCGGTGCTTTGCCATGGCGGTGCTTTGCCCTGTTCAGCGGTCTTCACCCTGGCGGTGCTTTGCCCTGTTCAGTGGTGCTTTGTCATGGCGGTGCTTTGCCCTGTTCAGCGGTCTTCACCATGGCGGTCTTTGGCCTGTTCAGCGGTGCTTTGCCATGGCGGTGCTATGCCCTGTTCAGCAGTCTTCACCATGGCGGTGCTTTGCCCTGTTCAGCGGTCTTCACCATGGCAGTGCTTTGCCCTGTTCAGCGGTGCTTTGCCATGGCGGTGCTTTGCCCTGTTCAGCGGTCTTCACCATGTCGGTCTTTGGCATGTTCAGCGGTGCTTTGCCATGGCGGTCTTTGGCCTGTTCAGCGGTGCTTGCCTTTGCTGTCTCTGACCTGTGCAGCGGTGTGTGGCATTACAGTCCCTCAGTGCACAGCGGGGCTGTGGCTGCCGGGGCCCTCCAGGTCACTGACTCCGGCGGTGGTCTCCTGACCTGTGACGATACTGGTGCCCTCCAGGGCACTGACTCCGGCGGTGGTCTCCTGACCTGTGACGATACTGGTGCCCTCCATGGCGGTGCTTTGCCCTGTTCAGCGGTGCTTTGCCATGGCGGTGCTTTGCCCTGTTCAGCGGTCTTCACCATGTCGGTCTTTGGCCTGTTCAGCGGTGCTTTGCCATGGCGGTCTTTGGCCTGTTCAGCGGTGCTTGCCTTTGCTGTCTCTGACCTGTGCAGCGGTGTGTGGCATTACAGTCCCTCAGTGCCCAGCGGGGCTGTGGCTGCCGGGGCCCTCCAGGTCACTGACTCCGGCGGTGGTCTCCTGACCTGTGACGATACTGGTGCCCTCCAGGGCACTGACTCCGGCGGTGGTCTCCTGACCTGTGACGATACTGCTGGCGGTGGCGTCCCGGCCAGCGGGGGGGATGGCGGCCTTCTCCGCTGTGCTGCTCTTCCCAGACTTTGGAGACTTCTTCTGCCCCTTCAACACTTTGGGAGGAGTCACAGCAGACTCAGCACTCTCCCCGGGACCCTTGTGAGCTGTTTTTCCGCCAGGAGTCTTCACCCTCTCCCGTCGGCCACTTTCCAACTTAGGTGCTTTACAGGGGGTGGACTGGCAGTGCTTTGGCTCTGTGTCACAATGGCTGCCCTAGTGGCCGGTGCACTCCACACACCTTTAACACGCACCACTGGTACCGGGCTTTTTTTGGCTGAGGTGCTACTACGGGACCTATGAATTGGAGGGGTGGGGGTGGGGGGAAAGAGGTCAACGTTGCAGAGGAAGAGTTTCTGACGAACCTTGGGATGGGTAGCTGGAGGGGGTCTGGGAGTGGAGGAAGAGGAGGTGGCTGTAGGAGGTGTCACTTTAGGTGATTTGGGTGCAGGTACTGGAGGCTGTCGTGAGGTGGATGGATGTTGGGTGTCTGCGTTTGTGTACTTTGGGAAGGGCGTCACAGACACACCGGGAGTGGACACAGGGGACAGGTAAATGGTAGTGGGGGTGGTGATTGCAGGTGAGCGGGTGTGGTGCTGGGTGTTCTGGTGCGAGTCCTAGTGCGTGTAGATGTAGTGCATGCAGGTGAGAGTGTAGACGACACTGGGAGGGAGGAGGGAGTCGACGAGGAGGGGGACACAGTGGAGGCAGTGGATGTTGCTGTGTCTGTATGTGGGTGATGCTTGTGTGAGTGCCTGTGGGATGTGTGGTGCTTATGTTTGCCTGAGCTACTTTTGTGTGTTGGGGTGTGTGCATGCTTGTCTGATGGTGTGCTTGGGATAAGCTGGGGTACAGGGGATTGGGTCTGGGTGGAGGAAGTTGGAGGGGGGAGGCTAGACACAGGGACAATGGCTGCCATCAGTGCTGAGGCCAGAGATTGCAGGGTTCGATGAAGGGCAGCCTGACCAGAATGAATGCCCTCCAGGAATGCATTACCGTGTTGCAACTCCCTTTCTACACCCTGGATGGCATTCACAATGGTAGACTGCCCAACAGTGAGTGACCTAAGGAGGTCAATGGCCTCCTCACTGAGGGCAGCAGGGGTGACTGGGGCAGGGCCTGAGGTGCCTGGGGCGAAGGTGATGCCCACCCTCCTGGGTGAGCGGGCACGGAGCGAAGGCTGAGGGGCTGCTGGGAGGGCGGTGCTGGAAGGGAGGGTGGCGGCTGTACCTGTAGAAGTGGGGGGCACAGATGGTGCCGCCACCACAAGGGAGCTCCCATCGGCAGACGAGTCCGTGTCGCTGTTTGGTGATCCGGTGACCGACGTGAAGCTCCCCTCGCCCTCCGTCCCACTGGTGTATTCAGAGTCTGTGGTGTGGCCCTCCATGGCCATGTGGGATGCAGCTCCCTCGTGCTCCGGTGCCACTGTACCTCTGCCTGATGATGCTGATGCACAAAAGAACAGGGAGAGCACAAAAAGGGGGGGGGGGCGACAGAAGAAAGACAGTTTGAGTGCATGGCTTACCGCTACCGTTGGCGGACAATACAGACACAGCAGCCCCCTGCACCATGCCGTGCTCTTGGCCTCTACAGATGCAATTCCTGGGATCTGGCCTACATGGCTATAGTGGACTTCTGCACACATAGATGACACAGGGGCATGTATACCTGTACTTGGCACTCTACAGAGGTGGGGTGGAGTGCCACATGGCATGCATTACGGAGGGGCCTAGCCTACCTAACTCGCCCTGGCCTAGGGGAACTCACAGACCTCCTCCCCCACCCAGACCCCTCCACTGTGCGCAAAGTCCGCAGAATGATGTTGTACTCACCCCCTTGTGTCTGCTGTGATGCCCTCAAGCGCCCATCCAACTCAGGGTAGGCCACCGCCAGGATCCGGAACATCAGGGGGGTCATGGTGCGACGGGCAGCCCTCCCACGTTGGGAGGCCATCCCCAGCTGAGCCTCCGTCGTCTTCTTGCTCCAGTGGCGAATGTCCTCCCATCTTTTACGGCAGTGGGTGCCCCGTCTCTGGTGGACCCCCAGGGTCCGGACGTCCTTGGCGATGGCATGCCAAATGTCCTTCTTCTGGTGGGCGCTGACCTACATCACATGTACAGGGGAAGAAGAGAAGTCATTAACAAGTGCACCGTCGAAGTGAGTGGCCCCCATCCCTACCCTTGCCATGTGGCACATGCATTCACAGTCCTTCATGGTCGCTTAACTCTGCCCCCTTGCTACTGACATCCAGCCCTCTCCACCCAGCATAGCCCATACAACGTGCTCCCTGTGTACTTACCTGTTGGTCTGGAGGACCGTAGAGTAGCGTGTACTGGGGGAGGACCCCGTCGACTAGCTTCTCCAACTCCTGAGCAGTGAAGGCAGGGGCCCTTTCCCCAGACGCAGCAGCCATTGTCTCTTCCAGACCGAGGTCACAGCAGCACTTGCAGTATAGGTCCTCTCCTGTCGAAGATCAGGTATCGAGTGATTGAACAGATAGTAAATGGCGGTCACGTCCGCGGCGGTGCGTATCATCACCGCCGGCGCACTTCGTCATTGGCTCCTGGGACCCATAGGGTCCAATGTTAACCAATGCAGCATTGCGCCGCGGTCTACGACCGCCTACCGCGACTGTGTACAACGCCAGCGCAGATACCTCACACCCCATTGTCCCACTTTAGATGTCAGGCAGCCGCCATTTCAGGGGCCCACATGGCTTCATTTACTACTGCGTCACACATACCTAGGCCTACACTCAACAAACATACATGATGAGTTTTGTATTTGGTGTCGTGTTCTGTGTAGCTGTGGGTACATACCTGGGATTTTGTTGACTCTGTGGTTGCTGTTGTCCTTCTTAGGCACCGTCAGCTGGCACATTTGAGGAGATGGCGGAATCCTCTGGTGTACCGACTGCTGGTGGACCTGTCAACAATGGAGGAGCGGCATTTGATCATCACCTACAGGTTTGACCGTGCCACAATCCAGGAACTGTGTACCCAGTTGGAGCCAGACCTGATCTCACCAATCCGCCATCCCACAGGAATACCCCCTCAAGTGCAGGTGCTATCAGTGCTCCATTTCCTTGCAAGTGGATCATTAAAAAAAACAGTGGCCATGGCATCAGGGATTGTTCCAGCCTATGTTTTCCAACGTGCTGTCCAGAGTGTTGTCTGCCCTGCTGAAACACGTAAGGAGATACATCGTTTTCCCTCAGGTAGAGGATTTGGCTACAGTGAAGGGTGACTTCTATGCCCTGGGACATATCCCCAACATCATAGGTGCTATTGATGGCACCCATGTAGCTCTGGTCCCCCCACGCAGGAGTGAACAGGTGTACAGGAACCGGAAGAGTTATCATTCCATGAATGTACAGATGGTATGTTTGGCAGATCAGTACATCTCCCAGGTGAATGCTATGTTCCCTGGCTCAGTGCATGACGCCTACATCCTGCGGAATAGCAGCATCCCTTATGTGATGGGTGAACTCCAGAGGCACCGTGTGTGGCTATTAGGGGATTCTGGTTACCCCAACCTGTCATGGCTACTGACCCCAGTGAGGAATTCCAGGACCAGGGCAGAGGAACGCTACAATGAGGCCCATGGGCGGACTAGGAGGGTGATCGAACGCACCTTCGGGCTCCTGAAGGCCAGGTTCAGGTGCCTCCATATGACAGGTGGTTCCCTATTCTACTCACCAAGGAAGGTGTGCCAGATCATCATCGCCTGCTCCATGCTTCACAATCTTGCTTTGCAACGCCAGGTGCCTTTTCTGCAGGAGGATGGTCCAGATGACGGTGTTGTGGCAGCTGTGGAGCCTGTGGAGCCTGTGGACAGTGATGAGGATGAAGCTGAGGAAGAAGACATAGACAACAGGGAGTCAGTCATACAGCAATATTTCCAGTGACACACAGGTGAGAAATTATTTTTAACTATCACATTCACTTTCACAATTCTACCTCTATCCTGTCTGTCAATTAGTAGCAGTATATGGTAACTGAGTTGTACATTTTAATTACGGTTTCACAGGTGTGGTTACCAACGTGTGTCATCTGCTTGCATCCTTCATGGACTTGTGATGTGTGACATAGGTATGTTGACAATACATTTTCGAACTGATTTTGCCATTGTCATAGTTAATACACATTTCATAATCACAGACTGACTCCAGATTGTTTTGTGGTTCAAGGGTGTTTATTGAAGTGCTAATTATTGGAGGGGGTGGCAAAATGGTGATGGGTGATGGTGGAGGAATGTCCATGGCAGAGTCCAGTCTATTAGTCACACAGGTGCATTGCCCATATGGGCATAGGAAGTGGAGCTGGGGCAGTTCAAATCTGGACAGGGTAACAAAGTGGGACAGTGGGAGGACAATCAGGGTGGTCTCATTTCCTGGCGGGTGTCTTGCCATCTTGCTCTGTCCTGTTCCTGGATCTCAGGGACCGCTTGCGGGGTGGTTCTCCGTCTGCAGGGGGTGGGGTGCTGGTGTGGTGGTCCTGTGGCGGGGCGTCCTGTCCACTAGCGCCGGCGGAGGTGGTGGGCAGTTCATCGTCCATGCTAGTGTCAGGGGCCCCTAGTAGTGCCATGGTGTCCCTCATGGTCTTTTGTATGTCCTTTAGCACCCCTACGATGGTGCCCAGGGCAGAGCTGATGGTTCTAAGCTCCTCCCTGAACCCCAAATACTGTTCGTCCTGCAGGCGCTGGGTCTCCTGAAACTTGGCCAGGACCGTTGCCATCGTCTCCTGGGAGTGGTGGTAGGCTCCCATGATGGAGGAGAGGGCCTCGTGGAGAGTGGGTTCGCGTGGCCTGTCCGCCCCCTGTCGCACAGCAGCCCTCTCAGTTCCCCTGTGTTCCTGTGCCTCCGTCCCCTGGACCGTGTGCCCACTACCACTGCCCCCAGGTCCCTGTTGTTGTTGGGGTGGTGGGTTACCCTGGGTTCCCTGTAGTGGTGGACACACCGCTGATTGACGTGTCCTGGGTACGGAGGTATGGGCCCGCTGGGTGGGTGCTGTGCTGGTGTTACCAGAGGGGGGAAGGTCAGTGTTGGGCTGTGCCTGTGCAAGGGGAACCAACTGTCCCGAGGCCCACGATGGTCCGGGCTGGTCATCTGGATCCAGTTGGCCAGAGCTGCTGTCATCACTGTGGGGCTCTTCTGTGGGTGGGGTAGAGATGTCTGGACCCTCCTGTCTGGTGACGTTGGGTAGTGGTCCTGCAGGGGTATAAAAGCATGATTATTGCATGTGTGTGTGTCATTGTGTGCAATGGGTGGGTATGCGTGTACCCCAGTGCTAGCATTCCAGTGTCGGGGCTTGTGTGATGATGGTTGGGGGGGTGTTAAGGGTATGTGCTGTGGGCATGCTTTAGTGAGGGGTGACCATGCTTTGGTGTTGCATGCAGGGGTTGGGATGTGTGGTTTGTGTATTGAGTACATTAGTGAGGATTTGGCGTGATAGGGGAGGGGGTGAGGGTGGGCGTGTGAGATAGCATGCAGGTAGGGTGGGGGATATGATAGTTAAGATTTGACTTACCAGTGTCCCATCCTCCACCGACTCCTCCGAGGCCCTCAGGATGCATGATGGTCAAGACCTGCTCCTCCCATGTTGTTAGTTGTGGGGGAGGAGGTGGGGCTCCGCCGCCAGTCCGCTGAATCGCGATGTTGTGTCTGAATATCACGGAACGCACCTTCCCCCGTAGGTCGTTCCACCTCTTCCGGATGTCCTCCCGATTTCTTGGATGCTGTCCCACAGCGTTGACCCTGTCGACGATTCTTCGCCATAGCTCCATCTTCCTGGCTATGGAGGTGTGCTGCACCTGTGCTCCAAATAGCTGTGGCTCTACCCGTAGGATTTCCTCCATCATGACCCTGAGCTCCTCCTTGGAAAACCTGGGGTGTCTTTGGCGTGACATGGGGTGGTGTAGGTGATGTGTGGGGTGGTGTATGTGTTGATGAGTGTGGTGATGTGTGGTGGTGTGGGGTGTTTTGAGCGTGGATGTTGTATGGGTGATGGTGTTGTGTGCCTCTGTGTGGTGGGGTTGTCTATTGCTGTTGTCTCTCTCTGGCCTTCTTTCAGATATTTTGGTCGTAGGGGTTTGTGGGTGATGTGGGTGATGTGGGTGTGTGTTTTATATTGTATTGGGTGTGTGGGAGTGGTGTGTGTATGTGTATCAGGTGTGTGTATTTTGAATTGTCCAATGTGGCGGTGTTTTGGAGATGTGTGTGTATTTTGAGCGCGGCGGTGTGTACCGCCACTGGAATACCGCGGTTGTAAGACCGCTGCGTGGATTCGTGGTTCGTAATAGCATGGGCGTGTTTCTGTTGGCGTGACGGTGGAGGTTTTGTTTTCGCCAGTTTATCACTGACCTTTGGTGTGGCGGAGTTGTGTGGGTGTCTGAATTTCGGCGGATTCCGATAGGTGGGTCATAATAGCTGTGACGGGATTCCGCGGCCGCGGCGGTGTGTTGGCGGTCTTCCGCACGGCGGTAAGTGGCTTTTACCGCCAATGTTGTAATGACCCCCATAGTCCCACCCCAGCAACACAACCACAATGTCCCTTTCGCGCCACGCTGCAGGAGTAACAAGCTCTTTTGTAGCACTGGGTATATATTTATATATATATATATATATATATATACGTATATATATATATATATATATATATGTTCACTCTAAAATCCAAAGATTACAGGGACGTTATAGTTAGGCTCTAGTTTTACTCGTACAAACCATAGAAATTTTGCAGTTATAGTGAGAGTTCTTTTAGGTAACTATACTAAGTTCCAAGTATTCTTGATGTCTGGTTTATGTCCAGAAGATTTTATGATTATCTGTTTCTATCACAATCTGTTTGACCACCAGTCTTCAGATCTGGTAGACATGTTAGCTGATAATGTTGTAAAACTGAATAGTAACAATAGTGCTTGCTGCATGTTATGGGTGGGCGGTTTCAGTTGTACCCTGTGCCCTTTAAGTGGGTCTCCGGTTTGTAGCCTGGGGAACCATACCAATCAGGAGGTGACCCATTTGAAGCTCACGGTGTACAGAACAATATGTTATTTAACATCGACCTCCTCTTCGCTGGTGATTGTGGCCCGATTTCCTCAAACCCTTATCCAACTTTTACGTGGGTTGGGGACCACAGTACTATTGCTTTTTATGTTAATTTCGAAACACTATTGGTTTTTAATTTCAGAATTTAGAATTTCACCAAATTGTATGAGTGATCATAATCACTCATACAATCACCTCTTAAGAGTGGGTAAAATCCCAGACCCAGTCCCTATTGACTTTTCTGCAGAGTTCTCCACATTATACTGCCCCTGATACTGTTGATTGCCGCCTGGACAGCAGTTCGAGGCCCTCCTCCACCCGCAGGCATCCGCCTGCACCTCATCCCTGGTGTCTAGTGGTAGGCTTTTCCTGCTGTTGTCGCATGAGTAATCCTTCTGTGTTGCAATACTCTGTTTCTGCCATTTGTATTGCCGTTGGTTTTACCGTGTTTTCCCTTCCCTGAGTAATCCTTCTGTGTTGCCACAATCTGTTTCTGCTATTTGTGTTGCCTCCCAACTCCCAGCTGCTCCACCCTCCCACCCCACCCTCTTAAGCCAGAGGCAAGCCCGTCTGCGCCCGTCCGCGGCTGGACCATGCCCAGCGCCAGTCCCCCTGGTCCCCCTAACCCAGGCCGCCCCAGACTACACTACTCCACAATCACACTCACTCCCTCAACCCAGGACTACTCTCCGCCTGCACCCAAGCCAACCCCAAACACACTCAGGGACCTTTCACCTGCTATGCCTGCCGATTCTCCTGCTCCCCCACAAACACCAGAAACACCCACACGCCCCACGCCAACCCCAACGCTCCCCACAACAAACACCACAACTCTGGCGCAGAAGACTCCCACACAGCCCCCACCCACCCCAACAGACCCTACCCCCACAAGCCCCACAACCCGAACACACTCCACAACAACACCACCACAACCCACAGCAACACCAAAACTCACCACAGCAACACCATCGCGCACCACAACAACAACAGCCCCCACAACTACCTTAACTGCATATTCCTAAACACCTGCTCCTTACACAAGCATGCCATCGAACTCTGGGACCTTATCACATCACACTCACCAGACATTGTCTTCCTCACGGAAACTTGGATGAACCACTCATCCTAGCCAGACATAGCCACAGCCACCCCTGATGGATACAAACTCCATCGCAGAGACGGCCTAAACAAACCAGGAGGTGGCATTGCCATTATACACAAAAACACCATTAAGGTCACCACCAACACACATGACACCTTAGACAGCGCAGAACACATGCATTTCCTAATTCACATAAACGACAACACTACCCTCAGAGGAACCCTCATCTACAGACCACCGGGGCCTCTCCCCCCCTTCTGTGACGCCATTGCTGACACCATCAGCCCTCACCGCCACAGACTACATCCTCCTCAGTGACTTTAACTTACACCTGGAGAACCCGCACGACCACAACTCCACATCCCTTCTAGATAACCTCACGAACCTCGGACTCAAACAACTGGTCACAGCACCCACCCACTCAGCAGGACACACACTAGACGCAATCTTCACCTCGAGCAACCACATAACCTACACTCATACCACCAAACTCCACTGGACTGACCACCACTGCGTCCACTTCTCCTTCTCCAAACCCCCCAAACACCACCACCAACACACCACCCCCTACTGCATGTGGGACAAGATCCCCACAGAACACCTGAACTCCCAACTCACGCAGAACCCCCCCACACCAACGACCCCAACATTGCTGCCCATAACCTCACACAATGGATCACAACCTGCGCAGACTCACTCGCCCCTCTCAGAAGAAACATCACCACCCGCAACATCAAGAACGCCCCCTGGTTCATCACTGAACTCCAAACCTCCAAACGTGAATGCCGGAAAGCAGAGAAAGCTTGGCGACAGGAAACCTCAACCACTAACTTCTCCACCCTCAAACCACCATTTGCAAACACCATCAACTCATTCGCACCACCAAAAGAGCATACTACAAGGAACGCATAGACAGTAACTCTCATAACAGCAAGGAACTCTTTACCATCATCAAAGAGCTCTCCAAACCTAATGCCAGCAACATAGACCCCATCCTCTGCGACTCCCTCTCCAACCATTGCCACTGCAAAATCTTAGACATACACAACAGCTTCACACCACACGCACCCGCCACACACACCACCGACTCGACCAGCAAAGACCCTCCTCCCCTCCCAACCACCTGGGCCCCTATCAACGACAAAGAAACTGAAAAAACGATGAATTCCATTCACTCAGGCTCCCCCTCGGGCCCCCGCCCCCATCGCATTTACAACAAAGTCAGCCCAACCATCGCCCCAAAGCTTTGCGACATAATCAACAGCTCTTTCGACGACGCCACCTTCCCAGACCCCTGGAAGCACGCAGAAGTCACTGCACTCCTGAAAAAGCCCAAAGCTGACCCTGATGACCTCACCAACTACCGCCCAATTTCACTCCTCCCCTTCCCCGCGAAGGTCGCTGAGAAACTAGTGAACACCCGCCTGTCCCACTTCCTAGAGGAAAACAACACACTCGACACCTCCCAGTCTGGGTTCCACAAGAACCACAGCACTGAGACCACCCTCATCGCATGTACTGACGACATCAGAACCATAGTCGACAAGGGCAAGACCATCAAACTCATCCTCCTGGACCTCTCCGTTGCCTTCGACACTGTCTGCCATCAAACACACCGCACGCGCCTCCACAACGCAGGTATTCGACACAAGGCCCTAGACTGGCTGACCTCCTTCCTCACAGAAAGAACCCTGAAAGTCCGCCTCCCTCCCTTCCACTCCACAGCCACCAAAATCATCTGCGGAGTCCCCCAAGGGTCCTCCCTCAGCCCTACCCTTTTCAACATTTACATGACCCCGCTCGCCAACATCCTCCGACCTCAGGGAACCACCATCATATCCTACGTAGATGACACCCAGCTCATCATCTCCCTCACCCCTAATCCTACCACCGCCAAAACCAACCTCCACGCTGCACTCCTTGACACCGCCACCTGGATGACAGCAAACCACCTCAAGCTCAAGTCCAACAATACTGAAATCATAATTTTCGGCCCCAACAAAACCTTATGGGACGACTCCTGGTGGCCCACCACCCTAGGCTCACCACCAACCCCCTCAAACCACGTACGTAACCTCAGCATCATCCTGGAACCCTCCCTCTCCATGACCCAGCAAATCAACGCCATCACCTCCTTCTGTTTCAACACTCTCCGCATACTGCGAAAAACCTTCAAATGGATTCCCATAGAGACCAGAAAGACCATCACCCACGCACTCATCAGCAGCAGGCTAGACTACGGGAACGCCCTCTACTGCGGCACCACACTCAAACTTAAACGCAAACTCCAGAGGATCCAGAACGCAGCCGCCCGCCTCATCCTGGACCTCCCACGCCATGAGCACATCTCCTCACACCTCAGATCCCTTCACTGGCTCCCGATCAACAAGAGGATCACCTTCAAAATCCTCATCCACGCACACAAATCCCTCCACAACACTGGACCAACCTACCTCAACGAAAGAGTGAACTTCCACGCTCCCACTCGCCACCTCCGCTCCGCGGACCTCGCACTCGCCACAGTCCCCCGCATCCAATGCGCCACCACCAGAGGCAGATCCTTCTCCTACCTCGTCCCCAAGGCCTGGCACTCCCTCCCCACCAACCTCTGCAAGACTCAGAGCCTCCTGCTCTTCAGAAAAAACCTCAAGACGTGGCTGTTCGGACAGTAATCCACCTCGCCCCCCGCCTCCACCAGCGCCTTGAGACCCTCACGGGTGAGTAGCACGCTCTATAAAAAAATTTTATTGATTGATTAACTCTGCCAGTCCATCACAGATTTTGATGTCTAGTGTCCCAAAACTTAGATCAAATGAACAAGTGTATATCTACTGACACATTCTCCAGTTCGATAATAGATCATTTTGCCAAGATATGTCACGAAGTCTCCCTAGCATTAACTTTGAAAACCAAGCCTTGTATTCTTCCACCACAGCACTGGTTTAATTTAGCCTGTTGTGAAGTCCAAGAAACTGAAGCTGGCTTTAAAATCTCACCCGAGAAAGCAGAATATTAAATCAGCTCATTGTTTTATAAAGCTGCGCTTAGGGAATGGAAACTTGAACTCAGAGAATCAGTATGCGCCAACCTCCTCATACCAGGGAAGTCAAAGGACTCCAGACTTTTCTGGGAACTATAACAGGTCCATGTTTACATCAGGGCACCTGACCAATTGCATTTGGGTGGGTGATGGGTGACATTCCTTCTTAAATCCTTCCCTGACCCTCACTAAACCCCTCTTACTCCTCCCTAATCCCATCCCCTTTAGAAACTGGCCCATTTCCCCACAAGTAGGGGTAGATATATCCATGAGAACTAGACAAACTGGAAGTTCCATACGAAAAGTCAGACAGTATCTGTTCATTCTTAGGCACACTTTTCCCACAACAGCATTCTTCTTCTCCTTTAATAATGCACACCTCCAACGTTATACAAGAACCAAATTTACAGTTCAGCGCACAAGGCTGAGATGGGAGTTGGATCAAACTTGAGAAGAAAATATTCAAAGTTCAGAAACAGATATGTACAACTGTACTCTTTTCACTGTGTTTTCAGATTCAAATAGCAGCTTTAATACTTAAAATCATCCCATTAGAGGTGAAAGGCATAAGTGTCATGCACTGTTCCACTACCTGTGAGAGGCCAAGGACTACTAAAATAGTTTGCATTATATTGCAACAGTTATATAGCGCCTATTGCTAGTATATGATGTGCTGAAGCGCTTGCCTAGCTCAGAGGCACAGGGTTGCCCCTGCACTTTGGGCCTCCACTTCGTCTTTGTCAAACTTCAAACAATTGGCGGGTGCCAAAATGTTTGAAAGTTAGGGGCGCAATGGAGAGTTGTAGAGCGGTACCTAGGTTGCTACCAAAGTCTTGCAGCACCCTAAAACCATAGCCATCAGGTGGAGGCCCAGCACTATGCCTCCAAATCTCCAAGAGAGCAGATGTCTTTGTATGGCTGATCGCACTGAGTAGAATTTTTCTCTCAGTGACAATGCTGGGGCAGGCCTAGCCCTGGGAGGAGGGAGAGGGAGAAGGAGAAGTTGTGAGAACCCCGCCCTTAACTGACAAAGAGCTAGAAATTATCTTTGAGTTGTCCTCCAAAGTTACCCTCACTTTAGTGAGGTTCCAGAGAATAGACTTAGCAATGCAGCAGGGGCCTCAGTTTGGAGGGACACCAGCAGGCACTGCAGCTCATTGGGTGTCCACACCTGACATGGTAAGAAGTGCCTCATGCTGAGACGACCTTCTTCACTTGGCCTGGATTAAGGCACAGATCGTCCTTGGTGTGTCTCCGGCAACCCCGAATGACATCACTGTACAGGAGAGTTCCCAGAATAGCCTGGCAGACCATCCAAACTCATCTTGAAGAGTTGAAGCAGCAGAGAGCCAGTAATTATATTTTATATACATTTTAATAAGTGCAAATGAGTTATAAAAGTTTTGTCCAGTATCATACGTTCAATCTGAGATTTGTTATAAAGATCCATGTTGATTTTATCCTCTGTTAGTTTTGTTTATGAATGTCATGAATATTTTTCTTAATTAATAGGTGTTAAAATTTTAATCTTTTCCATAAACTAATAATTAAACATGTGTGAAATTTGTGTAATTTGCTTCTGCGCAGCTGTGCAAAAGTTTGGAAGAAATATGGGAAATCAACCAAAAGCAGATCCGTCATTTCACTCTATAAATTACCACAAAAGATGCCCCTGTATCAATTTTTGGCAAAAGGACTGTTGGAAAATGGCCCTCTCTATAGGGTGTCCCCAAACATTTTGCCTTCCTCCTCCTCTTTTTCTGACATTGTTTTCTCTGGCTTTAGGTCTCTTTGCACGTTACCACTGCTACCCAGTCCTAAAGTGCTTGTGCTCTCTCCCCTAAAACATGATAATATTGGTTCATACCCAATTGGCATATTTAATTTACTTATAAGTCCTTAGTAAAATGCACTACATGTGCCCAGGGACTGTAAATTAAATGCTACTAGTGGGCCTGCAGCAATAATTGTGCCACCCACCTAAGTACTCCCTTTACCATGTCTCAGGCCTGTCATTCCAGAGCCTGTGTATGCAGTCTTAAACTGCAATGTCGACCCTGGCAATAACCCAGCCTTAAATCTTCCCTTTTTACACATATAGGTCACGCCTAAGGTGGGCTCTAGGTGACCCACAGGGCAGGGTGCAATGTTTTTAAAAGGCAGGACATATACTTTTAAATTTTACGTGCCCTGGTAGTGAAAAACTCCCAAATTCATTTTCTATCACTGCAAGGCTTATCTCTACTATTGGATAGCATTGAGATTACCTGATTACACCTTATAAGTGTAATTCACAATGTGGAAGAGATAAGTCTGTCACGTTTGGTGTCCCTGGACTCACAATTTAAAATCACAATTTATGGTGAAGTTGGATTTTAAATGCTGGTCTGAAAATGCCACTTTAGAAAGTTGCCATTTTCTTACTTGGCAATTTGGTGCCTACTGCCTGTCTCCAATGCATGTCTGGGGTGGGATGACAGCTGGGCTTGTGCATTCCCTCTATACAATCACACACAAATGGAGATTGGGTGTGACTGATTAGCCATCAACATCCTCCTGGGCAGAATCGGTGGGAGGGTCTGACACACCTGAAAGGGCTGTGTCCTGCCACATATGAAGGGCTGCATACCCCCCTGTAATGAGGCTGGAGGCAGGAAAGGAAGGCCTCTGTGCACTTTGAAGACCATTCTTTGAAGTCTCCCTCACTTCAGAGGCACAACTAGGTATCAGTACTGGACCTCTGACACCACCAACTCAGGACACTTCTGGACCTGTGGATACTCTGCCAGGACGAAGGACTGCTGTGCTACTACAAGGACTGCCACTTTGCTGAGCTGCTACTCTGCTGGACTCCTGCTTTGCTGCGCTGACCTGCTGCCTGCTTCCCTCCTTACTGGAAGGGAGAATGACTTGACCTGCATCTCTCCATCCCAGAAACAAAGAGACTCCCAGGACTTGCTGGCTTGCCTCCTGTTCTGAAGTCTCAGAAACATCAAAGGCTTCTCTTCAATCTACAAACAGCACCTGGACTTTGCTTGCTTTATGTCTTGCTCTGCCAATTGGTGCCAACCCAGTCCAGGGCCCTTGGAAGTGAGTATAAAATGCTGCATCTGCCAGAACCTGTGCATCAATGCCAATGTGCTGGACGGAACCAAAGCATCATCTGCTGTGAGATCGAAGCATCATCACTGCTGCAGGGACTAGACCGGCGCATAGCACTTGGAACCACCACTTCAGAAAAACGCATCCCGCCCCTGAAAGGAGAAGATCGACACATCACCCCTCCAGTGTGAAATAACTCAGCGCATCGCATTTAGAATCACCGCACTCGAAACCGTTGCACCACATTTGGAACCAATGCATCACCGTAGTTTTGTAGAGACATCCAGCGCAACACCCCAACTTTGTGGGGATCATCGATGCATCTTGTGCCGAAACAAGGATTAAAGTACTGTTGCTCAGGGGGCCCTGCGTGGGTCCTGTAACCAGCCTGCGCTACAACGCGGGTGGCCTGAACTCTTGACTTTGTACTAATCCAGCATGACCAGACATCTCAATAGGGGCTTCATTCATCTTAGCACTACTTGCACATTTAGGTGGTCATTATGACATTGGCAGTGAGTGTGAAGGTGGTGGAAATACCACCAACAGGCTGGTGTTAAATACCACCAAATTATGACCATGGCGGTGATACCTCCCATAGACAGCCGATGTACCACACCAACTGCCAGGGCGTTAACACCACTGACCACAGCGGTAGCCATCAACAGTCAGGCGGAAGCCAGGGTACCGCCCACCATAATATGACATAGCAAACCGCCAGGATTTCCGGGGCGGTACCAATGCGATCAAAAGCCTGGCGGATACACTGTACAGAAGATTAAAGACTCACCTTCTGGGACACAGAGGAGACCGCCACAGACATGAAATCGGAACTTCAAGTCTTCCCGATGCTCTTCTACGCATGGTCCTCCTGGAACACCAATGCAGACGAAGATGACGATAGTGAGTACAGCCACCTAGCACACAAGGGAGGGAGGGAGGAAAAGGAGAGTGACACACACACATGCACAACACACACCATCCACACACACACACCATACACAGAACCAGCTGCAGAGTAAAACCAATGTCACATGGCCCACGTTAAAATAAACAAGGACCACTTTGAGGATTAAATAAAACTGTAATTTGATGCCAACAGCCACCATATTGTCTATTTGAAAGCAAATGCAGGTGTCAATGTCTAGAATGGGCCAATGGCCAGTCCAAAGTACAAAAGGACCACATGGCCACAGGGCACAGTCCAAGCCCCAACTTGACTCCTGACACAATCCGCAATCCACTGTGCAGGGGTATCATGTTGGAAATGGGCAGGCACCTTAGGGGAAGGGGTGGGGTGGGGGGCACCTCAGCTGAAATGGGAAACATGCCCACTGGTTCTGGAGGGGGCTCCTTGCCCAATTGTCTCTGGTGGGGAGTGTAAGGACACAGGGGCTCATTCTGAGCCCGGCGGGCGGCGGGAGCCGCCCGCCTGGAGGGAGCCGCCAAATGACCGCACCGCGGTCAAAAGACCGCGGCGGCCATTCAGACATTTCCTCTGTGCCGGCCCAGAGGAAATGCCCCTGCAACGAGGACGCCGGCTCAGAATTGAGCCGGCGTAGTTGCAGGGGTGCGACGGGTGCAGTTTGCACCCGTCGCGTATTTCAGTGTCTGCATTGCAGACACTGAAATACACAGTGGGGCCCTCTTACGGGGGCCACTGCAGTGCCCATGCCATTGGCATGGGCACTGCAGGGGCCCCCAGGGGCCCCGCGGCACCCCCTACCGCCATCCTGTTCCTGGCGGGAGACCCGCCAGGAACAGGATGGCGGTAGGGGGTGTCAGAATCCCCATGGCTGCGGAGCACGCTCCGCAGCCATGGAGGATTCCCCCGAGCAGCGGCCGCCAGGGTCAGAATGACCCCCACAGTCTCTGAAGTGGGGAACATGCCCACTGGTTCTGGAGTGGGATCCTTGCCCAACTGTCTCTGGTGGTGGTGGAGAGGCTAAGGCCACAGTCTCTGAAGTGGGGAACATGCCCACTGGTTCTCAAGGGGGCTCCTTGCCCAATTGTCTCTGGTGGGGAGTGTAAGGCCACAGTCTCTGAAGTGGGGAACATGCCCACTGGTTCTGGAGGGGGCTCCTTGGACAACAGTCCCTGGAGGGTGACCTACATGCCCTCTGCTGGAGGTGAGGGCTGCTGTGCCTCTGCTGGAGGTGAGGGCTGCTGTGCATCTGCTGGTGGTGAGGGCTGCTGTGCCTCTGCTGAGGTGAGGGCTGCTGTGCCTCTGCTGGAGGTGGGAGCTCCTTGCCCTCTGCTGGTGGAGGGGGCCTCTTGCCTCTCTTTGGTGGTGGAGTGGGAACCTCCCCTCTCTTTGGTGGTGGAGTGGAACCTTCCCTTTCTTTGGTGGTGGAGTGGGAACCTTCCCTTTCTTTG
Organism: Pleurodeles waltl; assembly: GCF_031143425.1. Classification (NCBI taxonomy): domain Eukaryota; kingdom Metazoa; phylum Chordata; class Amphibia; order Caudata; family Salamandridae; genus Pleurodeles; species Pleurodeles waltl. The sequence continues at coordinate 115,645,874 of NC_090446.1, read as the reverse complement.
GTGGTTGGGTGGGATCCTTGGCAATCTTTGGGGGTGGAGGGGGATCCATGTGTCCCTTCTTGTGATGGGTCGGTCCCTTTGGGCTTTGACATGTCACTTGTGTCCTTGCTTCCAGGACTAGGAGATGCCTCCACTGTCCCCGTCTCCTGTCCCTTGGTTTTCACCACCCTAGTCCTTCCTTTCTGAGGCAGAGGTGTGCTCACAGTAGGAGTGGCAGCCGTCACACTCTGGTGCCCCTTTGTGCCAACAGCTGATGATTTGATGGGAGCAATGGCAGACTGTTTGGCTGAGGTGTTGTACTGGGTCATTGGGACCCTGCTCTTACGGGCAGGACAAGGGGGGGTGGACGAGGAGGGAAGAAGTCAAGATGTGCAAGGAAAAGCTTCTTAGGGACGTTGGGGTGGGATGAGGGAGGAGGAATGGGAGTGGAGGTCGAGGGAGTGGTTGTCAGAGGTGTACGTCTGCTGGACTTGGGTGCAGGTGCATGGGCAGTATGCGTGTGTGAGGTGGATGGCTGTTGGGAATCTAAGTGTGTGTGTTTGTGTCTCTTAGGAGGGGGGCAGACAGGGTGGGAGAGGACAAAGGGGACGGCTGGATGGATGTTGTGGAGGTGTCTGCAAGTGAGGTGTGTGTGCTGCTTGATGTGGTGATGGTGGCTGTTGATGCAGTGCATGCAGGTGTGAGGGCGGACGTGACTGTGAGGGAGGAGGAGGGGGAGAGAGTGGAGACGGTGGAAGTTGTTGTGTGGGCAACTGTCTGTTGTTTGTGTGAGTGCTTGTGGCCTGAAGTGTGCTGCCTGTGTTTGACTGTGCTACTCTTGTGTGATGTTTTGTGTGCATGCTTGTCTGTATGTGTGCCTGGGATGGGTTGGAATTGAGGAGACTTGGACCTGGAAGTGGTAGTTGGAGGGGGGAACGGTAGGAATGGGGACACTGGCTGCCAGCAGAGAGGAGGCCAGAGCCTGAAACGATCTCTGTAGGGCCGCCAACCCACTGTGGATGCCCTCCAGGTAGGCATTGCTTTGCTGCATCTGGGATGCCAGCCCCTGGATGGCATTCACTATGGTTGCCTGCCCTACAAAGATGGATCTCCGGAGGTCAAAAGCCTCCTCACTGAGGGCAGCAGGGCTCACTGGGGCAGGGCCTGAGGTGCTTGGGGTGAAGGAGATGCCCACCCTCCTGGGTGAGCAGGCACGGGCAACTCGGTGGGGGGCTACTGAGAGGCAGCTGTACCTGTAGCTGGGGTGGTTCCAGAGGTGTCCGCCACCATGATGGAGCTCAAATCGGAAGAGGAATCAGAGTCAGTGTTGTCACCTCCTGTCTCCACCGTGTTGCTCCCCTCACCCTTCGTCCCACTGGTCGCCTCGGCGTCGGTGGACTCTGCCTCCTGGGCCCTGTGGGATGCAGCTCCCTCAGTCACCCGTGCCCCTGCTCCTCCGCCAGATGATGCTAATGCACACATGGACAGGATGACAGAAGAAAATAAGGGGGGAGAGGAAGGGAGCACTGGGTCAGTTACAGCACCGACACCACAGATGGCATACACATTAACATCGCACACAGGGATCAAGATTGAGCACTATGTATCGCAGTGGCATTTTATTGGCTAGGTACCACAGCAAGACGAAAGCCAACCACCGTCAACTGCACCCCTCCTGGGACCCACTAAGCCCTGTCTGACATGGAATGCCACCTAGCTAGGTTAGAAGATTTTGCTATACACCCATTTACCTTGAGCTGGACCACGCAGCAATGTCTGAGCTGGCATTAAGGGGCACCCACTAACTGAAACCCACCCCCAGGATCCCATGCCAAGCAACAAAAATGGTTGTCATGCTCACTGTACTCACCCCTTCGTGCCTACTGTGCGGCCCTAAAGTGCCCATCCAGCTCTGGGTAGGACACCACCAGAATGCGGGCCATCAGGGGGGTCAGGTTCCGACGGGCACCCTGCCCTCATTGGGAGGCCATCCCCAACTGGGCCCGTGCGGTCTTCCGGGCCCAGCATCTCAGGTCCTCCCAACGTTTCCTGCAGTGGGTGCTGCACCTGCTATAGACCCCCAGGGTCTGCACATCCTTGGCGGTGGCACGCCACAATCCTTTCTTCTGATGGGCGCTGACCTGCAGAGGTAATACAGACAGGAGGACACCATTAACCATACAATCCAGGCTGTCACATATATGGCCAACAAATTACATTTCCATCTCCATTGGCACACACATCACCTGAAGCCCTGCATGTACACTACACTACCACCAGACATACCCCCCACCCAAATGACACACTGCAAGAACACACATCTCCATGCAACCTTGTCGCATGCATCACCTGTTGGTCTGGAGGGCCATACAGCTGTTCATACAAGGGTAGGACCCCATCCACCAGGCACTCTAACTCCTTTGAAGTAAAGGCAGGGGCCCTTTCCCCTGTCTCACGGGCCATGGCAGGATCCAAACACAGGTCACAGCAGCACACGAAGCATAGGTGTTGTCCTGTGGAAAGTCAGGAATCAAGTGAGGTTATAGACAGAAAATGGTAGTCACGTCCGTGGGGGTGTACACTGTTACCACCACCGGTGATCCCCATTGGACACTGTACTCCATAGAGCCCCATTTTAGCCAATGAGAAATTGCACAGCGGTGCAAGAATGCCTTCCGCCATGGCACCCAAATCCGGCGTAGTTACATCACTTTCACCTGTCCATACTTACAGGACAGGCAGTCACCATTTTATGGTGGTGGACAACAATCAGAAATTGGAAACTGCGTCATTGCTGTAAATTGTACATACATTACCATTCACAGTGTCCGATTACATACATGCTCAGTTACACTGAGGTGGTGATTCAATTTTTCAGTTTGTGAAGCCTTTCTCACTCTTGTGTCCCTTAGACACCTACCACTGCGGAGGAATAGGAGGAGGAGGAGGAGGCAAGACCCCGTTTACAGACCCCTTGTGGACTTGGCTACACTAGAGGACAGGCACATAATAATGAACTCCAGACTGGACAGGGCCACAATCACAGAGCTGTGTACTCAATTGGAGCCTGATCTTATATCAGCTATCTGTCATCCCACTGGGATCCCGCCTCTTGTGCAAGTTCTGTCAGTGCTCCATTTCCTGACAACTGGTTCTTTCCAGTAGGCTTGGCAGCAGGAATGTCACAGCCAATGTTCTCAATAGTGCTGGCAAGTGTTTTGTCTGCCTTCCTCAAACACATGTGCAGCTACATAGCTTTCCCCCAGGTGAGTTTGGCCACTGTGAACGCTGGATTCTATGCAATGGGACATATTCCTAATATTATTGGGGGGATTGACGGAACACATATTGCATTTGTCCCCCCCGGCACAATGAACAGATGCTCAGGAAATTTCCTCTCACTCAATGAGAAAATGGTGTGCCTCGCGGACCAGTACATCTCCCACATCACTGCCAAGTATCCTAGGTCGGTGCATGACATCTTCGTCCTGAGGAATAGCAGCATCCCAAATGTGATGGCACAATTACAGAGGCACAGGATGTGGCCAATAGGTAAGCCTGAGTCCCCACCCAATATTTGTCAGTGTATGCCTTCATGAGTCATCCCCCATACCATTGTGTAAGGCTAATGTTTGTCCCTCAATTCTTGCAGGTGATTCTGGCTAACCAAACTTGTTGTGGCTCCTGACCCCTGTGGGGAATGCCAGGACAGGGGCTGAGAATCGGTATAATGATGCACATGGGCAAACCAGGCGGATAATAGAACGTACCTTCGGCCTCCTGAAGGCCACATTCAGATGCCTCCATCTGACAGGTGGATCCGTGTGCTACTCCCCGGGGAAGGTCTGCCATATAGTCGTAGTATGCTGCATGTTGCACAACCTGGCCCTCAGACGACATGTGCCTTATCTGCAGGAGTAGGAGATTGGAAATGCCCCTGTGGCAGCAGTAGACACTGAGGTCAGTGAGGATGAGGAGGCAGACAACGAGGATGTGGACAACAGAACATCAGTAATACAGCAGTACTTCCAATGACACACAGGTAAGACAGTGGAACTGACCATTACTCTAATTATTTTTGTTTTCAGGGTTGCTGTAGCAGGATGGCGGTCACTTCCTTTGCATCTCAAGTGACTGTCACCTATGCCTTCTCAATTTGCAGATGTTGGTGTTATTACAACTGCTGATGTGATGACTACAGACAGCTTCAGGTCATTATTTGTATGCTATCACAAAGTTCAGGTCAATTGCACAAGAGGTAACTGTTAATATAACTGTACATTTTCATCACATAAAGCACTATCACTCAAGTTGTGTTCAAGGGTGTTTATTGTAGTGAAATGTATAGAAGGAATAGTGCAATGGCATGGGGTGATGGTAAAGGTAAGTCCAGGGTATTGGTCCAGTCTGTTTGTAGCACAGGTCCAGTGTCCAAGGGACCATAGAAAGGGGAGCAATGGCAGTTCAAAGTGGACAAGGTGAGATAGTGGAACAAAAGGGGGACATTCAGGAGGGGCTCATGCCCTGGTGGTGGTCTTGGTCTTGGCAAGTGTCTCTGGCATCTGTCTGGGTCGCAGGGAATGTTTGCGGAGTGGTCCACCTTCTGCAGGGGAAGGGGTGCTGGTGGCCTGTGGGTCCTGTGGCAGGGCCTCCTGTCCACTAGCTGCAGCAGATGTGGTGGGCTGTTCAGTTGACTGGCTAGTGGAAGGGGCCCTCTGGTGTGCTGTATATTGCTTAATGATGTTGGCCATATCAGCCAGCACCCCTGCTATGGAGACCATGGTGGTGTTGAGGGCTTGCAAATCTTTCCTGGTCTCCTGATGGTGTATCTCCTGTAGCCGCTGGTTCTCCTGCATGTTGTTAAGAATCTGGCTCATCTTGTCCTGGGATTGTTGGTAAGCCCCCAGGACATTAGTGAGAGCCTCCTGCACAGTCGGCTCCCTGGTCCTGTCCTCCCCCTGGCACACAGTTGTCCTCCGAGTGTCCCTGTCCCCCTGTTCCTATGTCCCCTGAACGGTGTGCCCACTGCCACTGACCCCAGAACCCTGATTGTCTTGGCTGTAAGGTGTGGACTGGGGATCCCGGTACAGGTGGGCACACTGCTGATTGACGTGTCCTCGGGACAGAGGTATGGGGATGTTCGGTGGGTGCTGTGGTGTTGGATACTGAGGGGGGAGGCTCTGTGGCGGCCTGGGAGTGAGCCGACTGACCAGTGGTCCCTGATGGGCCAGGTAGTATATCCAGATCCAGAAGTCCAGAGTTACTGTCATCACTGGGGGCATCTTCTGTTGGGGTACTGGATAGTCGTGGCACCTCCTCACCGCTTGGATTGGCTGGGGCACCTGTGGGGATGTAAGTGATGTATTTTGCTTCATGTCTGTGACATATTCTACATCCCTAGCTTCCCCTATATCGTTGCCGTTGCCCTGCCACTTTTGTTTGTGTATGGTGAGGTATTGTGTGATTGTTAGTTCTCCATGCTGTGCATGCATTGATGGTAGGTGTAAATGCAGGGCTGGAAGGGCTGTACATGCATTGGTATGGCATGCAAGACTTGGCATTGGGGTTAGTCAAATGTGTAGGTGCACTGTGTGGCATGGAGTGGAGTGATGGGAGTCAGGGTGAGCGGTTTGATGGCATGCAGGAATGGAGGGGGTGATAGGTAGTAAATATTGACTCACCAGGGTCCAGTCCTCCGACAACTCCTGTGAGTCCCTCAGGATGCAGTATTGCCAAGACTTGCTCCTCCCATGCTGTTAACTGTGGGGAGGAAGTGGGGTCTGGTGCCTTGCTGCCATGGAACGTACGTTCCCCAGTAGGTTGTTGCACCACTTCCTGATGTCGTCCCTCAGGATGCAGTATTGCCAAGACTTGCTTCTCCCATGCTGTTAACTGTGGGGAGGAAGTGGGGGCTGGTGCCTTGCTGCCATGGAACGTACGTTCCCCAGTAGGTCGTTCCACCACTTCCTGATGTCGTCCCTTGTCCTTGGATGCTGTCCCACGGCATTCACCCTGTCCACGATTCTCCACCATTGCTCCATCTTCCTTGCAATGGATATTTGCTGTACCTGTGCTCCAAACAGCTGTGGCTCTACCCTGACTATTTCCTCCACCATGACCTGCAACTCCTCATCTGTGAAACGGGTGCCTTTGTGTGGACATGGGTGTTGTGTGGTGTGTGTTGTGCAGTGGGTGTTGAGAAATGTGGTGGGGTGTGGGGTGCATGACAGATGGCTGGGTGTTAGTGGTGTGTGTGTAGTTGTTGCTGTGATTTGCGTGGCTATCTCTTGGCTATATTTCGTGTCCGTAAAGGGTTGTGGATAATATGGGTGTGCGTTTTATAGTGCTGTTATTAAATGGGTGTGGTGCTGTATCAGTGTCAGGTGTGTGTTTTTGGCATTGGCCAATGTGTTGTTTTGTATTTGGGTTGGCAGTCTAGATGCGCCAGTGTGTACCGCCAATGGTTTGCTGCCATTGAATGTCCACCGTGGTGATTCATGGGTCATAATGTGGAGGGTGTTGTTTTGTTGCCCTGACGGTATGGGTGGTAGTACCGACACTTTACCACTTACCTTTGGACTGGTGGATATGTGTTTGTGGAAGTATTCTGTTGGTTTAGTGTGTGTGTGTCATAATATGGCGAACAGATGTTCGCCTCCGCGATGTTATGTTGGCGGCAGTCACCGCGGCAGTAAGCAGCATTTACCGCCAATTTCATAATGAGAGTCTTAATCTTTAAAAGGTAATGTCTCGCCTTTTATTTATGGATTTTTGTTGTTTTGGTCTAGTTTTGGTCATTAAATTAAGCTCTGTTTTTTAACCTGATGTGGATTATTTTTGTGGTGTTTTCAGTGCTTTACTGTTTGAACAGTTACACAAATACTTTACACATTGCCTCTTAAGTTAAGCCTGACTGTTCTGTGCCAAGCTACCAGAGGGTGAGAAGAGGTTAACTTTTATTGTGTATCTTGCTTACCCTGGCTACAATTGTGGTTCTAGCTTGGACATGGTGCATACCTCTGCCAACCAGAAACTTAATTTCTAAAAAGGACAAATTCAAACTAAAGCACTGCGAAAAGTATCCACTTGTGTTCAGTTGTTCCCCTGAATTAACTGCACACATCACAGTAAAACTTTACCATGAATGGTATTATATAAGAAGAAGTGACGGAATGGCATACGTTTGGGAATTTCACATAACAAGTGCAATGGAAAATTGTGAAATTATGCAAATTATGCTGATGTAGTTTACATTTTGCCCTAGCATACTAAGCATTCACAAACACCATAATGGAAATAGTTGTTAAATTCAACTTTTGTTTTAATCTATGGCATTTCTAAAAGACATTCCAACACAACACTTCTTATTTTTAAATACAGGGAAAAATGTTTAGCCATAATGATGTATTTTCCATAATCCTTCAACTGCTGTTTTTTAAAAGCACTCATGTATAAGTCAACATGCTAAAGAGTGTTATAAATGTTTCCTTTTTTTAACATGATTAAAAATCAATTCATATTGCTTTGAAAAATAATTTCTTCTACATTGAAAGTCTGATACTAAGTAATAAGAGGCCTGAGCGGAACTTGCAGAATTTTACTCCGGGGAAGTCTGAGGAGTTACCAAAGAACTCCGTAAGATTCTGTGGAATCCCCCCAACAGGAGGAAGATGCTTTTTTCATGCCAGTAGAGAGTTCCGTGCTGAAAATGAATATGAAGAGCACCATTCAGTGTGCAAACGCACACCCATTTTGTTCTACCTGCATCTGCCTAGCTTCTCCTGCCTGCTCTTTCCCAACTTTTCATTCCTACCTAATCAACCACCATCTGATCACCCACATCCCAATCACACACTATTTACATATTTTTATTTCTGTCTTACTTTCCCAGATGTATTTACGTTTCTGTGTGTGTTTTTTCATTATTTTTTTTTGTAATTTGTTTTTTGTTTTCCTTTCCTGCCCTGTTCTTTGTTCTCCTCCTGTTTTGTTTTTCCTTCCTAAGCTTCCCATCCCTGTCCGACTCCCTCCTGTCCCACATCATGGCAGAAGTAGACAATGACAGTGCCGCCTGCATACCCTATGGGCAACACAGGCATGAAGGGGTGCAGTCCAGCCCCATTTTCAGCAAGGCAGAGGTGGGCGCACTAATTTTTTGGGTGCAGCGATGCCTCCCCCGCATGTTGGCAGCAGGCAGCAGGTTCGATAAGGTTACACCCTGAAGAAGCGTCGGCCGCTCTGGGGTAGAGTATGTCAGTGTATCCATACAGAGCAGCAGCTGAAGTATGTATATGTATATATATTTATATTTTTTTCTTATTGTAAAATAAATATATTTCACACCAGTTAATAAGTGTGCATATTCATTTTTTCATGCTGTTTATATAAATATTATACATTTATATATAATTTGAATGTGTTCATTTTTTATAAATAAATGTAAATTACATGTGTATTAATTGTGTTTATGTATGTATATCTATCAATCCATCTATGCTCCCTCCCTACACTGGTGCACCGAGTGCTGCCTACCGCGTTAACGCAGGCAACATTTTGTCATGGGGCAAGGATCCCACATTACACCACATTGCACCCTGGATTGTTTTTGTGCAGGAAGGGGACACCTGCACGAAAACAATTCTCATAAGCAAGTAGGACCATACAAACCCTTGATAAATTTGGGCCCTGGGAGTAGTAGTACATGATGGTAGCCGGACAGGGAGGGTGTTGCACCATAAAAGTGGAGGGAATGTTAAGGGAACTATACTCCTGAATTCTGTTCCAGTGTAAGCTAGCCAGGTGCTTGGCACTCCCTTGTACTGATTTAAGAAGGGATGTTGACTCCTGTCACAATTAAGATAGTGGAATATCAGGGTGTTAGCATTCTTCTCTGTGCCGTTAGGCAGTCCCAATCTCACTGATGTGCGGAATACATTGCAAAGGGAGACTGACTTGACCCCTCGAAGGGGGCGTAGCAACAAAGATCATTTGTTGCAATGCATCAGTAATTCAAAATGTAATTTTAGGTTTAGGAAACTAGATATAGGCTAGCTCATTTAGAAAGCGCAGTGCTGTGCCCATAAATGTTTTTGTAGAGAGTACCACTAATCATTTTTTTAATTTTCTTTATTCCTTTCATAAGCACTCAAGGACAAGAGAACATCCGAGTGCCAAGTGGGTCCTGTCAGCAGTGCCATGGCAGGTGGGACTACCACAGTGCTTAATTTGTAAATAAAAACGTGCCGATGCCCAAAGCCCTCTTCTTAAACACGCAGCTGCTGCAATTAAATGTGGGAACATGGAATACTGAGGCAGCGTAATCCAGAAGCCACCTCGCGCCGCTTCAATCCATATAAAGCCACTCCCGGCCCCTTCAGCTCACTCTTGCAGCTTTCTACTTTCTCCCTTCATGATGCTTTTTAATTTTTTCCTTCCTTCGTCTTTCCCATATGTGTCTTTTGCTTGCAGCAAATGCTTTAGGCAGAAGAATAAGCCACGGCCCTCAAATATAAGTGGCGGTGCTCCGCAGCGGAAACAACAAGCACAAATTAAGCACTGGACTACCACCACCAGCGCCACAGCCGCAGCAGATTATTCTGCTGGCCCCAACAAGTCATGTTTATCATTATTTCTTACTTTTATCTCTCACTACTAGTAAAGTTTTGGCCTTTATACTATCAATGTTTTCCAATTACCCTATCTAATGTTTGTTTGCCCTGCATTACCCCATTTTTCTATATATCCAGTTTTCCGATCTGTAGATTTCTTCTGGTCTCTTTTTTATTAAGCTTCTCCACCCCTTTGTTATATGTCTTGTGTAAATAGATGTTTGGTACTGTGAAGATGATTGCATGCCCAAATAAACTATTCATCAAACATGGTGGTTGAAAACGCTTTGTTGAACAGTCACAAAATACAGGGCCAGAGAGATAAAGTGGCCATGGTCATAGACGCTCAATGTTGTATTCTTTATATACTATACTAGCAGCTTCCATGACAATACAGCATGGCAGGAAAGGAATGAGATCCTATTACCAACAATACCATATGTCCTTCATTGACCGTTCACTTCCACCCCTTCATAGTGCTTCAGATTCATCCTTTCGAGATCATATCCCTCCATTAGAAGAAAAAGGTTTTTAGTTGACTTGACAACCTGGCTTTTTTGACATGTTGGCAACCAACAAATCTCCTAAGGCTAAAGTATTGATAGAAAATACTGCTAGCTGAACTGTGGTGAGGTATTGCTGTTCTACTTTGCTCAAAACAATTACTTAGGTCACTAATCTGTTTTCTAAAATGAGTAAATTATGTTTTTTTCTAGGTGCACAGACCACTAGTGCTGCAGCCTGCAGCCAGGCAGGGACAGAGGAGGCCCAAGCTCCTGAGGAGGAACAGTCCCAGCTGTGACAGGGACAAGTGGTAAATCAGCTGTCTTTCTCATTCACAATGCTGTATTTGTTAAGTGAGGAAGATAACTGATCCATCACTTCCCTGCCCACTGCATTTTGCCACCTAAAACTGCAACATGTTTTAATTTGGAGCTGCAGTGTAGGCAGTGAAATGTGTGTCTGCTTCAGTGAAAAGCATGGCATTACAAAGTTTGCATGCCTTACAAACTGAAAACAAGGTGCACTTCCCAGTGCCCAATCAGTCACCTACTAGTACTTCACTTCAACATTCTTTCCTTCTATCCCAGCCTACCAAAAAATTGTAAGTTCCATCTCAGCTTGTGCCACATTTTTCTGCCTTAGTGACTTATATTGCATGGCTTCACTGACAGATTTATGCCTGTTCCAATTTTTTCCTTCCGTCAAGTCATCCATCATTCATCAACCAAAGTGACTAAGCAAATGATCAGTGGCACCTAACCATTCCACAGCTAAGCATCTACCTAGCCTAATTCCTCAAACCTCCCTTTCTGTAGAGTAACTTTTCTTACTGCAATGAGAAAGTATTGGTTGGAAATAACTTGTGGTGGAGGGCAGGGTGTAGTGTGGGATTTAGTGCCCGATTGAGAGTTTGGCGGATTGGATAGTCTGTGACAGATGTGCCAATAAACTATATCTTGCTTGCTGTACTACAGTGCATCATTTACCATAATCTGGGCACTGTTTACTTGTGGTGGACGGGATTTCGGTTATATGTCACATGTGTGACAGAGTATCTAATCTGCCCCAAAGTTTGTAGTCAGGGCGAAACTGAAGAGGCAGTCGGAGAAGAGCAGGGCCACTCAAATTAATTATAATGAGCTAATAAATTATCATGCCATCACAGCTGACCCAAAAACATGCTGCAGAGTACCAGGGAAGCCAGCATGCCTCCATTAATGTTGCACATACACTATAGTCAAGTATTCTAATAATTGTGCAGCATATGCTCTTTACTTATTAATGAGAGGTAATTCATAACACACAAAGAGCCTCATTTACAAAGATTTGGCATAGGGCAGTGCAGCATCAAGTCTTTCTGTGCTGCCGTACGCCAAATCAAAAGGGCATGAATGCACCGTATTTATGAGATACAGTGCATTCCTGTCCTTTCAGCCAGTTCCGGCACACAATTTGGTGCCTAGCGACATAGCAGGAACCCTTGCACCATTGTGCAGTAATATCTGTGTTGGCGGCAGTAATGTTTTGTGGAGGAATAGGCACCTTCCTGCACAAAAATAATCCATGGAGGCATTTCCCTCCTTCTATGTGTGCTGCACAATGCAGCACACATGGAAAGAGGAAATAAAGTGGAGAAATGAATACATTTCTCCTCGTTAAGCCTGCTCTGGGTAGGCATAAGGCTTTGGCGTTGCCCCAGGTTTACACGATTTTGTAAATCTGGGGCAGCATAAAAATTCACAGGTGTTGCATGGGAACACCCACCGAAACACCTATCGAACACCTCCTTGACGCAGAGTAAGACAACACATTGCTTTGCACTGCCTTGCTCCATATATATGAGGCCATGCAATGCCAGGTAGGGGTCTTTGCGCCGTCTCCTAGATATGATTCAGAGGCATGCACCACCAAAGCATCTAAAAAACTGACATTTCGGTGGTGTAAGCCTCTTGTAAATAACCTCTAAAGTGTCTATCCAGTTTCACTATGAAATCCTTTAAACAAAAATCACTTTTTGATTGTGTTGGTAATTTCCTTGCAGTCAGTGTTATTGCATTATGTGATGTATGTATGGGAACAACTCGACCCTGTGACTAATCATTTCAATATTTCAAATGGCCTAAGGGGACCAGCAATGTTCTGCTACTGTGCCACTATATTATAAACAAGTGTTTGCACTGAGCATTAATCATTTCCAAATTAATTTGAATTAGGTATTTTTAAAAACATTTCTATATTCAGATTAACATGTTAGAATTTAGTTAAATTAAACACTCTGTCATAATATCTTTATCTAGGGATCTAGTTTCCCTCATCAATAAAAGTTTTGACCATGAAGTACTGGACAAATGCATTTTTTCATTTTACTCATTACTTTACAGCAGAAAGAGCTGGCCAAGAAATATCTCAGCGGGACTCAGGGCGGAGATTAAGACTCTCAACTGCAAGGCATTACAAGACATATCCACCATCAGCAAGGAGGTGGAATCTCAGACCAACAGAGAGACTGCGCCCACCCAGACACCAAAAAGCTTCATAACCAAGAGACACTGGGTTAAGGCTGTAGCACCACCTGGGTAGGGTGGAGGATGTGGACACCACGAGCCAAAAGGAGGCATATTTTGGAGTTCCTTCTAGCCTTGAGAAAGAACAATCAGTCGTGTCTGAAGAGCTGACCTCACAATCATCTAGGCTTGCACCCACCCCGTTTTTTAACGCCAAAGGTCTCCATACTATCAGTGACATCAGCTGCTCTCCTTGCTCTGCTGTTGTCATCTCCTTTAAGTGCCCACCCAGAAAAAGACCAGCAGTTGAGGTACACTTAAGCTCCCGGCACCCCAGAGTCCTTATCTGCTGGTCACTCCATTCTCCCAAATTGTGTCTCATTGGCTACTCCAAAAGAGGTCTGGAGGACAATAGGAGAGATTCAGGTATTGAGGTCGCTGGAGAAATGGGACTTTGTAGGAGAGGTCTGGAAACTTTGAGATTCAGTAATTGAACAGCTCCAACCTTTTTGTATCCTCCAGGCCTCCTTAATAGCAGCCATAACATCTCGGCTGCCTCCCCAACCCACCCCACCTCCTGTAATATAGCCTACCAGTTTGTCTGTCATAATTGCTTCCCGCAGCACCCACAAGTCATATTACATGCACATCAGAGGAGGATATAAATATTTTTGTAGTGAAAACTGAGCCAGGGAATGTTCAGGAATTTCTGTCGTCCCAAGCTAGGAACCTGATTTGGGCACCCTTCTAGCTTGGGCATTGACTTTGTTATGATTTAGGACATGTTAATTTCATTTGACATTTTGACAATTATTTAGAGTTTTGACTATAACTTAGGGCTGACAATGTTCACAACTTTTCTTTACACATTATTTTGGAATATATGTCCTTTTGTGTATAGACCTGGTCCTAGGCTTTCCCAGATTGCTTTTATAATTTGCCTACCCCATTCCAAGTTTCCATTTCCCCTTTAAAGAGGTTCCTATTTTCTTCTTTTTGCACAATACCAAGAACAGTTTTTTATTATAAACTGTTTGTTAATTTAAACATTTGTTGACCTCTAGATAAAAACAAGCTTCTTAAAACTGAGTTTCATAATTTTGATTGGAAATTTATAAAACATTTTCTGGCATGATCTATAGATGTGGGCACAACCGTGTCATCCTTCTCAACCCTTAGATCCTCAACTCTTACCTCCCTCTCCTAGTCCAGCTCCTGTGCCTCGTTGTCTTCTTGGGGAGAAGTTTGGATTTTCTCCTTGGCTTGTCTGCCGTTCTTTTTTTGTAGATGGTTCTGCATCGTCTGGTGCAGTGTCCGCTGCACTTGCAAAAAGACAAATGAAGTTAAAATACATCAAATACATTTTTGTAACAATATTGTTACAACTACTTTAATATAAATTTATATTAACAATTATTTATTTAAATTAGTACCATCAGAACCTAAATTAACATATGAATGTTGATCTGTGCATACAATTCATATATCTTTACATTGTCAACTAACAATCTCCAGTCAAGGATGGTTCCTTTCTGTAGTGACAACTTTCACCTCATCTCCTGAACCAGTATCCTCGTAGTTGGTTTTGAAAAGGTATCACCTGGGCCAGCAGCTTCAGAGAGAAGATTAATATAAAATAGTAAGTACATTATTAATGTCAAACTATAAAAGAGATCTTTACCACAAATACTAACAAATTAGGGAAAATACATGAAGGGAAAGCAATAAACATCACCAAAACAGTATTTAAATTTATATAAAAAAGAATGTAAATACAGTATAAGAAAATAGTGTGAAAAGATTAATGATAAGATAGAGAGTTAAAGATCAAATGTTTCAAGCTAAACATGACCAACAGATGGTAGAGAGCCTAATTGCTGCTGTCAAGATGTCCTCTGATATCACCTGTGTTTTTATTCCGAAGGTGGACATCAGGGGCTGTTGTATGACAGGATCGCAGAGGAAAGAGTCATATATATAGGAGTACACCATCCTACGTTATACATGATAAGGATATTCTCATGGTTTTTATACAATGTTTAAGACCCCCACTACTTCCTCTCCTGCAAGTTAACACAAGCCATAACAGATATATTAACAATGCTGCCCTAATAATGTCAATCCTAAGAGTATTTTAGAATAACAAAGTATAACGTAAATAACAAATGCATTAAATACTTACCTGGGTTGACAAAGGGATGTGTGACACTATTCATACACCTATCCTGTCATTTAAAAATAAAGAGGTTAGGCTCAAAGCCGAACAGCAGAAATTACATTTACCATTCTCTACAGTCCATGTGGTCTGTGTTTCCAGTCTGTGTTTAGCTGCAGTGTTAACAGCAGAAGTAGATGCTGTGGCAGGTGGTGGATGGAACAATATTATGTGGCCCTAAAAGGCCACATGAAGAAATTGTACAGGTATGTTTTGGTTGCAAATGTAATCCTCAAAGTCATATTTGAGTACAGTTATTAGGCAATAACAAAATAACATTTAAAAATAGACTTAAGACCGAGGAAACTAATTTATAGAAATTTTTCATAGTGCAGTAGTGAGTTTGTTTGCATACCTGTGTAGTTGTGTTTTGTTGAGAAAAATGCTGTGTGCGTTGGCCAGTTGAACCTTTAATTAATTACGTTTGCCCCAGCTGAAGCAACCAACTGTACGAAATTAAAAACAAAATGACCTGCAATAATATAAATACTAACCCTTTTTTGGTCATGTGTCAGAGGTTATACTTGAGGGATAAGTATGTAATGTTTGTGTAATGTAGGTGTGGGAGAATGACAGAGTTGGGTCAGTGATGTAAGATATTACTTTGCAGCAACAGAGAAGGGGTTAAAATATTCTATGGAAATAACTGTCAACCTATTAGAAAAGTTTCAACAACCAGAATCCTGGGAAATTTCTCCTTAACCCGCTTCCTCTCATCTTGCCATTTTTTCTTTCGGTCTGCCACTGCACAGAACTCCTGCCGCAAGACTGACTTTTCAGGGCGAATTGCAGGAGCCTATGCAGTTATTTGTAGTGTTTGCACACACATTTTTTAATGTATGAGCAATGTGTACATTTTAGATAACAATGTGGGTTGCAATGTAATTTTGTTAAATTATGTTTTAATTAAAAAGTTATAGTTAGCTCAGGTAATTATAACTGCTGAATTTCACTGGTTTTGTATGAATAAAATGTAAGCCTGAGTATAAAGTCCCTTTAACAACTGCTTTTTTCGTGAATTTTTAAGGTTTATTTACTTTATTTCCTAAATATACCGTCCCTGTAACCTTTGTTTGTTTCAGTGAATTTCTATAGTTTTTTATGTTGTTTCCTAATTTTCCTTTGTTTCCTTCTAGCTTCAGCAATTCTCCCAGGTTCTCTTTAGAAGTTCACAAAATCTTCCCCTGGAAAAGAAACAACATCCGCAGTATCACAAACTTAAAACACTGCATCCTATATTATGTGCAGTTTTCATCCACTACACAATAAACACAATATATATTAAATTATAGAAAATGTCAGCTGTAACTTTCAGACCACATTGCTGTCAGCCAATGAGAGTGTTTCTGTGGCTTGAGTGTTCACAAATATGCCGGGAGTGGATTTGCAAAGGGTTCCCGCCTCCAGATATACAAATTTGGTCTTTTTTAATATTTCAAAAACTGCTAAACAGATTTACACCAAATAAAAAAAATAACTCTTTCTGGGCCAAGACTACCTTCCAGCCAAATTTGGTGTCCCTTTAAGTCAGTGCCTGCGCAGGTCTGTGAGTGGCTGCATGAGGGTGTCAGTGGGTCTGTGAGTGGGTGTGTGAGAGTCTGAGTGGGTCTGTGAGTGGGTGCATGAGGGTCTGAGTGGGTCTGTGAGTGTGAGAAAGAGATTGAAAGAGAGAGAGAGAGAGAAAGAGAGTGAGAGGAAAAGAGATAGAGAGTTTTTTAGGCTTTGATGATGACATACTTGTGATGAGATATTTCTGCACAAATTGAAAAGAAAAATGTATTTGTAAATTAAAAAGAGTAAGATCACCTTTCAGTATAAGGCTTAAATATTTGCAGTTGAAAAGAAATTAAAGGACGGAAATGACTACGAGTACACCAGGAGTCGAATACTCAAACTCTCAGTGTGAAGGTCTATGACCTTCATCATTATGCTACCTTTTTATATAACCATTTTTGCCCCTTACAGGCTATATAGGACCTTGGGGAGAGCCTCAAGGTCTCCCCAGAGGTCTCACTTAATTTTTAAAAAATATTTAGATTTATTGCCCTTTACAGGCTATCTGGGACAGCAGCGGGGCCCTTAAGCCGTCCCCGTCGTCCCAGCTGGCTCCTGCCTCCTACATGAGCTGGCATTCCTCCAGCAAGCAAGGAGCTGCTTTTAATAGCAGCTCCCTGCTTGCTGGGGCAACGTTTTCATCTGTCTTCCCTGCACGCATATCTGCATGCAGGAAACACAGATGAAAACTCTGCTTTTTGACAGCTGGACCTGTTTGACAGGTTTGAAAGCTTTGGCAGCAGCTCCATGCTTGCTGAAGCATTTCATCTATGGCCTCTGCATGCGTACAGGGGACAGAGATGAAACTTCGTATTTTGACAGCAGGACCTGCCTTAAAGGTCCCGCTGTCAAAACCAGAAGCATTTGCTGTGGCTTGGCTGCAGTGAAAGCACATCAAATAGCTACGTCCCCAGTTTGGGCACTCCTGGGACATAGCAGGAGCGGGCCCTGGGGGAGCAGCCGTCCCCAGGGCAATCTGTGGCTACACGAGGGGGGCCACACAGACACCCTCCAGCGAAAACTTAACCCTGTGGGGTGGTGGTCCCTGGGGCACGTAGATCCCATAGGGACCCCCTTCATTTTTTAAACATTTACCCCTATAACTCAAGCCCTAAGGTAGCTATAACTTGCACACTTGCCATGGACTGCTAATTATTCCAAAAATCATGGCACTCATGACATCTTTGATAACATCATTGATAATATCAATGTACTATTTGCAGTAAAATGAGGAAAAAACTGTGCTTGGCAGGGGCGCAAGTTATATTTACCTTTGGGCATGAGTTATAGTTACTTGAGATAACTCTAACTATAACAGGTGAATTTCAACAGTTTTATAAGTAAATATATATAAAAGAGTCAGAAATATTGGAAAGAGATGTCTATGTTTCATGTACACCTACAGGCATATAAAAAGGTTTACAACATGCCCCAGCATTTTTTAAATAAGAAGAAATTGTGAAATATGTTCAAATGCAATTGATTGAATATTAACAAGATGGAAGGATTTAGACCTGGCTTATTGATCAAGCAATGGCATTGTATAAACTGCCCAACAAAATAAAATTGGAAGAAAGACAGTGGCTGAACACCAAACTTGAAGTTCATCAGAAGAACTGCCAAGTTAGCTGTGCCTTTGAATGCACAGAGAACACTCTTGAGCCAGTGGTGATCTCTAAATAAGGTGGGCATAGTCTGCTAGGGTGGTGGTGTAATGATCAAGGTCTAAGCCTACTCCTATGTTTCTCAATGCTGCAACAGGAACATTTTATCCCTAGATTCTAATATATTTCCCCAAAACAGCCCCTATGCCCCTCTGCGGGAGAAGGGCCAATGAATGCTCCTGTTCCACCTGGTCTAGGTTATCCAAAACTCAACTATCCCCCACAACTGAAAAGGGGACCATATCAAGGATATCAGAACCAGGAGCAGGACAGCAGAAATGTCCCCAAACTAATATCCACCCAGAGTGAATCGAAATGATGAGAGACTGCATGCAATTTAAAGGAAAAATCAAATTCTAAAAATAAAATAGTTAATGCTTGTTTGGCTTACAAGCTATCACTTCCAAACTGGGCCTTCCAAATCACCCTTCGTGAGAGAAACCCTGCAGGAGCCCATCAAGGCATTGACTCCTTAACTATGCATAACCTCCTGTGACAAGAGTTGGAAATGCAAGCCAAAGTAAGGCTGGGATGTGTGCGTGCACTGAGGTTGGACTGTTAAATATGTGCTAAAAAATATGTGCAAATTCACAAGAAAAGAAACACCACCACACAATGGTATTCAGTTTCCAACCACATGTGTTTGGCAGACCCAAGTTTCAAAAGTAGGAAAAAACTATTTTTAAAACCAAACAAGAGGGACCAGTTAACTAAAATGACAAAAACAGTTTAATATCAATGTGAAGGAAAAAGGGTTTCCAAATAGATGCTCAGTAAACCATAAAAATGCGCAAAATGAAAGCACTGCAATCATATTTCGTATGCAGGTATGATAAAAAGTCTTTCATGGATTTCATGATGTGGGTTTCAACTTGGTGAGTGGATTTAGAGTCCCAAAACACTGGTCACCAAATCTCATAACCAATTAAAACAATGATCAGGGAAGGTGTAACACACTAGAAATTGGAATTGGACTCACAACGAAAAGTAGCAGACCAAACTCTGTCATCATCAATATGGATAATATTTGTGTAAAGAAAAAAATAACAACTGTTTACCAATTAATCCTTTTCTCATTTTATCTTCAAGCCTTGAAAACTCCTTCTATATAGAATGAGACTCTAAACATCAATCAAAGGAAGGATCTGGTGACCCACGAAGTCAAACTTATTTCCATGATTTCACCCAGGAACTTAAACATTAACAAAATCATCTGTGGGGAAAAAGTTTTCAAGGGCCGTGAAACTGGGGATGATGATGTAATGTGACAACTGTAACAAGAAATGACAACCTCCATAGCAGCTAAAGGTTTAATTCCTAGCATGTACTCCAGAAAGAAAAGCAGTCAGTTCAGTTGCACTCACCACAGAAACCAATAATCTTGAGGTTACCCTTATAACCCATATGGAGCCTGAAGAATTCCCACTATTGAAACCAAAGGTGGAAGTTTCCAGATTCGAAGACATATTATGCATGATGTAGCCTGCATTAGCACTCTATTCAACACATGAATCCTCAACCAAATTCAAATCTACATATGAGTTCCTTACGGATCTGGATAGCTCCAGATGATGTATATGGAAATTCTAAAGGCATTAGTGACCAAATATGTAAAGGTGTCCCAAATGTAGAAGTCACTACAGTAAATAGTAAAAGTGCTGAGGAAATTGAATCTGAATAAGTCTGGTGTACAAATCCTGAACCCCTTCAACCCAGATCACCACCAACAAAAGCCCAAGAGACTTTACCCCCCAAAGAGATTGTATCTGTGTGTTTTTATGTTAAAAGATCCTGTTGAGAAGTAGGAACTCCAAGATATAATTGAATCAACACCTCAAAATGAGATTTGCAGTGAGGGTGGTCTCCAATCATGGAGAAGAGAAGTTGAGGTAGCAGAAAAAGTCCAACTGTATAGAAAAAAGGCAGACTTTGTATCCTGAATTTTGCTGATAATCTATAAGATATCATACTCCTCAATGAGCTACAAAAAGCTGGCAGATCCTAAGGGGCACAATTTGATTAGGGAAACTCCTCATTAACTGCGAACTCCACAACACCACCCATGAAAAGAGGTTATTACTGGATGGAAATTGTTCAGAATGACACCATAGAAAAAGGGGTCTATGACAATGATATCTGCTCTGGAAGTTGCAATAAACACCATAGTAGAGATTACCAATAACCCTCTTCAACCAGAAATGAGCAAAATATATCTCAAAGCCATGTCAAAAAAGAGGGAATCCTTTAATCATTGTGGCGCAATCTCTTGGAGAATCAATAGTCAGTAGAGCTAGACTCCATTGGGTTTGGGATCACGTAAATGTAATTCAGTCCCTCCAGACATCTAATTCTGAATTAACCTCTGAGAAGAGTTCCTCATAGGAAACGTACGAAATCTCACATTCTCCAAATTGGATGAGAAGAGATAACCCAAAATGTAACTTCAGAGAAGGAAGAGAAAGTGAAACTATCAAATAATTCTGAACCCGTCCATTGCTCAGAGAAGGCAGAATTGAAAGTAGTAATATAGGCAAGTTTACAATTCTATGTATACGTACTCATGAAAGGAACATGTATTATTCCCCTGTTGAGTTGGGTGTTATGCAAAGGCAGGTTGAGGGCTTGATTGGTTCTGGGAGTATTTGTACCCCAATATATCTAACACAAAGGTTCATGATCTAAACCAGGAATAATAAGGAATCACTGAATTAATCTTAGAAAATGAGAGGAATTGTACCCAACCATTAGGGTAGCCCAGATTCCAGTTAAGGGCCTGATTTAGAGCTTCACGGAGGGCTTATTCTGTCACAGATGTGACAGATATCCCGTCTGCCGTATTACAAGTTGCATAGGCTATAATGGGATTGTTATACGGCAGGCAGGATATCTGTTACATTTGTGATGGAGTAACCCCCTCTGCCAAACTGTAAATCATGCCCTTAGTCTGTAAAATTCCCAGGCAGAGGCCCTTATTCCGAGTCTGGTGGTCTTCAGACCGCTAGACTCGCGGTGGTGGTCCCACCGCCGATGGGCCAGCAGTGTGGACCACCAAATTACGAGTGTGGTGGTTTGGCTTGTGCCAAACTGGCACTTTCCAATTCCTACCGCCAGGGTGGTCGGACAGCGAGCCGCAGATAAGCATTTCCGACCTGGCGGTCCACCGAAGGCCGCAGGCGGTATTACGAGTCCCCTTTCCGCCAGGGTTTTCTTGGCAGTAGCACTGCCAAGAAAACCCTGGTAGAAAGGCTACTGGTGACAGGAATTTGCATTCCTGTCGCCAGTAGATGACTCCCCCACCCCCCTACATCCAAGAGCCCGCCCAGCCCCCCTTCCCTTACATTCTCACCCCCACCCTGCTCACCGTAGTAACCCCCCGTACTTACCTCCAACCCACATACATGCATGCACCCAAACATCCACACATCCACACACTTACACACACGCACCCACACGCACACCCTGACACTCACGCTCACAACACCCTTACACTTGCACACGCACACACACAAACACACACAACACCCCTCTTCCCCCCAAATCCATACATACACTCACACTTACACGCACACACGCGCACATACACAATACCACCCCCCTCCCCTTTCAGATGGTCACCTTACCTGGTCATCGAGGTGGTCGTCCAGGAGGGAATGGGTCCTGGTGCTTGCACCGCCACAGCCCCCGCCAACACAACACTGCCACGCTGATTTTCTAATTGAAATACGGCGGCCGGTGTTTTGTTGGCATGGTGGTCTCAGCAGTGCAACCGCCACTAGACCGTCAGTACGACTGTTGGCGGTTTTCCACCTGGAAAATGGCGGAAAGCCACCAGCAGTCGTAATAGGGCGGTCTGAGGACCGCCGTGCTGAAGGACTTTTGGCGGCTGCCAGCACAGCGGTCAGCAGTCTTCCCTGGGGAAGTCGTAATGAACACCAGAGTGTTTACTGTTGAATTACTGTTTCCTTTGAATACTGCGGATGTTTGTTTTCCAGGGGAAGATTTTGTGAACTTCCAAACAGAACCTGGGAGAATTGCTGAAGCTAGAAGGAAACAAAGGAAAATCTGTATTTGCCGCAAAAATTAAAAGATATTTATAGTCAGGAAATAAACTGACTGATTGGACAATGTTGTTAAACTGTGAATGTTGTAAGGATGCAAATGAAATGTGTGTGTAAAGAAGACATACTTGTTGCTCACCAAAAGTTATCGGAGACTAAGACTTGCTTGGATACAGGAAGGCTAGACATAGTCGATTTCCAAGCAGCTTAAGGAGCCTCAAATCAGATGCCGAATTCAGTTGCAATTTGCAATGGAAAAGACTCGAACATGTGTATCTGAAGAGAATTGACAAGATCCTTGCAATCCAGCTCCAACTGGAATGAAAAGAGTTTCCACATTTCACTGAATCTACAGCCAACCTCACACTATTACAATGTAAGTTAAGAGTAGATCCGGGTAAAGGAGAATGGGACAACAGAGAGGGAGAAAGAGAGGGAGAGGGAGAGAGAGAGAGAGAAACTGAGAAAAGGGAGATCATCGAAAAGCCTGGTTGCACAGCTGAGCTTAATCTGCACCTCAGAAGTACTAATATCTGAAAACAAGAAAATACTTTTAGTATGGTTATAGTGTTAACCTTGGGACTTCTATTCCTCTTTGTATGATATGCTTGCTAATGCTTTCTGTATTTCCCAAATGAAATGAAACTCTATATTTCTTCTGATCTTTAGTACAAGGACAGTTATGGTAAACATGGAGAACACTCTATGTTATTATTACAGTTGGACAAAACTGGCATGATTCTCTCTAGCATAATTACTTGTAATTACCTCAAAATTACTCAGAATTATGCGTAATTATGTGAGAAGTGTAATGCAGCATTTGGTGTTGTTTTCGTAGGGCAAAATGCACCCTTGCATACACATGATGCATTTTTCACTAAGAAAATAGCACTAAATGCTACAGGACATGATCAAACATAGCCAGCAGCCGCTCTCTCTCTTAGGGACATCTTTAAGAGCCCCTAGCGCTTCCTTAGCGTCATTTATTAACGCTAATATGGCCCAATGGGCCGAAATCGCCGCTCCAAATTTACAAAGTGGCGTAATGCATGCATTGTGCCACTTTGTAACTCTTTGTGCTACATTATGCCTGCATCAGGCATAATGTATCACAGAGAGTGAAAGTGTCAATTTGTTTTGGCACTTTTAATGCCTGCTCAGAGCAGACATTAAGAGGAGCCCACTAATGTTTACAATGGGCCTCAATATGCTTTTCAGGATTATCGTCAACATTTTTTTACTCTAAACCTGCAAAGCTCCGAACTAGCATCAAAACTTTTGACTCTAGTTCCCTAACTGCCGCCATGGTACACTGTATATTAGATACAGCGCACACATGGTGGCATTAGGGGGCGCTAAGGGGTGCAAGAAAAGTGGCACTGCACTGGGTGCAGCTCCACCTTTCTTAAATCTGGCCCTTAGTTTGTTGTTCCTGTGCTGCTGTAGGACTTTTGCCCCAAATTACTCTTAAGTGCTCAAGCTGACATAATTGTGTAATTTTTGTAATTTCACATCACAAGAGTTATATGTAATTACTGAAATTACTCTAATTACTCCACTGTGCTTAAACTTTTGCCTAGGCCTGGTTACTATATGATGTTTGCTAACAAGACTTTTACTGTTGTGCAATAGCTTTCTATGATTCTGCTTACATTGAATATAATTAGCTGATATCATAGAGTTTGCCTATTACCTTGATAATTATTTATTCATTATGACCAATATCTTCATGCTGTAATTGTTTAACAACAACATTTCTGTGCCACATGATCCACCGACTACTCACATGAAAGCACAGCATTGATTATCAAGTTTTTAATTACACAGAAATGTCAGGCAAAAATAATCTAGTGCTAGACAGATTTCATAATCCAAATAGATGACTCCTTGTAGAATGATCAAGTTCATTAATTTCGTACCCATTATGGATGACTGCTGCTGAATATTAAGAGGATTAAAACAGATTTGGTAATTGTAAGGAAGTGGGGCTGAGGGCCTGAAATGGGGCCTTACCACTGTGTGGGGTGTATACACATGGAGGCGTCGTCTTAGGCTTGCACGCTTTGCAGTCAAGGAGAGATCTGCAAACTGCACATAGTGCTGGTCTGTTATGGGATGAGATGATACACATGGAGGAAGGGTTGCACGCCAGCGTGACAAGATTTGCTAATATTTCGTGCAATGCAGTGCAGCAACCCAATTTACGACTCTCACTGTGCAAGTGTAAACACAATCCAAAGCTACAGCTACAAAGTTGGCCTGCTGCTAGTGTCTTCCTCACCACTGGAGCACAAACAGGCAGCATTGTGTTGTGCACAGTCTCGCACCATGGAACAGTGGTGACTGAGAGCAGGGGCGGCTCCTCCAGTAGGGAGGAGGAGCGTCGCGCCCCCGCCAGCAGCAACAGCTGCACAACTTTTACTATAAAACGATAATAAACAAGGTTTATTATCGTTTTATAGTAAAAGGGGTGGGCCTTGGGGCTGTGACAGGGACGTGGAGAAGTGCTCAGCACTCCCCCTCAGTATGCATGTATGTTTGACCGGCCGTCTCGGGCAGCAGGCAGAGACTTTCAGTCCGCCACAGAGCGTCCTGGCTGGGCGCTCCGTCCAATCCTAACGCTGCTTTCATGCTGCCTGCTCACAATCATTCATTCACACACGCATGAACACACACATCCATTCACAACACTCATTATCAAATATTAAAACATGCACGCACTCACCAAACATTCATTTAAAAAAAAAAAAACACACACACACTTACCTTCAGCTCAGCCTCGGAGGTCCCAGGAGGGTTGGGCCTGATGCTTTCCCTCACTGGCTAACCTAAGGTCAGCCAATGAGGGAAGGCAGCAGTACCAACTTGTCACAGAGTGGGTTGGGGTTAGTGAGACTGCTGACCACACCCCACTCTGTGAGGAGGTGTCACTGATTGACATTCGGCCCTGGGTACTTTAGGGCTTAAAATTTAAGTGCCCAGGTCCGAAGCAATCAGTGACGTTCCCACTCATCATGAGGGGGAGGGCCTCCAGGCGTCGTTGCAAGGCTGAAGAGGTCACGCCCACAGGGTTGTGACTTCTTCAGCCCAGCAAAGTACGGCTCAGGTAGGAAGGAGCCTGCACAAATAAAGCATGTCTAGCTCCTGGCTGCCTGACCTGAAAATGAAGATTCTATGGCAGGACCGGAGGCTTAGGATTATGCTTCTCTTTCTTTAATAACATAAAGTACAGCAGCCAATTATAACAAAATAAAACTTCAAACTACATATCCCAGGAGCCCCAGCCCTAATTGTCCAATCACAAGGTGTCCTTGCCCTATATAACTCTGCAACAACAAAAGTCTTTTCTCTTTCTTTGCTGCTGCAACGAGATAAGAGCAACTCCATTTATTTACTGTTGACCGCCTTGTGCGTAGCACTTCGTTAGTTTATTAAGGTTTATTGAGTCTTGTTGTTTTTTCTGCAAATGCTGTTTGTTTTCTTACTATTTAATGTTTTGTGTACACTAAATCGTTTGGTGGAGCAGGAGCGGGACTGGGAAAGCGTCCTCTCCCTAGAGGATGTAGTCCTCTTTCTATTTTGCTGCTCATGCAAGCGCGCGGGTGCTGAGTATGAAATCTTTATTTTTCCGATTGGCAGTTCGTGAGCTGCAAGTAAAAAGGCTGATTTGTGGTCCCAGAGCGCCCTACAGGGCGAAAAAAGGAATAAGGCTTTGTCTGGGGTTACAGGTGCTCCCCCACATTTGACAAATACTAAACAAAATTGAAGAAATTGTGTGTTTAATTCCTAACACATTTATTTCATAATACTTGCTTGGGGTTACCCCCCCCACGAATCCCTATATCTCCTCATTAACAAGTTTATTCTGGCGTACTATGCTGATGAGGAGGATCCTCAGTTTGATCTCCAGGAAAATCAAGACTAATATCAAATGGAAGGGCGTCTTGTGGAAGCTCTAAGTTACCATGTGCATGATTCCATGAATTGGGCATTAATCAGGGCCCT
The DNA here is from genome assembly GCF_031143425.1 of Pleurodeles waltl. Lineage (NCBI taxonomy): Eukaryota > Metazoa > Chordata > Amphibia > Caudata > Salamandridae > Pleurodeles > Pleurodeles waltl. The sequence continues at coordinate 115,619,783 of NC_090446.1, read as the reverse complement.
TAAACCTTTTACTCAAACATTGGTGAGATTTGGCAATAGGGAATTGCCAAATCTCACCAATGCTTCCCAGTCCCATTCAAAATGTTTCCCAGATACCGATTCAAGAGTCTGACTCCCAGTTGAGACCCTCTTTTGGGGGTTCTTCATCCACTGATATTTTGGCGCAAAAATTTCAATTCCTGGATAGTGTACCGCCATTTCAAGATGGAGGGTATCCATCTGCTCAGAGATCTGTCAAAAGAGAAATATTGGATGGTAAGTCTTGATCTAAAAGATGCTTATCTATCCATCCCATTTTTTCCACCCCATCGGAGATTCCTTCAGTTTCAATGGGGTCAGATGTTTTACAAATTCACAGCCCTTCCTTTTGGTCTATCCTCAGCTCCTTGGTGCTTCACCAAGTTATTCCATCCCGTTGTCCAGTATCTCACAGAACGCCAGGTGAGGCTGATAATTTATCTAGATGATATTCTAATATTAGGGCAGAGCGCAGAGCTTGTCCGGCTTCATCTTTCCTGGACAATTCAGTTGCTTCAGGACTTGGGGTTCATAATTAATCACAAAAAGTCCTACCTAGTCCCGTCTCGAACTACCAAATTTTTAGGTTTTCATATAGATTCTACTAGAGAATTTAGACAAGACTCGGCAGGTCAATTACTTATTTCTCTACAGAAATCTTTCCGCCCGGTCTCCTCTGCAGCTTTGGCCTGTTGGGTTAAAGGGTTATTATCAGAGTCAGATATAGATACCAGTTGGTTTGGGGCTCACTCAGTTCGAGGAGCCATGGCATCCAAAGCCTTATCAGTGGGTACTCGATTGGAAGATATTATGACAGCGGTGGATTGGTCTTCTGATTCCACTTTTAAAGTATTCTATCATAAACATCATAAACCAATTGTGGATCTGGCAACAAGAGTGGTGGAACAACTTCAAACTAGCATAATCCGAAGCCTCCGGTCCTGCCATAGAATTAAAAATGTTCTAGCTATTGCATCAAGAATTTTAGATTCTATTTCGGACATGGAGGCAAGTATTATCCCACCCAGAACTATTCATATATATTTCATAATTGAATATTTACAATGTTACATCTATGTTTTTTCAATTTATACCCAGCCTTTTGATTTTAGATGGTGGTACCTTGTTGTGGTATTAATCTATATTTTTTCTATTTCTTTGGTAATGAAGGCAAAGCTGCTTGACGTCCAGGTTGAGTGAAGGGGGAAGTTCATTATATCTCCAAGGACACGGTTCGTCTTCTAGAGGATTGTGTGGTTCCTGACTGTTGGACTTGTTGTCGTAAGCTCTGTTATGAGCAAAGAAAGAGGAAAGACTTTGCTGTTGCAGAGTTATACAGGGCAAGGACACCTTGTGATTGGACAATTAGGGACAATTAGGGATATGTAGTCTAAAGTTTTATTGTGTTAAAACTGACTGCTGTGCTTTACATCAGTAAAGAAAGAAATGCATAATCCTTGCCTCCGTGTCCTTTATGGAATCTAAAATTCTTGACGCGACAGCTGGAAAAATTTTAAGTGTCTGTCAGGCTGACCTTTGCTCAGCCTGACAGACACTCTTCTTGAGGGGCAAAAGGTGAGGGGAGGGGTGGCCCCGGAGCCCCAAAGGTAGGGCCGCAGCAGCCAGAAGGGCAAACGTCAGGGTAAACAAGGTTAGTCTTTCAACTCCCTATCCACAGTTGCTAGTGTTTTCTAAAAGTTTCCTGTTGGTGGAATTACGCTGGCATGAGTCACTGTAGTGTAATTACTTGTAATTACCAGCAAAAATACTCAGATTTATACATCATCACATGAGAAGTGTAATGCAGCATTTAGCTATTGTATTAAGTTATTCATGGAGCGATACTGCTCTTAGTGGACAAATAGGTCCATATTTTAATACATCAACTGACTTGAAGGGATTGAGTCATGACACTAGTGAGAGAAGAGAAACCTCAGGTTTTTTTTGTGATCTTTTCTGCTTCTTGGGTCTTCCGCTCTGGTTTGGTGCTGAGCTCTGGTCTTGCTGTGCTGATCTTTTTCCTGGACATAGGTTCCTGTTCTTGTCCGCAGGTACCTGGCTCCTACCCCAGCTGGAGTCCTTCACTGTTGACTTACAAGCTACAAGACCCTAACATACATTCCTGTTCTGAATAGGTAAATATAAGCAACAAAAATGGGAGGGAAATTAAAATATATTTATTGAGGTGACGTTTGAAAAATGGTCTAGTGTTTAGTTTGTCTTGGTTTAGTGTCAATTTCAAATTTGAAGTGTCTTTAGTTATTGCCAATGTATAAAGAATGCATGTCCATTAGAAATGGTAAAAAGGTGTTCATTGTTGAATGTAAAGAATCGATACATATGAACAACAAGGTATACAATTGGTTGATCAGTGAAGGTGCAGCGATAAACTACTGCAATAATCCTGAAAAAGGAGAGGAAATAGTTTTGCAAGCAAGTTTTATTATTAACTTTTTTTGAGCAAAAGTAGGATCATGCTAGATCTAGAAAAGGGTAATGCACCTTGATAGAGAAGATTTTAGTTTGTAGGGAAATAGTTAGGAAAAGACTTCCATCACCCAGGGATATCAAGACCACCTGCTCTGGATCTTAGAGCACCAGCACCTCCCTGCTTGTGAAAACCAGTATGCCCTGTGAGGAAGAGGAGAGCATTTGAGGGAGTGAATTCCAGTGAGAGGCCCATCTGAGGGAATTACCAGAGCGAGGTGGCTGTTGCACCAATCAGCTCATTGCCCATGTGAAGGTTCTAATCAGGGAACTCCGAGGGAACTCCCAGTGGGAGGTTTCTGTTGCACCAATCAGCTCATTGCCCAGGTGAAGATTCTAATCCGCGACTCCCATATGCCAAGAGAGGGCCACTGTGAAGATAGCCATGAGCAGAGAGCTTTGCTGGGTGAGAGAAGCCTGCGCTGCCCTGATTGTGAGTCCAAGAGCTAAGGCCTATGTGGAGTCTAGTAGTGACCTTTTATGCCAGGAGGGGCTGCTGTGGAATGGACTGACACATGGTGAAGGCTGGCGTCTTGGCTGGTAGTGATACGGCAATCCTGTATGCCAGGAGGGGCTGCTTCTATTAAGGACTGCCAAGGGCAGGGCCATCGCTGAAGGACTGAGATTCATGTGATCCATGGTTCACCATCGCGGACTGTGCCAAATTATCCCCATGACCAAAGGAAGATGCAGTGAGTGCATCCCCACTTCACCGAGCCCCCCATCCCCACACACCCCCCTGGAAGCATCAGCACCCCGCTGTAGATAGATGTCTGTATCTTTGCAGTGGGCCATTGTGGATTGGGATGACAGGAGAAGCAGTGCTTTTTGCCACAAAATGCAATTTTTTCTGGTGCTTTTTAACTGAAGAATTATTGGACTCTTGGACTGGACCCAGTGGATGCTGGTTTCCTTGTGGAACTCTTTCTCAGTTGGGTGGACCAGATGCCCCACACTGGTTTGTACATACAGCTTGATTTTGGTTGCCTCTTGCTGTAAATTGTCTGGTCAATTGGGTATTCACAAAGGTCCGTGGAAATTCACCCTGCGAAGTGACACTAATGTTGCACAAGTTAAAGTTGAAACATGCTCCTTAACTATCATTCTCAGAGGCGGTAACTGGCAAAGGTAAGATGAAGACTCACTCTTAGACCATTGGCTGTGCCAGAGGCAGCAGGGATCTCAGAGTCTGCCCGAGCTACATTGCTGAAGGAACCTGTGCATATTAACATTTCTGTAGACACTGTCAATGACATGGTAAATGCATCATCAGCAGATGTGCAATCCCTTGCCATTACCACATTCCAGTCCAAGTTGGTAACGGTAGAAAAGAGGCTCACAGACTTGCAAAGGTTGGGACAATAAGCCTGAGCCAGTGGCCTAACAATAGCCCCAGTAATGTGGGGGAGGCCCCGAGCTTCAAGGGGTCTCCACCGGCATTGTCTGCTCAGGCGGCGGGTCCCCTGGCCTGAGAGCTCCTGACTCGGTCCAGAGTGTGTGGGGCCCCCTCCATGTCTTTTGCCAGGGAGCCCCCTCACGTTTCATTATGCCACTGTCTGGAGTGGGGCTCTGAGTTCAGGGTACTGCACCCGAAGACAACTGATTTGGAGGGGAGAAGCTGAAGAGACAGCATCTGAATTTCAGAAGTCCCAGGGAATGCTGAATGGGATGACATGCCTCAGTTCCTTGGTACCCTGATTCTGAACATACTAGGCATTACTTTTTACCTTTGGCCTCTGGAGTTTCAGAAAGCACACAGCGTCAGATCCCGATTGCAGCCCTCCCAAACTCACCCACGGCAGATCACCGCTTGTGGTCTACGTCATTGTTAGAAATGGGGTCTTTGGTTGGCAGTCAGGTTACTCCCTGTCCAAGCAAGGACCTGCACTCTAGTCAGAGTAAGTCACACACAATCCCGATTATCCTGTGCCCATACTCTGGTAGCTTGGCACTGAGCAATCAGGCTTAACTTAGAAGACAATGTGTAAAGTATTTGTGCCATAAATCATGCAATAACACAGTAGAACACCACAATAATACACCACAAAGTGTTTAGAAAAATATATAATAGTTATCTGATAAGATGCAGGTCAAAACTATTAAGATGCAATAAGTATATGTTGAAATATCACTGTAAAAATGATATAAAGTGTATTTAGTCTTTTAAAAGCAACAAATGTCTCAAAATCTCTGCAAGGAACAGCAGAGGAGGAGGTGCGTGGAAAACAGGGAGGTGTGCGTCGATTTCTTGGGCCGCACACGGCGATGCATTGTTTCTTTTTCACGCAGGGAAGGCTTTGCATTGATTTCTGGTGCTCAGACTTGGATCCTCTTTGGGTTGCGGGGTTTTCGGACACCCCGGGGACGATGATTTGAAATCCGGCTCTGGCAGGACAAAGTCACAGGGGCTGAGTCGATTCGGTGGGCCTTACGTGGAAATTTCTACTGCATGGCTGGGCTGCGTCGTTCCGGCTCAGCTTTGCATCAATCCAGTGCATCTAATTTCTGATCTCTACGCTGGTGCTACGTCGATCTTCTCCTTGAGAAGCTGGGCTGCATCGTTCCGGTTCGGCGTGCAGTGATTTTCTCACCACGATGCAGGCTGTGCTTTGTTCTGGCAGGCTGTGCATCGCACAGGGAGTTCTTCTTGCAGGAATGAAGTCTTTTTGGTCCTGAGACTTCAGGGAACAGGAGGCAAGCTCTATACAAGCCCTTGGAGAGCACTTCTCAGCACAGCCAAAGAGCAGCAAGGCAGCAGGGCAACAGCAAGGCAGCAGTCCTTTTTAGAAAAGCACTCAGGTGAGTCCTTTGGTCAGCCAGGCAGTTCTTCTTGGCAGGTTGCAGGTTCTGGGTCAGGTTCTCTTCTCCAGGAAGTGTCTTAGTTGGTAGGGGCAGAGGCCCTGTTTAACCCCTTCGCTGCCAGGCCTTTTCCCCCTCCTGTGCCGAGCCTTTTTTTGGCTATTTGGGTCAGTTCGTGCTTAGGCCATCATAAATTTTTGTTCACATAAGCTACCCACGCCAAATTTGCGTCCTTTTTTTCCAACATCCTAGGGATTCTAGTGGTACCCAGACTTTGTGGGTTCCCCAGAAGGAGGCCAAGAAATTAGCCAAAATACAGTGAAAATTTCGGTTTTTTCTTGTGGTTTTTCCCCTGAAAATGGCATCAACAAAGGGTTTGCGGTGCTAAGATCACCAGCTTCCCAGCTTTCAGGAACAGGCAGACTTGAATCAGAAAACCCAATTTTTCATCACAATTTTGCCATTTTACTGGGACATACCCCATTTTTACGATTTTTTGTGCTTTCAGCCTCCTTCCAGTCAGTGACAGAAATGGGCATGAAACCAATGCTGGATCCCAGAAACCGAAACATTTCTGAAAAGTAGACAAAATTCTGAATTTAGCAAGGGGTAATTTGTGTAGATCCTACAAGGTTTTCCTACAAAAAATACCCAACTGAAAAAACAAATATTGAAATTGAGGTGAAAAAATCTGCAATTTTTCTCTACGTTTTACTCTGTAACTTTTTCCTGCAATGTCAGATTTTTTAAAGCAATATACCGTTACGTCTGCTGGACTCTTCTCGTTGCGGGGATATATAGGGCTTGTAGGTTCATCAAGAACTCTAGGTACCCAGAGAAAATAAATGACCTGCACCCTGCCTTGGGTTTTCATTCTATACCGGGTATACAGCAATTCATTTGCTGAAATATAAAGAGTAAAAAATAGCTATCAAGAAAACCTTTGTATTTCTTAAATGGGCACAAGATAAGGTGTTGAGGAGCAGTGGTTATTTGCACATCTCTGAATTTCGGGGTACCCATACTAGCATGTGAATTACAGGGCATTTCTCAAATAGACGTCTTTTTTACACACTCTCTTATATTTGGAAGGAAAAAATGTAGAGAAAGACAAGGGGCAATAACACTTGTTTTGCTATTCTATGTTCCCCCAAGTCTCCCGATAAAAATTATACCTCACTTGTGTGGGTAGGCCTAGCGCCCGCGACAGAAAAAATGCCCCAAAACACAACGTAGACGTATCCCATTTATTGACAGAAAACAGAGGTGTTTTTTGCAAAGTGCAAACCTGTAGATTTTGGCCTCTAGCTCAGCCGGCACCTAGGGAAACCTACCAAACCTGTGCATTTTTTTAAACTAGAGACCTGGGGGAATCCAAGATGGGGTGACTTGTGGGGCTCTGACCAGGTTCTGTTACCCAGAATCCTTTGCAAACCTCAAAATTTGGCTAAAAAAACACATTTTCCTCACATTTCAGTGACAGAAAGTTCTGGAATCTGAGAGGAGCCACAAATTTCCTTCCACCCAGCGTTCCCCCAAGTCTCCTGATAAAAATTGTACCTCACTTGTGTGGGTAGGCCTAGCGCCCACGAAAGTAAATGGCCCAAAACAAAACGTGGACACCTCCCATTTTTTTATACAGAAAACAGAGGTGTTTTTTGCAAAGTGCCTACCTGTGGATTTTGGCCCCTAGCTCAGCCGGCACCTAGGGAAACCTACCAAACCTGTGCATTTTTTAAAACTAGAGACCTAGGGGAATCCAAGATAGGGTGACTTGTGGGGCTCTGACCAGGTTCTGTTACCCAGAATCCTTTGCAAACCTCAAAATTTGGCTAAAAAAACACATTTTCCTCACATTTCGGTGACAGAAAGTTCTGGAATCTGAGAGGAGCCACAAATTTCCTTCCACCCAGCGTTCCCCCAAGTCTAGCGATACAAATGGTACCTCACTTGTGTGGGTAGGCCTAACGCCCACGAGAGGAAATGGCCCAAAACACAACGTGAACACATCCCAATTTTTTTACAGAAAACAGAGGTGTTTTTTGCAAAGTGCCTACCTGTAGATTTTGGCACCTAGGGAAACCTACCAAACCTGTGCATTTTTGAAAACTAGAGACCTAGGGGAATCCAAGACGGGGTGACTTGTGGGGCTCTGACCAGGCTCTGTTACCCAGAATCCTTTGCAAACCTCAAAATTTGGCTAAAAAAACACATTTTCCTCACATTTCGGTGTCAGAAAGTTCTGGAATCTGAGAGGAGCCACAAATTTCCTTCCACCCAGCGTTCCCCCAAGTCTTGCGATAACAATGGTACCTCACTTGTGTGGGTAGGCCTAGCGCCCACGAAAGGAAATGGCACAAAACAAAACGTGGACACATCCCATTTTTTTTTTACAGAAAACAGAGGTGTTTTTTGCAAAGTGCCTACCTGTGGATTTTGGCCCCTAGCTCAGCTGGCACCTAGGGAAACCTACCAAACCTGTGCATTGTTGAAAACTAGAGACCTAGGGGAATCCAAGATGGGGTGACTTGTGGGGCTCTGACCAGGTTCTGTTACCCAGAATCCTTTGCAAACCTCAAAATTTGGCTAAAAAAACACATTTTCCTCACATTTCGGTGACAGAAAGTTCTGGAATCTGAGAGGAGCCACAAATTTCATTCCACCCAGCATTCCCCCAAGTCTCCCGATAAAAATGATACCTCACTTGTGTGGGTAGGCCTAGCGCCCGCGACAGGAAATGCCCCAAAACTCAACGTGGACACATCCCATTTTTTTACAGAAAACAGAGGTGTTTTTAGCAAAGTGCCTACCTGTAGATTTTGGCCTCAAGCTCAGCCGGCACCTAGGGAAACCTACCAAACCTATGTATTCTTTAAAACTAGAGACCTAGGGGAATCCAAGATGGGGAGACTTGTGGGGCTCTGACCAGGTTCTGTTACCCAGAATCCTTTGCAAACCTCAAAATGTGGCTAAAAAAACACATTTTCCTCACATTTCGGTGACAGAAAGTTCTGGAATCTGAGAGGAGCCACAAATTTCCTTCCACCCAGCGTTCCCCCAAGTCTCCCGATAAAAATGGTACCTCACTTGTGTGGGTGGGCCTAGCGCCCACGAAAGGAAATGGCCCAAAACACAACGTGGACACATCACATTTTTTCACAGAAAACAGAGATGTTTTTTGCAAAGTGCCTACCTGTGGATTTTGGCCTCTAGCTCAGCCGGCCCAAGGGGGGGCAGAAATGGCCAAAAATAAATTTGCCCCCCCCCCACCCCCCGGGGAGCGACCCTTGCCTACGGGGTCGCTCCCCTTGCGTGACGGCGCAAAAAAAAAGATCCCCAGTGCCTAGTGGTTTCTGCCCCCCTTGGGGGCAGATTCACCTAAAATCAGCCGATTTGCCCCCAAGGGGGGCAGAAATGGTCTAAATACAATTTGCCCCTCCAGGGGAGCGACCCTTGCCTAAGGGGTCGCTCCCCATCTGAAAAACAACAACAACAAAAAAAATCCCCGGTGCCTAGTGGTTTGCCTAATTAAAATAGGCTGATCTGCCCCCCTGGGGGGCAGAAATGGCCTAAAATAAATTTGCCCCCCAGGGGAGCGACCCTTGCCTAAGGTGTCGCTCCCCTTACGTGAAATTCACAAACAAACAAAAAAACTCCCTGGTGTCTAGTGGTTTCTGCCCCCCTTGGGGCCAGATTGGCCTCATAAAAATAGGCCAATCTGCCCCCAAGGGGGGCAGAAATGGCCTAAATATAATTTGCCCCCTATGGGAGCGACCCTTGCCTAAGGGGTCTCTCCCCACACCTAAAACAAAAAACTAAACAAACAAAAAACATGTATGCCTGGTGCCTAGAGGTTTCTGCCCCACTGGGGGCAGATCGGCCTAATAATAGGCTGATCTGCCCCCAGGGGGGGCATAAAAGGCCTTAAAAAAAATGCCCCCCCTTGGGAGCGACCCTTGCCCAAGGGGTCGCTTTCCTTATGTCAATTTCCTTTTGGAAAAAACATCCCTGGTGTCTAGTGGGCGTTTTGACAGCCGGATTGCTTTCAATCCGGCTGCCAAAACGCAGAGAGAAACTTCAAAGGGAAGGAAATAACTTTCCTTCCCTTTGAAGCCTCTCTCGGCCTCCCCCACGTGATCGGAAGAGAAATGCAAAGCATTCAGCTTCCAGCGTGATGGGGGAGGCTCTGTGACAATCAGTGCGCGCGCGCGCGCTGACTTCACAGGGGGGGAGAGGGGGTCGGGGGTGGAAGGGGAAGGGCTTCCCCTTCCATCCCTGACTTGTGGGGGGTGGGGGGAAACCCCACAGAGGGAGCACTAGCGCTCCCTCTGGGCTGTGTGCCCAGGAAGTAATGGTTACGTCCTGGGCACAGCAGCACTGTGCCGCAGGACGTAACCATTACGTCCGCGGCACAGAACGGGTTAAACACCCACATGTGCCTTTAAAGTGGGGGAGACGTCAAACAGTGGCTTAAAAGTGCACAAGGTCCCCTTTCAGTTCCATCCTGTCTGCCAGGGTCCCAGTAGGGGGTGTGGCAGTCCTTTGTGTGAGGGCAGGCTACTGTCCTTTGACATGTTAGTGTCAGGCCCTCCACCCTTCCTGCCCAGAAAGACTCATTCAATATGCAGATGTATGCAAGTGTGACTGAGCATCCTGTGTTTGTGAAGGCACAAGGGAGCTGTCAACTAAACCTAGCCAGACGTGGGTTGTAAGGCACAGAAAGATTTAAATACAGAGAAATGCTCACTTTCTAAAAGTGGCATTTCTAAAACAGTAATATTAAATCCAACTTCACCAGTCAGCAGGATTTTGTATTACCATTCTGGCCATACAAAATATGATCTTGTTACTCCTTTCAGATCAGAAACTACCACTCAAGCAGTATATGAGGTTAGCCCTAATGCTAGCCTATGAAAGGAGCAGGCCTCACAACAGCGCAAAACGAATTTAGGAGTTTTACACTACCAGGACGTGTAAACGACACAGGTACATGTCTTGCCCTTTGTCTACACAGCACCCTGCTCTATGGGTTATCAAGGGCCTACCTTAGGGGTGACTTATATGTAGAAAAAGGGAAGTTTTAGGCTTGGCAGGTACTTTTAAATGCCAAGACGAATTGGCAGTGAAACTGCACACAGGCCTTGCAATGGCAGGCCTGAGACATGGTTAAGGGCCAATTAAGTGGGTGGCACAATCAGTGCTGCAGGCCCACTAGTAGCATTTAATCTACAAGCCCTGGGCACACATAGTGCACTCTACTAGGGACTTACAAGTAAATTAAATAATCCAATTGGGTATGATCCAATGTCATGTTTAAAGGGAGAGAGCATATGCACTTTAGCACTGGTTAGCAGTGGTAAAGTGTGCGGAATCCTAATACCAGCAAAAACAGTGTCCAAAAAGTGGAGGGAGGCAGGCAAAAAGTTAAGGGTGACCACCCTAAGGCTGACAGGTCTAACAGTCATGAACATACTTTTCTCATGGTGGTAGGGCAAAAGAGCTTTGCCCGTACACATATGAAAATAGTCAAGTTAGGGTGACCAGGCATCCCAGATTTGCCGGGACAGTCTCGGTTTTTCACCAGCTGCCCTGGCAGACTTTGGAATATTTAGCTCATACCCCGGTTTTTTAGAGAGGGTCGCCTGAAAACGGTGGGAGGTGATTTTTTTGTTTTCCAAAGAATGCAAAATTTCCTAGCTAGCGTGAAGGAAAGTTTCAATTCTATTAAGGACACGGAGGCGAGGATTAATGCAGATCTTTCTTCACTTTTTATTATACAGTGCTGTATAATAAAAAGTGAAGAAAGATCTGCATAATCCTTGCCTCCGGTCCTGCTATAGAATTGATAGTTAGCAGGTGTTATCAGAAAGCAATTTAATTAACAGCCATTATATTGGCTTTAAAAAGTGCATTATATTTATGTTCTTAGTACCTCTTCTTTAATTCTATGCTGATGAGCGCTGTCATTCTGTGCGCACAGTTGAAGTAAAATTGTAGTCCTTCTTCAATTCTATAGCAAGGCTGAGGCGAGGATTATGCAGATCTTTCTTCACTTTTTATTATACAGTGCTGTATAATAAAAAGTGAAGAAAGATCTGCATAATCCTTGCCTCCGGTCCTGCTATAGAATTGATAGTTAGCAGGTGTTATCAGAAAGCAATTTAATTAACAGCCATTATATTGGCTTTAAAAAGTGCATTATATTTATGTTCTTAGTACCTCTTCTTTAATTCTATGCTGATGAGCGCTGTCATTCTGTGCGCACAGTTGAAGTAAAATTGTAGTCCTTCTTCAATTCTATAGCAAGGCTGAGGCGAGGATTATGCAGATCTTTCTTCACTTTTTATTATACAGTGGTGTATAATAAAAAGTGAAGAAAGATCTGCATAATCCTCGCCTCCGTGTCCTTAATAGAATTGAAACTTTCCTTCACGCTAGCTAGGAAATTTTACATTTTTGTGAAATGTCCTGTTTTTTGGCTTTAAAATTCTGGTCACCCTAAGTCAAGTTCCTTTTCCTACCCAACTTTTTGTTCGACACTGTCCTGAGACGGAAATGTTTTTGGCACTCCCGCCTAACTTCAGAAACGTGACATAAAATATAGCTTGTTGGAGCTGACCATGATGCTCATCACTATGAATGGCCATACAACTGAACATGATGAGCCTCAGGAACTGGCACTGTTTCTGGATGATTGGCAAGGGCCGATGACACACGGATGCAGATCACACCACCAAAGAGGCAACATGGTCGCCCTAAGGAGAGCAAGGAGGATGTGGACAGAGAGAATTCAGAGGAGCGCCGTAGTCTGGATGTTGTGGCGTGGAAGCAGTGCTTAATTTGAGCCGGTGCTTTCCGGTGCAGGGCACCAGCACTTAGTTTTGAGGGCTGACACTTATTTTTCTGCCTCAAGCGTCTACTGTGAGCAAAAGATATATGGGAAAGACGGAGGAAGAGAAAAACGAAAAAGTGTCACTAAGGGAGAAAGCAGAAAGTGCAATAGTGAGCTGAAAGGGCAGGGAGTGGCTGTAAATGGATCAAAGAGACCCGAGATGGCTTTAGGATTACTTTGCCTCGGTATTCTGTGCTTGCACATTTAATTGTAACAGCCGTGTGTTTCAGAGGAGAGTTTTGGGCACGTACACGTTTTTATTTACAAATTAAGCACTGTGCTGAAGTGGAGGTCAGGATCTCAAGGCACAATCCCGAGATCCCAAGACAGGTAGAAGCAAATCAAGATCACCTATGAATTCCGCATTGGTGTTTCCCCTATAAAAGGGGAAGGGTTTCTGCTGACTCTGAAGGAGGATTTTCAGTATACAACATTGTTATGATTGACATCTTAGAATTACGTATGGACTATTCATGTTTACTTGCTAACAGATGGGGGAGTGGTATAATTGCAATCTGGCTTCTCCTCTGCCCTCGGGTAGTCTGGTTTTGATAAATTTTAAGGGCAGATTTAAGAAAAGTGTCACTGCACTCAGTGGAGTGCCACTTTCCTAGCGTCCCTTAGTGCCCTCCGTGTGTGTGCCATATATAACATACGGCACACCATGGAGCAGGGTAGGGGGCAATAGCATCAACATTTTTGATGCTATTGATGTACTTTTCAGGGTTAATGCCAACATTTTGGCGCTAACCCTGAACAGTACATAGAGGCCCATTGTAAACAATGGCATGGCCCCTTTCAATGCCTGCTCTGAGCAGGTGTTAAAAGTGCCAAACAAAATGACGCAAAGAAATAGTTATATGGCGCAAGGAGCTCTTAAATCTGCCCCTCAGCGCCAGGATTGGTTCGAGCGGCTCGAACTGCCATTCAGACACAGCCCTAGGGTCTGGGCAGTTTCTCCAGCCCACTGTTAAACACAGCCGGACTGGAGAAACCTAAGTGCGCATGTGTGTTTGGCCGGCCTGAGACGGCCGGCCAAACACACATGCGCCCTTAGGTGCACTCCATTCCTGCATTCCTCCTCCCCTCTTCCCCCTTCTGTGGCCCAGCCCCGCCCCACCCTGCACTGCTGGCTGAGCCAGCAGCAAAAATATCTAAAACAATAGTGAACTATGATTTAATTTTTCTGCTGCAGGTTCAGCCATATCGAAGGAGCCGCCCCTGGACTCAAGTGAGGGAGAGAGAGAGATAAAAAAAAACGAGACAGAAAGAAGCAGTCAAGGACTGAGAGCTGAAGGCGGGGAAGGAGGGTGGCAGAGTGAGAAAGACAAAGTAGATGCGAGGAGGCAGGTTCTGTTGGTGAACCACGGCCTGAGGCTGGTGAGGGGGTCTGAGGAAAGAGAAAGACGAAGGCTCCAGGAGTGGAAATCCTTCCCAGACTGTGCACTCTCTGGGCTGCCCCTGCGGTTGGTCCCAATGCTTCTTTAATTTGCATCAATATTTATCTGCCAGCTCCCCTCTTCGCTCGAGATTTATTTAATGTATTTAAAACCATGTGGGGGTGCAGCCTGCATGAAAACACAACTGTTTGACGCTGCCTGGCTCTAGCACTAAGGATCCGCCTTCCGCCACTTTCTGCCTCACTCTTATCCCCAGTTTGGGTTCAAACTCTGTAACAAACAACCACGGCTTGCGAGGAATGCAAAATTAGGAAACAAAAAGTCAAGCCACATGCTTCCAAAAACCAGATTTTCAAACCTAAATTTCCGATGCTATAACTGTGATAATCTGGCAGCCAACACACAAAATAGCTTTTCTAAAGCAGAACTAGGGGGGTTGAGCCGGAGGGTGCTGACCATCCTATACTAATGGAAGGATGATGTACGATTTCCGTTTGCGGGTTACATTTTGGTTGATGTGCGAAATGAACTTTAAGGCGGCTTTTTGTTCGTCATGTATCATCAAAGTAACATCGCTGATTGCTTGGTGTTGGAGATACAGTGACGGGCACCAGAAAACAGATCAATTTGATGTGCGCTTTCCATGGGGAATGCAATGGCATTGTTGTTTTATAGCACAATCAATCAATCAATCAATCATAGTATTTATAAAGCGCGCTATGTACCCGTCAGGGTTTCGAGGCGCTGGGGGGGGGGGGGGGGGTGGGGTGGGGGGGAGCGCTGCTGGTTTAGCGGTCGAAGAGCCAGGTCTTGAGGAGCCTTCTGAATGCGAGGAGGTCCTGGGTCTGGCGAAGGGATGTGGGGAGAGAGTTCCAGGTCTTGGCGGCGAGGAAGGAGAAGGATCTGCCGCCGGATGTCTTGCGCTGGATTCGGGGTACGATGGCGAGGGCGAGGTTGGCGGATCGGAGTTGACGTGTTGGAGTGTAGAAGTTGAGTCTGGTGTTGAGGTAGGAGGGTCCGGTGTTGTGAAGTGCCTTGTGAGCGTGGGTCAGGAGTTTGAAGGTGATCCTCTTGTCTACCGGGAGCCAGTGGAGTTCCTTTAGGTGAGGGGAGATGTGACTTCGGCGGGGTATGTTGAGGATCAGTCGGGCGGAGGCATTTTGGATTCGTTGGAGGCGTTTGATGTCTTTGGTTGGGATGCCTGTGTAGAGTGCGTTGCCGTAGTCAAGTCTGCTGCTGACGAGGGCCTGGGTCACCGTCTTTCTGGTTTCTGTTGGAATCCACTTGAAGATTCTGCGGAGCATTCGGAGGGTGTTGAAACAGGAGGAGGAGACGGCGCTGACCTGTTTGGACATGGTGAGGGCGGAGTCCAGGATGAAGCCGAGGTTTCTTGCGTGGCTGGCAGGGGTGGGTGGGGGTCCGAGGACGGAGGGCCACCATGAGTCGTTCCAGGCCGAGGGAGTGCGTCCGAGGATGAGGACTTCCGTCTTGTCGGAGTTGAGTTTCAGGCGACTGTTGTTCATCCAATCGGCGATGGATTTTAGTCCCTCGTGGAGGTTTGTTTTGGCGGTGAGCGGGTCTTTGGTCAGGGAGAGGACGAGCTGGGTATCGTCGGCGTAGGAGATGATGCTGAAATGATGTTGGCGGGCCAGTTGAGCGAGGGGGGCCATGTAGACGTTGAACAACGTGGGGCTGAGGGAGGATCCTTGGGGGACGCCGCAGATGAGGTTGGTGGCTTTGGAGCGGAAAGGGGAGAGACGGACTCTCTGCGTTCTGTCGGAGAGGAAGGATGAGATCCAGTGGAGGGCTTTATCTTGGATGCCGGCTTCCTGGAGGCGGGTCAGTAGGGTGCGGTGGCAGACGGTGTCAAAATCGGCTGATAGGTCGAGGAGGATGAGGGCTGAGGTTTCGCCGTTGTCCATTTGATGTCTGATGTCATCTGTGGCTGCGAGGAGGGCGGTCTCAGTGCTGTGGTTTCGTCTGAATCCGGATTGTGAGGGGTCCAGGATGGAATTGTCTTCGAGGAAGTGGGTGAGCTGAGTGTTGACGATCTTCTCGATGACTTTCGCTGGAAAAGGGAGGAGAGAGATCGGACGGAAGTTTTTGAGGTCGTTGGGGTCAGCCTTGGGTTTTTTGAGGAGGGGTTGGATTTCTGCGTGTTTCCAGCTGTCCGGGAAGGTGGCAGAAGTGAAGGAGAGGTTGATGATCTTGCGGAGTTCGGGGGCGATGGTGGCGTTGGCTGAGTTGAAAACATGATGGGGGCAGGGGTCCGTGGGGGAGCCTGAGTGGATGGTGTTCATGGTTGCTATGGTTTCTGCCTCGTCCACGTGGGTCCAGGCGGTGAGGCGGCAGTCGCGGGAGGAGACGTCGGGGGTGGGATCTGGCGGTGGACCGGTGATGAAGCTGTCGTGGATGGTGGTGATTTTCTGGTGGAAGAAGGTGGAGAGGTCGTCGCAGAGTTTCTGGGAGGGCGGGATGTCGTTGGAGTTGGCTTTCGGATTGGAGAGTTCCTTCACGATGCCGAAGAGTTCTTTGCAGTCGTGGGCGTTGTTGTTGATGCGTTCGGTGAAGTGGGCGCGCTTGGCGGTGCGGATCCGTTGGTGGTGTTCGCGGTTGGCGTTTTTGAGGGCGGCGAGGTTGTCGGG
Source organism: Pleurodeles waltl (assembly GCF_031143425.1). Taxonomy (NCBI): domain Eukaryota; kingdom Metazoa; phylum Chordata; class Amphibia; order Caudata; family Salamandridae; genus Pleurodeles; species Pleurodeles waltl. The sequence goes on along the minus strand of NC_090446.1, from coordinate 115,603,542 downwards.
TGTGCGTTCTTGGATCCATTTCTTTTTGAGTTTCTGGCAGTTGCTTTTGGAGGTGGTGAGATCGTCTGTGAACCAGGCTGGTTTTTTCTTTCCTTGGGTGGTGGTGGGTTTCTTGAGAGGGGCAAGGGTGTTGGCGCAGTCGAGGACCCATTGATGGAGGTTGATGGCGGCTGTGCTCGGGTCGATTGCGTCGGGTGGAAGGTTGTTGATGAGGGTGCTGGTCAGTTGTTCTTGGGTGACTTTGCCCCAGCGGCGGTGGGGAGGTAGCTGGATGCGGTGTTGCTCTGTGGTTTTCTTATAGGTGAAATGGACACAGTGATGGTCAGTCCAGTGGAGTTCGGAGGTGTGGCTGAAGGAAATGTGGTTGCTAGAGGTGAAGAGGGGGTCAAGGGTGTGACCGGCGATGTGGGTAGGTGTGTTGACTAGCTGGCGGAGACCGAGGTTGAGGAGGTTGGAGGTCAGTGACGCGGTGTTGACGTCGTTGGCATTTTCCAGATGGTAGTTCAGATCTCCCAGGAGGATGTAATCCGGGGAAGCGAGGGCGTGGGTGCTTGCAAGGTCGGCAATGGTGTCGTTGAAGGGGGCTCTTGGTCCTGGAGGGCGGTAAATGAGGGTTCCTCTGAGGGTCGTGTTGGGGTCCGTGTGGATCTGGAAGTGGAGGTGTTCGGCTGTCCTGAGGGTGTCATCCGAGTGGGTGTGGATTTTGAGGGTAGCTTTGTGAGCGATGGCTATTCCGCCGCCGATTCCGTTGGTTCGATCTCTTCTGGTGATTTTGTAGCCGTCCGGTATGGCGATGTCCGGAGACGAGGAGTCGTTCCACCAGGTTTCGGTCAGGAAAGCCACGTCAGGAGCAGTGGTGTCGAGCAAATCCCAGAGCTCGATGGCGTGTTTTCGTGCGGAGCGGGTGTTGATGAGGATGCAGTTCAGGTGGTTGGGGTTGGATGTTTTCGTAGTTGGATTGGTCGTTCTGATGCAGGAGAAGTTGCAGGTACGGCAGGAAAAAGGTCCTTTAGTGTGCTTCGGGGATGCCCGGTAGCATTCAGTGGAGGGGCCGGGGTTGAAGGCGCGGATTTCGTTGATCGAATAGCGGATGCGGGGGGCGTGAGGGCCAGGGGGTGTGGCGCTGGGCGCGGTCCAGGCGCGGACGGGCGCAGACGGGCTTGCCTCTGGCACGCCCCCGGCGCGCCAGCGGCGCGCCTGCTGCGCGCGTCCGCTGCGCGGACGCCCAGCGCCAGACATTAAGAAGGGTGGGGGGAGGGAGGAGCAGCTGGGAGGCGGGAGGCGGGAGGGAGCGGCAAATGGGGGCGCGAGGGGGGCGGGCCGCAGGGAGGCAGCGGCAGGGAACGGGGAGCGCACAAGGGGCAAAACACTGAAAAACGAGCAAAATACAAGCAGTTACAATAAGAAAAACGCACAATCAGAAAACCAAAATGGCACAATATACACAATAGTGTTTGTGTTGTACAATAGAGGCATGCATCCTCTGACATACTTGCACATTACATGAACCTCAAGGTACCACTGATGATGGTAGGACTATTGCTGATGGTGGTGGCTCGGTTGCCTGTGAGGCATGAACTACTATCATTAAACATTGTGACTGGACTAACTAGTTTGGCTGACAGTAAACTGAGAGTGGAGACAGAATGTGTAACTATGTGCCAGATGTAGAAAGGTTTTTTCGCGTCACAAACAGTGAAAATCGCTGTTTGCGAGGCGCAAAACCCACATCGCGATGCCCGTTCCCATTTTGCGAGTAGGAAACCTGGTTACCGACTCGCAAAATGGGACTGCGAGTCGCAAATAGGAAGGGGTTATCCCCTTCCTATTTGCGAGTCGCAGAGCGATGCAGGATTGCTTTGTGACCGCGTACATAGTCGCAAAGCAATTCGCAGTTACCACCAGTGTCGCACTGGTGGTAACCCATTCGCAAAGGGGAAGGGGTCCCCATGGGACCCCTTTCCCTTTGTGAATGGCCTTGAATTTTTTTTTTCAGAGCAGGCAGTGGTCCTGCGGACCACTGCCTGCTCTGACAAAAAGGAACTGAAACGTTTCATTTTTCATTTTGTAATGCATCTCTGTTTCCTTTAACGAAAACGGGCTGCATTACAAAAAAAAACTGCTTTATTTAAAAAGCGGTCACAGACATGGTGGTCTGCTGTCTCCAGCAGGCCACCATCCCTGTGAGTACTGTGACTCGCAAGGGGGTCGCATAATGTGAGCCACCTCATTAATATTAATGAGGTGGGCCTTTGCGACCCCCTTGCGACTCGCAGATAGTGTCAGGGATACCATCCTGCATCCGGCATTGCGACTCGCAAATTGCGAGTCGTAAGCCGGAATTTCGTACATCTGGCCCTATGTGCCTTATGTATCAGTATTGTGACCCCGTATCAGTTCATAGGCTGTAAGATGCTCCATGTCTTACAGGTTTCGTGTTTAGGTCTGTTGTACTGAGGACCTGATATATAAAAACTACTGGTGCACATATATTGGAATAAATTGTAAGAATGCTTGACCTGATGATGCACCTCACTGGTGTAATTGGTGAACTATGATAATGACGGTAATGTTTACATATTTTATGGGCAGTCGTAGAACAGTAGTGCCCAGATTGCGTGTAATGCTCGAACTGGCACAATATTAGCAATTCTGAGCATTTCTATTTCATTGCTGTTATTGCTGTCTGATGCTGTAGCACTTGTCACTATCAATCCCTGCACTCACTCACTCAGCCATGCATGTACTCACTCACTGATCCAGCCATCCATCATTTATTCAACCATCATCCATGCACTCACCCTCTCATTTATTCATTAATTCATTCACTCATTCATCCAGTTACTATGCACTCAGTTGCTATCTCATTCTCACACCCAACCATCTCATTCTCACATTCACCCACTAACTTACCCACACAACTACACACATAACCCTATTAGGCTATGATATACTATCAATCAATGAAGAAGAAAATACACATAGGAAGCAGCCAGATGTATTGGTTTTGCCAACGCATGTTTTACTTCAGTGACCATGAAATATAAGTTAAAAAGGGTGCCACTGACAGTTGCTGAATCAGCCCTTACAGTTCACCTGAAGGGTGTAGTTGTAATATTTTCTTATTTTTATTGTCATATGTACTCTCGTACTCCAAAGAGACTGCTGGATTTGGGGTGGCAGCACCTCTGCATTGCAGGCAACTGAGTCACTCCCACACCAGTTGGCAGCTGTCTGCCCAGTCATCCTGAATCTCTAGCAGCACCTCACCCAAACCATAGTGGTGATTTGTGGCAGCCTTGCATGGAACTCTGAAAAATCCATCAGGGAAAATCGTGGTGAAACAATCCTTACTCTTTCCTCTCCAAATACGAGTCTCCTACACACACAGAGGCGAGAAAAGAGGTGCAAGTCAGTTTTCAATACATTTATTGGAAAGACTGCAACCTATGATCAAATGCATGAGCTGCAATGATTAGGATAACAAGAAATAAAGAAATCAGGATTGTGAAAATTAGAGATGTAAATATAAACAACCCCAACATATTGTCATGACATGAATATGCAATTCCTACCTAAAAGCCTAATCTCCAGCCCCTAAGCGAGAGCAAAGCGATGTAAGCCAAATCTGTCCATAAAGTGTCCATGAGAAGCACACCCTATCCCCATTAACTTGGTACAAGGACGGTCATTTGGTCGCCAGATCAGGATCCACGGAGACATAAAGACTGAGGTCTACTGATAACCAGCATGCAGCATGGATGGAAAATCTGGCTGGATCCCCCTCTAATACCCTTAGTCCTGCAAGATGTCTTTATAGGGGCCATATTTATGTTTATGCACAGAAGCCTTATGCAGGTATGTACCTAAGCACTGTACTGTTTATGCAGTCTTTGGGCCGGCAATACAAAATACTATTCTGTGTGCCTCACATGCTGTTCTTGTGATTCCAAAGAAAAGAACATGATGCAAAGTATGTTGTCCATAACACTGATAATGACGCTTTTTCAGGATAGCACTGATAGCGAAATTAAAACAATGTCACTAAAAGAAGCAATAACAGAATGGATAAAATGAATACAGAGATACAGAGCATAGTAACTAACTAAAAGGACACAGGCTGCAAGCCTAAGCTAAGCTACCAGTGTGCTCAAGCGACTAACGCAAATGGACCCACGACAATATATCCCAACACCGCCTTTTCAGAACGAATATGACACTAAACCGCTACTACCTAAACAACTACTACTTAAACAACGACTTCCCAACACCGAAAAAACCTATAAAACGAATTATTTTACCACGAAGTCTAAACAACGAAAAAAAACATTAACTAAATTATTCCTGAACAACGAACACCTATTTAACGACTACGAAAACCACTAAATCACTAATATTCCACTAAACCACTACTATGTAAACCACGACTACCTAAACAACGACTCCCCAAATAACTACTACCTAAACAACGACTACCCAAAAAATGTTTTACTTAAATAACGAATACCCAAACAAACTACTTCCCAAACAACGAATACTTAAACAACGAATCCTAAAATAACTACTACCCAAGCAAATGACTAGCCAAACAACGAATACCCAAGCAAAACCTACCCAACACAAAAAACGACTAAACACCTAATAAATTTAAAACGAACTCCAAACAACGAAAAATATTAATAATTAATATCACAACTAAACAATAACAATGAATAAATAAAATATTAAAACCACTACAGTACTACGTAAAAAATAAACGAAATCGAAAATAATAATATATTCCCTACATACAAAAAACAAAACGTCACAAAAATCCAAAACATAGAAACACCGTTTTAAATCAAAATAAATAATACTTAAATAATTCTAAAACAAACACAACACTAAAAAAAAAACCTACATAAAACGATAGTCCTACAACACTTTCTACATGACCCATGAAGTACTTCCTCTACTAAACAAACGAGAAAAAACATTAAAAAAAATACAAACTACAAAACAAATACACTCCACAATTATATATATCTAACATCACAAACGAATTCACAATAAAAAAACACATCAATAACACATTCAATTGACAAATAAAACAATACTTACAAAAACACATATAAATACCAACGACCTCCATTTTCTACTCATTACTACACCGAACAACTTACAGAGAAGACGAGCATATCACTACGGAAAATAATTAAAATATAATTTATCCAACACCGCCATCTACTGAGATAACAAGGTAAAATATCCATAAATAAATATAAAGAAATTTACTAACCTATACCACAGCTAAAATAATATATAATTAATGTACCTTTCATACTATTTTGTTACAGGCATAAATATCAAGAATCTGACCAAAAAGATAAACACCACACCTTCACCATCAAAGGTAAACCATTACCATTATTCAAAAACTATTTCACTAAACCATAAACAATTGCATTAAAAAAATTGTTAAATAATGAATACCATAATATAATTAAAATATATATATAAAATATTAAATCTACAAATTAGTTTAAAAAAAAATTAATTCACCTAATAAATTTGCCCAAAAACCAAATATTATTCACCAAATTTCAAACCTACTAAAAAAATTACTTCTAAATCAAAATAACTAAATAATTAATAAAACAAAAGAATAAACTAAATAATACACTCTTTCTTATTTCTTACAGACTCCAAGAACCCCAAAAAACACCAGAAGACATTAAATAAAAGTGAAATAAATAGATTAAAAAAAAATAACATCTGAAATAAGAAAATAAACTCAAAGTAAGTATAATATTTTCAGTATAACATACAACCAGATTTTCTTATTCAAATACCCCTTAACTTAACACCAAACACACATAAATTCAACAAAATTAAAAACACTTCGCAAACACAGTACATATATTATATTAAAAAAATAACTATTACAACTCCACCAAACACTTACCTCTAAACAGCTGCTGGACTATAAACATAAATAAATTTCAAAACAAAGCACCAACTTCCAAAACAACTAGTACCTTAACAACAAGGACAGAACACCAACCTTGTTCTTACTACTAATAATTTTACCACAAATGCCTTAACAACAATATCTCATTGTAAAAGCATTCTTAATAAAAGCATTACTAATAGTCATCATTCACCCTACATCCCTCACCCCACCCCCCAACCACACCCCAAAACCTAAAACCCCCTGACCCCCCAACCCCCCCAAAACCAAAAACACCCCACCCCACCCCCCCAACCCCACCCCAAAACCTAAAACCCCCTAACCCCCACCTCCTCCCCAAAACCAAAAACGCCCCACCCCCCAAACCTACCCAAAAACCTAAAACCCCCTGACCCCCACCCCCTCCCCAAAACCAAAAACACCCCACCCCCAACCCCACCCCAAAACCTAAAATCCCCTGACCCCCCCACCCAAAACCCAAAACGACCCACCCCCCAACCCACCCCAAAACCGAAAAACCCATACCCCCAACCCCTCCCCAAAACCAAAAACACCCCACCCACCAACCCCACGCCAAAACCTAAAACCCCCTGACTCCACACCCACTCCCCAAAACCAAAAACGCCCCACCCCCCCTACCCCACCCCAAAACCTAAAAGCCCCTCACCCTCCACCACTTCCCCAAAACCAAAAACACCCCACCCCCAACCCCACCCCAAAACCGAAAACGCCCCAACCCCACGCCAAAACCTAAAACCCCATGACCCCACACCCACTCCCCAAAACCAAAAACGCCCCACCCCCCCAACCCCACCCCAAAACCTAAAACCCCCTCACCCTCCACCACTTCCCCAAAACCAAAAACACCCCACCCCCCCAACCCCACCCCAAAACCTAAAACCCCCTCACCCTCCACCACTTCCCCAAAACCAAAAACGCCCCCCCAACCCCATCCCAAAACCTAAAACCCCCTGACCCTCCACCCCCTCCCCAAAACCAAAAACACCCCACCCGCCCAAACCCACCCCAAAACCTAAAACCCCCTCATCCCAAACCCCTCCCCAAAAATGCCCCACCACCCCAACCCCACCCCAAAAACTAAAACCCCCTAACCCCCCACCCCCTCCCCAAAACCTAAAACCCCCACTAACCTAATTACCTCAATAAATAACACACAATCACCAAATATAAAAGATAACAAACCACCTACACCAAACACTTACAAATAGAACACATTATATATTAATTAACTTACTAAGTGGTAAACTAAATCCACCACAAATTTAATAATAAAAACTGCAAACTTCTTTTAACCTATTTCTTTTATATTATTTACAGATATTTCACAAATGGCTTCACAAGGAGAAGCAAATTACGTAACCTCAAGAACCGGAAACCATCTACTAAAGTATGAAGGTTATCTTTATTGCAGAGACAAGGTTGTCAACCTCAGGAGCCATTGGAGGTGTGTACAATTCTACTCTTCACATTGTAGAGGCAGAGCTGTAACTCTAGAAAACACCATTGTTAAGACAACAGATCACAACCACTCTGCCTCTGCAATAGAAATTGAGATAAGAGAAAACATACAAAAAATAAAAAACATTGCACACACCTCCAATGACTCCTGCGGACAAGTTATAAGGGAGGTAGTACAAAATATTCCAATACAGATTTCCGGTAGCATGCCTTCTGTACCAAACCTTAGGAGAATATTTCAACGAGAAAGACTGGCAAGTAATCCCCAACATATAACACCACAAACCTATGAAGACATTAACATTCCCCCAGAACTAACAATTACCTTCTCCAAAGAAACTTTCCTCATTCACGACAACAAAAACCCTCAAAAAAGAATTTTAATATTCAGCACAACATCCAACTTACTAATCCTACAAAATAGTGAAATTTGGATGATGAATGGAACTTTTAAATCTACACCCCATCCATTCACTCAAATTTACACCATACATGCCAGAAAAAATAACACTACAATCCCCCTAGTGTATGCATTACTACCTGATAAACATTCCTCTACATACAATGAATTTTTATCAACAATCAAAAACAAAACATTAAACAAAACACCTAGAAAAGTAATACTAGATTTCGAATTATCAATGATAAATACAATACTAAAAATATATCCACAAACCCAAATTCAAGGATGCTTTTTCCACTTTTCACAAGCATATTGGCGTAGAATACAAAAATCATCCCTAAATTGAGAATATTTCTCAGATTGCATACTACAATTTGAATTAAAAAAACTCACAGCATTATGCTTTGTACCACCTACAAAAGTAGATGAGTATTACACCGCAATAACAGAGTCTAACTATTATACACAAAATGAAGACAAATTAGAACCCTTACTAAATTACTTCGAAGAAACCTGGATTGGACACCTAAACAGATCTGGTCGCAGACGAAAGCCAAGATTTCCAATAGAATGGTGGAACTGCTACCAAACCTGTTTAGAAGGTGGTGCAAAGACTAATAATGCCATTGAAGGATGGCACAACGCCTTCAATAAATTAATAGGTAAACCCCACCCAAACCTGTATCATTTCATGGAAATTTTGAAAAAGGAACAAAGTTTCCAAGAAATGAGACTTGCTCAATCACTCTCAGGTAGCCTGAACCCACACACAAGTAAAAAAAGCAAAGAAATGACCGAAATAATTTTGGCAAAAATACAACAATTTGATACAATAACACCATCAGACTACCTCAACAGTCTAGCATAAATTCTACATTACTAACAACCACTTACCTACTGAAAAATTACTTGCCAGTTCTAAAAAAAACAAACACCATCAATTAAATTGGCATTTTTCAAATTTTTTTTACACTAAATTTACACAACAAAAATTGTTCTTACCTTTCAAGTTTTCATGGCTTTATGCAAACATGTGATGCTGAATAAATCTTCTTCATTAATATAGAAAGAAGCATCTTATACTTAGAAAAAAAAAAAAAAAACATTACTCATCCAAAAAAAAAATATATATATTCATATTGCATGGATGATAAAAAAAAACTCTATATACTATAAAAACAATGAAAGAAATAAAATATAATACTTTACCAAACCAGAAATTCGAGAAATATCTAAAAAACGTAAAATACCAAATATACTTTTTTTTACCAAAAAAAAGTAAAAAAATTAATCACCTACTAACCAAAGCCACATCATTAATTAAAACATTAACTATCAAGAAAAAGACATGAAAACGATATAAAGGATACTACTAACACAAAAGAAAAAATGAATCACAAAACCTATTACAATGAAGTAAAAAAAAAAATCATAAACCGAACAACTAACTCCCTCAAAAATCCCAAAACTAAATTTATCAAAAAAATATACAATTCTTTCCACCTACTACAAAAGCAGAATAATCATTTGTAAGATAAAACACAGCTAAACAAATTTGTTTACTTTTACGAAACCACTATCGTATACAAAAATATACGATAACAAATAATTAAACATAAGAAACATAACAAATACTGAAAATCTACTACCTACCTTATAACTACCTCCGACAACTATTTCTGTAATAAAAATACCCTACTGCATACTGTAAAAAAAATTATAATCCCACTTACCTGAACGAGGTCTCCGCTTCCGTCCTATCTTGACCGCGACGCTCCTCCGACTGAATACAGAAGACGTCAAACAACGTAAACATGGAAGAGCACTAAAAATAGAAATCAGACTATTTCACTCATAGACTATAATAGGGAAAATAAGAAAATACCACAGAAAATACTGTAGATAAAGAAATATAAAAAAAAAAAAAAAAATTCTATAAATCTGTAAATATCAAATAATAATGTAAAAAATTTTTTTTGCATTTTTTAAAACTTTATTATGTTCAAAATAAAAAATATTTGTAAAAAAACGAATGGTATTTTTATTTTTTTTAAATTAAATTTACATGAAAAAAAACATTATTGCAAATGCAAAAATTTCTAACACCAAAAAAAAAAAACAAATCTATATATAATCTAAAAATAATTATTTAATTAATTAATTTTTAGAAATAATATTAAGACAAATTAATATGTGTATAAGATTATACATCCCAAAAAATAATTAAAAAATATGAATAATATTAATTACATCAGATCAAAAAATAATAATCAAAATAAAAAATAAAAAACATTTTAACAAATTTAAAAAATCACAACAACAAAATTTAACATCTAATAAATATTTAAAATAAATTTTTTTAACATTATTATATTCCAAAATCTACTATACCAACTACTATACTATTAAAAAATCAAATATACATTTTTAAACATAACTATTTTTAAACAAAATTATTTTTACACCTTCAATAACAACAACAAAAAAATAAAAAACCTATAAATATAACACATAAAAATAATTCACCCATAATAAAAAATTATAAATACATGTCCAAATCATGATCCACCAATAAACCAAATTGCATCCCCCAAAAAAGAAATAACATGAAAAAAAAACTCAAACATAGAAAAAAAAAACTAATCATAAAAACAATACCCCAACCATAAACCCTACATCCCCTATATCCCACCCCTAATTCTAAATATACTTTCAATAAAAAAAAAACAATTAACCAAACACAATAAATAATACCAGACTACTAATATACTTCCCACCCATAACTCCTAGATCCCATATATCCCACCCCTAAACCCACAACATAAATGCCAAATTTTAAGAAAATACAATAACTTAAATTAATACCCAAGTATTAATACACTTCCCCACCCATAACCCCTACATCCCATATATCCCACACCAAAACCTACAACATAAATTACAACATATAAAAAACACAATTACTTAAAATAATACCTGAGTATTAATACACTTCCCCACCCATAACCCCTACACCCCATATATCCCGCCCCTAAACCAAGAACATAAATTACAACATATAAAAAAACACAAGTACTTAAATTAATACCTGAGTATTAATACACTTCCCCACCCATAACCCCTACATCCCATATATCCCGCCCCTAAACCCACAACATAAATTACACCATATAAAAAAACACAAGTACTTAAATTAATACCTGAGTATTAATACACTTCCCCACCCATAACCCCTACATCCCATATATCCCGCCCCTAAACCCACAACATAAATTACACCATATAAAAAAACACAAGTTCTATAATTAATACCTGAGTATTAATACACTTCCCCACCCATAACCCCTACATCCCATATATCCCGCCCCTAAACCAACAACATAAATTACAACATATAAAAAAACACAAGTACTTAAATTAATACCTGAGTATTAATACACTTCCCCACCCATAATCCCTACATCCCATATATCCCGCCCCTAAAACCACAAAATAAATTACACCAAATAAAAAAACACAAGTACTTAAATTAATACCTGAGTATTAATACACTTCCCCACCCATAACCCCTACATCCCATATATCCCGCCCCTAAACCCACAACATAAATTACACCATATAAAAAAAAAAACACCTACTTCAATTAATACCTGAGCATTAATACACTTCCCCACCCATAACCCCTACATCCCATATATCCCGCCCCTAAACCTACAACATAAATTACAACATATAAAAAAACACAAATACTTAAAATAATACCTGAGTATTAATACACTTCCCCACCCATAACCCCTACACCCCATATATACCGCCCCTAAACCAACAACATAAATTACAACATATAAAAAAACACAAGTACTTAAATTAATACCTGAGTATTAATACACTTCCCCACCCATAACCCCTACATCCCATATATCCCACCCCTAAACCCACAACATAAATTGCACCATATAAAAAAACACAAGTTCTATAATTAATACCTGAGTATTAATACACTTCCCCACCCATAACCCCTACATCCCATATATCCCGCCCCTAAACCCACAACATAAATTACAACATATTAAAAAACACAAGTACTTAAATTAATACCTGAGTATTAATAAACTTCCCCACCCATAACCCCTACACCCCACATATCCCGCCCCTAAACCAACAACATAAATGACAACATATAAAAAAACACAAGTACTTAAATTAATACCTGAGTATTAATACACTTCCCCACCCATAACCCCTAAATCCCATATATCCCGCCCCTAAACCAACAACATAAATTACAAAATATAAAAAAACACAAGTACTTAAATTAATACCTGAATATTAATACACTTCCCCACCCATAACCCCTACATCCCATATATCCCGCCCCTAAACCCACAACATAAATTACAACATATAAAAAATACAAAAGTACTTAAATTAATACCTGAGTATTAATACAATACCCCACCCATAACACCCACAACCCATAGAATCCATTACTTAATCCACACAATATACTTTAAAAAACTAAACATATAATAATTAAACCCTAAACAAATAAAAAACAAAACACAAAACTCACCTTAAAATTCATCAAAAAATAATTCACTTACCTTAAAATTTGTTGTTCTGGCATTAGTTGTTAAGGTAAAATCGTTGTTAAACCAGTAGTTGTTCAAAACTTCGTTGTTAAGACCCAGTTGTTCTTCAAGATTCGTTGTTAAAGCAAGTAGTAATTCAAACGTAGTTGTTAAGGTTGTTTCCCTTTCAGAACTGCTTCATGTTCTATGACCAACTTCAAAAGCTTCTCCTTTTAAAATGCACTTAATGTTGATAACTGAATACGAGCTGTCTGGTTGGTAACATTGTGTCTGCATACAAAGTGTAATTGGCACCTCCAGCTTCGTGTTGTATTTGCTTTTACGCCCCACTACTTTCAAATGTCATTAGCCGCCACTGGCTTTCTTTCATGGTAATCAGAAAGCTGATACATCACTAATTCAGGAGACCCACCTTACTAAGTCTGAATGTGATAAGCTAGTAGGGACAGAGTGGACAGGCTTTAATCTGAATGGCCTGTTAAACCAAATGAACTGGCACACATCACTGCCCCTAGGCACCAGCAAAATGTTGTTGCGATTCTCATACAAAAATATCTACCATACCATTTGTAAAACACTTGGACAGACGCAGGTGGCAGGTATAAGTCTGAGAAGCTACAAGCGAGAGATAAGTTCCTCATTGCTGGGTTGGTGTATGCCCCCAGTGGGGATATATCTGATTTTCTCTCACCAGGCCACATGGAAAACATCATTTGGTAAGATAAAAGTGGTGATTGGGGGAGACTGGAATATTTATCCAGACAATTGCATAATAGGGACTGTTGTTGTGTAACTTTGTCTTGGTGAAACCATGGAGACTTCTGCACCCCATAGATAGGGATTATACATTTTCCATCCACCTCTCCTCCAATGCCCCTATGTGTATTCAACTAGTGCTGAGTGAAGAACCTTCACAGACTTCCAAAGCTCCCGAAAACCAAGGCTCTTACCAGGCATATTGGAATGAGCGTTCAAATTCTTTCACCAGTGAGATTTGTGCTGTGTGCTAGCAATGGCGATAGGAATGGTGTGGTTTCCTCGTTGGTAATTTCACATGCAGGATGATGTCTCATGTTACACTCTGTGGTGTACCAAGTGCTGAACTAGTATCTGGAACAAATTCAAGTTATATTTCTTCACTAGATGAACTGACATTTTATACTTGTGTTTTGTCTATTTTTGCAAGCAGGAGGCCAAGTGGTGTGCCATTATAGTGCTTTATTTGCATAACATATGTTTCTGGAGATATTTGAAAACATCCCTATTTGTAATTAAACAACTTCAGTCACAACCAACCCCCAAAATAATTTAAAAATAAGGTACAATTTTAAGCAATCACAACATCTATTTCAGAGAAGTTTTGTGATCATGTAAAGAGAAGCTGGACAAATAAGTGAATTATTTTTAGTATTGCATTGCAGCATGTATATAGCGCATATTACAACTATGTGGGTGCCTGAAGTGCTTACCTACATGGGCAGCAGCTATACCAAGCAGTGTTTGTGTTTGGGAGGGTGTTGTCTTTGCACTTATCCCTATGTGGGGAGTGGTTAAAACAGCATGGCAAATTATTTGAAATGAGACTATGATGAATATTGATGCAACCAATTATGTTATGTTTGTTTTTTAATAACCCTGTAAGTATCAGGTCAGAGTTTTGAATATGGGTCTGGCTAACTCAAGACCGCATCCTTCTGAGGTCAATATAAAAATTACTATTTATGTATGTGAGATATCCCTACAAAACAGAAAGACTGCAGTAGCAGATACTAAAGAAAAGAAAAACAACTCAGTATTCTGTGTCTTTTGGTAGCAGATGCAAGATATGGGGCTAAAGATAGTATACAGAACTCTCATGTTGTACCATAACTGGCATGAACAGCTCATTTAGTCCAGATTTAACCTGTGCATTCTAAATCTGATATTCTACATGTGGAAATTAAAACATAAAATCAAAACTACAAGTTTCAGAAAGTAAAGAATTAAATCAAGACTCAGTAGTCTGGTAGAGCTTTCAAGGAGAAGCATAGGGGCACTGGAAAGGAAACTACACATGTTTTTGCATCAGTACGTCAGCTTTATTAAGTATTTTTCGAAATTAATATCTTTCGAGCATTTGAGGAAATGTATTTGTCATGGAGCCTTAGACATAACATTTACAACATGCAAATTCCTATGCATTTTGAAACAACAGTAAAATAAGCAAGTAGTTTGTCTATTAAATAAAACAAAATATTTGAGAGATTCTGACATAAGACAAACATAACTCTTATTTTTCCATAGGAGTCATAAAATTAGGCATTATTTACATTAAAATATTATTAAAATACAGTGCCATGTGTAGAACCTAGGATCTAAATTGTGTTGCATCTTGAGTTTTTATACTTATATTTAACTATAGGAAAGATAAAATAATGTTATAAAAGTCCACAAATAAATTGACTTCAAATACTGCAACACTTGAAAGTCTGTGTTTATACAATACAACTATAAATCTCAATATATTTGCTATACATATAGGCCCTCATTACAACCCTAGCGGTTGGTGATAAAGTGGCGGTAACACCGCCAACAGGCTGGCGGTAAAATCTGCAAAATTATGACCATGGTGGAAACAGCTCAGACAGACAGCCACTTTAACACACCGACTCCCAGGGCGGAAGCAACAGGCACGGTAGCCGCCTGCAGCCAGGCGGAAGACAATGTTCTGCCCACTGTATTAAGACAGTCCAATCCGCCACCTTTTCCAGGGCGGTACCAATGACATCAAAAGCCTGGCAGAAACACTGCACAGAAGGGAAACGACTCACCTGTGGAGACTCAGGGAGGAACCAAGCCGCCCAGGGAGCACGAGCAGCACATCTTCCCAATTATCTTCTACGTGCTGCTCCACTACGAACACGAACGACGGCGAAGACGACCACGGTGAGTACAGCTGCCTAGCACACAGGGGGAAGGGAGGAAAAAGAGAGTGACACACACACGCAACACCACCACCCCAACACAATACACACATACAGCTGCAGTAACATGACATATACACCCCGTACCCCTCAGGAATAATGCAAGGACAACTACTATAGATAAAAAAGAGTGTAATAAGATAAAATAGTAGCAGTACATGCATCCAATTCAAAAAGTATATACATATGATGGGGGAGGCTCCAGCCCATCCCCTGCATTCTCAGAAGGCTGCCCACTGGTGCTGCTGGTGTAGTGCTGGTGGCGGTGCTGCTGGTGGAGCTGGTGGAGCTGGTGGTGGTGGTTGTGGGAGGAAGCTCCTGCGTATCCCCTGCAGCCTCGGACGGCTGCCCACTGCTGGTGGTGGTTGTGGGGGGAAGCTCCTGCCCATCCCCTGCAGCCTCGGACGGCTGCATCACCACGGTTGGTGGTGGGGTCTCCGACTGAGTCCCAGCACCAGGCCCCTTGTCCTTACTGCCTGCTGGTGCAGGCCCCTTGCCCTTCGTTCCTGCAGCACCTGGGGCTGGCTCCTTGCCCTTCCTTCCTGCAACACCTGAGGCTTGCTCCTTGCTCTTCATTCCTGCAGCACTTGAGGTGGGCTCCTTGCCCTTCCTTCCTGTAGCACTTGGGGCTGGCTCCTTGCCCTTCCTTCCTGCAGCATTTGGGGATGGCTCCTTGCCCTTCCTTCCTGCAGCACTTGGGGCAGGCACCCTTTCCGTGTGGCTGGTGGGCGGGATCCTTTCTCACCTGGATTTGGTGGGGACACTACTGTGCCCATGGACTGGGTGGCTGAGGTGCTTGCCTGGCCTTTGACCACCCTGGCCTGACGTGAAGGACGGGGGGAGACATAGGGAAGAGGTCAATAGTGGAGAGGAAAAGCTTCTTAGGGACATTGGGGTGGGAAGAGGGAGAAGGTTTGGGAGTGGGGGAAGAGGGAGTGGTTGTAGGAGGTGTCAGTCTGCTGTGTTTGGGTGCAGGTGCATGGGCTGGATGCTGTTGTGAGGTGGATGGCTGTTGGGTGTCTGAGTGCTTGCGTTTGTGTGCATTTGGAGGGGGGCACAGACACAGTGGGAGAGGACACAGGGGACGTGTGCATAGATGTGGGGGTGGTGACTGCCAGTGAGGTGTGTGTTCTGATAGGTGTGCTGGTGATGGGGGTAGTGGATGAGTGGAGTCACAACTGTGAGGGAGGTGGAGGACGAGGAGGAGGGGGCCACAGTGGAGGCAGTGGATGTTGGTATGTCTGCATCTGGATGATGTTTGTGTGAGTGCCTGTGGGATGAAGTGTGGTGCTTGTGTTTGCCTGTGCTACTCTTGTGTGTTGTCCTGTGTGCATGCTCATCTGCCTGTGTGCCTGTAAGAGGTTGGGGTTGAGGGGAATGGTATTGGGTAGAGGAAGTTGGAGGGGGGAGGGTGGAAACAGGGACAATGGCTGCCATCAGAGAGGAGGCTAGAGCCTGGATAGATCTCTGTTGGGCCACCATTCCAGTGTGAATGCCCTTCAGAAATGCATTTGACTGTTGCATTAGGGTTGCCAGCCCCTCAATGGCATTCACAATGGTTGACTGCCCCACAGAGATGGATCACAGGAGGTCAAAAGCCTCCTCATTCAGGGCAGCAGGGCTAACTGGGGCAGAACCTGAGGTGCCTGGGACGAAAGAGATGCCCACCCTCCTGTGTGAGCGGGCACGGACAACTCGATGAGGGGCTGCTGGGAGGGCGGTGCTGGTAAGGGGGGTGGCGGCTGGACCTGTAGCTGGGGCGGTCACAGAGGTGTCTGCCACCACCAGGGAGCTTCCATTGGAGGAGGTATCTGTGTCCGAACTGTCCCCTCCAGTCTCTGCCGTGGTGCTCCCCTCGCTCTCTGTCCCACTGGTGCCCTCAGCGTCGATGGACTCTGCCTCCTGGGTCCTGTGGGATGCAGCTCCCTCCATCAAAGGTGTCACTGCTCCTCTGCCAGATGATGCTAATGCACATAAGGACAGGGTGACAAAACAAAAAGGTGGGGGGAAGAGAGAAAGGATACCCTTGGTCAATGGCGGCACCAATACCACCTTTGGCATACACAACTGTCAGGATTTCGGGGCCGCGCAGTCTCAAACGCGTCCCCTATGATGAACTTCCTGATGCTATGCGCATCTTTTACGCACTACGTATGCCCGCACTGGCAGTCCTTTCCTGCAGCAGGCCATGCTCCTCTCGCTATCCCTGTGGAAAACTCATCTACCTGGGGGGAGCGCTCGATGGTGGTTACAATGCCCTCACTATGGACCCTCATTTCCAACTGGGACTACAACTACCAGCATCCTTGGGCGGCGGCCATCTTAGGGTGTGGCCGGTCTAAAAAATGCCAGCTACACCCCAGTACCAGCGCTTACTATTCTGGAACTTCCCTGGAGTAGAGTTCTCCACTTGGCTCTGCGTGCTGCTCCTGGAACCCTGAACAGGAGGTTTTCCTATAGCGAGTGGTTGGACTCGCTTGCGGTGAGTTCGTTCCGACGGGGCTTCCTTAGCGGCTTTTGGATTCCTTGTTCTGAGTTGATACATTGTTTCCGCTCTTACCCAGGTTCCCTGGGGGGGCTGAGCGGCCCTTGCCTACAGTTCCAAGTTATTAGAGATGCTAACTTTCTCCAGCGCGACTATCTTTGATGTATCATTTTTCTGAATGCCATTCGAGAAAGAACAAGAGCTATGCAATGTTGATGTTTTACTAATTGTCGAGCTCGGCATTTGTTATGCCTTAAGGGGATACTGTGTTACAATTTATTCCTGTATATTGTGAAGGCCGTGAATTATCTAAGGAAAGACTTTCTCATGTTATTGACGTTTTGTGTCACCGGTCTGCAACATACTCAGCAGGGAGGTCTGTGTTGGTAATCTTTGTTCTCCTAGTGTGGTGCACTCGTGTAGAATTCAGTGCTGGCGAAGCGCAGTGGCTTCGGTGTAAATTCTCTCTCAGCTGAGGTTAAGCTGTTTTGGAAACTGTTTTTTTTTGTGCTGTTGTGAGTTCATGAATCGCACGTTAAGAGCTTCCTTTGAACAACATGTGTGATTACAGTTGATATATGTTTTTGCATTTAACCGCTTCCTTTCCAGATCTCCTTCCTGGCTGTTCCCTTCCTGCTTTCCCTTCCCCCGGCCTGGCCCCTCCAATCCTCAGCGCCACAAAGGCATCTGAGTTGGTGTTGTCTGGAGGTGGGCCCCTTGATTAGCGACGTGCAGATCCCGAGGAATTGGGTGCCTGACAACAACACAGTCACACACAAGGAACAGCCCTACGCACTAGGCAATGCACTACCAGTTACAATGCTAGTCACCAGGACATGGGGAGGGACACATACCATCAACTGCAGAAAATCTGAGACCCACACACCCCTGCCCAGTAGTGGATGCCTTCTAGCTAGGTTGGAGGAATTTCACATCAGAACCCAGGCCAACATGGGACCTACTCTGCTATATCAGGCCTGGCCTAGGGGCACCCACAGACACACATCCCCCACCCAGATACCACCCCACCAGGTGTAAGTAGAAATGAAGGGCACTGTACTCACCCCCTTGTTGCTGCTGTGATGGCCCCAAGCGCTCATCCAGCTCCGGATAGACCACTGCCAGTATGCAGGCCATCAGGGGAGTCAGGGTTCGACAGACACCCTGGGCATCCGCCGTCTTCTGTGCCCAGCTTCTCAGGTCCTCCCACCGTTTCTGACAGTGGGTGCTCCACCTGCCGTAGACCCCAAGGGTCTGCATGTCCTTGGTGATGACACGCCATATACCCTTATTTTGATGGGCGCTGACCTCCAGAGAAATACACACAGGGAAAGGTATTAGTCAGACCGTCCTGCCTGTTACACTCATGGTCCACCATAGCCCTTCCCATACCCATTAGCACTGACATGGCCCAGCATGCATGCTGCACGCTGCCCAGGGCCCACCCACCCATCCCCCCCCCACATGAGGCCTTCACACACAGCACTCCATGCAATCATGCCACAATCATCGTGCTCACAGTGTACTCACCTGTTGGTCTGGTGGCCCATACAGCAGTCGGTACGGGGGTAGGACCCCATCCACTAATTGCTCCAACTCCTCAGAGGTGAAGGCAGGGCCCCTTTCCCCAGTCACACGCGCCATGGTAGGTTCCAGACACAGGTCGCAGCAGCACATGCAGTGTAGGTACCTCTCCTATTGAAGGTCAGGTAGCAAGTGAGTGAACAGATAGAAAATGGTGGTCACATCCACGGCGGTGCGTACCGTCACCGCCGGTGTAGATCACTATTGGCCACTGTACCCCATAGGGCCCAATGATAACCAATGAGGATTTGCACAGTGGTTACCAACCGCCTCCTGCAACGGCGCACAACATCAGCGGAATTACCTCACTTCCACCTGTCCCTCCACACCGGACAGGTGGACGCCATTTCAGGGGAGGGCAGGCCCTGGATTATAACTGCGTCACAGTTCACAATTGGACATACAGGACAAATGGCACTTATACATTTCAAATTAACATCATGCATTGTACTGTTGTGGCTACGATGTACAGTTTGTGACCGGCTCCTCACTCTTTTGCCCCATAGATTGCTACCGCTGCGGATGAATAGGAGATGGAGACATACCCCTGTGTACCGACCCCTGGTGGACTTGGCAACAATGGAGGACAGGCACATTATACTCACCTACAGACTTGACAGGGCCACAATCACGGAGCTGTGTGCCCAACTGGAGCCTGACCGGATATCTGCTATCCGTTACCCCACGGGGATCCCCACTCTTGTGCAAGTTCTATCAGTGCTCCATTTCCTGGCAACTGGTTCTTTCCAAGTGACAGTGGGCTTAGCAGCAGGAATGTCACAGCAAATGTTCTCAATAGTGCTGACCAGAGTGTTGTCTGCCCTGATTAAACACATGTGCAGCTACACTGTATTCCCCCAGGTGGAGGATTTGGCCACAGTGAAGGCTGACGTCTATGCAATGGGACATATCCCCAACATAATTGGGGCAATAGATGGAACACATATTGCATTTGTCCCCCCCAGGCAAAATGAACAGGTATTCAGAAATCAAAAGAGTTTTCATTCCATGAATGTCCAGATGGTGTGCCTGGCAGACCAGTACATCTCCCATGTCAATGCTAAGTATCCTGGTTCTGTGCATGATGCCTTTATCCTGAGGAATAGCAGCATCCCAAATGTGATAGCTCAACTACAGAGGCACAGGGTGTGGCTAATAGGTGAGCCCTGGTTCCCACCCAGTGGATGTTGGTTTATGGGTATGGTGTAAGCCATATGGGATAGTGTGTGGCTAAATGTTGTCCCTCCATATTTGCAGGTGACTCAGGTTACCCCAACCTATCATGGCTACGGACCCTTGTGAGGAATCCCAGGACAAGGGCAGAAGAACGTTACAATGAGGCACATGGCCGTACAAGAAGGATAATAGAACGTACCTTTGGCCTCCTGAAGGGCAGGTTTCGGTGCCTCCATCTAACTGGTGGATCCCTAAGCTACTCACCCAAGAAGGTCTGCCAGATAATCGTGGCATGCTGTATGTTGCACAACCTTGCCTTGAGATGCCATGTGCCTTTTCAGCAGGAGGAGGAGCAGGCTGGAGATGGCCGGGTGCCAGCAGTGGACCCTGTGGGCAATGAAGATGAGGAGGCAGAGGATGAGGACAACAGAAGTGCAGTCATTCGTCAATACTTCCAATTAAACACAGGTAAGACAGTGTAATTTCACAATTCACTGACAGTTTGATGTGTGACATTGTCACTGGCAGGCTGTGATTTCCTACTGCTATGGCCACTCACTGTACCCACTGGCATCTCTTTTTGCAGATGTTGGTCCCCCACTATTGCTCCTGGTGCGTTCAATGCAGGCAACTACAGGACTTTCCAATGTAAACATTGCTGTAGTGTTGAATTGCGATTTAAGAACCTTGTTAAACGAATACATTTTGAAATCATTTGACATACTCCATCATTGTATTTTTTCTAAGTGTGTTTATTACAGTGCTCTGTTGAAAAGGGGGAAGTGCAATGGGCTGGGTGATGATGGAGGAAAGACCAGGTTAGAGTCCAGTCTATTTGTAGCACAGGTGCATTGTCCAAGGGGGAATAGGAAGATGAGCAATGGCAGTTCAAGGTGGACAGGGTGACAGAGTGGGACACAAGGGTGACATTCACGAGAGTCTTATTTCCTGGGGGGGAGGGGGTCTTGGCAATAGTCTCTGGCTTTTGCTTAGATCGCAGGGAACGTTTGCGGAGTGGTTCTTCTTCTGCAGGGGGAGGGATGCTGGTGGCCTGTTGGTCCTGTGGCGGGGCCTCCTGTCCACTAGCGACAGCAGAGGTGGAGGGCTGTTCAGTAGTCTGGCTAGTGTCAGGGGCCTGCTGGTGTGCCACTGCCTCCCTCATACTGTTGGCCATGTCTGGCAGCACCCTTGCAATGGAGACCAGGGTGGTGTTAATGGCCTTCACGTCCTCCCTGATCCCCAGGTACTGTCCCTCCTGCAGCCGCATGTTCTCCTGCATCTTGTCCATGATCTGGCCCAGCGTATCCTGGGAATGTTGGTATGCTCCTAGGATCGTGGTGAGTGCCTCCTGGAGAGTCGGTTCACTGAGTCTGTCCTTCCCGTGGTGCACAACAGTCCTCCCAGCTTCCCTGTTGTCATGTGCCTCTGTCCCCTGAACCATGTACCCACTGCCACTGAACCCAGGTCCCTGATCGTCATGGGTTTGTGGGGTGTCCTGGGGTCCCTGTAGAGGAGGACACACTGCTGATTGACGTGTCCTGAGGACAGAGGTATGGGCCCACTGGGTGGGTGCTGTGGTGGTGTTTCCTGAGGGGTGAGGCTCTGTGGTGGTGTGAGACTGTGCTTGGGTAACCAACTGTCCGGAGGTCCCTGATGGGCTAGGTTGGTCATCCATATCCAGGTGAGCAGAGCTTCTGTCATCACTGTGGGCCTCTTCTGTGGGGTGACTGGATGTTGCTGGCATCTCTTCTCTGGGGCCATTGGCTGGGATACCTGTGGGGATGTAAATGCTGTGTTATTGTTTCTGTGTGTGACATATTGTGCATGGGTGGGTTACCCTCTATGGTTGTTATTTCCCTGGCAGTTTTGCCTTGTGTGTGTAGTTATTTGGTGGGCTAGCTTATTGTCTCTGGCGTGCATGCTGTAGTGATAGGTGCGCATGCAGGTCTGTGAGTGGTGTCATGCATAGGTATGGCATGCAGGGCTTGGCATTAGGATAAGTGGGATGTGATGGTGGGGTGTGTGGGAGGTGTTGGAGTGATGGGAGAGGGAAAGTGTGGTGGTATGTGATGGCATGCAGGTCGGGGGTGATAGTAATAGAGATTTGACTTACCAGAGTCCAGTCCTCCTCCTACTCCTGCCAGGCCCTCAGGATGCAGTATTGCCAAGACTTGCACCTACCATGTTGTTAGTTGTGGGGGAGGAGGTGGAGGTCCACCGCCAGTCCTCTGTACAGCAAGTTGGTGTCTTGCTGCAATGGAACGCACCTTCCCCCGTAGGTCGTTCCACCTCTTCATGATGTCATCCCTTGTTCTGGGGTGCTGTCCCACGGCATTGACCCTGTCCACGATTCTCCGCCATAGCTCCATCTTCCTAGCAATGGATATATGCTGCACCTGTGACCCAAATAGCTGTGAGTCTATCTGGATGATTTACTCCACCATGACCCTTAGCTCCTTCTCAGAGAATCTGGGTTGTCAATGTGGTGCCATGAGTGTAATGTGAGTGGTGTGTGTGAGGGTGTGTACGGTGATGTGTTGGGTTGTGTGATGTCAGGTGCGTTGGTGGTCTATGGGTATGTGGCTCTGGTTGTGTGTGTGCTCTTGCTGTCTCTCTCTGCTGGCAATAATTTGTATTCGTAAAGGGTTGTGGGTAATGTGGGTGTGTGTTTTATAGTGGTGTTGGTGTGTGGGTGTAGTGTGTGTATGGGTGTCAGGTGTGTGTAGTTTGAATTGTCCAATGTTGTGCTGTTTAGGTAGTGTGTGTGTATTTTGAGCGCGGCGGTATGTACCGCCAATGGTTTACCGTCATTGAATGTCCGCCATGGTGATTCGTGGGTCATAATGTTGTGGGCGTAGTTCTGTTGGCCTAATGGTGTAGGTTTGGATACCGCCAGATTACCACTGACCTTTGGTGTGTCGGAATTGTGTGTGTGGCTGAATAGTGACGGATTGGTGGGTATGTGTCATAATATGGTGAACGGTTATCCGCTGCGGCAGAGGTATGTTTGCGGCAGTCAGCATGGCAGTAAGTGGGATTTACCGCCAATGTCATAATGAGGGCCCTATTCCCTTACTGTGTAATCATGTATCTATATATTTATAACTTTAGCTCTATTATACAAGAGAAAACAAATATTTTCTTCCAAGCTTTACTCTGTCCCACCATCACCCTAAACCTCTATCAATCTATCCTCTGTCTCCACTATCAGACTCATCCCAAACCCATTCCATTACTATGATCTCCAAAATAACCCTTCCTAGACTCTTCCCTCCTCTACTCCTCCTAGCTCACCCCAAACCTCAGTTTGCTGCTATGATCTCCCAAACAACCCTACTAAATTCTCCCTCATTTATCTCTCCTTTTACTCATCCCAAACCCCATTTTATTGCTATGATCTTCCTAATCCTTTAAAACAGGGAAGGTTCTGGGGGAGGATGGTTGTCCAATTGCACTATACAAGATAACTAAGCCCTTGACCGCCCCTCTTCTGTGTAAAGCTTTTCACGAAGCGCTGGACTGTGACTGTCTCCTCCTCGATTTTAAGAGTCCTTATTATGTTAATTCCCAAGCATGACAGAGATTTATTGGATTGCACCTACTACATGCTAATATCACTCATTAAAGTGGATGCTAAAAATCTGGTGAAAGTCCTGGCTATCAACTTGTGGAAATGTATCTCAACCTTGATTCACCCCAACCAGGAGTGGTATTACAAAGAGTTCCCTGGGGTGCAGCAGTCATGTGTGCCCACTTTGTGTGCCCTCAAGGCACCAGAAGGGGCCACAGACCCTTGTGCTGCCCCTTCTGTAATGCAAATAGCGCTGACACACATCTCAAGAGGGCATTCCCTCATTTCCATGGGCGCGTGGCCCCATTAAAATGAGAGAAACACTTTGCCTCTTTGCCTGTGCCATATTATGGATGCTGGCTCAAAGGCAAAGAATCTGTCCTGAACCATATTGAAAGTGTGCCTCAAAACGTTGGGACACTGGTAGTGTGCCCTCTGGTAGCAGCCCTCTGGAGGGGGTCAAGTTGGTCCTATGGACATCCTAGACGTCCCCTTACAGGCAGTCACTCACTGAACCCACCGGCAAGAGGAGGTCTCTCCCCTATTAAAATGCAGGTCAGTTGCCACCTGCACAGTGAAACACAGAGCGGGTTTGAAGAAGCTGCTCCATATTTTACTGGAATGTGCTGACCCCAGGGCAGCACAAGTTTGCGGCTGCCATGAAGGCAGTGCATTCAACATAATAGTGCGCACTTTCCCTTTTGCACACGGCGCACCTGTTTGAAGCGCAACTATGGTGCAAACAGGAAAAGTGTGCCCCATATGTAATGGGGCCTCAGGTGGGATTTGCTTCAGGTTGGTCTTCAGCCAACCATTTACAACTCCTGACTCATATTCTCCCACAAGTTAAGAATGACCTAGACGAGAATCAATGTGCTCCTTACCCTAGATGCTGAAAAGGCGTTTGACACATGGAATGGGGATATCTACTTCGTACCATTGCCAGAATGGGGTTTAGTCATCGATTTCTGACCTGGTGTCGGGGAATGTAGAGGGATCCCCCAGCAACTGTGTGCACCAGATGTGTCATCTCTTTTTCCTGTTTGATATACTGTGGGAGGTGTTGGCACTTTAACCTTTGGCTATAGCTTTGAAAGAGACAGATCAGGTCTCTGGGAAACAGACTGTGATAGGAGAACCCAACAGAAGAATTGTATTTATGGAGATGACATCCTTCTGACCCTATGCCAGCCCTGGACATCTGCTGATGCCCTGATACACTTGATTAGCCTTCTTTCGAGGTTTTCCGGGATTCATATTAACTGGTCCAAATGCAAATCTTTGCCAGTGAACATGGGGAGGGACGACCCAGGCCCCACTCAGAACTCTGCTCTCAAGCGGAGGAGTAGCCATCTGAAATATCGGGGTTTTTATGTCAACAGGGAACTTAGATATGTGATACAGGATAACCTGCATCCTCTAATGGAGAAGACTAGTGTGGACTTTATGAGCTGAAAAAAACTTTAAAATTTTCATTATGGGGAAGAGTACAGGTGGTGAATATGAATATATCACCTAGGTTCAATTATGTGTTTGGGATGTTTCTATCCTGACGATTACTAAGACTATGTTACAGCAGATTGAGAAAGGAGTACAAGCGTTCGTGCACAACAGGGGCATTCTCGGGTTGAGAAGCTCTAATTTTAATGCCTCTGCAAAAAAGGTGGGCTGCAGCTATTGTAGATGGAACAATACTGGATTGTTCACAAATTACTGCACTAAGTGTATATGCTCAAAACATTCATGGAAACATCTGGTGTGGTTTATTGTAAATCAATGAAAAAGGGGGGAAAATCCGGGAACGCGGCCCCGGGGTAGGTGCTACTGAGGACACCGGCTACCTGAGAAATTCTCGGTGAACCGGGCGAGAGGCCAGCGTGATCCCATGGAGCCTGTTCTTTAGTGGAGATGGGCGACTAATAGGAAAGAAAAGCCAGTCCGGTTGAATCCTAGTAAGTGACTGATGACGCCTTGACTGTGAGCGTTAGCAGGAGTATAGGTATATTGATTTTTTTAGAGTAACTTTATGATTTAGTAGGTCCTGAAGAAGCGTCACTGGATCCTGTTGGACCAATAGAGACGCGAAACATGTCGACCGCATATTAAGGAGTACTGGATTATTTCCACCCTCCTCTATTTTGATTGTCTTTGCGTGAGTGTCCGAGCATTACCTCTGACTTCACTCCCTTCATTCTTTTAATCTTGACCATTTCCCAATAGCAAGCAATAAATCATTGAGTGAGGGATCTGAGCCAATTTTACTTCTCTTTTTTGTGGATTTGTCCTCTCTCGGACCCATATTAGGTTCCGCGGCATCATCGAGTATATAAAAGATCTCCGGCAAAGAGCCCCCCTTTGGGGGGTGCCCGTCAGACATTGCAGCGCCGGTCTGACGAGGAGCTGTCCGATGATGAAGCATGACACCAATTATGGTGTGTGAGGACCATTGCTCCTGATTATCAGGACTCCTTTTCTTTTCTCTTTCCTCTTGACTTTATTTCGGAACAGTGTACTACTTTATATTAGTGGTTTATTGTAAATACATTCTTTGGGTTCCCAGAGTGAGTATAGGGCTGTAAATTTCAACTTTTTTAAGAGGACGAGTGCTGCTGATGTTTATGACCATCATCTGGAGACCCGTGTGTTGCCCTCTACGCTGGTGCTAAATTTAGCTGCCAAAGCCAACACCGGCATCCTTGCACCATCAAGCAAGGATGTCTGCGTTAAGGGGTGTGCTTGTTTATGTGCCGGAAGGTATCCCTACCTGCACATAAACAATCACTAATGGCAGAATGCAGCACACACAGAAGTGCCAAAGGGTCATTTTCAAATGATTGTTTATGTGCGGGAAGGGACACCTTCCCGCACATAAACAATTATGTCTGGAATATTGCTCTTTTAATGTGTGCTGCAGAATGCAGCACACATAGAAAAAGCAAAAAAAGAGGAGGAATAAAAGGATTCTTTCTCATTGCGCCTTGCTAACGCCACCCTTTTACGAAAACTTGTAAATCTGAGGCAGCGTCAAAATGCAATGGGTATTGCTGTGGCACGCCCACAGCAACACCCATTGCAAGCTCCTTCCACACAAAGGGCTGCGTGTGAAGGGGTTGTATTTACAAGGTGGCATTAAGCCACAAAAAGTGCCTTAACGCCACCTTGTAAATACGGCACAGGACATAGCACCACCGGAGCGTCACAAAAATTGATACTCCAGGGGTGCTAGGGGCTCATAAATATGCCTCTTAGTATGCTATGAGATGTGGGAAATTTTGAATGGTTAAGTGTCACTGCATGGTATAGGATGTTGGGGAGAATACCCATCATTGAGATCATTGTTTTCATGGAGGACTGCAGGCAGTGAGGGGCTCGGTATTTTCTCTTTGCTAATTTAAAATGATGTAAAAGTTTGTTGGCATTTTTTAAAAGTCCATCTTTAAAAATAAAACATCCAAAAGATATGTCTATTAGAGCAGTGGTTCCCAGCCTTTTGACTTCCATGGACCCTCACTTTATCATTATTAGAACCCAGGGACCTCGACTGAATCATTATTGAAATCCGGGGACCCCCCTACTGAGTCATTACTGAAAGCTGGGAACCTAATCGGTTAATATTATTTAATTTTCTAAGTAGTTGCGAACCCCCTGAGGAGGCTTCGCGGACCCCCAGGGGTCCCCAGACCACAGGTTGGGAACCACTATATTAGAGCATATTATACTTAATCCACAGTTAAAACCCCTGCCTTCGATTATTTTAAGCATTTTGTCATCTCAGGTCAGGCATAAAAAGGATTTCAACCTATTCTGAATGTTAAAAGGACGCCTCATCTCAGGGTTCAGTAATATGGTATATAAGAATTTTTTTTTATAACTTTTCCAGAAATCCGACATAGGAGTTGAGAACTGCTTCTTTAAGAAACAACTAACATCGTATTCTCCAGAAACTTCATCTGTCCTTATTCTTATTCCAATTTTGACAACTTAATTGAAGATGTTATATGGGAGAGGTTAGAGAGAGTTATACCATAATCTTCTTCAATTGCTCTCTGAGACTCACAGCCCATTTTAAATCACTTCCTAGCACTTCATTTCTACAATATGAAGCAATTTTATCTTCTACATAACTTAATATCCTGTTCCAAAATTGTAATGTTAACCTAATAGATAAAAGATGTAAAGAAGTCAAACTTGTTTCCATTCTTATCGCTTGGACCATTGATGACTTAGGTATATTCAATACTAATTTTAGGCTATGACCCGATTCCATCCCAGACATGAGTCCCACTCATGTTTCAAACTTCTGTCCGATATAGCAATTCGGTCTGGGCCATTGCTTTAAATGCTGTCAATGATTGCACTATATTGGTGCTCCCATAATCTTTCAGGAATTTACCCTACCGTCAATAATTAGTAGTAGGCATGACTTCATTACGTCAAGATGGGTTTTCAACTTAAGTTCACTGAGAATTGTATCCCCAAATATTTACAGAAGTTAACTTCCTCCACTTTTGTTTTACCTAACCACCATTGGAACTCTTTGTTCCTTTCGCAATACTTGTGGAAGGCATGTAATTTTCTTTTCAGACCTATTTGCCTTGTGCTCATAATTATCAGGTCATGTAGATAAAGAAGACATGATGCTTGACATCCTCCCATCTCTGGAAGAAATTAAACTGTACCTTGCAAAACTGAAGGCAAATTCAAAGTGAGAACAAAGCAGGTGCCAATATGCAACCTTCAGGCAGCCCATTTCTAATTGGTACTTTTTTCAGATAACATGTGTAGGAAAGTACCATCTTGCCTGGCATGTTACCCCCATATTTCACTGTATATATGTTGTTTTAGTTGTATGTGTCACTGGGACCCTGCCAGCCAGGGCCCCAGTGCTCATAAGTGTGCCCTGTATGTGTTACCTGTGTTATGACTAACTGTCTCACTGATGCTCTGCTAATCAGAACCTCAGTGGTTATGCTCTCTCATTTCTTTCCAAATTGTCACTAACAGGCTAGTGACCAATGTTACCAATTTACATTGGCATACTGGAACACCTTATAATTCCCTAGTATATGGTACTGAGGTACCCAGGGTATTGGGGTTCCAGGAGATCCCAATGGGCTGCAGCATTTCTTTTGCCACCCATAGGGAGCTCTGACACTTCTTACACAGGCCTGCCACTGCAGCCTGAGTGAAATAACATCCACGTTATTTCACAGCCATTTTACACTGCACCTAAGTAACTTATAAGTCACCTATATGTCTAACCTTTACCTGGTAAAGGTTGGGTGCTAAGTTACTTAGTGTGTAGGCACCCTGGCACTAGCCACAGTCCCCCCACATTGTTCAGGGCCAATTCCCAGGACTTTGTGAGTGCGGGGACACCATTACACGCGTGCACTACATATAGGTCACTACCTATGTGTAGCTTCACAATGGTAACTCCGAATATGGCCATGTAACATGTCTAAGATCATGGAATTGCCCCCTCTATGCCATCCTGGCATTGTTGGCACAATCCCATGATCCCACGGGTCTCTAGCACAGACCCGGGTACTGCCAAACTGCCTTTTCAGGGGTTTCACTGCAGCTGCTGCCAACCCCTCAGACAGGTTTCTGCCCTCCTGGGGTCCAGCCAGGCTTGGCCCAGGAAGGCAGAACAAAGGACTTCCTCAGAGAGAGGGTGTTACACCCTCTCTCTTTGGAAAATGGTGTTAAGGCAGGGGAGGAGTAGCCTCCCCCAGCCTCTGGAAATGCTTTCATGGGCACACATTGTGCCCATTTCTGCATAAGCCAGGCTACACCGGTTCAGGGACCCCTCAGCCCTGCTCTGGCGCGAAACTGGACAAAGGAAAGGGGAGTGACCACTCCCCTGACCTGCACCTCCCCTGGGAGGTGCCCAGAGCTCTTCCAGTGTGCTCCAGACCTCTGCCATCTTGGAAACAGAGGTGCTGCTGGCACACTGGACTGCTCTGAGTGGCCAGGGCCAGCAGGTGACGTCAGAGACTCCTTCTGATAGGCTCCTTCAGGTGTTGCTAGCCTATCTTCTCTCCTAAGTAGCCAAACCCTCTTTTCTGGCTATTTAGGGTCTCTGCTTTGGGGATTTCCTTAGATAACGAATGCAAGAGCTCATCACAGTTCCTCTGCATCTCTCTCTTCACCTTCTGCCAAGGAATCGAGTGCTGACCGCGCTGGAAGCCTGCAAAACTGCAACAAAGTAGCGAAGACGACTACTGCAACTCTGTAACGCTGATCCTGCCGCCTTCTCGACTGCTTTCCTGGTGGTGCATGCTGTGGGGGTAGTCTGCCTCCTCTCTGCACTAGAAGCTCCGAAGAAATCTCCTGTGGGTCGACGGAATCGTCCCCCTGCAACCACAGGCACCAAAGAACTGCATCACCGGTCCCCTGGGTCTCCTCTCAGCATGACGAGCGAGGTCCCTTGAATCCAGAAACTCTGTCCAAGTGACTCCCACAGTCCAGTGACTCTTCAGTCCAAGTTTGGTGGAGGTAAGTCCTTGCCTCCCCACGCCAGACTGCATTGCTGGGAACCACGTCTTTTGCAGCTACTCCGGCTCCTGTGCACTTTCCGAGGGAATCCTTTGTGCACAGACAAGCCTGGGTCCAAGGCACTCTAACCTGCATTGCACGACCTCCTGAGTTGTCCTCCGGCGGCGTGGGACTCCTTTGTGCAACTTCGGGTGAGCACCGTTTCACTCCACTTCGTAGTGCCTGTTCCGGCATTTCTGTGGGTGCTGCCTGCTCCTAAGAGGGCTCCTTGTCTTGCTGGGTGCCCCCTCTGTCCCCTGACGCAATTGGCGACATCCTGGTCCCTCCTGGGCCACAGCAGCATCCAAAAACCCTAACTGCAAAACTTGCAGCTAGCAAGGCTTGTTTGAGGTCTTTCTTCAGGAAAATACTTCTGCACAACTCTCCACGGCGTGGGACATCTATCCTCTAAAGGGGAAGTTTCTAGCCCTTGTCGTTCCTGCAGAATCCTCAGCTTCTACTGCCTAGTAGCAGCTTCTTTGCACCCACAGCTGGCATTTCCTGGGCATCTGCCCACTCTCGACTTGGTCGTGACTTTTGGACTTGGTCCCCTTGTTCCACAGGTACCCTCGTCTGGAAATCCATCGTTGTATTGCTGGTTTTGGTCTTTCCTGCAGAATTCCCCTATCACGACTTCTGTGCTCTTTGGGGAACTTTAGTGCACTTTGCACTCACTTTTCAGGGTCTTGGGGTGGACTATTTTTCTAACCCTCACTGTTTTCTTACAGTCCCAGCGACCCTCTACAAGGTCACATAGGTTTGGGGTCCATTCGTGGTTCGCATTCCACTTTTGGAGTATATGGTTTGTGTTGCCCCTATCCCTATGTGTCCCCATTGCATCCTATTGTAACTATACATTGTTTGCACTGTTTTCTAATACTATACTGCATATTTTTGGTATTGTGTACATATATCTTGTGTATATTTGCTATCCTCATACTGAGGGTACTCACTGAGATACTTTTGGCATATTGTCATAAAAATAAAGTAACTTTATTTTTAGTATATCTGTGTATTGTGTTTTCTTATGATATTGTGCATATGACACTAGTGGTACTGTAGGAGCTTCACTCTAAGTTCAGCCTTAGTTCAGCCTAAGCTGCTCTGCTAAGCTACCATTATCTATCAGCCTAAGCTGCTAGACACCCTATACACTAATAAGGGATACCTGGGCCTGGTGCAAGGTGTAAGTACCCCTTGGTACTCACTACAAGCCAGTCCAGCCTCCTACATGTCATTATGATCCAATTCAATTCTTGCCCAATTATCCCAATGAAGTTCTGTCAAAATTCTTAGTCAGGCACCTGGCATTGCCAACTCTTTTAGTCTTTCTCAGAGATTCTCTCGATTAACTAAGTCAAATGCAGCCCTGTGCCGTAGGACTCTCATGTAGGAACAAGGCTGCTGGATTTTGGGAGGCTGCACCACCGAGCGAGGGGGTCTGAGTCTGATCCCACACCGTATGACAGCTGTTGGCCTAACCCTCTCGGATAGCTAGCAGCACCTCACCAGAACCCAAGAGTAAAGGTGATTTGTAGCAGCCTATCGCATGACACTTTAAGACTTCTCAGGGAAGTCGTGATGGAACAGATCTTACCCCTTTCTCTCAGGTATACACATCTCATAAATGGAAAAAGACAAACAGAAGCAGGATTTGGTTCAATGTGTTTTATTGAAGCAACTGCATTCTATGTAAAAAGACATGAATTGTGATTATCAGGATAATGAAACACAACACTATTATTGCAATGACTGGAAAAGTGAAAGAGAGGGAAAGTCCCACCATAGTGTCACAATAGTGAATCTAAAATCCCTACCAGCACCACTAAGATTGTACATAGGAGCGATAGCAGTGTCAGCCCTAATCAACCCAATCCCCATACATGTGCTGTACATAGCGAAGAGGATTGTTGGTCTGCTGAGAGTCCTCCCCCATGGATGGAGAGAAGATGTGTAGTTTCAGCAGAAAATGCAATGACGATGTGCAGTGTAAGACGGCTGTTTGGCTAGAATGTCCCCTCAAATATATATACGGGAAGAAACATGTTGACCTATTGATACTACTACACCTAGACATGGGACAGGCCATTATCTCTGGTCCTAGCCATTATTACTACAATTTTAAATCTAGGCAAGAGGCCCCATAGATTTAAACTGATAAGGTACCACTTAGTGTATTTTAACTCACTTACAAATCTACACCTATACACATACAACCTTACACATACATCTTCCACACAGCATAAAGAAAAGATCTCCAGTAAAGAGCCCCCTTGTGGGGCCCATTGGGCATTGCAGTGCTGTCCCTACGTGGAGCACACCCTGTGATGAAGCATGATGCCCATTTGGGTGTCTGAGGGCTTTGGCTCCTGGGCAATCAGATGCCCCTTTCTGATTTTTCAGTCCATAAGCGACCTGTTCACATTCAATCTTCTTTTTCTAAAGGAATTGCATTCTCTGGGTTTTAAATATTTGATTAATTGGGAGGATGTATGCTGGATCTTGATGCGCTCTCAATCCCTCCACTTAGATAGCTAAAAGATACAACATGACTACAGATGATGGAAAATAAATCTATTAATAATTGGAATTATTATATATATTTTATTGAGAACTTCATTACGGACTTCTCCAGTTTCTAGGGGAAGTCATCAACCAATGTAATGGCACTACATTTACTAGTCTCAGAAAAACGGATGCTGATGTGATCTTGGAGATATATAATGGAGCCACCTGCCTGAGTCCAGCAGATATGGGCAGTGAGCATTTATGTCATTGAGACATCCTGCTGGTAATGTCTGAGCGTTTCAGAGTGATTGAGCCAAGGGTATTATTGACTCTTGAGGGAGGCAGGCTGACTCCAAGATTGTCGTCTGCAGGATGACTCCTAGCGCAACAGACAGACACAGGGTTTAGAGACCCACTGCAATCAGTGAACTGGATCTGAGAATCAAAAATACAACTAATCTGTGACAGAGCCAAAATGGGGCACATCCTAGTCATAAATTCATTTTACCATGAATGCAGTAGCCTCACTCTAGGGATTCATATCAGCAGGGAGCAGAGTCACAACTTGAGAACCAGAACACAGGGCAAAAGAGCAACATAGGGAAAATTAAAACACCACAAGAGGGTCAACTAAACAAATCTGGCAGCCACACAAAGCAACCGAGGCCCACATAATTAATTACCTGATACCTGAGGAAGATGGATCTATGAGATTTTAAGAAGAAGAACCATGGGAGAAGCCTCTTGTCATAGCTGATCGACCCATTAACAAGCGGAAGCAGAGAAGCTGACCAGACGATGTGCAGTGTAAGACGGCTGGTTGGCTTGAATGTCCCCTCAAATATATATACGGGAAGAAACATGTTGACCTATTGATACTACTACACCTAGACATGGGACAGGCCATTATCTCTGGTCCTAGCCATTATTACTACAATTTTAAATCTAGGCAAGAGGACCCATAGATTTAAACTGATAAGGTACCACTTAGTGTATTTTAACTCACTTACAAATCTACACCTATACACATACACACTTACACATACATCTTCCACACAGCATAAAGAAAAGATCTCCAGTAAATAGCCCCCTTGTGGGGCCCATTGGGCATTGCAGTGCTGTCCCAACGTGGAGCACACACCGTGATGAAGCATGATGCCCATTTGGGTGTCTGAGGGCTTTGGCTCCTGGGCAATCAGATGCCCCTTTCTGATTTTTCAGTCCAGAAGCGACCTGTTCACATTCAATCTTCTTTTTCTAAAGGAATTGCATTCTCTGGGTTTTAAATATTTGATTAATTGGGAGGATGTATGCTGGACCTTGATGCGCTCTCAATCCCTCCTCTTAGATAGCTAAAAGATACAACATGACTACAGATGATGGAAAATAAATCTATTAATAATTGGAATTATTATATATATTTTATTGAGAACTTCATTACGGACTTCTCCAGTTTCTAGGGGAAGTCATCAACCAATGTAATGGCACTACATTTACTAGTCTCAGAAAAACGGATGCTGATGTGATCTTGGAGATAGATAATAGAGCCACCTGCCTGAGTCCAGCAGATGTGGGCAGTGAGCATTTATGTCATTGAGACATCCTGCTGGTAATGTCTAAGCGTTTCAGAGTGATTGAGCCAAGGGTATTATTGACTCTTGAGGGAGGCAGGCTGACTCCAAGATTGTCGTCTGCAGGATGACTCCTAGCGCAACAGACAGACACAGGGTTTAGAGACCCACTGCAATCAGTGAACTGGATCTGAGAATCAAAAATACAACTAATCTGTGACAGAGCCAAAATGGGGCACATCCTAGTCATAAATTCATTTTACCATGAATGCAGTAGCCTCACTCTAGGGATTCATATCAGCAGGGAGCAGTCACAACTTGAGAACCAGAACACAGGGCAAAAGAGCAACATAGGGAAAATTAAAACACCACAAGAGGGTCAACTAAACAAATCTGGCAGCCACACAAAGCAACCGAGGCCCACATAATTAATTACCTGATACCTGAGGAAGATGGATCTATGAGATTTTAAGAAGAAGAACCATGGGAGAAGCCTCTTGTCATAGCTGATCGACCCATTAACAAGCGGAAGCAGAGACGCTGACCAGACGATGTGCAGTGTAAGACGGCTGGTTGGCTAGAATGTCCCCTCAAATATATATACGGGAAGAAACATGTTGACCTATTGATACTACTACACCTAGACATGGGACAGGCCATTATCTCTGGTCCTAGCCATTATTACTACAATTTTAAATCTAGGCAAGAGGACCCATAGATTTAAACTGATAAGGTACCACTTAGTGTATTTTAACTCACTTACAAATCTACACCTATACACATACACACTTACACATACATCTTCCACACAGCATAAAGAAAAGATCTCCAGTAAATAGCCCCCTTGTGGGGCCCATTGGGCATTGCAGTGCTGTCCCAACGTGGAGCACACCCTGTGATGAAGCATGATGCCCATTTGGGTGTCTGAGGGCTTTGGCTCCTGGGCAATCAGATGCCCCTTTCTGATTTTTCAGTCCATAAGCGACCTGTTCACATTCAATCTTCTTTTTCTAAAGGAATTGCATTCTCTGGGTTTTAAATATTTGATTAATTGGGAGGATGTATGCTGGACCTTGATGCGCTCTCAATCCCTCCTCTTAGATAGCTAAAAGATACAACATGACTACAGATGATGGAAAATAAATCTATTAATAATTGGAATTATTATATATATTTTATTGAGAACTTCATTACGGACTTCTCCAGTTTCTAGGGGAAGTCATCAACCAACGTAATGGCACTACATTTACTAGTCTCAGAAAAACGGATGCTGATGTGATCTTGGAGATAGATAATGGAGCCACCTGCCTGAGTCCAGCAGATGTGGGCAGTGAGCATTTATGTCATTGAGACATCCTGCTGGTAATGTCTGAGCGTTTCAGAGTGATTGAGCCAAGGGTATTATTGACTCTTGAGGGAGGCAGGCTGACTGCAAGATTGTCGTCTGCAGCATGACTCCTAGCGCAACAGACAGACACAGGGTTTAGAGACCCACTGCAATCAGTGAACTGGATCTGAGAATCAAAAATACAACTAATCTGTGACAGAGCCAAAATGGGGCACACCCTAGTCATAAATTAATTTTACCATGAATGCAGTAGCCTCACTCTAGGGATTCATATCAGCAGGGAGCAGAGTCACAACTTGAGAACCAGAACACAGGGCAAAAGAGCAACATAGGGAAAATTAAAACACCAAAAGAGGGTCAACTAAACAAATCTGGCAGCCACACAAAGCAACCGAGGCCCACATAATTAATTAGCTGATACCTGAGGAAGATGGATCTATGAGATTTTAAGAAGAAGAACCATGGGAGAAGCCTCTTGTCATAGCTGATCGACCCATTACCAAGCGGAAGCAGAGAAGCTGACCAGACGATGTGCAGTGTAAGACGGCTGGTTGGCTAGAATGTCCCCTCAAATATATATACGGGAAGAAACATGTTGACCTATTGATACTACTACACCTAGACATGGGACAGGCCATTATCTCTGGTCCTAGCCATTATTACTACAATTTTAAATCTAGGCAAGAGGACCCATAGATTTAAACTGATAAGGTACCACTTAGTGTATTTTAACTCACTTACAAATCTACACCTATACACATACACACTTACACATACATCTTCCACACAGCATAAAGAAAAGATCTCCAGTAAAGAGCCCCCTTGTGGGGCCCATTGGGCATTGCAGTGCTGTCCCAACGTGGAGCACACCCTGTGATGAAGCATGATGCCCATTTGGGTGTCTGAGGGCTTTGGCTCCTGGGCAATCAGATGCCCCTGTCTGATTTTTCAGTCCATAAGCGACCTGTTCACATTTAATCTTCTTTTTCTAAAGGAATTGCATTCTCTGGGTTTTAAATATTTGATTAATTGGGAGGATGTATGCTGGACCTTGATGCGCTCTCAATCCCTCCTCTTAGATAGCTAAAAGATACAACATGACTACAGATGATGGAAAATAAATCTATTAATAATTGGAATTATTATATATATTTTATTGAGAACTTCATTACGGACTTCTCCAGTTTCTAGGGGAAGTCATCAACCAATGTAATGGCACTACATTTACTAGTCTCAGAAAAACGGATGCTGATTTGATCTTGGAGATAGATAATGGAGCCACCTGCCTGAGTCCAGCAGATGTGGGCAATGAGCATTTATGTCATTGAGACATCCTGCTGGTAATGTCTGAGCGTTTCAGAGTGATTGAGCCAAGGGTATTATTGACTCTTGAGGGAGGCAGGCTGACTCCAAGATTGTCGTCTGCAGGATGACTCCTAGCGCGACAGACAGACACAGGGTTTAGAGACCCACTGCAATCAGTGAACTGGATCTGAGAATCAAAAATACAACTAATATGTGACAGAGCCAAAATGGGGCACATCCTAGTCATAAATTCATTTTAACATGAATGCAGTAGCCTCACTCTAGGGATTCATATCAGCTGGGAGCAGAGTCACAACTTGAGAACCAGAACTCAGGGCAAAAGAGCAACATAGGGAAAATTAAAACACCAAAAGAGGGTCAACTAAACAAATCTGGCAGCCACACAAAGCAACCGAGGCCCACATAATTAATTACCTGATACCTGAGGAAGATGGATCTATGAGATTTTAAGAAGAAGAACCATGAGAGAAGCCTCTTGTCATAGCTGATCGACCCATTAACAAGCAGAAGCAGAGAAGCTGACCATATACAATGGCTTTCCTTACAACAAAGGAGCAACACCTTGTTGATTGAAATAACTAATAAAACAGAGAACGGTAGTAGAGATACATTGATCCCTGTGGATAACAAACATTAGAAGAGGAACAGAAAATTCAAATAAACGCTGTGCACGAAGCAGCCATCTAAACTTTAGGAGCAAGACGTCTGTCCTCTGACTTTGGGTAGACTTGGAGACCCAATGGATGGTTTGGGCGCACAGAGACTTTTGATGGAGGGTCCACTCCAACCCATTGAATAAAGACATAATTTGAGATTAAGGGAGAATTAACTATAAAGAGACAAAATGCAGATGTCCACTGTAGAATAATTAGAGTGCTCAGTGACTATGGCTCTCCCCGACTCCATTAATTAGCACTCTAGAAAATAACCTTACAACATGACACAAATATCTACAAGACCCTATTTACTCACTTAAAACCACCCTATTTTTAGCCCACCATATTTTATGTTATATTATATGTTATTGGTGATTTATTTTAGCATACTGGTCACCCATGAGAGTAGTTTCCCTCTCCATCCCCTTCTCACCTGCCACCAAACAATGCCCTCCTTTTTTTCAATTCTTCCTAAAACATTCTAGGTTTGTTAGAATTCCGAAAAACGTCAGGTATTTATGCCTACCTACGAAAATATCTCTCATCATATATAATATGACAACCAGATGTATGGTTCAGGGTTTATCAAATAATGAATATCCAAGCTTTTAGGTTTTCAGATTTTTCAAGGATTGGTGATTGCTAACGTTCATGTCTGAAGAGGTAAGGAGATTCAGAGAGTGAGTACTTGTTCTAAGAAGTAGTTAGAACATTGGAATGTTGGTAGCTCCATTGAAAACAATGGAGTGCTGCGGGCTTTTACTGGCCGGTAACAGCCCGCAGCGCCAACTTTCCAATGTTCGCTTTGTTCACAGCAACAGCTGTGAACAAAGCCTCACGGAGCCCGAGGGGATTTTAATCCCCTCGGGCTCCGTGAACATTTTTTTTTTTTTTATAGAACATTCTGCCCTGAGTGGCAGAATGTTCTAATGGCCTTAGAACCCGCCGTAGCGGGCTCTACCGGCTATTAAAGGCCCTTTCCCTTGTTGAGCGGGCCTTTAATAGCCGGTAAAGCCCGCTACGGCGGGTTCTAAGGCTATATTATCACTGAGTGTGAAGTGTGCAATATTGTGGTCAGTGGTGTGGTTGAATTATGTGTAATTACTCAGGCTACATCCCAGTCCATCATTATTTTGCTCACCGTTCCACCTCTGTTTGGACCTAGCTATATGCAAAACAGTCTTGCCAGTGCACCAATTGAAACAGTCCAGCTGAACTGCCAAGTCAGGTTCTCACTGAATCAGATGAAAGCAACCCAAGACCAGTTTCACCTTGATGGGGGTTCTTCAGTCTGGTGTTGCTTGGTTCAAGTGGCACAGTGAGCATGGGACCCATATCTGGACAGACCTATGCTACCTAGGGCGTATTTAAAAAGTGTGATTTTTTTTAATGCTTAGATTAATCTAAGCCACCTATATTTAATCAGACTGCATCACAGTCCATCATTATTTTGCACACCATTCGACCTCGGTTTAGACCTAGCCACATGCAAATCAGTCCTAACCCTGCTCCAACAGGAATTGTCCAGCCTGAACTGCCATGTCGCATCCTCCCTGAGCAGAAATAAAAGTAACCCTAGACCAGTTTCACCCTAATTGGGGCTCATCAGTAGGGTGTACCTTGATTCCATTTTTATTGAGCATGGCACCCACGTCTGGGCATACCCGTGGCATCATGGTCATGTGTGGGAATATGTGGGCTTCTGTGTCTTTCACACAACATGTGGCTCCATGCAGGGAATTGAGTGGATGTCAAGCAGCGCCATGGAATTTACCACCCAACCTAAACGGCTGTTGAAGTTAGCCATTGCTAACTTGCAAGTACCTCTCTTTGTGAAATTAACACAAAACTAATTATGGCACTGCAAGTCGTGCAATTTTGCAACTTTGCACATACCTAATTGTGAGCCGCTTTATGCATTAAATCTGGTACAATCAATAACTACTGATAGTTTCAGAATAAGAACATTATCCAGAGCATTCACAGAGGTTTTAGAATAGTGGGCATTATTTACAACTTAGAAAGAGGCTTCGGTGGATGGCTGGAGACAAAGGTTTAGAAAGCATATCGAAGTCTGTAACAGGCCTCATTTGAACATGAGATTTGGTCCCAATGGGAGCACATACCAAAAAGTACTAGAAAGGTTTGAGTAATGCATGGGAACTTTGAAGTGGGAAGAACAGAGAATATGTACCTGCATGAGGATGTGGAAAGTGTGACATCTGTAGAATAATTGTTCTGGTTAATGTCTAATGAACATTGTGCCAATAGATGGAGAGATGTGTGTCATGCTTGGGCTCCATACAGGGACATAGTTCCCCTGTTTAGATTCTATGATACCCTGTTCCTTGTTGTTAAAAGGGTAATTGTAGAGGGCTGTGTAGGTCTAAAGGAATGTGCAGCACATCATTCTTTTGGATTATTCCTACTTGAGCATTTTCAGTAGGAGGGGCTCTAACAACAGATAGATACACCGAGGACCACAAAATTAGGGAGGAGAAACAGCAATTAATGGTAGTATTTGTAAATGGCAAATACTGTGGTGTCAAGCATTATGCAGAAAAGGCTCAGCCAAAGTTTCCTGACAGTTCGCAGCAGGCATAATAGAAAATAATAATAATAATAATAATAATCATAATAATACGCTGGAATGGAGATTGAAGGAGTACAAGCCAGTGAGCTTTGCAATAAAATTTAGGATATACTAGGGGCAAAATCTCTACTGCATGGATTCCTTACTGCATACTGCCTGATTGGCAAAGTATTTTCTATTAGTGATTATCTAGTTGGGTTTCTCCGGAGTTTGGTGTGATCCATTCATGAATTTCCTTGGCTAAGCAAGTAAGGAAGTCTTACTCCTCTAAATTCCTGATTAAGTCACACCCAAGCCTAAAATGAAAAACATGTGTCTAGCCCTGAAGGTTTTACAAAGTAGACTAAATTTACACATTTGTTTAGATTGGGTTTAATATTTTGGTTATTATTGTTGACTACTTTGAATGGTTAGTGCTTCTATGATGCAAGTCGAAGGCATTATGGTGCCACCAGCAATGGGTAGAACCCACATTGCATACTGCATCCAGAAAGGTAGCGCTCCTCACAAGTGGGACGACTATATAAAATGCATTTTTGCCTGTGTTACTTATATTCTTCGTTCTACTCCTATCTACTCAAGCCCTGGATGAGCCATTTTACCTGTGCTAGATCTGTCAATCCAGTAGGTAGAGGTACTGGGCATTGTACTGGTATTGCACAATTCTATCTATGTCGAGGGTGCCAGGAACATTCATATTCTAACTTGACCTGGTGTGTAATTATTTTTTCAAATTGAAGCTTTCACTTTTTAATGAACTTGTTGTTATTGTGCAGTTTTTATGAACACCTAAATCTGAACAAGATGGGGCGTGGCCAGCAGCCAATGAAGCCCCACGCCTAGCGCGGTGCTCCCGGCGCCGACAGCGGGGCACGCAAAATCCTGCATCAGTAGTGGCCCCGAACGGGGCCCCAAATAGTTCCTTCTGCCCCTGAACACTGGGGACTTGGGAAAAAAAAAACTCTGGTGGTACAAAAGGCAGTAGATCGGAGCCCAAAGTTCTGAGAGTGCAGGCCGACGTAAATCAAAATGGCGGCCGCGATCCAGCCCTGAGTTGGAGCCGCGTTTCCCCGATCGGCGGAGACTGAATGCTACCGGAGATCCCCAGGAGCCCGCGACTCCCCGTACCGCCAGCCTTTTCCTGGCGGTTCAAACTGCCAGCAAAAGGCTGGCGGTCGGGGACTTGTGATCCCCTGGGCAGCGCTGCAAGCAGCGCTGCCCTGGCGGATTATCACCGCTGGGGCAAATTTGGCGGGAAACCGCCGGCCCCGGCGGTGCGACCTAGCGCTGCGGTCGTAATCCCCTCTGAAGCACCACCAGCCTGTTGGCGGTGCTTCAGCCAAAACAGCCCTGGTGGTCTTGGACCGCCAGGGTTGTAATGAGGGCCATAATGTCTATAACTAGGGTAAATTCAGAAAATGACTGAGTAACAAACCTGTTGATCGTTGATATATTCTGATAGAGCCCTGTGGGCGAACCGGGGCATAGGCTCTTGGCTTCTGGCGTGCCACCCTACCTTTAGGATGCTAACTGTAGTTTTAATAGTTTGGACGGGGATAGTTGTAGTTACCGGTCCTGGGGAAAGGGAGTTGGGATTTTGGGTTGTTAGTTATGCGTGTTATAAAAGTTTTGCATCTGCCACCATAGCACTAACTGTCCTTCACACTAAAGAAACAATGTTGAGGTTCAAGCCTAGACACCCTGGAGAAAGTATACATAATAAACATATTACACTAGAATCCCATGAGTGCTCCCTTGAATTATAAAATTGCTACTTGGAACGTCAGGGGTTTAAATAGCATGGCCAAAAGGTACAAGGTATACAACCAGCTTAAACGAAGAGGAGTTCACATAGCCTTAATACAGGAGACCCACCTCATTGAACAGGAGGTTAAAGCCCTAACGAAGAGATGGAGAGGCCAAGTAATCGCTACAACTTACTCGGCATTTGCAAGAGGGGTGCTGCTGTGGATTTGTCCCAGATTGCCCTTCCAAAAGTACCACGAGATTGTAGATAAAGAAGGGAGGTATGTCTTAGTAGCTGGCAACTAGAATTAAGGACATCGCAATAGGTGGTATATACACACCGAATCAAGAACTGGGAACTTTCCTTAATAAACTATCGTTGGAACTGGTACCCTATCTTACAAAACCTACCCTAATAGGAGGAGACTTTAACTGTATTGCAGATATTGTATTAGATAGATCCCACCCTCCCCTGCCACACTCCCAGACCATAAACACAGCTAAATTGTTTGCGGAATGGCAACAACAATGGAGATTTAG
Source organism: Pleurodeles waltl (assembly GCF_031143425.1). NCBI lineage: Eukaryota > Metazoa > Chordata > Amphibia > Caudata > Salamandridae > Pleurodeles > Pleurodeles waltl. The sequence goes on along the minus strand of NC_090446.1, from coordinate 115,560,511 downwards.
AGGTAGTTGGAGACAGCTCCAACCAAGTATCAGAGATTATTCTTTCTACTCCACATTACACGGCTTACACGTTCGCCTTGACACCTTCCTAGCCTCCCCTGAAATACAAAGCGAAGTAGTAACGTCCGAATACGTATGTCGTACCATATCTGATCACAGTCCCCTGCTTATATCGCTGACGTGGGGTAAAGATAGACCAAGTATTCCTATGTGGCGTTTCAGAGCTGAAATGCTAGAAGATGAAGCCTTTAACAAAAATTAGCGAGTTCTTTACCTTTAACTTGGGAACAACATCTTCCAGAGCACTTGAATGGGAAACATTTAAAACATTACTTAGGGGAATTTGTATTAATGAGAATATAGGGGTCCGACGGTCATTGGAACTAGAAATCTGGGGACTCGAGGACTCCCTTAGAGATACTGAACGTAGAAGACCAGATTGTCCAAACCTGACCCCCCTTTTGGTGGACACTAAAAGGAAAATAGCTGAAGCAACTACAAGGCTGAACCGATTTGACTACAAGAAATATCTGACTAGGCAACATGCAGAGGGAGATAAAGCAAGTGCACTTCTAGCATGGCTTGCTACACCACTCAAACAGCAAACAGTAATAGTAGAAATCGAAGATGCTAATGGTAGCCGTATCTTTGGTCAGAGAGAAATAAACGCAAGATTTGCTAATTATTACTCCAAACTATACGCTATGCCAACTGAAACTCTTAGTCCCTCCCAGATAGAGGACTTGGAGGAGCTTGATCTTCCTCGGTTGGGGGACGAGGACAGGCTGGCCCTCGCTGAGCCTATCTCGATAACGGAAATTAAAACTGCAATCCAAAGTATGGCAAGAGGTAAGGTCCCGGGAGCAGATGGACTCCCTGTAGAGTTTCATAGTGCGTACCAAGAGCACTTAGCCCCACATCTATGCACCATATACTCTGAAGCATGGGAAAAGGGACGTCTGCCACAATCCACAAATGAAGCTATGATGATACCTTTGCTGAAGCCGGATAGACCTCCTAATGATGTTCGCTTCTATCGACCGTTGTCCATGCTTAACATGGATTATAAGATACTTAGTAGGATACTAGGTGCCCGACTATTGCCTCACATGCTGTCACTGATTCATCGAGACCAGTCTGGTATTTTTTCCCTCAACGTAGTACAGCACAGAATATTAGACGATTGATCTCAATACTTCACGCAGTACCTTCAACGCTGACGCAAGCAGCGATTATATCAGTGGATATTGAAAAGGCCTTTGATAGTCTCAGATGGGACTATTTGGAGAAGGTAATGTTGAAATTGGGCATAAGACAAGGCTTCGTCCGTTGGACACAACTTTTATATACAAACCCCACGGCAAGTGTTCGAACGGGTGGAACTATATCGGACTCATTCCAAATTGGTAGGGGCACTAGACAGGGCTGTCCCTTGTCACCACTGCTGTTTGCAATAGCTGTGGAGCCACTGGTCCAAATGGCCAGAACTGGCGTGCACTCTGATGGTATACAAGTGGGACAGCAGACTCACTACATTGCACTTTATGCAGATGATATGCTGCTCTTTATTGGGAATATAGAGACTGACCTGCCGGGAACAATGGCTATGATGAGGAACTTTGGGGAGGCTCTGGTTTGCAGATCAATTGGCAGAAATCTGCTATTTTCCCGTTGATCAAGGGGTACTCGCAGATAAATGACACACGGGGGCTGCCCTGGACACCTATTACATTTAAATACCTAGGGGTGAACATATATCACAAATCAGAGGATTTAATAGAGGGGAATATACATAGAACACTAAGAATGCTGAGATCAAACATAAGATTTTGGGAAACGCTGCCCCTGACGGTCACGGGGAGAGTAGCATTGTTAAAAATGATAGTGCTACCCAGACTGTTGTATTATTTCTCTACGCTGCCTCTGATTGTCCCGAGATCAGTGTTTAAAGATATTAACTCCATGATAACGAGTTTTATTTGGGGAACAGGCAGGCATAGAATTGTGCTGCATACCCTTCAAAGACCCACTGCAGAGGGAGGATTAGCTGCTCCAGACATGGAAATGTACTATTGGGCAGGTCAATTACAATGGCTGGCAAGGTTAGTTAGTGATACAACAACAGTACAGAATCTGCAGAACGATCTAAATGGGTCATTGGATGACATCCTAAATTTTTTCCTCAACCCTAGAGGGGAAACAACAGCAACTACCACTGGAATGGAATTCGCTAAGAATATGCTGGAAGCAGTGTCTGAGGCGCACTCACACAAAAGTCCCTTATGCTCCAGAAGTACTAATAATATGTCTGAAACACGTAGCTGGGAGTTTAGTACTAGCAGGAATAAAAAAACTAGCAGTAAATAATATAGCGGTATTGGGAGACTTGTTCTGCAACGGGAAATGACGCACTTTTACAGAGCTACAAGAACAGTTCGATGTTCCTTCAGGAATGTTTATTACATATAATACAATGCAAGAATTATACAAAAGACTTGGAAAACGGGTCCACAAGAACCACCTGCCCACGAAGGATGTAAATTCATTTGCTCACTGGGGGAGCAGAGAGGAGCAATCTCTGCAATTTATCAAGCATTATACAAAAGCACATACACTCCTTTGACCAAGCTTAGATTGAAATGGCAGACAGAATTGGGAATCACTATAGATGAACAACAGTGGACTAGGATCACCACCCACATATATTCCGTGTCCGGAAATGACTGTTTTAAATTAATTAACCTACATATATATATATCATAGAGCTTACTTAACTCCACAAGAAATAGCAAAGATGTTTAATACAAGAGGGTGATGTTGTCCTAGATGTCAAGAACCAGCAGCGGGGTTAGAACACATGTTATTGAAACCTTATTGGGAAGAGATATTTAAGCAACTATCTATAACCACGGAAAGAAAACTGACACCCTCACCCCTAATATTAGGAGACCCTGCCCCTAAGCTAAAAAAACACTACTAAGTTAGTTCATTGATCTGGCATTAATCCTAGCCAAAAGGGAAATTACATCCCACTCGAAAGACGTGGGGGGCCCTCAAGTTCAAAGATGGTAAGACGCAATGATAAAATGGGCAGAAGCTGAGGGAACTTTACTACACCAAGAAGCAACGCAGGGAAGGCAATCAAAGGACATAGCTAGACAATGGGATACAATATTAGACTATTTGAAACACCCAGATAACTCAATGTTAGAGGATTCAAGCACAACATCAGAATCCAAAATGGAAGAACCTCTACAACATAAATATATAAATAATAGTGCATGTGAAGGATAGAATCACTATACTGTAAATGTTATGATTAATGGAAAACAAAGTATGGTTGGATGGGAGTGCATGTAGGGGGGGGGAGGATTGGGGATTATAATTTTGTGTTAATCATTATATTATATTGTTGTGAAAATGTATATTTTTTAATATATAGATATTTTTTTTAAACTAAATCCGGACAAACTGCATTCCATATTTTGAAGAAAAAATGATACACTGACTTTAGAAAGGCAAAAAAGATCAATACATGGATTCGGAGTCAGCATGATGAAATAAGTAAGCAACATAACAGAAAAAGCACAGCTTCAAGGTAGAAGAAAATGTTAGACTGTCCCTTGAAGCTTGCACTGGCAACATAAACAATTGAAAAATCATTACATGCTCCAAGGTATGGCATATTTTGAAGAAATGTAAGACAGTCATGAAGTGGGAAAAAAGAAACATGAAGCAAATAACAGAAAGCAATGATATCAACCCTTAAAGAATATTAACTATAAGACAGCATATATAAATTCAGTTTGTCTATTACAAGCTAGCACCCACACAATCATCTAACATACTCAAGGGACTGCATCAATTGCAAAGTTAGCAGACTGTTTCCACTTTATGAGGGAAAAGGAGCAGGTACACTAGACATGCATATAGTGCCCCTCCCCACCCCGTTACCAAAATTTGAATAGTAAGGGCCTGATTTAAATCTTGGCAGAGGGAATACTCTGTCACAAGCCTGACAGATATTCCGTCTGCCTTATTACGATCGCCATAGGATATCATGGGATCATAATAAGGAGGACAGGATATCTGTCACGTTTGTGATGAAGTATTCCACTCTGCCAAGATCTGAATCAGGCCCTCTATCTCTGACACCTCTGTCTCTAGAAAGGACACATCCGGGGCATATAGCTTTCATGTTAGATAAAGGTACTGTGAAGAGTTGCACAGATCTCTTTTTGGTCATGGAACCAATTGAGAATCACTCGCTAAGGGATTCAATGTCGAGAATTCCACAACCTCTGCATAAATGGAAGATATGTTACATTCCTGTACATAGCCATCTTTTGATCCTCGTTGATCGAAGGAATGTTTGAAAATAGTCTAACCACTGGCCATCATTCAGGGTAGCATTCCAACCCTTCTTTTTATTGCCCACCACTTCACTTCATATTAGACACACCCATATGCAAATCAGCTTTGGTCCTGCTCTAATAGGAGCAGTCCAGCTCTATCTGCCAAGCACAGTTATCTCTAAACCAGAACAGAAACAACTTAAGGCCTCTTAAGGCCCACGAATTGCCAGTGGCTAGACTATTTGCAAGCATCTCTCTAATCACCTTGTGTGTGTTCAACCTACTTATGTTGGCAAGGTAGCAATTCAAGGTTGACCAGATACAACACCCTACACTGTGTGGTGACACCAACCCATACTTATTTTTAACTCGGTATTTGTCAGTAGTGAAAGACTGATAATGTTTAGCAATCCCACGTTGAGCCACTTTTTATTCAGGTAGAAGTTCAGAAAGGCCTATCCACTCTGTTCCTTCAGGACAGTGAGGGTCACCTGTGAAATTGCAGAATTCCAGTCTCCCCATTAAAGTCTTCCGGGGCTGTGTACAATTCAGCAACAAGGTATCAAGTATAAAAAGAGGAAGAAGAAGAATCAGAAGAAGAAAAAAAGTAAGAGATGAAAAAACAAGAATCAGAATAAATATAATCGGAAGAATCAGAAGGAAAATAATCTGAACAATCAAAAGAACAATCAGAAGAAGAGGAAAGATTAGAAGAAGAAGAAGGAGTAGAAGAAGAAGAAGAAGAAGAAGAAGAAGAAGAAGATATGCAACAACATAATGTGGTGTATAACTTCATTATGTTAAACGCTGATGACACGTAAAGTGCCAGTTGGTGAAGGGTGGTTTTAACTTCCACTGACAAAATAATACAATAGTTTTCAACTTCGCAGCTAGGTAAGATACAATTTTTTTTGTAATCACACCTTTTCAGAGGCTAGTTGATGGTGTGCCTAGTTTGCCTGAATAGTTAAATGAGGAAATGACCATGTCAAAGTTACCCTTCCTAGCACTCATACGAATGTGTAAAGCCAGCAAAGGGTTATGCAATCTAAAGGGTTGGTCACTCGACCATCAGGGAAGGGTGTGTACCAAGAACAGAGATAGCATGACCAACGAGCAAATGCACAAGAAGTTGTAATTAAATGACCCACTGAACCATCGTGGACTATTGTGAATGTCGGCTTTATCACCAAAACCTCTCCATCCTCACCTCTCCTGTCAACACTGTTAACTTGTGCGGCATTTACCTGTGCACCATTATTGCATTTAAGTATACAATGAAAAAATGATTCAATACTGAAAGTCTCTTTATTTTGATTTAATGTAGTTTAATGCAATTACATATAAATGCAAGATAGTGAAACATAAATAACATTAATAATAACTTTGAGAAAATACCACTGGGTAGCACCACTATTAGGGTGAGCTTAGATTATTGGTAATATTGTTTTTTCACCAAGTTAAAATAGAATAAGATACACAATTAGGTTGATTGTATGTCACAATAAAATATATACTGAACATTGTTTGGGCATAGGGTTATGGTTAGTATTTGGATTCAATTTATGATTAGGGTTATGATAATGCTCCCTAGGTTTTAAAAAGTGATTTAATGTAATTTAATTTAGATAGATTCAAATAATGGCAATACATAATAAGCATGCGTTAGTGTTAGGTTTAGCATTCACCCTGGGGCTGGTAACAAGGGGTGACTCTTCAGCAGTAGTGTTTTAGGGAATTACACCCACTTAGCAAGTTAGAAATAGTGTCTAGGGGCTCCTAGCCAGGAATGGCAGTGTCTGTGTCGTATTTCACCTCTGATTAGCAACAGTGATGTATGACAAGATCAACTAATGCATACTCATTTTTTTGGAATCTGGTTTCAGCTCATGCATGTATGCACACACACATGCACACAAACACATTTGGTTTCAAGAAATGTATTTTACTTTCTGCAAAGTCCCTTTTCCTCCCGCTGATATCCACAACATCATACCGAACCTCCGAGCCTTCTACTCTGACCCCCCAACGTAACTTGTTACTTCATGTTTTTATTTGGGCATACTATGGTGCAGGGCTGGCTTTAGGGCTGTGCAGATAGTGCGGCTGCCCCTTTAGGGGGGGGGCACTGACCTCTAGGGGGCGAGGGTGGACACTGTGTTCAGAACTAACTTACGTTTGAAAAGCTCCTGCCGCAGAGTTCCTTGTGTATCCAGCTTTCGGCAGCAATACAAATGTCACGCTAATGCTTCTGAGTAATGTTCCTACTAGATAAAGAAATCAGAATTTTGTCTAGTGCAGTTCTGACTCATCATAAAGTAGTGTAGAGGGTTAATATGCCTGCTGCAAAGAGCGGATCTATATTTTATGTGGATAGCTGAGTGGATTAGTAAAGCCAGCCTTTGTCAGCACTTTGAAACAAAGTAAATGTATGCGAGAGAGGGGCTGTGGAGAGATAAGAGACACTTTTACTGGGTGGTAGTGGTAGTACTGGTGGTAGTGAGGGAATCCGAGGAGGCCATGATGGGGGTGCACTAAAAAAGATTGTCGCACCAGGAGCCGCCAGCGCTTAAGCCGGCTCTGCTTTGGTCAAACTGACACCCACCAGTCTCTCTGACCCTATGGTGTCAATATCCATATTTCATAAAATTAAACTGACATTTGATTTATTTTAAAATAATCATCTATATGTTTTACACTGGTTATATTTAAGCTTACCATTAGCATTGGAATTAGTAATTAAGTTAGTAATTTAGTGAAAAAGAGTTCCCTAACTGGAACTCCACTACATCCTTTCTGTTCTGGATGGTTTGGCCATGGTGTGATTTTCACCCTTGGCTAGACAGCTTGACCATCAAGGACAGAGGGGCTTATTATGACCTTGGCGGATGGAAAAGTCCGTCCACCGAAGTCTCGACGGGTAGGTTACCGCCAGTGTGGCAGCCTTCCCACCGAGCCCATTATGCTTTTCATGCTGGGTCAGCCAGTGAAAACACAGTTTCCGCCCACTGGCCCAGCGGAGAAGGACCACAGCATTGTCTTCGGCTCATAATAGAGCTGTTGACAGTGCTCTAGTGCATAGGGTGTAGCAGTGGACCCAGAGGCTAGGATAGGCGATGGGCAAGCAACGACACTTAGGTGTACAAAGCTGTGGCACCATTATTGGTAAAACCTGTGAAAAACAAGAGGAGGATGCGTTACAAAAGTAAATTCACGAAACTCCTTCAGCAGGAGGGACGGTAATCTCATGGCTGTCTTAATCAGGCAGAGTCGGCACTAGAAATGAAAATAAACACATGAGCCTATTTGAGGTATAACCGCACTTATCTGAGAACTGCAATTTCATCTGCTGGCTAGAAAGCTTTTTAATAGATGTTTCACACAAGGGAATTTTCTTTCTTTCAGCTGCAAGCGACTAAACCTGATTGTGAAATTCTATTAAAAGTGCTGGAACATTTTCGGAATACTTACGGACTTCCTTATGAAAGTTTTAAAACTTCACCCAAAGCACCTTGTAAGTATTTTGATTGCCTTATTTTATTATATGTATATGATTTTTAGATTTGAAATGTGTACCAGCCCTTAGGCATCAGCAATATTCTATACAATTGCACAACGTTAAAACGTAAAAGAGCATTAAAAATTACAAAAGTAAGAAAATGTAAATTCGTTACCCAAACGGACACATAAAAAACAGCTGAGTCTTCAAACTTTTCACTAAGCACTTACATCTAAAAAACGCAGTTCATTTCTGCCATCCTCGTGCACCCACCACCCCAGTTAGAGGTAGGAAAACACTATTTTTTGATGGCAGAGCCACATCTGGTTTCACCTTTGGAAACTATTGACCTAGCAACTCATCCACAACTGGGCCACCCAGTGCTTAATTTGTAAAAAAAAAAAAAAAAAAAAAACATGCTGGTGCCCAAAGCCCTTCTCTTAAACACGAGTCTGCTGCAATTAAATATGCGAACTCGGAATACAAAGGCAGCCTACTCCTGAAGCCATCTCGGACCACTTTAATCCATTTACAGCCACTTCCTGCCCCTTCAGCTCACTCTTGCATCTTTCTGCTTTCTCCCATTGTGCCACTTTTTCGTTTTCCTCTTTGTTCGTCTTTCTCATATGTGTCTTTTGCTTGGGGTAAATACTTAAGGTAGAAAATAAGTTCCGACCCTCAAAAATAAGTGTCAGTGCCCCGCACCGGAACCAACAAGAGCAAATCAAGCATGCACAGTGATGATCACCCAGCCCTGTTGAGGAGAGTGAAAACCACATTTATTTTCCATACCTGGGTCTCCCATTAGGTGGACCTGGCATGAACGACACACATTTGGGGTTAAAATTCTCTTTGCAAGCCAGCACTATTGAATTTTTTTATTTGCACGCGTTTCTAACTCACCTTTGAGAACTTGTTTTAGAAAAATAAATTATTATGGTGAACTTGGCCAAAGATGGCTGCTTGTCCAATCAGTGCACTGTTCTGCCATTTGTGCAGCTGCTGAAAGCACAGAGATCTCCTACGGGCAGGCAGTCAGTATCATAAAAAGTAGGGTGACCAGAATTTTAAAGCCAAAAACCGTGACTATTCACAAAAACAAAAGAAGGACTACAATTTTACATCTGACCAAAGCACAAAAGGACAGCTCTCATCAGCGTTGGATTACGGAAGCGGCACTAAGGACATAAAGAAAATTTAATTTTTAAAGCCAATATCATGCCTCTTAATTAACTTGCTTTCTTTTAACAACTGCTATCTATCCCTGCTTTGGAAAACAAAAAATTCACCTCACACAGTTTTCAGTCGACCCTCTCTAAAAACCGGGACATGAGCTAAATCTCCAAAAATCTGCCAGGACAGCTGGTGAAAACCGGGACTGTCCCGGCAAATCCGGGAAGCCTGATCACCCTATAATAAGGCAAGAACAAAGCAAGACCTCCGCTGTGGTGGTAGACTGAAAAATAGCCAAAGGCTTGTGACATTTTTCTTCAAGTGTGTGGTCTTCAGTTGGAGAAAACCTTACTCCTACAAATTGTCTGTCCTGTGGATACATCTACTACCCTTCCAACCAAAGAAACCAGTTGCCCAAAAGCAATGGCCTCTCAAGTCAGGCAACCAAGGCCCAGATTTACAAGAATCTGGTGCATCAATACTGATGAGCCAGATTACTTGCCTCCCTCCTAACGCCACCAAACGACACCATGGGTGCGCTGCATTTACAAAACGGTGCACTACGGCGCACGATAGGCTAATAGCGTCAAAACATTTAACGCTATTGTGGTGCTTTGCTGCACTAGCGTCAAAAACTTTATGGCTAGTGCAGCAAAGTTCAAGGAGGCCCATTTATTTCAATGGGTGCATCCTTTTAACGCCTTCTCTGAGCAGGCGTTAAAAATGACGCCAAAAAAGGAGAAATTAAATCTTGTGGATTTCATTGCACCATTTTTGTGGGCCTACTAAAACGCCGGAATGCCCCCATTGCATACATTATGCCTGATGCAGGGATATTGTGGCGCAAGGGGTCGCAAAGTGGCGCAATGCATGCATTGCGCCACTTTGTAAATATGGCGCAGTGTTTTTGCCTTGTTGAGCCTCATTAGCATAAAAAAATGACCTTAATGTGGCGCAGGGGCCTTGTAAATCTGGGCCCAAATTTAAAAGCCTTGGCTCACTAGAAACTGTGGGACCAAAGAAGTGAGCGCAGAACAGGCTTTTTCCCAGTGAAACTTGCTGACACTGGTTAATTGCCGGACTTCAGAATGTAATGTGGCTGTTAAAGGAGACACTGGGAATTTAGGGACCCTCAAAACAGAACTACTACTGTCCAGGAGAGGAATGCTCTGTGCCTGGATGAATGTCCTCAAGTCATCCTCTGAAGACCTGGAGGTTTCTCAGCCAGTGGAGACTGCAATTGTTGGGTTGCTTAATTAATTTCAGGTGGATGTGCAGCTGTGAAGCTCAATGAGGTGTACATCACAAAGGCTTAACATGTGAAACTGTGCAGGGAAAATACCACACACTGCCATCTCCCGCAACTGGTGCTGCACAGGGTTCAAAGTACACAGGAAGAGAACTGTAGGATCCATAGCCTTGAATTACAGTGAATGCCAGAGGAAGAGATTTTAATCCTTTGGTTGACGTTTATGCTGTTCTGGAGGACCATGAGCCAGTGCAGAACCCTTGCGGATATATTTTCGCCATGGAACAGTACATTGGAAGTTCTTTCACCAGATGTTTCCACCCCAGCTAGCACTATCAATGAGTACCACTGACTCAAGAAATGTGTTTTTTATATTACCTCCAGGCTCTAGAAAGTGCTTATCTCCACTAAAAGCTATCTTATACGTTGTGGTTTAACGCAAAACATAGTTTCATACCCATGATAGGCATACATGACACATAGGGGCATATTTATACTTGTTTTGAGCCAAATTTGCATAATTTTTTTTATGCTAGTCTACCCTTTGCACAGGCTTGCACCATTCCATAAATATGGTGCCTGGCTGATGCACAGAAATGGTGCAAGCCGGTGCTAAACCTTTTGGTTCAAAATTGCGTTTGTGCAGTTTTGCACCAAAAAAGTATAAATCCAGGCCATAATGCCAACAGTTTGCGTCAGGATTGTGATGCAAAAAGATCACGTTAGTCTGTTCTTACAGTGCATTGGATTTAAATAAGTGAAACATATCTAACCCACCGTGCTCCGGCTCCCTCGATTTCAGTGGAAGTCAGACACAGTTTTATACATCCAAGCATAACTGTCACAACTAAGTTGCCCATTGCTTGAGAGTGTGTTTAAACGTGGAATATAACTAGAAACAAAGCAAGCATCTTCAACGTTCGAGGAAAAACATAATTTTGCCGTTGGAGTGCTACCCTACAGCTATGAAAAAGGGCACATTTTTGGACCTTTTCTTGAGAATAGCTGCCATCTAGTGGTGGCGCACTAAGGCAACAGCCTATGTTTGATGAGGAAAGTGTTAGAGCTGCTTGTAAATTAGAAGATGATCTACATGAAAAAAACGTGATAATTCTTAAAGTGCTCTTCATGATATTTTCGTAGAGAAGCTCCATATCCCAGGGATCAGAGAGTCGAGCAGACAGGTCTCTCGTTATCAGTGCTTAAGCAGTTCATGACCACGTGCATGCCTGCTCTTTCACAAGGTCATTCAATGTAGCAGGGATGCTCCCTTTGTAGTCAGAGCCTAATACATGACTTACTTAAAGTCTGGGAGCAACTTTCTTGTTTCATTATGTCAACAATTGGGCAGAATAATCTACACCAAAATAATTCTATGCTTGCAGAGTAAGATTTATAATATGTCACAAATGCCACGCGCTCTTTTACCTAGGCTCGCCTACTGTAAAGCTTGTTAATATCCTCGAGGGTGTATTGCACTGTGGAAAAAAGTGTGAATAAATAAATGCATTAACATCTCATTCGAGTCTTTCCCTGTGCTGCTGCACTCTGTAATGCCACTGGAGACCAGTTCTAGCTTTCTACTTATTTATTTATAGTTTTTCGTTTATGCTTTTCTTAAGTGCTTGAGCTTTTGATGGCTGTTTCAGAAACTATGAGTTATAAAATGAGTTACTACGGGGTTTAGTGGTAAAAAGTGAGGCATACAGAACTAACTAATGGATCAGTTAAGACCTTTTTTGGACATTTTTGATATGGAAAGAACACACAAATCTTTAAAAGATTTGAGCCAGGAAGTCAAAGCAGCCCAGATGTTGCAGTGTGTTTAAACTATGACTTATAGCCTTGGAGCCTCAGAAGGGTTCTTATCTAGTTGATGTTTAGTGGTATTTTCCTTTCACAGCTCGATGAGTCCCTTGCCCATATCCTCTGCTTGCATTACAACCCTTACAAATCCCACTGCTCGCTCTGCCTTCCGATTGGCTCTCAAAGTTCATATACTTGGCACAAGGGTTTTAGAACCTTTGACTATCTTTACAAATCCCTCTCGAGGCAGAAAAGCAAGTAAAGGGCAGCACATCTGTTAAGATAGCTTTGTGGACTAATGATTTCTTAACAGAGATCCATGTGTAGCCTGAAGGTCACAGATTTGAATTCCTGTGGGTCTATTTAACCTTTTGTTCTGGCAAGTCTATAAAATGATTTTCATTGAGTTGGGATCCAATTGACGCCTGTTATTAGTGCCTAGAGACCAGCTAAATGGTACAGTATGCTTTATAAATGTAGTAATTATTACTCTACCTGTTACAGCTGAAGTGTGGTGAATGGAGGGATCTCCTTCCAGACCATTTGTAGGTCACCAGGTGAAGAAAGCACCAGTTCCTGTGTTGAGCATAGGTATTATGTGGTCGTGCTTTTGCAGGCTATTTCTTGCTGCTCCTGTTTGCATTGCTTTTAACAACTTAGGGCCTAGTTTAGAGTTTAGCAGACAAGTTACTGTGTCACAAACGTGACGGATATCACATCCTGCCATATTACGATTCCCATTGGATATAATGGGATCATAATACGGAGGACCAGATACACGTCACGTTTGTGACGGAGTAAGCCCATCCGCCAAACTCTAAATTAGGCTCTTAGTTCCTTCAATTACATTTTTTCCCACTAGTTCCTTCTGGCGAAAACCCTTCACCTACACTCCCATAAATGTTGTTATACGCCCTCCCTATCCCACCCTCAATACAAATGTACTCCTACACTTCCCTGGAGTACATTTCTAGCAGGACGGGAACTTAAAAGGTTTGTGAATGTTTGCCTACTTTGCAAGGCATTCCAATCCCAGAAAGACCACTTCCCCACCCCTGGGAGCAGATTTACTACCAAATATTATTACACCGATTTCGTGCAAGTAAACCAATTTACAAGTGCTAATTCCATGAATTTGCACTCTTAATGGTACCATTCCCACACCTAAGTTGAACATAGGTGCACATGTGGCTTTTTGAATCCAGTCAGGGCTCTTTTTCATGTTTCACGATTTTTCTGTGTGCGGTTTCCCCCGTTTCATTTCTGTCTCTACCTCTCTCATCACTTACAATACTCTTTCTCATACTTACTAAGAAACTTAGCAGTTTCAAGATCTATTTTGAGAGTGTTTTAAGAGTTTTTTCACGAACGTCACTAAGTTTGAGATAAGGAAATCCAGGTGACAAATCCAACAAATATTACGGTTTGTAGGAGAAAAAAGTGCAAAACCTTTATGAGGAAGAATTGAAAAATCTGTGACAAACCCTTGTTTGTCAAAGAAATTGTGACAGCAGGCGAAATTCTGAGAGGGTGTACATCTTTGCAATTTTCGTGAGAATGTTAACTATGCCACCTTTGCAAAAAAAGGTCTGTGGAACTTATATTTTGCACACATACTTTCTATCTCTTTCTCTAAAGACCCAAATTTACTAAGGTTTGTGCAACGCAACCTGCAGATAAATGTCTTATGGTGCATAGTTTAAAGCCAACAATTGTGCTGTGCCATAGTTCCCTCATGTCACTCGTCCTTGATATTATGATTAATGTTTGGCTAAAATGAGCTAACAATTTACTGTTGCACCATGATTGAAAGGTTCGAGCCTCACCTACCAGTGCACATCTCCTCTTGCAGACAATTGCCTGGAGTAGCGTAATTTTGGCTACACCCCTACACGTTACAGAAGTAACTCAACAATGTACTCAACATCACAAATTCTGTGTGCCTAAACCTTACTAATGTAAAGTGAAGCATCAAAACGTATTATTGAAGATGCATTCACTGTAGAAATTAGAGTTTCATTTATACACGCAAGTTTAATCTTTAACATGTAGCTTGTTGTTCTTGTTCATATTTGTGCTTGTATTTTAAAATACTGCATTTATTGAGAAACATATTGCTTATGTAATCATGGATTAATTGTTCATGCTTTACATTTATTCTGATATTCTGCTTGCAATTATAATTGAGTACTTAAAAGTGCACATTAGCAGTTTTTTACTAAATTAGCCAGGGTAGGTCTTCATTCTTAATGTGATAAATGTACTTGCTGTGCTTTACATGTTTTTCCTTTGCAGGTGCACAGCCTTGATTCTTTACTTAATGAAAGGAGTATTGTGTACTAGACATCGAAAGGCCTGAGAAAGGAGATCTTGCCATAGACTGGATGATTTAACGAGAGGTAGAAACCTCCTATTCATTGTCTGTCTAAACAGAAGAAACTGAAGACTAACCTGGTCACTAGAGTTCCGTGGGATGGGAGAATCACTCCATGTTGCCAGTGCACTCTGTGAGAAAGAGAAAAATATTTGGTGTCTGATGACGTGTTCAGAAGATACCAATGCTCCTGGAACCTTTCACTTCTTAGACTTACAGCCGACTCCTTTAGACCTGGACAGCTTCAGATCTTTCAGACCCTTGGCCCTTACAGTGCATAGCTTCATGCTTACACTGAATTCTGTAGTTCTGTAGACTTCTACTAGAGTCTTTGTGATGCTGACACCTACCTAGCTCTAGTCCTGAACTTTCGAGATTCCATCCTATTTAGCTTAGATCTAACCACATGTCTTTAACCCCTAGGGTGCCCGGGACGTAACGGTTACGTCCTCGTTTGCACCGCTCGGGTACCAAGGATGTAACCCTTACGTCCTGCTATGGGCCCTCGGGGGAAGCGCTAGTGCTCACTCAGATGTCCCAGCAGTGCCCTCCCCGGGCAGGGATGGAAGGGGAATCGCCTCCCCTTCCCCTACTCCCCCCCAGATCCCCCCGGGGACTCTGATGACGCTGACCTCATCAGAGGCTGCCTCCACTGCGCTGATCGGAAGAGAAATGCAAAAGCATTTCTCTTCCGATCACGTGGAGGGGGCAGGAGAGGCATCAAAGGAAAGGAAAGGCCTTTCCTTTTCTTTGATGTCTCGCTCAGCATTTCTGCTGCCGGATTGTGAAGTGATCGGGCAGTAGAAGTGCCCACTAGACACCAGGGAATGTTTTATTTTTGTTAATTACTAAGAAGGGGAGCGGCTCCTTGGGCAAGGGCCACTCCCCATGGGAGCAAATTATTTCAAGGCCATTTCTGCCCCCCGGGGGCAGATCAGCCTATTCTAATTAGGCCGACCTGCCCCCGGGGGGGCAGCAACTGCTAGACACCAGGGATTCATTTTTTATTGTTTTTGTTTAATTTTTTTAGATGTGGGGAGCGACCCCTTAGGCAAGGGTCATTCCCCTGGGGGCAAAATTATATTTAGGCAATTTCTGGCCCCCTTGGGGGCAGATCTGCCTATTTTAATTAGGCCGATCTGCCCCCAAGGGGGACTGAAACCACTAGACACCAGGGATTTTTTTTGGTCAATTTCACGCAAGGGCGAACGACCCTGTAGGCAAGGGTCACTCCCCTGGGGGGGCAAATTTTTAGGGCCATTTCTGCTCCCCTTGGGGGTAGGTCGGCCTATAGTAATAAGGCCGATCTGTCCCTAGGGCGGGCAAAAACCTCTAGGTACCAGGGATCACTTTTTTTTTTTTTTTTTTTTTTTTAGAAGTTGGGAGCGACCCTGGTGGGGAAAATCTGTTTAGGCCATTTCTGCCCCCACTAGATTGGCCTATTTTAATTAGGCCAATCTGCCCCCAAGGAGGGCAGAAACCACTAGACACCAGGGAGTTTTATTTTTTTTGCGTCAATTTCATGCAAGGGGAGTGACCCCTTAGGCAAGGGTTGTTTCCCAGGGGGCTACATTTATTTTAAGCCAATTCTGCCCAAAAGGGGGGTAGAAACCACTAGGCACCAGTTTTTTTTTTGCGCCAGTTTCACGCAAGGGGAGCGGCCCTTAGGCAAGGGTCGCTCCCCTTGGAGGGGCAAATTTATTTTAGGCCATTTCTGGCACATCAGGGGGCAGATCGGCCTATTTCTATTAGGCCGATCTGTCCTCAGTGGGGGCGGGAACCCACTTAGGCACCAGGGATTGGTGTGTGTGTGTATGTGTGTGTTTTGTTTGGGGGTACCGCCCCTTGGGCAAGGGTCGCTCCCCATGGGGGCACATTACTGTTGGCCATATCTGTCCCCCTTGGGGGCAGATCGGCCTATTTTTGGAAGGCCCATTTGCCACCAAAGGGGGGCAGAAAGCCCACCAGAGACCAGGGAAGATTTTTTTTTCACAAAAAGAGGGTGGGGTATGGCCATACCCCCACCCCAAATAAATGGGGCCAAAGTTGTTCTGCCAACCGGTGGGCAGATGGGGCAATTACCCCTGATGCACTCCCCGGGGAGACAGAAAGGCCACTAGATGGCAGGGAATGAAAAAAAACAGTGGGGTGGTGGCTACCATCCAGTATGGGCATGGTTATACCCCCACCCCAACTGAAGAGCGTAACCGTCTTTCAGCTCTCCCCCACACACTAAAACATCTTATCCTATGCAAGCAAGAGGACATTTGATTATTTTGGGTTTTGGTTTCACATTTTTTACATTTGGGCCAAGAGAGCTTGTCTAACTCTCAAAATTGTCCTATTTGGAATGGTGAGGACTGCACTTTTTTGACTTTAGGACGCTGCCATGTAGAAAAATCCACAAGACCTAGACACATCTGAAAACTAAACATCTGGGTGAGTCCAGGGTGGTGTGCTTCACATGCACCCGGCACCATTTTCTTCCCCACAATGCCCTGCAAACCTCCAACTTTGCTGGAAATCACATATTTTTTCCAAATTTTTGTGATGGAAACTTCCGGAATCTGCAGGAATCCACAAAATTCCTACCACCCAGCATTGTTGCACATATATTGATAACAATTCTGCCATACTTGTCAGCCTAAAAATGTTTTTTTTCAACCTGCCTTTTGAACCAGCTTTGGTTCCCCCTCAATTTTGACATGTTCTTGGCTCTTCCCTGTCACAGGCACTTGGCCCACCTACACAAGTGAGGTATCATTTTTACCAGGAGACTGAGGGGAACGTTAGGTGGTAGGAAATTTGTCCCAGTGCATTGATCCTACACAGAAATGTGGGGACAATGTGATTTTTTGGTTAAATTTGGGATTTGCTGGGGATTCTGGGTAAGAAAACACTGGGAGATCTACTCAAGTCACACCTTCCTGGACTCCCTCAGTGTCTAGTTTTCAGAAATGGTTGGGTTTGGTAGGTTTTCATATATGGCTGTTGAGCCCAGGACCAAAAACGCAGGTGCCCCCAGCAAAAACAGGTTGTTTTGTATTTGATAATTTTGATGCGTCCACATAGTGTTTTGAGGCAGGTTTCCCTAGGTGCGACTAAGGTAGGGGCCAAAATCCACAGCCGGACACTTTGCAAAAAACACGTCAGATTTCAATGTAAAAATGTGATGTGTCCATGTTGCATTTGTTGCCGCAGGCACAAGGCCTACCCACACAAGTGAGGTACAATTTTTGTTAGGAGACTTGGGGGGACACAGAATAGAAGAACAAGTGTTATTGCCCCTTGTCTTTCTCAACATTTTTTCCTTCCAAATGTAAGACAGTGTGTAAAAAGACAGCTTTTTGAGAAATGCACTGTAATTCACATGCTAATATGGGGACACCGGAATTCAGAGATGTGCAAATAACCACTGCTTCTCAACACCTTATCTTGTGCCTATTTTGGAAATACAAAGGTTTCCTTGATACCTATTTTTCACTTATTATATTACAGCAAATTAATTGCTGTATACCCGGTATAGAATGAAAACCCATTGCAAGGTGCAGCTCATTTATTGGCTCTGGCTACCTAGGGTTCTTGATGAACATACAAGCCCTATATATCCCCACAACCAGAAGCGTCTAGCAGACGTAACAGTATATGGCTTTCAAAAATCTGACATCGCAGGAAAAAGTTACAGAGTAAAACGTGGAGATAAATGGTGTTATTTTCACTTCCATTTCAATATGTTTTTATTTCAGCTGTTATTTTCTGTAGGAAAACCTTGTAGGATCTATACAAGTGACCCCTTGGTGAATTCAGAATTTTGTCTACTTTTCTGAAATGTTTAGCTGACTGGGATCCAGCATTGTTTTCACACCCATTTCTGTCACTAACTGGAAGGAGACTAAAAGCACAAAAAATAGTAAAAATTGGGTATGTCCCAGTAAAATGCCACAATTGTGTTTAAATGTGCTTTTCTGATTAAAGTTTGCCTGTTCCTGAAAGCTGGGAAGATGGTGATTTTAACACCATAAACCCTTTGTTGATGCCATTTTCAGGGGGGAAAAACACAAGCCTTCCTCTGCAGTCCTTTTTTTCCATTTTCTTTTAAAAAAAAACGAAACTTTCACTGTATTTTGGCTAATTTCTTGGTCTCCACCAGGGGAACCCACAACCTCTGGGTACCTCTAGAATCCCTAGGATGTTGGAAAAAAAGGAAGCAAATTTGGTGTGGGTGGCTTATGTGGACAAAAGGTTATGAGGGCCTAAGCACGAGCTGCCCCAAATAGCCAAAAAGAAAAAGGCCTGGCACCTGCGCAGGAAAAGGCCTGGCAGCGAAGGGGTTAATCCTATTCATGCTGAGGAGGAGAAGTTCAAATTTCATCAGGAATATCAATTCCTACTTCTTGGTTTCTGTATTGCTGTGACTGTAATTCCTATATGTCTTATGCTAAGGAGACTGAACCTATTCCGGTGTTTTAGCTTGCCGGTTCTGATTCTGTACCTTCATAATCTGATTTTGATATGCACATATATTGGAGTGATTTCTAATTTGTAATACATTTTCTAAACTTCAGCATTGATTCCTGGTTCATTTTGTGCAGCCAAATTGGCTTCACAAAACATAGATTGTAAATTAGTTACTAACTCCCTTGCCTCCAAGGACACTCAATGATTCATCGGATGAATATTACCAACTACTTCCGTATGCACCCCATCATGCCGAAGGGTAAATCATGTAATATGTGCAGTTTTGCAGAATCTCATTGAAATATCATATAATTTACTTTTGACTATTGTTTGCACCTGATTTCACACAAACAATATATGGGTCAATTTTGGATATGACTTTAGTTGATCTGAATCACTGAAGCACTGAAGAATTGTGGTTGCATCAAATGTCAATGTCAAAATCCTTTTACCCAGTGGTGGAAGTGATAAAAAAGTATGGGAACTAGAATCCTGAGTGCACTACGGGCAGGGTCAATGAGTGCGGGGTGGGGCTAAGGAAGTGGCTAAAAAGAAGACAGTGATGTGAAACTATTTTGTTGGCCTTTCACCTTCATGTAAATAAATATACAAATTAACACATACCTTAAATGAAAAATGCAAGTTAAAGTAATTAGTGGGAAATGCATTTTTGTACCTAAGGAAAGCTTACTTTTGAATCAGATCACTGCAGATGTCTGTGTGTAACGAGAGAATCATGGAACTGGATTCTAATTGGCGCAGTGGGTAATAATTGCATCTGTATTTATGGTGTTATAAGCTCTGAGGCTGCAACTGGAAACACTGTGAATATTCAAGTTGCCATTTCAAATTTGTATTACACACAGTATATGATGGGATGTTGGACCCATGTTGTATCTAGTGCAACACTTTTTTGTAAGTTTCAACTGGAAATACACAATCCAAAGCTCGAATGCTAACAGCCATACATTATCCCTCAAAAATACAGCTTTGTCACAAGGAAGCTTAACATATCTACCATTGATTTAGGTAACATGCTGGCTCCCACGCAGCCTTTAGATTTGCTGGTTAACAAGCTGCTTCCCTTTCCATTTCTTTAAGGTAACAGGCACCCTGGCAAGATGGTGTGTTTCTTCTTTTGCTGTCTGCCTCCCCCTTGGCTTCACAGTACAGAAGACCACCTCCATTTCTTTAGAGCAAGGGTCTTCAAACTGGGAGGCGGGTTCCCCTATGGAGGGCCTCAAATGATCCCAGGGGGGAGCCAGGCTCCTGACAAAATACGCATCATGCAAGGGCTTTGTTTGAGATGAAAAAGAATGAGCAGCAGTAAATCGCTCTGTAATGGGCCATTACTAATATGTTTTGTCATTAATATCCAAGCTGGGAGTATGTGTCAAAAGGGAAGAGACTCCAAACACTCTTCAAAAACCCCACCCCAAGCCCTAGTAATCATACTGTGGACACTTTTACATTAGGAAGGCCAGCCTGACCAGAACAGTATGTTTGGTATGATGTATTTGATTAAATTTTTAAAACAGTAACATGCTGCATAAACATATAGAAACATTGCCAATTTATTAAAATAATGTGGAGAATTCGGAGGGGGGGGCAGATGATTTGTTTTTTCTACTGGGGGGGCGCAGCTTAAAAAAGTTTGAAGACTATTGCTTTAGAGTCTAGGGCACACAAAAGGTTGGCCTTGGACGTCCAAACATAGTTGTCTTTTTTTAAGTACCAGAATGGTTTCTGACAATTAAAAAAGGATTGGAAACATCGTTCCCATTAGATCCGACCTACTCCAACCACTGTCTTACGCCTGAAAGTTGATTTGCCTCATGTAACAAATCTTTGTGCAAAACCCCCCACTAATATTTAGTACCTCTGGAACACATTTTATAAATTTCTAGTACTGTATCTCTCTTGTGCTTCTTAACCGGCTCTCTCTATGTCTCTTTGTGAAACTACATCTCCTAGATGCCACCTTCTTGCAAGATGCCAATGGACAGTAAGTGGGCTTGAGTGAACAGATTCCACAAATGGAAAGGCAAAGGCATGCTGCATGTGAGGTCTAGGAGGCACTAGAAAACATTTCCTAGCTAGGCACTACAATCATCAAGAACTTTGCCTACCCAAATTCACTTTACCCCTATTGCCATGGTGAAATTCCAACACAATAAAGAATTTAATTCTCTTGTTACATCTTATCTGTGCAAAGGAGAAGGGGTCCTTAGTAGAATTTTGATGGTTACCTCTAACAACAAATGGCTTATTTGAAGAAAGAGATACAGGTAGTAAATTATCACGAGACAGGAGGAGCTATGATAGCAGATCTGGTGCCTCCATAAGGCAGGGTAAGGTTTTAGCCTTCATGCCCCATTTCGGAACCCACCACATTAGCACAAAAAGCCCCAAAATGACCATTTTTAGTGTGTGGTTTTATACATATACAACCATGAATATGCATTTACCTTATCTTTTATTGCTTTGTGCTTTTTCTTTTAAATAAAGATTACTTTTGCATCTTTTAAAGCCATCTTGTTGGGTTGCTCTTTGCCTTTAAATAAACGTACACAGATCATCGGTTAATGCATTGTCAGCTGGTCGGCTGCAGTGAGAAGGATATTATGGTCAAAATAGAAGGGCTGCCATCCCATTTCAATTTCAAAAGCCTAGTCCATGATGATTTTAAACCCTTAGTAAAACTCCTGAACTATCAATCTAAGGCAGGAGACGTGATCTAGTCATTTAGCTGCCGCATTTGGATCCTTGGGGACTGAGCTCCAATCACAGCTCGTCACTTAGCTGAAATTCATGTGATTCTGGGCAAAACGCTTCGGTCTATTCTCTTGTACTGCAGCTATTTCTAGACATTGAGGGCCTCTTTACGACTTCGGCTGTGCTTTCATAGGAGCCCGCAAAACACGCTGCAGGCAAAAGACCACCAGTACTGGATGCCTTTTGTCTGCCACACTAGGAGTGTTCGGCTGGGCCAGCGGGCGGAAACAGCCTTTTTGCCCGGTGGCCCAGCAGAACACTCACCACAACATTGACGCCGGCTCGTAATTGAGCCGGTGGCAATGTTGTGGTGCGTCAGGAGCCCAAGTGCATGGATAGTGCAGGGGCCCCCACCAGGGGCCCCCTGACACCCTCTTTCTGCTAGCCTTTCCATGGCGGTGTTTACCACCATGGAAAGGCTAGTTGATGGGGGCTCGTAATCCCCAGAGCAGCGCTGCTTGCAGACAAGCACATAATTGCCGCATTTGAATCAGTCTCAGGGTGATTGTCTGCAGTACACTTGAATTTCTGGTGTGCTTGTCTTCCGTTCCCTGTTATTTTTTCCTTCGCTCACAACTGTACTCTTGGATCACTGAGTCCATGGCTGTTAAATGCCTACTTACATTGTCAGTCCATTGACTTGTCCATTGTCCTTTATGCAGCTCCCAATATTCCACTGTTCTTATAACTGTTCCAGTCAGGGACCTTTCTGCATTAAAATAGAACACACTATTTATACACACTTATATTATCACTATAGTGATAAATTACTATCCTGTATCATGCTCCACAGCTTCTCAATACCCTTATGTAACATAGACCTCTGTAATTTTGTATGGCTACCGATAGCTTACATTTCTAATGATGAATTAAGAACACTGGAATGTTGAAAGTAGGCCTGGGTGGAGATCACGGAGTCCGACTCCCAGACATCCACGGAGTTAAAAAAAACTGTGTGCTGTGTTTGGGTGGCGGGACAGGCCCGTGCACAACTGGCCTGACAGCTTTTGCTGCCTATGGCCCTGGCCTGAATTCAGGCTAGGGCTGTAGGCAGCGAAAGAAAGCTGCTGTTTCCGGCCTCTTGTGCACCGGCCTGTCCTGTGTGCAGTGCACATGGGGTACACAAGCCAAGCCGGTGCACAAGAGGCCTGAAAAAGCCGCTTTCATTTGCTGTCTACAGCCCTGCCTGAATTCAGGCCAGGGCTGTAGGAAGAGAAAGCAGCCAGGCATGTTGTGCACTGTACAGTTCTGCCTGAATTCAGGCCAGGGCTGTAGGAAGAGAAAGCTGCCAGGCATGTTGTGCACTGGCCTGCCCCATGTGCACCGCACATGGGACACACCGGTGCACAAGAGGCCTCAAACGGCATCTTTTACTGCTTATGGCCTTGGCCTGAATTCAGGCCCAACTGGGCTGCAGTGCTCACCAGGTGAGCTCCGCTCCGCTGGCAGGGCTCAAGGCATTTTTTGGACAACTCTGCGCTCCAAGCCGGCAGAGCAGAGCATTCCGCACACCCCTAGTTCAGAGCTCCATTGAAGACAATGGAGTAGCTCCGGGCTTACAATGAAACGCATATGCCCAGAGCTCCATCATTCCAATGTTTGTCTTCCTGTTATTCCCTTTTTAATTTAGAGCGTTCTACTATCATTGGGTGGAATGTTCTAATAGTCTTATAGTTCTTCTTCCTCAGGCTGTACCGGTTGTTAAAAGCCCTCTCCCTAGTCATAGGCCCTCGATCAGGGCCTTTAACAACCGATATAGCCCTCTTCATTGGGCTATATGGCTATAACAATGCATAGTTTATGCCTCACATGTAGTCCAGATTCTGTGAGGCTCCCCACTAGCGTTGGTAACTAGCAGAGATGGATTGGTCATTTATCTAAACGGGCATTTCTCGAGTGGGTAGGGTGGGGGGCATGGGAGCTGGAGCCAGGCTGGTTTTAACACCCAAAACCACTGTCCCTGTGACTCTTTCAGACTCCCTGGATTTAATGGCAGCAGGCACAACAGAGGCATGAGAGGCAGAACTGTAACATAATATGATGGGGCCAACAACAGATGTGGTGAGGGGCCTCTGCGACTCCCATCTGTCACAGAAATGCAAAGTGCTTAGTGAGAATATGTGCTCTCCTGAAGAGTGTGGGCCGCGCTACAGTGGCTGTGTGGCCTTGCGTTACTCCTTGGGATGAGGAGACAGAGAGGGGGAAAAGAGAGAGAGAGAAAGAAAGGGGAAAAACTAAGATTGAAAAAAACGAGTCAGGCTTGTTTGAACATTTTTGGCAGAACAGCTTTTGGTTTCCAGTTCAGCCCTAGAACTCCCAGAACGTTCATGCCCCAGTGACAGCAATAAAGCATGTTGGTTTTTGTGGTTACTTAAGTCTACTGTTTCAGCAGTTTTTTGCATGGAGTACGGCAGGCAGTCCATGTTATTTCTATGGATAATATTTTGAGGTTAAAAAGTTACCTGCGTGTTGGAAATTGCCCTTTATGCAGGGTCATTACCAGACATTTTTGCCTTCTTCTTTCCCTATTTGCTGAATTCATTTTGTTGGCTTTAGGACATTTGACACTTTTTCACTGCTAAACAGTAGCAAAGTGTTAATGGTCTCACCTTAAAACATAGTAGCATTGTCATATATCTAACTGCATATTTAATTTACTTATAAGTCCTTTGTCAAGAGCACTACCAGTGCCCAGGGTCTATAAATTAAATGCCACTAGTATGCCTGCTGCACTTATTCTGGCACCCACTTAAGTAGCCCTTTAAACATGCCTCTGTCTTGCCACTGCAGAGCCTGTATGTACAGTTTTGAACTGCATGTCGACCTGGCAAAGTAAACCTTTTGCCAGGCCCAAACCTTGCTTTATAACACACATAAGCCACCCCTAAGGTAGGCCTCAGACAGCCCTAAAGGCACGGTGCAATGTATTAAAAAAATAGGGGGTGTACTTTAAATTTTTACATGTCCTGATGGGAAAAACTCCTAAATGTGTTTTTCGCTACTGCAAGGCATATCTTTCCCATAGGTTAACATTGGGTTTACCTAATTACATCTTCTTCTAAGTGTAATTCACAATCTGGAAAAGATAGAATTTTCGAGTTTGGTGTCTCTGGAATCACAATTTAAAATCACATCTACTGGTAAAGTCGGATTTTAAATTGCAATTCTAAAAATGCCACTTTTAGAAAGTGTACAGAAAAAATGTTTCCTGGAGGACTTATTTAAACCTTACTCAATGTTCTGTGTTGGTCATATATTTCAACATTCATCAATAATGGGATTCCTTAATGAATAGGTAGATAACGTACTATGATCACAAATGTTTTAGTTGAAATAAAATAACCTAAGCATGCACAACAACACTGTTGTCCCCCCATAAGATCTTACAGCAGTGTAACCAGATTTAGAGATATTAGGAAGGTAAACGTTCCCCTCAACATATTGTACAGAAGCAGTCCAGAATATACAATTAAAGCTATGTCCCTTTATACTGGAGGAACTTGGTAGCAAATTCCAAGGCATATATGCTAATGAGGAACAGGTGTCGATGTTTTGGTCTCCTATGGCCAACCAGTCCGTGAGACCATCATCAGGACTCAGTGTTGTAAAAGGGGCACAAAGATACCCAACCTACACAAAAAATAAACAAATCAATCTATCAGCAAGTACATTACAAAAAGTATATAGTAATATAGTTATATACTTATAAGGAGACGCCATGTGCACACATTGCCTATATTCAATGTTAACCAAAGCACACTCCCTGCATGACCCACATAGAAGAAACCAACCATGATCAGACCACAAAGTGCATACCAAAACTCTTAAAAATGCCATTGATCCAAACAATGACTATTAAAAAAGATGTCACTTTTACAACAATGAAGTAGACAGTGAAATTGCACCACCTATAAAAACAAAACCAGAGGCCCAAACATAAACAAGTCCAGAGTACAGATGCACCTCTTTAGTCATAATCGCTGGGCGATAATAATCTGCACAGATCTGATAATCTGTTGCTAATCCTGAACACTTATGTTCCAGGTTTTGATTTTCCATACGTGCCCCTTCAAACATTGAGTGGCTGGTAAAAGGTGCATCTGGACTTTAGTTGTTACGTATTGTTTGGGTAGAAGGGACTTGTTCTCTTGTCCGCTTCATGCATCATTTTTCTTCTCCTGTGTCTTCAACGTTCCTTCACGTCTTTGTTTCATGAGTTCCCTTACATGCAGGTTCATTTCCATATCGTCACCAGTGTTTTATTCAAAGATTCCTTCTTGGCAGGTAGGAGTCAGGTAGCCAGTTCACTTCAGATAGAGGTTGTATATTTATTTGTACATTTATTTCAAAGGCTACGGGGTAAATTGCAAGTTACTTAATAAGGAAACTCCACTAGGAGCAGCATCCTCTCTGCTCAGCTCACTCTCTAACTGTCGCACTCCTCCAGTCACTCCCCAACATTCCATGACAACATACACTGACTGAGCAGAGCAGAGAACAATAAAGGTGTTAACAGAATCCATTACAAGCATAGCAGATTATAACATGCACACTCTTACAAGTGTGACAATTCTGACTATTGCATGTTTTTAAAGCTATAATGGCTTGGGCGGCATGTGTTGGTGATTTTAATGTATTTGAACTAATAAAGTAATGTAGCTGTGCTTATCTGTAAATTAGTCAAACAGTGCCACCATGAGACGAATTGTCATAAGGGCTAGTGTTGGCAATTAAGTGTTGGTGACGGGCACCAGAAACCACTGGCTCAAATTAAGCACTGCTTGTAACACTTGAACAGATATATACACTGATTATGCAATTTTCCCTTGGATTGTGGTATGTTAAAACAATTATACTGAAGACTATGCTTCGAGTACAAACTTTGACTATGCTTCGAGTACAAACATCATGCAAGATGTTTGGTAAAACAGTAAATTGTTAGGCCAATGATGTCATCAGCATGCAACTTTTTTTAATGGCAAAGGAGCATTGTCCCCCTGGCTAAGAGCGAGGATCTGTAAAATGAAACAATATTTAATTATTGTTTTATTATACTGCTGCTGGCTCAGCGAGCAACAAGTGCAGGAAGGGGCGGGGCTGGACCACTGGAAGTGGGAGAGTGAAGGGGGAGTGGGGTCTGTTCACTTTAAGTGTGCATGTGTGTTTGGCTGGCCGTCTTAGGCTGGCCAAACACACATGCACACTTAGGTTTCTTCAACCCGGCTGTCTACACAGCCGGGTTGGAGAAACTGCACAGACTATCATGCAGTGTCTGAGCGGCTGGCCGAGCCACTCAGACACATCCTGATAGGTTTAGCATGAGAGCAGCACCAGGATTGCTGGGGAGTCTGTGCTGGTGTCCCAGTGAATGCTGAGACACCAGAAGAGAAGAGGAGTGAGAAGTGGCCGACGGCATCCGTGAGGGTAAGTATTTTTTTTATATATTTTTTTTATTTCCCTCCCCATTCCCATCCATCACACCTCCACTTGAGATTTGCAGCAGCCACCTCTGCAGCACAGCATGAGTTTGGATCATTCATCCAACAAAGCTGATTTTTGTACTGATTTACATTGTGTCATTGTGTCACTTAGTAAATCTGCCCCATAGATCTTATTGAATATTTCATAGTGAATCTTGCACCACCTTGCTGCCAGATGTTGCATCATGTTTTACTGATTAGTTACTCAGAGTGCACTACATTTTGCCCATGCTTGGTTTCATAACAACTTTGGGAACATGATATTGTTTGCAAGAGGAAGCATGTAGGTTGACTGCATTGCATGTGACATAATGCCACTTGCTTCAACTCTTTCATTGGGTTCTATATTGACTGCATATTACACTAAGCGTGGGGTGCGTGTTAGGCTGTTTGAAGTAGCAAAAGTTTAGGCAGCTTATTTATGTTTTGTGAATATCTCCTTCTTAAACATTTTGGACCAGTCATCATATTGCATGTATTCATTTACATACCCGTGATGCTAGAAACTAAGAAGTAGGTATGGGAATTCGACACAATGCAACTCATATGAAAAAGAAGGAGCAGGGATAGGCTTTCAGTGGTTTCCAAAAGGGAATGTGATCCTCAAGGTACTCCACATCCATAAGCTGGTCTTTCATTACCTTACTCATATGATGCAGAAAGATCTACCCCTATAATGAAGAGCCTGAATTTAGGAATTATGAACTAGTGATGAGAGAGACAGGTATCAGAGGTCTTGCTGGTACATGTGGGTCCATTGTATGGAGAGATGTTGTACTTGGCCCTTTTGCAGGGTCATCCCCAAACGTTTTGCCTTCTGCCTCCTATTTTTCTGAACTCTTTTTGTTGGCTCTAGGACTCTGGGAACTTTATCACTGCTGGTCAATGCATAAAGTGCATGTGATCTCCCTTCTAAACTTGGTGTGATTGGCTTACACCTGATTGGCTTATTGAATTTACCTGTAGGTCCCTTGTACAGTGGTATCCCTAATACCTAGGGCCTGTAAATTAAGGGCCTGTAAATTAAGTGCTACTTGTGGGCCTGCATGCACAGCTGGCAGCACCCACAGAAGTAGCCCTGCAAACCTATCTCAGGCCTGCCACTGCAGGGCCTGCATGCACAGTTTACTGCCACATTGGACAGGCATCTACATTTACTCGCCAGACCTAAAACTCCCCTTTTTACTGCATATAGGTCACCCCTAAGGTAGGCCCTAGGTAGCACTATGCACAGGGTTCTGTGTAGGTAAGAGGTAGGACATGTGCCTTATTGCGTGTCATGTCCTGGTAGTGACAAACAGCCTATTTGGTTTCTTACTGCTGTGAGTGCTGCCTCTCTCATAGGGTTGCATTAGGAAATGCCATTGCATATGTCTAAGTGGCATGTCCTGATCTGTGAGGGGTGGCATGGGCATTTTTTGGTATGGTTGAAATGGTAGTGAGAAATGCTGCTTACTGGTGTAGGTGGATTTTTTATTACTATTGTAGAAATGCCACTTTTACAAAGTGGGCATTTCTCTACTTATAACTCTGTTGCTTTTGCAGCTTGACTCCAATCCACATCTGGAGTAGAGTGACAGCTGGGCTATGTGCATACTTTCCATGCAACCATCACACAGGAAGGGTGGTGGTGTAATAGGAGTACTTTTGCATACTGAGTGGTCTTCCTGGAATGGGTGAGGTAAAGGAGGAGCACACTAACATTTGTAAAGGCCGCGTCCTGCCCTGACGCAAAGGGCTTGTTTACCCTTTACTGATGTCTGGAGCCAATGTGGAGGTGAAGGGGCATTCCTAGAACGGTTAGAGCTGGTTGGAACCTTCTCCCAACTTCTGGAAGCTGGATGAGTTTCATTACAGAGGTTGTTTCCCATGTTCAAAAACAGAACAGAGACACTGATGAACTAGACACTAGATGCTGCTGGAGGGACTCTCCAGGATATGTCTCGGGACTGCTATGCTGTTGGACTGACCTGTGACCTGCTAGGTCACTAGAGGGACTGCCACCTCTTTCTTCTGGACCCCTTTGCTAACCTGCTTACCTGGGCCCTGCAGCTTCTTGCCCCCACAGCTGTCTCCAGGGGTTGGGTGGTGAACCCCAGTCTCCCCTGCATTCTGTTGCTCTGGTGCTGTTTTCTTCAGCTGGGCACCTCTGAAGTACACAGGAGAGCACTTTATTGGCACCAATAGCTTGAATTCCTTAAATACAGCACATGAAGAGCACTTGATTGTTTTGAGTTTTGCCCTCTGGGGCGCAAGGAAGTGCCCCATGTCTCCGTGTGTGCCCCCCCACCCCAACATAGGAGAGGTCTTTGGGAACTCTGTGGATGCAGCACAGACAAGCCTGCTTTGTGTGGTGCCCCAGGGCACAAGCGGGCACTTCTTTTTTCGGAGGAATCACCATTGTGGCCCGAGCCACAAAGCAAAGGCAGCCGGCTCACCTGGAGACACCGTGAGCCAAGAAAAATGTAATTCCTGATGGTCTTGTGAGCGACGAGTCCTTCTGGACTCCAGAGGACCGAAGGGCTTAGTTCTGTGGTGGGGTGGGGTCCCGAGCCAGGAGGCATGCGCCGCCGGGCCTCATGGTTGCTCGCAGAGACATGAAGGAGGAACCAGGTATGTCTCTTTTCCTCGTTGGATGGGAGGGAAGCCTCAATTAAGGCCCCGCTCCACTGATGGTTGTGTGTTCGAGGTGGCCGTGAGAGAAGTGGAGTCGGCTCCCTGTAATGTGCTGAGAGGTTCCTCGAGCAGAGCGCGGAGGGGACCACCATGCTAAGCAGATGCAGGTGGCCCTTAAGAGAAGCTTAGGAATAGGAGCTCCTTTGTTGGACAGAGTGCAAATTGAAGTTCCACATTTACTATATTAGGAGCACAAGAGACTCTGGGGGTCATTCCGACCCTGGCGTTCCATGACCGCCAGGGCCGGGGACCGCGGAAGCACCGCCAACAGGCTGGCGGTGCTTCCAGGGCCATTTTGCCCAGGGAATCCGCCATGGGGATTCCGACCCCCTTCCCGCCAGCCTGTTCCTGGCGGTAATTAACGCCAGGAACAGGATGGCGGGAACGGGTGTCGTGGGCCCCTGGGGGCCCCTGCACTGCCCATGCCACTGGCATGGGCAGTGCAGGGGCCCCCTAACAGGGCCCCATAAAGATTTTCAGTGTCTGCAAAGCAGACACTGAAAATCGCGACGGGTGCCACTGCACCCGTCGCACCCCTTCAACTCCGCCGGCTCCATTCGGAGCCGGCTTCATTGTTGAAGGGGCTTTCCCGCTGGGCCGGCGGGCGGTCTTCTAGCGGTCGCCCGCCGGCCCAGCGGGAAAGCCGGAATGGCCGCCGCGGTCTTTTGACCGCGGAGCGGTCATTCGGCAGGAACCGCTTGGCGGGCGGCGACTGCCGCCCGCCGCGGTCAGAATGACCGCCTCTGTGCCTTGCGTGGTGGGTCTGGGTCTCCCGTACATTCTGTGACAGAAGCGCAGCGGCGCTGCTACCTTTTGATAGGAGGTGCTTTATGGTGATTTCTGCCTTCATTGGTTCTGCAATGTTCTCATGACCTGATTTATTTTATATGTCATGCTTGCCATGTTGGGGGGCATACATGTTCTCAGGATCTATGATACATGGAGATGGAGGGTAGTGTGTTATGATGTATGCATTTGGGAAAGTTTCATTCTACGTGCATTTGTTGTGGTGCTAATGATGACCTGCCATATGGGAATGTTTCATTCTATGTGCATTTGTATGGTGATAAGGATGACCTGACAACTGCTTGTGTTGCAGAGTCCTAGTAATATATGTGATGATCTTACAACTGTATGAGTAGCAGGGTACTACTGATTTATGTCTGTTTTGGTCTAATAATGTTTTGTGCAATACAGTTTATTTTTATATAACTTGTTGTGGAGTTTTTTGTGGTGTATTTATTGTGTTAATAGTGTTGTGCAAACACCTTACACATCGCCTCTGGGATAAGCCTGACTGCTCGTGCCAAGCTACTAAGGGGTTGAGCAGGAGTTATCTTGAGTGTGTAGCTCTCTTGCCCTGACTAGAGTGGTGGTTGCTGCCTGGCTTAGGTGCCTACCCTAGCCAACCATGAACCCCACTTCTAACAAGAGAAAAATTGAACATGTTTTGTATCAAGACTGTATGGTACTGAAGTATAGTTGTCCGCCATAATATTATACACTAAGTGGGTCATTACAACTTTGGCGGTAAAAGCCGCTTACCACCGTGCAGAAGACCACCAACACACCGCCGCGGCCGCCGAAATCCACCACAGCTATTATGACCCACATCTCGGAATCCGACAAAATGCAGACACCCACACAAGTCCGCCACACCAAAGGTCAGTGATAAACTGGCGAAAACAAAACCTCCACCGTCACGCCAACCGAAATACGCCCACATTATCACGACACACGAATCCACGCGGTGGTCTTTCAACCGCGGTATTCCATTGGCGGTACACACCGCCGCACTCAAAATACACACACACATACAAAACACCGCCACATTGGACAATTCGAAATACACACACCTGATACACATACACACATCACTCCCACACACCCAATACAATATAAAACACACACCCAAATCACCCACAAACCCCTACGACCACTATTACAGAGAGAAGGCCAGAGAGAGACACTACAAACTACTACCAAGCATCCACAGTCACACAACACCATCACCCACACTACTTCCACGCACAAAACACCACACATCACTACATATCACCACACTTATCACCACATACACCACCCCACACATCACCGACACCACCCCATGGTACGGCAAAGACACCCCAGGTTCTCGGAGGAGGAGCTCAGGTTCATGGTGGAGGAAATCGTCCAGGTAGAGCCACAGCTATTTAGAGCACAGGTGCAGCACACCTCAATTGCAAGGAAGATGGAGCTATGGCGAAGAATAGTCGACAGGGTCAACGCAGTGGGACAACACCCAAGAAATCGGGACGACATCAGGAAGAGGTGGAACGACCTACGGGGGAAGGTGCGTTCCGTGGTCTCAAGACACCACCAGGCGGTTCAGCGGACTGGCGGCGGACCCCCACCTCCTCCCTCACAACTAACAACATGGGAGGAGCAGGTCTTGGCGATTCTGCATCCTGAGGGCCTCGCAGGAGTAGGTGGAGGAATGGACTCTGGTAAGTCAAACCT
Organism: Pleurodeles waltl; assembly: GCF_031143425.1. Taxonomy (NCBI): domain Eukaryota; kingdom Metazoa; phylum Chordata; class Amphibia; order Caudata; family Salamandridae; genus Pleurodeles; species Pleurodeles waltl. The sequence goes on along the minus strand of NC_090446.1, from coordinate 115,528,167 downwards.
TTAACTACTTCATCCCCCACCCTACCTGCATGCTATCACAGACCCCCACCCTCGCCCCCTCCCCTATCTCTCCAACTCCTCACTAATGTACTAATAACACAAACCACACATCTCAACACCAAGACCTGCATGCAACACCAAAGCATGGACACGCATCACTAAAGCATGCCCACTGCACATACCCATAACACCCCCCTCAACCATCATCACACAAGCCCCCACACAGGAATTCTAGCACTGGGGTACAGGGTCACCCACCCATTGCACACCATGACACACACAGATGCAATAATCATGCTTTTACACCCCTGCAGGACCACTACCCAACGTCACCAGACAGGAGGGTCCAGACATCTCCACCCCATCCACAGAAGAGGCCCACAGTGATGACAGCAGCTCTGTCCAACTGGATCCAGATGACCAACCCGGACCATCGTGGGCCTCGGAACAGTCGGTTCCCCACACCCAGTCACAGGCCACCACAGAGCTTCCACCCTCTGGTAACACCAGCACAGCACCCACCCAGCGGGCCCATACCTCCGTCCCCAGTACACGTCAATCAGCTGTGTGTCCACCACTACAAGAACCCAGGATAACCCACCACCCCAACAACAACAGGGACCTGGGGGCAGTGGTAGTGGGCACACGGTCCAGGGGACAGAGGCCCAGGAACACAGGGGAACTGGGAGGGCTGCTGTGCGACAGGGGGCGGACAGGCCTAGGGAACCCACTCTCCACGAGGCCCTCTCCTCCATCATGGGAGCATACCACCACTCCCAGGAGATGATGGCAACGGTCCTGGCCAAGTTTCAGGAGACCCAGCGCATGCAGGAGGAACAGTATTTGGGGTTCAGGGAGGAACTCAGAACCATCAGCTCCGCCCTGGGCACCATCGTAGGGGTGCTGAAGGAAATACTCAACACCAGGAGGGACACTGTGGCACTCCAAGGGGCCCCTGACATTAGCATGGACGATGAACTGCCCACCACCTCCGCCGGCGCTAGTGGACAGGAGGCACCACCACAGGACCACCACACCAGCACCCCACCCCCTGCAGACGGAGAACCACCCCGCAAGCGGTCCCTGAGATCCAGGAAGAAGACAGAGAACGATGCCAAGACCCCCGCCAAGAAATGAGACCACCCTGAGTGTCATCCCACTGTCCCACTTTGTAATCCTGTCCATATTTAAACTGCCCCAACTCCACTTCCTATGCCCATATGGGCAATGCACCTGTGAGACTAATAGACTGGACTCTGCCATGGACATTCCTCCACCATCACCCCTCACCATGTTACAACCCCCCTCCAATATTTAGCACATAAATAAACACCCTTGAAGCACAACACAATCTGGAGTCAGTCTGTGATTTAGAAAATGTGTATTAGCAATGACAGTGACAAAATGTGTTTTCAAATGTAATGTCAACATACTTATGTCACACATCTCAAGTCCATGAGGAATCTAAGCAGATGACACACGTTGTAAACCACACCTGTGAAACCGTAAGGGAAATGTACAACTCAGTTACCATATACTGGTTGAAATCGACACACAGGATAGAGGTAGAAGTGTGAAAGTACTTGTAGTAGGCAGGAATGTGTTCTCACCTGTGTGTCACTGGAAATATTTCTGGATAACTGAGTCTCTGTTGTCAATGTCTTCTTCCTCTGCTTCCTCCTCATCACTGTCCACAGGCTCCACAGCTGCCACAACACCGTCATCTGGACCATCCTCCTGCAGAAAAGGCACCTGTCGTCGCAAAGCCAAGTTGTGAAGCATACAGCAGGCCACGATGATCTGGCACACCTTCTTTGGTGAGTAGAATAGGGATCCACCTGTCATATGCAGGCACCTGAACCTGGCCTTCAGGAGGCCGAAGGTGCGTTCGATCACCCTCCTAGTCCGCCCATGTGCCTCATTGTAGCGTTCTTCTGCCCTGGTCCTGGGATTCCTCACTGGGGTCAGTAGCCATGACAGGTTGGGGTAACCAGAGTCCCCTAATAGCCACACCCGGTGCCTCTGGAGTTGACCCATCACATAAGGGATGCTGCTATTCCGCAGGATGTAGGCGTCATGCACAGAGCCAGGGAACATAGCATTTACCTGGGAGATGTACTGGTCTGCCAAACATACCATCTGTACATTCATCGAATGATAACTCTTCCGGTTCCTGTACACCTGTTCACTCCTGTGGGGGGCGACCAGAGCTACATGGGTCCCATCAATGGCACCTATGATGTTAGGGATATGTCCAAGGGCATAGAAGTCACCTTTCACTGTAGGCAAATCCTCCACCTGAGGGAAAACGATGTAGCTCTGCATGTGTTTCAGCAGGGCAGACAACACTCTGGACAACACGTTTGAAAACATAGGCTTGGACATCCCTGATGCCATGGCCACTGTTGTTTGAAATGACCCACTTGCTAGGAAATGGAGCACTGATAGCACCTGCACTTGAGGGGGGATCCCTGTGGGATGGCGGATTGCTGACATCAGGTCTGGCTCCAACTGGGTACACAGTTCCTGGATTGTGGCACGGTCAAACCTGTAGGTGATGATCAAATGTCTTTCCTCCATTGTCGACAGGTCCACCAGCGGTCGGTACACCGGAGGATTCCGCCATCTCCTCACATGTCCCAGCAGACGGTGCCTAGGAGTGACAACAGCGACCACAGAGTCAAACTACTCAGAGGTATGTACCCACAGTTTACACAGAACACCATTCATACACAAAATGTGGCCTGTATTTGTGTTGTGCGACAAGGCCTAGGTCTGTGTGACGCAGTTGGTAATTAGGGCATGTGGGCCCCTGAAATGGCGGCTGCCTGACCTCTAAAGTGGGACAATGGGATGTGAGGTAACTGCGCTGGCGTTGTACACCGTCGCGGTAGGCGGTCGAAGACTGCGGCGCAATGCTGCATTGGTTAACATTGGACCCCATGGGTCCCAGGAGCCAATGACGAGGTACGCCGGCAAGGATGGTACGCACCGCTGCGGACGTGACCACCATTTTCTATCTGTTCTATCACTCGATACCTGATCTTCGATAGGAGAGGACCTACACTGCAAGTGCTGCTGTGACCTCAGTCTGGAAGAGACAATGGCTTGTGCATCTGGGGAAAGGGCCCCTGCCTTCACTGCAGAGGAGTTGGAGAAGCTCGTGGACGGGGTCCTCTCCCAGTACACGCTACTCTACGATTCTCCAGACCAACAGGTAAGTACACAGGGAGCATGTTGTATGGGCTATGCCTGTGTGGAGAGGGCTGGTTGTAAGAAGGAAGGAGGCACAGTTCTGCGTGCATGAAGGACTGTGACTGCATGTGCCACATGGCAAGGGTAGGGATGGGGGCCAATCACTTAGACGGTGCAGTTGTTAATGACTTCTCTTCTTCCCCTGTACATGTCATGTAGGTCAGCGCCCACCAGAAGAAGGATATTTGGCGTGCCATCGCCAAGGATGTCCGGACCCTGGGGGTCCACCACAGACGGAGCACCCACTGCCGTAAAAGATGGGAGGACATTCGCCGCTGAAGCAAGAAGACGGCGGAGGCTCAGCTGGGGATGGCCTCCCAACGTGGGAGGGGTGCCCGTCGAACCATGACCCCCCTGATGTTCAGGATCCTGGCGGTGGCCTACCCAGAGTTGGATGGGCGCTTGAGGGCATCACAGCAGACACAAGGGGGTGAGTACACTATCATTCAGTGGACTTTGCGTGCAGTGAAGGTGTCTGGGTGGGGGAGGAGGGCTGTGGGTTTCCCTAGGCCAGGGCGAGTTCCATAGGATAGGCCCCTCCGTAATGCAGGGCCATGTGGCACCCTACCCCACCTCTGTAGAGTGCCAAGTACAGGTATTCATGCCCCTGTGTCAGCTATGTGTGCAGATGTCGACCATAGCCATGTAGGCCATATCCCAGGAATTGCATCTGTAGAGCCCAACAGCGCAACGTAGTACAGGGGGCTGCTGTGTCTGTATTGTCCGCCAATGGTAGCGGTAAGCCATGCACTCAACCTGTCTTTCTTCTGTCGTCCCTCCCTTTTTGTGGTCTCCCTGTTCTTGTGTGCATCAGCATCATCAGGCGGAAGTACAGTGGCACCGGAGCACGAGGGAGCTGCATCCCACATGGCCATGGAGGCCCACACCACGGACTCAGAATACACCAGTGGGACGGAGGGCGAGGGGAGCATCACGGAGTTCACAGGATATGCAACCAGCGACACGGACTCGTCCTCCAATGGGAGCTCCGTTGTGGTGGTGGCAAAATCTGTGCCCCCCACTTCTACAGGTACAGCCGCCACCCCCCCTACCAGCACCGCCCTCAGCCTTCGCCCTGTGCCCGCTCACCCAGGAGGGTGGGCATCACCTTCGCCCCAGGCACCTCAGCCCCTGCCCCAGTCACCTCTGCTGCCCTCAGTGAGGAGGCCATTGACCTCCTCGGGTCCCTCACTGTTGGGCAGTCTACCATTTTGAATACCATCCAGGGTGTAGAAAGGGAATTGCAACACACAAGTGCATTCCTGGAGGGCATTCATTCTGGTCAGGCTGCCCTTCATCGAACCCTGCAAACTCTGGCCTCAGCACTGATGGCAGCCATTGTCCCTGTGTCTAGCCTCCCCCCTCCAACTTCCTCCACCCCGACCCAATCCCCTGTACCTCAGCCTATCCCAAGCACACCTACAGACCAGCATGCACACACGTCAACACACAAGGGAAGCTCAGGCAAACATAAGCACCACACATCCCACAGGCACTCATGCAAGCATCACACACATACAGACACACCAACATCCACTTCCTCCACTGTGTCCCCCTCCTCGTCGTCTCCCTCCTCCCTCCCAGTCTCGTCTACACTCACACCTGCATGCACTACCACTACAGCCACTACGTCCCGCACCAGCACACCCACCACCACACCCCGCTCACGTGCACTCACCACCCCCACTCCCATTTACACGTCCCCTGTGTCCTCTCCTAGTGTGTCTGTGACGCCCCCTCCCAAGATACACAAACGCAGGCACACACCCACCCAACAGCCATCCACCTCACGACAGCCTCCAGCCCATGCACCTGCACCCAAATCCACAAAACTTACACCTCCTACAACCACCACCTCTTCCTCCACTCCTAAACCCCCTCCATCTACCCATCCCAGTGTCTCCCAAAAACTTTTCCTGGCCCCCCTTAACCTATTTCCCGCCACCCCCCCCCCCTCCAACTCATAGGTCCCGTACTAGCACCTCAGCCAAAAAATCTCCAGGACCAGTGGTGTCTGTTGTTACAGGTATGTGGAGTGCACCGGCCACCAGGACAGCCAGTGTGGCACGGAGCCACAGCACAGCCAGTCCCCCACCCTGTGAAGTACCAGAAGTTTGACAGTGCCCGGCGGGAGAGGGGGAAGACTCCAGCCAGCCAAGCCGCTCACAAGGGTCCCGGGGGGAGTGTCGACTCAGCTGTGACTCCTCCCAAGGTGGGGAAGGGGCAGAAGAAATCTCCAAAGTCTGGGAGGAGCAGCACGGCGGATAGGGCCGCCATCATCCCCGCTGCCCAGGAGGCCACCGCCAACCCCATCGTCACTGGCCAGGAGGCCACCGCCAGAGTCACTGCCCAGGAGGCCAGCCCCATCGTCACTGGCCAGGAGGCCACCGCCAGAGTCACTGCCCAGGAGGCCACCCCCATCATCACTGGCCAGGAGGCCACCGCCAGCCCCAGAGTCACTGCCCAGGAGGCCACCGCCAGCCACAGCCCAGCTGGCCAGGAGGCCACCGCCAGCCACAGCCCAGCTGGCCAGGAGGGCCCCGCAAGCCACAGCCCAGCTGACCCATGAAGGACCGCCAGCCACAGCCCTGCTGGGCAATGAAGGACCGCCTTGGCAAGCACCGCTGAACAGGCCAAGGACCGCTGAACAGGGCAAAGACCGCCATGGAATGCACCGCTAAACAGGTCTGACACTGGCAACGCAAGCACTGCTGAACAGGCCAGGGACTGCTGAACAGGGCAAAGACCGCCATGGAATGCACCCCTGAACAGGTCTGACACTGGCAACGCAAGCACCGCTGAACAGGCCAGGGACCGCTGAACAGGGCAAAGACCGCCATGGAATGCAATGCTAGCCCATTTGAGGCAGGGGCAGTGACGCAACTTGGACCGTCACAGGGTGTGTGCTGCACTCTGGGCACAATGCCCCCTCCAGAACCAGTGGAGACTGTTATCCACTTGAGAGACTGTGGCTTTGCACTCCCCAGGATGGTACAGTGGGCAAGCCACCCACTGTAGAGACTTGAGAGACTGTGGCTTTCCACTCCCCAGGATGGTACAGTGGGCAAGCCACCCACTGTAGAGACTTGAGAGACTGTGGCTTTGCACTCCCCAGGATGGTACAGTGGGCAAGCCACCCACTGTTGGGACTTGAGAGATTGTGGCTTTGCACTCCCCAGGATGGTACAGTGGGCAACCCACCCACTGTAGAGACTTGAGAGACTGTGGCTTTGCACTCCCCAGGATGGTACAGTGGGCAAGCCACCCACTGCAGAGCCTTGAGAGACTGTGGCTTTGCACTCCCCAGGAGACATCAATGGGCATGGAGCCCCCTCGTGGATCTGGCGTGGTGCACTCATCCGGCTGAGGTGCCCCCCCTTCACTTCCCCCTGAGGTGCCTGTTGTATTTCTATCTGATGCCCGAGCAGTGTTCTCTCCGTTTTGATAAGGTATCTTGTGTGGGCCTCGCCCATGCATTTTGGGCCCAGTGGTCCACGGACAATGAATGGTGCATCACCTGCACTACTAAACGTGGTGTATATTTTGTTGATAGTGTATATATGTATATATTTGCTTCCTGTATTTTGATATATTACAATGGTTCAACTCATTTCCTTTTGTGTTTACATTCTTCCAGGGGCTTTGGGGGGGTGTTACTGTAATGTATAGATATGCATTGGTGTGTGTGTTGTAGTGGGTGAGGGTCGGGGTGGGGGTTGGGATGTTGGTTGTGTGTGTCCCTGTTTTTTGCCTCCCCCCTCCCCTGTGTCGTAGGTGCAGTACTCACCGTGCTCTTCGCCGCCAGCGTTGATGATCCTTGTATAGCAGCACAAAGACTATCGCTGGCAGAATATGGAGTTCCGGCTCCATGGTGTCCCTCTTCCTCGTGGAGTGTGTAGAGGTGAGCGTTTTCCCTTTGAAATGGCTGTTTCCGCCGTGTTTTTATCCGCGGTGAATCCGCCCCGGAAAAAGTGGCGGATTGGAAGGTTGTGATACTGTGGGCGGTACATTGTCTCCCGCCTGTCTGTTGGCAGTGACCGCCGCGCTGTTTGTCTGTACCGCCGTGGCGGTCTGAGTGTTAAAGTGGCTGTCTTTGTTGGCGGTTCCCGCCACGGTCATAATTCCAATTTTTTTACCGCCGGCCTGTTGGCGGTTTTACCGCCGCTTTTACACCGTCCGCCAGGGTTGTAATGACCACCATAATATTGATTAACAAAATCTCCACCAGTGTTAATAATAGGGCATCTACAACCAGTTGGTCTCTGTAAAGAGTTTATAAGACATTGTATTTATGTCTGGCAATACTTCTATAGAAGATATTCTGACATACAACAACCAAACTATGGTAAAACATGTCTGACCCTCAGACTATAATCCATGCATCGCAGATTCCATGGATTATGCAATTTGTTTCATCCGATGTTTATGAAAGTATTGCACTGTGTTCAGGAGGACTGGTGGACATGTGATATGTGACCATACCATAGTCTGCTTTGGAATTTTGTGCCAGGCAGAATATTGTTCACACAGAGAGCACAACCTCGGTCACAACTGCTTACTAGAAGGCCTTTGTGAAAGAATGCATGTGGGGCATGCAGAAATGTTGATACTCGGCATTGTGAACGGATCTGTCTGACCCGTTATCTTTCCTGTCAAATGGACTTGAATTTAAATCCCACTGAGTAATGCCCTTGTATTTCCTGTGCGGCATTATAGACTCCACTACACAAGGGGGACCCTCGAAGTGAACCAATCCCCGTAGATGATGTTGGCTACTAACCCCTCACCAGGCTCTGGGGAGACTGACTATTGATGCGAGCTGGTAATCAATTACAGGGGTCCATTTGTCTGCACACCTGTGTGGTATGATAATAGAAAACTGTAATCTGAATATTGCGATTTAAATCATTTACAGAAATAGTGCCCCATTGGAGTTAACGGTAGACAATTTACACCACAATGGACAATATTTTTGTAAGTAATATTTACGGCATGAAAATTCTGTCAGACATTTATTTTTGCTAATGCTATTTTACCACACACCCTTCTCGTGTATTTAAGTGGTGTGGAGAGTCTGCGAGGTTCTGCAGTGCTGATGCAGACTGGAGTCCATTTACAAGGACAACGTGACTACAAGGCAAAACCAGATTATTCTCTCCCTCGGGAATGTGTCTCTTCCTGTATCCTTGGAGATGTAATTTATTTCTCAGGGACCAGTTGTAGGCAACTGTGTTGCTGAGATAGTCAAGGCCAGCATTAGACCCAGAGTAGAAGACCTAACCTAGCCGTGTAAGTTGCTCCCTTGCAGAGATATGCTGGCAGTTGCTATTCATAACGAATAAGCATCAAACTCTCTGGCATATCAAATTTACAATATTCCAGAAGTTCAAAGAAAACTAAAACAAATTTCAGGTATTAGAGAAAAGAAATCTGTAAGTAATGCTCACTACAAAATTTGATATTGCCATGCAAGAAAAATATAGAAGAAAGAGAATACACCCTGCTCCCTTTCTGGAAGAAACACACTTGAGAGAAGTGAAGAAGACTTGCCTGAGTTTATCGACACAACAATATCTTAAAACGTAACTGATTAAGTTACTCAGCAAGGTGGCCTGCACTGAAATGTGCTCTATGGAGGGTGTACTCTGGCACTAGTAATCTGAAAAGATGGCAAACAAAAAGGAAAAAATACATTTGCAATTTTGTGCTGATATGATTGCAGAAAATTGAAAAGTGCCAAGAAATCGAATGTGTGAATACTGTAAAACTACAAGTCCAGTAATTGCAGGCGAAGTGTTGGCAGAAAGAGGACACATAATGCTTGGCGAAATGGAAGTGTATTCTTGAATGACAAGAATAAAATTGGATGTTTAAGTATAGCAACATAACCTTTGTAAGTGTAACCAACCATTAGTCCTTGAACTAAACATGGACACAACAACATAATGTTGGTAACGGTGTCTGGGATGAAATTGTCAGACACAGTCATTTGATGGCCCCGCAAACTTGTGCCTTTGCTCTTACCAAGGGATTACGGGGTGAGGTGCCAGTCTTGCATTTTGTCCAAAGGGGCAGTGTTTGAGGGTGGATGAAGGTATAACATTGTTGAAAAGTCAGTGGAAGTTGGTATATTTCTCCTTCTCAAGGTGGTGGAAGATTTCTGACTTCACCAGAATTTGTCTGTGGAGAACCTAGCTTCAACCTCCAGATTATGTTCCACCTAGGAAGGGAACGGCATGAGGCTATAGGGATTCTTGACACTGGCTGTGAGACAAGTTGTTCTACTTGCTGCCACTCAGCGCTGTCCTTAGTCTGGTCAAGAGAGGGCTAACAGCTGCTGAACAGTTGCTGTGCATTGGTAAATCCCTTGTGTTGGTGATCCTGCACTTTAGGTTGGATCATCCAGCGGTGGGAAATTACTAGGGCATGTCTGCTCACAGTTCTGAGTTGTGGCAGGAACATTTTTGACTGTGGTGCAGGGCCACATTTTTCTACTTTTTTGCACTTCACAAAACTGGCTACAATTAAGGACAAATTACACAAAGTTGTGAGATGCTCATCTTTGCAACTTTATGCACCACATACGTCCTAGGGAAATGCCAATACTTTTAGTAACAATGTAACCACCTGCTTACACTGAATAGAGAGACTTCACTTAAAATCCACTGCAACATTAGGATTGCATCTGCACACCACAAATATATTTGGTGCTCAGCAGGCACTAACTCATTTGGAAATTGATAGGCAAGTTTACCACTTTTGCTGCTCTCACAGACATGGTCCAGACAAGGTAATTTCATATTATTTTTTCATTCTAATTAACAATTTCCTTTTACTTCTCCGATTGATTGCCATGCTCAGCGCCCCGTGTTTCCAGCACTACAATTGGGCCATAAAGGCAGCGGTAGCCACAGTTTCATCATTGTTACTGGAAGCCCATGCACAACCACGGTGCACATAACCTTTTACCATTAAGTGTAATGGACTGGAAAAATGTTTCTCTTGCCAGGCTGGACCTTGTTAAGGGACTTTTTTGCCCACCTTGACTCCTCCATCCTCTAGGTGACCCAATACCCTTCTGGTCGCTGAAGGTCAGGCTATGGTACCTGGGACTCCAGCCTCCTCTGGCTTGAAAGCAAGACGTGTCAAAGCTTGAGTTCGAATTAGAACCAGGCTTTAGTTCAACAATTATGTTTACCTGGCAATTAGAGACAGGCCGTGAGAAGCAGAGGATCATCAAAATGTCAGGGATGAAGAAACTGTGGGACATGATGGCGAAGCAAAGAGCGCTTAATCACAGAGCATCATTACTCATTTAATAACTTCTTGCCATTACTTGGTGTTTGGGCAATTCCCTTCCACAAATTCGCCTGTGACAAACCCTTTGTTTGGCAGGATATGGATCTTTAGCTATAAACAAGAGAGGGGAACCTTACTCTTCCACCTGATGCAAGGTAAGTCAACCTGAGTTCTTTCCTTGATATATACAGCTAAACCGAAAAGATAAAGGCTCTATGAATACTATGTATGCAGCTTACAGGAAGATTATTAAAGTTCAAACCATTAGTCTGTGTGTTCACAATGCCTTTTAGTTTATACAAAAATATGAAAGTAGTACACATACTTACGGATGCCACTCCTAGAATATTGTAACATTTAATTTAGAATAATTAAATGACACTAAGACAACTCATCTGTTTAAAGGAAACAGAAAGTGAAAATGTATTACTTTACTTCTTGTCCTCTAGTCTAAAACATTTCACCTCTAATTCCAGTGCCTGAGAACAACCTCAGATATATCTGCAGTCCAAAAACCTGAAAGCTTTCAGCCAAGTTTATTAGTGACTGTTCTTCATCTCATAGACACTATCTTTCTTCACCTCCCTAGGGGCCCAGCCTACTTCAAGGTCAGACTGGAAATTCCCTGTGCCTTGTTCCAATCGCTGGAACTGTTACTCCTTCACTCATTGACTGAACCTGACTTTAGTTTTATGTGGTCTGCTTTTATCCATCTCTGCCGGCTGCATTTCTTACTAGAGGTGGGCGAGCTACTGAAAGCTTGAGCAAGGTTTGAGCCTGAAGCCTGGCTCAGCTCGAGGGCCTTTTGGAACCTCAAGCCCATAGCAGGCTGAGCTTTTATGTGGTTTCTTCCTGCCTTCCTACCATGTTTGAGTCTTGGCTCGGCTCAACATCCTATTATTCTAGGCAAATCGTTTCATCTTTGCATTCCTATAAACAATGAAGGGTGACCTAGTGTATGTAGCTGGTGCTCATGCAAGGAGCTCCAATACTTTCAGGGTCGAATTCTTGCCCTGTATAAAAATGCACAGAGATAAAAAGTAAGCCTTAACATAAGGGAAGACAAAGATATACCTGTATACTGGCTGACTTGCGCAAAGAGAAACCAAAAATCCTGGTTACATCGGGGCTTCCCTGCTTAAATTTTGTGATTTTAGGAAAGAATTTTATTTCATCAAAACACTTTTTCCCTTCGTTATCGCAGATGAAACACTTTCAAATATGGGAGTTGAGAATACTAGTTGTAAAAAAAACCTGTTGTGTTTGACGTAATAGATTATAATGTTGCTGTATAATAATCTGGACCAACTACAGCGTTTACATAGCATCTGCCTTGCCTCAGGGCAATAATGGTACATGTTTAGAAAGTATCAGTGCAGTAATGTGGCATATTGGTGTGAAAGCTTCCACATGTTAAGTATACTTTCTTGAACTTTGAAGAACTTAATTTGATTTTCGTGATGTTAGTTATATGATTTACATACCATTTTCAGGGCTCAGGTCCTGCATGGACTCTTGGATCCAAGCCAGATCGTTGGCTCGGCTCTGGATCAGCTTTCCATCTTGATTTGTTGGCTCGCCTACCTCTATTTCCCACTGGAGCTCCATGTTTCCAGATCTCTCTCCAACCATCACTTTGTGAGATCCCCTCAATCCCTCCCTTATTTGTTGTGGCAAACAGCATTTTATCCAATGGCAATACTTCATCGGAATGTTGGGAAATTTAACTACACTCAAACTTCGGGGAGGCCCCAAATACTCCGGGCCTTTATAGTTAATGGTGTGCGCCTGCAGTCTGATTTCTTAACGTCCAACCCCACTTTTACATTCACTTTAATCAGTAACTAAATTATGGACAACAAAACACATTTTCCATGATCTGCAAGTCTGGCAGATCGAAAAATTACATTTTAAAATGAATGGAAAATACGTTTCTGAAACCATGTTTCTGATTGGGTAACACATATAGGGGGTTATTACAACTTTGGAGGAGGTGTTAATCCATCCCAAAAGTGACGGTAAAGTGACGGATATACCACCAGCCGTATTATGAGTCCATTATATCCTATGGAACTCGTAATATGGCTGGTGGTATATCCGTCACTTTACCGTCACTTTTGGGATGGATTAACACCTCCTCCAAAGTTGTAATAACCCCCATAGTCGTCTAACATACACTTTTGGTAGTAAATCTGCAACCTAAATCAATCCAAAGCTCATTGTCATTACATCTGGAGGCAATAAAGTTTATATGTACCTATATCGGAGGTTTCACCACTCGGGAATAAGGAATGTTCTATTATGCAAAAATAAACCAACTGTTTTGTTAATAAAATATGCCTCTACGAATAATTCTCCTCTAATATATTGTGATTTTTTATTCTATTCATGCACATCTCAAATGATATTAACCTCGAAATAGAGAAATGCAAGAGGGAAAACAGATACTTCTGGAAAGCTGTTCCTCTAAATTTGCAAATAGTAGGGGCTTCTACATGGGACCGAGTCAAGCAGAGGAAATTCAGCTGATTTTGGAAGTGGGTTCTCTGAGCCTGAGCAGTGAGACTTCGTAATGGAGAGGATTCAAACTTGCGGTCACATAGCATCCAAAATGTAGCAAAAAACAAAATATATATATATATATATATATATATATATCTTTGGGGGGATGTAGTATAATTCAGGAAACAGCAATGTATTTCATTGTAGTTTATTCAGCTGTAAATGCACGCCAACACCTCTGTCTGCCTGTCTGCCACCCTGGTAAGCTCCAACTGCCTCACACTCCAATCCTTCACATTCTATCCCATTCCATTCTTTTAACTACAAACATTCCACTAAAATCTATATTCTGAGTAAGAACAACATTACATAACACATCTTCCCCCTTTGGAAAATAAAACAATCAGTAAAACATAAATCACAGGGAAAGAAAAGTAAGGAAAGAAATCTAAAGTAAAATAAATTACAATACAAATACTAATTTACAATGTAGTCCTTTAACTGCAAAGGTTTCTTAATCATTCTACCCGATTTGCTCCTGTAAGTTACATTCCTTTCAAGATTGTCCGGATGGTCCTTGGACACTTCCACTTCCTGTGCTGGGGTGTCATAATTAGCCATAGCATCTTCTGACGCAGAATTAGTTTCCAGGATGTTAGCAGCCCCAGAGGAAGTGTCTTCATATACAGAGTCTAGCCACAAATAATTCTTCATAGGTACAGTAGAAGTATTCCCATTCGCCGCAGTAGCATCACCTATTAACTTCGCACAACGACTCATATGCCACACACAACCAACACTTAATTTGGCAGAATTTTTGTAAACTTCAAGAACTGTTTTTGGCTCAGAAAACTTTGTATCACCTTTCTTAACTTTACCAGGTAGTTTAACTCGAACAACATCACTTTTCTTCAATTCAACATCTCTTGCCCCCTTTTTTAAAATCCACATAGGTTTTATAAAGCTCCTGTGCTTTCTGAATATTCTCCTTAATTTCAGCAGGTGACCATTCTTTTACTCTAGATTTACTTAACCAACCCTAATTATCCTTTGTAAATGGAACTCTTCCTCTCATGACTCTAAAAGGAGTGTGGCCTGTTACTGATGGGGTGGTTCTGTACATCCAGATCATTTTCTTAACACTAGTTTTCCAATCAACATTCCTAAATTTAGCTAGTTGTACAGAATCTTTGATAACTCGATTAAACCTCTCTACTTCTCCATTACCACTAGGGTGGTAAACGGAAACCAACTTGTTTTCTAAGCCATTTCTCTCAAACAATTCCTCAATCTCCTCACTCCAAAATTGCACTCCGTTATCAGTTATTATCTTCCTAGGTAGCCCTTCCCTTTGAAAAAGTTCATCTAAGAATATCAGAACATTCCTTGAATTAGCCTTGGAAACAATTATTTTAATCTCTGGCCACTTTGAGAAGTAATCTACTGCTACTATAATGTACCACTGCACATTCTCCTCCACAATTGGTCCCATTATATCCAAACCAATAACTTCCCAAGCCATCTCAGGGCAAGGCACAGGATGTAAAGTAGGTTTTAGGGTCACAAGGGATTTGTCAGCATTCATGCATAGATCACAACTCCTAACAATCCTTTCAATATTAACATCGATACCAGGCCACCAATAGTTCTCTTTAACTTTCTTTTTAGTTTTGACGATGCCAAGATGTCCTTCATGATTTATTTTAATAATGGAGTCCCTTAATTTCTCAGGGTGGAATTATCCTATCACCCCTCAACACCTTATCATGGTCTACAGATAATTCATCGCTTAACTCAAAGAAAATTCTGAGTTCCGCTGGCATGCTTTTTTTTCTGGCCAACCTTCTTGAATATACTGTTTAAGCGTGGTTAATATGGGGGTCACTTGCATTAGTTTCGTTCCAAACCTTAGAACTAATGGCCTTCCAATCATAACTCTCTGACCAAGCGACCATGAGCTCCTCGTCATCACCCACCAATTCTTGAAGGGGTAAGGGCAATCTGCTCAAGCAGTCGGCCACCTTATTCTTAACTCCTGGAACATATACTAAATTGTATTTGAGGTCCAACAATCTTATGGACATTCTAGCTATTCTTGCCGTTGCCTTTAACAATCCTTCCGTAGTCAACACCTTGATTAGAGGTTTATGATCACATCTAATTTCAATGTCAAAACCCCACAGAAAATTCCTGAAATGCTCTAATCCCCAAACGACCGCCAGAGTCTCTCTCTCAATAACTGAATACCTCTCTTCTGTGGGAGAAAGCGCTCTAGAGGCAAAAGCTATAGTAATTTCCTCACCAGTGGTACCTTTCTGGCTTAATACAGCACCAATACCTCTATTTGAGGCGTCAGTGATGAGAATAGAAGCAAGATCAGGATCAAATCCTGACAACGCCTTGCCCTCACAAATCTCTCATTTTATACATTCAAAATCTTCTTGTAATGCATCTGTCCATGCAAACTTACATCTTTCTTTCAGCAGATGTCTTAAATTAAACATTTTCTCAGAGAAGTTCCTGACGAACCTCGCATAGAATTCCGTTAAGCCAAGTAACAATCGTAATTCGTCCTTATTGCTAGGAGCTAGGGCACCCCTAATGGCTGATAACAATTCTTTTTTAGGTTTAATCCCCCTCGTAGTGACTTCATGCCCCAAATAATTCAAGCATTGAACTCCAAATTTACATTTCGAAAATTCAGCTGTCAGGCCATTCTCTCTTAAGATACTTAACACACAATTAACTCTCTCATCATGTTGCAATCTGTTCCTTCCCATAATTAAAATGTCATCTTGAAAGACAACCACACCTTCCGTATCCTTGAACAGTTTATGCATCAGTTTCTGAAAGACCGCTGCCGCTGAGGCCAGTCCGAAAGGCAAACGAACATAAGGGAATTAACCCTGTGGGGTCTTGAAAGCAGTCAGATTCTTACTATCTTCGTGTAATCTAACCTGATGGTAAGCAGACGATAAGTCAATGGAAGTGAACCATTTCATGTCCTTTGTCAGGGCAAGCATTTCAGAAATTTTGGGTAAAGGAAATCTCTCCACCACTATGTTGTTATTTAGGTACCGCAAGTCGATGCAAAGACAAATCTTCCAATTGGCTTTACGTGCTGCCACCAAAGGTGAGATCCTTTCAGAGGCCTCCACCTCTTCAATTATACCCCTACGTAGAAGGGACTCTAATTCTCTATTCACTTCGTCTCTTATCACCCACGGAATATCACGGGATTTGTGGACTTTCGGTACCGCATTTTCCTTCAAAACAATTCTATACGTAAAATTCTTAAGGGCACCAATATTTTCAGAAAAGAGTTCTGGAAATTCGTTCCTCAAAGTAACACTATAATTTTTATAGTCACCCATTACCTTAACCTGTTCCACACCATTGGGATCCAAGACAATATTCAGGGCCCTTTGATCCAACCAACCCAATACCGCTGGTCCTTCTACGGCAACATATAATTTGCCCACGGTTCTACTGCCCTTGAATTCAAAAACCACTTCTCTAAAACTGATCATAGGAATGGATTCACCTGTAAAACTCTCTGGAGGCACATCTGTGGGATTTAAAGTAGAGCCAGGAACCTTTTGAAATTTATTCTCCCTCATACTCTTGTTTATAATTGTGTACGGGGAACCAGAGTCTGCTACAATCAGCACACACACTCCCCCCAAGAGAATTTCACAAACAGGCTTGTTCCTAGATTGCATACTTAAGTGTGATATACAAGAATTTTCTGTTTGATTTACTTCCACACAATCTTCTACATCAATATCACTGTTAATACCTAAGACACACTCATGGGCTTTTGAATCAACACTAGAATCAGAATTGCATTCCGAATCAGATTTACTAATAACCGCTGCAACTTTTCTGCCTTTCCTACATACTTTAGCAAAATGGCCCTTAATACCACACTTAGCACACTGTTGGTCTCGCGCAGTACATTTCTTGTAAAATGCTAAATGCTCCTTACTCCCACAGCGAAAACATTTTTGTTCAATATTCTTTGTTTCAACTTGCTTCCTATGTGTTTCTTCCATATTCTTTTTAAATTTAACCTTGCTAACTACTTCGTTCTGTACCTCTATTTTTTCACAAGAAATGGCCTTCACCCACTTATTTGAAATTTCTGCTTTTTTGACTAGAGCCACAACTTCCTCCAACTGTGACTCACCATGTACCTACAATCTCTCTTGAATGTGAGGATTGTTTACATGCATAATGATTTGATCCCTGATCAATTCATTATGCAACCCACCAAACCTACAGGTAAGTGCCAGTTTTCTTAGTTCCGAAACATATTCTTCAATGGATTCTGTTTTCTGTTGTTTCCTACTGAAAAAATTGTATCTGTCAATAGCAATACAGACCGATGTTGAATAATATCTATCAAGGTCTTCTAAAAAGCATGAGAAAAAACATTCAAGTCCCCATCTTGTTGAACTTTTTGTTCTATTGAGTTATACACCTTAAGACCCATAGGACCCAAACAGTGTAACAAAATCTTCTTCTTTTTAGTTTGAGTCAAATCTCCGTCATCAATAGTATCTAAATAATTCAAAAAGTATTCTTTCCACTCCAGCCATTTGACATGTTGATCTCCGGTGGAAGTCAGAAAAGGTTGTGGAGGAGTAAGAGTAAAGATCTGAGCAGCACTCATTTTGTTTTTTTTTTAAGAAAAAAAAAAACTACGAAAGAAGTCTCTCAAAGAACAAAAAGTACATCCAATATGGCCGCCGAAAAGACACCTCCAAGAGGAAGTAGAATTTAGTACACGCCCTAATCACATTACCGAGACCACAGCGTGTGTGAAAGACCGAGCGTGTGAAGTGCACGAAGGTAAAGCTGACACTTGAGCTTCTTCCTTAATGAATTCTGCCAGAGCTTTGTCGTGGACTCAAGCGGCACAAGCACTTGTAGAAAACCTTGTGCCCCTCTTTTATTGCCTGGTCGCTAGTGTTATATGAGCGCGTGTGCAGTGGTGCGCAAGGTGAGAGCCACGCGGTCCTCTTGCGGAAAACCTCGCGCCCTTCTTCTGTTGCTTTGGCGCGAGTGTTACTTGAGCGCGTGTGCAGTGGTACGAGCTCCACTTCACAGCCTCGCACCACGCGCGTCCCTTCACACCAGACGCTTCCCTTCGCAGCCTCGCACCACTTAACGGGTGCACGAGAGAGACGGTTGATGCCTTGCGGCGTTAAAAGAAAATAAAGTTCGGCACAGTGCTGGTCCACTAATTCGTCCAAAAAAAAAACAACACATGGTGCAGCGCAACGATAAGAACGGCACTGTGGATGGGCGTCCAAAAGCAGGATAGCCCGGTTACTAAAAGCGGTAGGTGTTGGCGCGCTACTCACTCCGTGTGGCTGAAAAGAAGGAGAAGAATCAGCGAGGGTTTCAGTCTTCAAAGGTAGTTGAAGTCCTCGTCGCTAAAATTCTTGTAGTATAATTCAGCAAACAACAATGTATTTCATTGTAGTTTATTCAGCTGTAAATGCACACCAACACCTCTGTCTGCCTGTCTGCCACCCTGGTAAGCTCCAACTGCCCCACACTCCAATCCTTCACATTCTATCCCATTCCAATCTTTTAACTACAAACATTCCACTAAACTCTACATTCTGAGTAAGAACAACATTACATAACAGGGGACTAGTAGCTTAATCACAGTGCACAAAAAACATAAAATCAAGAACATCACTCGCGAAGTAAAAAATGTTGGTATTCTCCCCTCCTTCCACAATAAAATATTTGGGGTGAACTCTACAAAATACTGCCTGGTGCCAACTATGCTTTCCAATAAAGGTGTGTGATAGTGCCAAATTGCATGACTCGCAACTTGGCAATTTTATTCATTTCAAAGTTCAAGCTTCACAATGTGTAAAGATCACATTTTCAAAAGACAAAGGTACAATTAGTTGCCCCTTGTGGAAGGAGGACACATTCATGCTGCCACCACAGGCCACCACCCCTTCACCGAGTCTCTTCCACCAATGGTAAAGACTGCAAAAGCCTCCTCCTTTCTTAAGCTCATCCCATCACAATGGCAAAGCACGGTTGACTAAAGCCTTCCAGGTGCACTAGCCCTGAGGTGCACCCTGCTCCCCCATTTTTATCCTCCATAAGCGTCCACTACTCTGTAACCTGCAGCTCTTCCTGACACCTCTTGGCACCTGGGAGATCATGGGGAGATCTGCATACGGGGATAATCTTGTGCTGCACAACATCCACCCTTGAGACTTTCTAGAGCAGGAAATGATCATGTGAGAGGAGATGGAGATTTCCCTAGGTCTGCTCCAATTCAGGGAAGTCATGAGACTTCTCTCGAAGTCACACAGTTTGCATTTTCTCAGCTTCAAACTATTATCAGGGTGTTATTGAAATTTTGCACACCCTTACTCATGTGGTGTGGTTTTCATACATCACATGAAGTATTTAATCATTTCATCATTCCTTGTATCACGTAACACAAGCATATCCACAATGTATTGCATAGACAGGGTCACTGGAATTATGATGTGGGGAGGACAAAATTATAAAGCAGGGTTGACTAAATTATGAGGGAAGTAAAGCAAGTTATGCAACGCAATGTGGCGTATTTACTGTTATAATCCCTCATTATTTTGCAATGCTTGCACATGTTGACTCTATCTGGACAAAGACTTCACCTTATTAGTAGCATTTTGGCACCCAAATACAGAAAAAAGAAAAGTTACCAGACACTCTTTGCGAAGGGCCTTTTGCTGTGCGGCCAAACTTTTGGTAACTTTTGATCTGTGTTAGCTAGAAACATTTTTGTTGTTGTTGAAATCTGCAGAATATGCAACAGACGATAGATTGCATGGCAAATGCGGAAAACCATACATTTTAGAGAAAACTCCACAGCCACAAAATTGCATAATATCAGTGGCCGTCTGTACAGTGGCTTTCTAATTAGAATGAGGCATAAGCCTAGAGCTTTATTTTGTTTGTGTGTATATTATCATACCAACATGATGCAACTAATGTGAAAGATTAATTACGTATTAATGATTTTAATTTATTATGGGTTAAGACTGCATAGAATTAGGCTACTATAGAAAATAAAGTACGACTTAGAAAATGTGCCCACTTGAATGGGCATCATGAATACGTAATGCTTTTTATTAAATGCATAATATTATTCGATTGATGTGCACGTGTAGAAAATTGTAGTAGTATGTCATATTAATAATTTCACATTATGTATTTAGCTTTATTAATTATAGGCCTTAACTTAGCGAGGTTTGGACCTAGTCTGTACAACCTCATATTAATTTCTAACAAAATAGTGGGAAATGTATGACTTGAGATTTAATGCTTCTATTGTTCACACTGTGTTGACCAAACGCTTAGCAAATGTTTTAGATTTTCTCATGAGAACTGCCTGCTAGAATGTCTTGTATTAGAAATTGCAACTTTGTAAAGTTTGATGCGTGAGACAGCAATGTTCCCAGGAACCAACAATGGACGCACTGAATGGAGTATAGATCGCAACAAGAAAGTTACCTGACAAGTCTGACGATGGGAACAGGAGAAGAGGAGCCAATCATCGACATGTGAAAGACGGTTTAGTTATATCTTAGATTTGCATTTCTATTTCTATCGGACTAATTGTTAACATATGATATTCTGACAAATGACAAGGTGGAAAGATTCTTTAGGACATTCTAACTTAGCTAGACTGCACAGAGTGAGGAGGGGTTCACTCTATCTTGACTTTCCCCATAGTGGTTCTGTCTGAGAATCTGAACAGTTCCTGATGACTTTATTTCTATCTTTGACTTTATTGCCTAAGTTTTCTAATGCTGAATATCAATCCCCTAGATATTGTGCTTAAATGGTTCAAATACCTTAGAGTCCCCGGGGCCTGAACCATCCCTTTACACTGCCTGTTGCTGAAGCTGACCAGGTGATGTCCAACTGACAACGAGAATCGCAGCTTGTTGATTCATATTGAGGAGAGGTATAACAAAGTGCTATTGTCCTTGTTGTAGGTTATGTTCTTTGTTTCTAGGTACCAACTGCTATTTGATAGAGCCATAGCTAGATGTTTTCCAAATTAACTTTAACTAAATTGTTTTGCATGAAGCACAACATGCTATTCTAATCAGAAGGTTAGTTAGGGAGTCCTGGAAATGTTAACAATTTGCTGTTAACAAAGAATTGATGTTGCTCACCTGTTTAATCTAGATGTATGCCATTTCTATTGTGAAGTTAATCTTGCTCTTAATTTGTATCATGACTCTGAATGGTTAACTGTTAATGCTTTAGTTAAATTGAGATTCTTTAGAAGATTTGGTCAACCAGTGTTATTCATGTATGTTTATCATTTGGTGTTGAGATTAATTTACGTGACATTAGCATTGTTAATATTGGGAAATAAACTTTTAAACTTTTACTGAAAGCTGTGGTTATTCATGGCAAAATGGGTCATGATGTGTAAAGATTATTGACTTCAGATGACATGTTCATTTATTGATTATGTTGAAAGTATTGATGTTCAAAGGTTTAGCTTTTAGTGGAATCACTCAAGCTTCGTCAAGAGGTCAGTCAAACCTCTAATGTGTCCCCTTATAAATTAAAATTAAAAAAGACCAAATAAGGTCAGACGTGCTCACACTAATACAATGCTGTCTTTATAGAAGTACCTTAGCTAATTGGGTACTACTACAACAATAATTATTATTACTAATGTACAATTCACTGATGCTGTATACCTGGACGAATTGCAAGAAGTTCTTCGGATGAGTGGTTGCCATGCCACCTAGGCTCAGCAACAGGTAACTAACCTCCTCAGCTTGACTGCAGGTTCACAGCTCACTTAGGCAACAGCGTGTCACTAGTTACTACGCACTTACAGATAGCAGTGGGTTCCTATGTCATTCTCACTAAGCAAGCACTGTTTCATATGGAACCCCAACCATCCCATGACAGAGTGGAGGGCTTCCTACACACATAGGAGCTGTCCCGTTCTCATCTTTAGTCAATATAACTGTGGCTCAGACATATAGGGGGTTATTACAACTTTGGAGGAGGTGTTAATCTGTCCCAAAAGTGACGGTAAAGTGACGGATATACCACCAGCCGTATTACGAGTCCATTATATCCTATGGAACTCGTAATACGGCTGGTGGTATATCTGTCACATTTGGGACGGATTAACACCTCCTCCAAAGTTGTAATAACCCCCATAGACTCTACCAAGATATGAACAAACAGTTGTATGTAGCTTAGCACATCTGAGAACTAATGTGGGCTAGTATTCTCCCTACAAAACCCTAATATTTGGTGTTTTTATAGTTTCAGTCTCTGATATTATTCACCTTTGCTGCCCGTATTATAATCATGACAATTCTGATCCTTATTTTCTACAACATTTTAGGGTACAGCAAGTTCTTACAAATATAATTAAGGCTCCTAGTTTTCCATTTTTACTTATTATTACAGATAAGAACAGACAGAAAATAATGTTTGCTGGCTGTATTTATTTTATAAAGCAAAACATGCTGAAAATGGTGTTCCTTGTGAGTGACTGTTCATGCTTTCTACAGGAATTCTAGGCCAACACAGCTGAGCAGAAAGACATCATGGAGAGTTATAAAAGCAGGATTAAATTCACTTAAATACAGGCTATGTTAGCAAATATTTGTAAATAATGCTAATATTCACCTGTGGGTGTGGTGTTTTGTAATATTTGGCTGCCTAATTAGCTAAAAGAGGAAGTATGAGTGCATATTTTTCAGTTAAATGTGGAAATATGCCATTTTACATCTCCATTTATTCTCAAAACAGAAAATAAATAAAGGGAAAATGTGAATAAGTTGGCCAAAAAACTAAATATAGATAAATACAGAAATGTTAAAAAATAATCATAAAACCGGGACCTCTAAATATAATTGATTGCTGTGTGTGTCTTGCTTTGCAGGCAGGTTGGTTTTGACGCGAGGCAGGCTCCTTAAAGTCTGCTGTTCTCAAAATCCCTCTCATAAGAATATGAAAATCCCACCAGAAGGAGTGGGAGATGCCTGCCCATTTTATCCTTTTCCTCAGACAGATGGCTGCATTCGAACATCTAGGGCTTTGGGCAGTCTCATCGCATACACTTCAGTTAAAGGGGGGTACACACCACTCAAAGAATTTTGCCAGGGTAGTGATGAAGTCAGGAACAAGGCAGATTGTCTTTTTCTTCTTGACAATGTAGTATGTGCCACTCTTCTCTGGGAATGGTAAATATGAACTGAACCACATAGGAAAGGATGAAATGATACTGGTCAAGGTCTTTTTGTGGGTATGGAAAAATTACTCTATGAGCAGGAAATTAGGACCAGCAGCATGATGATGGAAATTCTGACAATAGGGGCTGCGGGGGGAGCCAGGGGAATAAGGCCTAACCATATCTTCCCCGGGCTTTTCGAGCAGTTGTTGTGGGCCACTCACCTCGGGGTTTGTCATTGGCTAAGAGAAGTAACGGGTGGGTTCAGCAGGAGTATTAGTTTGGGCCAAGGGAGAGGTGGATTATGTGCTTCATCACACTTAGAGGCTGTTAAGAAGATTCTTCTTGTTAGCCAGGCAAGTCTGTTAAGATAGAGCTAGTTTGAGGCAAAAGATAGGCTATGGGGTGGGGCTCGCTAGCTCTAAGAGTGTAGTTGAAGCCCTAAAGATTTTTCTGGATTAGGGCAGGGAATACTTCATAGAAGAAGGGGTGTTTTGGCATAAATGTGGATGGGCTAAAATAGGCCAAAGAGGAAGATTATCTATGGGGTTGTCCTGGTGAGATTAGCGTGTTCACCACCATTGGGGAGAGTGAGTAAGGGCATGATGAAAAAAGAAGGTAAGGCAGCAGGTGTTCTGGTCGGCTGCAATACTGTCACACAAAAATAAAAAGTTAACAGGCAGAGATGGGGGAGAGGTTTACTGGTGCTCCTTGCAGCGATCGTGGATCTCTGTGGGTCTGGGGCATCACAGGGAGACACAGTTTTTCAGCAACATGGCTGGAGGTGAGATTTCTGCAGGAAGACATCAGGAAGGAGGGGGAGCTCGTAATGCTGAAACCAAATTGTGCATGAAAGTTACAGTGGCTGTGCATGGTTGGCAGGGGGCAGAGGTGCTGTCAATGGTATGGGGCATAAACCGAAAATGCAGTTGATGACCTCTGAGGCACCTTGCTTTCCCGAGTCTGAGCAATTGTAATATCAAGCATCACGGAAGGGGGGATTGCACAAGCGGGGGCATTGGACCAGGGTTGGGGATGGGGCAAGAATTGTTAAGCTTACTTCAGACTAGGGAGATTGGTGTTGTCTCCAGTATAGACGTGCCATCAGGATTGAACAGACTTGACAGATGTGCCCCTACAATTCTGGTAGCAGATGCCACTAATGGTATCCTGACACCAGCCAATCTAGAGTCACCTGAGGCCACTGGCACAATAGGAGGAAGAGGTCCTGACAGTGAAAGCATCAAATAATACACAGTGGGTGGACAGCACAAGCATGAGCATGAGTTCAATGGGGTGTTTTACTGGAAAATATGGATGAAGTGCGGTTGGAGGACCAGTGGGGTTTCGATGAAGATGAGAATGAATTAGAGCATGGTGAGACAGTGTAACATAACAAGTGGGTGATGGAAATTAACTGGGAGGTACTGTCGAGTGGAGGCAAAGACAAAGGAAGAGGATTAATAGAGGAGGAGGCATTTGTGCTTTAAGGGTTATTGAGTCTTTGAATGACTGTGATAATGTGGTGAAAGCGAGCAAGAAGTTGTCAAGGTGCACCAAAAGGTGTAAAATCAGCCAAACCTTATTAGGCTAGAAAGGGAAAACTGGTAGGCATCCTTGAGGAATAAATGTCATGGTTTGTTGGTTGATGTGGGCGTTGATCTGATTGATGACAATTGGGCAGTGGAGGTTGCAGATAAAAAAGGTCAAATGGACGGAAAGGAAGACGTGGAACAAGGTAAGCTGGACTCACATAGTGATGGTAAAGATGTTAAGAAAGATGAGAGGAACACAGTTCAGATGACTTTGGTGAGGAGTTGTGGTACGGTTGCAGACATGGTCAAAGCCTGACATTACAGTCAGTTTAGATTGTTGTTGGTCTGGTTGGAAAAATGTTAAATTTTTAGCTTTGCAATTGTAAGGTATGATTTTTGCAGACAGGATATTACCTACGGAGTGATCAATTTCTTGTTCACTTTTTTAGTTCTTTTTCGCAATGTTTTTTATTTACCTTTAGGACAGGCTTTGGCAAGGTGACCGGTTTTTAGGATGATTCTCGGTTCATTGGTGAGGATAGTTTCGCCTGTTGTGGGGAGGCATGGCAAGTGTTTCAGGATGTGATGCCGGATCTAGGACAAGACATGTCTGAAGGGTGAGTAACAATTGTACCTTTCCTTGGAATTGATTTGGACACTTGTAAGGTAGAGGGAGCAAAATTGCTGCCTGTGTAAGGACTGAAGAAACTGCAGAAAGCAAACATAGCAACATAGTCATCATATTAGCCTAGGCATTCATGCACTGTTTTATGCACTCTTTCTCCTATCACCCATCTTCAATTGGGTTGCAGTTATCTGTTCACCCTTGAACTCATATCAGTTCCGTCTGTTCCGCTTCTCTATCATTCCCTCACCCGTCACCTTATTCTTCATTGATTTATTCTGGATTTCAGTGCCTCGTGCTCTCACTCATCCACTCACTATCCCATTTACTAACGTTTGTACTCAGTTTGTATAAACAGCCCTCACGTGGACAAAACCACCCGCATTGAGAAAACCGGTCAGATAGCGCCTTGTAGCAACTGAATCTGCAGAAATGAGCTGTATGGAACTCTTCTTTCCTTTGTTAGTTTATTTTGTCATCAATTCATGGCTGCATTTATTCATTCATTTTAAATGTCATCCTTATACCCGAGGAAAATTTGGTTGCCCTGTTCCCACCGTCCCACACGCCATCATCCGTCCTCCACATACAAACCGACTGTCTCCCAGGCCCTCTACTTGTGTGTTACTGCCCCTTATGTTAACCCCTGGAGTGAAATCCAAGCTTGGGAGAGGCGGTGTGCGCACAGAATCCGTCCCCTCGGGAGTGAAGAGAATGCATTTGCAGAAAATTCAAGCAGTTCCAAACGACCCAGGGCAGGCACTTACATAAAACCAATCTGAGCCTTGAACTGCTCTGAATCAAACCAACTTTCGCACGTGGGGTTTTCAAATTATAGATTGGGCCAGCAAACAGATGGAGCCTCCTAAAAGAAATTGACATATAATTTTCAAGTACTTACGGGTCCTGCTCTCCGGCCTTGGATCATGCAACAGTGATGGCGTTTTTACTGCCAGGGAGTGGGAGGGGGCTGTCTTTGTGCAATTATGGGAATAAGAACTTGATCACGTATTTATTAAAACAAAAAGGAAAGTGACACACAGGGGCTACAGAGTTCTTTCTCATTTCCTGTCAAGGCTCCACTTTCTGCAAGGAAAAAGGACGAGTGCAGTTTAATTTACATAATTGCCCTTCAAGTCTACCACCTTCAGTTAGCACCTCTGTTAAATGCCGACCTGCGCACAAACAGCAGTAAATACCATGCGTTGCTAAGGGATCCTCTGTGCACCTCTTGGAAGGCTGGGGGGTGTTCTCCCGAGTGCTAACCAACGAGAACCTCGCTCGTTTATTACATCACCTATTCAAACAACAAACTCATCACACAATGTTCCAAAGAGCCAGAGATCACAAAAATGCAATCACGTTCATCGATCAATCAAGCAAACAATTTCTTAAGCGCACTACTCACCCGTTAGGGTCTCAAAACGCTGTGGGGGGTGGCATGGGGGGGGGGCGGCTAAACAGATTTTCAAGGATGTACTGTGAGACTTTAACAAAACATTAAAGAAACGCAATTAAATAAAATAGTGAAATGAGGAAAGAGCCATTGTCTGTGAATGAAATATGAGTCTGAAGTGTGTTAAGAAAATGGAAAGTATGGATAAACAGCACTCCAATAATTTCATCATATTTACGAAAAGCTGTCTTTGATCAAAGTCTGAGTATGGAACACTGCACCAGAAGAGTCTGGATAGGTTTGGAACAAAATCGAGTCTTGCAGTTCTATTTTTTTCAATATTCTTTTCAGTGTTCCGGGAATTTGGAGATCTTTGGGAGCACGGGCAATTTCTTCCAGGATGTTAAAGGTGCCCCGCTAGGTTCATCATAGATGGCCTGGAACCCCTTGTTGTAGTGCTGATGCGGAAGGAATGCTGACGTCAGAAGAACCGCTGCCACGCACCGACCAAGGACACATCATCCTACCAGTCAGCGGCGCATTCTCTCGGAATGGTCCATAAGGTTCCCCTCGGGTTTAATCCAATTTTAAAAGACTCCACTTCGGACAGCCTTCAACCATCAGTGCTACCAGCGCCATGCGCACTACTCCGCCCAATAGAAATAAACAACATTAATATGGTAACCAACTCAAGATTTCAAACAATTGGGAAATACTCTACCAAGAAATACCTCAATCTCTGCTGAAGGGCACAACAGACCTTGAGTTGAGGAAACTGGATTGGACATTAATAGAATGTTAATAGACTGGATCTCTGCAATTTTTTGGCGGCTGTCTCTCATCCATTCAAGATAATCCTTTAAGAATAAGGGTTAGTCCATATGGATACAGGATTGTACTCTTGAATATCGAGTACAAAAATATCCTAGCACACGAACATCATGGGCAAATAATTAAGGGACAGCATACTGAAAGGTAAGTTCACAGAGGGAACTATACATTTACTATTTTTAACTCAACATCTATGGACCGTGAATATCTACACATTGTCAAGGTACATGTATGTGGAGTTACGTAAAGAAGATCTATATGTACTAACCTTTCAACATTTTGTCCCTTGATATTTTATCCAGACTATAAGTGTCCAATCGTATTTTGGGCTCAACATTCAAAAGATCAAACCTGTACACAGCTATTTATTGCCAAACTTTACCTAACTCATTAGTAAGAGCTTTTTAATCGAATAGTATGTATAAGCTACACGTTCCAACTGATTTTAGAAACAAAGTGTATTTCATTCCCCCAACTGCACTGATTAACACTTTGAAAACATGTGTACATTTGCTCCTGACTTGAAATATTTATATAATAGACCAATCCCTAATTTATCGTTTCTATAGTCAATACGTGTGGTGCCCCAATAAATTTTGCATCAAGATTGGTCCTCCATCAGGTCGGTCTTGCACACATAAAAATAATGTAAAGCCAAAAAAAAAAAATTTGGATCTAACTATGACAACTTAACGATGAGGTCACATGAATGGAAGTGATAGGTATTTGAAAGGCCAACAAAATGAACACTAAATATACATATACATTTATATATAAGTATAGAGGAAAGGGCCTCAGTTAAATAAAACTGCACAACCCTGGAGACATGAAAAAAAGACAGAGACATGCACACATGACCTACTGTAGTGAAAGAAAGGGAAAGGCAACACAATGTTAGGTTTTACCATCCCTCGATCTGGCGAATACACAGCGCTCATGGATCAGTGTACATACTAACTTGCATTCAACTTCTGCTTTAAATTGAAATGACGAGAAGGAAACTAGTCTCACTTTTATTTTTAAGGAGTGGCAATCAAATGAAATTTAGATCATGCATCCCTCTTAAATGAAGTAAGTAAAGTGCTGTTGAAGTGCATGCTGGATGGACTAGAATTGCTTTAATGAAAGTCCCATTCACCAAAATCTAAATGAAGGACTCAGCCTATGTTGGGTGGAGTTTCAAGTATATTGCAGACATCTATATTTGAACAAGGAACAGACATGATCGGAGATGTATTATGTATTTCGAAGACAATCATTTATTATGTATTTGGGAGTACTCAGTGTACTGGCAGGGGGCAAAGTCTTGTTGAGTGGGGAGAAGTCTGCAATGTAAAGTTAAACATCATGGGAGTGAGAATATAACCTCCTGAGCTCCAAAAGAGACATACATTTGTGGAGTATTAGAGGCTCCAAACTATACCCGTGCTTTCTTCCACAGAGTTAACAGGTGAAACAGCATTGGTTATTTCCACGTGTGTCTTTATTGGGGGGAGGGGGCTCAAGTGATATTTGGTTATCAGTCGTATCAAAGTACCCTGATAGGTCAGACAGTTCCAAGTGACTTGGATCGCCAATATCAGTGAGTGTTAAAAAGACATCTATAACCTGATAAGTGGCACTTTCTTTACTCCACTGTGGTTAAAATCCCACTTCCAGTGGTTGGAATAAGTGGTGTACATCGATGTGTTTCGAAGTTGTCACATTACTGTTATCGCAAGGTTTTCACGTAAGGAAAAGAACTGATGTGGTTGTAGTTGCATAGCTCATCTGGGTTTTGTGAGTAGGGATGTAGGGAGGCCACTGATTACCCCATGAAGCAGCAAGGCCATCAAACTGGTAGAAAATATCAACAATCCACCATGGCGGTTAATGTTTTTCTTGTGTTTTGATGATTAATCTCTACTTTTATGAACAGATAATCATGTGTATGTGGTCATGCATAAGGTCCAGAATCCCATGGCCAGCTGTAATACTCATTTGTATTTGGACAGACATAGGGGGTCATTACGACCTCGGCGGTCTTTTCAAAAGACCGCCGAGGCCGCGGGAGACAGAATACCGCCATTGCCGGCAGTATTTCTGTCTCCCTATTATGACATTTCCGCTGGGCCAGCGGACGGTAACAGTGTTACCGTCCGCTAGCCCAGCGGAAATGTCACATCAACATTGCAGCCGGCTCGTAATTGAGCCGGCGGCAATGCTGATGTGCAGCGGGTGCAGTAGCACCCGTCGCTCATTTCACTGCCCGAAACTCGGACAGTGAAATGCGCAACGGGGCTATGCCTGGAGGCCCCTGCACTGCCCATGCCAAGTGCATGGGCAGTGCAGGGGCCCCCAGGGGGGCACCAAGTCCCCTTACCGCCAGCCTTTCCATGGCGGTGTGTACCGCCATGGACAGGCCGGCGGTCGGGGACTCATAATCCCCAGGGCAGCGGTGCATGCACCGCTGCCCCGGGGATTATGACCACAAGGCGGAATCCTGGCGGCAAAGTGGAGGGGCCGGCGGTATGGCCGTGGCTTTTCTGCCACGGTCATAATTGCTGGCGGAACACCGCCAGCCTGTTGGCGGTGTTACCGCCAACATACCGCCGGCCGCCAGGGTCGTAATGACCCCCATAATTTGTTATGCCATCTGCCTAAACCTTTACATTCGGAAATGTCTGTACAGGCACGGGAAGCAGAGTCTGTCCAGTTCTTTATATTTCTCTGTGTTCCTTAACCTGTTCTCAGAGATGGGATAAAAGTTGTTGTAACGAGTTCGGGAATTATTTACCTCCATGGACAATGCTCTGCTCTCATCATACACATCTTGGGATCAGATTCTTAGTCATGGATACTCACATTGTTCTTGGGGCTTATATGTGCTTTCTCTTCCTTTTCTCAGTTCTTGAACTTTCACCCTTAAAACTAGGACAGAGGTGATTTATGGCCTTTTGTGAGTTTGTGTGGCTAAGGCTGTCTTAGTTCTCCTCTCTTCTTCAGGTTTCAGATAGTGATAAGTGGATATCACAAGGGATTATCTGAATTTTTCACAGCACAGTAGTGCATGATCCTCAGTTTTCAAAGGAACGGTCGATATCAGGTCTAAAAAGAGAGGGAGATGTTGAGGCGAATGGCTTCTGTGACCTATATGCAGGTGGGTTCAATATCCAAATTTCCCTCACCCGAAATACTGAGTAGAGGCACCAGGAACAGGAGGTGCTGAATGCATGAGATCGGCTACAAGAAACCAGGGGTAACAGCTACACCTTTGGCTTGCAGTTTGGTACCAATGGCACTCTTCTTGCATTACTCAGGGTCAATGAGGAAGCAGCACAACAGACAACAGACTGGGTTCTGAAAGCCACACTAAACGTATCTATTTTCAACTACTTGCTTTTCCCCAGAATGTCAGCACAAATCAGAGCCAGTGAAAAGACTGGAACCAACTATCGGGCATATAGGCCCTCATTACGACTTTGGTGGTCTTTTTACAAGACTGCCAAAGCCGCGGGCACCAGAAGACCACCAGTGTTGGCGGTCTTCCAACCACCATATTACAAGTACTGCAGGATTTCCGCCACATTTTGGGCAGAAATCCTGCAGTAGTCGTGCTGACGGTTGGAGGTGCGTGGGCGGTTCCACCACCAGCCCCGTACCGCCAAAAGGACTCCACCAGCGGTACTACGACCTGTAATACGGTCTGGTGGTGTCCTGATGCTGGGGCGCTGCCGGCGGTGGAAGCGCCTGTTCCCATTCCCTGCCGGACGACCTCCTTGCTGGACAAGGTAAGTCGATTTTCCAACAGGAGAGGGGGGTGGGAGGGTGTGGGGTGTTGTGTGTACGTGTGTGTGTGGGTGTTGTCTACATGTGTGAATGTAAGTGTGTATGCATGTGTGTATGGGTGTTTGAATGCGTATCTGAATGGATGTGTGTATGTGTGTTTGAATGCATGTATGGATGCTTGTAAGTGAGTGCGTGTATGGATGCTTGTAAGTGATTGCGTGTATGGATGTTTGTAAGTGAATGTGTGTATGGATGCTTGTGAGTGAAGGCGTGTATGTAGGTGTTGGTGAATGAGTGTATGCGGGGTGCGTGTGGGTGTCTGTGTGTGTGTGCATGTATGCGGGAAGGGGGCACTGTTCTGATAGGGGATGGGGAGCGCTGTTCTGGTATGGAAGAGGGTGTGGGGGTGCATTGAAATTGCAGGGGGGGAGTCATCTGCCGGTGACAGGAAAGAAATTTCCTGACACTGGTAGCCTTTCCGCCAGGGTTTTCATGGTGGCGCTACTGCTGGGATAACCCTGGTAGAAAGCCGACTCCTAATACCACCGGTGGTCTTCATTGGACTGCCGGGTCGGAGATGCTAATCTCCGGCCCAGCGGGTCCAACCGCCCTTGCGGTACAGGCAGGGATGTGGCGGGTTGGCAGAGGCCAACCCACCACACTCCTAATGTGGTGGTCTTTACCGCCGATCCGTTGGCGGTGAGACCACCACCTTGGGCCTGGCGGTCAGAAGACTGCCAGTGCCATAAATAGGGCCATAATGTCTGTGGATGTCAAACAGCGTGTGATGTTACATTTGGCAAATCGCTGTACTTGCCTGTTAATCTTTAATGCCTTCTCTGCTCTCAGCACATATCAAAATGGTCATACTATATATATTGTTTTTACAAATTCAGGAAACGTAAAATTACAAGTCATTTTTGCAAAATGCATTTTAGGGTAAATCGAATGGAAGCTGCACCTCAGGGCACATCATGCATTCACAGTCTGTCAGGATAATAACAAAGAACTGGCACGAGGAGGCAGTGTCTCCTGTGAGATATATTTTGCTCAAAGATGCCGTGAGGCATTTTCTTCTCAAATCCCAAGTTCTTAAAACAGCTGTGTGGAATTTTGTAGATATGTTGCAACATAAATCTCCCAAAATTTCCAGCATCTGCCAAGAGTAACACACAATCTGCCCAGGCCTAAATTAGAGTCCAAGATTTAAAGTGATGCATCCAATTTCAGAGGAAGGCGGCAAAACTTAATCTGACTGAAAAAATACACATTATCGCCCTCATTATCAGTGTCTCATTCTTTTCCAATTTAATCGGAATTACAAGTTTTGTGATTACCACTTGCGTACAATTTTCCCCAGATAAACTTCGGCAGATGAAACTTGTCAATTTTTAATAGTGCAAAGAAGTGCACAGTAAATACCAGTACATGTAGATTTTGCACCAAAATCCACATGTTATGCCCCATTTTAAGGGGCACACTTTGTAACAGATGAAAACTATTACATCTTTTAAATTCTGTTCCCAGTGGGATCAGATATTAAAATCTGCAATAATAATCTTCTTCCCAGTAGTGACTCTCAATGGGAGCTTTTCTGTTACAACAAGCTGACAGGATTACTGCTGATTCTCAGGACATCCATTCATCAAGGCACGGAGGTCACCCCACCAGGAACACTGAGTGTCGAACCTGTGGACTAACAAAACTTAAGTCCTCCCTCAGTCCCCCGCAAAGTACCTGTGGGGGGCCCACTTCCCCCTGAGCCCATGCACAGTGTAGGGTGCTGAGGGGGCCCCCGTGGGGGGGCTGCGAGGGCCTTTGTTACGCCACTGTGGCCAACCACCCAATCTAGAGTTTTTGACCCACCACCAGTGGAGAGCTACTTCCTTGAAAGTCCTCCAAAAAACGTGTGGAGGACTTTAACAGAAAGGTATTGGTTGTGTTTTCAGCATGTTAATATATAATCCAGCGATTCTGTTAGACTAGACGTTGAGACATTAATGACTTACCCCCCACTTTTGGAATATGTTTTCAGTCCCCACATACTCCACTAGTAGAGACAGAAAATTGTGAATATCCTGCAAGAGATTTTGAGATTTCGACTAAGGTTTCGTGGATTCAAACTATGCTGATTTTCCTTGTTGGAAAAGGCAACTCCAGTGCAATGGTACAAGGCTATTCTACAAATCGAACTTTACTCCTTATAGTTTTGGAGGACAAATGTTACTTCTAAACAACATTTCTGAATTCTAAAAAATGCACATTTCTACACCACCTACAAATTGAGTTAACCCCAACGACCCTTCACATGGAATTCAGTGGAAGCATTCTGCACTATGGCTTTGACCACAGTTGGTGCGTCATTGGGGTATGTAATACCGCACCCTGTAAATACATATACTGAAGAGCATTGCATTTACTACGTTTGGTAATAGCTCCCCTTTCCAAGGTCTGCATGGTTTTCCAATTCCAACTTGGAATATTGTGAAATTCAATTAATAAATTCTGCCAGGTTTTACTGAGGGAAATCTATGTGGCAAAAAACTGTTATTTTCACAATAATTATAACCTCTATCCAGGGACTGTTGCACCTGGTTCTTTCTTCAGGTTCACCCCAGATTTTTGCCTTCCTTTGCCTGAACCGTTTTAGTTGGCTTTAGGACTCACTTCACTTTACTCCTGCAAATCAGTGGTAAAGTGGCTACCCCCTCCCTTTTAAACATGGCAACATTGGTATTTATCTAATTGGCACATTTAGTTATAATTCCACAGTAGAAGCTACTACATGCCCTGTAAATTAAATGCTACTAGTGGGCTACAGCACACGTTGTGCCACCCACTAAAGTAGCATTGTAAAACATGTCTCAGGACTGGCTTTTCAGCCCGTAGTGCAGTTTTAGACTGCCACTTCAACATGGCACATTAAATCT
Organism: Pleurodeles waltl; assembly: GCF_031143425.1. NCBI lineage: Eukaryota > Metazoa > Chordata > Amphibia > Caudata > Salamandridae > Pleurodeles > Pleurodeles waltl. Next base: position 115,493,780 of record NC_090446.1, on the reverse strand, counting down.
TTTGCCAGGCCTAAACATTTTTTGTAAAACTTATAAGCCACCTCTATGGTAGGTCCTAAAGTCTCATAGAGCAGAATGCCCGGTATTTAAAAATCAGGGCATGTGTACTTACCTTTCATATGTCCTGACAGTGAAAAAAAAAACAATGTCGTTTTTTACTGCAGCAAAGCTAACTCTCCCATAGGCTAACAATGGGTTACTTTATTATATTTAATAAGTGATAACTTCAGTCCAGGAATAATAGAGAAAAAGTCTTCCACTTGGAGTAGTAATATAAAATTCTATTAATTTCTATTCTGAAAATGGCACTTTTAGAAAGATGCCATTTTCTGCCTAAGCCAAATGTGTCTTTCTGCAATGCTAGGGCTTTCCTGTGGTGTGTTGTGTAATCCTTCCAGACAAGCAACAAAAGGGACTTTTGTGTTAGTAGGGTGTTCCTTTCCTGAGCTGGATAGCCTACGGGGTGGTTGTACTGGGATTCCTGTGCTTCAAAGGTAGCTTGAGGGCTGTACCCAGCCCCTTCCTAACTTCAGAAGAGGCCTGGCCTGTCACTAGCAAATGCAGCTCATATCTGGTCCTGCCTGCCCTTTGTTCCCCTAGAGAGATTGTAGCCATACCATGTAAAAAGAGGGAGAATTGACCGGAACCAGTGAAGGGTGGGACTGAGAATAAAAGTGTCACCTTCAGAACCTCTCATGAGAACACTCAAGGGCCTCCGGAGACACAGAAGAAGGACTGCACTGCTGACTAAAGCCTGAAGGAAGACTGGACCTGCTTCCTTCCACACATGCCATCAGAAGTTAGTCCAAGTAACAGTCGGCTGGACTCCTGTTGTTCGAACTACAGGGACACAACAATCTCCAAGTGACCTTTGACTGCAACTGCTTAGTTGACCAATACCACCTGGACCTGCCTGTCTCCTGCTGTTGGTCGCTGCTGGGGTGAGTCCTAACCCCAAAAAGGACCTCTTCCCAGGACTGTTGGCTAGTGTTTGAGTGTTCTCCTCCAATCCTAGAATTGCAAGAACTGGACTCCAAGTATAAAATCAGAGGATATGGACTCTGTGTTGAAAAAAACTCTCTCGGTCTCCTCATCATGAGGAGCTGATTTTACCAAGGCCAATGCATGATCCGCATCTGCATGGTGAAAAGACTTTCCTGGAAACAGACCCTCGGCTCAACAACGACTACCCTGCGTTTCCAGCCAAAATTAAGTTCCAATAGCCGACCAGTTCTTCATGCCATCACTGACCTCATTACCCATGCGGGGTCCTGACCAAGGACTGTAAGCTCAACAACCCGCCATCAATGAGTCTTTCTCCGACCCTGCCAGCAGCCTAACTAAGCACAGACCACAGCTTCTTGCATGAAACTGGAATAAGTTAGGAGGTAGAACTTCCACCAGGATGAATCTGGCAAGGACATCATTTATGGGTTGCCAGGGGTCGTGGCTATGACCCCTAGCTTGCCCCTCACAACCCCTGGCACTGTCTCTGCAACCCCTGGCCTAAGAGGCAGCAAAATCAGTGCCAAGAGCAAGGAGTATCTTGCATTTCCAGTGTCTGACTCCAAATACTTTTTCTGCTCATTTTAATTATAGTAATGGTGAATAATACTCTATTATACACTATTAGTGTAGTAAAAAGTGGAGCAGCAGGATCTGGAATAGACCTTTACTGTCGTTTTAGGTAAGAAAAAGCTAATTGCTTTAAATGTATGTTGTGTACGTACATGTGGATAAGTGTGAATTTGTCGAGAGAGTCTGTATTTGTGTGAGCATTTATATTTATTTATGGGATTGTGTGTGTGTGTGAGTAAATATAAGTGAGTAAAAGTAGGTGAGACAAGGTGAACGAGTGAGTCAGGGTAAGAGTGAGTGCAAGAAACAGAGTGAAAATGTCAGGGCTCCTGGTGCAACCAGCAGCACAGAGAGGTGCCTCAAGAGGTCGGAAGAACAGTCATCGCCCCTGCAGACAGCCTGGTTTTCAGGTGAGTGGCCGCTCCACAACAGCAGCAAGATGACTTGATGCGCTGCCCTGCTCCAAATTCTGGTAAATTTTGGCCCTGAGTGTGAGTGCGTGTACGTCAATCTAAGTAAGCTTAAGTGAGAATGTCTTATGCTTGCAAGTCTGATGTTGGACCTGGCATGCTTCTTGGCTTTTAGAAACACCCTTTTTGAAATTCTATCACCGGCATACTGTAGTCAATACTTGCATAAGTGATAACCACTGCAAAATGCCAGCACTGGCTACACTGTAGATCAATTTTGGCATGAGGCACCCACAGAAAAATGTCAGCGCTGGCATACAGGAGAAAATTATTGGCACAGTCGACACCCGTGGCAAATTGCTGACACTAGTACACTGGAGGAAATTCTTGGCATATGGGAGGACAACGTGGCATATGTCAGGGGGCCATGCATGACCAATTGGGATCCTCGACATACTAGACATAACCTTATACATATGGACCCCCCTAGTGCATGCACAGCAGCAATAACAAAATTCTGCGTCTGGCATATTCTAAGTAATGCTTCTGGCATAGCAAAATGATGGCCCTAGCTTTGGAAGTATTTTTTGATATACAGGGCACACATAGGAAATGTAGAAACATAATTTGTTCAACTTATTGGGACTGTCAGATTTCAATAGCTTGGCACACACCATAAAATGACTTGAAATGCACTATTAGAGCCCTCCAGTCTCCACTAGAAGACATCAGATTTACTTTGCTTGCTTACTACAATTCAGGTAACTGTTCACTTAACATTTTATATGTTCACCTTTACATAGATTATATCCAAAAGTAGACAATTGTGTGTGGTATATAATCATGCAGCTATTATGGAACTTCTCCAGTGCTAATTATTGTTATGTCATCGGATTAAGGTAATGTCAGGAAGATTTAAAGTAAAAGGGCACATGATACCACTTCCTGTGACATCATTAAGGTCAAAGGGTATATGATGTCGCTTCCGCTACCCCCAGCATTTTGGTGAATTGACGTCCATGGAACCTAGCCCCTGAATCTGACAGTCTATCATGGCCGCCCTTAGCTTTTCCTTAGCTTTTGACTTTTTGACCACATCCAGTATGACCAGATAATCTCGATTCATACTTTGTGCTTTCGGCACTATTTCTTCTGACCATTTTAAAAATTCATATCTCCAGTTCTATTTTGTGGCTTTTTGTCCTTTTGGTTTCAATGTATTTATTAAAATTTACTCTGCTTTTTTAGAAGTTGGTTTCAGATTTTTATGTGTACTGTTTGCACTTTATGCCTGAATGCTTTTGTGCCAAGCTACCAAAGGGTTAAGGCCAGGTTTATTTAGAGCCTTTTGTGGTTTACTCTGACAAGAAGTGTGATTACTACTTGAGTGGGTCTCTCACTCCCCTCAAATAATAACCCAATTTCTTATAGGGTGAAACTTCCTTATCTCTTAACTCAGGACATTCGCTGCTTATCAATTCTGTGGGTTATATTGAAGGACTTAATAGCGTCCAGCAGTGCTTAATTTGTAAATAAAAAGGTGCCGGTGCCCAAAGCCCTCCTTTTAAACCCCCGGCTGCTGCAATTAAATGTGAGAGCACGGAATACTGAGGCAGTGTAATCCTGAAGCTGTCTCAGGCCTCTTTAATCCATTTACAGCAGCTCCCTGTCCCTTCAGCTCACTCTTGCAGCTTTCTGCTTTCTCCCATTGTGACGCGTTTTCGTTTTTATATTCCTCCGTCTTTCCTATATGTGTCTTTTACTCGCAGTAAATGTTTGTGGCAGAAGAATAAGCGCTGGCCCTCAAAAATAAGTGCCGGTGCTCAGCACCGGAAACAACAAGCACAAATTAAGCACTGGCGCCCAGTAATAATAATCAAGTCAGATTAGAGACATGATTGTTAGACACTTCATAATAGCAATCAACTCCTCATATACTTTTCTACATATCCTTCCATGAACTGCATTTGTTAACTACACACAAAACAAAATAGAAAATCACTGCACAAGCAGAAGGTACACCTAAAAGAGTAACGTATATTACAAAGCTCAAGCTACATTCATGAAGTATTTTGCATCTCCTCGTAAACAACAAACGGTGTTTGTGATATTCAAATTCACGCTTCATTCTGCAAGAACAAGTGGGTGTGCAGGTCCTAAAGGACTGCATGTATACAGCATTTTTCAAAGAACTAGTGGACAGAGAAGTTTGGATTTTCAGAATAACACACAGGCATCACTATTAAGAATAAAAATGTATCAGAGGTAAGAAGAAGTTGTGCATGAAAAGCAGTACTAGAAATTCCAAGAAGAGTTTCTGAACCACGATTTATTTGAGAAAACTATCATGCATATCCTAATCTTGTCCAGGAGACTGCCACTTTGGTACAATATGTGACATAGAATAGGTTTTCATGCTGTGCATCTTGCTGAAAATTGTTGTTAGTGTGGGTCTCAGTTCCAATTTAAGGATTATTGAGACACTGTTCAAGACATATTTTGTGCCTCCCTTCTGAACACTTAGAATTGATTACACATTTCCAACTAGTTCAATCCTTTGTGAAGCCAAACAGTATTACATTTAGATTAACTTTTCAAAAAGGGGTGCCAAATAAAAAGCTGAATTATTACCAAAAGATACCTCTAAAAACATTGCGGAAGCTATTTTTTTTGCAATTTGTCTTCAGAGTTTTGCCCACTGACTCTGTTGAGTAGGAGAAATGAGAGAGGGCATGAGACACAACTGGAAAGAAAGCTAAAAAGAATGGTATAGTGAGGGTGTAAAGTAGAGGGAGAAATGAGACGGAGACAGATATTCATTACTGAGAGTGATGAGATAGGGACAGACATAACGTAAGGAGAGAAATATGGTTGGGCAAAGAATTCTGCTCTGCCGAAAGATTTTGTGGAGTTTTCCCCAATCCGCACTCTGTGCAGAGTTCCAAAAAACTCTGCATAGTGACGCAGAGCAGAGTGTCTTCTCTCGCTCGCCAATGTTAAGTTGGCGAACGAGAGTAAAAGAAATCGCTAAGTTGGCAAGCGCGAGCGAGATTTCTGAATGCGAGCAGCCGTGGCAGGCCATGACCGCTCGCAATGAGAAAGTTGCCGCTCTCATTGAGGAAACCGCAGCTTGAGTAGAAAATCTACTCGAGAGGCAGAAAGAAGTTAGCGCCCTCTGACACTCCGCGTGAGGCTGTTGGCGCTGATGGTACAGTGCAGGAGAAAATTCTGCCACTGAAAATCAGCACGAAGAACGCGACTTACCCAAACTCTGCTGCTCGTGGAACTCCGCGTAGCGAGGCAGAGTTTTTTCGCCACTTAGAGGAGTTCCGCGTAGCAGAACCAGACAAACTCTGCTCAGGCCTAGAGAGAAAGGTAAGGCAGCAAGAAAGGAAGATAAATAAAGATAGAAGATGAAAAAGAAAGAGATATAGAGAGACAGCTCAGGTGTTAGAGAGAGAAAGAAAGTGCTGGAAATTGGTAGAAGGAAATGTAGAGCGAGGAGGGAGGCATAAACCAAGGGGTATGATAGAGGGAGCAGTAAGCTAGCAAGAGAGGAAGAGAGCTGAGGTAAAGAGAAATGGAGGTAAGCAGGTAGAGAATTGAGGTTTTGAGGGAAGTACAGTTACATGAAGTGTTGAGGTAGAAAGGCAAAATAAGAAGAGGCATGGAAAGGTCAAATATCAAATGTGTTGATGACACAGGCAAAGATAGAGAAAGTGAGAAAGGAGAGAACAATAGTAGTAGTGATGAGGTGAAGTAAAGAAATGGATATGAGGTAGACACAGAGGTACATCCGGTGAGGTCAACAAATTGCAATAAATCAAAAGAGACAGCGAGGTGAAGTAGAGAAAGGTTAAAGAGATAAAGGGTGAGCTGGAGACACTGATTTTACATAAAGGAGGAGATGCAGAAAGAAAGAAAGTAAAGATAAATTGAGAAGAAGGGGTAGAGGTAAAAATTAATGCTGGAAATGTGTAAGGTAGTAAAAGATATGACGTAGAGAGAAAAGAGGTAGAAAAAAGAGAGGTGATGGATAGGTGAGGTGGTGTGGAAACGAGCTAAACTGAGACCTTAGTGAGTGCGATAGAGGTGGGATGGAGACAGGCGAGGTAGTGAAAGAGATGGGAGGTATAGAGAGTTAAAGGTAGAGAGATATATAAGGCAGAGAGTGATGGGGGTGAGGTATAGAGACATCAAGGGAGAGATAGAGAGATGAGATAAAGGGAGCTGAGTTTAAGATTGAGGTGAAGTAGAAGTAGAGATGTGAAAGACAAAATGAGAGTTGAGGTTGTGAAAGACAGTCTGGGCTGAGAGAGGTGTATTAAGGTAAACATAGAGGATTTAGAGAGAGAAGAGGAGGAGAGATGGTAGGGGCATATATATCTCAAATAATATCCTTTCCGGCATAGACTGTCACATGAACTATATAAAAAAGGCAGTAGGGAACCCTGGTTAGTTCCCAAGTCTTAGATGGAGAGCAGTTTTATTCACAACCAAAGAGAACTTCGCCTGTGATGATAAGAGTCTTTTGTCATTTTCCAGCTCTCTGTGAATGACACCAGCTAATCCTGTGCTTAAAGACTTTGTTGCAAAAATGGCAAAAAGCCTTGTCACTTTTCTAGCTCGGTGTTTAATAGCAATGAGCTAACTGGTGGGTCTTTGCAGCCTCAGCCTGAGTTCTGCACCTCAGAAAAGTGTGTGGCATAATAAATCTGTAAGGTTTCACCCACTCCTAATGGCAAAACTTGAAATACTGTATTGTTTCCCTGCAAAAATTCCATCAGGCTTTACGAAGCAAAATGTTGTAGGAAAAAGTGTGATATTTTTGCAGGCCTTGAAATAGCAGTTTGGGGACTTTCTCCCTCTTACGCCCAGTAAGGGACAGCAGGAGCCAGGGGTGGGGCAACCATTGTGGGCCCCTCCCCTTCTTTCAGAGGGCCCTTTCATCCCAAGGTCAATGCATATCTGTGAGTCATGGAGGATTCAGGGGGCCCTCTTCACAATCTTCCGAATGACCCCATCATTAAGCACTAGTCCACTGGCTTCGGTCAATGAAACGAGGATCTATATTGAAAAGCTATGCTGAAAAGCTTAATGGCCGCCGGTATTAGGAAGCACATATCACATAAAACAAGAAAATGAAAACAAACTCAAGTAGGAGTGATTGTTTATGGGGCTCGGTTGTGAGATATTTCACAGCCCAACCTTCTCCTCATACAGATTTCCCCACCAATGTTCAGCTCTTATCTCTATTCACTCCGCACATAACAGAAAATTGCAAAAGTAGATCAATTTAACCACCTGAACGTGCAGACAAAAGAGCAGGGGGTATACCCAGGCGCAGGCTCCCTCGGTGACGTCCTACGCCCCTCCTCTTTATCTCCTCGTAAACAACAAACCTGTGCGCGTGACTGCCTAACTCACGTTCCATTTTCCAAGGGAGAGGTGTGTGAGCCCCTCTCAGCTCTGCAGATGTGGACTGTTTTTCAAAGAACTGGTGGGCAGACGATTTGGGATTTTCAGAATAGCAAGAGGGAACAATGTAATGAAAAGACCTTTAAAGATGGAAAACAAACCGTTCTGCTTTAGAGGCAGAGCCAAGTTATTGTTCCCAAGCCGTAATTCATTATTGGAAACTGAAAAGCATACCTTAGTCCCACCAGGGATGCAGATACCAATGGTGCAGCAGGTGCAGTGACACCGGGGTCCAAAGGTGTGGGGGTGTCACTGACTTTCAACTATACCTGTGGTTATTGGGCAACCACGGCTGGAGGGAGTCGGGGTATATTCTTTCCGTGTATCAGGGCCCATATTGCTCTCACTACTCACAAAATATGCGGTCCTTTAAACTCGCACGGAGCCACCATGTGTCACATGATTTCGGCTCCCTTCACACGGTCACGGGGAGGAGCCAATCTCATGGTGTGTATACAATTCACTAGAAACCTCTGAAGATGGAAGATTTCCAGCTCATTGTATTGATTCTCTGTGGAGCCAATGTCTATTATGAGGTGTCAAACCACCCCAGACACCAGTAATCTCAAAAGGTTGGTTTTTGGTATTGGATGGTGAAGGCAGTGTCCCTAAATCGCCTTGGGCTGTCATCAGCACAAATCTCTACCGCTCTTCAAGACCCCGCCCCGTCCTCTCCCCTTCCTCTCATGGCGAAAGGTTTTCTTAAATTGGCAGGTCTCAATATGTGCCAATGCAACACATCTTGTTGAGAAGTGTTGGTATTACAGGTGAACACATCATATTTAAAGATCACTTAAAGCCAATAAAATAAGCATGTAATTTATATACCTGGTTCCCCCACAGTTGCCTCTGGTAGCCTATCTCGGCTTAAGATCTTAGTGAGTCATTAAATTACACACCTCCTAGGTGTGAACTTGTGATCTGGGGAGGACCACTGGAATTATGTAGCAAATGAGGGACAAATTTTGCAAAAGGATTGAGTAAAATATGAGGCAAGAAAAGGCAAATTATGTGGCATAATGAAGCGCATTTTGTGAATGAATTGCTTCATTATTTTGTCATTTTTACACTTATCAACATTCTCTAGGTATTTGTTGCACCGCATTAGTATCATTTTAACTCTGAAGTATAGCAATAAGCAACAGAAAAGTGACCAGTGAACCTTTGCAAAGGGCCTTCCTCTGTGCAGAAACATGACACTGCTTTTCAATAACTTTTTATCCATTAAAGCCAGAAACAATTTTTTTGTTGAAATCTGCAGATTGAGAAGCTGATAACAGTTGATGTGGAAAATCTATATTTATGCAAAAAGAAAACAGCCACAACCACACAATTGTATAATTCCAATGGCCCTGGTTTTATGTAAATATATCATGACCCTGCATAAGTTTTCACAGTGCCAATAGGAGGCCAATGGCTCCTGGAAACCCGTTATATTGGTTTCTTATCGATGTAATATTCACAAACACACTGGGATATGTTGGATGTCATCCTCTGAAAGTTTACAGTATGCCCTATTAAAGAAGCGCAAGACAAAACTGTACTCAGCCCCATGACCCTTGAGGATGGGTAACATTCACAATAATATGGGCAAATGAACATACACAATATTTTTCACTATCATGCATTCACACTTACGCTTACAATCATCAGACATGGGATATGGTAGCATTATTTTTTCCTGCACTGACATCACCTTGCTCCTGGTGCTGTCTCCTTGTTAGGTCCTTCATCTTCTCTAGGGTGGTATCACAATGTACACAAAAGAGGCAAGAAGAACAAGTGAACTGGTGTGGTCAGCCCCCCTACTTCCCATACATGTCAGCTTAATAAAAGGGCTATACTTTGGCTTTCTTAATGGAAAGAAGGGTGTTTGAGTTGATGGCTGTGGTCCAAAGTCTATTAGACAGCCCCACCACACCATGGAAGTAGAAATAGAGGCCCAGCTATTAGCATTCAATTACATTCCTGGGTTGGCCATCCCACATTAGGAACAAAAGTCCAGCTCTCAAGGAATTGGTGTCTAGTTTCAATGACTCATTTCAGTCCTTTGCAACTAACAAGGTGATGATTGGAAAGCTTGAATTAATCACATTTGTGAGCAATCACTTGGGGTCACATTTCAGTCCAAGGATATGCCACTAACAGGGGTACCTTTGAACCTTTTGACCCTGATTGGAGACTCCTCAGGACGAGATATCTATTTAACATCTCACTTAATAGATCAATTACCTCATCAATATTCACAATAACTAATCAATCAAATTAATCAGTAACATTTAATAAGAATCAAACGCACCATGACCTTTCAGCCATGAATAACCACACAAATCTAGTAAGAGTTAGGATATTTATTCCCTATTAGTTACACTCTAATAGCATATTTATTAGTCTCAATAATAGTAAGCACATCAAAACCACTACAATATGACAACTTGAATAAGATTTTATCAAAGCATAGATCATGAACATTAGAACAAAGCACGACGTTAACATGAATCAACTTTAGCAGAGTATCATTAGCATGTTATTCAACAAAGCAAGAATCCTGTCATTTGTCTATTTGCATCCAATTATTAATGAACTCCTCAACTAACCTCGAATTAGCATCAGCATGTTGGGCTTCATGCAAAACAATTTAGCAACATGAATTTAGAAAACATCTAACTAAGGCCTCTATCAAAAGAGCAGTTGGTACCTAGAAAGAAAAGGCATACAGACAATTACAATACATCATCATAATAGTTACCCCTCCAAATGGGTCAGCTTACAGCGTCAGTCTTCGTCCTCAGGACATCAGTCGATTCACCATCAGCCAGATCAGAACAGCTAAGTTCAGCAGGGCATAGCAAGAAGGGACTCTTCCCTCATAAGGAGGAGAAGTAAGTATCGGGCAAGGAAGAAGGTGAGGATGGTTCAAAGTATAAAACATCTAAAGACAAAGGCTTCAAGAGTATCAGGGTAAAGGCGAGTAATGGCTTCAAAAGAGTGGTGCGCTAATGGCAAAGTAATATTAGCTAAGAATGGCTTAGTAGAATGGCTGATTTCTCCTTGTGTCACGCCGTTATATCAAATCTGTCGCATAAGTCTTTAATTTCCAGTTGGGCAATATTTGGTGCATCGTTATCTCTGTCCAACGAGCCATCACACACCTTACTAGAATTTTCACCTAACACAGTTCTCACGTAGTTTATTGGCTCCGTTGATTGACGTCTTCATCGGGTAGAATGTCAGGTAAGAAAAGTTACACTTGTCGCTCCAGTCAGTAGTTCCATTGTTTTCTCCTAGTCTAGGCGACCTTGCACCTGTTGCGAATTACACTGTTGCATTCGGCAAGAATGTCTCCTTGAGCAAGTCGGGTCCCATGTGAAAGAATTTACTACAGCTACACACATATCTCTAGCTTCTGGAAAAGTACAGCTTCGTCACATTGCACGTTACAAAAACACATTTAATATGAGATCAGGCAGCTAGGCCCAGACCCTTGCTAACTAAGGCCTAGAGATTAATTTAGCAAAACCTTCATACATAACTCATAATGCTAATATAAAGTCACACATTAGTACATTATCAATTCATTATTAGTCAGTTTCATTAATCATCGTATACATTTGGTGGCCACTCCCTGTGGGCACATTTCAAACGCGTGCATTAGTACTACATTAACACACTTTCTATTCGGCTTCATTATACATTATGTTGCAAGCATTTCATGTTAATACTAATTCTAAAAGTTACACTCCAACACCTTCAACGCTGTGTTACAAGGTCCAAGCTATACCTCACTAACGAGGCCTAACGAGCCCGAAATTGGTCTGTGGTGTCTTATGTTTCCTTTTCGGAGGGAGTAGTACCAGGTAGAACCGGATTAACTGCTCGCTTGAGGAGCAGAGCAGTACTGAATGGTGTGAGGTGGTAATGTGTCTGGAGTGGCAGAGTGGGTAAAACATGAGTGGCTGGAATTGTACCCAGAGCAATTGCCAGTGGTTTAGATTTTTTGCAAGCATTCCTCCAATCACCTTTTGTGTATTTCCGTTCAGTCCTCTGTACACTTTAACTTCTCACAAGGGAAGATACTGACAGAGAGCCTCCAATATTTGGCCATCTTTTAGGTCTAGTGCCAAGCCATCCAGATGTCAGGTCTTCAAAGGTCTGTGTAGTTCCCTTCTGGAGAGGTTTGTTCCATCTTGGGCTTTCCTGATGGACTGAATTTTGATCCTTATCACCCATGAGATTCTTGGTAGCGTGAGTACCTCATTTCTCAGGTGCCTGAGAGATTACTTTATTGCTTTTGTAAAATTCAACACTTAACACAAGTTCTTGATTTTCCAAAGCTCACTGAAAAGAACACAAAATTCTAAGTCCATTACCGCAAGCATAACCACTTAATACATCAATCTTTCCAGAAAGAGATACAATGCTTATTTAATCCACGGCCATAGATTTTATGTCAAGACAGGATGCTAGCATTATGCATTTATCTTTTATTCTGTCGTTCTGAGCAGCCATTAAAAGCTTCCAAAATAGAACTTTGAAGCATCATAATAACTCTGAATATTCAGTCCATAAAAGCAGCTCATCCTCCATTTTCTTCCTTGTAAAGTAGTCCAATACTTCAATAGTAAGGTAATGCCAAGTATTTACTTTAATCAGGATACAAAAGGAAACCTTCTTCTTTCTTCGGAAATCCCAGCCAGAGTGCCGTTACCAGCCTCCCCCCAACATTCCAAGATCCCTCCATTCCATTACAACGTTCTGTATCCCAAATTATAACACATTTCCCTCCCTAAAACAACAAATAACAAAATGGGAAAGATAAATAAATTGTATGATCACAATCTTACAATAAATCACAGAATGTGATTATCAAAACAAATAAATAAAATAGAGATACAAAACAATATTATACAACATTAACACTAAATCTTCAAATAAACAAAATCTCTAAGGTTGAACGGTGGACAACGTTTCCTCGCATTAAATTTCACCCTCAAAGCAACAGAATCACTATTCATAACATTGCCACTATAATTCTTTTGATTTCCAGCCACCCCTACCTCCTCAGGAGTTTCCTCTGAGGCTTCTGCAGGATCCAACAACTCATAACCACTTCCATTTTCCCCACTCTCAACAGGTCGTGCAATTTCCTTACCAAAACCACTCCTCCCTCCTATCAGGTGATCCGAACACTCCCCTTCATTAAAGTCAACACAATTACCACAACACTTCGCCACTCTTCTCACATTCCACACTTTGCCATCCTGCGTAACCACACTATTCCTTAACACCTTGACCACCTTGAGAGCCTTTCCAAACTTACTTTCAGTCTTTCTTAAAAAAACAGGCTTACGTATCTTAACCCAATCTCCAACTACAAAGTTAGGTACCTTTACATTCCACTTTCTGTCTTAAATGTCCTTAATCTTCATCTGTTTTCCTTTAACCCTTTCCCTGATTTCTTCCAAAGACACCTTTTCCCATTCTTTGCCCTGTTTCCTCTTGAACCACCAAGGACATAACTTCGACACCGGATATCTTCCCCTCAACAATCTAAAAGGACTTACTCCTGTGGTGGATTGTGGAGTAATTCTGTAATGCCACAATTTTTCTCTTAACTTGTCCTTCCACAGTCCTCCAAAACCACGTGCCCATACAATGCTATCTTTAAGAACACGGTTAAATCTCTCCACCTGTCCGTTACCTTGTGGTTCATACAATGGAGTAGTAACATGTTTAATGTTGCTATACCTAAAAAACCTTTGTGTGTTTTCAGCAATCAATTGAACCCCATTATCAGAAATCAAGACTTCTGGATAACCTTCCCTAGCAAAAATCTCCTTGAAAAATTCTATGATCACCCCCGCTGTTACACATGGAACCATTTTTACCTCTGGCCATTTTGAAAAGTAATCAATAAGCACTAAAGCATAACGTGCATCATATGGCAGAGAATGAAACGGACCGGAAATGTCGAATCCCAATTTCTGCCAGGGAGAAGTCGGCCAAGAGACGGGAACCAGAGGTGCAGGCACTGTTCTTAACATTTTTTCAGCGTTCACACAAACATCACATTCTCTGACAACTCTATCCACCATTTTATCTAATCCCGGCCACCAAAAACACGTGCGTACCAAGCGTTTCATGGATGACATGCCCGGGTGCCCCTCATGAGCTATAGTCAAAATGGTCTGCAACAAACCTCTGGGAGGAATGCACTTCCCTTTCTTGAATAGCATCTCATTTTCCACTTCCAGTTCACCTCTAACCTTAGCAAACGGTTCTAATTCCGCTGCAACCTTACATTTAACTGGCCAACCATCTCTCACATACCCCTTTACCTCCTGTATTACATCATCATTTTTCTCACAATCCTTCCAAACTTCTTCTTTGATGCTCCCAAACTCATCAGTCATGTATCCTGACACAGTGGAAATTACTTCATTCTCCAACAGCTCATGAAATGCATTATCTTCTTTTGCCTCATTCTGTGGAAGTCTAGACAAACAATCTGCCACCACATTACTCTTCCCCGGTACATATTCCACTTTGAAACAATACTCTTGCAATTTTGACACACGTCTGGCAATACGAGCCGTGGCATTCCAACCCCCACCTGGAGAAAGAATTCCCACTAAGGGTTTATGATCAGTTTGCAGAATAAAATTTGTACCAGTAAGTCCTTTTAGATTGTTGAGGGGAAGACATCCGGTGTCGAAGTTATGTCCTTGGTGGTTCAAGAGGAAACAGGGCAAAGAATGGGAAAAGGTGTCTTTGGACAAGTGGAACATTGCTCTCTGAAAAACTGATGCTGCAGAGGCTAAGCCAAATGGCATCCTCTTGAATTGAAACAAACCCTGTGGGGTGATAAATGCTGTAAGATGTCTAGAATCCTCAGTCAACTCTATCTGATGATATGCTGATCTTAAATCCAAAGTGGTGAAAATGTTCGCTCCTTCCAGCAGGCTAATCACCTCGTTGATCTTAGGCAGTGGGTGACAATTCACAATAATATTCGCATGGACAGCCCTCAAATCCACACATAACCTCAAAGATTTGTCAGGTTTACGGTTCAACACAAATGGAGATACCCATTCAGAGGATTCAATTTCTTCTATAACATTGTTATCTATCATCTCTGATAATATGTGTTTTAACTCTTCTCTTACACTTATGGGCACATTCCGGAGTTTTTGTACAACAGGTTTAGCATTATTCTTAACCTTTATCTTGTGGCTGTATTTCTCTAATTTACCTAACTCTTTGGCGAATACTTGTGGAAACTTGTCAATAATCCATTCCTTGTTCTCCCCGCTTCCTACTGCCAAGACCTGTTCCTTACTCCTAGGGTTCAAAATGATGTTCAATTTACCCTGATCCTTCCAACCTAAAACATTCACTCCTTTTGCCGCCACATACAACTTAATGTTAGCTCTCCTTTCTTTAAACACGATTTCCGTCTCAACAAACCCCATCACATCAATAGTTGTACCTTCAAAACTCTCAGCCACAATGTCAGATTCATTTAAATCAGTCATGTCCCAAATTCCTTCAAACATTCGTTCAAAATAGTCCTGAACAATAATCGTCCACGGCGATCCTGAATCTGCCATAAGTACCAACTTTTTTCCTTCCACTAGCACCTCACACATAGGTCTTTTTGATCCATCGCCTTCACCACTCTTCAGTGACAACACCGTGCCACTTTGTATATCACCTCCATCCACCTCACATTTTCTAATATTCACACACGCCATTTTCCCTCTCGACATGTTAATAACTTTTTTTAAATCTCTGCATACCCTAGCAAAATGCCCCACTCTACCACATTTCTTACACTCCTTGCCAATAGCAGGACACTGAGATGATGATGCTAAATGACTTAAACTACCACACCGAAAACAAGCATATTTATCCGACTTGTCATACCTTTCTTTTTTTCCTACCACACTGTTACTGGCATTTACATAACTATTAGTGTTCCCTCTCACAGCGCCCACCACATCCAATTCCGTATTACTAGCCTTGTCTGACTCTTGTATTGTTTTTATCCATTTATCTGACTGCTCCAAGGCTTTAGCAGTTGCAATGACATCTTGTAACTTAGGATCCCCCATAACCCACACATGTTCCTGAATTTTCCTGCTTTTTACGTGCACAATAATTTGATCTCTGATCATTTCATCAGTCATTGCTCCAAAATTACAATGTACAGATAAACCATGCAGTGCCGTCAAAAAATCATCAAAAGTTTCTTCAGGATGCTGTATTCTCGTGTAAAACTTGAACCTATTTAATGCTATGCTTGGTGTAGGCCTGAATCTATTTTCCAATCTCATTAATGCTTCTTTAAAAACATCCAATTCCCCATCCCCTTGTTCTAGGATAGTAACCGGTGGTAAGGTTCTAAATACCATTTGTCCTTCCGAGCCTAAACAATGTAGTAAAATATTTTTTTTTCTTTCCTTCGACATGTTTTCATCATCCATCGCTTTCATATAGGTCAAAAATTCTTCCTTCCATCTGGACCAAGGCATAGGTGGATCACCTTTTGTTTGCAAAAATTTAGCCGGTGGTTCAAATTGCATTTTAATAAAATGTAATGCTGGAGAGTTTTATTATATATATATATATATTTTTTTTTTTTAAATTCCAACACAATTTGAACTCCAATCCACCTACTGTGTCTAGATGTGAGTCTTTCTTCGCTTTTTTTCTTTTTTTTCTTAGTGCAGTCCTTTTTCCATTATAATTGAAAACAGGAAACCGGAAGACCCTTCTCATGAAGCACTCATCTAGATTAAGCCGATGTCTTAAACTAGCAACATAAGCAAATATGGTAAGCCACACTGGTCTTCTCGTCTTTTATAGTTTCAACGTGTGTTTATTTAGTCCCCCAACAGCGCGAGAAGAACTCCAAAGCTCGTTTATCCTGGCAACAGCGCGAGGAGAACTTCGCAGCACGGTTATTCTGAGCGTGCTATTCTGCCGTTGGAAAAATGCTGCCGCGCGGCATGTTTAAATGTTGCTGTATATCAACCACAGCAACCACCGCTATAAATTGCTCATAACCTGTACAGTAATTAATCCAGAAAAATAAATATGTATATATTCACCCTGCACGATCTGTCCGCAATCTGGTGCAGTAATAATCCATTAAGAGACAGAACAACTTCTTAAACGCGTATAGGTCCACTTTAGAGATACTGTATTCCAGGTAAAAGTATCTCCAAACTCTCGTCGCCACTGTAAAGTAGTCCAATACTTCAATAGTAAGGTAATGCCAAGTATTTACTTTAATCAGGATACAAAAGGAAACCTTCTTCTTTCTTCGGAAATCCCAGCCAGAGTGCCGTTACCAGCCTCCCCCCAACATTCCAAGATCCCTCCATTCCATTACAACGTTCTGTATCCCAAGTTATAACATTCCTCTTTTGTTTGCTGCTTTTGAGCAGATAAGTATTTTCTTGTTGTGACAGATTATGTTATTCAGATTAATGTATTTTATAATCTTTATATAGATGTTGTAGATCTATTTGTATCATAATAAACCAAATGTATGGGTTTCAGGGTTAACATTTCTTGTTTTTACATTTAGAATCTGTAAGGTGTGATACTTTATTGTTGGGAAATAAATTACATCTTTCTTTAATACCTTGCAGAATGAAACTCTTTGTTTTGCAAGTTCAATATGTAATTGAGTTCTTAATGCGTGTCTTTCTACAAGACGCACTTTATTGTTCCTTACTAAAAATAGAACGTGCCGTGAACACTTAGCACTGTAGAGGACGGCGCCGCACTTGAAGATCTATTTTTGCCTTTTCTTCAGGCGGCACCGCATTCACTGAGTCAGGTGCATGGAGGCCTTTGTCAACAGTATTTTTTCTAATGCCATTTGACATCTTGAGGCAGGAGACGCACTTGCGTACAAGGGCGAGGCAATAGTTTTACGTAGCAACTCTTGCTGCTCACTGTTTTAAAAAAGGGTTTTAAGCACCTGCTTTTGTTTCTACATGAATTTGGTAAATGTCTTAGGCTGCCTAGCAAAGATACATCAAGCCAGCAGATCTCCTCAGAGAAAGTCGAGTGAAGCATTTTTTTCAACTTGTTCTAAGTAATTACAGGAGTTTTACTGTAAATTATAACTAATTACTAATTTGGCATTATTCTATTTTGCAAAGCAGCTTTAAATAATTGTATTATATAAAAAAGAGAGACTTTTTTGTTATTATGGGGGATCAGAGTTTTGAAGAGAGGATTCAGGAGAAGTCAATTCTCAACTAACCTGCGATCTCGAGAGCCATGAGCTACTACATCCCACCCAAATGGGCTTTAGAACCCTGCATAGCACCGAGTCAGCCCTTCTCACTGTAACTGAGTCGGCTCGTCAGCTTTCGGACCAGGGGACTCATGTGGCTATTATTTTACTCGACCTGAGTGCAGCCTTCGACACGGTCGATCACGATCTTCTTTGCTGCAGACTCTCAGAAATAGAGGTAAGGGGATCTTCTCTGTCCTGGCTCTCCTCTTTTCTCAAAGGTAGATCCTTTCAAGTTCTGGACCGCACCTTTTTTTTTTCTAATATTCTCCCATTGACCTGTGGAGTTCCCCAGCGTTCTTCTCTCAGTCCTACTCTTTTTAATGTTTATCTGTCCCCGTTAGCTAAAGTGATTGCTCCTCACAACCTCTCATTGGTCACTTATGCAGACGACACTCAATTAGTGGTGTCCCTCTCCAGGTTTGGAGATTCGTCTGTTGCTAACCTTTCTTGCTGTATGAGGGATATCAGTGATTGGATGATTAAATCCAAACTTAAATTTAACAACGGGAAGTCGGAAGTTATGGTCCTAGGCAATGTCCCCCCTGCTTCTCCTCTCTCATCATTTTCAGATACTTTTAACAACCTTCCCCCTCCCAAAACACGTTAGGAGTCTTGGCGTGTGGCTCGATCCTCGGCTTACCATGGATTTTCAAGCCAACAAAGTCTCCTCCACTTGTTTTGGTCTCATACGAGCCTTCAGGAAGATTCTTATTCTTCTACCTTCTATGGCCAGAAGAATTCTCATTCAAACCTTAATTCTTTCCCGGCTTAACTACGGGAATTCTCTGTTTCGTAGCTCCCCGCTTTATGTAATAAAGAAGCAGCAGAGAGTGCAAAATGCAGCAGCCAGGCTTCTTATTCAATTACCAACATATTCTTCTGTTAAACCGGCTATCTCAACTCTCCACTGGCTCCCTATTAAGGAGCGGATCCACTTTAAATCACTTTGCATTGTTCACAGGGCCCTACATGGTAGGGGTCCAATTTTCTTAAGAAAACGGATTTTCCTATATACTCCATCTAGGAGCCTACGGTCTTCCTCTCTTCGGAATGTTCATATTTTTCGGTCCAAGAGGGCATGGGGTGGTAATTCCTTCTCTAGTAAGGCCGCCCGTCTCTGGAATGCTCTTCCCTCGGAGCTCCGCCATGAATCCTCAGAGCGACTCTTCAGAAAAAAAACTAAAACCATTCTTTTCTGTGTCTAACTCACTCCTTTTCCATCTGTACGTAATTTCTGCTGTTGTTAGCGCTGCGATGCCCTTGGGTAACTGCGCTCTATAAATTAAAAAAACTAAACTAAACTAATTAATAAGGACAATCATTAATGTGGAGCTAAGTACAGTAGTCCAAAATTCGGAAAAGGAGGTTTTATTGAGCAAAAAGAAAAGAGACCTCCTAATGAGGAAAGAATAATTTTCTTTATCATAAAGTGAAGAAGAGCATAGGGGCCCAGGAGGAAACTGTTTAAAGAAAAGAAAGCACATTGAAATGGTTTCTAAAAGGAAAGGAGTTCTGAACGACTCAATAGGAGATGGTGTCCGAAGCCGCACACAGAAAAAGGCAGTTATACTCTGCAAATGATATATCATCTGACGAGATGGAGGTAAGAGAACAAACATCCAGTTTTGATGAATATGTTTTATATATATAAATTATAATGATAATTTTGATGAGGAATTTAGAAATCTCATAGAAGAGAAATCTGAGAAATTAAAGAAGATCAAAGACCCAATGGGGGAAAGTTTATTTGATCCACATGATATTAGACACCCTGGGGGAAAGGTTGGTAGCCTTTGGACCCTGTTGCTGACTATATCTGGCACTGGATTAGAAGACCTGTGGAGAAAGATGAGCGGAATATTATGAGAGCAGAATACTCAAGACCAGTCATAGACAAAAAGGTCACTATGACTCCAAATTTGGATCCAGAATTAATTGCCTATATGTTAAAAATGGGAAGAGATCCCAGAAAAGGTTTGGAAAGATCTCTTAAACAATGTCAGGATAGGCTATTGGATATTCTGGGACATTTAGCCCTGATGTTTTACCTCATTGAGGAATTCTACATGAAAGAGAAATATATGAATAATGATTTACTCAGAGGTTGGTGCCAACACGCAATTTGTTTTGGGGGGAATGCCAACACAGGGTTATTGGCAGAACAAAGGAGATCAGTGCCAATGCATATGAACCAAAAGTTGAGTGATTGGCTGAAGTGACCGCAGTGCGATATATTACACAGGAACTGGAGATAAGTTAACTCTTCTTTATTTTAGTTGCGTAGTACAGGAAACAGGTCTGTCTGGAAACACACAGAGGCTCAACTGACACGGGTAGGTTCCACACATCGCAAACGTAATAGAACCCACTTGCGTCATCAACCTAACGTTCTACCCAAGCACAAGCACACACAATACCCCCCCTTATCCTAAACTAAAACAAAACAAATTATATTGAAGGAAACCACACACAGCACATGTACAAACTACCCACCCTCTAAGTATCCTGACTACCTGCTATACATCCCAACACAAAATCTTTCAACCAACTGGGATGTATCACCTTTCTCTTCCCTTCATGCAACACTCCATCTGAAGGCTCAATCTAAGGACGCGATACTTGCCTCTCATCTCCTGTACAGCCTTCACACTCATTAACACCACCCTAACGATCACCAACAACACTCACCCGATCAAGATTAGAAGAACAATCCTCGCCTGACACATGATGTCCACCCACCTCATCCTCTAACCAATCAGAAGTTTCTCTCACATCCACTGTTCCATCCATACCCTTGTCACTATCTATAAGATTCTGCCCACTGTTAAGCAAAGCAACACGTTTGAGATTCCAAACTCTACCATCACTCAATCTAACAGCATTATGCAGCACTTCCATCACCTGCTCTGGCACAAAATACTGACTCTCACTCTTCCTAACCTTATAAGGCTTCTTAACACGGACCCAATCACTCACATTAATCTTGACAGGCTTCACATTATGAACTTTATCATAATACGATTTAGTTTTAGCTCGTGATCTGTCCAAACAATCCTTCACCAACCAACCCAGCAGGGTTATATTTATCCCTGGGATTTATTCCCCTCACAGTAACAAAGGGACTTAATCCTGTCACACTGTTCACAGTGATTTTATATGCCCACACCACCTTGAAAACAACAGTATTCCAATCCACACATTTTTCCACAGCTCCCTGAATAACACCCTTGATGATGCTATTAAATCTTTCCACAGTGCAATTACCTCTGGGATTATAAAGAGATGTAGTTTTATGCTTAATCCCCACTCTTTCAAAATACTTCCTTGCAGCATCAGAAACAAATTGAACACCATTGTCGCTTAACAATTTTGCTGGAATACCTTCAGACAAAAACGTTTTGTCCAGGAATTCCAGAACTGTAGTAGTGTCAGCCCATTCCACTATTCCAATTTCCGGCCATTTAGAATACAAATCAATTAGTACAATCACGTACTCCTGTGCATCGCCCACCGGACCAAACAAATCCACAGCAACACACTCCCATGCTTGCTTGGGTAAAAGCATTTGCTCCATAGATGGTCTTAGAGTACACAAACTCTTATCAGCTGTAGAACACACCCTACAAGATCTAACAAATCATTCCACTGCCTTGTCCACTCATAGCCACCAAAATAAATCCTTAACAACAGATTTGGTCCTGCCAATGCAAAAATGGCCTTCGTGACACAGTTCCAAAATCATCTCGCTCACACCACAGGGAGGAACAATTTTATCTCCCCTCAAAATAACATCCTTAGCCACTGAAAGCTCCGATCTCACTTCCCAAAAGTATCTGCAAGATTCTGTCAGCTGGTCCTTCCTAGGCCTCCCTTCCAAAACATACTTCAAAACAGATTGCAACACAGCGTCCCCTTCCATCTCCTTTCCCCAAAAATCTTTATTCAGAGCAGCTTTACCAGAATCATGTACTAGAGCAATACTGAATTCACTCCACAGATCATCCACACATCTTTCTAACGAACTTGGCAACCTAGACAAACAATCAGCCATTAGATTGTTCTTATCAGGTACATACACCATGTGGTACGTAAAATCCTTCATGCGCATAGACAACCTCAGCATCCTCGCCGACGCCAACACGCTACCTTCACAAGTGAGTAACTTGATCAAAGGTTTATGATCACATTGAATCGTTACATTCTTACCCCACACAAACGCACAGAAATGTTGCAATGCCCAAGCACAGGCTAAAGCCTCTTTTTCAATGACCGAATACCTCTCCTCAGATGGTGACTAGGATCTGGAAGCAAACAAAATAATCCTATCCCTTCCATTCCTGTCTCTTTGAGATAAAACTGCACCAAGTCCTTTGTTGCTAGCATCTGTAGTTACAAAAGTGTCTAATTCCGGGTCAAAGCTCCCTAAATTAGCTACTTTGCTTAATTCTTTTTTAACTTTGACAAACTCTCATTCACATACATTATTCCACACAAACCGTGTATTTTTTTTAAGTAGAAGTCTCATGTTATAAACCTTCTCTGCGAAATTCGAGATAAATTTCGCGCAAAATTCCGCCATTCCCAAGAATGACCTTACATCATCCTTGGTTGTGGGGGTTGGTGTGTTAACAATAGCATCAACCAACAAAACTTTGGGTTTTACCCCCTCTCCACTGATCTCATGTCCCAAATACTCCACACTTTTCTCAGCAAATTTGCACTTGCTCAATTCCACAGTTAAGCATTTGCTTTCCAACACCTCCAACACATGTCGCAACCTTCCATCATGTACATTCCTATCTTCCCCAAACACTAAAATGTCATCCTGAAAATACATCACCCCCTTGGAATTCCCAAATAACTTATACATCAAACGTTGAAAAACAGCAGCAGCTGATGCTAGTTCAAACGGCATTTCTTATACTGGAAACAACTGAAGGGTGTAATGAAGGCCGTAAGCTTCTTTGACTCTGCAGAAATTGGAATCTGATGATAGGCTGCAGATAAGTCAATCGTGGAAAACCAACGAGCACCTTCAAGACTAGAAACCATTTTAGTGATCTTCGGTAACGGAAAGCGATCAATAACGATGTTGTTGTTCAAATACCGTAAGTCAATGCACAAGTGAATCTTTCCGTTGCTTCGTCGTGCTATTACCACAGGTGAAATCCATGAAGAACTTTCTATCAGTTCAATGGCATCCATCAACATCAATTTCTCCAACTCCTTTGATACAACATCTCTTATCATTATTGGCACAGATCTCACCTTGTGGACTTTTGGTACAGCATTTTATTATCTACATCAATTGCACCAAGATAATTTAGAAAATAATCCTTCCATTCCACCCACTTGATGGTTGGCCCACTGCCAGCAGACCAAAACGTTTGCGGGGGAACAATGGTAAAATTTGGTTGTGCCAGACTGCCCCAGTGAACAGCTCCAAGAAAACGTTAACTTCTGTGCAGCTGAACCGTTCTGTCCCAGTGATTCCTTAAAAAAAATGTTTCACTGTTGTTTAGCTGATTTACTGAATTCTTTTCAACACCTCTTCAAGTCCTGTATCATCATATAATGCACAAATTTGGACCTGTTTCCTGATAAAACGTAAAAAAGAAACGCGATCGCTATGTGTTACACATAACACAATAGAGATGTTGGTTACTATGGAGAATGCAGAAGAAAGCGTTCCTGTTGCTAAGGCGACACTCTACGCATCGTCAACGCAACCAACGTGCCGGCGCGTGTCACAAACTCCAGCCAGCTCAACGGTTTCCTCTTGCGCATTTCCAATTGCACAGCGCGAGCGCGGTATAACCGCTAACACATTGAAAAAAATACAAACTGGCAATATCTCTCACCAGCAACGAGAATCCATAAATGTGGAATTCAGCACAACTGTGGGAAAGAGTTGTGACTGCTGGCACACGTTGTCGGCTTCAACAAGGAAATGCGTCGTGACCGCTGGTATGCACCATCATCTGAAAGCGCTGCTTCCACCATCAAACACCTTTGTCGCCAAATTGAAGTGACCGCAGTACAATATATTACACAGGAACTGGAGGTAAGTTTACTCTTCTTTATTTTAGCTGCGTAGTACAGGAAACAGGTCCGTCTGGAAACACACCGAGGCTCAACTGACACAGGTAGGTTCCACATGGCGCAGACGTAATAGAACCCACTCGTGCTATAAACCTAACGTTCTACCCAAGCACAAGCACACACAACATTGGCCAAAAAAGTAGTGAGTGAGGATCCTAAAGGTCTTTTGTGGGCTGGAAGGAGAGGGCAACTTTTGAGCCAAGCAAAGTACAAGTCCCATTATTCTGGAAATAATTCTAGTGGATACCATGGAAGTAACAGAAGAAATCAAGGGGATTTCTATCCCCAAAGGGGAATATCAGGAAGATATCGGTCCAACAAAGAACAGGGACAAACTGCCAGTGTTTCACAAAGTGAGTACAAGGAC
Organism: Pleurodeles waltl; assembly: GCF_031143425.1. NCBI lineage: Eukaryota > Metazoa > Chordata > Amphibia > Caudata > Salamandridae > Pleurodeles > Pleurodeles waltl. Next base: position 115,469,527 of record NC_090446.1, on the reverse strand, counting down.
AACTTCTGGTTTTATCCCATTAAGAGAGGGAGGAGGGTTAAGGTTATTTCAAAATCGCTGGAAAGAGATCACAAGGCATGCCTGGGTATTGGATGCAGTTTGAGGTTATCAGATAGAGCTTATAAAAATACCTTATCAGGAAAAATAACTAAAAGAATTAGTGCTCCACACAGATTTGGAAGTCATTGCCATGGAAGAGATAAGACAAATGTTAGAAAAAGGTGCAATATGAAAAGTGATATTTTCAAAAGAAAAAGGTTTTGTAAGCACACTTTTCATAGTAGAAAAGAAGGACAGAGGGTGGAGACTGGTATTAAATTTGAGAGATTTAAATCAGTTAAAATTTTACTGATATTTCAAAATGGAGGGTATATATTTATTGCGAGAACTTCAGGAGAGCTATTGGATGGTGAAAATAGGTCTCAACAATGCATACTTCACAATTCCCAAGGGGGAAGAGAGTCAGAAATTCCTACAATTCAGATGGAAATGAATCCTTTATCAGTTTTTGAGTCTTCTTTTTGGGCTATCTGCAGCCCCTTGGTGTTTTACGAAGGTTTTAAAACAAGTAATAGGATATGTAAGAGAGAGGGGTATTCGATTGATAACCTACTTGGACGACATTAAGATAACAGGGCAGAATGTGGACGATTTGAAACAACAGATGTTGGTAGTGCAGAATTTGTTGGACTATCTAGGGTTCATAGTAAATTTAGAAAAGTGTGTTTTAATACCAAAAACATCTGGAGTTTTGGGGTTTTATGGTGAACACACAGGTGTATCAATTACATTTACCAGAGAAGAAGATAAAAAAGATAAGGCAAGATGTAGCTACACTATTTTGGAAGGAGAATGTTCAGTTGAGAGAGTTAGCTTGAGTCATCGGTCTTTTATCTTCTTTGATATAGGTGATTTTTCCAGGCCTGTTACATCATTGAGCACTTAAAAAGTGAAAGACAAAAGTATGTCCAGAGGTCTTTGGTATGGAGACAATATAAAGTTGAATCAGGAAGCAAAGCTGAAATTGGAGTGGTAGAAGGAAAAGTTGGAGGATTGAAATGGAAGAGCTACCTTTTTAAAGAAATAGGTTTTCGTTCTGATGCAAGCAATTTAAGTTGGGAAGCTGTTTGCTTAGGACAAGAAACTGGAGGTTTGTGGAATGCAGAAGAAAAGCAGAATCACATAAACTGCTTGGAGTTGAGAGCAGGTTTGTTTGCCATACAGAGTTTCAGGAAACAGTTGGATGGTCATGTTGTCCCTCTGAAAATGGACAATGTATATGTGGAAACTTATATCAACAATTTAGAAGGTACAAGATCAAAGAAATTGTCAGACGTGACACAGGAGTATTGTTTGGATCATTATACAATAGTACAGGTGAAGTGTTTTCCAGGGATTTCCAATGTGATAGCAGATTGGAATTTGAGGAAACTAAGAGATTACAGCGATTGGAAGTGAGAATGGATCTCTTCCAGAAAAATAAAAATGGCATGGGGTCCTTTTGGAGTAGATCTTTTCACATCCAGACTGATCTATCAGTTGGACAGTTATATGAGTTGGAGACCAGATCCAGGTGCAATAGCAATACTGTAGATGCATTTACTCAAGATTGGAGGAGTCTGAAGAGTTATGCTTATCCCCTTTTTCAATGATTCAGAGGGTCTCTGTTCATGTGATAAGACAGGAATGTCAGATTGTACTGTTGACTCTGTTTTGGAAAACACAGTCTTGGTTTCCCACACTGTTGGAAATGTTAGTCGAGATTCCGTATTTAATAATGTCATGCGAAGGCTCTTGGTGGAAATAGAGCAAGTAGAACATGCTTTATTTCTGGAGGGTTTTTACTTTGCTTTCTAGTATGGAGAATATCAGGTGTTTAGGAAGATTCTCAGGCCATTTGGGAACAGCTTCAAATTTACTAAATGAATCATGAGCACCAGGAAAAGATATAGAGAAGCATGGTCACTATGGGTATGTTGGTGCATGGAAAGGTATTTGGACGCCACACAAGCTGATGAAATAGAGGTGGCTAGTTTTTCACCAATATTTTTCAAAAGGGTTTGTCCTACAGAACGGTTAACTGTTATAGATCAGCAATAGCAGTAGGACATTGCTTAATACAAGGAAGTCTATTGGTAGGAGTCCTTTGGTTTGCAAAGTAATGAAAGGAATTAGGCTTGAAAGACTCCAAAGTCAAGATATCAAACTTTGTGGATGCTGATGTAGTTTTGGAATTGTTTCAGAATTGGCCACGCAATACGTATTTAGAAATACAGGAACTGTCTTGGAAATTAGCAACTTTGTTATGTTTAATTTTGTTTAGAAGGGTTTCTGATATTTATCGAAAAGAGAACAAAAACAATGTCTAATTCCATATTTTATCCAATTTTGATGACTTTCCAAAATTATGTACTGTATGGTGTTTGAAGGAGTATGAGATGAGAGTGTTGGATAAGAGATACGCAGGAGAAGATCAGCTGCTGAGTTCCTCTGATAAACCTTATAAAGGGGTAACAAATTCTACAATTACTTGGTGAAGTCAGTAATGAAGGCAGCAGGTATAGAGTTTACCAAATTCTCATTTGGCAAGGGGTGCAATGGCAAGTAAACTATTCATGTCCGAGGGAAATTTAGATGATTTGTTAAAGGCAGCAGATTGGTCGAATGTTGATATCTTTAGAAAATTCTATTTTAAAGCTGTGGAAAATGTTTCAAGTTATGCTTTGAAAAGCCCTGAACATGCATATTTCTAGCCTCCTGTCTTGACATAAAATTGTGATTCTTAAAGGTTTACTCTATAAAGAATCAGGATTTTATTAAAGACAAGAAGGCTAGCAATATCCCACCCACCCTTCCCTGAGGAAGGAGGTTTTTGGATACACTGTTCATTTGTCTAATTGTTATTTACAGGTTTTATGAATAAAATAATTATATAAGATGGTAAATAAGAATTTGTAAATATTGTTTTTTCCTCAACTTTGAACAGTAGAGTTAGAGTTCAGTGGTCAAATATAAGAGAAAATGATATTAATTCATGTTTATTTAATTTTTTTGTAGATATTTAGTTGTTTTACAGATATCAGATGGAGAAGTATTAGATTTTCAATCTGTTTATTCGAGGTTCAAACAAAAGAGGAAGAACATTCAGGATGTGCTGTTTGTATGGGCTGAGCATTCTGAGATATGATGATGCTTCAAAGTTCTATTTTGGAAGCTTTTAATGGCTGCTCAGAAGGAGTAAATAAAAGATTAATGTATAATAGTAGCCTCCTTGTCTTTAATAAAACCCCTATTCTTTTATACATTAAAGATTTAAGAATCACAATTCTGGCTAACCCTTGGCTCGGCAGATCCTTGCACCCACTGCACTTGTCTATTAGTCTGCAGTCACAATTTCATGCAGACTGTAGGAAATGTAGGCCTAGAGACTGGCATTATATTCACTGTCACCCCATATATATGTATTCTATGCTGGTGTTTTTAGCAAATAATTTTATGCTTACCAAGTTCTAAGCCACTTTACAATGACATGCCTACAACATGGGCTCATTGTTAAGTATGAGGTAGACACTCACCTGTTTAGACATTTGCTATTACCATGGTAACTAAGATGATGCCCTTATCACTGCCTACTCATCATTTGTTTCATGCACACTGTACTTGTGTTGGTGGAGGGCATTCACAGCTGAAGCTATCTTTCCATTTACGTGGTGTGTGTTTAAGACAAAGATAATCTTTCCTATATTGAGTGAGCTGTATGTATGTTTATGCCACACTCAAAGGCAATGCAGTTCATAGATACCGCCGCCTCCCCTCATTGAATGGCTGAGCCAGATACAAAGTAGCTGTCATCCAAAGACCAAAGATGGTGGGCACCTGTTGGAAAAGACTGGAACCTGTCAATCAGCCCCATCCAACCTCTTCTGCTTACCCGGCACTCTTTGGTGCCATCTCATGCACCAACAATTCTTTAGTGGGCCCTGTAGGCACTGAACCTTCTTGGGACCTCTTGCATAAAGAGAACGGTAGAGCTACATATCGAAGACCCCTGAGGGAAGCACAACACTTGGTTTGAATTGGAGCTCCACAAACCATTGTTCTGAGCCACCGTGAAGGACCAAATCTAATGACACGTGCATAACTGCAACCTTAACATCCAGCACCCGGGGGTGCAGATGTTTTGTGTGTTTCTATGTCTGTGTTTGTGCGTGCATACATGTGCATGTTTACATCCACGTGTATGTGTGGCAATTTGTGTATGTTTGGGCCTGTATGGCTACTTCACAGCCTCGTGGTATTTCCTCCCTCACATCCAGAACGATGTACAACCAGTGTTTTAAAGTGACTGGCATAGCAAACAAAAGATGTGAATGTGTTGGAATTCCATACAGTAATGTGTAAGCCTTTTTGAAATGCTCTTAAGCTCAGCTCATGCAGAGCGTTTCATAAGCCAAACCTGTTAGATAAAAGGTGATCTAAATTTAAGCTCACTTCCCGCCTTTTGGGCCCAGGTTACACAGAAGGTGCATATTTAGCCTTGATAGGACTTCCTAATCAAAAGATACCTTTTAAAGATGCTATACCTTTCAGGTATCAGAAATATGCTGTGCAGAAGTGGATGCTAGAGAAAACATACAAGCAAAACCCCATTTTGTTTTGCCAAGTACTTGCTACAAATGAATCATTCACTCCAACTTGTACTCTGCACAACTGTACAGTTGACATGAACACAGTTTGTTGTCTTACCAGAGAGACATTTATGCCGGAGACAGAGGATACGCCCAGCATGTCTCTGGGCTGGTGCGCACTGTGCTGGTAAAAATAAAATGGCAATTAAATCTTTTCATTGCATTCTGTTTCTTACTGTGTGGCTGGCAGCTGGCGGTGGGGTGATGCTTCCCTGCCCTCGAGAAGAAACTGCAGCTGAAATATGCCCTACCGTTTTTATATCGTGACACTTTAGTATCGCAGAAGTGGCGGCAGATGCTTACGAAATGTCGAAGTTCCACCCACGCTGAGGACAGCTCATTAGGGGCGAGCGCAAAACGCTCCGTCCCTCTTCTAATCTCTCTTTAGGGGGATTTTAACCACACCCATGTTACGTCAGTCACTTTCATTGGTTCATGGGCTTGCCTTTTAAAATCCTCTTGTTTTCATTCATGAAAGGCATGTATACGTCATGCCTTTTCTGGTGTTTATCCCTTCTCGAGAGCACCGGTAAACTACTGGAAACATACGAGGCTCCAAGTTTGCTGAAAATAATAACCCAGCATTTACAGGCAAGTTAGAGTATTTTAGAAAAATAAACTGACATGTGTAACAAAATTTGTACAGTTGCTGATGATTATTACGTTAACCCTAAAGTTACTTGTTTGACAATATTTTGGTTCCTGTATAACTAGTGCAATGACATTTAACCATCTATGTCAGTGGTTCCCAACCTCTTGACTTCTTTGGACCCCCACTTTATCATTACTGGAACCCAGGACCCCCAATGACTCATTATTAGAATCCAGGGACCCCCTCCACTGTCTGCTGGGACCTAATCTGTTAATATTATTTAAATTTCTAAGCAGTCACGGACCCCCTGAGGAGGCTTCGCGGACCCTTGGGGGTCCCCGGACCACAGGTTGGGAATCACTGATCTATGTCAATAGCATCTTAGGGCATTATTTTTGCTACTGTTTCAAAGTAATTAAAAAGTTTTGTCTCTCCTGTTACACCACAAAGTGCGCCGACACTCCTGGCAGAGTGGCACCACAGGAAAATGTAAAATATATAAATAAATAATTATAAAACTGTTATATGCTGCTCGAGTCATTCAGATTGGTGTAACTTGACATTGTGTTACTGGTACATTTTACCAAAGTTCAAACAGATGAGATTCAGAGATGTGGTAATGAGTTATTTTGCTTTCCATCTGGACGAGAGATCCAAAATATTCAAGATTTGCCCTTTTTCCCTACACTCACTGTTCCATTAGGTGTCACCAAAGAATCTATCCTACCCCCACCCGTTGTTCAGCCTCTGTATGGACTGATAGGGATGCTCCTCAGTTACCTGGATGTCCAGGTCTACTTGTATGTGCAGGGACATCTTAAGGATTTTGGGCCCTGGGTCAAACATAATTTGGGCCCCGCTGCATGTGGCCTAAACTCATAGCCTGCCCTGGGGCCCTAAAATCAGCGCATGCTGTCTGCAGATCGACTGTGCAAGAAAAGCCGAAAGAGAAGTGGCGAGACCAAGCCTTCTACTCTCAATGTGTGGTGTAGTTTGTCTGTCAGCAGTGTTTAGGCGTACTGTGCGGATGAGAGCTTTTGTTTTATACACTGTCCCTGCTGCGTGGGACTGGTATTTGGAGTCTGGCGCCACTAAGCTGTGACCGCAGACAATGCAGATCTTTATGCATTGTATGCCATTTACTGTGCATTAAAGGCAAAGGCTTGTGCAGTGGGACTGGACCTCTGCACTTCAAAAAGGTTAAACAACTGCTGAATCTTACCAAAATCTCATAGATATTTTTCTTTAACCCTCACTATCTTTCAGGTAGTGGCCCTAATGGCTGGGTAGTCTGGGCTGGCAAAAAAAAAAAAGAGAGCACAAGTTTTGGAAATGACCCTTATGGCACGGTCACCCCAAACATTTGCCTTCCTCCTCTTCTTTTTCAGACATTGTTTTTGCTGGCTTTAAGACTCTAAGCACTTTACCACTGCTAGCCAGTGCTAAAGTGAATGTACTCTCTTCTCTAAACATGGTAACATTGGCTTGCACCTGTTTCGCATGTTTAATTTACTTGTAAGTACCTTGTAAAGTGGTATATCATATACTGAGTGCCTTTAAATTAAATGCTACTAGTGGGCCTGCAGCCCTGATTATGCCACCCACTTCTGTAGCTCTTAAACAAGTCTCAGGCCTGCCATTGCAGAGCTTGTGCGTGCAGTTTCACTGCCACTTCGACTTCCCTTTTCTTTGCATATAAGTCACCTCTAAGGTAAGCCCTAGGTAGCCTATAGGGCAGGGTGCTATGTAAGAAAAAGGTAGGACATGTATTTTAAAGTTTTACATGTCCTGGTAGTGAAAAACTCGTTTTTCACTACTATGAGCCCTATTCTGTCATAGGCCAGCACTGAGTTTCATATCATTGAAATGGTAATAATAAATCCTCTATACTGGTAAAATCGGATTTAACATTACTATTTTAGAAATTCCACTTTTATAAAATTTACTGAATTGGGGGGTTGGGCCTATTTACTCAACAAGGTTGGGCCAATTGAAAAGCAAAGAACAATAGACAACCTATGCTGATAATTATTTTGTCCACACAGTTTTTGAGAGTGATCAAGCTTTTTATTTTCTTGACCTCATAGTTATTTAGTTGAACCGTGAGTTAATTTAATCAGCACATTTATACACTTGCCATATTCTTAAGACAAACACCACACGTTTGACAATATTTTAAGCCCATGAACTAAAAAAACACAGGACATAAATCATATATCACACATCAAAATAATAATAAAACAGTACTATAAACACAATTACATTATACCAGTCATTAATTCAAGAAGTGAATTGAGTTGTCCCTTTCTGCTCCATTTTTAAGCACTCTCCTTATTTAAATGCATTTAAAGGGGTTGTGCCACCATTTCTTTTGGATAGAACAAGGCATCCAATGTTCCTTTTTGGATCATCTTTGATTGGTTTTTAATTGTAGCCAACTCCCTTGCGCAACAGTCAATGCATTTCAAATTCCCCTTATTGTGGGTTATCCTCAGGACCGAGATTGGTTTCTAGACCGATGCAGGTGTTGAACTACAAAAAAAAAGTAAAATCATTTTTGTAAACTATGTTACTTCAAAGAAAGGGGCTATATGTTATCTTTGCCATTTAATTTATGACATTTACATCTCCTTTTTCCCTTTTTAAAGGGATCCTATGTCCAAGGATTCCATCGAGTACTTCAAGCCATCCTTGTGTTTTTTTCCTTTGTTTCTTCACCTTGCTTTTTAATTTTAGAGCCTCATTTATGAGGCCTGTGGTGCAGGGCGGAGCAGCGAGTGCCTTGCTTCACCACCCTGGCCACCCCACGCCACCAGCAAAGAGCAGAAATGTGCCCTATCTACAAGATACAGTGCATTTCTGTCCTCTCCCCCTGCGCTGGAGAACAAATTACTGCCTTGCGCTAACGCAGGCACCATGGTGCATGGGTCTGATTTGTGGGGATGATTGTTTTTGTGCAGGTAGGAACACCTTCCTGCACAAAAACAATCAATGGAGGTGATTCCTCCTTCTATGTGTGCTGCATAATGCAGCACACAAAGAAAGAGGAAAAATAGAGGAGAAATAAGGACATTTCTCTTCTTCCTGTTGCATCACTCTTACGCCACCCCTGTGGTGGCGTGGGAATCTGGCGAATTCCCAGGCTTGTAAATCTGGGAATAAGTCAAATTCCTTTGGCTTCCATGGGTGTTGCATGGAAAGACCCCAAGCACCACACATGGAACGCACCTTTCATGCAGTGTTATGCTTGAAAGGGGTCCATATTTAAAAGCGCATGAAAAGCCACACAAGGCGGCTTTGCGTGGGAATGTAAATGTGGGCTAGGCACACTGCACCGCCGGAGCGTCCAAAAAATGTGAGGCTACAGTGTGCTGCTAGGGCCTCTAAAAGAGGTCCTTAGTTTGCAGTCACCATTCTTTTCATGGGGAAAAAGAGAGAAAAAATTAAATCCCATCTTATTTTAGGTTTATTCACATGGTGTTTGAAACATTCAGTTAGTTATTAGTTTTTCAACTTGAATTCAGTTGCCTCTCTGGTTAAGTGCAGCCTTTCCCAACTTTAATCTGTAGTTCCGTTGCTGGGCAGAAAGGAAATATGTGAAAGCATTTGTTTTTGTTTCCTTCTTATCTTTAAAGGAAGATTTCAGGGTGAAGGCCTAGGGTACCTTTCATTCTGCAATCACTCTGTTTATGTGCTGCCTTATTTACATTCCATCTGTGACTTTATGTGTAACTCAGAGGAGATTCATTTCCCTTTCTCTCAACCTTCTAAAGCAACGTTTTAGTTTGTTTGGCTAAACACAGGTCAAATACTCCAGCTTCATTGTTTATCAACCAGTAAGTCCTGTTGCATTGTTGTGATGAATCTAAACCTTCGTGATTTAAAAGGAATCCTTTTCAAAATATATATCACCTTGTAATTCTTACTTACTTTTCAGTTAATGGAAAGTTTTTTTCTTCTGTCTAGTTGAGCTTCTTAGCTGCAGTGTTCTCTGCCTCCTAGTCTGGTAGTTAACTACATTTGCACTGTTGGTCATAGGGCTAGACCTTATTAGGCAATTTACTGATTATGCCAGGGGCATTCTGGTCTTTTTAGTGCTTAGTACGAATAGTGCCCTTTATGTGTCTACTTTTTAACCTTGTTTTGGTCCTCATATTATGGTACGATGTGTTTTCTTGCAGCAATTTACACCTTAAGTACATTTTACGATCTCTGACAATGTTGTGTCTGATCCTAGATGACGCCTGGAATATTTGAATGTGTGACCAACTTGTGAATATTTATATTCCTTCTGGTCCACTTTACAGTAGATGTAATTTAACGTTTCATTTAATCCTGTAGGTGTACCATTAAAACAGAAATTAAGATGTGCTGTTGATAGGAAGTGGTGCCGTAATTGCCTTTTCATCCTGGATTTATGCTGAACAGTTCTTTGTCTGATCTTCTGACTTTTTTTTTCCAAAGTATAGTTTTTGGGAGGGACAGAAGATTCCTTATACAAAATATTTTGTTCTACAGCTGGAAAAAGTGATTTGCCTCCATTTGATGTTCCCCATCTGGAATTCTGTAACTTCTATAGTTTGGCTGCATGCCGCGCATGTTTTACACTTTTGATGTCCTTCCAGTGGCGCCTTATTCAAATGTTGCCTCAAGTTGTTTTTTGCTGTTTCTGGAGGGATGTCTGCTCTGACTAAGGCCCTCATTACAACCCTGGCGGTCAGTGTTAAAGCGGCGATAATACCACCAACAGGCCGGCGGAAAAAAAAATGAAATCACGACCATGGCGGAAACCGCCAACATAGACAGCCACTTTAAGACTCCGACCGCCAAAGTACCGCCCACCGTATCACAACAGGCCTATCCGCCACCTTTTCTGGGGCGGAACCAACGCTATCAAAACACAGCAGAAACAGTACACAGAAGGGAAACCACTCACCTCTCGACACCCAACGAGGAACCAGGACGCCATGGAGCCCGAACTACACGTACTGCCCATGCTGGTCTTCCTCCTGCTCTATCAGGAGCAGGACAGACGCCATCAATGACCACAGTGAGTACTGCGCCTACAACACAGGTGAGGGGGAGAGGGAAAAGAGAGTGACACACACACGCAACAACCCTACCCCCACCCACAACAACATACACACAAATACATGCAGCAACATTACATATACACCCCTCCACCCCCTGGAAGAATGCAAGGACAAAATGAAATGATTGTAATCAGGAAAAATCTGATAGTGAAAGTTCAAAATTCAGTATATACAAATATGTACACCAACTACACAAGTCTGGATGGTGTACCAATCATTGTACGTGAACCAGTGGTCCCAAAATGCATGGGCAAAGCCCACACAAGATACCGGACTCGAAACGGAGAGAACACTGCAGGGGCATCAGATCAAAAATGAACAGGCACCTCAGGGAGAAGGGGGGGCCACCTCAGCCGGATGAACGCACGACGCCACTGCTGCACGAGGGGGCTCCATGCCCATTGCTGTATCCTGGGGGTGCAAAGCCACAGCCTCTCAAGTCTTTCCAGTGGGTGGTTTGCATACTGCTTTATCCTGGGGTGTGCAAAGCGACAGTTTCTCAAGTCTTTACAGTGTGTGGTTTGCCCACTGCTTTATCCCGGGGAGTGCAAAGCCACAGTCTCTCAAGTCTTTACAGTGGGTGGTTTGCCCAATGCTTTAACCTGGGGAGTGCAAAGCCACAGTCTCCCAAATGGATATCAGTCTCGACCAGTTCTGGCGGGGGCCTGGTTCCCAGAGTGCTTCATCCTGCCAAGGGCTGAGGTAGTGGATGTGATTCTCCACTGGTTCTGGAGGGGGCCTGGTGCCCGGAGTGCTTCTTCCTGCCAAGGACTGAGGTAGTGGATGTGATTCTCCACTGGTTCTGGAGGGGGGCCTGGTGCCCGAAGTGCTTCATCCTGCCAAGGACTGAGGTAGTGGATGTGATTCTCCACTGGTTCTGGAGGGGCACTGGTGCCAGAGTGCTTCTTCCTGCCAAGGACTGAGGTAGTGGATGTGATTCTCCACTGGTTCTGGAGGGGGCATGGTGCCCAGAGTGCTCCACATGCAGTGTGGCCGGTCCCTTTCCCTCACCTGGCTGCGTGTGCCACGAGATTGCCTAGGAACAGGTAGCACAATACGCCATGGAGGCAGAGACATACCCCTCACTGCTGCGGCTTCGCCTTCCACCTGCAGGTGTAAACAGTGATGGAAGTCATGCCTCATGGAAGCTGGGCAGGGCCCAAGAAGTCTCCTCCAGCCTCGGATGACTGACCACTGGGGATGGTAGCCATGTCAGCGGTGGTGCCACTGTCCGAGCACGTCACGGGGCTGGTGGCGGTGCTTGCGGCGGTGCATGGGTCAGCACCTGTTGAGGGACACAGCAGGACTCGGACGGCTGCCCACTGGGGAAGATGCTGGGGACTGTTGCTGAGGCTGCAGACATGCAGGTGGCGGTGCAGGTGGCTGTCGAGCTGGCGGTGATGTGGCGGTGCAGGTGGCGGTGCTGGTGGCGGGGCAGGTTGCGGTGTTCGCCGCCATACAGGTTGGTGTAGTCGTGGATAAAAGGGGTGACACTAGTCCCTCAGTCGGTGCCACCGTGCCCTGTCCTAACCTGGTCTTCTGCTTTTGTCCCTTCCCCACCTTTGATGGTGCCGCAGGTGTCTTGCCACTGTCCCCTTTTGTTTTGGCGGAGCCCTTGGTGGCTGGTAGGTGTGCCTTCTCCCTCTGGGATGTGGGCACCTTCTTCACCTTGGCAGGTGGCGGAATGTCCTTGCCCTCGTTACGTGGCACACTGGCAGCCCTGAGAGGTGCCGCACTCGATGACCCCGCAGTTGCTGGCCCCACTGTGCCTGGGGATTTGGTGGCTGAGGTGCTGGGCTGGGACCAGGAAAGCCTGGCCCTAGGGGAAGGACGGGGGTAGGTGAAGGGAAGAGGTCAAAGTTTGCCAGGAAACGTTTTTTTAACACACTGGGTCGGGAAGATGGAGGGGGTTTTGGAGTGGAGAAAGAGGTAGTGGTTGTAGGAGGTGTACGTTTGCTGAATTTGGGTGAAGGTGCATGGGCCGGAGGCTGTTGTGAGGTGGATGGCTGTTGGGTTGGTGTGTACTTTGGGAGGAGGGCTCACAGACACACTGGGAGAGGACACTGGGGATGTGTGCATGGTAGTGGGGGTGGTAATTGCACGTGAGCGGTGCGTGGTGATAGGCGTGCTGGTGATGGAGGTAGTGGCTGAGGATGTAGTGCATGCAGGTGTGAGTGGAGATGAGACAGGGAGGAAGGAGGAGGACGTGGAGGAGGGGGACACAGTGGAGGCAGTGGATGTTGCTGTGTCTGCATGGGTATGGTGCTTGTGTGACTGCTTGTGGGATGTATGGTGCTTGTTTGCCATGTCCACTCTTGTGTGTTGATGGGTGTGCATGCTGGTCTGATAGTGTGCTTGGGATAGGCTGAGGTACAGGGGATTGGGTCGGGGTGGAGGAAGTTGGAGGGGGGAGGCTGGACACAGGGACAATGGCTGTCATCAGTGCTGAGGCCAGAGCCTGAAATGCTCTCTGTTGGGCCGCTTGCCCAGAGTGAATGCCCTCCAGGTATGCATTTGTTGGTTGCAAATGCCTCTCAAAACCCTGGATGGCATTCAAAATGGTAGATTGCCCAACAGTGAGGGATCTCAGGAGGTCAATAGCCTCCTCACTGAGGGCAGCAAGGCTGACTGGGGCAGGGCCTGAGGTGCCTGGGACGAAGGAGATGCCCTTCCTCAGGGGTGAGCAGGCACGGGACACAGGCTGAGGGGCTGCTGGGAGGGCAGTGTTGGGTGTGGGGGGTGACGGCTGTACCTGTTGATGCGGTGGGCACAGAGGTGCCCGCCAGCGCAAGGGAGCTCCCATCAGAGGAGGAGTCGTTGTCCCTGGTGTATGCTCCTGTCCCCGTCATGGAGCTACCCTCTCCCTCCGTCCCACTGGTGGCTTCAGACTCCGTTGCTTCACCCTCCAGGGCCAAGTGGGTTGCAGCTTCCTCCTGCACCGGTGACACTGCTCCTCCGCCAGATGATGCTATTGCACACAAGAACAGGGAGACAAAACAAAAAGGGGGGGAAAGACAGAAGAAAAACATGTTCAGTGGATACAACACCACTACCGTTGGCGGACACAACACACAGGGAGCAGCCTTCTGCGTACCCCATGCACTAACAGTTCCTAGCAAATTCACATGCCCATGGGTTACGAGGCCTAAGCCCAATTGCTGCACACCTGGAAGTCACAAGAGCCTGACTAGGTGTAGATGGCTATTACCACTAGTGGGGTTGGGGTGCCACAGAGCCTGCCTAACAAGGGACCTTGCCTGACAAGTTCGCCCTGGCACAGGGGAACCCACTGCCCACCTCCCCCACCCAGACACCTCGTAATGCGTGCAGAGTCAGCTGAATGAGAGTGTACTCACCCTCTTGTGGCTGCTGTGATGCCCTCAAGCACCCATCCAACTCCGGATAGGCCACCGCCAGGATCCAGTACATCAGGGGGGTCATGGTGCGATGGGCACCCCTTCTACGCTGGGCCTCTGCCGTCTTCTTGCTCCAGCGGCACAGGTCCTCCCATCTTTTACGGCAGTGGGTGCTCCGTTTGTGGTAGACCCCAGGCTCCGGACGTCCTTGGTGATGGCACGCCAAATACCCTTCTTCTGATGGGTGCTGACCTAGAGGAAAGGTACAGGAGGAAAGGAAATTACTCACCCGTCCGGACTGTCATACTCATTGCCCACCAGTTCCCACCCATGCCCTGATGCACATACATTCACCATCCGCACATGCAGGCCTCAGCCCCCCCATGTATCTTCCATCCACACCACTCAAAACAGGCATTGCCCACGCAGCATGCTCACAGTGTACTCACCTGTTTGTCTGGAGGACCTTACAGTTGCGTGTACTGTGGGAGGACCCCATCCACTAGTTTCTCCAACTCCTCCGAAGTGAAGGCAGGGGCCCTTTCCCCAGACACTGTAGCCATCGTCGCTTCCAGACACAGGTCACAGCAGCACTTGCAGTGTAGGTCCTCTCCTGTTGAAGGTCAGGTATCAAGTGAGTGAACAGATAGAAAATGGCGGTCACGTCTGCAGCGGTGTGTACCGTCACCGCCGGCGTACATCGTCATTGTCTCCTGGGACCCATAGGGCCCAATGTTAACCATTGCTGACTTGCGCTGCGGTCTTCGACCGTCCACTGCGACAGTGTACGACGCCAGCGCAGTTACCTCATTTCTCCTTGTCCCACCTTACAGGTCAGGCAGCCGCCATTTCAGGAGGCCACATGGGATGGATAAAAACTGCGTCACACCTATCTAGGCCGGGAATACGGACAGATACCGGCACATTGCGAATTACCAACGTTTCAGCAAATAACACATTGTGATACCTCAGTGTTGGATGACCCTCTGCTCGCTGTTCTCCTCCACAGGGCACATCTGCTGGGGCAGGTGATGAGATGGCGGCATCCTCCGGTGTACAGACCCCTGGTGGACCTGTCAACAATGGAAGAGAGACACATCATAATCACATACAGACTTGATCGTGCAACAATCCTGAACTGTGTGCCCAGTTGGAGCCAGACCTGATTTCAGCTATCTTCCATCCCACAGGAATCCCCAGTCTAGTGCAGGTTCTGCCTGTACTCCTTTCCTGGCCAGTGGGTCTTTTCAAACAACAGTGGCCATGGCATCAGGGATGTCCCGGCCAATGTTCTCTAATGTGTTGCCAGAGTGTTATCTGCCCTGCTGAAACACATGCACAGCTACATTGTTTTCCCTCAGGTGGAGGATTTGCCCACAGTGAAAGGTGACCTCTATGCCCTGGGACATATCCCCAACATCATTGGTGCCATTGATGGTACACATGTGTCATTTGTACCCCCCGCAGGAATGAACAGGTGTACAGAAACCGGAAAAGCTACCATTCGATGAATGTGCAGATGGTGTGTTTGGCAGACCAGTACATCTCCCATGTGAATGCCAAGTATCCTGCATCAGTGCATGCCGCTTACATTTTGAGAAACAGCAGCATCCCTTATGTGATGGGGCAACTCCTGAGGCACCATGTGTGGCTAATAGGTGAGGCCAAGGTCCCAACACAGTTGACATAGGTATCTGGGTATGGGGTTGTCCCTAAGGGTTAGTGTTTGTCTAACAGTTGTCCCTCAACATTTGCAGGTGACTCTGGTTACCCCAACCTGTCATGGCTACTGACCCCAGTGAGGAATCCCAGGACAAGGGCAGAGGAACGCTACAATTAGGCACATGAGCAAACTAGGAGGATTATAGAATGCACCTTTGGCCACCTGAAGGCGAGATTCCGGTGCCTCCATCTGACAGGTGGCTTCCTATACTACTCACCGTAGAAGGTGTGCCAGATAATCGTGGCCTGCTGTATGCTGCACAACCTGGCTTTGCGATGCCAGGTGCCTTTTCTGCAGGAGGATGGGCCAGATGGTGGTCTTGTGGCAGCTATGGAGCCTGTGGACAGTGAAGAAGAGGAGGCAGAAGAAGAAGATGTCGACAACCGAAACAACATCATCATGCAATACTTTCAGTGAGACACAGGTAAGAAGATGTAACTGCTTCCCAAATCTCATACTATTGTTGGAGCTAGCATAAGTCTGTCATTTTCACTCAGTGTATGGACCCTGACTTGTTACTTTGGATTTCCATTTCACAGATCTATGTCCCTCTTTGTGCCCTCTGCTATGTTTACTGCTGACCTACAGCTGTGTTACATTGGTATGTGAACAAGTACATTGTAATTGCTATATTCCAGAGATTTTGC
The DNA here is from genome assembly GCF_031143425.1 of Pleurodeles waltl. Taxonomy (NCBI): domain Eukaryota; kingdom Metazoa; phylum Chordata; class Amphibia; order Caudata; family Salamandridae; genus Pleurodeles; species Pleurodeles waltl. The sequence continues at coordinate 115,453,428 of NC_090446.1, read as the reverse complement.
AATTACACATTTATGAAAGCAGAGACTGACTCCAGATTGTTTTGTGATTCAAGTGTGTTTATTTCTGTGCAAATAAGTGGAGGGGGTTGTAAAATGGGCTGGGGTGATGGTGGAGGAATGTCCATGGCAGAGTCCAGTCTATTTGTTTCACAGGTGCATTGTCCAATGGGGCATAGGAAGTGGAGCAATGGCAGTTTAAGGTGGACAGGGTGTCAAAGTGGGACAGAAGGGTGACATTCAGGGGAGTCTTGGCAATGTTCACTGTCTTGTTCCTGGATGTCAGGGACAGTTTGTGGGGTGGTTCTCCATCTGCAGGCGGTGGGATGCTGGTGGCATGTTGTTCCTGTGGCGGTGCCTCCTGTCCACTAACGCCGGTGGAGGTGGAGGGCTGTTCATCGTCCAGGCTAGTGTCAGGGGCCGATTGGTGTGCCACTGTGTCCCTCCTGGTGTTGACAAGGTCTGCCAGCACCCCTGCAATGGTGACCAGGGTGGTGTTGATGGACTTCAAGTCCTCCCTGATCCCAAGGTAGTGTTCCTCCTGCTGCCGCTGGGTCTTCTGAAACTTGGCCAGTACCGTGCCCATGGTCTCCTGGGAATGGTGGTAAGCTCCCATGATGTTGGAGAGTGCCTTGTGGAGTGTCGGTTCCCTGGGCCTGTCCTCCCCCTGTTGCACAGCAGTCCTCCCAGCTTCCCTGTTATCCTGTGCCTCTGTCCCCTGAACCATGTGCCCAATGCCACTGCCCCCTGGTCCCAGATCGTCCTGTGTTAGTGGGGTTGCCTGGGTTCCCTGTAGTGGTGGACACACTGCTGATTGACGTGTCCTGGGGACAGAGGGATGGCCCGCTGGGTGGGTGCTGTGGTGGTGTTTCCTGAAGGGGGGAGGTTCAGTGGTGGTTTGTGACTGTGTCGGGGGAACCGACTGTCCCGAGGTCCCTGATGGGCCCGGCTGGTCATCTTGATCTAGGCGTGCAGAGCTGCTGGCGTCACTGTGGGCCTCTTCTGTGGGGGGACTGGAAATGCCTGGCACCTCCTGTCCAGTGATGTTGGGTAGGGGCACTGTTGGGGTGTAAATGCATAGTTATTGTATCTGAGTGTGACATCTTGTGTACTCCTGTGCTTGCATTATTGGCTTGGCCCTTGTGTGATTGGTGATTTTGGGGCATGGGTGAGTCTCTCTACTGGACATTCTTTGGTGATGAGTGTCCATGCATTGGTGTTACATGCAGGGCTTGGTTTTGGGATGTGTGAGTTGTGTTAGAGGGGTATCTGTGGGTTGTTGAGGTGATGGGTGTGAGGGTGAGGCTGGGAGTATGTGATGGCATGCAGGTGGGGTGGGGAGGATAAAGTAGTAAAGATTTGCCTTACCAGAGTCCAGCCCTCCTGCTACTCCTGCGAGGCCCTCAGGATGCATGATTGCCAAGACTTGCTCCTCCCATGTTGTTAGTTGTTGGGGAGGAGGTGGGGGTCCACCGTCAGTCCTCTATACAGCAATATGGTGTCTGGATTCCACGGAACGTACCTTCCCCTGTAGGTCATTCCACCTCTTCCTGATGTCATCCTGTGTTCTTGGATGCTGTCCCACTGCGTTAACCCTGTCGACAATTCTGCGCCATAGCTCCATCTTCCTTGCAATAGATGTCTGCTGCACCTATGATCCGAATAGCTGTGGCTCTACCTGGACGATTTCCTCCACCATGACCCTGAGCTCCTCCTCAGAGAACCTGAGGTGTCATTGAGGTGCCATGATGTGGTGCGGGTGATGTGTGAGGTGCTGTCTGTTGTGATGTGTGAGGGGATGTGTTGGTGTGTGTTGTTTGAGATTTGTGGATGTTGTATGAGTGATGATGTTGTGTGTCTGTGGATGCTGGTGTTGTGTTAGGTAGTCTCTCTCTCTGGCCATCTTTCAAATTTTTGGTTGCAAGGGTTTGTGGGACATGTGGGTTTGTGCTTTATATTGGATTGGGCGTGTGGGTGTGGTGTGTGTATGTGTATCAGGTGTGTGTATTTTGAATTGTCCAGTGTGGTTCTGTTTTGTTAGTGTGTGTGCATTTTGAGCGCGGCGGTGTGTTCCGCTAATGGCTTACCGCAGTTGAAAGACCGCTGCGTTGATTCGTGGGTCGTGATACTGTGGGCGTATTCCTGTTGGCGTGACGGTGTAGGTTTTGGTATCACCAGATTATCACTGACGTTTGGTGTGGGGGACTTGTGTGGGTGTCTGTATTGTGGCAGATTCTGAGCTGTGGGTCGTAATACCTGTAGCGGAATTCCGCTGGTGCAATGGTATGTTGGCAGCCTTCTGCACGGCGGAAAGCGGGGATTTACCGCCAGGGTTGTAATGAGGGCCTAAGTGTCTACCAATGATTGTGTTCTTCTGTGGTGCACACAGTGAGCCTGCTAAGCCCCATTTCAGACTTGATACTAGGTGCCAGTTTTTCACAATAATTTTCTTGAAGCTATTTGTTTAGGGACAATATGTGGACACGCATTCTAGCATGTCCGATGTTGGTTTCTCTTTCATTTCTAAGAGGCATTCCTTTGGGGTGTACTATGCCTGCCTGAGTGAGTATTTTAGGAGTTTTTCGGATACACTTTTTCCTTCAATTTCTCTTGTAGAATAGCAGAATTCTCAAAATAGTCCTCTCCTGTTGAACAATTATGTCTTATCTTTAGAACTTGCCCATAGGGCAAAGTTTCTCTAAAATTTTGGGGGTGAAAGCTTATAAGTGTAAGGCATTATTCATGTCTGTTGGCTTCTGGTAGGCTGTTGTAGTTAGCTGGCCTTCAATTACTTTTACTTGTACATTAAAAAATGTCAGTGTGCTTTCCTGTTTAGACATGCTGAATTTGATGTCTGGGACTCTATTGTTCAACCAATTATGAAATTGGTTGAGGGATTCTTCATTTCCAGTCCATATACACAAATGCAATCTATGTATCAGAGCCATTTTGTTATGTTGTTATGAAAAGGATTGTTATGGTATATACATTTTTCTTTATACAATGCCATGTACAATACCACCATTTCCGGAGCAAAAGAACATCCCATGGCAGTCCCATTTATCTAAAGGAAGAAGTCCTCTTCAAATTAAAAGTAGTTTCTTTTTAGTGCCAGAATTTCTAATTTTAAAATGGATTGTTTGGGACTCTGTGTTGTCTGTCTGGGTCTTGCCTCTAAATAAAATCCCACGGCCTCAAGACCATAGTCTTGTGGTATTTCTGTATTTAGGGAAACCACATCAAATGTTGCCAACAACTGTGTACTGGAATCGAATTGGAGCTCATCAATTTTATTACTAAAATCCATTGTGTCCCTTATATACGATGGTACCTCTTTTATGCATAGTTTTAAGAATGTATCCACACATTGTGAGATTGGTTCCAAAACAGAGTCACACCCTGAGACGATCGATTTTCCTGGGGGATTTCTTTCATTGTTATGTATCGTTGGTAAGAAGTTCATGACTGGATTTATTTTTTTCAAAAAGTTGTATCCTTTTGGGCCAATTTAATCGCTGTCAAGTGTTTCTCGTAAAATTACCAAGAATTCTCCTTGGATGCTCCTAGTTGGATCTGTCTGTATTTTGCAGTAAAATTATTTGTCTAATATTTATCTGTGTCCCTCCTTGATGTAGTTTTCTTCGGACCAAATCACTACTGCACCACCTTTATCCGCATGTTTGATGACAATTGTTTTGTCATTTTTAAGATCTTGTAGTGCTTTTTGTTAATCTTTTCTTATGTTCTTTTTACAAAATTCACTTTAATTTTTCAGTTGGCTTATGGCAGAAAATACTGCTTGTTCAAAATCTAACATTTCTTTTGGAATAGTATTTTGTGGTGGGTTAAAGTTTGATTTGTTGCATAGACCTGATTGTTCTTCAGCTTGGTGGATTTTGCAATTGGAAAAGAAGACCTTTAAGTATTTTTTTCTGAAGAATTCAATAGCCTCGTTTTTGTGGCATATGAAATCATTGTGTACTGAACGGACAAATGATAGCTCAAGTTCCAAAAGATAAGTTTTCTCAACTGTAAGGATCATTGGTGACAAATTAACAACTGATGTTTACATTGGTTTTTGTAGTACTGTCATCTCGTGTATATTTCCCATGGTTGATTTGTAGCTCTGTATCTTCCTCTTGATCTTTGCTCACCTCTCCATAAAAAATAACTTTCCCTTGTGTTTGTATTTTGATTTGAAGGTCCTTCTCCAGGGTCTGATTTGCTGTTTACTCAGAAGATGAGGTTTCTGAAAAAGTAAGTCATTTGTTTTTTTATCTTCCTTGGTACTCAGAGAGCACTCTTCTTGATTCTTGTCTAGTGGAGAAATCTTCCGTCAGATAATGGTGGACCCTTTGGTCATTTCTCTGCTCTGATTGTTCACTGTGTCTTGCAACTTGTCTCCAATACATGTCTGGGTAGGTGGTAGCTACACTTTGTGCACTCCCCCTAGACAACCACAAATACAGGAAGGGTGGGTGTGACAGAGAACACATCTGCATTCTGAAAGCTCTTCCTGGGCAGGAAGAGGGAGGGGAAGCTGACACACTTCAATAGGCAGCGTCCTCTGCCACACACAAAGAGTGATTATCCACTACTGGAGCAAAAGCTGGGGCAATAGGGGGATCTGTGCACTTCAAGGAACTGTTTTGAAGACACCCACACTTCAAAGGCACATTTGGGTATAAGTTCTGGGGCTTTGACCCTACCAAGACATTACACTACCGGACCTGGGAAGAGGTCTGCTTGAGTAAGGACTCCAGCACTACAAGGATTGCCACTCTACCTGACTGTTCTGAGGAACTGCTTCACTGCTTCACTGAGCTGCCCCTGCTGATCTCTTTCCTGCTAAGTACAAGGACTGGACCCATCTCAGTTGGACCTGGAGTGACTCCAAGAGCTTACTGACTGGCCTCCTGTTTTCTGCTGTCTCAGGGACACAAAGGACTTCTTCCACTCACCTGCTAAAGCTCCTGGATCCGGCTTCAGTCTGCTTCTGAACCCCAAGAGGCACCTCACCAGTCCTGGGCCCTTGGAAGTGGCCTTTCTGTTCTTTTTTCTCTCCAAATTGAGCTTTCGGGCTTATCATGAATACGAATGGGCCCATTTTCACTGGAACCGCGTTAATCACACAAAGGAACAGAGCAAGTGGCGCAATTTCATCTCTTCACACAGCAGCATCGCTGCTTGGGACCATGAGGCTCCATCCCATCCGTCTGCGATACCCACTGGCACTTTTCACTCTTCGTATCAAACTGAGAAGGTAAAACTTCCGCGAGACTTGCTCCATCGCTCCATCGCTCCATCGCGGGCAGCTTGACTTTGTGGATTTGACCTAATCCAGTGTGACCAGATAGCCCCGGTTGGGATTTTTGACTCCTAAGAGCTATTTTTAGTTTATTCTTTAAAAGTTAATTTTCCCACCTCTACTCATTGGATTTTGTTGTTTTGGTCTCATATTCCCTACAGGGTTAGCACCTGTGCATGTGCACACAGCCTTCACCGAGCACCCAGAGTTTATCTGAATGTGCTCAGATCGTTCGAGGCATTAGGAGAGAGCCTGCTTTTTGCTAGCAACTCCTCTTTCAAAATGACGATCAGTGTGCACTGTAGATGTTCTTCGAGGAAGATCAGGGGATCAAGCTGCGAAGGGGATCAAAGGTGTTGGACCACTGTGGTGGGAAAAAGCTTCACAGTAGCCTTGGCATGCAGAGCACAGAGGAGGCCTACTGAGGGTCCCAGCAGGTGGCTTTAACTTGCACAACCTGTTTCACCATTAGTCTGGAGGTGAGTGAATTTTGTACGTTCTGCATCCTCCTCCATAGTGTGACATGGAATATAAATTGTCCTTTTTTTCTAAGACATTAAAAGGGACAGAACTGTGAAGTGCGAGTGTTTATTCATGAATGTCAGCAAGAAGGAGATGCAGTTAGAGTTGCCATCTTCCCAGGAGAAAAACATTGGTCAGTTGTTGTTGTTTAAGAGGCTGCAAGGCCCGTACATGACACTAAGACTGTATACAAAATGTAATGTACTCATTTTTAACATGGCTTTTCTACCTTTGTTACCTTAATTATTAGTTAGGGATCATTAACTCCGCTGTAGTACACATTTAAAAGTGTTTGCTATCAGTCGCGGCTCGCTTCCCTTTTGAGGAGGTGGTGGGGACGGGGCACGGGGGTAGGTGGTGTGAGGGAGCAGGTCTTAAAATTATTATTTTTTAAATTACCTGCTCCTTGCGCGACGCTCCTCTCGTGCGTCTCCTCCCTCAGGCACAAGCTCACAGCCTGTTCTGCTGCCAATCCTGGCACTGCTCAAAGCAGCGTCAGGATTGGCTGGGAGCACCCTGGCTGAGCACTCCCAGGCCGACTGGGAGCCTGTGCAGGCTTTATCCAGCCCAGCAACTGTGCTGCTGGGCTGGAGAGAGCCTACAGCGCATGTGTGTTTAGCCGGCCAGAGACAGCCTGCCAAACACACTTGCGCACTGAGGGGTGTGCGCAGTGCTCTCCCCTCGGTGCCCGTCACCCCTGTGGCCCCACCCCTTACACCACGAAGGGATAATAAACCTAGGGCCAGATGTATCAAGCCTTTTTGCATTCGCAAACGGTGTGAATGCCCGTTTGCGAATGCAAAAATGCCTTTCAGTATTTATGAAAGGCATTCGCAACGCAAATTTAAGGAATCGCTAAAATAGTGATTCCTTAAATTTTCGAGCCCGTTTAGAGAATCGCAAATTGCGATTCTCTAAATAAGAAATCGCAAATAAGGAATCCTTATTTGCAATTTCTAAACCACATGTATCATGCAATTCCTTAATGCGAATTGGGCATTAAGGAATCGCAATTACCACTAAGTAGAACTTGGTGGTAACCATGTGCAAATTGTAAAAATGCATTAAAAATGCATTTTTTAAATTGGCATGTAACGCACACATGCCCCTTTGGCATGTGTGTGCCTTACATGTACAAAAAAACTTTTTGGGGTGCAGCTGAGGGGGGCCTCAGGCCCCCAACACCATGGGGTTTTGCAATTCCAAAATTTCGAATTCCAGTTGAGAATTCGCTATTTGGGAAATGCAAAAAAATCGCAAATATGGTGCGAATGGGGGCTGTATCGCTATTTGCGATTCGTTAATAGCATTTGTGATTTTTAAGAAATCGCTATTACCGAATCGCAAATATGATGCATAGCATTTTGCGAATCAGAAATAGCAATTTCTTAAAACTCGATATTACCGATTCGCAAAAGGCTTTTTTGATACATCTGGCCCTTAGTTTATTGTCCCTCTGTGGTGAAAGGTTTGCAGTTGCTGCTGCTGGCGGGGTGGCGACGCTCCTCCGCCCTCATGGAGGAGCCGCCCTCTATTTGCTATTTATAATGGCTACTTCAGGTTGTGCAGAGAAGGGCTACAAATAACAGCTTTAAGTGATTTTGCTTATTTTTGTACAAGTCAGGATTTTAAAATGCAACTGGTGCTAGTAAAAAAACAACCAGGTGGCAACCCTACCTGCACTACATCATGCATCCTGGACAACGAAAGTGCATCACCTGAACATTACATTGTACAGTATTTATGACGCATACCCAAACCCCAATGAGGCACTGAAGCACTTAAATTCTACTGAGAATTATAAAGAGCTTCACTGAATGGGAAGGGCTAAGCAATGTGTTGTAATATAGCCCCTGGTCAGGGCACCTAGAATTATGCAGCAGGAGAGGGCCAAATTTTGCAGGAGGGTTGACTAAATTATTCAGCACAAAAAGGCAATTTATGCAGCATAATGCTACCACATCCTGTGGTAGTATTACTTCTATAATTTGTCATGCTTAGGTGAAGCATAGCGGCACGCAAGGGCTGCTTTTCTGACATGTTGGTATGTATCTGGGCTTTTAACTACGCCCACCGCACGCCCATCACTATCACTCGTTTATGGGATTGCCTTTCAAAATTCCTTTATTTTTGTTCTTAAATGCTTACGTTTGTCCCTCCTTTGGAGGTTTAGTTACCGTCTTGGACATCGCCCCTGTTACATGGCTAATTGCACTTTTGCTGATACGTTTGACTGAAAGTGAACTTCTTTTTCCTTTTGTGTGCTGCCTCATGCAGATGCTGTGGCGCTTTGAATCAGCTCGCTTATGTGAAACTGTATTTCTTTTCATTTTTAATCTATGTGGCAAGAAAAGTCCGGTTAGGAGTTTACAGCCCTAATAGCTCTAACTCGAGCAAATGCGAGACCTATTGCATTGCAAATGCTTCTTTCACTTGTTAACACTGTTTGGTCACAAGTTGCACCTCATTAATAGCGGTTTAACATTAGCATTTAGCACTTAACATTAAACAACCAAAGGGTGACCAGTCAACCTTTGCAAATAACCTTCCACTGTGCGGCGACACGTCTTGTTGCACATTTTTGTAATTTTTGAACTATAAACTTACTTTTTAATGTTAAAATCTGCAGATTATAAAGCAGATGATGGATTATTTTGCAAATCCATAATTATGCGAAAAACTCATTCAAGTACCCCTGCCCTTGACTTAGAAGTCAGTAACCAGCGCTCAGTTAAGGGATTTGGCAGGGCAGGGAGTTTGCTTATCACTTGGTGAGATGCAGAAACAGTTGACAACCTAAATTATTCACTGACAGCCCTCTCCTGTTTTAGGTTACTCACTGCCTCCCATCCCAACCAATCCTCTGAATCAGGCCGTCTTTGTAGCCATTAAAATCGTACTCCCTCTTTTTTATTCATATATGTTAATTCTGTTAACTTTGGGGACAGCAAACAGTAATGTATTTCAAAGACATAATTGTTTCTTGAATGAGCGACTACATGCCAGATAACTGAAGGTATTTTATTACCAAAATATTAGAAAGCATGAGAACAGCACAGGAGCAAAGGGTTTGAGTTTTTAAAGATTTTGTTTCAGTTATAGTAATTTTTAATTGTATTGTTCTTCAAAGCAGTATTGATTTGAGGTTCAAAGTAAAGCCATGTTTGTTTCCATTACCAAGGGTGGCTCCTCTCACAGTTGGACTGGGACAGAAAATAGTGCCCATCATTATTGAATTAGATACCTAAAAATAATTCCCAGGTTTACAAATTGAGGCAGTTTTTAACTTTTAAGGGCACGCTGTACAAGTGTTTTGTAAGATATGGAAGACTATACGGATGTTAGCTTGCTGCAGGCAATAGTTTTTTAATATCAGTGAACTCAGTAGTAGAAAATGGCCCACCAGTGGCCCACCACACCATAGAACATGCCCAAAAGCAGCCAGAAAACTGGCCCAAACACTGACCTGTAAGGCCAGCTCATCGAGTTGTTCCTGATTGCCCTGATAAGCCAGTCAAAACCTGGTTCCTTTTGTAAATTAAGGTAGCTCTATGTCAATTTTATTGCAAAATGCAAGATCACCCATTTTGCTTGTGGGACCCTACATTATTATGTTCAAACCTCTAAGCATAGTGGGGAAGCGAATTGGGTATGCAAATTATAGCTGTGTACCAGCTGCATGCCTGCTTGTAACATTGACTGTGCATTATACAGAGGTAGAAATATCAATTCAATTGTCATTGGTTTGTACATTACACCCAATCTGAGAGGGTCTGTTGCTTTGTGTCTGTTTAACAACTAATAATATACTAAGGGGCGTATTTACAAGAAAGTGGCCCATGGGTCCTGATGCACCACTTTTTTTGCATCCCCCTGCACCTCCTTTAGGACGCCATGGTTGTGCTGTATTTACACTATGGTGCACCATGGGCATGGTTACCACAACAGCGCCAGCATTTTTGGGGCTGTTGTGGCACTTTGTTGCACTAGAGCCCAAAATGTTGGTGCTAGCGCAGCAAAGAACAGGGAGGCTCATAAGCTAATACAGGAGCGTCACTTTAACGCCTGGTGTTTGAAATGACGGAAAAAATGGTGCAGTGAAATCTTGTAAATTTCCCTGAGCCATTTTTTTGGGCCTCCCTGAGGGGGAATGCCCTCATTGCATACATTATGCCTGGCGCAGGCATGATAAGGGGAAAGGGGCATCAGAGTGGCGCACTGCATGCAGTGCGCTACTTTGTAAATAGGGCTACAAAAATTGCCTTAAAAATATTTATGCAGCAAAATTCCACTTTAAAAGTAGGTTTTGCTGTGCTTTTATCAGATTTTTTTTGCAGTCGCTTAGGCTGGTGGCTCTGGCATGCTTGGGGCCACTGGATATAAAAGATATAAATGAGAAAGGACAAAGACCTCACTCTCAAGCACTGAAGGTGACAAAGAAAGAGTTCATTTTCTGGACAGAGGCTGTCCTGTTTACATAGTGAACATTTAGAGTATGAAGGGAAGATTCTTCAACTGAGATTAGATTTGTTAAGAATACAAGTAGAATTATGTCTTCTGAGAAATGGAATCTGCATTAAATTTTCAGGAGCAATAAAGTACTTGGCCTAAAGATCACGTTATCTGGAATAAATCTAAAAAAAGGTGGGGTTGAAATTAAGCCCCCAATTTCACCATTCCTTCTTCCCGAACAGGAAAATGGAGACACACTATTGCCCCCACTCCTCGCCTCAAAGTCATTCCAGTGTCTGGTGTATGGTTTTCAAGTTGATGATCTCGTTGATTGCTGAATACTTCTTGGAAAAACCCTGGGCAATGAGATTCATCCCCTCAAAAGGTATATCCCTAGATTTAGATGCTTGATGAAGGCCGGTGAGAGGAGAAAGAGTCTTAGAGAAAAAGGATGGATCGGATACAGGCTATGAGCAACTACTGACACTGGAAGCAAGATTGGGAACAATAGCCTTCTGGATGACTCCAGAACCACCAGAAGAACTTCTGCATGATAATCGCGGATCACCACCCAGGGAATCATCTGGAACCAAGGAAAGCAGTACAAAACACCTGGAGGCCAAGAAATCCCTTTGACGTCTATTGCCTAAGCTTTATGGGAATGAACCAGACTGCAGAAGTTGGAAGAATGGTGCCCTTTCCGTCTGAAACAGACCTAGCCAGGAGAGGCCAAATCTCTCTTTGTTTGGATGATAGCATTGTTTCCTGAGCTGACTATCTGTCATGGGTGTGGAATTCCCTAAAACTTGCTCCCCATCTACTCATGCTATCATCAGTTGTCACAACCATCATGGAAGGAGATGTCAGTTGGAAACAACTGTTTAGATTTGAATGGTCCAGCCATAATTGAAGACTGTTTTGAATTTCCAGTCACTGGAATGAGAGCCTCGCAGTCATCTGATCCTGGATTCCAAAATTGCAGCAGATGGTGAAGATGACCCCATGGCAAGATTGAGAGAGAGGAAGACATCTCTTCTTGACTTCTGGATATCTTCTTCCACCTTAGAAAGAGAGGAAGAAGCTATTAGCCAATCATTCAGGTATGGTATACTTGAATAGCTGATAATCGTAAGATACCTACCATAGGAGCTAAGAGCCTCGTAAAATCTATTGTTGCGGAAGCAAGACTTAAGGGTAACACTTGGAATTGAAAATGGTAATTCTCCCCTGCAAACTGAAGGAATTTCTGAAAATGTGCATGGATTAACACATGTAATTACTGCAACCTTGTCCAACAGAAGCTGAATCCTCACTAATAGAGCTATCTGACGGAAAAGATAATGAGAATATTGCGGAAAAGATATTTGGTAACCTCTTGCAACAATATCCAGAAGCCATGCATGTACAATCGGTGCCTGCCAGATTCAGATTTTTTTGAACAGTAAAAGATGCTCCCCAACTGGGGCTGATGAAGCAAATGATTTAGGGAGAGGAGGAGGGGATGAAGAGGAAGAAAAAGGATGGAATTGGGTTTTGTCTGCAAGAGGGGCACCCCGGCTGTGGACCTTACTTCGAAAGGACTGGTTATTGCCAGGGAAAGTTCCAGGTGTGAAAGCTCTCTGGGTTCCAAAACCATCACCTCTAGACAAAGATCAAACTGGTATCATTAGTAGGGGAGGGTGGAATATTCCATTCCACCTGCACATTTGGCAGAATTTGGTGACTCCATGTTACACTTGTAATGTGGAGTTCTGGCCAAATTCCACCAATCACTGTGTGGTGGACTTTTTTCTTGCATGAGGCTCCAGAATGGAAAGTTGGTGAGCGAGATTTGGCATCCCTTAATGTGATTATCAGTCGCTAGGAGGACATTCAATGAGATTTTTCTAATACAAGCGATCACGGCCAGCCGCAAGCATTCACGGTCAGAAGGCTGCTGCTCGAGTGGAAAATCTACTTCAGCTACAGCAAAATCAACTCAAGTAGCTTCTCCCTCTGGCGCACCATGTGGTGCTGTTCATACTGATTTCTGATTGTGGATCATACTACCGTCACTAAATCACTTCGTGAGCAGAGCAACATGCCTATTTCTTCCAATTGGTGGAACTCTGCAGAATCCCATGAAGTTTTTATGTAAGATAGCAGAATTACACAGAGTCAAAGTCCGCAAGTTCACCCACTCGAGTGAGGCCTACAAAGAAGTGGCAGTATAAGTGGGAAGGTTAAGAGATGCTCTTTGTAACAGAGCCCAGGTAGGGGTGACTTCTTGGGGCACAGGGATCTGAAGCCACACTATGTGCTGGCTGTACTTGCACTTTCAAGGAAACACTATAAACAATATGGGTACTAGAGTAGATAGACTTTTTATAACAATTACCAGGATGCATTGGGTATGACTGGGACATGCTTGCCAGTCAGTGTAAGACTCCGCCCTGGCAACATCAACAAACTCTTACCAAAACTCTGATCTACCAAACTCTAGATAAGTTCCAGAAAAGGCAAGAATCTGAGGCACTAAGGGGAGTCCATAATACAAATAGATGTCTCTGTCTTTGCCTTTTTTCTGCACCATGTAATACCTTGTGTCACTAGACTAATATTAGGATGTGCATGTCAGTGCATCTGTATGACGTTCACAGTGAGAATACATGAGTATTTTATTCTCCATGTCTGCATGTGTTACAATAAAGAATAAAAGAAAATCATGAAGAACTCAAACTGAAGCTAAAGTACAAAGCAAAAATATTAGATAGTAAAATACTTTTGTTAAACTATAGATTTAAAACTAAAAAAGATGAATAAGCCAATAACAAAAACATTATTGATTGGGAGCACTTAAATTACTACAAATTAAAAATGAAAGAAAAAAACAAAATAAGCAAAAACTGCCTTTAAGGAATGGAGAGAAGGGAGAAGCACCCTCCATTTCACAATAGTTTAGTCATCTATAAGTTAATGATACAAATGGAACAAAATTGTCCTCTAATTGTTAAAAATGCCTCATTTTATCTCTGCAAATGTTGTTTGAAACAACAAAATGCCTACCTTCATTAGCAACTGATAAATCGGAACAAACAAATGACCCAGTAATCAATATAAATTCTATCAAATAAATTGTATCACCTATAAAATAACCAAGTCATTATGCCTAACATACAACTGTAGCATTTTAAAATTATAGCACAAAATATTGTTATGAGAAGTAGTGATGTCCTCAGTGATTTCATTAGTGAAGTTATGAGTGCTGTCACAAATAATGTCAGTTATGATGTCATCAATGATGTAATGTGAGATGCCATAGGCAGTTCAAAGGGGTGAAAGGAGTTATGGTTTAAGTAGTCATTTCACTAGTGATTTCACAAGTGATGTAATCATCATTGTCACTTATGATGAAATTAGTGATGTTATGGTGAATGTGAGTTTGGTAATGAATTTGGGACAGAACTATAACTTACTTCTAACATCTTGTGTCAGCATATTGGTCAGAGACATAGAAAACATCTCGGAATATTTCTTCTAAACAACATATCCCAGCCCATGGAGTTAAGTTAGAAGACTGGAGAGTTGATAAAACCTAACTTTTGTTAAAAACATTAAAACTGGTTAAAATTAATGATCAGAGTCTGCAACACATGTAATATCAATTATTTGCTAAAGTGCTAATTCCTCCAAGGCATACTGTTCTGAATATTCTTTGCTTCTCAGGGAATCTAAATCATAAACATTTTCAAGCCTCAATGTGCTACAGTAGATCAAATTAAAAGATCCAGCCATAAAAGTGCACCCTTACCACTGTCCATTCTTTAGCAACAACATATTCATGAATTGTAAGGGAAAATCTAAAATTTCCAAATACAATCAGTGTCCATTGGTAGCTGCGTTTAAAAGAAAACAGTTGTATTTCAGTGGTTTGTGGGTTTTTGAACTTTAGCTCATTTCTCATCCCAACACCTAACTATAATGTCACTTAAAACTTTGTTTTTCATTGCATTTCTAGGCTTTTTTTAATGTAAGTTTTTTTTTTTTTTTTTTTTTTTTTAAAACATGTTTTTATTAGTTTTTCAAAACAAAAAGCCATACATTTCCTTGCAAATAAAGTCATTGTTACAGTTCAACATCAATTTGCGGTGTGTCATCCGGCTTTCCCCTATTAGTATCTATCTATAAACTAAACTACTAAGAACTTGTGTGCACTTCCCGGCCCGCTAAACCTGCCCGACACTGTCAATCCAACGCCACGTAAGGAGAGGCGTACAGGTGCAGCGTGGATCTATCGCCCCCGGTGATCAGAGCCCCCGACACCCCCCACACGGGAGCAGGGGGGGGGGGCGAAGGAACCCAGCGTAGGAGGGAAGGGGGGAGGGGGGGGAAGAGGACAAGGCGGGAGGATCCCATGATGCAGAGCTCTGCGCTAATGTCCATTGGTCAAGTGTGCAGAACTATTGGTGCCTTGGCATGCTTGTGTTGGGGGGGGGGGGGGGGCGAGCCGTCAGGTCATCAGTGTTGGTGAGGTATTAATGCAAGATGTGTGTGTGCCTCCAAGTGCATTGTTATCTTTCTGCAGAGGGCTAGGCCCTCAGCCCGCTAAGTGGGCACAGCTGACTATAATTCAGGGGGGTCTTTCGTCATTTTTAGCTTCCAACCTGGAGACTAATACACCCCAGGCCTCCTCTCCCATCCGACCCAGACCCCTATTTTAATGTAAGTTAAGGTCTTAGACCCATATCTAACTACAATGCCACTCTATTTTTTGTTTTTATCGGTGAATTTCTGAGTTTTTTAATCACTTTCTAAACTGGGCCAAAGGACAACACTCCTCATGCAGCCAACCTCAGTTGCCAATGGCCTTTGGGCATGATTGCCCAGCCCACATTCTTGACTCCGTTTTTTGTGGTACAGCAGTACTCCAACAGTACCTGTCATGCCTGCTTCCAACTCATGGTGCCAGGGAACTGTTCAGGATTCCACAAGGAAGCTTGCACAGTACTGCAGTACTATGAGGGGGAAGCATGTATGGAGGTTCCCCCAGGAGTATCATGATGCTTCTCAGATTGGCTGTTCTAGGTCGACACAGTACCTGAAGTTCAATTTGGTTTTTAATTCTAATCTCTGGGTGGATGCTAGAGGCGAGGATGAGGGTATCCTTATTTTACTCCCTTATGCCTATTTTTAAACTTTCTCAAGACACAGGGGCCAAGTAACCGAGCCCTGTAATGGTCAGTTCAACATCTTACTGAGATGTTGCGGCTGGCTCGTTAGATCGCAAAGTGCTTCAATCCTGTCCCCGATACCATGGTACGCAATTGACTAATGGGAGAAAAATCTCCCTCAGCCAATAAAGGGCCATATTTATACCTTTTGATGCAAAACTGCGATGACGCAGTTTTGCGTCAAAAAATGTAACGTCGGCTAACGCCATTTCTTTGCGCCACCCGGGCGTCAAATTGATACTGTAACGCTCCGTGGCGCAAACCACGGGTTAGGGTAATTTTTTTTTACTCTAACCATTGCACTACGTCGTAAAGGAAAACGATGTTGATGTGGCGAAAATTACTTAAATCCAGTTTTGACGTCGCAAACCGGATAGGTGCCATTTTTCCCCACAATTGCGTCCAAAAGCTGCGCAAACACAGCAAAATGTGCTCCCAGAAGCCAGGAGAGACCCCAGGAAGACCCCAGTCGACCAGGAACCAGCCAGGAGCACCCAGACAAGACCCAGGAGAGGGAGAGGGAGAAGAAGAAAAGGAAGTGTTGTTTCAGTGCAGAGGAGAAGGAAATACTGATGAAGGAGGTGACAGAACACCAGCATCAAATTTTTGTCACCTCAAAATTGCCAATTGGGTGGAAAGAGGCAATTTGGAAACAAATTGTGGACAAGATAAAAAGAAACGCTGGCATGACTGCAAGCGCAGGACCAAGGAAAAAATGGCAAGGAACAGGAAGGCAGCACTGCAAACTGGAGGTGGGAGTCCAGCACCGCAGGAGCCCTGGACCGGATGGAGAAGATGGTGGCAGCCATCATCCCAGAGGAGATCCTCATAGGGATTCAAGGACAGGACCGCGCAGACTACCACGAAACCACACAGATGCAGGGAAAGTTGCATGGGGGAAAAAAATGCCTAAATGATAACTGCAAGCAGGGGGGACATACCTACTACACAATGCATGTCAGCCCTGAAAATCAGGCAGTGGAAAGGTCAAAGGGGCACGGCATGAGTGCATGGGCTGTGCAGGGAAAACCAGGGGCACAGCACAACACTACACCAACAACCTTTGCATGGGGGTACTCTGCCATGCCAAGGATGTTGGAAAGGCAAAGCCAGTCCAGGAGGGTAGGGCACAACGTAAAACTGCCCTGCTGTCACACGACAGCTGGTATTGTCACAACATGAACTAGGGCTCAATTTCCAGTCTCAGGCCATATCCGCAAGTGGTATTTACCATTGACAACAGTTGCCACTACCACCTGTGCTGTATGTGCAGGTCAAGTAGCTAATGGCAGTTAGGTGGCCATGGATCAAACACACCCAAAATAGAGGGTTCAGATTGACAACGTTATCAATCTCCTGTAATTCCTAACAAAGTGTAAAGCCTGTCAAATGCTCATGTCTATAGGTGCAATAAACATCTGGTAGTGTTACTTACATTATGAACTACACAGCAGTAGTGTCATACCCATGCTGCCCAATCCAGGGTCTACCCCATGCCTGTGTTACAATAGCTGCAATGCCACCGTGCAACATCCTAAATGTCATACTGCTAAGACAACAGCATTGAGAGGGAGGACATATGTGTCTAGCTAGTGAAACACACCCGCACAGTCATAAGAGGAAATGGAACACTGCCAGGCCCATCATTGCAATCCAATGTAGCACACATTCCACAACATCAACATTACACACTACCAATGCTGACACCTGTATCGTGCGTTGCCAATGCTATACATAGTATGTGCTTGGTCTCAGCAACATATATGTGTATGAGAACTATCCGAGACTGGGTCAGTTCCATATTGTTAAGTGTGTTGCAAGTGGCATCAGAACACCCACAGCCATTGCAAAGCCTCACCATGCTAATGGAAGTAGACAGAGGGTTGAGTAGGACAAGAAGGTGGCAACATACAACTTGGACAGAACCTACACCTAGAGGATGTGACGCAGACAATTCCCCAAACTGCCCACACTACATGTGACATGCAGGTGGGTCATAGGCCAGTGAGAATGCTAATATTAATGACAGGAACAATGAACAGGAACCAAGATTACAATGTCTCACTAATAGGAAGTCAGTGATGTCACATTACAACTGCCACAACACAGACACACATATTGTACAATATCTCATTGCAGAGGACAATGGCTCTCCTGTGAATATGCCTGTCCTGGACTTCTCTGATGACATGGATGACGAGCTGACAAACATTAGCCAGGAGACCCTCCAAGATGTCCTTGGAACCCTCCAGACCCCACCTTAAGTCGCAAGGAGGAGTACAGATGCAGCAGCCATCACAGAGGACCCACCCACCACCCCAATAGTACAACCTCCCAGCTCCAACCCAGCTGAGGAGTCTGAGGACACTGGTACCACCTTTGAGAGGACAGTAGTGGGATTACAGCAGGAGCTGGCCGAGGAGGTGTGAGTGGGGATACAAAATATGGCAGCCAGCCTTGAGGGGATGCGCACGTGCATGATGTAATCTGCAGAACAGGCAGCAGCCATGCAAGAGCTACCATCCCTCCTGTAAGGACTACAACAATGTGTGGGGGATTTCACCACAGCAGTTAGGGAGTTGCCACAACACCTGGCATCCCAAACCTTTCACTGCGTGCACAAATGCAATCATGACTCTCTCAGGGCCGACCTGGCTGCCTACCACAGTGATGTAGCTGGTATACTCAAGGACCAGCAGCTCCTCCTTGCTGCAGTAATGCCCTTAATAGCCCCACAGTCGGCACCAACCGGGAATTCTGGCTCCACGTCTTCAAACACTGAAGTGTGTGTTGCCCCTTCAAACCCACCACCACCAATGGCAGAGGAGAAGACACACACATCAGAAGATGAAGACCTGGAACAGATCGCCTTCACCCGTAGGAGTACCCGGTCACACAAGTCCATGCTACATGGGCACTGATTTCCTATGTCCTGCGCTTGTTAACATGCCAGTCTTGCTTCAGTTGGTAACATGCACTGTTCCCTAGCACACTGTTTACCTTACCACTATGCACTGCAATTGTTGCTCACTACCTCATTGGCAATTCATGTACCTCTGCACTGAATGACACTTCACCCCAGGATATCTAATGACATGTCCCTCACCATTGCACTTGTGTTGCATCACAATAGAAGGCGTCACACTAATGGACTTACAATCCTGGACTATGTAAATATTGCACTACAGCACTTTAAAATACATTGCACTTACACAACCACTTTGTCTCTGTGTAATGTGACAAATCAACTGTGTAGGAGATATGTGATGTATGTAACATGTCAATGGCCATAGAATGTCAATCCAACAGTGTAGAAAGAATGTGGGCTGATAACTATGCACTGGGGTCTGGATGTTATCTTCTTCTGTGCTTCCTTAGGCTTATTTCTGAAGTTAAATGAGAACAAACATTATAATGCTGTGTAGAACAGAAAAAGTCAGCTTCAAAGTATGTATAAGCTGAAACTCAATGTGGCCAACATTTCCTTCAAGACAATCTTTATGTATGTGACATCTGACTATAAACTTTAATCTCTCACACACACACACACACACCATACAGCAGGAATGGATGTGTAGGGATGTATGGACAATTATGTAACCTGGGAGTACAGTGTAAGAAATTATAGGTGTGAGTTATGTATACAGAACTACATAAGATTATACCATCACTCAGCTTATCAGGGTTCACATGAACATCAGGCTGCAGGCAGACGTCCCACAGTGCCCAAGATTCCAATTCAGGACTCAAACGATGACAGATGGAAAAACACACCAACCTTTACAACACATTGGGAACCATAGTAACCTTGAGTGGTGGGTGCAATGGATGGCAGATGCATAGAGAAGTAGCGTTGATGTAGCTGCCAATGTGACAGCTCATTTGGAAGTGGGAATAACCATGTCAATAATGGGATTCTGATGCAGGATGGAACACAAATGCAAATACTAAATTGACACTGTGCGCCCGTGCCAAGGCCCTGATCCCCAAGCATATGACACATACTGTAATGGAGTACCTAAAACTTTATTTTACAGTAATAAAGGAACCTTAAACTAGGGGAAGCTCCTTCACTAACCTAACCTATCCTAACTATACATTACCCTCAATTGGCCCTAACTACCCTAAGCTAAACTTACTTCATGTTTAACCACACACTCTAAACATCACCCCCCCTTATATGACCGGACACATGTAGTACAACATATACTAACCTAAACACACACATACTAACTTATCCAAAACAAAGATATATTTTTTTGATCCTTTTTTTTTATATACACATAAACCCAACATCAAACACAACCACCCACCCACCCACAAAGAAAACATGTAAAACTATAACTCCCTCCACCCCCAACCCACTTATACTAACACAACTAACAGTCTTCTCTAACCTAACACTAAGCCCCCTAAAACCACTAAAGATAAGATCGAGGAAAGAGGAGGGAGGGGAGGGAATCATGGATGAGGATCCATTTTTACAAATTGGCCCTCCACAGGATCTTTTTGATACCCCACAGTCTCCTGCTATTGCGGGAAACCTCCTGCTGCAGCCTGTCTATCCTGCGCAACATTCGTTGCATGTCACGTTTCAGTGTCTGTATGTCCTGATTGTCTATCACAGCAACTGGGGTTGTCTGTGTACCACTTGTAGATGGCATTGCTGGTGCCGGTGCCGTGGTTGGAGGGGGAGGTGCTGCTTGTGGGCCTGGAGCAGATGAAGTTGAGGGACCGGCTACAGTGGCTGTCATCCTTGGGGCCACTGTGGTCTGAGCTGTGGTGGTGGTGGCTGTTGAGGGCAATGCTGGCCCCCCTGGGGCAAATGCCCTCCAGACCCCTGTGGCTCTCTCATGGTGATAACGATGTGCCATATTGCGGAACCCAGCCTCCACATCTAGTATGTGGCTGTAACTCATTGCCTGCCTCTGGAATTCCCTGGTCTCCTGGGCATTCATGGTGGAAGCTGTAAAAATGGAGAAAGCCAAACATTAGTGACATCATTGTGTGATATATCTACAGATGATATTCTAACACTTCATCAAAAATAGCACATACAGTCCAAATCACAGTACAGATGATAGAATATCCCTGAGGAATGACATGCCAACGCAGCCTACAAATCTACTATCTAACAGCACAGCAATGCACAACAAGGTGTGTCCTTAATTAAATGATCTGTGCATCTTTGTACTGCTATTAATCACATAACAAATGCTGCAAGTACTCCACATGTGCCAGGCCAACTAATAACTATCTTCTGGATGACAATGAAGGCCCACAAGACCTGTGACTTGTAAATGGAACTGGCTGGACGGTATGCAGTTGGTAATCATGAGGGGGCATTGTAGTTTGGAACACATGAATGTTTGAATTACATGTCTGTCTTCCACACTGGGATCATCACACTAGGTACACATATTTCCTAACCCTAACCCTGTGCCTCAGGGGGGGATGGACATGAAACACATACTTTCAAACATCAAGGACAGCCAGGACATTTCGGACAGCTGTCCATTGGTTTAGTCAGTCAACCACAGGTAAGGAGGGCTGCCAACTAGGATTG
Organism: Pleurodeles waltl; assembly: GCF_031143425.1. NCBI lineage: Eukaryota > Metazoa > Chordata > Amphibia > Caudata > Salamandridae > Pleurodeles > Pleurodeles waltl. The sequence goes on along the minus strand of NC_090446.1, from coordinate 115,432,373 downwards.
ACTCAAACATTGGACAATCACATCCACATTAATTTTCTAAATGTGGACAATTGTCTACATCATTACATCTCACTGACACCTTTCCAAAATCATGCACATTGATGCAAGCACCCATCTGGCCTTGACCTGCATGCACGCCTATGACATTTCACTCAAGTGCCACATAAACGGAGCACAACATGTGGAGCCAGATGCTGCCAGAAAGTCAACCATACAGTCCTACATGTTCATTACTTAAAAGGGATGCTCAAGTCTGTGGGTACAACTTCGGCATCACTGGTCTGTGTGAATCAGGGTATGACTTGCTGACTAAATCATGACACTGGCCATCTCCAAATTAATCATTGGCATACATGTAGCAACAAATCACCCTGCTCACCTGTCCATGCCTATAGCGCAGCACTCGACTCCCAATATATGACTCTCTGCCACAGAACGTCCACCTCGAACATGGAACAAACTGTCAACCTCCAGTCAAGTAACATATCAGATATTGTGCCAGCACATCAAACCTTACAATGAGTCCACCACACAGGAGTCAATCACACAACAGCTACAAACACAACACAGGACAAACATATTAGCACTTACTGTATACGTCTGGGTCCGCAAATCAAGCCACTTCACCAATTGTATATGGGGCGGGTCCACCTGTAAAACATGGAAGGGTGAAATGTGCTCAATGTCTGCTCACTGTACAAAACTTGGATCAACAAATTACTGTATGTGACATTTGATATGATAGAGCAGCACATCAGGCATGTAGACACACCAACAGACATAGGTGGTCATTCTGACCCCGGCGGTAAAATGCACTTACCGCCGGTCAGAAGACCGCCATAACACCGCCGCGGCCGCGGAAACCCGCCACGGTCATTCTGACCCGCAGAAGGCAAACCTCCGAAAATCCGACAGCCACAACCGACCGCCAGACCAGCGGTCGGCGGAAAGGTGGAGGTGACCAAACCTCCACCGCCACGCCAACAGAAATACGCCCATGCCATTACGACCCACAAATCCACGCGGCGGTCATTCAAACGCGGTATTCCATTGGCGGGACACACCGCCGCGGTCAGAATACACACAAACGAACAAAACTCAGCCACATTGGACGATTTGAATCCCACACACCTGATACACATACACACACCACTCCCACACACACAATACAATATAAAACACCCACCCACATCACCCACAAACCCCTACGCAAAAAAATTTGGAAAGAAAGCCAGAGCGAGACACCAGCATCCACAAACTAACAGCCACAGCCACTCAACACCATCACCCACACACTATCCACACACAAAACAACACACACCACCACACTCAACACACTTAACTACACATACTCCACCCCACACATCATACACACCACCCCATGGCACCCCAAAGACAACCCCGCTTCACAGACGAAGAACTCAGGGTCATGGTGGAGGAAATCGTTCGGGTAGAGCCCCAGCTGTTCGGCACACAGATACAATACACCAGCATTGCCCGGAGGACGGAGCTATGACAGAGGATTGTCGACAGGGTCAACGCAGTGGGACAGCACCCCAGAAATCGGGAAGACATCAGGAAGCGATGGAACGACCTACGGGGGAAGGTGCGTTCCATGGTCTCCAGGCACAACATCGCCGTGCAGAAGACTGGCGGAGGACCCCCACCTCAACCCCCACAATTCACATCATGGGAGGAGGAAGTCTTGAACATCCTGCATCCTGACGGCCTCGCAGGAGTCGGCGGAGGAATGGATACTGGTAAGTTGAAGCTTCAATACTGCTTCCCCCCCACCTGCATGCCAAATCATACCCCAACCCTCACCCCCATCCTCGAACCCCACCCTCACCCCCACCCCCATCCTCACCCCTACCCTCACCCCCACCACCATCCTCACCCCCACCACCATCCTCACCCCCACCCCCAGCACACCTATTCCCCGCCAATGTCTCACCATCACAACCCACACATCCCAAAACCTAGGCCTGCATGCGTCCACTAAGCATGGACACCCATCACCAAAGCATGCCCAATGCATATACACATCCCCCCCACAAGCCACCCTCACCAAAGCCCCCACACACGAATGCCAGCACTTGGGGACACGAGAACCCATAGATACACCCATATGCCACACATTGAAACTATAACCATACCTCTATACCCCTGCAGGACCTGACCGTCAACACACTGCGGCGGAGGGGCCAGAATTCTCCACACCCCCCACCCAAGAGGCCGTCAGCGATGACAGCAGCTCTGTCGACCTGGACACCGATGACCAGCCCGGACCATCGGGGACCTCTGGACAGTCAGTTCCCCTCACACAGGCCCAGGCCACTACAGACCCAAACCCCTCTGGGAACACCAGCACAGCTCCCACCCAGCGGGCCCATGCCTCTGTCTCCAGGGCGCGTCAATCTGCGGTGTGTCTACCACTACAGGGCACCCAGGATAACCCACCACCCCAACAACAACAGGGACCTGGGGGCAGTGGTAGTGGGCACACCGGCCAGGGGGCAGAGGCCCAGGGAAACAGGGCAACTCGGAGGGCAGCTGTGCGACAGGGGGGGGACGGGCCCAGGGAACCCACTCTCCACGAGGTCCTCACCACCATCATGGGAGCATACAACCGCTCCCAGGAGACGATGGCGACGGTACTGGCCCGGTTCCAGGAGATCCAGGTACTGCAGGAGGAACACTATCGGGGGTACAGGGAGGACATCAGAGCCATCAACACCACCCTGGTTACCATGGTAGGGCTGCTGCAGGACCTCGTCAACACCAGGGCGGACACTCAACAACACCCAAGGGCCCCTGCCACTAGCCTGGACCAAGAACAGCCAACCACCTCCGCCGGCGCTAGTGGACAGGAGGCCCACGCACAGCAGCAGCCCACCAGACCCCCACCTCCTGCAGGAGAAGAACCACCCCGCAAGAGGGCCCTGAGATCTCGCAAGAAGACAGAGTAGGATGTCAAGACCCCCGCCAGCAATGGATACCACCTGATGTCATCCCACTGTCCCACATTGTCACCCTGTCCATCCTTGAACTGCCCATGCTCCATCTCTCCACAGGCCTCTGGACAATGCACCTGTGTGACTGTTACTCTGGACTCTGCCATGGACATTCCTTCACCATAGCCCCCACCCACTTGAAACCACCCATCCCATTTTGAGCACTTAAATAAACACCTATTTTGCACCAAAATATCTGGAGTCTGGCTGTGATTTCAATATATTGTAATTGACATGACAGTGCAAATATGTCCTTGTACATGGTGAAGTCAACAAACAGCTGCCACAAAGCTGTAGTCCATGGGGAAACGAAGCACAGGACTCGTAGTGGGGACCCCAGATCTGAAATAGGGAGGGAAAAGCCAAAACTCAGTCATCATACACTGGGGCAAATAGACAGGCAGCAGAGATGCAGGAGAGTAGTTAACATTTACTAAATTATCTTTGAAATGTTACCTGTGTCCTATTGGAAGTACTGTTCAATGATTCTGTCCCTGTTGTCTGTTTCAGCCCCGTCGTCTTCCTCCTCGTCACTCTCCTCAGGTTCCACCGCTGCCACAACACCACCGTCTCGACCATCCTCCTGCAGGAAAGGCACCTGGCGGCGCAAAGCCAGGTTGTGAAGCATGCAGCAGGCCACGATGATGTGACACACCTTCTTAGGTGAGTACATTAGGGATCCACCTGTCATATGCAGGCACCTAAACCTGGCCTTTAGGAGGCCAAAGGTGCGTTCGATCACCCTCCTAGTACGCCCATGGGCCTCATTGTACCGTTCCTCTGCCCTGGTCCGGGGATTCCTTACTGGGGTCAGTAGCCACGACAGGTTGGGGTACCCAGAGTCCCCCACTAGCCATACACGGTGTCTCTGTAGCTGTTCCATCACGTAAGGGATGCTGCTATTCCTGAGGATGTAGGCGTCATGCACTGACCCTGGGAATTTGGCATTTACATGCGAGATGTACTGGTCAGCCAAACACACCACCTGGATGTTCATTGAATGGTAATTTTTTCTGTTCCTGTACACCTGCTCCCTGTCTCTTGGGGGAACCAAAGCCACTTGGGTCCCATCAATGGCACCAATTACGTTGGGAATATGTCCAAGGGCGTAGAAATCACCCTTCACTGTAGCCAATTCGCCCACCTCAGGGAAAATGATGTAGCTCCTCACGGATTTCATCAGGGCAGACAACACTCTGGATAACACCTTCGAAAACATGGGCTGAGACATCCCAGAAGCAATTCCCACTGTTGTCTGAAATGACCCACTTGCCAAGAAATGGAGTACTGACATGACCTGCACCAGAGGGGGAATCCCTGTGGGTTGGCGGATGGGGGACATCAGGTCGGGCTCCAGCTGGGCACACAGTTCATGGATAGTGGCACGGTTAAGACGGTAGGTCAGGATAATGTGGCGTTCTTCCATTGTCGACAGGTCCACCAGCGGTCGGTACACGGGAGGATTCATCCGTCTCCTCGCCCAACCCAGCGGACGGTGCCTAGGAAGGACAACATGGAGCACACAGTCAAGCAACCCACAGGTACGTACTCACAGCTAGCACAGTAAACGATTCTCTATGCAGTGAATGGCGTGTCTGAGTGGCTATGCAAGGCCTAGGCCTGTGTGACGCAGTTGAAATTGAGCCATGTGGGCCCTGGAAATGGCGGCTGCCTGACCTGTGAAGTGTGACAATGGGATGTGAGGTCAATGCGCTGGCGTGGCACACCGCGGCGGGCGGCGGGCGAAGACCGCGGCGCGAAGCCGCATTGGTTAACATTGAAGCCTATGGGTTTCAGGAGCCAATGGCGAAGGGCGCCGGCGGTGGCGGGACGCACCGCTGCGGTACGCACCGCCGCGGACGTGACCGCCATTTTCTATCTACTTATCCACTTGCGACTTGAACTTTCACAGGAGAGGACCTATACTGCAAGTGTTGCTGTGACCTCGGTCTGGAAGGGACAATGGCTGCTGCGCCTGGGGAAAGGGCCCCTGCCTTCACTGGAGAGGAGTTGGAGAAACTTGTGGATGGGGTCCTCCCCCAGTATGCGCTACTCTACGGTCCTCCACACCAACAAGTGAGTTTAATTCAATCTGGATTTGGGGCCACTGGCTGGCTTGGGGGCCTGGCGGGGGGCCTGGCGGGGATGGGGGCATGTTGGGCCTGGCGGGGGGCCTGGCGGGGATGGGGGTCATGTTGGGCCTGGCGGGGGGCATGGCGGGGGGCCTGGCGGGGATGGGGGGCATGTTGGGCCTGGCGGGGGGCATGGCGGGGGGCCTGGCGGGGATGGGGGGCGTTGGGCCACTGGCAAGGAAAATGCTGACAAACTTGAACGTGGTATTTCTCCCTCCCTGTACGTGTCACATAGGTCCGCGCCCATGAGAAGATCGGGATTTGGCGTGCCATCGCCAAGGAAGTCCGGACCCTGGGGGTCCACCATTGACGGGGCACCCACTGCCGCAAGAGGTGGGAGGACATCCGCCGCGGGACCAAGAAGACCGCCGAGTCTCTGCTGGGGATGGCCTCCCAACGTAGGCGGGGTGCCTGCCGTCAACTGAGCCCCCTGATGTTCCGGATCCTGGCGGTGGCCTACCCTGATTTGGATGGGCGCGTGAGGGCAGCACAGCAGACACAAGGGGGTGAGTACAAGCATTATCTACTCTGTTGTCGTGCAGTGGAGGTGTCTGGGTGGGGGAGGAGGGCTGGGGGTCCCCCTAGGCCAGGGCGATATCTGTAGGCTGGGCACCCCCGTAAGCCCCTGTGTCCCCAGCCACCACCCTCAGTAGTTTGTCAGTACAGCCATCCCTGGGCCGTGTCATCCATGGGTGCAGTTGTCAACTCTAGGCGTGTAGGGCATGTTCCACGGAATGCGTAGCGGACCCCAAGTGCGCAACTTAGTGCAGGGGGCATCTGTGTCTGTCATGTCCGCTAACTGTACCGGAGATCCATGTACTCAATATCCCTTTATTTCTCTCTCCCCCCCCCTTTTTGTTTGTCTTTCTGTGCTTGTGTGCATCAGCATCATCAGGCGGAGGAGAAGTGGCATCGGGGCAGGAGGGAGCTGCATCTCACATGGCCCAGGAGGGCCATGCCACAGAGTCAGACTGGACCAGTGAGACGGAGGGCGAGGGGAGCTCCACGACGGGGACGACTGGACCCTGCAGCGACACGGACACGTCCTCGGAAGGGGGCTCCCTTGCGGGGGTGGCACCATCCATGCCCCCCGCCATTACAGGTACAGCCGCCACCCAGCGCACCATCTCTGCCCTCCCAGCAGCCCCTCAGCGTTCGCCCCGTGCCCGCTCTGCCAGGAAGCCGGGCATCTCCTTCGCCCCAGGCACCTCAGGCCCTGCCCCTGTTACCCCCGCTGCCCTCAGTGAGGAGGTCATTGACCTCCTCCGGACGCTCATTGTTGGGCAGACTACCCTTTTGAATGCCATCCAGGGGGTGGAGAGGGAGGTTCATCGCAGCAATGCGTACCTGGAGGGCATTCATTCGGGTCAGGCTGCCCATCAGCGATCGTTCCAGGCTCTGGCCTCAGCACTGACGGCAGCCATTGTCCCTGTCTCCTGCCTCCCTCTACTAACTCCCTCCTCCCAGTCTCCTGTTCCTCTGCCTGTCCCACCCACACCATCAGACCAGCCTGCACACACCTCAACACCCAAGAGAAGCTCATCCAAACATAAGCACCACAGATCACGCAGACATTCACACACGCAACATTCCGATGCAGACATGCCAACAGTCACTACCACCTCTGTGACCCCCACCTCCTCGTCTCCCTCCTCCCTCCCTGTGACGTCTACACTCACACCTCCATTCACCTCACCATCAGCCAGTGTTTCCATCACCAGCACACCCTCCACTCCAGTCCGCACACGTGCAGTCACCACCCCCACTGCCATTTACACGTCCCCTGTGTCCTCTCCCACTGTGTCTGTCACCCCCTCTTCCACACCACACAAACGCAGCCACCCACCCACCCAACAGTCATCCACCTCACGACAGCCTATCCCTCCTGCACCTGCACCCAAAGACAGCAAACGTGACTCACCTACAACCACATCCTCTCCCTCCACTCCCATTCCCACTGTACCTACCACTCTCCATTGTCCCAAGAAGCTCTTCCTCGCCACTACTAACTTCTTTCCTGACCCTGAGCCCCCCCTCCTTCTCGTCGGGGTAAGAAGAGCACCTCAGCCACCACCAGCCCTGCAGCCCCCTTGACAAGGGTGCAGGGGTATTGGAGCCCGCCAGCCCGCATGTCTGGATCTTCGCCCAGCAGCAAGGGGACAGCCAGCCCACCCCCTGGGAAGAGGAGCAGAAGGCGGAAGGGGCGCCGCAGGAGCCCGCCTTCTACATCCCCCCCGGACACCACCCAGAGACAGTCACCAGCCACAGCTCCAAAGGGAGGAAAGGGCCACAGGCCCACGACTAAGGAGGGCAAGGGCAGCAAGTCGGAGAGGTCAGGCAGCAGGCCTGCTGCCCAGGAGGAGCCCACAACCCCCATAGCCGCTGCCCCGGGAGGAACCGGCACAGCTGCCCCGGGAGAGCCCACCACCCCCATAGCCGCTGCCCAGGGAGGACCCAGCCCAGCTGGCCAGGAGGGCCCCACCACCCACAGCCCAGGTGGGCATTGAAGGAGCACCATCCCCGCTGCCCAGGAGGGCACCACCAGGCAATGAGCAGTTGGCCATAGACCGGCCGCCGTCTCCAGAACCGCTGAACTGGGCCCCGCCGTCTCCAGAACCGCTGAACTGGGCCCCGCCGTCTCAAGCACCGCTCCGCTGGGCCCCGCCGTCTCAAGAACCGCTGAACTGGGCCCTTCAAGGCAAGGAGCGCTGGACTGGGCCCCGCCGTCTCCAGAACCGCTGAACTGGGCCCCGCCGTCTCAAGAACCGCTCCGCTGGGCCCCGCCGTCTCAAGAACCGCTGAACTGGGCCCTTCAAGGCAAGGAGCGCTGGACTGGGCCCCGCCGTCTCCAGAACCGCTGAACTGGGCCCCGCCGTCTCAAGAACCGCTCCGCTGGGCCCCGCCGTCTCAAGAACCGCTGAACTGGGCCCTTCAAGGCAAGGAGCGCTGGACTGGGCCCCGCCGTCTCCAGAACCGCTGAACTGGGCCCGCCGTCTCAAGCACCGCTCCGCTGGGCCCCGCCGTCTCAAGAACCGCTGAACTGGGCCCTTCAAGGCAAGGAGCGCTGAACTGGGCCCCGCCGTCTCCAGAACCGCTGAACTGGGCCCCGCCGTCTCAAGCACCGCTCCGCTGGGCCCCGCCGTCTCAAGAACCGCTGAACTGGGCCCTTCAAGGCAAGGAGCGCTGAACTGGGCCCCGCCGTCTCAAGAACCGCTGAACTGGGCCCCGCCGTCTCATGAACCGCTCCGCTGGGCCCCGCCGTCTCAAGAACCGCTGAACTGGGCCCCGCCGTCTCAAGAACCGCTCCGCTGGGCCCCGCCGTCTCAAGAACCGCTGAACTGGGCCCTTCAAGGCAAGGAGCGCTGAACTGGGCCCGCCGTCTCAAGAACCGCTGAACTGGGCCCCGCCGTCTCATGAACCGCTCCGCTGGGCCCCGCCGTCTCAAGAACCGCTGAACTGGGCCCCGCCGTCTCAAGCACCGCTCCGCTGGGCCCCGCCGTCTCAAGAACCGCTGAACTGGGTCCTTCAAGGCAAGGAGCGCTGAACTGGGCCCCGCCGTCTCCAGAACCGCTGAACTGGGCCCCGCCGTCTCAAGAACCGCTGAACTGGGCCCTTCAAGGCAAGGAGCGCTGAACTGGGCCCCGCCGTCTCAAGAACCGCTGAACTGGGCCCTTCAAGGCAAGGAGCGCTGAACTGGGCCCTTCAAGGCAAGAACCGCTGGCCCTTTGGCAGACGTGGCAGGGCAGGATCTATCTCAGGCAGGGCTGCAGGATGTCCTCTGGCCAACTTGCCTCCTCCAGTGGCAGTGGGGTCTGTTATGGACTGTATGGACCGTGGCTTTGCACTCCCCAGGATGGCCCAGTGGGCAGGCCACCCACTGTATGGACTGTATGGACTGTGGCTTTGCTCTCCCCAGGATGGCCCAGTGGGCAGGCCACCCACTGTATGGACTGTTTGGACTGTGGCTTTGCTCTCCCCAGGATGGCCCAGTGGGCAGGCCACCCACTGTATGGACTGTTTGGACAGTGGCTTTGCTCTCCCCAGGATGGCCCAGTGGGCAGGCCACCCACTGTATGGACTGTATGGACAGTGGCTTTGCACTCCCCAGGATGGCCCAGTGGGCAGGCCACCCACTGTATGGACTGTATGGACTGTGGCTTTGCACTCCCCAGAATGGCCCAGTGGGCAGGCCACCCACTGTATGGACTGTTTGGACTGTGGCTTTGCTCTCCCCAGGATGGCCCAGTGGGCAGGCCACCCACTGTATGGACTGTATGGACTGTGGCTTTGCACTCCCCAGAATGGCCCAGTGGGCAGGCCACCCACTGTATGGACTGTTTGGACTGTGGCTTTGCTCTCCCCAGGATGGCCCAGTGGGCAGGCCACCCACTGTATGGACTGTATGGACTGTGGCTTAGCACTCCCCAGGATGGCCCAGTGGTCATGGAGTCCCCTCGTGGATCTGGCGTCGTGTACTCAAGTGGCTGAGGTGCCCCCCCTTCCCTTCCCCCTGAGGTGCCTGTCCTATTTTCTTTCTGATGCCCCTGCAGTGTTCTCTCCGTGGAGTTCTTGTCGTGGGACTGGGCCTTGCCCCTTTGCACAGGACCCCTGTGATCCACGGACAGTGGTTGGACTACATTTAGTAGCTGTGTATATTTTGTACATAGTTTATTTATTTATTGGGATTACTGGTGTACATATTTAAATATATCTGCCCGTTTATGATCTCTTATTTTGGTCTTTGCATTATTTCGGAGGGGGGTGGTTTGTGGGTTGTGACAGTGATCTGTGGGAATGCATTGATGTGTGTGTTGTAGTGGGTGTGGGTGGGTGGGTGTGTGCCGGTAATCTTTTCCCTCCCCTGTGTCGTAGGTGCAGTACTCACCGATGTCTTCCGCGCCGCCAGGCGTGCTCCTGGTATATGAGCAGGTATAGGAGTGCGGGGATGACCTGCAACTCTGGTTCCATACTGCCGGAATCTCGCGTGGAGTGCGTAGAGGTGAGCGTTTTCCCGTTCGTAGTCTGTTTCCGCCGTGTTCTTATCGGCGGTGCTCCCGCCCCGGAAAAGGTGGCGGATTGGTGGGTCGTGATAGGGTGGGCGGTACATTGTCTGCCGCCTGGCTGTTGGCGGGGACCGCCGCGCTGTTTGTTTGTACCGCCGTGGCGGGCGGAGTGTTAATACGGCGGGCCGTGTTGGCGGTTCCCGCCAGGGTCAGAATTGCATATTTTAGACCGCCGGCCTGTTGGCGGCTTGGCCGCCGCTTTATCACCGACCGCCAGGGTCAGAATGAGGGCCATAGTCATGCAAACATGCATTGAAACTGTCATTCCAGTGAGTGATAGACACACATATGCACACATGCACTGGCCCTAACAATCATGCGGTGCCAAACATGAATACTCAATTTTGTGCTAAATTATTTCTAGAGGGTGCTCCATTTCATCATTTGTTATTATGAGAGACATGCAAAGCCACATTCCTGGTGCACTGCATTACCAGTGACTCAGGAATTGCGGCTTGTGCATCAAGGGACAATGAGTTACTGTGTGATGCTCATGTGGGTTGAGTTTTGTTCATCAATTATTGGGCTTTTAATGGTCCATTATATGTGTGCCTGTGTTGTATGTAGGTTACATATGCCACATTGGCAGTGTACCCAGAGCCGTATATGCCCCCTATGACAACATGATGGCAGGGATCCTGTGTGTTACTTGATGACAATGTTACGCTAAACATGGATTGGCCATTTATCTAAATCAAAACAGCAAAAACATGTATACTGACAGTATCTAATTTGATCATCCATGACAGAATGCCTGGGCACAGATGCAGTCATTACACCTGAAATGTGTTCCTCTGGGACATGTGTACCTATATCAGGTATTGTGGATCACAGTTTGCCACATTCATTATCTTAGAATTGCCGTTGGGTGATCTTTGGAAATACAACCGAACTGACACTGTCCGCTAATTAAAACATGGGTTAGCAAATGTCCTACTTCTGCAATCTTGATGAGGTAGGTCTCTATTTGTAAGCACCATGGGAATAGCGGCACTCACAGGAATGCTGGCCTGCTGATCTTACCATACCACCATGTCTGTGATAGCCTTCATAGTGAGAAGTTAATAATTGTACATGTGCTGCACTATATCAGCAGGGGTGTACCAAACGTAAAATTGCAAACTATTTTGTCACTTTAAATGTATGATGGAAGCAGACAGTGGTCCCTTGCACAACATCATGCAAATAAATAGTTTGTGACCATGCATTCACAAAGTTCAGGGATCCCATGATGACCCATTCACTTTAGAAAATTGTTTGGCTAGAAAGTGACACAGATGGCAAAGGCACCAGCTACGTATCAGCAATTGTGCTCAAGGCAAAAATGTTGTTGGGCCATGCTACTCAATTATAGGATTTCTACGCCTACTCCGAAAAGCCACGAGATGAACCTGTTTAGTGCTACTGCAATCTGGTAGCATCCGGGTACAATTAGGTTTGACTACGTGAAAGATTGTCTGTCCAGGCGTAAACACACAGAAACAATTAAGTTAGGGACAGATGATTTTTTTTTTTATGTGTAGCATTTGCTTCATTTGTTTACGCTACAGCTATGGAAAGTAGCACAAAATATTATGATATTAGCAAGTGTGCATCACTTTGGCATCCAGAAATAATTTAAATGTTGCACAAACAAAGTTGAAATATTGGCCTAAGATATTAACAGAGGTTAGGAAGATCTTTGTACGTATGGCCATGAATACTGTTCAGACGTGGTTTAAAACAATTGGGGACTACATTGGTTCCTTGTATTATCATGTGAAATACATCCCATTCCTGGTACACTCACAGGCCCTGAATCATAAAGTTATTTTTTCCGCATTACCATCATCTATTGACGTCAAAGCGGCACTAATTTACAAGATTAAGTTGTCTTTTGTAAGTTTCTGCAGCTTTTGCATCAACAAATAACGATAAGGCGTTGCAAAAATTGTATAAATCAGGGCCACTGTTTGTTCAAATTGCATTCCACATGTCCACAAACATTGCACGCAGCATGTCACAAAATCTGCCCTAGTCACTACAGAGCATTTTACTGTACACATTAGTCTGATTTGTACTCACCAACAGGGCCACCAATCACCACACCGTGGTGGTCCAGCAGGTCCTGTTCTCGGGCCACCAGGTCAGCCCAGCGATGTTTCAATTGGTGGTCAGATGGTTCAATTGGTGGTCATTGCGCTGGGTGTTGAAGAGTCTTCTTAGGTGGGACAGCACTTTTGCCCACCTGAGCCTCCTAGCCTCCGTGTGATACGCCTCTATCACCCTGCCACCAGCCTCCAACATCAGGGGGAGGAAGTGGCACATCAGCCACACAAAGGCCCCCAGCTCCTCCTCACCTATTCTCCCCAGACGTGGCCTTACCAACATCTCAACAGTAATAAGGATAGGAAAGGGTAAAGAGGGAAAAATAGGGAAAGGAGGTATGGAAAGGAAACTTAAAGAACCCGCAAACAGCCTAACAATACCCCAACTAACAATACCCACTAACACACTCCCAACAGTACAAAGACAAATCTAATCTAAAAAAATGACAAAAACACACTTACACTGATTTACACAGACACTTACAAAAACAACAGATTACAATGGCAACAGCACACAGGAGACAAAAGCACAATATTCACAGACACAACTCAATACACAGCCACACAGTCTAGAATAATCTGAGACTGCAAAGTGAAAGTGAAAGTACACCCACTGTACCATTTCTGTAAACAGAATATCCTATTACATCACTTCCTGTCTCAAATGCGGTGCGTTTTTATTATATTGCTGAAATTTTATGACCCTTACGGGCTTTGCGTCAAACTTTTTTTATGCATATGCATACAAATTCCCCCGCATTCAAGGATCAATAAATTTTCAATTGATAACCGATTTCCTGGGGTGCAGTGTTAGAATTAATGCTAGAGACCAATCGATGTATTATTGGTGTGAGCGTCATTTTTTAACACATATGCATCATATTTTGACCCATATGCATCTTTTATTACGATTACAAGAAATCTGTCTATAACTGTGTTTGTGTCATTTTTCATTTTTTCATATACTTGCAGCCTATAACTATACAAAGATCGGATGGCATGTCCTGCAGTGTGTGTTCTAGTGTATGGGCACATGTGGGAGACCACACTACTGCGGACCATAATACTCATGTTGTTGTGCCGGATTAGCTCTCTTAACTGACACAACAGCAACACAAACTTTTGGAATAAAATTGGTAATTCCTAGTTTGAGCCGGTGTTGCATCAATAGAGGATCGCAAGGCTACTCAACTAAACAAATAAACTCATGGCCTGTGTGTTTAGGTCTGTGAATTGGCTATTTAAATTGTTGTTGTGCCTCTGTGTGAAAGTCACAAGAAAAATTTGGCATAATGTGAATGTATGAATGTGTTATGATTGTGTATACCCATCAGATGCCATTAATTGAGGTACATCAGTTATGACATGTGTTTGTTATATCTGTTGCGTCTTATGCTGTGTGTACTTCCTTGACTTTGGGGACAAAACATTTCCCATGACGAACTATACACAGGTTAGATAGAGGACGGTTGATAATGGCTATGTCACATGTGTTACCCATCACATGTAATTAAATGGTCACTTGTGTGTATACTACCCATGAGTCCATCATTTGAACATGCTAGGTAGATACAGTGTTTGTGACACAGAGTCTCAACTCCAATCCTAAAATTGTTATGTACGCCACAGTTTGAGTCATGTAAATGACCTATGTTTCTCCTGTGGCTTTGGCGTATCAGCAGACCATGCTGCATTTGTTCACATATTTCCAGTGGTTCATTGCACAAAGGTGTCCAGTTCCAGTGTGTGGCCATGTGTACCCAGTGTCAGTATTGACCTCCATGTTGGCATAGTTACGTGCAGGTCTAGTCATGAGTCTGTTGAGCCATTCCCTGAATTAACAGAGTATCCTTCAAAGCAGATTTGACCTAAAGCCAAAGATCAACTAGCGACACACATGGGATAGTCCAGCTATCACAATGCAGAACTTTAATAAGGCTGACAACAGGGTAACCTTGGTGTGCTTAAAAACTTTATGGATCAGTAATAGGAAATAGGCAGCTTTCATCACAACATGTGTACACAGGGTGGGCTTGAAAATTCCCACTGCAACAGGGAACATCAGTGCCTCTGTGCTGATTAATCTCACAGTTAGTCACCACGCAAGCACCATTAAAAGGTGGCGGCAGAAGTGAATCTGTGTGTGGACCGTCAGGGCACAAACAAGTTTTGTCCTTACATACACATTGGCAACCCTTGTTTGTTGTGCTGGAGGCACCGTACCGAATCCTTGCATACAGCCATAGCACACTGTCACTGTTTGGCATTAGTGAATACATGCAAAACCAGACAAGGGATGGGGGCTGGATTAGGCAATTTGAATACATGTCCTAGAACACAATTTGATAAGTAAACTGATTGAACTATACTATCTATTTGAGGATTCATCACAGGCTTACCAGACACAATCCCCCAGGAGGAAAGAGAGGGCATGGAAAGCAACTATGAGACAAATGTAGCCACAGGGAACCTCTATGGTTAACGCAAGGACAGGAACCAGTCAGGCTAACAGGATGCAGGCTCTGTCAGGAACAAACATGAACAAGGCAAATACACAGTGAGCAGACTCTGACTGTGAAAAGCTGGAACAACACTGTGGGAACTAAAAACATTTTGTGCTGTGGTCTGCAAAGTTACACAATCCCCCAAGGGCTCTGGTAAACAACTGATTAGTACGCCAATGCACAACAAGGAAATTCAGAAAATGGCAGCTTCTAAGCAGTTCCAGGCAGCAGCAGGGCCTGGGCAGGTTCAAATGGCTGGTCTGCATGGAAGTGCTCACCGGTGTGTGCAGCTTCAGTCTCTCACAAGTCCGGGAGTTGAGAATCAAGTTCAAAGGGCCAACTGGACCTTTCACATGGGAAGCAATGGACAACTGATTACAGGTCTTACCGACTACCAAGCAGTGCATTATCAGGCCTGAAGTCCATGCAGACTGATGAAGTATGACTATGGGATGCCATACCGAAGTCGGAAGCACACAGGAGTCAGAATGGGAGTTTAGGTGTGTGTAGATGAAGATTCTCAGGGTACAGATAGTCCATTTACAGGGCCCTCTAGAGAAGGGTGGGGAGAGACATAAAACATGGCAGTGGTATGACTTATTACCTGGGATAGAATGCGGAGGGCATGTCTTGTGAGCAATGCTTGTCATACCTGGGGCACTCGTGCAATCCATTTTCAGGTTAGATGGACTTCTTGTCACACGTGCTCCTTGCAGAGATAGCTGATGTCACACTTACTGCTGTCAAGGGTCTGGTCATACATTCCTGTTACCAATGCAATAGCACATCCACTGCCTCATGTATGAAGCACTTTTTTACCTTATGATTGATGGTGTTTTAGTTGTGTGTCATGTGCTGCAATGGACCATGTTGACAACATGGATGTGTCTCATAGTTGTGATCCTCTGATATTGCTCTTCAAATGTGAAATAGACCGGATATATGTCATTAACACTGTGGGGGTCATTCCTACCCTGGCGGTCCGAGACCGCCAGGGTAGGGGTTGGAGGATGCACCGCCAACAGGCTGGTGGTGCATCAAGGGCAATTCTGACCCGCCGCGGTCAGAAAAGGGAAACCGGCGGTTTCCCGCCGGTTTTCCCCTGCCCCTGTGAATCCTCCACGGCGGCGCTGCAAGCAGCGCCGCCATGGGGATTCCGACCCCCTTCCCGCCAGCCTGGTTCTGGCGGTTTTCACTGCCAGAACCAGGCTGGCGGGAACGGGTGTCGTGGGGCCCCTGGGGGCCCCTGCAGTGCCCATGCCGAACGCATGGGCACTGCAGGGGCCCCCTAACAGGGCCCCACATTGATTTTCAGTGTCTGCCTAGCAGACACTGAAAATCGCGACGGGTGCAACTGCACCCGTCGCACACCAGCAACTCCGCCGGCTCCATTCGGAGCCGGCTTCCTCGTTGCTGGTGCTTTCCCGCTGGGCGGGCGGCCTTTTGACGGTCACCCGCCCGCCCAGCGGGAAAGTCAGAATTACCGCGGCGGTCATTTGACCGCGCTGTGGTATTCTGGCGGGGGAACTTTGGCGGGCGGCCTCCTCCGCCCGCCGAAGTTAGAATGACCCCCTGTGTGTGATGTTTGCTGTACATTCATACCCATCAAATGTGATGTGCCTTTACAGTATCCTAATCTGTATTTCTGCAATGCTCAATGAGGCTAAACTCTGATTATGATTCCTAGGGTTCATGTGATGCATAAAAAATTACCCAGAGCATGATTGAGTGATGAAGTGAGGTGTTTAATGACATATGATAACAAAGTGGTGATGGTGACTATAATTAGAAGAAGTTTAGTACGATGTGTTGTCTGCAACGCAATCCAGCAGCTGTGTTTGGATGTTCCCCCTCATTTTCATGGACAGCATCATCCTCTTCCTCCTCTTCAGGCATTTGTGGGTCTGCTTCATAGAGGAGAATGTTCCTCCTTACACAAATGTTGTGCAGGATGCCACAGGTCAAAATGATCTTGCAGACCATTTCAGGGGAATATAGGAGGCTGCCTCCGGTGATGTCCAGGCACCTGAATCTGGACTTCAGGATGCCAAAAGTCCTCTCGACTATGCTGCGTGTCCTACGATGTGCCTCATTATAGGCACGCTCTGCTGCTGTGCTTGGGTTGGCAATTGGGGTCATGATCCATGGCTGGATCCAGTAACACTGATCAGCTGAAAGAGAAAATGAGGGTAAGTATTTGGTTGTTGGTTGCATCCTTGATTATCACTTTGCATGACAGTTGTTATCCTGTGTCGTCTGTGACTCATCAGTGTTTGAGTATTGTGTGGGATCCTAGGCTTCGGTGATGTTCTTTCTGCATTGGCCTGTTTAACTATCAAAACTGGTGTTTGGCTGATTGACCTGATATCAGTGGTATATTTAGAAACTTGCAGTTCAGTGTGTATCTCCCATGCGTTCTGTAACGTGAAAGAAGTGTCCGTGTGCCTTTACTGGAGGTGACATGATACTACCACACACACAATCTATTCCAGTGTGGTGGTAACATGTTTGCACTATATAGCCTGAACATCCTATCCAATTTCACATATATGATTGCAGGTGAAATGCAACAGTGAGGCCCTTTGATTTGGCTAGGTGACAATGCACAACACATCTCCATAGATTGGCAGCACTGAGGTGTTCACAATTGACAATGCACAATTATCCCATGTGTGGCACGTTCTATGCAAACCTATTTTTGTGCCCTCACCGAGTTGGCTCATGTGCAAAT
Organism: Pleurodeles waltl; assembly: GCF_031143425.1. NCBI lineage: Eukaryota > Metazoa > Chordata > Amphibia > Caudata > Salamandridae > Pleurodeles > Pleurodeles waltl. Next base: position 115,414,842 of record NC_090446.1, on the reverse strand, counting down.
GTGTACCTACACTACTGAACTTGCTCCAGGTAAGCTGGCTAACTTGGTTGCAGGGGTGAAGGTTTTAGCGTCAAAAGGTCTATGTGCCTGTACATCTGTTATGTATTTGGGGAATTGTCTCAATCCGTATGGGTAGCAGTGTGCACTTTGCATTAGTGTCACATCCACATGTTTTCATAGCACAGTCCACTTACTTATTGCTAGCTGGCAATGTCACCCCAGGAGTGATGTGAGATGTTGGTAGTGCCTCAATGATTCCATGTCACCTTCATTCGAGTCAACATCGTCGTACTATGTGTCTCATGGTGTTTGAACTTCAGCAAAACACACTACACACCCCTTTACACAGGACGTATTGGTTGGAAGGGTGTGTGATTGAGTGTTAATGATGTGATGTTGAAAGATTCATTTTCCAAGTTGTATTGCCAGTTAAGGCCATGTCATTGTCACTGTGTGGTTTTACATTGGTCCCGTGTGGCTTTGGAGTGGCATCTCTTGTTATTTGCATCTGTCATTTGTCCATAGATGTGTATCCCATTTGGTCAGGATATCAAACATGACTACCAGTGTCACAAATCAGTGTCTTCCTGGCCACATATCAATGTAGTGGTGTATGTGTTGTGTGTCCTACAGGGTTGCTGTGCTGTGTGTAAATGACTAGGTTTCTGTACTTACCAACAAGTAGGCCATTGCCATATTGTCCATCCTGGAAGTGCTGATTGATGGTGCTGTGGCGGAAGATGAATGAATCATGTACACTCCCAGGATGCTTTTCCATGATGTTGGTGAATAATCCACGGTGATCCACTATGGCCTGCACATTGAGTGCTTCCTGTTGCGGTATAGATGCTCCGTTGCAGCAGGTGGCACAATCCTGACATGTGTGCAGTCAAAAGCACCAAGCACGTGCTGGAAGCTATTAATTTCATAGAAACCCTGTTTGGTCTCCTGCTGCTTCAGCTGTGTTTTGGGGAAGCTGATGTGGCGGGGTGTGAGGGGGATATTGGCATCCAGTACCTTGAGAAGGAAGGCAGAGAATGAGGGCTGTGAGATCCCAGCAACCAGGGCACCAGTGGTTTGAAAAGAGGCACTTGCCAACCTGTGCAGGACAGCTGGCAGCTTGGTCACCGGTGGAATGATGTGGGGTGTCTGCAAGCTGGGTGCCAGCTGTGGCTCAATGTGGCGCAGCAGCTGGTGTATGGCTTGCCAGTTTAGTCTGTACCTCTGGATGATGACATGTTCCCTGAGGCGCTGAAGGGTTGTCCTGGTCCTGAATATCCTCTCCTGCCTTCTGCTTTACCTTTGGGGTCCAAGTTGGTGTGGTGGTAGCTGCTGCTGTTCCTCCTGTGCTCTGCGTCTTTGTGCATGCTAGATGAATAGCACCTCCATGTCTTCCTTTTTGAGCTCTGATGTTGCTTGTGTGAGTTTTCCTTAAGTAGTGGTGTGTTTGCCCCATTTTAACGCCTGCCCTGACCCAGGTGTTAAATTTGACACAAATCGGGATTTGCACCATTTTCCAGCTACGCCTCCCATCCGTGCGTCATTTTTGCGCGGTTGGATAAATATGGCGCACGGGTGTTTAAGTCATTTTTTAGATGGGAACGCCTACCTTGCATCTCATTGACGCAAGGCGGTTTCACGCATCCAGAAAATGACGCATCAAAATGTAATTTGGTGTTAAGTTTGCGCCGAATTAGCATTAAAAAAAATTATACTAATCCGGCGCAAAGGGAGTATAAATATGGGCCAAAATTTGAACCTTTTAAAAAAAATTGGTACCATGGGAGTCCCACAGAAGTCCAGCTGTATATAAGGTTCCAGATATCACAAACGTTTCTAGAAAATTAACCCTGACCACTTTTTAAACACAAACTTCTCAAAAACTACTGAACAAACTTAGACCAAATCATGAGAAGTATGCTTTCTGGGTAAAGTTCTAACTTTCTGGCATATTTGGTGTAATTCCGTTCAACCTTTTTTTCTGCATCTGTAAGCAAATTTTCCTTTGGGATTTAAAATGGGAAATCAATGTTTTGGTACCCCACTGTTTCCCGCTTGAAGAATCAGCTCAAAACTTTCCATAAAGGATCTGAAGTGTGTGAACGTTTTGTTGGAAAGTTTTGTGGACATTCCAGATTCATCAAATGGTGGCAAAATATTAAAGAAACAAACTATGACTTTCCTTCAGATATAGATAGATATAGTTAGGACCATGTTTCCATTGAAAAATAGTTTTTTGACTTGCCTAAATCTTTGGCACCATTTGAAGAATCTTCACAAAATCTTCCAAACAAGTGTCCCGGTGATACTAGTTGCATATGTAAACTTTCCAGGTGATCAGTCAAGCAGGGGCCAATTAAAAGGGGTGGTCAAAAAGATGTGTTTCACATGTTAATTCCCAGAGGACCTTTAGACACGATTACAGCCCGAACCGCTGAACGGAATGACACAAAAATTGGCAGAATGCTAGCTTTCAGTATGTGGATTACGCTTTTGCTTACCTGGTGTAAATCAGGTCAGTAGTTTTTGAGATATTAAACAGAAAATAAATTTGTATATCTAGGGACACAGATCCTTCATGAATAAATTGCAAAAATTTGCACATTTTTGTGAATGCACGTGCAAACAGAAGCGCTGTAATTGAACACAACCTGACTAAAAAGTTGCAGCCGACATTTTATTTTATCGGAGAGGGTCCCTGGGGCTGAAAATTGAAATGATAATTGGTATAAGGGTTCAGGGTGGAGGTACCTTGTCCCCAGGGCTGTGATATAGGGGTGTTTTAGTCTCAAATTATGGATTTACAATATTTTTCTTGCACCATGTGCGATATTCACGAATACCCTTGAATATTCGAGAATATGTAAAAATGTTTTTTAAGAAAAACATTCACAGACTCATTCATACACTAATTCATTTGATCATACATGCACTCAGAGACTCATTTGCCCACTCACATACCTACTCAGACACTCATGCACCCACTCAGACTCACTCATAGACTCACACACCCACTTTCAGACCCTCTCAGACATTCATGCACCCACTAACAGATCCACTGACGGAGACAGGCCCTATGGCCAACCTCTGCCGCACACGGCCAAAGGCCATGCATTGCTGGGGTTGGGTGGTCTAAGGGCTGGGATACAAGGCTTCGCTGCAGTGCGGCACAGGTTTGGAATAAAATATAGTAATTAAAATTACTTTATGTTAAAAAAACTAAGAAATTCAATTAAAAAAGACAAAAGTTACAGGGACGTCATAGGTAGGTTCTCAATTTACTCATACAAAACCATATAAGTTCAGCAGTTGTAGTTAGAGTTATTTCAAGTAACTATAACTTGCGCTCTAAGGTAACTATAACTCACGCCTTCGCCATGCACAGCTAATTACTCCATATATTATATCTTTGATATAATCACTGCAACATTTGGAATAGAATTTTTGATAAGAAAACTGTGCATGGCAAGGGTATAAATATATAAAAAGATATCTAGAGAGATAGATATGTATTACTGTATTACAATGGCTTTTATCATTTTACAGCTCAGCGAGGATGACACTGTGTTAATCCTATGCTTAAAGATTTTTTGCTGTACAAATGACAAAAGACCAAGATCTGACCGCCGGGCGGCCGCCAATGCGGCCGCACTCCCGCTGCGGTCATTATGAGATCCCCGCTGGGCCGACGGGCGGAAACCTGGTTTCCGCCCGCCGGCCCAGCGGGGATCTCGTCCGCAACACAGGAGCCGGCTCCAAATGGAGCCGGCGGTGTTGCGGCCGTGCGACGGGTGCAGTTGCACCCGTCACGCTTTTCACTGTCTGCATAGCAGACAGTGAAAAGCTGCATGGGGCCCTGTCAGGGGGCCCCTGCACTGACCATGCCAGAGGCATGGGCAGTGCAGGGGCCCCCAGGGGCCCCGCGACTCCCCGTTTCGCCAGCCTTTTCCTGGCAGGTTCAAATCTCCAGGAAAAGGCCGGGGGTCGGAGACTCGTAATGCCCTGGGCAGTGCTGCAAGCAGCGCTGCCCAGGCGGATTATCACCGCCGGGGCAAATGTGCCGGCCCCGGCGGTGCGACCGTGGCACTTCCGCCGCAGTCAAAATACCCAGGATTGCACCGCCAGCCTGTTGGCGGTGCAATCGCCGAAACAGCCCTGGCGTTCTTTGTCTCTATTTAACTCAGCGTGGATAGCACTATGGTGATCCTATGCTTAAAAACTTTGCTAGATAAACAGACATTTGAGGTGAACAAATCTAGAGCGTCGCTGGTGTTGTAGAGTGCTCCTCATTGGAGCTGCTCTCCACCTAAATTTGGGAACTACCTAGAGTTCTCGCTTGTATTTTGCATAATTTATGCATCACTCTAACCCTGAAAGGGTCTTGTTTTGGTTTATACTAGATGCTCCCCGGTGTCTGGATAGAGCTAAACCCTTCTGAAGAGCTCTAATGAGAGCAAAACCCATGTCAGGGGTTGCTTTACACATTCTAGGTTGGCTTGGATGATATTTGACCAGTCCAAAGCTGTAATACTGTGCCTGGAGTGGTAAATGACTTTTGTCATTTCACAGCTCGGCGAAGATGACACTGTGTCAATCCTATGCTTAAATATTTTGCTGTACAAATGGCAAAAGACTTTGGGCCAGATGTTTCAAGCCTTTTTGCATTCGCAAACGGTGCGAATGCCCGTTTGCGAATGCAAAAATGCCTTACAGTATTTACGAAAGGCATTCGCAATGCAAATTTAAGGAATCGCTAAAATAGTGATTCCTTAAATTTGCGAGCCTAAGAAATCACAAATAAGGAACCCTTATCTGCAATTTCTAAACCACATGTAACAAGCAATTCCTTAATGCAAATTGGGCATTAAGGAATCGCTATTAACACCCAGTTGAACTTGGTGGTAACTATGTGCAAATTTTAAAAATGCATTAAAAATGCATTTTTAAAATTGACATATAACGCACACATGCCCCTTTGGCATGTGTGCACCTTACATGTCCTTAAAAAACTTCTTGGGGTGCAGCAGAGGGGCCTTAGGCCCCAAGCACCCCGGGCTTTGCATTTCCCAAATTTGCAAATTCCAGTTAGGAATTTGCAATTTGGGAAATGCAAAATATTTGCAAATATGGGCCTACAGGCCCATAGGTGCAAATGGGGCCAGTATCACAATTTGCGATTCCGTAATAGCATTTGCGATTTTTAAGAAATCGCTATTACGGAATCGCAAATATGATACATTGCATTTTGTGAATAGAAAATAGCGATTTCTTAAAAATCACTATTTCCGAATCGCAAATGCCTTTTTTGTTACATCTGGCCCTTGGTCTCTATCTAGCTCGGCGTGGATAGCACTATGCTGAGACTATGCTTAAAAACTTTGCTAGATAAACAGACATTTGAGGTGAGAAAATCTAGAGTGTCGCTGGTGTTGCAGAGTGCTCCTTATTGGAGCTGCTCTCCACCTAAATTTGGGAACTACCTAGAGTTCTCGTTTGTGTTTTGCATAATTTATGGTTCACTCCAACCCTGAAAGGGTCTTGTTTTTGTTTATACTGGGTGCTCCATTGTGTCTGGACAAAGCTTAACTCCTCTGAAGAGCTCTAATGAGAGAAAAACATGTGTCAGGGGTTGCTTTACCCATTCCAGGTTGGCTTGGATGGTATTTGACCAGTCTAAAGCTGTAATACTGTGCATGGAGTGGTAAATGGTTTTTGTCATTTTACAGCTCTGCGTGGATGACACTGTGTCAATCCTATGCTTAAAGATTTTGCTGTACATTACAACCCTGGCGGACGGTGTTAAAGCGGCCGTAAGACCGCCAACAGGCCGGCGGATTTTTTTGGGGAATTACGACCGTGGCGGAAACCGCTAACAAAGACAGCCACTTTAACACTCTGACCGTCACGGCGGTACAAACAAACAGCTCGGCGGTCACCGCCAACAGACAGGGGGAGGACAATGTACCGCCCACACTATCATGACAGGCCAATCCGCCATCTTTTCTGGGGCGGATTCACCACGGATAAAAACACAGCGGAAACAGGTATTTAGAAGGAAAAACACTCACCTCTACACATTCCACGAGGAAGGAGGACACCATGGAGCCGGAACTCCATATTCTTCCTGCGCAAGTCTTCCTGCTCCTGTACCAGGAGCACCATCGCCGGCGGCAAAGACCACCGTGAGTACTGCACCTACGACATAGGGGAGGCAAAAAAAAGGGACACTCACACGCAACACCCCAACCCCCACCCCCACCCTCACCCACTACAACACACACACCAATGCATATCCAAACATTACAGTAACACCCCCCAAACCCCCCGGAAGAATGCAAAGACAAAAGGAAATGAGTGTAACCATTGTAATATATAAAAATTCAGTAAGCAAAAATATATATATATATATACACTATTAACAAAATATACACCACGATCAGTAGTCCAGGTATTGCACCATTCATAGTCCGTGGACCACTGGGCCCAAAATGCATGGGCGAAGCCCACACAAGAAACCCGAACATGACGGAGAGAACACTGCTGGGGCATCAGATAGAAATACAACAGGCACCTCAGGGGGAAGTGAAGGGGGGCACCTCAGCCGGATGAGTGCACGACGCCAGATCCACGAGGGGGCTCCATGCCCATTGATGTATCCTGGGGAGTGCAAAGCCACAGTTCCACAAGTCCCTACAGTGGGTGGTTTGCCCACTGTACCATCCTGGGGAGTGCAAAGCCACAGTCTCACAAGTCTCTACAGTGGGTGGATTGCCCACTGTACCATCCTGGGAAGCGCAAAGCCACAGTCTCACAAGTCTCTACAGTGGGTGGTTTTCCCACTGTACCATCCTGGGGAGTGCAAAGCCACAGTCTCTCAAGTCCCTACAGTGGGTGGTTTGCCCACTATACCATCCTGGGGAGTGCAAAGCCACAGTCTCTCAAGTCCCTACAGTGGGTGGTTTGCCCACCGTACCATCCTGGGGAGTGCAAAGCCACAGTCTCTCAAGTGGATAACAGTCTCCACTGGTTCTGGAGGGGGACTGGTGCCCAGAGTGCTTCATCCTGTGCAGGACAGAGGTAGTGGATGCATGTCTCCACTTGTTCTGGAGGGGGACTTGTGCCCAGAGTGCTTCGTCCTGTGCAGGACAGAGGTAGTGGATGCATGTCTCCACTGGTTCTGGAGGGGGACTGGTGCCCAGAGTGCTTCATCCTGTGCAGGACAGAGGTAGTGGATGCATGTCTCCACTGGTTCTGGAGGGGGACTGGTGCCCAGAGTGCTTCATCCTGTGCAGGACAGAGGTAGTGGATGCATGTCTCCACTGGTTCTGGAGGGGGACTGGTGCCCAGAGTGCTTCATCCTGTGCAGGACAGAGGTAGTGGATGCATGTCTCCACTGGTTCTGGAGGGGGACTGGTGCCCAGAGTGCTTCATCCTGTGCAGGACAGAGGTAGTGGATGCACGTCTCCACTGGTTCTGGAGGGGGACTGGTGCCCAGAGTGCATCACTCACCCCGTGACAGTCTCAGTTGCGTCACTGCCCCTGCCGCTCATGGGCTAGTGGTGCTTGAGTTGGCGGTCCTTGCCCTGTTCAGCGGTGCTTGAGTTTGCAGTCCTTGCCCTGTTCAGCGGTGCTTGCCCTGTTCAGCGGTGCTTGACTTGGCGGTCCTTGCCCTGTTCAGCGGTGCTTGCCCTGTTCAGCGGTGCTTGAGTTGGCGGTCCTTGCCCTGTTCAGCGGTGCTTGCCCTGTTCAGCGGTGCTTGACTTGGCGGTCCTTGCCCTGTTCAGCGGTGCTTGGCCTGTTCAGCGGTGCTTGAGTTGGCGGTCCTTGCCCTGTTCAGCGGTGCTTGAGTTGGTGGTCCTTGCCCTGTTCAGCGGTGCTTGCCCTGTTCAGCGGTGCTTGAGTTGGCGGTCCTTGCCCTGTTCAGCGGTGCTTGAGTTGGCGGTCCTTGCCCTGTTCAGCGGTGCTTGGCCTGTTCCCACGGTGCTTGAGTTGGCGGTCCTTGCCCTGTTCAGCGGTGCTTGACTTGCCGGTCCTTCATTGCCCAGCTGGGCTGGGGCTGGCGGTCCTTCATTGGTCAGATGGGCTGTGGCTGGCGGGGGCCTCCTGGGCAGCTGGGCTGTGGCTGGAGGGCCCTCCTGGGCAGCTGGGCTGCAGCTGGTGGGTTCCTCCTGGGCAGCTGGGCTGTGGCTGGCGGGGTCCTCCTGGACAGCGATGATGGGGCTGGTGGTGGCGTCCTGGGCAGCGACGATGGGGCTGGCGGTGGTGTCCTGGGCAGCGACGATGGGGCTGGCGGGCCCTCCTGGGCAGCGATGATGGGGCTGGCGGTGGCCTCCTGGCAAGCGACGATGGGGCTGGCGGGGCCCTCCTGGGCAGCGACGATGGGGCTGGCAGTGGCCTCCTGGAGAGGCGACGATGGGCCTGGCGGGGCCCTCCTGGGCAGCAACGATGGGGCTGGCGGTGGCATCCTGGCCAGCGTTGATGATGGCGGTCTTCTCCGCCGTGCTGCTCCTCCAAGACTTTGCGGGTTTCTTCTGCCCCTTCCCCACCCTGGGAGGAGTCACAGCTGAGTCCACACTCCCCCCGTGAGCGGCTTGGGTGGCTGGAGTCTTCCCCCTCACCTGCCGGGCACTGGCCAACTTCTGGTGCTTCACAGGGGGGGACTGGCTGTGCTCTGGCTCCGTGACACACTGGCTGGCCTGGTGGCCGGTGCACTCCACATACCTGTGACAACAGGCACCACTGGTCCCAGTGATTTTGTGGCTGAGGTGCTAGTACGGGACCTATGAGTTGGACGGGGGGTGGTGGGAAATAGGTTAAGGGTGGAGAGGAAAAGTTGTTTGGAGACACTGGGACGGGTAGCTGGAGGGGGTTTGGGAGTGGAGGAAGAGGTGGTGGTTGTAGGAGGTGTAACTTTTGTGGCTTTGGGTGCAGGTGCATGCGCTGGAGGCTGTTGTGAGGTGGATGTATGTTGGGTGGGTGTGTGCCTGCGTTTGTGTATCTTGGGAGGGGGCGTCACAGACACACTGGGAGAGGACACAGGGGATGTGTGAATGGTAGTGGGGGTGGTGACTGCACGTAAGCGGGGTGTGGTGGTGGGTGTGCTGGTGCGGGACGTAGTGGCTGTAGTGGTAGTGCATGCAGGTGTGAGTGTAGACGAGACTGGGAGGGAGAAGGGAGACGAGGAGGAGGGGGACACAGTGGAGGCAGTGGATGTTGTTGTGTCTGTATGTGTGTGATGCTTGCGTGAGTGCCTGTGTGATGTGTGGTGCTTATGTTTGCCTGAGCTTCCCTTGTGTGGTGAGGTGTGTGCAGGCCGGTCTGATGGTGTGCTTGGGATAGGCAGAGGTACAGGGGATTGGGTCTGGGTGGAGGAAGCTGGAGGGGGGAGGCTAGACACAGGGACAATGGCTGCCATCAGTGCTGAGGCCACAGTTTGAAAAGGTTCGATGAAGGGCAGCCTGACCAGAATGAATGCCCTCTAGGAATGCATTGGTTTGTTGCACCTCCCTTTCTACACCCTGGATGGCATTCAAAATGGTAGCCTGCCCAACAGTGAGGGACCTCAGGAGGTCAATGGCCTCCTCACTGAGGGCAGCAGAGGTGACAGGGGCAGGGGCTGAGGTGCCTGAGGCCTGAGGCGAAAGTGATGCCCACCCTCCTGGGTGAGCGGGCACGGGGCACACGCTGAGGGGCTGCTGGGAGGGCGGTGCTGGTAGGGGGGTGGCGGCTGTACCTGTAGTAGAGGGGGGCACAGATGTTGCCGCCACCACAAGGGAGCTCCCATCGGAGGACGAGTCCGTGTCGCTGGTTTCAGCTCCTGTCACCGCCGTGGTGCTCCCCTCGCCCTCCGTCCCACTGGTGTATTCAGAGTCCGTAGTGTGGCTCTCCATGGATGGCCATGTGGGATGCAGCTCCCTCGCGCTCCGGTGCCACTGCTCCTCCGCCTGATGATGCTAATGCACACAAGAAAAGGGAGACCGCAAAAAAGGGGGGGGACAGAAGAAAGACAGGTTGAGTGCATGGCTTACCGCTACCGTTGGTGGACAAGACAGACACAGCAGCCCCCTGCACTACGTCGCGCTGTTGGGCTCTACAGTGCAATTCCTTGGAAATGGCCTACAAGGCTATGGACAACATCTGCACACATAGATGACACAGGTGCATGAATACCTGTACTTGGCACTCTACAGAGGTGGGGTGGGGGGCCACAGGGCCATGTCTTACGAAGGGGCCTAGCCTACAGAACACGCCCTGGCCTAGGGAAACCCAGAGCCCTTCTCCCCCACCCAGACCCCTCCACTGCGCGCAAAGTCAGCTGAATGAGAGTGCACTCACCTCCTTGTGTCTGCTGTCATGCCCTCAAGCTCCCATCCAATTCCGGGTAGGCCACCGCCAGGATCTGGAACATCAGGGGCGTCATGATTCGACGGGCACCCCTCCCACGTTGGGAGGCCATCCACAGCTGAGCCTCTGCCGTCTTCTTGCTCCAGCGGCGAATGTCCTCCCATCTCTTTCGGCAGTGGGTGCTCCATCTGTGATGGACCCCCAGGGTCCGGACGTCCTTGGCGATGGAACGCCACATATCCTTCTTCTGGTGGGCGCTGACCTACATGAAATATACAGGGGAAGAAGAGAAGTCATTACCAACTGCGCCATCAAAGTGAGTGGCCCCCATCCCCACCCTTGCCATGTGGCACATCCACCCACCGTCTTTCATGCACTCAGAACTCTGCCCCCTTCCTTCTTACAACCAGCCCTCTCCACACAGGTATAGCACATACAACATGCTCCCTGTGTACTTACCTGTTGGTCTGGAGGACCGTAGAGTAGCGTGTACTGGGGGAGGACCCCGTCGACGAGCTTCTCCAACTCCTCCGATGTGAAGGCAGGGGCCCTTTCCCCAGACGCACGAGCCATTGTCTCTTCCAGACCGAGGTCACAGCAGCACTTGCAGTGTAGGTCCTCTCCTGTCGAAGATCAGGTATCGAGTGATTCAACAGCTAGAAAATGGCAGTCACGTCCGCGGCGGTGCGTACCATCACTGCCGGCGTACACCGTCATTGGCTCCTGGGACCCATAGGGTCCGATGTTAACCAATGCAGCATTGCGCCGCGGTCTTCGACCGCCCTACCGCGACGGTGTACAACGCCAGCGCAGTTACCTCACATCCCATTGTCCCACTTTACAGGTCAGGCAGCCGCCATTTCAGGGGCCCACATGGCCTAATTACCAACTGCGTCACACATACCTAGGCCTACTCTCAACACACATACAGGCCAGATTTTGTGCATGAATCGTGTTCTGTGTAGACTGTGGGTACATACCTCTGACTTGTTTGACTCTCTGGTCGCTGTTGTCCTTCATAGGCACCGTCCGCTGGGACATGTGAGGAGATGGTGGAATCCTCCGGTGTACCGACTGCTGGTGGACCTGTCGACAATGGAGGAAAGAAATCTGATAATCACCTACAGGTTTGACCGTGCCACAATCCAGGAACTGTGTAGCCAGTTGGAGCCAGACCTGATGTCAGCAATCCGCCATCCCACAGGAATCCCCCCTCAAGTGCAGGTGCTATCAGTGCTCCATTTCCTTGCAAGTGGGTCTTTTCAAACAACTGTGGCCATGGCATCAGGGATGTCCCAGCCTATGTTTTCCAACGTATTGTCCAGAGTGTTGTCTGCCCTGCTGAAACACATGCGGAGCTACATCGTTTTCCCTCAGGTGGAGGACTTGCCCACAGTGAAAGGTGACTTCTATGCCCTTGGACATATCCCCAACATCATAGGTGCCATTGATGGGACCCATGTGGCTTTGGTCCCCCCCCCACAGGAGTGAACAGGTGTACAGGAACCGGAAGAGTTATCATTCCATGAATGTACAGATGGTATGTTTGGCCGACCAGTACATCTCCCATGTGAATGCCATGTTACCTGGCTCAGTGCATGACGCCTACATCCTGCGGAATAGCAGCATCCCTTATGTGATGGGTCAACTCCAGAGGCACCGTGTGTGGCTATTAGGTGATTCTGGTTACCCCAACCTGTAATGGCTACTGACCCCAGTGAGGAATCCCAGGGCAGAGGAACACTACAATGAGGCCCATGGGCGTACTAGGAGGGTGATCGAGCGGACCTTCGGCCTCCTGAAGGCCAGGTTTAGGTGCCTCCATATGACAGGTGGATCCCTATTCTACTCACCAAAGAAGGTGTGCCAGATCATCGTGGCCTGCTGTATGCTTCATAACTTGGCTTTGCGACGCCAGGTGCCTTTTCTGCAGGAGGATGGTCCAGATGGCGGTGTTGTGGCAGCTGTGGAGCCTGTGGACAGTGATGAGGAGGAAGCAGACGAAGAAGACATTGACAACAGGGACTCAGTCATCCAGCAATATTTCCAGTGAAACACAGGTGAGAATACATTCTTGCCTACTACAAGTACTTTTACACTTCTACCTCTATCCTGTCTGTCGATTTCACCCAGTGTATGGTCACTGAGTTGTCACTTTCCCTTACGGTTTCACAGGTGTGGGTCCTAACGTGTGTCATCTGCTTAGATTCCTCAGGGACTAGAGCTGTGTGACATAGGTATGTTGACATTACTATTTCCAGAAAATGTTGTCACTGTAATTGCAAATACACTATTTCAAAATCACAGACAGACTCCAGATCTTTTGGTGCTTTAGGTGTGTTTATTTACATACAAAATATTGGAGGGGGAAGTTAAATGGTGAGGGGTGATGGCGGAGGAGTGTCCATGGCAAAGTCCAGTCTATTTGTCTCATAGGTGCATTGCCCATATGGGCATAGGAAGTGGAGCTGGGGCAGTTTCAATATGGACAGGGTGACTAAGTGGGAGAGTGGGTTGCCAATCAGGGTGGTCTCATTTCTTGGCGGGGTCTTGGCATCGTGCTCTGTCTTGTTCCTGGATCTCAGGGACCGTTTGCGGGGTGGTTCTCCGTCTGCAGGGGTGGGGTGCTGGTGTGGTGGTCCTGTGGCGGTGCCTCCTGTCCACTAGCGCCGGCGGAGGTGGTGGGCAGTTCATCGTCCATGCTAGTGTCAGGGGCACGTTGTAGTGCCACAGTGTCCCTCCTGATGTTGTGTATTTCCTTCAGCACCCCTACGATGGTGCCCAGGGCGGAGCTGATGGTTCTGAGTTCCTCCCTGAACCCCAAATACTGTTCCTCCTGCATGCACTGGGTCTCCTGAAACTTGGCCAGGACCGTTGCCATCGTCTCCTGGGAGTGGTGGTATGCTCCCATGATGGAGGAGAGGGCCTTGTGGAGAGTGGGTTCCCTTGGCCTGTCCGCCCCCTGTCGCACAGCAGCCCTCCCAGTTCCCCTGTGTTCCTGAGCCTCCGTCCCCTGGACTGTGTGCCCACTACCACTGCCCCCAGGTCCCTGTTGTTGTTGGGGTCGTGGGTTATCCGGGGTTCCCTGTAGTACTGGACACACAGCTGATTGACGTGTCCTGGGGACGGAGGTATGGGCCCACTGGGTGTGTGCTGTGCTGGTGTTACCAGAGGGTGGAAGGTCTGTGGTGGCCTGTGCCTGTGTGCGGGGAACCGACTGTCCCGAGGCCCACGATGGTACGGGCTGGTCATCTAGATCCAGTTGGACAGAGCTGCTGTCATCACTGTGGGCCTCTTCTGTGGGTGGGGTGGAGATGTCTGGACCCTCCTGTCTGGTGACGTTGGGTAGTGGTCCTGCAGGGGTGGAAAAGCATGATTATTGGTATGTGCAGTGGGCATGCTTTAGTGATGGGTGTCCATGCGTTGTTGCATGCAGGGCTTGGTGTTGGGATGTGTGGTTTGTGATATTGGTACATTTGTGAGGAGTTGGAGTGATAGGGGTGGGGGCGAGGGTGGGGGTATGTGATAGCATGCAGGTAGGATGGGGGATATGGTAGTTAAAGGTTTGACTTACCGGAGTCCATTCCTCCACCGACTCCTGCGAGGCCCTCAGGATGCAGAATCGCCAAGATCTGCTCCTCCCATGTTGATAGTTGTGGGTGAGAAGGTGGGGGTCCGCCGCCAGTCCGCTGAATCGCCTGGTGGTGTCTTGAGATCACGGAACGCACCTTCCCCCGTAGGTTGTTCCACCTCTTCCTGATGTCATCCCGATTTCTTGGGTGTCGTCCCAGTGCGTTGACCCTGTCGACTATTCTTCACCACAGCTCCATCTTCCTTGCAATTGAGGTGTGCTGCACCTGTGCTCCAAATAGCTGTGGCTCTACCCGGACGATTTCCTCCACCATGACCCTGAGCTCCTCCTCCGAAAACCTGGGGTGTCTTTGCCGTGCCATGGGGTGGTGTAGGTGATGTGTGTGGTGATAAGTGTGGTGATATGTAGTGGTGTGTGGTGTTTTGTGCGTGGAAGTTGTGTGGGTGATGGTGTTGTGTGCCCGTGGCTGCTAGTTTGTGGATGGTGGTGTCTCTCTCTGGCCTTCTCTCTGTAATTGTGGTCGTAGGGGTTTGTGGGTGATGTGGGTGTGTGTTTTATATTGCAATGGGTGTGTGAGAGTGGTGTGTGTATCTGTATCAGGTGTGTGTATTTCGAATTGTCCAATGTGGCGGTGTTTTGTATGTGTGTGTGTATTTTGAGCGCGGCGGTGTGTTCCGCCAATGGAATACCGCGGTTGAAATACCGCCGCGTGGATTCGTGTGTCGTGATAGTGTGGGCGTATTTCTGTTGGAGTGACGGTGGAGGTTTTGTTTTCGCCAGTTTATCACTGACCTTTGGTGTGGCGGATTTGTGTGAGTCATTTACAAATCACAACCACATTGGACAATTCAAAATACACACACATGATACACATACACACACCACACCCGCACACCCAATCCAATATAAAACACACACCCACATTACCCACAAGCCCTTATAACCAGAAATTTGAAAGCAGGCCAGAGACAGACACCACCTAAAACAACACCAGCATCCACAGACACACAACACCATCACTTACACAACATTCACGCACCTCAAACAACACACACCAACACATCCCCTCACACATCACAACAGACACCACCTCACACATCACCCACGCCACATCATGGCACCTCAACGACACCCCAGGTTCTCTGAGAAGGAGCTCAGGGTCATGGTGGAGGAAATCGTCCGGGTAGAGCCACAGCTATTCAGATCACAGGTGCAGCACACATCCATTGCAAGGAAGATGGAGCTATGGCGCAGAATCGTCGACAGGGTCAACGCAGTGGGACAGCACCCAAGAACTAGGGATGACATCAGGAAGAGGTGGAACGACCAACGGGGAAAGGTACGTTCCGTGGTCTCCAGACACCAGATTGCTGTACAGAGGACTGGCGGTGGACCCCAACCTCCTCCCCCACAACTAACAACATGGGAGGAGCAAGTCTTGGCAATACTGCATCCTGAGGGCCTCGCAGGAGTAGCAGGAGGACTGGACTCTGGTAAGGCAAATCTTTACTACCTTATCCCCCCACCCCACCTGCATGCTATCACATACTCCAACCCTTACCCTCACACCCATCACCCCAACAACACACAGATACCCCAACCAACACAACCCACACATCCCAAAACCAAGACCTGCATGTAACACCAATGCATGGAAACCCATCACCCAAGCATGTCCAGTACAGAGACTCACTCATGCCCCAAAATCACCAATCACACAAGGACCAAGCCAATAATGCAAGCACTGGAGTAGAGGGTCACTCACCCAATGCACACGATGGCACACACAGATACAATAATTATGCATTTACACCCCAACAGGACCCCTACCCAACGTCACTGGACAGGAGGTGCCAGACATATCCAGTCACCCCACAGAAGAGGCCCACAGTGATGACAGCAGCTCTGCACGCCTGGATCAAGATGACCAGCCTGGCCCATCAGGGACCTCGGGACAGTCGGTTCCCCTGCCACTGGCACAAGCCACCACAGAGCCTCCCCCATCAGGAAACACCACCACAGCAGCACCCACCCAGCGGGCCCATCCCTCTGTCCCCAGGACACGTCAATCAGCAGTGTGTCCACCACTACAGGGAACCCAGGCAACCCCACTAACACAGGACGATCAGGGACCTAGGGGCAGTGGCAGTGCGAACACGGTTTAGGGGACAGAGGCACAGGATAACAGGGAAGCTGGGAGGACTGCTGTGTGACAGGGGGAGGACAGGCCCAGGGAACCCACTCTCCACGAGGCACTCTCCATCATCATGGGAGCTTACCATCATTCCCAGGAGACGATGGCAACGGTACTGGCCAAGTTTCAGGAGACCCAGCGGCTGCAGGAGGAACACTACCTTGGGATCAGGGAGGACTTGAAGTCCATTAACACCACCCTGGTCACCATTGCAGAGGTGCTGGCAGACCTCCTCAACACCAGGAGTGACACAGTGGCACAACAAGGGGCCCCTGACACTAGCCTGGACGATGAACAGCCCTCCACCTCCGCCTGCGCTAGTGGACAGGAGGCACCGCCACAGGAACAACATGCCACCAGCACCCCACCTCCTGCAGATGGAGAACCACCCTGCAAACGGTCCCTGAGATCCAGGACCAAGATAGAGAACATTGCCAAGACCCCTGTCAGGAAATGAGACCCCCCTGAATGTCACCCTTCTGTCCCACTATGTCACCCTGTCCATCCTTAAACTGCCATTGCTCCACTTCCTATGCCCCTTTGGACAATGCACCTGTGAAACAAATAGACTGGACTCTGCCATGGACATTCCTCCACCATCACCCCAGCCCATTTTACAACCCCCTCCACTTATTAGCACAGGAATAAACACACTTCAATCACAAAACAATCTGGAGTCAGTCTAATGCTTTCACAAATGTGTAATTGCAATAACTATGGAATATAGCAATGTCAATGTACTTGTTCACATACCAATGTAACACAGCTGTAGGCCAGCAGTAAACATAGCAGAGGGGACAAAGTGGTACTCAGATCTGTGAAATGGAAAATCAAAGTGACAAGTCAGGGTCCATACACTAAATGAAAATGACAGACTTATGCAAGCTCAAACAATAGTATGAGATGTGGTAAGCAGTTCCATCTTCTTACCTGTGTCTCACTGGAAGTATTGCATGATGATGTTGTTTCGGTTGTCGATATCCTCTTCTTCTGCCTCCTCTTCTTCACTGTCCACAGGCTCCACAGGTGCCACAAAACCACCATCTGGCCCATCTTCCTGCAGAAAAGGCACCTGCCGTCGGAAAGTCAGGTTGTGCAGCATACAGCAGGCCACGATTATCTGGCACACCTTCTTCTGTGAGTAGTATAGGAAGCCACCTCTCAGATGGAGGCACCAGATTCTGGCCTTCAGGAGGCCAAAGGTGCGTTCGATCACCCTCCTAGTTCGCCCATGTGCCTCATTGTAGCGTTCCCCTGCCCTTGTCCCGGGATTCCTCACTGGGGTCAGTAGCCATGACAGGTTGGGGTAACCAGAGCCACCTGCAAATGTCGAGGGACAACTGTTAGACACACACTAACCCTTAGGGACAGCCCCAAACCCAGACACCTATGTCAACTGTATTGGGACCTTGGCCTCACCTATTAGCCACACACGGTGCCTCTGGAGTTGCCCCATCACAAAAGGGATGCTGCTATTCCTCAAAATGTAAGTGTCATGCACAGAGCCAGGATACTTGGCATTCACATGGGAGATGTACTGACCTGCCAAACACACCATCTGCACATTCATCGAATAGTAGCTCTTCCGGATTCCATACACCTGTTCATTCCTGCAGGGGGGTACAAATGCCACATGTGTACCATCAATGGCACCAATGATGTTGGGGATATGTCCCAGGGCATATAAGTCACCTTTCACTGTGGGCACATCCTCCACCTGAGGGAACACGATGTAGCTGCGCATGTGTTTCAGCAGGGCAGACAACACTCTGGACAACACGTTAGAGAACATTGGCTGGGACCTCCCTTATGCCATGGCCACTGTTGTTTGAAAAGACCCACTGGCCAGAAAATGGAGTACAGACAGGACCTGCGCTAGAGGGGTATTCCTGTGGGATGGCGGATAGGTGAAATCAGGTCTGGCTCCAACTGGGCACACAGTTCCTGGATTGTTGCACGATCAAGTCTGTATGTGACTAGGATGTGTCTCTCTTCCATTGTCGACAGGTCCACCAGGGGTCTGTACACCGGACGAAGCCGCATCTCATCGCCTGCCCCAGCGGACGTGCCCTATGGAGGAGAACAGCGAGCAGAGAGTCATCCAACATTGAGGTATCACAATGTGTTATTTGCAGAAACGTTATTAATCCGCAATGTGCCGGTATCTGTCTATATTCCCGGCCTAAATAGGTGTTACGCAGTTAATATCCATCCCATGTGGCCTCCTGAAATGGCGCTGCCTGACCTGTAAGATGGGACAAGGGGATATGAGGTAACTGCGCTGGCGTTGTACACTGTCGCGGTGGGCGGTCGAAGACTGCGGCGCAATTCTGCATTGGTTAACATTGGACCCTATGGGTCCCAGGAGCCAATGACGATGTACGCCAGCGGTGACGGTACGCTCCGCCGCAAATGTGATCACCATTTTCTATCTCTTCACTCACTTGATATCTGACCTTCAACAGGAGAGGACCTACACTGCAAGTGCTGCTGTGACCAGTGTCTGGAAGCGACGGTGGCTCATGTGTGAAAGGGCCCCTGCCTTCGCTTCGGAGGAGTTGGAGAAACTAGTGGATGGGGAGTGTATGTGGGTCAGGGCATGGGTGGGAACTGGGGGGCAATGAGTATGACAGTCCGTACGGGTAAGTAATTTCCTTTCCCCCTGTACCATTCTTCTAGGTCAGCGCCCACTAGAAGAAGGGTATTTGGCGTGCAATCGCCAAGGACGTCCGGACCCTGGGGGTCTACCACAAACATAGCACCCACTGCCGTAAAAGATGGGAGGACCTGCGCAGCTGGAGCAAGAAGACAGCGGAGGCCCAGCTGAGGATGGCCTCCCAACGTGGGAGGGGTGCCCGTCGCACCATGACCCCCCTGATGTTCCGGATCCTGGCGGTGGCCTATCCGGGGTTGGATGGGCGCTTGAGGGCATCACAGCAGCCACACAGGGGTGAGTACACTCTCATTCAGCAGACTCAGTGCGCATTACGAGGGGTCTGGGTGGGGGAGGTGGGTAGTGGGTTCCCCTAGGCCAGGGCGAACTTGGTAGGCAAGGTCCCTTGTGAGGCAGGCCATGTGGCACCCCAAAGCCACTAGTGGTAAGAGCCATCTACACCTAGTCAGGCTCCTGTGACTTCTAGGTGTGCAGTAATTGGTCTTAGGCCTCGTCCCCCACGGTCAGCTGAAATTTCTAGGAACTGTCAGTGCATGGTGTAGTGCAGAGGGCTGCTCCCTGTGTGTTGTGTCCACCAACGGTAGTGGTGTTGCATCCACTGAACATGTCTTTCTTCTGTCCCCCCCCCTTTTTGTGGTCTCCCTGTTCTTGTGTGCAATAGCATCATCAGGCAGAGGAGCATTGGCACCGGAGCAGGAGGGAGATGCATCCCACTTGGCCCTGGAGGGCGAAACAACAGAGTCTGAAGCCACCAGTGGGACGTAGGGCGAGGGGAGCTCCACGGCGGGGACAGGAGCAGACAGCAGTGACAGCGACTCCTCCTCTGATGGGAGCTGCCTTGCGGTGGCCACCGCATCAACAGGTACAGCCGCCACCCCCCTACCAGCACCGCCCTCCCAGCAGCCCCTCAGCGTGTGTCCCGTGCCCGCTCACCCAGGAGGGTGGGCATCTCCTTCGCCCCAGGCACCTCAGGCCCTGCCCCAGTCAGCCCTGCTGTCCTCAGGGAAGAGGCTATTGACCTCCTGAGATCCCTCACTGTTGGTCAATCTACCATTGTGAATGCCATCCAGGGTGTAGAGAGGCATTTGCAACAAACAAATGCATACCTGGAGGGCATTCATTCTGGACAGGCAGCCCAACAGAGAGCATTTCAGGCACTGGGCTCAGCACTTATGGCAGCCATTGTCCTTCTGTCCAGCCTCCCCCCTCCAACTTCCTCCACCCAGACCCAATCCCCTGTACCCCAGCCTATCCAAAGCACACCATCAGACCAGCATGCACACTCATCAACACACAAGAGTGGACATGGCAAACATAAGCACCACACATCCCACAGGCCCTCACACAAGCACCAGACCCATGCAGACACAGCAACATCCACTGCCTCCACTGTGTCCCCCTCCTCCACGTCCTCCTCCTCCCTCCCTGTCTCGTCTCCACTCACACCTGCATGCACTACATCCTCAGCCACTACCTCCATCACCAGCACGCCCATCACCACACACCGCTCACGTGCACTTACCACCCCCATTACCATTCACACATCTGTATCCTCTCCCAGTGTGTCAGTGAGCCCTCCTCCCAAAGTACACAAACGCAGGCACAAACCCACCCAACAGCCATCCACCTCACAACAGCCTCTGGCCCATGCACCTTCACCCAAATTCAGCAGATGTACACCTCCTACAACTACTACCTCTGCCTCCACTCCCAAACCCCCTCCATCTTCCTGTCCCAATGTGTCTAAAAAACTCTTCCTGGCTAACATTGACCTCTTCCCTACACCTCCCCCCCCGTCCTTCCCCTAGGGCCAGGCTTCCCAGGTCCCAGCCCAGCACCTCAGCCACCACATCCCCAGGCACAGTGGTGCCAGCAACTACGGGGTCATTGAGTGCGCCACCCATCAGGGCTGCCAGTGTACCACGTAGCGAGGGCAAGGACATTCCGCCACCTGCCAAGGTGAAAAAGGTGCCCACATCCCGAGGGAGAAGCCGAAACTACCAGCCACCAAGGGCTCAGCAAAAACCAAAGGGGATAGTGGCAAGACAACTGCGGCACCATCAAAGCTGGGGAAGGCCCAAAAGCAGAAGAGCAGGTCAGGAGAGGGCATGGTGGCACCAACTGAGGGACCAGTGTCACACTTTCTGTCCATGACCACGCCAACCTGTACGTCCGGCGAACACCGCTAGCTGCCCCGCCACCACAACCGCCACCTGCACCTCCACCTGCACCGCCCCCGGCACATCTACAGCCTCAACGACAGTCCCCAGCCTCTTCCCCAGTGGGAAGCCGTCCAAGGCTGCAGGAGACATCCTGCTGTGTTCCTCAGCAGGTGCTGACCCATGCACCGCCGCCAGCACCGCTGCCACAGACACCGCCACCACAGACACCGCCGCAAACACCGCCACCTGCACCGCCCCCGGCATGTGTACAGCCTCAGCGACAGTCCCCAGCCTCTTCCCCAGAGGGCAGCCGTCCGAGGCTGCAGGAGACGTCCTGCTGTGTCCCTCAGCAGGTGCTGACCCATGCACAGCCGCCAGCACCACCGCCACAGACACCGCCGCAAGCACCGCCACCGGCACATCTACAGCCTCAACGACAGTCCCCAGCCTCTTCCCCAGTGGGAAGGCGTCCAAGGCTGCAGGAGACATCCTGCTGTGTTCCTCAGCCGGTGCTGACCCATGCACCGCCGCCAGCACCGCTGCCACAGACACCGCCACCTCAGACACCACCGCAAACACCGCCACCTGCACCGCCCCCGGCATGTGTACAGCCTCAGCGACAGTCCCCAGCCTCTTCCCCAGAGGGCAGCCGTCCGAGGCTGCAGGAGACGTCCTGCTGTGTCCCTCAGCAGGTGCTGACCCATGCACCGCCGCCAGCACCACCGCCACAGACACCGCCGCAAGCACCGCCACCGGCACATCTACAGCCTCAACGACAGTCCCCAGCCTCTTCCCCAATGGGAAGCCGTCCAAGGCTGCAGGAGACATCCTGCTGTGTTCCTCAGCCGGTGCTGACCCATGCACCGCCGCCAGCACCGCTGCCACAGACACCGCCACCACAGACACCACCGCAAACACCGCCACCTGCACCGCCCCCGGCATGTGTACAGCCTCAGCGACAGTCCCCAGCCTCTTCCCCAGAGGGCAGCCGTCCGAGGCTGCAGGAGACGTCCTGCTGTGTCCCTCAGCAGGTGCTGACCCATGCACCGCCGCCAGCACCACCGCCACAGACACCGTCGCAAGCACCGCCACCGGCACATCTACAGCCTCAACGACAGTCCCCAGCCTCTTCCCCAGTGGGAAGCCGTCCAAGGCTGCAGGAGACATCCTGCTGTGTTCCTCAGCAGGTGCTGACCCATGCACCGCCGCCAGCACCGCTGCCACAGACACCGCCACCACAGACACCGCCGCAAACACCGCCACCTGCACCGCCCCCGGCATGTGTACAGCCTCAGCGACAGTCCCCAGCCTCTTCCCCAGAGGGCAGCCGTCCGAGGCTGCAGGAGACGTCCTGCTGTGTCCCTCAGCAGGTGCTGACCCATGCACCGCCGCCAGCACTGCCACAACAGACACCGCCGCAAGCACCGCCACCGGCCCCGCGGCGTCCTCGGACACAGGCACCACCGCTGACATGGCTACCATCCGCAGTGGTCAGTCGTCTCAGGCTGGAGGAGAGTGCATGGACCCTGGACAGCTTCCATGAGGCATGACATCCATCACTGTTTGCACCTGCAGGTGGAAGGCGCAGCCGCAGCAGTGTGGGTTATGTCGCTGCCTCCATGGCATATCATGCTACCTGAACCTTGCCAATCTCGTGGCACGCACACCCAGGTGAGGGAATTGTACCAGCCACACTGCACATGGAGCACTCTGGGCACCATGCCTCCTCCAGAACCAGTGAAGTATCACATCCACTAGCAGAGTCCTTGGCAGGATGAAGCACTCTGGACACCAGGCCCCCTCCAGAACCAGTGGAGACTGTTATCCACTTGAGAGACTGTGGCTTTGCACTCCCCAGGATAAAGCAGTGGGCAAACCACCCACTGGAGAGACTTGAGAGACTGTGGCTTTGCACTCCCCAGGATAAAGCAGTGGGCAACCCACCCACTGGAGAGACTTGAGAGACTGTGGCTTTGCACTCCCCAGGATAAAGCAGTGGGCAAACCACCCAGTGGAGAGACTTGAGAGACTGTGGCTTTGCACTCCCCAGGATAAAGCAGTGGGCAACCCACCCACTGGAGAGACTTGAGAGACTGTGGCTTTGCACTCCCCAGGATAAAGCAGTGGGCAACCCACCCACTAGAGAGACTTGAGAGACTGTGGCTTTGTACTCCCCAGGATACAGCAATGGGCATGGAGCCCCCTCGTGCAGCAGTGGCGTCATGCGTTCATCAGGCTGAAGTGCCCCCCCTCCCCCTGAGGTGCCTGTGTATTTTCGATCTGATGCCCCAGTAGTGTTCTCTCCGTTTCGAGTCAGGTATCATGTGTGGGCTTCGCCCATGCATTTTGGGCCCAGTGGTCCACGGACAATGATTAGTACACTATTCGGACTTGTGTAGTTGGTGTACATATTTGTATACACTGAATTTGGAGTTTCGACTAATTACAATCATTACAATCATTTCCTTTTCTCCTTGCGTTCTTTCAGGGGGTGAGGGAGTGTATATGTAATGTTGCTGCATGTATTTGTGTGTATGTTGTTGTGGGTGAGGGTTGGGGTGCTGCGTGCTGCGTGTTGCGTGTGTGTGTCACTCTCTTTCCTCCCTCCCTTGTGTTGTAGGTGCAGTACTCACGTGGTCGCCGCCGCCGCCGCCATTCGTACTCCTGGTAGAAGAGGAGGTAAACCAACATGGGTAACATCTGAAGTTCGGGCTCCATGGCATCCTGGTTCCTCGTTGGGTGTCGAGAGGTGAGTGTTTTCCCTTCTGTGTACTGTTTCCGCTGTACTTTTGATAGCGTTGGTTTCGCCCCGGAAAAGGTGGCGGATAGGCCTCTTGTAATACAGTGGGCGGTACTTTGTCTTCCGCCTGTCTGTTGGCGGTGTCCTCTACGCTGTTTGTTTCTACCGTCGTGGCGGTCGGAGTGTTAAATTGGCTGTCTATGTTGGCAGTTTCCGCCATGATTATAATCCCTTTTTTTTTTTTCGCCGGCCTGTTTGCGGTAATACCACCGCTTTAACACCGACCGCCAGGGTTGTAACGAGGGCCTTTGTCTCTATCTAGCTTGGCGTGGATAGCACTATGCTGATCCTATGCTTAAAAACTTTGCTAGATAAACAGGCATTTGAGGTGAGCAAATCTAGAGTGTCGCTGGTGTTGTAGAGTCCTTCTTATTGGAGCTGCTCTCCACCTAAATTTGGGAACTACCCAGAGTTCTTGCTTGTATTTTGCATAATTTATGCGTCACTCTAACCCTGAAAGGGTCTTGTTTTGATATATATATATATATATATATATATATATATATATATATATATATATATATAGATAGACATAGATATAGATAGATATAGATATATATATAGATATAGATAGATATAGATATATAGATGCAAAGCCTTCGACTGCTATGACTGGTTGGAAGAGCGATGACAAATAGAGAGAAACACAAAAAGAGCATTAAACAAGTATTGGCAAAGCCAATAGGTCTCAGTCAATGGGCGAGCTCCAAGCTTTTGGCGTTGTTAATGTGAATGTGTTATGTATCCTTGTTTTCAAACGTGTGTGTTATTATTTTTGAGGGGGTGACATGTTATGTGTTCATGTTTCAATAGTATTAATCGTAGTCCTTTCTGTGGCACTATGTGCACCCGTAAAAAGTGCTCTTAAAGAAATGATGAGACAGCATGTCTGCCAGGCAACAGAGAGTAATGAAATAGCCTTCAACCTTCAAGAGAGAGGGAGGTTGATTAGGCTACCATATGCCCTCCAGGTCACAGCATCACTATCACATCAAGTATGGTAGCCCATGAACATTTTAGACTGTTTCCCAGAAAGGGTAAAGAGATCAGTGTCCCAAGTAGGGATATAGCAGGGCTGCTGTCATAACTGAACCTGAGGGAAGGTTTCTTGTTATGGAAGAGGAAGCCCCACACACTTATTCATGCCTTGCTTCTTCATTGGTGACGTCTCCCCACCCTGGTAGGACAATGCCACTAGGGCAGACTCAACAGTCAGGAGAGAGTTCTTAAATAAAAGCCACTGGACATAGAGGAGATCCAGAATAACTAAAAATACCTTGTGGACAACCGGAATTTCACCTTAAATAATGTTGTCCACAGGTATGTCTAAAAACATAGGGCTAGAATTACAAGGCCCTAGCACCTCCTTGCGCCACACTGGCATAATTTTTTTTACGCTAATGTGGCTCAAGAAGGCAATTTTTGCCACACCATATTTACAAAGTGGCTCAATGTATGCATTGTGCCACTTTGCGACTCCTTGCACCACATTATACCTGTGGTAGGCATATTGTATGCAGGGGGGCATTCCGGCGTTAGAAGGTCCGCAAAAATGTCACGGTAAAATGTAAAAAATGTCACTTCACCATTTTTGGCATCATTTTGATGCACCAACTTTAATCAATGGGCCTCCTTTCTATATGGGGGCTGCCTTTAAATATTCTTAAAGTGTAGTTTCCCTTTGAAATCAGATCGAAATTTGGAGTTTGGGGTCTCTGAACTTACAATTTAAAGTTGGTTTTTAGATTGTCAGTTTGAAAATGCCACTTTTAAAAAGCGGGCATTTGCTTGCTGAAACTATTCTGTGCCTCTGCATGCTTGTGTATTCCACATCTGGGTCAGACTGACAGTTGGACTGTTGTGAATTCCGTCTAGACAGTGACACAAAGGGAGCTGAGGTGTAGACTGCATAGTCTGATGGGCCATTTGGGCTACAGTGCAGGGAAGAGTGGTCGCCTAAACCTGAAAGGGCTGTGCCTGCCCTCTCATAAATAGCAGTCTCAGGCCCCCTGGTGTGTGTCTGGGGCCAGGCCTGGGCAAGGCAGGACCTTGTCAACAACAGAGGCTTTCCTTTGAAGTTTGCCTAATTCAAAGGCAGAAAGGTGTATAAGTAGTGGACCCAAAACCAAACAATTTTAGAATCTTTCTGGATCAAGAGGAACCTCTGCCAAGGAGAAGAGCTGAAGAGCTGGAGGAGGAGTGCTGCCCCTTTGCTGGGTGTGCTTTGCTGGGTTGGCCTGCAGTTGCTGCTTCTGCCTTAAAAGAGAGCAAAGGGTGAACTTCGTTGTGTATCCTGCTTGAGAACATTCTCCAAGAGCTTGCCTCCTGTTGGAAGTCTTAGGTATACCAAAGACCTCAGTTTCATCTGCCTGCAGCACTGGGAACTGTGTGCTCTGTGCTGTTCATGAAGAAAAACCACTGCAACACCGCCAACGACGCCGCTGGCTTGCACCGTGACCTGTTGATGATGCACAGAGCCACACCGTCTGCTTCACACTGCAACCATGGTCTCACTAACACTACCATCTGATGCCACCACCGAGCTGCTGCTTGCACCATGACCTGTGGGCCCCGCACTCCGGCATCGCCTTGCTCACACCGCAGCCTGGGCATCCTCGATGACGATGCTCCTGCTGACACCGGCGCCGCTACCTGCCTGTGGACACCGCTTGTGAGGTACACGAAGCACCATCCCGCCCCACTGCCCCGGTCCACTGACGCCAGCACCATCGACTCCAGTGTCATTACTAGGCTTCCTGGCTGCACCCTGACCTGTGGACAACGCACAGAGCCCGTCCTGTGCCGCACTGGCGATTTGGGCCAACCGACAACAGCGCTTCAGCAACGACGACACCGCTGCCTGCACCATGACCTGGTGACACTGCACGTCACACCATCTCGCTTCATACCGCAGCCCTGGTCTCACTGACGCCGCTGGACACCATCATTGAGCTGCTGCCTGCACCGTGACTTGTGGACACCACACGTCACATCATCCCGCTTCGCACCACAGCCCTGACTCCATCCACGCCAGCGCTCCTGACTTCATCAGCCCGGCGTTTGATCTGCAACACATGTGTCTTCAAGGGCCCGACAACACCGCACCGACCTCTGGAACCAACACTGCAATGCCAGCGACACCACTCTCCGGACCTCATCATGAGGATCACAACGCCCTGCATTTCCAAGGTACTGTTTGCGGGTCTTCCCGGCACATAGCTGGCCCGTGACACCGCGGCTGGCCTGAACTTTTGGATTCGTTGCTTACGACGCCGTGATAGCCCCAGACAGAGCTATTGACTTTTAAGGAACTGTCTTTTTAAGTAATTCCTGCAAAATTCATATGTTATTTTTTGGATTTTTATCATATATTGTCTTGTTTTATATAGACAAATATTGGCTATTTTTCTAAAACTGGTGTGGTGTCCTTTTGTAGTGTTTTCACTGTATTACTGTGTGTTATGTGCAAATGTTTTACACATTGCTTCTGAGATAAGCCTGACTGCTCATGCCCAGCTACCAAGGGGGTGAGCAGGGGTTATGTGAGTGGATTTTTCCCTTATCCTGACTAGAGAGAGGCTCCATACTTGGACTGGGTGCAAACCGACTGCCAGCTAGAGACCCCATTTCTAACAGTAAGTTAGATGAAACCCATCATAATACATTTCATAATACAAGGAAGGAAGTGATGCAGGCCATGTATAAATTGGCAAATGACAAAATAATTGTGTTCAAGCCTGCCAACAAAGGCAGTGCCATTGTGGTATTACCAGTGAAAATGTACAGAGACGAATGCCTAAGGTTACTCCTGCAATATTAAAAGAAATTACCTTCATGGTATGAAAAAGCCTGGAAGAATGGGTGGATTACGAAACATAAGACAGACTTTTTTTTACACAAAAACAACCAAAATGCCTTAGTTTTATATTCTTCCTAAAATCCATAAGAAGAAATTTCCTCCTCCAGGGAGACCCATAGTTTTGAAGACTGGGCCCGCTCTTGAACCTCTGTCACAATTTTGCGACATGTTCTTCTGTCCCTTGATCAGAAAAATGCCCACCTTCCTCCAAGGCACTAACGGTGTCCTTTGCCTATTAAAATAAATGTCTATTGTCAGTGAGAAAGAACTTTTGATCAGCTTGGACGTTGAATCATTGTATACCAGCAGTCCCCAGGAGGTCAGACTGTTTCATTTTTTCGTGTGTATTGCAACTCGTTTTCCTTTAAGGAAAACGGGCTGCAATACAAAAAAAACTGCTTTATTTAAAAGCAGTCACAGACATGGTGGTCTGCTGTCTCCAGCAGGCCACCATCCCTGTGAGTACTGCGAATCGGAATGGGGTCGCAAATTGCGACCCACCTCATTAATATTAATGAGGTGGGTCTTTGCGACCCCCTTCCGATTTGCAGATGGTGTCAGGGACACCATCCAGCATCCGGGTTTGCGACTCTCAAATTGCAAGTCACTCAGACTCGCAATTTGAGAGTCGCAAAATCGGATTTTCCTACATCTAGCCCATGGAGTGGTTTATGATTGAGAAACTATCACAGACACGTAGAGACATGACGTGACCACTTAATTTTTGAACATATATGGATATGGAGGCTTCATACAGATCTACATGGTCTGAGTGATGAGATACCGCGGGCGCTATGAACAGAAGATCATAAATACAACAGTGCTACCCATTACATGGAGTACTTCATCCCCCTTACCTTCTTGTCTATGGACAGATGACTTTAAATATATGAGCGCCCATTGGCACACATTTTACTCTGGAGATCAATATAGGTTATTTTTCCACCCAACACATCCATGTCACAAAACACACAAGGTTTTTATGTATACACTATGCTAGGTTCTCCTGCATGGCCTCTCTTGACCCCCTGAAACCATTGATCTTCTCTTTCCTGATCCTTTTTCCAAATGGTTATCTAAAGGATTGTTTAACCAATGGACAGGGCTGTTTTCCTTAATAAGACTAACCCCGGGTTACGTGGGTCACTGGGGTCATTCCAAAATGTTAATTTCCGTGTTCACTTACATAGAAATGACATGAGAACAATTTTTTGACGTGAGTACCTCAAGTCTTGGCGCTATTACATATGTAAACAGAGATACTTACAATTGTTTCGGTTTCCTGAGATTGTCTTATGTTAAAAATAAGGAACTACAGTTCCTATTACATCTCCCTTGACGTGGGCTGATCACAAGTCTATGTGCTATTTTGGGTGTGCCATCTCCATACACACTACTCCCTCTCAGGGAACTACAGTTTCCATCACCTCAGCGTGGCTCGGGCTGATGATGCATTCATGCACCATTGCGACGTTCCGGTGCCACAGACCTCCCGGAAACTGAGGGGGCTTCAAATATCACTTGTTCGCACCATTAATCTGTACCAGAACCTGGGAGTGGTCTCTTCTAGGTGCACATACACGGTGGGCCTTTTGACGACATAAGTATTATTTTTAATGGGGTGTGAATTGACTGCATTTCCTAGCTGACCTGAAAAGGGTTTGAGGATGGGAGTATTTTTGCGTAGTTGTGTTGTGCGAGTGCTCTGAACGAGCACTTACCTTGTGTTTAACATCACATCCTGCATAAAAAAGAGTTGATACCAATGATATTTGTCAGTGATATTCTGCACTGCACTCCTTTATGACACATTATAATCTTATGCTACAACATGTATGAGTGCTAGTATGTGTGTAGTGCATATGTGTATATATGTTGCATGTGTTTGCTTCCATATTCGAAGTGAAAAATGTCGGTACTAAGGAGCTCTCTCCACTATGACAAGCGGTCCAAGGAGAGGACGATATAGGCGCACGGCGAGCGTCCCCTTTGATGTATGTTTGACTATAAGGGGACACTCCCCCTCCTGGATACCAGAGGCTAGCAGCCTCTATGAAAAGGGCCGCCTCAAGGTAATTCCTTGGGTAAGGTAGACCTTTTACTTCACACTCTTTGACTTTCACATAGAGTTATTTTCTCCAACGTGAGACGTAGGGATCCTAGGCCCTGACGAATGCCCCGAGACCTTCATTGGCTCACTTCTGAGGGCAGAAACATGTTGGCTATTAGTTAGGTGACCCTGTGAGTCCTTGTCCTCACAGAGGTGTCCCAACCCCCGTTTTAACTACACCAGTCAGATACCACTATTAAATTTGTTACTCCTCACAGGTGTCTGCTTAGGTGTTTTTAATTTTTTCAGTAGATTAGCTGGATCCCGATCTTTCCAGAAACAAGTTTATTTACGCACTCCCTCCTGTTCCTTTAACAGTGAGGATGAGTCCGCCCAGGTGGCACTGTCCTACCTGGGTGGGTCTAGGTGGTCAAATGATGAAGCATGACACTATATAGTGTGTGAGACCACCTAGTCCGTAAAAGGAATTTCCTCCCCCCGCTGTTCCTCCCCCCGCATGCACTCTGCAGTTACCTACTGACATTTCACTGACATTTCCCTTCCAAATAGGAACACATACAACCCAGGGCTACGCTGATATCCGCGACGCCCTCGTTAAGAGAACCCCGTACTTTCTTGTGTATTTTGATTGTATTCAATACACACTCTAATTAACACAATACGGACATAATGAATTTCTGGGCATATGTCACACTTTGGAAATAGTACTAGCAGCACTAGGCCCAAACCAGGTTAAAGTGACA
The DNA here is from genome assembly GCF_031143425.1 of Pleurodeles waltl. Taxonomy (NCBI): domain Eukaryota; kingdom Metazoa; phylum Chordata; class Amphibia; order Caudata; family Salamandridae; genus Pleurodeles; species Pleurodeles waltl. The sequence continues at coordinate 115,384,403 of NC_090446.1, read as the reverse complement.
TCAGAAGTTGGCACAAGGTGAGAGATCCTACTTTACTCCTCCTAGCACCTTTATGCAGTGTGTAATGTTGTCAACCCTAAGCCTACCCTGGAAATTATTATAATGGAATATCACACAGTTTAGGGTGCACCCCAGATCACAACGATATCAGAAATGTGTACACACACATAATGACAACGCTTTTAAGCAGCACTGCAGACCAAGGGTAAAACCAATGTCAAACGTAGTATTCTGTGGCAAGAAAACAACGTGTAAAGAAACAATCGCTAACAGGTGGTCCTTAGGCAGTCAATCCCACATGCCCGTACTCACTCAGCACTGATATGTGGTGCCCCGGACATCAGGCAGGTTTGTATGGAACACACTTGCACACATGCATGCAGTACTGTAATGCTGTGCAACTGATATCCAGCAGGTCAATTGATAGCATAATACTGACCCCATGGCCCAAGCCCTCCACCATCCTCTAGCTTACCCTGACTACCTCACACCAATGGGTTGGAGAGAAATCACCCTCCTCCCTGAAACTAGGCCAATCGTGGCCCGAGTAACACTTAGTCAGGATTCCAGAGGAGAAGGTGGGGATAAGTAGCAGGACTGAGTACGAGGCAGTGGGCAAATGGGGGGTTTGGCACCACTCTGGAAGTACACTCTAAGGATGCGGAGCAGAAGTGATTGAGGGCAATAGTTTGTTCAACCCAGGGATTCCGTCATGTGCCTTCTGGCACCATCCTTGTTCTGTGAAACATCGGGGGAGGAGGACGCTCAGTCTTTTGACCCGCTTCCATTTGCTTTTGGAAGCATTTATTCAACACAGTCAATTACTCTCACCATCCAGGCCCAGCCCAGGCAATACTACCTGGCAACACAATGTCGTTGGGTGGTCAGGTGATGCGAGGGCAGGTGGTTTGCCTCAAGGAGGGCCCAGAAGGAATTACAATGAAGGGAAATGTAGCAGGGAATCCTCTTGGAAGAGAGAGGCACCCCACCAGGTACACGTTGATCAGGGTCACATCCAGGCAATCTGGGCACAACACCTGGTGCGTGTTGATATGGGTTGCACGAGAAAGTTCTGATCACATACAACAAAGAGTTATAAATTCCGTGCCTCCCGGGGAATGAGGTACCACGCCTGGTGCGCATTGACAGGGCTCGAACCAGACAGTTCTGATAACACACAACAAAAAGATGCAAATCCTGTGCCTTCTTGGAAACACTAGGGGTGCCCTTTGTTAGTGGAAGGTCTCCTCAGAGTTGGTTGGGGATGTAGAAAGGCCATCCCAAGCATATGTGCAATAGCACTCAAACGGGCCTGCAATGGCAGGCTGGACACATGTTTAAAACACCATGGATCAAGTGCACACACTCAGGCCTGCAATGGCAGCTTTAGCACATGTTTAAAAATACCCTTGGTGTGAGTGCACAGACACGGACCAGCAATGGCAGACAGGGACACATGTTTACAACACCATGGTGCAAGCGTGCACACTCAGGCCTGCAATGGCAGGCTTAGCACACATTTGAAAACACCCTTGGTGCAAGTGCACACACACTGGTAAGTGCCGCTTCCTAACATGTGTAGGAAGGGCATGCACAGTTTCACACTGTACCTACAGTGGAAAAGTGCCCAGGGACTGAAGGCCACTAAGAGAGTATCAGCCAAACCTATGAGACGAGCAGAACTCCTATGTAGGGAAAACCCTCGTAGGGGCTCTTCACTACTGGGGCATGAAACACCAATGAATACCTGCCCCACCTTTCATCTACGACCTGCTCCGCTCTTCAGGGGGTGCATTAGGAGAAGTGGAAGATCCACTCAGGGTTGGCTAAGGAGTGAGTTGTGCCAACCTAAATAAAAGCACAACTGTGCCTCCTCAGGCCTTCAATAGTGGGCCTGAAACATGTTTGACAGGCTGTTCCAGTGGTGGGCTCAATCAGTGCCGCATCACACTGCTAGCCTCCCCGGGTATGTAGGGTACCTTTTTATAGGGCACTCCACACACCTAAACCAATCACGTGAGCTCCCATTCCTGGCATGTGTAGGAAGGGCATGCATACTTTCCCACTGTAGTACAGGAAGAAAGTGCCCAGAGTCCTAAGGTTATGCAAAGAGAGTCAGCAAAAAACCAGGAGGAAAAACCAAAAAGTTTTTGGAAAATCCCCTAAGAAGGGCCATGTCCAACAGTTTCCAGCAATAGTTATCCGATTATTTCACGTTTTTGTATTCTATCTGTATGCAAGATTATATGAATAAGCAAAGCTTATATCCTGCTTTCTCATACATGGAGATTCCCTGCATCTTCTAACAACGGAAGGCATTTCAGTGTGTAAGGGCAGTGGCGTAGCGTGGGTTGTCAGCACCCGGGGCAAGGCAAGTAATTTGCGCCCCCTAACCCGTGGATTTTAGCACTCGCGAGTGCGAGCGCGCCCCCCCCCAGATGTTGCGCCCGGTGCGGCCGGCCCCCCCTGCACCCTCCACGCTACGCCACTGTGTAAGGGACTGCACGCTCCTTTCTCGCATTTTTATATGTCTATGCTGTTGGAGTATGCTCAGTGAGAGAACCTGTGTACCCGGGTAGTTCATGCTGTAGGCTGCGGACATGCCTACAAAAGGAAACGGTGGTGCAAAAGGCAGCAAAGGTACTGTGAATGGATGTGTCTGGCAAACCTCTAGTAACCACTGTTTGAGGTGAACCTAAACCGCTCCTCAGTGTCTTTTCAAATATGTTCCTAAGTCTGTCTCCATCCTTAGCCATTTTATCACTGGATCTTCTTTCCAGTTCATAGCATGCTTTCTTTCTAATTTCATGTGTCTGCGCATTCATCACACCGGGAAGATACTGATAGGCAACTTTATCAGAAACGGTGGGTCCCGTAGAAAGGTTGCAGTCATCGTGCAGTCTAAGACAGAGCACCTTAAGTGGTATCTTGAGGGAGTTGAGGGTGGGGCAGAGGACGGGAAGAAGTGGCAAAAGAAATGAAGCCACGTGCCAGGGCTGAGCAAGTCCAGGGGCATCATAAAGACAAATAAAAAAAGTAGCCGCAAAACAATATGATAAAATGGCTACTGCATATGTTTGCAATTGGTTGCAGCTCTCGGGGATGGCTAAAGTCGGGAAGAGGCATGACACATGCAGGTCATAGCTAACAAGCAATAATTAACAAAATGAGCTCAAAAGTAAAAGATAAAGTGCAGCGCTCAAGAACCGGGCGCTGCGTCGAGAGTTAAAGTGTGTACAAAGTAATTAAAAAGAACAAAAGAAAGGTGCAGCCGCCCTAAAAGAAAGGTGCAGCCGCCCTTACTTAATGATAAAGCGTGGCGTGCCACGCTGCAACAATCACACAAAAAAAGAGTTCGCCCCAACAACAGATGAAGAATGCATATGGAAGGAAACTGTACTTGAGCAGTGCTCCTCTACGAAAAATGGAAGTGATGTATCACTGCGTGAACCACTTAAGAGACAGTAAAGAAGAACAACACTGGACTAAACCAATGGTAAGCAGCAGACAGGAACAAAGTCCTTTGTTCAATACAACATTCCAGATAGCGCATACGCGCTGCCTAGGCTCGACCTAAATATAGGACAGGTGGGTGGATGGTCAAATTTGAGTGTGTGAGTTAGGATTGGTAAACAGGCAAGCAGGAGCAGGCTAAAGTCTGGGGAGTGCCCTCATCAAAATGATTGCCTGCCTGTGTTGTGCAATGCACAGAAATCTTGTGCTATTGTTTTAGCATGAAATACGTCCGTGTATCCATTATTGGATGCAATTAGCCCAACTCATTTTGTGTAATTCACATGGTTTTTGGCAATTTTGCATAATTCCACACAAAATAATCATGTGACTCATGCTCACCCTTAATTATGACTCAGAGATACACACTTCCAATTTATGTACACTGGCTCTGTTGAACACAAACCCCTTCAGAAGGACTCAGAAGATCTCCTCAAAGATGGGTGATGTCTGAAACTGCACCCACTTAGGTAGGACCTTTCTGGGTCAATATCAGGGGCAGCAGTCCACTCTGCCCAATGAGATGACAGTACAGCCTCTGCATCACTGCATGTATCTGCACTTTGGAGGAATAGCTTTATATAACATGGTTTTGGGAACCCACATGTACTCCAGCTTCTAATTCGCACAGATTATGTATGGAACACCATGACCCATTTTTGGACACCTGGCTTTATTTTTGCTTCAGCCCACGTTGACTCAGGCCAAGAGAGAGAAAGACAGAAAAGAGAGAGAGATGGAGGAAGAGAAAGTTAGGAAAGCAGTGGCAAAGGGAGAAAGTGGAGATGAAGAACAATCTGCAAGACTGAGATAAATGAAAAGAAAGAGTAGGTAGCTGTGTATTTCAATAGCAGGTTCCCAAGTAACTTCTTGATTGGTGCACATACCATATGTCCAGTTTGTCCCTGGGACTTCACTGTCAGTGGCATGCTGCAATAGTAGCAGTAGCTGTACAAAAGTGGTAGCCCATTGTATATTACAGAAGGGCATTGAGGGCCGCAGCATCACAAACTGTCCGAAGGATCACTTGCCCAGATGTACCTTTTTGTTAACCGCAAGCCAGATGAAGCCAAAGATTATATGGTTGCACATCTGTAAAGCAAATAGAATGATTGTTCCAGGGTTGATTTTGCTGAATTTTGGAGTACCAGCCACCCATCCTTCAGTGGGAGCATGGGCCCAAATGCAAGCTTCACGTATGGGGACTGTAAGCATTTGAAGGGCTACCGCCTTGAATGTGTTCAGATGGAAAGTTCCCCTCCCTTTGTAGATCCTGATAGATGACATTGAGGACCTTCACAATTTTATGTTGTTCCTTTGGTAACCAGCACTAGGAAGAGAGCTCTTTCCACCTTGGTGATAGGAGCAAGCATATGGGGCTAGTTGAAAACAGTTCAGCTTCAGCGTTTGTGGTTACTATGAGGTTATGATGCCAGACAGACGAAAATTTCACAATAAAGTTATGACAGAACTAGAGATTTTGCATTTTGCAATCTACATAAATATTATAGGTGGTGTAATAATTTATTTAATGCAACATGTCAGATGCTTTTGGCGGTTTTAACGGAGATTAGAACATTGGAATATTGGGAGCTCCATTGGAGACAATGGAGTGCTCTGGGCTTTTACTGGCCGGTAAAAGCCCGGAGGGTCAACGTGCCAATGTTCTTTGTTCACAGCAATAGCTGTGAGGGTCCTGTAAGGACTTTGTTTTATTTGTTAGAATATTCTGCCCTTTAGTGGCAGAATGTTCTAATAGCGTTATAGCCCTTTGTAGCTGGGCTACACCAGCAATTAGAGTCTCGCTCCCTTGTTAAAGGCCCTCGCCAAGTGCTGGAGCTGGTTTTAATGGCCGATACAGCCCACTACGGCAGGCTCTAAGGCTATAATGGATGTTCAGTCTTGCTTAATTCTATGGTACTTCATTTAATCAACCTCAGAATTACGAAAGGCAGAGTAAACTAGCTGGTATCTGAAAATGTAACCATCGGGTCAAACACAGGTACTATCTGTACGGTTGATGGATTATTCGACCAAGCCTCTGAATCCTGCAACAAACTGCAAACGGGAGAAATGTGACTCTACAGTAAGGCCCCTCCGGCACAGGGGTAAGAATGAATACATCAGAATACCCAGCTTCTGCGCTCCCTAGGAGGGCAGTGATAAGAGCTCCATTTGGGGGGCCCACATTGCCAGTCACGGAGAAAGAAGATGTCATCTCAAGATTTCCACATCTGACCCTGATCACAAGGAGCTCTAAGACTGTCCTGATAGTTATCCAATAAAGGAGGTCCTGATACCCAGGGTATCTGTAACCCAGGGACGGGGAAAAAACAACCCATTACGAGTTGAGCACAGATGATCTACTAAGAAATGAGGAATTATTGGGGAATCGGTAATTCAGGGTCCTATTTCCCATTAATTACTCATTTAGTCCCATTTTTCTGAGTGGAAACTGCAGGTGTTTATAGAGCAATGGAAATCGCCAGGTAAAAGAAAACGGATCCATGGTGTTCCTGTGGATCTTGTTTTGCTGAACTGGCTGGCACCTTTTTCTGGGCTTTGGCTGATTTCATCTAAATGTATTTTGTCTAGAACCCAAAAAAAAAACATTGCGAATGCCCATTTACGGAATGGCAATAACTATGCTTTTAATATGCTGAATTAGTTGAAGGTTATTCACATAGTTAATTAAAATAATCTCATAAAATAAGAGATGGGTACGTTTTTGGAAATAGTACACAGACGTGTCTTTGCTGAAATCCATCAACCCTATATTCATTTCTGATGTTTACTTTTTATTTATACATTACATCTTCATCATATTACAAACAGAAGACAAAAATCATGTCTTCTTAAGGTGAGTAATATTAAGAATAAATGAATACCGGAAAATTATATTTCTTGACTTTCTTCTTTCTATATCAATATCATATATATCACTCATTCTTCAATAGTAGGGGATGTTGTGTTACTGTGTTATTGGATGTTTACTTGTTTTCAGACTGGAAGCTGTAAGGAAAGCTCTTGCAAATAATATTTTGTTTCACTGACATATTTTAATTATCTGTAAAAACCAGAGGCACCAGCAATAGAAGGAAGATCAGAGTCATATTGCCAAGTTTAGAAAGACCTTTGACCACATGTTCTATAACGTTCTCTGATTGTTCTTCTGACCATAAACATACAATTACCCATAATTTTGCTTCTGTCATCTTCAGTGTTTTAAAACAAACTAAAAATTATATAAAGAGGGAACAAGTTACTTAAGAGCAATAAACATACACTGGGCAAGTCTGGAAAATTATCATTCAATATTCCAGTTCCATAGAAAGTTTGCAAGTTTATTTGATTTGATGCCTTAGTTAATTAAAACCCGTAGATGAATAACAACACTTCAAAAGACAACAGTAAAAAGAAGAAAATAAATATAAATGAATGTATCCAATACACTGATTAAACTGCTTCAGACCAAGAGAGATAGAAGCTACAACAGAGTGACATGCAGTCAGAGTGCATGGTGCGTTTTCAGCTAACAGCCTTAACAAGGTAAAGGACGTAATATGTTTTAGACAAGCAGACGCTAGCTAGCAGCATTGCTGTTCATGATAAAGGGCTCTACCAGTACTAAGGAACTGGTAATGTCTATGGAGTCAAGTTCCATCCCTTGTGAATGTTTAACATGTTAATTGTTAGCCCAAATAGGTTTATTCGTTAGCGAAAACCAGTAATCGACATAAATCAATAATCTTAAAACCTGCGTTTAAAAGCTAAAATGTCATCCTACGCAAGCACGCAGCTCAAAGTGGAAAGTGCCATGCGCAGTGAGTGGGTGTTTCGTGTAAAGCTAACCATGGCTAAGTATGAAGAGTCCACCATGTGTAACCTAGACCAGAGGTACTTTTTTGCAAGATCCTTCACCTTCCCAAAGCTGTTGAGAGTTTGATACTGTAAACAATCCCTGTTACCTAGATCTGGTCTGTCTAGGTGAGCGAAGTGGCGAGTGTAACCAACTATGAGGAATAGCATGCCCGATTAACCTGGAAACGAGCTAGTGGGAGCACTTCAAGCCGAAGCAAGCAGGGGCAGAGCTTATGCTTAACCGTAATCACGGGAGATGTTCAAATGATCCCTGTTACCCACTGGAATGACCAAGTGTGCACCGTTCATTATGAGCTGTTGTTGATCGCCATCTTGCAGTGCCGCCAGTTTCTTTTCGACCTTGATAAGATATCTCACAAAACAGCAGTTTAATTGAGTGTCTGTGGGCGTGAAACAAGACAGAACCGCCTGCCTGCAGGTCTGGAGTCCTCTTTGATTGAACAGTGGCCATAACATTGCCTTTCACTCTACTGTTAGTTCCTTGCAGATGCATGCTTGCAGTTCTATATTCCAGCAGACTCTTCAGTATTGTCTAACAAGTGGTCTCTCTTCTCAAGTTTAAATTGAAATCTCAGAGCTCCAAAAGGACAGATTAAGTTTTTTTCCCTAGAATTCTTTGAGTTAAGGGATGTCAGTATGAAGCCACCTACACCACCATTAGTGTCCGGTATTATCCTGATGTACTGGCTTTCCTCAAACGAAAGCATCACCAGAAAGATGGAAGGCCTCATGACTAGCACTAAAAATATAATTCAGAGTTGAGATGGAGGAAAAGTAAAAACTGAGGGGCATGTTTATGAGTTTGTCACGCAGAGAAGCACAGCATGTCACTGTGCTCATGTGCCCTGCCTGGCACGGAAAGGCCACTAATGTGCTGTATTTAAGTCAATACAACGCATTACTGCCTTCCCCCCTGCACTGGTGCCCATTTGGCAGCCTAGTACCAACGCAGGCACCCTTGCACCATGATGTAAGGGTGCCTCTGCTACAAGCAGGATTGTTTTTGTGCAGGAAGGCACCCATTCCTGCACAAAAACAATCCCCTGAGGTTTTTCCTCTTACTATGTGTGCTGCAGAATGCAGCACATGTAGTGACAGGAAAAAATGAGGAGAACTAAAGATATCTCTCCTCGTTATGCCTCACCTGGGGAGGCATAGGTTTTTGGCGCATTCATACTGCTTCTGGTAAATCTGGGAATGAGTTGAAATCCATAAATGTTTGTGAACGCTGCCCTGGTGCAGAGTAATGCAATGCAGCGATTTGTGCTGTGTTGCATTACTCGAGATTTATGAAGCCACTCAGGGCCAACCAAGGGTGTATTGCATGGCTTCATAAATCTAATTTTTCAGTTGCATCGCTCTTGTACCGCACTGCATGTAAATGTGCCCCTAAGTTGTTTTTCGCAGAGTACCATTCTAGTTTATCTTCCTTTCAGTCTTGAAAGCGATAACCATTAGTTCCACTAAAAGCCGTATAATATTTTTCAAATATGGGACACTAAAACCTTCCTTTGAAATCCACGTAGTGTATATGTATGTGAAAATTATTGATTTCTTCTATTCACCCCACAAAATATTACTTGCTAAGGCACTCAGGAAACTCAAATCAGACACTGGAGAGAAGAACCAATAGCAATTAATATTGATTAATGTGTATAAAGTAGACTTCATTCACTTGAAAAGTCTAGTTTCTGAGAACATTGGTGCTCTGCAAATGAACCTACCATCCCATGCAAGAGGGCTTTGTTTTTGCAGAAGGGAACATCAGCACAATGCCATCTGATAGAACCGATATATAAAGGTAATTTCCCTTTCTCTGCTCCTTTGAGGGGCTCTAGTGGGAAACCTGAATTGTAAAATAATATCTCACATGCAACTCCAACCTCTTCTTAGATAGAAAGTCCCCTGGTCCCACAGCAAAGTAAAATTTTAAATAAAAACTAGATTAGTATTGCTTCTTGGAACTTCCCTGCGTTACATATTCTCCTAATGGCACAGGTGGTAAGAGCCTGGATAAGGCAAACTTTTCTAAAATGCAGGGACTCTATGAGTTTTTAGTGCAGGGCAGCACCGCAAGGATTCCTGCGCTGTGCTCTGCATCAAAAGAAAAGGGCAAGAATGCACCATATCTATGATTCCTGCCCTTTCCCACTGCACTGGCGCACAATGGGACACCTTCCGGCACAGAAACAATCAATGGAGGCGTTTTCCTATTTCTATGTGTGCTGTAGAATTCAGCTCTGGTGGCGCACGGGGCTTGTAAATAACCCCATCAGTCTATCTAAAACAGAGACTATATTAACCAAACATCAGTCCATAATTTGGGATAGCTAGCTATCCAAGCTCAAGGTGCTTGGTATCTGTCCTCAGCCTATTTGGGCAGTGAGGAATCTTGGCACAATAGTCTATTCTGAGATTTCTCTGACATTTTAGTTACCTTCCACCAATAAAATGTTTTGTGTCTTGTGAGTGGCCCTTAAAGCACTTTTTCTTTCTTATCTCTAACTCAACATTTCCTAGATGTGAATGCTTGTTCAATCTCTGATTCACTCTAGCAACAACTACCAGAAAAAGATATTGTCAAGTTGCAGTATGTCCAAAATTCTACATGGCGAACCTTTTACATTTGAAAAAACGTCACAATGTCACTCACTCACATCTCCATTTGTATTAATTCCAGTTTGCAGAATAAACTCCTTTAAAGTCTCTTGTGTAATGAGCAATCGGATGTACACTCAGAAGGATAATGTATAATACAAATCTTAAATCTTCCTGTAAACTTTTTAAAAATATTAAATCTCCCACTAACCTTTTTTTTGAAGTTCCAAAGTATATTTATAAAAAGGGGGACAGGAGAGCATTCATATTTCAAGTTGCTATGTTATGGATCTCCATTACTTTGGAAATTCAGAAGGAACTCGTCCAGCTCAAATTCCACAAACATTTTTAAAAAACGTTTTTTCACTTGTAATTGCTGATGATTTAGCTGATGCTGTTGCCAGGATAGCTACAGTACAAGACAATCTGTAGCGTCAGGGCACCCTTATGTATGTGCTCTATATATGGCATAATGATGAGAATGATGATAAATACCCAATCATATAATCTTTTTTTTATTTGGGAGCTTCCATGTACCGCTCCCTTTTCTTTCCTCTACATCAGGGGCAGTTCCTTCGCAATGGCGATGAGCGTCACCCCACTGGCTGAGCCAGCAGCTAAAAAATAAAACGGGGCGGGGTTGGTCCATGGGAGGGGGGAGGAGGAGGAGTGGAATCAGTGCACTAAGTGCGCATGTTAGTTTGGCCGGCTGTCTAAGGCTGGCCCAACTGACATGCGCACTTAGGTTTCTCCAACTCAGCTGTGTTGCACAGCCGGGTTGGAGAAACTGCACAGACCCCAGTGCACTGTATGAGCAGCAGACTAAGCTGCTCAGACCAATCTTGATTCTGCTCTCATGCTAGGTATTGCATGAGAGGAGAACCAGGATTGCTGGGAAGCCTGTACTGGTGTCTCAGGGAATGCTGGGACACCACATCAAGGGAAGAGGATCGAGGCAGGCAGCAGCAGCAGAAGTACCAGGTCTGTGTTTTTAAATTATTGTTTTATTTCCCTCCCCCTGCACCCCTCCTACTCTCCACCACTCCCCTTGAGATTTGCAGCAGCCGCCACTGCTCTCTGTCGCTCCCTTGCCCTTTGCCTCCATCCTCTTGCTCAATGAGCTCTCTGTGACATTTTCCATTTTTATTTTAGCATTTATAAACCATGTGGTGTTACCCTTGTTTCTGTATTTCAAGATGAAAAACGATTTTTGAATATTATGGATTTCAAAATTAATCTATATTTATTTGGATACATGACTTTAATAGCCAGTCGTTGGTGCTCCTTTGTGACCCGAATAAGTGCGAGGACGCTCGTGTTGGACACTTAGAGAGTGATAATCTCAGAGAGAATGAAGTGTTCTGAGGGTTGGGATGGTGCAGTGGTATGTGGAAATAACACACCTGCAGGGGCAGTTTTGAGTAAGGTGTGTACAAAATTTGTGTAATTTACTTTAGCATCATTCCACAAAATTTCAGCAAAATTGCACAAAATTAAACGTTACTAAGCAAAATGAATGGCCATCATTTCCACTGTATTTTAGTGTGAAATTCGACCTCATGTCAATTTTTGGCACGAGGACCCATTTAAACAAAATCACCAATAACAGCAGCTGCTTAGTCTCTGTTGTTCATTTGTATTCTCTGTACATTTTTACTGCCAATTCTAAGTACTTTTGCAGAGTGGTGTAATGGCGTAAATATGAGAATTTTGTCTAACAAGCGTAACACAAAATTCCTGAAACTATGCAAATTATGCCAGTGTAATTTAAATTTTGTCCAGGCCTAGTTTTGGAAAGACAGATCTGGGACTTTATTGGGAGGGGAGGTTGACAAGGAGTGAATAGCTTTTATTACAGAAGCATAGTCCTTTAGACATCTTGGGGCAGATTTAAGAAAAGTGCCTCTGCACCCAGTGTAACGCCACTTTCCTTGTGCCCCTTAGCGCCCCCCTATCGCCACCATGTGTGGCCGTATTTAAAATACAGTGCACCATGGTGCAGGGTAGGGGGTAATAGCATTTTTTTTTTTACGCTATTGATTTACTCTGCAGGAGTAGCGCCAAAATGTTGGCGCTACTCCTGCAAAGTACATAGGGGCCCATTTTAAATAATGAAAGCCCCCTTTGCGTTAAAAGTGCCGAAAAAATGGTGCACGGAAATCTGTTAGCTTTCCTTGCACCATTTTTCACCCTCTCCCCCCCAACGGGGAACGCCCCCCTTGCATACATTATGCCTGCCACAGCCATAATGTGGCGCAAGGGTTTACAAAGTGGTGCAATGCATGCATTTCACCATTTTGTAAATATGGCGTGGGGAAAGTGTCACCTTAGCGCCGCCTTAGCGTCAAAACAATTATGCTGTAATAGCGATAAGGTTGCGCTAGGGCCTCGTAAATCTGCCCCCTAAATTTTAGGCCTGTAGGTAATAAACCTTTTCGTGAGTTTCCCTCGCCTTTGCACTTTTATAGTTTCAAACTAAAAACTGGAATTATTTCAATGAGTGGCATATTTCCTTGTGGTTGCTAGTTGTGATTCAATATAGATTTGCTATTTTCTCCTAAAGTTTATTTTGAAGTCAGTTTCCTTACAACTTTGCACCTGGTTAGATATTGGTGACCTTTTTTTTCCTTTAAGCAATTTAAAAGGTGTGCAACATTCTCTTTGAAAGTCAAATCCCAGAAGCAGGAAACTTCATGTGCTACAGTCAGTAGTTGTGGTATTTGTACCAACAACTGAAGTTCATTATAATAAAAAAAAAAACTTTGCAACCACGCACAAATCTGCGTGTCCGACAAAGGATTCAGTCTGCCATGTGAGAGAGAGAGGTCAGGAGGACTCTTGGGCAACATTTCTGGCAGAAAATCTGCAAGAAGGAAACCACCTGTGCCAATATCGCTTGGCATAAGGAACCATAAACAATTAAGTAAAGCAGAACAATATCTCCAACTCCTGTCATTAAATAATCCTAGGCTTAGAACGCACACATCAAACATGTATTTCTCAACACTCTAGGGATGAAGACTGTTAGGCATGCATTTACATAATTATGCATTGGTCTCATCTGGTAAACACTTTAGCGCTTGCTCTGATAAACAATTACTCTCCTACAGAGAGAGCTATAAATATTCACAAGATATTGAGTCAATATATTTTTGTGTGATAGTATATCCAGTACAAAATATTGTTGTGACCAATATATTGTCTGACATAAAATCGTTAAGTAAAGCTGCACATAGATGTACTCCTCGTTTCTCCACATCTACATACCTTGACAATACACATATTATCTAGATACGTCGATGTCGTATCGAGTAACATTGAACATTTATACTCAAAACTATTCCAATTGATAACTTATGAACTAGACAATGCAAAACTGACTGACATTTAAATAGATTGTACAACTAATATTTTTCAGTTCTGTTGGATCCTTATTACCTGAAGTTAATCAATAGGACTTTTAAAACCTCAAGAAGTTTAGAATGTTTACAATGTGCTTATTATGGATAAGGTGTTGCTAACTGTTGGAGGGTATTTACTATAATCAGCAGGGTAACAGTGCTGGTTCGTGTTGTAAAGTTCAGTTAATAGAAGACCAGAACAGAAATGTATATTGCACTCATCAAGAGTTGAAAGTGTAAATACAGGTATTGTTATTTTGCATGTGGTACAAAGGCACGCTACATTATACCTATTCCTAGGCCACTGAGTAATTTTATATACATGCTGTAATAATAGGCAACATTTATTGGAGTAACACTTTGGGCTCAGAACATTCAGTTCATCCTTACTGTTTGGGAAATAAGGAATAACCATAAGGGCTCAGAGCCTCTTTTACAATAACTTTTTTCTAGGCCTGGGAGAAACTTAAATTATGTTGGAGCAATTCATGTATTTTCCGGAAATTTGCATTATGCTGGTTACACAAAATTCCTGATATTACACCATTTTGCCACATCGCGTGATTACATGCCATTCTTGGTAAAAAGTCACAGCAAATTTATGGGAACAGTAGAACACGTGCAGTGATCGTTCATTGTGCTTTTTCTCTTCTATTTTTTAATGTGAAATTTTTCCTGGGATAGAAAAATTGAGACAAGGATGCATTTCACACCAAATTATAACGCAAAATGCTGCAATAGCATTTTACTCAATTATGTATATGTTAGAAATGGGGTCTTTGGTTGACAGTCAGGTTACCCCCTGTTCAAACAAGGACCCTCACTCTAGTCAGGGTAAAAGAGAATCACCCTCAGCTAACCCCTGCTCACCCCCTCGGTAGCTTGGCAGAGCAGTAGGCTTAACTTCAGAGCGCTAGGTGTAAAGTATTTGTACCAACACACACAGTAACTTAATGAAAACACTACAAAATGACACAACACCAGTTTAGAAAAATGGGAAATATTTATCTAAACAAAACAAGACCAAAGCGACAAAAATCTGACATACACAAGTCAAGTTATGAATTTTTAAAGATTAAACAAAAAAATAGCGCTTAGAAACACAAAATGCTTTGATGAGGTGTTAACACGGCGTCGTGACGGAGTCGTTCCCAACAAGCCGACACCAGAGGCGCAGGACAAGGAGTCGCGTAGACCCCCAAGTACAGTACCTTTGGTGAAGAGTGAAAACAAGTCGATGTGCGAAGTTGGGGATCGCGGCGTCTGTGCGAAACGTTGAATCCGCGCACTTCGAGAGGCGTTACTCACGGTGTGGTGCAGCGACTTCCACGGAGTCGCGGACTTCAGTGGGGCTGCAGCGGCGTCAGGCCTGCGAAGGTCATCACGTTCGAGCGAAGATCACAGAGTCAGTTGCAGGCGGCGTCACCGGATTCAGCAGCAGCGTCGGCCCGAAGTCGATTTCCTTGAATTTCCACCATCTTTCCTTTCAAGGGCCCAGGGACTGGATAGGGCACCACTTGTCAGAGCAGGAGTCTCTCCAGAGACTCCAGGTGCTGGCAGAAAGAAGTCTTTGCTGTCCCTGAGACTTCAAACAATAGGAGGAAAGCTCTAAATCAAGCCCTTGGAGATTTTTTCTCCAGATGGAAGGTACACAAAGTCCAGTCTTTGCCCTCTTACTCTGGCAGAAGCAGCAACAGCATGATAGCTCCACAAAGCACAGTCACAGGCAGGGCAGCACTTCTCCTCTTCAGGCAGAGGTTCCTCTTGTTTCCAGAAGTGTTCTAAAGTCTGTGGTTTTGGGTGCCCTTCTTATACCCAGTTTCTCCTTTGAAGTAGGCCTACTTCAAAGTAAAGTCTCTTTTGAATGTGAAATCCTGCCTTTCCCAGGCCAGGCCCCAGACACTCACCAGGGGGTCGGAGATGGCATTGTGTGAGGACAGGCACAGCCCTTTCAGGTGTAAGTGACCACTCCTCCCCTCCCTCCTAGCACAGATGGCTCATCAGGAAATGCAGACTACACCCCAGCTCCTTTTGTGTCACTGTCTAGTGTGAGGTGCAACCAGCCCAACTGTCAAACTGACCCAGACAGGGAATCCACAAACAGTCACAGAAATGGTATAAGCAAGAAAATGCTCACTTTCTAAAAGTGGCATTTTCAAACACACAATCTTAATATCAACTTTACTAAAAGATGTATTTTTAAATTGTGAGCTCAGAGACCCCAAACTCCACATGTCCATCCACTCCCAAAGGGAATCTACACTTTAATCAGATTTAAAGGTAGCCCCCATGTTAACCTATGAGAGGGATAGGCCTTGCAACAGTTAAAAAATAAATGTAGCAATATTTAATTGTCAGGACATATAAAACACATTACTATATGTCCTAATTTAACCATACACTGCACCCTGCCCTTGGGGCTACCTAGGGCCTGCCTTAGGGGTGCCTTACACGTAAGGAAAGGGAAGGTTTAGGCCTGGCAAGTGGGTACACTTGCCAAGTCGAATTTACAGTTAAAACTGCACACACAGACACTGCAGTGGCAGGTCTGAGACATGATTACAGAGCTACTTATGTGGGTGGCACAACCAGTGCTGCAGGCCCACTAGTAGCATTTGATTTATAGGCCCTGGGCACCTCTAGTGCACTTTACTAGGGACTTACTAGTAAATCAAATATGCCAATCATGGATAAACCAATTACATACAATTTTACACAGAGAACATATGCACTTTAGCACTGGTTAGCAGTGGTAAAGTGCTCAGAGTTCAAAAGCCAACAGCAACAGGTCAGAAACAATAGGAGGCAGGAGGCAAAAAGTTGGGGATGACCCTGCATAAGCAAAAAAGTCCAACAGTATAATTTTGCTTTTTTTTTTGTAATTACCTATTAGCAAATTGTGCACATTTCACACAGACCTGCTTATTTTCCAGGGATATCAGTTATTTCTATCTCTCAACCCAATTCTTTTGCAACACAAATTGTGCAAATCCTGCCAGTCAATTTTGTTTCCCCTTACTATGGCTCCAGGGTGTCGCTTACAGTTTTGATTTGTGAGTGCTTGTGCCACTCAGGCCATAAAATGGTGAGGGGTTAGCTTATAAAAATGAGGATATTGTGATTGTGTGACTGAGAATGTTATGTCAGCTTCATGCCTCAAGAATAGACTTTATCTTTCTTACCTGCTAATACAACCACTATTTTTTTCATTGGTTGAACACTAGGGCTGAAAAAAAAAAGTTACGTTTGTATAGAGATGACTTTGAGGAACGGTTTTTGTAAGAGCTATGAGAGCATTATCATAAAAAAAAAAATCAAATCAGAGATCTATGGCAACCTATTACGAGTTTGGTGGGATTTGGGACCAGTAAATCTGTGCCCAGAATTAAAGGTATTGGAGTTGGATGGCGTCTTGGAAAAATTTAATTTATGCAGGTCTAATTCACGTTATATGTGTAAATTGGCGCTAAGGTTGTTACACAAAATTCCTGAAATTTCACCATTGTACCACATTTTTCATATCTGCATTGCCTCCAGAGCAAAATAATAGCACTGGCACAATGTGAATGACCAGAACTGAGCAGCAGTCATTCATGGCGTCATTTCGGCGCTATATTTTCAGCAGAAAATGTATTCTTGCGTCCATCATAAACACGAGGACAGTTTTGTGCTAAAATACACTGGTAAATGCTAGATTTGCATTTCGAGTAATTATATGTAATTATAAGTAATTTTCCTGACATTTCACGTAATTATCGGAGAGAAAATTATGTGACTTCGAACCAGGGGTGCAACTAGACCCGAACTTCGGCAGGAGGCTAGTACCAAACTGTGGTGCTGGGGTCATAATTTCACACACTGGGGGCCAGGCACGTCTGGAAGGCCAGTAGGTCGAGGTTTATTGTGCTAATGCATGAAAAAGGCATATATGCATGCCTATTCTTCTCTGCTCTAGCACATTCAAGACAGATCTTCTATCTTTGCCAATGCATTCTCCTGGGGCACTGAGCACTGCTGGAGGTCAAAGAATGTACACCAGACCTGCAAGCATCAGACCTCTGCAAGATGGTTAGAATCAAGCGAGTCCTGTGCATGGCTGACGAAGTAGAGTAGCAAGGATGCCGTGGGTGTGGGTTCTAGGGCTGTATTTGTCTGAAGTAAGGAATGTAGAGTGATGGGGCATTCTAGTTCAGTGCTGACACGTTGGCCGTATTCCATACTGTCAGGTGATGCTAAACCTGGATTTTGCCTTACCTATGGATGGGATGCTCTAATAAAGAAACTGCCTCAACCTCAAGTTGAGTACTGCGCTTTATTGAACTTATTACACTGGCGATGAGCGGACAAGAACATCCCAACATCTATAAAGCTTCTCATTTCTGCGCTCTATCTTTCAAAGAGTGACCTGATATGCAGTTCATCTAGTCTACAACTACCATGGATTAGAAGTCCCAAAGATTTCTCCTTCCCCTACAGGACAGTTTTTCTACAACTGTACCCGGATTTTAGAGGTACTGGTATTATTTGGGTGACAGCCTGCTCAGGTGTGCTTTCTTTCATGATATCTGCACTCGAGCAAGTCTGTACCTGCCTTCAGTGTCTTTTTGGACTCACTCTTGAATGCTGTTGCTGTGGGGGATTGAGGAAGCTTCAAGCACATCACCCTGTGTGATCTCATGGCATCATCATTGAAAGCTTGCAGTCTGGCACAAAGTATGACATCTCTGGCATCTCCTGTATCTAGGCTGTGTTCTTCCTCGATCTCTCAACCACTGCTGCTCAGGCTCATGTATCATCGGGCATCGTTGACGGGCAACATCAGGCTCCTGCGTCTAGATTGTGTACTTTCAGGATTCCTCAATTACAGTCACTCAAGCTCACAAATCATTGAGTGTTACTGACGTGCAGCGTCAAGCCCGCACAGCAATATTCTTCATGTCACCCTGTTGCCCATGCTCATATCATCTCGCCTCATCAATGCACAGAGTTCTTCACAGGAGTTTGCCATAGAGCTGATTGCTGTTTGCTATTCAAATCAACTCATGCAGAATCAGTGAAAGGAGCAGAGAGACTATTGGCTAGATTTAATTTGTTTTGAGTATTTTGACCTTTGTTTTTTGTGTGTACACAAGTGTGCTTTTCATCTGACTGCCACTCACTTTAACTTGGATTTTCTTCCCCCTTGCTGAGAACTCTGAGCTAGTTGATTTTCCTTAAGAATAGTTAAGATTTGGTGTTGAAATTGTAGAGTAATTGCTTTATTCTGTGGTTTCATCTTGCAGAACATTGTTTATCCACCATTTTTCCTTACGTCACCTGGTCAATCACCGATTTGGTGGTCTAAGTGTAAAAATGCATTTATGCTCTACACTAGGGTGCGCAGTTCTAACCTCACTAATGAGAGGAAAACTTCCTTCTTGTTGTAATGTTTGGGGTGAGGGACAGGAGATGTTTGAGAATCTTCCGGATCAAGGAGGTAAAGATCATCAACTAAATACATTTGCCATGGAATTAGACTGATATTACTTGCCTAACATTAGCACCAAGCTTGAGAAACATTATTTTGGTATGAGGGAGCAGAAATCTAGTGAGACTGTGGAAGACAATGTAATATGTTTAAAGAAATAAGCATCCTGTAAGTTTGGTGCTACCCTTGCAGAACACATCAGGGATCAGTTTATGCTAAGATGCCATTGCAATAAAATCAGGCAAGAGTTATGTGTGAAGGGTGATCCTACGTTAAGTGAGGTTATTTGCATTGCAAAATGGATAGAGCACATCTTAGTCTTTGTGGAAGAGCTGGAACAAGAAGATTTCTGTAAGTAAAGAGAGGAGGAGAATAAAAGCAAAAGCATACAATCTCATCAGTCTAAATTCAAGGGTGTGTGTCTCCGATGTGGAAATTCTGGTCATGTTTAAAAAAGAATCCTGTGTGGAGTATCATATGTAAGACTTGCAATAAGAAAGGACATTTTGCTAAATGTTGCCACTTCTCTAAGAGCAATGTTCTGGAATCTGCAAAGGTGACTGATGATTGCATGTTGTCCGTGTACACCAAGGAATAGAAGAAAAAACATCCCCAGGGTCACATTACAATTGAAGGATTAAATGTCGAAACCCTGTTTGATTCTGGGGCTTGGTTTTCTCTGATATCGTATGAAGTGTTCAATAAGGAGTTTAGCAATACGATTGAACTGAAAGATCCTGATGGGATTCCTGGTGCTGATGGGGAACAAATATTGACCTCAGGAGATATTTTGAAACCGACATAAGGTTTAAAACCAGCAAAATCCATGAGGAGGAGTGTATTCTTACGAAAGGAGATGGTGTTTTGAGTTGGCCACACCAAAGAGATCTAGGCTAGGGGCTGACGGAGCCAGGCCTGACCCTGCTAAGCGCTTCCGAGATCGGGCGCATTCAGGACAGGGCACAGGCAGCGAAAGCTGCTGTTTCAGGCCTCTTTTGCACTAGCCTGCCCTGTGTGCCCTGCACAGGAGGCATGCCGGTGTACAAGAGACATGGGCCGGCTAGTGCACAAGAGGCCTGAAACGGGCCTGGCCCTGAATTCAGGCCAGTACCGTAGGAAGCAAAAGCTGCCATTTCAGGCCTTTTCCACAATAGCCTGCCCTGTGGTGTGCATACAGAAGGGAAAGGGAAACAAGGGTTTTAACTGGGTCCAGGTTGACTCCAGGGTCTCCGCTGCCACTTGCCAGCAGCCCGGCTCTCTGTCTCCATCTGCCTCCTGCTCCCGGGCTGTTGGTGAGGCCGGAGGGAGGCCTGGATGCCTGGATCCGGAGCTGGTGCCGGCAGCATTTCCATGTTGCCGATGTGGGGCAAAGTGCACACTGCAGCCAGGTATGGGCCACACAGCGCAAACGCAGACAGTCTGTGCTTGTGCTGTGTGACCCATAACTGGACTGCACTGCGCACGCAGTGAGCTCCGCTCCACTGGTGGGGCTAGTGAAGTTTTTGTTCGAACTCCATGCTCTGAGTGCCAAAAACTCCGTTATCTCCGCCAGCGGAGCAGAGCTCCCAGCCCACCCATAATATAGGCGTCATACTGGATCACAACTCTTCATCTCTTGTTAGAATAAGAGAAGATTACATAAAAGAGTTACAATTGTGTGAAGTGCCGAAACCTGATACTCGACATACTGATGAGAGTGGTGTCAAGTTTATTGATGAGTTTCTGGAAGTGTTCAGTAATGACATGGGATGTTTTAAGAGTTAGCATAAGGTTAAAGCAAGGAGTTAGGCCCATGGCAGCATTTGGGTGACATCGGTTGTGTGTGGACCTAAGGGCCCTCAATAAGTGGGTAATCAGTGATCATTTTCTCTGTCAAATATCATGGAGATGGTCTCTTTATTGAATGAAGCAAACTTTTTCACTACGTTAGACTTAACTGCAGCACACCATCAGATAAGGGGGAACCCTGATTCTAAAGATTTTACCATTCATAACTCATTTTGGGACATACTACTTTATGTGTATGTCATTCAGTTTGGTGTACCCAGCTGCTGTTTTTCAGCATTTGATGTATAATCTGTTTGGGAGTTTCAGAGGTGTGAAATATTATCATGATGATATTTTTATCTATGGTGATTCTGTGCAAGTTCATGTTGAGAAAGTAAGGCAGGTACTGAGTATACTACGGGAGAACGGTTTGACAGTCAAATTGAGTAAGTGTGCATTTGATAGGTCAGAGATTGAGGCCCTCATTTTGATTCTTGAGGGCAGAAAACCACCACTCTGGTTTTCCGCCTGCTGGCCCTATTACGAGTTTCCCGTTGGGCCAGCAGGCGGAAACAGCAGGAAACAGGCCACAACATTGATCCCAGCTCGTAATCGAGCCTCTGGAAATGTTGCGGTGCATCGGGTGCGACAGCACCCATCCTCGCTTTTCACTGCCTGTGTTAAGGCAGTGAAAAGCGCAATAGGGCTGTCCACGGGGGCCCCTGCACTGCTCATGCCAGTGCATGGGCAGTGCAAGGGCCCCCATGGGGCCTCCGGCACCCCGTCTCAGCCAGCCTTTGCAAGGTGGTGGAACCGCCATGCAAAAACAAGCGGAGAGGGGACGGGACTCATAATCCCAAGGTCAGCGCTGCTTGCAGCGTTGCCCTAGTGGATTAGGACCGCTGGCATCGCCAGGCATCGTGGTGCCGACAATCAGACAGTGGTGGTTCCGCCATGGTCATAATGTGGAGGCCAGACCGCTGCTTTGGCAGTGGTCCGACCGCCACCGCGAATCTGGCGGTTCCAGGACCGCCAGATTCCTAATAAGGGCCTGAGTATTTAGGTAACTGTGTCAATGGCAAAGAAGTATACCTGAATAAAGATTTACCTGCTAATGTGCTGAGCTTACGTAGTCCAGAAAATAAGATGAGTTATCATTTTTGGCCATGTTAGAATTTCATGCTAAGTTTATTCCAAATTTAGCGAGCAAAACGCTGAGCATGAGGAAATAACTTAAGAAGGGAGCAGAATTTACATGGGATGGAGGGTGTGAGAGATAGTTTGTGGATATTAAGAAGGAGCTTGGAGGTACTGATAATTTGAGCTGTTTTGACCCTTCCCAGCAGTGTTACGTCATGACGGATGCCAGTAAAAAGTGCCTGGAAGCTGTTATGATGCAGAAGGAGTCGAGTGGAGAAAGCTTGAGGCCCATTGCCTATATCTCCAGGTCTTTGCATTGGGCAGCAGTGAACTATTGTACTATTGAAACAGAGGCCCTAAGTGTCTATTGGGCTGTCAGGAAATTTAAGAATTTTGTGTGGGGAAGGCAATTGACTATTTTCACCAATCAGAAGCCGTTGGTAGAAGTTTTGACCAGAAAGGGATTCGATATGGTTTCCATGCCAATTTTTAAATGGATTGTTGGACTGCAGGAGTTCTGTTTTGAGGTGTTTTATGTTCCTGGACCACAGAACAATGGTATGGCTTGCCTTTTGAGACTGAGATCTGTGGTTGAACAAGAGAATTTTGATGAGGTCAAACAGGTGAAAGTATGCAGTGTTACAGAAGGTAGCGTGTCTCAGGAGGATTGGCTAAGTGCTGTTGCATGTGATTCCGATCTGCAGCAAGTCTGAGATGCAATATGCAATGGTTGGAAGTCAGAAGTAAGGAAAAACCCCATGTTGGAAGCTAATTGGAAGGTTAAAGATGAATTATCTTGTGAAGGTGGTGTCATTTTGCGAGGTTTGAGGCTTGTAGTTCCCACGGTGTTGAGAGAGAAGATTGTGAGTCTGGGCCATGAAGGATATCAGGGAATGAGTGAAGCCAAAGCTAGAGTGTGCCTAAACTATTGGTGGCCGAAGATGGATATTATGATTGAAAGGATGGTTAGAGAATGCCCGGATTGTGTAGGTTGTGATAAAATGTATAAAGTCTGAAGTCCCACAATGGGTTGGCAGTTACACTGCAAAGGAGTGCCCAACTATCTGCTGGTGGATCAATTCTCCTGTTGGGCAGAGATTGGTGTTGAAATCAAAAGAAACACAGATTTCTTGAGAGAGATTTTTAATTGTGAGGGTTTACCAAATGCCATTCTGACTGATAATGGCTCTCAATTTATTTCAGTTGAGATGGAGGAGTTTTTGTACCAGAAAAGGGTAAAGCACAGGAAGTGCTCGTTCTATCATCCCAAAGGCAATGGATCCATGGAAAGGTTCAATAGAGCGGTGAAGGAGTGTATCCAGTTAGAGTTGAGTGTGGGAAGGAATTGGAAAGAAGGATTGAAGACATTTCTATATGCCTACATGTTTTCTCTGCACTCAACAACTGGAGAGGTTCCTTTTGGACTACTCTGAGGGAAGAAGGCAAATACAGAATTATCCCCTTTTTTTTGCATAAGAGTTAAGGTGACAGTGTGCAGTGGGAATTACTGAAGGGAGGCAGTGTGAAGCAGATGAGGTGTGTGGAGAAGCGTAAGTTGAACTATGACGCCCGGAAGGGTGTGATGAAATATGATTTGTCTGTTGGAGACCTGGTTATGATAAAAAGACCAGTGACGTCAAAAAGTGGTTCTAAGTTCATGGGACCTCCAAGAATTTTCTAACTTTTCCGTAATGCTGTCCAAGTGGGGGATGGGAGGATTTGGAAGCTTAGCAGAGTAGTGGCTCACAAAGGGAGCAGCTTGGCATAGACTTTACCCCATAATGTATGCTTATCATTTTTTTATTTTCTTGGTCACAACTTCTGTTTAACCTATGTAAGTTTTATTGCCTTTTTAAGTTTATTTTCTTCTCTAATGTTATTCCTGTTTATTTGTTTGTAAAGGAGAAGACTGTGTGGGATTCTAGAACCATATTTACCTTAATTAAGGAATGTGCAGTACATTCTAGTTCAGTGTTGACACGTTGGCTGTATTCCATACGGCCAGTTGATGCAGGACCTGGGTGTTGCCTGACTTATGGATGGGAAGCTCTTTAATAAAGAACCTACTTCAGCCTCAAGCTGATTACTGTGTTTTCTTAGAAAGGGCCATGGTGCAAGCAGGGGAAACAGCCACCTTGAATGCTGGTGTGGTAGTAAATACAGCAATTAATAGGGTTCAGTGGGCCTCTCTGGGCTCTGGTGCCACTGCACCTGCTCCACCAATAGTAGCTACTCCACTTGTCTGGTACACAGAAAAGAAGTGCCTTATCTGATTAAAAGGAGCATGGGCTGCATAATGCTAAAATGCTTCCAAAGAACAAGAAGATGGGTGTGGGAGAAACCTTCCAATGTGCCCAAGAAAGTGCTCCCACAAATATTGAGAAGTAGACTTGAGGTGTGAAGAATAAACCGGGATAAAGAAAATCATGGAGGGATTCTATTTGGCTGTCACAAAATGAGGGGAGGGCTTACCAACAGTTCAAGATGATGGGGTATCCACAGAGAATAAAAAACTGGATACATGTACATAATGTCAAAGCATGCATATGGTGGTAGTTCTATAACATGGACCTAGCCCAAGAGCTACAGAGTGTTGCCCATTATGGGAGATGATTAAACATTCTGTACGATTGTATTCATTAAGTGGTGGCTTAAATCTTTTTGTTACACACACACTTACAGTAGTATCTCACACATTTAAATTTTAGGCACATTGTGATTAAGTGTTTTCCCACAACTCTACAATTTTCAGTCAATGCCAAGTGGGATACAAACCAAGGTCCTTGGATTGACAGCTTAGCAACTAGACCACACCTCCTTCCTTAGTTGATGTATTATAACTTTCTAGAATATCTTCATTTTTTGTCACAACTCTTTGTGAACTCTCGTGTCCAGTTGATGTTTTAACATAGCCGTTAAGCCATATTCCTCACGTTGTCTAGTGAGTCAATCAAATGTAAATTATACGTGGGTTAAGCTGCCCTCACTAGCGTTATGTTTTACTCTACCATTCACTCACTTTGGAGTTTGCCTGCTTCAACCAAGCCATGTAAGTGAATATATAAAACGTCAAACTTCTTTAATGTGTGAAGGGTTTACATTTGATGTTCATTGTGAAACACAATTTTCAATTGGACTAGATCACTTTTTACAATTCTTAAAAATAGCTGCCATGTGGATCTGTCCCATCTATAGCACCTTCCCTCTAACCCAGTGTTTAATTTGCTGTAAAAAAAAGTGTGCTGGTGACCAAAATATTTTTGGGGAGATTGGTATCAGCACCATCCACAGCCAGCACCAGAGCTGCCAAGCAACACAGTGAAAGGCAGACTTTTGATGAAGTGGGGGAAATGTGCTGTACACACTCTTAAAATTGTTCACATACAAAGTTGTGTACAATCTTTGCCCCACCTACCTCAATTAATAGCTGCATCAACTTTAACACCCCCCCTAGACACCTCTGCTCAGCCAGACTCCTGCTTGCACACACCCCCTGCATACACAGGACAAGAATCAGCCGTCTTGCTCTCTCCTACCTCGTGCCCAAAGCCTAGAACAACCTGCCCTTATACATTAGAGCTGCCTTCTCAGTACTTGAGCTCTGCGAGAAACTGAAAGATTGGCTTTTTACCTGGACAAAGCCAGCCGACATAGCCCCTGCTTTTTCAGCACCTAGCTACTCTCCAGTCTTAGCAATGCAGATCACAAATACCCATACCAAAATATAACATAAAGTGTGCATTAACAATATTGATGTGTTGTTGTTCAAACATATTTTCCGTCTCAGTCACACTCCCCTCTCATTTCTTTCTCTCTTTCTCTCTTTTCTGACCATATATTTTCACAAATGCTTACTTTTCTTTCACTACTGTCTACCTTCTCTCTCTCTCTCTGTCTCTCTCTTTCTCTCACTTCAGTTGCTTCTCTCATTCCCTTCTCTCTCACCGTGCCCCTCTCCCTTCTCCTCCTCACTCCCCCTGAGGAACAGGCTATGTGGAAGATTAACCAAGGTGAGAGGCATGTGATAGTCCCACTGAATATTAGCTGTTCTTGGTTTCTCAGTACCCACAGAACCTTAGGTTTTACATTACAGACATGAATGCTGAAAGGGTTCAACTCTCCCTGTGAACTGCCCCACCTCGATCTATGTCTGCACAGGGGCTTAGCCTTGTCTGCAGTGGAGCTCAGCTGCATACTTGAAAGAGCTCAGCTCTTTCTACCCAGGGCTGCAGCGTTATCTATGCAGGAACTCAGCTCCAGCTCAATTATAATAATTACCTATGGTTTCACGGTATCTGCTCTAGTTGTTCAGCGCTATGTATGGGTATACTTGGCTGCATTTGGGCTGGAGCTCAGCCCTATCTGCAGAAGAGTGATTTCAGCTCTATAGGATAATGAGGTCAGTTTGTGGCAGAGCTCCACTGTCACTGTGTGCACAAGAACCTACTTCTCTCTGTGTAAGAACTCATTTAAATGAGAGTGAAAGTGAGAATCTGAGTTTGAGAGTGTATATGAATAAGTGAAAGTGAGTAGAAGGGAGTGAGTGAAGGCGAATGAGTGTGTTAGAACGAGTGATTGATTAGAGGTTGTGAAAGGGAGGGGAAGAGAGTTGTGGGTATTGCTACCAATGGTGCAACATGTGCAGTTGCACCAGGGATCAGAGTTAGTGAGTGTAAGTAAGGTCTTACTCAAAGCTTATGTTTTATATTGTAGATATTAACCCAGTGGTTCCCAAACTGTGGTCCGGGGACCCCTAGGGGGTCCGCAAACCCTTCTCAGGGGGTCCGCGACTGCTTAGAAAATGAAAAAATATTAACAAATATTGACAAATTAGGTCCCCAGCTTCCAGTAATGACTCAGGCGGGGGTCCCCGGATTCCCATAATGATTCAGTGGGGGTCCCTGGGTTCCATTAATGGTAAAATGGGGGTCCACATAAATCAAAAGGTTGGGAACCACTGTATTAACCCATAGATAATTCCAATATTCTTAATTATATCCAATTTCAGTTCAGTGTAATATTATACATTCAGTCAGACAGCATCTATTAGCCTTGTAGTCATCGAGATAAATCCCTTAGGCAGCACCGCATCCGGAGTGCACCGGTTAAAATGTACTGATGAGCCATACAAGGGGCAAAACAAGTGTTGTCTGCCGCTACTATTCTGTTTTCAGTAATATATATTTCAGTTAGAATAAATCTTACTGTAAAACAAAGAAATCCCTATTAAAAAAACAGAGAAAAACCTTTTTAAAATCTTCTAAGGAGATTGGCCTGGTTTATTCAAAGGTAGATTTACTTGCCTTCACCTTCCAAGACTATTGACTTTGAGGTACAGTGGGTTCAACCTCAGATAAGGAATGTGCCCCACCTTTGAAATTACGGGTATTAGCTAACAGGGAAAGAATGCTGGACCTTGAATCCTTCCTCTGTAATTGCAAATCACACATGTTTTGTGTTGCAGTTGCTCCCACTTGCGTGGCACAAGGGTGACGTAAAACCTTGAAAAATATGGGACCTAATACACAGCCTAGAATTAGGGCATAAAAACATGCAGTAATTTCACTCTGGCCAACTTGAAAGGTCCCCCACACCTCTCTCTACAATAATGTAATGCATGAGAGTTGCAGTAATGAAGAACAAGTAGAGATATTAGAACTGAACACACTAAAACACTTCATTCTCTTTTTGCCAAATGACAAAACGCACTTTGGGCCAGAGCTACAAGAAAGTGGTGCATCAGTCCTTATGCAGCACTTTTCTTGCGCCGCCCTTAGTCCCCCTAATGTCACCATGGTAGTGCTGTATTTACAATACATGGCTCATGTTACTACAATAGCGTCAGAATTTATTATGATGCTTTCTGGATTAGTGCCATTAATTATTCCAGAAAAGCCTAGGGAGGCCCATAGGTTATTATGGGCCTGTCACTTTAACGTCTGCAATGTGCAAGCGTTAAAAATGTCAGAAATAATGATGCAGTGAAATCATCTTCTGCAGCCTCTTTGCATACATTACAGCTGGTGCAGGCATAATGCTAGCATTGCGCCACTTTGTAAATATGGCGCGTCTGAAATGCCTACCTAACGCCACATTAGCATATAAAAATGTCGCTAATGTGGCACAAGGAGGCGCAAGGGCATTGTAAATCTGGCCATTAATTCATTCAAAAGCAGGAGCAGGGAAGCATGTCTTGTCGTCATGAACCTCAAAGGGGTGTTTAGCACAGTACAGTAAAACAAAGTATAGGTTTAAAAGTTGCCTTATTTTTTTCTTGTGTCAATTGCTACGTCATGTTTAAATAGATCGAAAGTGGGATTATGAAAATCAGGCATCAACACATCAAATACATTTTGTGAAAATGAAAAGGAAACATGATAAACATAATGGCTGCAGACTGCCGTGGGTTGTTTGTTCCATTTACCGCAGACACTGTGATTTGGCCCAAGCCTTTTTTTTGGTCGAGGGCGTAAACACTTTCTGACCTGTTGTTATCTATCTGTGGGATTTTAACCACACCCACCTCAGGCCCATCACTTTCACTCGTTCGTGGACTTGCCTTTCAAAAATCCCTTGATGTTAGTCATAAATGCTTTAGGTTTGTCCCACCTTGGGGCGGTTTTCTTACCGCCTTGCAGACTGACCCTTTTACAGGGATAATTGCACGATCAGCCCTAAAATGGCTGCGTGGACGAACAATTTTTTTCTTTTGTCTCTCCCCTTCACACTCATGGCGGTCATGCTGCTTTGAAGTTTCATACAGAGCAAACTCAATCTGCAGGATTGTAGCGCTATATACTTTTCTCAGGGTGACTTTAATGATTCACTTTTTACTTTGTTTATTAAGGAGTGGTAGTAGCCTTACTGAAAGGAAAAATGTAATACCTGTTAATAACTGTGATTGTGAAACATCATGGAAACATTTTGTTGTGACCAGCACTGGCTATTGACACCTAGGAATTTGGGCCCATATTTATACTTTTTTAGCGCCGCATTTGTGTCATTTTTTTACGCAAAAGCGGAGCAAACTTGCAAAATACAATTGTATTTTGTAAGTTTGCGCCTTTTTGCATCAAAAAGCGGCGCAAATGTGGCGCTAAAAAAGTATAAATATGGGCCTTGGTTTCCTACTCAGTCTTTCCACTAGTTTACTTTTTGTCGTCATCGCTTGGTTGATTTGTAGGGATTACGGTTTGTATTCTTTTTTTCCTTTTTTAATTTTTGCTGTTTTGTTTTGGATTGTCATGTTGTGTGAGTTGCTTTAGAGAGGGCATGACGGCTGTCGGTTGGGTGACTTGGCAGTGTGGTGGAGAGTCACAGATATGTATAGTCCTTGACGTATATGTATTCGGTGACCTGGACTGGAGTTTGGGAGGGACTTGGGACAAATGTTTAGGACGTTTTCATGAGTCACTGGAAAATCCCAGTGAGTGGTGTGCTTTCCAAAATGAAATAATTTGAAGAAGGGATTTACTTTGTTTGAAATCGATGACTAGAATGATTTAGCTGAAAACAGAATTAAATTCCTTGGGGCCATATGTACGAACACATTTTCCCATAGACACAGAATAAGTAAAACCCTTCGATACATCTGGCCCTTGGTGTGTAAGGAAGGCTTCATGGCTTTGTCATTAGCTTGCGACTTGTTTTGTAATAAGGTGGGGTTTTAAGTGGTTGCAGGAGGGCTCCTTCTTTGTGCATCACATCTGTCTTCTTTACACAGCTCAGTGTCCTTTTGTGTAGGATGTGGCTCCTGTCTCAGATGTTTATGCTTCTGACTTTGCCAGTGCTTGTTGAATTGTCACAAGCACTGTCAATGGCAATAGTGTCGCCCAGCCATTTGAAGTGTTCTTTTTTTTTATATACTGCCAAGATGTTGTTAATGTTGCTTCACACAGTGCCACGGCCATCTTGCAAAAGTTAATTTTTTTAAAATGTATTTATTTCTTTAAAGTACACAACGGTCTAACACCGGTGCGGACCTTGTGAAAAAATATCTATAGGCATTGGCACAAACAACACTTTGAGCAAACAACAAATGGCAAAATGACTTTGTCAATATTTGTTTCAACTTTTTTTTAACCTTGTCAATCTAGAGAGTGTCCAAAAATAGCATGCGCCGTAGGAGAACATTACTGTATCGTTAACACATCTGTACATTGGTAGCCCTAGTTTTTCCATCTCAATGACAGTCGATTGACAGTTGTTGTCAGAGTTATTCTTGCATTAAATAATATTAAGGACATCATTGTGAGCTTAGAGAAATCATTGTGGTAACTTTATCCTGGGGCTGATCTGTATCTGCAGTTTGCAGTATTACCCAAGACTGAAGATATTTTCTTACTCTGAGGTTGGAATTCGGAGTAGCATCTATTTACCTACCTCACAATATATATTTTTACTCATGCAGGTCTGTCTGGTGACATTTTTACAAGGCATAATCTCAGAAGTGCATTATTACCACACATCTCTAAATATTGGGATCAGGCTCAATCCCTTTGGTCCTGGTCCTAGTATTTCTTCACATATCAAAAGGACATTCTATGATTTTTATTGATCTAGCACACTCCACTACTAGGAGTCATTGGCAAATTATATCAGCAACTTTGGTAAATAATTTTTTCGGTTTTAGATTTTCTTTTTATTTTATTAAATTGAGCATATGTTGCTCTGAATTGTATGTCTTTAGACGGATGATAAAATGTGCAAGGAATTGACTGGGGTTGTGTGTGTGTTTCAACCCCCCCAACTCCGATCCCCTTCATGGCCGTAAGTGTAATTGTTGTTGGTCTTCAATTCATAGCGCTAATACAAAATCCAGCTTCTGGATGCTGAATGAGATTAGGTGTTGTTTTGCCTATGTCATAGGTTATCATCTGCTGGGTGACCGCTAAAGTACACAACTATGATGCTTGGTGGAATATGATAGGTTTTCTATGCATTATGTACTCTTGAACACCCTAAACCTCAGTAGGTTATGCAAGCAATTTATTTAAGGCTAAAACCAAACTTAAAACATTAAGGTGTCCTTTGTTCAGACAAGTTAGTCCTTGTAAAGTGGGAAAGGGATGTACTTTGTGTTTTACCGCTCTCTCCTTGCTATCCTGATGGGAAGTGGATGTGGGCTGGTTTCATTATGGGCACATCTGGATATATTCTCCTAACCTGCGGTATCTGAGGGGTGAACAGTAAACTCGGGTCCTTAGATCCCGATGGCGCTCCTGAACTCTGGGTTTCACTGTTCTGTACCGATGCCGGAGGGGCAGAACTGGTACTTGGACCTTGTCCATTCTCCGCATAAGGTGGTGGACGGTCGTTCAGCAATTGCATTATTAACTCCTCATCCTCTAACTCCTCTTCTCTTCTCAACTTTTCCTCGTCCTCTCTATCCTTGGAACACTTCCTGTCTGTCTTACAGGTAGCTTTCTTACCTGTCTCCTCTTCTTCCTTAGTAATTGCGGGAAACAATTTTATCCCCTGCAATACATCTGACCTCCACACCTTCTGCGCATTATCCCACCTAGCATCCGCTAGTGTCTTTTCTACCTTCCTCATCCTTGTTTCAAACTTATTTTTCTGTTGCTGCCTAGCCATTAATTCCCAGATTGCTAGAGCCTCAAACTGTGCTGGCCTTGGAGGCACCTTCATGTCATACATCGTGAATCTCAAATTCTCTAGGATCCTTATATTGAATGTCCCATGTATCGGGAACGCTACGCTCCCATGTTTCTCTGTCAGTTTGTGCCATTGCTTTAGCCAAAGACACGGAGCTACCCCTTTTTCCTCCATTACAATGTAAGCTGGTGTACCTTCGGGCGGCGTCTCCTCTCCTACGCTCGCTTTAATGTAAGACTCCCCCTTCATCGCACTCCTAAATGCTTTAAGGAATTTCATTTTCTCGTCTTTTATTTCACAAAGTTTATAATCAATAGGTCACTTTTATTCCACAAAATTTGTAATCAATAGGTGACTTTAATTCCCGGAATACTCTTCGCTTGCCTTTCCCCTTCCAAACGAGCCCCACGGACTGCGTCCAATCCGTGCGCGACCCTTCTCTCCAACCAACCTATCCCAGCGCGGCTCCTAGTGACGTTACACTCACACACACTGCGGCTGACAAAGCCTCGCGGCTAGTCTTCCTTCACTCAGCTTCTCCCGTAACAACTTCTTGCAGGTATCGCGAGCTACCAAAAACTAAAACAGATCTGTCGGTTTACTACAGGAAGGGTAACACAATCGCTTCAGGACCTTAGGGACCTTTCACTAGCCTCGGCCGCTATTCCGTCTTTCTCAGTCCCCACATTCGCAAGCAAATCTGACCCGGAGACCTACTCTCAACTTGACAATGATCTATTCTAGTGCACTTAGAATCTTGTCAAAGCCCGAAGTCGAAATTTCTTTCACTCCCTAACACACGTACCGACTCGTCGACCACGCCCGATCAACCTACTAAACCGCCCAGACCACAACATGGATCAACATACTCCGGAGTCTCTTGACCTCGCAGGGCCCGTCTCAACAACAACAACCACGTGGACCTTTTTATGCACAAAGCGCCACACGCACATGAAGTTCGACGACTTCCCTACTCTCACACTCGGAGCCGCACCTCCGCTGTTTCTATGAAGTTCGACGACTTCTCTACTTCTACACTTGGAGTCGCACCTCCGCTATCCTCAAAAAGAAAAAAAATCCTCGCAACCTTTTCACACACCCTGCGGCAATAAGCTGTGCAAGCGTAAAACCCTAACTTCACTCATACCATCACTAGTACCGCCAACGCTGTTTCCACACCTCCGTTCTCTCCATTCGCAAGCTCCGAGATCCCGGGAAAGTCGCGGTGGACCTAGCCCATCATCATTCTGTCAATCTATTTTATCCAAGAAAAATCTAATTCAACTTCTCGAATGATGCCTCAAAATGCGTAACCGTTAATTCAACACCATGTACTCTAATAGTACAGGGTCCCAAAAGACGTAACCGTCCTCTGCTACCATCTACTGATAGAGCGGTCCGTACTAATAATTTACCTGTGTTCGGACGCTCTTTAGGCCGATGAATCTTTTGACTAAGTGGGAACTCTCTGTACTCTTAATCGATCAATTTCCTGAAATCAATAATCAATAACGAACATAAGCAATACCTTGATCAACATAACACTTAACAATTAATCCAGAATACATTTCGGCGAACACTGACCTTTCAGTCAGGAATAACCACACCAGTTTATTCGAAGTTAGTGAATTTTATTTCCCTATATTAACAAAGCTAGCACAATATAAATGTGTCTCAACACCAAATGATAAACATATATGAACATTAATAGCTGTCCATAGCGGCGAAACAAGTGTAATCTATGTAGCATTTGAATCACAAGGCATTCGATAATGGCTATGCAAATCACTAATACGATAATCTGTAATGAGCTAATTGCGTACATTTAGTCAGCATAACAAGGTCTCAAATTGCATCGTGCGACATATGGAATCCTCATCTAACCTCAAATTAGCATCGGCATGTGGGACTTCATGCAAAAACAAT
The DNA here is from genome assembly GCF_031143425.1 of Pleurodeles waltl. Classification (NCBI taxonomy): domain Eukaryota; kingdom Metazoa; phylum Chordata; class Amphibia; order Caudata; family Salamandridae; genus Pleurodeles; species Pleurodeles waltl. The sequence continues at coordinate 115,351,094 of NC_090446.1, read as the reverse complement.
TTAGCAACATAAATTTAGAAAACTCCTAGCTAGGGCTCTTATCAAAGTCAGCAGTTGGTTACCTAAAAGGAACACAATGCAATTTTACAATTTTCCTTTCATATTTACCAATTACGATCAGCAATCAAGGAAGTCTTCGTCTCACAGGTACCGTTTCTCGATCAGCATGGGACGGGGCAAAGGGGCAGGGGTGAACGGGGCAATTGCCTCACGGCGGCAAGGTAAGACTACCACTTCATGCAAAGGGCATTTCAAAGTTAAAGTCTCTAGGGCAAGAATCATTAAAGTCTCTTTCTCTCGATTAGAGAAAGCATCAAAGTCTCTCAAAATGGCGTCGCAGCAAGGTGGGCCATAATAGCTACGAAGTCAAAATGGCGGGATGTCCGATGATAGAGAGAGTTTCCTCTCGTGCACCTGGGTTTTATAGACAACAGTTCAAGTCCTGTAGGGTCTCCATTGGAGGGTTCATAGGTTAGCTTCAAATTGACCAATCAAAAACGACAGTTCTCAAGCTTTTACTTAAGCATACATTATCCTTGGCGATGGGTACGCAAATCGCAACATTGTCTCCCAATTAGCTCACTTTCAGAGCCTCCATTGTCCGCACCTGCAAGTCGACCTTGAATTAAAGAGAAAATATGCCAGGCTGGCACGAAACTTTAAGATAAGCATGTGAACAGTTTCTGTGGAAAAGTACAGCTTCAAGCAGAACTACACGTTTAATAGCACATTGGAAAAATACGAACATCTAAACCGTGAGACCAGGCCACTAGGCCAAAGCCTCCGCTAAAGTAATGCTAAGCTAACGCATTTCAAACAAGAAAATCGTAGCACACGTTTATGATTATGTCGGATTAGTGCAATTCTAATACACCACGTTACATAAAGCACGCGTATAAATGTTGGCAAACTACTCTGAGGGCACATTTTGTCCCCGTACAATCTTTATTAGTTCGGTTAATGTCACACATGATTATTTCACACTACGTTTATGCGTTAATAAATCAAAACCTTCATTTTCTGCTTCATCAATCCCTCCTCTGATGACTACTTGTCATCACACAAATTTAGCCCACAAATTTTATTCCATTAAAATTCTGTCAGTTCCCTTTTCCTTTTAGTTCCCCTAGTTTGCGCTTTGTATTCTTCTGCCATTCTTTTCATAATTTTCTCCTCCTTTCTTCTTTTAATTCTTTCCATAATCATTATTATTCCCCTTTTTATTCCCCAAATTCCAAATACACAAATTATCACTATTAAAATTCCCTCTATTATTTTTAACAATATTCCATTCCAAATTCCCCCAATCCAATGTCCCACTGAAGCAAGTCCTTTTCCTACCTTCTCCCACACTCCTGGTTCTTTCAGTTCCTTCAAATCTGCACTTTCTTTTGTTAGATTAGCAAGCATAGTTTTAATTTTCACACTATTGTCAGGTATATAGGTACAACAGTGTCTTGCACCAAGCATTTTGCAAACACCACCATCCTTTGCTAAAAGAATGTCTAAAGCAAGCCTATTTTGAAGAGTCATAGCTCTTTCCGCTGCAAGTTCAGCATCCATCAGGATTATAGCACCTGAAAACTTTGTCAACATGTTATCCACTATAGTAGACAACTTTCTTATTTTGATGGAATTCAACACAACTCCCAACGAAGGAATCATGGCTCCAAATATATCACCTACCACAGCAGCTGCGGTCTCTCTCTTCTGGATACGATGGGATCCAGATGTCTTTTGAATCATCGATAGGTCATCCAGTTGATAAACCTTTGGGAACACTATACCCAAATAGCATCTCCCCCACCATCCCTTTGGAAGACGATAATAGGCATTATATCCACAAATGTAATATACACCTGGAATGACAGGGTCAAGTCCGTCCATCATGAATGTCCATTTGGCCTTAAAGATAAACGTGTGTTTACACTCACTCGCTCCTACAAAAATATTATCATAATAAGATTCTCCTCGATATATACAAAATTTTCCTACATGCCAAGCATCTAAAGCTATTTTCCCTTGTGTCTTTATAGCAGCAAAATCATAGTTATCTACTGAAGTCCTCTTATGCAGCTCTTTTTCTAATTTCGCCTTCATCTGTGCCCTTCTATCATCTGTGCGATCTAAAAAGCTTATTTCTACAGCAGAGACTGAGCAAGTAAGGTTCTCCCTATGAGCATGAGCCGTTTCAAAAGGTTGCATTGGCTCGAACAATTCCCTCATTATCATAGCATCCCAATCTTTAGCAGTCTGGCTAAGCTGCGCTATTATAGGAACATAAGCAAAGGTAACATCATAATTCGAGTAAAAATACTGTATGTTAGTTTGACCATAAAACCTAGACATTACTATACTACATGTAATCCCGTATGTAAGAGGCATGTGGTGATATGTCACCCCTTCCTTCACTGATGTCGGTATCTGGGTACACACATAACAATCTTTCGCATCCATTGTCTCAACATATTCTGTTAGTAAGCGATAGAAAACATTATACGAAAGCTCTTTCCTATCATGCAAGAGTCTCTCATCCAGTGCTAGCCTTTTCAATGCGGTTAGTTCAGTGACAGTAACAGGAGCAAAAGTAGAACCCTCAATATTCTCATTCTCACCCTTTCCATGCATTCCAAGCACAATTGCCATTACTATTAGTACACATGTAATTACCAAGCCTATACACACATATTTACAATATTTCTTTCTATTGTTTTGCGTCATGATCTGTATAGAATCAGAGAGCTAGAAGCACCTATAAATGAAACTATTTAGCAATTCAGTTACAAGGCTGAGCGAGCGCAATGTTCACACCGTCTTCTTCAAGAGGCCAAGTCACTTATCGGTTAGCAGCATTTGTCTCAATTCGGCAATAACTCAGTCTTTATCGGTTTAGCAAATGTCTCATCCGATTTAGCGATGTCTCAGCTGGTTGTTTATTTCACGTTAGATTGTAGCAACCAATATCATTTATCACCCTTTCAATCAACACTGTCAATAAAGCTTTTCTTTTCTATCGGTATTTCTTCCTCTTCTTCGTTCTCGATGCTTAGAGATACAAACTCGTCAGTCCAATCGTCATTGACTGCATATGCCCATTCAGGACCGGAATACCTTCTGTTCGGTATCCTTTTCCTTTTCAGTTTTGCCTCTCTTTTCGATTCTGCCTCACTGGTACTTTCCTCTTTTGTCAAGTCCTTTTCTTCACTCGAGGTTGGTACCACGACAGACACTTCTTTTCTTTTCTCTTTTACTTTTGGCCTTTCTCCGTCGTTCAAACCTTCTCCAGACCTTTGTTTTACTGGTGATATACTTAGTCTCCTCTTTGCACCATGTCCATTTGATGGACCTGCGACCTTTTCTGTAGAAGTTTGAACTTTTTCGTTCTGCTCTGCCTTGTCCCCTCCTTCAGGGGAACCGATCACGTTCTCCTTTTCTTTTTCTGTATCGTCTGTTTCTGGGAAAGCCCTCCTCTGATCAGGCTCTCCTGCTTTTTCACCTTTTTCGAGCCCTTCGTCACCGTTACTTTCGTCAGGCTCTGTATCACTTTCAGCTGCTTCAGGTTCCTTGTCACCTTCAGCTGCTTCAGGCTTTTTACTACCCTCAGCTGCTTCAGGTTGTTTGTCACCTGCAGCTTCTTCGTCGCTGTCTGAACTTTCTCCTTGGTCTTCCCCAAGTGAGTCGGACTCTTCGCCCTCCAACAATATCTCTTTCTCTCCTGCTTCTGCTTGTTCGCTTTCAGTTCGTTTTTGTTCTGCCTCAGCACTCGGCACTGTTTTATCAGGCACTGGCAATTTCAGCGCTTCAACTTCCTCATCTGTGGGACACAACACCTTCTTTGTGTGACTGGCGTGAATCCAGTTGGGAACCCCCGCACACTTCACAGCGGTAGTTGTCGTCAGGATCACTTGGAAAGGGCCTTTCCAACGGGGTTCCAGACACGACTTCCTCACATGCTTCTTTACCACGACCCAGTCACCTGCTTTCAGTGCGTGTCCTGGACCTTGGATCGGTGGCAAGGTGGTTGCTTCCACCTGGTGAGAGAAAGAGCGAACCACGTCAGCCAGACCTTTGCAGTAGTCTAACACCATATCATCTGTAATATTCAAAAGCGCGTTTGCGGGAACTGCAGGAAGTCTCATAGCCCTGCCCATGAGAATTTCGTGCGGAGACAATCCAGTCTTTCTATCAGGAGTGTTTCTCATTGACATTAGCACTAAGGGTAATGCGTCAGGCCATTTCAAATTTGTCGATGCACATATTTTCGCCATTCTTGATTTCAGTGTACCATTCATCTGCTCCACCAGTCCTGAGGCTTCAGGGCGATAGCTACAATGCAGCTTTTGCTCAATGTTCAGGGCTTCGCAAAGTAACTTTATCACCTCGTTATTGAAGTGACTTCCCCTATCTGATTCTAAAGAGATCGGGAATCCGAAACGTGGTATTAATTCTCTCAATAATAGCTTGGCAACTGTAAGGCTGTCATTTCTACGTGTGGGGTATGCCTCAATCCAGTGACTAAAAATGCACACAATCACCAACACATATTTCAAACCTCCATGCACAGGCATTTCAATGAAGTCCATCTGCATACGACTAAAAGGCCCGCTTGCCCTACCAATGTGGCTCGCGTTCACAACTGTTCCCTTTCCTGGGTTCATCTGCTGGCAAGTGACACATCGATGGCAAACTGCTTCTGCAGCTTGACGAAATCTGGGGTTAAACCAATCAGTTTTGAACAATCTTATCATGGCATCTCTCCCTAGGTGAGCTTGTCCATGATAGAACCGCGCAAGCTGTGATAAGAGACTATTTGGCAAAACAAATTTTCCCTCATGTGAAACCCATAACTCGTCTTGTCTCTTTATACATTGTGATTTAATCCAGGAATCTCTTTCATCCTCCCTGACATTATTCTGTAGTGCTTTTAGTTCTTCTATTGTATCTACGACCTTCAAGGCAAATGCTTCAGCCGGTTCTAGTTCTGGCTCACTTATTGAGTTCCATTCATCTCTCAGTAATATACAGTTCAAGGCACAAAATCTAGCGACTTGATCCGCATATGCATTTCCCAGAGAAACATAGTCCTGTCCTTTCGTGTGAGCACTGCACTTTACCACTGCAACTTCAGCTGGCACTTGAATGGCGTGTAACAATTCCCTTATTCTTTCCCCGTTTTTCACTGGGGACCCTGAAGAAGTCAGGAAACCTCTCTGTGACCATAGTTGTCCGAAGTCATGCACAATCCCAAACCCGTATTGACTATCAGTGTAAATGGTGACTTTCATCAATGCAGACAGTTGACATGCTCTGGTAAGGGCTACAAGTTCTGCTACTTGTGCAGAATAGACTCCTTGAAGCCATCCCGCTTCCAAGACCCCTGTTACAGTGCATACAGCATATCCTGCTTTCAAAATTCCCATCCCATCTCTTAGACATGAACCATCAACAAAAAGAATTTGGTCATTTTCATCAAGTTTAGTATCCTTGATGTCCGGTCGAGGTTTTGTGCAAAATTCAGTCACCTGAAGGCAGTCATGCTCGACGTCTTCAGCGTTCTCAATTTCGGCATTTTCTCCAGGAAGCAAGGTTGCTGGATTCAACGTAGTGCACCTTTTCAGCTGCACATTCGGTGAGCCCAGAATTATCGTTTCATACCTTGTGAGTCTTGCTCCGGTCATGTGTTGCGTTCGGGAGCGGGTCAAAAGTATCTCAACTGAGTGAGGGACCATGACTGTTACTGGGTGTCCCATCACTATTCCTTCACTCTGAGTGAGGCTGATACCAACTGCTGCTACGGCGCGCAAACACCCTGGGAGTGCTGCTGCGACCGGATCCAAAGTAGCTGAAAAATATGCTACTGGTCTGTTTACGCCACCATGGGCTTGAGTCAAGACAGACAAAGAACATGCATCACGTTCATGGCAAAACAGTGTGAAAGGCTTTGTGTAATCAGGCATACCTAAAGCTGGAGCCCTACACATGCATTCTTTCAATTCAACAAAGGCATCCATCTCATCTCCTTTCAGCTCAATTTGATCCAAAGCATCCTTCTGGGTCAGTTTCAGTAAAGGCTTCGCTAGAGTCGAGAAGTTGGGAATCCACTGGCGACAGTAGCCCACCATTCCCAAGAACTTCCTCACCTCCTTTCTCGTCTTGGGCGGACTCATTTGAAGTACACTTGTTATTCTTTCCTTCATTATTCTCCGTGACCCTTTCTCTATCTGGTGACCCAAATATTTCACTTTCTTCTGACAGAACTGCAATTTGGAAGGAGATACCTTGTGTCCATTCCTTCCCAAATGGTTCAACAGAGTAATGGTATCGGCTGTGCAGCCACTTTCTGTCTTTGATGCAACCAGTAAGTCGTCAATATACTGTACTAGGGTTGACTCGAATGGCAACTCTAACTCTTCCAAGTCTTTCTTTAGAACCTGATTGAATATCGACGGTGACTCAGAAAACCCTTGAGGAATTCGACACCAACTGTACACTCTGTCTAGGAATTTGAAACAAAAGAGAAATTGGCTGTCCTCATGAAGAGGCACAGAAAAGAATGCTTGTGACAAATCGATGACCGAGAACCATTCGGCATCGCAAGGAATTTGAAACATTATCACAGCTGGATTCGGTACTACTGGGCAGCATTTGACTATGATGTCATTTATTTTCCTCAAGTCTTGCACAAGTCGGACCTTTCCACTTGGCTTTATTAGTCCCATTATTGGTGAATTACATGGACTGCTTAACACTTCTTTCAGTACCCCCTGCTTTACAAATTCATCAATAAGTTGGGCAACTTTCATGAGGGTATCTTGTGGCATGTGGTATTGTGGGGTCTGGGGAAAGATTGCATTGGGCTTTACCGTCACTTTCACTGGTTCCACTCCTTTCATCAATCCCACCTCTTTCCCTGTCATGTCCCACACTTCCTTTCCGACTGTTTCTCGTAATTCGGCTGGAATATCTTCTTCAGTTATCATCGGGAAAAGGCAAATCAGAGGATACTCTTCATCCACCGTTTCCATTTCATCCCCCTCTACACTATCCTCTTCTTCCCCATCACTGCTCGTCTGGATTGTTATTCCTTCGTTCGAACACATGATCGAACATCCCAGCTTGCACAATAGGTCTCTCCCTAACAGTGCTATCGGGCTTGAATCACATATCACAAACTGATGCACCCCTTGATAGTTACCGATGCTGACTGGTACCGGATCTGTTATTGGGTTCGTCAGGTGCCTGTTTGCTACTCCCACCACTTGAACTGTCCTCCCTGAGAGTGGCAAATTTGGTACTTCACTGCTCTTAACAGTTGAACGTGTGGCTCCCGTGTCCACCAAGAATGAAACACGATGACCCATTACTCTTCCCTCTACGTACGGACCCTTTTGATCAACTTCTAAGGATGCTGCAAGCACACAATCTCCTTCCTCCTCTGAGCTTTCACTCTCCCATACATTGTTTATTCCACTCTCACTGTGTAATTGGAACTGTTGTACGGTGCCATTTGTACTCATTACCTGACCCGAGACCTGTGGAGGAACCATCACTTGCTGCTGACTCATTGGTGCCAAAGGTATTTGCATTTGCTGATTAGGTACCATAGGTAACTGCTGTTGCATTGGCTGCATTTGCGTCATCTGCATACGAGGCATCTGCATCTGCTGCGGCTGCATAGGTTGTAATCCCTGCAATTGATTTATGGTCTGAAAGTTTGGGTTTGGACCTCTCATTTTCGGTCCCCTCATTGTCTGAAATGCATTGACATCATTGTTTTGCTGACCAACACCTGCACCTGCACCTGCACCTTCCTGCACCACCATCGGGCACTCGCGTTTCCAATGACCTACAATTCCGCTCACGTGACACGGCATCACTTTCTTCATTGCCTGCACACCCGTCACAACAGTGTTCAAATCCGGACCATTATTCACAAAACCTCCTCTGCCTCTGCCTCTGGCCTGTGGCTGAAACGACATGTTTCCCTGCAACTGCGGCTGCGGCTGCGGTACCTGCTGTTGGAACCCTTGCATCCCTTGCAAACCTTGCAGACCTGTCTGAGCTGCTTTAAGTTGCATCATCATCACCTTCTCTTTCAGCCTTTTCTGTTTCACCTCAATTTCGTCGCTACAGTATTTCGCATAAGTCAAGACCTCATCAATCGGTTTAGACTGCCAACAAATCAAATGCGACTTTATCATCTGACTTATCTCTGGTCTCAGCCCTTCCACAAATCTGAACACAAAATGAAGCATATCTTTCGCCTCGATTGTTTCCGTGCCACTGTAGTTCTTAAACGCCTTCAACAACCTCTCATAGTAACTATGAATCGATTCTTTAGCCTCTTGGGCAGTTCGATCAATCTTCTGCCAATCCACATTTTTCGCGGCAACCTTCGTCTTCAAATGCTCAATCACTTTATAGTACAAGCTCATCACCATAGGTGATGGTGCACCCGTCTCTCTGTCTCTCTCTGGTTCACTTGTCGGCCAACCTACAGCTCTTTTGCAATCCTCCCACAAATCTGCCGGAACCACAATCTCAAAGAGAGTGTTCAGATCTTCCCAAAGACATTTTGCAAGTTTCACAAACCTATCAGTCTGTTGATACCATTCAATTGGCTTCTCTCTCAGTTTGGGAAAATCATCCGTAAATGACTGAATGTCGCTTCTGTGCCATGGTACATGTATTAATTTTCCCCCTGCTGTCTCCCTCATTGGTAACATGGTCACTGTCTCGCTGCGGTCTTTTCTCGTTGTGCTCTGTAGCACTGTCCCTCCTCTTATCCTTCCTCTTTACCCATCTGCTTTCCCACTTGTCTAAGCACCTCCACACTTGTGAACTCTGTAACAGTTCTCTGAGGTGTGTCTTCATGCCTGCTGACCTCATGTGTTCAAAATCTGTGGTCCCAAAATCCAACCTGTAGCTTCTGCTCAAGTGTTTCATCTTGTCTATGTCAACCCCGTTTCTGTCAGTTGCTTCCTGCAAGCTCTTATGTACCTTGTTCACTTCCTTTGTAATCCTTAGACATAGATACCTCAGCTCTTCTTCCGTGTAGGATTCTAACCTATTTACACCCATAGTCCCTTCCACCAATTCTTGTGCTTCCATGTTCAACCTGACCCTATTCATATAGTCTTCTCCTTTCCCACTGGCTGAACTTTGTGTGGAATTTAAACTGTTGAACCACTGTGTCAGCTGTTGCGCATTTACCCCCATCAGTGTAGCATTCACATCGACTGCCATTGATGGTTGCGGCAACTTTTCAGTATTCGATGTTAAAGGTATTATCAGTGGGGGACTCGACCTCACCAGTGTAGACTGAGCACATATGGGACTAAACTCCATCAAGGATCCAGATCCATTTGGCTGAGCCGCTATCGGAGTTATCCCTGGAGTGCCCTCTATGCACCTCCTTTCGGTCCCATTCTGCAGCATCGATCCCTGACTGCTCATGCCTAAGTTAGGCTGACTATACAAAGGTACCGGTGGACCTACAGTAATGGGTAGTGATATCGCGTCTGGGTTCTGTCCATTTCCCATGTTCTGAGGCATGTTCATTCCCATACTATGGGTCATCATTGCCGGCATACCCATCTGACTCCCCGTCATTTGAGCATGTGCGTTTCCTCCCTGCATCTTCTTCTGGGGCATCGAAAACTGAGTTGATTCAGTTTGTGTCCATGTTGGATTGGGACCATTCTGTACTCCCCTTGCTGTTTGTTCTAGAACCATTCCTCCACTATTGTCACTGCTGTAGTACCCTGGCATCTGCGGTTGATAATTTTCTGCTGGTTTCATTATGGGCACATCTGGATATATTCTCCTAACCTGCGGTATCTGAGGGGTGAACAGTAAACTCGGGTCCTTAGATCCCGATGGCGCTCCTGAACTCTGGGTTTCACTGTTCTGTACCGATGCCGGAGGGGCAGAACTGGTACTTGGACCTTGTCCATTCTCCGCATAAGGTGGTGGACGGTCGTTCAGCAATTGCATTATTAACTCCTCATCCTCTAACTCCTCTTCTCTTCTCAACTTTTCCTCGTCCTCTCTATCCTTGGAACACTTCCTGTCTGTCTTACAGGTAGCTTTCTTACCTGTCTCCTCTTCTTCCTTAGTAATTGCGGGAAACAATTTTATCCCCTGCAATACATCTGACCTCCACACCTTCTGCGCATTATCCCACCTAGCATCCGCTAGTGTCTTTTCTACCTTCCTCATCCTTGTTTCAAACTTATTTTTCTGTTGCTGCCTAGCCATTAATTCCCAGATTGCTAGAGCCTCAAACTGTGCTGGCCTTGGAGGCACCTTCATGTCATACATCGTGAATCTCAAATTCTCTAGGATCCTTATATTGAATGTCCCATGTATCGGGAACGCTACGCTCCCATGTTTCTCTGTCAGTTTGTGCCATTGCTTTAGCCAAAGACACGGAGCTACCCCTTTTTCCTCCATTACAATGTAAGCTGGTGTACCTTCGGGCGGCGTCTCCTCTCCTACGCTCGCTTTAATGTAAGACTCCCCCTTCATCGCACTCCTAAATGCTTTAAGGAATTTCATTTTCTCGTCTTTTATTTCACAAAGTTTATAATCAATAGGTCACTTTTATTCCACAAAATTTGTAATCAATAGGTGACTTTAATTCCCGGAATACTCTTCGCTTGCCTTTCCCCTTCCAAACGAGCCCCACGGACTGCGTCCAATCCGTGCGCGACCCTTCTCTCCAACCAACCTATCCCAGCGCGGCTCCTAGTGACGTTACACTCACACACACTGCGGCTGACAAAGCCTCGCGGCTAGTCTTCCTTCACTCAGCTTCTCCCGTAACAACTTCTTGCAGGTATCGCGAGCTACCAAAAACTAAAACAGATCTGTCGGTTTACTACAGGAAGGGTAACACAATCGCTTCAGGACCTTAGGGACCTTTCACTAGCCTCGGCCGCTATTCCGTCTTTCTCAGTCCCCACATTCGCAAGCAAATCTGACCCGGAGACCTACTCTCAACTTGACAATGATCTATTCTAGTGCACTTAGAATCTTGTCAAAGCCCGAAGTCGAAATTTCTTTCACTCCCTAACACACGTACCGACTCGTCGACCACGCCCGATCAACCTACTAAACCGCCCAGACCACAACATGGATCAACATACTCCGGAGTCTCTTGACCTCGCAGGGCCCGTCTCAACAACAACAACCACATGGACCTTTTTATGCACAAAGCGCCACACGCACATGAAGTTCGACGACTTCCCTACTCTCACACTCGGAGCCGCACCTCCACTGTTTCTATGAAGTTCGACGACTTCTCTACTTCTACACTTGGAGTCGCACCTCCGCTATCCTCAAAAAGAAAAAAAATCCTCGCAACCTTTTCACACACCCTGCGGCAATAAGCTGTGCAAGCGTAAAACCCTAACTTCACTCATACCATCACTAGTACCGCCAACGCTGTTTCCACACCTCCGTTCTCTCCATTCGCAAGCTCCGAGATCCCGGGAAAGTCGCGGTGGACCTAGCCCATCATCATTCTGTCAATCTATTTTATCCAAGAAAAATCTAATTCAACTTCTCGAATGATGCCTCAAAATGCGTAACCGTTAATTCAACACCATGTACTCTAATAGTACAGGGTCCCAAAAGACGTAACCGTCCTCTGCTACCATCTACTGATAGAGCGGTCCGTACTAATAATTTACCTGTGTTCGGACGCTCTTTAGGCCGATGAATCTTTTGACTAAGTGGGAACTCTCTGTACTCTTAATCGATCAATTTCCTGAAATCAATAATCAATAACGAACATAAGCAATACCTTGATCAACATAACACTTAACAATTAATCCAGAATACATTTCGGCGAACCCTGACCTTTCAGTCAGGAATAACCACACCAGTTTATTCGAAGTTAGTGAATTTTATTTCCCTATATTAACAAAGCTAGCACAATATAAATGTGTCTCAACACCAAATGATAAACATATATGAACATTAATAGCTGTCCATAGCGGCGAAACAAGTGTAATCTATGTAGCATTTGAATCACAAGGCATTCGATAATGGCTATGCAAATCACTAATACGATAATCTGTAATGAGCTAATTGCGTACATTTAGTCAGCATAACAAGGTCTCAAATTGCATCGTGCGACATATGGAATCCTCATCTAACCTCAAATTAGCATCGGCATGTGGGACTTCATGCAAAAACAATTTAGCAACATAAATTTAGAAAACTCCTAGCTAGGGCTCTTATCAAAGTCAGCAGTTGGTTACCTAAAAGGAACACAATGCAATTTTACAATTTTCCTTTCATATTTACCAATTACGATCAGCAATCAAGGAAGTCTTCGTCTCACAGGTACCGTTTCTCGATCAGCATGGGACGGGGCAAAGGGGCAGGGGTGAACGGGGCAATTGCCTCACGGCGGCAAGGTAAGACTACCACTTCATGCAAAGGGCATTTCAAAGTTAAAGTCTCTAGGGCAAGAATCATTAAAGTCTCTTTCTCTCGATTAGAGAAAGCATCAAAGTCTCTCAAAATGGCGTCGCAGCAAGGTGGGCCATAATAGCTACGAAGTCAAAATGGCGGGATGTCCGATGATAGAGAGAGTTTCCTCTCGTGCACCTGGGTTTTATAGACAACAGTTCAAGTCCTGTAGGGTCTCCATTGGAGGGTTCATAGGTTAGCTTCAAATTGACCAATCAAAAACGACAGTTCTCAAGCTTTTACTTAAGCATACATTATCCTTGGCGATGGGTACGCAAATCGGAACATTGTCTCCCAATTAGCTCACTTTCAGAGCCTCCATTGTCCGCACCTGCAAGTCGACCTTGAATTAAAGAGAAAATATGCCAGGCTGGCACGAAACTTTAAGATAAGCATGTGAACAGTTTCTGTGGAAAAGTACAGCTTCAAGCAGAAATACACGTTTAATAGCACATTGGAAAAATACGAACATCTAAACCGTGAGACCAGGCCACTAGGCCAAAGCCTCCGCTAAAGTAATGCTAAGCTAACGCATTTCAAACAAGAAAATCGTAGCACACGTTTATGATTATGTCGGATTAGTGCAATTCTAATACACCACGTTACATAAAGCACGCGTATAAATGTTGGCAAACTACTCTGAGGGCACATTTTGTCCCCGTACAATCTTTATTAGTTCGGTTAATGTCACACATGATTATTTCACACTACGTTTATGCGTTAATAAATCAAAACCTTCATTTTCTGCTTCATCAGTTGTGAAAGGCAATCTAAGATTACGCAACAGATTATAATTTAGTAATTGGCCATTTGAGAAAGCCTTCCTCTTTTTAGGTTGGGCGCACACGGGCTTGTGACCTGTTGTTATCTCCCTGTGGACTTTAAGCATGCTCACTTCACATCCATCACTTTCATTCGTTCCTGGGCTTGCCTTTCAAAAATCCCTTGATGTCATTGCTACATGCTTTACGTTTGTCCCGCCTTGTTACGCCTTGCAGCGCGGCCCTTTTACATGGATTATTGCACGATTGCTGGTATGCTTTACTGTGAGTGAACTACTTTTTTCTTTTGCCTCTCCCCTTTATGCTCCATGGCGCTCACATGTTTTATGCAGCAGGAACTCAATCAGCAGCATTGGAGCGATGTGCATGACTACCAGTTACTTCACATTGTTTCTTTTGTTTCTCCTTCGCTCTCCATGGCCACCATGGTTCTTGATTCTCCTTTCCTATAAATTAACTTTACTTTTTTATGACTATGTAGCCCACATTACATATATTGTTACAAGATGGACAATAAAATACTTTCTCCCAATGTGACGCTTTTGCTTTTTTTTATCTTACTCTGTGTTCATAATATGTGAGAGCAGTACTTAATTTGTAAATAATCAAGTGCTGGTGCCTAAAGCTTTCCTTTGCAATGTGCGGCTGCTGCAGTTCAATGTGAATACTGAGGCAGCGTTATTCTAAAGCCAACTCGGGAATTTTTAATATATGTATAGTCACTTTTAACCCCTTTAGCTCACTCAGTGCTTGATTTGTAAATAATCATGTGCAGGTGCCTAAGGCTTTCCTTTCCAATGTGCAGCTGTTGCAGTTCAATGTGAATACTGAGGCACCATTATTCTAAAGCCATCTCTGGCATGTCTAATATATGTAGAGCCACTTTTAACCCCTTTAGCTTGCAGTGCTTAATTTGTAATTACAGTCCAATGCCAAATTTTATTTTTTGAAGAAGGTTTTTATTGGGTTTATATGATAATTGTATATGCTTTACTGATCTCTCCTTATTGCAATTATGGCCATGATTCAGGCCAACTTAAGATCCTTATTATGCTATGACTCTATAAACACTCTTGATATGTTTCAGTGACTCTTCTAGTTAAATTCTCTTGTTACTCCTCCATGGCTGTTTTGTGTTTTTTTGTTTTGGGAATTGTGTTAGCCTGCCACCAACTCTGATGGTGGGGTGGTGAAAGTGGTATTCTATCAAAATAAGCATGGCAGATTTAAATTAGGATGCTAAAAGGCAACATTTTCATTTTTTGCTGCAGATAGAAGAAGAAGGTAAATGGAAGTGATTTAGTTATATGCAGGTCCACTGCTATTATGTGACAGGAAAATACCAAATTATGAGGCAGAGTGGACCAATGTATGTGGCAAGAAAAGTCCAGTTATAAATTTACAACACCAATAGCTCTAACTCAAGCAAATGGGAGCCCTATTGCATTGCAAATTCTTTATTTAGAAAACACTTTATTCTGAGAGTTATAGTCTCTACCTTAATACAACCAATGAAAATGGTAACAATGATTTGCAATGGAAAGTTAGGGCAAGACTGTGTTTGCATACAAGAAGCAAACAGAAAAGAAGTCTGCCGTATGCTAATGTTCAAGAAATGACTGCAGTCATTGTGTATTATGTGTATTATTATACCGCAAAGCTTCAGCACGGAACGGACATAAATATACTGTTATGCTGACTCAGCCCTATTGATGACAATCAACGGGCCTGTAAACAGAAGTCTTCTATCACCCCTTAAAAATCTTTTCCCCAAGGGCAAGCCAAGGTTGCATAAACGTTGCCACCATTTTCCCCTCTGTTTTACATTGCATTTACTCTGCCGAATGGCTACAGGTTCACTGCAGATGAGTCTCGTATCTAGTTGCTTGGCACTGATTCATCCGTCCAGGTATCTCTCTGCCCACATTCCCCGCAGACCCTGCATGTACCAGTTTGTGTACTGGCTGTGTTTTTGTTAAGTAGAAGTGTATGTGGGTTTGTGTGTTGATTTTCCGTATGTCCTCTTCAGTGTTGGTCTGTGGAGGTGAGATCTTGACTCGGTCTGGCTTGCTTTGAAACCTTATCCTACCATGAGCCTCCTTACCATGTCCTTGGGTTTATGTTGTGGTAACTATCCCTCCACCCAAGAATGATGAAACCCGGAAGTACCGATAAGTGGGTGGAGTTACCTTACTTGGGGATTACAAGAGTGATCATTAGGGTCCCATAAGAAATGAGGAATAATTAGAGAAATGCCAGACATAATTCCATTTATAATTCGACACCAGCCCACGCTACGCTTGACCATTGAGAAATTACGCTTGAATATTGAGACTAATTTCAGCAATTGTACCACCCAGGTGAAAGAACGGGGCTGTAAAGTCGTTATTAGCCCTTGTGAAGTTACAGGAAACCCTGTAATGAAGCTAAAGTCTCCTGATTATTTCTGAGGTCAAACTCAACACATTGTACAACCCTACTCTTTCTCCCTCATCCTCCTGTTTCCTTCTTTGCCTTATGGACCAGACGCCTAAGGACCCCTGCTTACCGGACACTATCACTTCATCCCGGAGATGCAGACATTTTGGGGGAAGAATCATTCCATTCAAAGGATTCCTTCCTCTTTCCCCCTATTTAGTTCCTCCTTCCACCTTTGTTGTTAGACCTAGCATAAAAGGGTGTCCTTAAATCTTCCATTACCCATCAAAGGTGATATGTCTTTTCATTGAGCATCAGTGTGTTTGGGTTACAGAATGTCCAATGGTGTTTGCACGTGGGTGCCATACGTCTGTATGACTGGGTGGCCATTAGTCAGCTAGTCTGTGTGTGTCTCTAGGTTGGTGTGTTTATGTGAAGATGCCTATAGGTATGTTGCTCTGTCTACATATGTGAATATATTTGTGTGATCTAAGTTAACATGTGCACAGACCATAGAAATGTCAGACCTAATGGCTTTGTCGTTTTTTGTAATTATCTGGTTTCCACACAACATTCACGTTGTAAAACCAGGAGGACTTCCATGCAGACCCAGGTTTTCTGAGAGATTGTTCCCCTTGTAGTGTGGTACCAAGAGACATAGAATTTCAAGAACTTAGGCAAACACATTTTAACAGAAAATATTTCTGTTCAACAGCAAATGGTAGAGATTTGATTGGGTAGTTAAATGGTTAGAGCAGGAGTTCCCACAAATGTACCACTGTAGATGACATCCTCCCAGACGTCTGTGGTGAATCGCTTCTGCTGTGCAGTCTTTTCTGCAGGTCCTACTGCACCTGAACAGGGTCACACATAAGGCCCCGTCTCTCGTTTCTTCTGTCTTTCTAATTTCGGTTGGTAATCATGGCCAGTGCGGTGCCCTACTTTTGAAAATTAGTCCAATTATCTACTTATTGGATGTTCCAATCCCGCAGAGTGCCCTCTTCCACTGAATGTACCTCCTGCGCAGAATACAGAGTAAGGGTGATGAGAGGCGATTGGGTGGATTTCGGCAAATACATAGATGGAAAAACTGGCAGAGCTGAAGATGTTTAATTCTGAGTCATGGGGCACAGGGACAACCAAGTGCAAACTGAAAAAGCACCCACCACTGTCCTCAAGCAAGCATTGGCAAAGCCAAAAGGGCTCGTCTATGCAGGAGCTATTGGCATCGCTAATGTGGTTTAACCATGCTGTGCACCAACGTGGCTGCTGTTTAGCAGGGATAAAAGTTAGAGGTTTGAGGAGAGTGGCGTGGAGTGGCGTAGAGTGGAATGGTGTAGAGGGTTGTAGAGTGGAGTGGCATAGTGTGGAGATGCGTAGAGTGGCATACACTGGTGTGGCATGGAATAGAGCGGACTGATGTAGAGTGCCTTGGTGTAGAGTGTTACATAGTATACTGGCATAGAGTGCAGCGGCATTGAGTGTAGTGGCATTGAATTCAGTGGTATACAATGCAGCATCATAGAATGCAGTGGTGTAGATTAGAGTGGTGCAGAGTAGATGGGTGCAGTGGGGAGTGGCGTGGAGTGGAGTGGCACAGACTCGAGTGGTGCATAGTAGAGTGGCACAGAGTAGAGTAGAGGAGTAGAGTGGCACAGAGTGCAATGGCATAGAGTGAAGTCACGTAGAATAGAATGGTGCAGAGTGGAGCAGCATAGAGTTGAGTGATACAGAGGGTGCAGAGTAGAGTTGAGTGGCATAGAGTGCAGTGGCATAGAGTGCAGAGCAGAGTCAAGTGGCATAGAGTGCAGTGGCATAGAGTGGTGCAGAGTAGAGTATAGTGCTGTAGAGTTCAGTGGCATTGAGTGCAGTGGAGTAGAGTGGAGTAGCATAGAGTGGAGTAGTGCAGATTAGAGGTGGCAGAGAGTCCAGTGGCGTAGAGTCCAGTGATGCAGAGCACACTTCAATGAGATAGAATACAATTGTGTAGAGTGCATTGGAGTAGAGTGCAGTGGTTAAGAGTAGAGAGGCTTAGAGTGCAGTGGCATAGGGTGGAGTGGCACTAAGTAGAGTAGAGTGGCATAGAGTGCAGTGGAATAGAGTAGATTTTTCAGAGTAGAGTGAAGTGTTGTAGAGTGGAGTGGTGCAGGGTAGAGAGCACTTGTGTAGAGTGGCATAGAGTGTAATGGCGTAGACTAAAGTGGTGCAGTGACATAGAGTGCAGCAGTGCAGAGTTGATTAGAGTGGTGTACAGTGGATTGGCACAGAGTGCAGGGGCATAGAGTAGAGGGCTACAGAGTAAAGTGTATTGGCATAGAGTGTATTTACATAGAGTGCAGTGGCGTATGGTGTTCCAGAGTGCTATAGAGTACAGTTGCATAGAGTGGAGTTGTGCAGAGTCGATTGGTGTGGTTTAGACTGGAGTGGTGCAGAGTGCAGTGGTGAAGAGTGCAGTGGTGTAGAGTGGAGTGGTACAGGGTAGAGTAGAGAGGCGTAGCGTGAAGTGGCATAGAGTGCAGGGGCATAGAGTTGAGTTGTGCAGAGTGCAATGGTGTGAAATGGTGTAAAGTGGAGTAGTGCAGACTAGAGTGCAGTGGTGTGGAGTGGTGTAGAGTAGAGTGGAGTGGCGTAGAGAGGAGTATGTATGGTATGGTGGTGCACTGCCATTACAGACAACACATTTTTAATCGAAATGACCATTATATTTGCACAAACATACAGTTTTACTAATAAAACTATACAGTGCACAAAAGAAAATGTGTGGAAATTGCAACACCTAGTGTAGTGATTTGTTTAGATCATATTAAAGTATTTGTTTTCAACACACTTCAGAAATAACAACAAAATGTGCTTCATTTGTGTTTCTAATTCTGATATATTATGAAATACTTATACAGTTCATTTAAATGTTGTCATGTGCTAGAAAAAAAACTCTTTCCTACTCCCAGTATCCAGCATGATTGTCAAATAAATCCTCTCACTTTGAAGTCAGTGAAAGAAAAGTAAACAAGCACCTTGGAAGACAGCGTCTGACATTTGGCATCCGTCTTTCAGTGCATAGCAAATGTGACAAGATAAGAACAAGATTTAAAGATCTGTTTACAGAAAGGGAGTTCATGGAAGAATACAGTAAACACAGTTTAGGCAGTGTGAGGGACATACTGAACCTGGGAAGCCTAAATGAAATAAAGCCATCAAAAAAAAAGACAGGAAATGCGAGTTACAAACCAGAAAGCCAATGGTAATCAAAGGGTGGAATGCCTTGTTAGGTCAACTTTCTGAAAGTTCCCAAGATGTCTTCAGAAACCAGAATGCTGCGCTGCCCTGTAGGCTGCAACCTAAAAAGACCTCATACTGCCCTAAGAATGGTGAAATGTGTTCCAAAAAAGACCTCAAAACAGAAACAATCATTGATAGAGCCACCACTTGTGGCTTTTGCTATCATAAAACAAACATTGGCAAAAACAATAGTTCAGGTACTGGCAAGCTGGTGTGAAGGTGAATTTTGAAAATATTTTTTCTTGCAAGCATATGCCACACAAATAAAAAAGAAAACATGCTCCTCCCAAATGTAGTGACAATATGGTTGCACTGAAAAAACGAAAAATTAAGTTAACTATTGCATACAATTTTATTACATCAATATGGACCTTTCCTAGCAAATATGTATGTATAGAACAAATACCGAAACCCCTTATAATTTAATTCACATGACTAGATAGATAGATAGATAGATAGATAGATAGATAGATAGATAGATAGATAGATAGATAGATAATTTTTTGTTGGTCAAATAAAACACTTCAAATTTATACATTAATTAATTAATTAAAATCATTAAAATAGTGCCAAAGATTTTTCAGAGATTCGTAGATAAAACATACCTTGACAAATCCATAAATTCAATTAATAAAGTTGTTTTAAAAAAAATAAACCATGCCCAGTCCTGGCAAGTGTCGTTAAAATGCTATATACCTCCAAATTCTGCTGTTTTTAAAGGGCAGTTTGTAAAGTGCCTAAGGTGCAAGTTTGGCTTCTAATAAGAAGTCAATCTCTAAGAACCAGGTAAACTTGCAGAATGGTTTACACCAAGTCAACATGGACAGTCTAAAACGGCTGTGCTATCTGTCCTCCAATGGAGACCAAGTCATCTGCAGGACTCCTAAAGTGCATGGAAGGAATTTCAGAAATCGGACAGCTGACTGAGTTGATTTGTCTTTCAAGCACGATCGTACAGTGTCCTGACAAGTCCTGATATTTAATACTAGCAAAGTTGGGTGCAGCCAGAAGTTTCTGAACAGGAGTAGCTTTTCACAAATGCAGGGGATGTGGGACAAGGATTCCTCACTCCTTGCACAAAGTCTACATTGCCTGTTGTCATAGTTGAGTTCCCTCCAGCTGTACCAGTAAATTGTAAGGGGATTAAACCGAACTTTTAGTTTCATCAGCTACTTTTCCATTTCTTTGCCAACTTGTTGTGAAAGATATATGGGTGGAAGGCCTGCTTTATACAGCCTTATAGCCCAGATACCATATGCTTTTTCCTTTAGAGCTCACATGTCCTGCTCCCTATATATTAGTTTTGCGTGTTTTGTCACCAGCTTCGATATTAGGGCCACAGGAAGGTTACTCGACTGATCTCTCTTGCCTCCAGGACGCTCTTAATCCGGAGTTCAAATAGCTATATCATCTCGTTTGTGGGGTGTTTATTACTTCCCAAATTGCATGTATTAGTGTCCTTTTTTGCATGCTTAGCTTTGAGGCTAATAGGCTAGTAATTTTTCCTTCAATATCAGAAGACAGTACCTGTCTGCTTCCTCCTACTTTTTTCTGGAGTATAAGTCTTACCTTATCTTTGAAACCTTGCTCCACAGCCATAGGTTTCCATCCTTGTCTCGGTTCTAGGGCTTTGTTTAATTCTGTTTTTGGGCTGGCTATCTGCCCTCTAAGGGTGCTTCTGTTGGCCATGATTTTATGCTGTGCTGGGTCATCACTATTGTCCTTCTTCATCCTGGCTCCATCCTTCCCAATTAAAAAGGAGGCAGAAGACCTTCAAAGATCTAACTTAAATTTTTGGTCAATATTCCTTCTCAATAGCACTGCTAAGAACTGCTCCACTCGGGTTCCCAGCCCTGTTTGGACATCCATATTCCATTTTATCTTTTTTGGTAGGTTCCAAATCCCCTTGCCTTCCAATGTGGCTTACTTTCAGCTGGTGAGTTTTTAGGGCCAAAACTCTGCATTTTAGCATTGCGTGGTCACTTACTAGGGTTGCAACAGCTTCAAACTTACATATGTACTGGTAGTGAACTAAGGTGCCCAGATGTAACCAGGGCAGCCACCCTGAAGCACTAAAAAGTGGGTGTAAGCTACAGGTGTATTTGTATCAAACCTGCTGTTTAGTACTACACATGGTCCCAGTTGATTTAAGGTGTCACCGAGGGGCATATTTATACTATTTGACGCACAACTGCGCCAACGTAGTTGTGCGTCAAAAATTTTACCGCCGGCTAACGCCATTCCAACGCACCATGTGGGTGCCTTATTTAAGGAATGACGTTAGCCGGCGTAGGGGAAAATGGGGGTTGAGCGTCAAAAAATGGTGCAAGTCAGGTCTGAGGCAAAAATCATGCCTCAAACCAGACTTGCGCCATTTGTTTTGACACACAATCCCCATTGACATGACTCCTGTCTTAGCAAAGACAGGAGTCATGCCCCCTTGCCCCATGACTTCTGTCCCCTGGGAATGGTCATTGGGCATAGTGGCATGTAGGGGGGCCCAAATTAAGCCCTCCATGCCACTTTAAAAAATACTTACCTTTACTTACCTGGGATGGGTCCCCCCATCCATGGGTGTCCTCTAGGGGTGGGCGAGGGTGGCAGGCGGTGTCCCTGGGGGCAAGGGAGGGCACCTCTGGACTCCTTCCGAGCCCACGGATCCCTTAACACCTGCCCTGACCAAGCGCTAAAAAACAGCGCACAACAGGCTGTGCGCCGTTTTTTAAGGCCCACCCCCTCCTGTGTGTCAAAATGACGCTGGGGTATAAATAAGGCGCACAGGCCTTAAAGTCATTTTTTGGACGGGAACGCCTACCTTGTATATCATTAACGCAAGGCAGTTTCCCGCTCCAAAAAAATGACGCACACAGTGGAATTTTGACATCCGCGGTGTCGGGCGTCAGTGTTTTAATATGGGGAAAGGTTTGCGCTGAATGTGTGTCAAAAGTTTTTTACGCACATTCGGCGCAAACAGAGTATAAATATGCCCCCTAGTGTCTTACCCTGTTCATCGGATAATTGTCTCCTTAGGTAAGAAAATCAGTGGATAGTTGATCACTGCTGGACTTTTATTCCCCATTGTTCAAGCAGGGCCTTGTTCTCCTTCAAAGCCTTACCCGAGGCATGCCTGATGAAGGTCATTTTGGTGTGTTCATTTACTGTTGTGAGGACCTCCAGAACCTGAGTTGGTTACACCTGTTTTAGCTTTGTTTTACAGTTCATATTTTATTCTTTTTTGCAAAGCTGCTTTTAGCAATGATTTTTACATATTTATATCAGCTTTCTGTTATTCTAGGAAAACAAGGAACATGCGGCTTGTTTAGGTAGCTTTTGCATGATATATAATCAATACCATCTGTTCAATGCTAAAGAACTCTGGACACAATATGCTGGTTGTGTTGCCTGTTTAGGAGACAGCTTCTAACACCTAGACACAGCATTGCTCACAACTGTACTTCCAATACAGTATGGTTTATTATATAAATGGTGCAAAGGCCCAAAGGGGGCAGAGAGCACTCTGGCCACAACTATCCTGCATTCTGTGCAACATGCAGCTTGGCTGGCACTGATCAACCTGCCTCCTGATGGGATTTCCAGATACATCACCAAATAACTACTGGCACTGTTTCCAAGTATGGGGTTGACCCCTTAGATTGGACCAGGCAGAATGGTACACCCATTATGCTCTCAGCATAGACATAGGGTTAGGCAGGAACCTCTGGAACATCTAGAACCAGATACACTATGGTTGAATTGTTTATCTTCTTTCCCATGTTTGCAATGCTGATTACCTTGCTTTGTTTCATCTGCCTAAATATCGCAGCTCACTCTTTACAAGCTAGATTGTGATTGTTTCAATACATTTATTGAAATCTTATCTCACATCTTTTGAGTCTCGCCTTGGCATGCATGAGTAATAATACAAAAGGGGTAAGATCTGTTTTCACAGCTTCCCTGGAGAATCAGAGTTTCATGTTCAGGTTGCCATATCCACCTTTCATCCAATTAGGTTTAGGGTTTCGGTGAGGCACTGTGAGCTAGCCAGGAGTTAGGCTGACAGGTACCAATGGTGTGGATGGACTCAGTCTCCCACACTCTGCAGTTTTGCCATCCTAACCAATCAGTCCTAGTAGGAACCCGTAACATTTCCTCCTCACCTGCCGGGAGAAGGAAGGCTACTGAACTGAAGTAGTTCGAGCTAATCAACTTCAGGCAAGGTGAGTTGACACAGAGCTTCAAGATATTCCCTCTGTTTAAAGTGTGGCCAATTACCTCTGACGATATACTAAGGATAGTGCAAAATAATTGTATTTATTCCCGTGTTTTAGGCCGCACATTATTTTGGATGTTACACTTGCCAGCATCTAGTCTAATGTTCCTTCTTGTCTTAGGCTCATTTACAAATCGCTCATGCTCCCCCATGCCTATGGAGTATTTGCTATGGTCCAAACCCCAGCTTTGTTTCTGCTCATTTTGATCTTTAGAGCTCAAGGCTGGTTCCCTTTCAATTCCGGGTTCAGGATTGTGATTTAAGGTTTTTTGTTGGATCCCCGTCTGGCTGGCCGCTTGCTGGTATTGAGCCAGCATGTAGCACATGGTCTCTGGGCTCCCGAGCGGCTATTCCAGGTCTAGGAAACAAAGGAGCTGTTTGGGTCCCCACTGTGTGTTTACATATTATCTTTTTATTAGTAATACCTCTGATACCTTCCCGTTAGTGACACTGATTCCTTTTGAGGTGGCATATGACAGGAAAATATGATTCTTATTTTATCAATGCATAGAAAAGCTAATATAGGCTTTGTAACACTGTAACACAAAGACCTAGTTTAAACAATGGATAAAAATGGAAAGCAGCTACCTGACCCTGGTACCACGAAAACTAACTAACTAACGATACTGATACTAGCCCAGATAGTTCAGCAGTTTATGACCCTCGCTCTGAGAAACATAACCATCCCTAGAAAGGCCTCCCTTCGGAGAGTGGAGAGTTGACACGTTGCAAAGATTAACTACAATTATTTGACCACACAAACTCTGACTAGGGAACACTACTAGTGACTGAGGTAAACACAGAGAAGGCTTTGTTCCTGAAGAAGGAAGTGAGACCACTGTTTGCGCTATTAATGGAAGGCTGAAACATGTATTCCGCTCCATTTGGTTCCTGACACCGGAGACAGGAATAAAATCATATTGTCAATCAGTAGGTGGTTTACCTGCATTTCTCTTCTTTCTGACAATCTCCAAGATTCCTCATCACTAGAACATGCACACACAGGGAGAGAAAGAGCTCCCTTTTGTGTTGTAGCCTATACTGGTACAAATAAAGACTAGCGGGAGCAGAAACCCATGATGAAGGATGCCACCTCCAGGTGGGTAAGGGGCTATAATCTTGAAACAATGGGTTTTATTATAGTACAAAGCCACACTAGAGATAGAATTTACATTTCACATTTACTTGTAGTTAGATAAACTCACATGTACTACATATGAAACATGGTAAACCACTGTACCACATTATAACAAGAGCAATGGAAAGCCAATATGTGTCTCCTTTGCAGACCTCAATGCTTTGCCAATGCTTTTTTGCAGATACCAAAAAGCACTGGCAAAACAATTTTAAAAAGTGCAATTATGCATATGCTTGCTTGTGTCATCATGTTCAGAAGTCACGGTGTCACCATTCACACCTGCGCATGTGTAACCACACATACTTGTGTGTGCACCATGACGCAGTGGGCACCTTGTTTTTAATTGACCATTTCAAAATGGTGGCCATCCCTCTTGGAAAGGTGAATAAAAATACACCGGAAATGCCCCCACGTGCATTTTGTTGTGCAAAGCCGAAGCCCAGCAGTAGATTAAGCTGCCATGCCCTCCAATAAAGAATTAGGGAAAGACTGGGAGTCTGGTGGGGCGGGTGAGAGGTCAGCTGTGGGTTGATAGAGTGACAGGAGCGAGCAGTGTGGGAGCAGCAAAGCACCTTGGTGGGAAGGGAGTTTAAATTACACAAAGCAGAAAGAAAGGACTGTATGAGACTCGAGCGTTCGGGCGGGAAAGCATGGTCATGGTGGGGCCTGGGTCAGGGAGAAGCAACAGATACATTTGGGGGGAGGGGAGGATCAACACAGAGGGGAGAGAATTTGTTTAAAAGCAACACACAAGGGAGAGACTAAGAAAATATACACACTTGTAGAGAAAGCTGAACAAAAAAGAAAAAAATAGTTTCCTGAATGTAAACAGTAGAAGGATGTAAGCTGTACAATGAAAATGATGGTAAAGAAGCTATCCTCCAGAGGCGGGACAAACACAGGAAAAGTCATCAAATGAGAAGTAAGCAAATGCTAATGACAAGAAAAACAGCCAGGGTAAGAAATGGATTGGCCCAAAGACCACTGTAAGTTTTATGATTGTCCACAATAGATCTTCTAGTCCACAATCAGCTAAAAACGTCTATAGGCAAGACCTAAAATACTACAATGCAGCCATGCTATGCAGATTAGAGGATCATTAGAGGTTGACAAATGCAGGCCATCTATCAAAAAAGGCAAGCACGCTGTTCGCCAGCCTCGTGGGTGTCCCTTCCATTTATAATTGGGGAACCAGAGGATATCTTCCCTTTACCTGGCGACCAGTCTGCCTCAGGGCCACTGGGTTACGTTGTTTCGACATGGTTACTGAGGCATCTATTGCACAGTCAGGTGTATTTAAGGCACAGAAATTTCTGACAGGCAGGCTTAGATCTTTTAATGTGGTGTCCTGGCAGCCAGTAGAATATCTGCCATGGTGACAATGATGCCATAAGTGCCTCAAACAATGCATTATCAAGTGTATGGTCAGCCTGCATGATAAGGGATGCAGCACCCAATAATGCATTTGTACCTTTAGCACTAGAAGTCCTGTCTGAACATTTTTAGGCAGTCTCTAATGCTATCCTGAGTAAAAATGCCTCCATTCAACCAGGTATAAAAACTGATGAACGCAGAGATCTTGGACTTCAAATCAAGAAATGATCAGAATTAGTTTTAACGTTATTTTATTGAAAGAAAGACATTCGCAATGAAAATCAACGCTACAGTGGTGAGTTCATTGTAACAAACTGAGAAAAGAAATGCAAAGACAAATTAAACCGAACAGTACCAAACAAACTGTGCTCAAGCAGTGTCTCCAAGGATAAATCGGTTTAATCATAATGATGAAATCTGCCCCGTGTTATAACTATGTATACCCATCAATGTCTACATACTTTATACAACACGCATTAGCAATGCCAAAAGTCTGGCTTATGAATGAAAGTACTTTTCTGTCACTGTTGTGTGTAGACATTCAACAATTCATCATACAGGCACTCCGTCACTCATCTTTGCACTTATGCCTCCATTCAACAGTCCACTATCTCATCCATCCATTCACCCTCTGACCCAACTGAAATAAAACACACAAGACCTCAATGACATATCAAAGATAAATTAAATGATTACAAGTAGAAGAGAGAACATATGCTGCCTTCATGCCTAAAGATGGCAGTGATATATTTAATTATTTTTGTTACAGGATCCTGGTGGACATGTAAGAAGTGATTCTAACAAGAGTTACTTCAGTGAAAATCTCCTCCCCCTGGGGTCTGTCAGAAGTAGTAGCCGACACCAACATCATTAACTATGAAGGTCATTTGAAATTTTGTGTAACAGAATACCCATCTGTATGCTTTAGTGCAGATAAATAACAATCCACCCTTAAATGTCTGTTGATGGTAACATAGGCTTTTCTCAATCAATATGTCAAGCCTAATGTGTTTGTCATAGCCTTTCATAATATGCATATCCAACCCTTGGCATCGATCATAACATTTCCCTGCACAGCAATCATGTCTATTGATGTTACCTTTGGCTTATCACCATAACCAACTCAGGCATACTGTATTGAGCAAAATATTACCTCTCATAGCAGGGATCGACAAGGCTCCTCACAGTGCAAACCTTCTATACTTGTGGTTTGTCGGGGGTAACCAACATCAAACCCCTTGCTTTATATGGGATTCCATGTAACAAAAAACTATCTGTAGGCTATAATGCGGAATAAAAGTAATACACCTATAAATGCCTATTGACTTTAACATATCATGTTCACAATCAATGTGTCAGGCCAATTGCCTGATCGTAACATTTCATAATAAACAATCAGGCGTATAGCCTTTACCACTGGCTTGTCTTCCTAACCAACTCAAGATATTGTACTGCTTGTAAGCTTTCCGCAAGGCAACCATTCAGCATACGGTCATAAAAGTACAAATGTATACAAAACTGCTGTTGGAAAAGAAAATACTATCTCTCCTGGGCGAACCTAATAAGACGCCTTGTAGTGTATATTTTCTATCCTAAACAAACAAAACACCTACTGGTAGGGTTTAACATAAAGTAATGACTAACCTCCTCTCATCTGTGCTGTTGCAAGAAAAACATTGCAATTTATCTAGTTACCCAAGACAATTAGGCAGCAATACAATGTCATGTGTGTGCCCTAAAAGTTTAATCTCGGGCAGCTGGATAAATAAACAAAATGATCACTTCTGCTCAATCAAAACATGTACTCCTGGCTCCCGACATGCGGGCGGAGTTAAAGCCCTTATTGTGGTGATTCTCACGTAATTGTCTGGCAACAGATGAGCTGTCAAGCCCTACCAGACAAAATGGCCATCCTATATTGTGCCCCTTTACCTAACAGTGCTGTGGTCCTCCTGGTTGTGAGGGGACTTCTTTAGCAGAAACAGGTCATCTGGTACTTTTAAGATTCCAAGTACTCCCAGGCTACTGCTTCTTATTTTAATAACCGTCTGACCAGGGCTTTAACAGTGGTTAATGCAGTCCCTGTAGGGATGGTATTTACCACTATTAGATGCCTGTCTGGAACCAAGTTGAAGGTGAGGTACGGTCATGTAGGAACTGGCAAACAAAATCAGCCCCAGCAAGAAAATTCATGCCAGCTCCTCAATGCAGGACACCACTGGAATGTCATCAGAGGGCCTTTCTGGGAGTCTTTGCAGCCCATCTTGCTCTGAAAGCAGCTCGTTAACGTGCAGTGCACTGGGGAAATGCCAGTATGGCAGAACGGCCAAACAGGCTCTGCGTGCAGCAACGATGGAGTAATTAACAGTGACCAACATCTCGGGGGAATTCGCTAATAACAATTCGTTTACTCTCACCCAAGACTTTTTCATAAATAAGCTGACTCCTCTGTGTCTGCGCCACGTCACTCTCGCTGAGCTTCCAATGGAGGCAAACAACCGAGGCTCGTGCCAGCGTTACAGGCATTCTGATTGACTGAACGAATCTCATCATTCTGTGTTGTCTGCTAATTAGCATAGCGCTCAGTTCTGACTGAACACTCTTTATGTAGATGAATGACAGATATTATAAATAGCCGGTTCACTGACACTAATTTATCTCAGTTGAAATATGCCTTTGATCCTGGCAGGGCCGACTCAGACTTCTTTCAGCTACTGTTTAGTGTCATTGAACCGGACAGAAACATCTTCTTCGAAAATACTGATCTGTTAGAGAGCTGTGCTGACAATCTCAGTGGTGTACTGATCTCGCTAATGTCAGTGCACAACCCACTGACCTATATTCTCAGATGTTAAAACTCTAGCTGTCCCACACATCATCCATACAATTAAAGCTGTAAAGGCTCCCGTGGGCCCTGTCTGATAGAGGCAGTCGCAGCAGATGAGCCTGTTTTGCTAATCATCTGACTGGGAAGGCTTTAAACAGTGTTTACAAGCCACATGGGCAGATTTGGCTGTCGTCCAGAGGCCACACTGATGGTGGATGCAGAGCCCGCCAGAAAGGAGAGAGTGAGCTAAAGACAGGAAAGGCCCACAGCGGGGCATGCACCCTTCCCACCTGGCAGCAGGTCCTGCAGCAATTGGGCCAGCAAGAGTGGCTTTGACAAAGAGATGATCTCTGTAATGTGTCAATAAGTAGGTTATGATTTCGGGTCATCTGGAAGACATACTGCAGTCTTGCATTTTAATCCAAAACTTCTGTACAAGTGGTTCAATTGAGGTGAACCAGGACTACCTTTCCCAGATTGCACTGTAATACATGTGTTTCTTTTTCGAAACATAGTTAATTCCGATGTTTATTGCAATTGGTTTAATAAGTGACTGTCCGGGACTGGAACATGATGTTCCAGGTGATATTGGGTCATCTGGTAACCCAGAGCAGCCAAGTTTCCCGGGCCCATGTGGGATGTGCTTCTCCAGTCTCTGTTTTTTTCCTTTTAATTCTGGGACATGTAGTCCTGTTTTATAAGGGAATAAACAATACCACATGTTCCAGAATAGAAAGAAAAAACCTGGACTGGAGCAGTGCATCATGCATGGTCCTGGGAAACTTGGCAGGGACGATTAACCTTAGCGTAACTCTCAAGTATCCCCGGTCTACATATGAGTAGCTGATCCAGTCTAAGGTTTTCTTTG
This sequence comes from Pleurodeles waltl, assembly GCF_031143425.1. NCBI lineage: Eukaryota > Metazoa > Chordata > Amphibia > Caudata > Salamandridae > Pleurodeles > Pleurodeles waltl. The sequence continues at coordinate 115,321,655 of NC_090446.1, read as the reverse complement.
CAATGTGGTACATGAAGCCCACACTTTATTATGACATCACTCGGACTACAAATCACAGGTTGCAAAGAATTGACCATGGACTGGATGAGTAACTCACACATAGAACCTGGAAACCTAAGAGCTTTGCCTTAAGAATTTGCTAACGCCATAGTTTATGTCTTCCGCTCAAGGTTCTTGCCTCTTAGCCAATCGTTTCAAACACCAGGTCATCACTCCCCACGATCTCTGAGGCAGGATGAACACCTCATTCCAAATTCATTGTGGACATAGTCTCCAGTCTTGGACTTTTCACTTCACAACCATTGTTTCTAAGTGTGTTCGTTTACCTAGTTCAATGGAAGCAAACAAGACTACAGCATCCAGAATGCATTAGATCATCATAATAAAGTCCAGGACTGGAAGTGTGTGTACCTATGACCTGAAGGGAGGTTGTCTAGGCTATCTCAAAATGATACAGCCTTGTCTTTCCACTCTTTGGTGAACAGTAGTTCTTACATAACAGAACAAAAGGTGTAGCTTTTTAGCCAGCTGACCTTTTGATAGTGGTACGTTCTCTTTTGGAATAAGACGTGTACAAATCCTTGCGTTTTTTTTTTTTTAAGTATTAAGAATTTATCAATATAAAAAATAAATAAATCAAATGCGATAAGAAAAGGAAAAGCTAAGTGAAGGAAACAGCTTAGAAATGTACGCAAAAATAATTTTGAAAGCAATTCGTGGGAAAGTCAAAGCTGAGGGACATCTTTGAATTTAGGCCCATATTTATACTTTTTGACGCAAAACTGCGCCAACGCAGTTTTGCGTCAAACAAATTAGCGCCGGCTAACGCCATTCTGAAGCGCCATGCGGGCGCCGTATTTATTGAATGACGTTAGCCGGCGTTAGCCGCCGGCGCCGTCTGGTGTGCGTTAAAAAAAATGACGTACACCAGGCAGCGCCGGCGTAGGGGGATATGGGGCTTGGGCGTCAAGAAATGGGGCAAGTCAGGTTGAGGCAATTTTTTTGCCTCAACCCGATTTGCGCCATTTGTTTTCACTCCCAACCCCCATAGAAATGACTCCTGTCTTAGCAAAGACAGGAGTCATGCTCCCTTGCCCAATGGCCATGCCCAGGGGACTTATGTACCCTGGACATGGTCATTGGGCATAGTGGCATGTAGGGGGGCACAAATCAGGCCCCCCTATGCCACAAAAAAATGAAAAAAAAATACTTACCTGAACTTACCTTAATGTCCCTGGGATGGGTCCCTCCAGCCTTGGGTGTCCTCCTGGGGTGGGCAAGGGTGACAGGGGGTGTCCCTGGGGGGATGGGAGGGCACCTCTGGGCTCCTTCAGAGCCCACAGGTCCCTTAACGCCTGCCTTTTGCAGGCACTAAAAAACGGCGCAAAAGCGGCCGTACGTCATTTTTTTTGACCCGCCCACTCCCGGGCGTGATTTTTGCCCAGGAGTATAAATCCGACGCACATGCCTCGGAGTCGATTTTTTAGACGGGAACGCCTACCTTGCATATAATTAACGCAAAGTAGGTGTCCACGATAAAAAATGACGCTAACTCCATGTACTTTGGCGCTAGACGCGTCTAACGCGAAAGTATAAATATGGAGTTAGTTTTGCGTCGAAATTGCATTAAAAAAAAGACGCAATTCCGGCGCATACGGAGTATAAATATGCCCCTTAATACGAGCCATCAAGGTGTCCAACATTTCAATTTTCATAGCAATTAGAACATTTTCATTTCCACGCATGAGTGAAGCCATGGCAGAGAATTCACTCTTTTCATTCTTTCCCAGGGTGCTCCAGGGATAGAAAGATGATCCGCCCTGGTATACCACTGAATGAGTAAAGGTCTCATTTAAAGTTTTCTCAAGTGAGACAATCCCAAAAAAGATGTGATACTCACCCCCCACCAAACTTGTGGTCCCGACCCCACTGTATTTAGAGTCATGGGAACTGCTAAGTTTCCAATGGTGGAGCCTCAGCTCACTCAGTTGTCAGAAGACCTTGACATCGCTGCCTATCCTCAAGATGGCTGCTAGGTCACAGTGGTGGCAGTCCTTCCTTATATGGGTTGATACTACTGCGACTGATTTTCTTTGGCCACAACCTTTATGCACAGCTTGGCGGACCAGACAACAAAAACAAGCATATGACCTTATGGGGAGTGGGAATACTTTATCCATGTTGAGGTCATCGCTTTTGCTTTTTTTCTAAAATAAACAACTGATCTGGGAGTTTGTGGCATAAAAATCTAATGAATTCCAAGTGGGCAAAACAAACACTGTGCCCACTCTCCTTTCATCTATGTGTTCAGTATATTCTCCTAATGCATAGATTCACCAAAGGCACAGAGTTTCCTCTAGGCAGGCCAAAATCTCTAATGTTAGGTAGGTGGTCATCTGCCGGAGACAGATGGTCTGCCCACCATTGACCCAGCAGCCTGGTGGGCCATCCATAAAAGTTCAACTCAAACAACAAGAGGCTCATTCTTAGGTTTTGCCTTAAAAGCGTGCATGCTCTGTCTGCAAAATGTATTGTTAACAAAAAAAAAAGCCTTAGAAAACGGGCTTGGAGCCCACCCATTACTTACCATTACTTACCATTTGTTGGTCTTGATGTCACTCTCGCTTCCTTGCTTTTTACTGGTTAGCACCTTCTGCAGCTTTCACTTAGGGCTTCCAGTATATATACTTCTACTGTGGAGCATGGACAAAATACAGCTTCCTGTCTGCTGCCAGTGTCCTTCCACTGGTCATAGGCTTTTGCAGGTTCTGTTTTTTCTTTTACATGATGCACAGCAAGAATAAGAAAGCGATATGAAGCGGGAAACGCAGATTGAGTCATAGTGCTTTTGTTTCATAAGATGCTGATAGATTTATTTGTTGTGCTGTGGGCATGATGGAACACATTCATGCCTTTATTTTAAGCCTCAATCAATATTAATAGCACTGTTGAACTACCTTAAGTGCAATATTTTCTTTGGCCTCCTAATTATCTTTCAGCAGTCGCTAGCCTTTTTTTATGGACAGATGTTCCCGATATGTTGTTTCTGTTAAATATAAAATATGGCCCTACGAATAGCAACCAAACTCAGACAGCTTGTGCTAAATATGAAAAGAAGGCAGCTGACCCCCTGGAGTATGGGGTTCTTATAGATGAAGTGGCCACTGTCTGGGAAAGCATTAGCACTCTACTCTGGGACATCCTCAAGTACCTTCAGCGTTATTTTACAGCTAATACAAAGCCAGATTCTGGCTGTGTGACCAGCAGTGTACAGCGGACCCAGCTAGGGAAGTACATCACCCTCTATGAGATAACCGGGTATCAGCTTGATGCGAGAGTGTTGGATGATCTCTTGCCGGTGGTAGAGTTCCCGCTCAGCCTCCCAGTGGTTAGTACAGTGAAAGGTAATTATGATAAAATGAGTCCAACGCAGGTTAGTATCACCTCTCTAGCCGTTTAGCATTAACCGACTGAGCGGGATTCACGTTCAGAATTCACATGAAATTTGCAGATAAAAGGAGAAAATTATGCAAACTGTTGCACAAGCACTCAAGATACCACAGCATCTCATGTATTCCGAAGAGCAAATTGCATCTAGAGAAGATGTGGGGCAACAGTAAAGCTGCCGACTATGAAACTTGGGAACCAGGTTTGAGTTCATGGCATCCGCTCAACATCTTGTGATTCAGGGAAAATCACTTAATCTCCCCATGCCTGAAAAGATACAAATGAATGTGACCTTGTGTAACATAGCTGGTGCTCATTTAAAGCGCATAGCAACACAACAAGACGATAGACTGAGTGCTGAAACTTTCCAAACACTCACCCCAAGTCATAGATCTGAGTTAAATCCATCATTCTTTCGCTCACCATGCCACCTCAGCTTGGTCCCAGCCATATACAAATCTGTATTGACTCTGCTTCCCATGGGAACAGTCCAGTCCGTACTGCCAGGCCAGGTGCTCCCTGGACCAGAAACAAGCAGCCTGGGACCAGGTTTGGGGTATCACCCCTAATCAGCCAGGCTAGTTTGAATCCAGTGGCACAATGAACAAGGGACCCACATCTGGGCATACTATGGCCAACTGTAGCAGTTTTAAAAGCACTGCAGAGTTCCTTGTATATCCAACAGTTTTCAAGCAACAATAAAAGTGCCAAGGTAACTCTAGTGATTAATGTACGTGCTGGAATGAGATAGGGTTTTGTTTAGTGGCAGTTTAAACTCATCTAAGGTAGGGCAGAGGGTGAATATGCCTTCTGCAAAGAACATATACAATGCAGATTACAGAACAGTATTTTATGTGCATATCTCAGTGGGATACATCTTTTGTCACAAAGCTTCTTTTGTTACTGTGCAGTTCATAAGTTACAATCATAATCTAGCACAGTGAGCGATGAACTGCCAAACAAATGCTGCATGCAAACTGCATGGTACAGGATAGAAAATGATGGCCCTCATTATGACATTGGTGGTAAATCCCACTTACCGCCATTCTGACTGCCGCCAACATACCGCCGTCGCGGCGGATATCCGTTCACCATATTATGACACACACACACACCAATCCATCACTATTCAGCACACATACATAAATCCGCCAGTCCAAAAGTCAGTGATAAGGTGGCGGTTTCAAAACCCACACTGTTACACCAATAGAACAACGCCCACTAAATTATGACCCACAAATCACCACGGCTGACATTCAATGGCGGTAAATCCCATCGCGCTCAAAATACACACACACATACATTGGACAATTCAAACAACACACACCTGATACCTATGCACACACCACACCCACACACCCACACCACTATAAAACACACAACCACATTACCCACAACCCTTTACGAATACAAAGCATTGGCACGAGACAGACACCAAGACCACAGACAAAACCAGAGCCACACACTACTTACACCCATACACCACTCACTCACCCCACATCACACACCCCAACACATCACCCTACACACAACACCCATGGCACCACAAAGGCACCCCTGATTCACAGAGGAGGAGCTAAGGGTCATGGTGGAGGAAATCATCAGGGTAGAGCCACAGCTATTTAGAGCACAGGTGCAGCAGATATCGATAGCTAGGAAGATGGAGCTATGGCAGAGAATCGTGGACAGGGTCAACGCCATGGGACAGCACCCAAGAACTAGGGAAGACATCAGAAAGAGGTGGAACGTCCTACGGGGGAAGGTATGTTCCATTGCAGCAAGACACCAACTCGATGTACAGAGGACTAGCGGTGGACCCCCACCTCCTCCCCCACAACTAACAACATGGGAGGAGCAAGTCTTAGCAATCATGCACACTGAGGGACTGGTCGGAGTAGGAAGAGGACTGGACTCTGGTAAGTCAACTCTCTACTGCTACTACCCCCTACCTGCATGCCTTCACATACCCCCACCCTCACTCCCATCACTCCACCACTTCCCACACACCCCACCATCACATCTCACTTATCCCAATGTTAAGCCCTGCATGCCATACCAATGCATGGACACCACTCACAGACCTGCATGGACACCTATCTCTAAAGCATGCACACTAGAGAGAATCAGCTAACCCACCATATACCAACTTACGTAAGTGAATGCTGCCAGGGCAAATACAACCAAAGAGAGCAAGCCACGGATGCACAATATGTCAGACACAGAAACAATAACACAGCATTTACATCCCCACAGGTACCCCAGCCAATGTCAGCAGAGAGGAGGTGCCAGCAATATCCAGTCCCCCAACAGAAGAGGCCCACAGTGATGACAGCAACTCTGGTCTTCTGGATCAGGATGACCAACTTGGCCCATCAGGGACCTCTGGACAGACGGTTACCCAGGCCCAGTCACACACCACCACAGAGCCCCCCCCCCCATCAGGAAACACCACCGCAGCACCCACCCAGCCTACCCACACCTCTGTCCCCAGGACTAGTCAATCAGCAGTGTGTCCACCACTACAGGGACCCCAGGCCACCCCTCATACCTAAGACAATCAGGGACCTGGGGTTAGTGGCAGTGGGTACATGGTTCAGGGGACAGAGGCACAGGCCAACATGGAAACTGGGAGGAGTGCGGTGCACCAGGAGGAGGACAGGCACAGGGAGCCAACACTCCAGGAGGCACTTGCAGAGATCCTGGGAGAATATCAACATTCCCAGGACACGATGGGCCAGATCTTGGACATTGTGCAGGAGAACAGGCAGCTGCAGGAGGGACAGTACCAGGGGATCAGGGAGGACTTGCAGGCCATTAACAACACCCTGATCTCTATTGAAGGGGTGCTGGCTGACATGGTCAACATTATGAGGGAGGCAGTCTCACACCAGCGGGCCCCCGCCACTAGCCAGATATCTGAACAGCCTTCCACCTCCAGTGCCGCTACTGGCCAGGAGGCCCCACCACAGGACTAAGAGGCCACCAGCACTCCTTCCCCTGCAGAAGGTGAACCACCCCGCAAACGTGACCTGCGCTCCCAACAGAAGCCATAGACACGTGCCAAGACCCCCACCAGGAAATGAGACTCTCCTGATTCTCACCCTTGTGTCCACTCTGTCACCCTGTCCACCTTGAACTGCCATTGCTCCCCTTCTTAAGTCCCCTTGGACAATGCACCTGTGCTACAAATAGACTGGAACTATACCCTGGACTTTCCTCCATCATCACCCCATCCCATTGCACTTGCCCCTCCATATTTTACCACTTCAAAAAACACCCTTGGAAAAAAAATATTTTTTGAGTATGTCAAATTGTTAAAGTATATATTCATTTCAACAGGTACAGACATTGCAATTAAACTGTACAAAAGATGAGGATAGGTGTATGACCTATAGCTGGCTGCATTGATCACACCAGGAGCATATGTGAGGTCACCAACATCTGTAAAATGAATTGCCAAAGGGTACAGTAAGTGGGCATAGAAGTGGGAAATAACAGCATGCCAGTGCCATAGAAATTTAAAAATATTTAATTGAAAGGTGAAGTAATACTGTCTTACCTGTGTGTCATTGGATGTACTGTCTGATGACTGATGTTCTGTTGTCCTCATCCTCTGTCTCCTCATCCTCACTGTCCATACGGTCCACTGCTGCCACACAGGCATCTCCAGCCTCCTCCTCCTGTAGAAAAGGCACAGGGCAAGGTTGTGCAACATGCAGCATGCCACTATAATCTGGCAGACCTTCTTGGGTGAGTAGCACAGGGATCCTCCTTTTAGATGGAGGCACCTGAACCTGGCCTTCTGGAGGCCAAAGGTCCTTTCTATTATCCTTCTGGTTCGCCCATGTGCCTCATTATAAAGTTCTTCTGCCCTTGTCCTGGCATTCCTCACAGGGGTCAGCAGCCATGAGAGGTTTGGGTAACCAGAGTCACCTGAAATATTGAGGGAATACATTTAGTCACACACTATCCTATATGGCCCACACCATACCCATACACCAACATCTACTGTGTGGGAACCAGGGCTCACCTATTAGCCACACATGGTGCCTCTGTAGTTGGGCAATCACATTTGGGATGCTGCTATTCCTCAGGATAAAGGCATCATGCACAGACCCAGGATACTTAGCATTGACGTGGGAGATGTACTGGTCCACCAGGCACACAATTTGGACATTCACTGAGTGAAAACTCTTTTGATTTCTGAACACCTGTTCATTTTGTCGTGGGGGAACAAATGCAATATGTGTGCCATCAATTGCCCCAATGATGTTGGGGATGTGTCCCATTGCATGGAAGTCAGCGTTCACTGTGGCCAAATCCTCCACCTGGGGGAAAACAATGTAGCTGCACATGTGTTTAATCAGGGCAGACAACACTCTTGTCAGCACTATTGAGAACACTGGCTGTGATATTCCTGCTGCCAAGCCCACTGTTACTTGGAAAGAACCAGTTGCCAGGAAATGGTGCACTGATAGAACTTGCACAAGATGGGGTTCCCAGTGGGGTGACGGATAGCAGATATCAGGTCAGGCTCCAATTGGGCACACAGCTCTGTGATTGTGGCCCTGTCAAGTGTATAGGTGAGGATGATGTGCCTGTCCTCCATTGTTGCCAAGTCCACCAGGGGTCTGTACACGGGGGTATGTCTCCATCTCCTATACATCAGCAGTAGTAGCAATCGATGGGGCAAAAGATTGAGGAGCCGGTCACAAAATAAACAATGGGGCTACAACAGAACTTTGCATTCTGTTAACTTGCAATAGGTAAGTGTGACTAATATAGCATGTTCAATTTTCAACAGAGATGCAGCAAATATCCAGGGACTGACCACCACCCCCTCTTAAATGGTGTCCGCCTGTGTGGAGGGACAGGTGGAAGTGAGGTAATTCCGCTGGCGTTGTGCGCCGTTGCGGGAGGCGGTTGGGAACTGCAGTGCAACTCCTCATTCGGTAACATTGGGCCCTATGGGGTACAATGGCCAATGGGGATCTACACCGGCGGTGACAGTATGCACCGCTGCGGACATGACCGCCATTTTCTATCATATTCCTCACTTGCTATCTGATCATCCACAGGAGAGGATCTACACTGAATGTGCTTCTGTGACCTGTGTCTGGAACCTACCATGGCCCATGTGACTGGGGAAAGGGCTCCTGCATTCACTTCGGTGGAGTTGGAGAGACTGGTGGATGGGGTCCTACCCCAGTACGGACTGCTGTATGGGCCTCAAGACCAACAGGTGAGTACACATTGGGCATAATGCATGTGGCATGAATGCATGAAGTTGTGTGTGAATGACTCGGGTAAGGGGGGTGGGTGGTTGTCCTCTGGGCAGCGTATTGGTTGTGTGCTGGGCCATGTGTGTGAAAATGGTGATGTGAAGGGGTATTGTTGGCCATAAGTGTAACAGGCAGGATTGTTTGACTAATACTATTTTCCTGTGTGTATTTCCTCTGCAAGGTAGCACCCATCAAAAGAAGGGTATATGGCGTGCCATCGCCAAGGAGGTGCGGACCTTGGGGGGTCTATGGCAGGTGGAGCACCCACTGTGGGAAATGGTGGGAGGACCTAAGACGCTGAGCACGGAAGACGGCAGAGGCCCAGCTGGGGATGGCCTCCCAATGAGGGAGGTATGCCCGTCGAACCCTAACCCCCCTGATGGCCTGCATACTGGTGGTGGCCTATCCTGAGCTGGATGGGCGTTTGAGGACATCACAGCAGCCACAAGGGGGTGAGTACAGTGCCCATCATTACAACTAACGCATGGTAGGGTGGGTAGGGTGGTATCCGGGTGGGTGTTGTGTGTCAGTGGGTGCCCCTAGGCCAGGTATGACATTGCAGCGTAGGTCCCCTGGTGGCTAGGGTTCTGAGGGGATAATCCTGCTACCTAGCTTGTAAGCATCCACTACTGGTCCAGGCTGCGTGGGTCCCAGGTGTGCTGCATTTGATGGTGTGTGCCCCTCCCCATGCCTTGGATGCTAACTTTTTTTCTAGTAGTGCTATGGCATATTGCGTAAACCTCTTTTCTGTGTGTGAGGGTGCTGTGTACGCCAACATTGGTGTTGGTGCAGCCATTGACCAAGTGTATCCTTTGTCTCTTCCACCCCATTTTTTTTTTGTCATCCTGTCCTTATGTGCATTAGCATTATCTGGCAGAGGAGTAGAGGCACCGGCGACATAGGGAGCTGCATCCCACAGGACCCAAGAGGCAGAATCCACCGACGCTGACGGCACCAGTGGGACGGAGGGTGAGGGGAACACCATGGCGGAGACTGGAGAGGACAGTTCAGACACAGATACCTCCTCCGATGGAAGCTCCCTGGTGGTGGCAGACACCTCTGTGACCACCCCAGCTACAGGTACAGCCGCCACCCCATGTACCAGCATTACCCTCCCAGAAGCCCCTCAGCGAGTTGCCCGTGCCCGCTCACCCAGGAGGATGGGAATCTTCTTCGCCCTAGGCACCTCAAGTCCTGACCCAGTTAGCCCTGCTGCCCTGAGTGAGGAGGCTATTGACCTCCTGAGATCCATCTCTGTAGGGCAGTCAACCATTCTGAATGCCATCCAGGGGCTGGCAGCCCAAATGCAACAGACTAATGCATTCCTGGAGGGCATTCACACTGGATTGGCGGCCCAACAGAGATCGATCCAGGCTCTGGCCTCCTATCTGATGGCAGCCATTGTCCCTGTTTCTACCGTCCCCCTCCTACTTCCACTTCCCAGTCCCATTCTCCTTAACCCCAACCCATCCCAAGCACACAGGCAGACGAGCATGCATACAAGACACCACACAAGACTGGCACAGGCAAACACAATCACCACACTTCATCCCACAGGCACTCACACAAACACCATCCAGATGCAGACATACCAACATCCACTATTTCCACTGTCTCCCCCTCCTCCTCCGCTTCTTCCACCTCCCTCCCAGTTCTGTCTACACTCACTCCTGCATGTACTACATCATCATCCACTACCAGCATCACCACCACACCAAGCAGAACACACACCTCACTGGCAGACACCTCCACAACATCCATGCACACATCCCTTGTGTCCTCTACCACTGTGTCTGTCCACCCCCCTCCTAAGGTACACAAACGCAAGCACCCAGACACCCGACAGCCATCCACCTCACAACAGCATCCAGCCCATGCACCTGCACCCAAAATCAGCAGACAGACACCTCCAACAACCACTCTCTCTTCCTCTACTCCCAAGCTGTCTCCCTCTTCAGGCCCCCCTGTGTCCCTAAAAAACTGTTCCTATCCACCATTTACCTCTTCTGTACCCCTCCCCCCATTCTGCATGTCTGGCCCAGGTGGGAAAAAGCCAGCCAAGCACCTCAGCCACCCAGTCCACGGGCCCAGTGACACCACACCCACTCATGGTGGAAAAGGATCCAGAGCGCATGTCCTGAGGGTGAAGGAGCCTGCCCAAGCTGCTGCCACGAAGGGAAAGGAGCCTGCACCAGCAGGCAGGAAGAGCAAGGGGTCTGGGGCAGGAACTGTGATGGAGCCCCAACCATGGTTGTGCAGCCGTCCGAGATTGCAAGGGATGGGCAGGAGCCTCCCCCCACCAGCAGCACCACCACCACCTCCAGTGAGCAGCCATCCGAGGTTGCAGGGGATGGGCAGGAGCCTCCCCCCACCAGCAGCAGCACCACCACAGAGCAGCTGTCACCGCAGGCGGACGGTATGTAACCCTGCCTCCATGGGCTGCTGTGTCCCCTGCAAATCCAGTGGCTATGACACCCACCTGAGAGACTGTGACCTTGCACTCCCCAGGATCAAGAGCACAGGGCACAATGCCCCCTCCAGATCAAGTGGATAAGACACCCACCTACCCCAGGCTCCACAGGATCAAGAGCACAGGGCAGATGCCTCCTCCAGAACCAGCAGGCAAGTCACCCACTCGAGAGACTGTGGCCTTGCACTCCCCAGGACCAAGCACAGGGCACAATGCCCCCTCCAGAACTATTGGGCAAGTCACCCACTTGAGTGACTGTGGCCTTGCACTCCCCAGGACCAAGCACAGGGCATGATGCCCCCTCCAGAACCAGTGGTGTTTTCCATCTCCTGGCTCAGGTGCCCCCATCCTCCTGAGGTGCCTGCCTATTTATCACCAGATGCACCTGCAGTGTTCTCTCCGTGTTGAGGCAGTGCCATGTTTGGCCTTGGACTTTGGCCTGTGGCCATGTGGACTACGGAGATTGTGGACTGGGCTGTGTCCCTTTTTGTGTACATATGTATATATCTCTTGTCTTGCCTCACTTGTTTATCTTGATGTGTTTCTCTCATTGCATTCACTTTCTCAAAATCGTTTTGTCCTTGCATTATTCATCCGAGGTACGGGGTACAAATGTTTTGGTAATGTGGCTGGTTGTGTGTATGGTGTTGGGGGTGGGGGGTGAGTGTTGCATGTGTGTGTCACTCTCTTTTTCCTCCCCCCTTGTGGGCTAGGTGGCTGTACTCACCGTCATCGTCTTATCCGGCATTGATGTTTGTGGTGAAGCAGCACGTAGAAAATCATGGGGAAGACATGCAGCTCGGGCTCCATGGCGGCGTGGTTCTTTCCTGTGTCTCCAATGGTGAGTCCTTTCACTTCTGTGCAGTGTTTCTGCCAGGCTTTTGATTTTGTTGGTACCGCCCCGGAAAAGGTGGCGGAATAGTGTGTCTTACTATGGTGGGTGGAACATTGACTTCCCCCTGGCTGTAGGCGGCTACCGCCTTGGTGGCTGTTGTTTCCACCCTGGCGGTCGGTGTGGTATATTGGTTATCTATCGGAGATAACACCACCATGGTCATAATTTGGCGGTATTTACAGCCGGCCTGTTGGCCATATTACCGCCACTTTAACACCAACCGCCAGGGTTGTAATGAGGGCCTATGTTTTTTCCCAGTTGTTGATTATCCTAATTTTCTAAGAGAAGGTTTGTTTGGGTAGAAATAAATTGTTATTAGTAAGGTCAACCATAACCACTGTGTTACATTCTGAATCCTGAGTTTATGCTTCCCCACACCAAGCACTATTAAAAAAGGCCTCCCGGTATGAATGTCATGTGAATTCTACATCTTTTAGTCCCCATAATCAACATTTTCTATACACTGATTACACACATATGATTCATTGTCTATGTAAGTGTTGGATGTAAAGAGCTCCAACACCCTACGCTGGTAAGGGAGGTGATATAAAACAAATTAAATATACGTGAGAGAGGGGCTATGGAGAGATGAGAGGCATCACTGAAAAACACCAGTAAAGATTTATTTGTCCTGGTGCACTGCATGGTCATCATTTACTATGCTTTAAAAGCTAATACAATTGAATATTGTAGGACCTGCATAACTTTTTCCCGCTCATAATAGCTGTACTTGTTCTTGTGCAATTCTAAAACTATTTATTTTATCATGAACATAAGCTGTTCTCTTAGAACATCTGTACCTTAAAGGAGAGCTTTCATTTTTTTTATATTTGTGAATTGTTTTCATTTTCTTAACATTGATATGGTAGGTTGTCATCTCCTTACTGGTTTAAATTTTTTTAGGTTACGCCTGAGACAGTGCATGCGCAGTCGGCAAAATCTTTCACAAACTAAACTCAAAAACGGCTTAAAATGGGCTTAGACCCTACCCATTACTTACCATTGTTTGGCTTTGGCGATTCTCATTTCCTTGCATCTTATTCATCAGCACCTCCTGCTTCCTCCTGGGGCTTCAATGTTTGTCCCTGCCATGGAGCATAGACCTAGTACAGCTTCTCATCTTCAGCTAGTATCCTTCCACTGGCCGCACGCTCCTGCGAATACTGTTTTTTTTTTAATTTCATGCACTCTTTAAGAGTGCATGTGTCTTCAGTCCTTCCTCCCTCTCCCCACTTTTTGTGATTTCCTAGGTCATGTCCTCCACCCAATGTCCGTGCTCTTTCCCCAACCTCCCTCTCCACCCCTTGCTCATGTTGCTTTCTCTCACCGCCAGCTGTGGCGTAGCTGCTTCCTCCCTCCTCCCACCATCCGTGTTCTTCCCCAATCTCCGCCGTATTGCTTGCCTTCACTGCTTCACGCTGGACCAGGTTCCTCCTAACAACTCCAACCCTCCCGACGGCCACAAAAAAAAAAAAAAATAATCAAATAGCACTCACATATGCGAGAGGTACTTGGCTTTGTCAGTGCTTATGTAAACATATTGCTGTGCAATATGGATTAAAGGAAAGAAAAAAAACGCTATGACGCGGTCAACGTTGGCCAAGTTATAACACTATTTTTTCTTTACCATAAGCCATGTTGTACAGCACCCCTGTCTGCTGTGCAACACCTCTAAAAAATTGACAAAGCCAATAAATCTTGCATAGGCGAAACCCAATGCCTTTTCTAATGGTTTATTGGACCTTCCTAGCATTATTCAGAAATTACTGCTCACTATGCAGACTGTGTGGGTTCAGTGTGAAATCATATCACGTTTTACATCTTTCTGCAAAGGATTAGAGCCTGGTCGTAAATGCTAGCTGAAACCATTTATTTGTCAGGCAGAAGATGTATTCTCTATTACAGGCAATGGTCCCCAACTGACATGGAAAGTGGTGGAATACCTCTCACTGCTTTAGAGTATTTGTCAGAATCGAAAGTCTTTTTTCAATCCAGTCCTAACAGGTTGGTGGATCTAATCACCATTATAGTTTCTGTTTTAGGTGCTAACGGATCCAGCGTATCGGGAAATTAATTTATATGACAAATGTTTTTTTATAATTAAATTATGTACGATATATCTACATGATTGTAATAGATTTGAAATATGTTTCTTGGCAAACTGTTTGCAATTGTAAATTGCTAAGATAATTTTTAGTAAGTTTCAATAAACTTGAATTTGGCTAATGAAGTGGAAGCTAGAACTAAGCATCCTCCCTCCACTGACTTCCACTGGTGCCTTATTGTCGTGACTGCGTTACAAGGTGGGGTGATGTTTCCTTAAGTAAAGCCGCCTCCCTTGCTTTGAAGATGAACAGCGCCATCTCCACTGACCCAACGGAGACTTCAGAGGACACCTGCTGAACCCGGGCCCATCAAGTGTACATCACCTGATCAAAAGAGAGCTGTAAGTGCCTCTCTCCCGATGCCCCACGGCTGCCTCCTTTCTTTCCTTGAAACTAGGCCACTGAAAGAACAACTGCTCTTTCTCCAAACATATGGAAACAGAAATAAATACATTTATTTCTCTGCTCTACAATCGCCAGTGAGATTCATATTGCTCTGTCCAGGAGTCTACCGCATGAGGAAAGTGTAAAATAAGGGGCAGATTTAAACTTTTTGCTGCAAACCTGTGTTAGCGCAGGTTTGTGGCAAAAAGTATAGCGCCGGCCGGGTGCCATATTTAAGGAATGGCGCTAGCTGGCGCTAAGGCCCTGTTAGCATCCTTTCAAAAGACGCAAACAGGGCCGGGAGGCGTATGGGGAACAGGGGCTTGTGTGCCAAATTATGGCTCTACACTGTTTAGAGGCAAAAAAATTGCCTCTAAGCAGTTTAGCGCCATTTTCTGGCACACAAGCCCCATGGACATGGCTCCTGTCTTAGCCATGCCCACCACCCCAATGGCCATGCCCAGGGGATGATTGTCATTGGGGCCAGCGCCGTGCAGGGGGCCCCAAGTCAGGGCCCTGAGCGGTGTTGGACAGAAAAAAAAATACCTACCCGGACTTACCTTTGGATGGGTCCCTCATCCGTGGGTGACCTCTTGGTGTGGGTAGGGTTGGGTGGGGGTGTCCCTGGGGACAGCAAAGGGCACCTGTGGGCAATTTCCATGGTCTCCGACCATGGAAATCTGCCTCCAGGTCCCCTTACGCCTGTCCATACCCAGGCGTTAAATAAAGGCGCTAAGCAGGCTTAGCTCCATTATTTAAGGCCCTCCTCCTCCCGTGTGTGATTTCAAAGCACAGGAGGATAAAGAAGGTGCTATGGCCGTTGAGGCAATTTTTGCCCAGGAACGCCTACCTTGCATCTCATTGACACAAGGAAGTTTTCCGCAGGCAAAAAATGTCGTTAACTCCAATATTTTGATGCTAGACATGTCTAGCGCCAAAATATAAATATGGAGATAAGTTTGCGCTGGATTTGCGTAAAAGAAATTACGCCAATCCGGCACAAACAGAGTATAAATATGGGCCTAAGTGTCTTTTCCCCAAAAAGGTAGCACGTGATATACTTTTTGCAGGTCCCTTGCCCTTCTCCAACCCCCACCCCCAAAAAAATCTGTTTTTGTCCCATGTACAGCTTGTGCACAGTCTTTTCATTCAAGATTTTGTACCCTTTGCACAGCGCTCGATTGTGTTATTGCTAGGGTTACACCATATAGATGCGCCGCTCTATGAACCCCCACTAAGCACCTTTAGCGGCGGGGAGTGGCACTGGGCATTCTGTCTGAAATAAAACCTTCAAAGTTTAGGGTATGTTTACTTTAACTTTGATTGGAGTCACTGGTAAGAAAACCATGACGAAGCAGTGGGAAGGGGGAACAAAGGCAACAAGAGGGCACAAAAGAGAATAAGGGGGAGCGGAACGAGAGATAGTTGAATGGATAGCGTTGTGAAAGGAAGGATGGAAAGAGAGACGGATGGCTGGATGGGTGAAATAGTGAGGTGGGCGGAGAAATAGAGAGATGGCTGGATGGGTGAAATGATGGGGAAAAAGGTGGAATAATGAAAGAAGGATGGATTGAAGTAAGGAGGATGGATAGTTAGAAGTAAGGATGATGATTGATAGAGAAAAGTAAGGATGATGAATGAATGAAAGAAATAAGGATGATGGAGCTGTGGATAAATGGATAGAAGTAAGAATGGATGGTGGAGGGAAAGCAGAATGTATGGATTGAGTTGATGGATAGATAAAGAGAATGATGGCTGGAAGAACAGAAGAAAGAATGAAACAAAGAAGGATGGACGGATGGGTGGAAGGATGGTCAAATTCATGTAAATTTACTGAGAATGCAGGTAGAAAAGGCACAATTTGGCCACAGCGTTTTCAGAATTTCTTCAGGGGGAGACCAATTGAGTGATGGCCTTGCTCTCCTTGCTCACTCAGGGCCATATTTATACTTTTTGATGCAAAACTGCACCAACGCAGTTTTGCGTAAAAAAGTTTAACACCGGCTAACGCCATTTCTTTGCGCCACCCAGGCGTCAAATTTATACTTTGACGCTCCATGGCGCAAACCACGGGTTAGAGTCATTTTTTTTTACTCTAACCATTGCGCCACGTCGTAAAGCAAAATTACGTTAACGCAACGAAAATTACTTTAATCCGGTTTACGACGTCGCAAACGGGTAGGCGCCATTTTTACCCGCAAGTGCGTCAAAAAGCAGCGCAAACACAGCAAAATGTGCTAGGGAGCCCCAAAATGGATCCCAGAAGCCAGGAGAGACCCCAGGAAGACTCCAATCGACCAGGAACCAGCCAGGAGGACCCAGACAAGACCCAGGAGAGGGAGAAGAAGAAAAGGAAGTGTTGTTTCAGTGCAGAGGAGCAGGAAATACTGGTGAAAGAGGTGACGGAACACCAGCATCAACTTTTTGTCACCTCAAAATTGCCAATTGGGAGGAGATAGGCAATTTGGCAACAAATTGTGGACAAGATAAACAGTGTGGCAGAAGTACGGAGAACAGTCACTGAGTTCAAGAAATACTGACATGACTGCAAGCGCAGGACAAAGGAAAAGATGGCAAGGAACTGGAAGGCAGCACTGCAGACTGGAGGTGGGAGTCCAGCACCGCAGGAGGCCCTGGACCAGATGGAGGAGATGGTGGCAGCCGTCATCCCAGAGGAGATCGCCACAGGGATTGAAGGACAGGACAGCGTAGACTTCCAGGAAACCACACAGATGCAGGGTAAGTTGCATGGGGGACAAAATTTCCTAAATGTTAACTGTAAGCGGGGGGACATACCTACTACACAATGCATGTCAGCCATGAAAATCAGGCAGTGGAAAGGGCAAAGGGGCATGGCATGGGTGCATGGGCTGTGCAGGGGAAACCAGGGGCATAGCACAACACTACACCAACAACCTTTGATGGGGGTACTCTGCCATGCCAAGGATGTTGGAAAGGCAAAGCCAGTCTAGGAGGGTAGGGTACAACATAAAACTGGCCTGCAGTCAAACGACAGCTGGTATTGTCACAACATGAACCATATCCACAAGTGGTATTTACCATTGACAACAGTTGCCACTACCACCTGTGCTGTGTGTGCAGGTCAAGCAGCTAATGGCAGTTATGTGTCCATGGATCAAACACACCCAAAATAGAGGGTTCCGGGTGACGACGTTATCAATCACGTGTAATTCCTAACCAAGTGTAAATCCTGTCATATGCTCATGTCTATAGGCGCTATAAACATCAGGTATTGTTACTTACATTATGAAGTACACAGCAGTAATGTCATACCCATGCTGCACATTTCAGGGTGTACCCCGTGCCTGTGTTATAATAGCTGCAATGCCACCTTGCATCATCCCAACTGTCATACTGCTAAGACAACAGCATTGAGGGGGAGGACATATGTGTCTAGCTAGTTAAACAAACCTGCACCGTCATAAGAGGAAATGGAACACTGCCAGGCCCATCATTGCAAACCAATGTAGCACACATTCCCCAACATCAACATTACACACTACCGATGCTGACACCTGTATCGTGCCATGACAATGCTATACATAGTATGTGCTTGGTCTCAGCAACATATAGGTGTATGTGAAATATCCGAGACTGGGTCAGCTGCATATTGTTAAGTGTGGTGCAAGTGGGATCAGAACCCCCACAGCCATTGCAAGGCCTCACCATGCAAATGGAAGTAGACGGAGGGTTGAGTAGGACAATAAGGAGGCAACATACAATTTGGACAGAACCTACACCTAGAGGATGTGACGCAGACAATTCCCCAAACTGCCCACACTACATGGGACATGCAGGTGGGGCATAGGCCTGGGAGAATGCTAATATTAATGACAGGAACAATGAACAGGAACCAAGATTACTATGGGGGTCATTCTGACCCTGGCGGTAATTACCGCCATGGCGGAGGTTGGCGGTAGCACCTCCAACAGGCTGGCGGTGCTCCGCCGGGCATTCTGACTGCGGCGGTACAGCCGCGGCCAGAAGTGGAAAGCCGGCGGTGTACCGCCGACTTTCCGCTGCCCATGGGAATCCGCCATGGCGGCGCAGCTTGCTGCGCCGCCATGGGGATTCTGACAGCCCATACCGCCATCCTGTTCCTGGCGGTTCACCCGCCAGGAACAGGATGGCGGTATTGGGTGTCGTGGGGCCCCTGGGGGCCCCTGCAGTGCCCATGCCAATGGCATGGGCACTGCGGGGGCCCCCGTAAGAGGGCCCCACAAAGGATTTCAGTGTCTGCTTTGCAGACACTGAAATTCGCGACGGGTGCAACTGCACCCGTCGCACCTTCCCACTCCGCCGGCTCCATTCTGAGCCGGCTTCCTCGTGGGAGGGTGTTTCCCGCTGGGCTGGCGGGCGGACTTTCGGCGGTCGCCCGCCAGCCCAGTGGGAAAGCCAGAATGACCGCCGCGGTCTTTTGACCGCGGAGCGGTCTTTCGGCGGGAAGCGCTTGGCGGGCGGCGACCGCCGTCCGCCGTGGTCAGAATCACCCCCTATGTCTCACTAATAGGAAGTCAGTAACGTCACATTACAACTGCCACAACACAGACACACTAATTGTACAATATCTCATTGCAGAGGACGATGGCTCTCCTGTGGATATGCCTGTCCTGGACTTCCCTGATGACATGGATGACGAGCTGACAAACATTAGCCAGCAGACCCTCCAAGATGTCCTTGGAACCCTCCAGACCCCACCATCAGTCGCAAGGAGGAGTACAGATACAGTAGCCATCACAGAGGATCCACCCACCACCCCAATAGTACGACCTACAAGCTCCAACCCAGCTGAGGACT
The DNA here is from genome assembly GCF_031143425.1 of Pleurodeles waltl. Classification (NCBI taxonomy): domain Eukaryota; kingdom Metazoa; phylum Chordata; class Amphibia; order Caudata; family Salamandridae; genus Pleurodeles; species Pleurodeles waltl. The sequence goes on along the minus strand of NC_090446.1, from coordinate 115,302,254 downwards.
CTGAGGACACTGGTACCACCTTTGAGAGGACAGTAGTGGGAGTACAGCAGGAGATGGCCAAGGAGGTGCAGGTGGGGATGCAAAATATGGCAGCCAGCCTTGAGGGGATGCGCACATGCATGATGTCATCTGCAGAACAGGCAGCAGCCATGCAAGCGCTACCATCCCTCCTGCAAGGACTACAACAATGTGTGAGGGATTTCACCACAGCAGTTAGGGAGCTGCCACAACATCTGGCATCCCAAACCTTTCACTACGCGCACAAATGAAATCATGACCCCCTCAGGGCTGACCTGGCTACCTACCACAGTGATGTAGCTGCTAGACTCAAGAACCAGCAGCTCCTCCTTGCTGCAGTAATGCCCTTAATAGCCCCACAGTTGGCAGCTACCGGGAATTCTGACTCCACGTCTTCAAACACTGATGTGTGTTGTCCCTTCAAACCCACCACCACCAAGGGCAGAGGAGACGACACACACATCGGAAGATGAAGACGTGGAACAGATCACCTTCAACCGTAGGAGTACCCAGTAGCACAAGTCCATGCCACAGGGGCACTGATATCCTAGGTCCTGTGCTGTGTTAACATGCCAGTCTTGCCACAGTTGGTAACATGCACTGTTCTCCAGCACACTGTTTACCTTGACACTATGCACTGCAATTGTCTCTAACTACCTTATTGGCAATTCATGTACCTCTGCACTGTATGACACTTCACCCCAGCATGTCCAATGACATGTCCCTTGCCATTGCACTTGTGTTGCACCACAATAAAAGGCGTCACACTAATGGACTCACAGTCCTCGACTATGTAAATATTGGACTACAGCACTTTAAAATAAATAGCACTTACACAACCACTCTGTAGGAGATTAGTGATGTATGTCACATATCAATGGCCATAGAATGTCAATACAACAATGTTGAAAGAATGTGGGGTGATAACTATGCACTGGGGTCTGGATTTTATCATCATCTGTGCTTCCTTAGGCTTATTTCTGAAGTTAAATGAGAACAAACAGTATAATGCTGTGTAGAACAGAAAAAGTCAGCTTCAAAGTATGTATAAGCTGAAACTGAATGTGGCCAACATGCACTTCAAGACAATATTTATGTATGTGACATCTGATTATAAACTTTGATCACACACACACACCATACAGCAGGAATTGGTGTGTACGAGTGTATGGACAAATATGTAACCTGGGAGTACAATGTAAGAAATGATAGGTGTGAGTTATGTATACAGAACTACATAAGATTATACCATCACTCAGCTTATCAGGGTTCACATGAACATCAGGCTGCAGGCAGACATCCCACAGTGCCCAAGATTCCTATTCAGGACTCTAACAATGACAGATTTAAAAACACATCCAACCTTCACAACACATTGGGAACCATAGTAACCTTGAGTGGTGGGTGCAATGGATGGCAGATGTATAGAGAAGTAGCTTTGTTGTAGCTGCCAATGTGACAGCTCATTTGGAATTGGGAATAACCATGTCAATAATGGGATTCGGATGCAGGATGGAACAGAAATGCAAATACTAAATTGACACTGTACACCCATGCCAAGACCCTGATCCCCAAGCATATGCCACATACTGTAAAGGAGTACCTAAATCTTTATTTTACAGTAATAAAGGAAACTTAAACTAGGGGAAACAGCTTAACTAACCTAACCTATCCTAATTATACATTACCCACAACTGGCCCTAACTACCCTAAGCCAAACTTACTTATCACATTTAACTAAACACTCTAAACATCGACCCCCCCACCCCCTTATATGACGGGACACATGTAGGACAACATATACTATCAACATCAAAGAGAGGGACAGGGAGAGTTGAAGGTCCAGTGTATGGTCTCCCCAAGTAATAATCGACAAAATGAATACACTGTTCCTAATGAAAAAAGGGGGAAGGGAAACCCTATGGTTCAGGAGCAAGAGCCCTCACACATCCATTCGGATGTCATGCTTCATCATTGGGGTGCTCCTCTACAGACCGGCGCTGCAATGTCTGACGGGCTCCCCGTTAGGGGGCTCTTTGCCGGAGATCTTTTTAGAAGAACTGCCGTGGTGAACTGAAACCTACAGGCAGATGGTGATTCAAGAGCAGGAGAGGATAAAATTGGTTCTCTATCCCGTCACGCAATTCTCATTTAATGGAAAAGAGGGGATAGGACCAAGATTAAAAGCAGGTTGAAAGTGAAAGTTGAGGTAATGCTCAAACACTTTCTAAAAGTGAAGGGGGCGAGAAATTATCTTGATGCCGCCCTGACAGGGGTCAACATGTTTCGCGTCTTACGGTCTGAAAGATCCAATGACGCTTCTTCAGGACCATACATCAAAAAGACACTTCTCCTGTATCACAATATTTAAAGCATTAAGGTGTAATTTATCAAAAAGTCTCATAAACCATGCCAAATTTCACAGTCACTTACAATCAAGCATACTGTCCATTCAGTCAACTAAACATGTTAAGGTCGCCCTAAGAAGAGTAAGAAAGTGGATAAAAACAATATGAGTAATAGTAGTGTAACCGTGACCAGTGCTGGATTAGTGCACACACTAAGGCCCTCATTCCAACCCTGGCGGTCATGGACCGTCAGGGTGGAGGGACACGGAAGCACCGCCAACAGGCTGGCGGTGCTTCCACGGCCATTCTGACCGCGGCGGTAAAGCCGCGGTCAGAAAAGGGGATCCGGCGGTTTCCCGCCGGATTTCCCCTGGCCCGGAGAATCCTCCATGCCATGGGGATTACGACCCCCTTCCCGCCAGCCTGTTTCTGGCGGTTTACACTGCCAGAAACAGGATGGCGGGAACAGGTGTCGTGAGGCCCCTGGGGGCCCCTGCACTGCCCATGCCAGTGGCATGGGCAGTGCAGGAGCCCCCTAACAGGGCCCCATAAAGATTTTCACTGTCTGCTTTGCAGACAGTGAAAATCGCGACGGGTGCAACTGCACCCGTCGCACCCCTGCAACTCCGCCGGCTCCATTCGGAGCCGGCATCATTGTTGCAGGGTCTTTCCCGCTGGGCCGGCGGGCGCCCTTTTGGCGGTCGCCTGCCGGCCCAGCGGGAAAGTCGAAATGACCCCCGCGGTCTTTTGACCTCGGAGCGGTCTTTCGACGGGGTTACTTTGGCGGGCGGCGGAGTCAGAATGACCCCCTAAGTGATGAACCACAAAGCACACATTAAAATTAAAAAGAGCTTACCATCCCTTATTCTAGGAAGGGCTTCATAGGAGGTACAAGCTTAAGGTTGTCACTACTAGACAAAAAAATTGCATTATTAACACCAAAGCATACACTCCTAACAAGTATAAGAGGGGTCATTGTAGTCAAAAAGACACCCTTAGGTCACATCAAAGGTTTTTTGCACTGTTGTTGTCATATGCAGCAAATTACTAACCTAAACACATACTAACTTATCCTGAACAAATATATTTTTTTTGTATTTTTTAAAAATATTTTTTATATTTTTTTGAATCTTTTTTATACACATAAACCCCATCATCATCCCCCACCCACCCACCCTCAAGAAACATGTAATAATATCACCCCCTTCGCCCCCCAACCCACTTATACTAACTAAACTAACAGCCTACTCTAACCTAACACTAAGCCCCCTAAACTCACTAAAGATAAGAGCAAGGAAAGAGGAGGGAGGGGAGGGAATCATGGCTGAGGATCCATTATTTACAAATTGGCCCTCCGCAGGATGTTTTTTGATACCCCGCAGTCTCCTGCTATTGTGGGATACCTCCTGCTGCAGCCTGTCCATCCTGCGCAACATTCGTTGCATGTCATGTTTCAGTGTCTGAAATTCCACATTGTCTATCACAGCAGCTGGGGTTGTCTGTGTACCACTTGTTGATGCCATTGCTGGTGCCGGTGCCGTGGTTGGAGGGGAAGGTGCAGGAGGTGCTGCTTGTGGGCCTGGAGCAGATGAAGTTGAGGGAGCCGCTACAATGGCTGTCATGCTTGGGGCCACTGTGGTCTGAGCTGTGGTGGTGGTGGTGGCTGTTGTGGGCAAGGCTGACCCCCCCGGGCAAATGCCCTCCAGACCCCTGTGGCTCTCTGATGGCGATAACGACGTGCCATATTGTGGAACCCAGCCTCCACATCTAGTATGTGGTGGTAACGCACTGCCCGCCTCTGGAATTCCCTTATCTCCTGGGCATTCATGTTGGCAGCTGTCAAAATAGAGAAAGCCAAACATTAGTGACATCATTGTGTGATATATCTACAGATGATATTCTGACACTTCATCAATAATAGCACATACAGTCCAAATCACAGTACAGATGATAGAATGTCCCTGAGGAATGACATGCCAACGCAGCCTACACATCTACTATCTAACAGCACAGCAATGCACAACAAGGTGTGTACTTAATTAAATGATCTGTGCATCTTTGTACTGCTATTAGTCACATAACAAATGCTGCAAGTATTCCACATGTGGCAGGCCAACTAATGACTATCTTCTGGATGACAATCAAGGCCCACAAGACCTGTGATTTGTAAATGGAACTGGCTGGACAGTATGCAGTTGGTAATCATGAGGGGGCATAATAGTTTGGAACATGAATGTTTGAATTACATGTCTGTCTTCTACACTGGGATCATCACACCTAGGTACACATATTTCCTAGCCCTAACCCTGTGCCTCAGTGGGGATGGACATGCAACACATACTGTCAAACATCAAGGACAGCCAGGAAGCTTTGGACAGTTGTACATGGGTTTAGTCAGTCCAACACAGGTAAGGAGGGCTGCCAACTAGGATTGACTCAAACATTGGACAATTACATCCACACTAATTTTCTAAATGTGGACAATAGACTACATCATTACATCTCACAGACACCTTTCCAAAATCATGCACACTGATGCAAGCACCAATCTGGCCTTGACCTGCATGCACGCCTATGACATTTCACTCAAGTGCCACATAAACGGAGCACAACATGGGTAGCTAGATGCTGCTGGAAAGTCAACCATGCAATCCTACATGTTCATTACTTAACAGGGATGCTCAAGTCTGGTCTGTGTGAATCAGGGTATGACTTTCTGAATAAATCATGACACTGCCACCTCCAAATTAATCAATGGCATACATCTAGCAACTAATCACCTAGTTCTCCTGCCCATGCCCATAGCGCAGCACTCGACTCCCAATATATGACTCTCCGCCACAGAATGTCCAACTCTAACATGGAACAAAATGTCAACCTCCAGTCAACGCACATATCAGATCATGTGCCAGCACATCATACCTTGCAATGAGTCCAACACACAATACAACCGAACTGACACTGTCCGCTAATTAGAACATGGGTTAGCAAATGTCCTACTTCTGCAATCTTGATGAGGTTGGTCTCTATTTGAAAGCAACCTGGGAAATGCGGCACTCACAGGAACGCTGGCCTGCCGATCTAAGCATACCACAATGTCTGTGATAGCCTTCATATTGAGAAGTTAATAATTGTATATATGCTGCACTATATCAGCAGCGGTGTACCAAACGTAAAATAACAAACGATTTTGTCACTTTAAATGTATGATGGAAGCAGTCAGTGGTCCCTTGCCCAACATCATGCAAATAAGTAGTTTGTGACCATGCATTCACAAAGTTCATGGATCCCATGATGACCCATTCACTTTAGAAAATAGTTTGGCTATAAAGTGACTTTACACCTAGCACTCTGAAGTTCAGCCTACTGCTCTGCCAAGCTACCAAGCTACCAAGCGGGTAAGCAGGGGTTAGCTGAGGGGGATTCTCTTTTACCCTGACTAGAGTGAGAGTCCTTGCTTAAACAGGGGGTAACCTGACTGTCAACCAAAGACCCCATTTCTAACATCGATGATCAGTGGTTGGGATTAGGGCTTGTATTTGTACTTGACATACAGTGATTATGTGTACACTACTGTTTTGAGTTCAGACCACTACGTGACCACATACTACTTGTCTTGTGATTCTGCTTTTTGTTCTCTGATGTCCTCCAGGAAATATTGCTAATATTTTTGGACTCTGGTTTTTGGTTGTGTAGCCTTTTCAGAATGGAAGTCAATTTCTGGCACCTATTTATGTATAGAAAGTGGCAGCTTAAAGCATTCTGCATGGAAAGGGGACTGGCTGTAAACAAGAAATCCAGAAGGGAGGATCTTGAGTCAGCCCTGTTTCAGCATGAGTTGAAACATTGTCAGGCAACACCACCAAATGAGTCTGAGGAGCAAAACTACTCTGAGGAGGAGGACTACTCTGAGGAGGAAGGCAGTGGCCCTGAAGAGGGAACAGAAACGGATGATTGGCTCCTAGCTCGAATCCAGAGTCTGGAAGAGCTAGAGGCAGAACTTGAGAGGGCTGAGGAGAAAAGAGCCTTAGCCCTGGAAAAAGAAATGATTGCAGCTCAAGAGCTGAGCTGTGAAGAGCTGAAGCTGGAGGCCATGAGGGCTGAGTCCAGTTCAGATGGTGGCAGCAAAAATCTTGTATCCAGTACTGCTGAAGAAGTGCACATGCCCAGAGATGTGGTGCCGTACTTGAAGGAGGGAGTTAACACACACCAGGAGGTTCAGGGGTATGAGGTAGCTCCAGTGATGCACAGCGTCCCTGAGGTGGATTGGGGAACTGGCATGGGGAGTCATATTCCTACTGGTGGGAGGGATACTCTACTGACTCTAGGTGAGAGTGACAGGGAGAAGGGTTCCCCCCAGGTAGAAGTCTTGGTTATGGAGTGTGAAGACATCCAAGAAGAGTGTGGGTTGAGTGTCAGGGACAGTCAGGTACTGCCTCACCAGTCTCAGGAGGGTGATGTGGGGTACTTTTTCAAGGCTGAGTCACCGGATGGTTGGGTGAAGGGTACTTTGGTTAATTCATGTGAGGGGCTGAGTGATGTAATTGCTCGAGAGCATAAGTCTAGTCCTTATTTTCCAGAGCTATGCCAACACCAGGTGGAGTGTGAGTTCTCTGACCCCAGGGAACTTACACTGGAGGCGGACCTCTGAGTGAGTACCAGAGAGTCTGAAGAGGCATTTAGGGGTGCTCCTGAGAGGAGTGGTCTAGGTATTTCCCAACCAGGTGAGGTAGGGAAGGATTGTAGTATCCCAGGTAGGTCCCAGTGTAGTGGGATGGGTTAAGGACCCCATGTACAGTCTCAGAGGAGAGGGAATGGGGATGGGCTGAGGCCCAAGGTGCCCGAGATCCGGTCCCAGGTCCTGGAGGGTTCCATGAGGGAACACCAGGAGGGGAGCCTAGCCTGTACTGTAGGGCCATCTGTTGAGGGAGACCCCACGGTGTCAGGAGAACTTGGGGGAGTGGCTGTAGCCAGCGTCCCACCAGTTCTGGTGTCTGTTAGTACCACTCCTAGTGAGGGGGTGCAGAAGACCAGACAGAGGGTTGAGAGGGGGTTGCGGACCCCAGTGTAGAACCTGGAGGGTCTGGGGTCAGCTCTGAGAGCAGAGCCCCCTGGGAATGACCTTGGTGAGACCATTTCTGGGTTGGGGGGAATCCAGACTCTGTCAGATGGGCAGAGGTCAGGAGACCTGCGCCAGCCAGACTCTTGTGTGGCCCTTGGGGACGGTGTGTCCCTTGAGGGGGGTAAGTGTGCCCCCCTGGAAGTCCTGGTGTGCAAGGCAATGGTTCAACTGCAGGGTGGTGACTCTGGGTTGAATGATCAGGTTCAGGGTAAACTCTGACCTGATGGGTGGTAGGTATGCCCCCCAGGGAGTCCTGGGTTGCCAGGCAGTGGTCCAGTCTGAGGGTACAGATCCTGGACTGGAGGATCAGGTGCAGGGGGTAAACCCTGACCTGAAGGGGGGGCGGTTTGCCCAATCACCCCCCCCCGGTGTGATTTCAAGGGGTACTCTCCCTGAGGGGGGGTGCAGAACCCTGGGAGTGTGGGCAGGGGAGAGAGAGACTCACCCCTGAACCAAGTGCAATCTAAGGGTACAGACCCTGGATTGGAAGGCTAGGTTCAGGGTGTCCCCCCTGACCTGGAGGAAAGGGCTACTGCTGACAGTGCCCCTACGACGTTGTCTTCTGGGGGGGGCACTCTTAGTTCGGGGGTGCAGGGCCCCAGAAGGGAGGGCAGGGGGAGGGAAACCTCACCCCTGGCCCTGGTTCAACCTGAAGGTACAGATCACAGATTATTGGGTATAACCATCAGATGCCATTCATTGAGGTACATGAGTCATGAAATGTGTTTGTTATATCTGTTGCGTCTTATGCTGTGTGTACTTCCTTGCCTTTGGGGACAAAACATTTCCCATTACGAACTATACACAGGATAGATAGAGGGCTGTTGATAATGGCAATGTCAGAAATGTAACCCATCACATTTAATGAAATGTTGGATACCACTTCATGGTCACTTGTGTGTGTAATACCCATGAGTCAGGCATTTGAACATGCTAGGTAGGTACAGTGTTTGTGACACAGAGGGGGTCATTCTGACCTCGGCGGTAAAAGGCTCTTACCGCCGGTCAGAAGTCCGCCATTCTACCGCCGCGGCCGCGGTAAACCGCCAAGGTCATTCTGATCCACAACTGCCAAGCCGCCAAAAACCCGGCATCCACGGAAGGCCGCCTCATCAGCGGTCAGCGATAAACTGGAGATGACCAAACCTCCACCGCCACGCCAACACAAACACGCCCATGCCATTACGACCCACGAATCCACGCGGCGGTCATTCAACCGCGGTATTCCATTGGCGGTACACACCACCGCGGTCAAAATACACACCCAGCTCCAAAACACAGCCACATTGGACAATTTGAAATACACACACCTGATACACATACAAACACCACCCCCACACATCCAAGCAACTATAAAACACACACCCACATCACCCACAAACCCCCACTAGTTGGAAATCGGAGAGAAGGCGATAGAGAGAGAGAGAGCGAGCACAGCAATCGAAAACCCCAACACACACAGGAACCCAACATCATCAGCCACACCACATCTACGCACACATCACCACACACCACCACTCACATCACCACAAACACCACCCCACACCTCATCCACACCACCCCATGGCACCCCAAAGACACCCCAGGTTTTCCGACCAAGAACTCAGGGTCATTATAAGGGTAGAGCCCCAGCTCTTCGGCACACAGGTGCAACACACCACAATAGCCAGGAAGGCGGAGCTATGGCAGAGGATCGTCGACAGGGTCAAAGCTGTGGGACAGCATCCCAGAAACCGGGAAGACATCCGAAAGCGCTGGAACGACCTACGGGGGAAGGTACGGTCGATGGTCTCACAACACAACATCGCTGTGCAGAAGACTGGCGGCGGACCACCACCCACTCCTCCCGAATTCACAGCATGGGAGCAAGAGGTCTTGAACATCCTGCATCCTGCGGGCCTCGCTGGAGTAGGCGGAGGAATGGACTCTGGTAAGTCTAGTCTCAACTACTCCCCCCCCCCAACCACCAGCATGCCAACCCACACCCCCACCCTCACCCCCAAACCCCCAGCACACATCCTCCCTGCCAATGTCTCACCAGCACAACCCACCCAACCCAAAACCAAACCCTGAATGCCAACACAAACCATGGACACCCATCACCTATGCATGACCACTGCACATACCCATCCCCCCCACAAACCACCCTCACAACTCCCAGAACAGGCCCCCAGTGAGGACAGCAGCTCTGTCGACCTAGAACCTGATGACCAGCCCGGACCATCGGGGTCCTCTGGACAGTCGGTTCCCCACACACAGACACAGGCCACAGCAGACCTAACCCCCTCTGGGAATATCAGCACAGCTCCCACCCAGCGGGCCCATGCCTCTGTCTCCAGGACAGGTCAATCAGCGGTGTGTCCGCCACTACAGGGCACCCAGGCTGACCCAACACCCCAACAACAACAGGGACCTGGGGGCAGTGGTAGTGGGCACACCGTCCAGGGGACAGAGGCCCGGGGAAACAGGGCAACTGGGAGGGCTGCAGTGCGACAGGGGGGGGAGGACAGGCCCAGGGAACCGACTCTCCAAGAGGCCCTCACCACCATCATGGGAGCATACCACCGCTCCCAGGAGACGATGGCGACGGTACTGGCCAGGTTCCAGGAGATCCAGGCACAGCAGGAGGAACGGTACATGGGGTACAGAGAGGAGCTCAGGAACATCGTCCTGGCCCTGAACCTAATAGTCACCACATTGCAGGACCATGTGGCACCCCAAAGGGCCCCTGTCACCAGCCCGGACCAGGAACAGCCTACCACCTCCGCCGGCGCTAGTGGTCAGGAGGCCCCCACACAACGACGGGCCACCAGAACCCCACCTCCTGCTGAAGATCAACCACCCCGCAAGAGGAGCCTGAGATCACAAAGGAAGACAGAGTAGGATGCCAAGACCCCCGCCAGCATAAGATCCCCCCGGATGTCATTCCACTGTCCCACATTGTCACCCTGTCCAACCTTGAACTGCCCCTGCTCCATCCTTCCACAGGCATATGGACAAGGCACCTGTGCGACCGAGAACTGGACTCTACCATGGACATCACTCCACCCCCACCCATCACCGTTTTACTATCATTGACCTATATGTAGCACTTTAAATAAATCACTAATTGCACTTAAAACACTCAGGAGTCTGCTTGTATTCTTAACAAATGTATTACACATAACGGTTCAAAAATGTTCAGTTACATTGTGATGACAACATACCAATGTCAATGTGCTTTACTCCATGGGCGAACAAACCAGAAGTCACGCAGTGGGTCATACAGCTCTGAAAAGGGAAGGGAAAGTCACAATTCAGTTGAAAGGAACTGGGGGGAAACACAGAAAGTAGAGATGCAGGAGGCCAGAGGTAAATGTAAAATGGCGTGGGGGATTCTTACCTTGGTGCTACTGAAAATACTGTTGTATGACTGTGTCCCTGTTGTCCGTGTCGTCTCCGTCATCTTCCTCTTCTTCACTCTCCACAGGCTCCACAGCTGCAACAACACCACCATCCGGACCATCCTCCTGCAGAAAAGGCACCTGGCGTCGCAATGCAAGATTGTGAAGCATACAGCAGGCCACGATGATCTGGCACACCTTCTTGGGTGAGTACATTAGGGATCCCCCTGTCATATGCAGGCACCTAAACCTGGCCTTCAGGAGGCCGAAGGTCCTTTCTATGATCCTCCTAGATCGCCCATGGGCCTCATTGTACCGTTCCTCTGCCCTGGTCCGGGGATTCCTCACTGGGGTCAGTAGCCACGGCAGGTTGGGGTAACCAGAGTCACCTATTAGCCACACACGGTGTCTCTGTAGCTGTTCCATCACATAAGGGATGCTGCTATTTCGCATAACATACGCATCATGCACTGACCCAGGGAACTTGGCATTTACATGGGAGATGTACTGGTCAGCCAAACAGACCACCTGGACATTCATCGAATGGTAACTTTTCCTGTTTCTGTACACCTGCTCATCGTCTTTTGGGCGTACTAAGGCCACATGGGTCCCATCAATGGCACCAATGATGTTGGGGATATGTCCAAGGGCATGGAAGTCACCCTTCACAGTGGCCAAATCACCCTCCTCAGGGAAAATAATGTAGTTCCGCATGTATTTCGTCAGGGCAGACAACACTCTGGACAAAATCTTGGAAAACATAGGCTGAGACATCCCTGATGACATGGCAACTGTTGTCTGAAAAGACCCACTTGCCAAAAAATGGAGGACTGACAGAACCTGCACCAGAGGGGGAATTCCTGTGGGTTGGCGGATGGGGGACATCAGTGCTGGCTCCAGCTGGGCACACAGTTCATGTATAGTGGCTCGGTCAAGTCGGTATCGAAGTATTATATGACGTTCCTCCATTGTCGACAGGTCCACCAGCGGTCGGTACACGGGAGGATTCATCCTTCTCCTCGCAAGTCCCAGCGGACGGTGCCTAGGAAGGACAACATGGAGTACAGAGTCAAGCAACCCACAGGTACGTAACTACAGCTTGCACAGTACACGATTCTCAATGCATTGAATGGCTTGTATGAGTGGGAATGCAAGGCCTAGGCCTGTGTGACGCAGTAGAAATTAAGCCATGTGGGCCCTTGAAATGGCGGCTGCCTGACCTGAGAAGTGTGACAGTGGGATGTGAGGTCAATGCGCTGGCGTGACACACCGTGGCGGTCGAAGACCGCGGCGCCAAGCCGCATTGGTTAACATCGAACCCTATGGGTTTCACGAGCCAATGACTAGGTGCGCCGGCGGTCGCGGAAGGCACCGCGGCGGTACGCACCGCCGCGGGTATGACCGCCATTTTCTATCTGGTTAATCACTCGAGACCTGATCATCCACAGGAGAGGACCTATACTGCAAGTGCTGCTGTGACTTCAGTCTGGGAGATACAATGGCTGCTGCGACTGGGGAAAGGGCCCCTGCCTTCACTACAGAAGAGTTGGAGAAACTTGTCGATGGGGTCCTGCCCCAGTATGCACTACTCTACGGTCCTCCAGACCAACAGGTAAGTACACTGGGTGCACGTTGAATGGGCTATGCCTGGGTTGTGTATGTTGGATGTAAGATGGTGGGGTGGGGAGACAATGACGAGTGCAAGGCACGACAGATGAGAGCATGCGCCACATGGCAAGGTTGGGGAGGGGGGGCCAATCGCATCTATCATGCGGAAAATTGATGATATTTCAATTTCCACCCTGTACATGTCAAATAGGTCAGCGCCCATCAGAAAGTCGACATTTGGCGTGCCATCGCCAAGGAAGTCCGGAACCTGGGGGTCCACAACAGACGGGGCACACACTGCCGCAAGAGGTGGGAGGACATCCGCCACGGGACCAGGAAGACCGCCGAGTCACTGCTGGGGATGGCCTCCCAACCTAGGAGGGGTGCCAGTCGTACCCTGACCCCCCTGATGTCCCGGATCCTGGCGGTGGCCTACCCCGATTTGGATGGGCGCGTGAGGACATCACAGCAGACACAAGGGGGTGAGTAGCAGCACATTCAGCTATCATTACGCGCAGTGGAGGTGCCTGGGTGGGGGAAGAGGGCTGTGGGTGACATTAGGCCAGGGCGCTTTCCGTAGTGTAGTCCTCTCCTTTAGCCATGTCCCTGTGCCCCCGCCCCCCCACCTCTGTAGGGTGACAAGTACAGCTATCCATGGTCCTGCATCACCCATGTGCGCGTTTGTTGTCCCTAGACCTGTTGGCCTAGTCACAAGTACTGAGTAGTGTACCCCGATTGCGCGGCTTAGTGCATGAGGCTCCTGTGTCTGTCCTCTCCGCCAACGGTGTTGACAATGCATGCACTCAACCTGTTTTTATGTCTCCCCCACCCTTTTTCTTTATCTTCTTGTGCATGTGTGCATTAGCATCATCAGGTGGAGGAGAATTGGCACCGGAGCACGAGGGAGCTGCAACTCACAAGGCCCCGGTGGGCCATGGCACAGACACCGTGGCCACCAGTGATACGGAGGGCGAGGGGAGCTTCACAACGGGGAGCCGTGGTGACACCAGCGACACCGACACGTCCTCGGATGGGAACTCCCTAGCGGTGGCGGCAACATCCGTGCCCCCCGCCTCTACAGGTACAACCGCCACCCAGCGCACCAGCTCCGCCCTCCCAGCAGCCCCTCCGCCTTCGCTCCGTGCCCGCTCGCCCAAGAAGGCGGGCGTCTCCTTCGCCCCAGGCACCTCAGGCCCTGCCCCTGTTACCCCTGCTGCCCTCAGTGAGGAGGTCATTGACCTCCTACAGACCATCATTGTTGGGCAGTCTACCCTTTTGAATGCCATCCAGGGGGTAGAGAGGGAGGTGCATCGTAGCAATGCATACCTGGAGGGCATTCATTCGGGTCAGGCTGCCCATCAACGATCGTTCAATGCTCTGGCCTCAGCACTGACGGCAGCCATTGTCCCTGTTTCCAGCCTCCCTCTTCTAACTGCCTCCAGCCTGTCTCTGTCTCCTGTTCCTCTGCCTATCCCACCCACACCATCAGACCAGCCTGCACACACCTCAACACCCAAGGGCAGCTCATCCAGACATAAGCACCACAGATCACACAAACATTCACCCAAGCAACACCCAGATGCAGACATGCCAACAGTCACTACCACCTCTGTGTCCCCCACCTCCTCGTCTCCCTCCTCCCTCCCTGTGACGTCTCTACTCACACCTGCATGCACACCACCAACAGCCAGTACTTCCATCACCAGCACACCCTCGAGTCCAGTCCGCACACGTGCAGTCACCACCCCCACTGCCATTTACACGTCCCCTGTGTCCTCTCCCACTGTGTCTGTCACCCCCTCTTCCAAGACACACAAACGCAGGCAGCCACCCACCCAACAGCCAACCACCTCACGACAGCCTCCAGCCCATGCACCTTCACCCAAGGACAGCACACCTGACTCTCCTACAACCACCTCCTCTTCCTCCACTCCCATAACCACTACACCCACCCTTTACCCTGGTCCTAAAAAAGTTTACCTCTCCAATCTTGACCTCTTTCCCTCACCTGACCCCCCCCCCTCCATCTGCTAAGAGTCCCAAGAGCGCCTCAGCCACCACCAGCCCGGCTTCATGGGTCACCGTGGTGCATGGATTTTGGAGTCCCCCCTTTGCCAGCAGTGATACATCGGTCAGCAGCAAGGGGACAGCCACCCCCCCCCCTGGAAAGAGGACCCGTAAAGTAAGGGGCCGCCGCGGGACGACTGACACCGCTGCCCCCAAGGACCAAAGTTCTGCCACTTCACCTGCCACAACATCCAGGGGAGGCAAGGCCCAGAGAGCCACATCGAAGGGGGGCAAGGGCGGAGAAGTCAGCCAGCAGGAGCGCGGACCAGGAGGGCCCCACAAGCCCCATCCCGGGTGTGAGGGAGGACACCCAAGGGCCCAGGACACCGTCACCGAAGGGTCCAGCAACTGCACGGTCGGAGGGCGACTGAGCAGGGAGTCGTGGCCAGGTCTGACTCCCTTGACTTACAGAACAAGCACCGCTGAACAGGGCCCCGCCGTGCAGAAAGGCACCGCTGAACAGGGCCCCGCCGTGCAGAAAGGCACCGCTGAACAGGGCCCCGCCGTGCAGAAAGGCACCGCTGAACAGGGCCCCGCCGTGCAGAAAGGCACCGCTGAACAGGGCCCCGCCGTCCAGAAAGGCACCGCTAAACAGGGCCCCGCCGTGCAGAAAGGCACCGCTGAACAGGGCCCCGCCGTGCAGAAAGGCACCGCTGAACAGGGCCCCGCCGTCCAGAAAGGCACCGCTGAACAGGGCCCCGCCGTCCAGAAAGGCACCGCTGAACAGGGGCCCTTCATCTCAAGCACCGCTCCGCTGGGCCCTTCCTGTCAAGCACCGCTCCGCTGGGCCCTTCCTGTCAGGCACCGCTCCGCTGGGCCCCGCCGTCTCAAGCACCGCGCCGCTGGGCCCTTCATCTCAAGCACCGCTCCGCTGGGCCCTTCATCTCAAGCACCGCTCCGTTGGGCCCCGCCGTCTCAAGCACCGCTCCGCTGGGCCCTTCCTGTCAAGCACCGCTCCGCTGGGCCCTTCATCTCAAGCACCGCTCCGCTGGGCCCTTCATCTCAAGCACCGCTCCGCTGGGCCCTTCCTGTCAGGCACCGCTCCGCTGGGCCCCGCCGTCTCAAGCACCGCTCCGCTGGGCCCTTCATCTCAAGCAACGCTCCGCTGGGCCCTTCATCTCAAGCACCGCTCCGCTGGGCCCCGCCGTCTCAAGCACCGCTCCGCTGGGCCCTTCATCTCAAGCACCACTCCGCTGGGCCCTTCATCTCAAGCACCGCTCCGCTGGGCCCCGCCGTCTCAAGCACCGCTCCGCTGGGCCCTTCCTGTCAAGCACCGCTCCGCTGGGCCCTTCATCTCAAGCACCGCTCCGCTGGGCCCTTTATCTCAAGCACCGCTCCGCTGGGCCCTTCCTGTCAGGCACCGCTCCGCTGGGCCCCGCCGTCTCAAGCACCGCTCCGCTGGGCCCTTCATCTCAAGCACCGCTCCGCTGGGCCCTTCATCTCAAGCACCGCTCCGCTGGGCCCCGCCATCTCAAGCACCGCTCCGCTGGGCCCTTCCTGTCAAGCACCGCTCCGCTGGGCCCTTCATCTCAAGCACCGCTCCGCTGGGCCCCGCCGTCTCAAGCACTGCTCCGCTGGGCCCTTTCTGTCAAGCACCGCTCCGCTGGGCCCTTCATCTCAAGCACCGCTGGGCCAATGACAGTGCCGTTTCTGTGTCGTGCTACTGTTCACGCTGCACTCGGGCCACCCTGCCTCCTCCATTGCCTGTGGAGACTGTTATCCACTTGATAGACTGTGGCTTTGCACTCCCCAGGATATGACAGTGGGCAATCCACCCACTGTAGAGACTTGAGAGACTGTGGCTTTGCACTCCCCAGGATTGAACAGTGGGCATGGTGGCCCCTTCTTGGATCTGGCGTCGTGGACTCATGTGGCTGTGGTGCCCCCCCTTCCCTTCCCCCTGAGGTGCCTGTAGTTTTATCATCTTATGCCCCTGCAGTGTTCTCTCCAACGGACTCAGGTCTCCTGTGTGGGCTTTGCCCATGTGTTGATACACTTTGGCCCACGGACAGTTGAAATCTCAGTGACTGTGCTGGACTTATTGCCTCTATTTATCGGTTACGCAATGTTTACACTTGGATTTTTTTTATTCATTTTCCTATTTTACCATGACTTCAATGAACCTATTTTATACATAGATTTATTTTCGCACTTTAATTTTATCTTTTCGTTATTCCGGGGGGTTTGGGTGGGGTCACTTTGACTTGGTGCTCTGCATTGGTGGGTAGATAGTTGGGGGGTGGGTGTGATGCGTATGTGTGTGCCCGTAACCCTTCCTCCTCCCCCCCTCCCCTGTGTCGTAGGTGCGGTACTCACCGTTGTCGTCTGCGCCGGAGTTCGTACTCGTGGTAGATGAGCAGGTAGACGAGAGCAGGTAGGATGTTCAATTCGGGCTCCATGCTGTCCTCCGTCCTCGTGGAGTGTATAGAGGTGAGCGTTTTCCCGTTCGTAGTCTGTTTACGCCGTGTTTTTATCGGCGGGGCTCCCGCCCCGGAAAAGGTGGCGGATTGGTGAGTTGTGATAGGGTGGGCGGTACATTGTCTGCAGCCTGCCTGTTGGCGGTGACCGCCGCACTGTTTGTGTGTCCCGCCATGGCAGTCGGAGTGTTAAAGTGGCGGGCTGTGTTGGCGGTTCCCGCCAGGGTCAGAATTCCATTTTTTGGACCGCCAGCCTGTTGGCGGGTTGGCCGCCGCTTTATCACCGACCGCCAGGGTCAGAATGACCCCCAGAGTCTCAACTCCAATCCTAAAATTGTTATGTACACCACAGTTTGAGTCATGTACATGACCTATGTTTCTCCTGTGGCTGTGGAGTACCAGCAGACCATGCTGCATTTGTTCACATATTTCCAGTGGTTCATTGCACTAAGGTGTCCAGTTCCAGTGTGTGGCCATGTGTACCCAGTGTCAGTATTGGCCTCCATGTTGGCAAAGTAACGTGCAGGTCTAGTCATGAGTCTGTGGAGCCATTCCCTGAATTAACAGAGCATCCTTCAAAGCAGATTTGACCTAAAGCCAAAAATCAACTAACGACACACATGGGGATAGTCCAGCTATGGCACTGCAGAACTTTAATAAGGCTGACGACAGGGCAACCTTGGTGTGCTTAAAAACTTTATGGATGAGTAATAGGAAACAGGCAGCTTTCATCACAACATGTGTACACAGGGTGGGCATGAAAATTCCCACTGCAACAGGGAACATCAGTGCCTCTGTGCTAATTAATCTCGCAGCTAGTCACCACGCAAGCACCATCAAAAGGTGGCAGCAGAAGTAGATTTGTGTGTGGACCGTCAGGGCACAAACATGTTTTGTCCTCACATACACATTGGCAACCCTTGTTTGTTGTGCTGGAGGCACCGTACCGAATCCATGCATACAGCCATAGCACACTGTCACTGTTTGGCAATAATGAATACATGCAAATCCAGACCAGGGATGGGGGATGGATTAGGCAATTTGAATGCATATCCCAGAACTGAATACGATAAGTAAAATTATTAAACTATACTATCTATTTGAGGATTCATCGTAGACCTACCAGACACAATAACCCAGGAGGAAAGAGAGGGCATGGAAAGCAACTATGAGACAAATGTAGCCACAGGGAACCTCTATGGTTAATGCAAAGACAGGAACCAGTCTGGCTAACAGGATGCAGGCTCTGTCAGGAACAAACATGAACAAGGCAAATACACAGGGAGCAAACTCTGACTGGGAAAAGCTGGAACAACACTGTGGGAACTGAAAACGGTTTGTGCTGTGGTCTGCAACATTACACAATTCCCCCAAGGGCTCTGGTACACAGGTGATTTATATGCCAATGCACAACAAGGAAATTCAGAAAATGGCAGCTTCTAAGCAGATCCAGGCAGCAGCAAGGGCAGGGCAGAGTCAAATGGCTGGTCTGCATGGAAGTGCTCACAGGTGTGTGCAGCTTCAGTCTCTCACAAGTCCTGAAGTTGAAAATCAAGTTCAAAGGACCAACTGGACCTTTCACATGGAAAGCAATGGACAGCTGATTACAGGTCTTACCAACTACCAGGCAGTGCATTATTGGACTTGAAGTCCATGCAGACTGATGAACTATGACTGTGGCATGCCAGCTGAAGTGGGAAGCACACAGGAGTCAGAATGGGAGTCTGGGTGTGTGTAGATGAAGATTCGCAGGGTACAGATAGTCCATTTACAGGGCCCCCTAGAGAAGGGTTGGGCGAGACTTAAAACATGGCAGTGGCATGGGATGGACTGCTTAGGGCATTTCTTGTGAGCAATGCTTGTCATACCTGGGGCACTCGTGCTATCCATTTTCAGCTTAGTTGGACTTCTTGTCACACATGCTCCTTGCAGAGCTAGCTGATGTCACACTTACTGCTGTCAAGGGTCTGGTCATACATTTCTGTTACCAATGCAATTGCAAATCCACTGTCTCATGTATGAAACACTTTTTTACCTTATGATTGATGGTGTCTTAGTTGTGTGTCATTTGCTGCAGTGGACCATGTTGGCAACATGGATGTGTCTCATAGCTGTGGTGCTCTGATATTGCCCTTCCCATGGGAAATAGACAGGATATATGTCATTTACAGAGTGTGTGATGTTGGCTGTACATTCATACCCATCGCATGTGATGTGGCGTTTTCAGTATCCTAATCTGCAATGTTCCATGAGGCTAAACTCTGATTATGATTCCTGTCATGTGATGCATAAAAAATTACCCAGAGCATGATTGAGTGATGAAGTTAGGTGTTTAATGACATATGACAACAAAGTGGTGATGGTGACTATAGTTAGAAGAAGTTTAGTACGATGTGTTGTCTCCGATGCAATCCTGCAGCTGTGTTTGGATGTTCCCCCTGATTTTCACGGACAGCATCCTCCGCTTCCTCCTCTTCAGGCATTTGTGGGTCTGGTTCATAGAGGGGAATGTTTCTCCTTACACAAATGTTGTGCAGGATGGCACAGGTCAAAAGGATCTTGCAGACCATTTCAGGTGAATATAGGAGGCTGCCTCCGGTGATGTCCAGGTACCTGAATCTGGACTTCAGGATGCCAAAAGTCCTCTCAACTGTGGTGAGTGTCCTACGATGTGCCTCATTACAGGCACGCTCTGCTGCTGTGCTTGGGTTGGCAAATGGGGTCATGATCCATGGCTGGATCCCGTAAACCTGATCAACTGAAAGAGAAAATGAGGGTAAATATTTGGTTGTTGGTTGCACCTTGATTGTCACTTTGCATGACAGTTGTTATCTTGTGTTGTCTGTGACTCATCTGTGTTTGTGGTATTGTGTGGGATCCTAGGCTCCTGTGATGTTCTTTCTGCATTGGGTTGTTTAACTATCAAAACTGGTGTTTGGCTGATTGACCTGATATCAGTGGTATATTTTGAAACTTGCTGTTCAGTGTCTATCTCCCATGCATTATGTAATGTGAAAGAAGTGTCCGTGTGCCTTCACTGGAGGTGACATGATACTTACACACACACCATCGATTCCACTGTGGTGGTAACACGGTTGCTCTATATGGCCTGAACATCTCATCCAATTTGACATATGTAATTGCATGTGAAAAGCAACAGTGAGGCCCTTTGATTTGGCTAGGTGACAATGCACAACACATCTCCATAAGTTGGCAGCACTAAAGTGTTCACAATTTACAATGCACAATTATCCCATGTGTGACACGTTCAACGGAAACCTATTTTTGTGCCCTCACCGAGTTGGCTCATGTGCAAACATGTACCTACACTACTGAACTTGCTCCAGGTAAGCTGGTTAACTTGGTTGTGGGAGTGAAGGTTTTAGTGTCAGAAGGTCCATGTGCCTATACATCTGTTAAGTATATGGGGAATTGTCTCAATCCGTATGTGTAGCAGTGTGCACTTTGCATTAGTGTCACATCCACATGTTTTCATAGCACAGTCCACTTCCTTATTGCTAGCAGGCAATGTCACCCCAGGAGTGATGTGAGATGTTGGTACTGCCTCAGTAATTCCATGTTACCTTCATTAGAGTTGACCTGCAGCAACACACATTACACACCCCTTACACAGGACGTATTGGTTGGAAGGGTGTGTGATTGAGTGTTATTGATGTGATGTTGAAAGATTCATCTTCCAAGTTGTACTTCCAGTTAAGGCCATGTCATTGTCACTGTGTAGTTTTAAATTGGCCCTGTGTGGCTCTGGAGTGGCATCTCTTGTTATTTGCATCTGTCATTTGTCCATAGGTGTGTATCCCGTTGGGTCAGGATATCAAACATGACTGCCAGTGTCATAACCTCAGTGTCTTCCTGGCCATGTGTCAATGTAGTGGTGTATGTGTTGTGTGTGCTACAGGGTTGCTGTGCTGTGTGTAAATTCCTAGGTTTATGTACTTACCAACAAGTAGGTCCATTGCTATATCGTCCATCCTGGAACTGCTGATTGGTGGTGCTGTGGCGGAAGATGAATGGATCATGTACGCTCTCGGTATACTTTGCCACGATGTTGGTGATCAGTCCACGGTGATCCACAATGGCCTGCACATTGATGGAGGGTGTGTGCTTCCTGTTGCGGTATAGATGATCCGTTGCAGCAGGTGGCACAATCAGTACATGTGTGCAGTCAATGGCGCCAAGCACTTGCGGAAAGCCATTGATTTGATAAAACCCCTGTTTGGTCTCCTGCTGCTTCTGCTGTGTGTTGGGGAAGCTGATGTGGCCAGGTGTGAGAGAGATGATGGCATTAAGTACCTTGGGAAGGAAGATGGAGATTGAAGCCTGTGAGATCCTGGCAACCAGGGCACCAGTGGTTTGAAAAGAGCCACTTGCCAACATGTGCAGGAAAGCTAGCAGCTTGGTCACCGGTGGAATGATGTGGGGTGTCTGCAAGCTGGGTGCCAACTGTGGCTCAATGTGGCGCAGCAGGTGCTGTATGGCTTGCCAGTTTAGTCTGTACCTCTGGATGATGTCATGTTCCCTGAGGCCCTGAAGGGTTGTCCTGGTCCTGAATATCCTCTCCTGCCTTCTGCGTTGCCTTTGGGGTCCCTGTTGGTGTGGTGGTAGCTGCTGCTGTTGCTCCTGTGCTCTGCGTCTTCGTGCATGCTGGATGAATAGCTCCTCCATGTCTTCCTTTTTGGGCTCTGATGTTGCTTCTGTGAGTTTTCCTTAAGTAGAGGTGTGTTTGCCCCATTTTAACGCCTGCCCTGTCCCAGGCGTTAAATTTTGGTGCAAATCGGGATTTGGCCATTTTCCGGCTCCGTCTACCAGCCTTGCGCCATTTTTGCGCAGTTGGATAAATATGGCGCTCGGGTGTTTAAGTCATTTTTTAGACGGGAACACCTACCTTGCATCTCATTAGTGCAAGGCGGTTTCACGCATCCAGAAAAAGATGCACACTGTGATATTTTGACGTTAGACGGGTCCAGCCTCAAAGTATAAATATGGTGTTAGCTTTGCGCTGAATTAGCATTAAAAAAAATGACGCTAATCCGGCGCATATGGAGTATAAATATGGGCCTCAGTGTCATTCAGGACAGGGTTGAAAGTAAGAGGTATTTTGTTTTCCTGGCACCTTCCTTGCTTGAGGCCATGCTGTGCACATGACGATGCCAGTAACTGTGATTTTTGCCACAAAGTGCAGGAGACCAAGGCTGTGAAAATAAGGCAAGATTGGTTGCATTGAAGTGTTTGAGGTCTTTGATCAGAAGAGCGAGATTCCACTGAAGTTGATGCTATCAGTGGCAATACGATAAGCCTTTATCACATTGTCGGAGGGAATTTATAAGGAACAGTCAAAGCTGCACAGAAGCATAGGAGGTCGGCATTGAAAAATGGGTGAAGCCGCACTGAAGCGCACAAGGCCAATGAAAGAAAACTCTGAACCTCAGTGGAAGTATAGTAAAAGCCAGTGTTGAAAAATAGGAGAAGCACCACTGAAATGTCTAATGCTAATGATGAGGAAAGGGTAAGGCTCCATTGATGAGTATGAGGCCAGATATGAAGAATGAGTGAGTCTGTTTTCAACTTCAAGAAGTCAGAGATGGGGAAGGTGAGACACCTTTGAAGTGAATGATGAAGAATGAGTGAGCATCTACTGAGGTGCATGAGGCTGGTGATCATTAATGGGTGAGGCTTCATTGGCACACATAAGACGAGCGATGAAGAATCGATGAGGATCCTTTCATACACACAAGTCCAGAGATGAGGAAAGTGTGAACTTCATTTAAGTGTATAAAGCCAGTGATGTGGATGGGTGACTTCTTTGAAGTCACTGATGCCTGTGATGACTACAGGCACATACATCACAGAAGTATAGGATCACAGCATGAAGAAGGAGGCTCATTTCCAGTGTCGGTGGTCAGTCTTGGAGAATAGGTGAGGCTCTCCTGATGGGTATGAGGCCATGATGAGGAAAGGTTGAGGTTCCATTGAAGAATTTGAGGCATGTGACGAAGAATGGGTGAAGCCCTACTGAAGCGTATTTATTCTACGAAATCAGTGACAACCAATGGATGATGCTCCTCTGAGCATTTGATGTCAATATATGGAATAAGTGAGGCTTCATTCAAGTTTATGTATCTAGTGATGAGGAACTGCCAACGCTCCATTCAAGTTTATGAGGTCAGTAATTGAACTGTACCAAGGCAGCTAAGAGATATGAATAATTAGTACTAGGTGAGACTTCTTTGAAGTTTATGAGACCAGTGTTGAGGAATAGGTGAGGCTCCATCGATGTGTGAGGCACAAGTGATGAAGAATAGATGAGGCTCCATCTATGTGTGAAATAAGTGATGAGGGATGCCTGAGACATAAAGAATCGGTGAGGCTCCACTGAGGAATATGAAATAAGTGATGAAGAATGGGTGAGTTTCCACTGAGGTGCATTAAATCAATGACGAGGAATGGGTGAGGGTGGAGGAATGGTGGGACCCTCCTTGAGTCATGTGATGCCAGTGATGAGGAATAGATGAGTCTTCATTGAAGCGTGAAATGAATGGCAAAGAATTGGTGAGCTCTGATTCAAGTATATAATGTCAGTGCAGAGATCAGGGTGAGCTGCAGTAAAGTGCCTGGAGCAGGGAATGGTGACTTCATTGAAGGCTCATGGGACCGGTGATGATGAATGAATGACACCTCATTCAAGAATAAGAGGTTGGTGACAATGAACGTATGAAACCTGATTGAGGAGCATTAGACCAGTTAAGAGAGAAGGATGAGGATCTATTGAAGAGTAGGAGTTCAGTGAAGAGTAATGAGTGAAGCACCATTGGTTAGGTGAGTTATGAAGAAAGTGTGAGTCCTCATTGACATTTGTGGAGGCTAGTATTGAGAAACAGATGAGGCTCTACTGAAGCATATGAGGCCAGTGATGAAGAATGAGTGAGGTTCTATTGAGAGGTAAACGCCCAGTGATGATTAATAAACGATGCTCCTTTCAAACATAAGATGCTAGTAATGACGAATGGGAGAGGCGCCATTCAGGTTTATGAGGTCAATGATGGGGGAAGGCTGAGGCTCCATTGAAGTAGAGGAGACCAATGAGGAAGAATGCTTGAGACTCCTTTTACCAGTAAGACATCACTGATGGGTAAGGGCGGAAGCTCCATTCGTGTGTATTGAGGCCAGTGAATAGAAATGGATGAGACTCTATTGAAGTGTATTCGGCCAGTGATGAGGAACGACTGAGCCTCATTCATATGTATTTCAGGCAGTGATTAGAAATTGGTGAGGCACCATTCATGTGTATGAGGCCTGTGAAGATGAAATCCTGAGGGTCCTCTGACGTTTATGAGGTCACTGGAAAAGAATAGTTGATATTAAATTTAATTGTAAGATGCCACAGACGAGGAATGGTCAAAGCTCCATTCATGTGTATTGAGTCCAGAGATTACAAACTGAGGAGGGCGTGTTGAAGTCTAGGAGTTCACGGATGATGAATGGTTGAAACTCCAGTTACACGTGTAGGGCCAGTGATGAAGAACTGGTGAGGCTCCATTCAAATACACAAAGCCAGTGATTACGGAAGAGTGACATTCGCAGAAGTGTATACAGCCAGTGATGAGAACTCTAGACTCTATACATTGTAGAGTATAGAGACAATAGAGGCCAGGATGAGACCTTAATGAAGTGATGATAGATTTGTGAGGTTCTGCTGAAGCAAATGAAGGCGGTGATGAGAAATGCTCAAGACTTCACTGGGATGTGTCTGAGGCCATAGATAAGAATGGGGGAATTCACCATTGTAGCCGATGAGAACAGTGAAAGTTCTGAGACAAGTTATGAGGAAAGGGTGCTGCTCCAATGAAAACGAGGGCCAGTTATGCGGAAAGGGTGCTGCTCCACTGAAGTGTGTAAACTAAAGCCAATATTCAAGAAAGGGTGCTGCCCCACTGAAGTGTAAAAGGCCAGTTGCGAGGAATAGGTGCTGCTCCACTGAAGAGTGTAAGGCCATTATGAGGAAAGGGCGCTGCTCCACTGGCGTGAATTAGGCCAGTTACGAGGATTGGGTGCTTCCTCACTGAAGTGTATAAGGTCAGTTATGCGGAAAGAGTGCTGCCCCACTGAAGTGTATAAGGTCAGTTATGCGGAAAGAGTGCTGCCCCACTGAAGTGTATAAGGTCAGTTATGAGGAAAGAGTGCTGCTCCACTGAAGTGTATAAGGTCGGTTATGAGGAAAGAGTGCTGCTCCACTGAAGTGTATAAGGTCAGTTATGAGGAAAGAGTGCTGCTCCACTGAAGTGTATAAGGTCAGTTATGAGGAAAGAGTGCTGCTCCACTGAAGTGTATAAGGTAAGTTATGAGGAAAGAGTGCTTCCTCACTGAAGTGTATAAGGTCAGTTATGCGGAAAGAGTGCTGCCCCACTGAAGTGTATAAGGTCAGTTATGCGGAAAGAGTGCTGCCCCACTGAAGTGTATAAGGTCAGTTATGAGGAAAGAGTGCTGCTCCACTGAAGTGTATAAGGTCAGTTATGCGGAAAGAGTGCTGCCCCACTGAAGTGTGTAAGGTAAGTTATGCGGAAAGAGTGCTGCCCCACTGAAGTGTATAAGGTCAGTTATGAGGAAAGAGTGCTGCTCCACTGAAGTGTATACGGTCGGTTATGCGGAAAGAGTGCTGCTCCACTGAAGTGTATAAGGTAAGTTATGAGGAAAGAGTGCTGCTCCACTGAAGTGTATAAGGTCAGTTATGAGGAAAGAGTGCTGCTCCACTGAAGTGTATAAGGTCAGTTATGAGGAAAGAGTGCTGCTCCACTGAAGTGTATAAGGTCAGTTATGCGGAAAGAGTGCTGCTCCACTGAAGTGTATAAGGTCAGTTATGCGGAAAGAGTGCTGCCCCACTGAAGTGTATAAGGCCAGTTGTGAGGAACTGGTGAGGCTCCACTGAGATGTATGAGGCCATTGGTGAAGAACGGGTGAAGTTCACCAGCAAGGAGGAATGTCGGACCCCATTCAGCTCACGAGGCCACTGGTGAGCATTGGATCCACTGGAATCTATGAGATGAGTAAAGTGAGAACTTGTGAGAAGTCGAAGAAGTGAAAGAGGAAAGTCTTTCGGAATGAGAATTCACGGATACAGTGGCGGCAGAATGTACGAAAAGGCTTGTGTCCACCGGGAACTTCACTGAACTCTTCGCACGTCTCTGGCCCCGCGCGTCCCATCTAAAGATCGCGAACTCATCCGACTGACTCCGCCCCAGCTCTACTGGCTGCTAAAAATGAATGATGTGACTGACTCCCATGAATACCTTCCAGCCTTTCAACTAAGTCCACCAGTGAGGAAATATCTCCATTCTCCTTCCAGTCCCCTCTTTGCTGGTAAAAATGTCTTCAGCGTAAGCTGGTGTAGAGCCTGCTGTCCGTGACCTGGGCCCCTTGTCTGAGGGGATGGAGGGGGAATGGAGGGGGGGTGGGGGTCAATCTCCCTTGCCTTCTGACTTTCCAGTTTTGAAGGTGGCAGGGTGGGGTGGGTCGTGCTCAACGAATCATGCTCGGGGGTCACACGGCATGGTCTCGGAGATTATTTCTTCTCCCAGCAGTAAGGAAAAAAACAATATTTTTTTATTTGCGGCTGTCTTCCACGAGATCATACGCCGGGCGTTGCTTTTTGACTGGAAAGTGAGTCGAGGGGATACTTTTAAAGCCCACTTTCACAGCACTGCACTGTACACACATGTGCTTCAGCGACAGACCTGCACGGGGGCTCACTGGATTGGCCTGGTTGTCCCTTGGTGACGTCAACGTTTATGAACACCTCAAAATGTATGTACGTAGATGTGGGGTATACAAGTATACACCTATGTAACGTAACATAACAAGGGAAGAATAGTAAACTCTTTGTCAGACTAAAGCTCTAGCATGGCAGCCATTTCCAGCATAAATGAACCAGGAATGTTTGTGGAATTTCGTCTGAATTATTCATGAACCTGAATTAACCATGCACTTTCATGAATTATTCATGCATTTTCGTGAATTATTCATGAACAAGACATGAAAAATCAAGTATTATTCATGCAGCAGAACGGCTGGGTGCTGGCAGTCTCTTCTCCGTGTGCACCACCGGCGCTGGAACCCAAAGCTGGGCACGGTGAGTGGGGCAAGGAAACAAGGATGATAATGGGCATCAAATGCCTCCATTGCAGGGGTAGCTGCTGCCGTTTTCGGGCGAGGGAGCAGGGTAGAGATTCGGAGCTGAAGGCCTAGGCTAGGAGAGAGTGGCGTAACGAAATTTGAGCTCCCCCTTCCCCGCACAGTACACGGAGAAGCCATCCCTCCGGACTCACGCAGGAGCTCTCAGGCCAGAGTACTGTGCTGACAGGTACCCCCTGGAGCTCGGGCCCCACCCCGTACCGCGTGGGCTGCGGGTCCTTTGTTACGCTGTGCTAGTGTTTTTTTAAATGACCTGGACAGTGACTGAAGGTCATATCAGCGCGAGCTCCTGGAGTCCCGAGACGAAGGAGAGGGGCAGAGGGGGAGGATGAAAGGTCTCAGGGGGATGGCTGCTGGCACAGGTGGGCCATGGGGCAGGCAGACCATGCGCCGAAGGTCTCTGCGGAGACTCAGAAGCACTGATGGCAGCTCAGGATGACGTGCGGTGGTGAACATGGCTGTGATGTGGCTTTGAACGACCTCGTGGGGACTTGCACGCAGTGCTTAATTTGTAAATAAAAACGTGCTGGTGCCCAAAGCTCTCCTCTGAAACATGCGGCTGCTGCATTTAAACGTGTGAGCACTGAATACTGAGGTAGCATAATCCTGAATCCAACTCTGGCCTCTTTAATCCATTTACAGCCACTCCCTGCCCCTTCAGCTCACTCTTGCACCTTTCTGCTTTCTGACGCTTTTCGTGTTTTTCTTCCTCCAACTTTCCTATATTTGTTCTTTGCTCACAGTAAATGCTTGAGGCAGAAAAATAAGTGCCGGCCCTCAAAAGTAAGTGCCGGTGCCCAGCACCGGAAACCACCAACACAAATTAAGCACTGCTTGCACGCAATATTTAGGAGTTCAGGGCTAAGGTGCAACGCTGATCAGGTTCTAAAGGGCGCTTTATGGACTGAAGACTAACATCGGCACCGCCACCCAGGTTCTTGAGAAATATTCTTGGCGTCAGGCGGGTGGGTGCGTCTGAGATCGAATTCTTGATTGTGATCGAAGAGTAAAAAAAAGTAAAAATGTATAGGGAGTGTCAGCTTGAGGGAAAAGGAAGGGCAGGACAGGAGGACGAAGTCAGTGGATATAGAGGCGGGTCAAGAGGGGTGCCTACAAAGTGATAAACATTCTGTAACCATGTCATTGGCCTTTCACCTTCAAGCAGTGCTTTAAATAGGAAAAAATAAGTGCAGGTACTCATCAAATTCAGCTTGGGGTGTGGCTAGTGGGTGGGGCTATGGGCGGGCCTAGGTGTGGGACATGATACAAAGGCATGTCTGCCATCTGTTGAGTATTCTTTTTGTGCTTGCACTGTCCTGTTAGTAGTTTCTTATTTCTTAGATGTGCAGATTCTGTCTGCACATGTGGCAAAACACATAAATAGTGATTAATAGGCAGTTTCCTGCCATGACCCACTAACATATGAATGCAGCCCAATGCACTCAAAGTAATCTTGACCTATGCTGTGTGGTCTCTGGCCAGATATGTGTGCACTTGCTAACGACCGTGTGATTTAAAGTAATTGTTGTCTGATCTTGGGCCATTGCTGTGATTTAAGCCAAAACTGTGTGATATTGGACTACAAATGTACTTTTTTGTGCCAGTGATCTGGGGTCTTGGTTCAGCTCTGTCTGAACTTGACTCTGCCATTTTACATCTTTGCTCGGTTCCTTGTTCCCCACAGAGATCATAGACTACAAAAAAATCAGGATGCCCTCATGAAGAGTAGCTTTTAGTTCACAATTGCATGCATGCATAAACATGCAAAGTAGGGGGAGATTCTGACCCTTTTTTCCTTCATTCTGAAGAAAGCTGACAGAAAATAAAATTGAAATGTATCTCTTTGAAATTAACCCGTAGGTAATCCCAAATCTGCCCTAATCACAATGGGTTCTGTGATGTAGGTCATCTATCTTTATTATATGGAAAAAAATTGAGGGAGAGCGCCAGCACAGCAGCTTCAGCATGCACACCCACAGACTACTGATTACCTATTCTTTTTCTTTTTAACCAGGTAAAACCAAAGAGTAATTGTGCAGTCCTAGGCACCGCCTCTCCTTCAGCGCCATAGTTTTCAAGGGATCCTCATGTAAAGGGCTTATCTTCATTTCCTCATATACACAATGGGCATATTCATGCAGCCTATTCTAGTTATATGGACCAGCTTGATCAGACCAGGCAAAAGAGCCCTCAGAACAACTTTGCCAAATTAAAAACCATGCACATTGCTCATCACTGTGGTCGATATTAGGTCTGCACATTGTTGTAGGCCAGCATTAGGTGGTCTCAGCACTGTGGGATATTGGGTGTTGCTAGTATTGTAGGTAATTTGGGCCATTTCTGTCTATTGGACAAGCACTGTGTCATATTGGGTCTGCAACAGGTAAGCGGTGTGGAGGAGAGGCAGTGATGGATGTGACCTGTGTTACTTCATGACTTTTAAAAACAATGGAAACCAGCCAACGACAAACTTTTTTAGGCTTTGAAAGCAGGATGTCAAACATCTCAACTATCCTTTTTATGAGCCCTATCTGTGCCAGCCCAGAGGTGGCACAGCCAGACACAAAGAAAGGTGTGTAGCCATATCTCCCACCACACCTGGTATTTTTACATTCTTGTTAGTTGGGATCAGGGGGTGCGTAGGTAAATATTCTAGGGTATATATTTGAAACACCATGGAAGCCTTATTATTTCAGCTCAGTTATCCCTCAAGATGCCATCACATTCTTTGAACAGTATTATTAGTCATGCATTCTTGTCACCAAACTGTAGAATACATACCATCTTCCACCCTCTGCTTGAACTCCCTGTTTTTCTAGGAACTTCTAGGGTCTCGATTCTAGCTATTCTACATAACACATGAAAATATGTTTGAGGCCTCAAATAACCAAGACTGAGTTGTGGTGTCTCCTAGCATGGAAGGAACCTCAGAACACTAACCACAAAAATGCAACTTTTTTCAGGTTAGCAGTTTAATATGGGTGTGCTGCACGCATAGAATGGACAGCCTAACAAAAGGACTCACTGGGTACAACAGACAGATTCTGCAAGTCTCTGTGCTGGTTGGAAATGTCTTGGAAAAAAATACCCATTTCATTCATTATTAGAGATTTGTGCAATGACAATATAGCACACAGGATCCTTAACTTATAACCTACTGAACCCTTCTAATGCAGCCATGCCAGATTCCCTTCATTGTCGTGCTCTCTTCTCCCACCAGCAACCCCCCACACACACCCCCACACACACACAAACAACCCCCTCCCCCAATCCTCTTATCACCTTAACTTGAGACAAAAGAAAACAATAATAGCAGAAAAAACGTCACAGATCAGTACTGCTTCAGCTCCTGCCTGAAAGTGAACCCCAGCTAACCCCTTTTCATTTTTAAGCCTGGTCAGAGACTGCTTTAGATATCTAATGAGCCTTAAGAAATCAAAATACAGGCATAAATAAACAAGCATTTGCAATGCACTGGGTCTCGCATTTGCTTGAGTTAGAGCTATTGGTGTTGTAAATCCATAACTGGACTTTTTCTTGCCACATAAATTGGTCAACCCTGTCACATAATTTGGTCCTCTGCCACATTATTCCAGTGGCCCTGCATATAACTAAAGCACTTCTTTTTTACCTCCTTTCTCTATCTGCAGCAAAAAATGAAAATAATGCCATTAAAGGACGTTTTTGGAAGTCAAGCATCACAACCAGTGAGTCATCTACCACACCCGAGGGTGTTGCATCATGTACTGATTTGATTCTTGTGTTGCTCTGTCTATGCTGCACAACTTGAATTGTTGAACAATGACCACAAACTGTCACCGGTTTCAGTAATGTGAACCCAACCCCATAGATTCCGGGCATCTGGCTGTCATGTGTGCCTTTGTAGATCTGAAGATTTCATTCAACATTTTGGACTTGTCAGTATCTCCTGTGGGTCCCCCTATTCACCAGAAAGGGTAAAATCATGACTCATCACCCTGGTTCCAATCTTTAACCAGTCTGTTTCTGTCAGTGTTGCTATCCTGCAGTGACATCCGCCCATTTAATGGGTTGAACAGGAAGGGGATTCTCTAAATGGGGACATGTTTTCTCATTGGAAATAAAAAGTTAATTCTACAAATGCACAATTCCTCATTCTTTACTCATGCAGATTTGCAACCAGTCATCTCTGCCAAGTACAGGATTTCCTTCTGGGTTTGGTTTTACCAAGTTTCTCCACAGCAACAAAATTTTAATCTCTGACGATTATTAAAATCTCGGGGGGTCTCTCAAAGGGGTGTGGCCGATGTATTTAAGGGCATGGCTTAAAAACACACAAGCTAAAAATCTGTGCTTAGCATAGTGTGCCACCCGGCTGGAATTTTGCTGCTTCTGTTATTGCATCCAGATAAATAATAGAACGAGTAACATTAAAATGCTCACTCTCTAGAGTGGCCACTTGGCAACATGCTTCGTGTCTTTTAAATGCCCAAAATAAAAGCTCTGGTCTTTCAAATGTGCAAAATAAATGAAACCCATGCTATAGTGCATAAGGAGATTGTAACCGGAATATACAGCTTGAAGATGCGCTATTCTTCCGTATTAATGGTCACAAATATTCACATATATTTCTGTCTGTTATTAGTCCTTAAGTTTTTTCAATGGTACACACACGCACGGGCGGAGCATTGCTCCCTTCCCATCCTAACCACCTACAATGTTAGTTTCACTATTTCCACGAGCAAAACTGATTTTGTAGGGCATTTTCTTTCTAGTTGAAGTAATCGTGTTCGGTCTTTGTGAAAACATAATTTTTTATGTCACTGAAATGTGTATATTTATGCAATCACACACTCTACATTTATATGTATTCCCCAGTCATTTCACGATTTGCACACGAGTTCCCAGTTGTTGCAACTGAAATAAATCTCTTGTCACTATGCCAGCACCTATTTTGAGCGCTGCCTGTCCTCTCATTTCATGTTGACAATGGGAGGGAGCGAGCAGACCTTCAGATTATTATTAAGAACCCTGAGGGTGAGGGCAAAAATGGAGAGTCCAATAGAGACCCGTCTCAGCACTGCTTTTGAGAACTGCCGGCTGGACCCAGCCCACTTAAAGCCCTGCATGCTACCATGTTTGAGCTCAGGCGTGTGTTTGGGGAAGCGCTAATACTGCTGCTAATATAAATATCCGAGCAGCAAAGATAATAGCTACCCATTATAGAAGGCTGGATAGAAAACTTGCAAAAACAAAAGAAAACATGAGAAGAAACTGAGAAAAGACGACTTTGCAAAATAAAATAAAGTTAGCTTTAAAATTTACAATTTTGCCATTTTGTGTCTGCAGGGCACGTTTTTGCCAGTCACAAGCCTTCTGTTTGTGGGGCACTCGAAGTTAAAAACCACAAATAGTACCTCGATCATGTCGATAGCAGTGGCGGGCACTAATTAAGTTGCATCAATTAGTGCTTGATCCCTGCTTCACACAGAGAAACGGAAGTGATGCCAATCATGCCTTGACAAATTACGAGGCTGTAAAGAATAGTGCCACACAAACCAACAAATGGTGATCGAATGGCGAGCTCCAAGCCCTGTACTGAACACAGCAGAGTCTTGCGCGGGCACTCGCAGGCTCTATCCTAGAAAATACATAAATATGTAGAGGGTCTTTAATTCAACCCCCTTCATCCACAGGTCTATTCAACTATCATTCACATTCTGCTTCCACTCACAAAAACATATAGCATGGATAAAGGGTCAGCCCGTGAAAGTCACTAGCCATCTTGCACTGAGTGACAGCATTTTTCCTGATTACATGGAAACTTGCCTTAAAAAGTGCACTTCAGAGCCATGCTGCTGGGCCCCTACTTTACTTTGGCAATGTTTTTTTTCTTTCTACTTTGTATCCGTTTTTTCTGTCATTGTGTGTGTTTAAAACAGATCTTCAGGTTATAATAATTAAGGGCCAAAAGTAGCTTTGCCTTGCACTATTAAGAATCATACTTTTGTGTGCTGTGTATTGAACCTAAAACGTGGTTTGAAACCAATTCTGTCACCTGTTTTGTAGGAAGTGTCAGTACTGCTAAACTATACTACGAACAAAAAACAGGGGTGAAAGTAGGCTCGACCACCTTCCCAAACTATAGATATCAAAACATGAAGGGCGAGCCCATCGCCTCACACTGTTAAACTATTTGGAATGGTAAATACTTTTTTAATTTTAAATTTATTATTGCAAGATTATGGTCACCAAATATAGGTGGCATTTTTCTATTTTGTAACATATGATTGCAATATTACCTTTTTGAGTTGATGATTGCACCAGCTTGACCAAGGCTACACCTAATGGCTTTGTCAATCAATACTTGTTTAACTAGTGCAGCTTCTTGATGTTGTATTGTTATTTGTTTGCGTTGTTCTCAATACTCATATTCTCGCGTGCGCACGCACATCCACAGAGGCACGAGCACACATGCACCTGCAAAGCAATCCACACACTTCCTCCAAAATACCCTATGAGTGTGCCCAGATTCCCCCTCTTTTGCGTACACAAACACACACACACAAAAGCAGTTAAACACAAGCAAACATGCAAAAGGCTCACTCAGCATAAAAGATCATTTTGTTAACTTCTACCTCCTGTGGCTTCCTTAATTACCGCTTTTAGCGGGTTGCCTGGATTTCATTTTGTATACATACGCCCGGTAGTGTGAATGTGATAGACAGAGCAGGGCCCGAATGGGCTGTCAAGGTAAGCGTGAAGGTGATATTCTCAACACCGCACGTTCAAGACGTAATGCAAATGAGCTTCTGCTGAATGCATCAGCAGGGGCTCAACACAGAGCTACATAGGCGATTTGGCTGTCAGAGTGTCCTGGAGACTAGAACCACCCTGACAGCCTCAGCAGCAGTAGAACTAGACTGGATACCAGTCATGAGTACCGGGACTCTTCTTGGCAGTGGAGAAGTGCTGGTACTTAAAGAGATTAAAATAAGAAGTGCCGATACTCAGTACCTGTGAGTACTGGCCCATTTAAAGTACTGCCTTCAAGTAACTGCACGCAAATAAGTAGACTGATAATTAATAGCTAAACATATTTGCATTTGATTTTTAATGGCCAGAGATATAGTTGAGCTATAAATATATCTGCTAAATACAGTGGTCAAAGAACATTAAGACAATTATGGGAACTGTGACCCTGAGTGCAGTGGTGGCGGGGGTGATGAGCCTGGGGCGGGATCAAAGGTGTGGCTAAAGGTTAATGTGGTGAATGTATATATCTGTGTGTAACCAGAGAGTCAAAGAATTGATTTCTGATTGGTGCTGCGAGGGACTGTGACAAGTGTTTTTAGTATCCTGAGGTCCCACCTATTACAGAAAGCACTATGAATATGTAACACATTTTAAACTTGCATTACACAGCATACAAAATAGGTTGCCACAAATGCATTCAAGAGTTAGGTTTAAGATTGAAAAAAAGTGCTTCAAAAATATAGGGGCTGATTTAAGTGCAGCGCCACTTTCCTTGCACCCCTTGGCACCCCCTACCGCCACTATGTATGCAACGTATTTAAAATACGGCAGACCATGTCGCATGGTAGGTGGCAATAGCATCAGATTTCCTGACGCTATTGATGTACTCTGGAGGAGTAGCGCCAACATTTTGGTGCCAATCCTGCTCAGTACATAGGGGCCCATTGTATTCACTGCCATGCCTCCTTTTAATGCCTGCTTTGAGCAGGCGTTACATTTGGCAAAAAATGGCGTAAGGAAATCTTTCCTTGCTGCATTTTTTTCGGCCCCCCCTAATGGGGGAACGCCCCTCTTGCATACACTATGCCCGGCGCAGGCATAATGTGGCGAAAGGATTTACAAAGTGGCGCAATGCATGCATTGCGCCACTTTGTAAATATGGCATGTGTAAAAAGCCACTATAGCACCAACTTACGTAAAAAAAAACACTATGGTGGCGCTAGGCCCTCTTAAATCAGGCCCATAGATTTTTGTAATACACCGACTGTACTCAGTGCAGACATTTATATAACTATTAAATGCACGCACTCCACAGCTCAGCTGGTAACATCCTTGCAATACCTTTGAAAAACAACAAATCTTTGCCACCAGGAAGTCTGAAATGAATCCATCAGCTGAAGCCAATACCAGCTTCCAAGCAGACTACGTGTGTAGCTTAACCAATTGCACACATTTATATTCTCTGAAGGCAGCAGGCACCTTGGCAGGGAAGCTTGTTTCTCGTGTATGTGTCTGTTCCTAACTCGGCTTCACAGCACAGTAGATTCGATCCTTTCCACTTCAGCTGAGGCATCTCAGCTGCTTGGATTAACTATCCCAGAGCAGTTGTCTTTTAACAAAAAGTAGTGGAACTGTTATTGTCAAATAAAAAAAGTATGGGCGCGTTGTGTCTGTCTCTCACTTCCTGCCCACTTTGATTGCTAACTGAATGTGACAGTCTTGCAGGTTTTATGTATCAATCAGTGAATGCTCCACACAGTCTGTTGCTGGAAGTGAGCTATTTTAGAAGGACTGGATCATGAAATGTGCAATTAGATCTTTGCCCTTCCTACATTAACCAGGTGATTTATATCAGTGTTCCCCAACCCCCGGGCCGCGGACCGGTCCGTGGATCAATCGGCACCGGGCCGCCCCACTGTGGCGGGCGGTAAATGTTTGATAATTTTTCCGTGGCCCGCTTGTTACACAATGGGACAAGCGGTCCACGGAAAAATTATCAAACATTTACCGGTCCGCGGCAATAAAAAGGTTGGACAACACTGATTTATATCACTGTGATTGGAACCTGTCACTAATCTCTCTCTCACACACACACACACAAGCACTTGGATTTTCTGTCTGGAAGTAGGAGGTGAGGCCTATAGATTACACCTGGTTCCCCGCCTCACCACAATCAACCTAATGAACTATGGGCCAGATGTAGCAAAGGTTTTTACCCATTCTGTGTCTATGGGAAATAGTGTTTGTACATATGGCCCTATATCACAACGTTTGCAGCCACTGCTCTGCAGATCAAACATAGGATTATAAAATTCAGTGACTATTCTGCAGTTAAACTTCCACTTTGTTTCTTCTATCTAATTTCCCAGTGTTTTTTGTTTGCTAACGCCTCTCTTTTCATTGTTTCTCCCTCACTCTGTTGCTCTTGCAGTGTTTAGCAATGGCGGCGCTTGTAAATGATCATGCACTCTTGTACGTTAAGTTTCACAGCGCCGGGCACGTCAGGGGTCTGCTTGAGTGGGGGAACCAACTGACCACGCCTGCCCACCGCGCAACCTTTATTGACATAAATCATGTGACCATGGGGTCACACCAAAAGGGGTAAACACCACAGGGGTTTACTAAAACACCCCTCGGTCCTGAAGTTCATATGTTAGTGAACACGACCAGTGAAGTCACTGACGCGACACCGCAGCTCTCTGTTCTACAGTTCAATATCTGTTCAATTCATGTTATACTCAGTATGTGCTTTCATCTCCCAGTGTGCAGGTATAAAGTGGATGTGGGACACAGTAGGAACAGCCTGTTTTACTATGCTTCAATAAAGTGTGTGCTGGTCCAATTATCGGGAGAGAGACAGCCCATATTTGAGAATAGCTTAAATGTTTCAACTCCACGGGGCAGACTAGACTGAAGTAAACCGCCGAAGTGGAAGGGATCAGAGGGGCACGACGTGCACATACTTCTATGGTTTTTTGAAGCACCGTTCCCTACTTTTTGCAAAAACACAACCGCAGTGGTTCATTCGGACAGTTTAAATGCCTCAGCTGAAACATCATTCAGTGAGTCTCCTGTCAGTGAAAACAAAGCTGGGCCGACCGCTAAACAAACTTTCCTACCAGGGTGCCTACTTGCCTGAAAGAAATGTGCGCCATGACTTAATATGCAAATGTAAAGAATGCTTGGGGGCCGGTACTGGCTTTAATTAACCTAATCACTCAAAGCCTTGTGATGTCAAAGATGTATTCTTTTTGAGTGGTAGTGCAAAGGGTTAACAACTGGGCAGTGAAGTGCTTGCCTTTAATTATAATTGTATTTATATGGCACTTACTACACCTGGAGGTATTGAATGGACAGTAGTGTAAAAATATACATTAGTATACTCTGGGTATTACTCAAATCTATATTTCGGAACCTCTATTCTATCTTAAACATTTTGTACATTTTTTTAACAGTCTAAGTTTAAAATAATGAATTACATATTCATAGTGCTTTCTGTCACAGGCTGTGACCTCCCTCCTAGCACT
This sequence comes from Pleurodeles waltl, assembly GCF_031143425.1. Classification (NCBI taxonomy): domain Eukaryota; kingdom Metazoa; phylum Chordata; class Amphibia; order Caudata; family Salamandridae; genus Pleurodeles; species Pleurodeles waltl. Next base: position 115,264,823 of record NC_090446.1, on the reverse strand, counting down.
AAATACATCTCACTTTAATCCATTGCAGCAACCAAGACTTAATTCTGTGTTTTTTTGGTTGCATACAGACCTCTGCAGGGCATTAAATACTAGGCGTTTCACAATGCACTATTGTGCATTTATGAATGCGTAACAACTTTTTCTGATGTATTTTTCATTTAGGCTGCATGTTATATTATATGTGGCTACCTGATGGTGAAAGACCAAAAGAAAAACATACAGAATATTTTATTTTTTTATAGCAATATCTTTGACCCCACCCCCACTGACCCCACCCGACTGCATGCAGCATCACAGTACTCTATACTGTAACCGCTGGCTGAGGTAATCCATTTTATACTTGTAGCAATCTACTTTTGTACAGTACCCACTACAGTAAACACCACACAGTTCATTTTATTTAGTACTGTAATACATTATTGTACCAATTATGTTTGATGACAATATATGAATTGCATGTTTATAACAATGGGGCTAGGCCAGCCTCATATATGTTTGTTGCTCAACCCAATAATGGGCAACTGGAGGGTTGTAACAGCATGTCTGGTCTCATGGCCAACAAGGATACATCAGAGCTGGTCCCACTACACCTGTGAGATGCCCAAGCACCTGATACATTGCTGATAATTGCCCTAAAATGGAAGTAAATTCCTACATATATTTAGGAATGAAAATATACCACTGAGTGAATGACCCAGAAGCAAGGAATATGACCAAAGTGTTTGTCACTACTTGAGGTTTTATCTCCTGCTGTCATTTCATTCTTTGTTAATGTGCAGCACAGCTATCGCCAAAATGGTTGTACTGCAGAGACTGCTATATTAGTTTGTTATTATGCCACTGGAGGTACCAATTATGACATAACATGGGGCAACCCTGTAATTCCTAGAAATCTGGGTTTGTGATACAGTGAGAACAACAGTGGTTCCTGCAAAGAATCATTCAGTTGTATGTTTCAACACTTTGAGCGGATTCAATTATGGATTCCGAAATGATTAATCCAATTATATGGAAACTCACACCAAGAAACCCCTAAATATGTCTTATTGCTTTCATATGGAATAGTATCTATGACAAACACATGAATCACTCAAAAAAAGTTAGACAGCACAGTGCTTGTGAGTTGTGAAAAAGTGAATAAAAATAGAAACTCAAGGAGAACGCTTAATACATTAGTCATTGGCTGGGACATGAAATGTGAACAAGGGCAAGTGTATCATTATTCTTAATGCTCATTCTACAAAAAGCATTAGATTCAATCAAAAACAAAGTCGGCAACATTTTGTCAACAAAGGCAGTGAGTGTGCAATATATGCAATTGTGTTGTAGCTCTTGCCATGTTATCAACAAAAGGGGACTACAATATTCCCAGTCTCAGTTGGGACAGAAAAGTCCTCCGCGTAGTATTAGATGTGCACACCTGCACTGAGTTCCTCAATTGTATTGACGTCTGAATCACTAATGCTGATTGTGTTGTCATAGGCAAACATGGATTGTGTGTGTGTATATGTGTTCGTGTATGCCATGACATATGCCTGCCTCACAGATTTCAGTCTTGCTGGACCTGGAGGGACACCCAGAGGTTACAGCCTTCACCAGGAGTTTAGCAACACGATTGTGGTGGTGGCAGCATATCATGGAGTGATCAGTAGGACTGAACAATCCCTTTTTAGATCTCGACTCTAGAGGGCATGCAGGTGCTATCGTGAAAAGAGACCTGTTGTATGTACTTTGTGGGCTTCAGCCTGCCCACAGGTTTGCCATTTGCTAGCTGCTCACTTTTTAGGGTCGAGCCTGCGCCGCATGCGCTTGCGCATGCGTTTCGCTTGCGAGATGCTTCAGGAGTTAGAAAAGGGCTTGAAGCCCCGTCCATGTCACGTCAGTTGTCTTTCATTGGTTCGTCGGCTAGCCTGTTATGTTAAAATCTGCTTGCTTTCATTAGTGGAAGGCATGCATACGTCATGCCTTTTCCGGTGGTTAGCCCTCCTTGAGCGCTGCGACCAAGTACTGAAAACATGCGAGGGTCGCTGTTTCCTGTCAGGTTTGTGGACTAATTTTTATCTTTTGCTCGCAGCGCGATCTCGCTTGGCAGAAGTCAAGCTCTTTGCATAGCATCGACCTTGTTACATCGTTAATTACACTTTTGCCGGTTACATAGATAATTGCACTTTTACCGATAGGTTTCATTAGGAGTGAACTGTAGCAGCGTGATCACACTGTTTTTTTCTTTCAATGTTTTAATTTTTCTCTCCAATTCATGGCGGCTGCTTTAAAGGCACCTCCTCTTGTTTCTTTTGTCTCTTCCCCCATCCATGGTGGCGTTTATTGCTATTTACACTGCGCATTTATTTTAATTCATGGCGGCTGACTTAGAGGAGCTGCATCTCGGTTCTTAGTATTTACAATGTGCATTCATTTTAATCTAGTGTTTAATTTCTGTTTATGTTTATTTATAAAATCCATATGACTGTTTAACTATTGCATGTCCCGTTCATCATGGGTTTACAAATAAGTTTGTGTACCCTGAGTTTATTTTGTGCATACTGCTAGTAGGATTGAAGAAAATGAATTAGATAAAAATATATGAATGCACACAGGATCCATGTACTGTTTTGTGTATTTTCACACTAAAAAAAGTAATTAATAACAGGTGGGGGTCTTTGTCTTGTAGATTGTTCTCCTTCTCTGGAGCTGAAGTTAGGTATTGACTCGGGACAAGTGCCCCCATGTTGCCAAAGCATGAATATTATACTGAAGCTAGATTAGAATGGGCACTTGCCCCTCTCCATTTTCTGTTGTCCATTGTCTATTTTGTTGAAGCCCCGGATAGGACCTAGATTGCATGTCCCTCAACGTGCACCTATGTGCCCGCTTATCGCACTGTTACTTGCTCACAAGTCTGGAGACCTGCCATTCTACAAGTTGTCAGCGTGCTTTCTTAGTTTTTCCACACTCTCCCTTCTATAGCCTATTACCTGTCAAAGTTATGCTGTGTGGTGTAAAGAGTTGTGATGCTCTTGGGCTTAGTATGCGCTATAAAGAAACGTATCAATAAATAAATAAGTAATTCATCTTGCAGCCCCTTTAAGTTCCTCTCTCATCAGAATAAGATAATTTTATGAAGGTATGAGCCGGGAACTTGGAGTCTGTAAAGCTTAAGGTCTTCTGTCCTAGTTTTAGACAAGGATATGTTTTATTTCAGTGGGAGATTTCCCCAGACAGGACATTTTAAGTTGTGTTAATGGATGAAACTAAAAAAGATGTGACCGCCAAAACAAAGCCTATAAATTAAAATCCTGCAGCACTTGAAAAAGGGAGTTTGTGCGCCGAGAACAGTCATCTCATTTTCACAAAGTGACCTTTCTTTTAATAGCGTGGAGACACGTTCACGCATCTGCAGCTCATGTGGTATCAATTGAAGGCATTCCAAGTGCGAGTGGAGTTTTCACTCTGTATACAAGCTAAGTTTTATCAACAGCTAACCAGAGGGCCATCTTAAGGATTGTGAGGTATCTGGGCCCCAACATATTTTGGAGCCTTCTTTTCCAAGTTTTAGACGTAAATTGTATTGTATTGTTGTAATTGTATTTATATAGCGCTTACTACCACTGATGGGCTTTGAAGGGCTTTTCACCAGCTTGTATGCTACTCTGAAAACCCAAGGGAAGTGGTTAATAGAATGGTTATTGGTTAATGTTGATTATTGGGATTAGTCCTGTGCTCAAGTTAAGCAACCCAAGCATTTACTCCAGTGTTTAGGTAGAGCTCGCAAGCGCTTTGACCCGTTGTAAGTATTGTGGGCTTTAAACCACACCCACAGCAGGTCCATCACTTTTACTCGTTAATGGGCTTGGCTTTCAAAAATCCTTTATCATCATTGGTAAATGCTTCACGTTTGTCCCTCCTTTGGCTCCTTTGGCTCCTTTGGCTCCTTTGGCGGTTTTGTTACCACCTTGAGACTGCCCCAGTTACATGGATAATTGTACATTTGCCGACACGTTTGACTGCGAGTAAACTTATCTTTCCTTTTGTATCTCTCCTTTGCACTCATGGTGGCTGTGGCGCTTTGAATCGTCTCGCTTAGGCCAACTGTTTTACTTTTCATTTTCAATTTAAGTGGCAAGAAAAGTCCAGTTAGGAATTTACAACGCTAATAGCTCTAACTTGAGCAAATGCGAGACCTGCTACATTGCAAATGCTTGTTGCTTTTATGAGCACTTAAACTGTACTAACATGCCGGCATAATGTTGACGGTCTTATGCCTTATTGACAGCTGTCTGTTGTTTATCTTTTCCATATTTATGCACATGCGGTTTTGGGCATCTTGCTTTACACTCACGATAAGCCGTCTTTGCCGCACCACAGGACATGCCGCAGAAGTTAGTAATTTGGTTTCACAGCACTCTAGACCAGGGGTCTTCAAACTTGGGGGTGGGGCCCCTTAGGGGGGCCTCAAGTGATTCTAGGGGGGGGCACCAGGCTCTGGCCAAAATAAGTTTTTAAAGATAACAGTGCTTTTCTTTAAGCAGAAACATGTTATTGCATTTTTAAAAAGATAACAGTACTTAACTGCAATGTTTAAATAAGTCTAGACATATTTAAACATTACCAGCTTTAAAAAATAATTGTGAAAAATTCTGAGGGGGGCCCAATGATTTTTATTTTTCAACTGAGGGGGAGTGGCATTAAAAAGTTTGAAGACCACTGCTCTAGACAGTGCTCGTGCTTTTTGCAACTGCTCACCCTTTGCCTTTATGAGCACTTAAACTGTACCAACATGCTGGCCTAATGTTGACGCATTTATGGCGCATTGACAGCAGTCCGTTGTTTATCTTTCCCCATATTTATGCACACACACTCTGGTTAGTTATTCGGTTTCATAGCACTCTAGATAGTGCTCGTGCTTTTCGCAGCTGCTCACTTTTTGCTTTAATGAGCACATAAACCGGTCCAACATGCCGGCGTAATGCGTGCTTTTTGTGTTTTGGTGGGAATGTGTTTGTAATTGTGTGACATTGATTACATACCAAAGATCATTTTTATTTCGATGGGAGTGCCCTTGTGTGCTGTTCAAAATCTGCACATGGTGTTTGCTTTCAGATCCCAACGAAGATTTCTGCAGGTAAACATTTCTGTGTTTAGCAGCTTCTCAAACTTTGCTACACATAATATCAAATACTTATGTTTGCATGTTCCTAGTCGAGAGCACTCAATGGGCTGGTCACAGGTCATTTACACTCAGCATTCAAGCACTTCATGCCGGCCAAGTGGCTCAGCCCTCAGCTACAAGAACCCATGGCTCCTCCACCCCAAAACACAATGTAGGACATTCTGCTTTTTCCACTGATCCTGAACACGCCTGTTAGAAATGGGGTTTCTGGTTGGCTAGGGTATGCACCTCAGCCAGGCAGAACTTACCCACTCTAGTCAGGGCAAGGGAGTTACACGTCCAAGATAACCCCTGCTCACCCCCTTGGTAGCTTGGCACGAGCAGTCAGGCTTAACCCGGAGGCAATGCGTAAAGCGTTTGCACAACACACACATACATGTGACGCAATATCCCCAACACAAAGGAAACACAACACCAGATTATATGAAAATACACTGTATTGTACACAACATAATTATTAGACCAACATCACATAACAGTACTATCCTGCTACCTTAGCAGTTGTCAGAACGTTACACATTAGTTACTCTGCAAACTAGCAGTAGTCACACATAACACACAGGTTACTCAGTATTCTGCAACATAAGCAGTATCACATTAGAACACTTGTCATAAGCATATCATAAAACGCCCATAGTAGGAACATTAGAAAACCTATGGCAAGTTAGGGAAACATATTAGCAAGTCATGCCCATAAAAGGAACATGTGCACACATATGTAAAAGCATCATAGTACAGGCAGGTAATATAACACAATTAAGAAAGTCTGTAGCAAGAACTTTTAATCATAATTATATTTGTCCATTTAAAAAGTACCTGTTCTGATGCAGAGGCACTTCCAGTGCCTACAACGAATAAATGGGGCCCCCGGCGCTCTTCTGCGCAGAACGGGGGCCTCCCTGATTCCTTGTGGTCAGGGGAGGGCGGCACGCACCTCCTTGATACCCAAAATGGGCCCCTCCGGGGACCGTAACTATTGGGGGCGCCCCTAGGGCTCCACCGGCCCTCTCGAGGGGGGCCCAGGCCAGAGAAATCTCTTGTGGAGGAGGGGGGCGCCACGCACCCCCTCTGGGTTGCAAAACGGGCCCCTCCGGGGGCCCGCCAATTCCTGGGGTCTCCCTGGGCCTCCGTGGCCCGTCCTCGAAGGGAGACCCCTTTCCAATTGCTTCGGGCCCACGAGGGGGCCCACCAGAGTGCCTGCGGCACGGGCGAGCCTCCAATGAGGCTGCTGCCCCGCCCGTGCGCACCGGGAGAGCCCTCCGGGGCTGGAGCAGGTGAGGGAGAGGCGTCCTCCTCTCCCTCCTGCTTGAAAACAACGCCGGCACCAGGTCGGGCCGGCCGGTGCCCCGGGGGCGCTCCTCGGAGCGATCCCAACCCCGGGGGCACCGCTAGGAGCAGGCTTGCTCCTGATGATTTCGGAAAGGGATTCCTCGCGCTCCACCAAATTAACTTCCCCGGGCTGCGGCGGTGATTCTTTTGGGCACCTTGACGGCAGCGCGCTCAGGAAAGCGCGAGGGCTCATTTAAAAGCCCGGGCTGCGGCGGTGATTTCAGGGCTCAAAATAAAGCGCTCTAGGAAGGCGCGACGGCCTTCCTTCATGCCCGGGTTGCGGCGGTGATTTCCTTGGGCAGAAGAAAAGCGCTTTCAAAGCGCTAGGACCCCTCCAAAGCCCAGCAATTGAAAGGATGCCTTTCTTCTCTTAAAGCATCCTGGGCAAAGATGTAAAAGATCGTTGCAGGGGTCAGGGGCCACAGCACCCTGCCCCTGGGAACAAATAATCAAGGAGAAGGTACAGGGCTGGTGGATCCAGCTACAGACCAGCACAAGGGGTGCAGATGATGGCAGTTCCTCCTAGTGACCAGGCAGGTCACAGGTCAGCACAGCAGCAGCAGTCCAAGGCGGTTTCCTGGTGAGTCCAGTCATCAGCGTCCTGTGTCCAGTTTCAAGTTCCAAGAATGTTCAAATTGTGGGGAAAATTCCCCTGTACTTATAGTCCATTTTTACAGTGTTTTACAATGATAGAGAGAGGAGGTTCCAGCCAGTTACAACTGGTTCTGGGAGTGCCCCCTCTCTCCTTTCAGCACAGGCTCCAAACATCAGTGGGGGGTTAACGACCCTATTGTGTGAGGCCAGGGCACAGCCTTTACAAATGTAGGTGTGCCCCGCCTCTCCCTTCTCTCAGCCCAGGAAGACTATTCAGTATGTAGATTCACCTCTGTGACACCTCCACCCTCCCTGTGTACAGGCTGTCTGAAAAGTATGCACAAAGCCCCAACTGTCACTCTGCCCAGACGTGGATTGGAGTCAAGCTGCAAAGCACCAGAATTATAAGCACAGATAAATGCACACTTTCTAGAAGTGGCATTTCTGTGATAGTAATAAAAAACACACCCACACCAGTAAGCAGTATTTATTATCACCATCACAACCATACCAAACACGCATACGCTACCCCTCATAAATCAGACAATACCCCTTACACCTAAGGCAGGGCATTTCTAATGCAATCCTATGAGAAGGCAGCACTCACAGCAGTGAGACACCAAGTTAGGCTGTTTGTCACTACTAGGACAGGCCATGCAATATGGCACATGTCCTGCCTTTCTACATACATGGCACCCTGCCCATAGGGCTAGCTAGGGCGTACTTTAGGGGTGACTTACATGTAGTAAAAGGGGAGTTCTGGGCCTGGCAAGTAAATTTAGATGCCAGGTCCCTGTGGCAGAAAACTGCGCACACAGGCCCTGCGCTAGCAGGCCTGAGACAGGTTTGAAAGTCTACTTCAGTGGGTGGCGCAAGCAGCGCTGCAGGCCCACTAGTAGTATTTAATTTACAGGCCCTGGGTATAGAGATACCACTGTACAAGGGACTTATAGGTAAATTAAATATGCCAATTAGGTACAAGCCAATCATACCAACTTTAGATGGGAGAGCACCTGCACTTTAGCACTGGTCAGCAGTGATAAAGTGCTCAGAGTCCTAGAGCCAACAGCGAGAGGTCAGAAAAACCAGGAGGAAGGAGGCAAAAAGACTAGGGATGACCATGCGTATGGCCAAAAGTCCAACACAACCCCCTACCAGCAAAAATCCAGGGGAGAACAATCAATACCTTGATGTACTTTCCTGATTGGGGCGATAGAACAAGGACCCAGGCCCACAACAGCAGGGGCATGTTCCAGTTCTACGCCTTCCTGACTCCACTGGGATCTCTCTGTCAATGCGTCCCAGGCAGCCTAGACCAACCCACGGGGATTCTCTAGCTGCCAATGGCCAGAACCAGGCCCCAGGCCATCTAGGAGCCTCTGGTCTCTGAAACCATAATGAGTGGGGGGCGGTAGCCCCAGGTGCAAAGCAACCTGTCTCCACTCCATTTCCGATCAGTTCAGGGGCTCTACCCTGCCACTGATCCACCAACCTAGGGCCCGCACCCATAGGTTCTACAGGGGCTAGAGGCGAGGCTCTCCTCCCTCTACCCCTCCTTCTAGGATCCCGCCCTCCTCTCCTAGGAGGAGTATCACCAGAATCCACACTTGCCAGGGTGCTGGGTACAGCAGCCCTGCACAACTTTCTCGCCAGCCCAGGATCACTACCTGGCGACTGACCACCCAACCTAGGGAAGACACCCTTGGGTTGCAACGGGGTCCGAGGCGGGATTCCCCCTCCCTGAACCCCACTTCCAGAGTCCTGCGTCTCCCCACCTCGGGAGAAGCCACCAGAAGTTTCACACGGGGGTGAGCACACTAACCGCCCCCCCAACCAGATCAGAGTTTACCCCCTGAACCTGTCTATCTAGTCCAGGGACGACACCCTTAGACTGGACCATTGCCCAGCGAACCAGGACTTCCTTGGGAGCACACCTACCCCCTACCAGATCAGAGCTTACCCCCTGAATCTGGCCATCCAACCCAGAGTCACTACCCTGCGGGTGAACCACTGCCTGGCGCACCAGGACTTCCTTGGGAGCACACGTACTCCCCATCAGGTCAGAGTTTACCCCCTGAACCTGATCATCCAACCCAGAGTCACCACCCTGCGGTTGAATCATTGCCTGGCGCACCAGGACTTCCTGAGGGGCACACCTACCCCCCACCAGGGAAACACCTTCCCCAAGGGCCACACAAGAGTCTGGCTGGTGCAGGTCTCCTGACCTCTGCCCATCTGACAGAGTCTGGATTCCCCCCAGCCCAGAAATGGTCTCACCAAGGTCATTCCTGGGGGGCTCTGCTCTCAGAGCTGACCCCTGACCCTCCAGGTTCTCCACTGTGGCCCGCAGCCCCCTCTCAACCCTATGTCTGGATTTCCGCCTCCTCCGCTGTAGAGCGAGACTACCAGACACCAGGACCGGCGGAACGCTATCACCAGCCACCCGCCTAAGTCCTAATGACAAAATGGGATCCTTCTGAACAGCTGGCCCTACGGCACAGGTTAGGCTCACCTCCTGGCGTTCACTCATGGAACCTTCAGGGGCCTGGGACGGTATCTTGGGCACCTTGGGCCTCAGCCCAGCCCCATTCCCTCTCCTCGGAGACGGGACATGGGGTCCCTCACCCATCCCAGTCCACTGGGACCTACCTGGGACACTCCATTCCTTTCCCACCACACCTTGTTGGGAAACACCTAGACCACTCTCATTAGGAACACCCCCTAATGTCACACCAGACCCTCTGGTACGCAACCAGAAGTCTGCCTCCTTTGCAAGCTCCCTGGGGTCAGAGAGCTCACACACTGACAAGTGTTGGCGTAACTCTGAAAAACAACAACGAAACAGGTGCTCTCTGAGAATCAGATTAAACAGCCCTTCAAAATTGTTTACTGTGCTACCCTTCACCCATCCATCTAGTGCAATGCAGCAATCCTCCACAAACTCCTCCCAAGACTGGTGGGACAGTTTCTTACCACCCCTAAACCTTTTTCTGTATTCCTCAGGGGAAAAACCATACTTCATAATCAGTGCGTTCTTCACAACGGAGTACCCCTCCCTGTCACTCTCTTCTAGAGTCAGTAGGGCATCCCTCCCCTCCTCAGGAATAAAACTCCCTAGGCCAGTTCCCCAATCCTTTTCAGGGATCCTGCGCTCTACCAGAGCCTTCTCATATTCCTTTAACCACTGACGTATGTCACCCCCCTCTTGGAACCTAGGTACCAGATCTATGGGTATGTGAGGAACATCTTTGCTACAGCACTGTACATTGCTGCCACCACTGGACTCCACCTGCAGCGCTGGTGAGTCCAGAACCTTCAGACTGCGCTCTAGAGCGAGTCTTTCTCTGGCAAAGGCCCTCTCTGCCTCTGCCATTCTCTCCTGTACTAAGGCCTTCTCTACCTCAGCCCTTCTCTCCTCAACAGCTAGGCGCGCTAACTGCAACTTCAGGTCCCTCTCTTCCCGCCTATCTCTTAGCTCATCAGGCGTCAAGGAATGAGAGGTAGCCCTGCTTCTTACACTGGACCCAGCAAGGGACTCCCTATCACTGGGGCCTTCCCTGTCAACTGGCGTCCCCAACCGGTCATTCTCACCCTCCTGATCAGTCTCTCTACCACTCTCTAGGGATGAGGTCTGGGAGCCCTCCCATTGGAAACCCTCGCTACACTCAGGATCCTCTGGGTACCCCCTAAGCACACTCCCTCCCTGGGTAAATGTCACAAACCTTTCAAAGAAATTCAGAGATCTCCTGAGGTCCCCTTCTACAGGCAGCCCTCTCTCTCTACAGAACCCCTCTAATTCCCCCTGCGTGCAAAACGGCAGGTCCTCTAAATCAAAGGTAAGCCCCATCTTGAAAAGGTACAACTAACTCAACTGTGACAACCACAATACCCAAGCGTGAGAACTGACAACAGGAAAAATGACCAAAGAGAGAAAGTTAAGAGAAGCCAAACATGTGATGGTCTAAACGCAATCCTTGTAGTGAAATAATGAGTCACAATGGTATTGTGCAAGCGCAAGTCCTATCCTCACCGCTGACGACCAATGTTAGAAATGGGGTTTCTGGTTGGCTAGGGTATGCACCTCAGCCAGGCAGAACTTACCCACTCTAGTCAGGGCAAGGGAGTTACACGTCCAAGATAACCCCTGCTCACCCCCTTGGTAGCTTGGCACGAGCAGTCAGGCTTAACCCGGAGGCAATGCGTAAAGCGTTTGCACAACACACACATACATGTGACGCAATATCCCCACCACAAAGGAAACACAACACCAGATTATATGAAAATACACTGTATTGTACACAACATAATTATTAGACCAACATCACATAGCAGTACTATCCTGCTACCTTAGCAGTTGTCAGAACGTTACACATTAGTTACTCTGCAAACTAGCAGTAGTCACACATAACACACAGGTTACTCAGTATTCTGCAACATAAGCAGTAGTCAGGAAACACGTTATCACATTAGAACACTTGTCATAAGCATATCATAAAACGCCCATAGTAGGAACATTAGAAAACCTATGGCAAGTTAGGGAAACATATTAGCAAGTCATGCCCATAAAAGGAACATGTGCACACATATGTAAAAGCATCATAGTACAGGCAGGTAATATAACACAATTAAGAAAGTCTGTAGCAAGAACTTTTAATCATAATTATATTTGTCCATTTAAAAAGTACCTGTTCTGATGCAGAGGCACTTCCAGTGCCTACAACGAATAAATGGGGTCCCCGGCGCTCTTCTGCGCAGAACGGGGGCCTCCCTGAGTCCTTGTGGTCAGGGGAGGGTGGCACGCACCTCCTTGATACCCAAAATGGGCCCCTCCGGGGACCGTAACTATTGGGGGCGCCCCTAGGGCTTCACCGGCCCTCTCGAGGGGGGCCCAGGCCAGAGAAATCTCTTGTGGGGGAGGGGGGTGCCACGCACCCCCTCCGGGTTGCAAAACGGGCCCCTCCGGGGTCCCGCCAATTCCTGGGGTCTCCCTGGGCCTCCGTGGCCCGTCCTCGAAGGGAGACCCCTTTCCAATTGCTTCGGGCCCACGAGGGGGCCCACCAGAGTGCCTGCGGCACGGGCGAGCCTCCGATGAGGCTGCTGCCCCGCCCGCGCGCACCGGGAGAGCCCTCCGGGGCTGGAGCAGGTGAGGGAGAGGCGTCCTCCTCTCCCTCCTGCTTGAAAACAACACCGGCACCAGGTCGGGCCGGCCGGTGCCCCGGGGGCACTCCTCGGAGCGATCCCAACCCCGGGGGCACCGCTAGGAGAAGGCTTGCTCCTGATGATTTCGGAAAGGGATTTCTCGTGCCCCAGGGGCACGGAGCTGAGCGCGATCCTCGCGCTCCACCAAATTAACTTCCCCGGGCTGCGGCGGTGATTCTTTTGGGCACCTTGACGGCAGCGCGCTCAGGAAAGCGCGAGGGCTCATTTAAAAGCCCGGGCTGCGGCGGTGATTTCAGGGCTCAAAATAAAGCGCTCTAGGAAGGCGCGACGGTCTTCCTTCATGCCCGGGTTGCGGCGGTGATTTCCTTGGGCAGAAGAAAAGCGCTTTCAAAGCGCTAGGACCCCTCCAAAGCCCAGCAATTGAAAGGATGCCTTTCTTCTCTTAAAGCATCCTGGGCAAAGATGTAAAAGATCGTTGCAGGGGTCAGGGGCCACAGCACCCTGCCCCTGGGAACAAATAATCAAGGAGAAGGTACAGGGCTGGTGGATCCAGCTACAGACCAGCACAAGGGGTGCAGATGACGGCAGTTCCTCCTAGTGATCAGGCAGGTCACAGGCCAGCACAGCAGCAGCAGTCCAAGGTGGTTTCCTGGTGAGTCCAGTCATCAGCGTCCTGTGTCCAGTTTCAAGTTCCAAGAATGTTCAAATTGTGGGGAAAATTCCCCTGTACTTATAGTCCATTTTTACAGTGTTTTACAATGATAGGGAGAGGAGGTTCCAGCCAGTTACAACTGGTTCTGGGAGTGCCCCCTCTCTCCTTTCAGCACAGGCTCCAAACATCAGTGGGGGGTTAACGACCCTATTGTGTGAGGCCAGGGCACAGCCTTTACAAATGTAGGTGTGCCCCGCCTCTCCCTTCTCTCAGCCCAGGAAGACTATTCAGTATGGAGATACACCTCAGTGACACCTCCACCCTCCCTGTGTACAGGCTGTCTGAAAAGTATGCACAAAGCCCCAACTGTCACTCTGCCCAGACGTGGATTGGAGTCAAGCTGCAAAACACCAGAATTATAAGCACAGATAAATGCGCACTTTCTAGAAGTGGCATTTCTGTGATAGTAATAAAAAACACACCCACACCAGTAAGCAGTATTTATTATCACCATCACAACCATACCAAACACGCATACGCTACCCCTCATAAATCAGACAATACCCCTTACACCTAAGGCAGGGCATTTCTAATGCAATCCTATGAGAAGGCAGCACTCACAGCAGTGAGACACCAAGTTAGGCTGTTTGTCACTACTAGGACAGGCCATGCAATATGGCACATGTCCTGCCTTTCTACATACATGGCACCCTGCCCATAGGGCTAGCTAGGGCGTACTTTAGGGGTGACTTACATGTAGTAAAAGGGGAGTTCTGGGCCTGGCAAGTAAATTTAGATGCCAGGTCCCTGTGGCAGAAAACTGCGCACACAGGCCCTGCGCTAGCAGGCCTGAGACAGGTTTGAAAGTCTACTTCAGTGGGTGGCGCAAGCAGCGCTGCAGGCCCACTAGTAGTATTTAATTTACAGGCCCTGGGTATAGAGATACCACTGTACAAGGGACTTATAGGTAAATTAAATATGCCAATTAGGTACAAGCCAATCATACCAACTTTAGATGGGAGAGCACCTGCACTTTAGCACTGGTCAGCAGTGATAAAGTGCTCAGAGTCCTAGAGCCAACAGCGAGAGGTCAAAAAAACCAGGAGGAAGGAGGCAAAAAGACTAGGGATGACCATGCGTATGGCCAAAAGTCCAACAACGCCCTACTCCACTCTCTTCCCTCTGCGGTTCTGGAAGGGGTCAGAGTTTTGGCCAATTTCAAATGATGTTATGGCTCCATTGGGTAAGAGGCATGCTCCGTAACACCCTAGTACATAAAGCCCGGGAAAGAGTGCCTCCAACTCACACTTAAATGCAAATAATATTTCTAGCTTACATTTAGTAAATGCCAGTTCTAAACATGGCTAAAAGACAATAACATTGATAACGCCAAAAGCTCTTGGATGGGCAAGACCTATCGGCTTTGCCAATGCTTATTAACATTGTTGCTGGCGTGAGCCCTACAGGCTCACTCATTCAAAGTTCCATTGCTGTGTGATTAACTCACCCTGTGCCTGCAATCGGTTGATGTAGAGTTCTGAGCAGCGCATGAGTGATGTATCTGCGCTGGGTGTATGTGTGCCTGGGAAGGGGCAATACAGGGATAATGCAGCACTGTGCAGCGCATATATGTTGAATGCAGGTACTGTATGTATGTGTGCCGGTGAGTGGTACAGTAGATGAAAGATGTGGTACTATTGAGTGCGTGCATGTTGAAGGCATGCACTAGCTGTATGTGTGCCTATGAGTGGTACTGTACATGAAGGGTATAGCAATGTGCAGTGCATGCAGGTTAAATGCATGCACTGGGTGTGTGTGCCTGTGAGTGGTACAGTACATAAAGAATACAGTGCTGAGCTGTGCATGTATGTTAAATGTTTGTGCTGGTTGTATATGTGCCTGTGAATGGTACAATACACAGCAGACTCTGGGTTCCATTTTGGGAGACCCAGGCCTGCATGGTTAGACATGGAGAGGAGGTAGAAGAGCCCCCCTAGATAGGTTTGTATATTGTTTCATTCCTGGGACACACTGGCGACGGGAGAGTCAGGGGTCCATACACTTCAAAGGGTGCCCTTTGATTCAGAGAGAAAAGGCCACAAGAAAGGGGCCTGGACACATCTCAGGAAGGATATGGTTATGATAATGGAATCATAAAGAGTAAGGCTGAGGCCCTGGACTAACATTTTGATACATATATAACTCTGGGTGACATCCTGGTGTGAACTCTAGTCACTCCCATGGCCTTTGCTGTGAAGCAATCAGACCTGGAGTCACTCCTGATGAGACAAACTGCTTTTTTCTGACCAGTTTTTGTTTGCTTAAGGACTCTGGGCACTTTACCACTGCTAACCAGTGCTAAAGTGCATATGGTCTCTGTGTAAATTGTATTGTTGATTGGTTTATCCATGATTGGCATATTTGATTTACTAGTAAGTCCCTAGTAAAGTGCACTAGAGGTGCCCAGGGCCTGTAAATCAAATGCTACTAGTAGGCCTGCAGCTCTGGTTGTGCCACCCACATTAGTAGCCCTGTAAACGTTGCTCAGACCTGCCACGGCAGTGTCTGTGTGTACAGTTTTAAACTGCCAATTTGTCTTGGCAAGTGTACCCACTTGCCAGGCCCAAACCTTCCCTTTTTATACATGTAAGGCACCCCGACCCCAGGTAGCCCCATGGGCAGAGTGCAGTTTATGTTAAAGGTGTGACACGTACTGATGTGTTTTACATGTCCGAACAGTGACATACTGCCAAATTCGTTTTTCACTGTTGCAAGGCCTATCTCTCTCATAGGTTAACATGGGGCTGCCTTTAAATATTCTTAAAATGGAGCTTCCCTTTGAGAGCAGATAGAAATGTGGAGTTTGGGGTCTCTAAACTCATAATTTAAAAATACATATTAGTGAAGTTGGTTGTTAGATAGTTAGTTTGAAAATGCTACTTTTGGAAAGTGGGCTTTTTCTTGCTTTAACCATTCAGTGATTATTCCTGTTTGTGGATTCCCTATCTGGGTCAGACTGGATCTCCAACAAGCCATTACCTGTCCAGTCTCCATTACAATGCCAAGATCCTCTACCACCTTAACATCGGACGTCTCAGCGCCTGCTACACCACATCCCCTACACCTACGGACCTTTTTCCTGCTAGAACTGCAACCTCAGGTTCAGCTACAACAAACAACAGGAGCACCCAAACCTGAAACCACCAACGCCCACCACAACCTCATCAACTGCCTCCTTCTAAATATATGCTCCCTCCATAAGCACACCACAGAACTTTGGGACCTGATCAACTCCACCCTTCCGGACAATGCATTCCTAACCGAGACCTGGACTAACCCTAGCTCCGGACCAGACATCGCCATCGCAATCCCAGATGGGTACAACATCCTAAGGAAGGATCGGCACTCCCATCCTCACTCCGCATCACAGTCAACATGGAGGAACATTTCCCCATATTGGAACACCTACACTTCCTGATCCATACCACTCACAACTCCTCCCTCTGCTGTACCCTGGTCTACAGACCGCCCGGCCCCCGCCCAGCCTTCATCGACGCCATTGTAGACATCGCCATGCCCTGGCGTCCACCAACTACCTTCTCCTTGGTGACTTGAATTTCCACCTCGAAGACCGCAACAACCAAAACACCATTTCTCTACTTGACAATCTTGCCACCCTCGGACTCCAAAAATGAATCACTGCACCCACGAACGCACACTGCAGGACACATGCTAGACCCCATTTTTGCCTCAAGCAACCGGATTACCATAAAAAATATCTCCATCCCGGACTGGACCGACCATCACTGCCTATACTTCACCATCACCGCACCCTACAGCCGCCTCTGTATCCCCAGGGCCCCCCACAGGAAATGGAAGGAAATTACAGACAAGCAACTCACCACGACCCTTGACAAATCACCCCCACTGACGAAGTCAGCCCCGCCAACATGCAACCTCAACGCCTGGATCATCAAATGCACAAACTCCTGAGCCCCCCTCTGATCAACTTCGGTCAAGCGCATCCCAAAAAGAGCCAGCTGGTTCACCACCGAACTCCCAACAATCCAAGCGCACTTGCAGGCGCCTAGAGAAGAAATTGAGAAACAGGAAAACCAGCGAAGAACTTTCCTCCTTCAGACCCGCCACTGCCACTAATCACCGATGCATCAAGAACGCAAAAAAAACACACTCCGGGAACGCATCAACACCTCCCCGCACAACACCAGAGAACTCTTCACAGTAATCAACTAATACAGCAATCCTTCCTCCGAAGCCACCAACAACCCCCATCGCAAGATCTCTGCGACAAACTGGCCTCCTTCTTCCACCGCAAGATTAAGGACATCTATGACAGCTTCCTCCCACAGAACCCGCCCAGCATCAAAACCTACGACCCACCCAGCCCCCCACGACCCATCCAAACTGTCCACAGCTGGTCCACTCTCACCACAGAAGAGATTGAAATCATGAACAGTGTTCACTCCGAAGCTCCAACAGACCCCTGTCCTCACCACATTTACAACAGAGCCAGTGCATCCATGGCCCCAGAACTCCGTAAGATATTGAACTGCTCTATCAAAACAGCCATCTTCCCGGATGATTGGAAACACGCTGAAGTCTGCTCTCTCGTGAAGAGACCCACAGCCGACCCAACAGAGCTAAAGAATTTCCAGCCCATCTTGCTACTCCCCTACCCAGCCAAAGTCCTGGAAAAAGCCATAAACTTGCAGCTGCAACAATTCATCGAAGACAACAACTCTCTGGATACCTCCCAGTCTGGCTCCCGCAGCAACCACAGCACGGAGACAGCTCTTTTTGCAGCCACCGATGACATCCGCAGACTCCTCGAATGAGGCCACACTGCAGCACGCAGCACTCATACTCCTTGACCTCTCAGCAGCCTTTGACGCGGTCCCCCACAGCACCTCATGCAACAGACTCCACGACGTAGGAATCCATGGAAAAGCCTTGCAATGGATTCACTCCGTCCTTAGCAGAAGAACACAGAGTCAGGCTCCCACCCTTCATAACCAAACTAACAGAAGTCAGCTGCGGAGTCCCTCAGGGATCCTCCCTGAGCCCAACGGTCTTCAACATCTACATGGCCCGCTTGCACCCATTGTCAGAGGCCACGGAATGAACATTGGGTCATACGCCGATGATACACAACTCATTATATCCCTGACTGAAGACCCGGAAAAAGCCAAGAAGAACTTTCACACCGGAATGAAAGACGTCGCCGACTGGATAAGGGAGAGCTGCCTCAAGCTCAACTCAGACAAGACCGAGCTCATCATCTTTGGAAACTCCACTTCAGCCTGGGATAACTCCTGGTGGCCCACATTGCTCAGCGTCCCACCTACTCTGACTGACCCCGCCCGCAACCTGGGAATCATCCATAGCTCCTCCGTAGCAATGACCCGACAGGTAAATGCAGTCACCTCTTCCTGCTGGCACACCCTCCTTCAACTCTGCAAAATCTTCAAGTGGATCCTGGACGACTGCCGCAAGATAGTCACCCACGCCCTAGTCACAAGCAAGTTCGACTACGGCAACGCACTTTATGCTGGCACCACAACAAAGGACATCAGGAAACTACAACTCATCCAGAACACCGCCAGACTCGTCCTGAACCTCCCCCTCTAGGAACACATCTCCCAACACTTGAGACTCCTCAAATGGCTCCAGGTGGAAAAGTGAATCAACTTCAAACTACTCACCCACACCTACAAGGCTCTTCACAACATTGGACCAGCCTACCTGAATCATCGCATCTCTTTCTATAACCCTGCCAGACACTTTACGATCCACCCAGAATGCACTTGCCACCATTCCACGCATCCAGAAAACCACCACAGGAGGAAGATCTTTATGTACCTCGCAGTCAAGAGTTGGAACAACCTACCCACGCACTTCAGACAAAGCCCATCACTCACCATCTTCAGGAAGAACCTCAAGACATGGCTCTTCGAATGAGGCCTGGACCCTCCACCAGTGCCTTGAGACCCTCACGGGTGAGAAGTTGCGCTTGATAGAAACTTATTGATTGATTGATTTATTGACTGACAGTTGGGCTGTTTGTGAATCTCCTCTAGACAGTGACACAAAGGGAGCTGGGGCGTAGCCTGCATATTCTGATGAGCCATCTGAACTGGAGTGCAGGGAGGAGTGGTCACTTACACCTGAATGGGCTGTGCCTGCCCTCACACAATGCAGTCTCTAACCCCCTGGTGTGTGTCTGGAGCCTGGCCTGGGCAAGGCAGCATCTTGTGACCAACAGAGACTTTCCTTTGAAGTTTTCCTACTTCAAGACAGAAAGGGGTATAAGTAGTGGACCCAAAAGCCCAGACTTATAGATCACTTCTGAAACCAAGAGGAACCTCTGCCAAGGAGAAGAGCTGAGGAGAAGTGATGCCCCAGCCTGTGACGGCGCTTTGTTGAGCTATCCTGCAGTTGCTGCTTCTGCCTGTGAAAGGGGACAAAGACTGGACTTTGTTATGCATTCCTGCATGAGAAGAATATCTAAGGGCTTGGACTGAGCTTGCCTCCTGTTTTAAAGTCTCAGGGCCATCAAAGACTTCCTCTGCCAGCACCTGGACTCTCTGCTGAGACTCTTGTCCTCCCTAATGGTGCCCTGTCCAGTCCCTGGGCCTTTGAAAGGTGAAGTTGGCAGAACAAAGAGCTGAACCCACGCACAGAACACTGCGAGGGAAAATTTTTGACGCACCGTCTGCAATGCAACCAATAAACAATGCGCCACCCGCTCGCGGCTAAAATCGATGCTCCACCTGCATCGCGGTTGGAGAAACAACTCAACACCCAGCTGCTGATAATGTCGCAAACCCCAGGCAGCGCAATCTTTTAACACCGTGCAACCGGATTTCTCATGCATCATCCCTGGGCGTCAAAGTCATCGTGAATCGGCATGGATCCGAGGTGCCACGTCCTTTAAATCCCCACACTGCTCTCTTGCGAGGGAGAAAAACGACGCATCGCGTACCAGACCGGAGAAGAAATGAAGCATGGCTTCACTTGAGAGTAAGGAATTGACACGCCACTGACTCTTCCGATGCACACTCACTTGTGCAGCAGTATTTTTTACGCAAACCAGTTACTTTGTGTAAAATCAACGTTTCTATTGTTTTCTATGGAGTAAGACTCTTATTCTTTTAAAAATGTATATCTTGGCTTGTGTTTGTTGGATTTTTGTCATTTTGGTCTTGTTTGATATTTAGATAAATATTGTCTATTTTTCTAAACTGGTGTGGTGTGCTTTTTGTGGTGTTTTCACTGCATTACTTTGTGTGTTGGTACAAATACTTAAGACATTGCTTCTGAGATAAGCCTGGCTGCTTGTGCCAAGCTACTAAGGGGGTAAGCAGGGGTTATCTGAGTGTGGTTCTCCATTGGCCTGACTAAGAGGGTCCCTGCTTGGACAGAGTGAAAACTGACTGCCAACCAGAGACCCCATTTCTAACAGTATGAACAGATGTGTGGCTTGAATTGAATTTAGAAAAGCTCCAACCTTCCTATTAAAATTATTTGTGTATGTGCTTTGTGGAATGCTTGTTTCTGTATTTGTTGTGTATTGTTTTACAGTTCGAGTCACCGACAATTTTTAAGCCTGGGTCCTCGTCTTCCAGTAATGGCTCAGTCGGGGTCCCCTGATTCCAATAATGATTCAGTGGGGGTCTTAAGGATCCAGTAATGATAAAGTGGGGGTCCACAGACGTCAAAAGGGTGGGAACCACTGGTATAATGTATTTTAACATCATGTGCCAGCATGATTGTTGAGAAATCTGAAGCTGATCCCCCCAACCCTGCCAAACCTACAGACCAAGTTACGCCCCTACAGAGCAGTAAACATGTACAGTATCATGCCCTCTCTAGACTAGACATTAAAGAAAATACCTGATTCACGGTCCATAGTTTTGTTTTGGGGCATTTCCCTCTCTCTCTCTCTGCAAACAAACTCTCTTAGACTGTACTGGGGCAGTTTTACACTGGGATGGTTTAGACCCACGAATAACGCTGGGGTTTTTCTTGGTGCTTACATTTTTTAACATTAGTGTCATTGAACTTGCCTCTGGCAGATATTAACTCACTATCAACTGACGGCAGATTCTTAAGGCTCAACCATGGTCCGTTTTTTTTTTATAGTTCTCTTCTCCTTTTAGATAAGATTTTTACTTGTTTATCGTGAACTAATGAAACTTCCGAAGTTTGATATTAAACTGAAAAGTTGATTTACTTCAGTTCACGTAGCTACACTATTTTTTGTCATTACATTTCTTAAATTAATGTATGTCCAAAACCACAGTGGGACAGTATCTCCTTGCTATCAGTGTAACTACACAAGATCAATGTTAGGGGTCTCTTTCTCAATGTCACTTCACAGGAGTACCCTTCCATGAATTGCAAGTGTCAATTTATTTATAAAATTCATGGTTTCCAAACTTTATGGGTTACATGCCATCTGCGGGGTTTACTTACAACTTCATTCTAAATTCCTTGTTATTCATTACATTTTAGTGTATGACCTTTATGTAGATGCCTGTTGTCCTATTTTCTACAGGTCAGCGGCAAGAATGTATGGAAGACCTACAGTGCTAATTTCTGTAAGGACTCACTGTTAGGGTCCCTAGTGACAGAATGCAACTGACAGATCATGGTCTTCTTGTTGCGGCTCAAAAAATATAAATATAATGCTTTTTCCATCATGTAATAGAAGGGGATGGATCAGTGGGATTTTTTTATATATCCCATCAAGCAAAGGCCGACAAAGCTCCAATGCATCCTTTGTTTTTTTACCGGGCACTTGAAGATTCTCCTTAGAGGTGCCTGCGCGGTACCCGTAACATAAGAGATGCACCCCAAAATACGTACAGATTGCCACCATTAATTTGGCTAGCCCAATGAGCGCCCAAACTGGGTTACCCCTCCAGATAAGAGGGAGTGTCTATCTTGGTACATCCCACCTCTTTTCTGAGCAGTTGGAGCGCTACAGATGATATTCAGATGAAACTTTGTTATCGAAAATCTGAACAAGCCAGGGTTCATCTGCAACAAACACCCGCAGGCCTCAGCTTCACCGCCACCTTTAGCATATTTTGTTTGCACTGCTTCACCTATAACAGAGGTGAGAGAGGGTTGCCTGTAGGATTGCTTCCAGGGTCTTAATACGACAATTACAGCACACTTGACTCCATAAGGGTCCCAATTATGAATGCCCTTTATAATTCAGATATGTGCAGTAATTTCTGTGACATACATTGAAATTATGAGTTTTGGGGAATTTATCACACCTGCTAAGTACCACGCATGTTAAAATCTGCACCACCAGATACATTTTGGCAGGTCAAAATTGCTGAAATTCACAAGGAGCAATATCACAGGAAAAATCCAAAAGTTATGACCCATCTTGGGGGTAGATCTTCTAATGACCAATAATAATCTCACACAAGAAAATCCGAATACCTTGATGTTGAATTTCATCATAGGTGATCATTTTTGCAAAAGACCCTGGAGCACTTGTAATGAGATCCTAAATGTAAGAGAGTATGTAGCATATGGTATTTTTTGTAACGCGAACCATCCCAAAATGCAGCAGAGCGCTGTATATTTTAAAAGAGAAGCATAAAGCCAATAAGTACAAGATGTTGAAGCTGGGTCGTGCACGGATAATGCATTGTGATGTAGTGTTTTTTATAGAGGTAAGTCTTCAACTCTTTTATACACTGGAACAGAGTTGGGGCAGTCCTGTTGAAGTACTTCCCGATGTTGTCAGCTAAAGGATCTGAGGCAGACATCACTAAAGCAATCTACTCTGAGTCAAATAACTTCATCAAACTAAAGTTATAAATTGAGCATTGAGAACTTTAAACTTTGCCAAGGCCAGCAAAGTTTCTTCACTTCTTCTGACTTCACCCAAGGCAAGTGATAGCATCATTCTACTGAGAGATTCGTGCAGCCGGTTGTCCCACTTAAGAAGAGTAGAACTGAAGCTACAGTAGGCTGACTACAGAGTCCCCTAGCTGCTGCTCATGGTCGCCCCTTCCTTGTGAGTGGCAACAAAGAAATACCAAACAGCCATGAACAATCAATTTCCCACCCACTGCAGGTCTCACCTCTTAGGTCCTCCCTAAGAGGTGCATGGTTACTTGAAATGTGACTATAATTCCTCTTACCGATAATTTCACAATTATGAGTTTTGTGATAACTGTCACGTGCTGATATTAGTCGGTGGATAACTGCCTAGTATTTTCTGCAATATGCGACTTTTGGTTTAATTAGCACCGAAATCCACGTTATTCCCCAAAAAGTTCATAATTGTGTGGTACTAATCGAACTAGGTAAACCACGACTCTGAGAAGTCGGATTTTGTCAGGTGTCATAACTATCACACCAATTACCAGGCTGCTGAGCGCCTTAAGGAGACACTTCAATTAGCTGGGCATAGGTCCATGAGCTATCCATTCCCTGGCCATCAGAAGTCACATCCTAAGAGGCAAGACTTTTGGTGGGCTAGAAATGGAGGAATGCGTCCAAGGATTGATTATTGCACCGGCAGCCAGCCCATGGCCCTGAGCGGCACTTGGAACAATCGCTCACTGTCGAGCAGGACCCCATATTTTCATTATTTGAAACTTCAACCAACTTCAAACTTTGCGACACTGGCAAGCGTTTTAAAACAAAAACACGAGGTTATAAAGGTTGCCATTTTGCCCGCTGTTACGGTGGGTGTCCTATCTGCTGCTAACACTGTAACCACTATGGCCATTGTTCCGATTTCAGGCGCTATGAATATGCACAACAAATATTTTTGGGGGAATACCAAAGGCATATGCATTGTGCCCCAAACTCTGCATGTTCAGGTAAATCATGGCATTTCTCCCGAAAAATATCAACAGGTCAGGCTTCTTCCCTTTAGGTATCCAACATGAGCTGTATGTCGTTTCCACGAATCAGTCGAAAGCGCCAGGGAGACGAGTTCTCAGAAGCAGGCCAGCCTTGCGCGTGATTTGAAGGCGATGATGGAGGGATTTCCTAGAATTGAAGCCATGTCGCCACTTCTTCCAATTGTGACCCGGGTTCAACGGTGGCAGACCGTAAATACATAACCGGATCGACTGTCCCTTTGCCAGGGGAGGGCGAAGCCACGGCCCAATTTCCACCCGTCCGTTTCCTTGCCGCCACCTAACATCTATACGGCTCAGGCAGTGCTTTAAATGGAAAAATAGAAGTGCAGGTACTCTGTACCAGAGTACGTGCTGGTTTCCGAGAAGTGCCGGTACTCTCCAATTAAAAGTATTACGTTTTTCTTGAGATATGCCGGTACTCTCCCTCTCAAAATAAAAAAGTGCCGGTACTCAGTACCGGAGAGTACCGGCCCATTTAAAGCACTGGGCTCAGGCCTACCCAGTACAGCTGGGACGGCAGGAGTATTTGTCAAATAGAGGACAGGGATCGGTATCACTTGGAAAAGAAGAATAAACACGTTTCAAGGTGGAGAGAGCAAATGCACTGTATCTGCTTTAAAAACAGAAAGATTTTTACAAAGAGTGAAGGCCGGGAGCACTTTCCAGAAAGACAACAAAGGCACTTAAATATGAAATGATTGGGTTTTTTTAATTTTTTTTTAAATTCAGTCCAACCAGTGCTTAATTTGAGCAAGTGGCCGGCGCTTATTTTCACCATTATGCTTTTAGTCATCACGAAAGAGAGACAGGCAGAAAAGGGGGGAAAGAAGGAGGGATAGAAAGATGGAAAAACTGAAACAAAAGAAAGAAGCAGGAATGAAAAAGAACCCGCAGGAGTGGGGTAAAGGGGGCAGCAGTATGCAGTGGTGGATGAAAGCGGCATGAGGTGGACTTAAAAACTGCACAGCCTCGGTGTTAGAAATGGGGTCTTTGGTTGACAGTCAGGTTACCCCCTGTTCGAGCAAGGACCGTCACTCTAGTCAGGGTAAAAGAGAATCACCCTCAGCTATCCCCTACTTACCCCCTTGGTAGCTTGGCAGAGCAGTAGGCTTAACTTCAGAGTGCTAGGTGTAAAGTATTTGTACCAACACACACAGTAACTTCATGAAAACACTACAAAATGACACAACACCGGTTTAGAAAAATAGGAAATATTTATCTAAACAAAACAAGACCAAAACTAAAAAAATCTGACATACACAAGTCAAGTTTTGAATTTTTAAAGATTAAACTCAAAAATAGCGCTTAGAAACAAAAATGCTTCGATGAGATGTTAACACGGCGTCGTAACGGAGTCGTTCCCAACAAGCCGACACCAGCGGCGCCAGACACGGAGTCGTGTAGACCCCAAAGTACAGTACCTTTGGTGAAGAGTGAAAACAAGCCGATGCGCGAAGTCGGGGATCGCAGCGTCTGTGCGAAATGTTGAATCCACGCACTTCGAGCGGCGTCGGTCACGACGTGGTGCGGCGACTTCTACGGAGTCGCGGACTTCAGCGGGGCTGCAGCGGCGTCGGGCCTACGAAGAGCGTCACGTTCCAGCGAAGAAGTGCGGCGTCGGGTACAGGCGGCGTTACCGGATTCAGCAGCGGCGGCAGTCCGGAGTCGTCCGAAGTCGATTTCCTTGGATTCCACCAGCTTTCCTTTCAAGGGCCCAGAGACTGGATAGGGCACCACTTGTCGTGGCAGGAGTCTCTCTAGAGACTCCAGGTGCTGGCAGAGAGAAGTCTTTGCTGTCCCTGAGACTTCAAACAACAGGAGGCAAGCTCTAACTCAAGCCCTTGGAGATTTCTTCACAAGATGGAAGGCACACAAAGTCCAGTCTTTGCCCTCTTACTCTGGCAGAAGCAGCACTGCAGGAAAGCTCCACAAAGCACAGTCACAGGTAGGGCAGCACTTCTTCCTCAGCTATCAGCTCTTCTCCAGGCAGAGGTTCCTCTTGGTTCCAGAAGTGTTTCTCCAGTCTGTAGATTTGGGTGCCCTTCTTATACCCATTTTAGTCTTTGAAGTCACCTTTCTTCAAAGGGGACTCACACCTACTTGTGAAATCCTGCCTTGCCCAGGCAAGGCCTCAGACACACACCAGGGGGTCGGAGCCGGCATTGTCAGAGGCAGGCACAGTCCTTTCAGATGAGAGTGACCACTCCACCCCTCCCTCCTAGCAGAGATGGCTAATCAGGAAATGCAGGTTACACCCCAGCCCCCTTTGTGTCACTGTGCGAGGTGAAAAAAAAACCAACTGTCAAACTGACCCAGACAGGGAATCCACAAACAAGGCAGAGTCACAGAATGGTTGAGGCAAGAAAATGCTCACTTTCTAAAAGTGGCATTTTCAAACGCACAATCTTAAAATCAACTTTACTAAAAGATGTATTTTTTAATTGTGAGTTCAGGGACCCCAAACTCCACATGTGCATCTACTATCTAGGGGAATCTACACTTTAATCATATTTAAAGGTAGCCCCCATATTATCCTATGAGAGAGACAGGCCTTGCAACAGTGAAAAACGAAATTGGCAGTATTTCACTGTCAGGACATATAAACCACATTACTATATGTCCTACCTTATCCATACACTGCACCCTGCCCTTGGGGCTACCTAGGGCCTACCTTAGGGGTGCCTTACATGTAAGAAAAGGGAAGGTTTAGGCCTGGCAAGTGGGTACACTTGCCAAGTCGAATTTACAGGGTAAAAATACACTTACAGACACTGCAGTGGCAGGTCTGAGACATGATTACAGAGTTACTTGTGTGGGTGGCACAACCAGTGCTGCAGGCCCACTAGTAACATTTGATTTACAGGTCCTGGGCACTTCCAGTGCACTTTACTAGGGACTTAACAGTAAAACAAATATGCCAATCATGGAGAACCCATTACGTACACATTTTACACGGAGAGCATAGACACTTTAGCACTGGTAAGCAGTGGTAAAGTGCTCAGAGTTGAAAAGCCAACAGCAACAGGTCAGAAAAAAATAGGAGGCAGGAGGCAAAAAGACTGGGGATGACCCTGCATAAGCAAAAGTCCAACACTCGGTGTTTGACAATCCCAGCATTCAGCAGGATCCGCAATAGGGCTCCTGAGGAAAACTTTGGGACCCGGCACTTATTGTTTTACAAACTAAGCGCTGGCACTAAACGAGATCACATTTAAGGCAGTGAAATGTATTAGTCTAAGAACACCAAGGGGCAGATTTATGGAAAGTGGCACTGCCACTGCACCCCTTACCGCCCCCCTACCGCAATCATGTGTGCGCCGTATTTAAAATATGGTGCACCATGGCGCAGGGTCGGGGGCAATATTGTCATTTCTCATGACGCTATTGATGTACTCTGCAGGAGTAGCGCCACAATATTGGCGCTACTCCTGCAGAGTACATAGGGTCCCATTCTAAAGAATGGAAGCCCCCTTTTAACGCGTGCTCTTGAGCAGGCGTTAAAAGTGCAGTAAAAAATGGTGCAAATTATGCCATTTTTCGAGCTCCCCTAATGGGGGAACGCCCCTTTTGTATACATTATGCCTGACGCAGGCATAATGTAGCGCAAAGGGTTATAAAGTGGCGCAATGCATGCATTGTGCCACCCTGTAAATACGGCGCAGGGATTTCAGCCTTGTTGGGCCACATTACTGTAAAAAATAATGATGTTAATGTGGCGCAAGGTGGCGCTAGGGCATTATAAATATGTCCCCAACATTGTACCCTTTGTGGGAAACCCAAGCCAAAGCCCTTACTTCCAAACATCCATAGTACCAATCAATCAAAGATTGGTAAAAAAAATATCCAACTCCCAAATTGAGCAAAGTGGTGTCAACAGAGAGTGGGGACTAACCCAAAACAAAGATTTATTGCCCCAGTGAGCAGTGTGTAAACTGTCATTTTACTTCTTCCAAAGTGTCTCACGTAGGGGGACAATAAGATTTCCAAAACTCGTATCAACCACATCATGAGACTTTATATGGTGCAACTGAGTGGTGTCCAGTGTTCGACCATGAGAGTCAGATTCCTGCTAGATTTTTAGGATATTAACATGTTATAAATTTGAATGCACTAAATCGAAATGAGAATCATTTATATAGTCATTGGGTATCTCTAAACTCTGAGATGGATCCAGATCTCTGGGACGAATAGTGGCCACCGCTGGCATAATCTGCCCATGCTTTCTCTCGTGAATCGGCATGGCACTGGGCAGAGGGAGCACCCGGACTGTGGAACACAGGAATAAGGGCAGCTGTGAAGACTGGTCAAAACTATGCTCGGGAATTCATTTTTTTATTATACAGGGGTAATCTTACATAAATGTGATAATTGCATTTTGTATAGTTTTCATATTTATTTCTCACCTGTTTGTGCTTTTTCACATAAGTTGCGCCCATAGGAGATTTATAAATGCAGAAAATGTCCAACCAGAAATGTAAAACTGGACGTGTACTGTGGGAGTATATTTTGCATGACTATAATTCCCTGCGTTAAACTAGAAACTCTGAGGAAATCTTGGTATCTTGAATGATTTTTCGACACAAGGACATATCTTGCATACAAATTTCATGTGGAAAATTGGCCAAGTATATTTTGCATATTACATAACATTTTTAATCTATTTAGCAGAAAAAATATTTTAGAATTTTGCCTTGGCCTAGGTAAAACCATTGGTTATTCTCAGGGGAAAAGTCACAGGAAAACAGACTTTAAGTGCTTTTTTAACTGAGCAATCAGATGCTGTTCCCAGATGGGGAGGTAGGGAACAGCGGTTATATTTCCGTTAACATTTAATCTGTACTAGGCTTCTCCAACGAGTAACTCATGAGCTACTGGCAGCTCTCCAGCTACCTGTTAGTAGCACTCCTGTCTGCAGACCAGTCTACTAAATTAGAAGCTTTTGCTTGGTTTGATTAATATCCATATAGCAAAACTGAGAATGTATAGTCAATAGGAAAATGTGTTTATTTTCGAAACTCATAATCTGATATTTAGAGAAAATGGCTGAATTTCCAGAGTATATTTAAAGAAGATATTTGAGTAAGAAATCATGTGGCACTGGAGAAACGTTTTACAAATGGTATTGCCTTGATACTAGAGGCATTGCAACTATGGCTGTTATGTATATCCCATGTAGAGGCATTCCATATTGACAAAGACTTGTTTATATTACTGCTTGCAACCACACCGGAGTCATAAAGCTGTAATCTTGCCTATGGTGGCCACCAATGTAATCTTGTCTGATGTAGCCACTATTACAAAACTATTAATATTAGTAGCTCTCAATGTGTTTCTTCAAACATAAGTAGGTCTTATTACAGTAAAGGTTGAAGACCCCTGATCTATACCCTCAATGCCATAGAGATAGGTCCCAATAAAGTAATCGAATTAGCATATTAGATGACATCAAAGGAAGTAATGTTACACAAATTCATAAGAACTGGCATCAGCGACAAATGATAAAGCAATCTAAATACATATAAAAGAATAAAAAAACACTGATGTTTGGCCAAGGTTGCTTCTAAGCGTGCAAAAGTAGTTAAGCAGCACTTAGATGAGCCAAAGAGCTCCTCTTACAAGGTGTCCACTTCACTCTATGTCATCATGGACACTGTTTCAAGTTCTGGGCTTTCACCTGACGACCTAATGCATCTGGACATTGTAGTCTTTCTTTGCTTCCACTGAGCTTATTGACTAACACACACCTGATACCAATCACGTTTAAGTACAAAGAACAGGGCTGGCAATACGAATCAGGAAGAAATGTGTGAGGTCACTCTACCCTGCTTCCACTTGAAGATGTCCTTAACCCCCCGCCTCCACGTGACTGCGTATTGTTCCCTGAAGCAGTGGCGGCCCGTCCTTGAGGGCGGAGGGGCCACGGCCCCCCACCTTTTGCCCCTCATGAAGAGTGTCTGTCAGGCTGAACAAAGGTCAGCCTGACAGACACTCCTCATGTTCAGGTCAAGCAGCCAGGAGCGAGACATGCGTGATTTGCGCAGACTCCTGGCTGCCTGAGCTTAACTTTGCTGGGCTGAGGATGTCACAGCTCCTATGGGCGTGACCTCCTTGGCTCAGCAAAGGTGCCTCGAGGCCCTCCCCTGGGTGACGAGGAAAGCGTCACCCATTGACACTCGCCCTGGGTGCTTCAGGTTTAAGCCCTGAAGAGCCCAGGGCGAGTGTCAATCAGTGACACTTCGTCACAGAGTGGGGTGGGGTCAGCAGTCTCACTGACCCCATCCCACTCTGTGACGAGGCTGGAACTGCTGCCTTCCCTCATTGGCTGACCTAAGGTCAGCCAATGAGGGAAGGGAGCAGTCCCAACCCTCCTGGAACCTGGAGGCTGAAGGTAAGTGTGTGTGTGTGTGTGTGATGTTTTAAATTGAATGTTTGGTGCGCGCGTGCATGTTTTAGTGTTATGAGTGTTAGTAATGGATGTGCGTGCGTGCGTGTGTGTGAAAGAATGAGTGTGAGTGATCTTTTAAAATGAATGTTTGGTGCATGCGTGCATGTTTGAATGTTATGAGTGTTAATGGCTGTGCGTGCGTGCGTGTGCGAAAGAATGAGTGCGTGTGATGTTTTAAAATGAATGTTTGGTGCGTGCGTGCGTGCATGTTTGAATGGTATGAGTGTTGTTGATGGATGTGCGTGCGTGTCTGTGTGTGAAAGAATGAGTGTGTGTGTGTGCATCCCGCCCCCCCCTCCCTGCTAAAGCTGCCGGCCGCCACTGCCCTGAAGCCTCCTGAGTGTCACTGTGCTGCTCTGCACACAATGGAGCCGTGGACGGACTCACATTTCCCTTTTTAGTTCTAACCTCTTCACCAAGTGTGACATTTCTCCTGGTGTGAAAGAGAGCTTAAACCAAAGTATAAATGTGTGATTCTCACTCGCAATGAGTGAGACTTGAGATCTCTGTAGTAAGTATACGATCATCGTTGTTTTGCACCGCAGGTAAGTATAATTATAAACAGTGGTTGCCAGACGTTTCTTCCAGGAACACAGTTGTCTCTCTAGGAAAGTGCGTGTATTAGCTGTGAAGCATTTTTGTACTGGTTCAGAAACGTTGGAGTAATTGTTTAAATGTTTTTTATTGGACAGGGATGTGTTGTAGAGGTGTCCAAAGTTGTAAAGTCCTAAACATCACAACTTCATAAATGTCTTTCTTTAATCTTAAGTAGGTTTATTAAGCACGAAGTAGTTGCAATTCGGTGAAAAAATATTGGGAACAAAAAAGGAGCCCTGTGCGAGACAGAAGGATTGTTCCTACTACCACAATTACGCCACTTTCCAGCCATTTACACCTCCTGCTCGTCAATATTGGCAATCTGGGACAGTGTGCAGAAGGCGATAAGGCACCTACCGACTGGTGACTGATATGTTTCCCCATCACGACTCATGGTTAGTGAAGCGCTGGGTTACAGTGGGGACACACAGTTCCCTGCATTCGCTGTCCAGCTCCATATTCATGGGAATGGGTTGGTTGGAAAACCTGCGCGTGGGGCGAAATTGGAAAACTTTGTCTTCGCTAACCACGACTTTTTTCGACTTGGCAGGGATAGGTTTCACTTTCACAGCAATCGTAAGATCATATAAGTGAGGTGCTTTATATTCTGTCGCTAATAGCTGCAGGTTTCTTTGGTTGGTCTTCAGTGCCCGGGTCATGAGCCTGGTAACATCATGGGCCTTTTGGTCTTTCTTGAACTCTCGAACATATGTCATGCTCTGTAAACCGAAATTACACATTGTAAAACGAAATGGTGCTGCAAAATATTTTTTGTTACATCATCTAAGATTGAAATTACTTTCTTTTAATCATATCAAGTCACTCTTTTAAACTTTTACTTGGCATAATGTCTCAAACCTAAACATACCTTAGCTTAAAATACTACAAACATTCCTAACTAAGAGATATGTTGTGATCAATGATCAGGCCTGTGAGGCTACATGGTATTTATAGGTGAGTTCTAGAACCTTTCCCCACATGAGTTGAAAACACACAGTAAATCCACACTGGATTTATTAAAAGGCTTTAATATCAATTAATGCCTAGTGCAGACTCTGTGCATACATGTTACCAGTAAAATACGCAGAATTGTTATGGTAATAACTGAAATTAAAGTAAAAACGATAAAAAGTGGCTACACATTGATGATACTCTATAAAATCTATTTTGAAAATCCCTCTACAGGATTATAGCGCTAAATTAATCCTGTTTTGCACTAAAACGCTACGCTGTGAGTTTCTTCAAAGGGCTGCACCTACCTTGGAAACATAGCAAGATGTTTTTTCAAATCTGCTGCTGTTCAGAGAAGTCTTACCAGTGTCTTTGGTTTCCATTGTGTACTCAGAGGAGCCCGGATAAGAGAGCAGCAGAATGCTAACCCATCGCCCGCGGTATGTCTACATTGCCGAATTTCATACCTTCCTTCTTCCTTGAATCTCGACGATCTCCCTTCCTAGTTGTAATTGTAAATTCAATTTAATGCACCTCCAGACACGGTCTTGAAACATCAAATCCTGTAGTGCATGAAAAGTACTGTGGTGTGTAATGCCACCATCAGCCTCTACTGGCATACTCGTTCTGTTGCACACCTACTTCAAACATAAAACATAGAATTCAAACTTCTGTATACTATTATAATAAAACACACTCTAACTTAATATATAATGTACCATGCATATAATGAATAACAAACGAAAACATGCACTTTCATATCTATGAATAAATGAAGGCAATAAAAGCAAGGAAAGCAAAGGGGGCACACAAACGGCAGGCAAAAACATGAAATACATAACACCTTAAACCTTCCTGCCTGCCAACACTACGTCACACCACTATCCACAACCTATTAATTTGCCTACCATGGCTCTCTGTCCCTATCATTTCAGGTGCATTGTATTTTACCAATGTTCAGTCTCACAGCTCTCTACCATCACCCCCCCAACCTTGTCTCCACTCCCCGATGTGTCCCGCCTGCCAAGGAGCCTGGAATACCTTCTCTTCTCCCTTGCCTGCCTCTACCATGGCCTTTTGATCTTCCACCTTCATTCCACCAGTGCTACTAGCGCAGTGGTTCCCAACCTGTGGTCCGGGGACCCCAAGGGATCTGCGAAGCCTCCTCAGGGGGTCCGCGACTGCTTAGAAAATTAAATAATAGTAATAGATTAGCTCCCCAGCTTTCAGTAATGACTTAGTGGGGGGGGGTCCCCAGATTCCAATAATGATTCAGTGGGAGTCCCCGGGTTCCAGTAATGATAAAGTGGGGGTTCACAGAAGTCAAATGGTTGGGAACCACTGTACTAGAGTATTCCCACCCTGAGCAAAGTTGGCCATAAAAAACATGAATATCAGTCCCATAGCCCACTCCTTCGATATCCCCAAGTACAGGGTGGGTTGGTGGAAACCACTAAACAACCTCTGAGCGGCCAGGGAAAGGCCGGAAAGAAGAGGCCTTCCCCTATGCAGTCACCCAAAATCCTTCTAACCCTTACACACTGATACTCAAAGTATGGTCCGGGGCCAACTGCGGCCCTTCTGACATTTACATGCGGCCGCCTGGTCAACAGCAGCACTGAGCTGCTGTTTACGGGACTGAGGACTAACCTTCAGAAAGGTATTAAATAAACAAACCTTTAACAGCAAGGCTACCTGAAGTTAAAGAAAGGAAGGTGTCCTGAACCACTTAATTTTAGGAACACCTTCATTTTTAAAGACACCTTGCAACAAATGTGTACATATGATAAAGTCACGTAAGTCTCTTGAAAAGTTGAAAAATGTATTTCATTAACAGGCAGAAGTGCTTCACCTTATTACATCAGATTATATCAGTGCAGTGAGAAGCATGTTGTTTTAAAGCAATAGTTTATAAACAAGAAATTAGAAGCATTTATGCTTCACCTCACCTTGGCAACAAGGCAAATAGTGAACTAAGAGACAAGTCAGTTGCTACTGCACCCTCCGGGTGGCCTGAGTTGCTATTATGTATGCACAACATTATATTCAGGCCACTGGAATTATGCAGCTGGGGGGCGTCATATTATGAGACAGGGTTGACTTATCTGGTAAGAAAAACCAAATTATGCAATGCAATGTGAAACATTTTGTGATAGTATTACTTTATTAATGTGTATTATATTGTTTACACCTGTTAACACGGTCTAGGCATAGGTTGCACCTCATTAGTACCAGAAAAACACCCAAATATAGCAATAAGCAACAGAAAGTGTTTTTAGTAACTTTTGAGCCATGTGAACAAGAAAAAAATAATTTAGTAATTTAAATCTGCAGATAATACAGCAGAGGATGGGTTTTGTGGCAAATCCATAATTATGTGAAAAATTCCACATCCGCACAATCATATAATTCCAGTGTCCTTGTTTACATTTATTAAATCAAGCACAAAAGAAAGTTTTGTTTAGTGCACATCCTGAAGTCATGTATTTCGGGGTTATTTTATATGTGATAATGAAGAAAAAGGAGGCGAACTAAATCAAACAACTCCCTACGATCACACAGTTTGGTCAAGTGGGTAAGCTGGGATTGATCTCAGGTTTTCCTGTACCAGAATATGCAATTCAGCATTTAGATGTACATGCTTTGCTTCCCCAACGCCCACCTTACACAACCCATCACTATTTCATTCCAGCACCGCCCCCTTGCCTTCTGAAGACCACCCTGCTGGCATCAATGTGGCCCTCGGTCAAACCACAGACCAAATGTTCTTGCTCCTGGAAAGATGTTTGCAAGTACCCATGTTCTAACCCATGTACCCTAACAAAACCCCAAACCAATCGGAGCCTGCGACTGCATCAGCGTGTACCACGTTGGCTGCATAGCCTGGGGGGGGGACGAAACAATCCCATCTCATCTCAGGGACCTTCCTTTATTGAACCTTTCACCATAGTGCCTAGTTTAGGGTGCGTTCACACATATCCTATTTGCTCTGTATGCAGGTAAAAGAGCTGTTGGGTCTGACTATGGGTAACCGTGACCAGGGAGTATGTGTGCAGGGGTGAGAGGGGAGATGTACCACCTCGAGGGGGTTGGAGAAAAACCCTGAAACATGGATCTAACCTAGCCCGGTGAACAATGAATGAGGTTAGGAGGTTACTACCTTCTGGGTTCCCTCGGGAGCCTGGTGCACCTTTTATGCACAGGCAGACTTGTACAGAGTTTGGAGTTAAGGGTGGCCAATTGAATGAGTCCTTCCCTCTCAACACAGCTGTTAGCAAACAAAGGGATATGGCATCTAGAGTTCTAACAAACCATTCAATTTTTTTTCTTAGCTTAAACCTTATTGAGCTGAGAGAACATCTCCAACCAAACACAAGTGAATTGAAATCTAGTAAAAGGCCTGAAAACAAAAGTTATTGCTAAAAGAACCACAGCAGCCAAAAGGATAAGTCATGTGTGATACCTTCAGCTTCTCCTGGTCCTAACCAAACTGCACTTTGCATTTTGGGGCTTGTAGTTTATTTTTTTTGCATTAGAGTATGAGGTATAAAATTCAAGCACACATCTTTTATTGAAATATTTTATTCAATTACAAATAAAACAGAATTACTCAGCAACACTTTGGTGATTCTTGGGTAATTTCAGTGCGCTCCAAAATAATTAGGATTTATGTGCTAATATTTTTGCTGGATTGTGCTTTAGCTCTTAGAGGCAAGGCAGACTAGTGGCTCAGCCTGTCCCCTAAAATCTGTGGAGTGTCCACCTCTATTACCAACATCTTTTTAAGCATGCTTAAAATGGGCACCCTTAAAATCTGGGCATTTACCAGCAGGGCCGCCTTTTGTGCTTGTGGCACCTGGTGTGACAATCTTTTTTGGTGCACCCTCCAATGAACTCCTTCTTCATGGACTCCCTCACTACTACCCTCCAACAATGCCCCTCATCTCTCTATAGCCTATCCCACACATGTATTTAATTTGTTTTATAACACTGCTTATACCAGTGTACATTGTCAGAGCACTTTACATCACACTCACATTATACTGAGACAATGAATCATACATGTGTACATCAGTTACGTAAAACAATGAGGACTACAAGATGTAGGAGTCACACGCCATCCATACTAGTAGGCAATATATTTTGTGAGTGTTTGGTTAATAGAAGCACAAACTCAGGATTTAAAACATACCACAGTAGTTTGGATTGGCCTTACTATTAAGAATGCATTTCTACCTAAACAAAAACATACATTACATAACATAACATAACATTAGGTTAATGAAGGACTGGGGGGAAAAAACACTACATTCTAACCTATATCATTCAGTTTGCATGCACCTCTTCGATAACAGTTCGTAGGCCACTGTCCTATATTAGGATTGTTACTTATTGTTAGAAATGGGGTTTTTGGTTGGCAGTCAGGTTACCCCCTGTCCAAGCAAAAGCCCTCACTCTAGTCAGGGTAAGTCACACACAATCCAAGATTATCCTGTGCCAACCCTCTGGTAGCTTGGCACGAGCAGTCAGGCTTAACTTAGAAGGCAATGTGTAAAGTATTTGTGCAATAAATCATACAATACCACCATATAGCACCACAAAAATACACCACACAGTGTTTAGGAAAAAAATATATATAATATTTATCAGGATAATTGTAGGTCAAAAAGAATAAAGTTGCAATGGGAAATTGTAGAGATATCACTGAAAAGTGATATAAAGTGTCTTAAGTCTTTAGAAGATAAACAAAGTCTCTTTCAAGCACAAGTACCTGGTTTGGAGTGTAAAAATCTCCTCAGAGGACCACAAAGGAAGAGGTGCGTGGAAAAAGGGTGTGTGCATCGATTTCTCCCCAGTGCACACGGACTCGCGTCGTTATTTTTCACGCGGGGAAGTCGTGCGTCGTTTTCCGGCGCGCGGACATTCTCTTTCTGTGGATCGCGGGGATTACCAGATGTCCCGGGTCTGTGCGTGGATTTTCCTGCTTGTTCTCCGGCTGCGCGTCGGTCTGCGGGGCTGCGCGTCGAAATTACGATCTCACGGAAGGCGTTGCGTCGATTTCTCCTCTAGACGTCGGTCTGCGGGGCTGCGTGTTGAAATTACGATCTCACGGCAGGCGTCGCGTCGATTTCTCCTCTAGAGGTCGGGCGGCGTTATCCTTGCGAAGCCGTGCGTCGGATTTTCGATCGTCCCCAGAGCGTCGCGTCGGTCAGCTTCGGTGTGCGGCGTTTTTCTCGCCGCGGAACAAGCTGTGCGTCGAAATTTTCGGCGCACGGAGCGTCCAAGTGAAAAAGAGAAGTCTTTTTGGTCCTGAGACTTCAGGGAACAGGAGGCAAGCTCTATCCAAGCCCTTGGAGAGCACTTTCACAGCCATACAAGAGTTCAGCAAGGCAGCAGGGCAACAGCAAGACAGCAGTCCTTTGTAGAAAGCAGGCAGGTGAGTCCTTTGAGCAGCAAGGCAGTTCTTCTTGGCAGGATGTAGTTTCTGGTTCAGGTTTCTTCTCCAGCAAGTGTCTGATGAGGTAGGGCAGAGGCCCTGTTTTATACTAAGTTGTGCCTTTGAAGTGAGGGTGACTTCAAAGAGTCTCTAAGAAATGCACCAAGCCCCCTTTCAGTTCAATCCTGTCTGCCAGAGTCCCAGTAGGGGGTGTGGCAATCCTTTGTGTGAGGGCAGGCCCTCCACCCTCCCAGCCCAGGAAGACCCATTCAAAATGCAGATGTATGCAAGTGAGGCTGAGTACCCTGTGTTTGGGGTGTGTCTGAGTGAATGCACAAGGAGCTGTCAACTAAACCTAGCCAGACGTGGATTGAAGGGCACAACAAGATTTTAGTGCAAAGAAATGCTCACTTTCTAAAAGTGGCATTTCTAGAATAGTAATATTAAATCCGACTTCACCAGTCAGCAGGATTTTGTATTACCATTCTGGCCATACTAAATATGACCTTCCTGCTCCTTTCAGATCAGCAGCTGCCACTTCAACAGTGTATGAGGGCAGCCCCAATGTTAGCCTATGAAAGGAGCAGGCCTCACAGTAGTGTAAAAACGAATTTAGGAGTTTTACACTACCAGGACATATAACTACACAGGTACATGTCCTGCCTTTTACCTACACAGCACCCTGCTCTAGGGGTTACCTAGGGCACACATTAGGGATGACTTATATGTAGTAAAAGGGGAGTTCTAGGCTTGGCAAGTACTTTTAAATGCCAAGTCGATGTGGCAGTGAAACTGCACACACAGGCCTTGCAATGGCAGGTCTGAGACAGGGTTAAGGGGCTACTGAGGTGGGTGGCACAACCAGTGCTGCAGGCCCACTAGTAGCATTTAATCTACCTGCCCTAGGCACATGTAGTGCACTCTACCAGGGACTTACAAGTAAATTAAATAGTCAATCATGGATAAACCAATCAGTAGTACAATTTACCCAGAGAGCATATGCACTTTAACACTGGTTAGCAGTGGTAAAGTGCCCAGAGGTCAAAAGCCAACAACAACAGGTCAGAAAAAATAGGAGGAAGGAGGCAAAAAGTTTGGGGATGTCCCTGTCAAAAAGCCAGGTCCAACATGACCCCCTACCAGCCTAAAGCCAGGGGAGAACAATCACTATCCTGATGTACTTCCCTGTTTGAGGCGACAGAACAAGGACCCAGGCCCACAACAGCAGGGGCATGCTCCAGTTCTTCGCCTTCCTGACTCCAATTGGATCACTCTGTCCATACTCTCAGGGCCCACTAAGCCAACCCATGGGGAACCTTTCTCCTTACCTGCGGATCCCATCTGTGCAGCACCTAACCTTACTTTGCTCACAGATGTATCCCAGGAGCAGGATAGTACCACCATGACCAACACAGTGGTGTTGCCCACTCTACCCCCGGGGTGTGACACTTGTCCCCTCCCCAGGGATAACTCTGTCCACCCGGACAGCAAGCCACAGTGATTACTGACAGCTGCCAGGGATGAGAGCCAGGCACCAGGCCTCTCAAAGCTCTCCAACCACTGTGGCTGTGGAGAGTGGGGGGCGGTAGCCCCAGGTGCTGGGCACCCTTTAACCACTCTCCCTTCCACCAGGTCAGGGATGACAGCCTGAACCTGGTCCTCCCCTCTGGGGCTCTGTACCCTCCCTCCTGGAGCGGTACCCCCAGAGTCCAACATGGTCAGGGTGCTTACAGAAGTCGCCCTGTACCATTCCTCCACCAGTGCAGGGCTGTTAACCTGCAACTGGCCCTCCAACCTGGGGCCTGTACCTTCAGGTTGGACTAGGGCCCGGGGTGAGGCTTCCCTCCCCCTGCCCTCCCTTCTGGGGTCCAGCCCCCTCCAACTAGGAGTGGCCTCCTCAGAAGACAACATGGTAGGGGCACTGTTATCAGTAGCCTCTCCCTCCAGGTCCGGGGGGACACCCTGAACCTGGTCTTCCAGCCCAGGGTCTGTACCCTCAGACTGGATCACTGCCTGGCAAACCAGGACTTCCTGGGAGGCACACCTACCCCCCACCAGGTCAGAGTTTACCCTCTGCACCTGACCATTCAACTCAGAGTCACCACCCTGAAGTTGAACAATTGCCTGGCACGCCAGGACTTCCTGGAGGGCACACTGACCCTCCACCAGGTCAGAGTTTAACCTCTGAACTTGGCCATTCAACTCAGAGTCACCACCCTGAAGTTGAACAATTGCCTGGCACGCCAGGACTTCCTGGAGGGCACACTGACCCTCCACCAGGTCAGAGTTTAACCTCTGAACTGGGCCATTCAACTCAGAGTCACCACCCTGAAGTTGAACAATTGCCTGGCGCACCAGGACTTTCTGGGAGGCACACCTACCTCCCACCAGGTCAGAGTTTAACCTCTGAGCCTGTTCCCCAACCCAGGGTCACCACCCTGAGGTTGGACAATTGCCTGGCACCCCAGGACTTTCTGGGGGGCACACCTACCCCCCACCAGGTCAGGGTTTAACCTCTGAACCTGGTCATCCAACCCAGAGTCAACACCCTGAGGTTGGACAATTGCCTGGCACAGCAGGACTTCTTGGGAGGCACACCTACCTCCCACTAGGTCAGAGTTTAACCTCTGAACCTGGGTATCCAACCCCGAGTCACCACCCTGAGGTTGAACAATTGCCTGGCACGCCAGGACTTTCTGGGGGGCACACCTACCCCCCACCAGGTCAGAGTTTAACCTCTGAACCCGGTTATCCAACCCAGAGTCAGCACTCTGAGGTTGGACAATTGCCTGGTATACCAGGACTTTCTGGGGGGCACACCTACCCCCCAACAGGTCAGAGTTTATCCCCTGAACCTGGTTAGCCAACCCAGAGTCACCACCCTGAGGTTGAACCATTGCCTGGCAGGCCAGGACTTCCAGGGAGGCACACCTACCTCCCACCAGGTCAGAGTTTAACCTCTGGGCCTGGTTCCCCAACCCAGGGTCCCCACCCTGAGGTTGGGCAATTGCCTGGCACGCCAGGACTTTCTGGGGGGCACACCTACCCCCCACCAGGTCAGAGTTTAACCTCTGAACCTGGTCATCCAACCCAGAGTCCACACCCTGAGGTTGGACAATTGCCTGGCACAGCAGGACTTCTTGGGTGGCACATCTACCTCCCACCAGGTCAGAGTTTAACCTCTGAACCTGGGTATCCAACCCAGAGTCACCACCCTGAGGTTGAATCTTTGCCTGGCATGCCAGGACTTCCTGGGGGGCACTCTCACCCCCCACAAGGGACACACCGTCCCCAAGGGCCACATAAGAGTCTGGTTGGCGCAGGTCTCCCGACCTCTGCCCATCCGGCAGAGTCTGGGTTTCCCCCAAACCAGAAACGGTTTCACCTGGGTCATTCCTGGGGGGCTCTGCTCTCAGAGCTGTCCCCTGACTCTCAAGGTCCTCCACTGGGGTCTGCAACCCCCTCTCAACCCTATGTCTGGACTTCTGCACCCCTTCACTAGGAGGGGTACTGCCAGACACCAGAACTGTTGGGATGCTGGCTACAGTCACCCCCCCAAGTTCTTCTGACACTGCGGGGCTTCCCTCAAAAGGTGGCCCTACGGTACAGGCTAGGCTTCCCTCCTGGTGTTCCCTCATGGAACCCTCTAGGACTTGGGACCTACCTGGGACACTACAATCCTTTCCCACCACACTCGATTGGGAACCACCTAGACCACTCCCTTCAGGAGCACCCCCAAATGCCTCTTCAGACTCTCTGGTACTCACCCAGAAGTCTGCCTCCATTGTAAGTTCCCTGGGGTCAGAGAACTCACACTCCACCTGGTGTTGGCGTAGCTCTGGAAAATAAGGACCAGACATATGCTCTCCAGCAATTACATCACTTTGCCCTTCACATGTATTAACCACAGTACCCTTCACCCAACCACCCAGTAACTCAACCTTGGAAAAGCACTCTACCTCACCCTCCTGAGACTGGTGAGACAGTATCTGTCTGTCCCTGACACTCAACCCATACTCTTCTGGGATGTCTCTACACTCTATATCCAGGACGTCCACCAGGGGGGAACCCTTTTCTCTGTCACTCTCTGCTAGAGTCAGTAAAGTGTCCCTCCCCCCAGTAGGAATATGACTCCCTGTGCCAGTCCCCCAATCCTTCTCAGGGACCCTGTCCATAACGGGAACTACCTCATACCCTTGAACCGCCTGGGGTGTGTCAACTCCCTTCTTCAAGTTGGGCACCACATCTCTGGGCTTGTGCCCTCCTTCAGCAGTACTAGATGCAAGATTTTTGCTGCCACCATCTGAACTGGACTCAGCCCTTCCGGCCTCCAGTTTCAGCTTTTTACAGCTCAGCTCTTGAGCTGCAATCTTTTCTTCTTCCAGGGCTAAGAGTCTTTTTGCCTCAACCTCTGCAAGATACTCCTCTAATTGTTGCTCCTGTCGCCTTTGACCTCGGAGCCATTCATCTATTTCTGGGTCACTGTCCAACTCTGAGTAGTCTTCCTCCTCATGTGAGAAGTCTTCCTCCTCCTGTGCATAGTCCTCCTCCTCATCTGAGGGGTACTTAGTCATTTGGTTTCTTGCTGCCTCTCTCTCTGCCCATCTTTCCTCCCCCCAGACTATGTAGTGATGGAGCATCTCCGCCTTAGTAGATCTCCTTGCTACAGGAAGGCCCCATTTTCTGCAAAGCTCCCTTAGGTCAGCCTTAGTGAGGTGGTCAGTACGAACAAAGAATGAGTAGGTAAGCAATCCCATTCTGATAAGATCTTATCAGCAAAAACCAAAATCCAAAGTCCAAAATATCAATAGTATATCCAGGAGGACATCAGGGAACCAAAAGCCAAAAAAGATGAAAAATCAAGTTGACCTTCAACTGTGGGTAGGTAGTGAAATACTTAGCTACTGTATGTCACTGCACAAACACAAGTCCTATCCTCACCGCTGATCACCAATGTTAGAAATGGGGTTTTTGGTTGGCAGTCAGGTTACCCCCTGTCCAAGCAAAAGCCCTCACTCTAGTCAGGGTAAGTCACACACAATCCAAGATTATCC
This sequence comes from Pleurodeles waltl, assembly GCF_031143425.1. Classification (NCBI taxonomy): domain Eukaryota; kingdom Metazoa; phylum Chordata; class Amphibia; order Caudata; family Salamandridae; genus Pleurodeles; species Pleurodeles waltl. The sequence continues at coordinate 115,222,512 of NC_090446.1, read as the reverse complement.
TGTGCCCACCCTCTGGTAGCTTGGCACGAGCAGTCAGGCTTAACTTAGAAGGCAATGTGTAAAGTATTTGTGCAATAAATCATACAATACCACCATATAGCACCACAAAAATACACCACACAGTGTTTAGGAAAAAAATATATATAATATTTATCAGGATAATTGTAGGTCAAAAAGAATAAAGTTGCAATGGGAAATTGTAGAGATATCACTGAAAAGTGATATAAAGTGTCTTAAGTCTTTAGAAGATAAACAGAGTCTCTTTCAAGCACAAGTACCTGGTTTGGAGTGTAAAAATCTCCTCAGAGGGCCACAAAGGAAGAGGTGCGTGGAAAAAGGGTGTGTGCGTCGATTTCTCCCCAGCGCACACGGACTCACGTCGTTATTTTCCACGCGGGGAAGTCGTGCGTCGTTTTCCGGCGCGCGGACATTCTCTTTCTGTGGATCGCGGGGATTACCAGATGTCCCGGGTCTGTGCGTGGATTTTCCTGCTTGTTCTCCGGCTGCGCGTCGGTCTGCGGGGCTGCGCGTCGAAATTACGATCTCATGGCAGGCGTTGCGTCGATTTCTCCTCTAGACGTCGGTCTGCGGGGCTGCGCGTTGAAATTACGATCTCAAGGCAGGCGCCGCGTCGATTTCTCCTCTAGAGGTCGGGCGGCGTTATCCTTGCGAAGCCGTGCGTCGGATTTTCGATCGTCCCCAGAGCGTCGCGTCGGTCAGCTTCGGTGTGCGGCGTTTTTCTCGCCGCGGAACAAGCTGTGCGTCGAAATTTTCGGCGCACGGAGCGTCCAAGTGAAAAAGAGAAGTCTTTTTGGTCCTGAGACTTCAGGGAACAGGAGGCAAGCTCTATCCAAGCCCTTGGAGAGCACTTTCACAGCCAGACAAGAGTTCAGCAAGGCAGCAGGGCAACAGCAAGACAGCAGTCCTTTGTAGAAAGCAGGCAGGTGAGTCCTTTGAGCAGCAAGGCAGTTCTTCTTGGCAGGATGTAGTTTCTGGTTCAGGTTTCTTCTCCAGCAAGTGTCTGATGAGGTAGGGCAGAGGCCCTGTTTTATACTAAGTTGTGCCTTTGAAGTGGGGGTGACTTCAAAGAGTCTCTAAGAAATGCACCAAGCCCCCTTTCAGTTCAATCCTGTCTGCCAGAGTCTCAGTAGGGGGTGTGGCAGTCCTTTGTGTGAGGGCAGGCCCTCCACCCTCACAGCCCAGGAAGACCCATTCAAAATGCAGATGTATGCAAGTGAGGCTGAGTACCCTGTGTTTGGGGTGTGTCTGAGTGAATGCACAAGGAGCTGTCAACTAAACCTAGCCAGACGTGGATTGAAGGGCACAAGATTTTAGTGCAAAGAAATGCTCACTTTCTAAAAGTGGCATTTCTAGAATAGTAATATTAAATCCGACTTCACCAGTCAGCAGGATTTTGTATTACCATTCTGGCCATAGTAAATATGACCTTCCTGCTCCTTTCAGATCAGCAGCTGCCACTTCAACAGTGTATGAGGGCAGCCCCAATGTTAGCCTATGAAAGGAGCAGGCCTCACAGTAGTGTAAAAACGAATTTAGGAGTTTTACACTACCAGGACATATAACTACACAGATACATGTCCTGCCTTTTACCTACACAGCACCCTGCTCTAGGGGTTACCTAGGGCACACATTAGGGATGACTTATATGTAATAAAAGGGGAGTTCTAGGCTTGGCAAGTACTTTTAAATGCCAAGTCGAAGTGGCAGTGAAACTACACACAGGCCTTGCAATGGCAGGCCTGAGGCAGGGTTAAGGGGCTACTGAGGTGGGTGGCACAACCAGTGCTGCAGGCCCACTAGTAGCATTTAATCTACCTGCCCTAGGCACATGTAGTACACTCTACCAGGGACTTACAAGTAAATTAAATAGTCAATCATGGATAAACCAATCAGTAGTACAATTTACCCAGAGAGCATATGCACTTTAGCACTGGTTAGCAGTGGTAAAGTGCCCAGAGGTCAAAAGCCAACAACAACAGGTCAGAAAAAATAGGAGGAAGGAGGCAAAAAGTTTGGGGATGTCCCTGTCAAAAAGCCAGGTCCAACACTTATGAACTGCAAGTAACAAAAAGATCTCTGTGATAAAAGCATAAATCCACTGAGCTATCCAGATAAATTACAGTTCTGTACCTGCACCGTACACGTTATTTTCTTCAGGCATATTGACACTCTGCACTACATTAGAGGATCAGTCAAAACTGCCATTAGACAAAACTTCATCTCTGTCCAGCAGTAACATTAATCACCATAGTTAGCTTGACATTTTTATTGTTGCCTGAAAAGTGCTGGATGCACAAGGAACTCTGCAGCAAGTGCTTTTAAACCCTTAAATATTTCTAAACAAAGCACCCCCCTGTCCCTTCGGAGCTCAGAACCAGGTGCGGCTGCCCCAGTCGCACCACCTTAAAGCCGACCCTGCATACTAGCATGCTTAATTGCATCTTAGCATCCCAGTCAGTAGAGACGCTGCCGCCCCCACGTCTTACCCGTGGTCTACTCTATGCCGAGCACAGAAGGCCAATGATTGCAGAGTTGAGAGCCCAGGCCTAGCAGGCATCTCATACATTCAGGTTCTTGTCTCAACCAGAGATGAGAAAAAAACATTAACACTCTTAGGTTGTGTTAGAAATGGGGTCTTTGGTTGACAGTCAGGTTACCCCCTGTTCAAGCAAGGACCCTCACTCTAGTTAGGATAAAAGAGAATCACCCTCAGCTAACCCCTGCTTACCCCCTTGGTAGCTTGGCAGAGCAGTAGGCTTAACCTCAGAGTGCTGGGCGTAAAGTATTTGTACCAACACACACAGTAACTTAATGAAAACACTACAAAATGACACAACACCAGTTTAGAAAAATAGGAAATATTTATCTAGACAAAACAAGACCAAAACGACAAAAATCCAACATACACAAGTCAAGTTATGATTTTTAAAAGGTTTAAAATAAAAAGAGTCTTTAGGTAGTTGTAACAACACACTAGCGCTGCTAGCGTGAAAAATGTACCTGGTTTGCGTCAAAAATAACCCCGCACGGGCGTGTGCGTCGAAAGTAACCCTGCACGGCTGTGTGCGTCGAAAACAACTCGGCACGGCGGTGCGCGTTGACAAAGCCAGCCACACGACGATCCGAAAGTCCCGCGGCGCAGGGTGCGATCTCTCAGCCTCCGTCAGCGATGCTGCGCGTCGTTTCTCCTGCTCCGGGCGTCGGTTTTTCGGTCGCGTTTCCTGCGGCGTCGTTTCTCAGCTGCGGAACCGGCGTCGCGTCGTTTTCTCAGCCGCGATCGGATTCGCGTCGATCTTTTCTCCGCACGGCGCTCGGTGCGTGTATTTTTGTCCTTAGGCTGCCAGCCTCTCCTTTCAGGGTCCCAGGAACTGGAAGGGCACCACAGAGCAGAGTAGGGGTCTCTCCAGAGACTCCAGGTGCTGGCAGGAAGAAGTCTTTGCTATCCCTGAGACTTCAACAACAGGAGGCAAGCTCTACATCAAGCCCTTGGAGATTTCTTCTTCAAGATGGAAGGCACACAAAGTCCAGTCTTTGCCCTCTTACTCTGGCAGAAGCAGCACTGCAGGAAAGCTCCACAAAGCACAGTCACAGGCAGGGCAGCACTTGTTCCTCAGCGATCAGCTCTTCTCCAGGCAGAGGTTCCTCTTGATTCCAGAAGTGTTTCTAAAGTTTGTAAGTTTGGGTGCCCTTCTTATACCCATTTTAGTCTTTGAAGTCACCTTCCTTCAAAGGGGACTCACACCTTCTTGTGAAATCCTGCCTTGCCCAGGCAAGGCCTCAGACACACACCAGGGGGCTGGAGACAGCATTGTCAGAGGCAGGCACAGTCCTTTCAGATGAGAGTGACCACTCCACCCCTCCCTCCTAGCAGAGATGGCTAATCAGGAAATGCAGATCACACCCCAGCTCCCTTTGTGTCACTGTCTGGTGTGAGGTGAAAAACAACCCAACTGTCAAACTGACCCAGACAGGGAATCCACAAACAAGGCAGAGTCACAGAATGGTTTAAGCAAGAAAATGCTCACTTTCTAAAAGTGGCATTTCCAAACTCACAATCTTAAAATCAACTTTACTAAAAGATGTATTTTTAAATTGTGAGTTCAGGGATCCCAAACTCCACATGTCCATCTACTCTCTAGGGGAATCTACACTTTAATCATCTTTAAAGGTAGCCCCCATATTATCCTATGAGAGAGAGACAGACCTTGCAACAGTGAAAACGAAATTGGCAGTATTTCACTGTCAGGACATATAAACCACATTACTATATGTCCTACCTTATCCATACACTGCACCCTGCCCTTGGGGCTACCTAGGGCCTACCTTAGGGGTGCCTTACATGTAAGGAAAGGGAAGGTTTAGGCCTGGCAAGTGGGTACACTTGCCAAGTCGAATTTACAGTGTAAAATTACACATACAGACACTGCAGTGGCAGGTCTGAGACATGATTACAGAGCTACTTATGTGGGTGGCACAACCAGTGCTGCAGGCCCACTAGTAGCATTTGATTTACAGGCCCTGGCACCTCTAGTGCACCTTACTAGGGACTTACTAGTAAATCAAATATGCCAATCATGGATAAACCACTTACATACAATTTAAACAGGAGAGCATATGCACTTTAGCACTGGTTAGCAGTGGTAAAGTGCTCAGAGTTGAAAAGCCAACAGCAACATGTCAGAAAAATATAGGAGGCAGGAGGCAAAAAAGTCTGGGGATGACCCTGCATAAGCAAAAGTCCAACACGACCCCCTACCAGCCTAAAGCCAGGGGAGAACAATCAATACCTTGATGTACTTCCCTGATTGGGGCGATAGAACAAGGACCCAGGCCCACAACAGCAGGGGCATGTTCCAGTTCTACGCCTTCCTGACTCCAGTTGGATCCCTCTGTCCATACTCTCAGGGCCCACTAAGCTAACCCATGGGGAACCCTTCTCCACATCTACAGACACCATCTGTGCAACACCTAACTTTACTTTGCTCCCAGATGTATTGCAATGGGCAGATAGTACCACCAGGGCCAACACAGTGGTGTTGCCCACTCCACCCCCGGGGTGTGACTCTCGTCCTCCCCCCCCCAGGGGCAACTCTGTCCACCAGGACAGCAAGCCACAGTGGCCCCAGACAACTGTCAGGGATGAGAGCCCGACCTCAGGCCTTTCTAACCACTGTGACTGTGGAGAGTGGGGGGTGGTAGCCCCAGGTGCCTGGCACCCTTTCACCACTCTCTCTTCCACCCGGTCAGGGATGACAACCTGACCCTGGTCCTCCCCTCTGGGGCTCTGTACCCTCCCTGCAGAAGCGGCACCCCCAGAGTCAAAAACTGTCAGGGTGCTTGTAGAAGCAGTCCTGCACAATTCTTCCATCAGTGCAGGGATGTTAACCTGCAACTGAGCCTCCAACCTGGGGTCTGTACCTTCAGGTTGGACCAGGGCCAGGGGTGAGGCTTCCCTCCCCCTGCCCTCTCTTCTGGGGTCCTGAACCACCCAACTAGGAGTGACCCCCCCAGAAGACAACATGGTAGGGGCACTGTTAGCAGTAGCCCCCTCCTCCAGGTCAGGGGGGACACCCTTAACCTGGCTTCCCAATCCAGGGTCTGTACCCACAGACTGGATCACTGCCTGGCAAACCAGGACTTCCTGGGGGGCATACCTACCCCCTACCAGGTCAGAGTTTACCCTCTGAACCTGGTCATCCAACCCAGGGTCACCACCCTGCGGTTGAACCACTGCCTGGCACACCAGGACTTCCTTGGGAGCACACTTACCCCCCATCAGGTCAGAGTTTACCCCCTGAACCTGATCATTCAACCCAGAGTCACCACCCTGCGGTTGAACCATTGCCTGGCACACCAGGACTTCCAGGGGGGCACACTTACCCCCCTCAAGGGACACACTGTCCCGAAGGGCCACACAAGAGTCTGGCTGGCGCAGGTCTCCTGACCTCTGCCCATCTGACAGAGTCTGGATTCCCCCCAACCCAGAAATGGTCTCACCAAGGTCATTCGTGGGGGGCTCTGCTCTCAGAGCTGACCCCTGACCCTCCAGGTTCTCCACTGGGGTCCGCAACCCCCTCTCAACCCTCTGTCTGGACTTCTGCACCCCCTCACTAGGAGTGGTACTGCCAGACACCAGAACTGGTGGGACGCTGGCTACAGCCGCCCCCCCAAGTTCTCCTGACACTGTGGGGTCTCCCTCAACAGATGGCCCTATGGTACAGGCTAGGCTCCCCTCCTGGTGTTCCCGCAGGGAACCCTCCAGGACCTGGGACCGGATCTCGGGCACCTTGGGCCTCAACCCATCCCCATTCCCTCTCCTCTGAGACTGGACAAGGGGTCCCTCACCCATCCCACTACACTGGGACCTACCTGGGACACTACAATCCTTCCCTACCTCACCTGGTTGGGAACTACCTAGACCACTCCTCTCAGGAGCACCCCCAAATGCCTCTTCAGACTCTCTGGTACTCACCCAGAAGTCTGCCTCCATTGTAAGCTCCCTGGGGTCAGAGAACTCACACTCCACCTGGTGTTGGCATAGCTCTGGAAAATAAGGACTAGACATATGCTCTCCAGCAATTACATCACTCAGCCCCTCACATGAATTAACCAAAGTACCCTTCACCCAACCATCCAGTGACTCTGCTTTGAAAAAGCACCCCACATCACCCTCCTGAGACTGGTGAGACAGTACCTGACTGTCCCTGACACTCAACCCACACTCTTCTGGGATGTTTTCACACTCCATAACCAGGACTTCTACCTGGGGGGAACCCCTCTCCCTGTCACTCTCACCTAGAGTCAGTAGAGTGTCCCTCCCACCAGTAGGAATATGACTCCCCATGCCAGTTCCCCAATCCACCTCAGGGACCCTGTGCATCACTGGAGCTACCTCATACCCCTGAACCTCCTGGCGTGTGTTAACTCCCTCCTTCAAGTAGGGCACCACCTCTCTGGGCATGTGCACTTCTGCAGCATCACTGGATATACAATTGTTGCTGCCACCATTCCAGCTGGACTCAGCCCTCATGACTTCCAGCTCTTTCAATTTAAGCTCGTAAGCATAAATCATTTTTTTAATCTCTAAGTTCCTCCTCCTTTCTTCCAACTCTTCCCACTTGTCATACTCCCTTTGCATCCTCAACTTTTCTGCCTCCAACCGGCGAACCCTTTCTGCCTGTCTGTCCTGTAACTCTTCAGGAGTCAGACCCTTGGGTGACACCCTGCCATCCCTCCTGGGGACCCTCCCCCCAGGCGTAACAGGTTCCTCCACTACACCACTGTGTATCCTCTGCACTTCCCCCCCATATTCTCCTCCTCTGTGTGCCTTCCAGCCTTCTTGATTGTCACCCAGGCCCTCTGTGCCTGTTGCAGCTCCCCCTCCCTGGTGGAGCTCTCAGTGGGACAGTCAAGATCTTTAAGGAACTGTTTCAATTGAGCAACTGAGTACTCCTTCAGTTTCTCCATTTCAAACACAGCTCCAGCTGTTGCATCTCCAGATTGAGACATGATGGTCACAAGTGCAAAGTTCCAAAAGGCAGAAAAAAATAATTTCCCAATGAAGTAAAAAGAATCAGTCAAGGGATCAGCAAAATCATGGAAGTAGAATAAAAAGAGTCCTTAAGAGAAAAATCAAAAGATCACCAAACAAGTAGTATGTGGTCACGTAGTGGTCTGAGATCAAAACAGTAGTGTACACTTAATTACTGTATGTCAAGTACAAATACAAGTCCAATCCCGACCGCTGGTCACCAATGTTAGAAATGGGGTCTTTGGTTGACAGTCAGGTTACCCCCTGTTCAAGCAAGGACCCTCACTCTAGTTAGGATAAAAGAGAATCACCCTCAGCTAACCCCTGCTTACCCCCTTGGTAGCTTGGCAGAGCAGTAGGCTTAACCTCAGAGTGCTGGGCGTAAAGTATTTGTACCAACACACACAGTAACTTAATGAAAACACTACAAAATGACACAACACCAGTTTAGAAAAATAGGAAATATTTATCTAGACAAAACAAGACCAAAACGACAAAAATCCAACATACACAAGTCAAGTTATGATTTTTAAAAGGTTTAAAATAAAAAGAGTCTTTAGGTAGTTGTAACAACACACTAGCGCTGCTAGCGTGAAAAATGTACCTGGTTTGCGTCAAAAATAACCCCGCACGGGCGTTTGCGTCGAAAGTAACCCTGCACGGCTGTGTGCGTCGAAAACAACTCGGCACGGCGGTGCGCGTTGACAAAGCCAGCCACACGACGATCCGAAAGTCCCGCGGCGCAGGGTGCGATCTCTCAGCCTCCGTCAGCGATGCTGCGCGTCGTTTCTCCTGCTCCGGGCGTCGGTTTTTCGGTCGCGTTTCCTGCGGCGTCGTTTCTCAGCTGCGGAACCGGCGTCGCGTCGTTTTCTCAGCCGCGATCGGATTTGCGTCGATCTTTTCTCCGCACGGCGCTCGGTGCGTGTATTTTTGTCCTTAGGCTGCCAGCCTCTCCTTTCAGGGTCCCAGGAACTGGAAGGGCACCACAGAGCAGAGTAGGGGTCTCTCCAGAGACTCCAGGTGCTGGCAGGAAGAAGTCTTTGCTATCCCTGAGACTTCAACAACAGGAGGCAAGCTCTACATCAAGCCCTTGGAGATTTCTTCTTCAAGATGGAAGGCACACAAAGTCCAGTCTTTGCCCTCTTACTCTGGCAGAAGCAGCACTGCAGGAAAGCTCCACAAAGCACAGTCACAGGCAGGGCAGCACTTGTTCCTCAGCGATCAGCTCTTCTCCAGGCAGAGGTTCCTCTTGATTCCAGAAGTGTTTCTAAAGTTTGTAAGTTTGGGTGCCCTTCTTATACCCATTTTAGTCTTTGAAGTCACCTTCCTTCAAAGGGGACTCACACCTTCTTGTGAAATCCTGCCTTGCCCAGGCAAGGCCTCAGACACACACCAGGGGGCTGGAGACAGCATTGTCAGAGGCAGGCACAGTCCTTTCAGATGAGAGTGACCACTCCACCCCTCCCTCCTAGCAGAGATGGCTAATCAGGAAATGCAGATCACACCCCAGCTCCCTTTGTGTCACTGTCTGGTGTGAGGTGAAAAACAACCCAACTGTCAAACTGACCCAGACAGGGAATCCACAAACAAGGCAGAGTCACAGAATGGTTTAAGCAAGAAAATGCTCACTTTCTAAAAGTGGCATTTCCAAACTCACAATCTTAAAATCAACTTTACTAAAAGATGTATTTTTAAATTGTGAGTTCAGGGATCCCAAACTCCACATGTCCATCTACTCTCTAGGGGAATCTACACTTTAATCATCTTTAAAGGTAGCCCCCATATTATCCTATGAGAGAGAGACAGACCTTGCAACAGTGAAAACGAAATTGGCAGTATTTCACTGTCAGGACATATAAACCACATTACTATATGTCCTACCTTATCCATACACTGCACCCTGCCCTTGGGGCTACCTAGGGCCTACCTTAGGGGTGCCTTACATGTAAGGAAAGGGAAGGTTTAGGCCTGGCAAGTGGGTACACTTGCCAAGTCGAATTTACAGTGTAAAATTACACATACAGACACTGCAGTGGCAGGTCTGAGACATGATTACAGAGCTACTTATGTGGGTGGCACAACCAGTGCTGCAGGCCCACTAGTAGCATTTGATTTACAGGCCCTGGCACCTCTAGTGCACCTTACTAGGGACTTACTAGTAAATCAAATATGCCAATCATGGATAAACCACTTACATACAATTTAAACAGGAGAGCATATGCACTTTAGCACTGGTTAGCAGTGGTAAAGTGCTCAGAGTTGAAAAGCCAACAGCAACATGTCAGAAAAATATAGGAGGCAGGAGGCAAAAAAGTCTGGGGATGACCCTGCATAAGCAAAAGTCCAACAGGTTGGTTACCTATTTCAAGCATCCAGGGCTTTAATCGAGGCAGGCCCTGCTGGGTCTCAGACCAATTTTGAAACGGGCCACTATTGGCTCTATAGTCAAGTCTTTAACTTTACTGGCAAAAATACATAGCAATTTATCAGCAATTATTGTAAAAACCCTTATGGTGTTCCACGGCACTCCCTGTTTACATTTCATGTATTACTTCACCTTGCATTCACTAAGAGTATTTGCTTTATTTCAAGATGTTTTTGCGATTTCTTTTTCATATAATATATAACTCTTATATAGTGGATACTTTGACCTGAGGGGCATATTTACAAGAAAGTGCTGCATTGGTCCTGATGCGCCACTTTTCTTGCGTCACCCCTACTCCACCTAACGAAAGCATGGTTACACCGCATTTACAATACAGCTCACCATGGTGGTCGTGATGACAATAGCTTCAGAATTTTTTACGCTATTGTGGCGCTTTGCTGCACTAGCGTAAAAAATGTTGACGCTAGTGCAGAAAAGCACAGGGAGGCCCATTGATTAAAATGGGTGCGTCATTTTAACGCCTGCTCTGAGCAGGCGTTAAAAATGATGGAAAAAATGGTGCAGTGAAATGTTTTAAATGTCACTGCACCATTTCTCCGGGACCTCTCTGCGTCGGAACACCCCCGCCCCCTTGCATACATTATGCCTGGCACAGGCATAATGTGGCGCAAGGGTTTGCAAAGTGGTGCAATGGAAACATTGCACCACTTTGTAAATTTTCTGGACAGTTTTACTTGTGACAGAAATGAGAGGTGCTGAAGCTAAAAAAAATTTGGATAGTATGGAAGCCAGGATGATTGAAAGATATGGCACGGCACGTAGTGATTTGAATGACCTCAATGAGATGTGGTCATTGATTAGATATAGACGAGGTATCTATCATGCTACAGTAAATTACTCATGTTTTTCACATTTTGAATATATGTCCCTAAGAAGTTTTGTCATACAGAAGCCACATGTAAGCCACATATTCAGTTGATTTAGTATTTTGAAGGTTTCAATACAAATCACTGTGTGAGGTTTTGGAGCAATGTGCTCAGCCGTACACAAGAGTAGCCTTGCTATATGGAGAGATAACCTTATTTTAGGTTGTAATTAAAGCCGCCTTGATTGATAAATGGCTCTAGGTAGAAAGTTTTGTCTATGTTACAATTGAGATTCTATTTCCGATGTAAAATGATCCGGGGATGTTGTTGTTGATTCCCTTTAATGATTCCATTTAACAATGGCGACCGCATTATTGATTCAATACTTCTTGAACACACAGCATGCGCGTAACACAGGTTACCTTGGTTACGACGCAGTAGTTCAAAGAGCAAGCTCCCGCGGGTGAAACAGTGATTCACCCAGACGCAAAAGCGATGACACGCAACCTGACAGTGGAACGAAGGAGAGTTTCCCTTCCCCTGCAAAACAAATAAGGTCAGAAAAGTTTAAAAGTTCATTAAGACGCATGAGAAACATTAGAGAATATTTCTCGTAGTGCTCTGCATCTAGTGTGTAGAGTATCTCCATTTTCTAAGAATATGGGGGTCATTCTGACCCTGGCGGTAAAAACCGCCAGGGCCAACGACCGCGGGAGCACCGCCAACAGGCTGGCGGTGCTCCCATGGGCATTCTGACCGCGGCGGTACAGCCGCGGTCAGAAACGGGAATCCGGCGGTGTACCGCCGGTTTCCCGCTGCCCTGGGGGCGCCGCCATGGGGATTCCGAGCCCCATACCGCCATCCTGTTCCGGATGGCGGTATGGGGTGTTGTGGGGCCCCTGGGGGCCCCTGCAGTGCCCATGCCAATGGCATGGGCACTGCAGGGGCCCCCGTAACAGGGCCCCACAAAGATTTTCAGTGTCTGCCATGCAGACACTGAAAATCGCGACGGGTGCCACTGCACCCGTCGCACCCCTTCCACTCCGCCGGCTCCATTCGGAGCCGGCATCCTCATGGAAGGGTATTTCCCGCTGGGCTGGCGCGCGGCCTTCTGGCGGTCGCCCGCCAGCCCAGCGGGAAACTCAGAATAACCGCGGCGGTCTTTTGACCGCGCAGCGGTATTCTGCCGGCAGGACTTTGGCAGGACAAGGTCAGAATGAGTGCCAATATGTCTTACTTTTGTAGGTGGAATTGGAAGCTGTAAAAGTATATAACCACTAAGGGCAGCCTTAGAGAACTGTGAACATTGATTTTCCAGTACATAACTAGGTTCTTTTATTAAAATCCCGACAAGGTCAGTGCTATTTGGGTGTTATATCACTTGACAGAAGGATATTGTGGATCGGTCTTACATAGTTATTTCATTCTGTCCAACTCCTGGTATTTTACACCATATGGTGCATGTGTCACATACCGTATTGTGTAAATGTGCTTGAAAAATCCACACAAGGGATAAACATCATAATAAGGTCTCGAGATGCTCTAATTGTTGAGATTTATTGAGATGTTTTGGTGAACAGGGTGATATGTAACCCTGGTAGATTTGTCTCTTTTGTAATTAGAAGAAAAAATATATATAAGTGTGATTTTATATTTAGGTATCCATGTTTCCTATGTCCTGAAGAGGCTTGAAAACAATTGAAGCCGAAACGCAGCGATAGAAATCCTTGAGGAAGAGTAAAATGTTTTGAATTGTACAGAAGAAAAGATGAGTCCATGTGAAAGAGTCAGAAAGGCATAATTGCCAATTGCGGTGGACATTTGTTACCTTTTAAATATTGAGACATTAGTGTTTTTTTTTTTTTTTATGTGATGTGTTGATATTGAACAAGTGACGAGAAATTAGATGCATATATAAATTAGTATATGAATAATGGGGAAATAGCTATTGTACGAAAAGAAGAGTATTCTATAATAAATATAGTGCAAAGAAATATAGTACATTCAGGTGAACAATTCATGTGTCACTTTGGAAATAATGAGTAGATATTTATCCAGACTACATATGTGTTATGTTGTAAGTCCACTTTGTAAATACAGCACGGGAGAAAGGCCTCCTTAACGCCGCCTTAGCATAACAAAATGACTCTAGGGTGGCGCAAGGGGCTTGTAAATATGCCGCTGAGTTTGCCTCCAGGTGTCTGAGCTCATGTTGTGGGTGAGTGTTTAAGACAACACACAATAGAAGTGTGAGCTTCTCACAGTGCCTGTCAGTGTGTCAGGATGTGTGCAGACTACATGCACATCCAGTTCCTGGCCTCTCTTCCAAGCATATAGGGCAATAGTCACTTATGTGACAGTTATAATTGTGGGAAAATGTGAGCTATGCAGATGGAGGATTTCAGAAAGAAGTGTTGAGGAAAAGGACATGTCAATCAAAGAGAGGGAAGAAAGTGCAGAAGAAAGTGGCGTGAAGGGGAGATCAGGAGTGTCTTGAGATATGATAAAGGCCAATACTCCTTCTACAGACCCTAGTATTAACTCACAGTCTTAACATTTTAATAACTGAAACATTTTTACTTCTAACTAAACACAACAAAATCGTTGTTATTATTCGTTTATCTGATAAAGCTAACAAGCATGGGCAAAGCTAATAGAACTGGCTTGTTTTAGGTATATATGCTTGTTGCTGTGTGACATGTTTAAAAGCAATAACAGGAAACAAACAGAGAGGCTCCCAAATACTGGTCATGGGGCACGCTGAGTGACACACAGGATTTTAGTTCACATATTCCCTGCCATGCCCTTAGTTTCATACGCAAAGACAATGCCTCTTGCAAAGGAGTCTTAGTCATACTTCTTTTGCCATGATATGTTATGTCAATTTGTATAGCAAACTAATCACCCATAAGGGTATCCAGGCGCTTGAGCATGTGTGTAGGCAAGTGGTCCCTGCAGAGTTATTTGAGGAGGCAGGTCTACTGCCATGTATTTTTTCAGAGACTCACACCTTTTTCATCCCCTTTAAAGCGTCCACATGGTTGGGGGCAGATAGCGCCATACTATCAGGTTTTTCTCTTGTGTTCAGAGGTGGAGAGCATCTCTGTTTTGGCCAAGAAAGATGGAAGTAGGGATAATGAGCTACTCGTGTGACACATGATAACTTAAGATCTTTGTTATGTCATACTTGAAATAGTCAAAAGTTTTTTAAATTGAAGAAAGAGCAGTCTTCGATGCATTGTTTTTTCTTCTACCTTGTGTGTCTTACAGGTCGGTGGATGTGGCATTTTATGACCATGGCTGTTGCCAGCACAGAGGGGCATATTTATGAGCTCTGTGTGCTGCCGGAGCATTACTTTTTATGATGCTCTGGAGTCACAGGCTACAAAATCATATCTATGAGGCCACGCAAAGCCACTTTGCGTAGCTTTGAGTGGCCTCATAGATATGGAATAAGGCAAGGCAGCACAGTCTCTGCGCAGGGAATCGTTCCATGGGCATTGCAGAGGGTTTTCCCATACAACACCCATTGATTTTGACACATCCCCAGGTTTACCAGAACCTTTAAGCGTGGGGATGTGCAAAAACCTTACGTCTCCCTGAGCATTCTGCAGCACACATAGAAAGAGGAAAACGTCTCTATGGAGTGTTTCTGTGCGGGAAGGTGCCCCTTCCTACTCAAACACGATCCTGCCGACAAATCAGGCACCCTTGCGCCATGGTGCAAGGGAGCCTGCTTTAGCGCCAGGCTGCCGAAATTATGCTAGCGCAGGGGGAGGGAGGACAGAAATGCACCATATTGCATAAATACAGTGCATCTCAGCCCTTTCACTTTGGCGTGGGGCAGTGCAGAAGGGTGACTTGCTGTGCTGCCCTGTGCAAATCCCCCTAAATTTAACCCTGAGACTTTCTTCTGTGTCTGTGTTATGGCCTGTTTTTTGTTTTAGAAAATCTGGTCAACCTGTCTTCCGGCGCTCAAGGAGTGCGAGGCTGCACTTCCGTTACCCTTCTCAAGTTGGGCACTGACGTCCTGGAAAAACTCAGGGGTGCTGGCCTCCTTTAACTGTATTCTGCATGTACTTACTGACCTGCTGCAGTAAATGCTGGGTGTGATTTGTGGCGTAGTTTCACCTCGTGTCACGCATCAGACTGGATGTAAATGGAATCCGTCCGCTTTTCAGCAAACTGTCAAAACGAGCGCGCCTCTGAAGATTGCCTTAACAGTTTCTATTGCAGAGTGTGCAGGCCCGCGCGTGGCGTGCCAGCCTTCGCCGCGTCTTTTACGACCAATCCGGGCTTCGCGCGCCCCACTTTACCACTTTGCGAGCAATTGGAAGCACGTTTTTCATATCCACTTAGCGTCGACACCTAGGAAAATTGGCAACATTACTGCCACAGCGCGGGAACATCGAGTAACCGCGCCGTATGGCGAAGTCGGACAGGAAACGGGTTTTCATTGTCGCAGAAACAAAATGCACAAGGATGCTGAGCTGTCTGATTACGTTAATGCGCCTGCTGCAGAAATCTACGTGATGCCTGCGTTAGTTTCATGTTTAGGGGAGGGGGAAAGCAATCGGCGGAAGTGGGTGAGCTGGCATCTGTTCAAACACCAGAAACATTTCCCTAGACGGCGCGAGGATGTAGAGTTCCAGTGTTTGGGCCCGATTCACAAAGCGACTTGCGACTCGTAGGGGGAGATTCACAAACAGTTTGCGCCGGCTTAGCCTCACAAAAGTGACGCTAAACATCACAAAATGTTTTTTCCCCAATTTACATTGTATTGCAGTGGAAAGTACCCTAAAAGTAGCGCCAAGCACTCCGATGTACTGCTTTGCCATATCTAGCGCCAAAGGGGAGGTATGTGGGTGTTCCCAGTGGCGTAGCGTGAGGGGTGCAGGGGGGGCCGGCCGCACCGGGCGCAACATCTTGGAAGAGACTAAATCCACGGGTTAGGGGGCGCAAATTACTTGCCTTGCCCCGGGTTAGGGGGCGCAAATTACTTGCCTTGCCCCGGGTGCTGACAACCCACGCTATGCCACTGGGTGTTCCCATACAACCAACCATGCTTTTTGACGCAAAACCCTATTCACGAACATTAGTAGACAGGTTTTGCGCCAAAATGTAATTCCTTTAGAAAGTGGGCGCTAAATGGAGAAATATTTTAATTTCTCAGTGCTTTTCCGACTTTGCATCCGTACTGCACTGTACAGCACACATACAAAGTAGTAACAGCTTTTAAATTATCTAGCCATTGTATTTTGTAGAGGAAGGTTAGCCTTCCTGTACAAAACCTATGCTAGGTTCACACACACACCCTAGCACTATGGTGCTAAGGTGTGTGGTGGCGCTCGGCAGCACAAATCTGCGCAGGCGCTAGGGAGAGCGGAGGAGTGAGCCATATCTCTGAATATGGAGCTCATCTGCTCTCTCTCTGTCACGCAACGCTGGGAAGTAAAGTTACGGGTGTGGAGTCTCTGCACTCTGGTTGGAATCTCTGCACCCGTGGCAGAATCTCTGAACTGAGGGCAGAATCTTTGCACTTGGCAAGAGTGCTCCGTGTCATGTTCTGCCATAGTGTGGAGATTCTGCCACAAGTGCGGGGACTTCACACCCTGTGCGGGGACTCCACACTCATAACTTTGTGAGTCATAAGTCCTTTTGTGAATTGGGTCCTTTGAGTTTCAAGAAGGACCTGAAAAATCAAGACCCAACCTTCAATACTTTGGAAGTCGATGAAAAAAATAAAACCCTTGAGTTGAAAAATTGTGCCATCTGTGACGAAAACCCAGGGCCACTATAAGGCATAGGAAATCCAAAGTATTCGGCAGTGTTGAGTAAATTATGCGGCAAGAAAAGACAAATTATGCAGCGTAATGCAGCACATTTTGTTGCAGTGTTGCTTCACTAATTTGTATTTTTTTACACGTAAACTGGGTGAAGGTTTCACCTCGCTAGTATAAGTTTAACACCACACCAATAGACAATCAACAACTTAAAGGTGCTCTCCAACTGCGCAGCAGAAAGCGTGCCCCATGCGCTAAACCTATGGAAGTGTTTTCAGTAACGTATGATCCCTCTGAGCTAGAAACACGTTTTTCCCCTTAAAATCTGCAATTTATGGAGACGATGATAGATTATGTGGCAAGTGCGGCCTATCTATAATTATGTGGAAAATACGATGGCCAAACTGCATAGTCGATCAACAAGAGTTATGTAAAGACAAATTATTATTCTTATCATCTTTTTTTATCATTGTTGTTATTATTAGTAGAATTATGAGCGAGAGCAGCGGAGGGGTTGGATCAAGCACCGGGTTCATTTTGGAGTGACCGATAACAACAACAACAAAGCCAGGCGAAAGCTGTAGACCAAAATGCATTGCAGGAATTGGGGACGTTAATAGAACAGATGGGCAACTATGCTGCCTGCACACATTTGCCATCAATATCCTCATGTCAAATTAAATATTCAGGGCACGCGGCACGTTCTGAACCTCTGCAATAATACTGAGCTGTGATGGAGTTCCTAATTTAGCTTTTTATGGGCCGATGGAGGCCCTTGAAGCCATAGAGCTGGTATTTAGGCAGATGCATGTATGCACCCAGCTGATCCTACCTAAACTAGGTTCCTTGCTTATTTGCATGCACATTTGGGGCACATTTATAGAACAACTGTCAGGATGGCCTACAGGAGAATCAGGAGAATCTTCAAGCCAGCGCCCATAAAAGGGCAGGAAGAGCTGCGGGTTAGTGTGTTCATCTAGATGCACTCTGCAAGAGAAAGTAATCATGAGACATCTGAAATGTCGCTGCCCATACACCATCCCAGCCAGCGTTTCAGAGGCCTACCAGTTTCCTAGTAGAAATCAAAACAGTGCTGCCTTTGTAAAGGCTGTAAAATGTACTGTTACCAGTTATTTAAAATATACATTCCATGGGCGATGGCTCCTCCCAGAGGAATATTATTCTCTCGCCTCATGCAATTGTTTATCTGGTATATCCATCCACCTTCCAGACAAAGTGTTTCATTGGACTACATGAGGAACTGTATTACATTTGAACAGTACACTCAATCAAGAGTAAGAAATGAATGCAACACTGTCTGTTTTGGGGTGGTATTATGTGAAATAGATTGGATGTGATGATGCCTCGTGGTTTGACTTGATTTTGTGTTACCTTTAGCTATGTCATATGGATGGTCTGATTTGAACGGCATGGTGTGTTGAGGTGTGAGCAGAATAGGGGCGGCTCCTTCATAAGGGCGGAGGAGCGTCGCCGCCCCGCCAGCAGCAGAAGCTGCAAACTTTTCCGAACAAAAGGATAATAAACTATGTTTATTATCCTTTCGTTCTGAAAGGAGCGGGGCAACGGGGGTGACGTGCACTGAGCCTCAGAGTGCATGTGTGTTTGGCTGGCCGTCTTTGGCCGGCCAAACACACATGCGCAGTAGGCTGTCTCCAGCCTGGCAACAGTTGCCAGGCTGGAGAGAGCCTGCACAGACTCCCAGTCTGCCTGGGAGTGCCCTGGCTGGGAGCTCCCAGCCAATCCTGACGCTGCTCTAAGCAGTGTCAGGCTTGGCGCAGGGAACGCTGGGAGCCTGTGCCTGAAGCCGGCTGCAGCAGAGACAGAGGAGCGGAGCGGTCTTCGTTGAGGTAAGTTTTTATTTTATTTTTAAAAATAATTTAATGTATCCCCCCGCTCACCCCCTCCCCCTGTCCCCCCTTCCTCTCCCCGTGGTGCTGCACCCGCCCTGCCCCCTTTAAGTGCTGCGAGCCGCGACTGGAACAGAAGTATTGTGGTAGAATGTCGTTTTCTGTGTTGTCTAATCTTCTGACTGTGGTATGGTTAGCAGTGGCGCTACTGCCAAAAATGATGCAACATGGTGTGGAATAGGAGGTGTGGTGATGATTCTTTTCTATAGATTAGTAAGGTGTGTTGTAAAATTGGTTTGCACTAAGTTTGCACTGCAGTAGAATAGTGCCATATCAGGTGATCTGATGTGCTTTAGTGCGCTGATCTATTCAGTTGTGGTGGAGCCGAATGTGGTGTTGTAATATGGTATAAGGGTGTGGTGTTTGTAATTTGTATTGTATTCTGTGGGATAATGTGGTAGAATGTGGCATTGTTTGCTGTTATATCAGATGATAGGTTTTGATACACAAGTTTGCTTTGTTAGTGTTTCACTTTCCCAGGCATTGACTGGCTGTTCTCTCATTAAAGCCTTTTGCATATATAGTTTATTTTGCAATTTCGTAGAGCACACAGGGGCATATTTATACTACATTTGCACCAAATCTGCATCTTTTGTTTACGCAAATTAGGCACAAAACTAACTCCATATTTATATTTTGACAATAGACCCGTCTAACATCAAAATATTAGAGTTTGCACTATTTTTTAGATGTGTGAACCTACATTGCGTCAATAAGTTGCAAGGTAGGCCTTCCTATCTAAAATATGCTGCTATCCCCGTAGCCCCATATTTATCCCACCGTGCTAAAATGACCAGGCGTTAAGAGAACTGTGGATCCATTTCCATGGTTAAACACCATGGAATGGGTCCACAGGTGCCCTCCCCAAGCCCCACACCCCCACCCCAGCCAGAGGGGCACCAGAGGCTTTTGATTATTCCAGTTCGTAAGTTGCAATCTTTTGTATATAAGACAGCCATGTAGTTTCTGGCTTCAAGGAGCTACATGCAAACTGTAAGTCATGAGCATAGATTTTTATTGTTTTGTTCTCAATCATTTGTTTTTCTAGGATTGAAAAGAAGGGTTCCTTTAAGAAGTACCAAAGTCTTGTTAGTACAGACAACCAAAATCACTGCTAGATTTCATATCCTTACTTTGTTTTTCTCCTTACCGTTCACTCTTAACATATAATGTATATTATTATGGACAATATGTGAATCACCCGCCTATAATCCTCATTGCCTTTTTTAGCATTTCTTGTACTGATTTGCATACTTGTATCATTTATTTTAGCCTCTGTATTTGATGTAAAAATCTCTGACACCTGACACTGGGGTAAGTAATGCAGTAAAAGAATTAAATAAAACAAATTAGTAGATGCTATTTAAATCATTATTTGTGCAACTACTCATACACACAGATGAATCTTACAGTGCATGCTTGAATTCTAACAGTGCTTGCATAGAGGGATGAACAAAGTCAAAATCCATACCCCAAATCACAGTTTCTCTAAATCACTTGCGAAGTGATAAGCTGTGTGCCTTTGTTTTCCTCCATTGGATTGACATCTCCAGAATGCTCCAAGCCAGGGTAATATTTGAACAAAAGAAAGAATGATGGCCCTTTATTGAGCTCAGCTGGAAGTGAAAATAAGAGATCCCCACCTCTGCCTGCATGTTGCGGCACTGAATGAAATGCAGACAGCATGTGGGCACTGCTAAATTATGTCCCTCTGTCAGAAAATGGCACCAGGACAAAATCAGCATCTTTCCCTGAGTTGGCTGGATCCCAGATCCTGGCTTTGGCTGGAACCGAGATCCGGGGTGACCCCCTACTTTCCAGCACTGCTAACTGGGAGACACTGAAGATTTATTGGGCGACATGGACTATTGCAGAGAAGCCATAGTGGACAGGCAGTGTTACTAAAGGTGAGACATGGGAGACCATAGGAGACGTATGCAGTCTCATGTGGACAAGTAGGCTTCCCTCTGAAAACCACACCTTTCACAATGATGTTCTCTCTGTTTGCTTGTACAACCCAAGCTCGTTAGATAAGACATTCCCACTTCTGAAAACAGCACATGCATCTTCTATTATCTGTAAGCCCCGCAGAGAACATTGCTGGCACAACACAACTCATCAACATCAGTGGCGTAGCAGCTGTGCCATGGCTCCTAATGCAAGCAAGGCAAATGGACCCTCGACCTGTTAATATTTGAAAAAAATCCATAATTGGTGTAAAATAGGCCCCTCACACATCTGGGCACTGTACCACTGCACCTGCTGCATCATTGATAGCTAAGCCCCTGTACAACATGCATCCGTTTACACTGTTTCCTGCAGACATTTAAGCTCCAATCAGATCCTGCCAAAGGAAAGGGGATTGCATGATATACTTGTTTTCCTGTGATATTGGTGAGCAGTACACAAGGTTGAGGACTAATTATAGGAAACTATGCATGATTACACTTGTATAATAAAAAAACTATGAACACCCACAGTGGACTAGCAGAATTAACTCCAAGAGAAGCCTTCAGCACCACAATTACAACATTCACTGATCTGACACTGAAAAACACCATGCTCCACTACAGAATGGCTAAGCTCTCTCTTGACCCGTATTTCATCTCTTTGAAGAACTTCAGTGACTATTTATATATGTGATAGTTCTATAGCATGAACCTAACCAAAAAGCAGCACGGGTCTGTACAGTACCATGACAAGCATAAAGTCAAGTGATAGGAAAGGTAGCCAGTTTGTGAACAGTTAATACATTGTGTTGTTCTTTACAAAGATCTTTCTTCAACTCTTTTGTAAATTGGAGCAGAATTGGGATGATCCTGATGTATATGGGGATGTTGTTTCAGATCCTAGGTGAATAGATGGAAAAGGCCTGCTGCCTTTTTTTCACTTCTTAGTCTTCAGTCTGATGGTGTCCAAGTTGTGGATGTGGCGAGAACCACCAGAGATGCTGAGCTTACATACAAGATAAACATGGGTGCTGGTTGTGATGGCTTTGTAAATGATGCAACTTGTTTTGAAGACAGTGTATGCAAGGTAGCAGGGTTGGCCTGGGACCAAAAATAGGCCTGGGCACCGTAATAAAAGTTGCCTTCTTTAGTAGATTAGATAACTAAAAAGGTGCTGCACGGTTGCAAACTGGAACAATTTTGAACCTGTAAACACATACTGTACCATTGGTTTGCAAGGTACTGAAGAGAAGACTGCATGGATTTGAGCTTGCTGCTGGCAATGTTTGTTTTAAATCAGAGAAATCAACAGTAAAAAGTGTCCCAGCAGACCATAAAACAGGCCCACACACAGCAACAAAAGTGGGCCACATGCTGACCTGTGAGACCAGCCATTTGGCACTGCATGATTACCCTATATGCCAGTCCAACCATGACGGCAAGGTGAGCCAATGAAGTGCTATAAGGATGAGCGGTTGCTAATTAATGCACTTGTGCTTGCCTACATCAGAGCTGTAATACATAAAAGAATGGTAGACATTTTCAGGGGCTACATTGGGTTTAGGGGTCCTTCTGTTTTTGTGTCCCTGGAGCAGGGACATTTGAGGTCAGCAGCACCCGACCCTTGGAAAGTAATTCCAGTCCCTGGGTGGAGTCAGAAGTTCTTGAGTTGTCTTCTTCAGTAGAAGAGGAGTCCTTCAATCCTTTTTCTCAGCAGGAGTTAGGTGTCATTTTTCTTTAAATAGGGCTTCTTGTTCAGTTTCAGTCTTTCCAGGTCCAAGAAAAAGGGTGGTTGAGCTGCAAATATTATCCTGTACATGAGCAAGTGATTGGAGAAACTCTGATGCCCAATCTTAACTATTTTCTCCTCACTGCCTCCCACCTCTGTTTAGAGCACTTCCTCTGTCACAGGAACTCAATTTCACAGAGGTAGAATCCTCCTGTCACACAGCAGGCCTTGACCCACTAGACACTCCCCTATTTAGACGAGCTCTCCTTCCACCCAAGAGAGTCAGAACTAGTTCCTTCCTCTACTGTGACTGGAGTCAGGCTGTCTAGGAGGGTACTGGGGATGTATAAGAGAAGCCCTCTCTGAAATCTCCAACTGAAAAAAGAAGTGCCAGGGCTTGTCTTTGTTTAGTCAGTTGTGTTCCTGTTCACTCTCATAGAGCTATTCCCTGCTAAGTGGCAAGTAGTTAACCCCAACTTGTTCTTCTTGTTCTTCCTGGGTTCAGTGCAGGCTGTTTTCTTCCGAGCCTAATTTGTTGACTTTCCTAGCCAGATGTGTATTTCAGCTCCGGAGGAACTGAGGGGCTGATTTAAGAGCGCCTAGCGCCATCGTAACACACATTAGCTTCATTTTGTTTGACGCTAATGTGGCTTTAGATGTCCAAAAACACCACGCCATATTTACAAAGTGGCTCAATGCATGCATTGTGCCACTTTGTAACCCTCTGCGCTACATTTTGCCTGCTCCAGGCATAAATTATGAGTACGGGGTGTTCCCCGTTAGAGGGGCCGAAAAAATTGCTCAAAGAAATCTAAGAGTTTTTTGTGGATAATTTTTTTCGCCACTTTTAACGCCTGCTCAGAGCAGGCGTTAAGAGGCGGCACATCATTATTTATAATGGGCCTCAATCGGCTTTGCAGGATTAGCGTCATAATTTTTTACGCTAATCTTGAAAAGCTCCGAACTAGCATAAAAAAAAATTGACACTAGTTTCCCTAACTACCACCATGGTGTGCCGTATCTAGATACGGCGCACACATGGTGGCATTAGGGGGGCACTAAGTAGTGCAAGAAAAGTGGCACTGCACTGTGTGCAGCGTCGCTTTTCATAAATATGGCCCTGAATGGCATTAGTGGTTCAGGAGCAGTGCACAAGCTACTTTTCTGGCCATTCAGCCGGGAGCAATTTGGGGCTAAATACCTGACACAGGACCTCCCATATGGATATATAAAGAAGCCAAGATCAGAAGACAGGTCTCCTGGCTCTCTTGCTTACATTTTAATCATTTGACCAGATCGACTGTGCTTGGGAAGAGGATTTTCACTCGAGCTAATATTTCCTTCACTGTAGCTCCTTGAAGCAAGAATTCACTACATAAAGTGGTATTCAATGACGTGACACATGACTCTTTGCAGTAACAAGCCCAGGTAGTTCAGGGGTTTAAGAAGGAGGTTTATTCTGCTAAATGGGATCTTGAGGATATGTCAACACTCCTAATGCAACCAGACAGATTCAAGAAGAAAAGAAAAAGGCACGCTAACCTGATGAGAGAGAGGCATCGTGAATATTTCATTAGCCATCCTCCACTACACTGTAGGAAATTTCCCTAAAATGCTTTACTAGTATTTGCAAGCCAGCAGGAGATCATGTTTTGGTTTTCACTGTTCATTATTTATAGTACACCAGAGGCTAACAATATCTGTATGAAATCTTTATATGACACAGTACTTCTAGTCTGACTGTTGCCTTGGAAAAAGGGGGAGAGAGGTTTTATAACAGGATGTCATAGGTCTTCCCAGAATTTACTATTATTACAAAATTGTATGCTAGCCTCTGTACCAGAGCCCTAACTCGTTCTCCGCATCTAAGCTGCATCATCTATCTTACTAGGACCCTCATACACTTGGGGGCAGATTTAAGAGCATCTAGAGCATCCTTGTGCCACATTAGCGTCATTTTTTTTCCGTGAATGTGGCCCAGCAAGGCTAAAATCGCCATGCCAAATTTACAAAGTGGCAGAATGCACGCTTAACCCTTTGCGCTACATTGTGCCTACGCTATGCATAATGTATGCAAAGGGGACGTCCCCCGAATCTAAGAGATTTCTTTACGTCATTTTTTTCAGCACTTTTAATGCCTGCTCAGAGCAGGCGTTAAAATGAGGCACACCATTGTTTACAATGGGCCTCAATGGGCTTTGCAGGATTAGCGTCAACATTTTAGACGCTAATCCTGCAAAGCGCCAAACTAGCGTCAACAATTATGATGCTAGTTCCCTAACTACTGCCATGGTGCACCATATTTTAAGTACGGCACACACATGGTGTCGTTAGGGGGCCCTAGAAAAGTGCTGCTGCACTAGGTGCAGCACCACGTTTCATAAAACGGACACTAAGGGCCTGATTACAACTTTGGCGAAGGGGATTAATCCGTCCTAAATGTGACGGATATCCCGCCCACCGTATTACGAGTTCCATAGGATATAATGAACTCGTAATACGGCGGGCGGGATATCCGTCACATTTGGGACGGATTAAGCCCCTCTGCCGAAGTTGTAATCAGGCCCTTAGTGTAGCATGCTTCATCCAGGGGTTTCCTCATCTAATAATGGCTGAGTGGGCCCGAGTGGGCCTTAGTGGGTAACTTGTGCCAGTCACACTGTGAATCCAATATAAGTCTGCTGGAAAAATGAAAGATATTTTCTGTTACTCTCTTGTGGAGAAGGATTCCTCACAGTTCGTGGCTCAACAGACATGACACAGATCGGCATTATGTAAGGGGCTTGGATAACATGGATAGACAGTGTGGGGATATATGATGATTGTAAGTGAGAAGCATGGGGCATATATAAAGATGGTGTGGGGATCCCTGACAAACTGAGTTTGTTGCGAATATACAGATGAGATAAAGAGTAAGTGTCATACAGCAGAGAGTGTTATGAACTTGGGGTAAAGAGCAAAGTCTGAGATGCTTGATTCACTTGGATAGGCACTTTGGCACATTTAGAATAGATGCAGAGTTGTGTTGGGTGAGTAACTAAGGACACATTGAGAGGGTGAGGTGGTAAAAGCACGAGGACTGGTGGCACAGAGAGCTTAGGGCATATGCATAGACAGTGTAAAGTACTTGGACAGCAACGCAGAAGCAAGAGGCTCTTGGGCCACCTGTACAGATATGGTGAGGAGCTTATGTGGGTCATGACTAGAGGATCTTAAGTGCTTGGGGTAGCACAGTGTTAAGAATTTGCAAAACATAATCAGGTAGTGTGATGAAACGTGGGAACATGTATGGGCAGTGTGAGGTTTTTACAGCCTGTGAACTGGCAGGGTAAAGAGTTTGTTGTACACAGACAGCGTGAGATTTATGGGACTTGTGTAGCAGAGCACTGAATATTGTCAAAGATAAGTTGTGACAATAGCCTCCTTTTCGCAATGTGACTTTCAAGGTACAATATGCATTTTTCATAATGAATGAGAAAAAAAAGAGTAAAATGGTTCCAATCTTTAAGTACTAGTCATACAGGTATTTATTCATTCATAAATAGTTACAATCAATATTAAGTAATATTTTTACAAGGACTCATTGCATTAGATTAATATAACTTGATACTGTTCAATGCCCATGTTGTAATGAACGCCAATCGTTCATTTTATGGGCAAGCCAAACGATGGTCTTTGTGAAGAAGTTGTCAGCTGACAAATTTTTTGTCCCATTCTCGGGACTTCCTCAAAGTTCATTTTTTTATGGGCCACCAAGAACTGTGGGACATGGACAGGTGTACAGAGAGTCGCTGAAAAGTGAAAAGGACTGATATGCATACAATGAAGAGCTTGGTGCCTTTGAACATTGTAGAGCGATTGGTGGACACAGACGATGGGATATTTCTGAGGGACAACAGACTAGAATTGTGGGTATGTGCAAAGAAAGCATCAAGGGAATGGGGCCAATAGTCAACCAGTGTGAAGGGCTGTTGGTAAACGGACATACAGCAGGTTCAGTGATAACAAAAGGTCAGCTTTCACTTGTGCTGAGGTCAAATCACCTTGATACAGTTTAGCTCAACCTACACACTATCCAGTAGAGGAGAAGCTACAGTCAGTACAAAGCATGGTAAAAAAGACTTGTTCCAGATTGACAAGTAAGACAAGGCTTGAGTTTTTCATCCTGCCAGCTCAATTTACATGCTGAATACTTAACAAGACAAACTGGTCTGGAAAATGAGAGTGGATTATAAATCAGCAAAAGAAGCATAAACAACACTCAATGTAATGATGAAACAACTCGTGTAACCAAAAGCGAGGCAGACATGATAGCCCCATGATAAAAGTCAAGGATCAACCTGAAAAGAGAGAGTGCACAATGAGTGTGATACAAGGTGAAAGAATGGGCGATGGCTAAATGTATAAAAGACCAAAGTGGTGGACACAGGTATAGCAACTAACTTTAAAGTTGATGATGACGATCTAGAATGGTGGACAGATGCTGTTTCTGGGATCATCCATTGGTAAAACAGGTTCCATCAGTCATACATACACCCCAGATTAGCACTTGGCAGAGCTATAAAGAGAAAACTTGCAAAACATTTTCAAAGAAAGTGATGTCCCTAAAAGAATAAAGATCAGATCTGCCCAATTGATGGTATTTATCAAATGATTTAGGCCCAGGTCTCTGTACTGGGGGTGAATGTTTGACATTGTTCAGCATTCCGTCCATCACTTTCTCTTTTTGCATTTGTTGCCCTAAATGGGACAGGTATTCCCAGAAGTGGGTCCCACGCTCCCCCATGCCACTGGTGTGAAGCTAGCCTGGCTGATGAGGGGTGAGACCCCGAAACTGGCCCCAGGGAGGAGCTGGCCTGGCAGTTCGTACTGGACTGTTCCCATGGGGAGCATGGTCAAGACTGATTTGCACATGGCTAGGTCCAAAATGGAATGTTATAGGTAACAAAAAAATTATGGATTTAGGCCGAGAACTCTGTACTGAGGGTGAATGTTTGACATTGTTCAGCATTTCGCCCATCACATGCTCTTTCTGCAGTACTTTCACTTGCAGCACAGGCAAGCAGATTGTAGCTCTCATACTTTGTACACTTAGGGGGTCATTCTAACTCTGGCGGGCGGCGGAGGCCGCCCGCCAGAGTTCCCCCCTCCGAAATACCGCACCGCGGTCAGTAGACCGCGGAGGGTATTCTAAGTTTTTCCCTGGGCTGGCGGGCGGTCGCCAAAAGACCGCCCGCCAGCCCAGGGAAAAACTCCCTTCCCACGAGGATGCCGGCTCGTAATCGAGCCGGCGGAGTGGGAAGGTGCGACGGGTGCTGTTGCACCCGTCGCGTATTTCACTGTCTGCCAAGCAGACAGTGAAATACTTGTAGGGGCGGACCGCCGGGAACTGGATGGCGGTAGGGGGGGTCGGAATCCCCTCGGCGGCGCAGCTAGCTGCGCCGCCTTGGAGGATTCCAAAGGGCGGCAGTACACTGGCGGGAGACCGCCAGTGTTGCCGGTCCGATCGCGGCTTTACCGCCGCGGTCGGAATGCCCTTGGGAGCACCGCCGGCCTGTCGGCGGTGCTCCCGCCGACCCTGGCCCCGGCGGTCTTAGACCGCCGGGGTCAGAATGATCCCCTTAGTGCTCAGTTTCTTGAAAAAGACCATGATGCAGGGAAAAAAGACCGAGGACCAGCAGCAAAGAGGATGCCTCAATCACAGCAGCAATGAGTGCGCCTTTAAGAAGTTTAAAGACCCTAATGGTAGACAGCCTAGTTAGATGGCATGCAGGAGGCTTAATGACACATAATAAAACAAGAATTACTTTTCTGAAAAAATAGAGCGAGTGTGCTTCTTTCCTTTCACACCACTAAATAAAAAAAAGCTTTTTCCAGAGTTGAAATGGATGTCTGTGTTACTCCGCCAGATCTAGCAAGAGCGGATAATTATCTGCCTCCTGTGTGCGGTGGTGGAAAACATGATAGCATTAATTATGTGTAATCCACGCTTCTCCGTCTGGCTCTTTTGTATTCAATGCTTTTTCGGCAATAAAAATGTTGTACAGGGACCTCAGCAATTGTTTGAGTAAAGAAGCAAGTGTGTGTCCGTGTGCATATGTGCACGTGTGTGTGTGTGTGTATAACCCACTCCATGTGCACATCGTCAGGGGTAGTAAGCGCTATATAAATACTATTACAATACAATGCATGTGCGTGTATGTATATAATCTACTCCGTGTGCACCTGTGCGTGTGTGTGTATATCGCATTCCCTGTGCACGTGTGTGTGTTTCCTGTTCCTAAAGTGTGTATAGCCCACTCCGTGTGCACGTGTGTGTATAACCCACTCCGTGTGCAGGTGTGCGTGTGTGTGTCAGTGCGTACACGTGCGTTTTACATATAATCTCACCCAGCACTTCTTTCCTTCCACAGAACAGGAAGAGGCCTTAGCAGGAAAACTATGATGGACAGGAAGCGCCTTGAAAGTTTAAGTAAGTAATGACTGTCTGTGGAAGGTAAGGATCGGTGCCGACTTCTGAACTTTCAGATCAGTGACAAGTGGCCAAATGGTTGATGTACTGAAAGGGCTGCAGTTGCAAAGTTTGCATGTTGGAAAATTGAAGACTTTGTGACTACAAAACACAAAGTCACAATGTTCTAGGAGGCAAATTTAAGAGCCCCCTAGCAGCACCGCAATGTCACTTTTCGTAACGCTCCGATGGCACTAAACACTGCTCCATCTTTACAAAGAGGTGTAACGACACTTTTTGTGGCGTTACGCCTCCTTGTAAATATGGACCCCTCCGACTCAGTTTTCTGCTGGAGAGGGGCGTGCAATAGGTGTTGCTGTGAGCGTTCCACAGCAACACCCATTGCTTTTGACGCTGCCCCAGATTTACGAGAAATTGTAAATCTATGGCAGTGCCAAAAACTAATGCCACCCAAGGGGTGGCATTAGCATGGCAAAACAAGGAGGAATGCTTTTATTCCTCCTCGTTTTTTGTTTTCAGCAGCACACATAGAAGAAGAAAAATGCCATAGATGACTGTTTATCTGTAGGAAGGTATCCATTCTTGCACTTAAACAATCATTCCAAAATGATGCTTTGGTACTTTACTTCTATTTGTGCTGCATTTTTCAGCACACATAGAAGTGCAAAATCACCATTATAGATTGTTTATGTGCAGGAAGGAACACCTTCCTGCACATAAACAAACTATCCCCTAAACTCAGACACCTGCTTTGGCACAGGCAGTTTAATTTAATGCAGCACCTGCTCAGGGGAAAAACACAGGGGTACGCCGTATTCCTATAAGTATGGCGCATCCCTGTGTTTCAACAGTGGTGCAGTGCGGCACTGCTATTTTTGGCACAGCACCGCGCTGCTCCACTTTGGCATAAATCAGGGCCTAAATGTACATTGTGATCTATAATTGCATTTGGGACTTGCAATAAACACACTGGTACTCATTACAAATCATTGCAAAATGGTGTATTATCTAGGCAACTTGTTTCTAGGGATTCACAATGAGATGAACTCATGTAGTTATAGTTAGGTTTCCCAGATTTTTGATTGGTAATAACTTTGCCACCATTAGACACATCTGCACGAAACATTGCAGAACTAGGCCTATATTCTCAAAGCTTTCGTGTTACTTTTTTAACGTTAAACCAACGCAAAACTTTTTGTTGGCATTCACAAACTAACGCAAATAGGTATTTGCATTGGTTTGTGTGGCAAAGTAATGCAAAGCAGCGCAAAACGCTGCTTTGCATTACTTTCCGTCAAGGGGCATTACATGAGTGGTACATGGGCACACTCATGCCACCACCCATGCTTTTTGATGCTAAACCCTATTCTGAAACATCAGAAGAAAGGGTTTAGCGCCAAAAATTAATGCCCTTTCAAAAGCAGGCCCACAAGGGACAAATGTTTTTATTTCTCCCTGCTTTTCTGACTTTGCATGTGTGCTGAACTGAACAGCACACATATAAAGTGGGAAAAGCATTTGCACTTGTCTAGGCATAGTGTTTTGTACAGGAAGGGGATCCTTCCTTTACAAAACCTATGCTAGACTCAGGTACACACCGTAGCACTATTGTGCTAAGGTGTGTGCATGGCGCATGGCAGCTGCAAACAGCGCCAGCACTAGGAAAAAGGAGGAGACTGCCATTTCATTCAGAATATGGCGCTCTCTACTTCTTACACAACGCAGCGCAGCAACTTTGTGTGCTGCGCTAGGTTGCCTATCACCTGCCAGAATCTGGGCCTTACTGCTTTTCTACATTGGCTGATGATGCAAGGTTTCATAGTGATTAGCTAATGGGGTGCAGAAAAAAGGAGGCCTCAAAACACTTTTTTCCACCAATGCATTTTTCACAGACATTTTAGACAGACGTGGTGGCAAACTGGCAGAATGAAGTTTTATAACATTTGGTAGAAATGTAGATTAAGGTGTGGAATGGAACATTTTTGTTATTAGATGTGAATTGATTCAGTAGGTTTTTAGTAATAAGGGACTGAAACTTAATGATATATTGGGCTGCGGTATACAGAGGTAGTTTTGTGGTAGACAAATCACCATATTTTTGGTGAGGCCCGTACAAAGTTAAAAGGCAGTCATATTTTTTTAGCTCTCACTTTCGCTGTGCTCTGGGTTTCTAAATGAGATATAAAGCATTACAATGTTTTAAGCTATAAAAAGACATAAGGCACTTTACGAAAGTCTCAATATTTAGGGTAAAGTATTTTTATTGCTGTTTAATTTTTTTTTAAAATTACGGAGTACTACGTCATAGTGCCAATTGAGATTAAAAAAAAAAGCATTTATGAAAACAGACACTCGATGATACATTACTCCACTCCATGGCACGCCTCTCCACCACACCATTCAACTTTATGACATGCCACTCCACTGTACGACATGCCACTCCTCTCTATGTCACTGCACCGTACGAACATCCACTCTAAGACACTTTATGATACAGCATTCTATGAAATGCCACTCCAGTTTATGACACTCTACTCTATTCTAGTTCACTCTATGACACGCCACTCAATTCTGTGACATGCCACTCTACTGTATGACACTCCACTGCACTCTACAACACTCTACAACACCCCACTCTGTGACACGCCACATTACAACACTCCAATCTATGGGACTAAACTCTACAACACTCTACAACACTTCACTCTATGCTACTCCTCTCTATTACACTCCACTCTGTAACACTCTACTCTGTTCCACTCCACTTTACAACATTCCACGTCACTTCACTCTATGACACGCCACTGAACTGTACGACACCAAACTCCACTCTACAACATGCCACCACACTTAACAACATGTCAGTCCACTCTACGCCACTCCACTCTATGCCTTTGGACTTTAAGACACTGTGTGACACACCCCTCAATGACAAACTCCACTCTACTCTATGACACACCATTCCACTCTGTGCCCCTCTACTACATGCCAGTATACTCCACTATATAACACTAAGACATACCACTCCACTTTACCACATGCCACTTGACTATGACACATCACTCCATTCTACGACATACCACTCTACTGTACGGCACTCCACTCCACTGCATGACACTCCATAGCACTGCACTGTACAACACGCCACTTCACTCTATGACATGCCACTCCACTCTACACCAATGCACTCTATGCCGCTCCTCTCTATGACATGCCATTGCATGACATGCCTATCCACTTCACTGTACGACACGGCACTCCACTGTAGCCACTCAACTGTACAACATCCTACAGCCCTCTATGCACCTCCACTCTACTCCAATCTGTAACACTCTACAACACTCTATGACATCCACTGTGACAGGCAACTCCACTTCACTCTACAATACACTACTCCACTCAGCGACACGCCACTCCATGCTACGACATGCTTCCCCACAATATGACACACCATGCCACTCTACAACACTCCACTTTGCTCTACAACACTCCATGCCACTCCACTGTGTGACACACCTCCCCACTCTAGGGCATGCCACTCCATGCTATGACACTCCACTCTACATTGCTCCACTCCACTATATCTCGCTCCAGTGTACTCTGTAACATGCCACCCCATTCTAAGCCACTCTACTGTACGCCACTCCATTCTACCCCACTCCACTCTATGCCACAACACTCTATACCACGACATTCTGTGCAGCAACACTCTATGCCATGACACTCTACGACAAGACATTTTACAACACTACACTCAATAGCATTCCTCTCTATGCTACACCACTCTACTCCACTCTATGAAACTCCATGCCCCTTCACTCTATGATACTCTACTCTGTTCCATTCCACTCCACAGCACTCTGCTCCACTCTATGCTACTCTACAACACTCTAGTCCACCCTATGCTACTCTATGACACTGTACTCCACTCTGTGACACTCTACACAACTCTCTTTATGTCAGCCAGTTTACTACACTTTACTCTTTAACACAGTACTTCACTGTACTCCACTCTACTCCTCTCCTCCACCTTATGCCACTCCACTCTATACCACTCTATAAAACTCCATGCCACTCCACTTTACCACACTCTATGACACTTCTCCACCCTACAACACACCACTCTGCAACACTCTACTCTACTCTATGCCACTCTACTCAATGACATTCTACAACACTGCACTCTACAATACACTTTCTATGACACTCCACTCTACAACACTCTCCGCTCATCACTACAACACTCCACTTTACAACATTCTACTCTATGACACCATGCTCCACCCTACTCCACTCGATGCCATTCCACTCATCACCCTGCTCCCTCTATACCACTCTATGGCACAGTACTCATCTCTACTCCACTCTATACTGCTCCGCTCTTCAACATTGGACCCTCCACTCAACGGCACTCCACGTTATTCGATTCCACTGTCCTGTACGACACGCCACTCCACTCCACTCAACTCCACTCCACTCTAGAACACTCTACTCCACTCTATGACACTACAGTCTATAACAGTCTCATCCACTCTACTGTAGGCCCCTCCGCTCAATGACACCCAGATCTATTACACTGTAATCCACTCTACGACATGCCACTCCACTCTCCAACACGCTACTCCACCTTATGATATACTACAACACTCTAAGATATATCACTCCACTTTCCGCCACTCCACTCTACGCCTGTACAATATAAGACATTCTATGACATGCCAGTTTATGAAATACCACTCCAATCTAGTCCACGACTGAAACTCCACTCTATGCAGCCCATTCTACTCTGTGACACGCAGCTCTACTCTGAGCCACTTTACTCCATGCCACATCGCTCTATGCACTCCACTCTATGCCACTACACTGTATGCCACAACACTCTATGCCATGACTCTGTATGCCACTACGTTCTATGTCACGATACACTACACTATGGCGGTTTATGACATATCACTATACAACACATCACTCTACGAGATTCCGGTCTACACCACAACATTGTATGTCACTCTACTCTTCTCCACTGTACAACACTATACTCCACTCTAAGTCACGCTATGCCCCTCCACTCCACAACACTGTCTTCCACTCAATGCCACTTCATTCTACACCTCTGTACTCCACTCTCTGCCACTGCAGAACACTCTGCTCCACTCTATGGCACTCTACGACACTCCTCTCCACTCTATAACGCCCTACACAACTCACTCTATACTACTTCGCACCACCTTACGGACATGTACTGTATGACACACTACTCCAATTTACACCACTCTACTACATTATTCCAGTCTATGCCACTACACTCTAAGCCACTCTCTGCCTCTCTACTCTACAACACTCTAAGCCACTCTGTTCTACCACACTCACTGACAGTCTACTCCACTCTATGATGCACCACTCTAAAACACTGTACTCCTCTCTATGCCACTCCACTCTAGGCCACTCCTCTCTATGACACTATAATGTACAACACTCTACTCCACTCTACTTGTCTCAATTCCACTCCATAACACTCTATTCCACTCACTGCATTTGCACAACACACTACTTAATGACACTCCACTCAACAACACTCCAGTTGACGCCACTCCACTCTATGACACTCCACCCCACTCTATACCACTCCACTGTACTCTACAACATACCACTCCCCTCCACTCGAGACCATTCTATTCCAATGTATGCCCATCCACGCTACCTCACTGTATTCCACTCTCCGACACTCCACTCTAACAGGCACTCTACAACACTACACTCTGTGACACTGTGCTCAACTCCACTGTATAACACTCCACCCAATGACACTCCACTCTACTCCACTCTATGCCACTCCACTTTACAAAGCTCTGTTCCACTCTATGCTGCTCTGCGACACTCTACTTGATGACTCCACTCCTTGACACTTCACCCCATGACACTCCACCCAGTGACACTCCACTATGCAACACTCCTTTCTATGGCACTCCACTCTACAACACTCCACTCTATGCCACTATACTGTATGACACCCCACTCCCCTCTATGCCACTCCACTGTAGAAAACTCTTCTCCACTCTATGCCCCTTCACTCTATGCCACTCTGCTGCACTCTATAACACTCTATGACACTCCACTCTATGACACCCCACTTTACAACATTCCACTCCACAACACTACAGTCTACACCACTCCCCTCCACTATATTCTATGACACTCCACTCTACTGCACTCTACCTCAATCTATGCCACTCTATGATACTATACTCAACAACACCCCACTCAGCGATACTCCACTCGATGATACTCCATTCCACCTGACTCCACTGGACAACACTCCCCTCTACAATTTGAAAAACACATTTTTATCCAATTTTTTTAAAACACAATACAATTCAATGAAAAATACAAAGGTTAAGGCTAAGTTATAGTTAGGAACACTTCAATTTTGTGTATGCAACACCAACTTAAACTACAAAAGCAGAAATGATAAAGGCATAGTTATAACTCACAAGTGTGATTTCTGTCTCGATCGAAACATACTATAACTCATGCACCTCGATCCCCAAGTGTTGTCACCTCTCTATCCACACTTCATTAACTATAAGGAAGCCCTATACCATGCACACTGTTCTCATAATTTATGTCTTTTGAGATGTCATGAGTCTTCTTATAAATGCTATAATTCAATATGCTATAAGTAATCTAATATAAAAGTGTATAAACAGTATATGCATAGTTAATGTAGTGTGGTGAGCAAGTTTACAATACTCAATGTACCTTATCTATGAATCTCTGTTCAGTTTTGCATGCCCAAGTACTGATTCATATGCCCTTGTTCTGCTGCAACTCAAAAGTAATTACACTTCATAAAATTCCCAGTACTGCATCATGTTCCCCCATTTTATTCAGCATAATATCCCCAGGTTTCGACTTCCATGCCCAGGTTTTGACTTGAATGCCCAGGAAAACCCAACATGTCCCTTAACCTCCAACTTCCCAAAATGTCAGCTTGTCGTTATAAGTCAACACACCCATTGGTTCACTAAATAAATGATTTATATTTCTAGTAAAGAAACCAGTTTCATCCCCCAACACTAGCATATCATTTGCTGAAAATATAGGGGGACATTACAACCTCGGCGGTCTTTTTACAAGACCGCAGAGGGACCGCCGTGCTGAAGACCACCAGTGGTGGCGGTTTTCCGCTCAGCGTATTATGACTGTTGGCAGCTCTACGTCATTTTTCCGATGGAGAGTCGCCAACAGCCATAGTGACGGGCGGCGGGGAAGTGGAGGTTGCTCCACCTCCACCGCCACACCAACAAAACACCGCCCAGCAAATCACGTCCTGTGATTCGCCGTGGCCTGTTGGCGGTGTGGAGTAGGCGGAGCTGCCCCCATGGCTCCCGTCCCCTCCCGGAGGATCGACGGAACAGGTAAGTCGATTATCTGTTAGGGGAGAGGTGTGGGGGGGTGTTGTGTGTTGTGTGGGTGCATGGGGGTGTGCGTGGGTGTATGTAGAGGGGGTGTGTGAGTGTGTATATGCTTGCAGGGGTGTTGCGTGTTTTGGGAATGAGTGCGTGTATGTCTGTGGGTATGTCTGTATGGATGTGTGCATGTATGTTTGAATGTGGGTGTGCGTGTCTGACTGTGTGTGTGGATGTAGGCATGTATGTCGGTGTGTGTGCATGTATGTGTGTTGGTGGTGCCTGCGTGCGTGTCGGGTGTGTATGTGTAAGGTAATGTCGGGGCGGGTGGGGGGTCCTGCCACCTTTGGGGGGTGGCAGGAGTGGTGGGGGTTGTAGGGGAGGGAGTCGGGGTGGGGGTGGGGTGTGGGGTAGACCCCTATCAGTGCCAGGGAAGGAATTCCCTGGCACTGATAGTGCTTACCGCCATGGATTTCATGGCGGTTCCTACCGTTGGAAATCCACGGCGGTAAGCCGGGTCAAAATACCGGCGGCAGTATTGTCACGGCTGCCGGGCTGGAGACCCAGGTCTCCAGCCCAGCAGTCGTCTCCGCCCTGGCGGGCGGAACGGGGAAGCAGCGGATGACCATGGCGGTAACCGCCATGGTCATAATCCTCAAAAAAAGACCGCCAGCCTGTTGGTGGTCTTACCCCCGCTTTAACACCGTCCGCCAGGGTTGTAATGACCCCCATAGTCTTTGCGCACCCAAACAACATCATTGTTAAACTAAACTAATTTTGGCTCCAACCAACAACGTTTTGTCAGATTTCATGCTATTGTTACCTAATATTCTCACATACCATCCTGCCATGCTCACAAATGTGCACCTCACATACCCATGCTGCCTCATATCCCCTTGTATCATGGCCACGTGTCAGTAACAGCTTCAGATGTCAAGGTCCTACCTCGCAAACCTATGTCCTTTCTCACATGTTCGAGTACTGATTAATATGCCTTTGTGAAAACATTATATTCTTAAGCTTAAGCTCACATTACACTTCATATTCCCATGTACGTCCTCATATCCCAATATACTAGGTTCATACGTTTTTGTCCAGATTCATCCTCACGTCCCAAAAATTGATTTCTGTGTCCCCTACCTTTCTCATTTGCTAAGATGCCATGATCAAAATTAACTGTATATTTCCGAGATAGTGCATTATCATATCCCATTTAGTGCCATCAAGTCAATGAAGCCTCCTGGCGACCATATAGGTAGATTGTCTCCAGAATGCCTTGTCTTTTATTTGGGTCTTTAGACTTCTCAATGGCGCACTCATTGCTGTTGTGATTGAGGCGTCCACTTTGCAACTTTTTGTTCTCTTCCTTCTTTTCCAAGCATCACAGTCTTTGTTGCTTAAAAACAGGAAGACCACCATCAAAAAGCAATGCACATCCTTATAGCATTGAAAACAAAATACACACGCATGTGTATGGGCACACAAACTCCAACCCCCCTCCACACATACTCACACGTATGAACACACACACACCCCAACCCCTCCCCCCCACACACACACATGCTCCCCTCACATCAAACTTTTCACTCATATATAAATCTGCCATCTGTTGTCCCTCTCTTGGTACAGTTTTCTGGGGTGGCACCATGGCAACGCGTGCTGCAATCTCCAAGAATTGGACAACAGCACCAGTTTGGGGAACTGCCAAATGTGCCAGTTCAGTACTAAAGCCTCTGACTTTTGTCTCACGGGAGGCAATCCACAGCTGCTTCCCAGTATTGGTGCTCTCTCAAATGAGATGAAGATCTTCGGCTTATAGGATACAAGAGCTCAGCTTAGCACTGCCCCATTCTCCCCATATAGGTCAATGCCAGGTCTCGGGGCAACACTTGTTGGATGGAAAACGTCTTCTGCTTGCCTCTAATGAATGTGCGCTCCTGCTAGTAGGCTTTTGATCTTTTGCCTCATCACACATGAGAGCCATGCATGTGTACTTGGGCGTCCTCTGAAATACCATGTGATCCAGAGAAGGGCTTTATGGTCTGGGGGAATGTGGGGGGCACTGCGGATGTGCCTTCCATTACAGAGTGTCACCACTGTCAGTTCGCTGGGCTGATGACAACTGACAGTGGTGTCAGCAACAGATTATAGAAGTAGGACATGCCTTTTTACCTGTCATCTGCTAGCAGAGTCATCAACTGGCCTCTAATGTGTTTTTATATTGGTCTGCTGGTCCCCTGTAGTTAGGTGCATTGCTCCATCCTTACGGGACGTGGATACTGAGTATCTATGTAAAACTCCTGTGTGAGGAGGAGGCTGTGCACAAAGTGTGTTTGTTACATGTGGCCATGTCTACATAGGAATTTAGTTCAGTTTCGTGATCCAAAGTGGTCCTTCACATAGAGGTGGGAGAGAGCCTCAGAGAGCAAAGCAAATTGGAGCACCTCTCAAGAGCATTCCTGAGATCCTTCGTAGTGCCCTAGGGTCTGGAGTGTGGAAGATGAGAGACAGAGGGCCCTTTTGGAAGTGTAGGGACATTCCCCTGCCATTTCCTGCTCAACTGTTCTCCTCACAGGTTAACAAGTAGTTAAGCTGGGCAGCTTCTATTCCCTTTTTTGTCTTATTTGTGCTTCTTTGACAAATACCTCCCAACTGGACTTCACCTTCCTGCTAATTTCTTAATTGAGAGAGTAGCTGGACCAGGAAGGGGAAACAAGCAAAAGGTAAGAACTTCCCGAAGCCTGTCCCAGCGCCGGACCCTTGGAATAGATAAACTGTATAAAGATGGGTCCGAAACTACCAGCCAGAGTGCTAAGGATTATCTACCCGAATTCCAGGTGTCCACACAAGTGATGTCGCGTTGGCTCTCATTATCCTAAATGAGACTACTGGATTTCTAGGCAGCAGGATCGATAACGGTGTGGGGGACTGAGTCTGACCCACGTGTAAGGAACTCTGTCACCCTAAATCCGGTTGTTGCTCCGGCTAACTAGCAGTGCCTCATTTCACCCACGGGGAAGAAATGATTGGGCAGCCGAGCGCATGACATCTTTGGAACTTCTCAGGGAAGTCGTGGTCACTCAGATCCAAACCAACTCTCTCATTCACAATATGGTCTCATATACAAATGACAAAGACAGTATAAGTTTTATATAATGTTTTAATAAAACTACTGTATTTTAGATATTAAGGCGTGAGCCGCAATAACCAGAACAATACAACATAGTAGGATTGATATAGTAACCAGGAGAGTAAAACATAGAAATAAAGCTATCATAATTCCTAACCGTTTCTACTCTCCCTCTGCTTGTTCTATTTAGAGCACAGCATGTTAAGCTTTCAGCTTGCCTTTCTGTATCACTAGGGAGACGGACACACTCATACCTGAGCAAAGGCCTGTGATCTGGTTCAGCATCTGCAACGAGGCAGTCAGCGTCTAGTTGTGGTTCCCTGGTCGGAATCTCCCTCCTCCATGTATTGGGACAAGGAAGTGATTTTATAACTAACATGTCATCGTGATCACAAAGTGTTCCTACGCAGGAATGGCAAGTCTAGACTCCTACCACGTCTATCGGCAATGTACCAGACTGTATCCTTGACTAAAGCACAGAGTGAATATGTTATGAAGAACTCCAGTGCTGAAGTAGGCAAAACAGTGTGATATGAATAAAAAACAACACCGTAGAACTGGCTATTCTGTAAAATAACAGTACGAAGCCTAATAGAAAGCATTTAGAGCAAAGTGCACAGAGGCTCTAAGCTGTTAGCAAATGAATAAAATATATTTAGGGCAAAGTGCACAGAGGCCTAAGGCCTGAAGCTAATGCGCAAAATATACGTAAAACTGACCACACTACACCCTCCCCTTGTCGGTAGCAAGTGGTTCTAACAACATAAAAAAAAAAAACATGACCTAAATTTAAACCCAACATTTCGACAAGATGAGAAGACAACAAAGTCATAAATTTAGGAAACATGTGACGATAGAGCGAATTGCAATATAGTGTCAATTTAGTCGGGAGAGAGAGAAGAAAAAAAAAAATCCAATTGTCAAACAGAAGCAATAGAACGTAGAAGCTCCTCCACTTCGAGATATGTCAATATCGGAAGATCCACGCCACAAAGTACCATGGAGCAGGTGTGTTCCAAAGCCCCAAAACCATTCAGGGCGGCACCCCGTGTAGTGCCACGGAAAGAGACAAAACCATCTTCCTCCAGGAAGGGAATCTCATAATCCGCTTCACGAAGCAAACGCAACCGCAGTGCACAAGTCTGGGAATGAGCCCTAATCGGGAACATCAACAGATCAAGATCAACCACTGGAGAGCGCTGCAGTGAGAGACAGAAAGCCAGTGCATGTTCAAACGAGCACCAAAGGCATCGAAACACGGGTTGCACACAATCCAAAACCGGTCGGAACGACAAAGACCAGTCACACTCCAAATGAGCCAGGAGTGTTGCTCCAAAACGCTGCATCATGCGTTCACGACACAGCTGCGCTGACGGGAGCAGCAATACAGGATCTCGTTGCGGCGGGACAGCCATTGCGAAAAAATAGCAACAATAGCAAAACTCCAGCTAATAAAGCCAAAGTAATTGGGAAACCCCCAAAAATGCTTCCGAAAATAGAGTGTATAGCCGAAAGTATCAAACCGAATATGGAAGAGAAGGTGTGAACGAAACCAACACCAACGGCTTTGAAAAAATGAGCAATACCAGCAGTGCTAGATGCATTAAATATACGTCCCACAAGTTCACCGAAGTGACTCGGAAAGTTAGTATTCAAAAGGGACTGTATCTCCGCCGATTACCTTGCCACTTGAAGTGCGTAGGTCTCGCTAGCAGATGTAAGGGCCACATGCTTTTGAAACAATAAAGCTTTCAGCCGACTCAACTTGTCGAAATCAACCTTGGAAGTAGCAATATGAGGCCAGATGTCCGCTACCTCCCTAAATTCAGTAGGGGGAAACAACACATTCCCGCAGCACGTAACGGCCTTGTTGACGACAACGACGTAAACTATTCCGGCACGCATGCCACAGCAGCGTTCGCTGTTAAGAACAATGTAACTCCCATTAGAAAGCACCTGGAAAGTGTTTTTAATTACCGGGACTGGAACTCCCTTCAGATAACAAGCTAAGTTAGCAATCGAAGCATTACACGCTCCGTGCAAGGACAGCTGTTTACAAACCATGGAATGGCTAACAGAAGCTTCGCATTCGCTACCGCTAAGAAAAACTTCCCGCAAACCATTAACACATCTGTACTGAAAAGGAAGCTCCCACACCTCGTGTATGTAACTGTCACCCAATAGTTCATATCTACCCACCGGAATGTGCTTCAAACAAGAAGTAAATTGCAGAGTGGAGATAGGCAAATTAATAACCCCATGAATCAACCACTCAGCTGACGGAATCTCAGCCACCGTAAAAGGCAGTTTCTCCAACTTTTCAATATTTAACATAACATACTTCGCTTCCTTCTTAGCCATCAATTGTTGTTGACGAGTTAAATTAAAGGAGATAAAGATCTCTCTGGCACGAATGTGCTGCCATGGAACGCGACCCGCCTTCAAGGTCTGAAGAGTCCAACCCAGCTGCATGATAGATCGTGTCTGACTCTGCCCATGATATAAAGAAGACATGTCTGATTTTATAATGTCAATAGCAGAAGAGACAATACTGTCAATCGTGTAAACACGGTCAGAAAGGGTATGCATGCCATTATCAACAACAGACAAAGTCTGCAGCAGATTTTCTTGATCAATCTGTCTTAACCGGGCTGCAGCCTCCTGCTGGGAAAGTTTCCAAAACTCATTATACACT
Organism: Pleurodeles waltl; assembly: GCF_031143425.1. Classification (NCBI taxonomy): domain Eukaryota; kingdom Metazoa; phylum Chordata; class Amphibia; order Caudata; family Salamandridae; genus Pleurodeles; species Pleurodeles waltl. Next base: position 115,180,613 of record NC_090446.1, on the reverse strand, counting down.
TCGTATAAGAACCTTTTTCTCCGGGGCACCTTGGGACCTGACAAGAAATCTTGTAAATCAGTACCATTAGACAGTAACTTGAGGTGTGACTTAACTGCACCCAGCGTGGAGTACTTCAACCATTGTTGACAAAGTTTCCCCACACTGTATGTAGTTATTATATCTGCATGTTCTGGTGAAATGTAACGAGGGTCTGCCCTACTAGTCCTGAACCCCCCAGAAGAGGTAAAAAAACGTTGATGACACTGATTAGTGTCTACAGGCCACAATAACCACCCGCCCGGATGTAACGATGAAGCGTTAAGCGTACCATTCTGGACCCAATGCGTAAATTCACTAAAAGTAGCATTCACATAGTGCTGCCAGTTATTTAATTTAGAAGGGACAGGTATTCTAGGCAAAGTCAATTCTCTAATCGACGCCAAGCCCAAACAACTAGTCTGTTGTACTGTGTCATTGAGGAAAATCATTTGCACAGGGATAATGCATGCCCGAAATAATGTATCTCTGCCTTGCATCTGCCAATTTTTCGTACCCCAAACACTTTTCAAGTCAACAGTCTTCAACCATTATTCATATCCTTCGACCGAAAGTTTAGATACAAACGAATTAGAATACAGTAATTTAGTATCGGTCAACAAAATTTGCTTATTAGAATACGGTGTCACTTTAAAATAGTAAGACTTAGCGTTTCGCTGATCATGCCCAGAAAAATATGCACATTTATCATTATACGTTTTCGAACTCCCTTGTGGAGGAGTCGAGCAATGTTCCCATTGTACATAATTAAAGATGGACTTAGGGCTACTCGCTTTGTGAATAAAGTGGTGTCCATAATAGGTGTAGCAAAACATATCACCATGATTATCTTTAAATTGGTAAGCATCTTCATCGTCATAGACAGTATAATATTGCAAATCTTTTAGCATAGCATCTACTGTCTTCACATCCCAATCATCAGAAACAATGCCTGGAATAACAATATCATTCATTGATAACTTAAGAACATACGGTATTTGAATCAATTCAGTAGGACCATATATATCAAACATTACTTTATCCCACACAATTCCATCCGGAATTGGTATTGCAGAAATGTTCACATTGGATAAGTCTCTTCGAACCATATGAGACGAAAAATGTGGTCTCAACACAGTCTCCACGTGCTCAATGTCTGATCGATCAGGAAGAAAATGACCATGTATTACCAGAAAAAAGGTAACCACAAATCCCAACCATAAAAAAATAGTCAGTACAGCCATAAAAAGCCACAAATAGTTCCAAGGAACAACAAAATATGTACGTTTAAGCCAACTTAGTAGCTTACGTGGACCTCGGATTGAAGACAGCGAAGACGAAGAGCTGGATACAGCCGCATCCGCGTCGTTGAAGCAGCCAGAGGCAGTTCTCGCAAAAGGTGCAACAGTGAACAAGGAAGCTGATGGAGGTTCTCTCCTAGGTACGCTATAAATCACATGTTCAGAAACATCAGTAGAACGTACAGCAACTTGAGAAAAAGAATCGATATCAATCGTCGACTGTGGAACAATCGCAAGATCATCTTCCACCCTCCCCAAGCTCGGAGAGGAAACATGGTCGGTGCTAATCACCTGCAGCGGGACTTCTTCCCCAGTAGTGAGAGGGATGCCGGAACTACTGGGTGACCCTCTTGGTCTGCTGTGCAGAATCGGCCACATGTTGTAACTTGACATTATCAATGGAAACAAAACGATTTCCTTTGGCCCCTTGCAGCGGCGGCAAAATCACAGTTCTCGTGCCGCTCACCCCCAAGACCGGGACAGGTGCTCGATAAGAAGGACCAAATTCTTTCTTTACTGCGACCTTTTCACGCACTAGATCCCCAATCCTGGGTATCCAACCAGTAGGTGTTACTGGCTCATCCTTAATTCCAGAGGAGGCAGCACTTGCAGAAGAGTTATCTTCACGGAATTGTTGTAAATCCTGCAAAACAGTGACACGATCATTTATGTCAAAGGGCGTTTCTGCCGCCTCCACACTAGGACCATCTAGATCAGGAACATACATTCGTGTTCCGAACAGGCACTCATATGAAGTACGACCCCCCAGTGACCTTCTAGGCAAGTTATTAAGTGCTCTCTGTACTCCATACAGGTGGGCTAGCTAACTACGACCCGTACCTATAACCCTAGCTGTTAAGGATTGCTTTAAATCACGATTTAAACGCTCCACAACAGAATTTCCCTCGGGATGAAATGGAGACGAGAATTGGAGTTGGACCCCCAACGAAGCCGTGGTGTCCCTGAATGCCTTAGAGGCAAAAGCAGGGCCCTGGTCCGAATGAAAAGCCGCAACTGCAAATGTATCGACAAAGATACGCAAATCTTTAATAACAGTCCGAGCGTCAGCCGAGCGCTGTGGCCAGACCCACACAAATCTGGAGCACGAATCTACAGCAACCAATATGTATTTGTATGCACTATCTGGTGTCAGTGGACCACAATGGTCCAAGTACACACACTGTAATGGTCTATTTGATATCAGAAGAGGAGTCTGCTGCGGGCGTCTAGACGACGATGCTTTAATTTGTTGACAGACGTCACAACAAAGGACATACTGCTTTGTCTCCTTATAGAGACCAGGCCACCAATAATGGGCCTGTAAAAGCGAAATCGTGGCAGCCACACCAGCATGCGCAGATGCCACCCCTTCATGCGCTGCAGAAATTAATCAAGGTCTCTCAATCTTATTCGGTAACTCACGTACACCAACGCCTGGAATATTAACAACAGCATTTAGTGCACCACTGAAGCAGTAACTATATTTAGAAGGGAATCCTTTAGGAAATGGCGTGCCATCAGCCGTAGCTTTTATGGCAGCCGAAATCTCTATGTCTGGTTTTGAACTCGAACGAGTTACCGCGGCTACAGTGGCTGCCGACTTTGCAGCCTCATCAGCCAAAGTATTCCCAGCAACGTGTATTCCAACGCGCTGGTGTCCAAGTGTATGTACAACATGGACTTTAGGAAGCGTCTCTTTCAGACCCGCAACCTTACCCCACAACAATTTATGTTTAATGGTGTTGCCTTTAGAATCTCTGAACCCATTCATTTTCCAATAATGCAGATATTCATTGAAGGATTGCACACAGTAGTAGGAGTCACAGACTAGCAAGGTCAATATCGCCGGCTCTGCATGCTCCAACGCTAACAAAAGAGCTTTGAGCTCAGCCAGCTGCGCCGTGCAATCTCCCAAGGTTTTAGTATAAGTATGTCGGGGGCAGAAGACTCCCCCCTCCATAGTCCCGCTCACCACCGCACATGCAGCAGAATACTGTTGTTTAGTCCCAACCGCCGGTTGCGCAGAGCCATCGGTATACATGACCACTTCATATTGGTCAATAGGCAATGTGCCAGCAGGAACCGGGTACTCTATTTCATATTGAAGAAATTCTTGAGTCTGCAGCTTAGGGTCAAATATGTAATCCACATCAGTGGCCGCCAAAGACGTAGCCCATTGTATCCACCGCGGGTGTAAAGCTTTCGAATTAGGAACACTCGCTTTTGTAACAGCCTCCAAGGCCGGAATTGGGGAAACGACAATAATGCGTTGGCCCTGGGCTAGCGGTCTTTCTTTGATCACAGCCATCTGTACTGCAGTGAGAATTTTCTCAGTCTGTGCAAAACGTTGTTCTGCAGCAGAATACAAGTGGGACTTGTATGCTATCGGGACTGTCTCCCCTTCATTAAAGGTGACATACTTAAATCCAACAGCCCCAGGAATCACCCTGATGACCAAATGAGTTTTATTGTCCCGTGTGTGTAAATGTTTAACCGCTAAGAGATCATTCTGCTGCTCTCGCAGTATGTGTGTATGCTCAATCGTCCAAAATCTACTTGAAAAATTCGGGCGAATCAGTTCATATAAGGGTTTTATACGTGTAGCATAATCAGGAATGTAAGTTCTGCCAAAATTCAGAAACCCCAACAAAGACTGGAGCTTCCGAACCGTATTAGGAGGCTGCAGTAAAGCACATTTCTCCAAAAAATGGGGCGCCAGGCTCTTGCCCTCACTCGATAACTCATATCCCAGGAAAATAACACTGAGGAAGGCAATCTTCGATTTCTTAAAATTAAACTTATAACCAATATCAGCAAAACCCACAACAATGCGCGATACGCGACTGAGATGTTGTAGAATCTCATCGTCCGTCAAATAAATGTCATCAACATATGATAACGCCTCAGGGTCCAACTCGTGCAGAAGTTCAGTCACACGAGCCGAAAACAGTCCTGGGCTATTCTTATACCCCTGAGGTAAACGACAAAACTTTTTCTGAGAGCCAAACGCACTGAAACTGGTATAGTCCCGACTTTCGGGTGCTATATTCTGGCAGAAAAATCCATTCGAGATATCCAAGGTTGTTTTGTATTTTTTACGCACTATATTATTCATAAGCGCAGCGCTATGTGAATTCTGTATTGCATATGTGCGTGTATGACTATTCAAATGTCTGTAATCCACCACTATCCTATAGGAATGGTCCGGTTTAGCAACCGGAAATAAGGGATTATTCATCGGCGAGACACAAGGCTCAATCACACCTTGGTACTCCAATTGTGTAAGAATTTTCCGAACCGATGCCCTTGCTTCAAATTTAATAGGATATTGCGGCTGTGGCTGAGGTTCTCCTTTAATGGGAATGACATGATAAGGTGATTGTTTATCCCACCCCACATTATTTCTATATAGGGCGGGGGCTTGTGCTAGAGGCCATGATTTACCATATGACTCCGCTAGTTCTCTCGGAACAAGTGGTGAAAAGGAAGGCGCAATAACCTCCTCCCCAACTGGACAGTCGCAAACAAAGTCAGGTGGCCAATCTTGTTCGGCCAACAGGACATCATATGATTTCACCATATGGTCCCAAAAGATGGCGTGTACAACGCGGTCAATGTCCCTTTCTAATCGTAGAGTCACAAGATATACTTGATCAGGATCAGAGACTCGCATATCCGCCGTCTCGACTTGTATGAAGTCATCAGTTGCTTTCGCCTCCAGATGCTCTAGAAGACTCCGGCGAACTATTGTGACCTCTGCCGCGCTGTCTAACAGCGCTAACGCCCATGTCTTGTTCGTCAAGAGAACTCTCATCTTGAGCGGCATGTCTAACTGAGACTGCTGCCACTTTCTTCTTTTTAAATTGCTGTTTTTGTTGCAGCGGTTTCTCTTCTTGTTTAATAGAAACCTCCGCTGAGCGTTGTGAATCCTGTCTCGGTTTCACGTACTCCGTCCTCCGCTCTGACCGCCCACCTCTCTCACTTCTTTTCTCCGAGGAGTCCTGAAAGGAACGAGATTGGGGCGTATCAGTATATTGATATCTATCAGGCGTCTTCAAAGTATCCCTATTCCTGAGATTATACTTATTTTGTGGGGTCTCCGGTTGCGGAGACTGCCCACCATCTTTCTTAGGTGTTTGCTGCTTCTTATCCCAGCGCTTTTTCGCACCCTCAGGTTGCTGTTGCTTAGAATTATCCTTATTATTTTTACCCTGCAATTGTGGCTTCTGCGGTCGAGCCCCTAGGCTATCACGACCAATACTAGAATATGTTTCAGCTATTATTCTCGGAAGTTCCCGCTCCTGATTAATCTGCGGAACGTCCCAAAGACGCATTCGCACTGCTAGTGCTACAGCCTCCCCCTTGAGATTACTCAAAATAATAGAAGAACCCGCGTCAAAATTACCCATCAATTGCATGCCTAAATCTAAGGCAGGGGCAGCCCCATATTCATCCTGAATTTGTTTAAGCACCTCTGGCAAATTAGCCAAAGTCGGTGTACCGTGTGCTGTAGTATAGAGTGCGGCAAACACCGTGCCCCAAGTATTACAAAGATCCACCGTAGGAACCATCCCATACGGCAAACACATCGTCAAAATTCTATGCTTATCCTGAGGTCCCGTATGGGGAAATACTGCTTCCAGCGTATTAATTTTTTGCGCCAGCCAAAATGGAGTCTCCTCACGTTTAGCCAGTACTTTGCCCATTACAGAGTGTACAGTGGCCGGATTTATTCCCGGCACCACCGCATGTGGGTGAGCTGGAGCAGCACGCGCTGCATTAGTATTTAATGTCTGCATCACAAACTGAACTAATCGTCTGTACGTTGCAGTTAATTCCACATATAAACGACGCACTTCAGCCACTGCCACATTTGCCACTCCAGGATATGGTGTATATGTAGCCAATAAAGGCCAGGTCGGACCATCATTACTCAACGGACCTAACCTTACTGGTGTTACTGAATGTGGGAGGGCGCCATCAAGCCAATTATGGTGTTCTTGATAAGATAAAGGTATTTCTAAGTATGCATAAGCCCTGTAGTGTCCAGGGACATTCGCAACAGTATATTAGTGAAAAGTATTTGTACCCCCATCAGCTGCTGGAAATATGACCCAAGAATAAAAAAGTTCTGTTCTATAGGCTGCATGGGCGTCCACCACAAAAGTGACCGGACCCCCTGGACCGTCAGTCCATGTGCTATCAGATGACCCGTGAGCGGCAATCGCATATTAAGCGGTATATTTATTACAACTGGATTCGCCATTAGTATAACAATAATGGCTCTAGGACAGAGAAGGCACACCAATATCGGGGTATTTCCTTTCAAAGTTCAAGCTTGAACAACCAACCACTCAGTAATAGGATGTACCCAACCTGTGGTGGCGGAAACCCTCAGCCCCACGGACGTCTCCGCATACGGAACCGAGGAGTCAAAATATATACGAGACCGAGAGAGTCAGTCGGACCCAAACATTAGAGCCAGACCAAACGTTGGCGCCGCCATGTCGCGTGGGCTCTCATTATCCTAAATGAGACTACTGGATTTCTAGGCAGCAGGATCGATAACGGTGTGGGGGACTGAGTCTGACCCACGTGTAAGGAACTCTGTCACCCTAAATCCGGTTGTTGCTCCGGCTAACTAGCAGTGCCTCATTTCTCCCACGGGGAAGAAATGATTGGGCAGCCGAGCGCATGACATCTTTGGAACTTCTCAGGGAAGTCGTGGTCACTCAGATCCAAACCAACTCTCTCATTCACAATATGGTCTCATATACAAATGACAAAGACAGTATAAGTTTTATATAATGTTTTAATAAAACGACTGTATTTTAGATATTAAGGCGTGAGCCGCAATAACCAGAACAATACAACATAGTAGGATTGATATAGTAACCAGGAGAGTAAAACATAGAAATAAAGCTATCATAATTCCTAACCGTTTCTACTCTCCCTCTGCTTGTTCTATTTAGAGCACAGCATGTTAAGCTTTCAGCTTGCCTTTCTGTATCACTAGGGAGACGGACACACTCATACCTGAGCAAAGGCCTGTGATCTGGTTCAGCATCTGCAACGAGGCAGTCAGCGTCTAGTTGTGGTTCCCTGGTCGGAATCTCCCTCCTCCATGTATTGGGACAAGGAAGTGATTTTATAACTAACATGTCATCGTGATCACAAAATGTTCCTACGCAGGAATGGCAAGTCTAGACTCCTACCACGTCTATCGGCAATGTACCAGACTGTATCCTTGACTAAAGCACAGATTGAATATGTTATGAAGAACTCCAGTGCTGAAGTAGGCAAAACAGTGTGATATGAATAAAAAACAACACCGTAGAACTGGCTATTCTGTAAAATAACAGTACGAAGCCTAATAGAAAGCATTTAGAGCAAAGTGCACAGAGGCTCTAAGCTGTTAGCAAATGAATAAAATATATTTAGGGCAAAGTGCACAGAGGCCTAAGGCCTGAAGCTAATGCGCAAAATATACGTAAAACTGACCACACTACAGTGAGACCAAGAAACACTTTTGTATGTCAGGGTTGGGGCAGTTGACTGTCAACATCCCTTCGCCAGAAATCTGCATGTTCTGCAAATCTGCCAAGAGGAGCTGCCTGAGGTCTGTCTTGAAGGAAAGAACTGACTGACTGCTGAGAAGGGGTGCTGCTGGTACTCTTGCTGGAAAAAGACACTGCCTTGAAAAAGAGGACTGTGACGAACTAAGACAGGAGGAGCAGAGTACAGCCTGATACGATGCAGAGAGGGACTGCACTGCCATATTGTAGAGTCAGGCATTGAACGCCTTTGGTCTCTGCATTGTGCCAGAAGTAAAGTGCCCGTGACTTCAGAGGTGCCTGAAGAATCGAGACCACACATCTGCAATCACTTCAATGAAAACCGACTGTCCCAACAGGATGTGTGCTCCTGCAAGAAAGTACACCGCAATTGGTGGTTTACCACCGACCACTGTGTGAGCATCTTTGCAGCTCGAGTGATCTCTCATCTTGTTTGGATGGGCAACTTGTTTCTGGGTCTAAGGAAGACATGAAATGGGGTTTCAGATAAAAAAGGCCTATTTATTGTACTCTTTTCCACTTTAATTTAAATTGATGAAAGGTTTTTAAAAGCTACAATTCTTGCCAGCAAAATACTTTTAGGTATCAATTTAGAATTGGAATTTTGTGATTGGTTAGGCACTTAAGGGATGCTGCCATTAATCAATCAACAAATAATACCCGGGATGCTCCTATTAAAATATTGTTAAATTAAATTATCAGGGTAATCCATTCGGTATTTACTTCCCTTCTACATTACGTATCTTGAGTACAATTAGTAATACCTGTCCTATCCACTCCTCTTCACATACGTCAATCAGTCTAAACCAGAAATATAATCAGCTAATTATCAATTTCAATGATTTCAAATCATTAAAATCAAGGTCGAAAAATAATGTTTTTATTTTAATTTTAGATCTTTGGACATACACAAGACATCTCTTATTTTTATCTCGTTTTCTCTTACAATTCCATGCCTCTTATCAATTTCAACCCTTCACGTACACCATTTCAGGCTTTCTTATTTATTGTCTCTCTACAAAAAATAGGTCAGTCCATCACCACTTTCTCCGTCACAAGAGGCAGGATAACCCATCGTCTCCCATTTGTGGCACTAAACCTGGTCTACTTTCAAGACGGTGTTAAAATGCTTTCATACAAACTCTTAATTTTTTTTTTTATTGGCGTTCATACAAAATGCAAAAATCCTATATACTATGTCCAATAGCAGGTACAATACTGTATGATATTTCGTTAAGGTTTAATTAATAAGCAGCTTTTCCTACAAATTTCTTGTTTTCTCACCAAGAATGTTTTTGTGCTGCTCATCACCCCCAACTGTAAAGTCTCCATTGTTGTGGTTTTCCTTTTTATTGAAGGTACAATTAAATCACCTAACATACTATAGCAATAGAGCCCGCTGATGAGGGCTATAATGAAGCGCTATTGCCCAAAGCACAAGGGCTATGATGCTATTGGAACATTTCGCCCACTCAGGCTAGAATTTGTAAAAACAAATGTTTGGAAACATGAATAAAGCATTGTAATGTTGGTGCAAGAGGTCTTTACCAGCCATTATTGGCCCTCGGTACTGATATAATTAATAAAGATAAAAATACAACATAATTGCACGGAAGGTAATATTCAGCGCCTCAAAATGGGAAATGGCACCTCGTTTATAAACATATATTTATTTTAAAAACATTGTTACTCAAAATGCCTCGATCAAGAGCACAAAGGGACCCAACTCTATTGACCTATGCCAAGACCATAGGCCAAGCAGCTCATACTAAACGTAACTCTCCCTCTAAAGCTCCTTGCCCTGGCACTTGTCATTGTTTACATTGTTGCAATAAAACTACTGGCGGGAAGAGAATTTATTGCACGTGGTTGGGTAAATCAAATATCGATACGGAGTGGAATAAGTGGTCAATAGCAAAACAGAGTCAAACACCATAGCGATCACATTTGTGATTTTTCCTGAATCCAGTCTAGAACCAGTACTTTAGGTCTTTTGGTACCTCATCATAGTCATCGGGATGCTAAGAGAACAAGATGTTGCAGAAGAGGCTAGAATTGGTGGAGAAGCCAGGAAACATTTGAGCTCCTAGAGCTATGAGAGCACTGTGACTCATGTGGGCGCTATAAACCAAGGGGAGGATCCAGGGCCATTGTGTGCTAGAAACCGTGACTGGTATCTGGTGCAAAAGAGCCATTACGTACCACTGGAAACTCAATCATTGATTGCAGAATGGAACTAGCAGACATGGGGCGGCTATGAATCATGGTGTTCTAGGTGCCAAGGGCCTATCAACATGATTTATATGTGATTGGAATATGCTAGATGTTAAAGGGTTTCTAGGAACTGTGAAGGACAAATGGTCATATGTACAAAGGTTTTTTCGAGGTCATGAATGGTCTAATTAGCAGAATTGGGCCGTTTGCAACTAAAAAAAAGCAAAATTGCAATTCTGTATCTTGTTACCGAATCACAATTTAGGTTTGCGATTTGGTATTTGGAAGGATAGTGTTTAGATCACGCCTTCCAAAAATACCGATTTGCAGAGGTATGTATTAATGTTTTGCAAACTAATTATGGTAGCAAAACACATTTTTACAGACTTCTGAAAGATAGTGGTTTATCATTTACAAGTGGGAAGAAATCCTCATGAGACCCCTTACCCTTTGAGAATTAAAAAAAAAAACTTTCAGTGGACCACTGCCTACTCTTAAAAAATTGTTAATTTTTCTTTTGAAATGCATCCCGTTTTCCTTTAAAAAGAAGGGACTTCATTTCAAAGAAAAAAAAACTGCTTTATTAAAAAGACATCACAGACATGGTGGTTTTCTGACCCCAGCAGGCCACCATCCCTCTGATTGCTCTGGCTCCTAGTAGTTCACAAATTGGAACATATGGTAGGTCTGTTTGCAACCCCACTAGGTATCTTTATTTTAAAATCTACTCTTTAGTACATTAGGAATCATGATTTCCAAATTGCATTTCGGTAAGAATCACAATTTGGAAATCGCTATTCCTAATGTTTGCAAATATGGCCCAAGGTCTGATGTGGATGCTAGAAGGAATCAGACACCAATGGGAGTTGATAAGATACATGAAAGGAGCAGGGGGACTTGGAAGAGGGGTATAGGAGCTGGGAGAGGGCAGGGAAGATATTAATGGCTATGGTGACTGAAGTCAGGCTTACAAATCTTTGGTGGCTGATTTTTTAATAGTTGTCTTTTTTGCTTCCCCAGAGGAAAGCTCACCCCACCATAGCCTGCTCCCTCCTGCATCCAAACGGCCAAGAAAAACCTCTCCAAACTCATTCTCAAGAAATTCCTTCAAGAGGTACCTGGGTGAACCTGTGCTGCGATTTGGGCCTGCTGGAGTGGCAGGGGTCCCTAAAAGCCCGCTGCCAGCAGATTATTGCTTCAAGAGATCCGAAAGGAAGAACACAGAGGGTGAAGATGCTGGGTCCCACTGCATGGCAATCTGGACAAACCAGACCAACGGGAGCCTGGGTAGACCCTTCTCTCCATTACAGAACCCTGGTGAGCATGGGTCTTCGCAGGACAGAGATGAGAGCCCCAGCCAGAGCAAGGATAGCAGTGGCAGCTGTGCAGGTGAGTGAGTGAGTACAGATATGAGATTGGTAAAAGTGGGAATGGTAGAAATAAGTGAATGAATGACTGAGTGAGTGATGACTCTTGGGTTCAAAGGCTACCTTCCTCTGATTATTAGCTGTTGTGGTATAGATGTTGCTTTGGGGCGCCAGAGGTATACTCTTATTTCAGAGGTGCTTGGGACTTTTGACTGAGCGCTTTAAAGTCTCAATTAGTGGAGGTTTGACAATGTGACGGACAGCCAAGGGTTCTTTCTCACTATCGTCTTGCCCTGAAGCTATGTATTGGTTGTCGCACCATGAGCACTAATTCGCGGATTGCATTCATGAACAGTGGAAGTGGTCTTTGTACTGCATCTGTCCTTGATCTCTGGCACATTCCCTAACGATTATCATTTTTTAAATTGTTCAGACATTTTGACCACTGAGACCATTCCTTCTTTCGGCAGAGGCGTCAATAGTGCTAGAATTTTTTTCTTAAATACTCTTGAAAAGAATCTTGCCCAAGGGCATCTAGATGGAAGGCAGCAGAACCAGTAGCGGCTCGCAGGCCGCGGAAGGGGTGGGGCGGGGAGGAGGCGTGCAGGGGCATAGGGGCATTGGGGGGGGAACTAATATGTATTTAAATAAAAAAAAAACACTTACCTTTCCAGCGTGGTCCCGTGCTGCCCTCCTATTCCCTGCTTGCTGCAGGCACAGGCTCCCAGCCTGCCCTGCAGCCAATACTGACGCTGCCCAAAGCAGCATCAGGATTGGCTGGGAGCACCCAGGCAAGGCGCTTCCAGGCAGACTGGGAGCCTGTGCAGGCTCTCTCCAGCGCGGCAACACAGTTGCCGGGCTGGAAAGCGCCTACATCGCATGTGTGTTTGGCCGGCCCCAGGCGGCTGTCCAAACACACATGCGCTCTGAGGGGGAGTGCACTCCCCCTCAGTGCACGTCACCCCCATGGCTCCACCCCTTTTAAAGAAAACCATAATAAACATAGTTTATTATGGTTTTCTTTATTATCATTTTCTTTAGAAGGTTTTGCAGCTGCTGGTGCGGCCGCCACACTCCTCAGCCCATACTGAGTAGCCGCCACTGAGCAGACCCAAGTACCTTCCATTAAAGGTGCATTGTATATATATTAAAGCGCTTCAATAACTCTTTGGGGTAGTGTATATACAAGCAATTGTAATGATTAGACCTGGCATCTTTGGCATGGTTTCCCCCTGTCTTTTTGCCTCTGTCACCTACATTTTTGACAATGTGCTTAGTTTTTTCTGGTTTTGGTAATCTGGGCACTTTACAACTTACTGATCAGTGCTGAAGTAAAAGTGTTCCCTTTGTAAATTGTGATTATGATTGGTTACCCACGATTGTCATATTTTATTTACTAGTAAGTCCCTAGTAAAGTGCACTGTGTGTGCCCAGGGCTTGTAAATTAAATGCTACTAGTGGGCCTGCAGCACTGATTGTGCCACCCACATGAGTAGCTCTATAAACATGTCTCAGGCCTGCCACTGCAGTGTCTGTATGTACAGTTTTGTACTGCCACTTCAACCTGGCTAGTGTACCCACGTGCCAGGCCCAAAGCTTCCCTTTTAGTACATGTAAGTCACCCGTAAATTAAGCCCAAGGTAGACCCATGGGCACGGTGCAGTGTATTTAAAAGGTAGGACATGTACTGGTGTGTTTTACATGTCCTGATAGTGAAATACTGCCAAATTCAGTTTTCACTATTGCAAGGCCTATCCTTCCCATAGGTTAACATGGGGATTGCCTTGAAATGTATGAGAATGAAAGGAGTTTGGGGTCTCTGAACTCACAATTTAAAAATACATATTTTAGTGAAGTTGTTTTTAGATTGTAAGTTTGAAAATGACACTTTTAGAAAGTGGACATTTTCTTTATTAACCATTCTATGCCTCTGCCTGGCTGCTGAATATACATCTGTTTCAGGATGACAATTGGGCTAGTTGCGAATTCACTCTATCCTGGGCTAGAGTGGCGGGAGGAGCTGACACTTGCACCTGAATAGGGCTGTGTCTGCCCTTACACAATGCAGTCTCCAACCCTCTAGAGTGTGTCTGGGACCAGAGCAGGAAAGGGAGGGTCTTGTGCACTACAAAGACTTTCCTTTGATGTTTGCCTACTTCAAAGGCAGAAATGAGTATAAGTATTTGTTCCAAAACCCCAGACGTTTAGAACACTTCTGGATCAAGAGGAGACTCTGCCAAGGAGAAGAGTTGTAGAGCGGTAAGGAGGAGTGCTGCTCCTTTGCTCTGTGTGCTTTGCTGGGTTGGCCTGTAGTTGCTGCCTCTGCTTAGGAGAGGACAAAGTCTGGACTTTGCTGTATATCCTGCTTGTGAAGTTTCTCCAAGGGCTTGGACTGAGCTTGCCTCCTGTTAAGAAGTCTCAGAGACATCAAAGTCTTCACCTGCCAGCCCATGGGTTCTCTTGCTGAGGACCCTGACTTGCCAAGTGTTGCCCACTCAGTTCCTGGGCCCTTGGGAGTGAAACCTGGCATAAAAATAAGAAGAACCAGGGACACCGACTCCGGACGACTCCAGAACTGGTGACACTGCCTGACTCTGCACCGCTACCTGCAAACAAAGCCGTGGTTCCTGCTGAAGTGCGACAACTCCGACCGACACTGCAGGCCTAACGCTGCTGAAGTCCCACAACATTGTGAGTCCTCAGTTCCATGTCCCGATGTCCATGACATCTGACTGCTGCGGCACCTGTTGCCCCCTGGTATGACCGCGACCCCGAGAGCTCGCCCCATCGCGTCTTGACCCGCTGGACTCAGCGACCCTAACAGATCACAAGGAATCAACACCTCGCCACCAACACCGCCTCACCTCCGTTGCCTACATAAGAAATCAACACCTCACCTCACCCAATGGAAGTAGTAAGGAACTGACACCGCACCTCCTGCAGAGCAGCACGGAACTGATGCCACACCAGCTCCAGCGATGCCTCACCTCTCGAACTCCGTGCCACATCTTTGACTCTGCCTCGTTTCTAAGGTACTGTACCTGGGGTCCATGCGACTCTGTGATCGGCGCTGCCCTCCCTCGCAAGAGGCACCTGACTATTGAGAACAGCTTAGTCAACAACATTGTGATAGCCCCAGTTGGAGATATTGTTTTAAGCGCTGTATAGAAATGTAATCTTTGAAAATTCATATCTTTGCATGTGCATGTTGGATTTTTGTCGTTTAGGTCTTGTTTTACTTAGATAAATATTGGATATTTTTCTAAACTGGTGTGGAGTCATTTTGTAGTGTTTTCACTGTGTTACTGTGTGTAGGTACAAATACTTAACACATTGCCTCTGGAATAAGCCTGACTGCCCGTGCCATGCTACCAAGGGGTGAGCAAGGGCTATATTAAGAGTGTGACTGCCTTACCCTGACTAGAATGAGGGCCTCTACTTGGACAGGGTGTAAACTGACTGCCAACTAGCAGTCCCATTTCTAACAATATTATTATATATATTATATAACTACAATGGAGCACAATAATAGGGTTCTTTTTGGAGGTAAGGGTTCTAAGGAGAAAGCCTCTCCTTTTTGCTGTTAAGCTATTACGTAATGTGACTGATTGGGATGAGGCCCTTGATATTTCACTGTCACCTGCAGAGTTGGCACAGAATGCAAGTACCACAAAGACCAAAGATGGGAAAAGACACCAGAGACTCCTCTATCAGGATGCCCACTATTACTGACACTAACAGCGGGAACATCTGACAGAAGGCTGGGGTGCACCAGCAAATTGTGGGAGTAACCTCTCTGGGTACTTTCTTTCCTAAGGCAAACTGGAGTGGAAACACAACTACTGTGGTGGATGTGGGGAGAGTGCTGTGCCACCTGTTCTACCCTATTAACCGAGAGCTTACTATGGGAGCTACAGTGATTTACAGGGAGATAAATCGCTATTCTTGGTTTGGGTTTTGACAGTACAACTGTAGAGCAGACCTATTTCTTGCAATAAACGTAGAATTGCCTTTGAGTCCACCCCTTTCAACCATTGGTTTTCTTAGACCAGCCTTTTCACCTCTTGGCTGAAGACATTTTGGCTCAGCCTGGTATAGTATGCTTATCTCATTTGAGGCTATTAGCTATTTGAATGTATCCTTCCATCTCCACAGGAGTGCTTGCATTGAACTGCATGAGGGACTTCTTTACAATTAAAGATCTCTTTGCCTGCTCCACTTGACTCCTTACTGTGTGTCTTTCTCTAACGTGCTAATGCTGCATTGTTACAATAAACCCAGGTCTAATGGGTTAAGGAATACTTGTTCTTGATAGGTTGGGCCTGTTCATTAACTAGGGGAATTAAAAGTTGCATAGTTTTCTCCTTGCGTCACACCTATAATTCTTGCATAAACAAGAGACATTCTGCATTGTATTCGAAGACTACACTGCTGGGTTAATCAAAAGAAAAAAAGATTTTGGAGAAAACTTCACACATATTTCATATGTGAAGACCACAGTTTGGTACATTGATCAGAGAAGGAGTGATGCACTCAGAGGCAGAGGTCCTCTATGAGCTGACATTAAGGAACCACAGTAGAGGAGCTGGATTACAGTTTGAAGTTCATGAGTTGCTAGGCTTTGGAGTTTGTTTTACCATCACAGCCGATGCAAGACAACCTGGAATACTGGAGAAATGCTAGAGACCCAACACGGCTAGAAATTAATGTTAGAATGGGGCACAAGGGGCCACAGATAAACCTAGTGCGGCCACTTTGCTTGAGAAAAAACTAGTGTGATCTCACTTAACTTAATGGCAATCTCTTGTTACATTTGTAATGTTAGATTCCAAAAAGTATGCTACTAAGCCACATCACATATTTACGTGCCATTGATGGAGAACAAAAATGTGCAAGCACTGGGGAACATCGTAAACAACCTAAACGTGAGTTGCTTCTGTTTGCGCCACTTGTAGTTTTTGAGCTAATTTTATTAGGACAAAATACATCCTTGCGTCCAAAATAGTTGCACAAACAGATTTTATGCTAAAATATAGAGCCAGATGTCGGTTTTGCATTTCACATATTTAAATGTGTTTTTCTTAATTTTACAGCATTTCATATAATATTGCACATACAAAGCATGCGAGTTTCACACACCCCAGTGGTCACCAATAATTATAACTGTGAAGAGCATCAGTACGCAACTGTGTTGGTATACTTAGGGGCTTTTTTACAAGTGGCTTGCGCTGCCGGTGTATCACTTTTTGTGACAGACAGATGGCGCAGGCTGCAGGCCCATATCTTCAAGGCCACGCAAAGCCACTTTTCATGGCTGTCTAGTTGTGGAATAAGGCAACGTAGCGCAAGTCGATGCGTTGCCTTACTTTGCGGCAAAGAGGTGTTCCATGGGTGTTGCAGTGGGTGTTCCCAAGCAACACCCATGGATTTTGATGCATTTACAGATTAATAATGTTTTGTACACCTGGGAGTGCGTCAAAAGCGTACTCCGCCCCAGGGTTGGCATAAGGGTGGCGCAACGGGGAGAAATATCTTTATTTCTCTCGTTTTTTTCCTCTTTCAATGTGTTCTTCATTCTGCAATAAGGTATCCTTTCCTTCACAAAACAATCCTCCCCACAATGCAGGCACCATTGCATCATGGTGCAAGGGTGCCTGCGTTGGCGCATGGCAGAAATTTGTGTGTTAGTGCTGGGGAAAATGACAGGATTGTGCTGTATCTTCTATATACAGCACCACCTGCCCTTTTGTTTTGACGCAGGGCAGAGCATCAAGAAGGCTTGCAGTGCTGCCCTGCGCTAATACACTGTAAAAGAGGCCCACGGTATAAGTAGCACAGTGCTGCACTCAACTCAAGTGACACACTTAAGTTAGGGTAATCTTGCACATTGTGGCAGTAAGGTGTGCCTGCTCTACATATACCCAGTTCCAAAGCCCATTGCCTTTCCGCTTTGTTTCTTCACACACTACTACTTTCTTACATAGTGACGTAAGTGGATGAGGACCATCAGACCTGGCCATCTTCCTGCCTTGCATAACCTGAAAGACCCACGTAGTCGCACCCTTTGTGTTTGCTACGGGTGTTTTAAAGCTGCCAGTGTGTACTGCCTGCCCAATTGTGTCCTTGTGCTTGAGTATTCATGATATAGGCAAAAATACATGGTTAAATATATATTTGCCGAAGGTAGGGGCCCCTATGTCCACCTTCTTGCCGATTTACCTCCCTGCTATGAATTCATAGACTTTACACTTCACCTCTTTGATTTGGTCAGTGGTCCTCTGTCTTCGCTTCTGTACTATAGTGTCATTGAATAAAGAGAGATGGCTAAATAAACATTCAAGGTCAGATGAGACTGGACTCATGCAATTAGATTTCCCATCTTCCTTCCTGCTGTAACCTTAAGAACCCAATTTAGACCCTTTGTCTAAGTTTTCTGGATTTTGATTCAGGGATACTCTCTGATGCCGTTTGGGGTCCTTGCAACAACATTCGACGATGACTAATTTTGTCCCCCACACAGGAGAATCTACGGGGTAGCCTGAAAAATAAAGTATCTACGACTCTGAACAATATGGCACTAAACAAGTGAACGAAAAGGATGACCAAAACATTTGTAGCAAGGTTGTGAGGGTTGTTCCGTTGAGGAGTGATAAGGCTGAAAAATGATGCATTGAAACCATAATTTTAAACTCATTTGGCCAAATAGCGTTTTTTCCTGTAATTATTTCTATTTTTTTCATTCTTCATTCATTTTTTTCTGCAATTCGTTCGTTTGATCTTTTGGTCTTTATATCATTCCTTCCTTCTTTCTATTCTTCTTTCAATACTTGGTTCTTTCCTCCTCTCTTTTCTTTTTCATTCTCTCGTCTTCTTGTTACGTTTCCATTCTTATTTATAATTTTATTTCATTTTATTTCTTCCTTTCCACTTTCCCTTCCTCTGCCCTTTCCTCATTCATTATTTTTTCCTTTCTTATCATCTTTCTGTCCATCCTTCACCCTTCTTTAATTCTATGGCTTTTTCCTCTTTCATTCCTTTTATTGCCCTTCCCTCCTTCTTCCTTTCTTCCTTCCTCTCCCATTCCTTCCTTCCATATGTAGTTTTCTATGCTGTTTCATAGTTTCGAAGCTTTCTTTTTGTCTTTCGCTTCTCCCTGTTTTTATTTCTTTGTTACCTCTTCTTTTTACTGTCCTTTACATCCTTTGTTCCTTCCTACTTTTCCCCTTTTCATCTGTCTTTCCTACTCTCTCTCTTTCCTTCCTCTTTTCATTCATCATTAGTCTTATTTACTTGCTTCAAACCTGTTTCCTTTTTTAACCATCTTCTTTTCCTTCTTTGCAATCTCATGTCCTTTCTTCATTCTCTTACTCTATTATCCTCTCCATTTTTTCTTTTCCATGTTCATCATTTCTCTTTAGTCCTATCAAGCGTTTGGGCCCTTTGTCAATACTTTGCCATCCCCCACCAAGACCACAGCTTTGTCTTGTTTTCTTCTTTCGTACAATATGTATTAGCTGCTCACTTCTACCTTGTGGCCTGGGGACACATAGCTAAGTAAATTATAGGTACCAAGAGACACTCCTTCTGACCCCCGCCTCAGCTGCATGCTTCACTGCATACCCACTTGAGGGGAATGACCATACAGGCCCAAGAATACAGGTCCTTTTCTGCTTGTTTTCCCGCGAACCCAGGGGCAGATCTGCTTGCATTCTCTGCCTGATCAGAGCTGTCGTGGTTGTGGTGCAGGGGTTGGGTGGTAAGGACAGGACCGAGCATTGTTAGGATGGTGAAGCAGGGGTCAGTTATGGGCTGGACTCTGCTCCTGTCCATGCAGCAGTGTCACAGGCTGCGGATCTGCATCTGGTGACACCAGACCCAGTGTCTCCAGACCCGGAATTAGCTTTAACGTTGCCAGTGTGTGTAGTGGTTGTATATAGCGCCTAACACAATATTTAGCTTTAAAGCTACCAGTGTTTGTAGTGGTTGTATATAGCGCCTAACACAATAACAAACACATTATATGATCAACAGCAAATCAGGTTTCTTTAGACAGCAAGGCAATGTAGAAGTAGTTAGGGGTTGTGAGATAGAGGTCGAAGGGAGAGAAACAGAACAGAGCAGTGCCCCTCGAATGTAAAGCACATACCATATGTGTAAGCTAATGCAATTTAAAACTGGCTCAGTTCAAGTGCCTGTCCTGAATTATATCAAGTTAGGAAGTGAAGTGTGGAAACCAACTGTTCCACAAAGTGATATGCAGTGAGATATATATCAACATTTTAAAAAATAGAGGGCAAATTGGGATAATTGCATCACATTTTGCCAAAGAAATTCGAATAAAACACAGTTCTTAAGAGGAGTTATTTATAGATTCAAATTCTTGTGAGTGTGCTCTTATTTTTAAAGCCGGTACAAATAATGTAATTACACACCAACACCACTTTCTGTAAAATAACACATTCCAGTAATGTAAGGCATATCTATGTTGGGTTCTGTATATGAGATGCAAACATTAATACTGTTATATGTTATGTTATGAAGATCTGTACAGCATTCTATCAACCTGAAGGGTATCCTGGTGAGAGCAGGTGTGAGTTTTGATGCACCTAGGGCCTAGTGGGATTACTGGAAAAGCCAGATCTTCAGCTTCTTGTGGAATTCAAGAAGTGAGGAGAGGCTCTTATTTATAGTGTCAGGTCATTCCACATTCTGGGAGTGATGTAGGAGAAGGCTCAACTGCTGAATCTGGTTTTCCGTATGTGTGGGATATGTGCAAGTAGGAGTCTGGACCAGCGGAGGTGTCTGGAAGATTTGTGAAAGCAGATGCAATTGGTTTGGTATGCTGGGCTAGTGTTATGTAGTGCCTTGAAAATGTGGGAGATTACTTGCAAAAGCAAAGCAACATGAAATCAAATCAGCATAAATGTCTTTGCCAGACGAGAGTGAGACTTTGCTGAAATGCTTTGTGAAGGACTACTCTACTACTACTCTACTAGATATTGACTTGTGCATAGGGAAGCAGTTTACCTCAGTTATCATAATGGCTTAACTTTTATATATTCTGCATTTTTTTACAAAATAAAGCAAAGCAGCTACTTGAAGCATCAGACCGCTGGCAAAGTACGAGTGACAAATGTTGACTTCTGCCACCATGAAGGGGAAATTACAGAGTAAATATATGCATGGTCTGAGTGAGACCTAGGGGTGTAACACAAAAAGCCCCTAAGGCGCAGGGGGACCCCACCCTACAAAGGGCTGCACAGCCCTCCAAGAAGTGCCCAGTTCAGCCCAAGGCCAATGGAAATCTGTGAGATATAGAAACTTGGATAGCCCCTCAATGACATTCTGCGGGGGGCATCATTTTGCATTATGCCACTGGTCAGACACTGATTTTAAGCCCGTCCAAAATAAACTGTATATATTCACCGGGAAACTTGCTATTCTAGCAAATTGTGAAAGAAGTATGCACCTCACAAGCCACACGTCTCAACTTAATGATTCAATGTCCCACTTCTAGTTCCGGTTCGATGCCTGGCTTCTAGATCTGGGGTTTCTTACATAGTGCTCCATGGCACAGGTCAGTTTGCCCTAAGCAGGTGGGTGCAAATACTGTGGCAGCATGGTGAGGTGGCATAACGGTGGGAGTATGGGGGGTTGTAGAAATGTAGCTGGTGCACGGGCCCCACCTAACTCCTCCATAGTGAGGCCTCTGTGTAACTGACCAAAATGCTTCTGGCAACAATATGCAGACACTTGTACAAGATGAAAGCAATGAAATTAGACTGTACTATACCAAGGAACGTATACTGAAAAGCAATATAAGAATTAATATAAAGACCATTAGGTTCTTAAGAGGAAAATTTCCTAGCCAAAGTGCTAATGTGTAACCTCACACAATTATGGATACCAGCTGACCATTGGCAATTGGCCTATGTACTGGTGAGTAGAGGTGAAAATGCATGAGGCTGAAAGCTGGACCTTGCACAGGCTCTAGCTTTCAGTTTCCTATCTCAGTATCTGAGGGGGGTATTTGTGATTGTCTGCCCTAAGGGTCTTTCCAGGACTGCCATGTGAAGCAGTCCAACACAGACAGCTGAAGGTAAGTTTGAAAACAACTCTCAGATTTGTGTGAGGGTGAGAGTCCATATGTAAGAGTTCTAGCATGTGTGTGTGTGTTGCACCTGTGTGTTCGTGATTGAAATTGAATGAGACAATGAAGGGGGAAGTAAGTGAGTGAGAATGGTTGAAGCTAAGTGGGAGAAAATTAGTGAATCAGAGTAAGTGTGAATACTTGGAACTGGGAGTGAGTGATAGCCCAAGTTGGTGACACTGAGACTGGGTAATAGGCCTCATCCCTGGTGGCCTAGTGGCCATCTACAAATAAGTATCTTCTGTCTCTCTCTCTCTGTCTCTCCTTACTCCTTCATTTATACTTCTGCCTTTACACCTCTGTTTTCACTTCATTTTCTATTTTTTAGTTTTTCTGTCTCTTCTCATACTTTTCTATCTGTTCGGTAAACCCTCTCCCTCCCACGCTGCTGCTGCCTCTGTGGCTCCACCCCCCTCTCCACCATGAAGCGCGTTTCCCACCCTCCTGCTTTCCAGCTGACCAGACCCCCACTTCCCTCCCCTTCCTAATGGCGGCCGCAGCGTGGCCGTGCCATTGGAGATCCGAAGGCGTGCCAAAGACAAGCCCGTCCGCGCCCGTGGGTGCCTGGACCGCGCCCAGCACCAGGAACCCTGAATCTCCGATAAGCCATTCCCTGGTAACCCTCCATTACGGCACCAAAACCCCCCACCGCCTTATCACCGGACGTCTCAGCGCCTGCTGCACAGCATCTCCTAAGGACACCCACGGACTTTTTTCCTGCCGGAACTGCAACCTCAGTTTCAGCCACAACAAATAACCAGAACAAACCAAAACCTGAAATCACTGCCACCCGCCACAACCTCATCAACTGCCTCCTTCTGACTATCACTCCCTCCATAAGAACACCACCAAACTTTGGGACCTGATCGACTACGCCCGTCCAGACATCACATTCCTAACTGAGACCTAGACCAACCCTACCTCCGGACCAACCATCGCCATCCTAAACAGCTACAACATCCTAAGGAAGGACCTGCCCTCCCGTCTGGGTGGAGGACTGGCCTTCGTACACAAGTCCTCACTACACATCATTGCCAACACGGAGGAAAACTGCACCACGATAGAACACCTACACTTCCTGATCCACGCCACTCACAACTCCTCCCTCCATGGCACCCTAGTCTACAGACTGCCTGGCCCCGCCCAGCCTTTATCGACTCCATTGTAGAGATCGCTACCCCCACACCCTGGCATCCACCGACTACCTCCTCCTCAGCCTCAACTGATCACTGCACCCACGCACACTGCAGCGCACACATTCAACCCTATTTTCACCTCAAGCAACCGGATTACCATCAAGAATATCTCCACCCCAGACTGGACCGACCATCATAGCCTACACTTATCCATCACCGCACCCAACAGCCTCCTCCGCGTCCCCAGGGCCCCTGACAGGAAATGGAATTAAATCACCGACTAGCAACTCACCACCACCCTAGCCAAATCACCCCCATCGCTGACGCCAATGCAGCACCCTGCAAACTCAACTCCTGGATCACCGAATGCGCCAACTCCTTAGCCCCCCTCCGATCAGCTTCGGTCAAGCGCATCGCAAAAAAAGCCAGCTGGTTCACCACCGAACTCCAAGAATCCAAATACACCTGCAGACGCCTAGAGAAGAAATGGAGAAACAGCAAAAACAGTGAAGACCTCGCCTCCTTCAGAGCCGCCACTGCCACCCATCACCAATGCATAAAGAACTCAAAAAAAGCTGAACTCCGTGAACGCATCAACACCTCCCCGCACAACACGAGGGAACTCTTCATGGTAATCAACAAATTCACCAATCCTCCCTCCGAAGCCACCAACATCCCCCGTCGTAAGACCTCTGTGACAAATTGGCCACTTTCTTCCACCGCAAGATTAAGGACATCTATGACGGCTTTCTCCCACAGAATCCGCCCAGCATCAGAACCTACGACCTACCCAGCCCCCCAGAACCCACCCAGACAGTCCACAGCTGATCCACTCTCACCACAGAAGAGACTGAAATCATCGTGAACAGCATTCACTTCCGAGCTCCCACAGACCCCTCTCCTCACCACATCTACAACAGAGCCATCCATCCATCCATCACCCCGAACTCCGCAAGATGCTGAACTGCTCTATCAAAACCTTCCCCAAAGATTGGAAACATGCCGAAGTCCGCCCCCTCCTGAAGAAACTCACAGCCGACCCACTAGAGCTCAAGAATTTCCAGCCCATCTCGCTGCTACCCTACTCAGCCAATGTCCTGGAAAAAGCCATAAACTCACAGCTGAGACAATTCCTCGAGGACAACAACTCTCTGGATACCTCTCAGTCTGGCTTCTGCACGAACCACAGCACAGAGACAGCTCTTCTTGCAGCCACCGATGACATCCACACACTCCTCGACCACGGCCACACCGCAGCACTCATACTCCTCTACCTCTCAGCAGCCTTCGGCACAGTCTCCCACAGCACCTTATGCACCAGACTCCACGGTGCAGGAGTCCACGAAAAAGCCTTGCAATTGATTCCTTTCTCACCGGAAGAACACAGAGAGTCAGTCTCCCATCCTTCATATCCAAACCAACAGAAGTCAGCTGCGGAGTCCCTCAAGGATCCTCCCTGAGTCCAACGCTGTTCAACATTTACATGGCCCTGCTTGCAGCCATCGTCAGAGACCACGGAATGAACATCGTGTCATACGCCGATGACACACAACTCACCATAGCCCTCACTGAAGACCCGGACAAAGCTAAGAGGAACTTTCACACCGGAATGAAAACCGTCGCCACCTGGATGAGGGAGAGCTGCCTCAAGCTCAACTCAGAAAAGACTGAGCGCATCATCTTCGGAAACTCCACTTCAGCCTGGGAAGACTCCTGGTGGCCCACATTGGCTCAACGCACTGCCTACTCGGACTGACCATGCCCGCAACCTAGGAATCATCCTCGACTCCTCCCTATCAATGACCTGACAGGTAAATGCAGTCACCTCCTCCTGCTGACACACACTCTGCCAACTCCGCAAAATTTTCAAATGGATCCCGTCGACTGCCGCTAAATAATCACCCATGCCCTAGTCACAAGCAAGCTTGACTACGGCAACTCACTCTACACCGGCACCACAACAGAGAACATCAGGAAACTACAACTCATCCAAAACGCCACCACCAGACTCGTCCTGATCCTTCCCCACCAGGAATACATCTCCCAAAACCTGAGGATCCTCCATTGCCTCCCAGTGGAGAAGCAAATCAACCTCAAACTACTCACTCACACCTGAAGGCCCTTCACAACATTGGACCTGCCTACCTGAACCATCGCATCTCATTCCATAACCGCGCCAGACCCCTCTGCTCCGACCAGCAGGTACTAGCCACCATCCCACGCATCCGGAAAACCACCACCTGAGGAAGATCTTTCGCCTGCCTCGCAGCTAAGAGCTGGAACAACCTGCCCATGCACCACAGACAAAGTCCATCACTCACCATCTTCAGGAAGAACCTCAAGAAATGGCTCTTCGAATGAGGACCTTGAAACCCTCACAGGTGGGTAGTTGCTCTTTATTAAAACTGATTGATTGATTGATTGAGGAAGTGAGTGTGAGTGAATGTGCGAGTGTGAAGTAGAATGTATGGGAGTGAAAGAACATAAGCATGAGACAGCGAGAATGTGTGTGATAGAGTTACACATGATGAGTTTGCACCTTTGCCCTTGCATACTGGAGGTAATTCTTTGCATTTGGTATATCAGTGGTAAAATTCTGGAGCTGGAGTAGTGGATGTAAGTCTTTGTAAAAGAGGCACCCATAGCGAAATGCTGGTACTGGAATACTAAAGGTACTTCTTGGCATTAGGCCTACACGAGGCAAAATGGTTGGCATTAGGGAGTACAGCAGGCCTCTATTACAGACTACTGTCCGCAGCATACTAGAGGTATATTCTTACATACTGGGTTGTTGGTTAACTAGAGTGTGAGCCATGGTCAAGCAGCAACCACAATCCTTATCAGGGGGAGGCGCAAGCCAACCCTAAATTAATCTGTGTTCAACCCTCTGGGTGCTTGGCACAAAGCAGTCAGGCTTAACTTAGAGGCAATGTGTGTATTTGTGCAAAACTTCAAACAGTGACAAAGTAAAAAACGCCACACAAAAAGGATTTTCACACCAGTTAAAAAAGTTATTTTTCATAAATAAAACAAGATCAAAAAGTCAAAGATCAGTCAGTAGAAATGAAGACATGAAATTGTATAGATTTTAGGGAAAATAGCACCAAAATAGCACCCAAAAAACATAGAGCGCCAACTGTGGATATTAGTTTGCTTTGAAATGGGGTAGAGTCAGACGTTCAGGCCAATCGAGATGGAGAGTAACCCAGTTAGGCCCGCTGAACAAAGTACATTAAATTATGGTTTGTGGACAGTCACAAGGATCCGCATCGAAGATGTGTCGCACAGCTGAATCGATACGTCGGTTCTGAGATGTCGCAAGGTTGCAATGCGAGGGCTTGCCTTGTCATTGGGGATCCCGCTGATGGGGGTTGCAATGTGAAGTCTGGCATTGAGAATGCCACGGGCTGTCAGGGCGATGTGTCAGTTCTGAGAAGCTGAGAGGCTGTGATGTGGAGTTGGGCGTTGTTGTTAAGGCTGCTGTTGATGAGGAATGCAAGGGCCTGTACCGAGGATACGTCATGCAGCAGAGTTTCAAATGGGGCTGCAAAGGTAATGTGAATCTTTGTGATGGATCTAATCCATGCAGCAGCAGGAATGGGTTGGTTCTGTTTGGGTTGCACCATGCAGCAGAGGAGATGCATCGGTTCCGCTGGGTCCACAGAGGCAGGTAGAGCACCTTAAGCCCACTTCCAAGGGTTCAGGACTAGGGTAGCACCAATTGGCAGGGTAGACTCACAGATGGCAGTGTTAGGTTGTTGGAAGCATGTTATGTCCCTGAGGCTTCAAATCAGGAGGCCAGACAACTATTCCTTCGAGTCGCTATATGTTCTGGGTTCAAGTGGTGCAGGTTCTGTCCTTCTCTCCCAGGGAATATAGAGGCATGTCAGTCCAACAGAGCAGCTATCCTTCAGAACAGCAGTCCAGCTTGGCGGCAGTCCTTTCAACAACACAGCAATCCGTCTTCTTGGCAGAGTATCCACAGGTTCAGAGGTGTACTGAAAAGTTGGTGTCTGATGTCTGGTATTTATACCAGTTGTGCCTTGGAAGTGGGTAGAAGCTTCTAGAAGCATTCCTTTGAAGTGCACTGATTCTCTGCGTTCCTGGCCCCAGACTAACTACAGGGGGTACACAGCTATTTGCGAGGAAACAGGACAAAGCCTATTCAAGTGTAAGTGGGGCTAGGACCAGTTTCTCCCTCCTGTCCCGTCAGTGATGGCCCATCCAGTCACACCTAAGCTCCCCCTTGTGTGCGGCTGTCTAGGAGGATTACAAAAAGCCCAACTGTTAGAATACCCAGTCATGTGACTTAGAGACAGGCTGCGGGCACCAAATGGCTAAGGCAAGACATGCTAACTTTCTAATAGTGGCATTTGCAAAATTATAATTTAAACTCACCATGAGTTAACATTTTTCTTTAAAATTCCAGAGACAGCAAATATGAACTAGTTACCTGTTTCCATTTGGAAATTGCACTTATAAAATGTAACAAGGTACCACCAATGTTATCCCATGGAACAGTAGACCTTGCAGTAGTGAAAAACGAATGTAATAGTTTTTCCCTACTAGGACATATAAGAATCAAAAGTGCATGTCCTACCTTTTAAATATGCTGCACCCTCCCCTTTGGGATGCCAGGGCCTCCCTTAGGGACAACACATATGTATTAAAATGAAGGTTTGGTCTGGCAAACGTTTTACTTAGCCAGGTTGAAATGAAGGTTTAAAAAGGCACACATGGAGGCTTCAATGGCATGCCTGAGACATGATTAAAGTGCTACTTAAGTGAGTGGGAAAATCAGTGCTGCAGGCCCTGTCGTAGTGTTTCATTTACAGGCCCTGGAACAGGTAGTGCCACTTTACTAGGAACTTACAAGTAACTTAAATATGACAATTAGGTATAAGCCAATCTACCATGTTTTAGGAGAGAGCACAAGCACTTTAACACTGGTTAGCAGCAACACCATCAAAAGCAAAGTCAGCAGAAACAGGAGGTCTGAAGACCAAAAGTTAGGAGGAAAACCACACCAAGTATGCTATGTCTAATAGTTGTATATGGATGGCATCGATGGCAACATTCTGGCACTGGTCTATTGAATGTAATTCTTGGCATAAGGAAGCATCCATTTCATTTGGGGGATACCCATGACAAAATGCTGAACCCAGCACCACAGAGCTAAATGACATATATGGGCAGCCATTCCACATTTTGGAAAAAATGAAGCTAATTCCTGCGAGAACAGTTATATACTGCTTGGCAAATCACCAAAAGCCTATGGGTTTTGGGCAACTGGTTGTGAAATTTGAGCATTAAAATGCACTATTTCACCTCATTTTTAATCAAATGTTTCTCAATGTGTGAAACCCCACCCCAAGCCAACGTAGAAGTTGGTGTTGCTCACTTTGCTCGCTTACTGGAATTCGGGCATGTATTACACCCCACCACTTTCAAAGATCACTTGCACGCACTGCTGGGACGTTTTTATGTACCGTTAGTAGCCTGTGGCAGTGAATCTGATGGGAAGCACAAGCTCATAAAAATACATACGCCATCGTTATGACAAATTGTACAGACGTGGTGAAGTCCCAGATATGTCAGGCCTACACAATGAGTGAACCAGCATGAGTGTGAATGAGTGAAACTGAGAGTGAGTAGGAATTGCAGTATATTAGTGACAGTGAAAGTGAATCGTAATGAATTAAATGAGAGTATGATGAGAGGGGGAGAGAGCAATATTGAATGAGTGTGCAAGTGTAACCGAATATGTGGGAGTGAGTGAATGTAGGTGATTATGAGTGAGTGAGAATGTGTGTATGTTAGTGTTACGTATGTTGAGTCTGCCTCTGGGCCTAACAGATTGGAAATAATTCTTGCCATATGTGATTTCTAAGTAGTAGTAGAAATTCTTCCCAAAAGCGTCCCCTTCTAGAAATGCTGGAACACTAGAGGTTATTCTTGGTATATGGGATATCTCTGGCGACATCTCTGCATTAGGGAGGGTGGCACACAAACATGGCAAAACAGTGTCCTCGACATCCTACAGGCATATTTTTACATATTGGCCACTCATGGTATATAGATGGCATCAAAGGCAAAATGATGGCACTAGTATATTGTATATAATTCTTGGCATAAGAAAGCACCCATTTCACTAGGGACACCTATGACACAATGGCTGTGGCATCATGTAGGACATACAAGGACAACTACTGCATGTTTTGGGAAAAAAATGAGTTCACATTTGGGAGTATCAGGCATGATTTCATTGGCAGACCATGAAAAGCCTGTGGCTTTTAAGCAAAGTTATGCAAATTTCGTGCTGTAAAATACAAAAACCCACCTTCCACTGTTAAAACAGCAATCCCCAAGACAATCAATGTGCCTTTCCAAAAGAAGATCTGTAGCGCAAGCTCATTGCATTATATCGCATCTATATTTAAATAGCCATTCCTACACTTGACAAAGAGCTGAAGCATGTTTGCGAGTGCATAGTATCTACTCCATGTGAGTGCTTTAGATGGAAGAATGTGCATCTGTCATGTGACCTCAATCTATAGTGTTTAGATATAGGGGGTCATTACGACCCTGGCGGCCGGCGGAAAGGTGGCGGTAACACCGCCATTGAAAGGCTGGCGGTAAGGGGACTTGGGGTGCTCCTGGGAGCCCCTGCACTGTCCATGCACTTGGCATGGGCAGTGCAGGGGCCCCCAGGCATAGCCCCGTCACGCATTTCACTGCCCGAATTTCGGGCAGTGAAATGCGCGACGGGTGCTACTGCACCCGCTGCACATCAGCATTGCCGCCGGCTCAATTACGAGCCGGCAGCAATGTTGATGTGACATTTCCGCTGGGCCAGCGGACGGTAACACTGTTACCGTCCGCTGGCCCAGCGGAAATGTCATAATAGGGAGCCAGGAATACCGCCGGCAATGGCGGTATTCTGTCTCCCGCGGCCTCGGCGGTCTTTTTACAAGACCGCCAAGGTCGTAATGACCCTCAGAGTGCATGATATTGTGCACAGTTGTGCAGTTACATTTTATGGATACTCCCTGTCATGAATTGAAGTGAAAAGGAGTGAGAGATTGGACTCTCAATCAGTAAATGATTGTGTAGTGATGAATACACAGCATGCCTGGGCAATGTTGCCACTGTGGGAAGTGTGTTAGTGTGATGCTAGGCAAGCGTTCACGCATGCACTCGGGTGTAGGAGAGGAGTGTGAGAATGGATGCTGTGGCAAGCTCGATACCTACCATCTTTGGAGTGGCTTGTAGCGTAGAGTTTGAACAGTGTTGAGTATGGAACATTGAAAAGCCAGCAGAACTGAAGGGTGCAGCCCTTGTGATATGCAGTCTTCCATCAGCTATGGTTTACACTCTGGAGTCCACACCAGAGAAGCAAAGAGGCAATGCCTAGGAATGGACATTATTCAACCAGTCATAGTACATGCTCTGACAGATTCACTGTGGTTTGACAGTGGAGCAACCAGAATACAAACAGCCATAGTACATGTATGAGGAGCGACTGGGAGCAGCTTTTAGTAAAGGATGTTAGATGAAGCAATGGTATAATCTCAGCCTTACTAGGAGTGGCACAGCACAACCCCTAGGAATGGGCAAAATGTAATAATATCAGATAATAATGGCCTTGCACATTTTGTGTGCACCTCCGGGCCTTCTTGTTCATGCTTCAGTAATATAGAACATATACATAAGGCAAAGACACTCCTTTATCATCATTCTGGAAGATCCCTATGGAAATGAGAGAACCCTCACTTTACAATTACCCGCAAGGGGCTGCTGCCTGAAAGCACTAATCCTACAATCTGGATCCAATGGGAGTATTTCTAGATTTCTCCTTACCCGCCTTCTTACACACTTCTCCTCCAACTTCTCCTTACCCACTTTTCTATGCGCACTGTCCGCCATGCACTAAAAATGTGTTGGTTAGATGCAGGCCCAGGGGAAGGGTAATTGGATTGAAGAGAGCAATAGAGACACTGGATATTATCATCTCACCTGGTGGCACATCAGGGCACTGGTTACACTGCAGTTATCTAAAAACAAGAGGAAACTTTTAGTGATGTAGTTGGTCCCAGTTTCATAGTTTATTACTAATATTGTATTTGATATACTTTTTAAATATCTCTGTCTTTCCGATTATCTATGGTTTAGTCATTGAAACTCTTTGTCTTCATAGAGTTGTAACTCAATTTAAAATGTGTAACATATATCTGAATTATTATGAACTACTGGGCATTTATTACTATAGACAACTATCTTCAGAACTATACAAATAGGTTCTAATATTTTAATTATTTTCAAAATGCACATTTGTATGAGTGTTCACCTAACAACAAGCAATCCCTTTCCTACCTAAGTTGATACCTCAACACCATAACAAGTCTCTTTAAAAAAGTTTATCAAATGCTGTCCAAAGATGAGAACCATTTTTGCTTCTCCTGTGATAACAAGTGCAAATATAAGAGTTCATAATCCACAATGGATGCCTCCTGAAATTAACCAGAAGCGTGGTCCTTGAATATGGCTCTGTACCCCGTTTAGTCTTTCGCCAACTTTCGAAAATAATGACAGTCTGTAAAGTTCCAAAACTTTATAGACAAAATTTTGGCTGCAGCAATTAAGGGCCTAATTTACAAGAATCTTACTTTTCGTCTCAGATGCATCAGATTTCTTGCACTGTCCTACGCCCCTAACATCATCATGGACGCGCTGTATTTAGAATAAAGATCTCCATGGCACAGGTTTTCAAAGATTTGTGATAAATTTTGATGCATCTGTGGTGCTAAATTCATGCATTGCTGGCACTAGTGTCGAAAACATAATGCTACTCCAGCAATGTGAGGGAGGGGGCAATGTTAAAAAGCCCAGCGTCACTTTAGCTCCTGCTCTGAGCAGGTGTTAAAAAACTGAGAAGAGAAAATGAGTTTTTTAAGTAATTGGATACAGTTGGATTCATTGTAGGGATTCTACTTTAATAATCCCAATATATTTTCATTTTGAATTGAAGCCATGATTGTTCCTTTGTTCAGGTTTCCGTAAGCCTCATTTGGCAGATGACCATTTGGCAGATGACCTGGAGACCTTGTGTAAACCCACTTCCCTACTCATCTCTTACTATGGCAAAACCATACTTGGTCTCACATGTGTTTGTCCCTTCCTCAGTCGTTTGAGATATGCCAGCCTCTCAGTTAATCTCTTGATTTCCCACAAAGGCCTGTCCATTGCTGAGGGAGACATATAGAATCAAGCTTACAGTGTTTGTCCTTCATGAGAACATAGCCCAGCCCGGTCTTTCATTTGTATCTCCTTTTATTTCTTCCAGAATACATGGCTGTGACTTTGAAGAGGAAAGGGGAGCCCGATGTAGATCAATGGCAGCAGACCTATACCAGGTGAGGACATCCACCAATTGAAAGCATGTCGGAGATGGAAACGGTCTCACCAATGGGTACTTAAAGAAAGTTTGTCTCAGGGTATTGATTATCACATTGACAGTATGAACTGGATCATGAATGACCTGGTTTTCCCAGTAACACCTAGGATTTACAGTAAAATTGCATGAGGCTTTGGCTGCAACAGCAATAAAGCCTTATCTATCTCCCAGTCCTTGCCAAGCTTTGTCTTCCAAAATTGTTCTTCCCATCCCCTCTCCTGCCCTCCCATGCCCTTCCCTCCAACCACACGCAACACTAAGGCCCTCATTCCAACATTGACGGGCGGCGGAGGCCGCCCGTCAATGTTGCGCGTCAGGAATACCGCTCCGCGGTCCAGAGACCGCGGAGGGTATTCCACGTTTTCCCCTGGGCTGGCGGGCGGCCGCCGAAAGGCCGCCCGCCAGCCCAGGGGAAAACGACCTTCCCACCATGAAGCCGGCTCGTAATCGAGCCGGCGGAGTGGGAAGGTGCGACGGGTGCTACTGCACCCGTCGCGTATTTCACTGTCTGCATTTGGGGCCCTCTTACGGGGGCCCCTGCAGTGCCCATGCCATTGGCATGGGCACTGCAGGGGCCCCCAGGGGCCCCGCGACTCCCCCTCCCGCCATCCGGTTCCCGGCGGGAGAACCGCCAGGAACTGGATGGCGGGAGGGGGAGTCGGAATCCCCAAGCCGGCGCAGGGGGCAGCGGGAAACCGGCGGGAGACCGCCGGTTTCCCTTCTCTGACCGCGGCTAAGCCGCCACGGTCAGAATGCCCCGCGGGGCACCGCCGGCCTGTCGGCGGTGCCACCGCGTCCCGCGGCCCTGGCGGAAGTAATCCGCCAGGGTCGTAATGACCACCTAAGTCATTGCTCCAATTTACCACCTGCTTCGAGACATGAGGTGGCCATGTACTTCTAAGGGTTAAAGTAACCTTTTTCGAACATTTTGTTACTAAAACATCATATACAATTATATTTGTTTCTATGTATTCTGTGAGTTTGAAGAAAATATTTTTGTTAATGGCGACCTCCCTAAACAACTTGTAATGTAATTGTATTGCTGGATTTGTCTGTGTGTTTTAGAAAAAAATAGGGTTATCAATTTCTAGGGTTATCACTATTAAAACCACATTCCTCTCTGTGTTTGGAGGATATCTAGCACTGAACACAGTTTTATTTTCAGAAGGACCACCGCAAAAATGAAATTGAGGACAGGGGGCGTAGTTTCAGGAGGGGTGATTCGTGTATAACATCTCTGAAATAAATGCAGTGGCTTTGTAGTTGGGCCTGGGGCCTTGAGTCAGGTCTTCTATCTCTGTGTCAGTTTTTCTCATCCTTAGCCAAGAATAAAAGTCAAAACTGTGACCTTTGATATAAAAGGGAGAGAGAAACAGATAGAGATACTCATCTGGTGGCTGAAATTTCAAATGTGAAACCCAATAACCTGAAATCAATACAGCCTCCATGGATGTTCAAATTGTGTGATCCTAGGCAAATATTTTATTTCACAGAGCCTAATTTTGTTTATTATCACATATGAGCACACTTTTAAATAGTTGAGTTCAGGATGTGCTCTATACCAGCACCTCTTATATTTAATTTAGTAGACTGGTTTAGTAGATGGTGCCCCACCTATAGCAGTTACTCCATCTATAATAAGAATCTAGAACACATGTAGGGTTTACATGACTACTGACTTGCCGCTTAGCTAACTGATGGCTGTGTTATTGGGGATAGGGGGTGTGCATGTGAGGGCAACCATGAATTTTCCTAAAAACGTTCACTTTTAATTAGTATCTGTCTATGCAGTGATATAATCTGATGTACTGTGGTGAAATGCTTCGACATGTTAAATAAATACACTGTTTTGAATTTTGGTTTCATGGCCTAAATGTGCATGGACTCTTAAAGCAAAGCCAGACCTATTTTCTATCAGTCGCTTGAAAAATGATTTGTAAAGGTGAGTCTTAGAAACATACAGCCCTGCTCAAATGCACCGATTTGACGACTCCATCATCAAGGCTTCTTGTAGCAGAAATGAAGACTGCATGCAGTGAAAATACATTTAAAATAAGTGATCATAGGCCAGGGACTCCAGACTGTTGTGATATATTAGTCCTGGGCCCTTGATATACCTCCGTACAAAAATTGTTGTCCAGAGATTTTCATTTTTCATTTGTGTTTTTGTATCATTAGAGAAGTAATTTTGCTTGGGTAGCCGTTGCTAATCCGGGCCGATTTTTTCTGGACAAAATTTTAAAAAATGGCAGATGTGTTGCAGTGATGTTGTAATTTTCAGGAACAATGAGACCTATATACTTTATTTTGGACTCAAAGCATAGGTTTTGGGGGTCAGGTAGTCTTATAGAGAAAGAAAATAATACTTCAGAGCAACCCTTCCTCCATTTTTCCAAAATGGTGCCTCAATAATGATGTGATTTGGCCATCATATTGGTAATTTATATTAATATTGTTTTTGTTTCAGGTATTCCATTGATTCAAATTTGTAAGCATAAGCAAAGCAGGTGGTAGCAGAGGACATTTACCTCCTGATAAAGTGTTGCTAACTACAAAATCTGAAGACTCCTTCAGCAAACAAAAATCGTTCATATGCCAAACTAATCTGAAAGAAAAGCTAACATAAACTGCGGCTGGACAGAAGATGCTGCAGAAATACAGCAAGACGAAGTTCACAAAAGATTGAAACTGGTGGGTGAAGAGGATCAAATATTTAATCATTATAACAGCAAGTGCTACAAGTCATATACAATGTAAAGAAATAGCAGAAACCAGTGAATCACAACAAGAATTCGAGTCTTCTGAGAAAGCAATGACAACCAAGCCCAGTGCCCATTCACTTAGAAGATAGATGGCTACCGCTTGTCCACCTCCAACAACTGATCAGAAAGCAGAGGCTCTTCAATGTGTTATCTGTGGATTAGCAAGAACAAGGTATGTGAGTCTCAAAGGGGCAAACATGTTTTTATCTGCAGCACATTTCTCCCAAGATGAAGTTTTCAGCCGAATAGCTGATCTAAACAGCGAGGTGAATGTATTTGCAGCAGATTTGTACGCCCACCCGAACTGCATGCATGCATACATTCGAAAATATGAATGTACAGTGAGCTCCCAGCAGCAAGGTAACTGCCAGCCTTCAGTTACGTTTTCACTCTTTTGACAAGCAGATGAAGTTTTAAAGCCACTCTTGAGTGCTGGCTATGGGTTCACACTCAGCGAGATCAGAGAAATGATAGTCAACATTGATGAAACTGTATTGATCCATAATAATGAAATTAAGAATTTTCTGGTCAGAATGTACATTGACAGAATTTGTTTTTGTCAGTCTAACAAAAAGACTGAGGCACTTATGGTGTTCTCAGCTAATTTGACTCCTGAAGTTCTTGCTGCCAAAGTAAGATCACAGGATGCAGTAAAACAAGCAGGAACCATTTTAAGAAATGTTCTGAAAGATTTAGATTTTGGACTTAATGACGAATTCTGTGATACCCCAGAGCTCTGCAAACCACGGGAGTCCACAAGAATGCCTGATGTTGTGCTAACACTTTTTACATCATTGTCTAATATCAGGAAAGAAAAACAGTTACAAACTAAAGTTCCTGAGTTCGGAACAGAAGACAAAAACATTGATGATGGCTTTGAAAAAATAAGCAAAGAAGTGGAAGACAATCCCATGAACTAACAGGCTAATGCTGTACAAATGTACTGTCTTTTCCAAATCTTATTTTATGAATTACATCACGGTAAAAAGAAAACTCTGGTACACATGATGACTGCCCACGAAATCTATGACAAGTGCAAAAGTAGAGAGCTAATCACTTCAATGAATAGGATTGGTGTATCAACAAGTTATAATGACTTTGTATGGCGCAGGAACTTGTTAGCAGCTCATGCTTTAAAATCGTGTGAATCCGACAGCACACCACTTCCAAGTCACTTTACCAGGAAAGGATTTACATTTGCTGCTCTTGATTATTTTGATTTTGAAAACAGCTCTTCTTTGTCAGGAACATCCAGCACACATGATACTGCCATGGTGCTTTTTCAAGGCTGTACTAATGAAGTAGCTGCTGGAAAACAAGCTGTGTCAGATGTAGGCATAAAAAACGATGCTGCTAATTATATGACCCAACTGCCTTGCCAACGTGTGCAAAATCTTTACAAGACATCAACACATCCCAGTCTCCCAGAAAGTTTCAAAGTGAGTGAGGACATGGATATTCTTCTACCTAATGCTGTGGCCCGCAAAGCTGATTTAACCAAAGTTATCATATTGTTTATTCGGTGCAGGCTGAAAGGTGAAGAAGAGCCAGTTCCTTCGTGGGCTGGAATTCATGCACTGATCTCCCAGAATATGTGTCCCACTGAAGAAGGTTGGGTGTTTACCAGTAATTCCATCTCCAGTCACAAACTATGCAACAGTATACACAGCTCTAAAAAAAAAAAAGAAAATGTGCATGCTCAGCTTGAAGACCAGCCTATCCTGCGATGAAGGTATTTTCCGTATTGTAGCTGACATTTTTATGAACAGTCCATTAGAATTTGATGATCTTTATCCAATGATGTGCATTTTCCCCATGACCCAAGCTTTGTTGCGGTGTGCATGAAGTTATCTCAGACGATGTGGCATAGATGATGCACTTATTGAGATCTCTGGAAGCAAAACTGTCCAGTCAGTATTGAGCTGAACTTATTATGTTCCTTTGTTACAAAGTATGCCCATCATATTTGAGGCATTAGAAACTTTGCTTAGGAATACTTTCCGGAACAAGAATGACAAATTAGGTTTTGCATATCTTATTTCAGAAGTGAACAAGGCACAGGGTGCACTTCATTCAAAATACATAATGCAAAGCCAGGCAATGTTCAATACACTCAAATTAGAGAACCTGAAAACCAAGTTTGTAGAGTTTGTCAAAAAATGTGAAGAAAAATCAGTACTTTGCAAGTACTGGGAAAGTATTTTACACGTGATAGCTCTAGTAATCTGCACGTGAAGACTGTGGAGTCACTCATGACTGTGTTTGGCAAAATCAATTGCATAAACTACCTCAGATATCGGTCCTGGTATTTGGAACAAGGGAAGAAGCTAGAGGTGGAAAAACCATACCTCTATGGAAAATTCATCCAAAGAAATTTTGTGGTGAAAGACAGAGAGGGAAGTTTCAAAACTGTGGCTCCAGATATTAAAATGGAACACAGGCTCCCGAGATCACAGAAACGCTCCAAGGAATTGTTGGTCAGACATGTAAAAGTGAATATGTTGCTCAATGGCAGCTGGTTTACCACAAAGTTCTTTCTATTTATAAGGTTTTCAGAGCGATGACAAATTCAAAATTAATAGACCATTGTGAAACTGTTCCTCACCCCAAACTTGTGGGAAAGAGAGGGTAATACTTTAATAAACATGTTGACAGCCTTCTTCATTTCATGCAGCAGCAAGCAAACCCCTTTGAAATGACTGAGCCTGTGCGACTACACAACTTTGTGACCAAACAGTATCTGAATAACAATATAAAAACACATCTACTAGATGTCCTGGAACAGGGATCAAATGCAGAACTGAAGCAGGAGTGATTTGTATTGAAAGAGAAAAAGATGTTTGACATAATCACTAAAGCTAAACTTCCACGCTTTAATTGCCATAGTAAGAGCTTCATCCAAACAACCACCACAAAAGAAGTCACAAAAAACAACT
The DNA here is from genome assembly GCF_031143425.1 of Pleurodeles waltl. NCBI lineage: Eukaryota > Metazoa > Chordata > Amphibia > Caudata > Salamandridae > Pleurodeles > Pleurodeles waltl. The sequence goes on along the minus strand of NC_090446.1, from coordinate 115,142,700 downwards.
TTCGCAAGCACATAGAGTGATGGATGCAGCAATGGAAAGGGGTGAATTTCTCAAGGACATTGTGTCGCATGATCTTCCAACAAACCCATTATTTGATGGAGATGCTGTGACCAAACCAGTGAAGTACAAGCTCGCACAAGAGGTCGAAAGAAAACTTTCACCTGAAGAATCTCAATTTGAAAAGATGTCCTCATTGAAAACTGCTGTTGTTGTTGATGTCACAATTGCAAGTGGTCAAGATTTCATCCATGCAAAACTTCAGAGAGATCTTTCAGACCATTCTACAGATATCAAAGTCAGAGTGTAGCTTGCAAGAACTGCACATTGTCTTTGACCATTATCTTTTACTATCTGTCAAAGAATGTGAGAGAATCAGACAAATGTCTAAAAGTGAAACAATTGACCCTGCCTGTGTCAAAAATATAACACCTATACCTGCACAACCTGATAAATTCTTGTCATCAACATCGAACAAGATGAACTTAGGGATGTTAACTTGCCAAAACATTGCTAATGCTTCAGTGAACACTGAATTTCTAATTATTGCAAGTGGAATGATTGTCAATGAGGTGCCTGCAGAGATATATTCAAAAGGTATGGGTTATATTGTTCAAGAACTTAACAGCAAATTGGAGGAAGCTGCCTTCGTGTTGTGCCACATGTTGAGTGGGCTGCTCAAAATGGTTCCAATTGAGTCATTGTACTGTCAAATGACACAGATGTTATTATTGTGCTACTTAGATTTGTTTCAATGTTCGTAACTCAAGGATTGTCGGAGTTATGGATACGTTACAGAATAGGTGAGAAAAGACACTTAAAAAGACACTTACGCCTTCATTACAACCCTGGCGGTCAGTGATAAAGTGGCGGTGATACCGCCAACAGGCTGGCAGTCAATACCGCCAAATTATGACCATGGCAGAAAGAGCTCAGACAGACAGCCACTCTACCACACCGACCACCAGGGCACAAACAACAGGCACCATGGCGGTAGCCGCCTACAGTCAGGCGGAAGCCAATGTTCCACCCACTGTATTAAGGCACAGGAAACCACCACCTTTTCCAGGGCGGTACCAACAACATCAAAAGCCTGGCAGAAACACTGCACAGAAGGGAAAAGACTCATCTGTGGAGACTCAGGGAAGAACCATGCCGCCATGGAGCCTGAACTGCATATATTCCCAATACTGTTCTACATCCTGCTCCACCACAAACCCCAACGACGGGGAAGACGACCACGGTGAGTACAGCCGCCTAGCATAGAGGGGATGGGGGGAGGAAAAAGAGTGTGACACAGACACGCAACACCCCCACCCCGACACCATACACACAAGCAGATGCAGTAATAAAACATATTCACCCTGTACTCCTCAGGAATAATGCAAGGACAACACAAATAGATAAAGTAGTAATACGTGCATCCAATCTAAAATTATATACATATTTACAAATCAAGGGACACTGCCCAGTTCTCAATGTTCGTGGGCCACATGGCCACATTACAAAGTCCAAGGCCCAACTTGACTCATGCAACAACACGGGGGAATCAGTTAGAAAATGGGCAGGCACCTCAGGGGGACGGGGAACGGGGGAGCACCTCAGGCTGCAGATGGAACAACACAATGTCCTGGAGGGGGCAACATGCCCTGTGCGCTATCCTGGGGAGTGCAAGGCCACAGTCTCTCAAGTGGTTGAATTGCCCACATGCTCTGGAGGGGGCAACATGCCCTGTGTGCTGTCCTGGCGAGTGCAAGGCCACAGTCTCTCAAGTTGGTGATTTGCCCTTGTGCTCTGGAGGGGTAACATGCCCTGTGCGCTGTCCTGGGGAGTGCAAGGCCAAAGTCTCTTAAGTGGTTGACTTGCCCACTGGTTCTGGAGCGGGCATCATGCCCTGTGATCTTCATCCTGGGGAAGATGTGGTGAGTGCGTGGCTTACCCACTGGTTCTGGAGGGGGCATCGTGCCCTGTGATGCAGGTCTTGGGGAGTGCAATGTCACAGTCTCTCAGCTGGGTGTCAATTCCACAGGATTTGCAGGGGCAGCCCACACAACAGCACATGGACGCAGGACTACACACTGTCCGCCGGCGGTGATGGCTGCTCAGTGGTGGTGATGGTGATGTTGCCGCTGGTGGTGGGGGGAAGCTCCAGCCCATCCCCTGCCGGCTCAAACGGATGCCTGCTGGTGCTGTTGCTGCTGCTGGTGGTGGTGGTGGAGCTGCTGCTGCTGGTGGTGGTTGTGGGGGGAAGCTCCTGCCCATTCCCTGCAGGCTCAGATGGCTGCCCACTGGTGCTGCTGCTGCTGGTGGCAGTGCTGCTGCTGCTGGTGGTGGTTGTGGGGGGAAGCTCCTGCCCATCCCCTGCAGCCTCGAATGGCTGCCCACTGCTGGTGGTGGTGCTGGTGCTGCTGGTGGTGTTTGTGGGGGGATGCTCCTACCCAACCCCTCAGCCTCGGACGGCTGCCCACTGCTGGTGGTCATGCTGCTGGTGGGGGGAGGCTCCTGCCCATCCCCTGCAGCCTCGGATGGCTGCCCACTGCTGGTGGTCATGCTGCCCACTGCTGGTGGTGGTGCTGGTGGTGGTGGGGGGAGGCTCCTGCCCATCCCCTGCAGCCACGGACTGCTGCCCACTACTGGTGGTCGTGCAGGTGGTGGTGCTGGGGGTGATGGGGGAGGCTCCAGCTCATCCCCTGCAGCCTCCGACGGCTGCACCACCATGGTTGGTGGTGGGTGCTCTGACTGAGTCCCAGCACCAGGCCCCTTGTCCTTTCTGCCTGCGGGTGTAGGCACCTTGCCCTTCCTGGCAGCAGCTGGTGATGGCTCCTTGCTCCTCTTAGAAGCAGCTGGGGATGGCGCCTTGCTCCTCTTGGCAGCAGCTGGGGGTGGCACCTTTACCTTTACGGTAGCAGCTGGGGGTGGCACCTTGACCTTCCTGATAGCACTTGGGGCAGGCACTCTTTCTGTGTGGCTGCCTGGGATCCCTTCCCATCACAAGTTGCTGTGGACACTACTGGGCCAGTGGACTGGGTGGCTGAGGTGCTTGCCTGGGTTTTACCCACCCTGGCCAGACGTGAAGGACAGGGGAAAGGGGTAGGGAAGAGGTCAATGGTGGAGAGGAAAAGCTTTTTAGGGACATTGGGGCAGGAAGAGGGAGAAGGTCTGGGAGTGGAGGAAGAGGGAGTGGTTGTAGGAGATGTCTGTCTGCTGTGTTTGGGTGCAGGTGCATGGGCTGGATGCTGTTGTGAGGTGGATGGCTGTTGGGTGTCTGAGTGCTTGCGTTTGTGTGCTTTGGGAGGAGGGGGCACAGTCACAGTGGGAGAAGACACAGGGGACGTGTGCATGGCTGTTGGGGTGGTGACTGCCAGTGAGGTGTGTGTTCTGATAGGTGTGCTGGTGATGGAGGTAGTGGATGAGGATGTAGTGCATGCAGGTGTGAGTGTAGACGCAACTGGGTGGGAGGTGGAGGACGAGGAGGAGGGGGCCACAGTAGAGGCAGTGGATGTTGGTATGTCTGCATCTAGATCGTGTTTGTGTGAGTACCTGTGGGATGATGTGTGGTGCCTGTGTTTGCCTGTGCCACTCTTGTGTGTTGTCTTGTGTGCATGCTCGTCTGCCTGTGTTCTTGGGATAGGTTGGGGTTGAGGGGAATGGGATTGGGTAGAGGAAGTTGTAGGGGTAGGGTGGAAACAGGGACAATGGTTGCCATCAGAGAGGAGTCCAGAGCCTGGATTGATCTCTGTTGGGCCGCCAAGCCAGTGTGAATGGCCTCCAGAAATGCATTGGACTATTGCATTTGGGCTGCCAGCCCCTGGATGGCATTCACAATGGTTGACTGCCCAACAGAGATGGATCTCAGGAGGTCAATAGCCTCCTCACTCAGGGCAGCAGGGCTAACTGGGGCAGGACCTGAGGTGCCTGAGGCGAAGCAGATGCCCACCCTCCTGGGTGAGCGGGCACAGGCAACTCGCTTAGGGGCTGCTGGGAGGGCGGTGCTGGTATCGGGGTGGCAGCTGTACCTGTAGCTGGGGTGGGCACAGAGGTGTCCAGCACCACCAGGGAGCTTCCATCGGAGGAGGTATCCGTGTCTGAACTGTCCCCTCCAGTCTCTGCCGTGGTGTTCCCCTCGCCCTCAGTCCCACTGGTGCCCTCCCCATCGGTGGACTCTGCCTCCTGGGTCCTGTGGGATGCAGCTCCCTCCATCGCCGGTGCCTCTGCTCCTCCGCCAGATGATGCTAATGCACATAAGGACAGGGTGACAAAACAAAAAGGGGGGGAAGATACAAAGGGTACACTTGGTCAATGGCTGCACCAACACCGCTGTTGGCATACACAGCACCCTAACACACAGGGAACAGTCCTACACTCTATGCAATGCACTACCAGTAACAATGCTAGTCACCAGGGCATGGGGAGGGGCACATACCGCCCACTGCAGCATACCTGCGACCCACACACCCCTGCCCAGTACTGGATGCCTACTAGCTAGGTTGGACCAGTTTCACATCAGAACCCTGCCCAACATGGGACCTACTCTGCAATGTCAGCCGTGGCCTAGGGGCACCCACAGGCACACTTTCCCCACCCGGACACCACCCCACCAGGCGTTAGTAGTAATGATGGCCACTGTACTCACCCCCTTGTTGCTGCTGTGATGCCCCCAAGCGCCCATCCAGCTCCGGATAGGCCACCGCCAGTATGAAGGCCATCATGGGGGTCAGGGTTCAACAGGCACCCCTTCCTCATTGGGAGGCCATTCCCAGCTGGGCCTCTGCCATCTTCCATGCCCAGCGTCTCAGGTCCTCCCACCGTTTCCGACAGTGGGTGCTCCGCCTGCCCTAGACCCCCTGGGTCCGCACGTCCTTGGCGATGGTACACCATATACCCTTCTTTTGATGGGCGGTGACCTGCAGAGGAAGTATACACAGGGAAAGGTATTAGTTAGACCATCCTGCCTGTTACACTCATGGTCCACCATAGCTCTTCCCAATCCCTTATGCACAGACATGGCCCAGCATACATGCTGCAAGCTGCCCAGGGCCCCTCCGCCACCCCCCTACATGAGGCCTTCACACACACCACTCCATGCATTCATACCCCATGCATCATGCTCACAGTGTACTCACCTGTTGGTCTGGAGGCCCGTACAGCAGTCCGTACTGTGGTAGGACCCCATCCACTAGTCTCTCCAACTCTGCTGCGGTGAAGGCAGGGGCCCTTTCCACAGTCACACGGGCCATGGTAGGTTCCAGACACAGTTCACAGCAGCACATGCAGTGTAGGTCCTCTCCTGTTGAAGGTCAGGTAGCAAGTGAGTGAACACATAGAAAATGGTGGTGACGTCCGTGGCGGTCCATACCGTCACCACCGGCGTACATCACCATCGGCCACTGTACCCCATAGAGCCCAATAATAACCAATGAGGAGTTGCACGGCGGTTCCCAACCACCATCCCGCAACGGCACACAACTTCAGCGGAATTACCTCACTTCCACCTGTCTCTCCATACAGGACAGACGGACACCATTTCAGGCGGGGGTAGACCGTGGATCATAACTGCGTCACAGATAACAATTGTACATTCAAGACATATGCCACTAATACATTTAAAAAATCACATCATGCATTGAACTGTAGTTGCTACAATGTACAGATTATGAGCGGCTCCTAACTCTTTTGCCCCATAGATTGCAACCGCTGCAGATAAACAGAAGATGGAGACATCCCTCATGTAAAGACCTCTGGTGGACTTGGCAACAATGAAGGACAGGCACATTATCCTCACCTACAGACTTGACAGGGCCACAATCACGGAGCTGTGTGCCCAACTGGAGCCTGACTTTATATCTGCTACCCGTCACCCTACTGGGATTCCCCCCTCTTGTGCAAGTGCTACCAGTGCTCCATTTCTTGGCAACTGGTTCTTTCCAAGTGACAGTGGGGTTGGCAGCAGGAATGTCACAGCCAATGTTCTCAATAGTGCTGACCAGAGTGTTGGCTGCCTTGATTAAACACATGTGCAGCTACATTGTGTTCCCCCAAGTGGAGGATTTGGCCACAGTGAAGACTGACTTCTATGCAATGGGACATATCTCCAACATCATTGGGGCGACTGATGGAACACATATTGCATTTGCTCCCCCCGGCAAAATGAACAGGTGTTCAGAAATCAAAAAAGTTGAATGTGCAGATGATGTGTTTGGCAGACCAGTACATCTCCCATGTCAATGCTAAGTATCCAGGCTCAGTGGATGATGCTTTCATCCTGAGGAATATCAGCATCCCAAATATGATGGCCCAACTACAGAGGCACAGGGTGTGGCTAATAGGTGAGCCCTGGTTCCCACCCAGTGGATGTTGGTGTATGGGTATGGTGTGGGCCATATGGCATAGAGTGTGGCTAACAGTTGTCCCTCGATATTTGCAGGTGACTCTGGTTACCCCAACCTCTCATTGCTACTGACCCCTGTGAGGAATCCTAGGACAAGGGCAGAGGAACATTACAATGAGGCACATGGGCGAACAAGAAGGATAATTGATCGTACATTTGGCCTCCTGAAGGCCAGGTTTCGGTGCTTCCATCCAACAGGTGGATCCCTGTACTACTCACCCAAGAAGGTCTGCCAGATAATCGTGGCATGCTGCATGTTGCATAACCTTACCTTGAGAAGCTATGTGCCTTTTCTGCAGGAGGCTGGAGATGGCCGTGTGGCAGCAGTGGACCCTGTGGACAGTGAAGATGAGGAGGCAGAGGATGAGGATGAGGACAACAGAACTGCAGTGATTAGACAATACTTCCAATGACACACAGGTAAGACAGTGTAACTTCACATTTCATTGACAGTTTTTGTTTGACATTGTCACTGGCAGGCTGTGAATTCCCACATCTATGCCCACTCACTGTACCCTTTGGCAACGCTTTTTGCAGATGTTGGTGCCCCACTATCGCTCCTGGTGTGTTCACTGCAGCCAACTACAGGTCTTTCCTATGTATACATTATCGTACAGTTAAATTGCAATGTTTAAACCTTGTTAACTGAATACATACTTAAATCATTTGACATACTTCATACTTGTAGTTTTTCAAAGTGTGTTTATTGCAGTGCTCTGCAGAAAAAGAGGGACGTGCAATAGGCTGGAGTAATGCTGGAGGAAAGTCCAGGGTAGAGTCCAGCCTATTTGTAGCACAGGTGCATTGTCCAAGGAGGCATAGGAAGGGGAGCAATGACAGTTCAAGATCGACAGGGTGACAGAGTAGGACACAAGGGTGACAATCAGGAGAGTCTTATTTCCTGGCGGGGTCTTGGCAAAAGTCTCTGGCTTCTGCCTGGGTCACAGTGAACATTTGCAGGGTGGTTCTCCTTCTGCAGGGGGAAGGGTGCTGGTGGCCTGTTGGTCCTGTGGCGTGGCCTCCTGTCCACTAGCGGCAGCGGAGGTGGAGGGCTGTTCAGATGTCTGGCTAGCGGCAAGGGCCCTCTGGTGTGACACTGACTCCCTCATAATGTTGGCCATGTCTGCCAGCACCCCTGCTATGGAGACAAGGGTGTTGTTAATGGACTTCAAGTCCTCCCTGATCCCCTGGTTCTGTCCCTCCTACAGCCGCATGTTCTCCTGCAACTTGTCCAGGATGTGGCCAGCGTATCCTGGGAATGTTGGTATGCTCCCAGGATCGTGGTGAGTGCCTCCGGGAGAGTCGGTTCCCTGGTCCTGTCCTCCCCCTGGCGCACAGCAGTCTTCCCAGCTTCCCTGTTGTCCTGTGCCCCTGTCCCCTGAACCGTGTTCCCACTGCCACTGACCCCAGGTCCCTAATTGTCTTGGGTTTGTGGTGTGCCCTGGGGTCCCTGTAGTGGTGGACACACTGCTGATTGACGTGTCCTGGGGACAGAGGTATGGGTACGCTGGGTGGGTGCTGCAGTGGTGTTTCCTGAGGGGGGAGGCTCTGTGGTGGTGTGTGACTGTGCCAGGGTAACCAACTGTCTGGAGGTCCCTGATAGGCCAGGTTGGTCATCCAGATCCAGGCGACCAGAGTCGCTGTCATCACTGTGGGCCTCTTCTGTGGGGGGACTGGATGTTGCTGGCACCTCTTCTCCGTTGACATTGGCTGGGATACCTGTGGGGATGTAAATGCAGTATTATTATTTCTGTGTGTGACATATTGTGCATGGGTGGGTTCCCCTCTATGGTTGTTATTGCCCTGGCTGCTTTTCCTTGTGTGAGTTGTTATGTGGTGGGCTAGGTGATTCTCTCTAGTGTGCATGCTTTAGTGATAGGTGTCCATGCAGGGCTGTGAGTGGTCTCCATGCATTGGTAGTGCATGCTGGGCTTGGCATTGGGATGAGTGAGTTTTGATGGTGGGGTGTGTGGTAGGTGGTGGGGTGATAGGAGTGAGGGTGGGGTCGGGGTATGTGATGGCATGTAGGTAGGGGGGTGATAATAGTATAGAGTTGACTTACCAGAGTCCAGTCCTCCTCCTACTCCTGCCAGGCCCTCAGGATGCATGATTGCCAAGACTTGCTCCTCCCATGTTGTTAGTTGTGGGAGACCACCGCCAGTCCTCTGTACTGTGAGCTGGTATCTTGCTGCAATGGAATGCACCTTACCCCGTAGGTCGTTCCACCTCTTCCTGATATCATCCCTTGTTCTGGGGTGCTGTCCCACGGTGTTGACCCTATCCACGATCTTTCTCCATAGCTCCATCTTCCTAGCAATGGATATCTGCTGCACCTGTGGTCCAAATAGCTTTGGCTCTACCCAGATGATTTCCTCCACCATGGCCCTTAGCACCTCCTCAGAGAATCTGGGGTGTTGTTATGGTGCCATGGGTTTAGTGTGAGTGGTGTGGGTGAGGGTGTTTAGGGTGATGTGTTGGGTTGTGTGATGTAAACTGCATGGGTGGTGTATAGGTGAGGGTGGTATGTGGCTCTGGTTGTGAGTGATCTTGCTGTCTCTCTCTGTTGGCAATGATTTGTATTCGTAAAGGGTTGTGGGTAATGTGGGTGTGTGTTTTATAGTGGTGTGGTTTGTGTATGTGTGTCAGGTGTGTGTTGTTTGAATTGTCCAATGTGGTGTTGTTTTGTATTTGTGTGTGTAGTTTGACGCAGCGCCATGTACCGCCAATGGTTTACCGCCATTGATTGTCCGCCATGGTGATTTGTGGGTCATAATGTGGTGGGCGTAGTTCTGTTGGGATAACGGTGTGGGTTTTGCTACCGCCAGTTTATCACTGACCTTTGGTGTGGCGGACTTGTGTATGTGGCTGAAAAGTGACGGATTGGTGTGTGTGCATCATAATATGGTGAACAGATATCTGCCACAGCGGCGGTATGTTGGGGGCAGTCAGCATAGCGGTAAGTGGGATTTACCGCCATTGTCATAATGAGGGCCATAATCCAGTTTCATACTCTGTACAAGAAACGTGACCAAGAGATGCCCAGTGTTCCTATCAAGGCACATATTCTTACGGGTTATGAGACTATGAGCAAAACTGGAATAAACCTTGAAGCTTTAACCACTGAACCTGTGAAGTTCTAAAAGGATTTGGTGAGACAGAAGAAGAATGTGACTTTAAAGATGTAGAAAAATACCTTGTGCATGTGTGGAAAACAAGTTCTGACTGTCGCACATTTTACGATCTTCGCTACAGTGAGTGCAAGAGATCAGTCCCACAAAGTGACCTTCCTCCAAACGTCATATTCCGTGCGTGGACAGAATTAAAGAGCGTTTTACTTGATCAGTTGTGTAAATGTTTTGGATCATGCATATGTAGAGAAAGATCTGTGGTTGGCCAGATATTGATTGGGCGCTAAAACCATCCACATTTCTAAAGCCTCTACCCACAGAACTTACATGTACTTGCAAAACCTGTGCTACAAAAAGATATCCCTGTCGATATGCTCTTCTCAAATGTTCAACATTCTGCAAATGTACCACAAGCGATTGCCTAAACAAATATAGTGAACTATGAAAATGTGTCTAAAACAGGAGTGATAAGCATTATTTTTTTCATATTCAGATAATAATAATTGTTTGGTGTATACATAAAACGATTATGTACCACTATCATTTGTTTCATTTCCGTATATGTCTCTTCTTACACTAATATAGCCGACATTTTGGAAAATTGCAGAAGGGTTGCTCTGAGGAGTTATTTTCTGTCTCTACAAGACTACTTGACCCCCGAAACCTATGTTTTGACACCACAATGAAGTATATGGGTCTCATGTCTCCTTAAATATTAAATCATCACTGCAACACATCTGCCAGTTTTAAAAAGGCTGTCCTGAATAATTCGGCCTGGATCAGCACTGTCTACCCAAGCAAAAACACAAATCAAAAATTTAAATCTCTGGACAACGCTTTTTTTTCCATAGGTATATCAGGGGGCCGGGATTATATGTGTCCAAAGTCATGAGATCCCAGGGAGAACCACCAGACTCAGATGGGGCAGGCAGGGGCATAGCGTCAGTGGGTACTTTTTGAGTGTGTCACTCTTCACAATCATTCCAGGTATATATTTGGATCTGGGGGTACCAAGTCGGGACTGCATTGATTTTTCTTGTTCTTCTCATTTCACTAAGAGGTTTTAACTTGTTCATTTATTAGATGGGGTCTTAATATATAGTGATCAGTTTACCAAAAAAGTTATAACTCTGCACCCATTGAAGTAATCCTTGAATGGTTGAAAATTTACTACTTTTTGGAATCACAAATACTGGCCGTAGTAGTTAGAAACCTGCACTAGTGTCAGGTTTCCAGACATACTACTGGCAATCGAATAGCCAAAAGGTGATGGGATGAAAGCTTCAAAATAGTCTAACCAGTGGCAATTTCTCGAATTGCATTCCAACCCATCATTATTTGTTCAGTGTGCCACTCTAGAGAGACGCCCACCTAATGTAAAACAGTACTAACCATGTTCCACATGGAAACTGACCATCCAAACCTTGATCATCACACCCCTCCACCTTGTGGTCCACTGATTTTTAGATGGGCAAGTTGAGATTCACATCCACCAAATTTCACTGACTAAGCTCTGCCCTGATGGCGGAATCGACCATAACTCAAAGCATGCAGGTAAGCAATAGTCAGACTGACCACATGCTGCTTCCGCTTTCAGTGGAAAGGTGCGTTGAAATGTATTAGAACATTGAAATGTTGGGAGCTCCATTGAAAACAATGGAGTGCTCCAGGCTTCTATTGGCCAGCAAAAGCCCGGAGCTCCAACATTCCTATGTGGTCAGGTTCACAGCTGTTGCTGTGAACAAGGGCTTCAGGTAGCCAAGGGGATTTCAATCCCCTCGGGCTCCATGAGGCCTTTATTTTATTTATTAGAACATTCTACCCTCTAGTGGCAGAATGTTCTAATACCCTTATAGCCCTCTGTAGCTGGGCTATACTGGCATTAAAGTCCTGCTCCCTTGTTAAAGGCCCTCGGCTTCGGCCTGGGTCTTTAATGCTGGAGCGGGCCTTTAATGACCGGTGTAGCCTGCTACGGCGTCTTATGAGGCTATAGAGTACCAGAATAAACTATTTGTTATTGCTCTCAGGGAGGTAGTTCTCTAGCCTTATACTCCACTGTGATATACTCTTGTGTCAGATTTTCAATTGCTATGTAAACAGCTGCAGGGTTTGGGGGAAATAAACCTAATTTCAGTAATCTTTATTATCTCAATTGATAAAGAGTGTGCACCGTTGATAACTTTTTAAATTGTAAACAATTGCATATAGACGTGCTCATGAAGCCCAACCCATACACAAGGGCTCTTGCTTTATTAACTTTTAGATTTTAACTGCCCCTCCGGCTAATGGAAGATTTGCTTATCATCCTCAGAACGTATTTAAATTCAGTTTGTTCTTTCTATTTCATTTAGCAATACATCTTCTAGATGTGCAGTAAAAACCAGCTGTACAGTGTCTTGAGATTATAAAAATTATTACCTACCATCTTTTCAGATGAGCATTTGAAATCTGATAAAATGATAGATTCAGCCAGAGCTCCAGATCCAATGCTGGAACAATTTGCTGATAAGCTGAAGGTCATCTTGGCTGAGGTTACTCCTTAGAGGAGACAGAAATGTGCTTTCATGAAGCATGCAAGCAGTGATCCGCTTTCCTCTAATCCACGGATAATGAAACAACAGGGTAGGAAACCAAAAATGCATTGAAGCAAGACTAAGCAGAAGAACAACATAATTTGCAAAAAATCATTACAGCCTGTCATTAAAGCTGTCCTGGAGGAAAACATACCCTCCAAACTTCTTGATTACAGAAACCAGTGACTGCAGTCCAGAGTTGTTTATGTTCTATATGCAGCAGCGGTTGGGTAACAAGCAAAACAAAAGTACAGACCGGCCCTGTTGCTGACCTCTTACCTCGGAGTTGCCCTTTAAACCCAGGACTGATGCAGGTGACAAGAACTCTCTGGAAAACGAGGGAACAAAACAATTGGGGCGTAAGATGCTGGCCAACTAAAGGGGAGGGCTAAAGGCGATAAAGGTAGTTGGTTAAAGATGCAGGCATTGGTAACATAACAATTTAAATAAGCAACTATACGAGCACCGTGAAGAATGGCTCCAAGCACGATTCAGGGCAGCAGTGCATGAAGTAAATGCAAGTGAGATGAATGGAGGCCGGAAATGCACAAGCATACAGGGAAATGAGGTGAAAGACAAGAAAGGTGCACAACTGAGGAGAGACTAGGTATGAAATGCACAAAAGTGGGGTAAACTCACTGACAGGCAGCATTGCCAACACAGATTTCTCCTCTTGTATTGTCACTACCACCCCTGCTGGTGGCATTAGATTTTGGCGCTGTCTCAGCTTTACGAAATATCGTAAATCTGAGGCAGCACCAAAATGCAATGGGTGTTACTGTGGCACGCCCACGGCAATACCCACTGCACACACCTTCCACGCAAAGTGCTGCGTGTGAAGGGGCTGTATTTACAAGGTGGCATTAAGCCACAAAAAAATGGCTTAAAGCCACCTTGTAACTACGGCGCAGGGCATTGCGTCACCGGAGCGTAACAAAAAGTGGCGCTCCGGAGGCAATAGGGTCTTGTAAATCTGGCCCACAGTTCTGAGGTTGGTAGTTGGAAGAGCCAGACTGGATTCCTTAGGCATAATATATTGAGTCTAGACTATCAAGGTTAGGACTCCATCTACAGGTGAGAACACAAATTACTAAGGGGTGAAACCACAGGAGGGAAGTAAGGCATCAAGGGCCAGATGTACGAAATTCCGGCATTACGACTCGCAAATTGCGAGTCTGAGCGACTCGCAATTGCGAGTCGAAATGCCGGATGCAGGATGGTGTACCTGACACCATCTGCGAATCGCAAGGGGGTAGCATAGGCCCACCTCATCAATATTAATGAGGTGGGTCGCAATCTGCGACCCCCTTGCGAGTCGCAGCACTCACAGGGATGGTGGCCTGCTGGAGACAGCAGACCACCATGTCTGTGACTGCTTTTAAATAAAGCAGTTTTTTTTTTTTGTAATGCAGCCCATTTTCCTTAAAGGAAAACGAGATGCATTAGAAAATGAAAAATGAAACATTTCAGTTTCATCTTTTCAGAGCAGGCAGTGGCCCATAGGACCACTGCCTGCTCTGAAAAAATGTTTTCAAGGCCATTCACAAAGGGAAAGGGGTCCCCTGGGGACACCTTCCCTTTTGTGAATGGGTTACCACCAGTGTGACACTGGTGGTAACTGCGATTGCATTGCGACCGCGTTCGCGGTCACAAAGCAATCCCACATCGCGCTGCGACTCGCAAATAGGAAGGGGAACACCACTTCCTATTTACGACTCGCAGTCCCATTTTGCGAGTCGGTAACCAGGTTACCGACTCGCAAAATGGGAGTGGGCATCGCGATATGGCTTTTGCACCTCCTAAACAGCGATTTTTCCTGTTTGCGAAGCACAAGAGCCTTTCTACATCTGGCCCCAAATGACAAAGATTAGGACTTACAAAGTGCCAGCAGATTCACATAGTAACTAGCCCCATGTACAACAAAACCAACACAGGAGCCAGAATTAAAGACCCTTGCAGCCCTAGGATGGAGAAAGTCTGGTCGGAAACAACAAACAAAACAAAAAGGCAAGCATGCAGATAACGAGTCACATCAGGAGAGGGTTTAGGAGGATTAAGGAGAACTGAACCGGGGAAAAACAACTAAAGGGAAGTAACAAGTCAACCTGGGTGCAAACTAAAGCGTATAGCAAGGAGTCACAACAACCACTGTTGCCAGACAAGGGAGCTCAGCGTTTTTTCAGACCTAAATATTCAGTGTGCCACTATTCACCCGGTAGTATGTCTGAATGTGCTGGTCCTCTAGTGACTGAGTCTACACCTTTAACACTGGGAAATGTAGTTTTGTGCATCAAATGTGTAATGTTGATTGCCCTCCATGCCATCTCTTCCATGTTTACCTTACCTTGTACCTCACTGTGTCTTATGACTCAACAGCAGATTTCTTTCTACAACTACAGTATGTAACATGGTGGCCTCAACAAAATCCAACAGGGCCAACCCACATCTCCCCACAAGGTCCTCTATGCTTCCCAAGGCAGCCAGAGTAGCTGACCTCTTACACACAACTGCATTCTCCTCAACATCTCCTATAGAGTATATTGCTCTGTAAAACTCCTGGTAAGCAGATATGTGTGCCTATGCAGCATCTATTGCATGACAAAGGGGAACGAGAATTAATATTTCTAACCCTTCTTGTCCACCTCTTTACAGCTGCACTTTTCTCTCCTCAGTCCATAGACTACTGTGAGACTTTGGGGGTTATTCTAACTTTGGAGGAGGTGTTAATCTGTCCCAAAAGTGACGGAAAAGTGACGGATTTACCACCAGCCGTATTACGAGTCCATTATATCCTATGGAACTCGTAATACGGCTGGTGGTATATCCGTCACTTTACCGTCACTTTTGGGACGGATTAACACTCCTCCAAAGTTAGAATAACCCCCTTTGTCTCATTGAAATGTTTTATATAAAATTCAAACCATCCATTTCAAAATGTTAGCAATGTATATCTACCACCATTACTGCCCTGCTCTTAAACTTTAAACACCTACCACACCCTTCTCCCACATGTCATCAGAGCCTTCAAACCTGCTACAGCTATGCACAGATCAGGCCCTAACCTAGTTGCAGTGGCCAACTGGATGTCTCTAAGGGCCAGATGTAAAAAGGGTTTTGCGACTCGCAAACAGCGAAAAACGCTGTTTGCGAGGCGCAAAAGCCACTCCGGTATGCAGAAATGCATTTTGCGAGTCGGATCCGACTCGCAAAATGCATTTCCGACTCGCAAATAGGAAGGGGTGTTCCCTTCCTATTTGCGACTCGCAATGCTATGCAATTTCATTTGCGACCGCGAAATCGGTCGCAAATAAAATCGCAGTTACCATCCACTTGAAGTGGATGGTAACCCAGTCGCAAACGGGAAGGGGTCCCCATGGGACCCCTTCCCCTTTGTGAATGGAAACAAAAATATTTTTTCAGAGAAGGAAGTGGTCCTATGGACCAATGCCTGCTCTGAAAAATACCAAAACAAAAGGTTTCGTTTTTTTTTCTAAGTGCAGCTCGTTTTCCTTTAAGGAAAACGGGCTGCAGATAGAAAAAAAAAAACTGCTTTATTAAAAGGCAGTCACGGAGATGGTGGTCTGCTGTCTCCAGCAGGCCACCATCCCTTTGAGTGCCCATACTCGCAATGGGGTCGCAAACTGTCACCCACCTCATTAATATTAATGAGGTGGGTCTTTGCGACCCCATTGCGAGTTGCAGAAGGTGTCTGAGACACCTTTCTGCATAGCAAATTGCGACTTGCAATTTGCGAGTCGCACGGACTCGCAAATTGCAAGTCGCAATTTGCTTTTTTGCTACATCTGGCCCTAAGTCCCCTAAAACTCAAGGCTTAGTCACAAGCCATGTGTGCCGCCGGTGCAAACCATATAAACCAGGCCACTTTTTGTGGCTTTTCATGGTCTTGCAGATATGGTGTAAGACAGCGCAGCACAAATCTCTGATTTGCCTTACACTGTGTTAGGGAGGCGTTCCATGGGTGTTGGAGTGGGTTTTGACGCATTCCCAGATGTACTCGAAATTATAAACCTGGGAATGGGTCAAAATGTTATGCCTCCCCCGGGGAGGCATAACGAGGAGAAATATCTTTATTTCTCCTCTATTTTTTCTTGAGGAAAGAAATATGAAAACGCCTCTATAGATTGCTTTTGTGCCCCTTCCTGCACAGAAGCAATCCTGTCTGTGACGCAGGCATCCTTGCACCATGGTGCAAGGGTACCCGTGTCGGCCCCAGGTGGCCAATTGTGCACCAGTGCAGGCGGAGAGGACAGAAATGCACCGTTTCTTGTAGATACAGCACATTTCTGCCCTTTCCTGTGGCACAGGGCAGCGCAGCAAGGTCACTTGATGTGCTTCCCTGTGCCACAGAGCTTGCAAATAAGCCCCTCAGTTCTTTGAAAACAGACTTCCTCATTTGTGGAAAAAGGCCTTTGCACTCTTCATTGCTAAAAGGCTTCTGGAACTTAGGGATCCTCTCGCAAAGTAAGGAACCTCTGTGTGATTATGGGTTCTGAATTCGCCCTCCTACAGGAGGTAAAGCAGGTGGCAGAGGCCAAAGCCTCCTCCTACATGCTGAGGACACCAAGACGCATCTTCCCTAGCCTGGGTTTCCCCCATGAGTGTCCAAGCTGCCATGACGCTAGTCTAGGACAAAAAAAAAACCTATGTTATGGTGCTCCAGCTCCCCAATCTGTGCAGACTACTGCACATGCTGAACACTACCACTAGATGGTTTCCTCTGAAGACACATTAATCCAGCCATTTAAGCTCCGCTGCGGCTCCCCATGGCTGACCCCTCTCTTTCAGCACTCTGGGCCAGATTTACAAGCCCTAGCTCCTCCCTGCATCACATTAGCGTCATTTTTGTTTTAATGCAAATGTGGCTCAACGAGGCAAAAATCTCCATGCCATATTTACATGCATGCATTGCACCACTTTGCGACCCCTTGAGCCACATTATGCCTGTGCCAGGCATAATGTATGCATGGCGGGTGTGCCAGCGTTAGGAGGCCCCAAGAAAATGGCGCAATGAAATCTACAAGATTTCATTGCACCATATTTGGCATCATTTTTAACACCTGCTCAAAGCAGACGTTAAAAGGACGCATCCATTAAGATCAATGGGCCTCCCTGTGCTTTGCTGCACTAGTGTCCACATTTTGGACGCTAGTGGAGCAAAGTGCCACAATAGCATCAAAAATTCTGAAACTATTGGCCTAACGTGCACCATGGTGTGCCGTATTGTAAATACGGCGCACCCATAGTGTCGTTAGGTGGTGGTAGGGAAGCCATAGAAATCTGGCGCATCAGATTTCGATGCGCCAGATTCTTGTAAATCTGGACCTTTGTGAGTAGCCCATCGAGCAATCCAGGGTTCAGGGCCAAAGCTTCATTAAGGAAAGCTGTGATCATAGCCAACTAAGAAGGCAGCTCAGACTGACACTCCCTGCAATACGATACAATGCATCACCTCTTCTGACCATCCTTTTGTGTAAAGAAATAATGCTTTGTTGGGACACCATTTACTGTATAAAAAGCCAGGCATGGCAACCTGAATCAGAAACCTTTCACATCACCTGGAATTCTGCAAAGAAATAAAGACGTGCTCACTGCCTTTTAAACCACACTTCCTTGTCTATGAACATGTCGTTAAGTGAGGCTCCCGCGCTAAAGTGTTCTTGTCACCACCCATTAAAACGCTACCCTATCAACTACTGCTTTTCCAACAAGTTACCACACAATGCCAAGTCTGCAGCGACAAGATGGACCCCCTCTGATCTTTACGCACAACATCCAAGACTTTCGACATTGAGTACAATATAATCACATGCTGCTGCTCCCATACATGCCTGGCAATGCTGGCAAAATCCGGGAAAATCTTGCCCATGGCATTTCGAATTTTGAACTCATCTCTAGTCGAGATGGTATTAACAAACTAACTAAAATTAGAACCCCCCAACTTCTACATGTGCATTCTGATGCATTTTAGGTCAAGGTTCATTCAAAATATTAGCTGAGGATGTGGCACTCATTGCTAATGCTTCTCCATACCTTCGTTCATGCCCCGACGAAAAATGCCATCTCTTCACAACAGTAAAAAAAAATTATCCATCTCATCGTGCTAATTTCAAGGCCACATCTGCATTAGTCCATGTAGTAAAGACTACAGAAGTAGAAGTTGCCACTTACTTTCAGGGCTATCTTGAAGCGATTGCTTTGTCTGATCTACAATTGGGGTTTCATCTCCATAGAGGACTTGAAGGAAGGCGCACTAGAGAGTCGACAGCAGACCATCTGAACTGATCTTGCTATTTTGGCATTTGACATCATGGGCCATGTTATTCTCTTTGGTTGCCAAGGCCTGGTGATTGTAATTCATTCCAGGGCATCTGGAATGGATTAGCCACTTTCCTAGGGGAAAGGCAAAGATGCTGAGTTAGGCCTCCTCCATTATCTTAAGTGCCACTGAGCTGTAGGGTCCTCTAGGGCTCAATACTGTTGCCTCATTATTTTTAAACATTTGTAAAATGCCTCTGGCCCAAGGGATCTAAGACTACAATCTTAGGTACTAAGGGGCATATTTACAAGCCCCTTACGCCTCCTTGCACCGTCACGTTTTTTTATGCTTATGTGGTGTTAAGAAGGCCATTTCCCAGCGCCATAATTACAAGGTGGCGCAATGAATGCATTGTGCCATTTTGTGACCACTTGCACCACATTATGCTGTGCCAGGAATAACGTATGCAAGGGTGGGGGGGTTCCCATGCAGGGAGACCTGTAAAAATGGCGTAGTGAAATTTACGAGTTTACACTGCGCCATTTTTAGCATAATTTGTAATGCCTGCCTGAGGCAGGCATTAAAGTGATGTTGCCATTGTTTTCAAAGGGCCTTGACTTTGCAGGATTGGAACCATAATGTTTGGCGCTAATCCTGCAAAGCAGCAAAATAGTGTCAAAATGTTTGATGCTATTGTGCTAATGTGCGCCATGGTGAGCAGTATTGTAAATACAGCGCACACATGGTGTTGTTAGGGAGGTGAAGGGCCACGCAACAAAAAGTGGCACATCAGGGCTGATGCACCTTTTTCTTGTAAATATGCCCCTAAATGTTGGCCAACAATGCCAAGATTTTGATTGACCTGATGTTCTGCTGAAGAGTCACATGTAGAAAGATGGATGCTGGAATTCAAATTTCTTTGAAGATAAGAGGATGAGCTGCCTAATCAGATGCAATATAGTTGATGCATTGCTTTTGGGTGTCCTCCATCTGCAGATGGACTAGCCCACTAACATCAGTATGAAATCTAGGTGATTGTATGATAGTGAATAAATATTTTAGCCATCATTCAGCACAATTAGTAAACTGGCACACAAATATTTTTATATACACCCATGATCTGTGCCATAGTCTGCCATCAGTATTTTAAATCTGTGAGAAACTGGGTTGTTTGTGGGTGGGCTAAACCTTATTCAGGCAACAGCCACAATTATTGTCAGGATGAACCATATAAAGTTACTACGGTAAGCTCTGCTTAACAGTAGCTTGGCAGAAAAGCATTCAGGCTTAACTTGTAAAGTAAAGTATTTATCCAGTATACAAACAGTAATAAAGTGAAAATACAACATGAGAAAAATCCCACACCAATTTAGAAAAATAGAGTAAAATGTAATGAATTATTTGACACCAAATTAACAAAAATTCAATCAGTAGAACCAGAGCTATGCAATTTTCAATGTTTCAGGAATGTTGCACCTAAAAGCACAAGCGCCAGTCTCAGTTAACTGGTTGTGTGAGACGGGGTGAGAGTTACAAGTTCAGACCAACCATGATGGAGCACAGGGCCCAAATACAGGAACCAGGTTAGCCACCTGAAAAAAGTCCAGTGTGAAGAGTTCCATTCATGGTAGAGGAGGCTGTGAGGAGCAGGGAGAGCATAGCAGATGGTTGTCGCTGTAGCGTGAAGAGCAGGCCGGGCATAAAGGGTGGCGTTCGTGGTAGTGGAAAGATCCTGTTGGGTGTCAAAGACAGTTGTTGCTGTAGCGTCCCACTAATGGTCACTATGCGGTGTCAATGATGTAGCTCTAAGTGCAGATCTTCCTTGCTAGTCGACGCTGGTGGTCACTGTATCATGAACAGCTGGGTTGACCAGAGCTTTGCATTGGCCAGCGGCACAGCCAAAAGATCTTAGGGGCAAACAGCACCGATCACAGTGATGAAGAGCACAAAACTTCAGAATTTCTTCCTCTCTACAAGGAGGAGCTCAACTGATACCACACCATGGGTCCGGGTCCTTCAGGCACTTCTTGGGGATCAGGAACCCACTCCAGCAGAGGGCAGCAGGTCTCATGCAGTTTCAACTACAGGCCCTCTTTCAGGTCCAGGTGGCAGGTCAGATGGACAGAAGTAGGGAGGCCTCTGGTGCCTGTTATGTCCGCGTAGCTCAGAAGAGGAGGCCAGTCAGCTGATCCTTGGGGTCAAGTTAGACTGAGGTGAAGGGTGCAGGTCCAATCTTCCTTCTCAGCAAGTAGGGTAGGCCTCAAGCAGTAGAGCAGCAAGGGGTCCTTCCTTTGTAGTATCCACAGGTCTTAGAGTGCACTGAAGAGTTGGGTATGAGGGTCCAATATTTATACCCGGTGCCTACTTTGAAGTGGGTGAAGCTTCTAGAGTTTCCCCCCCCCACAGAGGAGTCTCGAGTTTCCTTTGTCCTCTCCCTGCCCCCAGATTGTCTGGAGTAACAATAGGCTAGTGTGAAGTCCTTTGTGTGTGAACTGGGCCAGTGCCCTTGAAGTGCACGTGTGGCAGGTGACAGCTCCACCCCACCATCTTGCCAGAGATGGCCCATCCTACCAACACCCATACCCATTGTGATGCTGTCTGGGAGGAATACACACAGACCAACTGCCAACTACACCTAGTCATCTGAGACAGGAGACAGGCTGCAGGGACCAACTGGTTAGGACAAGAAAATACCACATTTCTAAAAATCATCGTCAGAATTGTGGCTTAAAATCAGACTTTGACAAAAAACATGGTTTTAAATTACAGTTCCTCAGATACCAAACATGACTTTCTTACCTTCCCCCTATCAAATGTCATCACACATTAAATTTAATATGGTAACCCAAAGTTATCCCAAGTGAGTAGTATGCCCGGCAGTGGTAAAAATCAGATGTTTCACTACTAGGGCATGTAAAACCAAAAAACACATGTCAAATTTGGTAAATACAGTGTCCCTTGCCCTCTGGGCTGTTTAGGGCCTCCCTAGGGGTGATATATATGTATTAAAAAGGAAGGTTTCTTCCTGGCAAAAAGTTTCTTTTTCCAGGTCAAAACGGCAGTTTATAACTGCACACACAGACTGCAATGGCAGTCTTGGGACATGATTTCAAGGGCTACTTAAGTGGGTTCCACAATAAGTGCTGTAGGTCCACTAGTAGCTTTTCATTTGCAAGCCTGGGGTACCTGTAGTACCTCTTTCTTTACAGGGGGCTTATAAGGAAAAAAAAGGTGCTATTTGTGTGTAAGCCAATTTTAACATGTTTAAACAAGAGACCACAAGCATGTTAACAGTGGTTTGCAATGGTAAAGAGTGCAGAGTCCGAAAGGCCATCAAAAAAGGGTTCAGAAAACTGGAGGGTTGAGACAAAACGTTTGGGGATGACACTGCACAGAGAGCCAAGTCCAACAGCCTCTGATTCAGATGTAGTTTTTTAAAAACCATCACTACTGTATGGCTATATGTACACATTTGCCAAAGAAAGCATTAAAAGGACTATCCGGTGACTAATGTTTTTTTAATAACCAATTTGATTGATTTTGCTGTACAAACACAAACCAATCACCAGTACAATTGCAGTTATCCACATGCTTCCTTACGATAATACAGACTTAATCATTGATATTAAGAAACCGCAGACCATAGTAGTACAACCATTTCCTCCATATCCTCTTAGGTTTAAGGGGCAGCCTTGGGCCCTGTAAATTGGCTCTTACAATGCTTCACATCAGCCCATTCCGGACCTGCATTCAGTCACCCTGCGTGCCACAGTCATTTTCTACTTGCAGGCAATGCCCGTTTTAGCAATTATCATTGCCATAGCAATGAGGTACCTCTCCACCCTGGTGTGCCCCAGATCACCTAACATCCCAAGTTGTAAGTAGGTATCCCAAGACCTGGAACATGGATGACATTATCTGTTTCTGGCATGTAGCTTTTAGTGGGCACGACCATGTCACATGCAAGAAATCTTAGTCCCCGATGGGGCAACGGAAGCAGGTTGGGGCAGTCATCTTCCCCTCCCTCCAGAGTCTCCCCGGGGTGAAGTATGTACAATGAAGATAATTCAGTTGGACCCACCTCAGTCGAGAGGACATGACAATTTTCTGAGAAGCCTTACAGGCTAGTTGTCAGTCCACATCCCACGATGGCCTGATCCAGCCCTCCCACTTCCACCTCAGGGAGGTGAGGACATCAGGTGCATAGATAAACATGGTGCAGTATATGTGGGGTAGCCCCCCTTTCCCAGTTTCCCCATCAGCAGCTGGGCCTCCAGTTAATTAAATTCAGGGAGCACATCAAGCTGCTCCCTGTATACAGAAAGGGCATGTCTGAGCTGCAATTGGGTCTTGACAAGGGCAAAGTGTGTCTGAAGATCTTGGAAGGATTTAATGTGATTCCCCTCCAAACATCACCTAAGGTCATAATGCCAATTTTTCCCCATGTTTGGTAGCCCTGAAGTTCAGTCGTGTGGTGGAGACAGCAACCTTCCGCAAGAGAGTCTGCTGAGTGAGTTTATGGTGCCACTCCATAAATCGGAGCGCCCCACACCAGGTCAGAAAGACAACTCTGGTTATTTCAGGAGATGCCTGGGGATTGGGGCACCATACAGGATCCCCATGATGTGGTCCACGTCCAGGAGACCAAGTTTGGCTTTATACATGTATTGTCCCAACCACCGGTGGTCCAGTCATTGACCACCACCAGCTGTGCCACCTAATAGTACCGTTGGATACTGTCAGGAGATTACCCATTACATCAAACTTCCACAGGAGCAGATGCCTTTTTCCCAACTCCGTCAAACAGATGCGTGCTCAGACTTTAACTGATTATCTGAACCCTGCTTCCACTAGGGGGAAAGGGGAATGGGAATAGAAAAAGAGAGACCGCCACCAGATCCAGTTCCAACCTATGGTTCCCACTTGAAGATAGGATATTCAGTGTGTGCTTCTGTAACCTACACCTTTCTTCTTTTTGGGATTTCTTCAAAGGAAGGACCTGCAGTCGGGTGATAAAAGCATTGATAAGTACATTCCCACTGCACATTCAACTGTTAAGCCATTCACATTCACCCAATTCTATCGTTCCTCTAAGCTGGATCTTTTGAGAGACTAGCCTCCCTCTAAGAGAACTATGTTAACTTAATATCTTCTTTTCTCCAGGAGTCAGAGGTATCCAAGGTTCTATGGAGAAGAGTTCAAAAGTTCACAAATATACAATCAACAAATGTCTTTTACAGGAAACGAAAACTCCTTCTCAATGTTCAGTTTTCTCAATCACAGCCCCTAGGAATTAGTCTGAGCACTGAGGTTTGCCTCTAAGGCTGGCAAGTCTGTGAGGCGAAGAGTTTTTGAATATATATGTGCATATATATATTGGCAAGTCCGGAAATCATACAAAAGGATTCCTTACTGCAGTTGCTTGAAGTTCTGTTAAGCCCAAACAAATTCTCCTCAGAAGCCAATAGCCAGTTGTTGGAAGAAGGAAGAAATTCAGCTTCTCCAAAAGGGAAAAGGTAGATGATGTGCACACTGTAACAAGAAAAATAATTAATTTACTCTAAACTGGAAGAATTCTCTATGAAACGAAGAGCCTCAGGAACACTGCTCATTCTTCTCAGGATGAAAGTTGAAGTGCACGGCTCCCTGAGAGGAACAGCTGGAGAGAGGCTACAGCATGAAACTAAAGTAGAAACACTAGAGGGCTGGCCGCAGATCCTTGAGTGGTAGTTAAACCTCAATAGGCTAGTTCTAAGAACAGCCTCCGTAAGAGCCACCGGGAGTGAGGACGCCGCTGCAACCAACATGGGCACAAGGAAAAGGGGAATCGCTTCAGCTGAGGGAAGGACTTAACAATGCGGGCAATAGTTTTCCTGACAGATACCCGCCATTGTCATGTACCCATCATATACCGATTGTCAGCACTTAGACCAAGCAATAAGGGGTGGGTGGTTAGTCCATAAAAGAAAAGGTCCCTGAACCACCAAACTGGAATAACAAAAGTTTGAAAGATGTAAAGAAAATGTGGGAGAAAACATGGGAGGACCGGAAGTCATCTTATCCCCTTTGTAGAGCTCAAGGAGATAGATACGTCACGCCCTGTCAGATGTCGGTTCGCTAGATAAAGAAGCACATTGTCTGTGTGTGGCTCAATTCTCTCCTCCTTGGAATTCTCCCATCTCCACCCCTGTAATTGGGTATCGCATTGCACCAGATGAACTAAGGGTTTGACAGCGAGTGTGAATAAAAGGGAGGATCCATGCCAGATCCCCCTACCAGTAGAAAAAGAGTTGGAGAGGACTCCATTAACTAACACCTGTGTTCTGGGCTGCAAGTAAAGAAGATCAAAATAGATATGTATACGGGGCCTTACCCCTTCTTGGCCAAGACCATCCTCCTAAAGCTCCAACCAATGGTATCAAAGGCCTTTTCAAAATCTATAAGGAGGAGTGCATGGGGCACAGGTATCTCATGAGCTCTGGCCTGTGCTATCTGCATCCAGTATATACAGTGCCAGTAACCCGATTATGCATGAAGCTGCAATGGTCCGGATGGATTGAGATGAATCGGACTTATCAAAGTCTTGTGGCTATGATCTTCACGAAGATCATAATCTCCATATTAATGAGAGATATGGGCCTAAAGGACTCACATCATGGCCCAGAACAGCCCTCTTTAGGGTACACCACTTTGGTGGCTGTGTCTACTTCTGGGAGAAAGTGCCCTGTCTGTGCTGCCTCCAGATATAAATTGAGGAGGTGCAGGCACAGTATGCCAATAAAATATAAAGTGTTTGTGCAACACTTATCAATAACAGAGTGAAAACACCACAAAAAGACTCCACACCAAATTTGAGCATACTTTTTAGAAATAAAACAAGACCAAAATGACAAAAATCCAGAAAGTAGAAGTCAAGATATAAAATTTTAAAGGAATATCTGCAATGTGCTTGAAAGTAAATAGCGCTGAAAGGTTAATTGAGGTTGTGCCAGAGAGCAGTAAATCCAAAGCTCGGACCGACCACGATGGAAAGCAAGCCGGCTACAGGACCCAAGCAGAGCCCACCGAACAGTACCTTGGATGGAGTGATGCGTCAGCTCTGATCATCGCAGTCGGATTGGATGCGTTGTCATTGAACTGAGCAGACCCCTTTGCAATGAAGGTGGTGCATCATCGTCTAGCCAGCTGAGGTAGGCAGTGTGTTGGATCCAAGCCACACAATCTTAGATGCATCACCAGCGATCTCACAGCAAGGGAGGCAATGTACCATCATCGATCCGCGTAAAACCCCAATGCAGTGGTGGCGATTCATCGATTTTTGCAGAAGATAACTGCAGAGTCCTTTCTCAAGTCCCAGGACTGGACTGGCACCTCTTGGCAAGGCATAACTTCACAGTGGCAGAGTCCAGCAGCTGTAGCAGAGTTGTGGGGAAGCCTTTAATGGCACTGAGACTTCCAGAACAGGAGGCAGGCCAGCAAGCCTTGGAGTCTCCTGGTTCTGAAGAGGATGTAGAGAACAAAGTCCGGTCCTTCTCACTCCCAGGTAGCAGGCAGCAGGCCAACACAGCAGCAGGCAAGAGGCCAACACAGCAATGCAGTTGGCCAGAGTGGCAGTGCCTCCTGGTTGCACAGCATTCCTTCTTCCTGCCAGAATGTCCTTCAGATCCAGAGGTGTATTGATTTGGTGGGGTTTGGGGTACTGTACTTACACTCAGTTGAGCCTTTGAAGTGGCGGAGAACTTCAAAGAGAGGCCTTTGAAGTACACAAGGTCCCTGCCATTCCTTCCCTTGCACCAGGCACTCTACAGGGGGTTATGCAGCTGTTTGTGTGGGGACAGGCATAGTCCTGTTTAGTTGTAAGTGTCGGCTCCTCCCTCCCAGCAAGCCCAAGAAAGCCCATCGGACTGGTGATGGGCCATCAGGATGTAAATGTCATACCTCAGCTCCCTTTGTATGTGACTGTCTAGAGAGAATGCACAAAGTCAAGCTGTCACCCACCCCAGACGTGTATTCAGAGACAGGCAGATGCACAGAATAGTTATGGTACGAAAAATGCCAACGTTCTAAAAGTGCCATTTTCAGACTTGCAATTTAAAATCCAACTTCACAATAAGTTGTGATCTTAAAATGTGAGTTCAGCGACACCAACCCCAAGTTTCTATCTTGGCCAAATTGGAAGTTGCCCTTAAAAAAGGCTGCTCCACGGTAACTGTAATGCTAAACTATAAGAGAGCTAGGCCTTGCAGTAGCAAAACATTAATTTAAGAGTTGTTCACTACCAGGACATGTTAAATTTGAAAAGGTACATCTTTTTTTAAATACACTGCTCCTTGTGTTTGGGGCAAACTAGGTCTGACCTTAGGAGTGACATATGTATAATAAAATGGTATGTTTGGGCCTGGCAAGTGGGTGCACTTGTCAGGTCGAAATGGCAGTTTAAACCTGCACACATAGGCTCTGCAGTGACAATTCTGAGACGTGTGAAGGGCTACTGTAGTGGTTGGCATATACAGTGCTACAGGTCCACTAGAGGTATTTAGTTTACTGGCCCAGGGCACATATATTGCACTTTACTAGAGACTTACAAGTGCATTTAAATATGCATATTGTGGTTAACCAATGTCAACATGTTTCAGAGTACAGAGCACCTGCACATTAGCACTGGTTAGCAGTAGTAAAGTGCACAGAATCTTAAAGCCAACAAAAATGAAGTCATAAAAACAGGAGGTCAGAAGGCAAAAAGTTAAAGGAAACCAGGCCAAGGATGCTAGGTCTAACACAGTGTATGTCACAGGCAGCATACTGGCAAGACCAAACCAAACAATAGCCCAGCTGAACAAATGTCCCTACTCTCATACACAGCCCACCTTCCCCAGAAATATCTGTCACCCTTAAACCCCCAACAAACTAAATATGTAACTTAAATTGGATTTTATAGATCCAGAGGGTTTTCAACTGGTGGCCTTCATGCAGTGAGTGGATCCATAGTAAGCGTTGCATGGCTGGTGAGGAGTCAACAATGGTCATTGTTATGGATCACTATCCTGTGCCTCGGAAACTCTACTTGCTGGGCCTTCAGCCACGTCAGGTCCTCCTTCAGCATTCGGATGATTCACAGGCACCTGCAGTGCAGAGGCATTGGCCAGCGCCGAAGCCTCTGTGCCGGAGAAGATCGGAGATCCACAGCATTGTCCATAAGCCCTAGGCAATCTGGTACACTGTCGCTGTTTGAGTTTCAAAGCCTGGGGTCTGGTGGGGTTTCTCGACCTCAAGGAAGCCTTGCAGTCCACTCCTAACTCCGCCAAGATGACCACTCAGTCACCCACTCCCAAGCCACCTCCAGAGTATAAAAAGATGGAAACTATAACTCGCACCCTTAGGTAACGTCACCTCACGCCCTTACCATGCACAGCTGATTACTCCACGTAGTACATCATTAATGACACCTTCTATGGCATCATTAATATTATCACTGCAACATTTGTGATAAAATTATTGATGAGAAAACTGTGCATGACGGGGGTGCGAGTTATAGTTACCTTAGGGCACAAGTCATAGTTATTTGAGCTAACCATAACTATAACTTCTGAATTTGTATGGCTTGGTGCGAGTAAGTTCAGTACCTGACTATAACCTCCCTGTAACCTTTGGTTTTTCAGTGAATACACACGTATACACACAACACACACACACACAATCCAGTAGGTAGTTATTAGGTCTGCCCTTCCATAGACAAAGCATTTATTTATTTGCTAATAATTTAGGTGCCATTTGACAAATCTTCCCACAGACATTAACAAAAAAAAAAGTTCAGCAGCCTCAGCTCCTACCTGAAAGTTTCAGGGTGATCCCTCAAGTGGGGGCTGAGAAAAAAGGGGGGCCTCAAAATGTAAAATCCCCATACATTTTCCATTAGAAAAAACTGCTCAATGGAATTACACCAAATTTGACAGAAAGCTAGATCTTGGGACACAGATTGTGGTTTCTGTGATTTGGTGTAAATCCGTTCAGTAGTTTTTGAGAAACTAAGGGTAAAAAATGATTGAATATTTTGGTAGTTGGGCTCGCATAAGTTTCCGAGACTCTTACAGAAGTTCCAATATAAAAATACAGCATTCTGATACGCCCAGGGATCTTTATTTCCCTTGGGCCATCTCGCTTCCTTAAAGTCTGACTTCCACATGAGAAAAATTGACTTAGTCCCTTGTCCTGAAGTTTGTAAAAAAAGATATACAACGTAACTTTAACCTTTGTTTTTTTTCATTGAATATCTATCTATCTATCTATCTATCTATCTATCTATCTATCTATCTATCTATCTATCTATCTATCTATCTATCTATCTATCTATCTATCTAATTTATCATGTTAAATCATAGCATTCATAACATTCATCCCACCATCCCATCTAAGATGGCATAATTTATCCCAACACTGTGCATGGTAGCAGGACGAGTTATAGTTGATTTTATCTACCTAGCGAGTTCACAACACTCTATACGAAGATGCACACACTTTAGAATGTTTTTGGTGGGGCAGAAATTATAACTTTAACTTATAACTATAGCTTTTGTAATTTCTAAGGTCTGTGTAGTATATATCTTTTCGTATACAAATAATAAATAATGTTTCCCTAACTATAACTTACCTTCAAGCTTTTTTTTTTTTGCATTTCTATATTTTTTTTAATTAAAGATTGGTTTCTAATCATCTAGTGTTCTTTATGTGGGTCTATGGGCAGTGTGGAAGGTGGCATACAGCCACATTGCGTGAAGTGGAGTGGAATTGTCTTGCATAGAGTACAGTAGTGTACAGTGCAGTGGCATACAGTGGAGTGGCATACAGTGGCGTGGAGTGCCAAGCTGTAAAGTGTAGTTGCGTACAGTGGCGTAGAGTGTCCTGATGTAGAGTGCAGTGCCGCAAAGTAGGGTGGTCAGAGTACAGTGGAGTAGAGTGGTACAGAGTCAAAAAGTAGAGTCGAGTAAAGGTCATTTGATTGGCATAGAAGGAGCTGCGTAGAGTGTTGTACAGCGAAGTAGAGTGTTGTAGAGTGGCACTTAGTGGAGTAGAGGGTTGTAGAGTGGAGTGTCATCGAATGGAGTGGAGTGTCGTAAATGGAAGTGTAGTAGAGTGGAGCATCATTGAGTAGGGTGTCATCAAGTAGAATGTCATAGAGTGGCAAAGAGTGGAGTATGATGGTGTAGAGTAGAGTGGCATATAGGGGGTCATTCTAAGTCTGGCGGGCGGCGGAGGCCGCCTGGCAGACTTCCCCCACCAAAATACCGCTCCACGGTCGAATGACTGCTGAGGGTATTTTGGGATTTGCCCTGGGCTGGCGGGCGACCGCCAAAAGGCCGCCCGCCAACCCAGGGCAAATCAACCTTCCCACGAGGACGCCGGCTCAGAATTGAGCCGGCGGAGTGGGAAGGTGCGACGGGTGCAGTGGCACCCGTCGCGTATTTCAGTGTCTGCAAAGCAGACACTGAAATACAGAGTGGGGCCCTCTTACGGGGGCCCCTGCAGTGCCCATGCCATTGGCATGGGCACTGCAGGGGCCCCCAGGGGCCCCGCGGCACCCCCTACCGCCATCCAGGATGGCGGTAGGGGGTGTCAGAATCCCCATGGCGGCGGAGCGCGCTCCGCCGCCATGGAGGACAAGGGCAGCGGAAAACCAGCGGGAGACCGCCGGTTTTCCAAATCTGACTGCGGCCAAAGGGCGCGGTCAGAATGCCCTGCGGGGCACCGCCGGCCTGTCGCCGGTGCTCCCGCCGACCCTGGCCCCGGCGGTCTCAGACCGCCGGGGTCAGAATCAGGGCCATAGTTTTGTAGACTGTGGTAGAGTTGAGTTTCTTAAAGTGTTGTAGAGTCAAGTGGCATAGAGTGGTTAGAATGGAGTGGTGTAGAGTGGAGTAGTGGAGTGGAGTGGAGTAGAGTGTGGGTTTGTGTCATAGAGTACAGTGAAGTAAAGTGTCGTAGATTGGAGTAGAGTGTTGTAGAGTGTCATAAAGGGGAGTAGTGTGGAATAGAGTTAAGAAGAGTGCTGTAGAGTGAAGTGGCATATAGTGGAGTGGAGTGTTGTATAGTTGAGTGTCATGAAGTGGACTGTCATTGAGTAGAGTGGCATACAGTGGAGTAGTGTTGTAGAGTGGAGTGGTATAGACTGGAGTAGAGTGAAATAGATTGTCGAACAGTGGAGTGTCGCAGAGAGGAATATCATAGAGTGGAGTGTTGTACAGTGCAGTAGAGTGGAGTACAGTGAAGTGGCATAGTGTGGAGTACAGTGTTGTACCATGGAGTGTCATAGATTGAAGTAGAGTATCGTAGAGTGTAGTAGAGTAGAGTGCAATAGCGTGTTGTAGAGTGGAGAGGCATAGAGTGGAGAGCTTACAGTGGAATAATGAAGTAGAGTGTAGTAGTGTGTCAAATACAACAGTGGAGAAAAGTGGCACGGAATTGCTTAGAGTAGCAGAGTGGAGCACTGTATCACAGAGTAGAGGAACACTGAGGCCCTCATTATGACATTGGCGGTGACTGTTAAAGTGCTAGTAATACTGCCAACAGGCTGGTGGTAATTACCAGGGAGTGAACAACACCCACTACGGCGGTAGCCAGCAACAGCCAGACGGAGGGCTAGGTAGCGCCCACCATATCATGATACAACAAACCACCACGATTTCTGGGGGCGTACCAACGCCATCAAAAGCCTGGCGGAAACAGTACATAGAAGTTTAAAAACTCACCTTCAGGGACACAGAGAAGATCCAAGCCGCCATGGAACCGGAAATGCATGTCTTCCCCATGCTCATCTACGCCATGCGCCACCTGGAACACCAACGCCGATGAAGACGACGACAGTGTGAACAGCCACCTAGCACACAAGGGAAAGGAGGGATTAAAAAGACAGTGACACACACACGCACAGCCCACACCATTCACACACAATACACACAACCAGCTGCAGACGAAAAACAATGGCACACGACACATGGCAGAATTATACAAGGACCAGAGAACTGAAGCACTGAAAATGTATTACTAGAGCAAAACCCATCACATGAACCAAATATGTATAAATGGACACAAAGGGCCAATGCCCAGTCCAAAGTATTAAGGGCTCACATGGCCACAGGGCACAGTCCAAGGCCCAAATCGTTTCCTGACCACAGCATCACAGAACTGTGCAGGGGCATGATCAATGAAGTGGGAAGGCACCTCAGGCGGAAGGGGGGGTGGGGGCACCTCAACCGAATTCTGGAACATGCCCACTGGTTCTGGAGGGGCTCCATGCCTGTTTCCCAATGCTGGGTACTGCAAGGTCACAGTCTCTGGGGTGGGGAACATGCCCACTGGTTCTGGAGGGGGCTCCATGCCCATTTCCCAATGCTGGGGGGTGCAGGCACCTCAGGGGGAAGGGGGTGGGGGCACCTCAACCGAATTCTGGAACATGCCCACTGGTTCTGGAGGGGGCTACATGCTTGTTTCCCAATGCTGAGGAGTGTAAGGTCATAGTCTCTGGGGTGAGTGACTTGCCCACTGGTTCTAGAGGGGGCCCCTTGTACCGCAGTCCCTGGAGGGTGGCCAACATGTCCTCCGCTGGTGGTGAGGGCTGCACTGTCTCATCTGGAGGTGAGGGCTGCACTGTGTCAGCAGGTGAAGATTCCTCCTGGGCACCCTATGCTGGAGGTCAGGGCTGCACTGTGGCAGTAGGCGAAGGTGCTTCCTGGGCATCCTCTGCTGTAGGTGAGGGCTGCACTGTTTCAGCAGATGAAGGTTCCTCCTGGGCATCCTCAGCAGGAGGAGTGAGCTGCACTGCCACAGCTGGTGGTGAGGGCTCCGTGACCACTGGTGGTGGTGTCAACGTGCCAGCCACTGCTGAAGGTGAGGGCTGCACTGTCACAGCAGGTGAAGGTGCAGCCTCCGCAGGAGGAGTGGGTTGCACTGCCTCAGCTGAAGGTGAGGGCTGCACTGCCTTGGCTGGAGGTGAGGGCTCCGTGACCACTGGTGGTGATGGTGCTGGAGTTGAGGGTTTCTTCCCCTTCATGGCCGGAGGTGCAGGCTCCTTCCCCTTCCTGGCTGTTGTTTGGGCTTCTTCCCCTTCCTGGCTGTTGTTGTGGGCCCCTTCCACTTCCTGGCTGTTGTTGGAGTGGGATCCTTCTCATTCCTGGCTGTTGTTGGAGTGGGATCCTTCCCCTTTCTGGCTGTTGGAGTGGGATTCCTCTCTGTCTTGCCTCCACGACTTGGAGGTTCCTCCACTGTCCTCGTGGACTGTTTGGCTGAGGTACTGGGCTGGCTCGTTGGGACCCTGCTTCTGCTGGCAGGACGGGGGGATGGAAGAGGTCAAGTTTGGCAAGGAAAAGCTTTTTAGGGATATTGGGGAGGATGAGGGAGGATGGATGGGAGTGAAGGTTGAGGGAGTGGTTGTTGGAGGTGTATGTCTGCTGGACTTGGGTGCAGGTGCTTGGGAAGTGTGCGTGTGTGAGGTGGATGGCTGTTGGGTGTCTGAGTGCTTGCGTTTGTGTCCTTTAGGAGGGGGACAGACAGGGTGGGAAAGGACTCAGGGGACAAGTGGATGGATGTTGTAAAGATGTCTGCTAGTGAGGGGTGTGTGCTGCTTGGTGTGGTGATGCTGGTGGTGGACGTTCATGCAGGTGTGAGTGTGGACGTGACTGTGAGGGAGGTGCAGGAGGAGGGGGAGACAGTGGAGGCAGTGGATGTGGGTGTGTCTGCAAGTGCCTGGTGTTTGCGTGAGTGCTTGTGGGATCAAGTGCGGTGCCTGTGTCTGACTGTGCCGCTCATGTGTGTTGTCTTGTGTGTGCATGCTCGTCTGTATGTGTGCATGAGATGGGTTGGAGTTGAGGAGACTGGGAAGTGGTAGTTGGAGGGATGACGGTAGGAACAGGGACAATGGCTGCCATCAGAGAGGAGGCCAAAGCCTGAATCGATCTCTGTTGGGCCACCAATCCACCGTGGATGCCCTCCAGGAATGCATTGCATTGCTGCCTCTGGGATGCCAACCCCTGGATGGCATTCACAATGGTTGACTGCCCTACAGAGAGCAGGGCTCACTGGGGCAGGGCCTGAGGTGCCTGGGGCGAAGGAGATGCCCACCCTCCTGGGTGAGTGGGCACGGGCAACTCACTGAGGGGCTACTGGGAGGGCGGTGGTGGTATGAGGGGTGGCAGCTGTGCCTGCAGCTGAGGTGGTCACAGAGGTGTCCGCCACCACCAGGGAGCTTCCACGGAGGAGGTATCTGAGTCTGTGTTGTCACCTCCTGTCTCCGCCGTGGTGCACCCCTCGCCCTCCGTCCCACTGGTTCCCTCTGTGTCAGTAGACTCTGCCTCCTGGGTCCTGTGGGATGCAGCTCCCTCTGTTGCCAGTGCCCCTGCTCCTCCGCCAGATGATGCTAATGCACACATGGAGAGGATGACAGAAGAAAAAAGGGGGGAGAGAGAGAAAGGAAACACTGGGTCAATTACTGTACCAACACCACAGTTGGCACACACAGCACCGTCACACACAGGGATCAGGATTGAGCACTATGCATTGCACTGCCATTGATTTGGCTAGATGCCACAGCAAGATGAGGGCCAAATATCGCCAACTGCACACCTCCTCGGGCCCACAAAGCCCTGACTGACATAGAATGCTATCATGCTAGATACCTGCATTTGCCATACACCTATTACCCTTGAGCTGGATCACGCTGAAATGTCTGACCTGGCATTAGGGACACCCAGTAACTCACACCCACTACCCGGATCCCATGCCACCTACCAATTATTGTTGTAACGGCCACTGTACTCACCCCCTTGTGGCTGCCGTGATACCCTCAAGCGCCCATCCAGCTCTGGTTAGGCCACTGCCAGTATGCAGGCCATCAGGGGGGTCAGGTTCCGACAGGTGCCCCTTCCTCATTTGTAGGCCATCCCCAGCTGGGCCTCCGCAGTCTTCCGTGCCCAGCGTATCAGGTCCTCCCACCGTTTCTGACAGTGGGTGCTCCGCCTGCTATAGACCCCCAGGGTCCACACGTCCTTGGTGATGGCACGCCATAATCCCTTCTTTTAATGTGTGCTGACCTGCAGAGGAAATACAGACAGGAGGACACCATTACACATACCATCCAGCCTATCACACATATGGCCCACCAATCCCGTTTCCATCACCATTGGCACACACATCGCCTGGCGCCCACCATCTACACTGCCACCAGACATTTCCCCCGATAACACAATGCTTGCACACACATCCCCATGTATCCTTCACACATGCATTGTGCACAAGGTGTACTTACCTGTTGGTCTGGAGGCCCATACAGGAGTCTGTACTGGGGTAGGACCCATCCCCAATCGCTCCAACTCCTCTGCAGTGAAGGCAGGGTCCCATTCCCCGGTCACATGGGCCATGGTAGGTTCCAGACACAGGTCATAGCAGCACATGCAGTATAGGTGTTCTCCTGTTGACGGTCAGGAAACAAGTCACGTCCGCGGTGGTGTACACCGTCACCACCGGCGCTGATGCTCATTGACCACTGTACTCCATAGAGCCCCATATTATCCAATGAGGAATTGCACAGTGGTGCAAGACCTCCTTCTGCCACGATGCCCAGCGTCGGTGGAGTTACCTCACTTCCACCTGTCCCTAGATACAGGACAAGCGGTCGTCATTTCATGGTGGTGGACAGCAATCTGATTATCCATTTCTGCATCACTGCCTATAATTGTACATACATTGCCATTCCCACTGTCTCATCACATTAATGCTGTATGTGGTGGAGCCATTGTTTACTCTGTGACACCCTTCTCACTCTTGTGTCTCTTAAGTACCTGCCACTGCGGAGGAATAGGAGGAGGAGACAAGACCCTGTGTACAGAGCCCTTGTGGACTTGGCTACACTGGAGGACAGGCACAAAATACTCACCTATAGACTGGACAGGGCCACAATCACAGAGCTGTGTACTGAATTGGAGCCTGATCTGATATCTGCTATTCGTATTCCCACTGGGATCTCCCCTCTTGTGCAAGTTCTATCTGTGCTCCATTTCCTGGAAACTGGTTCTTTCGAAGTGACAGTGGGCTTGGTAGCAGGAATGTCACAGTCAATGTTCTCAATAGCGCTGGCAAGGGTTTTGTCTGCCTCGCTCAAACACATGTGCAACTACATAGTTTTACCCCAAATGGAAGATTTGGCCACTGTGAAGGCTGGATTCTATGCAATGGGACTTATTGCTAATATTATTGGGGCGACTGACGGAACACATATTGCATTTGCGCCCCCCCCCCCACAGAAATCGAAAGAGTTTCCACTCAATGTGCAAATGGTGTGCCTGGCGGACCAGTACATCTCCCGCGTAACTGCCAAGTATCCTGGGTCGGTGTATGATGCCTTCCGTATGACGAATAGCAGCATCCCAAATGTGATGGCACAACTACAGAGGCACAGGGTGTGGCTAATAGATGAGCCTGAGTCCCCACCCAATGCATGTCAGTGTATGCCTTCAGGAGTCATCCCCCATACCATTATGTAAGGCTAATGTTTGTCCCTCAATTCTTGCAGGTGACTCTGGCTATTCCTGTGAGGAATGCCAGGACAGGGGCTGAAAATTGGTATAATGATGCACATGGGTGAACCAGGGGGATAATAGAACGAACCTTCAGCCTCCTGAAGGCCAGGTTCAGATGCCTCCATCTGACAGGAGGATCCCTGTGCTACTCCCCTGAGAAGGTCTTCCAGATAACTATTGAATGCTACATGTTGCACCAACTGGCCTTCAGACGACATGTGCCTTATCTGCAGGAGGAGGAGGTTGAACATGCTCCTGTGGCACCAGTGGACCCTGAGGACAGTGAGGATGAAGAGGCAGAGGATGAGGATGTGGACTGATTACATCAGTAATATGGCAGTACTTCCAATGACACACAGGGAAGACAGTGGAACCGACCATTCCTCTGATTATATATGTTTTCAGTGTGGCTGTAGCAGGATGGCAATCAGTTCCTTGCCATCTCAACTAACTGTCACCTATGCCCCTCATTTTCCAGATGTTGGTGTTATTACAACTGTGTACTGATGTGATGACTACAGACAGCTACAGGTCATTATTTGCATGCTATCACAAAGTTCAGGTCAATTGCACAAGATTTAACTGTTTACATAATTGCACATTTTCAGCACATAAAGCACTATCCCTCAAGTTGTGTTCAAGGGTGTTTATTGTAGTGAAATATATAGATGGAATATTGCAATGGAATGGGGTGATGGTAAAGAAAAGTCCAGTGTAGTGGTCCAGTCTGTTTGTAGCACAGGTCCAGTGTCCAAGGGGCCATAGGAAGGGGAGCAATGGCAGTTCAAAGTGGACGAGGTGGTCTTGGCAAGTGTCTATGGCATCTGTCTGGGTCAAAGGGAAAGTTTGCGGGGTGGTTCACCTTCTGCAGGGGGAGGGGTGTTGGTGGCCTGGGTGTCCTGTAGCAGGGCCTCCTGTCCACTAGCTGCAGCAGATGTGGAGGGCTGTTCAGTTGACTGGCTAGTGGAAGGGGCCCACTGGGGAGCTGTATATTCCCTCATGATGTTGGCCATATCAGCCAGCACCCCTGCTATGGAGACCATGGTGGTGTTGAGGGCCTGCAAATCTTCCCTGATCTCCTGATGGTGTACCGGCGCTGGTTCTCCTGCATGATGTTAAAGAATCTGGCCTCTCTTGTTCTGGGATTGTTGGTAAGCCCCCAGGACATTAGTGAGTGCATCCTGGCCAGTAGGTTCCCTGGGCCTGTCCCCCCTCTGGCACACAGCTGTCCTCTGAGTTTCCCTGTCCCCCTGTGCCTGTGTCCCCTGAACGGTGTGCCCACTAACACTGATCCCAGGACCTGATTGTTTTGGCTGTGAGGTGTGGAATGAGGTCCCTGTACAAGTGGGCACACTGCTGATTGACGAGTCCTGGGGACAGAGGTGTGGGGACGTTGGGTGGGTGCTGTGGTTTTGGATACTGAGGGGGGAGGCTCTGTGGTGGACTTGGAGTGGGCTGGGGTGGTCGACTTACCGATGGGCCAGGAAGTTCATCCAGATCCAGAAGTCCAGAGTTACTGTCATCACTGGGGGCATCTTCTGTTGGGGGACTGGATACCCTTGGCACCTCCTCACTGCTGAGATTAGCTGGGGCATCTGTGGGGATGTAAGTGATGTATTATGCTACATGTCGGTGACATATTCTACATCCCTAGCTTCCCCTGTATCATTGCTGTGGCCCTGCCACCTTTGTTTTTGTATGGTGATGTATTGTGGGATTGTTAGTTCTCCATGCTTTGCATGCCTTGGTGGTGGGTGTAAATGCAGGGTTGGGAGGGATGTACATGCAGTGAGTATGGCATGCAGGGCTTGCCATTGGGGTTAGTCAATTGTGTAGGTGCACTGTGTGGGATGGAGTGGAGTGATGGGTGCCAGGGTGAGGGGTGGTGATGGTGGTGGCATGCAGGTATGTGGGGGGATAGGTAGTAAATATTGACTCACTAGTGTCCAGTCCTCCGCCAACTCCAGTGAGTCCCTCAGGATGCAGTATTACCAAGACTTGCTCATCCCGTGCTGTCAGCTGTGGGGGAGGATGTGGGGGTCCACCTCCAGTCCTCTGGATAGTGAGGTGGTGCCTTGGTGCAATGGAACGTACCTTCCCCTGTAGGTTGTTCCACCTCTCCATGATGTCGTCCCTTGTTCTTGGATGCTGTCCCACGGTGTTCGCCCTGTCTGCGATTCTCCGCCATAGCTCTATCTTCCTTGCAATGGATATTTGCTGTATCTGTGCTCCAAACATCTGTGGCTCTCCCCTGACTATTTCCTCCACCATGGCCCACAACTCCTCATCTGTGAAACAGGGGTGCCTTTGTGGGGACATGGGTGTTGTGTGGTGGGTGTTGTATGGTGTGGTAGGGTGTGGGATGAGTGACAGATGACTGGGTGTTAGTGGTGTGTGTGTAGTTGTTGCTGTGATTTGCGTGGTGGTCTCTTGCCCATATTTTGTGTT
Source organism: Pleurodeles waltl (assembly GCF_031143425.1). Lineage (NCBI taxonomy): Eukaryota > Metazoa > Chordata > Amphibia > Caudata > Salamandridae > Pleurodeles > Pleurodeles waltl. The sequence goes on along the minus strand of NC_090446.1, from coordinate 115,104,328 downwards.
CGTAAAGGGTTGTGGGTAATGTGGGTGTGTGTTTTATAGTGCTGTGGGTGGGTGGGTGTGGTGTGTGTACGAGTGTCAAGTGTGTGTTTTTGGTATTGCTCAGTGTTGTGTTGTTTTGTATTTGGGTGGCCATTCTGACCGCGCTGGTGTGTACCGCCAATGGTTTACCGCCGTTGAATGTCCGCAGTGGTGATTTGTGGGTCATAATGTGGAGGGCGGTGTTTTGTTAGTGTGACGGTATGGGTGTTTCTACCGACACTTTACCTCTTACCTTTGGACTGGCGGATATGTGTTTGTGGCAGTATTCTGCCGGTTTTGTGTGTGTGTGTCATACTATGGCGAACGGATATTCGCCTCCGTGATGGTATGTTGGCGGCCGCCACTGTGGTGGTAAGAGGGATTTAGCATCAATGTCATAATGAGGGCCATAGTGTTGTGGCATAGAGTCAAGTGTGGTAGAGTGTCATTTTGTACAGTCTCCTGGCAGAGAGTGCCATGGTGTAGAGCATTGTGGTGTTGAGAGTCTCATGGCGTAGAGTGTTGTGTCATAGAGAGGAGTAGCAAAGAGTGGAGTGGTGTACAGTGGAGTGGGATACATTAGAGTGGCATGTCGTACAGTATACTGGAATGGCATAGAGTGTAGTGGCATGTGGTAGGGTAGAGTGGAGTGGCGTGTCATAGAGTGGCATGGTGTAGATTTGAAAGAGTAAAGGTACGTTGAATGGTGTGGCAAAGACTGGAGCAGCATGTCATAGAGAGGATGTAGTGTGTCATAAGGTGGAGTAGCGTGTCATAGAGTGGAGTAGAGTGGCACGTCAAAGAGTAGCATGTTGGGTAGAGTGTCTTCAAGGAGCGGTGAGTAGAGTGAAGTGGTTTGCAGTGGAGTGCACTATCATAAAGTCAAGTGTCGTAGAGTGGAGAGGCATGTTGTATAGGGCAGTGGTGGGTCATAGAGGGTAGTGGCGTTGAGTAACGTAAGGAAGTACCAAAGTACTTTGTAACCTTTTAAAAAATATATATAAATACATCAAGAAATATGTTTTTCCTCAACTTAAAGTGTGGTCTAAAGACTCTGGCTGCCTTTTTAAATTTGCGAGGGACTTCAATAACCAATAATATTGTGTTTTGGCTTTTTTTGCATTACTATGTACCACAGTACATCGCGAAAGTATCACTGTATACTGCGACCCAATATATCATAAAATGTTGTCCCTTATTACTAAAACTACTGAACCAATTCAGTTCAAATACCAAAAATGGTCCTTTCCACACTATGATCTACATTCCTGCCAAATGTCATGGAAGTTCGTTCAGCCATTTTGCTGATACATCTGATGCAAAAGTTTATGGAAAATGCATTGAGGGGAAAAGTTGAGTTTCATGGAGATTCATCATACAGTGGCAAAGCTATTAGCAAGCAAAAAGCCAAGGAGTGACTATTATATATATACATACACGTATATATATAATAGTCACTCCTTGGCTTTTTGCTGACATATATCACCTAGGACCTGGCTTCTATAGAAAACATGTTTTTTATTTTGCTAATAACTTTGGTGCCGTTTGATGAATCTTCACAAAATTTTCTGAGAAAATACAACACTCACTTTAGCCTGGAAAGTTTTGGGGTGATCCGTCAAGCAGGGGTCGAGAAAAAGTGGGGTCCCAGAACACGTTTTCCACATTCATTTTTCCACAAGGATTTTAAACATGTCTACAGCCTGAACCTCTGGAGGGAATTACATCAAATGTGGCAGAAAGGTATCACTTAGTCCAGAAAGTGCCCTTTTTGTGATTTGGTGTAAATCCATTTATTAGTTTTTGAGTAATTAAAGAAAAAACAAATGTATCTGTATAGGGATGCGCTTTCATTGTAAACAGCCCCAGGGTGGGCCAGGTCCTGGGTTCAAATAAATTTTGCATGAGGGAGCTTCCTGCCCCCCTGCCACCCTAGGAACCGCCACCTCCCAGGGGCTTAAACCAAAATGGATGCGAGGGGGGGGGGCACCCAGCCCCCCCGCAGCCCCAGAGACCGCCACCTCTCTGGGGTGTTAAATAAATATAAGGCGTGGGCTGCTTGGCTCCCCGCAGCCCCGGGGAATGTCACTTCCATGGGGTTTCAAACAAATATAAGGTGGGGGGGCGCTCAGCCCCCCCACAGACCTCAGCACCGCTACCTCCCTGGGATTTAAACTAATATGATGCTGGGGGCATGCAGCCCACCCCCGCAGTTCAGGGGGCCACCACCTCCCCGGGACTCTAAACTAATATGGTGCAGGGGGCTGCGTGGCCTCCCCACAGCCCCGGGGACTGCCACTTCCCTGGGCTTTAAACTAATATGATGTGGGGAACCTTGCGCTCTCTCCCCTAGCCCTGGGGACCACCACCTTCTCAGGGCTACAATAAAAGAGTGAAGAGGGTCTGTTACGGACCCCCTGAGCCCTGGGGGCCACCACCCCCATGGAGCAATACTCGTTGGATGGGGGTCGTGCAGCCCCCCCGGGAGCCAATAAGAGCCCTGGACACCCCCACCCCCTGGGGCCAGCTCTTGCTATGTCCCAGGATGCCCAACTCCCTGGAAATAGCCGTTTGCTTTTTCTTAGTGGGAGCTGACAGCCCCCACTAAGCAAAAGCAAACAAAGTCTGTTTTCTGACAGTGGGAGTTGTCAAACAACTTCCACTGGCAGAAAGCTGAGTTTTCATCTGTTTCCCTGCACACAAATATTCATGCAGGGAAACAGATGAAAACAGTGCTCCCACAAGCAGGGAGCTGTTTTTTAAAGTAGCTTCCTGCTTGTAGTAGGCAATGCTGGCTCCCACAGTATGCGGGGAGCCATCTAGGACTGCGGGGGCTTTGAGGCTCCCCCCACGGTCTTGTCACTCTCTCTTGCTCTTAAGAAACCACAGATGAGTGTGACTGTGAAAAACACAAATACAAGAGAGTCAATTCCGACTCCCCTTTTTATCAGTTATTGGAAATTTCCTACACTACAGTAAATTGTGAAGGATTAGTATCCCTACCTTTGAGGGGTCATTCCTTTATGGAAGAGGAAGCCTCACACACCTATTAGTGTCATGCTTTATCATCGGCTACCTCTCCCTATCCTGGTAGGACACTGCCACCAGGGTGGGCTCAACCTTCAAGAAGATTTTGTGCAGGAGGGAGTTCTTAAATAAAACATCGACTTGATAAAACTGGGATCTAGATAAACAAATTTAAAAATACCTTGCAGTATTCCAGCATTTCACCTTTATGTTGGGGGCCACAGGTAATATTAAAAGAAGGATAAGGATAGTTGTGTGAGACTAAGGACTCAAGCCACCTGTTCTAAGGGCAACATGTTTCTGCCCATCTTTCTAGCCCTAACGGGTCTCGGGCATCCTTCAGGCCTGTGGATCCCCACACTGCCTTACTGGCTACTTAATCCTTTGCTTAAGGATACATAAGGAAAAAAACCATCATAAACATCACATGCAGGTTTTTTCCTACCTTTATATGAAATGGACAACTAAAGCCACCTGAAAGACATTAAATAAGTATTTAATAATCATACCCCATTAAGGTCGATTTCACTGTGAACACGTGACACTGCATACATCTCTGCAACCACATGTGGCATGTGAACCCCTGCAAGCAGAATAACCCGCTTTTAATTCTGCTACCTCTTAGTAGTGATTCTAGTGCTTTTCTAATCAATTGATCAGTAAAAGAGCATAACTTCATATGTTATAAAAGGTTATTATATGAGAGTAGCCCTTACCCTAACTATGGGGGCTGTCAGCTTCCTGGTCAAGGAGAGGGTTGATGGCCTTTAGAGTCACACACTGGGTACGTGAAAGCGCAACACAAAACAAGACAAAAACAGAGGGACAAACTGAATACAGGATTATTATAGTAGGGTGTCAACCCAAGCATTTGCCTACTCTACTATTTCTGCATATATCTTTCGATCTTGCAAGTTGTATTCTATATCATAGAGCATTAGCCTTCACATGTCTCCCTCAAATACAGTCAATGATTTCTGCCCAAAAATGGACTTAACTCTACATTTCAGTGCACACAGGGTTAAAGCTGTTATACCAGCACTGTTCTAATAGACGTGTATCTCATCCTCCAAACTTTAATCTTTGGTGGGATGTTACTCAAGGCCAGATCCCATCTCATCTCATGGTATTGCAATAGAACTTGTACAGGACACCCACGGATCTATGTAAACACACGATCCCCAATACATACTATAAATCCCCCTGTCAGCTCCCCGACAGAAACACTTGCAAAAGCAAAATTGTCCGTCATGGGTTCTGTATTATTCGCAACTCCACAAGGCACATCGCACCAGCAGCCTTCCTACTCCCCATCCTTGCCGAACAATGCGGACGCCATTCCAAAGGCCAACTTAAATATGCCTGCAAGTACATTGCCTGCTCTCCTCACACTGCCCAGCGCATTACCTCATACGGGTGCAACTGCAGGGGTTGATGGGAATCGTAGTTTCACCCAGATGCGAAAACCTCGCTACAGCTTGGGTACTACCTCATCGAGACTCGACATATGGGGATTGTTAGAAATGGGGTTTCTGGTTGGCAAGGGTATACACCTAAGCCAGGCAGAACCCACCACTCCAGTCAGGACGAGGGAGTTACACCCCCAAGATAACCCCTGCTTGGGATCTTGACACGAGCAGTCAGGCTTATCCTAGAGTCAATGTGTTAAGCATATGCCCAACACACACACCACATATGACACAATAAATACACCACAAAGGAGGCACAAGGTTTATAAAAATGAACTGTATTGCATAAAACATCCTTAGACCAAACACAACATGCATCAGTAATACCCTGATACACAAGCAGTTGTCAGAACATTGCACAGGTTATTAGTATTCTGCAAAAATAAGCAGTAGTTAGGTAAACATATAGGTTACTGGTATTCTGCAACACAAGCAGTAGTCAGGTTGCCATTATCACCAACAAGACACATGTCAGAATAAACAGGTTATCAGAGATGACAAGACATCATCATGGGATCCATGGGGTCCTCTCTCACTACTGGTGTCCTTGCCCAGTCATCTTCTGCCTCTGCCTCAAACTCTTCGAGGTCACTGTCCCCCTCAGGTGTGAACTGAGAATCCTCCCAATCAGAGTCCTCACAAATGTTGGGGTCCTCTTCAGGGTCTTCCTCTAAATCACTACCTCCCTTGTTCAATCTTGCTATTGCCCCCTCATGCTCAGAAGCCAGCAGGATATTCCAAAGATCCAGCTGTGTGGCTTCGCCACTCACTGCTAACCCTTTCTCCCTGCAAAAGCCCTTTAGCTCTTCCACTGTGTAATACACCAGTTCCTCAAGATTAAATGTTGGCTTCATTTTATCCAGGTGAGTGCAACAAACTACAAGTGTAAAACAACAAGAATCCCAGGTGTAAAAGCTGACACAGGAAAAATGACTAAATGAGAGAATCAGAAAAAATAAAACATGCAATGGTCTAAGTGCAGTTTGCAGTGCAAAAATTAGTCACAGTGGTACTGTGCAAGCCATATCCTCACCGCTGATCACCAAGGTTCAAAATGGGATTTCTGGTTGGCTAGGGTATACACCTAAGCTAGGCAGAACCCACCACTCTAGTCAGGGTGAGGAAGTTACATGCCCGAGATAAACCCTGCTCACCCCCTTGGTAGCTTGGCATGAGCAATCAGGCTTATCCTAGAGCGATGTGTAAAGCATTTGCACAACACACACACCACACGTGACACAATAATACACAACAAATGAGACACAACCACAAGTTATCTAAAAAAATAAACTGTATTCCTTAAAACATCATTAGACCAAACACGACATGCATCAGTGATAGCCTGCTACACAAGCAGTTGTCGGAACATTACAGAGGTTACTAGTACTCTGTGAAAATAAGCAGTAGTTAGGTACATATATAAGTCACTGGTATTCTGCAACATGAGCAGTAGTCAGGTTGACATAACCACCACCAATACACATGTCAGAATAAACAGGTTATCAGAGATGGCAAGACGTCATAATGAATGACATTCCCAAAAATGGAAAGTCATCATTATTACCACCATGTATATTCATAGCATACAAATAGCATAAAAACATTCCCTTAGAGCATACCTTTTATACCAACATTACCCTCCCAATCCAGATTCACCAGGCCCTGGACAAGTGCTAGTTACTCTCCACACGGTAAAGGCATAAACCACTTATTACACTTAACACCCACCTATCCCACTACCTCGAAGAAAACAACACTCTTGACCCCTCACAATCCGGGTTCCGCAAGAACCACAGCACGGAAACCGCCCTCATCGCATGCACTGATAACATTAGGACCAAAATCGACAAAGGCGAGACCGTCGCACTCATCCTCCTAGACCTCTCTGCAGCCTTTGACACTGTCTGCCACCACACACTCCGCACACGCCTCCACAACATAGGAATTCGCCACAAAGCCTTAGACTGGCTCACCTCCTTCCTCACTGACAAGACCGAGAGAGTCCACCTCCCACCTTTCCACTCCACCACCACCAAGATCATCTGCGGAGTCCCCCAAGGGTCCTCTCTCAGCCCCACACTCTTCAACATTTACATGATCCCCCTAGCCAACATCCTCCGATCACACGGAATCACTATCCTCTCATAAGCAGATGACACCCAACTCATCCTCTCCCTCACCCGCAACCCCACCACCGCCAAAACCAACCTACACGAAGCTCTCCTTGACACCGCCAACTGGATGACAACTAACCACCTCAAGCTTAACTCCAACAAAACCGAGATCATCATCTTCGGCCCCAACAAAACCGTATGGGATGACTCCTGGTGGCCCACCACCCTAGGACCCGCACCCACCCCCGCAAACCACGAACGCAACCTCGGCATCATCCTGGACCCCTCCCTCTCCATGACACAACAAATCAATGCTCTAACCTCCTCCTGCTTCCACACACTCCGCACTCTAAAAAAATCCTTCAAATGGATTCCCCCAGAGACCAGGAAGACAGTCACCCATGCACTCATCAGCCGCAGACTAGACTACGGTAACGCCCTCTACATCGGCACCACACTCAAACTCACATGCAAACTCCAGAGAATACAGAACACAGCCGCACGCCTCGTCCTTGGCCTCCCCCACCACGAACGAATCTCACCACACCTCAAAACCCTTCACTGGCTCCCCATAAACAAGAGAATCACATTAAAGATCCTCATCCACGCACACAAATCCCTCCACAACACCGGCACGACATACCTCAACGAAAGAGTAAACTTCCACACTCCCACCCGCAACCTCCGATCAGCCAACCTCGCCCTAGCGACAGTCCCCCGCAACCAACGCACCACCACAGGAGTCAGGTCCTTCTACCTCGCTCCCAAAACCTGGAACTCCCTCCCCACCAACCTCTGCAAAACCAAAGACCTCCTGCTCTTCAGAAAGAACCTCAAAACATGGTTGTTCGAACAGTCACCCTCCTGCCCCCCCTCCCCCAAGCGCCTTGAGACCCTCACGGGTGAGTAGCGCACTTTATAAAAACATTTTGTTTTTTGTTTTTGATTGATATGTTCTACCTTTTACATACACAGCACCCTGTCCATAGGGCTAGCTAGGGCCTACCTTAGGGGTGACTGATGTGTAGTAAAAGGGGAGGTCCAGACCTGGCAAGTAAATTTAGATGCCAGGTCCCTGTGGCAGTAAACTGCGCACCTAGGCTCTGTGGTAGCAGGCCTGAGACCGGTTTGTAAGGCTACTTCAGTGGGTGGGGCAAGCTGTGCTGCAGGCCCACTAGTAGCATTTAATTTACAGGCCCTGGGTATAGGGATACCACTGAACATGAGACTTACAGGTAAATTAAATGTGCCAATCAGGTGTAAGCCAATCATACCAAGTTTAGAAGGGAGAGCACAGGCACTTTAGCAGTGATCAGCAGTGGTAAAGTGCCAAGAGTCCATAATCAACAAAAAAGGTCTGGAAAAAAGAGGAGGATGAAGGCAAAAAGACTGGGGATGACCTTGTAAAAAGGGCCAGGTCCAAAAGGGATGCTGGGATATGTGGTATTTTCAAAATCCAAAGGCTGGCATCTAGCTATGACCACAATTCATATATGCAAACATGTGCTGTTATCCACATACCACAGCTAATAGGGGTAACATTCTAACAACATTTCATGGGTGTCATTGAACCAAGTATTGTTCAATGTACTGCCGTATGGTAAAATAAATAGCGAGGAGATGTGACCATTAAAACTGTGGATAATAAAGTTTAATTGCCAAAATATTTCTTTACAGAGGACGACAGTCTGCGAACTCACAAAACATCCGAGCCCGCTTATCCGGCACTCTTGGTCATGTTTTTTTTCAATTCTTATAATCCTCAAGTGGGGCACATTTGTCATATATTCCTGTTTTTTTTTTATAAATTGTCTACCAAATTATTTCTCAGAATGCCCCCAGGTTGCTAAAATTCACCAATCAAAACCACACACTACTCATACAGATGTGTTTAATACCCATGGGCAAATGTCATCAGCAAACACTGAGGCCATCTCCTTTACAAGAACTACTAATGCAAAGTAACGGAGCACTCTAGTAAGCAAGTATTAACCCCTTCTGTGCCGAGGACTTAGTAGTTACGTCCTTCGGCACAGTGCTGCTGTGCCGAGGACGTAACCACTACGTCCTCAGCACAGAGCCCAGAGGGAGCGCTCTCGCTCCCTCTGTGTGCTTCCCCCCACCCCCCCAAGTCAGGGATGGAAGGGGAAGCCCTTCCCCTTCCACCCCTGACCCCCCCACCCCCCCGTGACGTCAGCGCGCGAGCGCGTGCTGATTTGTCAAAGGGTCTCCCCTATCACGCTGGAAGCTCTGCTTCCAGCGTGATTGAAAGAGAAATGCTCAGCATTTCTCTTTCAATCATGTGGGGGAGGCCCGGAGAGGCTTCAAAGGGAAGGAAATGTATTTCCTTCCCTTTGAAGTCTCTCCCAGGGTTTCAAAAGCCGGATTGCTTGCAATCCGGCTTTTGAAACCCCACTAGACACCAGGGATTTTTTTTGGGGGGGGAAATTGACATAAGGGAACGACCCCTTGGGCAAGGGTCGCTCCCAGGGGGGGCATTTTTGGGGGAAGGCCTTTTCTGCCCCCCCGGGGGCAGAAAGGGGGGCCCCTAGAGGGGCCCCAGGGATATATATATTTTTTTCTTTTGTTTTTGTTTATGTTTTTGATTTAGGTGTGGGGAGTGACTCCTTAGGCAAGGGTCACTCCCCTAGGGGGCAAATTATATTTAGGCCATTTCTGCCCCCCTTGGGGGCAGATTGGCCTATTTTTATGAGCCCAATCTGCCCCCAAGGGGGACAGAAACCACTAGACACCAGGGAGTTTTTTTTTTATGTGAATTTCACGCAAGGGGAGCGACCCCGTAGGCAAGGGTCGCTCACTGGGGGGGGAATTATTTTAGGCCATTTCTGCCCCCCTGGGGGGTTTATCAGCCTATTTTGATTAGGCTGATGGGGGCAGAAACCACTAGGCACCAAGGATTTTTTGTTTTTTTTGTTTTACAGATGGGGAGCGACCCCTTGGACAAGGGTCGCTCCCCTGGAGGGGAAAATTGTATTTAGGCCATTTCTGCCCCCTTTGGGGGAGATCGGCTGATTTTTGCTACGCCAATCTGCCCCCAAGGGGGGCAAAAACCACTAGGCACCGGGGATTTTTTTTTTGGCGCCAATGTCACGCAGGGGGAGCGACCCCATAGGCAAGGGTCGCTCCCGGGGGGGCAGGGGGGGTAGGGGAGGGGATTTATTTTAGGCCATTTCTGCCCCCCCTGGGGGCAGATCGGCCTATTGTTATTAGGCCGATCTGCCCCCAGGGGGGGCAGAAACCTCTAGGCGCCAGGGCAAATTGTTTTTGTGTGTTTTTTCTTTTTGTTTGTTTGTTTTTTCAGAGATGAGGAGTGACCCATTAGGCAAGGGTCGCTCCTCTGGGGAGCAAATTGTATTTAGACCATTTCTGCCCCCCTTGGGGGCAGATTGGCCGATTTTAGGTCAATCTGCCCCCAAGGGGGCAGAATCCACTAGGCACTGGGGATTTTTTTCTTGGCGCCAATGTCACACAGGGGGAGCGACCCCGTAGGCAAGGGTCGCTCCCGGGGGGGTTGGGGGGGTTGGGGGGGTGGGGGAGGGGATTTATTTTAGGCCATTTCTGCCCCCCCTGGGGGCAGATCGGCCTATTGTTATTAGGCCGATCTGCCCCCAGGGGAGGCAGAAACCTCTAGGCGCCGGGGCATTTTTTTTTTTTGTGTGTTTTTTTTTGTTTGTTTGTTTGTTTTTTCAGAGATGAGGAGCGACCCATTAGGCAAGGGTCGCTCCTCTGGGGGGCAAATTGTATTTAGACCATTTCTGCCCCCCTTGGGGGCAGATTGGCCGATTTTAGGTCAATCTGCCCCCAAGGGGGGAGAAACCACTAGGCACCGGGGATTTTTTTTTTGGCGCCAATGTCACACAGGGGGAGCGACCCCGTAGGCAAGGGTCGCTCCGGGGGGGGGGTTTGGGGGGGTGTGTGACAAATTTATTTTAGCCCATTTCTGCCCCCCCTGGGGCCGGCTGAGCTAGAGGCCAAAATCCACTGGTAGGCACTGTTTTAAATGAAAAAATTTGATGTGTCCACGTTGTGTTTTGGGCCATTTCCTGTTGCGGGCGCTAGGCCTACCCACACAAGTGAGGTATCATTTTTATCGGGCGACTTGGGGGAACGCTGGGTGGAAGGAAATTTGTGGTTCCTCTCAGATTCCAGAACTTTCTGTCACCGAAATGTGAGGAAAATGTGTTTTTTTAGCCACATTTTGAGGTTTGCAAAGGATTCTGGGTAACAGAACCTGGTCAGAGCCCCACAAGTCACCCCATCTTGGATTCCCCTGGGTTTCTAGTTTTCAAAAATGCACTGGTTTGCTAGGGTTCCCCAGGTGCCGGCTGAGCTAGAGGCCAAAATCCACAGGTAGGCACTGTTTTCTATGAAAAAATGTGAAGTGTCCACGTTGTGTTTTGGGCCATTTCCTGTGGTGGGCGCTAGGCCTACCCACACAAGTGAGGTATCATTTTTATAGGGAGCCTTAGGGGAACGCTGGGTGGAAGGAAATTTGTGGCTCCTCTCAGATTCCAGAACTTTCTGTCAGCGAAATGTGAGGAAAATGTGTTTTTTTAGCCAAATTCTGAGGTTTGCATAGGATTCTGGGTAATAGAACCTGGTTAGAGCCCCACAAGTCACCCCATCTTGGATTCCCCTAGGTCTCTAGTTTTAAAAAATGCACAGGTTTGGTAGGTTTCCCTAGGTGCCGGCTGAACTAGAGGCCAAAATCTACAGGTAGGCACTTTGCAAAAAACACCTCTGTTTTCTTTCAAAAAATGTGATGTGTCCACGTTGCGTTTTGGGGCATTTCCTGTCGCGGGCGCTAGGCCTACCCACACAAGTGAGGCATCATTTTTATCGGGAGACTTGGGGGAACGCTGGGTGGAAGGAAATTTGTGGCTCCTCTCAGATTCCAGAACTTTCTGTCACCGAAATGTGAGGAAAACGTGTTTTTTTAGCCACATTTTGAGGTTTGCAAAGGATTCTGGGTAACAGAACCTGGTCAGAGCCCCACAAGTCACCCCATCTTGGATTCCCCTGGGTTTCTAGTTTTCACAAATGCACTGCTTTGCTAGGTTTCCCCAGGTGCCGGCTGAGCTAGAGGCCAAAATCCACAGGTAGGCACTGTTTTCTTTAAAAAAATGTGATGTGTCCACGTTGCGTTTTGGGGCATTTCCTGTCACGGGCGCTAGGCCTACCCACACAAGTGAGGTATCATTTTTATCGGGAGACTTGGGGGAACGCTGGGTGGAAGGAAATTTGTGGCTCCTCTGTGATTCCAGAACTTTCTGTCACCAAAATGTGAGGAAAATGTGTTTTTTAGCCAAATTTTGAGGTTTGCAAAGGATTCTGGGTAACAGAACCTGGTCAGAGCCCCACAAGTCACCCCATCTTGGATTCCCCTAGGTCTCTAGTTTTCAAAAATGCACAGGTTTGGTAGGTTTCCCTAGGTGCCGGCTGAGCTAGAGGCCAAAATCTACAGGTAGGCACTTTGCAAAAAACACCTCTGTTTTCTTTCAAAAAATGTGATGTGTCCACGTTGCGTTTTGGGGCATTTCCTGTCGCGGGCGCTAGGCCTACCCACACAAGTGAGGTATCATTTTCATCGGGAGACTTGGGGGAACGCTGGGTGGAAGGAAATTTGTGGCTCCTTTCAGATTCCAGAACTTTCTGTCACCGAAATGTGAGGAAAACGTGTTGTTTTAGCCACATTTTGAGGTTTGCAAAGGATTCTGGGTAACAGAACCTGATCAGAGCCCCACAAGTCACCCCATCTTGGATTCCCCTGGGTTTCTAGTTTTCAAAAATGCACTGGTTTGCTAGGTTTCCCCAGGTGCCGGCTGAGCTAGAGGCCAAAATCCACAGGTAGGCACTGTTTTCTATGAAAAAATGTGAAGTGTCCACATTGTGTTTTGGGCCATTTCCTGTGGCGGGCGCTAGGCCTACCCACACAAGTGAGGGATCATTTTTATAGGGAGACTTAGGGGAACGCTGGGTGGAAGGAAATTTGTGGCTCCTCTCAGATTCCAGAAGTTTCTGTCAGCGAAATGTGTTTTTTTAGCCACATTTTGAGGTTTCCAAAGGATTCTGGGTAATAGAACCTGGTTAGAACCCCACAAGTCACCCCATCTTGGATTCCCCTAGGTCTCTAGTTTTCATAAATGCACAGGTTTGGTAGGTTTCCCTAGGTGGCGGCTGAGCTAGAGGCCAAAATCTACAGGTAGGCACTTTGCAAAAAACACCTCTGTTTTCTTTCAAAAAATGTGATGTGTCCACGTTGCGTTTTGGGGCATTTCCTGTCAGGGGCGCTAGGCCTACCCACACAAGTGAGGTATCATTTTTATCGGGAGACTTGGGGGTACGCTGGGTGGAAGGAAATTTGTGGCTCCTCTCTGATTCCAGAACTTTCTGTCACCAAAAGTTGAGGAAAATGAGATTTTTTTGCCAAATTTTGAGGTTTGCAAAGGATTCTGGGTAACAGAACCTGGTCAGAGCCTCACAAGTCACCCCATCTTGGATTCCCCTAGGTCTCTAGTTTTCATAAATGCACAGGTTTGGTAGGTTTCCCTAGGTGCTGGCTGAGCTGGAGGCCAAAATCTACAGGTAGGCACTTTGCAAAAAACACCTCTGTTTTCTTTAAAAAAATGTGATGTGTCCACGTTGCGTTTTGGGGCATTTCCTGTCACGGGCGCTAGGCCTACCCACACAAGTGAGGTATCATTTTTATCGGGAGACTTGGGGGAACGCTGGGTGGAAGGAAATTTGTGGCTCCTCTGTGATTCCAGAACTTTCTGTCACCAAAATGTGAGGAAAATGTGTTTTTAGCCAAATTTTGAGGTTTGCAAAGGATTCTGGGTAACAGAACCTGGTCAGAGCCCCACAAGTCACCCCATCTTGGATTCCCCTAGGTCTCTAGTTTTCAAAAATGCACAGGTTTGGTAGGTTTCCCTAGGTGCCGGCTGAGCTAGAGGCCAAAATCTACAGGTAGGCACTTTGCAAAAAACACCTCTGTTTTCTTTCAAAAAATGTGATGTGTCCACGTTGCGTTTTGGGGCATTTCCTGTCAGGGGCGCTAGGCCTACCCACACAAGTGAGGTATCATTTTTATCGGGAGACTTGGGGGTACGCTGGGTGGAAGGAAATTTGTGGCTCCTCTCTGATTCCAGAACTTTCTGTCACCAAAATGTGAGGAAAACGTGTTTTTTAAGCCACATTTTGAGGTTTGCAAAGGATTCTGGGTAACAGAACCTGGTCAGAGCCTCACAAGTCACCCCATCTTGGATTCCCCTAGGTCTCTAGTTTTCATAAATGCACAGGTTTGGTAGGTTTCCCTAGGTGCTGGCTGAGCTGGAGGCCAAAATCTACAGGTAGGCACTTTGCAAAAAACACCTCTGTTTTCTTTAAAAAAATGTGATGTGTCCACGTTGCGTTTTGGGGCATTTCCTGTCACGGGCGCTAGGCCTACCCACACAAGTGAGGTATCATTTTTATCGGGAGACTTGGGGGAACGCTGGGTGGAAGGAAATTTGTGGCTCCTCTGTGATTCCAGAACTTTCTGTCACCAAAATGTGAGGAAAATGTGTTTTTTAGCCAAATTTTGAGGTTTGCAAAGGATTCTGGGTAACAGAACCTGGTCAGAGCCCCACAAGTCACCCCATCTTGGATTCCCCTAGGTCTCTAGTTTTCAAAAATGCACAGGTTTGGTAGGTTTCCCTAGGTGCCGGCTGAGCTAGAGGCCAAAATCTACAGGTAGGCACTTTGCAAAAAACACCTCTGTTTTCTTTCAAAAAATGTGATGTGTCCACGTTGCATTTTGGGGCATTTCCTGTCGCGGGCGCTAGGCCTACCCACACAAGTGAGGTATCATTTTCATCGGGAGACTTGGGGGAACGCTGGGTGGAAGGAAATTTGTGGCTCCTCTCAGATTCCAGAACTTTCTGTCACCGAAATGTGAGGAAAACGTGTTGTTTTAGCCACATTTTGAGGTTTGCAAAGGATTCTGGGTAACAGAACCTGATCAGAGCCCCACAAGTCACCCCATCTTGGATTCCCCTGGGTTTCTAGTTTTCAAAAATGCACTGGTTTGCTAGGTTTCCCCAGGTGCCGGCTGAGCTAGAGGCCAAAATCCACAGGTAGGCACTGTTTTCTATGAAAAAATGTGAAGTGTCCACATTGTGTTTTGGGCCATTTCCTGTGGCGGGCGCTAGGCCTACCCACACAAGTGAGGGATCATTTTTATAGGGAGACTTAGGGGAACGCTGGGTGGAAGGAAATTTGTGGCTCCTCTCAGATTCCAGAAGTTTCTGTCAGCGAAATGTGTTTTTTTAGCCAAATTTTGAGGTTTCCAAAGGATTCTGGGTAATAGAACCTGGTTAGAACCCCACAAGTCACCCCATCTTGGATTCCCCTAGGTCTCTAGTTTTCATAAATGCACAGGTTTGGTAGGTTTCCCTAGGTGGCGGCTGAGCTAGAGGCCAAAATCTACAGGTAGGCACTTTGCAAAAAACACCTCTGTTTTCTTTCAAAAAATGTGATGTGTCCACGTTGCGTTTTGGGGCATTTCCTGTCAGGGGCGCTAGGCCTACCCACACAAGTGAGGTATCATTTTTATCGGGAGACTTGGGGGTACGCTGGGTGGAAGGAAATGTGTGGCTCCTCTCTGATTCCAGAACTTTCTGTCACCAAAAGTTGAGGAAAATGAGATTTTTTTGCCAAATTTTGAGGTTTGCAAAGGATTCTGGGTAACAGAACCTGGTCAGAGCCTCACAAGTCACCCCATCTTGGATTCCCCTAGGTCTCTAGTTTTCATAAATGCACAGGTTTGGTAGGTTTCCCTAGGTGCTGGCTGAGCTGGAGGCCAAAATCTACAGGTAGGCACTTTGCAAAAAACACCTCTGTTTTCTTTAAAAAAATGTGATGTGTCCACGTTGCGTTTTGGGGCATTTCCTGTCACGGGCGCTAGGCCTACCCACACAAGTGAGGTATCATTTTTATCGGGAGACTTGGGGGAACGCTGGGTGGAAGGAAATTTGTGGCTCCTCTGTGATTCCAGAACTTTCTGTCACCAAAATGTGAGGAAAATGTGTTTTTTAGCCAAATTTTGAGGTTTGCAAAGGATTCTGGGTAACAGAACCTGGTCAGAGCCCCACAAGTCACCCCATCTTGGATTCCCCTAGGTCTCTAGTTTTAAAAAATGCACAGGTTTGGTAGGTTTCCCTAGGTGCCGGCTGAGCTAGAGGCCAAAATCTACAGGTAGGCACTTTGCAAAAAACACCTCTGTTTTCTTTCAAAAAATGTGATGTGTCCACGTTGCGTTTTGGGGCATTTCCTGTCAGGGGCGCTAGGCCTACCCACACAAGTGAGGTATCATTTTTATCGGGAGACTTGGGGGTACGCTGGGTGGAAGGAAATTTGTGGCTCCTCTCTGATTCCAGAACTTTCTGTCACCAAAATGTGAGGAAAACGTGTTTTTTAAGCCACATTTTGAGGTTTGCAAAGGATTCTGGGTAACAGAACCTGGTCAGAGCCTCACAAGTCACCCCATCTTGGATTCCCCTAGGTCTCTAGTTTTCATAAATGCACAGGTTTGGTAGGTTTCCCTAGGTGCTGGCTGAGCTGGAGGCCAAAATCTACAGGTAGGCACTTTGCAAAAAACACCTCTGTTTTCTTTAAAAAAATGTGATGTGTCCACGTTGCGTTTTGGGGCATTTCCTGTCACGGGCGCTAGGCCTACCCACACAAGTGAGGTATCATTTTTATCGGGAGACTTGGGGGAACGCTGGGTGGAAGGAAATTTGTGGCTCCTCTGTGATTCCAGAACTTTCTGTCACCAAAATGTGAGGAAAATGTGTTTTTTAGCCAAATTTTGAGGTTTGCAAAGGATTCTGGGTAACAGAACCTGGTCAGAGCCCCACAAGTCACCCCATCTTGGATTCCCCTAGGTCTCTAGTTTTCAAAAATGCACAGGTTTGGTAGGTTTCCCTAGGTGCCGGCTGAGCTAGAGGCCAAAATCTACAGGTAGGCACTTTGCAAAAAACACCTCTGTTTTCTTTCAAAAAATGTGATGTGTCCACGTTGCATTTTGGGGCATTTCCTGTCGCGGGCGCTAGGCCTACCCACACAAGTGAGGTATCATTTTCATCGGGAGACTTGGGGGAACGCTGGGTGGAAGGAAATTTGTGGCTCCTCTCAGATTCCAGAACTTTCTGTCACCGAAATGTGAGGAAAACGTGTTGTTTTAGCCACATTTTGAGGTTTGCAAAGGATTCTGGGTAACAGAACCTGATCAGAGCCCCACAAGTCACCCCATCTTGGATTCCCCTGGGTTTCTAGTTTTCAAAAATGCACTGGTTTGCTAGGTTTCCCCAGGTGCCGGCTGAGCTAGAGGCCAAAATCCACAGGTAGGCACTGTTTTCTATGAAAAAATGTGAAGTGTCCACATTGTGTTTTGGGCCATTTCCAGTGGCGGGCGCTAGGCCTACCCACACAAGTGAGGGATCATTTTTATAGGGAGACTTAGGGGAACGCTGGGTGGAAGGAAATTTGTGGCTCCTCTCAGATTCCAGAAGTTTCTGTCAGCGAAATGTGTTTTTTTAGCCAAATTTTGAGGTTTCCAAAGGATTCTGGGTAATAGAACCTGGTTAGAACCCCACAAGTCACCCCATCTTGGATTCCCCTAGGTCTCTAGTTTTCATAAATGCACAGGTTTGGTAGGTTTCCCTAGGTGCCGGCTGAGCTAGAGGCCAAAATCTACAGGTAGGCACTTTGCAAAAAACACCTCTGTTTTCTTTCAAAAAATGTGATGTGTCCACGTTGCGTTTTGGGGCATTTCCTGTCAGGGGCGCTAGGCCTACCCACACAAGTGAGGTATCATTTTTATCGGGAGACTTGGGGGTACGCTGGGTGGAAGGAAATTTGTGGCTCCTCTCTGATTCCAGAACTTTCTGTCACCAAAATGTGAGGAAAACGTGTTTTTTAAGCCACATTTTGAGGTTTGCAAAGGATTCTGGTTAACAGAACCTGGTCAGAGCCCCACAAGTCACCACATCTTGGATTCCCCTAGGTCTCTAGTTTTCAAAAATGCACAGGTTTGGTAGGTTTCCCTAGGTGCTGGCTGAGCTAGAGGCCAAAATCTACAGGTAGGCACTTTGCA
The DNA here is from genome assembly GCF_031143425.1 of Pleurodeles waltl. Lineage (NCBI taxonomy): Eukaryota > Metazoa > Chordata > Amphibia > Caudata > Salamandridae > Pleurodeles > Pleurodeles waltl. Next base: position 115,086,545 of record NC_090446.1, on the reverse strand, counting down.
AAAAACACCTCTGTTTTCTTTCAAAAAATGTGATGTGTCCACGTTGCGTTTTGGGGCATTTCCTGTTGCGGGCGCTAGGCCTACCCACACAAGTGAGGTATCATTTTTATCGGGAGACTTGGGGGAACGCTGGGTGGAAGGAAATGTGTGGCTCCTCTCTGATTCCAGAACTTTCTGTCACCAAAATGTGAGGAAAATGTGTTTTTTAGCCAAATTTTGAGGTTTGCAAAGGATTCTGGGTAACAGAACCTGGTCAGAGCCCCACAAGTCACCCCATCTTGGATTCCCCTAGGTCTCTAGTTTTCAAAAATGCACAGGTTTGGTAGGTTTCCCTAGGTGCCGGCTGAGCTAGAGGCCAAAATCTACAGGTAGGCACTTTGCAAAAAACACCTCTGTTTTCTTTAAAAAAATGTGATGTGTCCACGTTGCGTTTTGGGGCATTTCCTGTCACGGGCGCTAGGCCTACCCACACAAGTGAGGTATCATTTTTATCAGGAGACTTGGGGGTACGCTGGGTTAAAGGAAATTTGTGGCTCCTCTCTGATTCCAGAACTTTCTGTCACCAAAATGTGAGGAAAACTTGTTTTTTTAGCCAAATTGTGAGGTTTGCAAAGGATTCTGGTTAACAGAACCTGGTCAGAGCCCCACAAGTCACCACATCTTGGATTCCCCTAGGTCTCTAGTTTTCAAAAATGCACAGGTTTGGTAGTTTTCTCTTGGTGCCGGTTGAGCTAGAGGCCAAAATCTACAGGTAGGCACTTTGCAAAAAACACCTCTGTTTTCTTTCAAAAAATGTGATGTGTCCACGTTGCTTTTTGGGGCATTTCCTGTCGCGGGCGCTAGGCCTACCCACACAAGTGAGGTATCATTTTCATCGGGAGACTTGGGGGAACGCTGGGTGGAAGGAAATTTGTGGCTCCTCTGTGATTCCAGAACTTTCTGTCACCAAAATGTGAGGAAAATGTGTTTTTTAGCCAAATTTTGAGGTTTGCAAAGGATTCTGGGTAACAGAACCTGGTCAGAGCCCCACAAGTCACCCCATCTTGGATTCCCCTAGGTCTCTAGTTTTCATAAATGCACAGGTTTGGTAGGTTTCCCTAGGTGCTGGCTGAGCTGGAGGCCAAAATCTACAGGTAGGCACTTTGCAAAAAACACCTCTGTTTTCTTTAAAAAAATGTGATGTGTCCACGTTGCGTTTTGGGGCATTTCCTGTCACGGGCGCTAGGCCTACCCACACAAGTGAGGTATCATTTTTATCGGGAGACTTGGGGGAACGCTGGGTGGAAGGAAATTTGTGGCTCCTCTGTGATTCCAGAACTTTCTGTCACCAAAATGTGAGGAAAATGTGTTTTTTAGCCAAATTTTGAGGTTTGCAAAGGATTCTGGGTAACAGAACCTGGTCAGAGCCCCACAAGTCACCCCATCTTGGATTCCCCTAGGTCTCTAGTTTTCAAAAATGCACAGGTTTGGTAGGTTTCCCTAGGTGCCGGCTGAGCTAGAGGCCAAAATCTACAGGTAGGCACTTTGCAAAAAACACCTCTGTTTTCTTTAAAAAAATGTGATATGTCCACGTTGCGTTTTGGGGCATTTCCTGTCGCAGGCGCTAGGCCTACCCACACAAGTAAGGGATCATTTTTATCGGGAGACTTGGGGGAACGCTGGGTGGAAGGAAATTTGTGGCTCCTCTCTGATTCCAGAACTTTCTGTCACCAAAAGTTGAGGAAAATGAGATTTTTTTGCCAAATTTTGAGGTTTGCAAAGGATTCTGGGTAACAGAACCTGGTCAGAGCCTCACAAGTCACCCCATCTTGGATTCCCCTAGGTCTCTAGTTTTCATAAATGCACAGGTTTGGTAGGTTTCCCTAGGTGCTGGCTGAGCTGGAGGCCAAAATCTACAGGTAGGCACTTTGCAAAAAACACCTCTGTTTTCTTTAAAAAAATGTGATGTGTCCACGTTGCGTTTTGGGGCATTTCCTGTCGCGGGCGCTAGGCCTACCCACACAAGTGAGGTATCATTTTCATCGGGAGACTTGGGGGAACGCTGGGTGGAAGGAAATTTGTGGCTCCTTTCAGATTCCAGAACTTTCTGTCACCGAAATGTGAGGAAAACGTGTTGTTTTAGCCACATTTTGAGGTTTGCAAAGGATTCTGGGTAACAGAACCTGATCAGAGCCCCACAAGTCACCCCATCTTGGATTCCCCTGGGTTTCTAGTTTTCAAAAATGCACTGGTTTGCTAGGTTTCCCCAGGTGCCGGCTGAGCTAGAGGCCAAAATCCACAGGTAGGCACTGTTTTCTATGAAAAAATGTGAAGTGTCCACATTGTGTTTTGGGGCATTTCCTGTCACGGGCGCTAGGCCTACCCACACAAGTGAGGGATCATTTTTATAGGGAGACTTAGGGGAACGCTGGGTGGAAGGAAATTTGTGGCTCCTCTCAGATTCCAGAAGTTTCTGTCAGCGAAATGTGTTTTTTTAGCCAAATTTTGAGGTTTCCAAAGGATTCTGGGTAATAGAACCTGGTTAGAACCCCACAAGTCACCCCATCTTGGATTCCCCTAGGTCTCTAGTTTTCATAAATGCACAGGTTTGGTAGGTTTCCCTAGGTGGCGGCTGAGCTAGAGGCCAAAATCTACAGGTAGGCACTTTGCAAAAAACACCTCTGTTTTCTTTCAAAAAATGTGATGTGTCCACGTTGCGTTTTGGGGCATTTCCTGTCAGGGGCGCTAGGCCTACCCACACAAGTGAGGTATCATTTTTATCGGGAGACTTGGGGGAACGCTGGGTGGAAGGAAATTTGTGGCTCCTCTGTGATTCCAGAACTTTCTGTCACCAAAATGTGAGGAAAATGTGTTTTTTAGCCAAATTTTGAGGTTTGCAAAGGATTCTGGGTAACAGAACCTGGTCAGAGCCCCACAAGTCACCCCATCTTGGATTCCCCTAGGTCTCTAGTTTTCAAAAATGCACAGGTTTGGTAGGTTTCCCTAGGTGCCGGCTGAGCTAGAGGCCAAAATCTACAGGTAGGCACTTTGCAAAAAACACCTCTGTTTTCTTTCAAAAAATGTGATGTGTCCACGTTGCATTTTGGGGCATTTCCTGTCGCGGGCGCTAGGCCTACCCACACAAGTGAGGTATCATTTTCATCGGGAGACTTGGGGGAACGCTGGGTGGAAGGAAATTTGTGGCTCCTCTCAGATTCCAGAACTTTCTGTCACCGAAATGTGAGGAAAACGTGTTGTTTTAGCCACATTTTGAGGTTTGCAAAGGATTCTGGGTAACAGAACCTGATCAGAGCCCCACAAGTCACCCCATCTTGGATTCCCCTGGGTTTCTAGTTTTCAAAAATGCACTGGTTTGCTAGGTTTCCCCAGGTGCCGGCTGAGCTAGAGGCCAAAATCCACAGGTAGGCACTGTTTTCTATGAAAAAATGTGAAGTGTCCACATTGTGTTTTGGGCCATTTCCAGTGGCGGGCGCTAGGCCTACCCACACAAGTGAGGGATCATTTTTATAGGGAGACTTAGGGGAACGCTGGGTGGAAGGAAATTTGTGGCTCCTCTCAGATTCCAGAAGTTTCTGTCAGCGAAATGTGTTTTTTTAGCCAAATTTTGAGGTTTCCAAAGGATTCTGGGTAATAGAACCTGGTTAGAACCCCACAAGTCACCCCATCTTGGATTCCCCTAGGTCTCTAGTTTTCATAAATGCACAGGTTTGGTAGGTTTCCCTAGGTGCCGGCTGAGCTAGAGGCCAAAATCTACAGGTAGGCACTTTGCAAAAAACACCTCTGTTTTCTTTCAAAAAATGTGATGTGTCCACGTTGCGTTTTGGGGCATTTCCTGTCAGGGGCGCTAGGCCTACCCACACAAGTGAGGTATCATTTTTATCGGGAGACTTGGGGGTACGCTGGGTGGAAGGAAATTTGTGGCTCCTCTCTGATTCCAGAACTTTCTGTCACCAAAATGTGAGGAAAACGTGTTTTTTAAGCCACATTTTGAGGTTTGCAAAGGATTCTGGTTAACAGAACCTGGTCAGAGCCCCACAAGTCACCACATCTTGGATTCCCCTAGGTCTCTAGTTTTCAAAAATGCACAGGTTTGGTAGGTTTCCCTAGGTGCTGGCTGAGCTAGAGGCCAAAATCTACAGGTAGGCACTTTGCAAAAAACACCTCTGTTTTCTTTCAAAAAATGTGATGTGTCCACGTTGCGTTTTGGGGCATTTCCTGTTGCGGGCGCTAGGCCTACCCACACAAGTGAGGTATCATTTTTATCGGGAGACTTGGGGGAACGCTGGGTGGAAGGAAATGTGTGGCTCCTCTCTGATTCCAGAACTTTCTGTCACCAAAATGTGAGGAAAATGTGTTTTTTAGCCAAATTTTGAGGTTTGCAAAGGATTCTGGGTAACAGAACCTGGTCAGAGCCCCACAAGTCACCCCATCTTGGATTCCCCTAGGTCTCTAGTTTTCAAAAATGCACAGGTTTGGTAGGTTTCCCTAGGTGCCGGCTGAGCTAGAGGCCAAAATCTACAGGTAGGCACTTTGCAAAAAACACCTCTGTTTTCTTTAAAAAAATGTGATGTGTCCACGTTGCGTTTTGGGGCATTTCCTGTCACGGGCGCTAGGCCTACCCACACAAGTGAGGTATCATTTTTATCAGGAGACTTGGGGGTACGCTGGGTTAAAGGAAATTTGTGGCTCCTCTCTGATTCCAGAACTTTCTGTCACCAAAATGTGAGGAAAACTTGTTTATTTAGCCAAATTGTGAGGTTTGCAAAGGATTCTGGTTAACAGAACCTGGTCAGAGCCCCACAAGTCACCACATCTTGGATTCCCCTAGGTCTCTAGTTTTCAAAAATGCACAGGTTTGGTAGTTTTCTCTTGGTGCCGGTTGAGCTAGAGGCCAAAATCTACAGGTAGGCACTTTGCAAAAAACACCTCTGTTTTCTTTCAAAAAATGTGATGTGTCCACGTTGCTTTTTGGGGCATTTCCTGTCGCGGGCGCTAGGCCTACCCACACAAGTGAGGTATCATTTTCATCGGGAGACTTGGGGGAACGCTGGGTGGAAGGAAATTTGTGGCTCCTCTGTGATTCCAGAACTTTCTGTCACCAAAATGTGAGGAAAATGTGTTTTTTAGCCAAATTTTGAGGTTTGCAAAGGATTCTGGGTAACAGAACCTGGTCAGAGCCCCACAAGTCACCCCATCTTGGATTCCCCTAGGTCTCTAGTTTTCATAAATGCACAGGTTTGGTAGGTTTCCCTAGGTGCTGGCTGAGCTGGAGGCCAAAATCTACAGGTAGGCACTTTGCAAAAAACACCTCTGTTTTCTTTAAAAAAATGTGATGTGTCCACGTTGCGTTTTGGGGCATTTCCTGTCACGGGCGCTAGGCCTACCCACACAAGTGAGGTATCATTTTTATCGGGAGACTTGGGGGAACGCTGGGTGGAAGGAAATTTGTGGCTCCTCTGTGATTCCAGAACTTTCTGTCACCAAAATGTGAGGAAAATGTGTTTTTTAGCCAAATTTTGAGGTTTGCAAAGGATTCTGGGTAACAGAACCTGGTCAGAGCCCCACAAGTCACCCCATCTTGGATTCCCCTAGGTCTCTAGTTTTCAAAAATGCACAGGTTTGGTAGGTTTCCCTAGGTGCCGGCTGAGCTAGAGGCCAAAATCTACAGGTAGGCACTTTGCAAAAAACACCTCTGTTTTCTTTAAAAAAATGTGATATGTCCACGTTGCGTTTTGGGGCATTTCCTGTCGCAGGCGCTAGGCCTACCCACACAAGTAAGGGATCATTTTTATCGGGAGACTTGGGGGAACGCTGGGTGGAAGGAAATTTGTGGCTCCTCTCTGATTCCAGAACTTTCTGTCACCAAAAGTTGAGGAAAATGAGATTTTTTTGCCAAATTTTGAGGTTTGCAAAGGATTCTGGGTAACAGAACCTGGTCAGAGCCTCACAAGTCACCCCATCTTGGATTCCCCTAGGTCTCTAGTTTTCATAAATGCACAGGTTTGGTAGGTTTCCCTAGGTGCTGGCTGAGCTGGAGGCCAAAATCTACAGGTAGGCACTTTGCAAAAAACACCTCTGTTTTCTTTAAAAAAATGTGATGTGTCCACGTTGCGTTTTGGGGCATTTCCTGTCGCGGGCGCTAGGCCTACCCACACAAGTGAGGTATCATTTTCATCGGGAGACTTGGGGGAACGCTGGGTGGAAGGAAATTTGTGGCTCCTTTCAGATTCCAGAACTTTCTGTCACCGAAATGTGAGGAAAACGTGTTGTTTTAGCCACATTTTGAGGTTTGCAAAGGATTCTGGGTAACAGAACCTGATCAGAGCCCCACAAGTCACCCCATCTTGGATTCCCCTGGGTTTCTAGTTTTCAAAAATGCACTGGTTTGCTAGGTTTCCCCAGGTGCCGGCTGAGCTAGAGGCCAAAATCCACAGGTAGGCACTGTTTTCTATGAAAAAATGTGAAGTGTCCACATTGTGTTTTGGGGCATTTCCTGTCACGGGCGCTAGGCCTACCCACACAAGTGAGGGATCATTTTTATAGGGAGACTTAGGGGAACGCTGGGTGGAAGGAAATTTGTGGCTCCTCTCAGATTCCAGAAGTTTCTGTCAGCGAAATGTGTTTTTTTAGCCAAATTTTGAGGTTTCCAAAGGATTCTGGGTAATAGAACCTGGTTAGAACCCCACAAGTCACCCCATCTTGGATTCCCCTAGGTCTCTAGTTTTCATAAATGCACAGGTTTGGTAGGTTTCCCTAGGTGCCGGCTGAGCTAGAGGCCAAAATCTACAGGTAGGCACTTTGCAAAAAACACCTCTGTTTTCTTTCAAAAAATGTGATGTGTCCACGTTGCGTTTTGGGGCATTTCCTGTCAGGGGCGCTAGGCCTACCCACACAAGTGAGGTATCATTTTTATCGGGAGACTTGGGGGTACGCTGGGTGGAAGGAAATTTGTGGCTCCTCTCTGATTCCAGAACTTTCTGTCACCAAAAGTTGAGGAAAATGAGATTTTTTTGCCAAATTTTGAGGTTTGCAAAGGATTCTGGGTAACAGAACCTGGTCAGAGCCTCACAAGTCACCCCATCTTGGATTCCCCTAGGTCTCTAGTTTTCATAAATGCACAGGTTTGGTAGGTTTCCCTAGGTGCTGGCTGAGCTGGAGGCCAAAATCTACAGGTAGGCACTTTGCAAAAAACACCTCTGTTTTCTTTAAAAAAATGTGATGTGTCCACGTTGCGTTTTGGGGCATTTCCTGTCACGGGCGCTAGGCCTACCCACACAAGTGAGGTATCATTTTTATCGGGAGACTTGGGGGAACGCTGGGTGGAAGGAAATTTGTGGCTCCTCTGTGATTCCAGAACTTTCTGTCACCAAAATGTGAGGAAAATGTGTTTTTTAGCCAAATTTTGAGGTTTGCAAAGGATTCTGGGTAACAGAACCTGGTCAGAGCCCCACAAGTCACCCCATCTTGGATTCCCCTAGGTCTCTAGTTTTCAAAAATGCACAGGTTTGGTAGGTTTCCTAGGTGCCGGCTGAGCTAGAGGCCAAAATCTACAGGTAGGCACTTTGCAAAAAACACCTCTGTTTTCTTTCAAAAAATGTGATGTGTCCACGTTGCGTTTTGGGGCATTTCCTGTCAGGGGCGCTAGGCCTACCCACACAAGTGAGGTATCATTTTTATCGGGAGACTTGGGGGTACGCTGGGTGGAAGGAAATTTGTGGCTCCTCTCTGATTCCAGAACTTTCTGTCACCAAAATGTGAGGAAAACGTGTTTTTTAAGCGACATTTTGAGGTTTGCAAAGGATTCTGGGTAACAGAACCTGGTCAGAGCCTCACAAGTCACCCCATCTTGGATTCCCCTAGGTCTCTAGTTTTCATAAATGCACAGGTTTGGTAGGTTTCCCTAGGTGCTGGCTGAGCTGGAGGCCAAAATCTACAGGTAGGCACTTTGCAAAAAACACCTCTGTTTTCTTTAAAAAAATGTGATGTGTCCACGTTGCGTTTTGGGGCATTTCCTGTCACGGGCGCTAGGCCTACCCACACAAGTGAGGTATCATTTTTATCGGGAGACTTGGGGGAACGCTGGGTGGAAGGAAATTTGTGGCTCCTCTGTGATTCCAGAACTTTCTGTCACCAAAATGTGAGGAAAATGTGTTTTTTAGCCAAATTTTGAGGTTTGCAAAGGATTCTGGGTAACAGAACCTGGTCAGAGCCCCACAAGTCACCCCATCTTGGATTCCCCTAGGTCTCTAGTTTTCAAAAATGCACAGGTTTGGTAGGTTTCCCTAGGTGCCGGCTGAGCTAGAGGCCAAAATCTACAGGTAGGCACTTTGCAAAAAACACCTCTGTTTTCTTTCAAAAAATGTGATGTGTCCACGTTGCGTTTTGGGGCATTTCCTGTCGCGGGCGCTAGGCCTACCCACACAAGTGAGGTATCATTTTCATCGGGAGACTTGGGGGAACGCTGGGTGGAAGGAAATTTGTGGCTCCTCTCAGATTCCAGAACTTTCAGTCACCGAAATGTGAGGAAAACGTGTTGTTTTAGCCACATTTTGAGGTTTGCAAAGGATTCTGGGTAACAGAACCTGATCAGAGCCCCACAAGTCACCCCATCTTGGATTCCCCTGGGTTTCTAGTTTTCAAAAATGCACTGGTTTGCTAGGTTTCCCCAGGTGCCGGCTGAGCTAGAGGCCAAAATCCACAGGTAGGCACTGTTTTCTATGAAAAAATGTGAAGTGTCCACATTGTGTTTTGGGCCATTTCCAGTGGCGGGCGCTAGGCCTACCCACACAAGTGAGGGATCATTTTTATAGGGAGACTTAGGGGAACGCTGGGTGGAAGGAAATTTGTGGCTCCTCTCAGATTCCAGAAGTTTCTGTCAGCGAAATGTGTTTTTTTAGCCAAATTTTGAGGTTTCCAAAGGATTCTGGGTAATAGAACCTGGTTAGAACCCCACAAGTCACCCCATCTTGGATTCCCCTAGGTCTCTAGTTTTCATAAATGCACAGGTTTGGTAGGTTTCCCTAGGTGCCGGCTGAGCTAGAGGCCAAAATCTACAGGTAGGCACTTTGCAAAAAACACCTCTGTTTTCTTTAAAAAAATGTGATGTGTCCACGTTGCGTTTTGGGGCATTTCCTGTCAGGGGCGCTAGGCCTACCCACACAAGTGAGGTATCATTTTTATCGGGAGACTTGGGGGTACGCTGGGTGGAAGGAAATTTGTGGCTCCTCTCTGATTCCAGAACTTTCTGTCACCAAAATGTGAGGAAAACGTGTTTTTTAAGCCACATTTTGAGGTTTGCAAAGGATTCTGGTTAACAGAACCTGGTCAGAGCCCCACAAGTCACCACATCTTGGATTCCCCTAGGTCTCTAGTTTTCAAAAATGCACAGGTTTGGTAGGTTTCCCTAGGTGCCGGCTGAGCTAGAGGCCAAAATCTACAGGTAGGCACTTTGCAAAAAACACCTCTGTTTTCTTTCAAAAAATGTGATGTGTCCACGTTGCGTTTTGGGGCATTTCCTGTTGCGGGCGCTAGGCCTACCCACACAAGTGAGGTATCATTTTTATCGGGAGACTTGGGGGAACGCTGGGTGTAAGGAAATGTGTGGCTCCTCTGTGATTCCAGAACTTTCTGTCACCAAAATGTGAGGAAAACGTGTTTTTTAGCCAAATTTTGAGGTTTGCAAAGGATTCTGGGTAACAGAACCTGGTCAGAGCCCCACAAGTCACCCCATCTTGGATTCCCCTAGGTCTCTAGTTTTCAAAAATGCACAGGTTTGGTAGGTTTCCCTAGGTGCCGGCTGAGCTAGAGGCCAAAATCTACAGGTAGGCACTTTGCAAAAAACACCTCTGTTTTCTTTCAAAAAATGTGATGTGTCCACGTTGCGTTTTGGGGCATTTCCTGTCACGGGCGCTAGGCCTACCCACACAAGTGAGGTGTCATTTTTATCAGGAGACTTGGGGGTACGCTGGGTTAAAGGAAATTTGTGGCTCCTCTCTGATTCCAGAACTTTCTGTCACCAAAATGTGAGGAAAACGTGTTTTTTTAGCCAAATTGTGAGGTTTGCAAAGGATTCTGGTTAACAGAACCTGGTCAGAGCCCCACAAGTCACCACATCTTGGATTCCCCTAGGTCTCTAGTTTTCAAAAATGCACAGGTTTGGTAGGTTTCCCTAGGTGCCGGCTGAGCTAGAGGCCAAAATCTACAGGTAGGCACTTTGCAAAAAACACCTCTGTTTTCTTTCAAAAAATGTGATGTGTCCACGTTGCTTTTTGGGGCATTTCCTGTTGCGGGCGCTAGGCCTACCCACACAAGTGAGGTATCATTTTTATCGGGAGACTTGGGGGAACGCTGGGTGTAAGGAAATGTGTGGCTCCTCTGTGATTCCAGAACTTTCTGTCACCAAAATGTGAGGAAAATGTGTTTTTTAGCCAAATTTTGAGGTTTGCAAAGGATTCTGGGTAACAGAACCTGGTCAGAGCCCCACAAGTCACCCCATCTTGGATTCCCCTAGGTCTCTAGTTTTCAAAAATGCACAGGTTTGGTAGGTTTCCCTAGGTGCCGGCTGAGCTAGAGGCCAAAATCTACAGGTAGGCACTTTGCAAAAAACACCTCTGTTTTCTTTCAAAAAATGTGATGTGTCCACGTTGCGTTTTGGGGCATTTCCTGTCACGGGCGCTAGGCCTACCCACACAAGTGAGGTATCATTTTTATCAGGAGACTTGGGGGTACGCTGGGTTAAAGGAAATTTGTGGCTCCTCTCTGATTCCAGAACTTTCTGTCACCAAAATGTGAGGAAAACGTGTTTTTTTAGCCAAATTGTGAGGTTTGCAAAGGATTCTGGTTAACAGAACCTGGTCAGAGCCCCACAAGTCACCACATCTTGGATTCCCCTAGGTCTCTAGTTTTCAAAAATGCACAGGTTTGGTAGGTTTCCCTAGGTGCCGGCTGAGCTAGAGGCCAAAATCTACAGGTAGGCACTTTGCAAAAAACACCTCTGTTTTCTTTCAAAAAATGTGATGTGTCCACGTTGCGTTTTGGGGCATTTCCTGTCACGGGCGCTAGGCCTACCCACACAAGTGAGGTATCATTTTTATCAGGAGACTTGGGGGTACGCTGGGTTAAAGGAAATTTGTGGCTCCTCTCTGATTCCAGAACTTTCTGTCACCAAAATGTGAGGAAAACGTGTTTTTTTAGCCAAATTGTGAGGTTTGCAAAGGATTCTGGTTAACAGAACCTGGTCAGAGCCCCACAAGTCACCCCATCTTGGATTCCCCTAGGTCTCTAGTTTTCAAAAATGCACAGGTTTGGTAGGTTTCCCTAGGTGCCGGCTGAGCTAGAGGCCAAAATCTACAGGTAGGCACTTTGCAAAAAACACCTCTGTTTTCTTTCAAAAAATGTGATGTGTCCACGTTGCGTTTTGGGGCATTTCCTGTCACGGGCGCTAGGCCTACCCACACAAGTGAGGTATCATTTTTATCAGGAGACTTGGGGGTACGCTGGGTTAAAGGAAATTTGTGGCTCCTCTCTGATTCCAGAACTTTCTGTCACCAAAATGTGAGGAAAACGTGTTTTTTTAGCCAAATTTTGAGGTTTGCAAAGGATTCTGGGTAACAGAACCTGGTCAGAGCCCCACAAGTCACCCCATCTTGGATTCCCCTAGGTCTCTAGTTTTCAAAAATGCACAGGTTTGGTAGGTTTCCTAGGTGCCGGCTGAGCTAGAGGCCAAAATCTACAGGTAGGCACTTTGCAAAAAACACCTCTGTTTTCTTTAAAAAAATGTGATGTGTCCACGTTGCGTTTTGGGGCATTTCCTGTCACGGGCGCTAGGCCTACCCACACAAGTGAGGTATCATTTTTATCGGGAGACTTGGGGGAACGCTGGGTGGAAGGAAATTTGTGGCTCCTCTGTGATTCCAGAACTTTCTGTCACCAAAATGTGAGGAAAATGTGTTTTTTAGCCAAATTTTGAGGTTTGCAAAGGATTCTGGGTAACAGAACCTGGTCAGAGCCCCACAAGTCACCCCATCTTGGATTCCCCTAGGTCTCTAGTTTTCAAAAATGCACAGGTTTGGTAGGTTTCCCTAGGTGCCGGCTGAGCTAGAGGCCAAAATCTACAGGTAGGCACTTTGCAAAAAACACCTCTGTTTTCTTTCAAAAAATGTGATGTGTCCACGTTGCGTTTTGGGGCATTTCCTGTCGCGGGCGCTAGGCCTACCCACACAAGTGAGGTATCATTTTCATCGGGAGACTTGGGGGAACGCTGGGTGGAAGGAAATTTGTGGCTCCTCTCAGATTCCAGAACTTTCAGTCACCGAAATGTGAGGAAAACGTGTTGTTTTAGCCACATTTTGAGGTTTGCAAAGGATTCTGGGTAACAGAACCTGATCAGAGCCCCACAAGTCACCCCATCTTGGATTCCCCTGGGTTTCTAGTTTTCAAAAATGCACTGGTTTGCTAGGTTTCCCCAGGTGCCGGCTGAGCTAGAGGCCAAAATCCACAGGTAGGCACTGTTTTCTATGAAAAAATGTGAAGTGTCCACATTGTGTTTTGGGCCATTTCCAGTGGCGGGCGCTAGGCCTACCCACACAAGTGAGGGATCATTTTTATAGGGAGACTTAGGGGAACGCTGGGTGGAAGGAAATTTGTGGCTCCTCTCAGATTCCAGAAGTTTCTGTCAGCGAAATGTGTTTTTTTAGCCAAATTTTGAGGTTTCCAAAGGATTCTGGGTAATAGAACCTGGTTAGAACCCCACAAGTCACCCCATCTTGGATTCCCCTAGGTCTCTAGTTTTCATAAATGCACAGGTTTGGTAGGTTTCCCTAGGTGCCGGCTGAGCTAGAGGCCAAAATCTACAGGTAGGCACTTTGCAAAAAACACCTCTGTTTTCTTTAAAAAAATGTGATGTGTCCACGTTGCGTTTTGGGGCATTTCCTGTCAGGGGCGCTAGGCCTACCCACACAAGTGAGGTATCATTTTTATCGGGAGACTTGGGGGTACGCTGGGTGGAAGGAAATTTGTGGCTCCTCTCTGATTCCAGAACTTTCTGTCACCAAAATGTGAGGAAAACGTGTTTTTTAAGCCACATTTTGAGGTTTGCAAAGGATTCTGGTTAACAGAACCTGGTCAGAGCCCCACAAGTCACCACATCTTGGATTCCCCTAGGTCTCTAGTTTTCAAAAATGCACAGGTTTGGTAGGTTTCCCTAGGTGCCGGCTGAGCTAGAGGCCAAAATCTACAGGTAGGCACTTTGCAAAAAACACCTCTGTTTTCTTTCAAAAAATGTGATGTGTCCACGTTGCGTTTTGGGGCATTTCCTGTTGCGGGCGCTAGGCCTACCCACACAAGTGAGGTATCATTTTTATCGGGAGACTTGGGGGAACGCTGGGTGTAAGGAAATGTGTGGCTCCTCTGTGATTCCAGAACTTTCTGTCACCAAAATGTGAGGAAAATGTGTTTTTTAGCCAAATTTTGAGGTTTGCAAAGGATTCTGGGTAACAGAACCTGGTCAGAGCCCCACAAGTCACCCCATCTTGGATTCCCCTAGGTCTCTAGTTTTCAAAAATGCACAGGTTTGGTAGGTTTCCCTAGGTGCCGGCTGAGCTAGAGGCCAAAATCTACAGGTAGGCACTTTGCAAAAAACACCTCTGTTTTCTTTCAAAAAATGTGATGTGTCCACGTTGCGTTTTGGGGCATTTCCTGTCACGGGCGCTAGGCCTACCCACACAAGTGAGGTATCATTTTTATCAGGAGACTTGGGGGTACGCTGGGTTAAAGGAAATTTGTGGCTCCTCTCTGATTCCAGAACTTTCTGTCACCAAAATGTGAGGAAAACGTGTTTTTTTAGCCAAATTGTGAGGTTTGCAAAGGATTCTGGTTAACAGAACCTGGTCAGAGCCCCACAAGTCACCACATCTTGGATTCCCCTAGGTCTCTAGTTTTCAAAAATGCACAGGTTTGGTAGGTTTCCCTAGGTGCCGGCTGAGCTAGAGGCCAAAATCTACAGGTAGGCACTTTGCAAAAAACACCTCTGTTTTCTTTCAAAAAATGTGATGTGTCCACGTTGCTTTTTGGGGCATTTCCTGTTGCGGGCGCTAGGCCTACCCACACAAGTGAGGTATCATTTTTATCGGGAGACTTGGGGGAACGCTGGGTGTAAGGAAATGTGTGGCTCCTCTGTGATTCCAGAACTTTCTGTCACCAAAATGTGAGGAAAATGTGTTTTTTAGCCAAATTTTGAGGTTTGCAAAGGATTCTGGGTAACAGAACCTGGTCAGAGCCCCACAAGTCACCCCATCTTGGATTCCCCTAGGTCTCTAGTTTTCAAAAATGCACAGGTTTGGTAGGTTTCCCTAGGTGCCGGCTGAGCTAGAGGCCAAAATCTACAGGTAGGCACTTTGCAAAAAACACCTCTGTTTTCTTTCAAAAAATGTGATGTGTCCACGTTGCGTTTTGGGGCATTTCCTGTCACGGGCGCTAGGCCTACCCACACAAGTGAGGTATCATTTTTATCAGGAGACTTGGGGGTACGCTGGGTTAAAGGAAATTTGTGGCTCCTCTCTGATTCCAGAACTTTCTGTCACCAAAATGTGAGGTAAACGTGTTTTTTTAGCCAAATTGTGAGGTTTGCAAAGGATTCTGGTTAACAGAACCTGGTCAGAGCCCCACAAGTCACCACATCTTGGATTCCCCTAGGTCTCTAGTTTTCAAAAATGCACAGGTTTGGTAGGTTTCCCTAGGTGCCGGCTGAGCTAGAGGCCAAAATCTACAGGTAGGCACTTTGCAAAAAACACCTCTGTTTTCTTTCAAAAAATGTGATGTGTCCACGTTGCTTTTTGGGGCATTTCCTGTCGCGGGCGCTAGGCCTACCCACACAAGTGAGGTATCATTTTCATCGGGAGACTTGGGGGAACGCTGGGTGGAAGGAAATTTGTGGCTCCTCTGTGATTCCAGAACTTTCTGTCACCAAAATGTGAGGAAAATGTGTTTTTTAGCCAAATTTTGAGGTTTGCAAAGGATTCTGGGTAACAGAACCTGGTCAGAGCCCCACAAGTCACCCCATCTTGGATTCCCCTAGGTCTCTAGTTTTCATAAATGCACAGGTTTGGTAGGTTTCCCTAGGTGCTGGCTGAGCTGGAGGCCAAAATCTACAGGTAGGCACTTTGCAAAAAACACCTCTGTTTTCTTTAAAAAAATGTGATGTGTCCACGTTGCGTTTTGGGGCAAATCCTGTCACGGGCGCTAGGCCTACCCACACAAGTGAGGTATCATTTTTATCGGGAGACTTGGGGGAACGCTGGGTGGAAGGAAATTTGTGGCTCCTCTGTGATTCCAGAACTTTCTGTCACCAAAATGTGAGGAAAATGTGTTTTTTAGCCAAATTTTGAGGTTTGCAAAGGATTCTGGGTAACAGAACCTGGTCAGAGCCCCACAAGTCACCCCATCTTGGATTCCCCTAGGTCTCTAGTTTTCAAAAATGCACAGGTTTGGTAGGTTTCCCTAGGTGCCGGCTGAGCTAGAGGCCAAAATCTACAGGTAGGCACTTTGCAAAAAACACCTCTGTTTTCTTTCAGAAAATGTGATGTGTCCACGTTGCGTTTTGGGGCATTTCCTGTCGCGGGCGCTAGGCCTACCCACACAAGTGAGGTATCATTTTCATCGGGAGACTTGGGGGAACGCTGGGTGGAAGGAAATTTGTGGCTCCTCTCAGATTCCAGAACTTTCTGTCACCGAAATGTGAGGAAAACGTGTTGTTTTAGCCACATTTTGAGGTTTGCAAAGGATTCTGGGTAACAGAACCTGATCAGAGCCCCACAAGTCACCCCATCTTGGATTCCCCTGGGTTTCTAGTTTTCAAAAATGCACTGGTTTGCTAGGTTTCCCCAGGTGCCGGCTGAGCTAGAGGCCAAAATCCACAGGTAGGCGCTGTTTTCTATGAAAAAATGTGAAGTGTCCACATTGTGTTTTGGGCCATTTCCTGTGGCGGGCGCTAGGCCTACCCACACAAGTGAGGGATCATTTTTATAGGGAGACTTAGGGGAACGCTGGGTGGAAGGAAATTTGTGGCTCCTCTCAGATTCCAGAAGTTTCTGTCAGCGAAATGTGTTTTTTTAGCCAAATTTTGAGGTTTCCAAAGGATTCTGGGTAATAGAACCTGGTTAGAACCCCACAAGTCACCCCATCTTGGATTCCCCTAGGTCTCTAGTTTTCATAAATGCACAGGTTTGGTAGGTTTCCCTAGGTGCCGGCTGAGCTAGAGGCCAAAATCTACAGGTAGGCACTTTGCAAAAAACACCTCTGTTTTCTTTCAAAAAATGTGATGTGTCCACGTTGCGTTTTGGGGCATTTCCTGTCGCGGGCGCTAGGCCTACCCACACAAGTGAGGTATCATTTTTATCGGGAGACTTGGGGGTACGCTGGGTGGAAGGAAATTTGTGGCTCCTCTCTGATTCCAGAACTTTCTGTCACCAAAATGTGAGGAAAACGTGTTTTTTAAGCCACATTTTGAGGTTTGCAAAGGATTCTGGTTAACAGAACCTGGTCAGAGCCCCACAAGTCACCACATCTTGGATTCCCCTAGGTCTCTAGTTTTCAAAAATGCACAGGTTTGGTAGGTTTCCCTAGGTGCCGGCTGAGCTAGAGGCCAAAATCTACAGGTAGGCACTTTGCAAAAAACACCTCTGTTTTCTTTCAAAAAATGTGATGTGTCCACGTTGCGTTTTGGGGCATTTCCTGTTGCGGGCGCTAGGCCTACCCACACAAGTGAGGTATCATTTTTATCGGGAGACTTGGGGGAACGCTGGGTGGAAGGAAATTTGTGGCTCCTCTGTGATTCCAGAACTTTCTGTCACCAAAATGTGAGGAAAATGTGTTTTTTAGCCAAATTTTGAGGTTTGCAAAGGATTCTGGGTAACAGAACCTGGTCAGAGCCCCACAAGTCACCCCATCTTGGATTCCCCTAGGTCTCTAGTTTTCAAAAATGCACAGGTTTGGTAGGTTTCCCTAGGTGCCGGCTGAGCTAGAGGCCAAAATCTACAGGTAGGCACTTTGCAAAAAACACCTCTGTTTTCTTTCAAAAAATGTGATGTGTCCACGTTGCGTTTTGGGGTATTTCCTGTCACGGGCGCTAGGCCTACCCACACAAGTGAGGTATCATTTTTATCAGGAGACTTGGGGGTACGCTGGGTTAAAGGAAATTTGTGGCTCCTCTCTGATTCCAGAACTTTCTGTCACCAAAATGTGAGGAAAACGTGTTTTTTTAGCCAAATTGTGAGGTTTGCAAAGGATTCTGGTTAACAGAACCTGGTCAGAGCCCCACAAGTCACCACATCTTGGATTCCCCTAGGTCTCTAGTTTTCAAAAATGCACAGGTTTGGTAGGTTTCCCTAGGTGCCGGCTGAGCTAGAGGCCAAAATCTACAGGTAGGCACTTTGCAAAAAACACCTCTGTTTTCTTTAAAAAAATGTGATATGTCCACGTTGCGTTTTGGGGCATTTCCTGTCGCAGGCGCTAGGCCTACCCACACAAGTAAGGTATCATTTTTATCAGGAGACTTGGGGGAACGCTGGGTGGAAGGAAATTTGTGGCTCCTCTCTGATTCCAGAACTTTCTGTCACCAAAATTTGAGGAAAATGTGTTTTTTTGCCAATGTTTGAGGTTTGCAAAGGATTCTGGGTAACAGAACCTGGTCAGTGCCCCACAAGCCCCTACATCTTGGATTCCCCTAGGTCTCTAGTTTTAAAAAATGCACAGGTTTGGTAGGTTTCCCTAGGTGCCGGCTGAGCTAGAGGCCAAAATCTACAGGTAGGCACTTTGCAAAAAACACCTCTGTTTTCTTTAAAAAAATGTGATGTGTCCACGTTGCCTTTTGGGGCATTTCCTGTGGCGGGCCCTAGGCCTACCCACACAAGTGAGGTATCATTTTTATTGAGAGACTTGGGGGAACGCTGAGTGGAAGGAAATTTGTGGCTCCTCTCTGATTCCAGAACTTTCTGTCACCACAATGTGAGGAAAACGTGATTTCTTTGCCAAATTTTGAGGTTTGCAAATGATTCTGGGTAACAGAACCTGGTCAGAGCCCCACAAGTAACCCCATCTTGGATTCCCCTAGGTCTCTAGTTTTCATAAATGCACAGGTTTGGTAGGTTTCCCTAGGTGCCGGCTGAGCTAGAGGCCAAAATCTACACCTCTGTTTTCTTTCAAAAAATGTGATATGTCCACGTTGCGTTTTGGGGCATTTCCTGTCGCAGGCGCTAGGCCTACCCACACAAGTGAGGTATCATTTTTATCAGGAGACTTGGGGGTACGCTGGGTGGAAGGAAATTTGTGGCTCCTCTCTGATTCCAGAACTTTCTGTCACCAAAATGTGATGAAAACGTGTTTTTTTATCCAAATTGTGAGGTTTGCAAAGGATTCTGGTTAACAGAACCTGGTCAGAGCCCCACAAGTCACCACATCTTGGATTCACCTAGGTCTCTAGTTTTAACAAATGCACAGGTTTGGTAGGTTTCCCTAGGTGCTGGCTGAGCTAGAGGCCAAAATCTACAGGTAGGCACTTTGCAAAAAACACCTCTGTTTTCTTTCAAAAAATGTGATATGTCCACGTTGCGTTTTGGGGTATTTCCTGTCGCAGGCGCTAGGCCTACCCACACAAGTAAGGTATCATTTTTATCGGGAGACTTGGGGGAACGCTGGGTGGAAGGAAATTTGTGGCTCCTCTCTGATTCCAGAACTTTCTGTCACCAAAATTTGAGGAAAATGTGTTTTTTTGCCAATGTTTGAGGTTTGCAAAGGATTCTGGGTAACAGAACCTGGTCAGAGCCCCACAAGTCCCTCCATCTTGGATTCCACTAGGTTTCTAGTTTTAAAAAATGCACAGGTTTGGTAGGTTTCCCTAGGTGCCGGCTGAGCTAGAGGCCAAAATCTACAGGTAGGCACTTTGCAAAAAACACCTCTGTTTTCTTTAAAAATTGTGATGTGTCCACGTTGCGATTTGGGGCATTTCCTATGGCGGGCCCTAGGCCTACCCACACAAGTGAGGTATCATTTTTATTTAGAGACTTGGGGGAACGCGGAGTGGAAGGAAATTTGTGGCTCCTCTCTGATTCCAGAACTTTCTGTCACCACAATGTGAGGAAAACGTGATTTCTTTGCCAAATTTTGAGGTTTGCAAAGGATTCTGGGTAACAGAACCTGGTCAGAGCCCCACAAGTCACCCCATCTTGGATTCCCCAAGGTCTCTAGTTTTCATAAATGCACAGGTTTGGTAGGTTTCCCTAGGTGCTGGCTGAGCTGGAGGCCAAAATCTACAGGTAGGCACTTTGCAAAAAACACCTCTGTTTTCTTTAAAAAAATGTGATGTGTCCACGTTGCGTTTTGGGGCATTTCCTGTCGCGGGCGCTAGGCCTACCCACACAAGTGAGGTATCATTTTTATCAGGAGACTTGGGGGTACGCTGGGTGGAAGGAAATTTGTGGCTCCTCTCTGATTCCAGAACTTTCTGTCACCAAAATTTGAGGAAAATGTGTTTTTTTGCCAATGTTTGAGGTTTGCAAAGGATTCTGGGTAACAGAACCTGGTCAGAGCCCCACAAGTCCCTACATCTTGGATTCCCCTAGGTCTCTAGTTTTAAAAAATGCACAGGTTTGGTAGGTTTCCCTAGGTGCGGGCTGAGCTAGAGGCCAAAATCTACAGGTAGGCACTTTGCAAAAAACACCTCTGTTTTCTTTAAAAAAATGTGATGTGTCCACGTTGCGTTTTGGGGCATTTCCTGTGGCGGGCCCTAGGCCTACCCACACAAGTGAGGTATCATTTTTATTGAGAGACTTGGGGGAACGCTGAGTGGATGGAAATTTGTGGCTCCCCTCTGATTCCAGAACTTTCTGTCACCACAATGTGAGGAAAACGTGATTTCTTTGCCAAATTTTGAGGTTTGCAAATGATTCTGGGTAACAGAACCTGGTCAGAGCCCCACAAGTAACCCCATCTTGGATTCCCCTAGGTCTCTAGTTTTCATAAATGCACAGGTGTGGTAGGTTTCCCTAGGTGCCGGCTGAGCTAGAGGCCAAAATCTACAGGTAGGCACTTTGCAAAAAACACCTCTGTTTTCTTTAAAAAAATGTGATATGTCCACGTTGCGTTTTGGGGCATTTCCTGTCGCGGGCGCTAGGCCTACCCACACAAGTGAGGTATCATTTTTATCGGGAGACTTGGGGGAACGCTGGGTGGAAGGACATTTGTGGGTCCTCTGTGATTCCAGAACTTTCTGTCACCAAAATGTGAGGAAAAGGTGTTTTTGTAGCCAAATTTTGAGGTTTGCAAAGGATTCTGGGTAACAGAACCTGGTCAGAGCTCCACAAGTCTTCCCATCTTGGATTCCCCTAGGTCTCTAGTTTTCAAAAATGCACAGGTTTGGTAGGTTTCCCTAGGTGCCGGCTGAGCTAGAGGCCAAAATCTACAGGTAGGCACTTTGCAAAAAACACCTCTGTTTTCTTTCAAAAAATGTGATATGTACACGTTGCGTTTTGGGGCATTTCCTTTCGCAGGCGCTAGGCCTACCCACACAAGTAAGGTATCATTTTTATCGGGAGACTTGGGGGAACGCTGGGTGGAAGGAAATTTGTGGCTCCTCTCTGATTCCAGAACTTTATGTCACCAAAATGTGAGGAAAATGTGTTTTTTAGCCAGATTTTGAGGTTTGCAAAGGATTCTGGGTAACAGAACCTGGTCAGAGCCCCACAAGTCACCACATCTTGGATTCCCCTAGGTCTCTCGTTTTCAAAAATGCACAGGTTTGGTAGGTTTCCCTAGGTGCCAGCTGAGCTAGAGGCCAAAATCTACAGGTAGGCGCTTTGCAAAAAACACCTCTGTTTTCTTTCAAAAAATGTGATATGTACACGTTGCATTTTGGGGCATTTCCTTTCGCAGGCGCTAGGCCTACCCACACAAGTAAGGTATCATTTTTATCGGGAGACTTGGGGGAACGCTGGGTGGAAGAAAATTTGTGGCTCCTCTCTGATTCCAGAACTTTCTGTCACCAAAATTTGAGGAAAATGTGTTTTTTTGCCAATGACTGAGGTTTGCAAAGGATTCTGGGTAACAGAACCTGGTCAGAGCCCCACAAGTCCCTCCATCTTCGATTCCCCTAGGTCTCTAGTTTTAAAAAATGCACAGGTTTGGTAGGTTTCCCTAGGTGCCGGCTGAGCTAGAGGCCAAAATCTACAGGTAGGCACTTTGCAAAAAACACCTGTGTTTTCTTTAAAAAAATGTGATGTGTCCACGTTGCGTTTTGGGGCATTTCCTGTGGCGGGCCCTAGGCCTACCCACACAAGTGAGGTATCATTTTTATCGAGAGATTTGGGGGAACGCTGAGTGGAAGGAAATTTGTGGCTCCTCTCTGATTCCAGAACTTTCTGTCACCACAATGTGAGGAAAACGTGATTTTTTTGCCAAATTTTGAGGTTTGCAAAGGATTCTGGGTAACAGAACCTGGTCAGAGCCCCACAAGTCACCCCATCTTGGATTTCCCTAGGTCTCTAGTTTTAAACAATGCACAGGTTTGGTAGGCTGAGCTAGAGGCCAAAATCTACAGGTAGGCACTTTGCAAAAAACACCTCTGTTTTCTTTCAAAAATTCCGTGTGTCCACGTTGCGTTTTGGGGCATTTCCTGTCGCGGGCGCTAGGCCTACCCACACAAGTGAGGTATCATTTTTATCGGGAGACTTGGGGGAACGCTGGGTGGAAGGAGGTTTGTGGCTCCTCTCTGATTCCAGAACTTTCTGTCACCAAAATGTGAGGAAAACGTGTTTTTTAGCCAAATTCTGAGGTTTGCAAAGGATTCTGGGTAACAGAACCTGGTCAGAGCCCCACAAGTCACCCCATCTTGGATTCCCCTAGGTCTCTAGTTTTCAAAGATGCACAGGTTTGGTAGGTTTCCCTAGGTGCTTGCTGAGCTAGAGGCCAAAATCTACAGGTAGGCACTTTGCAAAAAACACCTCTGTTTTCTTTCAAAAAATGTGATGTGTCCACGTTGCGTTTTGGGGCATTTCCTGTCGCGGGCGCTAGGCCTACCCACACAAGTGAGGTATCATTTTTATCGGGAGACTTGGGGGAACGCTGGGTGGAAGGAAGTTTGTGGCTCCTCTCTGATTTCAGAACTTTCTGTCACCAAAATGTGAGGAAAAAGTGTTTTTTTAGCCAAGTTTTGAGGTTTGCAAAGGATTCTAGGTAACAGAACCTGGTCAGAGCCCCACAAGTCACTCCATCTTGGATTCCCCTAGGTCTCTAGTTTATTTTTTTAAATGCACAGTTTTGGTAGGTTTCCCTGGGTGCCGGCTGAGCTAGAGGCCAAAATCTACAGGTAGGCACTTTGCAAAAAACACCTCTGTTTTCTTTAAAAAAATGTGATGTGTCCACGTTGCGTTTTGGGGCATTTCCTGTCGCGGGCGCTGGGCCTACCCACACAAGTGAGGTATCACTTTTATCGGGAGACTTGGGGAAACATAGATTAGCTAAACAAGTCTTATTGCCCCTTGTCTTTCTCTACAAATATAAGAGAGTGTGTAAAAAAGACATCTATTTGAGAAATGCCCTGTAATTCACATGCTAGTATGGTCACCCCGGAATTCAGAGATGTGCAAATAACCACTGCTCCTCAACACCTTATCTTGTGCCCTTTTTGGAAATACAAAGGTTTTCTTGATAGCTATTTTTCACTCTTTATATTTCAGCAAATGAATTGCTGTATACCCGGTATAGAGTGAAAACGCACTGCAGGGTGCAGCTCATTTATTGGCTCTGGGTACCCAGGGTTCTTGATGAACCTACAAGCCCTATATATCCCCGCAACCAGAGGAGTCCAGCAGACGTAACGGTATATTGCTTTCGAGAATCTGACATTGCAGGAAAAAGTTACAGAGTAAAACGTAGAGAAAAAGTTATATTTTTTTCACAACAATTTCAATATTTTTCTTTTTCAGTTGTTATTTTCTGTAGGAAACGCTTGTAGGATCTACACAAATGACCCCTTGCTGAATTCAGAATTTTGTCTACTTTTCAGAAATGTTTAGGTTTCTGGGATCCAGCATTGGTTTCACACCTATTTCTGTCACTGACTGAAAGGAGGCTGAACCCACAAAAAATTGTAAAAATGGGGAATGTCCCAGTAAAATGCCAAATTTGTGTTGAAAAATTGGGTTTTCTGATTCAAGTCTGCCTGTTCCTGAAAGCTCAGAAGCTGGTGATTTTAGCACCGCAAACCTTTTGTTGATGCCATTTTCAGAAAAAAAACCCACAAGCCTTCTTCTGCAGCCACTTTTTCCCATTTTTTAAAAAAAACGAAATTTTCACTGTATTTTGGCTAATTTCTTGGCCTCCTTCAAGGGAACCCACAAAGTCTGGGTACCTCTAGAATTCCATAGGATGTTAGAAAAAAAGGACGCAAATCTGGCTTGGCTGGCTGATGTGGACAAAAAGTTATGAGGGCCTAAGCGCGAACTGCCCCAAATAGCCAAAAAAAGGCTCGGTACAGGAGGGGGAAAAGGCCTGGCAGCGAAGGGGTTAATGGTCAAAATACATCAAAAATGTAAATAAGACATTTTCTATTTTTTACTGCCTTTTAATTTCACATACATTGAATAAGAAGGGCACATTGATATAGTACAGTGAAGATACATCAATCCGCATAGAACCCAAATTTATACTACAATAAAATAGTATTCATGGAATAAAAGATAATTTGTGTCCATCCAATTATGAGAATTGTGATCTATGTAAATGTTCCTAGTCGAGTTGAAGATTCAGCTGACACGTTTCGTCCCTGATGAGAGACTTCTTTACATACACACACACATACATACACACACACATACACACACATATATATATATATAAATATATATATATATATACACACACACATTGTTAGACATACACATGAATGTGTGCATAAACAACATACAAAGGGTGTTATTTTCATTTCAATATATACATATATCCTTACAAACAGAACATTAAATCTATATAGATACTTACACGTATATAGACAACCTCATCTACATAACAATATATATAAATAAATATTTTATCATGTTAGAATATAAGAATATACGTTGTGTTTTTAATAGCTAAATATATTGTTATACCCATAGAAAAAGCATGAAAGCAGGTACCTACCGCATAATCAAATTAACATGATCTGACATATTTATTATCATACAAAGAAGCATAAAACCCATATACAGAGACTCATGCACATACATGTTATCTACATACTATGACATACACTTATGTAAAGCATAAACATACATTCAGTTTCATAGATATAAAAGATTTTTTATAATGTGTGTATAAATCACATAGCCTTATACAATGTGTGCTCTCAAGTACTTAGATACATGTACATGCACATGGCCATATTTACATAGGCTGACATGCGTGTCCACCTAACGCATACACCTGCATGTATTTGCCTAAAAATACATTTATTTTTTGGGCACGTTTGCACATTGCACTATTTGAACTTGAAAGCTGGCACTTCAGCCTTGGAGTTTAAATCGGGTTTTTATTGTTTTTGATGTTTAAATCTGTGTTTGTATGTGTTTTCCAATGCTCCCTGTTCATCAGCTACAGTCAAAGAGGCTCCAAAACAAGAACAGAGCCTTGCCTAGAAATGTCCTGTACAGTGAGGTGCTAATAGCGTTTGTTTGTACTTTCTGGTTCTCTGACAAGAAAATGATAAAGCAGGAAACAGACCAAAAAACAAGAGAATAGAGAATTGGGTCATCGTATGCTGAGGCATCATTTACTTCAGCCGAATTGCACTCCTTAATAACACGGGGGAAATGAAAACAGGCGACGAAATGGCAGGCTGCTCCTTTAATTAACTTTACAATAATATTGCAAATGGAACTGTCGACCACCCAGTGGTGGTTAGCTTGCTAAATCTCGTCTTTCTCTTCTTTCCAGCTGTGACGATGCTCAGAGTGAAGATTCATTGTCTGCAGAAGCCGACACCTTTGAGATGGTTTGGAGAGGCTGTAGGTATTGTGAAGGGCAGAGGTAAGTCTGAACGGCTGTGTTCATCTACCTTTGTAACTAAGGCACAGGCCCAGATTTATCACAAAATTCAACTAGAATTGCTGCACTGTATTGCTTGAAAGGGAGAAAGCAGTACACTGCTACATCTACGAAGATGTGCCAACGCATACACCCTTGACTTAAGGGTGTGCGTGTAGTTTCTTACTGCTAGGAGACCCTTCCAGTACAAAAACTATCCTTTAACACTTTTCCTGCTCTGGCTGTGTGCTGCACAATAAAAAAAATTCTAGCTTACGCGTCAAGAATTTTCAATTAAGGACAGGGAGGCGAGGATTATGCTTTCTCTTTCTTTACTGACTTAAAACAGCAGCCAATCACAAACAAGTTCAACAAAAAACTAAACATCCCATGATGCTCTACTCAATGTCACATGGTCCAATCACGCATCGCGATCTCTGTCATATAACACCTGACCCTCAATGTCACTTCCTCTTTCTTTGGTCAAGGCAGATATAGTTCACATTGAAATCGAAACTTCTTACATCAACTGTAACTCAGAGTTCGGATGATCCTCCTCTTAACAGATAACCTGAGTTTGAAGACTCCAACCCGAATGTGGAAACAATCCCAGCGAAATGAACGTACGAAGCCTTACAAAAGTCGTAGACTCAGGAGTTCTTCTGATCAGAACCTATAACAATAAAACAGGAAGGTAATACTCTCAAAATGAACGACTTTTCATAAAATTAATATTCATATAACTGGTGTCCAATGGGAGGGAATAATAGATAACAATCTCATCAATTAACTATTTTATTAAATAATAACAGTTCTTATGGGTGGGATAATCCTCGCCTCCATGTCCTTAATAGAATTGAAAATTCTTGACGCGTAAGCTAGACATTTTTTTATTCTATGTCAGGACCGGAGGCTCCGATTATGCTAGTTTAAAGCTGTCCCATTACTACAGATGCTACATCCAACACAGGCTTGTGATAAAATTTACGAAACGTATTTTCTGAAGACAAATCTGCAGCCCTCATAATGTCCTCTATACGAGAACCCAAGGCATAAGACTTAGAGGCCATTGCTCCTCTAGCAGAATGAGCTCCAAATATTTTGGTATCTATACCAGCTTCATTCATTAACCATCTCATCCATCTAGCTAGGGTAGCTGATGTAACTGGTTTAAATGGTTTTTGCAAGGAAATCAATAATTGCCCATTAACATCCTGTCTAAAACCTTCTGTGACAGTTTCATATTCTTTTAAACAATGAACAACACATAACTTAGAATTATCAGGATATATTGGATATGATACCGACCTGTAATTCGTTTTAGTCCTTCTAGTTATTGTGAAGGTAACCCCATTTGGTGAATATACTCTGCCAGATAAATCTAACGCTCTGACATCTGAAACTCTTTTACAGCAAATGAGACATAACAACATGGTCAATTTGGCTGAAAGTTGTTTGCGAGATAAATCCTTATTAGCGGGCCAGGAATCCAGGAATTTTAAAACAACATTAACATCCCATAATACTGAGTATTTTGCCTGAGGTGGTTTAGACAAACGAATGCCCCTCAGTAACTTACATATTAAAGGGTGTTCTCCTACAGGTTTACCTTCAACAGGGATATGTCCCGCTGAAATGGCTGATCTAAAATTATTAATCGTCCGGTAAGCTAAACCAGAACTAGCTAATTCCGCTAGGAAGTTAATGATTAACTCAATATGTGCTTCCACCGGATTGGTACCTCTTCCATCACACCAATTATTCCATCTGCGCCAGGCTGAATCATATCTTTTATGGGTACTACCCGCCCAGGCCTGTTTAATGAAGTCCTCAGCTTGTTGCGAAAGGCCTGAGGAACTCCATCTTGACCTGAAATCAACCATGCCAACAGAGTCAGTCTCCCTGACGAGATCATTGGATGTTGATGGCCCTCCGGATTCAGAAGAAGATTCCGACGAGGAGGAAGGAGAAGAGGATAGGCACAAGCTAAATTCAGCGCTACTGGGAACCCCGGTTGTGCTCTTCAGAAGGGAGTCACTAAAACAATCTCTGTTTTCTGTCTCTGGACTTGAGACAACACCCAGGCAATCATTAGAAAAGGTGAAAACGCATATCCTCGAAACTGAGACCAGTCCTGAAGAAATGCATCCATCTTCATTGCACAGGGATCTGGCCGCCAACCGAAGAATTTTGAAATCTGGAAATTGAGGCGGGATGCAAACAGGTCTACATCACAACTGCCCATTCTTTGATTATCTGGGAGAAAATCATTGGATCCAGTTTCCAGTCGCTGGAATCTGTCAGATATCTGGAGTTCCAGTCCGCAACAATGTTCTGGTCCCCTGGAAGATATTCCGCAATGACTACTAAGCGTTGTGTCAGACAGTAGTGCCAAAACTCCTTGGCAATCTCTGCCAGGATTCTGGATTTCGTTCCCCACAATTTGTTGACATACCTCACTGCTGAGACATTGTCCATCTGTAGAAGTATGCAACAATCTGTCTTCTGAGGGGAGAGACTCTTTATTGCGAAGGAACCCGCCAGAAGTTCCAGACAATTGATGTGTAGTGTCTGTTCCCATTCTGAGCATCTGCCTCCAGTCACTAGAGAGTTGCAACGTGCTCCCCAACCCCAACGGCTGGCATCGGATTCGATCACCACATCTGGGTGAGACCCGAAAATCGCTCTGCCGTTCCAGGCCTCCATATGCTGTAGCCACCATTGTATCTCTGATTTTACTTCTACAGTCAATGGGATCTGTTCTGAATAGCTCAGACCCTGTTGGAGGTGTCTGATCTTGAGTCTCTGTAGTGCTCTGTAGTGTAAGGGAGCTGGGAAGATTGCCTGAATGGAAGAGGCTAACAACCCCACTACCCTGGCTACTCTCCTTAAGGACACCGTCGACCTGGTCAAAAGAGACCTCAATTCCCTCTTGATGTTGCGAATCTTCTGAGAGGGTAGAAGAAGCTGACATGAGATTGAGTTTATCCGAAACCCCAGGAAACCTACCACTTGGGTTGGATCCAATAGTGATTTCTGCGCATTGATAAGGAAACCTAAATCTTGCAGAATACTGATGGTCCAGTTCAAATGAGACAGAAGGGTCTGGGGAGATTGAGCCATCAAGAGAATATCGTCCAGATAAATGATCAAACGGACACCCTTGGATCTTAGCCATTCCATGACCGGTCTCATCAACTTCGTGAAGCACCAAGGTGCTGATGACAGACCGAAGGGGAGAGCCAGAAATTCTAGGCACTGACCCTTCCACCGAAACCGAAGGAACCTCCTGTGTGGAGGAAAAATTGGGATTGACAGATAGGCATCTTTTAGGTCCAGTCGTACCATCCAATCCCCTCCGAACAGAAGGTCTCTTAGCATGTGTATGCCCTCCATTTTGAAATGTCGGTATAGGATCCATTGGTTGAATTCCTTTAAATTCAAGACTAGGCGCCGTCCTCCGCCTTTTTTGTCTACTACAAATATAGGGCTGATAAAACCGTAAGGATGAGGGTTGGAAAATTGTACTGCGCCTTTCTCTAATAAGGCCTAGACTTGTCTATGAAGGCTTGATTTTCTAGGGAAAAACACATCTGACGCAGAGGGTTGATCTGATTGGGAGTACTGACAAACTCTAGGTGAAAACCCATGACCGATAGGAGAATCCAAGGATCTCCGGTAATCTTTCTCCAATTTTTTATAAACAATGCCACTCTGCCCCCAAGAGTGACTTGAGAAAACGGAATAATGCTCACCTGAGAAACTAGAGTCTTGAATGGCACCTTGTTGCCCTCTGCGAGGGCCTCTGCGGAAACGTTGGCGTCCTCCTCTATGGCGAGTGGGGTAGAAGGTGGTGTCCTGTTCCCCATACCAACCACCTCTGCCTCTGGGATAATAGCTCTGGGGACTGATGTATGAACCTCGGCTGGCCATGCGTCCACCGTAACGACCGGCCCTGGTAAAAAGGCCTTGTTTAAAGACTTTTTGAAGAGACATTTGGGCCTTGTCCAGAATTGGAGCAAAACTTGGCTAAATCTTTAATAAAGGACGAGCCAAATAGAAGACCATCAGCTGAGGGACCCGCCTCAGAAGATGCTAGATCAGATAATTTTGGGTCAATGCGCATCAAAATAGACTTCCTACGTTCAGAGGAGATAGTGCAGTTAGTGTTCCCCAACTGACAAACAGCTCTTTGAGCCCAACCAATAAGGATGTCTGTGTCCACCGGGGAGTTTGATTCTTTGGCTACGTAAGCCATTTCGAGAATCTTAGTCAAGGGGCCGGAAAGGTCATACAGTTTATCTTGGCAGTTACGCCACGATCTATCTAATCCTTTTTTTAGGATCTTTGGTGAACTTTTTCATAAATGTGACCATGGTTGGGTCTATTTCCGGAGTATCGGAGACTCTCTCTTCTAGATCTGGTCTGGGACATTTTGCTTTTAGGCAAGAACGAACTTCTTTGTCAAAACTTTTCCTGATGTTAGTCTGCACATATTGGGCTACCTCGGGAGGAGGAACCCAATTGGAAGCTCTGGGGTGTATGATTTCAGATGGATCGAAATCAAGTACAAGTGAAGGTGGAACGACTTTCTTAGCTTTTTTACCAGGCACTGGGGGTTCTGAGTCGTCCGAATCCTCGGAAGAGGAGTTTTTATCTGAGGAGGAAGGGGAAAAGGTAGCATCCTTTTTTGAGCTGTAATTATGCTCCCCGCTGTGCTTTTTACGAAGTTTATCAAAGGCGTCCGCATGTAGGCCACTAAGATCAGTGGAAGGCTCTTCTAAATTTTTTGCTTTTCCTTTTGCCTTTTTTCCCTCCTGTTGAGAGGCTTGGCCTTGCACCCAACCTTGAGAGCGTGCATAGTCAAACAGTTGCCCTGAGAAGGGACCTAAAGCTTTTACCAGAGCGTCGTTAACTGATTGCTGGACCCTAGAATCAGGGGCTTCCACTAAATCCACTTCTAATTGGCTCCCCAATTCTTCAGTATAGTACTCACTGTCCTGATCATTCCACTGAGCCATTTGAAATTGGTAGGTATTAGGGCAGATGTATAAATCTGTTTATATGCACCTAATATTGAGTGGAAATAAAATAAATCTTTCAGATATCAGGGGGAGTGCAAAAACCCCAAAGCAGGCAAAGGAACAGGGTGTGCCCACAATAAAACGTGGAGGGAGCTGCCTGCAGGCACTCTAGGCAGAAACCTAATATCAATTTTACAACCCTCGTTCAGTGTCTATGAACGGGGCATCAGGGAGCAACAAGATCTACACTGTAGATCTGGGGTTTATTTGGGGAAAATGACCTTCCGTCTGCACGCGTCTCAACTCGTCGAGCCCATCGTTCTAAATAAACGAATGATCGGCTCTGAAGCGAGTTGTGCGCGCGCGTACCGGGCATATAAAAAGAAAGAAAGACTGCGTGGAATCACGCAGTACGCTCTTGCTCCCACTCCACTAGTTTGGGCTACAAAAATCGGCAAAAGAAGGCCGAAAACAGAAGCGCTGAGGTGCGCTTAAACAAACAAGGAGGCGCGCTAAATCGTGACGCCAAATTTCTTAAACAAATAATCAATCACAATGACAAAACACAATCACAATACTGAATAGAGATAAAATGCACTTATCTTCTGTGAAGCAGCAAAGAAAGAGGAAGTGACATCGAGGGTCAGGTGTTATATGGACAGAGGTCGCGATGGGTGATTGGACCATGTGACATTGAGTAGAGCATCATGGGATGTTTAGTTTTTTGTTGAACTTGTTTGTGATTGGCTGCTGTTTTAAGTCAGTAAAGAAAGAGAAAGCATAATCGGAGCCTCCGGTCCTGACATAGAATTCAGCACACATGCAAAGTAAGAGAATGAAGGAGACATTAAAAATGTTTTCCTTGTTAGTCCTGCCTTCAGCAAGAGTAAGATTCTGGCACAAATCACTGACTGCGAATGTTTGGAGAAAGGAATTTGCATCAAAACCCATGGGTGGTTGCATAGGAACGTCCACCTATCACCCAGGGAATGCACCTTAGACTCAAAGTAAGGTAAAGTAGCGTACAGCGCAACTATGCGTTACCTTGGGACACTTTTCAACGGAATTCCTGATTTGCATTGGATAGTAAATCTGAGTATTACACTTTGGGTCTGCTTTACGTTGCAAAAGTAATGCTAATTTGTGCAAAGCCAGGGGTGTAACAGAAGCCCCCTCTGCACCCACAGTGTGGGGAGAGGTGGCCCAAGTCATACCCCACGGTGCGGGGTAGGGGCCTTGGGCTTGTCCCCTACTAATGTGAATGTGCAGGGCCTCTTCAGAATACCTTGCAGCGGGACCCTCTCATGCTTTGTTATGCCACTGTGCAAAATGTTAGTAAATCTGGACTCTAGTTTATCTAAAACAGACCCTAATTTATCCATACACAATCTTCATATAGCCAGGTTGTCTCTGCCTGAAATGTAAATATTGTTCAAATTCAGTTCCACTTCTGCATCTTGGTAACATCACCACTGGGTTTCGCAGCTGCACAAGTACATAACACCTACCATGTAACAAAATGAGGAATAACAGAAACATGGCAACAAAGAACTCGGCACACAATACATCACAAAACAAATCTGTTGAAATTTTGAGCCCCAGATTTACTAATGTTTTGAGCGTGAGTTTGTTTTACTTTAAGGAAAGCGTTGTGACGTAATGTGGCAGAGATGGCAGCGCAGGTCAACTTTGAATGATATATTGCCCTGAGAGGTAATGAGAGTGCAGTGGTGAAATTGCAAAGCGGGCCTAAAAGGGGAATAACACTGCAAACACCCTTGGGTTTTCATGCAGCACCAGATCTTTGAAAGTAGTGCGAGCTGGCATTGCTTGCAATCCTTGCACAGAATCTAACAAGCTGCAGAGAATATTGAGCGATATTCCAATGAGTGATATAGATTATTTCTATGCCATTGCGCTTTAAGTAGTGTATGATGGCCTGCTGTCCTCTCATTGCAACTTCTGCTACAGGTTCTACCTCAAATATAAGTCTAATATGTGGAAGTGCTGACTCGTAGCCGTAGGGTAATGCCTAGTGTGGTGCCAAAACAGCCTTTTTTGGTGCAGAAGCACATCCACACACATCATTAGCTTGCATCTTATACTAAATTACGGGACATATTTACTTATATTTCATGCAGTTCAGGGCAGCAAGCAAAGTTGCTGCGCTGCATGAAAGGGAGGCAAAAAAATTATTAAACCCAGTGCTTAATTTGTACTTATTGTTTCCGGTGCTGAGCACCGGCACTGATTTTTGAGGGCCGGGGCTTATTCTTCTGCCTCAAGCATTTGCTTGAAGACACATATGGGAAAGATGGAGGAAGATAAGTGTCACAAACTTAGAAAGCAGAAAGCTGCAAGAGTGAGCTGAAGGGGCAGGGAGTGGCTTTAAATGGATTGAAGAGGCCCGAGATGGCTTCAGGAATACGCTGTCTCAGTATTCCGTGCTCACACAATTAAATTCAGCAGCTGCATATTTGGGCACGGGCACTTTTTTAATTACAAATTAAGCACTGATTATACCTATTTAGTTATGACACATTTCTACTATCACTTAGTGCTGGTGCACTGTGCCTTCTAGTGCCAAAGTAGGCACTTTTGCACCATAGTGCAAAACTGTCTGTACTTCACACAGGATTGTTTTTGTGTGGGAAGGGATACCGTCCTGCACAAAAACAATTCTTAGAGGCATATTCCTCTTTTGATGCATGCTGCAGAATGCAGCATGCATGGAAAGAGGAATTAATGATGAAAAATAAAGATATTTCCCCTCCTTACACCTTATTCAGGGAGGCAGAGAACCTTTTGTGATGCACTCCCAGGTCTGCTAGCTTTAGTAAGTCTGGGAATGTGCCAAAATCAATGCGTGGATGCATGGAAACGCCTTTGCTCCACCCATGAAACGCTTTCCCAAAGCAAGGTAACACAATGCGACACTATGCGCTGCATTGTGTTACTCTGTACTTACTAAACCACGCAAAGTGACTTTGCATGGCTTAGTAAAAAACAAAAATGATTTTGCATTGAGCCTGTGCTACAAAAGTGATGAAACCCGACGCAAAATTCTCAGTAAATCTGCCCTTCATGTTAAATTTACCTTCCCCATTTGTGCAGAGTAGCACTGTAGATTTTCATTCACCACCTCATTAATGGTTGTTAACTGAAACCAATGTTTTATACACACAGAGCACCAGTACTCCAGAAACTGTGATGGTAAAAACAGTTCTATTCATGAAAACCTATTTGTGGCCACATTAAAAAATACAGAATTTGTGATTTTGAAATTGGCAGAACAAGTCCACTGATTTGCAGTAGAGCAGGGTGACAAATGTTTTGAGTGGCAGCTATGCTTGTCATATGCTATCTGCAAATTAAAAAAAAATTATTATGGCCTAAATACCACAATCTTGCTCCAGTTCTTTTTTATTGGTGAAAGTCAAGTTACACCTTCCCTCCTTTAGGGATCTGAGGTATCTTCAGCAAAGTCCGTAGGTTGCTGGATTAGGACCTAGCACAATGCACTGTTTCTCAGTCAGTTTGTGTGCTATCCTGGACCACTAGTCAAATACAGATCTGCCTGGGTTTAGGGCACTGTTTTGTGGGTTATTGTCTTTCTGTTACACTTACCAAAACCCATATCCCAGAGGCCAATATGGAAACGAGAATGAGTCCAATCAATTCAGAGGAAATGGGCTAAAACAGAAAAACTAGGAGACCGAGGTCGAAACACACCCAACTCCACCAATCTCCTTTCCGATTCACCAGTTGAATGGCTGCTGCCACTCTCATTGTCATTCCCTACAGTTGTCATTTGGGGTTATATTCTTGGGTTGATCTCTTTTGAAAAACTTCTGCCTCCCTCGATCATATCTGCGCTGTAGTACTGAGTGGTATGATTTTCAGGACTTGAGATAGCGGGGTCTCTGTTGATGGGTACTCTGAAAACAGGGTCAACAATATGTCACAGTTTTGCATTTCATATATTATTGTGAGGGAGATCTTATCCATTCCCATGATTTTCCTTAGGCAGCGAAGCCATTGAAGGGCTGTGGGAAGCTTAGTCAGGCTTCATTTTGCTGTGATTGCTTGTTTTTATAGTAGTAAGTGTAGCAGGCATCTGCCTGCCTCTTCATGAGTGGAGTGCGAATGTATACCCTTTTAGGAGCCCTAGCAATTTGTAACCAGGACATCTGGGAATGTTCTTGTGAAACATACTCTACATCAACAAACTTAATTCCCTGTATCCCTGAAGTTCAGGGCATTCCCAGAACAACTATGAAGCTTGTTTGGAGCATGGTACCAATGCTTAATGATGTATAGTAAGGCGCACTTTGTTGAAGTGACTCTTAGGATCTTCCAAATCCCTGCATGGATATGATCCTGTCCCTCAAAATTTGAAGATGTCCGAAATCACCCCATGTTGCTTTCTAGGAGGAGTCACTTCTCAAATTTTGTCAGGGCCCAGAGGCATCTACATTGACACAAGGCTGCATCAACCAGTAGCGGACCTGCTAGTAGCTAAAATTCTTCTCTCCAGCAGGCTCTGTCCTCTCCTAAGCTGGCCAAGATCAATAAATCCCCAATCATTGCAAACGTAGCCTATCCTACCTCATTTTTCTATTGCGAAGGCTAGAAGTGGAGGAAATCCTCCATAGGAGTGAAAAATGGATACCGAGCTGTTGGGTTGAATAGGGAGGGAAAGGGCATGAGTGCTCTATGGGTGGCCACCCTGTCCCAGACTCCAATAATGGCCCTGGTGGCTGGGGATGAGTACAGCCCTATGCCATGTGGTTTTTTTGTACAATCAAGGCACTTTGCATCTATTGGTGCTTGATCACTGATTATTGTATCAATGAAGGACCACTGTTTCTCATATTCTGTTTCTACCATCTCCGCCAAGTAATGGAGCTGCATGCTTGGTAACATTTTGCTGTGAGGCAAACTTAGCCCCCTTTGGCCTTTGGCCAATGGCAGTGTAGCCTGTGTATGGAAGTTTTTGGGTGCTTCGCCAGCCAGATAGTTTTCTAGCATGCATTGCAGCTGTCAAATGGTGAGAAATGGGGGGGGGGGTGCTATGTATCATTTAAAAGAGGAAAAGATCCTGGGTAGTATGTCCATCCTGATGGCCTCCATCCAATCTGCCGAGCAGTAATAGACCTCCTCCCTGAGTAACAATACTGCAGATCATTTCAGATATCATGGAATAAAGGTCTGTAATTGACCTTTACCAGATGGTGCCAGAGAATGGATAATATGTATAGCCAAATATTAAATTTGCCCTGTAGCCCATTGAAAAATCAAATCAGAATTCACTGTTTCCATGTTAGCCACTTGCATTGAAAGATTCAATTCTTTGAATTTCTGAGGATTTATCCTAACGCCCAAAACTGCTCCATATTTCTGCATTTCTCCCAGTTGCAGCGGGGTGGATCTGCTGAGGTTGGTGAACGTCATCAAGACTTTATCCACATATATCACTTACTTACAGGTGCTTGTACCAATCCTGACCTCTTGGATCTCCATAATATTGAGATTTATTTGGGTACTGACAACATCCATGCTTCGTGCCTCATCTAATCCTGATGGGCGCCATTCAGGCGTTCATTCTAACCCATGCTTTTGTGTTCTTATAAGCTCATGGAATTCATTCTCTAAATCAAGGGCCAGTCCACAATTCTCTAGCATGAAGCATAAGAATTGCCAGTCAACCCGTCAAAAGCTTTCTCTGTGTCTAGGGAGAGAAGGATAACAGTTTTCCAGGTCCTGTGAATGTTATTACTGATGTGCTTTTAGTATGTTGTCTCCACAACTTCCACAGGGGGTAAAACCGGATGGTCACTTTTTCAAAGACATATTTATGACTGTTTCTAGGTCCACAAAATCACTAATATGGGCAGCAATTACCATTGGTAATACATGTATAAATGAATGTTGGTCATTATGTCTGAAGCAATACCACGCTGATTTCAATATAGACCCAGTTCGGATGCATGCTTGTTGTTTTTCAAATTGAACAATATTTTAAGAAGATCATCATGAACTTGTAAAGAAGAAACACAGACGCCATATTACTGAGTCTGAAACCTGGGAAACACCACGACTAAATTTCCGGTGTCTAACATGTAAGACAAATAAGAGGGTTTGCATGTTTGTGATTTTTGTTCATTCCTTTATGCCAGTTCAGACAGAAATGGGAGATATCAGCAACTGATCCACAGTAAGAGTGTCACTTATTGTGCCCTTGTTGTGCCCTGAGTAGTCCTTGAACTCTGTGTAAAATATATTTTCTGAGACTTGGGGTTAAACAGGCTAGGGCATGAGGTGTAATGACACTGAGACTCTTTGTTTATACAGTAAAAATTGAATATTTCTAGTAAATTTTTTAAATATATGGATGCAGCCTTGTGAAGAATGTTGGTAACCCAGTATTTTCCTTTGCAGCACTTAACTGTGTCTCTATTCCCCTATAGAGGACACTCTATTATTATAATTATAAATGAGTTTAATTGGTTGTGTTTGTTGGAGTTGTGTTATTTAACCACTCAATAAATGTTGAGTTGACTTGGTATGAACACAGCAATAGCGGAGTGGTTTTGACAATCTGATCGCCACTGCTAATTTTTTTTTTCATATCTTTCGTTGCATGTTTACTGCAGACTGTTCCTGCCCAGAGACGAAAAGCTTCACCGCCTGGAAAAGATGGTCTGCCACCTCCAGCATGAGGTGATGCACTTGAAAAGGAAGGTGAAAGACCTAGAGGCCACACCTCCGCCTGAGGAGCCTTGTTCCACACCACGCCCTGCACCAGAGCTTTTCAATGGCCACACCCGCGAGCAGCTACGTGAGGCCATCCGCTTCGACCAGAAGATCAGCACGGCCTGTAAGACCTTGCTCCACAAGCTTTTCACTTCTGACTATATTCAGAGCCACTCAATTACCGGTCGCCGTGGGAACACATTCCGGAAGGCCAAACCCATGATGGACGAGCGTTGTATCAAGGTTATCCGTGTGCTTCTGAAGCACAGGTTCGGTGACCACCTGAGTGACACGGTCATCACAGAGAAGATCCAGAACGTGCAGAAAGCGCTGCGACAGAAATTCAAGACAGAAAGGACCTGACCCCCCCATCACTTGGGTGCTACCTGCTTTGTAAAAATTATTATGTTTTGTTGTTTCTTAACTAGATTCAATTGACCTTAATATGATCAATCTCAGTGATAATATATCTAGTTAAAAGGCAAAGTTGACTGACCTTAATTAGGACCTTTGATATGTGGGTCTGCAGAAGCTTCTGTATGAGAATCCTAAAGCACCTGAGTTTTGACCATACATCTTACCCGATCCTGGTCAATAAGGTCTAGTTTCACAGCACATCTGGGCCTGCAAAGAGAGACAGAGAAAAAGGGAGAGAGAGAAAGACTGAGCGAGAGAGAGATGGAGCAAATGAGATTATGTGTGTAAAAAAAATAAGGTGACCAGAGACCACCCTCTGCATGCCATCCCTCCTTCCACTGTCCTATTTCTTCCCTGTGGCTACTCGCACACCCTTCTTCAGATAGATGTTTTCAATAGTCTTTCTTTCGTGTTAAATCTCCAAATTATAATCCCAGCACCACCAAGCAGAAAATACATTTTAGAGTTTCTGTTTAAGGAGTGTTAAACTGTACCTTTTTCTCCGGCTCCTGATAAGAATTTCAGTTAGACGTCAGTCCCTGTTTTGGAAGATCCCTAAAACTGAATATAGTGAATTTCTGAGCTCATTACAGTACCTTGTAGAATTTGTTTATTGCTTGGCCTCAGAAAATTGATCTTTGCTGGTCCACTCCCACCAGACTAGAACTAAACTGGTTGAAGTCTTATCCATTGACTGCTTGCCTTCTTACTGAAGAGCTGCCTGAGATTCCAATACTTTCCTTGCATAAGTATGAGGCCAGAGTTCAGGATCGCTTTACTGTCCTTTTCCAGAGAAAATGGATATGTGATGAGTGATTAATAAGAGTTGGCAAAGGGACTGTTCCAGGAGCCGGAGAGAACCTTGATACCCTGGAGAAGAGACGTGAGCAAACCCTGATCATTGGCCTTGTCTGGCCCCCGATCAATGAAAAAACACAGACCTATCCTACTAGACAAGCACACAACCTACTGCCACATCCCCCACCTGTTGTGTGCCCAAGCTGGGCAGTGGTCTGTTGTCCACCCTTCTCCAATGGCCTGTTTGTACATCTGGAGACACAAAACGTTCCTGATCCCAGACTTGATAAACTGCTAGGATTTTCTTTTGGTGGCCCCATGTTCCTTTGCTCCTCCAACATGTTCACGCCAGACTGTGATGGCTTCCGATCAGCCCCAACCATTAGCCATGGAAACTCTGGAAAAATTCTTGCAACAACATGCACTTAAAGATCTATGACCAAGGCAGGGTTCCATCCACCAAGTGTTATTTTCCCATTTGGGGACTAAAATGATCATTTCCGCAGTACTCAGTGGCTGCAGCCCAAACCAATGTAGTCTAAGCACGCAGACATACCTAGGGCAAGAAA
Source organism: Pleurodeles waltl (assembly GCF_031143425.1). Classification (NCBI taxonomy): domain Eukaryota; kingdom Metazoa; phylum Chordata; class Amphibia; order Caudata; family Salamandridae; genus Pleurodeles; species Pleurodeles waltl. The sequence continues at coordinate 115,047,931 of NC_090446.1, read as the reverse complement.
GGCATGCAGACTATGTGATAGACTTGGCTACCACCTTCTGATACTAAGCACCTTGTCTTTCAAATGTTTGTGTGACCTGCTCTATTTTTCTATATGTTTATTATAGAAGTAATTGTTAGAAGAAAATACCTGTAACTAAACACCGATCTCTATTATCTGTGATAACAGTTGTATTATGTAATACAATCTTGTGAAATATGGCTTAACAGCTGACATTTGAGAATAAAACTAATGAGGTTTTGGCCAACCTTTGCAAACAACAATAGCCATGTTCTTGGGGCAACGAGCCAGACCAACATTAGCAAACATAGATATTGCTCCAGGATCTGGAAATACATACGCCAATATCCTTGTATTTCTCTTATCTTCTGAATCTCTTCTTTTTTGCATGACTGTTACTAGCTTGTTAAGCCATGTGTCTACAGAGCATGCAATGTGCAGACACAACTGTATAATTTACAATTCTAGACTGGAATTGATGGAGTCCAGCCCTTTATTCTGGGATTATAAAGGAGGCAATTAGATGTTGAATAAAGGGCTTTGTTGCCTCAAAAATGGCATCATGTATATTATGAAGGTAGAGTGTTGTAGCCTAAGGTAAATACACTTGTGTTCTTGGGCACTGTGATCTTAGATCGAATCACCTGCTCCTCTTGATGGCTGGAGGCTGTGCCTTAGTGGGCTTGGGCATCTCTAAATTGTATGCCCTAAAATATTACTTTGACAGCACGCCTACAGGTGGATGAATGGGAGATGGTGTTTAACCTCTATTTCATGAGGCACTGTGTCCCCAAACAAGTGCATTATAAAAATACAGTCAATTAAGTAAGATGGACTCAATATTTGAGTTTTAGAGCAGAAATAGAAATGTAAATGATTTGTTACAAAAATTCAATAGGTGTGGCACAGAAATTGTAAATGCAAATGCATAAAGTCATTGCCATAAAAGATCTCAGAAGAGAGAGCAACACAAGAAAATGTGTAAAATCAGAATAATTCTAAGTCCCAAATGAGCAGCAAAATCAAAAGGAATCAGACAGCATCCTTATTAGCACCCAAGGGAATCAAGAAAGTCTTCTGGCTCACATTACTCATCATGGTGTGAGGAAAGGAATTATATTTCCAGAAAACCAGAGCACAATTCTATTACATATCATGTCAGCTTACCATCTGACACTATCCAACTATATGAATATTGATTCTGCCAACTTCACATCAATGTCATCCAGAGACGGTAGAGCAAACTATTTACAAGAACAACAGCAAATTCTTATGAATTAATGCTGTACAGTAAGCTTGCAGAAGGATCTTGAAAAATGCAACAATATTGTGTCTATAATTGAAAGTTTTCTACAAGACCTGCATGAGCAACGTCAATGGAAATAAACAAATACGACTCTGCTTGATTGCCTGTTGTAGAAATAATTCACTGTGAACAGTCAAGATACTTTTGAGGCCTAGTTAGCATAAGCCAGAAAAAGACACTTTAACAAGTCTTAGCACATTTATTTAAAAAAAATCTAATAGCACAATAATAGTGTACACATGTAAATTTGAAAGTAAATCCACAATCTGCACATTGTTAATAATACACAAAAATGTAAGATGCACAAAAAATCTAACACCTTCATTTAGAGATGTGAGTACTTCATGAAGGCAGACTGTTCTAGCGATGGGGTATTCTGATGTGTCTGTCTCAGATGAAGGCTCCTGCACATCATGAGGATGTAATGTTAGAACTTCCAATTGAGTCTTATGTGCAGGTGCAGCATTGACCTTGAGTAAATTCTTATGTGTTTCAGGCGGATGATTAGATTTGGTCCAATTTACAACTGCTATATATACATGGGATGTGGGAACCTTTTGTCTCAGGCAGAGTTCCACAACAAAAAAACTGTGTTTCCAGCTCAAAAGGGTCAAAAGTTAATAAATACTTGGCAACATGTGTTGTTGTACACTGGAACGCACTTCGCAAAAGTCGACTGGTCACCTTTCTGTCGCTTATTGGTGTACTTGTGTGTTAAACAGTTTCCAACTAGATGAAACCTTTAATCTGTCAGTGTTAAAAGGTGTAAAAATTAAAATTAATTCAATAAAACTATCACAAAATGTGCTGCATCACACTGCATAATTTGCCTTTTCGTGCCACATAATTCAGCCAACCCTGCCACATAATGTGGTCCTCCCCTGCACCTGCCCATACTTAAGCAACAGATTGAGCATTCATGCCCCATGCACACTGCACTGGCACAACAGGCATGCACTAAACACAATGTTCATTTCCAGTAAATGCACTCCATGCCCGGTGTGCGCTGCATGCACATGGAGCTGTAGGTGGGGTCCATACTTAGTGACAGTATAATAACAGATGCAGACCTTGAGCAAAGCATATCACAGATAATCTAATAGACGAAAAACCCGTTCAAGTCGAGCAAATGTATCCCTTCCTGATTCTAGACGTAGACGTTGTTTATGTAATATTTGCAGAGGTGAACAGTTTTGCCTGTAGCAGTCACTACTATAAAAACTATAACACAGGGATGAAAACCAGATGGCCCTCATTGAGAGGGACACAGTGAGTGCTACTGTATGCTTTGCAGGGAGGCTTCCAAGGAGCTCATCAGCAGCCCATAGACGTAAATGCTGTGTGGTGCGGAAGTGACATCACACAACCTCGGGCCTTCGATGGCATTACAGGGTTGACCACTTCTCCAATTCCTTAGTCCTTCCTTGTTCCTGTTGAGAAGCTATAGGAAGAGCAAGGATTAGAAACCGCAAAAAAAACACGGGTCTTAGATGTCTTGTTACTTTCTGTTCCTGCCACTGCCTTCATGACTCCGGATATCACTCTAGGGCAATGGCAGTATCAAGGGTAATTTCACCAAAAATCATTTTCTTATCTTCTTCATATTAGTCTTTAATGAGTTTACAGTGTTCTATAATTCAAGGGCTTTTAATGGAGGTATAAGGTCTGTTCTAGTAACTCCAATGTCAATAAATCCTCTGCATATTCTAATATTTGTATGGTCTGCTTCCCAATTTTCATGGGCAAAGGCTTTAAAATTTTCAAGGGTTTTACCTATACCAGCTGTATATAAGGTGAAGAAAAGGGATACCAACATGCATCAGTGTTTCAGTTCCTTTTTTGTTTCTGTCTCTTCAGATATGTATTGGACTTTTCCCAATTTCTCCCTTGCCCATGTGTCTGTATACAATGATTTGATTTCCCTAAGAAGTTTAGTTGGGATGTCCCATGCCCTAAGTTTCATCCTGAGATAACAGGGTTCACTACATGGAAACCAGGGGCCGTATGATAGAAAGTGCCCCAAGGGCGCAACCGCCATGTGCGCCTGCTTTGTGAGTCCCTGGGGCACTTTGATATTACAGAAGGGACCACAGATGCTTGTGTGACCCCTTCTGTAACACAGATAGCGCTGGTGCGCGTGTAGAGCAAGCGCTATCTAAAGAGGGTGTTCCCTCATTTGCATGGGGGCGTGGCTCCATACAAATGAGGTAATCTCATTACCCCTGCACCTGTGCTGTGTTATGGATGCAGGCGCAACGGCAAAGAAGCTGTCAGGAGGTGCACTGAAAGTGCGTCACAAAGAGGTGGGGCACTATCTCCCCCTGATGGCAGTCTTCTGGTGGGAGGGAGGAGGGTCCACTGACCCCATCAGACCTCTCTTTTCAGGCGGATACAGTCACTCACTGCATTCACCTGCAAAGGGATCACTAATCCCTCTTTAAAGTGCAGGCTGGTTTCCTCCTGCACAGTGAAACACGGAACGGCTTTAAAGCAGCTGCCCGGTATTTAATTTGAATGCGCCGCCCCCAGGACAGCAGAAGTTTGCAGCTGCCCTGGGGGCAGTGCATTCACAGTAATACGGTTCACTTTTCCTGTTAGCGCCCATCACACCTATCTCAATGTGCGCTGTAGTGCAAAGAGGAAGTGCGCCCTATGTATAATAGGGCCCCAGATGTGTAGTCAACAAAGCAAGTCTACATTTCAGAATATCTATTGCCTGGTGAACTAGAAAGGAGAAAACAAGCATGTTGGAGAGCTACACTGTGTCTAAAACCTGTTTGATAGAAAGGGACATTTTCACTATCCTTAACCCATACTTCAAGCGCCCTTTGTAAACCTCTAGCACAGTTTAGCATCTATTTCAAAATGAGCATTTAGATGGTCATTTGATGGGCAGTGCAATAGCCTTTCTTATGAAGGGCGTGCAACGTTGATCCTGTCCAGTAACCCGGAATTGAAGACGTATCAGATATTTTGACTAAACGGTAAGTTGACCTCCCAAAAACTTTAAAAAATAAATTGTTATTCAGCCCTGCGGCACCACCTGTCCTGGTCTTTGATCTACTTTTTCTGACTAATGTAGGTGTGATGGTTAAACAATAGAACGATAGCTGATTTTCAGGCTAACATTTATTATTCGTAGTTTGTCTACAGGGTGACAAGGTTCTTCTTCTGTTTGTTTAGTACATAGCTGTTCATGTAGGAAACCTCAGAACACCACTTTTATGTCTGAGCAGGCATCAGTGAGTTCAAGCTTTGGACCAAAGGGCATACAGGCTGATTTGAGTTTGGCTGGTGATAATCATGGCTGTGTTTTTCATGACAACCACCAGGTTGGATCTGGTGATGGTGTCCAAGCTGTGGGTTGATCGACAGACACTACAAATAACATTTCCCCACTGAGATATGTTGACAATGGATTCTACCAGAACAGGTCTTATACATACTTTAAAATCCCTCGATATACACAATACTGTTAACACATTGAAAGTCGATATGAAGAAGGCGAACATAATGATTTTTGGTAAAGGATACGCTGAGGCAAAAGAAAGCTTTTTAGTATAATCTTCTAAAGGGACATAGATTGTGTGTAGCCAGGGCGGAATTTGCTACTCCTGGTTTTCTGGTGCTACCCTTGGCGTGCCATTGAGTACCCTTGATATTGCCCGTCAGTGATATCGGGAGTCATGAAGGTAGTGGCAAGAACAGAATGTAATGTGACATCTAAGATCCATGTTTTCCCCCATTCAGTGATCAGATAGAGGGGACAAATTGCTTGTGTATTTTACAAATTCTAATCCTCAATATTAATTGCAGTTAGGAACTCGTTTTTCATGGCCCTGCTCTGCTTGCAGAGCCAGTTGTCAAAACCATTGGTAAGACAGTTACCAGCTCTCAGCAATGTAAAGTTCCATGTACAAGGTAAACAAGGGATGGCAAGGGGAGAGGGAAGATATCACTATAAGAGGTATGGGTAAATGGATCAGATTAAACCAGTCTTGCACATAGTTTGAAATGGATATCAAGAAGAAACATTCATTTATAGCATTTTTGGCTAGATGAGGGATTGCCTATGTTGGTCCAGGAGGGTCATAGTCAGGCCAGATGTTCTAAGCAATACGTAAACAAGTGTCATTCAGATTAAAAGTATGCAAATTTATTTTATGAAGATATCATATAAATCTGACATAGATCCATTTTCCTGGAGTTATCTTTGACATCTCCGGGTTAGACCTACATGCCTGCGACCGCACTTTTCCAAGACACCAAGAGCATCCTCAAACCATTATTGGCCTTGCTGTAAAGAGCTTGGTGATTGGCAAACATCTATCAATATTTATCCACCCATCAATATATATCAATACCTTTAAAAAGGATTGTATACTGTAGGGCAGTGGTCTTCAAACATTTTAATGCCGCGCCCCCCCCCAGTTGAAAAAATAAAACTCATTGGGCCCCCCCTCAGAATTTTTCACAATTATTTTAGAACGATGGCAATGTTTAAATAGGTCTAAACCTATTTAAACATTGCAGTTAAGTACTGTTACTTTTTTAAAACTGCAATAACATGCTTCTGCTTAAAACAAAGGCATGTTATCTGTATAATATTTCTTTTGGCCAGAGTTTGGGCCCCCCCTGGGATCACTTGAGGCCCCCCAAGGGGGGCTCGCCCCCCAGTTTGAAGACCTCTGCTGTAGGGTCTCTGAAATAACTTATCCTAGTCCCTTTTTTTTAAAGTTGCAGCCTAGCAGACAGAGGAGCTGTTTTGTTTGCTTAATACATCTTGGGGACTTTTAGAAAGGTGACCTTTATTAATGGGTTAGCACGTCAGACCTTATTATGTAAACGTACAAGGGAGACACTATAGGCCGATGGACCTTTTGACTGCACTTCAAGTTTTTCCCACCATATATCCCGTATTAATACAGATCAATAACATCTATAATCAAGGACATTAATAATCAGTAGGAGTCAGTAATTTCCACACCATGACCTTGCAGTCATGAATAACCACAACTTTATGTAAAAGTTAGAATGTTTATTTCCTTCTATTAACAATGCTAATGTCATGTAAGTTAGGGCCAGATGTAGGAAGGTAAAATTTTGCGGGTCGGAAATTCCGAGTCATTGCGACTCGCAATTTCTGACTCGCAAAATGGGATTTAAAAAAAAAAGCGACATCAATTTGCGACTCGCAAATGATGTCGCACCACAGATTGCGAGTCCGCTGTTAGCAAGGTCGCTTTTTGCGACCCCGCTAAAAGCGAACTCGCAATTTGCGAGTCGGGTGTCGCAAATTGTGACTGTGCCGCAAATTGCATGCGGGTGCAGCAAAACAGTTGGAAAAACACTTCCTGGCTCTTGCTGATGACATCAGAGCCAGGAAGACATCAAATACACCTGGGAGGAGGGAGGACCACACCCTTTTCAAACTGCTGAGCAACTACCTGGAGGAACAACTGCTACCATAGAAGACACAGGCAGTGCAGGAAGGAAGAGGAAATTAAAATTCTCAGAGAAAGAACTTGAGGTGCTGACAGAAGAATGCTGCCAGCACCATGACCATCTTTTTGGAAAGGCAGCCCTGAGTGTCCCAGACACTGAGAAGAGGAGGATCTGGCAGGAAATTCAGGAGAGGATCAATGCCATTGGGGTGAGCCACAGAAGCATTGAAGAAATAAAAAAATGGTGGTACGACCTGCGCTCCAGGACAAAGGAGAGGGTGGCAGAGCGCCTCAGGGAGATGAGGGGTACAGGAGGAGGCCCATCCACCATGGAGGAATTGGTGGAGCAGACACTGGAGCCTGAGGCTGTGTCAGGAATGGGAGCATTGGACACGTCAGCGCAAGGGACATCCAAAAGTAAGTACCATAAAACATGCATGTACACCTATAAATGCTATACCCACACTCACCCAGTACACAGCAGCATGCACAACCAGACTAGCTCCATTCCAGACGAGCAACCACCAGAATGGTGCATTATGGGCAATGTAGTACAGTAGGCAGCATTTTGGCAAATGTTTATTATGAGGCATACAACAGATGTTATAGACTGACAGTGTGTTCCCTATGTCCCACAGGTCTCCCACAAGACACCCCCACCAGCCACACCATCCAAGGTGAAGACAGCAGGCCACAGGCAGGGCAGGAGGCTGCAGCAGCCAATACAGGGCCCAGCACGACACCACCACAGTCCCCTCCAGATGAAGTTCTGGACATGGAGGAAGGAGACACGACACCTGGTCCCAGCCACACTGTGAGACAGCAAGAGCCAGAAGCACCACTGTGTCGCAGACGCAGAGTCCAGGTCCAGGCGGTGGCCCTTGCGTATAGAGGGGAGGCATCCATGTCTGCAGTTGAGGCATCCCTCCTTTCTGATCAGCGCCTGCAAACAAGGCAATTGAGGATTATCTCAGGTGCAATGCAGAGGATGGAACACAATTTCACACATGGCCTGGCTGAAGTGAACACACAGTTCACAAGACTGAAGGACAATGTCAGTGACCTCACACAATCAATCCGCCAACTAATGACTTGAACTGGTGGCTGAGAGGAAAAAGCGCAAGGCGCCATGAGCGCCAACTAGTGCAGAGGTTTGACCGCATGGCAGCGTCCATTGTCCGTCTTGCCATGAACACCACAGGCCTGTCACGACGGACCGTGAGTGTGCAGGTGGAACTGGGCCACTTTGCAGGGGATGTGGCGCGGGGACTGGGCCGCATTAGCCACGCTGTGGACATGTTGGAGGCCAGGCAGGTGGCAAGGGACACGGGTGAGACCCCTCAGGACAGTGAGGAGGGGTCCACTATTAGCAGTGTATCTGCCACAGACACACGTGTACTGCGGAGTGGCAGTGCACGTCAGGGGTCTGCTGACCCACCTGGCACGAGCCATGCTGGGCGAACCAGGAGGAGGCGTTAGGCACAAACACTGCAGGACTCATGAGGCACATGCAGTTAATGTGTCCTCATTAAGGGTGGACATGTGCAGCCCCTTACGGACAGTTATTTTCGTTAGTTATTAGGTTCACTAATTAAAATGTTTTGTTTGATCCACTACACAACTGGGCTCTTTGTGTGTGACATTGGTGAGTGTGGTGTCTGTTGCCACGTACCTTACAAAGTATTGGTTTGCAATGTGGTCCCGTCTCTGTCTGCCTTGATTTGCAATGCTTCTATCTCCAGGCTGCCTATGTGGTAGCTCTTGCTCGTCATCCTCCGAATCTGGGTCTGCAGGGTTGAGATGTAGCCCACGTCTGGTGGCAATGTTGTGCAGTATTGAGCATGCGCCAACTATCTTGAATGCTGTTATTGGGGCATACTGGAGCGCACCTCCACTTCTGTGGAGGCATCGGAATCTTGCCTTTAACAGTCCAAAGGTCCTCTCTATGACATTTCTGGTCCGCCTATGGGCACTGTTATATCGCCTCTAATTCTCATTCCTGGGTGTTAGGTACGGGGTTAGTATCCATGGTCGTAGTGCATATGCACTGTCACCTGTTTGGCAAAAATTAACAATGTTAGCAGTGCATGGATGGTTTCTACAGTGACCTGTGTGTATGACTTCGGGGTGTCTTCAGCAATACCTAATAGGTATCCGTCTCCAAACTCCCCACGTTCTAGGCGTTGGTGTATCCCACTGTGCCTGAAAATGTAAGAGTCATGTGTACGCAGTGGAGGCTCCGTGTCCTGTACACCGGCACTGTGGCTAGGACCGGGTGCTGGCTCACCTACCAGTATGGCCACTGGTGCATCAGGAGGGGACTGTGTTTGGGTGCTGCAGGTCCCTGTGGTGGGTGGTCCTGAGTCCTGTGCAGGCTGGTGGCTGACCTGTGGCCCCTGGATGCTGTGGCTGGAGGTGGTGTCATGTGGGAGACCTGTGGGACATAGGGAACACACTGTCAGTATCTACCATCTGTTATCTACTTCCTAATAAACTGTTGCCTATCAACTGCCTACTTGACTACATTGCCCATAATGCACCATGCAGGTGGTTGCTACTCTGAAATGGAGCTATTTTGGTTGTGCATGCTGCTGTGTACTAGGTGGGTGGGGGTATGGCAGATATGGGTGTACATGTATGTCTCATGGTTCTCACCGGTTGATGGTCCTGGCGCTGACGTGTCCAGCTCTCCCATCCCGGACACTGCCTCTGGCTCCAAGGTATCCTCCACTCTTTCCTCCAGGGGTGTGGGTGGTGGTATTGTGGATGGTCCCCCTCCAGTGCCCCTCATCTCCCGGAGCCACTCTGCCACCCTCTCCTTGGTCCGGGAGCGCAGGTCATACCACCGTTTATTCAATTCTTCTATACTCCGGTGGCTCACACCCATGGAGTTGACCTTGTCCTGTATTTCAATCCAAATCCTTTTCTTTTCCACCTCTGGCACACTGAGGGCTGCCCTCCTAAGAAGTTGTTCATGGTGCTGGCAGCATTCCTCAGTCAGCACCTCCAGTTCTTTTTCAGCAAATTTCAATTTGCGCTTTCTAGGAGTGTCTGCCATGGTAGCTGCTGTTCCTCCTGTTTGCAGTTCAGCAGTTTAAAATGGGTGTGGTCCTCCCTCCTCCCAGGTGTATTAGTAAACTTCCTGGCTGTGATGTCATCATCAAGAGCCAGGAAGTGTTTTCCAGAGTGTTCTGCTGCACCTGCATTCAATTTGCGGCACAGTCACAATTTGTGACACCCACTCGCAATTTGCGTGTTCGTTTTTAGCGCGGTCGCAAAAAGCGACCTCGCAAACAGCGGACTCGCAATCTGCGGTGCAACTTCATTTGCGAGTCGCAAAATGAAGTCGCTTTTTCTTCTTGGATACCATTTAGCGAGTCGGAAATTGCGAGTCGCAACGACTCGCAATTTCCGACTCGCTAATTTTTTCCTACCTACATCTGGCCCTTAGCATCCATTTTATAAAATGCCTAAGAAATGCAGCTTGGCATAAGGCCATGCAACTAGGCGAAGACCTCGCTAAGTTAAAGCCTATAATTAATAAAGCTAATACATAATGCATAACCTTTAATATGACATATTACTACATTAATCAAACATAAGCTCAATATTTCTTATTAATAAGCCATTAATAAGTACACTTTGTGAATACTGGTGGTCAGTCTGGTGGGCACACCTTCAAATGAACTCCATCGTAATCCACTCTCTCCTCTTCCCCGCCCCCTGTTTTTATGATGCGCACACGCTGCGAATATGCCCGCCACTTATGAGCTCTGCTCGCGCAATAGTTGTCATTTGGTGGAGACAGAGCGCAAACGCGCGTTTTGGGGGTGATAGCTGTAAGACTAAATTGGTCATCTGGGGTTGCCCAGGCAACGACTTGCCTAACTATATGTTGGAAGCCATTTTGATAGGGGTGGTGCCCAATAGATTAGCCAGGGAGACAAAAACCGAGAAGACAAGAAACGCTATTGGCCCGCGGGCATATTTTCTCATTTTGGTTTTATTTTAGAGGGGAGGGGTTGGGCCTTCGACCGTACATGCCAACACTTCTGAATATATTATTAAAGGAAATGGCTTAATTTTAGGCTTTTAATGCTTAATCATTTTTCATCAATCATAACTGCCAAACTTTCAGACTGCGTACGTGTGAATTTTTCATACTTTCACTGTGCATAGGAGTGGCATTTTATTGCCAAATGTGTGACACATTATTGTGAGAAAAGCCAAGGCACGAACTTCATCAAGAGCAATAAGGAGAAGAAATTACCCCCCTTCTTCGGCACTGAGAAACTCTTGAGAAGACCTGGTCAGTGAACTGCTCTGCCTCCGTGCAGCTCCTCCATCAAGTGCAGCCACTGTCTGACTGAACTCTGACCCCGGTCGTGAGTTCGAGGCCCTCCACCACCCGCAGGCTTCTGGTGTCTAGTGGGAGAGCTTTGCACTTCTGTTAGCCTGCCCACCGGCCCTCATCCTCTCTTTTGCTGTCTTACCTTCTTCGTGCTCTTCTGGCCTTTGTTTTGTGCCTTTGCGCTTTCTGCGCCTGTTTTCCATTTTTTTCTGTACTTTTACTCTCATTCACACTCTCTCTCTCTTCTTTCTCTCTCTCGCTTCTCCCCAACTCTCTCTCTCCCCCCCCTCCACACCGCTGCTGCCCCGTGGCCCGCCCCTCTTTTTAGCGCTGTTTTCCAAAGGCAAGCCTATCTGCGCCCGTCTGCGACCCAACTGCAACCAGCGCCAGGACCCTTGGACCTACTGCCCGCCACATCTACACGCCAGCAGCACTGCAAGCCCTCATCTCCAACTGACACCCACAGATCCTTCAGCTGTCTCCGCTTCCGCCAATCCTTCACCACCACCAAGACCTTGGACCTGGCACAACCCACCCACAAGAAACCGAACACCATGAATTAAATGCATCCTCCTCAACGTCCGCTCCCTCCATAAACGCGCCACCGAAATCTAGGACCTCTTTGTCAGCACCAGCCCAGACGTCGCTTTCCTCACCGAGACCGGGACTAACACCACCTCAGGCCCGGACATCGCCATCGCCATTCCCCAAGGATACAAGATCACCTGAAAGGAATGCCCCAGCTGCCCTGGGGAGGAATTGCCATCGTCCACAAGTCCAACATCTGCCTGAGCACACACTTCGAAGACCCCATAAGCCTGATGGAACACCTTCATTTCAAACTTCACACCATCCCGACAACCACCCTCAAGGGAACCCTCATCTACCCCCCACCGGGACCCCGTGCACCCTTCTCCGACTTCCTCACTGACTGCATCACCACACAAGCCATCACAGCCGCCAACTACACCCTGCTGGGAGACCTCAACTTCCACCTCGACAACGCACAAGACCCCAACACCGCATCCCTCCTAGACAACTTCCACAGCATAGGGCTCCGACAGATCATGACGGAACCAACACATTCAGCAGGACACACCTTCGACCCCATCTTCACAACAGGAACATCCGTCACCTTCAGCCACACTTCTGGACTTCCATGGACAGACCATTGATGCATCCACTTCACCTTCAACACACCCACCACCCCCAGACCCCAGCACCAACCATCTCGCAGAAGGTGGGTGAGAATCACCGACAACCAGCGCACCGCCACCCTCGCCAACTCCCCCCTCTCCATCGCACACAATGACCCAAACACCTCAGCATGCACCTTTCAGAAATGGATCGCCGACTGCGCCAACAACATAGCCCCCCTCAAGAAGAACAACAGCACCCACGCCAAGAAAGCCAGCTGGTTCACCCGCAAACTAAAAGAATCCAGACGCACTTTTTGTCGCCTCGAGAAAATCTGGAGAAACACCAAATCCACAGAAGCCCAAAACAGCTTCTGAGCCGCCACCAGCGCACACCATCAACTCATTAGAAGCACCAAAAAGAAAGCTATACAAGATAGAATCTCCTCACATGCACCCAACAGCAAGGAACTCTTCAGCATCATCAAGGAGTTCGCCCAACCCAACAGTGAACAACAGACACTCCACGCTCACAGAACCTCTGCACTTACTTCCACCACAAAATCAAGACCATCTATGACAGCATCAACAAGGACAACCCACGCGCAGAACCCCTCCCATCGGATCCCGGAACCAACAAACCAACAATCACCAACTGTACCCCCTCTCACCACCAAAGACACTCTGAAGACTATGAAGTCCATACACTCCGGGGCCCCCACGGACCCATGCCCCCACCACATCTTCAACAGAGCCGCTAACACCATCACCCCCAAGCTCCGCCTCACCCTCAATCGCTCTCTAGTTGTCGCCTCCTTCCCTGACGACTGGAAACATGCCAGGATCAACCCCCTCCTCAAGAAACCCTCGGCAGACCCCACCGACCTCAAAAACTTCAGGCCCATCTCCCTGCTCCTATTTCCAGCGAAAGTCATTGAGAAAGCCATCAACCGCCAACTTGCCACTTTTATCGAAAACAATCACATCCTCGATGCCTCCCATCCTGGATTCAGAAAAAAACCATAGCACCGAAACAGCCCTCCTGGCCGCAACTGAAGACATCCGCTCCCTGCTGGACAAGGGTGAGATGGTGGCACTCATCCTGCTAGATCTATCGGCGGCCTTCGACACAGTCTCCCACCACACCCTGATACGCAAAGTCCACGAAGCCGGCATCAGAAAAAAGGCCCTCGACTGGATCCAATCCCTCCTCTCCGGCAGAACCCAACGAGTGAGACTCGCTCACTTCCTCTCGGACCCCACATCCACCCCCTGTGGAGTTCCCCAGGGATCCTTCCTCAGCCCCACTCTGTTCAATGTCTACATGACCCCGCTGGCCGCCATCGTCGGAACCTACGGAATCAACATCGTCTTCTACGCCGATGACACCTCACTCATCCTCTCCCTATCCAATGAACCCAACACAGCCAGATGCAACTTCAGTGAAGGCATGGGAGCAGTTGCCAACTGGATGAAAAACAGCTGCCTTCAACTCAATGTGAACAAAACAGAAGTACTCATCATGGGCCCCCAACCCGACGCGTGCAGCCCGCCCACCCCCACGAACCAAGTCCAAAACCTCTGGATCATCCTGGACTCCAGCCTCAACATGGACCGCCAAATCAGCTCAGTCACATCCACCTGCTTCCACACCCTCCGCCTCCTATGCAAGACCTTCAAATGGATCCCCCTTGAACACAGAAATACTGTCACTCATGCCCTCATCACCAGCAGACTGGACTACCGCAATGCACTCTACGCCAAGATCAACAAGAAACTCACCTGCAAACTACAAAACATCCAGAACGCCGCCGCCAGACTGGTCCTTGACCTGCCCCGACACCGCCACATCTCTCAACACCTGTGCACACTTCACTGGCTCCCAATAGTGGAAAGAATCACCTTCAAGATCCTCAACCATGCACACCAAGCCCTCCATGACACCGGATCAGCCTACCTGAACAGGCGAATCAACTTCCTCGTACCCCCAGGACCCTATGATCAGCCCAGCTCTCCCTCGCCGAAGTACCCCGCATCAGGAAAACAAGACCAAGGGGACACTCTTTCTCCCACATTGCAGCCACAGCCTGGAACTCACTTCCACTCCACCTCAGACAGATCACCCCCCTCCTCATCTTCACGAAGGAGCTGAAGTCTTGGCTTTTGGAAGGACCACCTCAATGATGGATGCTACACAACCCACCCAGCGCCTTGAGACCCTAACGGGTGAGTAGCCATGCTTTACAAACCCTGATTAATTGATTGATTGAAATGCGTGCATTATTTTTCTCTAAGTTAATACATTTTCTACGCCAATCTAACACTCAAAATACATGAATATTCATTAGTAAAACTCATTAATAACTCAGCGTTAACAATGCATTACGTGTGTTGATTAGCATTGGCTTGGTATCTCAAACTTTCTGGCTATCCATTTGCTGGCTTTGTTTGCTTTAGGCTCTCCAGGTTCAGTTCGTCCCTCCTGTTGCCTAAACCATGTTTTCTGTTTCTTTTCACAAGCTTGCTTTCTGTTAACAGGCCTTTAATTCTTGTAATTAGATCATCACGTTTGCTGTGCATTCAAAGACTGAGGTCAAATGTCAGGAGCTGTCATCCAAGGGTGACTGTTTACTTTTCTTTCTCTGACTTCAAACAAAGTGGGATAATTTATGTGACAATCTTGCTGGATATTGAAAGTAGGAAAGAGTTTTTTTCTAGAACAGGACAACATTGAACTAAACTCTGTAAGTATTTCAGAATATATCAGAATTATGAACGCACAAATGACGCACACATTTTTGTTAATTCTTAAGTGTGTTGGAAACAAATACTTTAATATGATAAAAATTAATCATTAAACTAGGTGATGCAATTTCCAGACATCTTCATCTATGCACTGCATGGTTTTATTAGTAAAACTGTATGTGCACATGTAATAGTCATTTAAATTGAAATTGTGTTTTCTGTAATGGCAATGTGCTACCAAACCATGAATACTCCACTCTAGGCCACTCCACTTTGCTCTGCATCACTCCACACCACTGCACTCTACTCTGTACCATTCCACTTTACACCACTCCATGACACTGCACTCTGCACCACTCCACTCTATGCCGCTTTATGCTACGCCTCTCTACTCCACTCTGTACCACTCTACTCTATGCCAAAGCACTCTTTGCCCGTCTACTCTAATCCACTGCACTCTACGCCACTGCACTCTACACCACTCCAGTCTAGGCCACACCAATCTATTCTGCACAACTCCACTTTACGTTACTGTACTCAATGCCACTCTGAAACACTGCACTCTACGCCTCTGCACTCTATGCCATTACATTCTACACCAAGATACTTTACTCTGTAACACTGTAACACTAACTCTATGCCCTTGCATTCTATGTCAATGCACTGTACACCACTCGAATCTACTCTGCACTACTCCACTCTACAACACTGCACTCTATGGCACCATACGCCACTCTGAACCACTCTATGCCACTCTACTCTGCACCACTCTATGCCACTGCACTCTATGCCACTTGACTCTAGTCTTCTTCACTGCCCTTTGCATCACTCAACTCTGTGCCACTCCAGTCTGCACCACTCTACTCTACGCCACTGCACTCTATGCCACTGCACATTACCCCACTCTATTCTGTTCTGTACCACTCTAGTCTGCCCCACTCTACTCTTCACCACTGCACTCTAATATGCACCACTCCAATCTACTCCACTGCATTCTATGATGCTGCATTGTATGCTGCTGAATTCAATGCTACTGCACTCAATGCACCTGCAGTCTACACCACTATATTCTGCAACACTCTACAGTAGTCCACTCTACTCTATACCACTCCAGTGTATGCCACTCTGCGCGATGCCACAATATGCCATCCCAATAAATGACATTCTCTGCCACTCCACTCTACAACACTCTACACCATTCCACTCTATGACTCTCCACACACTCTCCTCTATGCCACTAACTTTTAGTAATGCCAAACAGCAGCCACACTGGTGAACAACATGGCTAAAACACATATGCAAAAAAATAGCCCTTGTACAGGCAATACCTAATTGCTATGCCAATGCTTGTTCTCTTGACCAGAAAAACCTTGCCTTTGGCGGGTGTTCAAATCATCCCTCAGAATGTAGTTTAGGTGTTGAGGCATGGATCAAAGGTCTTGGAGTGTTGGTGGGAGGAGGGCAGGAAGGGAAAATCTGCTAGGAAATGCAGATATCTCGTTAGTGCCTCCATTGTCATATTTCTCCTCTTTGGACCGAGGTGGACATCCCAACACCATCCCACAGGCAGAAGCTCCTTTGGTTCCACCACTAGGTCTGCCAGTGTACAGAGGCAACTCCGTCAGAAATAGTCCTTTGACGTACATCATATAAAGAGTGGCATAAGGTGTGGCAGACGTTCCGTGGGAAATAACTACAGTGTCCTTACCATCCAGAGGGTGTCAGGGAGACCAGATGTCTTGTCACTCAATATATGCTCACATTTGTTGCGGGAATTTCTACCACCAGTGAGGGACTTGGGAAGCTTTCCCCGAAAGTGGCTCTCCTATAGCAGATATAGCCACTTGATTGGGAAATCTTAAGGCCACTTGGGGGTGAACTCTAAATTGAGCAGATGTTTAACAGGTATTCACCCCCCTCTCTTCCCCCCCACACACACACACCTTCCTCTCATGCCCCTCCACGCCAACCTGGCAGAGGAAGGAAAACCTGAAGGCTCTTTTTAAGATAAATTGTATCTGTGAAATGACTGTGTGAAATTGTAATAATATACCATAGCATCCGACTGTGACTGATGTGTGACATTTAAATAACTTAACATTGCATCCGATTTAAATAACATAACATTGCATCCGATTTAAATAACATAACATTGCATGACACGGCGTTCTATAGCTTTCGATGATGCACCTGGGTTGAAAGAAACATCCTGTTCCTACTACAAAACGCCTGCCCCCCTCGTACTTTATCATGTGTAACCCACTCCCCCTCAAGTAGCGAGCAGGGATTCCTGGCACCTGCTGCACATCCTCTGTCTTGTTACCGGCTTAATGAGAGGAAGTGTTCCGGCATTTTGCGCAGCCTGCTGTCGCGCCTTGGGGACCGCTCATCTCTCGCTGACGCCGGCAACTGTGATTCCAAATGAAAACAAGTTTTCTTGTCCCAAGAGGGCGTATGTCCCTCTGATCACGCGATCCAGCCCACAATGTGCCGCCAGGCCCTGGCAGAGAGAGGTGAGAGCTAGGATTAGAAGAGGGATATGGTCCTCAGTGCCTTGCAGTGATGTGCTCTGTAGGTATCTTGAAGGGTGAACCAATTTCACTTCTACAACCAGTGAAAGATGTCCTAAACATGAGTCTGTTAAAGCTGCAGGTCTAGGGTGTGCATTAGTGGAGAGGTGGCCATAAGCTTGACCCTGTTAAAGATGAAGGTCTAGGGTGTGCGGTGGTGGAGAGGTGGTCCATGGCATGAGCCTGTTAAAGATGGAGGTCTAGGGTGTGCATTAGTGGAGAGGTGGCCATAAGCATAAGCCTGTTAAAGATGAAGGTCTAGGGCGTGCGGTGGTGGAGAGGTGGTCCATGGCATGAGCCTGTTAAAGATGGAGGTCTAGGGTGTGCATTAGTGGAGAGGTGGCCATAAGCATAAGCCTGTTTAAGATGAAGGTCTAGGGCGTGCGGTGGTGGAGAGGTGGTCCATGGCATGAGCCTGTTAAAGAGGTCTAAGGTGTGGGTGATGGAAAGATGGTCCTAGACATGAACCTGCTATGGATGGAGGTCTAGGGTGTGGGTGGTGGGGAGGTGGCCCATGGCATGACCCTGTTAAAGATGGAGGTCTAGAGTGTGCACCAGTGGGGAGGTGGCCATAAGCATGAGCCTGTTAGAGATAGAGGTTTAGGGAGTAGAGGTGGTGGAGAGGTGGTCCATGGCATGAGCCTGTTAAGGATGTAGGTCTAGGGTGTGGGTGGTGCAGAGGTGTTCCTGGGCATGAGTATGTTAAAGGTGGAGGTCTAGGGTGTGGAGGTGGTGGAGAGGTGGCTTTAGGCATGAGCGTGTTAAAGATGGAGGTCTCAGGCGTGGAGTGGTGGTGAAGTGCAGAGAATGCAGCAGTGCTCATTGCAGGACAGCATCCAACCAGTGCTTAATTTGTAAATAAAAAGGTGCTGGTGCCCAAAGCCCTCTCTTAAACGCGGCTGCTGCAATTAAATGTGTGAACACGGAATACGGAGGCAGCTTAATTCTGAAGCCATCTTGGGCCTCTTCAATCCATATAAAGCCACTCCCTGCCCCTTCAGCTCACTCTTGCAGCTTTCTACTTTCTCCCATTGTGACGCTTTTTCGTTTTTCCCTTCCTCCGTCTTTCCCATATGTGTCTTTTGCTCGCAGCAAACGCTTGAGGCAGAAGAATAAGCTCCAGCCCTCAGAAATAAGTGCCGGTGCTCAGCACCGGAACCAACAAGCACAAATTAAACACTGCATCCAACACAAGAGCTTATGGGATTTCGTAGCAAGCACAGGCTTTTATTAAGCAATTCACTTTCATTATTCCCACTGATAGCAGAAAGAAAACAATTTTCAAATACACAATTCTAAAATTAGATTTCTTTAACACAGAAAACACACTGGATTAAATCCAATATGTCTGTTTTCTTCACTTCTGGCAGTAAACGCCGGTGATGTTGACTCTGGAGTCATTTCTGCAGGTCCTGTGGCATGTAGGGTGAAAGGGTCAACACCATTGGTTGGTGCTGTGATTACTCCTGCTATAGTAGGCTAAAAGTAGATACTGTTGTTATTAATTGGTTAGCCAAATACTCTCGTTGTGCCCTATTCTGTGCAGTGGCAGCTGTGGTCGAGCAGTGAATGTATACTGCAGTAAATGTTTAAGCATTAAGGGTCCAGATACAGTATGGCACGTGTAATCATTCATGATAAAGGCCGTGGTGTTTCCTGTGTTCCTGGATCAGTTGTATTTCTTTAAGAAGCATTACCAATGTCAATAGGTCTGGCATAATAGTGAAAACCCTTCTTCTGTGTTGTTTGCATGTGCAGTTGTGTGAATGCATGGGTGCATGTACGTCTGAATCATTCAGTGGATGGATACATGGATAAACAAATGAGTTCCTGGATGAATGAGTGAATGATTGACTGCATGGATGGATGAGTGAATGCATGAACGGACAGCCAAGTGGACTAATACATCTACTCCAGAAACCTGTGTGACCTCACGGTCACAGGTTGGAATCACAGCAGATTTATTTACATCCATATACGACTTAGGTGATTAACATAAAACATCTGTTATTTAACACCAACATGCTCAAGAAGTGGACATGCACTTTGCAAATACATGTTCTGTCTTATACTAGATGGATGGGTGAGCTCATGAATGAAGGATCGAGGAAGTTGTGGTTGGGGCAGAGAGACTTGACCAGTGTGGGAGGTATAGAGGATGGGGTATGTCTTCGGCACCTTTCTCAGTATTGAAGACTCACCAAGTGCCATCATCCTGCTTAGCGCCATCTCCTATTATGGGCAACTGGCGCGTTTTGTATTCCTTTTCATTGTCACTCTCAATGACAGAAAATACAACTATGCAATTACCGTACCATCCACTGAAGGAAGATCTACTTCACTCCTGACCTAAATCCCAGTGCCATTCCAACGTGCCCTGCGAAAGCCCTCTTTAAATATCTGCAGCAAGAATATTGTAATCCATGCAATAGCGCGATTCCGGCGGGAAACTCCCGATTATTTAAGCTAAAAATGGCTTTGATTTTGATGTCTCGCATCTAAAATAGCCTCGCCGTCAATAAAAGTCAAAGAGGAAAGTGTATTACCTCAATTTTTTTGATTCACTTTCACTTACCTGTCTCCCAACCTAAATGTGCACCTGCTTCAGTATAAGTCAATGGGGAAAAGGCATTCCCATTTTTTAAAAAACTCTCTCACTTCCCAGTTTTAAAATGTTTGCATGCATGTATTGTTGTCTCCTTCTGGTTCGCCACTGCTGGATGGCAAACAGATCAATGTGATTAGGTGCAACCTTTCATCATAACCACTTTTTATGCTACTGCATCTTCTCCATACAAACCCATTTCTAACCTTTTCATCCTCCCCAATTGCAGGCAGCAGTCTGCCACAATACCCCAATATTTGGGACTTACCTGATTCGCAAATTCTTTTGCACTTTGGCCCTCACTATGGACCATATGTGCTAACATTTGGAATTGCGATTTCCTAATTGCGATTCCATGCGAATCGCAATTAGGAAATCACAATTACAAATGTAAAAAATTCCATTGCGTTTGTTTTGAGATTCCCGGTGGGTCGCAAATAGACCTACCTCATTAATACTAATGAGGTAGGTCGCAATTTGCGACCCACTGGAAATTTGCAAAAATCACAGTCATGGTGGCCTGCTGGGGTCAGCAGACCACCATATCTGTGATTGCTTTTAAATAAAGCAATCTTTATTTTCTTAAAGGACAACGGGATGCATTTAAAAAGAAAAAAATGAAACATTTCAGTAGGCAGTGGCCCGTTTTCGCTACAAACACCAATCTGAAACTGGTGCTAACTGTGATTGCTTTCCGACCACATTCACGGTCACAAAACAATCGTACACACCATTCGGGTTCGGTATTCGGAAGGGACGCCCTGAACATGCCCCTTCCTAATACCAAATCTCAAAACCCAAATTGCGCTTCGGTAACAAGTTACCGAATCATAATTTGGGCTTTGAACATCCCAAAAAGCATTTTTCTAGTCATAATGCTTTGTACATGTGGCCCTGAGAGTGGTGTGATACATGATGATGTGTGTGGTAACTCCTGGTACCACACCCAGTGGGATTCTGAGTTTTGGGTTTTTATCGCACTCAGTAAAACCTTGTCCTTCAGATAAATGTTGGAAGGTCAAACCCTGGGAATGGTTCCTGGTAGATACCAGGACATGTGGAGTTTATTGTGGTAATCACCAAACCCGTCATTCTCATGATATTTAATGTCCTGGAGAAGTTGGCTTCTTTCAAATTGTTTTTGCTGAAAGAGACATGTTAATAAAAAGGCAACAAAAATGGTTGGTATGTGTTTTTAAAGGAAATAACTATTTCTGTAACTAAATACAATTACATAAATTTACCAACGAGACAGAAGCATTAATGCAGAAGTCAGAAAGGCCAGGGTATTGCTTAGAAGTGAGCAGCAGATTAAAAACAAGCATTTGCAATGCAACGGGTCTCGCATTTGCTCGTGTTAGAGCTTTTAGCGTTGTAAACTCCTAATCGGACTTTTCTTGCCACACAAATTAAAAGGAAAAAAACTCAGCGCGATCGTGCTACGTAAAATGCAGTGCGATTGCGCTGAAATTGAAAACAGAAAAATCGAGCTCGATCATGCTGCTTGGAAAATAAAAAGATAAAGTAATTTGGAAACCATGCTGAAAACATCGAGCCTTGTATGTTTCCAGTAGTTTACCAGTGTGTGTAGGTGGGCTAAACACCGGAAAAGGCATGATGTATGCATGCCTTTCACAAATAAAAGCAAGCGGATTTTAAAAGGCAAGCCCACGAACCAATGAAAGTGACTGACAAGACATGGGCGTGGTTAGAAGCCCAAAGAGAGATTACAACAGTGGACGGAGCGCTTTGTGCTTGCCCCTAAAATGGATATCTTTTATTATATTTTTTATTTTGTAGATTTATTTAGTCCAAACTTGGCTTTACATGAGCACCAGAATATATTTAATATATAGTATTTTTTGGTCACAGGGAGATTGGGTGATTTGCGCTAAATAACAGCATAATGAGCAGAAGCTGGGACTATAGGCCGTTTTTACAGTGCTCAAGGCGTCTGCTTTAGCTGTTTGGCAACATCTCCTTCCACAGGAAACCAAAGTACAACAGGTAAAGTGCTCTATGGTATGAATAAAAAAGCTGGACGGTGAGGCTGCACCCATCCCGCTCCAACCATCCCCTGAGGACAGATGAGTTGAGGCACGGAGATGGGGAATCTAACAAGTGCCAAAGTGGCTGCTGCATTGTGCAGGAAGGTCCAGTGTCATATTAAAATTTAAGGTTTTTGGGGGGCTCAGGGCAAAAAATATTATAGGGGCATTTTTTTTTAAAAAACGTTCGACTTTATTGAATATTATCTGCCAATTCAAGGTAGAATGATGCCAAGGTAACTTTCAGAAATTAGGCCACACAAAAACAGTCTTCTGGTAGACCCTAAAATGCCTAAGTTGAACATGGTCAAAGAGAGAGGTGGTCAGAGTTAGCAGGAGGCAGGGAGATGGAGAGAGGCTGAGATACAGAAATAGACAGAGGTGAAAATGAGAGCGAAAGTTCAGTTTCCCACAAGGCGCCTTGGAAGGTGGGGGCCATTGGTAATTGCTCATTTTGCTCATTCCTTCAAATGTCTCTGGGAAGGGTAGAATGCATCGGCTTCCTATGTGATGATTGCCGAGTGGCCCAGATGAGGAAAGGCTGGTAGCAGGGACATGGTATGGTGGGGCAGGAGGAAGGCAGCTTTCAGACTAGGAACAAAGAAATCAGGAGCAACCTTGAGTGCAGCGATTTCCAGGCTGCAGCTGATGGAAAGTACAGGAGGCGAAGACAGAAGTAGAGTCAATTAGTGGTCAGTGGGACTGGTGACAGTGAATGTCACACTTAAACACTATACTTTATAAACCTTACTGTCCATCAATGCTTGTAAGTGGGCTTCTTGTTGCTCAACTCAAAGGCATTTGTGTTCCGACCTCTGAAAGGTTGGAAGCTGACGAGATCTGCAGTAGGGACTCAAACCTGGGATCTTCAGGAGAAGCATGGATTTCCAGACAAGCCAAACCCTCTCAAAGGCTTGCAGGGTCGGTGGAGGGTCGGTTACGTATAAGACAAGTGCTGAAGTCCTAACACTCTTCCAGAAGCCACATCAAGCAGGAGCATCTTCTAATGTCCACAGAAGGCAAATTGCCTCTGTATTCCATTTCAAGCCCGCAAGTAATTTACAAAATAGAACAGGATCTTTTCTAATGCTGGCAAATTCCTGAGAGAAGAGATGAACTTTGAAAGCAATTACATTAGACAACCTCTAGGCAATATACAATGAGAAGAAAGAAACACTCATCAGTGCTGCTGATAACTCTCTGTTACCAGTAATGTAGTGACCCAGCCCTGAATCTTTCTGTTTACAATTTATTGTTTTAGTTTATTTGGCAAGCTGAACAGACCCAGGATTACAAAAAAAGAGTGCATTAGGCTGTTAACTAAAAGACCC
Source organism: Pleurodeles waltl (assembly GCF_031143425.1). Classification (NCBI taxonomy): domain Eukaryota; kingdom Metazoa; phylum Chordata; class Amphibia; order Caudata; family Salamandridae; genus Pleurodeles; species Pleurodeles waltl. The sequence goes on along the minus strand of NC_090446.1, from coordinate 115,024,395 downwards.
TTCTGGGGCAACGTGTCTCTAGTGACACAGTTATCTAGTAGCTTTTCTCATAAATGCTCACTTATTGACAGCTTTTGGTGAAGGTGTTAAAGGGTGTTTTATTTTATTATAAACCATCTTTGCACAACGATTGCCCATGATGCACATGCCCTATCCTGTCTGCACAAAGGATAAGTGATTCCACTTCCACTACCCCTAGCATTTTGATGAATCGACGTGCATGGGCATGTGCCCGTTTTTGTGGAATTCAGAGAAGACCTGCACGTAGTGAATGGCAGGCCCACATTCAGTGACTGACTGCTCCGCACTTAGTGACTGGCTGTTCCACAATTAGGTGCATATTTACGAACTGCTTGCACCATGCCTGCACCACACAACATGGTACATGCGTGACACAAACCACTGTGTCACATTTTTGATATTTGTGTGGCTTTGAATGGCTTAAAAAATATGTAGTAAGTCAAGGCAGTCCAAATTGCTGCATTGACATTCAACAGGCATTGCCTCAATGTTCCCACGCAACTCCCATGGTTTTTGACACATTTCCAGATTTTAAAAACCTGGAAATGGGCTAAAAAGATAAATTTTCCCAGGAGAGACAAAACAAGGAGAAATATCTTTATTTCTTCTCATATTTTCCTGTTTCTATGTGCGCTGCATTCTGCATTCTATGTGTCCCTTCCTGCACAAAAACAATCCTGCATGCAATGCAGACACTTTGTGCCATGGTGCAAAGTTGCATGCATTGGCGCTAGGATGCCCAAAAGGCACCATTGCAGGGTGAAAGGTCTGGAATGCAACGTATTGAATAAATACAGCACATCCCTGTCTGTTCCCTGGCGCAGCATAGCAAGGTGACTTACTGAACTGCCCTGGGCCACAAAACCCATAAATATTTGCCTAAGTGACTGGCTGTTCTTCCCAGCTGTCCCAGTTTCTCCTGCATTTCACGCCTAGTAGCTGACATACTCTAATCACTGATCGATTGCTTGTCATCAGGGCCATTGTAGCTGGCATCCCCAGTGCTCTATGCACCACTTCAAGCCATCTTTCAGTCCATGACCAGATAGTTCCTGCCATTACTTCAAGCATTTCCTAAATCATTTTTTAGAGCTATAAGATCTGATTCTAATGGGAAGCAGCAGGTCTCAGAACAAAGGAAGCAAGATGTGCCTTTAAAAATATTAATTAACTACTATTACATATTCGTACATTCTAATGAAAAGCGAGGGCTACAAAGGACGCGGGCAGGCCATGGGCTACTAGGGGGACTATTTTACAAGCCACCATCCTTACCATGAGGGTTATTAAAGAGAAATGAGAGGCATGATTTGATTGCTGTTGTGTGGGAAGCGTTAGTCGTGGGCACAGAGAGATCGATCAATGCTGGCATACTTAATAGGAAAAAAATAAAATAGATCACGCATTGGCAAACATAACGTAACTAGTCTTGATTATTTTATGCAAACACATGAAATAGGTATTAAAATTTTGAAGTACTAAAAAGGAAAAAAACAAAACTTTATTCTAAGGAGAGTGTACCTGTTAAAAAAAAAAAAAGTAAATCTGACTTATCACAGGTGGACTGCATTTTAGGCGAATGTGCATTTGTGTCCAAGCAAAGTGCTTTTGCTCATGGTGAATAGAGCCAATTGCTGAAGAGGGCTGATGTTGTGGTTTGGTGGACGCAAAATGTGAAATACACCTTGTTGGACCTGGCCCTTTTTACAGGGTCATCCCCAAACTTTTTGCCTCCTTCCTCTTATTTTTCCTGACCTGTTTTTGTTGGCTCTTAAACTCTGAGCACTTTACCACTGCTAACCAGTGCTAAAGTGCATATGCTCTCTGTAAATTGTACTATTAATTGGCTTATCCATGATTGGCATATTTGATTTACTAGCAAGTCCCTAGTAAAGTGCACTAGAGGTGCCCAGGACCTGTAAATCAAATGCTACTAGTGGGCCTGCAGCACTGATTGTGCCACCCACATAAGTAGCTCTGTAATCATGTCTCAGACCTGCCACTGCAGTGTCTGTGTGTGCAGTTTTAAACTGTAAATTCGACTTGGCAAGTGTACCCACTTGCCAGGCCTAACCCTTCCCTTTTCCTACATGTAAGACACCCCTAAGGTAGGCCCTAGGTAGCCCCAAGGGCAGGGTGCAGTGTATGGTTAAGGTAGGACATATACTATTGTGTTTTACATGTCCTGACAGTGAAATACTGCCAAATTCGTTTTTCATCGTTGCAAGGCCTATCTCTCTCATAGGTTAACCTGGGGGCTGCCTTTAAACATGATTGAAGCGTAGCTTCCCTTTGTGAGCAGATAGAGATGTGAAGTCTGGGACCTCTGAACTCACAATTTAAAAATACATCTTTTAGTAAAGTTGGTTTTGAGATTGTGTGTTTGAAAATGCCTCTTTTAGAAAGTGGCATTTTCTTGCTTGAACCATTTTTGTGACTCTGCCTATTTGTAGATTCCCTGTCTAGGTTAGTTTGACAGTTGGGCTGTTTGCACCTCTCTCCAGACAGTGACACAAAGGGGGCTAGGGTGCAGCCTGCAAATTCTGATGAGCCAACTGTGCTAGGAGGGAGGGGAGGAGTGGTCACTCGCACCTGAATGGGCTGTGCCTGCCCTCACACAATGCAGTCTCCAGCCCCCTGGTGTGTGTCTGAGGCCTTGCCTGGGTAAGGCAGGATTTCACAAACAAGTGAGACTTTTCCTTTGAAGTAAGCCTACTTCAAAGGCCAAAATGGGTATAAGAAGAGGACCCAAAGCCCAGGATTCCACGCACACACCCCGGGGCGCCAGGAAACCCCGCAACCCAAAGAGGAACCAAGACCGCATGCCGGAAATCGACGCAAAGCCTTCCCATGCATGGAAAATAACTATGCAAGTCAGTGTGCGAAGAGGCGAAACCGATGCACACCTCCCCGTTTTCCACACATCGCCTCCTCTGCGGTCCCTTGCAAAGATTTTGAACACCAACCAGGTACTTTGTGCTTGCAAGAGACCTTTATTGGTTTTGAGAGACTTAAGACACTTTATATCACTTTTCAGTGATACCTATACATCTACTTATTGCATTTTAATCGTTTGGACCTGCATCTTATCAGATAAATATTATATATTTTTCTAAACACTGTGTGGTGCATTTTTGTGGTGCTTTATTGAGTTATTGTATGATTTATTGCACACATGCTTTACACATTGCCTTCTAAGTTAAACCTGACTGCTCAGTGCCAAGCTACCAGAGGGTGGGCACAGAATATTTTGGATTATGTGTGATTTACCCTGACTAGAGTGAGGGTCCTTGCTTGGACAGGGGGTAACCTGACTGCCAACGAAATACCCCATTTCTAACACACCTGAACAGACCAATGGATGAAGACGTCTGCCCGAAGGCCCACACATTGATATAGTAGAGACACATAATTGCTCTTATGTAGTTAAGGTTGACAGTTCTGTACGTGGCAAGTCTGATTTTTATATCTTAAAGAACGCTGGCTTCCCTAGTTCCACCCTCAACAAACTAATAGAAAAAACTTTATAGGAGGATAACTTAAATAATTAGTCAAACTGCTCAAAAGTTCTAAGGGTAGTCAAAAATCATTTTTAAAGTGGAATTTCCCATAGGATTTTTAATTACTGTGTAACTCCGAAACCGGTGAACAAAGGAGCCTTTTTGTCATTCTGTGCCTTTACTTGGATTTGTGAAAATGTATTCAGCCAATTTGGATCCATAAACAAAATTTGAAAGTCCATTGCACAGGTCGAAATATGTATATTTTTTCAAGCAGTTCACAAATGCTGAGATGAGCTTGTGCTGACCTAGTTGACTTTAGGACATGAGAAAACACTTTTTACATGCACACTGGACACTCACAAGTGGGAAACATCCAGAACAATGAGTCTTGAACCACGAAGTTGTGGAAAACGGAAGCGAAACAGCGCTTTTGTTTTCCATTACTTCCTTGTTTTAGGGCCTTAACCATGCATGTGTGAACCACGTACATGCGTGGTTAAGGCACAGAAGAAGGGAGTCGACGCGATTAAGGAAGAGGTAAGTTGGGCTGGGACTGGGGCTGTTTTTTTGGGTATGGAGGCTCGGGATGATTAGGGTTTAGGGGCAGGGGAGGGGGGTCAGGGTTTAGGTTTTAGGGGTGGGTTGGGGGTTTGGGGTGCTTTAGGTTTTAAGGGTGGGGTGGGGACTCAGGGTATTTTTAGTTTTTGGGTGTGGGGTGGGGGCTCGGGTTGATTAGGGTTTAGGAGTGGGGGGGCCAGGGGTGGGTTGGGGTGCTTTAGGTTTTAGGGGAGGGGGTGGGGACTCAGGGTATTTTTAGTTTTTAGGGGTGGGGTGGGGGGCTCGGGGTGATTAGGGTTTAGGGGCGGGGAGGGGGGTCAGGGTTTAGGGGTGGGTTGGGGGTTGGGGGTTGGAGTGCTTTAGGTTTTAGGGGAGGGGGGTTGGGGTTGTGGTAATTTTGAAGTGGGGGTGTTGGGGTGGTTGTGGGCGTGGGGGGGGGTCACGGTAATTGTTAGGGGTGGGGGGCCAGGGGGGACGCATGCTGGAACCATGCATGCTGATCACTAATGCCTTTACCAGGAATGCCTTTACAACGAAAAATCGGTAAGGCATTCGTGGCAAAGGCATTAGTGATAACAACAAGGTCGTTGTTCCGACCTCGTTGTTCAGGCATGGGTGGTTGAAGCACTTGTTGTTTCAACATATAACCCTCACAAGTGATTTTCTCCCAATGTTTCCCAACATCAGGAGGAAAATAATAAAGAGAAAGCAAAAAGAAGCAAAAAACAAAACTAGCATAGTTTGGGAAACCTAGTGCTGCATTATTCGCAAGTGGGCCGGAAAGCCTGTCCACTTAGAGTTTTCCTCTGCCTGTTAGGCAGGCCTGGAGGAGAAAAAATTGGCATCCTTTGCCTCCGACCCTCCCTCGCCTCTCACACTCTCCTTACGAACACCTTACCCAAAGCTGGGGTAGGTAAGTTATTCCCTCACCAGCCTTGCCCAAAGGCGTGGAGGGAAATTATGATTTAAAATCCCTTCACCATGCCCAAGAGTGATGGGGTGAATTTGCACTCTAAAATTGCCTAAACAGGTGGGGCATCTGCTCCCTCACCTTGCCCAAGGGTGTTGAGGCAGAATTTGCACCCTGTCCTCGACACTGTTTACGCGCAGGGGTACTGTGACTTGAATTCTCCTCACCTTGTCCAGGGTGAGGATGTTGCCATGTACCTCTTTGTCAAGCCAAGAGTAAGGGAGGTCTTTACAAAAAAACGAAGGAACAATTGCCAGCTGACCCTTTTCTGCGTGATCTGCGAAATGCTACCCATCACAAGTAGCGGGGCAGATGCCACCAACAGCTGTGCCCTGTTGTTTACTGTGCGGCAGGTCATATTGATCTGTTTCTCCGTGGACCACACCATTGCGTGGTTGACCTCTGCCAGGTAACCTGTTACATGCTCTTGCCCGAAGTTCCCATGTGGGGAGAGGGACACGGGTGGGGTCTCAGGTGTCTCTGACTGCTTTTCATGGCCTGCAGAATGCTGCAAGTCACAGAGGAGTAAATTAGCTGTCACCTGCCCCTGTGATCAGTTCCTCAGTTGAAAACAGGTGTAGGTTTGGGTGACATATGACCCAGACCCAGTCCTTCGTGATCTGTCCAATGTTATTGGTCATGGCAGGGTGGCTTAGCCACCTGTTCCCGGCTTCATTTTAAAAAAAATCTTCCTTACCCTTGAGCAAAAATAGTACTTCTACTAGTACTACTCCCATTAGCAATAATAATAATAATCATCATCATCCTCATAAAGCATGACAGCTACTCCACTTGAGTGTCCTTCAGCTAGTGAGTTTGGAAGAAATAAACCCGACTAGCAAGAACCCAGTGATTAAGCAAACAGTTTTAGTCCTTTTAAAAAAAAAAACGATTGTATTGCAGTTCATGGCATAGACCCGAGAATAGGAAATTCCAGTTTTGAGACGCAAGATACGAAGTATGACCTCTCTAATCAGGCCTATAAAATGCAACGAACATTCACAAAAAAGGCATCCTCTGAACTCCTGCGCTGGGCTAAGGTTGAGAATGGCGCAGTCGTAGACACATGAAGATTTAAAGACGTATCATTTGGGCCACCAAGCAGCTCTGAGTCAATTTGAAATATAGGAGTTGGAAGGAAGTCTTAGGAGAACCAACGTTTACATGGATGTTCTAGTTAGGTTCTGAATTTACAGGCACCAAACCAGAGAAATTCAGCTGTTATAGTTAGAGTTATTTCAAATAACTATAACTCATGCCCTAACGTAACTATACTCACGCTCCCACCATGCCCAGTTTCCTCATCAATAATTTTATTGCAAATGTTGCAGTGATAATATCAATAATGACATAGAAAATGTAATGACTGATATAATATATGAGGTAACAAGCTGTGCATGGCGAGGGCATGAGGATGGCGGTCCCCAGGGCCATTAGTGGCTCCAGGAGGGAGGCAGCATGACCCCCTCCTTTATTGTGCAGATGGCCAGCCCCGGGGGGAAGGAGGTCCGTGGGGCTAAAAACAACCTTGGTATGCGCAACACCTCTTTCCCCCTTCCTTTGTTTTTTCGGTTCAGGGAAGGGCCAATGAGGGGGGTTCATGGGGTCCCCTCCTTTTAAGTTTCAAAGCCCTAGGAGGTGGTTGTCCACGAGGCTCTTTGTAATAATAAAGCCCCAAGGATGTGGTGATCAATGGGGCTCTTGTCCATACGCCTCCCCTCCAATGTAATAATTAAGCCCCAGGGAGGTGGTGGTACCTGGGGTGCTTAGGCCCCATGAGTAGGGGGACCCGTGTGGCCCCCTTCCGTCTTCTTTTATGATGTGAGCCCTTCGGACCTGGCCTACTCAGGGCTCAATGAAAAACAAGCGCAGGAGAACGTGCTTGCTTTTTTTTCAGTTTTGCCACGGATTCGTGGATTCACCTCAATTCCATGGCAAAATTGAAAACAAAAACATTTTTGCCCCCAGCGGTATCCCAGGGGACCCCAGCTGCAGTGCTAGGGGTTCAAGGTATTTCTACCCTGCCCCCTATTCTTTAGTTTTACTTTTTTTTTTTTGGAACTCGGCTGAGTCAGAGTACCAAAATGGAAGCCAACACTTCCTGGTTGAAGTTTTGGCAGCCAATCAGATATCATCACAGGGACTGTCATATCCACAGAGGCTCCACGTCCCTAGATATACAAATTTGTTTTTCTTTTAATATCTCAAAAACTAATGAACAGGTTTATGCCAAATCACAAAAAGTATGCTTTCTGGACCAAAAGCTAGCTTTCTGCCAAATTTGGTGTAATTCTGTCCAGTGGTTCGGGCTGTAGCCATGTCTTAATATCCCTATGGAAATAGCATTGGGATAAAGCATTTTGCCCCCCCCCCCCTTTTTCTCGGCCCTTGCTTAACGAATCACCCTGAAACTATCAAGACAGAAGCGGAAGTGACTGGCGTACTATTTTGAAAATCTCATGAATATTCGTCAAATGGATTAAAAGTTATTGGCAAAACAACAAATGCTTTTCCTATGGAAACTTGGTCCTAACTATAACTACCTACTGACAACCACCAGTAGATAATATATATATATATATATATATATACAGATATATATATATATTTATTTTTAACTGAAAAAAACAAAGGTGGAAGTTACGTTATAGTTAGGTGAATATGTCACTGACAACATTAACATTTTGAACTTAAGAAAAAAAAGAAATTCGCCATTTATAGTTAGCAGTTATAACTATAACTTGCATAACCGCCATGTACTGCTTATAACCTCAGATATTACATGTTATATGACATCATTATGATATCTCTCCCAAACGTTATTAGATTGGGCCCCAAACTGGCCTTGGGAGTGGGACCATGAGCCTCCTTCCATAAAAACATACTTTGGGTCCCAGAGGATGTGGTCCTCGGGGCTGAAAACCGTCTGGGGAATTAGGTTGCTCTGCTCCTCTTATGTAATGCAACCCATGGGGTGAGTCCCCGGGGTCTATCAAGGCCGGAGGAGGGGTGCTGCAGGGCCCCTCTCCTTAAATGAACAATGCAGCCCAGGAGGGTGGGCTCCCCAGCGCCTATAATTGAAGAATGCAGCTTTAGCTGCCATTTTGTTTTTGTTTTTTCATACTGGAGTCTCACATGATTGCGGCTAAAATTGCCATTTGTTCTTGTCTTTTAGCCCTGGGTGAGCGGTCCCACTGGGTCGCCCCACTGGGGCTTAGGGGGACAGGATATCCCTGCCGTGTCCCCTTACATCATTTTTCTATTAACTTCAGGACAGGGGTCTGAGCCCTCAAGTCCTCTAATCGTTGCCAGTAAAAAATGTTTTCAGGTTCCTGACAGCTAGTCAGAGCACTCGCTTCTGCAGGAGTCTGACTAGAATGGGGGCCAATTGGCCCAAGGAAATAGGAGCTCCCTCGGCCAATCAGGGCTCCCCATTTTTAAATTGGCGCTCCCATAAGCCTCTTGTGGACCCAACTATCCAGAATTACACATATGTTTAAACCTTAATTTCTCAAACCACCTTAAAGGACTTACACCAAACCATAACAAGCACAACTTGAATACCAAGATCTAGCTCCTCATCAAATTTGGTGTAATTCCGTTCAACAGTTTTTATTGTAGCCTTGACTAAAGAAGCCTTTGGAAAATGCACCGGGATTTTGAATTTTGAGACACCACTTTTTTCTTGGCCCTAGTCTCCCAGATCAAAACCCCAAAACTTTCCATGCACAAACCAGGCAAAAAAGCACATTTTTGGTAAGAGTTGTGGTGATTCTACAAATGGTGCTGAAGTTATTAACATCATAAAAAAATGCATTTCCTATGGAAACGGTGACTTAACTATAACTACCCAGTGGCAACTGCCACTGGGTAAGATAGGTAGATAGACAGATAGATAGATAGATAGATAGATAGATAGATAGATAGATAGATAGATAGATAGATAGATAGATAGATAGATAGATAGATAGATAGATAGATAGATAGATAGATAGATTGATTTTCGGGGTAGGCAGTAGTAATGCATGGTGATGGTAATCTTAGGGTTTAGAGGTGGGTAGTGGTAAAAGTTGGTAAGAGTACATTTATTGTTTACGGTCAATAAAGGTCATTTAGCATTTAGGGGTGGGTAGTGGGGTTATATGTCGGAATCACGGGTGCTTCAAGCACCCGTGGCTCAACAATGAGGTCGGAACAACGACCTTGTTCTAACCACTAATGCCTTTACCACAAATACGTTTACAATGACTTTACCGTTGTAAACGCATCCCTGGTAAAGGCATTAGTAATCAGCAGGCACGATCCAGCATGCTTCCCCGTAGCCCACCACCCCCAAAAATTACAGTGACCCCCCATCCCACAACAACCCCAACCCCCACCCCCAAAATTAACAGAACCCCAACCCCCTCTCCTAAAAGCTAAACCACCCCAGCCCCCACCCCACCCCTTAAACCTAAACCCTGACCCCCCCAAACCCTAATCACACCCAGTCACCCACCCCACCCCTAAAACTAAAAATACCCCGAGTCCCCACCCCTGCCCCTAAAACCTAAACACCCCAACCCACCCCTTAAACCTAAACCCTGACCCACCCCTCCCCCTAAACCCTAATCACCCCCAGAACCCCACCCCACCCCTAAAACTAAAAATACCCCGAGTCTCCACCCCGCCCCTAAAACCTAAACACCCCGACCCCCCAACGCACCCCTTAAACCTAAACCCTGCCCCCCAAACCCTAATCACCCGAGCCCCCCCAAAAAATCAGCCGCAGTCCCAGCCCAACTTACCTCCTTCTTTACCGCGTCCACTCCGACTCCCTTCTTCTGTACCTTAACCACGCATGTACGTTGTTCAGACATGCGTGGTTAAGGTACCAAAACCAGGAAGCCGTGGAAAATGAAAGCGTTGTTTCGCTTTTGTTTTTCACAACTTTGTGGTTCCGGACTCGTTCTTCCCGGTGTTTCCCGGGTAGTGGTAAAGGGTGGCAAGGCTAAGTGTAGCATTTAGAGGTGCGTGTATGTAATATAGGGTGGTAGGTGTAATTTTATCTTTTAGGGGGCAGTAAGGGCCATTTTGAGTTTAGGTATGGGTAGTGGTAAAGGGTAGCAAGGCTAATTGTAGAGTTTAGAGATGGGTAGAGGTAAAGGGTGGTAAGAATAGTTTTAGGGCTCAGTGGTGATACAGGTAATTTAAAGGTTTTTGGGATGGGTGGTGTTATAGAATGGTAGGAGTAAATTTAGGGTTTAAGGGTGAGTAGTGCTAAAGAGTGCTAAGAGTAATTTTAGGTTTTAGGGGTGGTAAAGGTATTCTTATGATTGAGGGTTTTTTAGTGGTAAAGAATGGTTATGAGTACATTTAAAGAGGACTACGCAAAAAAAAGAAAAAAAAAACATTTAATATCAATATATATTTGTATATACCTATACCGATAATACTTACCATGTTTGGTAAAGGATTGCGGGGTAAGGCAGCTGCACGGTAAAGGCTGAGTGGAAAAGGCATGCATGGTAAGGGCATACCTTATATTGCCATACAACCCCTCCATTGTGAAGAACTCAACCATAAGAAACAAGACTCGTCACTTGTTTGATTCAGCGACACTCAGGCACATCAGAGCTGTTCTGAAAACATGCATCACTACTAAACTGTGGCCCAGACAGAAGACGACAAACCACGGGTCTCGTGGTAATTACTTGACCCCACGCTGTTTTTAGTGTTTTCTTTGGACATTATAGTGTTTGCATTCAGCTTAGTGTTCTGAATCTGTTTTTTGTTTGTATGAAGTAGCTTACTCTATTGCTGGCCATTCTGTGCTCGCTGACCATGTGAGGGAAGCTTGCACTGTTACTATTGCACTGTTACTGCCTGTGCTGTACTTCCTGCATGTGTGAAGTAACAATGTACTGCAGCTCCGGGGCTGAACCTTCTGTGTGTGAGGGAACATTGGATTGTTGCCTGTGCTTTGTGTGGTAGAACAGGCCATGTAATTTCATCTGTTTCTGTATGAGGTATGCTTGAAATGCTGCTGTCTGTGCTGCACCCATATTCTGAAATGGTGCAGGGTATCCAGATGTGATACCGTGTTAGCACTATTTGTACAGCACACGTCTACCATATGTATTGTCTGATAACACATTCTGGGTCTGGGCATCAAGTACGGTTGTGGGATTCTTGTTGCACTATGGCCAGGACAATCTATTGTCTTTGTGTTTGGCTAGGAAAGAGCTGTATGTACAAGCAGGGGCGGCTACTCCGTAGGGGCGGAGGAGCGTTGCTCCCCCGCCGACAGCGGCAGCTGCAAACTTTTTCCCAAAGAACAATCATAACTGTGTTTATGATAGTTATTTTGAGAAATGAGGGTGGGCCAAGGGGGGGTGACGTGCACTGGGGGGAGTTGCTGGGCTGGAGAGAGCCTGCACAGCTCCCAGTCTGCCTGGGAGCGCCCAGCCAGAGCGCTCCCAGCCAATCCTGACGTTGCTCTAAGCAGCGTCAGGATTGGCGCAGGTCAGGCTGGGATCCTGTCTAATGACTGTCATACAATAACAAGTATTATAATTTCATGGAACTGTTCCTTTTTCTTTCATTGTTCTGGATGCAAATAAATTATCATTGAGGCATTGTGCTTTTTATCAATGATTCCCTAAGTGAGAACTCACCACCTTTTTTCCCAGTATTTCAAGTTTTGGGAGGCGCAGGGTCCAGGCCTCCTGGTCTGGAGTTCTCACAACCCTTCCATTAATTCGGCATTTAAAGGAAGTCAATCTGGCTGGACCCCTCTCCTTGTTTTCCAGGCTGGGATCCTGTGCCTGCAGCACCAGCAAGACGGGAGGAGTCAGAGGAGCGGCGCGGTGCGGGAGCGAAGGGTAAGTGTTTTTTTTTTTTTTTAATGTAATTTAATTCAATACCCACCGCTCGCGCGTGCCACCCCACCCATTTCAGTAAGAGCGAGCTGCGACTGTGTACAAGGGATGGTTTAGTAATGCTTAACGGTGTACTGGTCAGACTAGGATGTCTCTTGCACTTTGCAATGCATTTGGGGCCTGATTCATAAAAAGTTTGTGTCACCTTTGCTTCATTTTTTGACGCAAAAGCGGCGCAAACTTACAAAATACAATTATATTCTGTAAATTTGTGCCACTTTTACGGCACAAAATTAGGCTAAGGCGGCACAAACTTTTCATAAATCAGGCCCTTAGTTGGTTATGTGTGTCAAGCGACTTACACCTATATTTTGTTCCTCTGAAATGCACAGCTCGGTGCGAGGAGGTTGTTCTTTAAAGATTCAGCAGACAGTCAAGCATCCCTGCTGCAGAGTGTTTTATGCATGTGAGTGTGGTATATTTAAGCTAACTTGTAATGAGTGGCTCTGATCTGTGCCGGTGTAATCTTGGGTAATTTTCTGCTCTTTGTATTAGTTTGTTACATGAAATTCCCAAAATTGCACCATTATGCCCGGTCAAGCAAATAAATATTGTTGAGGGAAAAAAAATCTAGGTCCACTTCGCACTAAAATATAATCAAGTGCTGGATTTCCATTTGGCACACTTCACTTAATGTGTCTGAAATTTCATGTAATTATTACACAAAAGGAAATTACGCAAATTTTAGCCACTGCTCGTTCTGAGGTTTAGGATCGAGAGAGAATAAGGATGTACAGTTCAGGGAGCAATACATACACACTTATAGTACTTCAGTGTGTGTGGTGCATAATCGTGTCGGGAGTGATGGCTTATGTGTTCTTTTGGTGTATGACAAGATTTAAATGTTATTGATAAGCACATGCTTTCGAGGTGGCTGTGCTCTGCCAGATACATACCTTTCACACAGTGCTGTGTACATGTTGGTGCCAGATGTGTGTCCTGTCTCCTCTGTGTTCTGTTGGGTTACAATGAAGCATAAAAATATCTGGACATTACGTGAAATAAGGCGTTGTGGAATGGTGAGCACTTACCTTGCAGGCTAATATTTTGGTAACATACCCGATTTCTTCTAGTTTAATATTTCGATTTTCCTTTGTCTTTTCATTTTTACTTTTTATCTCTCAGTTTTTAGTCCATGTACTTTTTTTTCACTATTTGTTTTTAAATCCCCATTTTTCATTTTGAGTAGCACACTTTTCCTCTTTCCTTCCTTTGCTGTTTTTTACATTGTCTTATTGAGATCTTTGGCCACTTTGTTTTCTCAGATTTTAGTTAATTCATCGGGTGCCACTATGACCAATTTTATCTCTTTCCTTTAATTTATATTTTTCTCATCTCCTCTCTCAGTATTTTTCAATTTTCCCCTAAAAAATTCTTGAAATTTGAATTGTTTGTTTTTTCTTAGAAATATGATCCGCTATTCTTTAGAGGCAAATATCCATTTTGGTAATGAATTTTCTGAGATCTAAAAATGTTAGGGGAACAATTGGTGGTAAGATTATTGAATCAAGGTCTAGCAGGAGGGTGGTGTAAGTCTTAACATAATCTACCCGTAGTTAGACATTTATAACATGTTTGATTGTCTCATTTGAGAAATGAACGTCAATAGCCTGATAAAATGTCTTCTGAGCTTGATATCACCGCTATGCTGAGCACTTTTCCATTCTGCAACTAATTTCTAAGCATTCAGATATCCAGCCATAGCCATTATTAATTGCCAGAGCTGAAACTGTATGTTTTTGTAGTAGGAACACGGCAAGGCCCAGTAGGTATTGATGTATATTCCTTGATTATCCTTGCAGGTATAGATACGGGTAGCTATTTGCAGACTGTCAGATCCACCAGGACTGTGGCCCATACGTGCAAAGGCATTTTGCATTTCCTAACTGTGCAATTAGCTATTTCGGGACATTATGACATGCAAAATGCCATTTCGGCATGTACAAAAGGCATTTGCAATGGTGCAAAATTCAAATTCTATCCAGGAAACTTCACATTTTGGAAAGCGCAAAATAGGAAACCGCTAATAACGATTTCCAAATAGCGAATCGCTAACTGCATGTACAAAGGATTTCCTATTTGGGAATAGTGGCAAAGTGGACATTAGGGAAATGCAATTAGCATCAATCTGGATCTCGTGGAAACCAGGTACAAGCTATCAAAAGACACTCAAAATGTAGCAGGGCCTTCCACAATGTCGGCCCTGTATGTTATGGCGAGGAGGATGAGGATTTTGGGTGGCAGCAGAGAAGGAGGAGGACACAGGAGAGGATAATTAGGGTGAGGATACCCTGTTTGAATGGATAGAGGAGGAGGTATTTGAGAGGTACAGACTCAGTAGTGAGGTAATCCTGGAACTTATTGCTGAGCTACAACCTTGGCTACAGGCTGTAACACTCTGGAGCAATGTAATCCCACCACATGTGCAGGTATTGTGTTGCCTATACTTCAGCGCACTCTGCACATCTGGCAGTTACCAGGGGGTCATAGCAGTGGCAGGAAGAGTGTCACAAATTGTTTTTTCCAGGTTCTTCCACAGTTTACTGGACATCATGGTTAGCAAGGTTAACCAATATATTTTGTTCCAAAAACCCCCAATATTTGCAGCACACCAAAATAATGTTTTACTGGGTAGCACAGTTCCCCAGTGTCATTGGCTGTGTGTAGATGGGACACATATTGCCATATGTACCTCCTCAGTAAATGAATACATATATCGGAACAGGAAAAGTTCATGCTCACACAATGTACAGGTAGTGTGTAATGCCACGTGAATCATAACAGACCTTGTGGCCAAATTCTCAGGCAGCACCCATGACTTCTTCATGTTCCACCACAGTGGAATACAAAACCGACTCTCACAGGGTGAATTTGGTGATGGTGCCTCACTTGGTAAGAGAATAGTTGACTCCATGAAGACAGTGGCCAGCACTGCGTGTTTAATGTGACCTAATGCTATACCTTCTCATGCCCTTAAGGAGACAGTGCATATGCTTGCATCACTGGATTCCCAAACTATACCTGACTCCTAGAACGAGAAATGAGAGGCAGTACAACAGGTTACACAAGACAACTCGCTCCATCATCAAGAGGGCCTTTGGGATACTGAAGTCCAGATTTTGCTGCCTCCACAAGACAGGCGGAGCACTGCTGTTTAGACCTGAGAGGTGCTGTAAGATCAATGCCACATGTGCCATTCTACAACACATTGCCATTTGGAACAGTCTGTACAACTTTACTATTAATGAAGAATCTGACTCAGCTGATGACTTATCACCACTACATGTGCAGCAGGGTAGGAGGCGTGCAGCAGAGGGTTGTGAACGATGCACAGATATCACCAACAACTATTTTTGAGGTATGAGTCACGACAACATCTAAGAAATGGACATCACACAGGAGGTTAATGCATGGTGCATAACAGAAAGATCATCTTTTACTCAGGTTGGTACAATTACGTCACTCTCCTAAAACAACTGAATCCATTATGGATGTAACATTGTGTCAACTAGGCAACAATGTAGGCATTACAAACAAATACACAGTGGACTCATGACTGAGTTTTCAGGGTAGTCACTTTTTCCAGCTTCTGGGTTTCTGTGCCTTATCAGCATCACTGGTCTGTGGAATTGGTCACATGTAAGACCCACAAGTGTTCTGGCATGTTCGCCTGGAACAGCATACCTCATGCATATATGTGGTGCTGATGCTAAAGCCATTTTCAATCTCAGGTGACAGCAGTAGGTTGGGGACAGAGAGGTTGTGGATATGTATGTTCTCAAGGGCTGTGGTCATCTGAACAAGCCCACATGCAATATCCTGACAACACTGCCCCATGTCATTCTGTATGTTGCCAGTTCTCCTTTCAAGAGTTAATGTGGCTGCTGCCAATTGATTGAAGGAATGGGTGAAGGCATCAAAGTGTGCAGGAAACTGCCTGTGCCTGTGTTTCTGCATCCGTTGCTCGTTCCCCATAGCAGCAATCCAACACTCTTGTCCATCCTGCATTTCCTGGATTGACTATGACATATTGAGCAGATGCCTATTGACAATCTTAATTTGTTTTGTTTGCAGGTGCTGCACATAAACCATGGACTTCTCCAGGCCCCCAAATACAGGAGAGCCATCTTGCCTGACCCATGACCATTGTGGGCTGGAGGTGGCTGACCCCCTAAGATGTCTGTGTGTCATGCCCACAGATGTGCTGGTGTAATTGCTTTGGGTTTGCCCCTCATCACCACAGAGTCTGGAAGTGGTGAAATGGTTGCTCTCCTAGCAGTTGGAGTGGACTTGCTAGGGGTTGCTGATGTGGTGGTCTCCATTTCGATGTGTGTGTCAGTAGCTTCTTCAGCCTCAATTGTTTCTGACACATCCTGTGGAACTACATGTATATAGTTAGTGTAACTAAATGGTTAATGTCTGTTCCCATTTTGTGGTAACAGTGCTTCATGTGTGTGACATGATGGTGATGGAAGGGTCTGTGCAATGTAGTCATCAGCCTACAATACAGCACATAACTACGGTGTACTGCAACTCCCACAATGCATTGCCAAGGTAGTGCAAGCATCTCAATGGAGTAAGATTTACTTTGATGTTTTATTTGAGGATTTACACACATTCTGTTATTTGGAGTAAGTAAAGGGGAATTGACTTACCCTGACTGGTAATTGGAATAAGAATGGAGCACACTAAGAAAAGTTAGCTTTAATTAATAGTTATGTCCATAGATCCTTCAATTCTACTAGAGCTTCTATGAAAAGATGTGGTATGATACAAATAAATCTCTATTATGTGTAATGGCTCCATGACTACACTACTCAAATTTCAATTTTAATACAAGAAAATTCCAATATATCACAAATATGTGTGTAAACATAACTATAAAAGAAAAAACATACATAACACAAACCTGTTAAATAACATACATACATGTCACAAATTTCATACAAAAACATCTAATTAGGTCAAAAACAATAATTTTCCAAAAACCCAGAATGCGTGCACCCAGGTCCAGTTAATCCATGGAATGAGTGTGCAATGTCCAATTTGTTGACTTGAGGCAAGGAAAGTTCTTATCATCCAATGTGAAAAATTGATTGCAAACTCCAAACCAGATTCAGCCGACACGTGTTTCGTCCTATGAAGGACTTTATCAAGGCTGACAAAACAAATCATACAGACCCTTATTGCAACTTATTTTCCCATTAATATTTCAAGTATTAACTATCATACTCTTAAAACAGATTTACAAGACAAATCTTATTAAAAACCACCACATATGTGTCAAATTTTGAGAACTATGACCATTGTGAATAGAAAACCATTACATCAAAGTCTCACAGTCATCACACAAAGTATATATAAACTGAGAATAGATGGATACCAGCCTACTATGTCTTACCCAATGGTATCTCTAATATTGTGATTCGAGAGAAATGATATGTAATTTTAGTTACCATAAAAATGAACAATAGACTTATTATTTACATGCAAGTTAGTGCTTGTTATATCACCGGAGGGAGTGAAAATGAAAAGTCCCCGAGAGGCCGGAAAGTCAAAGTAGTCACTAATACCATCTGTGTTTATATCCTAATTGACACCTCAGTGAAAGGAAGATGTTACTTAATTCTGTACCTTATCCTCCTGTATTTTAGGTAAACTGTTCAGGCTATATTTGTCCAATCGGGTGCAGGGGCACTGTACATCTGTAAAATATCAGAAGCAGTGTCCTATATCCAATCAAAACAACCACAATGATTGACTAAAGGGGTTCACCCAAGAATTCAACCAACCTGTGCTCAAGTAACTCCAGTGGAAAAATTCCGAGTAAAAAGTACTCAATTGACATGGCCAAGACGACCTACAATTCCCAGAGGTTGCTCAGAAATCCAGACACTGTTTAGTCTATAACAGAATTAAAAATAGAAAGATTTGATAATCAAAATAGCATTATTACCCTGACTGGTGCCTGGAGCATTGCAGGTGTCAATGTCAAATACTCCCACCACACTTTCTGGTTCCAGTCTCCCCACGATGACTGTTTCAATGGGAGTGGGTTGTTTTGAGGGCCCACCACCTGTGAGAGTCATTCTCCACCATCCTGTTGGCCACCTTGTCCTTTGTGCGGGATCTCAGGTCACGCCACCTTTTGCAGATTTCTTGGATGGTTCTGTGTGTTATGCCAAGGGAATTCACCTTCTCCAAGATGCTGTTCTATATCTTGGTCTTCTGGCTCTCAGGAACAGAAAGAGAAGCCTTCCTGAATAGCTGACCTATATGGGCCACACATTCCTCTGTTAGGAGCTCCAGCTCATTTTCAGGGAATTTAACCGTCCGCTTTCTGCTCCCAGATTCCTTGTCCCAACTTCATTGGACATAGCGCAGTGCAGTAGCAGGTATTACCTTGCCAGCAGTCAGAGAGGTGCACTCCTCCCTTCCATCACCTTGCTAGGCCTCTGGGTTGTGGTCACACCCTGTATTTGTAAACATCTATATCTGATATCATCATTATGCATCAAGAATGCAACTTTTCTCAATTTTCAATCTCCTATTTTTGCGATGTCGTAATTTTGAATGCGTAGAAATCGCTTTCAGTGGAATTAACGGTTACATAATATCGTTTTGCAATTCCTTAATAGCAAGTTCTGCAGATTCGCTATTTAGAAACTGCAAATCTGAAAATGTATACATATGGCCCAAAGCTTCCTAAATGGTGATATCTATTTGTGCAAGGAGGACACTATTCACAAAAATTGACCCTCAAACGTACATGTACTCTACTATTCCTCAGCTACTGCCTAACTAGGTACCAATGTTGTCTAGGTCTCTGTGCCCTGGACATTTCTGAATCTTCCTATTGCACTGATTGAAAGAGGCTAAATTGGTCCAGGTGTGACATTGGGTGGGATTCCCTGATTTGCCTCTTCTGCAACTTGGAAAGCATCGAACATCTGGGAAGCAAAACTAACATGTGGAGCACCTCCACTGGGGAGGCAGGTGTAAAGTCCACTGAAGAAAAAATAAAGAAGCAGCTAAAATAGGTAAATGCAACTTACTGCATGGTGCTAGTTTTTATGTTGCTAAGGCATGCCCCTCTCAGATCATACAAGGTGGGTTTTCATCCTTGCCTTGGGTGTGCCTGCCTTTTCATTGGGGGAAAAATTCTTGGACCTCTCCACACATTCCAGTATGACATCCTTGCATTATGGCAGTGACGTCCAAACTTAAAGGCCAACCACCACATAAAGGGAGTGTGTTTCATTCGAAAGGTAAACTGGGCAAAGATGTTTTCTCATTTTCTGCCTAGTTATAAGATGATGGCTGATGAAGGCTAATGTATGCCCATTTCTTACTAAGCTGGACCAACAGCTTGTCTAAACGATTTATAGCACTATTATGGGCTAACTCGAGAACGGAGCTCTAGTGTAGGTACGCTTGTCAGAGGCTCTTTCCTTCCCTTTAATGGCTTTCTGCAGGTCAGGACCATCAGGATAACTATGTTTCTTAGTTAAGCCCAGAGGTTGTTTAAGACTAAGGGAGCCGCAAAGAAACTCTCTTTCATCTTGGTCTGAACAATTGGAACCCTTTAGTCTAGCTCATCCTGATCCTGATCCTAGTGGTCTAGAGATTAAAAATCTCTGCTTCACATCTTTTGCCTGAAATCCATTATAGAACAACAAGCTATCCAGCACTAGCGTGTGTTGATTGCCAGCTTGGCATTCTGACGTTTCACAGTCCTAGATGTCCATCTTCTTTGGGTAACACTGAAATACAGATGAGGAGTCTAACAAATAAATATGTATCTGCTGAGGACCTTCAGGAGCCTAATGGACAGGTGTAATGTTAATAGTTTCACTGGGGCAAATATTTCCCTATGTTAAAGTATAGGGAGTTTATTAAAAAAGAGGTCCTTTCAGGCTGATGGTTTTTGAAGCTCCCTTTCTTTCCTGTGACAGCAGAAAGGGTGTAACTTTTTCCTGTACTGAAAGCCACATAGGTGCATTCTGGGAACTTATGTTGGCATGGTTCAGGTTATTTTGTGTAGGGCTTTGGAGTCATTGTGTTTGGAAGCAGATAGGCTACCTTTTTTCCTCAAGAATTTTCAGAAATATTGCTGCTGAACAGCATGTATCAAGGTTATGCTCTATTGATGCTAACAGTCATTATATAACAATGTTGTTTAGTGTGGACAGTGGAATGTATGTTCTTATTCCGGTGGCTGAAGTGCCCATTGTTTCTCAGGTTATCACACAGGCTGAGTCTTGTGTCCATGCATTAGTGTGCCTATGTCCTCATGTCCCCGTGCCAGTGATGTCCCTCAGTTTCCTTGCCAGTACACTGTATGCCTATATCATTATACCCAAATGTTAGCGTGATAGTGTGCCTCCTAATAATAATTCACAATGCCCACATGTCAGTGTCCACACATCATCGTCCAATTGTTAATATCCATGTACCAGTGCCAGTGTCTCTATGTCCATGTGTCTCTTTGACAGTTTGTATTCCTGGGCCTGGGTTCCAGTGCCAATATTCTAATTTTAATGTATATGTTTTTGTTCCATTCTTTCTGTTCCAACACTAGTGTCCCATGTGACTCAAATGCCCCAGTGTCAGTGTCTGGGGCTATGTGATGGTGGCAGCAGTGGACTTCTCTATGTACATGCAGGTGTTGATTTCCCGATTTGTGTCTCCCTTGGTAGATCAATGTGTCAGTTTTGGATCTCTAGTGCCAGAGACCGAGTGCCAATGCCACCGTGCTGGTGTGAGGTGTAGTGGCATTCAGTAGCCATGTGCTGAAGCATCTTGCATTAATGTTCCAGCGCTGGTGCCCTTGTGAAGGTCCCTCAGCTTTAGTGTTCGTGGACTTATCTTTGTTCCTGGGTCAGTGTCCCCATGTCAGTGTAGTGTACGTGTTCAGTGTCCTTCTGTTTGTTTCACCCATCAGTTATAGTATCAAGACCACTGACCGTATATATCCATCTGCCCAGCGTCAAAGGCTCAGTGTCAGTGTCCCATGTCATTTGTTTTGTTTCATTGTCCATCTGCCACTGGTCAGTGTCTTCTTGTCCCAGTGACTGTGTTCTCAGGCAGGGTCACTGTGGCAGCAACCCTTGGTGGTACTGCAGTGCCCAGTGTCCATTTTAGTGTCAGTTATCAATGTATATGCCAGTGCCCACGTCAGTGCCCTTGTGTCAGTAGGCCCCATGGCAGCAACCATAAGTCAGTACCCCAGGGTTGTGTCCGTCCAGTCAGTGCACCTGTGCCATTTCATCTCCTGGGGTGGTGCCCAAGCATTAGTTTTCTAGATTTACTACCCCAGTGGCCCTGGTTCTGTCTCCTTGTGGTCACTACTCCTTGACATTTTCCAGCATCAATGTTTGTGTCCCCTGTCAGCGATCCTGTGTCTCTGCTAAATAAATATTCCCATCTTAGCGTTGAGGCTCCAGTGTCTGTGTCCCAATGTACATATATCCTTGTGCCAGTGTTGCAGTGAAACCTGCTGGTGCCCCTATGACATCGCCAAGAGTCAGTTTTGGTGATCCTGTGTCAGTGTGTTAGTGTCAATATTTTGTCACATGTCAATGTTTCAATTCCATTGTCCCCAGGTCAAAATCAAAATTTAGCGTCGGTGTTCTGTAGTCATTGTTCTAGTGTCCTCTTCCCAGTGACAGCTCTAATGCTGTGCAGCAAAGCTAAAGAAGACAAAAAAGGGTGCTTTAAATCAGTACACCTGTCAGTTTGAAGGCATGCACACCACCCATGCACCCCCTACAACATGACGCAAGTACCTTCTTTATTTACTGAGTTGGATTGGTAAATAAAACAATAAGGCCCGTATTTAAACTTTTTGACGCTAAACTGCGCTAACGCAGTTTAGCGTCAAAAAGTTTAGCGCCGGCTAACGCCATTCTGAAGCGCCATGCGGGCGCCGTATTTATTGAATGGCGTTAGCCGGCGCTAGCAGACCGGCGCTGCCTGGTGTGCGTGGAAAAAAAACACGTACACCAGGCAGCGCCGGCGTTGGGGAAAATGGCGTTAGGGCGTGTTAAAATGGGGCAAGTCAGGTTGAGGCAAAAAAATCGCCTCAACCCGATTTGCGCCATTTTGAACGACGCCCAGACGCCATTTACATGACTCCTGTCTTAGTGAAGACAGGAGTCATGCCCCCTTGCCCAATGGCCATGCCCATGGGACTTATGTCCCCTGGGCATGGTCATTGGGCATTGTGGCATGTAGGGGGGCACAAATCAGGCCCCCCTATGCCAAAAAAAAATATAAAAAAAATATATATATATACTTACCTGAACTTACCTGAATGTCCCTGGGATGGGTCCCTCCATCCTTGGGTGTCCTCCTGGGGTGGGCAAGGGTGGCAGGGGGGGTCCCTGGGGGCATGGGAGGGCAGCTGTGGGCTCATTTTGAGCCCACAGCTCCCTTAACGCCTGCCCTGACCCAGGCGTTAAAAAGAGGCGCAAATGCGGGGTTTTTTGGCCCGCCCACTCCCGGGCGTGATTTTTGCCCGGGAGTATAAATACGACGCATTTGCGTCGCAGTCATTTTTCTAGACGGGAACGCCTACCTTGCATCTCATTAACGCAAGGAAGGCGTTCACGCAAAAAAATGACGCTCATTCCTCATACTTTGGCGCTAGACGCGTCTAACGCCAAAGTATAAATATGGCGTTAGTTTTGTGCCAAATTTGCGTCGAAAAAAACGACGCAAATTCGGCGCAAACGGAGTATAAATATGCCCCTAAGGCCCGTATTTAAACTTTTTGACGCTAAACTGCGCTAACGCAGTTTAGCGTCAAAAAGTTTCGCGCCGGCTAACGCCATTCTGAAGCGCCATGCGGGCGCCGTATTTATTGAATGGCGTTAGCCGGCGCTAGCAGACCGGCGCTGCCTGGTGTGCGTGGAAAAAAACCACGTACACCAGGCAGCGCCGGCGTTGGGGAAAATGGCATTAGGGCGTGTTAAAATGGGGCAAGTCAGGTTGAGGCAAAAAAATCGCCTCAACCCGATTTGCGCCATTTTGAACGACGCCCAGACGCCATTTACATGACTCCTGTCTTAGTAAAGACAGGAGTCATGCCCCCTTGCCCAATGGTCATGCCCAGGGGACTTATGTCCCCTGGGCATGGTCATTGGGCATTGTGGCATGTAGGGGGGCACAAATCAGGCCCCCCTATGCCAAAAAAAAAATATATATATATATATATATATATACTTACCTGAACTTACCTGAATGTCCCTGGGATGGGTCCCTCCATCCTTGGGTGTCCTCCTGGGGTGGGCAAGGGTGGCAGGGGGGGTCCCTGGGGGCATGGGAGGGCAGCTGTGGGCTCATTTTGAGCCCACAGGTCCCTTAACGCCTGCCCTGACCCAGGCGTTAAAAAGAGGCGCAAATGCGGGTTTTTTTGCCCCGCCCACTCCCGGGCGTGATTTTTACCCGGGAGTATAAATACGACGCATTTGCGTCGCAGTCATTTTTCTAGACGGGAACGCCTACCTTGCATCTCATTAACGCAAGGAAGGCGTTCACGCAAAAAAATGACGCTCATTCCTCATACTTTGGCGCTAGACGCGTCTAACGCCAAAGTATAAATATGGCGTTAGTTTTGTGCCGAATTTGCGTCGAAAAAAACGACGCAAATTCGGCGCAAACGGAGTATAAATATGCCCCTAAGGCCCATATTTAAACTTTTTGACGCTAAACTGCGCTAACGCAGTTTAGCGTCAAAAAGTTTAGCGCCGGCTAACGCCATTCTGAAGCGCCATGCGGGCGCCGTATTTATTGAATGGCGTTAGCCGGCGCTAGCAGACCGGCGCTGCCTGATGTGCGTGGAAAAAAAACACGTACACCAGGCAGCACCGGCGTTGGGGAAAAAGGCGTTAGGGCGTGTTAAAATGGGGCAAGTCAGGTTGAGGCAAAAAAATCGCCTCAACCCGATTTGCGCCATTTTGAACGACGCCCAGACGCCATTTACATGACTCCTGTCTTAGTAAAGACAGGAGTCATGCCCCCTTGCCCAATGGCCATGCCCAGGGGACTTATGTCCCCTGGGCATGGTCATTGGGCATTGTGGCATGTAGGGGGGCACAAATCAGGCCCCCCTATGCCAAAAAAAAATATTTAAAAAAAATATATATATACTTACCTGAACTTACCTGAATGTCCCTGGGATGGGTCCCTCCATCCTTGGGTGTCCTCCTGGGGTGGGCAAGGGTGGCAGGGGGGGTCCCTGGGGGCATGGGAGGGCAGCTGTGGGCTCATTTTGAGCCCACAGGTCCCTTAACGCCTGCCCTGACCCAGGTGTTAAAAAGAGGCGCAAATGCGGGTTTTTTTGCCCCGCCCACTCCCGGGCGTGATTTTTGCCCGGGAGTATAAATACGACGCATTTGCGTCGCAGTCATTTTTCTAGACGGGAACGCCTACCTTGCATCTCATTAACGCAAAGAAGGCGTTCACGCAAAAAAATGACGCTCATTCCTCATACTTTGGTGCTAGACGCGTCTAACGCCAAAGTATAAATATGGCGTTAGTTTTGCGCCGAATTAGCGTCGAAAAAAACGACGAAAATTCGGCGCAAACGGAGTATAAATATGCCCCTAAGTATTTTGAAAGCTTTGTTTTAAAGCACTGTTTGGGAGAGCAACACGAAGGACGCAGGAGGGAGAAGCATCACAAAAGGATGCGAGTGGAAGAGATCATTACAAATGAGGTGGGACGGGAGAAGAAGCATAGAAGGTCTGTGTGGGGGGCTACACTCAGAAGGCCTGGCTGGGCTGGAAGCAACACAGGGCCAGGGGTGTGGAAAGAAGTAATTAGTGAGAGCGCAACGTGGAGCAGGCAGAGACGAAGCACACGTAGAGCAGGCAGAGACCAAGCACACAGGAAAGAAGGCAATGCAGAGGGGGGAAGTACACACAGGCAAACACAAAATGAAGTCTGAGCGGAAGAAGCACCCCTGTGACAGAGATAAACATGTACTGCTCCTAGAAAAGAGAAGCGCACGAGGGAGACAGATGGAACACACACACACTGTGGTGGAGTGCTTCACCCAGTGGAAAATAGAAATGCTTGAAGAGCAAGCAGGGGATGGTACAATTAATGCATACATGCTCCAGGGGAGGAACAAACACAAAAAGATGAAAAAAGCCCACAGAAGCAAAGAGCAAGCAAATGAGAGTGACAGTAAAACCAACCAAGAGACACTAAGCCCCCTGGAAACTGACAATAGGTCATTCACCAACAGACAGCTTTCGCTCTTCCACTGCACTGATGCACACACAGGCTTCTTAGTGGCAAAAACATACCTAAGCACCATGGTGAAACAGTGTGTGTGTGTGTGTGTGTGTGTGTGTGTGATGACTAGCATAGATTTTGTCTTGGAAGTATTCCCTTCTACTAATACTATGCCTAAACAATGTTTATGGCATTACACAACTTCGATGTGTACTGCATAGTGCAGCACACGTAAAAATGGGTGCAAAGTTAGTAGAAATAAAAACATTTGTACAACTTTGTGCTTCCTTCAAGGAGGCATTATTTTTTACCTACAGTCCGGTTTTGCTGTCTCCTAGGTCAAGCTGTCTCCTAGGTCAAGCGTTATGTTAAAAACATGAGTGCTTGAACTGTAACATCCAAGTACCAACCATGTACTACTTGATGCATAGTGGTATAAAGGAAAGGAAAGCGCACTTTGCACCAAGAAAAGGGCAGCTGTCAGCACAAAATACCTTCTGTGTCATAATGTAAATCTGCTTTGAAGACGCTGTGCCATTTTGTATGACATTATACGACTTTATGGCGGTGTAAAGTCCTAATAAGTCTGCGACAATGTGATGGAGAGAGGGGGCCCACCTCAAATACGTTAGAGTTGACAAGTAAAACAAACATTTCACTGATGCACTGCCTACAGTGAATCATGCATCATGAATATCCTGTGTTAAATGTTGAAGGTGACTATGCAGTGTTGAAGAGAGCTATTGGCCGATAGTACCAGCACCTATTTCCGGATTTGCCTGATTTATGGATTGGAGAAATATTCCCTTCTGCCTTTGAAGGGGAGATCTCTTGAGAATAAAGTTACAGAGAGCGATTAGCCCAGGAGCCAAAGCTGAAGAATATTGCCCAAAAAAGCCATTGGGCAGGCCATCTGGACCATGTGCTATGTTGAGGCAAAAGTGACAAATGACCCCGGTGACCTTGTCCAGAGTGATAGGAAGCTCTAGACTCCTCCGAATAGTGCTAGTCAATTTAGGTAAATTTGCCTCTCTAGTAATTGCCTCAACTTCCTCCGATTCCACAAGTTGCTCCTGATAGAGATTAGTATAGAAAGTGTAGGATGCCTTGAGGTCCATTATAAAGTGGGAACGCTTCCCTGCACCAGTAAGTGTCTGGTCAGGAGAGATCCAGTTTTGCACTTAGAATCTTTTTCAGATCTGCAGCCAGAAGCCCATTCTGGCCTCGGATAGGTGTTATTTTCCACAAATCCATCAGTGATGCTGTGGTTCTGAAGCCCTCCATCATGGATCTCAATTCACAATAGAGGATGCTGCTTCTGCTTTGGGCAACTCTTTCTGTTATACAGCTACACCTGATCACTGCATTAGATGTGTCCAGCAGCATATTTTGGGAGATCTCCTTAGTATTGGTTTCTTGGAATTAATGGAAGATGCAATTCCTCAAGGATTGTTGGATAGCTCTATCCCCAAGAAGTCATTTGTAGAATTTCAAGTCACCCTTCCTATACCTATTGTGGGTTAACTCCCCCTTCCACAGCAGTGATCAGTGATAACTATGACACCATGCATTACAGTGGTCAGTATGTCCTGAGTGCCTTACAACAAGTCAATTCAGGAGTACAAACCTATGAACGTGGGAGAAAAATGCGTACTAGTGCTGTAGGGGATATTTGTCCCACCAAAGATCTAATAGTCCCAGGTCCTTCATGTCCTTACGTAATACAGTGGACTTTGCACCCTGCATGTAACAATTGCATAAATGTGAGTCAACACTGACCTCAGGCACCAGGTTGAAACCCAAAGCCTTATAAGGGTATCCTGTCACCATTCTCTTATTTTCCGCAACATTTGAGTCAAGAAGTATTCCTGTACTTGCTTGGGTGTATCTATATGATAAATTCTGAATTTAAAACCCAGATGTATTCCCCCCCCCCAGTGTACAAGCCTACTGCTAGCCTTGCCACTCTCCACTCTAAGCTCCTCATGGTGGAAGTCTTTCTGTAAGCCTATCCTAACCCTGCATTTCTTTGATTTAATTGCAGTGTGGTATTGCATAGGGTAATGTTTGCTGTGTATGGGGTGCATATCTCTCACTTTCAGATGCTGTTACTGGAGGCAAGAAATATCAGGGTTCGCTACCAAAATTTCTCTCCTGATCTTGTCCCGCTTAACTGGTTCAGGCTACTAATGTCTCATAAGATTATCTTAACCTTGTGATCGGCTTTTATGAGTTATTAGCTACCAGTGGAACATTTGTCAACATGTTGTATCATTTTTGTGGAAGGCGAAATATAATAATTACTACTGATCCACTCAAGGGATTCAGACCCTACCTTCCCCTAACCCCCACTTCTTGCACACACCCGCCAACCTCCACCCACGACCCCCCCCCCCAAGAAATGCTGTTGTTAGAGTAGAATTAGATGCATCCCAATGTGTTGGTGCGGTGTGACCTGTACCCCCCACCCATCTCCCCAGTGCAACCCCTATGGAACACAGTACAAGGAACAGAATCTAAAATCTAGGAGTGTTAATAGGTGGGTTTCCAAGGGGATAACCAAGGAACTGCAGTTGCCAGTGAAGTCTTCTAGTGAATGCATCACTTGCATATGGAATGTCTGATTGATGGCCCCAAGATTTCCTGAACCTCGTTGATAGTTTGACTGTAGATGATTTAGAATCCAGTTGGAGCCAGAAAGCAAAATGGAGGGCCTGTCTATAGCAGATCTGTTGTCAACATAATTCAGCCATTGCTGAAGTAAGCATTCACCTCCTGTTCAGATATCTGCAACAGATCCTGGTAGAGTTCAGGGGAGTAGCCCTGGAACAATGTCTCACCAGCCTGCTGAGCAGCCCTTATCATTCTATCTTTTAGTTTGTGAGGAGCCCACCTTCTCTATAAAGTCTTTGTGGGGCGAGCTACCTCTCCTGGCCCTCATCCTACTCCTTGGTATGCCCACCCTATATGCTATGTGCGTGGATTACAGGAATAAGGACCGTTTGATCCTCTTTTTTAAAATGGCAGAAAAGAGCCTGACAGTACTGGACAACATCCTTTCCCTCCTCACCTTCTCTCACATTACAATTTATCATTTCTTCCTCTATAATCTAGCTTCCATGTCTGCTCATTTCTCCCATAAAGCTTTGATAGCCTCTTCCTTTTTTGCTTGCTTGTCATTCAGTTTTTCGCAGTCCTGATGCATTGCAACAATATCAACTTTGTTGGTTACCACTCTGTCCCCCAACCCCAGGATTTCCTTAGTGACTTCAAAAAGGCCAAATTCCAAGTCTGATTTCAGGGCTTGCAGTTAAGTTGTGAACATGCTCAGTATTTTGTCATGCAAGTCTCCCAAATACATGATTGTAGGTTGTTCTTCTTAATGGTCACCACTGCATCCATTTTCTTTGCTTCTATTGCAAGTTGTCCAAGGCCACAAGTGTCCCAGTGTGTCTCCAGAGTTCAATAAGGCTTTTCTGAGCTTTCAAATGTTTGCCCATGAGCAGTGAAACTGTATAGGGGCCCTGTCCTCGCTGGTCCTATCCCTGCACAGCCTCATACAGTATGTGGACGAGAATCCTGTTGTTGTCCAAGTTGGAATCCTGTGGGTAGACTGCAGTGACTATGCTGTTGATCTAGGTTCTGCCCTCCAAGATCCACACTATCTCAGAAACCAGTTCGCAGTTAGATAAACCTTTTTTTGCCCCTTGGAAGATGCCTAGCGTACCACTTCCAGCTGATTCACAGGGTGCCCCACCAGTCCCAGCTTAGGGTGGTGCTACTGGTGCAGTCACACCTGGCGCTGAGCTCGGAAGAGGCACTCTGTGTAGAAATAACTTCTGGGTTATCACCTGCTGCAGAGTTTCTTTATCTAGAAGTTTTCAGTCAGAAATAAAAATACCAAGATATCTGTTGGGTTGTGTAGATGGCTCGTGCCGTTGTCATGGGTTCCGTGCAATGGAACGAGCCATCGGGGGAATGTGGAATGCGGGAGGGTTGGCAGTTGTGGAGAGAGGTTGGTGCGGGAGGAACGGGTGAAGGAGCTGTTATACGCATTTACTTAAGAATAAAGGACTTACTTTACATCGACGATTCCGACCTTTCAGTGGCGACGAGGGTACCTGAGGACGTTATAGAAGCATATAACCAGCTTCTTCTTCCCTACGCAAGATCGCTTCGGTTCCTGTCACGTGGATTCCTTCGGCTACACTTTGTCGGCGTAGGAAATACAGAAGAAGTTCCGGGACACATTTACCAAGTAAGAACCAACTGTGCAGGCAGGCTCTTATTGTCAATGCTGGTTGGCCATTCAACGCTGTTCAAAGTTGGCGGCCATTTTATGTTGGTCGCGCATATCTAATCTGCGTGTCACGGTGACATGCACACCTTTAGCGGCCATTTCAAATTGGTTCAACTTACATTAATGGACAAGTTACGTCAAGCGGCATCTTTAAGTATTTAATTTTGTTTTGAAGACAATTCAATGTGTATGATAATACATACGCCTTGTAATTTACGGGTGGCAACACAATTGTTTTAACACAGTGCATGTTTTATTCTGTTTGCACAATTAAGACGCATACATATTAAAATGCACCAATCCATTTCTCCACCATCTCCATTTATTCCCAATCCTGTTTCCCCTGATTCTGATTGGGAACAGTGGAAGGAGGCTTTCGAAGCGTATTGAGACGCTCTTGAAGGTGAAACTTTCACCCATAAGAGGAAATTTGCAATTTTTAGACATTGTTTGGGGTGTGAAGGACGCAAAATTCTTAAATACACGCCTAAGGTTACAGTTCTTGTGATTGAAGGTGAAGGTGATGGCGTAGAGGACGAGTATGAAACTGCAATTAAATCTTTGGACGTGAGGTTTGTCAAGTGTAAAAATGTTACATTAGAAAGACACAAATTTTATAGGAGAGTTCAAGCTGAAGGTGAATCCGCTTCCAATTATGTGGGTGCCTTAAGACTTTTAGCAGTTTCATGTGACTACAAAGAATTCGAGGAAGAAATGATCAGGGACCAACTTGTAGAAAAGACCAACAACAAGAAGGTGCAGGAGGCTTTGTTATCCATGGCAAATCTTACCCTGCAAAAAGCATTAGAAATCGCCACCAGG
Organism: Pleurodeles waltl; assembly: GCF_031143425.1. Taxonomy (NCBI): domain Eukaryota; kingdom Metazoa; phylum Chordata; class Amphibia; order Caudata; family Salamandridae; genus Pleurodeles; species Pleurodeles waltl. The sequence continues at coordinate 114,994,056 of NC_090446.1, read as the reverse complement.
ATCAAAAGCACTGTGTCTTTTATGGAACAAATGTCTATTTCTGAAGATAAAAGTCCACGACCAGATGTGCTAGCGGTTAAAAGTTTCTACAAGAAAGGGAACAAAAGGAACAGCAATTCGCTTCAAGCTACGTTTAGCAAAACTGAAAAGAAGTTTAGCAATAAATCCCTAGAATGTTATAGGTGTGGCAGCACGGCTCACTTGGGAAATGCAAAATGTTGTCCGGCTGTTGATAAGATGTGTGCCATATGTTATAAAAAAGGACATTTTGCTAGAGTGTGTAAGTCTACAAAAGCAACCAAACAAGAATCAAACAAAGTCAACAGTGTTGTCTCTAATAATGCTCCTTCTTCTAGTAGTGATGAAGGGGAAGTATTTGTTCTTAATGATAATGATTTGTTAATTAATGGCTTGAAACACAGTATGAAAAGACCCTTTTGCCTAGCTGAGATAAATGGCATTCAGATTAAAATGATGGCGGATTCCGGTTCCCCTTTCACACTGCTAAGCGAAGACAAGTGGAATGATCTATTCAAAAGTCAAGGACTCACTTTATCTCAGTCACTAATTCGACCTATAGGGTATGGAGGGAAATCCATCGAGGTGATAGGAGAATTCAATGCTGAACTTAAATTCAAGAATAATGTTACATCTTCTACAATTTATGTGGCTAAGGATGTTGCGTGTCTCCTTGGGTGGTTTGATCAGGGCAAATTGGAAATAGTATTAGATCCTAATAACCCTGATCAAGTGGTAATGAGGAAGGAATATATGCAGGTATCTTCAGTTAAGTGTGATAAGTGGGAGTTCCGCTATCCTGAAATTTTTAAAAATGGCGTGGGTTTGTACAAGGGATTTTCTCATAAGATCAAAGTTAAAGACAATACCCAACCCAAAATCCATAAGGTGCGCAAAGTTCCCCTCACTTTGAAAGATGGTTTAAAAAAATAATTAGATAAGTTGTGTGCGGAGGATATAATAGAACCGATCGAATCATCTGATTGGGTTGCACCTGTAGTTTTGGCCCGTAAGGCTAATGGTTCACTGCGCATGTGTGTGGATTTGCGTGACCTTAATGAGCAAATTTGGGTGGACCAGTACCCTCTTCCCAACATTTCAGAAATGTTATCGTCTATCAAGGATGGGAAAATATTTTCCCTACTTGATATGACATCTGCGTACCATCAAATTAATTTACATCCGAGTTCTAGACACTATACAGCCTTTATAACAACTTTTGGTTTATTTCAATTCAAGCGGATGCCATTCGGTTTGGCCTCTGCGTCTGCTGTTTTTCAGAGGACAGTAGAGAGTATGTTCAGGGAAATGAGTGGAGTGAAGGCATTTCAAGACGATATTCTGGTTTACGGTAAGGATATGTGTGAACATGACGAAAGATTGTGTCAGGTATTGGAAGTGTTGAAATCAAAAGGAGTGACTCTTAGTCCTAGTAAGTGTTGTTTTGGTGTATCCTCAGTAAGTTATTTGGGTTTTGAGTTGTCAGGGAATGGTATCAGACCGAAGATGAGTTTGGTGAAAGCGATTGATGATTTTGGGTGTCCAGAAAATAAGGACCAATTAAGATCCTTCATGGGTTTAATAGAATTTTATGCGAAATTTATACCCAATTGTTCAGATAAATCTTACAATTTAAGGAATTTGTTGAAAAAAAACACAAAGTTTTTGTGGGATGCCGAGTGCAATGATGAATTTGTAAATATAAAAAGAGAAATTGCTCATGCCATTCCACTGAAGCCTTTTGACACCAATGATTATACCATCATTATGACTGATGCCAGCCAGAAAGGTTTGGGTGCTGTTTTATTACAAAGAAGGGATGGTAGAGAGGAAGTTGTAGCATTTGCATCAAGGAGTTTCCGACCTTTCAATATCTCCAGTCATTACAGTTTGCTGCTGGAGAGAGATCAGAGTTGTCTCAAGTGGCAGTTTTGATTCATCATACAGTAGTGCAGGCAGATAATATGCCGGCTGCAAAGAACATGTGCCATGTCGATAACAAAACTGTATTATATATGATAGCTCAGTGGGTTACTGCCTTTGTCACACAGATCTTTTTTTTACTTGCAGTTCATAGGTTACAGCGGTAATATAGTGCAGTGATCTATGGACTGTCATCAAAGAGCTCCATGTAGCCTCCATTGTATAGAAAAGAACTCTATGTTTTTCCTCCATCTTTGATTATCCTAATGTTGCCAGTAAAGTGTTTGTGTAAAAATACATTATTATAAAGTGAGATAGTGACTATGGAAAGATTAGGGGAACTGCTGGAGGGTGGTAGTGAGGTAACTAGTGGAGAAGGAGATCAAGGGGGGGACAAAATCATTGCTGAACTGCGCACCATCAATGCTAAAGCCGGTGCTGTGACCAACGCCTGAGTATCGGTTGGCTCGGCTGTGATGGGCCTCTAGGTGTGTGCAAAGATAGAAGATGAGTCCCATCCAATTAAAAATTCCTGGTGGCACTGTGGTTGCATAAATGGGGCTATGTGTGCAATTGCCAGAAGCCATGAGCTTGCACTTATAGTCTGGTCTCCGTTCCTAAGGGCCAGCCCAGTGCAGTCTAGCAAGATGATTCATGCCTTGGACTTCTCCCTGGCCAAAAACAGTTGAATTTGGTGTCGTCAGGTGATCCTCTTCCAGAGCTCACCAGGCAGACATCTTACCTGTCTGACTGAAGGCCACCCGCCTTATTTTGTTACATTTTAAGCTGAGATCCCAGAACAGAATTTTCTGGGCAAACAGTCGAAAAAGATGGAAACTTAAATCTATATAGGCATCAGGGGCGGCTCCTCCACAGTGGTGGAGGGGCGTCGCCCCACTGGCTGAACCTGCAGATAAAAAATAAAACAATAGCTTGCTATCGTTTTATTTTTCATCATCATTTTTCATCTGCTGGCTCAGCCAGCAGGTGCAAGAAGAGGCAGGGCTGAGCCACGGGGAGGTGGTAGTGGGGAGGAAGGGAGAGTGCACTAAGTGCACATGTGCATTTGGCCAGCCACCTGAGACCGGCCAAAAACACATGCGCACTTAGGTTTCTCCAACCCAATTGTATACACAGCTGGGCTGGAGAAACAGCAAAGACCCCAGGCTCACTGCCGCTCAGACTAATCCTGACGCTGCTTACCTGCTATGTTTAGGGAGAGCCTGTGCTGGTGTCCCAGCGAATGCTGGGGCACCACAGGAGCAGCGAGACAGCAGAAGATGGCGGCAGGAGATGGGCAGCTGAGGTACGTGTTTTTTTTTTTTTTTAATGTTTTGCCCGTCTTACCCCTCCCCCAAACACACACACACACAGTTGCTGCTGTTATGCATTGATTTAGGTTATCATCCTACAGGTGGAGTAGCAGATATTCACCCTGATCTACAGCTTTGTGGGAAGGTGTCCTGCTGTTGTAAACCTTAAACAGTAGCCAGTGGGTTGAGGGATGGAATAAGAAGGTAAAGCCCTAGTTTCTCACCAGCAATCTTCTTTACTCTGATTTTCCCTTTCACATGTCAAACCTTAACACCTACTTTCTAACTCAGAGATACGTCTACCTCAATTCGTCTTGTTTGTGAATAATACCACTGGTGTGGTTGCGCTGACATCCTCAAGGAGTCATACTGAGTTAAATTGTGCCACTCAATTAGCATGAATTCTTATTGTACCACTGACCAATGGGCACTTCAGAAAGTTCCATCGGGACCCTGAGCATATAGACCTTGGGGTCTAGAATTCATAAACTGTCTGAGTCTTGACAATTTGTGCAAAGTTCATATTGCATCATGTTTCATTTCACTATATTGTGGTGTAAACTGGTGTTATGTTGCTGTAAAAGAAAATTCTCGTAATTTGTTCTTCTCTTGAATTCCCTTTCCTGTTTTCAGGAAGTGTCACCACGGCCAAGGTCCAAAGAAGAACCTCGAGACAGACACCATAGTGCGCATTCAGGGGCATGTAGTCCTACTTTCAATTAAATAAGCAGGTGCCCTTATGACAGTTCCACAGTACCTCTGGGTAGGTAGAAAATACAATAGAAAGGGAAAGGTTCGCAGAAATTGATGTCTCTGGAATGCATGTCAGGGACATATGCAAAGAAAGGAGACTTTCTTTTTATTGAACAGGGATTTTGTTTTTCATTTTTTAGCTCAGGGACACTTGAACTGATTTTATCATCAGAAACCAATGACCTGTGTGTGTAAACTCAGAGTCCGAATTGCTGTGGGGGGAAGAGCTCAAAATAGTGTTTTAACATAAAAATATTAATATCTCTGAGCGATGTGCAAAACATCCGAACTGGTACAGAAAATGAGTAATAGGAAAATAAAATGTGATGGCTTGGAGGAGCAAGGGGGGCATGCGGGGGAGGGATTAAGCTTCAGTTCACATTTATTAAGTTCTACATGACTAGGAGAGAGGGGGCGGTGTGCAGACAGGGGAGGTGGGTGGAGGGAAGGCAAATTACTGCTCAGCAGACTGGGAAAGGTAATGACAGGAAGCTGGTCCTTGACAGTAGTGCAGACAGACACTCAAGGGAGAGTTGTTGGGTTAAACAGGGTTCGTTTGCTTCAGACAGTGGCTTTCCAGTGGTCTGAGGATCAGAAATTCAGGGCTCAAGCAATAAAGGGGCTGTAATGTGGAATGGTATCAAATGCAGATTACATCCCTTTTGGCGCATTCAGTACTTAATTTGTAAAAGAATAAGTACTAGGCCCCAAGGTTTGCACGGAAGCCTGGGCGGCTCTATTGGGTACCCAATATAAAGGCTGCGTAATCTTAATTCCATCCCGTGCCTCTTAAATCCATCACCAGACATTCCATGCTTCCTTATCTCATTTTTGCAGGTTCTTATTCTTTCCTGCTTTTTCTCTTCATCACTGTTTTAATGCATTTGTCTTTCACTCCTGTATATTTTAGGGTCAGGTTTGCCAGTGCAGATGTCTGAAGACAAATATATGAGCATTGTTGTGTGTGGGTTTTGGCTCCTTCCACACATTAAGAGTCAGGAGTACATGTTTTGATTGAGCAGAAGTTGTGTTCTTCCACCGAAAAAGTGCTTGCCCTCCTCACAGCTGTGATATTTTTCTTTACTTATCCAGCTACCTAAGCTTGAATTTTCAGGGGCACACACATGACATTGGAATGCTATTAAATTGTCTTAGATGACTAGATAATTCATGTTTTTTTTCTCTGGCAGCAACACAGAAAGGAGGAGGGCAGTCATTAATCTACATGGCTTTTTAGGTCTGAATTGACAGTGCAATTGCTACCTGACCTTTTAACTTGCATCGATATTATTCTAAATTTTTTGCTTTCACACCAAAACATATCCATTCCCATGTTATTTACTTGCAATGCTTCATATTATCAAGCCATGATCCTTTAAAGTCAGACCTATTGTCATTGCCATACTTGTTCAATCTCTTGCTCTGGATCGAAAACTGTTGTGGAAAAATAAGTGCCAGTCCCCAAAAATGAGTGCCGGTGTGCCCCACACACAACTACTGCCTCAAATTAAGCACTGAATACACTAAGGCAAATTAATATATATATGGTTTGGCTTGGCCTAAAAGACAATCTGGCAGTGCCAGAAGAGCTTGGCTGAGGGTTCAGCGCATGGGCTGCTTTTTTGGCTGTTTGTGGGACTGTTTTATGGTGTTGTGGGATGATTTTTACTCTTGAGTTCTCTGATTACCACTAATATTTTCTGTAGCATCCTCAAATGCATTGAGTCACCTACATGTGACAAAAAACCTATACAACCTGTCTTTGCAGGTTCAAAACTGACTCAATTTGAAAATGTGGGCCACTTTTCCAGCTATTTGATTTGCTAATGAGGCCACTTTTAATTTGGTTCCCAGGTCTATTTTCTGTCCCAGTCTGACAATGGATATTATCAGGGCCAGACAAGCATTTTATTCTACTCACATTTCCACAGTGGTCTTGTGCTCTCAGAGTCGCTCCTGGTGCTTCTGTCACTTTCCCCAGCTGCCCCAAGTTAATTTCAGCTGGAATAGGGAGGCTTCAAGAGAAAGGGAGGGATTGGGAATGTAGCAAGTACGCAATCAGGGAGGGAGGAGGGAGAAAGAGAGAGCGAATGGATGGATGGAAAGAGAAATAGTAAAAGGAGAAGTTGGGTTCGTGGCTGCTTTGTACGTTTTTGAAAGGATGCTTTAGTTGCCTGAGTCAACAGTCCTGCCACGTTCCCTGGGTCGGTACATGACATGCTGCTCCAGTCCAGGTTTTTCCTTTGAATTCTCTAGCTTTTAGCTTTATTTATTCCGTTACAAACAGGACTGCAAGTCAAAACATTCAAAGAATAAACCTGGGCTAGAGTAGCCTATCATGCAAGGACTAGGAATCTTGGCAGCTATGAGTCTGGCCCTTGATATAATGGCAAAAGGAAGGGAGCATGGGAAGAATGGAATTAGGCTGTAAAGAAGGAGTTCAGAAAAGGGGAAATAAAGAATGGAGAAAGAGAGAAAGAGGAAGAGAATTCCATGAAACAAGCAAAGGAGGAAGAGAGCGAAAAAATGAAGTGAGAAGTAGTGGATTGTACGGGGGAAATGAAACAGATAAAAGGAAAGAAGCAAGGCCGGACTGGCCATACCGGGCATCGGGCAATTCCCCAGGAGGCTGGAAGGGTGAGGTTCAGTTTTTGTTACTGAGGGGCTAGTTTTGTAGCTGTGCAACAGTTTTAAAAGCACCACACTGTTCCTTGTATATCCAATAGTTTTCAGACAACAATAAAAATGCCAAGATAACTCTGGTGATTAATGTTCTTGCTGAAGAGAGTTCAGGGTCTTGTCTAGTAGCAGTTTTGACTCAATTAAGGTAGCGCAGAGGGTTAATATGCTTGTTGCAAAGAACATGTACTATGCAGAAAACAGAACAGTATTTTATGTGCAGTGCTCAGTGGGATACTTCTTTTACCACAAAACTCCTTTTGTTACTGTGCAGTTCAAAGATTATAATCACAATCTAGCACAGTGAGCTATGAACTGCCATCAAAGGGCTGCATGCAAACTGCATGGTACATGTTAGACAGTCATGTTTTTTTCCCAGACTTTGATTTTCCTAATTTTTTCTAAAAAAGGTTTGTTTGGGGTGAAATAAATTGTTATTAATAAAGTCAACCCTTATCAACGTATCATATTCTGAATCCTGAATGTATGCTTCTGCAGACCATGAACTCTTAGAAATGCCTACTAGCATGGATGGCATAAGAAATCTACACCTTGTAGTTCCCTTTGTCTTACGTAACATGTTCTATGCACTGATTTACACACATATGATTCATTGTCTCTGTATGTGTGTGTGAACTGAAGTGCTTCAACACCCTAAACTGGTAAGAGAGGCACTATAAAACACATTAAATACATGTGAGAGAGGGGCTATGAATGAGAGGCACTGTCAGAGGAGGATGGTGAAGGAATCATTGAAGCACCCTAAAAAAGATTACTGTATCCTGGTGCACTGTACCGTCATCATTCACTATGATTTAAAAACGAACACATTTGAGTATTTAATGAAAACTGTGTTGCAGAATTCACTGTTTTTGCATTTTTCCCCTGGGTTTCTTGGGGGGGGGGGAACCCCCAAGCCTCATAGTAGTGGTCAGGCTCGCTTGCACCCTATGGGGCAGGTCTTTCAAAATGTGCCAGGGCTGCTTGGAGTTCCCAGTCCGGCCATGGGAAGAAAAAGAAAGGGGAAGAAATGAAGGTAGAAAGAAAGGAACGGAAAAGTCTTTGGGAAAAAAATTAACAAGAGTGTGAGTATCAGGCACCCTTGCTCAGCCACTGTGGAGTGGGCAAGCACTGAAATAAACAGCCAGGGGTGTAGCTTAGTCAGTATCAGTGCTTAATTTGTGCTTGTTGTTTCCGGTGCTGAGAGCAAAAGAGACATATGGGAAAGACGTAAGAATAGAAAAACGAAAAAGCGTCACAATGGGAGAAAGAAGAAAGCTGCAAAAGTGAGCTGAAAGGGCAGGGAGTGGCTGTAAATGGGTTCAAGAGGCCCGAGATGACTTCAGGATTACGCTGCCTCAGTATTCTGTGTTCCCACATTTAATTGCAGCAGCCGCGTGTTTAAGAGGAGGGCTTTGAGCACCAGCACGTTTTTATTTACAAATTAAGCATTGGTCAGTATGATTGGGTGGGTGTCGGCTTCAGTTTTCCCGACAATCACACTGGCACATTATGTTAAAATGCATAATACGACAAGCAAGGTGCATCAAAGCGGTTTAAGGGGCAGTGGAAAGGGAGAAGACTGCGGATTGGTATGTGTACTGAGTGAGAGAAACCACAATATTTTGTGAACCCCCCCACATTTTTTAAGTCTTTCCAAACAAAGAGGGGGAGAGAGTGCACGTGCGTTTTTGTCTGTGTAAAAATTCCTAGTGAAATCTGTCAGGCACCTTACCATACCCGACTGAAAGCACCTGTACCCAACTATTTATCACAAAACACATTTATTTGGGGGGATGTAAACTCCGCCTCCCACCCCCGTTGAAGCTACGCCCCGGTAAATGACAGAAAAGAACTTCAGCAGCAAGAGAAGGGGGAAGGCTATGGAATAACCAGGGTGTGTAAGTACTCTTGAGAGATGAGTGGGTCAAAAAAATAGTTAAAACTGCTGTGGTAAGAGAAGCTGATAAGTGGGAAAAACTGGAAAGAAAGAATTGAAGATGGAAACATTCATGTTATCTGTCAAGGTAGATTTAGTACAATGTAGGATGTCCCGAAATTTTGTTGAAGCAAAACTGATTTTTTTACTGAAAGCACATTGACAGCTATTAGCAAAATACATTACTTCTCCATCACCCTGGCCTCGGCAGCAGAATACAAAGACAATAAAACCACATATGTGTCATGCTGGAAAATATTATAATCTAAGCGAGCTGTTGTCTATACTATACCTTCTGAATATTATCATAATTCTCTTTTCTTATACCCTGAATGATTCCTATTGGGTGCTCCAGAGTATATTTATGCAAAGTTGCAAATATTTACTCTTGTGAACTTCCCCTAATTCTTGCAAAAATTATAATTACCACCCACAGTTCACAAAGATTGGTGCCTGACAGTATGTGATAAAACGGCACATTCACTTTAAGCCCTACTCACACTTGTGAGGAAAAGTTTAGTCAATTTGCAGAGAAAAGTCTGCCATGATTCAAACACCGGCAAAACAGCATACTGTGCAAACTATGAGCAAACCAATAATCCTGATCTACACAGGACTTCACCCATGTAATAAAACTTTCCACATCCAGACTTTACTCCGCGAGGAGCCGTTGGCATAATAGTGAGGCCATATCAGAATAAATAGAAGGCCTCTGTCTTAGACCTCCGAGGCTATCCTGATAAACTGTCTCGATTTTTCAACTCCTTCATTGGGCACATTTCATCTGACAATCTTTCAGCAAAGCAAACAGGATGCAGCTCAGATTGTGTGGGGGATTTTGGTGTAGAGGAGACACAGGCCCATATTTATACTTTTTTGGCGCCGCATTTGCGTCATTTTTTGACGCAAAAGCAGCGCAAACTTCCAAAATACAATTGTATTTTGGAAGTTTGCGCCGATTTTGCGTAAAAAACGACGCAAATGCGGCGCTAAAAAAAGTATAAATACGAGCCACAGTCTATATGGGGAGGTGGTACATCAGAGTATTGGAGAACAGTGTGATGGGAACAGTCTTTGTAGGGTAATTAAGAGGGGCTTGAGAAATGTGTGTGATGAAGGTCAATGTGGAGCAGGAAAGTCATTGAGGTGGCCCTTGTAAGGAGCTCAGTTTGTGGTGCAGATCATTAGGGAGATACTCCTGGTCTTTACGGAGGTACTCAATGTGGTTGTGTTCTGTGCCAGTATGTGCAAATCTAATGAGTGGTTGCTGTAGGTCTGTTTAGGGAGTTCAATGTAAGAGTGACATGAGGTGATGCAGGGAAGGTCAAAGTGTGACACACTCAGAGCTAGGAGAGACTAGTGTCATGAATTCTTAGGGTGTATCTGGGAGGCCTCCATCTAGGAGAAGTGTTTGGGAAATGATGTTACGAAGCACCAACACAATCTGTCTGCGGCTGTGGAATCAAAATATTGTGTTTTAAAAACTGACCCATACATTTATTGACTCCAAAATATTAACTTGTGCTATGTCATCAAGGTATGTAGATGTAGTGATAGAATTGTACCTCTATACTTAGATTAATGATATGTTGCAGGTCGAAACTATGGAGTCAATATAGTACAAGCCAATATTTTGGAGTCCAAATATGTGCTGGTTGATATATTTGAGGTCGATTGTTTAACATGCAATGTGTGGGATAATTCATGTGGAACCAGGGGTGGCCGGTGGGCTGGAGCTCAGTGTGTGGTCAGAACACTGTGAGTCGCAGATATCAGTGGAAAACTGGGGGAATGCCCTGAGGGTGGGGTTGTTTGTGTGTTGGAGTTGAATGTGGGATCTGAGGCTAGGTGGGGAGGTTTTGGGGTTCTCTGCGTCAGTTTGGTCAAGGGGGTATGCACACTTGAGAACGTGGGGCAGGTGTAGCCTTAGTGTGTGGGCAATTGTGTTTTTAGTGTGCACTGGTGATCAGTGTGTGGGCGCAGTGTGGTTATTTTCTTCCATGAAGCACTGATCACATAGCTTCTTGGCCTGCAGTGCTGAGAGGTAATTAAACTCTTTCAGAAGGTTAATAACACTGCGTTTGGCTCCCAGTGTCACAGAAAATTATATTTTCAAACTGATGGGATCTAGCAGGAGTTGGGACTGCTGAGCGAGAGAGATTTCTGGCTTTTTTCTTCTGCAATAGTAGCCTCTCCAGTCCATCCCCGCACCTCTCTCCATCACACAGGTACACATACCCCCTCCAACATCCTTATGAACTAATCTCCTGTCAGTGCCTCCTTCTGCAACTGACACCATCCTCTCTTCAGTCACATTTTTTTATTTCCTTTTCCTGTTTCACCTTTCAATAGTGTACATTGTAATTCTTTCTTTCACAATTGTTTGTGGAAAAACATCATATTTGTCATCATCTGGACCTTTCCGTTCTTTCGTTAATTTTAATCCATCGAACTTTGTTTTACTGTAACGATGAATTTATAGCTGTGTTATTCCCTTTTATGCACTGCGATATTTTTTCATGCATTTTTCGGCCTCTTTATTTATTGAAAGGCAATTATTACACAGAAACATAATCTAGAGTATAAGAGTTAATTAGATCACCGACCTTCAATTAGGAATTGCCACACTGGCCATCAGGCGTAATACCATTGCCAGAGAGGCAGTACAAAAATATGGAAAATGATCTGTGATAATAAAGTTGGTGCCAATAAATTCTGCATCTTTTTAGAGAGGATGTTTTAGTTGGTTTTAACCTTGCCGGTAATCTCTGTGAACTCTCAAGGTAATGCCCATAGATGACCTTCTTTAGAAAACCGCCGATAAACAGGGCGATAAAAGAAGTGGCGGTAATTGCTTATTTCCTAGGGGCTCACAGGATCTCACTAGTAAGGTAAGCGCATAGACACCCTTCCAAAGTTACCAATACCTTTGATATCTTGAATTGGCCGGTAACAGGAATTACTAGATGAATCAGTACTATAAAACCTGCAATAACTCCATGGATCAACAAATATTCCTCTAGTGGCTTTGACTGATGAAAACAGCTAAAACATTTAGGGGAATTATTGGGTGTGAACATGTGGAAATTAGTGCAACAAATTATGGTAACCAAATGGTGAAGACCTTCACGAATCAATGCAGAAACACTGATTGCCACACCATTTTTTTAAAAATCCAGTAATTGGGTGTATTTCAGTCCCCTTGGGTTACTGATGCCCCCAATCTCCGTAACACCAGTGGTGTATGTGGGACCATCTTGTGTCCAACTTGTTAAATAGTCCACAGAAGTAAAGAGAAGTTCTTTCTGGTGGGCATGAAGCCGATGCCAGTGAATTCTGCCTCTTTCCTGCGTGCTGTTACACTATACTTGTGCTGCTATTAAACGCTGGCAGTGATGAATTTATTAGGAACTTTCATAGGCCTAAAACACTCTCGACAATAACTCTGAGGTGTTCCTGTATCACTGATGATGCAGAGGGGCATCCCTGTATATAACATTAATGTAACATTTGCAGGAAAATTAGTGATGAGATAACTGTGCATAGCTGGGGTGTGATTATTTTTTCTCAGCGAAATCCAGTAAGGCACTTCTCTGCAGTGTATAATCTGTGTTTATTACGATGTCAGCAACATATGTGCGTGTGTGGCTGTGTGTGTGTTAATTTCTACTTTTAATTTGAATGTTTTGTAAAAATTGTTCATTCTTTTTATGTTTTTCATAGAATGCATACAGTATATGTCTTAATTTAAAAGTTTCAATGTGGGGAAACTAGGCAACAGGTATGAACATCATTTAGGGGCCACCAGGGGTCGCAGCTGTGACCCCTGCCTTGCTCCTTGCGACTCCTGGCACTGACTTTCCGACCCGTGTCTCAGAGGTGGCAAATTCAGTGCCAGGAACACAGTGGCAGCTCGTACTTATGGACATCAGTTGGGGCTCCGCTCTTTTTGTTTTCTGTCATTTTTTATCACACTAATAGTGAATAAAAGTATATTATTCACTCTTAGTGTAATAAAAATGGAGTACAATTCCAACCCTGCCCACTTTTCTTTTTTTAATCTTTTTATTTGGGGCTGGGCTGAGTCAGAGTCCCAAAATGACTGCCAACACCTCCCGGTTGAAGCCAATCAGATCTCTGCATGAGATCAGGAGGATTCGCAAAGGGTTTGAGCCTCTAGATATACAAATTTGGTTTTCTTTTAATATCTCCAAAACTAATAAATGGATTTTACACCAAATCACAAAAATAGTGCTTTCTGGACCAAAAGCTACCTGTCTGCCTAATATGGTGTAATTACGTCCAGCAGTCCGGGTTGTAGTCGTGTCCAAAATCTCCATGGGAAATTGCAATGGGAAAATGTGTTTTGGGACCCTCTTTTTTCTATGAATCACCCTAAAACTTTCAAGACAGCAGCTGAGCTCAGCATTGTTCTTGCTTTGAACATTTCGTGAAGATTCATCAAACGGCATCAAAGTTATTGGCAAATCAAAAAAAGCTTTTCCTAAGGAAAAGAGGTCCTAACTATAAGTATCTTCTGATGACCACCAGTAGGTAATATGCATACATATATAATTATACACTGATACAGGTCCCTGGCCCTACGACGGTATCAAGTGTATTAAATTGTCACAGTCTCCAGTGTACAACGTCCAAAAGTCCTAGAACAGTAAGTTCAAAGGAATCATGCGCACTCAGGACAGCCAATACAGCAGTGAAGAATAATTGCCCACAATGCGTTTTGGTTCCATAGAGCTGTAATAGAGGGGAAATAATTTTTGCACCTGCATCGGCTGTCCGGAGTACGCATGGTTCCTTTGAAGTTATTGTTCCTAGATTCCTAGACTTTTTGGCTATAAAATATAAAAACGACATATATCAAGAAATCATATATAACACCGGATTTTAAAATAATATAAACAATATATAAAGAATTACAAATCTTTTTTATCAAAACAAAAACATTAGAAAAAAGTAATAAAAATAACAACATTTGAAAAAGAAATTAGCAAAAGTGTTAAACTTCAAAGGAGTTAGATTTAACATTCTAGCTCCAAATTGAGCAAAAGAGGAGAACGTTTTGGACTTTGGAGGGGTTAAATGCACTATTCCCACTCCAATCTAAACCACAGTATGGAAAGTGCTGAACTTTGGAGGGGTTAGATTTATTTCCACTCCAATCTGAGCAGCAGTAAAGTAATCTTATAAAGTGCACACTTCCATGAAGGGTATTCTGGTACACAAACTGACAAGTAACAGCAAGTAAATCAGCAAATTGGGCAGATGGATCAGAAAGGGGAAGTGTTATGCCTCCTTCTGAAGCTCATGTGGTTGGTGGTGGTTCTAATTTCCAGAAGTAAAGATATAGATATGGTAGCAGGAGAGGAAAAGGCTTTACCACCATTCCTGGCTCACTTGGTAGATAGAAAGATGACTTCTCTACAAGAGGTGGTAGGAAGAGGGTCTAAACATAGCTGTCAATGTGAAGGGCCCTGATTGCACAGTGCTCTATGTGTTAGGCAAAAGAACCTTAAAGATAAAGAGTTTCCTTACCAGGATTCAATGAACCTGTCTGAGATGAGAAGAATTTTGGGCCGAGGGTGAAAGGTTAAGAATCAACCTGATAGAACAATTTTCAATTCCTTAAAACTGTGAAGGAGCAATTTGAGCTAGTAAAAAGAGGGAATTTCCTTAATCAAGGCTGGAGTTAATCAAGGAATATACCACTATTTCCCTTGTTTCCAAGGGAAGGAGGGATTGAATTGTTCTCAGAGTGCGTAGCAGGACAAAAAAGAAATCTGAGAGTTGATTGATTTGTTTTGGAAAGTGTCAGATCACTGTCAAAGCAGGCATCAAGATTTTTTGCTACAGACGTGCTGCAGACGTGGGTGGTCCTTAATCAGCAGGCCACTATCTGGAGACCAGGAAATGCCTGTTTGACTGAAGAGATGTATCTCCTTCTTGTCACTATTGAGTTTCAGTGATCATGCCTCCTGGAGGTGAATGCCCGTATGCAGGCACTGATTTTAACTTACATGGAAGTGCAGCTCTTGGAGAATGAGGTGATTATTTTTTGTGTTGTCAGCGTAACAGAGTACATTGAATCCATAAGACCACATGAGAGAGGCAAGAGGATGAAAATAGATATTTAAAAGGATGGGGGCTCAACGACGATCTCTGTGGGAAGCCATAGTTGGTTGTGGTAGCTCAAGTTCGAAGAAAAGGGTAGGTAATCAATTGATTATGATCAAAGAGAAAGGACCCTATCCAGCAAAGGACCTGCATGTAGACACCCATGTCAAGTAAACCCTGGATGAGACTAAAATTTAAGCCTGTGTTGAATACAGTACTTAGAGCATCGGCACTTATTTTTGAGGGCCGGGGCTTATTCTTCTGCCTCAAGCATTTGGGAAGGGAAAAACAAAAAAGCGTCACAAAAGGAGAAAGTAGAAAGCTGCAAGAGTGAGCTGAAGGGGCAGGGAGTGGCTTTATATGGATTGAAGAGGCCCATGGCTTCAGGATTATGCTGCCTCAGTATTCCGAGTTCATAAATTTAATTGCAGCAGCTGCGTGTTTAAGAGGAGGGCTTGGGCACCGGCACTATTTACAAATTAAGCACTGCCGACATTGCACACATTGCATGTGTGCTGCACTGTACAGCACAAATTCGATGTGTGGAATGTTGAAGAATTTTGGTCACACACAGGACTTTGGCCTGGAATGGTACTTGCAGCAGAAATCCTATGCTACATTTGCTAGACTGTGTGCTCTCCCCTTTGCAGCTCGATGCAAAGCTGTGCATCACGCAAGGCAACTTTTTTACTGCACCAGTGCAAGGGATGGTAGCAACAGCACGCTAATTTTAAAAAACATGGCTCTATGCTGTTTTCTCCCCCTTAGGCAATACAGCACAGCAACTCTGACTGCTGCTCTGTACTGCACCAGAAAGTAATACATCGTGGCCAAAAAAATGTACTCACCTCTGGATCATTTTCTTCTCGGTGAAGCTGACATACCTAATTTAGGAGATCTGCAGTTTTACATGTTCACCCGCAGGCTTGTTCAAGCATGTACAAGTGTAATTACTAGTCAATCATTTTTCATGTGTGAAAAACCACTGAATGAAACATTGCTGCTTGTATTCCATTTACCACTTACTCAGACGTATCCAAAATGCTGGGGTCAGCATTAATGTAAATGAACCTTTCTTTACCTGGATTGGTTATTTAAGAAATAAACCAAAGCCATTAACATTTGAAACTGGATTAGTCTATGGAACTACAGTATCATACATCACTCTGAATAGGGTTCGAAATTAACTATTATTCATGTCAGGGATTCGGAGCGGGGTAGTGTCTTTTGGTGCTAAGTTAACTGGTATCACATTTACGAGGCCCTAGCAGCACACTGCGCCCCCAGAACATCATTTCTTTTATGCTCTGGTGGTGCAGTGTGCCGGCTCATATTTACAAGGCCACTCAATGCCACCTTGCACGGCTTTTCATGGCCTTGTAAACATGGACCCTTTTCACGCATAACACTGCGTGAAAGGGGTGTTCCACGGGTGTTGCTTGGGGTGTTCCCACGCAGACCCCATGAAACCGAAGGAATCTTACGCATCCCCAGATTTACAAGTTTGGGAATGCATCAGACCACCTCAGGGGTGGATTTAAAGGGGCGCAATGGGGTGATATAACATTTTTACTCCCCATTTTTTCCTCTTTCTATGTGTGCTGCATTCTACAGAACACAGAAAAAAGAAACCCCATTAATGATTGTTTATGTGCAGGATCGTGTCCATTCCTGCGCATAAACAATCAATGCAACAGAGGCATCCTTGCATCATGGGTGAAGGGTAAGTGCGTTGTTGCTAGGCAGCAATTTGTGCACCAGCACATGGGACAACATTTGCTTAAATTGTTTAAAAAAAACAACTACAGAGGCTCAAAATGCTTCTTAAGAACCATTGATGGCATTCCGGAATGCCGAGGTTGCAGAATACCAAGGCTACATTATTATGACTCCACATTATTACGATTTCACCTCATGCCTCTTTCTTTCACCACCCCGTACTGCCTGTCTCTTTATCCTGCTTTTGAAGGTTTTCTACAACACAGCGTTCTCGCTTTGCCACGGTTTGCTTACCGTTATCTTCCTCCCTCTTTTTTACTTTCAGCCTTTCTCTCCCCTGCACTGGTCATAGTTGATGATGACAAGTAAGCCCTTGTCCTACTTTCTCTGGCAGTTCTTCAAACTAACTGAGGTATAAAGTAAATCTACCCTTCTTTTCTCTGGTTCCTAATGAAACAAGTAGCTTGTTTAAGGACTTTGAGTTAAAATGATAAACAGATTAAGTTGATTTAACTGCCTAATTTCCTCTCTCCTTTCACAAAATCGTACCTGAGTAGCCTTAACGAAAGAGGCTCAAGCTGCCTCCATCATTTGGTCATTGCTAGGCCTGGGGGGAGTGAACGGAGTCTAGCTCCCTGGAATTCCGCGCAGTTGAAAAAAAACTCAGCTGAAATCCGCGAAGCCAGAGTGCCATGCCCACGGAGTCCTCCTGAATGTGCCAAACTTGGAAGCGCTAAGCAGGGTCAGGCGTGGTCAGCTACAAGAGGCCTGAAACTGTAGCTTTTTTTGCTGCCTACAGCCCTGGCCTGAATTCAGTGAAAGCTGCCTGTCCTCTTGTGCACCGGCCTGCACCGAGCGCAGTGCACACAGGACAGGCTGGTATACAAGAGGCCTGAAACTGCAGCTTTCACTGCTAGCGGCCCTGGCCTAAATTCAGGCCAGGTCCGTAGGCAGCAAAAGCTGCTGTTTCAGTCCTTGTTTGTGCACAAACAATGACAACCAAAGAGACAAGGACTTACCTGGGTCTTCCCATGGGTCCTCCTCTTCTGATGGCGACAACGAGTCCTCCTCTTCAGCGGCTGCCTCCCTCCTCTGCTCTGGTGTGCTGCAGCCCAATTATGGGCTGCACAGTCTGCGCTTGCACTGTGCAGCCCATACTGGGCTGCAGCACGCACCGGGTGAGCTCTGCTCCTCTGACGGGGCTAGTGGAGTTTTGGGACTAACTCATTGCTCCAAGCGGAGCACGGAGTTCCAAAAACTCTGATAGATCAGTTAGCAGAGTGGATGTTTCTGCACACCTCTAGTCATTGCCAAATGGGGTTTAAGCTCTCACCCTCAGATAAGCATGAAAGTATCTTCTTTTCACAAGCCACTATGAAAAATAAAGTGGTATCATACCTGAATGGGATTCTTCTTATTTATTGAGAACAAGGATCAAATTGTCTTTGCATACCAGAATGGTCCATGCAAGAGCCCTTGTGATCCCAGCGTGAGTTGCTCTCTCACCAGCACTTTCAATGAAAACTTCTTGCTTATTCTTTCAAATTTCATAATGATTTTAGATATGCATGTAATCAGCCTGCAGCCACCTAAAACAATACAGCAGCTCTCACCACCCACTACTCACCCTGCCTTCACCTCTCACCATGTATTCACTATTCACAACCCATTCAGCATTCGCCATCCATTTACCATTGATGAAGCATAACATTTTGGTCATCTTCCAGGACAAGGCTAGTGGGCATTGCACCAGAATATTGTAACCACAATATCGCCCGAGAGACATATGGAGTCCTTAATATCATTAAAAAAAAATCTCCTCCTGGGAGCTGAAAAATACAAAATCTGCACTCAACAGATGGATAGTTTATTAAACGATATTTAGAACATAACATTTAAGTTAGGTGATATTTTTACAAACAACATTCTGGCATTCAACCAGCTGGAATGACTGTCACCTCTTAATATAATATTGCTGTCCTTCAGGTGAGGGTGACTGTGCTGTCTCCTGTTGGTTGTGTTTTCATGCAAAAGGTCAGATGGTGTAGATCTTCCAATGATTGTGCTTTACTTCTCTAGAGAATAACCGGTATTGTGGCCCCTCCAGATGTAAATGTTTTCCCTCTTTTGGTGAGGATTGGCATTGTTGGAGCTTATTCACAAACTGCATTATGCAGTACATTTAGTAGTAGTACGCCGTACCATTAATGACCTACAAAACGCTTTTTAGATAACTACGTGCAGAGAGTATTCCTTTACCTCTCCTTACTTTTTCTGTGTGGAGATCTGTGCTCCGATGGTGAGGTCTCTGCACACACAAGTTATATTTCAGTAGTTAAAAAATAGTAAGTGTTTGAGGGATGGGAGAGTGGCTGGAAAATGGGGAACACTTACTACTAAAGAGGAGGGAAATATGGAGGAATAAGAAAGGGAAGTGTTACAGAAAAAAATGGCTGAGCTAAATTACACTAAATTTGTCAAAAAGTCAGAACTTTACTCAGAAAATGTGCTTTTCATAATTTGGTGAAATACCATTCATGTGTTGAGAAATTTGTGTTTAATGAGGTACTCGGGGTGGTCATGAAGGGATTAAAAAGTTGGTGATATCTGGACGCTAAGTAACGTAGGAATCCTGCAATACTAAAAATTAAAAAGATAAAACCCTTTGATTGGCATGGATTTTTCCCCATCGAACTTTTGGATACGCTGGCACCGGTACCAAGAGATCTGATTGGCTGGTCGCAACCCCAAGAGAACAGTTGCAGCCAACATTACAGGTCTCGGGGACTTGGTTCCTGCTTCTTGAATTAAAGAAACTAAGAATTAAGGGGGCAGGATTGTTGTGGGGGATGGAGGGACACAGACGACTTTAAATAAAAAATGTGTGCTGTAAGTACCATGATACTCACTCGAGAGCAGCTGCACCAACTTAACTTCCATGGTACCATGGTACCATGGAATCATGCAAGCTTCACTGCGTGAAGCTTTTATGGTTCTTCAGTATTGTAAATGGGAAGCTTGAACAGTAGTTGCAAGAGTACAACAGTACCACAAAAAATATATTTAAAAAGTAAGAATAATATGTGGTGGGGTCCATGGGATGTTGGTTGCAAGGCCTGGGAGTTGGCTGTCAGCAGCCACCTGCGATGGGTAGGGCTGCGGTCAACTCTGTGCTATGCACAGCTGAAATTCATTCAGCTGCAGAGTTGGAAGCCTGCAGGGTTTGGAAAGAGGGCCTGGCTGGCGTACAGCTCATGTGACCAACACCAATTGCGCATGTACAAAGGAGGTAGGCAGCAGGTGTTTGGCTGCACATGGGAGGGGTGAGCCGCAAGGCCTGACCTTTCAGCCAATGCACCACTGCCCATGGTCTTCATCAATTTGCAGTGGTTGGTTGGCCACCCATGAGGGATGGTTGTAGGGAGCATCATAGAATCACAGGAAAAAAATAAAAAATGTATAAATTAGTGCAATGTGCGGTGGTTGAATCTGGGAAGGGGAGACATTGGCATCCGCGGGGGTTTCAATGCAGGGCTGGGCGAGAGGCTATCCCAAGAGGCCAACCCTGTGCTGCACACAATCACCCTAAATGCTCAGCTAGGGAGCTAAGAAGTTGGTCAAATAAGATTTTTAAAAAAACTGAAATTCACTGAAAAAACAAGGTTAAAGTGACATTAGAGTTGTGTTGAAATAAGCCTACTTACACAGATATCTCTATGTTTAGCCTCTTTAGAAGATATTATGCCTCAAACTACTAAAAAAACACATCACTTGCATTTTAAATCCTCTGATTTCATGCCTGCATTAACAACTTAATGTTCATTTACTTTAGCATGCTCTTCAGGAAAGGATTTAAATTCAACAGTTCCTATTAACAAAATAGTGTTCAGGAGTACCATATGTTTTTTTATAAATACAGAATGCTTGCACTTTAGTTGTTCTTTAGTACCCTGTGGTGACGCTGCAATTGATGTCTAGGGACTTGTATGACAGACTGTGGGGGTGCTGGATATACATGGTTGACTCTGCATGTCAGAATGTTATATTGAAATGAATGAGAAAGATATTTGAGAACTCACAAAAATGTGGCCTCAATTAAGCTTTCTAGGGCACTAACCATAATGTCTAAGACAAAAATATTCCTACAATTTGTTTATTTCTAAAGGAACTGCTTTAGGTTTTACAGCTTTGGTTTCATAAGATGTGTTCAGGCATACCACATGTTTGTTAGTAATACAGAATATCAGAACACTAGTTGTTAGTCGCTGAAGTAAAAGACTGGAGAATCAACTCAAAGCCTGCTTCTACTGTTGGAAGTACAAAATTTACCCAGAACATCAGACTTTATTCTCACATCGCTGAGGATGACAGTGTGAACATATCAAACTTCTTCTCTCATTTTAGCTTCTTGATAATTTGTCATAACCTATGAAAATAATGAGAGAAACCTAATTTCTCTCAAACATAGTACATCATATCCATACAGGGGGGCAGCATTTTTTATATGGTAAAATCACCTGAGAACTCAAATGGAATTCCTAAAATAAGTATCCCACCACCAACAAATGTTTTGTATTGTGACTGAAATCGCCTTTATATGTGCTTCTTTTTTGTGACCCTCAAAACTTTGCATTCACTACAAGGAAATTCATTAAGGAGCATGAGTCCTTTAACATGTTGTTAATCCTGTGGCTCAGCTAATCAAGGGGAGGACACTTTGAAATCGCACCACCCACCAAAGGATCTGCATCATCAAAACAATTTCATTGGCTGCCTGCATGAAAATGGAGAAAATGTTGCATTCAGGATTCAGGGTTCAGGGACTAGGGGCCAGATGTATCATGAAGGCCTTTTGCGATTCGGAAATAGCGATTTTTAAGAAATCACTATTTCCGACTCGCAAAATGGCATGTATCACTTTTGCGAATCGGTAATAGCGATTTCTTAAAAATCGCAAATGCTATTACCGAATCGCAAATTGCGATACCGGCCCCATTCGCACCTATGGGCCTGTTGGCCCATATCTGCGAATTGTTTGCATTTCTTAACTAGAAATCGTAATTTTGGAAATGCAAAACCCCAGGGTGCTGGTCCCCCTCTGCTGCACCCCAGAAAAATAATTGGGGACATGTAAGGTGCACACATGCCAAAAGGTGTGCTTTACATGTACATTTTAAAAATGCATTTTTACATTTTGCACATTGTGACCACCAAGTTCAACTTGGTGGTAATTAACGATTCCTAAATGCCCAAAATCGCATTTAGGAATTGCTTCATACATGTTCTCTAAACAGGGTCGCAATTATAAGGAATCGCTATTTTAGCGATTCCTTAAAATTGCGTTCAGAATGTCTTTCATACATTCTGAAATGGCATTTTGCATTCGCAAATGGGCACCGTTTGCGAATGCAAAATGCTTTCATACATCTGGCCCTTAGTCCTAGAGTCCTGAAAAAATTGAGAAACGCCACACGAAGGGTCAGGGTGAGCATACCCTGAAACCCCATTCCCATGTGGGATCGGGATGGCCCAATGGGAAACTTGCCAAGGTTAAAATGTAAACAAATATTTTGGGATGCAGTAACCTCAAGTTAAGCAGCTGGAACAGTGGTAGCCATGAGGGGGCCCTCTTGTGTAGTACCATGATGCCAACCTAGTATTACTGTACCAAAATAACATTACAAAATTAGAAGGGCCTGAACATAGATCAGACCCTGCTGGCAACTGCCATTGTGCAGCTGCAGGCCATGCAAGTGTTAGCACATCTGACCTTATTTGGTTAATTTATAAGGGGACACGTTTGTAGGTTGATGGACCTTTTGCTTTTGACTGCGCTTAGAGTAGTTCCCACCACGAGACCCCGTACTAATACAAATCAAAAGAAGTGACAATCAATAACTTCAATAATCACAGGAGTCCGTAATTTCCACACACCATGACCTTTCCGTTATGAATAATCACACCTTTATGTAAAAATTAGAATGTTTATTTCCCTATATTAACAATGCTAATACCATGTAACTTAGTCTCAAAATCAAATGGTAATCATACAGAAACAATACTAGCTCACCAAATCTCCTAAAGAATCACAATTTAATCAAAGCTTGGATCACTACACATTCTAAGGTTACCGTACAAATCAGCAAGAATAACTGCGCAAACAAAATGGTGTACATTTAGATTCAGCAAAGAAAAGACATCAACTGTTATTACATGTAGCGAGCATCATAATTGAGTACCCTAACTAACCTTCAGATTAGAATAGCATGTTTGGACTTCATGGAAAACAATTTAATCAACACAAATTTGGAAATACATCTAACTGTGGCTCAATCAAAATTAGCGGTTGGTACCTAGAGGCAATAGAAAATAGACATAACAATCTTATACCTTGCCTCAATATGGTTCAGCAAGCTGTGATAGTCTTTGTCAATAGGACATCAGTTTGGTCAGCAAAGCATCGAAATTCAGCATTAAAGTTCAGGAAAGCAAAGTCTCTTTATGCAGTTCGGAGAGAATAATAACTAATAGCATCTCTGGATGGGTAGGAAAGAAAGGGGCAAAATAGTGTATCTCCTCTTGCTGCAGTCTGGCTAAGTTAGATTTCCTAAAACTACTTCCCACATTGCTATTGGTCAAAGAATCATACGTTTATGTTTAGTCTAATGAAAGTGGAGCCCCAAATCTAAGAATTTACTAGTTCGCGATTCACATGTTGATGATTGGCTCCTCTTCTCCTGTTCTTGTCGTTGGGCTTGTCAAGTATCAATGTTGCAAAAGCTTATACTCCAGTCAGTGCATCCATTGTCTGCTTCTGAGAAGGTCGTCTTTGCACACGCTAAGTTATACAATGTATCCCTAGCTAGTGCATCCTATTCTAGCAAGCAGTTGTCATGGAAAATAATTTCAGCTACTAACACTTGGTCAATGCAGTGGAAAATCACAATTTAATTCTTAAAACAGCCTTTTTACAAATTGCCTAAGAAATGCAGCTTGACATGAGGATGTGCAACTAGGTCCAAGACCTCGCTAAAAGTGAGGCCTATGATTAATAAATCAAATACATAATACATAACCTTTAATATGACGTACTACTACATTAATTCAAGCATGAGCTCAACATTTTACGTTAATAAGCTATTAATAAGTACACTTCATGAACAGTGACGGCCACTCATATAGGCGCAATTTCAAGTGAGGTTTGCAGCCTAGGGGTGGTTGGGCCGCTGCAGGGGGTTGGGTGTGGGGTCTGACTAGATGCCAGGCTCCCCATCCAACCCCTCGATGTGCCTGGCCAGAGGTGATGCACAGCAGGGTGCTTAGGGCAGACAGGGTGTTGGCCTCAGGGCCTGGCCAAAGGCCATGAGAAGCATGGGGTTGGCAGCCTACAGGGGT
Organism: Pleurodeles waltl; assembly: GCF_031143425.1. Classification (NCBI taxonomy): domain Eukaryota; kingdom Metazoa; phylum Chordata; class Amphibia; order Caudata; family Salamandridae; genus Pleurodeles; species Pleurodeles waltl. Next base: position 114,970,185 of record NC_090446.1, on the reverse strand, counting down.
TGAGCAGAGGACCTGGCCTAAGGCCCAACCACATGACCAACTTTCAGATGTGTACATCTAAAGGTCAGATGGATCCCAGCAGTGTGTCGCAGGACAGTCACTCACACCTTAGTCACTAGCAAGCTCGACTACGGCAACACCCTCTGCGCCAGAACCTCAGCTAGAAACATCAAAAAACTACAACTCATCTAGAACGCCGCCACCAGACTCATTCTGGACCTCCCTCGCCAAGAACACATCTCCCAACACCTGAGGACCCTCCACTGGCTACCAGTCGAGAAGCGAATCACCTTCAAGCTACTCACCCACACGTACAAGGCCATACATAACGCAGGACAACCCGACCTGAAAAAACTCTGCTGATCCATGCGAAGTTCCACGAACGGCTGAGTTTGGTTAAGTTGCACTGTTCACGCTGATTTTCAGTGCAAGGAGTTTCTCCCGTGCTGTAAAATCAGCAAGAATGGCATCACGCAGAGTGCCAACGGTGCTAACTTCTTTCTGCAGCACGAGTAGATTTTAAACTCGAGCTGCAGCTTCCCAATGCAAGTGGCAACTTTCTGATTGCGAGTGGTTACGGCTTACCTCTAATATTCAGAAATCTCCCTCATGCTTGCCAACTTAGCGATTTCTCTTGCTCGTGCTCGCCAACTTAATGTTGGCAAGCGAGAAAAAAAAAGTCCACTCCTCGTCACTTCGCAGAGATTTTCAGAACTCTGCGCTCTGCTTGAAGTGAGGAAAACTCTGTGAAATATGCCGGCAGAGCATAATTCTTCACCCACCTCTATACTAGATCACATATTATTCATTCTTGCTCCAGGTATTTCATTAAAGTTGGGAACAACTGGAAACTGCACACCATGGCTTTCTGAATTTATAGGTGCCTTCTACAACAGGACATTAACAAAACAACAGATGTACTTTTTATTACTTCTGAAACCAATAGGCAGGGCCACTAAAATACTGCGACTATGTGTCTGTGGCGTTTTACACATAAATATAGATTTACCACATTTGCCACATAATCTGTCACCTGCTGCATAATCTGCAGATTTTAACAAAAAAATGCTTCTAGGTCAAATGGTTTAAAAGTTACTAAAAATGCATTGACACATGTTGCTGCACAGTGGGAGGCCCTTTGCAAAGAATGGCTAGTAACCTTTCTGTTGCTTATAACTATATTTGGGCGTTGGACTGCTAATAATGAGGTGCAACCAATGCCCAGACTGTAAAAATTGTAATTGCAATTGCAATTATATTTGTACAGTGCTTACTAACCCTGAAGAGGATGACAAAATAATGAAGTAATGCTAGCACAAAATGTGACGCATAACACCGCATAACTTGCCTTTCTAGCCACATAATTTACACAACACTATTACATAGCTTGGCGTTCCCCTGCCGCATAATTCCAGCAGCCTTGCCACTAGGTTGAAGCATAGTTGACTTTACAAGAAAGACACTACCGAAACTCATATATCCCCTGATAAACTTCTGCAGCTTTTTGCCGAATCTCTCTAGGGGAAACTGTGAGGTTGTGATAATTATCACAGGACTGGTAATTACTGCGGCGGTAAAATAACACTAGCTGAGGTACTTTAGACCGTGGCCAGAATTTTCTGTACTTCCTTGGTGGTGGTGAGGGGGTGGGTGATCTTTCTACCTGGATGCTGATCGCATGTGACCTGCAAGGAAAAGAGAAAATGAGTTAACGATTTGTGCTGGTTGATGCCTCCGGATATGGGCCCCGGCGCGTGAGAGGAGCCTCTGGGTCGGCACTTTACATCCGGGGATGAAAAGACTGATTCTGATGAGATATGGCCTTACTGGAAACACAATTCCTCAGAGCAACGACTACACTATAAATAGCAAATTGAAAATGTCTAGCGCCTGACAAAAAAAAGCCCACTTTCCATATAACTGAATAGAAACAGTTTGAAAACGCAGATAATATTGCGGTGAGGAGCGGGGTGGGAAGGGATGGATGATGGAAGACCGAGAAGGAGTTGGAAGGGGTAATGTGTGGCTCAGATATCTCCATGCTAAAGTGAGCGCTGTCACAACAGGGGAACAATGCAAAATGCAAAAAGTATTTTGTACACTGTAGGAAAATAAATGGGGCTTTTCGAAAAAATGGTTCCTTTCTGAGAATTTCTAATTCAGTTTCCTGGGGTTCCAGGAGATTGTAGGGGAGTGATGGCTTTAGTGAAAGGCACGGGTGTATTCTCACTCAGTCCTGGCGCGCTATAAATCTTTGCTAATACAGGCCTGTACCTCTCACAGTGGCTTGCACAGTGCGCCACACAGGAGTCAATATCACGCGTTGGTAGAGAAAGCGAGCTGGAAACCACTGCTAAGAGTGGGATTTTCAACTCCTGTTGGAGGTTTTGATCAGCCAATGTCCATTAGCACCAGCCATTTGCAAGCTTTAACGAACATCGGCACCAACCTTTTGCAAGTTTTTTTTTTTTTTAAGTACATGTTTGGTGGTGTGAGGGTGCGAATGTGGCTTCTAGGTAGTTGTCTGCAAAATGACCCTCTCCCTCTGTGGCCCTGTCCCCCCTTATCCCAAGGTGAAATATGTTGTCAGGCCTGCAATATGGTAATATTTTAACTTCATGGGGCCGTCTAGGGCCTATTTGTGCCATAGCCCACCTTCAAGCAGAGGTGACAGGTGTACTCCCATAGTGGGGAGTAATGACAGTACACCACCTCTTTGTGGTGCACAATGACTATGCCTTCAAAGTAACTGTTTACCTCTGCACCCACATCAGACTATGATGGTGGGTGCACAGAGACAAAACGATTCCCTCATTTGCATGGGGCCAGACACCAAAGCAAATAAGGGAACACCCCCTCAAGATAGCGCTGGAGCTACATGTACTCGAGTACAATCAGTATTACAGAAGGGACTGTACAAGCGTTTGTGGCCCATCCTTTAATACCATGTTGCCCTGGGGGTGATCAGAGCAAGTGCACATGCCTATTGCGCCCTAGGGCAATATGTATCATACGGTACCAGGAGAGCTTTCTGGCTCCTCTGCTAAGGCAGAGGGGCATCGCAACACTGTTCAAAAAGGAAAAATAAAATGATAATAACACAATATTATTATCATTTTATTTTTCAGTGCAAACCAGGTTAGGAAGGGGCGGGGCTGGATGAGTAGTAGAGTGCATCATAAGTGCACCATAAGTGCAAATGATGCTTTGGCTGGTCGTCTTGGGCCGGCCAAACAGACATGCGCACTTAGCATTTCTCCACCTGCTGTATTGCACAGCCAGGTGGTGAACATGCACAGGCTCCCTCTCTGAGCACCAAAGCAGGCCGCTCAGACCAATCACAACGCTGCTGTCCTGCTGGTGACAGCAGCGTTGTGATTGGCTTATGGGAGTCTGGGAGCCTGTGTGCTCCTATGCTGCCCGGAAGAGAAGAAGATGGAGGAAAGGTAAGTGAAATGTTATTTTTTAATTTTATTTTTTTAATCATGCCCCCCCATCAACCCTCCCTACCACTACAAAGCGGCCGCCAATGCAGATGACACATGAAACTTGGCCTCTTTTAGCAATATAGACTGAGGTGAGTAGTAAATGTTGTTAAATAAATGATGTCTTTAAGTGACTCACGTTGGTAATAACCTTTGATGAAGTGTAGTTTAAAAATATTTTTTAACCATCCAAAATTGCTATTATTTCACTGGTGTAAGTCAGGAAGTTTTACCCTCATTGGCTGTGTTTGTCTGTTGCACGTCAGCACATAGGGGGTTATTACAACTTTGGAGGAGGTGTTAATCCGTCCCAAATTTGACGGATATACCACCAGCCGTATTACGAGTTCCATAGGATATAATGGACTCGTAATATGGCTGGTGGTATATCCGTCACTTTACTGTCACTTTTGGGACGGATTAACACCTCCTCCAAAGTTGTAATAACCCCCATAGTCATGAATTACTTTCAGATTTGCGATAGGATATCAACCCCTTTGGCTCCTCAGTGATGTGCATTGACAGAAGATCACATAACTATTTCCACTGCCTTTTAAAAATGAAAAGCTTATTTGTGATAATGTTGCACCACTGACTGGTTGGTGGCCAAACAAACTGCTCTGGGTACTTCAGCGCTCTGTTTATAAGTTCTGTGGGTTTAATTTAAAATGAGTGATTTCCAAGATGCAGATTACTTGGTAACAGCCCTAAAATTATCTGTAAATTCCCTAAAAGTGCATATGCCAAGATCACCAAAATGAATACAAACAGTTCCATGTCATACTACTTTCCACGGTTTTAAGACACAAATCGTGGCCAAAAGTTTGTCATAAATCCCTCATTATGTGGCTACCTGTGGTTCTCAAATCCTATGTTTCCTTTATCCCTGTGGTGTAGTTTTTGTCTTCAAACTGTCAATAATTCCTTGTGAGGGCTAGTCGGCACTGGAAAAATGTCCTTGTTTTTCCCGAAATTTCATGAGCATAAGAATTTCACAAAGTATCACAAAATTATGCTTTTGGTATTGAATGTCTTTTGCCCTTCTCATGTGTGATTTTCTTTACATGAATATGCACTTTGTATAAAAATGTCTTTCGAAGAAGAGTGGTTCAAGCAGAAAATACCTCTCAGCAAGACATTTTTGCCACAAACCAGTCTCGTGCATTCCAAAATTATACAAAATTATATCATACATAATTTTGTGAATTGCAACAAATGCAAAATTTAGGACTACTGCAAATTTCCTTGCAATTTACCTCCAAAACTGTTTTCCTCACAAATTTGAAACTGGATGGTGATGTTTTTTCTTACAAAAGCTTTTAAGGGGTCTGTCTCTCCCATTTAGATGGTGGCTTTCTGCACGTAAATGAAAACCCACCTATACAAACCAGAGGTATTAATTAATTATAGAATTTGCTAAAATTACTAACAGTTCATGAAAGAAAAAAATTGCAACTTCACATGCACCTCGCCCAATGTAAACTCAAGAGGGGTAGATTCTATGTCAGGACTGGAGGGTCGAATTATGCTTTCTCTTTCCTTTACTGTCCCAAACAGCAGCCAATGCGTTCTCTGACCTCGTTGTCAGGACAGGACGCTCCCCCGCTGCGCAGCGCACCCTGCAGGTGCCCTATTTCCTGACTGCCGCTGCTGCCCGTGTTCGAGGCCCTCCTCCACCCGCAGGCCCCCGCCTGCGCCTCATCCCTGGTGGCCCAGTGGTGGGCAGTAAGGTTTGCTTCTGTCGTGTTTTGTACTCACTTCGTTTGTCTCTTCGTTTCTGTCTCTGTTGTGTTGTTGTTGTCCCTGTTGTGCCCACGGTATTCATTAGTATCTGTATTCTGTATCTGTAGTGCCTAGTAGTGACTTCATTGTTTATTGTTTTCCTGTGCGCTTGATCCCGCTCTCTCCCCTTGCGCGTCTCCCTCCTCCTCTGACCCCCCACCCCCAATCCATCGCCATCCGCCCGCTTCCCTGACATTTTCCCCTTCTCTACACCCCCTGCCCTCCCACCTCCCGCTCCCCTCTAGCTACCTAGCGTTATTTCCAACCCCCCTCCCCACTCGCCGCTCCCTTGCCTGTTTTCCCGCCGCTTCGGCCCGCTCCCCTCCCGCCCCCAGCTCCTCCTCCCTCCCTCCAACCCCTCTTAATGCAGGTCGCTGCGCTCCGAGGGTGCGTTCTCTGACCTCGTTGTCAGGACAGGACGCTCCCCCCGCCGCGCAGCGCACCCTGCATGTGCCCTGTTCCCTGACTGCGGCTGCTGCCCGTGTTCGAGGCCCTCCTCCACCCGCAGGCCCCCGCCTGCGCCTCATCCCTGGTGGCCCAGTGGTGGGCAGTAAGGTTTGCTTCTGTCGTGTTTTGTACTCACTTCGTTTGTCTCTTCGTTTCTGTCTCTGTTGTGTTGTTGTTGTTGTTGTCCCTGTTGTGCCCACTGTATTCATTAGTATCTGTATTCTGTATCTGTATTGCCTAGTAGTGACTTTATTGTTTATTGTTTTTCTGTGCGCTTGATCCCGCTCTCTCCCCTTGCGCGTCTCCCTCCTCCTCTGACCCCCCACCCCCAATCCATCGCCATCCGCCCGCTTCCCTGACTTTTTCCCCTTCTCTACACCCCCTGCCCTCCCACCTCCCCCTCCCCTCTAGCTACCTAGCGTTATTTCCAACCCCCCTCCCCACTCACCGCTCTCTCGCCCGTTTTCCCGTCGCTTTGGCCCTGCCCCCCTCCCGCCCCCAGCTCCTCCTCCCTCCCTCCACCCCCTCTTAATGCAGGTCGCTGCGCGACTGCGCAGCAGGTGCGCGCAGCGGGCGCGTCGATGGCAGGCAAGCCCGTCTGCGCCCGTCCGCGCCCGTACCGCGCCCAGCGCCAGAACCCCTGGACCTTGCCCTCCGCGCCGCACTCCACCCAAGGCTCAGCTACGACGCCGCCTCCCTCCACGCACTCAACAACGGCTGAAACCAAAACCAACACTGCTACCAAGCCGCACCGAAGCACACCCACGGACCTTTCGCCTGCCGAATCTGCCACTTCTCCTGCGACCGAACCTCCAAACCAACGACCACCAGACCGAACCTCCTCCGCTGCATACTCCTCAACACCCGCACGCAAACACGCCGTAGAACTCTGGGACCTGCTTGACAGCACCGCCCCGGACGTAGCCTTCCTGACCGAGACATGGTGGAACGACTCATCCGCGCCAGACATCGCCATCGCCATCCCAGACGGATACAAGATCTCCCGCAGGGACTGCATCAACGGCTACGGAGGAGGACTTGCTATCGTCCACAAATCCTCCCTCAAGATCACCACCCACACTGACGACCACTTCAACACCGCAGAGCTTCTACACTTCCGGATCCACACCGACCCCAACACCACCCTCAGAGGAACACTCGTCTACAGGCCCCCCGGACCACGGGCCCAGTTCTGTGACGCCATCGCCGACCTCGCAAGCACCCATGCACTCGCCTCCACGGACTACATACTCCTCGGGGACCTCAACTTTCGCCTCGAGAACAACAACGACCACAACTCCACCACGTTGATCAGCAACCTCGCGAACCTCAGACTCAGACAACTCGTCACGTCACCAACCCACACCGCCGGACACACACTGGACGCCATCTTCTCCACCAGCGACCACATTACCTTCAAAGACACCACCGAGCCCTACTGGACAGACCATCACTGCATCTACTTCACCTACAACAAAAACACCCCACACCACCACAGCCGCCAACTCCCCCGCCGCAACTGGGGCAAAGTCACAGAAGAACAACTTCTCAGCACCCTCTCCCAGAACCCACCAAACGAGCCCACCGACCCAGACACCGTGGCCTGCAACTTCAGACAATGGATCATTGACTGCGCCAACATCCTCGCCCCACTGAAGAAACCCCCCAGCAACCTCACCAGCAAAAAAGCCTCCTGGTTCACCGACGAACTCCTGGCCTCCAAACGCGCCTGCAGGAAATTGGAAAAGAAATGGCTCCAAGATCGCACACCGGACAATCACGTAACCCTCAAAGATGCCACCCACCGACACCACCACCTCATCAGGACCACCAAAAGGTCCTCCTTCAAAAAACGCCTAGACAACAACGCACACGACAGCAAAGAGCTCTTCCGCATTGTAAAGGAACTGTCCGCCCCCAGCGCCAATGTCAACGACATCCCGCCCTCTCAGGAACTTTGCGACTCCCTCGCCGCTTTTTTCCACAGCAAGATCGCCAACATCCACAGCAGTTTCAACACCCCCACCACGCCCACCACCATCACCACCTCGAACCCAAGCATCGCCAACCCCATCACCGCCTGGTCCAACGTCGACGACGACGCAACACGCAAAATCATGAACACCATCCCCTCCGGATCACTGTATGACCCCTGCCCCCACCACATCTTCAACAAAGCCGACTCTGTCATCACGCCCCAACTCCGCAAGATCATCAACGCCTCTTTCGAATCAGGCACCTTCCCGGAAAGCTGGAAGCACGCAGACATCAACGCCCTCCTCAAGAAGCCCAAAGCCGATCCCAAGGACCTCAAGAACTTCCACCCCATCTCCCTCCTCCCCTACCCAGCAAAAGTCGCAGAAAAGATCGTCAACCTTCAACTGACACGCCACATCGAAGACAACAACGTCCTCGACCCCTCACAAACCGGATTTAGACGCAACCACAGCACCAAGACCACCCTCATCACCGCCACAGATGACATCAGACGCCAACTCGACCACGGCGAGACCTCTGCCCTCATCCTCCTAGACCTCTCAGCAGCCTTCGACACGGTCTGCCACCGCACCCTACTATCACGCCTCCAAAAAGCCGGCATCCAGGAAAAAGCCCTAGCCTGGACCTCTTCCTTCCTCTCCGGCAGAACACAGACTGTCCGCCTCCCACCCTTCCGCTCAGAAGCCAACAACATCATCTGCGGCGTCCCCCAGAGCACCTCCCTAAGCCCAACACTGTTCAACATTTACATGGCCCCCCTCGCACAAGTGGCCCGCCGTCACGCCCTCAACATCATCACCTACGCCGATGACACCCAGCTCATCCTCTCCCTCACCAACGACCCCGCCACCGCCAAAGCCAACCTCCACGAAGGAATGAAAGCGGTCGCCGACTGGATGAGAAATAGCCGCCTGAAACTCAACACCGACAAGACAGAAATCCTCATCCTTGGGACATCCCCCTCTGCCTGGGACGACTCGTGGTGGCCCACCACCCTTGGAACGGCTCCGACACCCACCGACCACGCCCGCAACTTGGGATTCATCCTCGACTCCGCACTCTCCATGGACAGACAAGTCAGCGCCGTCACCTCCTCCTGCTACAACTCCCTCCGCACCCTCTGCAGGATCTACAAATGGATCCCGGCCGACACCAGGAAGACAGTGACCCACGCCCTCGTCAGCAGCAGATTGGACTACGGCAACGCACTCTATGCAGGAATCCCAGCAAAACACCTCCAACGACTCCAACGCATCCAAAACACCTCAGCCCTACTCATCACCAATGCACCCCGACACAGCCACATCACCCCTCACCTCAAAGAGCTCCATTGGCTTCCCGTCGACAAAAGGGTCACCTTCAAGCTCCTTATCCACGCACACAAGGCACTCCACAATGCCGGCCCCACCTACCTCAACGACAAACTTAATTTCTACACACCGTCCCGCCAACTGAGATCCGCGAGTCTCGCCCTCGCCGCCGTCCCCCGCATCCAACGAACCACCTCCGGCGGCAGATCCTTCTCCTACCTCGCCGCCAAGACCTGGAACGCGCTCCCTACCTACCTCCGACAGACTCAGGACCTACTCGCCTTCAGAAGACTCCTCAAGACCTGGCTCTTTGAGCAGTAGCAGTCTCCTCCCCTCCCCACCCCCAGCTCCTTGGAACCCTAACGGGTAAGTAGCGCGCTCTATAAATGTCTGTGATTGATTGATTGATTGAATCAAATAACATCAAAATAAAAAACATCAATACCTATGATGCTCTTACAATTATATCACATGGCTCAATCATAACTCAGGACCTTAACATATACAAACCATGACCCCAAATGTCACTTCCTCTTTATTTGCTGCATCACAGCCAGATAAGTACTCACTATTGCATTTAATAATTTTGCTGTGTATCATTTTTGTCATGCATCATTAGCGAAGTGATTCCGCTCACTTTTCATTATAAACATGCAGCACTCGTTGGGTGCTGAAACTTGTTTTCAGCTTGCTGGGCGATTTTGGCCTTCGTTGAGCGGAAGCAGAGTACGCATTACATCGTGTAGTCCTATTTCTATTTCTGCTCCCCACTTCGTGTTGCATTTATGAGCCAGCGTTTTTCAGATCATTTTTTCTGTGAAGCCGGCTCATTCTCCTGTGACACAACCACAAGGAAGTGCCCCTGCTAACCCTCTGTGCTTCCTACACGCCCTGCTGCTTAGAGTACAAGGATGTAATAAATTGAATAGGCACTGCCTAGAGTGTTTTATCCAGGCTGCTCCCTCCATATTTTATGGGCCTGTTTAGCCTGGCAGGGGTCTCTACACCCCCCCCCCCTTTGTTGATCTCTCCTGGCCATTTCCAGTTGGCAGAAAAGCAATTACAAATCAGGAGAATGGCTCAATGGGACGAGGCTGAGTCAAGTTATTACCCTGAAGACAATAATAATCAACTTGAAATGAACGTGGTTGAAGCCCTAGATTGTAGGTTCCAACAATCTGTTAACGAGGCCCTAGTTAGGCATTAGGACCTTTTTCTGGTCAGCTTCTTTTCTTGACTACGCTCGTACCCATGGTTGGATGCCAGAACCCCCGGCACAAGGCGAAGGTTCTAAGTCTAGAGATAAAGGAAAAGGACCTGATTCTGCGTTGTCGGACAGCCATGCTTATGGCTTTGAAAAACTTTGCCGCAAAAGAGCCAGCGAGCATAACTACAGTGTTGAAAAAGACGCTTGGTTTCCCCCATCCACTTCTGAGAAAGATACATTCTCAGCGGACTCAGATGACTCTAATAAATCTGGTCCAGTAAGAGGCCTAGAAACATGTTTCCCCTCCTAAAGTTCTCGATTTTGATCCCAATGAGATTATTCACCCCACAGCGTCCAATTGGGATCCTCCACCGGTAGTGGCAAAGTATGTAGAATTGCACATACGCAAGAGCTTTGACAAGGAGGTCCGGGCCCTCCTCAAAGCGGAATGTCCCAGACCAGACTTAGAATGAAAAGTTGCAGACACTCCAGAAGTTGACCCCACTATGGTGACGTTTATGAAGAAGTACTCTAGAGACCCTAAGAAGGGCTTGGACAGGGCGTGGCGTAACTGCCAAGACAAGCTTTTGGACATGTCTGGTCCTCTAACTAAGATCTTAGAGATGCTTTCCATTCCAAGGAATCAGGGACGGCAGTGGACACTGACATTTTAATTGGTTGGGCGCAAAGGGCCATATGTCAGCTTGGTAATATCAATTGCACTATTTCTTCCCTAACCCAGAATGACTATCCTGATGTATATCGACCCCAAACTAAACTACCAGGCAACTTCAGAAGCAGGTCCTACTGCCGACGGTTTGCTCTTTGGGGCGCCTTTTGTCAAGGAAAAGGCAAAATTCTGCTCTAGCTACTCCTCCATCAACAAAGCCCAGGTGTCGCTTAAAAAGGTTTTCAACAGAGGCCTTATTCTTAGCGCTGCCTTGTTACGGACAGCGCATTCCCGGCCGAGGATCATATTCAGTCCTTCAAGTGTACCATCCCAGAGGGAAAGGAGGTTGGCACGGGAAGGCTTCGAACACCACCATCTACCCCACCCACTCGAGAGGAGGGTGTTCCATGTTCTACAGAGGTCCCCGGCGTGGACAACAGGAAGCAATCCAGGATGCTGGATATTCTGGTAAGAATTATACCTCATTCACAGGTGATGCTGGGGGGCAACTGGAAACAGATTTCTGGAGACCCCTGAATCCTTCAGACAGTAGTAGCCTTCAGACTGGAGTTTTTCAGTACTCCGAAGCAATTGCAGTCCCCAACTCTGATGTATTTTTTCCAAGCAGAACAGTCTTTTATAGACTTAGAGGTTCAGTCCCTGCTCGACAAAGAAGCAGTAAGTTATTCCTCCCCTTACCGTTTTGGTTTCATCAGTCCGATATTCTTGGTAGACAAAAAGGGTGGAGGTCATCGCCTAATGTTAAATATAAAAGATTTCAATCAATGGATTTTGTACAGGCACTTCAAACTGAAAGGAATACACATGGTAAGAGACATTTTATTAGTAGGCGACTGGATGGCCCAGCTGGACCTCCAGGACGCCTATCTATTGATTCCCATTTTTCCTCCCCACAGGCGATATCTACAATTCCTATGGAGGGATCAATGTCTAGAGTTCAAGGCTCTCCCCTTCGGCCGGTCGTCAGCTCCCCGGAGCTTCACCAAATTGATGAGACCAGTGGTGGAGTCCCTTCGAGCCCAGGGTGTTCGTTTGATAATTTATCTGGATGACATCCTATTGATGGCAGGGGATTTACAGACTCTCCGGAGTCATTTAGCGTGGACTGTCCAGCTCTTGAAGGAACTGGAATTTACTATCAATGTGCAGAACTCATTGTTGAGTCCTTCTCAGGTGATAGACTTCCTAGGTTTCCAGATAAATTCAGTCTGGTCCCAACTGGTCACCCTTTTCAAAAGAGGCACAACATCAAGAGGGAGTTGAGGTCTGCATTAGCCAGTCAGAATGTGTCATTGAGAGCAATTGCCAGAATTGTAGGACTCCTGTTCTCTTCCATTCAGGCCATTTTCCTGGCTCCACTTCACTATCATGCTCTTTAGAGGTTAAAAATCCAACACCTTCGGAAGGGCCTGGCTTACTCGGAACAGATTCTATTATTCGACGAAGTCAAGATGGAAATTCATTGGTTGCTAGAGCATATGGAAGCCTGGAATGGCAGAGCCATTTTCAGATATTACCTAGACATAATGATCGAATCGGATGACAGTCAGTGGCGATGGGGGACACGATGCAGCTTGATTGCGACGGGGGGATGTTGGTCGATGTCGAAATGGAATCTCCACATAAACTGTTTAATGCACCTAGCGGGCTCTTTTGCCATAAAGATACTGTCCCCTCAGAAGACAGATTATTGTATTTTATTGAGGATGGACAATATCTCGGCAATGAGATATGTCAACAAACTGGGGTGACGAAATCCAGGATACTGGCAGAGATAGCCAAGGAATTCTGACATCATTGTCTCAGTCATTGACTGGTAGTTACGGCGGATTATCTGCCAGGAAATCAGAATACCATACCGGACTGGAACTCCGGGCACCTGAGAGATTCCGGCTCTTTTTCACCAGATACTCAGGGAGTGGGGTCCCTGCAATGTGGATCTTTTTGCATCACATCTTAATTTTCAGATACCAAGATTTTTCAGCTGGTGCCCGGACCCCCTGGCTCTGGCAACAGATTCCTTTCTCCAAGACTGGATTCAGTTTCGGAGATATGCTTTTCCCCCATTCATGATGATTCCCAGGGTTCTGTCTCATGTCCGGTGACAGAAGGCAGAGATTGTTCTCCTGACCCCATTCTGGAGAGCTCAGCCGTGGCTCCTGGTAGCTCTTTTTTTAGCCTGCACTCCCACTCTTCTCATTCTTCCTCATCAGAATCTTCTGATGAGTCCGGAAGGCCTTTAACATCCTTCGGGCCTTTCTGAGAAACTACTGTTAATGGCCTGGATGGTTTCAGGTCAAGATGGAATTCCCTAGCCATTTCGCAACAGGCTGCAGGGTTCTTCAAGCAAGCCTGGGCTGCAGGCACTCAGCTTGGTGGAGATGGAATAGTTGGTGTGACGTGCCGGGTTTAGATCCCGTGGGGTCGGATGTTGACATGATTGTGATTAGCTTACAGAACTGTCAACAATTTCAGGTCCGCCATTTCTTCTGCTCATAAGGCGGTTGAAGGTAAGCATGTAGTGAAATATCCTTTGGTCTGAAAGGGAATGAAAGAAATTTGCATCAACTCTTCCTCAGCCCCGATAGTTTTGAAATTTTTTGACAAATGGCAGACTAATCATTATCTCTCAGTTGTTAATGTAGCCACTGTGGGAACTGGACAGCTTTAAACTAGCATAATCGGAGCCTCCAATCCTGACACGGAATAAAACAATTTGTAGCTTACGTGTCAAGAATTTTCAATTCTCTTATGGAAACGGAGGCTAGGATTATCCCTTCCATAACTCTTTATGACTCATACAAAGTCCTAATGCTAAGAATGTTCTGTGATTTATAAATGTTTATGGGTTTCTGCCCTCCCTGATTTATGGATTTGTATACAGACGTTTTGATATTTGAATGCATTTTACTTTATGGAGAATATTACCTTCAATTTTTGTCACCTTTAGGGACTGATCAGAAGAAACCTTGAACGAAGGCTCTCCCGATCTTCAGCTTTTGGAGGGGTCAGCTCCATGGACTTCGACTCTCCTGCTGAAAAGGTTTCTGGTCCTTCCTGTTCTGACTCCTGTTGAGCACGACTTGCGGTGACTTGGACTTCGGATCTAGTTGAGCTTGAACGGTTCGATCTGTAAGGAGTTGCTTTTCTACTGGGTTTTTGGTACTTACCTGACAATACAAAGAAAGAGGAAGTGACATTTGGGGTCATGGTTTATATATGTTAAGGTCCTGAGTTATGATTGGGCCATGTAATACCATTGTAAGAGCATCATGGGTATTGATGTTTTTTGTTTTTCATGTTATTTGAATGGCTGCTGTTTGGCACAGTCAAAGAAAGAGAAAGCATAATCCTCGCCTCTGTGTCCTTAATAGAATTGAAAATTCTTGACGCATAAGCTAGAATTTGTTTCATCCTACACAGATATAGGCAGTAACCACTGATAATGTACATGAGTTCCTATTACAGTGTAACTTTATCTTTTGGGGATAATCTGAAACTCTAGCATGGCTCTGGTCCCAGGCACTGGGCTTCCATGTTTTACAGAAATCTCAGCCTCTATGTGGATTCAAGTGTAAGTGATGTGTCCTTTTTGATTTGTCATAACAATATGCATTGAAAGGGGACTTTAAGAGAGTTGCCCAGATGCTAGTCGATTTCGGTTTGTTTGACTGTACAATTGGATGAGCATTGGTGTGATTGGCTCATTAAAGCCCATTGTTCACTGATGCGTGACAGGGTGAGAAGGGACCAGGTTTCCTGGCTTTGGATAAGTCGTGTCACACCTATTAAAATCAATCCATCCTGCAGGATAACAGCTGCAAATCACCTGGAAAATGATTTCCTTCCTTACCGAATAAAATTAGTAAAACGGAAGCACGTCGGATGTCAGCATAAAGCAATCTGGAAGAAAGGAGCCTGTCTCGTCGCTTTTAATTAACTTTGCTTCAAGGTCTCACAATGTATATTAAGCAAAACTGACAGTAAACAACCAGCTGAACCCCACAAAGTTCATCATTCCATTATGGTATAAAATGTGCACAAACTTACTGAAAGCTTGAGGGATGTTCGTTGCATTATATATTTCATGTGGTTAGGACTGTTATTCGTGATCTCTTGACCTCATTTGCACTTAAATTCAAGGCATTTTTGTCTTCAGTGATTTGTGTTAAAATTTGGAAATTGCAAAACAGCACAGTGCACAGAATTTTAAACAATTGGCGCGCCCTCTACCTCCTCCTCCTCAATAGACCTTGTTGGTAATACCTCTTCCCCCTCCTCAGTAAACCTTGCTATTAAGCTCTCTGATAATAAAAAAAAACCCTAATTTCTTTGCTCACTGTGCTCCGAATTATAAATTCCAATATTTCACCTGAAAGTGAACTCATGTTGGTGAAAGGTGCACCTCTGTTACAGAGAGCCTCAAAATCACACATACATTCTACTTTGTATTTTTACTTACCTGTTTAAGATTTAGAACAAAATCTATGTAGCCTTCAATTTTTCTTGAACAATTACTTAGTATATCCTAGACATAATTAAAAATCATAACCAAATTGGGCACGTGGACACTGCCTAGGATTATAATCATGCAGATAACCATTTGTTACACATTGAAAAATGTCTTCGCGCATAGTAGATACAAAGTAAAGAGTGCAAAGCAGCAGACTAATGGCCAAGGGCAGCTAAATTGAAATGTCCTTTAAGAGGGTGGTTCATGCTGAACCTAGCCTCCCTCCATGTGACATCATAAAAATAATTACAGAGACACTTAGGGGGTCATTACGAGTTTGGCAGTACCAGGACCGCCATGTTGGCGGCGGCGGTCATACCGCCAACGGGCTGGCGGATAAGACCGTCGAATTATGCCCATCGCGTTCTTCCCAACAGAAGATAGCCAAATCACCGCCAGTACCGCCAGTGGCGTCACGTTGCTACGGATGGTGGTAGCCACCTTCAGGCCAGTGAACACCATGTTGCCGCTGGACATATTATGAGGCTGCACACCGCCAAGGTTTCCGCCGTGGTAACACCACCACAGAAACCCTGGCAGAAACCAACTCTATAAAAGGAGACACTCACCTGGAACACATATCTGTCTGGAGCCGCCATGGAACCTGAACTGCACTTCTTCCCACTGCTCCCACTCGCACAACGCCTCTGGAACCAGCGACGACGACAACAACAGTGAGTGCACCCACCTACCTGCACTGTAGGGAAAACCCAAAGTACAAATGCAAACACAACATACACATCTGGGTCAGCTGGCGACACACAGATGTAACCACACACCCATAAGCACACACACCCATATACACACACGCACACCCATAATACACACACCATGGCCAATGTACACTTACAATACACACACCAACTCTCAGTCACACAGCACCGGCACAGTCCAACACAACAATACACAACACCACCATTTCACACAACCACACCACAACAGCAACAACACAAACGCTTCAGCACGCAAACACATTACATACCTCCACATGACAATACATACATACAACACCTGACAACCAATTTTCAAAATCACACAGCCATACAACGAAGCATACATTATACCACGCTCACACAACACACAACGCTTCTGGCATACCCATCACCACACACGCACACACAACACCCATAGAAGGGCACATGACACCACCATTACACATGTCAACACAAACAATAGACAAATTATCAAAATACATGCATGTTCCAAACACAAACATATCGTACACACAATACACAGCCATCACAGCGGGACAAATGGCAGGGACACACCCACACATGCTGCCCAGACACAACAGCTAGCACAATCAACACACAAACACACACACAAACCAAAGCAGCCAAAAACAAAACAGCCATGTGGAAAGAAAGGCAGGGCAAGTATATTACCATCAAACCAACAACTTCTTGGCCCAGATATATTAAATAAATACATATGGAAATAAATAAGTAACTATATACAAAGAGAAGGCCAATTGTCAGTCCAAAGTTCAAAGTGCTAAAGGCACAAATGGCACTTCTGTGAGCCCTTACATGACTCCTGACTGCTATATGACCTCCAAAGGGTAGGGGCATCAAGGGGGCAGGCAGGAACCTCAGGGATTGGGGGTGGGGTGGAGCGGGGGGTTGGGCTTGGGTTTGGGAGGGCGGTCTTTGGGTTTGGGAGTGGGGTCTTTGGGCTTGGGAGGGGGGCTTAGGGTGAGCTTTAGGGGAGGGCTGGGAACACATTGTAGGGGTCGACGTCTTGGCAGGGGGAGTGGCATTGGTACTAGCAGGGGGGCAGAGGGAAGGGAGGACTTAGAAGTGGAAGGGCTGGACTTGGGGAGGGACACAGACCGTTTGGGGGTACCACTGGGTAGGAGAGGAATAGGGAACAGGGAAAACTCCAAAAGGAAATGCTTCCTAGCCACACTGGGGCGGTCATGGCAAAAAGGTTTGGGAGTGGAGGTAGATGGAGTGGTTGTAGGAAGTGCCTTGGTGGATGTTTTGGGTGCATGTGCATGCAAGGAATGCTTGTGGGTGCTGGGTGTCTGTTGGGTGGGTGAGTACGGGTGTTTATGTGTCTTGGGAGGAGGAGGGGAGGAGGTGCTGGGAGATGCCATGCTGGATGGGTGGCTGTCTGTTGGGGTGGTATCTGTAGGTATGGAGGATGTGGTGCATGTGGGTGTGTCGGTGATTGTGGTGTGGTGACTGGGGTGGATGTCTTTGGGTCTGATATTGTGCTGACTGTGGGCAAAATAGGAGTTGTTGCTGGATCAGTGACTGTTGGTATGGTGGCTGCAGGTGTGTCTGGTGTAGTGCCTGTGAAGGTGGGAGTGATGGGGGAGTCTGTGCAGGTAGTGGATGTTGGTGTGTGTGCAGGTGGGTGTTATTTGTGTGCATTGCGGTGGTGGGTCTTGTGGTGCTTGTGCTTGTCTGCGCTACCCTAGGATGTTGAGGTGGATGCATGCTTGTTTGTCTGTGTGCTTTGGCTGGGTTTGGGAAGAGGGGTTTGGGATTGGGAAGAGGTAGGTGGAGGTGGGACAGTAGTCAAAGGGTGACTGGCTGCCGTCAGTTTGGTGGCCAGAGCCAGAAAGGATCTCTGTAGGCCACCCTGTGCACTGTGAATGCCCTTTTGGAACGCATTGCTCTGCTGGACTTGATCTGCCAGTCCCTGGATGACATTCACAATGACCGGCTGACCCACAGAGATTGACCTCAGGAGGTCAATAACCTCCTCACTGAGGCAGCAGGGCTGACTGGGGCAGGGGCAGAGGTGCCTGCAGCGAAGGAGATGCCCAGCCTCTTGGGTGAGCAGGCAAGTGCAACTGGGTAGGGAGCTACAGGGAGGGTGGTGTTAGTAAGAGGGCTGGTGGACTGAGATGGTGCTGGTGTGGTCCCAGAAGGCTCCGCTACTGTTAGGGAGTGTCCACTGGAGGAGGATTCTGAAGATGATATGGAAGGTCCAGTTTCCCCCGTGGCACTTCTCTCACCCTCCAGGCCACTGGGTCCCTCGCTGCCGCTGGTAGCAGCACTCTGGGTCCCATGGCCTGCAGCATCCCCATTCACCTGTGCCCCTTCTCCTTCGCCTGCCAATGCTGATGCACATAAATAGAGAAAGGGAGGGAAAGAGAGAGATAGAGAGGGTTAACATATACCTCACATACACACATGGAAAGATGCACATCAGTGATAATACTTATCCTGGCTAGGCTATCTCAGGTGCCAATACACATTTCCTACAACATGTCACAACATGTCACTAATACCCACCCCTGTATGCCAACCCTCACACCTACATCTAAATCCAAATAGGTCAGCACGACTGGAGTCATCCGCATGGTCACCACCAAAGCCCTGTTTACATGCACATCATGCCCTGGATGAAGTACAAATGACTCCCTGATTTCACATCATACCTCTTCAAACTCCTATCACTTATTGGAAATACAGCTGACTGAACAAAACACATCACTGAACAAAACGACTGTACAGCTACAACAGCTGATCAGTCCATGTCCTTCGTTGAATATCCATGACAGTGAAGACTAATCCACTCACACCCCATACAGCATCTGCCTGTCACATTACTTGGCTGACCTAACACCCTGTACAGTAATGCCAGTATAGATCTACTAACTGATTTGGCCAGTACAAGTTAGACACCCATACTGGCGACATCTGATGTGTACAATACAAGTCTGAGGTACAGGCATGTGATTAGTCTGACCCAATCAGAGAGGAAGATCTGCAGACACCAAACACATATATGGCACAACTAATCATACATCCAAGTGCATCTACAATGGCCCATATTGCACATATTACCCACCCATACTCAATCACTGAGTGCAGTGTCACAACTGATGAACTTCAGGAACACACATATGACATTGTAGTCCACCTACAATACCATCACACATGCAGTTTCACCAGTACGACTTCACAACATGACAATACCACCTTCAATCACACCATTCCAGAATTGTGAATACCTGTACCTAAGTCCGGACAACACACATCTCAGATGGTAAATACACTTAATCATTATGCACAGATGGACCAACAACACTGCCTTTGAACTAACAACACATCCCACTACTACATAGGGCAGCGTCAGGAGAGAAAATACAACCTTTATTTCACATCAACATCTCATAAGTTACACAATACTGAATCCTGTCCTAATCCCACTTCAGCTAGGGCAATTGTAGTAGACATTGTCCCAGTCCATCAGATGTGGCCCCAAGTAACCACTGAGACATGATGTAGGCAGCCACTAAGCTATGTTGCACTGTAATCGCTAGGGCATTGTCATACATGGCATTTGCACTACATACTGACAATGATGAGTTCTGCCTAGGCACTTACCACCTCTAGTACTATTCCATTGGGTTCCAGGTTTCATCCCCACAAGTCTAGCACTTTGATTGCATGATGACTGCAATCAGACCACATCACAAATACATTTCAAAATATCCTACTTTAGCAACCTTCACATACCCTATAGATAGCAGATGACCAATATATGGGGATACACATATCAAGCCATTAGTCCAGTCCTATCTGTGGTGGAAATGTAATGACTGCCTCACATGGACTCAATACTATTACCAGTACTTGATGTATATAGTCTGTGTGATAAAACAAGAGTCACACAGTTGCTTATACAGTTGTGCTATACAGATGGAAGTTGACTAACACCTTAGAGCCACAATTACTCAAATGCAGATGGATGGAGCAGGTCATACTCAATGGGTAGGGTAATATACAAGCTCACATCCATCGAAAAGGCAGGATGGAGTCACCCCTATGCCAATGCCATTAGACCTTCTCCACAATGCAGACATGGAGATGTCTTGATATGGGAAATGTACATCCACTGACCACAAACCATCTAACAACATCTACAACTTATACTCTGGCCGGGTGGTTACTACCCATTCTCACTAGTCTACATATGTGTTGCATTGACTACATTGTCACATGAGCTACAATAAGGCAGCTGACCCCATACAACCTGAGACAAGTCCCAAGATACAGTCAGTACTCACCCCTTTGTGGCTGCTGTGCTGCCCCCAAATGCCAACCCACCTCAGGGTATGCCACCGCCAAAATGCGAGCCATTAGGGGCATCAGGGTCTGATGGGCACCCCTCCCTCATTGGAGTACATCCCCAGCTGGGCCTCAGCAGTCTTCCAGGCCCAGTGTCTCAGGTCCTTCCACGGGCTTGTGACAATGGGTGCTCTGCCAGCTGTTGACCCCCAGGGTCTGCACTTGCTTGGCAATGACATGCCAGATCCCCTTCTTCTGATGGGCGTTCAACTGCCTTGATGACACAGACCAAAGGAGAAAGTCATGTACACTGGCACCATATCAACAGTAGTGGCCTGTACACATCTGACTCACCAAGTGCCCACACATAACCATCCTCTCTGCTCACATGCCTTCACTTTATGCCCTCTGCATGCATATCCTCCCTTTCCGGTACACTTGCCCCATTCACCGTCACATGCAGCCCCTATTACACACGACTTTGGCATTGGACTCACCTGCTCCTCTGGTGCCCCATATAGCTGTTCACGCAGGGGTAGGACCTCCTCCACAAGCTTCTCCAGCTCTTCTGGATTGAAGGCTGGGGCACTATCACCTGTAGGACATGGCATGAGGGCTCCCAGAGACAACAGCTCAGGTTGTGGAGGTCTTGCTAGCAACATTGTCAGGAGTCAAGTGAGCAGGGCTGAAGAAAATGGTGTTTATGGCCACCATGTACAGGACCGTCACCGTCGGCGGTCATCGCCATTGGGCCTAGTTCGCCATGGTCACCAATGTTAACCATGACAAGTAGCACAGCAGTTGTAACTACATACCGCCATGAAGACATACGCCAGTGGATTTAGGTCACTTCCAACTGTCCAGTGCAGCAGGACATGCGGCTGCCATTTTGTGAACATAAAATGCATTGATGTGCCAAATTAAGGGTGCCATACACATATTCAACAAAATGGCAGAGTAAGCCTATTTTGTGCCATCAGGGTAGTGCAAAGAAATGTGACATGCGTGAAACAGTGACATGATGTGGCAGTATATCTGATGAGAGGCATGTTTAGATACTAGGAGGCACATAGGCAATGGGAGTATATTAGTATATCTTATTACTATTCTTTTGATCAGTGCAAGACAGCTCAGTTAACACATATGGTACATTACACATGTGATATGTGTCCTATGCAACTTACATGTACAGCAATGTGCTGCAAGGATGGTGTCCAAAGCACTTCTGCATGGTCGTAATAGTGTATGTCAGCAGTGCTACACATGTCCTACAGTGTTAGGTGTGTGCTATTTTGACATGTTCTGCTTACATGTGTCAAATGCTTTTCTCAATGAACTTTCTCTCCTCTCTACCTAAATATCCCACCATGAGGAGATTGAGACAACCACCAGTGTACAATTCACTAGTTTACCTTGCAACCATGGAGGACAGGCATGTCATCCAGACCTGTCGTCTGAATCGACAGACCATCATTGATCTCTGTACACAGTTGGAGTTAAATCTCTTGCCAGCCATACACAATCCTTATTGCATCCCTCCCAAGTCCTGTCAGCACTACCCTTTCTTTCCACAGGCTCCTTTCAGAATACAGTGGGCTTGTCAGCAAGGATGTCTCAGCCCATGTTCAGTCTTGTGTTGAGTTGTTGTGTTGTGTTGAAGAATGTACTGTGTGCATTGTTGAAACACCTGGACAGTTACATCAGATTCACCCAACATGTGGATTTGGCATATGTGAAGGCAGACTTTTATGAGATGGGACACATCCTTCATGTGATAGGGGCCATCCATGGCACCCATATTGCCCTGGTCCCTCCCAATGCCAATGAGCAGGTGTATAGTATTAGGAAGACCTCCCACTCCATAAATGTTCAGGTAGTGTGTCTGGCAGACCAGTACATCTCACAAGTCACAGCCAAGTTTCCAGTACCTGTGCATGACTCCTACTTTTGAGGAACAGCAATGTCCTACACATGATGGCACGACTACGATTACAGAGGGCCTGGCTCCTTTGTAAGTTTGCATATGAAGGTGTTTCACTGTTATGGCACCTGTCATCACATTCTTCCCTGTTACTGTACCTGTAATGTCACTGGTCCTACATTTTCTAACACAGGTGACTCTGGCTATCCTAACCTTCCCTGGATGTTGACACCAATGAGGTACCCTGCCATGGAAGGGGAACTCCATTTCAATTAAGCCCACAGGAGGGTGAGATGTCTAATTGAAAGAACATTTGGCCTCCTGAAAGCCAGATTCATACCTTCCTCTACTCACCCTAAAAGGTATGCCAGATCAAGATAGCCTGTTTCATGCACCACACTCTAGCCCTGAGACGTCAGATACCATTGCTAGCTGATGAGGGTGAGGCAGCTGGACCAGTGGCTGGTAATGCTGACATGGCAAGTGATGAGGAGGCAGAGGTGCAGCTGACTCTAGGACTGAGCTCATTAATCAATACTTCCAGTGACATACAGGTATGTTGAGTGTGGGTTTGCAAGTGTTGTATATATCCACATTAATTGCTGACAGTAGACCTCCTGAGTTGACTCATCAGAAAGTGCGTAATGTGGTCCTATCCCCATGTGTGTGTTGGGGAGCTGACTGATTACATGTAGCGAGCACAGTAAAAGTGTCTCAACTCTAACAAGTGTACTTACTACAGTTTCCTACATTTACATCTCCAATGTACAGACCAATATTGAGCTATGTTTGCTGCATTCTCCTGTTCTCATCTCATGTCATTCCACCCACTGACTGGTATTTAACGATGTGCCTCTGCTACCTATGGCTTGAGGCATGCATAGTCATTAGCCATTGGTAAATGATTACAGAATTGAGGGTTGTACATGACCAATGGCAGCTAAAGTGATTTGCGTAGAATAATCTGTGACTGATAACGTATAGGTAATATCTGGGGGCCCCTGCTTAGGAGATATTCTACACTGGGCACAAGATCTATGTGCTGCATATGTGCTTTGTGTGGATCCATCCCTTCCATCCTGACAGTATTCTCTGTCATTGTTTTTTTGCAGGTTGGAATGCTGATTATTCTCTTGTATGGCCCTGGATTTTTGACTCTCTGACATCTGTCCTGGGACATATCTGTTGTACTGTGTCTCCTGCTGAGGATGTCTCCCTCTGATGTCCATTACACTGCCTTTTGGGTGTAGGGGGGACATAACCAGATCAAATTTTGCAATCATGACATTTGTTGATGTTTAAGTAAAGACACGTGTAATGTGTTTCATGATGTTTTTTGTGCATATATTGAAATTGTGACTAAAACATTATAGTATATACATTGTCCAACAGGTGATGAGTGAGGTCATGGTAGATCGAATAAGCAGAGTAGGTGGTACAGCTGTTGAGCTGCAAAGGTCCAGTGTCCATGTGCCAATGCGAAGATGGAGTAATGTCACTGAACAGTCAACAGGGTGTCTCAGTGGCACACAAGGGAGACACATCAGGTGAGGATCACTTCCTGGCAGTGGGTTGGGTCTTGGCATCTGCTCCAGCTGCATGTCTGGATGGACGTCCACGTTTGCAGGGAGTTCTTCTGCTACAGGGGGAGGGGTGTCTGAGGGCTGTGGTTCCCTGACAGGCCCACCATTCCACTAGCTGCCGCTGATATAGATGGCTCAGATGTTAGGCTGCTAGCGGAAGGGGCCTGCTGGTGGGTGGAAGAAGCATGCAGGGTGGTGTTGATGTCCCTCAGCACCCCTGCAATGGAGGCCATGGTGGCATTGTGGGAATACCACTGCTGCAAGACCTCCTGGTGGTATTCCCTCTGCAGCCTTTGTTTTCCCCCAACATGGTGATGATCTGGCCCATCCTGTCCTGGGATTAATGGTATGCTCACAGGACTTGGGAAATGGTGTCCTGGTCAGTAGAATCCCTTGGGGGCCCCATCCTCTGGCCCACAGCTTCCCTCCCATGCCCCCTGCCACCATGTGCCTGTTCCCCTGACATGGTGTGTCCTCTCCCAGTGTTTGCAGGATCTTCATTATTTGGGGTGTCAGGGGTCGCCTCAGGTCCCTGTACTGTGGTGCACACAATTGTTTGAACAGTCCTTGGGACACAGGTTTGGAGACAAAGGGTTTGATGTGGGCAGGGTGAGGCAGGGAGTTGTAGACTAACCAGATGTCCCAGATGGGCCAGGTAGGTAATCATTGTCGAGACATCCACATGTGTTGTCCTCACTGGGGCCTTCATCCTGAGGAGGGCTGGCAGTCTCTGGTATCCTCTCTAGGGTGGCACTGGCAGGGGTACCTGTGGATGGAGTGAGAGACAAAGTTAAATATGAAACGTGTGTTTGGTCATCTCTTTATCATATGCATACAGTGACTTGACATGATTCCCAACAATGACAATGCAAGAGTTGCACAGCATACCAATGGTGGTAGATAGTGGTCTGTGACATGTGAACCATACTCCATTGAGGTTGGTGTCATTCAGGTTTAGTAACTTCGGCTCTGTGGATGGGTTCTGGTACTGTCTGATAGTTTACATGTCTGCTCGGCACTGTTAGCTAGTGACTATTCAAGCTTGCTAGTTGTGAGAGGAAATTGGTGGACATTGCAGCATGGTGTTCGAGTGGGAGGAGGGTATCTGAGTATGCAAGGTTAATTGTCCTGTCGGCGCATGCTGTGCATGTGCGTGGAGTATGCCATTTCACCTTCCATCCCATAGTGGGTCAATTTCTGGGTTGTGGATCCTGATTAGTGGCCAATTGGATTAGTCACAGTGCTGTAGCTGTGTTTAGCCTTGTTTGACATTGTGTTGTGCCATTGCATTGCTGTCATTGCCATGTAGTGATCCTCAATTGTTCCATCTAGTTGGCATAGCTAGTTCAATAGTCATATATGCAAGAGATGTAATGCAATGTGCACATTTCAGGTTTTTACGTAGATGGGCTAGTGTATTGTGGAAGTCGTAGTGCTAGTATTATTCAATGCTATCCATGCCTTTGCCATGGGATGAGTGGGCTGGGTGGAGGTGTGGCATGCAGGAGAGGAGCATTAGATGTATAGGTGGAAGGTGTAGTGAGACAGACAGTGGATTGGGGAGTACTTGGGTGGTGAGGTAGCATACAGGACATGACAACTGTGTGCCATGGTAGTTGTGGGTACTTACCCGAGTCCAGTCCTCTAGGTATTCCAGTCAGGCCCTCAGGATGAAAAATGTCCATGACTGTTAGAAATGGGGTCTTTGGTTGACAGTCAGGTTACCCCCTGTTCAAGCAAGGACCCTCACTCTAGTCAGGGTAAAAGAGAATCACCCTCAGCTAACCCCTGCTTACCCCCTTGGTAGCTTGGCAGAGCAGTAGGCTTAACCTCAGAGTGCTAGGTGTAAAGTATTTGTACCAACACACACAGTAACTTAATGAAAACACTACAAAATGACACAACACCGGTTTAGAACAATAGGAAATATTTATCTAAACAAAACAAGACCAAAACTACAAAAATCCGACATACACAAGTCAAGTTATGAATTTTTAAAGATTAAACTCAAAAATAGTGCTTAGAAACAAAAATGCTTCAATGAGATGTTAACACGGCGTTGTGACGGAGTCGTTCCCAACAAGCCGACACCAGCGGCGCCGGACACGGAGTCGTGTAGACCCCCAAGTACAGTACCTTTGATGAAGAGTGAAAACAAGCCGAGGCGCGAAGTCAGGAATCGCGGCGTCTGTGCGAAACGTTGAATCCGTGCACTTCAAGCGGCGTCGGTCACGACGTGGTGCGGCGACTTCCACAGAGTCGCGGACTTCAGCGGGGCTGCTGCGGCGTCGGGCCTGCGAAGAGCGTTGCGCTCCAGCGAAGGTCACGGCGTCAGGTGCAGGCGGCGTTACCGGATTCAGCAGCGGCGTCGGTCCGAAGTCGTCCGAAGTTGATTTCCTTGGATTCCACCAGCTTTCCTTTCAAGGGCCCAGGGACTGGATAGGGCACCACTTGTCGGGGCAGGAGTCTCTCCAGAGACTCCAGGTGCTAGCAGAGAGAAGTCTTTGCTGTCCCTGAGACTTCAAACAACAGGAGGCAAGCTCTAACTCAAGCCCCTGGAGATTTCTTCACAAGATGGAAGGCACACGAAGTCCAGTCTTTGCCCTCTTACTCTGGCAGAAGCAGCACTGCAGGAAAGCTCCACAAAGCACAGTCACAGGCAGGGCAGCACTTCTTCCTCAGCTATCAACACTTCTCCCGGCAGAGGTTACTCTTGGTTCCAGAAGTGTTTCTAAAGTCTGTAGATTTGGGTGCCCTTCTTATACCCATTTTAGTCTTTGAAGTCACCTTTCTTCAAAGGGGACTCACACTTACTTGTGAAATCCTGCCTTGCCCAGGCAAGTCATCAGACACACAGCAGGGGGTTGGAGCCGGCATTGTCAGCGGCAGGCACAGTCCTTTCAGATGAGAGTGACCACTCCACCCCTCCCTCCTAGCAGAGATGGCTAATCAGGAAATGCAGGTTACACCCCAGCCCCCTTTGTGTCACTGTCTGGTGTGAGGTGAAAAACAACCCAACTGTCAAACTGACCCAGACAGGGAATCCACAAACACGGCAGAGTCACAGAATGGTTTAAGCAAGAAAATGCTCACTTTCTAAAAGTGGCATTTTCAAACGCACAATCTTAAAATCAACTTTACTAAAAGATGTATTTTTAAATTGTGAGTTCAGGGACCCCAAACTCCACATGTCCATCTACTCTCTAGGGGAATCTACACTTTGATCATATTTAAAGGTAGCCCCCATGTTATCCTATGAGAGAGACAGGCCTTGCAACAGTGAAAAACGAAGTTGGCAGTATTTCACTGTCAGGACATATAAACCACATTACTATATGTCCTACCTTATCCATACACTGCACTCTGCCCTTGGGGCTACCTAGGGCCTACCTTAGGGGTGCCTTACATGTAAGAAAAGGGAAGGTTTAGGCCTGGCAAGTGGGTACACTTGCCAAGTCGAAGTTACAGAGTAAAAATACACACACAGACACTGCAGTGGCAGGTGTGAGACATGATTACAGGGTTACTTGTGTGGGTGGCACAACCAGTGCTGCAGGCCCACTAGTAACATTTGATTTACAGGCCCTGGGCACCTCTAGTGCACTTTACTAGGGACTTAACAGTAAAACAAATATGCCAATCATGGAGAATCAATTACGTACACATTTTAAACAGGAGCACTTGCACTTTAGCACTGGTTAGCAGTGGTAAAGTGCCCAGAGTAACAAAAACAATAAAATCAGAGTCCAGCACCCATCAACAACCTGGGGAACAGAGGCAAAAAGTTAAGGGAGACCACTCCAAGGATGAAAAGTCTAACACGTGTCTCCCCCAGCTAAAAGTGGGGAGCAACTACCCAACCTCATGGGAGTTCTCATCACTAAGGCGGAAGAACCTGGACAGACCATCAGCATTGGCGTGCTCTGTACCAGGACGATGTTCCACTGTAAAGTCCATCCCCTCTAGGGAAATGGACCACCTCAACAGTTTTGGATTCTCACCCCTCATCTGCATTAACCATCTGAGGGGCCTGTGGTCGGTCTGAACTCGGAAGTGAGCCCCAAACAAGTAGGGTCTTAGCTTCTTCAGTGCCCAGACCACAGCAAACGCTTCGCGTTCTATGGCACTCCACGTACGTTCCCTGGGTAGTAACCTCCTGCTAATGAAGGCTACGGGTTGATCTAGGCCCTTTTCATTAAGCTGTGAGAGTACTGCTCCAATACCATGCTCTGAGGCGTCTGTTTGCACAACAAACTCCTTGGAGTAGTCAGGTGCCTGCAGCACAGGTGCTGTGCACATGGCAGCCTTAAGGGCATCAAAAGGGTTCTGGCAAGCCTCTGTCCAGATCACTTTCTTGGGTTGCTTCTTAGAAGTCAACTCCGTTAAGGGGGTAACAATGGTACCATATCCCTTAACAAACCTCCTGCAATATCCTGTGAGACCTAAAAAGGCTCTCACTTCAGTCTGGGTCTTGGGAGGCTCCCAAGCCAGAATCGTGTAAATCTTAGGCTGTAGGGGTGCCACCTGGCCACTCCCCACCTGGTGTCCTAAGTACACCACAGAACCCTGCCCTATTTGGCACTTGCTCGCCTTAATAGTGAGGCCTGCCTTCTGCAGGGCCTCTAACACTCTCCAGAGGTGTTGCAGGTGTTCCTCCCATGTGGAACTAAACACAGCAATGTCATCCAGGTAGGCGGCACTGAACTCATCCAGTCCTGCCAACACCTGGTTGACCAACCTCTGAAAGGTGGCAGGGGCATTCTTCATCCCAAAGGGCATCACATTGAAGTGGAAGTGCCCATCTGGGGTAGAGAATGCTGACCTCTCCTTTGCCCCCTCAGTTAAGGCAATCTGCCAGTACCCAGATGTGAAATCAAACGTACTGAGGTACTTGGCAGCTCCTAACCGATCAATGAGCTCATCAGCTCGGGGGATGGGGTGTGCGTCAGTCTTGCTGACCGCATTGAGACCCCGGTAGTCCACACAGAACCTAAGTTCTGGAGTGGCACCAGGAGCAGCAGCCTTTGGGACCAAGACCACTGGGCTGGCCCAAGGACTGCTGGAGTGCTCAATAACCCCTAGGGTTAACATTTTGGAGATTTTTTTCCTTAATGCAAGCCCTGACCCTGTCAGTCACCCTGTAAACCTTATGCTTAACAGGTGTACTGTCCCCAGTGTCCACATCATGTGTGCACAGGTGTGTGACTCCAGGGATCAGGGAAAACAGCGAGGCGAACTGTCCCAGCATGTGGCGACAGTCCCTCTGCTGTTCCTCAGTCAGGGAGGGGCAGAGGATCACTCCCTCCACAGACCCATCTTTCTCTCCTGCAGGCAGGAGGTCAGGAAGAGGCCCACTCTCTTCCTCCACCCCGTCATCTGTCGCTAGGAGCATGGATATCTCAGTTCGCTCAAAGTGTGGTTTGAGGCGGTTGACATGTAGAACCCTCAAAGGGTTTCTGGGGGATTGCAAGTCTACCAGATAGGTGACCTCGCTCTTTCTTTCCACCACCTCAAAAGGCCCAGTCCACTTATCTTGGAGAGCCCTAGGCTCCACTTGTGCCATGACCCACACTTTTTGTCCAGGCTGAAACTCAACCAGAGTGGCATTCTGGTCGTACCACCGTTTCATATCCTCCTGGCTTGCTTCCAGGTTCTCCTGAGCGAGACTCCTGAAGCGGGCAGTCTGGTTTCTTAGTGCCAGCATGTAGCTAAATACATCCTGGGGTGGTTTACTAGGAGCTTTCTCCAAAGCCTCCTTCACCAGACTGAGCAGTCCCCTCACAGGGTGGCCATATATGAGCTCAAAGGGGCTAAAGCCAAGTCCCTTTTGAGGCACCTCCCTGTAAGCGAACAGAAGGCATGGCAAGAGAACGTCCCACTTACGCCTCAAGGGCTCTGACAGGCCCTGAATCATGCCTTTCAAGGTGCGGTTGAATCTCTCAACCAGACCATTACTTTGGGGGTGGTAAGGGGTGGTGAACTTGTAGGTTACCCCACACATCTTCCACAGAGACTTCATATAAGTGGATATGAAGTTTGTACCTCTATCAGATACCACCTCCTTGGGGAACCCCATGCGGGTAAAACCCCCCATCAAGGCACGTCCCACCACGGGGGCAGTGACCGTCCTTAGAGGAATGGCTTCTGGGTACCGTGTGGCATGGTCCACCAAGACCAGGATGAACCTGTTGCCCATGGCTGTCTTGGGATCCAGAGGCCCCACAATGTCAATTCCTACCCTTTCAAAGGGAGTGCTGACTACAGGTAAAGGTTGGAGGGGAGCTTTGCATTTCCCCCCACTCTTGCCACTTGCCTGACAAGTCTGACAAGACCTACAATAAGCAGCTGACTGCTCGTGCATCAAGGGCCAGTAAAAGTGGGAGACAAGCCTCTTATAGGTCTTGTCCTGCCCTAGATGTCCTGCCAAAGGCACATCATGAGCCAAACCCAGTAGGAAGGCCCTGAAGCACTGGGGTACCACCAGCATACGAGCTGACCCAGGCTCAGGAACCTTAGGCTCACTGTACAGGAGGCCATCCTCCCAATAAATCAGGTGAGTACCTGGCGCCTCGCCAGCCGCCTGGGCTGCAGCCTGCTGCCGCAGCCCATCAAGAGTAGGGCACTCCTTCTGCGCTGTGCAGAATGCTTCCCTGGTGGGTCCCCCTTCCTGCTGCCACTGCGACAGCTCAGGGATCTCCCCCAGTTCAGCCACCTGTTCCCCTGTAGGCTCCGGGGCATCACCCTCAGGCTCTGCCTCCTCCCGGACCGTGGGGACTTCTGGGGCTGGTTTCCCGTGCCCCCTGCCCTTCCTCTTCTTGGCGGTCCCCTGGGCCACTGTTTCAGGCTTCAGGGGCTCTTGACTACCCTGATTGGCTGCCATAGAGCGGGTGGATACGCATACCCACCCAGGCAGACCCAACATCTCCAAGTGAGACCTGTGTTCCACCTCCTTCCAAGGGGAATCCTCCAGGTCGTTGCCTAGCAAACAATCAACAGGCATGGTTGGACTCACAGCTACTTTCCAGGAACCTGAAACCACCCCCCCATTCAAAGGGAACCTGCGCCACTCTGCAGAGGCGCTCAGAGTTGTCTACCGCAACTACTTGGTGAAGTACCCGGGGATCAATCTGCTCTTCAGACACCAGGTGACTCCTCACTGTAGTCACACTGGCTCCTGTGTCTCTCAGAGCCTCCATCCTCTGTCCATTGATGGTCACCCATTGCCTGTACTTCTTAGTGTTATCAGGCACTAGGTTTCTCTGGACCATCTCACTGTCCCCTAGTGAGACAAGGGTTATTTCTGCTGGTTCCCACCCACCTGAAACCAACTCCTCCCCAAGCGCTACACTGGCCAAACCCTGGGACGGTGCACCAGTGGGTGCCGGTGTACTTTTGGGGCATTTGGGGTCCCCCCTCACATGACCCACCTGGTCACATGCATAGCACTTACGTGGGGGACCACCTGCCGCTGGCTTCCCTTTGGACAACCATGGCTTCTTTTCACTGGGGGGTTGGGAATCCTTACCCTGGGAATCAGTTTGGGGCCCTTTAGAGAACTCCCCCTGTTTGCCCTTACCCCCCCCCTTTCTTCTGAGAGGGACCCTTCCCACCCCTGGCGTGGTCTCCCCCATACCTCTTTTGGACCCTGGTGCTCTCCCAGCGGTCCGCTTCCTGTGCAAGCTTCCTGGGGTCAGTCAGCTTGCTGTCAATGAGGTGTTGGCGCAGCTCTGGAAAACATAAACTGTACAAGTGCTCCCAAGCAATTAAATTGTAAAGCCCCTCATACGTGTTTACCTTACTGCCCTTCACCCAACCATCCAGTGACCTGCAAAAAGAATCAACACATTCCAACCATGTTTGGGATTCCTTTCTCTTGTAGGATCTAAACTTCTCCTTGTACTGCTCAGGGGTGAGACCATACCTGGTGAGTAAGGCCTCCTTCATGACAGGGTAGGTGAGATCCTGAGCATCCCCTAAGGCTGTCAGAGTGTCCCTCCCCTCTGCCTCAAAATGCTTCCACAGGGCTGCCCCCCAATGAGCTTCAGGGACCAGGTTCATGTGGAGAGCTGACTCATAACCCTTGAACCACAAGCAGATATCATCCTCCCTCTTATAATCCCTCACAAGGTCTTTTGGGATGTGTACCCTTCTCTCAGGCTGCACTGTAGGATTGCTGCCACCATCCCTACTGGGCTGACTCCTCTGATCTATCTCTTTTAAACTGAGCTCATGAGCCATTGCTAACTTCCTTTCCTCAATGGCCAGCCTTCTCTGTTCCATCTCTAGACTGAGCTTTTTCAGCTCCAATTGGTACTCCCTCTTTGCCTGTCTGTCCTGTAACTCTCCAGGTGTCAGACCCTTGGAGGATACACTGCTACTTGCCCTAGAGACTCTTTCCCTGGGAATAACAGGTCCCCCCACTATACCATTATGTACTGATTGCTCTCCCTCCTCATCCTCATCCTCCTCTTCATCCTCAGTGTGCCCTCCAGTGCTTCTGGTTGTCACCCAGGCCCTCAGCGCCTTTTTCAGATCATCCTTCTTGGAAGAGCTCTTAATGGGACAACCAAAATTTTTACAAAACTGCTTTAGCTGAGCCTTGTTATAACTATCCAATTGCTTCAGGTCAAAAACAGCTTCAACTGATGCATCTCCAAGTAGAGACATGATAAAAGGTTAAAAGAGTGCAAAGTTCCAAATGCAGAAAAGCAAGTTCTCAAATGAAGGTCCAGAAAAGTCAATCACCGGATCAGCGAAAAAAGAAACTGAATGCAGAGCAAAAACAGTCCAAATAGAAAAAAAACAAAAATCACAAGACTAGTAGTATGTGGTCACGTAGTGGTCTGAACTCAAACAGTAGTGTACACTTAATTACTGTATGTCAAGCACAAATACAAGTCCAAATCCCAACCGCTGATCACCAATGTTAGAAATGGGGTCTTTGGTTGACAGTCAGGTTACCCCCTGTTCAAGCAAGGACCCTCACTCTAGTCAGGGTAAAAGAGAATCACCCTCAGCTAACCCCTGCTTACCCCCTTGGTAGCTTGGCAGAGCAGTAGGCTTAACCTCAGAATGCTAGGTGTAAAGTAGTTGTACCAACACACACAGTAACTTAATGAAAACACTACAAAATGACACAACACCGGTTTAGAAAAATAGGAAAAATTTATCTAAACAAAACAAGACCATAACTACAAAAATCCGACATACACAAGTCAAGTTATGAATTTTTAAAGATTAAAAACTCAAAAATAGTGCTTAGAAACAAAAATGCTTCAATGAGATGTTAACACGGCGTTGTGACGGAGTCGTTCCCAACAAGCCGACACCAGCGGCGCCGGACACGGAGTCGTGTAGACACCCAAGTACAGTACCTTTGGTGAAGAGTGAAAACAAGCCGAGGCGCGAAGTCAGGAATCGCGGCGTCTGTGCGAAACGTTGAATCCGTGCACTTCAAGCGGCGTCGGTCACGACGTGGTGCGGCGACTTCCACAGAGTCGCGGACTTCAGCGGGCCTGCTGCGGCGTCGGGCCTTCGAAGAGCGTTGCGTTCCAGCGAAGGTCACGGCGTCAGGTGCAGGCGGCGTTACCGGATTCAGCAGCGGCGTCGGTCCGAAGTCGTCCGAAGTTGATTTCCTTGGATTCCACCAGCTTTCCTTTCAAGGGCCCAGGGACTGGATAGGGCACCACTTGTCGGGGCAGGAGTCTCTCCAGAGACTCCAGGTGCTAGCAGAGAGAAGTCTTTGCTGTCCCTGATACTTCAAACAACAGGAGGCAAGCTCTAACTCAAGCCCCTGGAGATTTCTTCACAAGATGGAAGGCACACAAAGTCCAGTCTTTGCCCTCTTACTCTGGCAGAAGCAGCACTGCAGGAAAGCTCCACAAAGCACAGTCACAGGCAGGGCAGCACTTCTTCCTCAGCTATAAGCTCTTCTCCCGGCAGAGGTTCCTCTTGGTTCCAGAAGTGTTTCTAAAGTCTGTAGATTTGGGTGCCCTTCTTATACCCATTTTAGTCTTTAAAGTCACCTTTCTTCAAAGGGGACTCACACCTACTTGTGAAATCCTGCCTTGCCCAGGCAAGTCATCGGACACACAGCAGGGGGTTGGAACCGGCATTGTCAGAGGCAGGCACAGTCCTTTCAGATGAGAGTGACCACTCCACCCCTCCCTCCTAGCAGAGATGGCTAATCAGGAAATGCAGGTTACACCCCAGCCCCCTTTGTGTCACTGTCTGGTGTGAGGTGAAAAACAACCCAACTGTCAAACTGACCCAGACAGGGAATCCACAAACACGGCAGAGTCACAGAATGGTTTAAGCAAGAAAATGCTCACTTTCTAAAAGTGGCATTTTCAAACGCACAATCTTAAAATCAACTTTACTAAAAGATGTATTTTTAAATTGTGAGTTCAGGGACCCCAAACTCCACATGTCCATCTACTCTCTAGGGGAATCTACACTTTGATCATATTTAAAGGTAGCCCCCATGTTATCCTATGAGAGAGACAGGCCTTGCAACAGTGAAAAACGAAGTTGGCAGTATTTCACTGTCAGGACATATAAACCACATTACTATATGTCCTACCTTATCCATACACTGCACTCTGCCCTTGGGGCTACCTAGGGCCTACCTTAGGGGTGCCTTACATGTAAGAAAAGGGAAGGTTTAGGCCTGGCAAGTGGGTACACTTGCCAAGTCGAATTTACAGAGTAAAAATACACACACAGACACTGCAGTGGCAGGTGTGAGACATGATTACAGGGTTACTTGTGTGGGTGGCACAACCAGTGCTGCAGGCCCACTAGTAACATTTGATTTACAGGCCCTGGGCACCTCTAGTGCACTTTACTAGGGACTTAACAGTAAAACAAATATGCCAATCATGGAGAATCAATTACGTACACATTTTAAACAGGAGCACTTGCACTTTAGCACTGGTTAGCAGTGGTAAAGTGCCCAGAGTAACAAAAACAATAAAATCAGAGTCCAGCACCCATCAACAACCTGGGGAACAGAGGCAAAAAGTTAAGGGAGACCACGCCAAGGATGAAAAGTCTAACAATGACCTTTTCTTCCCAAGATGTGAACTGTGGGGGAGGAGGTGCGGCAATCTGGTGTTGTGATGCCATGGAACACACCTTCCCCCTAAGGTTGTTCCACCTCTTCCTGATGTCCCCCCTTTTCCGTGGATGGTTGCCTAATGAGTTGGCCCTGTCAACTTTTCTCTGCCAAAACTCTATTTTCCTGGCTATCAAGGTTTGTTGGACCTGTGCTTCGAACAGTTGTGGCTCCACCCTGGCTATTTCATCCACCATGACTCTCAACTCTTTGTCTATGAACTGTGGGTGCTTTTGTGGGGACATGGTAGTGGTTTTGTTGGGGGGGGATGTTGTTGTGTGAGGGTACAGCGTAGGGTGCTGGATGGGATGTGGGTGGTGCGTTGTGAGTGATGGGCACTTGTGGTGTGTGCCTGTTTTGAATGTTTTGTGTTGGTAGTGCAGTTATATTGTGTGTGCTGAGTGAGATGTGAATTTGTACCTATGGTGTAATGGTGCAATATAAATCCATTTGCCTGCTCTCGGTGCATGTGACAATCAATTTTGAAGCAAAGGATTGTGGGTTGTGTGGGGGTGTGTTATATAGTGCAGTGAGTAGGTGTGTGTATGTATGTCAGGTGTGGGATATTCAAACCGTCCAATGTGGTGTTGTGTTCTGACAGTAGTGGGTTCTGAGCACGGCGGTTTGCACCGCAAATGGTTTACTGCCTTGAAGAAACCGCTGTGGTGATTTATGTCTCGTAATCTGGTGGGTAGAATTGTGTCAGGCTGGCGGTGCTGGTGGTGGAACCAACTCTTTCCCGCCCTCCTGTGTCCTGGCAGTGTCAAATTTGTGGCTGTTTTCTGGTGGTCCTCAGAGTGTGACTGTTAATACAGTGGTCAGATTACCATCAACATGGCGGTCTATTGGCAACCACCACAGCGGCGGTCTTCCGAAAAGACTGCTAAAGTGGTAATGAGGCCCTTAGAGTCTGCCCCAAATCAATTCCAATAGAACAAGGACTTTACTCATTCACTGACTTTTTTATTATGAACGTTACAACATCAATATATATAGCGGCAAAATATTATAATGAAATAGAAACACATATTATAGTTGCACATTGATTAAAAGCACACTGATTCTCAGTCTTTAACACTTAATTATATGAATTTATCGTGAGGTTCCGAGATCGTTTGGAATTTCCATCGGCTCTGCATTTTACCCTACAAAGTCGGGGCATCTAAATTAATATGATCAAGCCACCTATTTTGCCCACCACTGCCAGACTACAGGTGGGTTTGGGTTGAGCCCTTTGGTTTCCATGTACAACTTGGCTGATTTCATTGTGACAAACGCTTCAGGTGACACTTCTCTAGATATATACTGGTCCCCCCAAAGATAATTAATTGATCATAAAGAAACAATTGGACTTAAAATATAGCTTGATTTAAAAAGAACATGCCTACAGAGGTTTTATATGGAAGAGCATGTTGCACATGCATAGCCTTCTTTGATGCCTTAAGAAATTAGATTCAGGGCGACAGCTTGACTTAAACCACCTGGTTGATGTGTAGTACATAAGAAAGATGTCTGATAATGTATCTTGAGGTTGGCAGACATTATCAGTTGACAAGATTGAAATAACTCTTTAACAGTAAGTAACCTCCTTGTTCAACTTAGTGCACCCATAACTCATTTGAGTGGCTAGACCATCAAGCCACACTTTGTTGAATAAACTATAAAATATTTGAATTCTGGGATATATGCTGAGTCTAGAAAGAGTTTCCAACAATGAGTTACCTTCTTGGCTCAAAGTAGCCTAATCCCTGGTTGTAAGATAATGCATTAGTTGCAAAAACTCAAAAATAATAACAAAAATGTAGGCAGTTGAAACCGCTCCTGGATCTAGGAAAGAGATAATATTTTGCCATTCTGATAAAGCTGACTAAATTGTATAATCCCAGCTGCTTCGTATCACGATAAATGCCAGGAAAGGCTGGGCAATGCCAGAAAGGTATATATATATCAATTGAGGCTCATATATTTAAATGCAGCATTGCCAGACTTGCCAGAGACTAAGGCCCTTATTTAGAGTTAGTCGGAAAGGGTACTCCGTTGTAATGGCAACAGACTATCCTATCTACCAAAATAAAGGACCACCTGCCTCATTTAGAGTTAGGCTGACCTTTAGTACGTCAACTTCTCAGTCTCTGCCACCAACATACACCTTCGACAGCCAAAGGACCATCAGAGATTTTGTCATTTATCTGCCTGCCCTATTTAGAGTAGGCAAACAAATGGCATGTTTTCATGGTCTATCATGGTCAGGTAAAACCTGGCAGTAAGGGGCAGTGAAAACGAAATGGCAACTTGACCCCCACACCACAGGAGAAAACTCCCATTGCAAGGGGTTCATTGTTCTTTTTATTTTCAAAAACAAAATCGTGCTTTAGGATTTTGTTTTTGAAAATAAGAAAAAAGTTGAAGGTTTGACATATGGCTGTCATGTTGACGGAGCAGACTGCCTAAGTTTCAATGTATTTACATGAACCGCCATGACTGTGGCTCCTGGCAATGCAAGTGATGTCCACTAGGTGGGCGGACATCTCTAAATTTGGTGGGCGGAGTACCCTAACCATGGTGGGAGTAAAGTACTCCACTGTGACGATGGTACATACTCCGTCCGCCAAAGTCTAAATCAGGCCATAAGGTTGGTTCTCTCTGTATTAAAATGTGCTCTTATATAATAATTGAGTTTCATAAATCATAGAAAACATCCAGTCGCTTCTTCCTGGAGACTCAGATTATGGTTTGAGGAAAGCCTAGAGATGGGAAAGATCTTACTAGTAGCACTGGTTAATAAGGAATCCATGTGTTTTAACATAGTCACTCAGCAATAAAATTTAAAATCTGGTAAGGCTCAGTAGCATCTATCAACACAAAAGGATGCTGGACGGAGTGTTGAAACACAGTCACAGATCTGAGTTGAATCAATTGTTCTTTTACTCACCATGCCATCCCTGTGTAGACCCAGCTACATGCAAATTAGTCTTGATCCTGATCCCCATGGGAACAGTCCAGCCTGAATTGCTAAGCCATGTCTTCCCTGGACCAGAAACAATCATCCTGGGACTGGTTTCAGGGTATCATTATATGATGGCCTGACAGAGTAATGGCCTTCAGAGAAATGGCGATATGTCCGCTCATCCTAACAGTAATATTGTTTGTTCCATTGGTTGTGCAATGGTCCGTCTGTTGAAATATAAATCGGGCCCATAGTGTCTGAAGCCACTCAATGCTGATATCTAGGAATTTCCCTAAAATTACAAGGACCACAAACACTGAGTTACAATAGATAGAGCCTGTCGCAACAGGACTCCAGAATCCACACTCTCTTACCTGGTCAGAGGAGCTCAGGGAAGAAATCCACTGGAGCATGCAGCTGCCCTTGTTAATTAGGTATCCATGCCTAGGAGAGGTGGCGTGGCTTCTCACACATAAGGTGCCAATCTCAAAACAGAAAGTTAGAATTTTAAATAGGAGCTAATCTTTACTTCACATGGCCTGTGACCGACAGTTTGCCTGCCAAGCACATAGGGGGTTATTACAACTTTGGAGGTGGTGTTAATCCGTCCCAAAAGTGACGGTAAAGTGATTGATATACCGCCAGCCGTATTACGAGTCCATTATATCCTATGGAACTCGTAATACGGCTGGTGGTATATCCGTCACTTTACCATCACTTTTGGGACGGATTAACACCTCCTCCAAAGTTGTAATAACCCCCATAGTATGATTTAGATGTAGTGCTTTGAAGGTCCGTGATCCTGTTTTCAAGGAGTCTTCTCAGAAAGGTGTTCTTAAATCTGAGGTTAAATGTATCAGTGACGTTGCAACTGATCGCAGGATTAATTCATCGATGTCATTTTTATGCTTCTCACCAGATGAAGTTGAAATTGTGCATCTTTTATTTTTAGATGTGGAACGAGCGAAATTGTGAAGGTTGTTCCTCGGGGTTTTCTAAGTTATATAAAACAACATCTAGTTAGATATAACTTCTAATAAAAGTAGGATCCTTAGCAATAGAACCCATCATGCAAAAAATCCCCGTTAAACACTTTTAACATTTTTATTCCGTAACTAACGTATCCTCCAGATGAAGGTGATATATGCTAAAAAGTTCAAAGTTTGCCAACTGTGCCAAGTTTGCTCAAGTTTAAATCTTTACACAATGCTGGTCTCATATGAAACTCAGCTGCTTTTTCATCTGGGGGCTAACATTGATGAAACTCCCATTCTCCGGGGTAAAACTATTAAATGAAAGTAAGTGCAGATGCCCAAGCTATGTTAAGAAGCTGCCGTCTACTCTCTCCAATGGCACCATGGACATCCTTTTCTGGCGCTGCCCCTCGCTTGCAAAGAGAAAGACAGCTGTAATGCAGGGAGCAAATGACGCAAGAGAGACAGTTTCCCTCAAGGGAGGTTTGGTGGTTGGTTCCTCGCCCTCGAAAATAGTAGCATTCTCTCTGTCCATATTTCAAAAGTTGTGTACTTCCTTCACATGCATTCTGGTAGAATCATAATTACAATTGTCACACATTTGCACTCTGCAGAGAGGCCACGGATTTGGATGTGTATATAATAGGAACATCATATGGGACAGTGACTGCACTATCAGACACACACAGGCCCATATTTATACTTTATTAGCGCCGCATTTGTGCCGCTTTTTGATGCAAAAACGGCGCAAACGTACAAAATACAATTGTATTTTGAAAGTTTGCGGCACTTTTGCATCAAAAAATGACGCAAGTGAGGCGCTAAAAAAGTATAAATATGGGCCACAGTGCTTTCAATCTCGACTCCAGAGCTCTGGGCAGTGGTTCAATGTTCTTGCTTTCCAGTGGCACCCTTGTTATGCCCCCTTCCCACATGCCTAATACCTGACATCCAGTGATGTGTTTGGATGCGAAAGGGTTATAGCGGGAAGTTTCGAACCCTAATTTTAAATATTTTCAGCTTAGTGATGAGGGCACAGCATCTCGACACAAGGATATTGTCCATGTACTAGAGAACGTTTATTTCCACAGTAACAATTTATGGTCTCATTTACGAGGCCCTTGTGCCACCGAAGCATCTCTTTTATCCAGGCTCTAGAGGTACAGTGACCTTTTCCATATTTGCAAGGCAGCGTTAAGGCACTTTGCGGGCTTATCGCCACCTCGTAAATATGGACCGCAGAGGGGCGTGCAATGGGTGTTGCTGTTGGCATTTCCATGCAACACCCATTGCTTTTAATACTGCCCCAGATTTACGAGACATCGTAAATCTGAGGCAGCGCCAAAAACTAACGTGGCACAACGAGGAAAAATACTTTTATTTCTCCTCATTTTTGCTTTTTCTATTCTGCAGCACACATAGAAAGAGCAAAGCGCCCTTAATGATTGTTTATGTGCAGGAAAGTGCCCCTTCCTACACATAAACAATCATTAAATAATGACGATTTGCTACTTCGTTGAAGTAACAAATCACCATTATTAATTGTTTATGTGTGGTAAGGCACACCTTCCTGCACATAAACAATCATTCACTGCAATGCAGGCACCCTTGCACAGTAGTACGAAGGTGCCTGCGTTGGTGCTAGGCAGCTAAATTAAGAGCCAACGCTAGGGATAGCAGAGGGATGCGCAGTTTTGTGGTAAATACAGTGCATCCCCACATTTCTGAAATGACGCCGCACGGCGCTGCCAAATTTGCTACAGTGCCGCGCTGAGCCACTTCTTTCTAAATGAGGCCCTAAGGGGCCGTAGAGCCTCATTCTACAAGGCCCTTGTGCCACCAGAGTGTTACTTTTAGCGACACTCCAGTGGCGCTGTGCCTTTTCCCATGTACTTTATGTGGCTTAACACTGCCTTGTAAACATGGGCCCCTCTGACCCAGTTTCTGTGGCAGAGGGGTGTGCAATGGGTGTTGCTGAGTGTCTCCATGCAACACTCATTGCTTTTGACATTGCCCCAGATTTACGAGAATTCGTAAACCTGAGGCAGTGCCAAAAACAAACACCACCCTAGGGGTGGGGTTTGAGTGGCGTAGCAAGGAAAAATAATTTTATTTCTCCTTGTTTCATTTTTTCTATGTGTGTGGTGCATTCTGCAGCACACATAGAAAGAGCAAACTGAAAATGAATGAGTGTTTATGTGCAGGAAGGAACACCTACCTGCACATAAACAATCAAAAAATAATGACAATTTGCTACTTCTACTCCATTACATCACAGTGGTCTATAGTATCAAACAGTAGCTAAAGAATAAGACATTATGCTTCTCGTTTGTCAAGAATCTGCAGCACATCATCTATGATTTGAAGGTTGTGGTGCTGAATCCTGGTTGGAAACCTGATTGCATATAAAAAGGGCTAGCTGCATCTGACCTACAGCACCCTACACTCTCTCCTACTGCCACCACACTCCAGGGCACATTCTACCCCACCCCAGGGTCCCATAAATCCCCTGAGCACTTCTACACAGCAAAGAAAACTCTGCCAATAGTGTTAAGTTAATTTTGTATTACGAGAATGTTTTACCACCCAGCACTAACACTATAGCCCAGGCAGCAGCAGTACAGACTTTTCCATATCACTCATAAGGATTGTTCTTAAATTGTGTGGTTGTGCTCTGGATGTAATGTGGTAGTTTATTAGTGCAAGGTGTGAAATAATATAACTGTAGTATCCTCCAAAGCCTGTTTACCCGCAAATGACTACACCACACATGGAGCTGTAAGTCACACATCTTTATTTCTCTGCGTGTATCTGTGAACTCCAACATTCTAAACCAACCTTACATTACATTCTATTCTAGCAATTACATCACACTGATACTGAGTCCATTAGGACCCAGAAAGGTTCCGTCCTAAAACATGGAAGACACTACATCTCCCCCTCTGTTAAATGAAAATTAACATTTTTAGAAAATCAATAAACATGCACATATATATATAAAACACGTAGAACTATATCTCTTCGTTCAATCTTTGTGGCACTTTGCTCATACAACCTGATCTGGTTACTGGAAGTTGTAACCTGTCATCTTCAGTTTCAGGGATGCTATAGTTAATAAGGAGTCGACGGCAATCACTGACTTTTCAAAGTCAATCTTTCTTTCACCATTCGAGTTGAAGACCAATAAAACAATAACCTAAAGTGAGAAAAGTCTCTGGTAGCAGACTTCCCAGGGCACTGGGTAGTCAACATGT
Source organism: Pleurodeles waltl (assembly GCF_031143425.1). Taxonomy (NCBI): domain Eukaryota; kingdom Metazoa; phylum Chordata; class Amphibia; order Caudata; family Salamandridae; genus Pleurodeles; species Pleurodeles waltl. The sequence goes on along the minus strand of NC_090446.1, from coordinate 114,927,927 downwards.
GTCTCGTGGTAGACACCACTTGGAAAAGTTCAGCATCATAGGGAACATCAGATTTTGTTTTGCCCATCTGTCGGGCAATCACCACATTTCCTTTTCTAAATGAGATGTCCTTTGCAGGTTACCTCTTGTCTGTATAAGCTTTCATTTTCTGCTTGTTAACCAAGTCCCTTGTGCGAATCAGGTTTTCACTTTTGTCTCTCTTGCTGGTGCACAAAGGTAACTTGGTTGACATTGCTCTCTCGAGCATCAAAGTTGCAGGACTTTTACCTGTGGTTGAGTGGGGTGTTGAACAATAATCTCTTAGAGTAGAAGAATTCAATACTGTCTTCAAATTGACCTTTTCAAGAGTTGCACACTGTGCTGTTTTCTTTAGTGTGCTCATAAAACGCTCAACAAGTCCTTTGGTCTGCGGCCATAGAGGTGTAATCTTTTGATGATGGATGTTCAGATGCTCCAATAACTCTTTGAATTCTTTACTATTAAAGGACGGTCCTTTATCAGACTTTACAATTGCTGGGATGCCCCATGTTGCAAAGATGCCATCTAATTTTTCAGTAACTCTCTCATAGGTTTTGGTTGAGAGATCTTAAACCAAAGGAAAACGTGAGTATTCATCTGCAATCACCATTAGATGATGTTTATTATCCAGTGGAACAGAGAGATTGATGGATATTCTCTCCTATGCATGTCTAGGGAGTTTTGACATGTTCAGAGTATGTTGAGTGACATTGTTTGACAGGCAATTGCATATGTGACAAGCCTGGAGTTCCTTTTCAACTCTTTCGTCTTTAAGTATGGAAACCAAACTTTGCCTGGGAGAACTCCCTTTGTGGCAGTGATAACATAATGTCCTTCGTGAGCCACTTCAATCACTTTCTGTTGCAGACTCTCAGGAACCAGGATTCTTCACCCTTGCAGTAAAACTCCTTCCTGAGTTATGGACAATTCTTCTTTGACATGTTTGTATTTTTGATATGCACCATCACTTATGAGGGGTCAAATGTGTTTGTACCACGACTGATGTCTAATTATGCCTTTTAACTTTAGCAGGTCACTATCGTGGCTCGTAGCAGTGACAATCTGGGCTCACAATTGAGCAGCTAGTGTACTTGACTTGACAATTAAATAACTGTAGACCTCAGCCGTCTTGGATGCAGTACTGTGACCTTCTATAGGTGCCTCGAAAGGTAATCAGCAGGATTCTGATTCATTCCTGGATGATGCACAATTGTATATTCATACTCTTTTAATCGTAGTCCCCATCGTTCAATGCAAGGAGACATCTTGGCTCTTGGGTTGCCAAAGAAGGTCAGAAAAGCTTGATGATCAGTTACCTGCATAAGAGGCTTTCCATACAGGAATCCATGGAAATGTTCACAAGCCCATACCACAGCCAAACTTTCTTTCTCAGCTTATGAGTAAGCACATTCTGTTTGAAACAAACTTCTATTAGCATAGGCCACAATATGCCATTGAGCACTTGGGCGTCCTCTATGCTGTGCAAGGATTGTGCCTAACCTAATCGGGCTACCATCAACTATAACCTTTGTAGGAAGCTTTGGATTCAACTATGCCATTTCAGTAGCATTTTCAATGGAATGTTTGATTCTCTTGAAACTGTTCTCACATTCTTGTGACCATTGAAAAGAAACATTTTTCTTCATCAGCTCTCATAGTGGAGCACTAACAGTGGCAAAGTTTTGTATGTATCTTGAACATTAACTGGCCATGCCAGAAAATAAATTACCATTGAAACATTTTGTAGGGGGTCAACATTTGAAAGACCTTGTATGTTTGCAAGATCAGGTGTCATACCCCCATCAGAAAAGTTATGGCCAAAGAATTTCAGTTTTGTTTTGTTGAACTTACACTTGTCTGCATTCAAGGTCAAATCTGCATCAGTGAGTAATTCAGAGTAATTCACATACTTGTGTGAGGGCTCTAGAATGCTCCTTCTTTGTAACTCTGAAAACCAATATGTCATTGCTATAGTTGAATGCGTTCACAAAAGGCTGTATGATACATTTAATAATGTCTTGGAAAAGTTCTGCAGCCGATGACACACCAAAACTAAGGCCCTCATTATGAACATGGAGGTCAAGACCGCCACGCAGGCCCTCCTCCGCCACCACCAGGCTGCCGCCAACAGGCAGCCTGACAATAGCGGTTTACATTATCCGACAGGCAGCGCTGCAAGCAGTGCTGCCCTCCGGATAATGTACCCTGTTTCCCCCAGCCTTTCCCTGGTGGATTCCCCTGCCAGGGAAAGGCTGGCAGAAGGGGTGCTCTGGGGCCCCCTGGGGGCCCCTGCAGTGTCCATGCACTTGGCATGGGCAGTGTAGGGGCCCCCGTGCAGTGCCCCGTCGTGCAGGTCACTGCCCGATTTACAGGCAGTGATCTGCACGATGGGTGCTGCTGCACCCACCTCACACCAACATTGGTGCCGCTGTCCATGTTAAGGCCCTGTTCCCTGCTGGGCCGGCAGACGGAAACAGTGTTTCTGCCCGCCGGCCCAGCTGGGAAACATTATACAGCCGGCGGGGGCCGGCAATAGGCGCGCTGGCTGTCTTCTGTTGACCGCCAGCTCTGATCTCGGCGGTCTTTACCGCCGAGATCATAATGAGGGCCTAAATCTCTTGTATCTAAACAAACCAACATGTGTAGAAAAGGTTATAAAGTACCTGCAGCTTTCTTCAAGTTCCAACTGATGATAATCTTTATTTAAATCAAGTTGAGAGAAAACCTTTGAATGATTCTATTGCATTATCATGTCAGAAATGTGTGGCCCTGCATGTTGTTCCCGTTCAATGGTTTTGTTTGCCTGACGCATGTCAATGCAAATGTGCACAGCCCCTTCAGTGTCCTTTTCAGGCACTACTAAGATGGGAGAAACCCATGTTGTTGACCAGTGGATGGCTCAAAATGTCATATTTAAGTAATGATTCAAGCTCTTTTTCAACAGCTTCTTGTAAATGAAAAGAAATGTGTCTATGTCTCTGAGCAACAGGATGGACATCCTCATTAATATGCAGTGTTACTTTCATAGTCTTTAGCTTTCCTAAGCCGTGAAACAATTAAGGGAATTGACTTACTATTTTGTGATGAGCATTTATGTTGTAATTCACAGAAATCAGTCCTGTATCAACAGCTGTGTTGAAACAGAGCAAACAGATACTTGACGTGTACCTTGAAGCACATGGATCAGTGCTTGTACCTTTGTTTTTTCAAGTTTCACTGTTGCTACAAGTGAATCTTGACTCTTTATGGTCTTTGATGCAGCTCATGTAGCCACTTTCGATGGCGTAAGTCTTGGTAATGGAGCCAGTTCATTGTATTCCTTTTCAGGAATTATATTTATCGATGCATCACTGTTGATAATGAAAGGTATCGAACAATCATTTATTTTCAATGTAATCTTTGGACAGTGTTTGTATGATTTTGTTGCTTTGGCATGTTGACTTTATGTTGACTGACATTTTTCTACACATTTGACTAGTCTGACATGTGTACTTTGTTTTAGCTAAACATCGACATGGAACAATCACTTTCTTCACTTTCACTTGTTATTGAGGCACAAGAGCTGTTTGATGGTGATTTAGATGACAATGGACTCTGTTTAGTATCTATTTGCCTCAACAGATGTTCCCTCTTGGGCTTGTGGGCGAGCGTTGAATGTTGCTTCTGGAACATTGTGGCAGCCATTTTGTCTTCGTGCTGACACACTTACTTTTTCCTTTGCTTTACACACCTTCACAAAATGGTTCTCTTTCCCAAAATCTTTACATATCTATCCAATGTTGGGACACTGTCCTTCATGTGGAAAGGAAAATCCACATCTAAAACATAAATTCTTTTTACATGTAGACATCACTTTGTGTCCGTCAGTCATTTGCTTTGGATTACTTTTCACACTCTTGAGTGACTCGTTCTGGGCACGTCTGGCCTCCATGTCAGCAGCTTGTGGTCAGCATATTCCTCAGCCATCAGCACTCACTCCAGTATGTGACTTCTTTGTCAATTTTCATAATTTTCTTTATGACTTCTTTCACACAATCACCAGCAAGAGTTTTGAGATATTTGATAATCTTCCTGTTATCAGTCTTCAAGTGCATAAATGAAATCTTCAAATGTCTCTATCAAAGCAGTAAATCTATTGCTAATATTTTGCTTTGTGGCAGTATCAAAAGGTGGTGGTGGCTTTAGGAAGGCGGCAGCATTGTATCTGTTCATGGGAGTGGCTGGCACTGAGGGTGGAGCTCTGTCAGATGCTGTTGGCTGTCCCTGAGAATTTGCATCATCACTGAGGCCTGACAATGGTTCAGCCTCCAGATCATCCAGGACAATCTTAGAAGTTTTGATTTTTTTGGTCTGCATTGGAGCCCTGTCACTCGTGGAGACCTCTGGAGTTGTTCTGAGCCGCTACCTGGCAGCTTTGGTGATGTGCTGCATCACGTATTGAGAAGTTCAATAAGGGCAACCTCAGTACTTCTTCTTGGGTCTCCCTGCCCGGTGCTAAGGCCGTAATGCTCAACATATCAAGACTCTGGTAAGTGTAATAATAGTATGTTACTTTCTTACTTGTTCTGTCAGCCAGGGCTATTATCTGCAATTCTATGCAGTACGTTATGATTATCTTTGACTGCACTTTGTAAACTTGTTTGTATCCGCCTTCAGCATTAACGCTCCCTACAATGTATAAATTTATTTTGAGTTGCAGCACAGTACCTTTTAGTAGGGTCTTGGTCGTAACTTCTTGACCAACGATGTGTAGACGTCTTAGTGAAGCTTTCTTTTCATTCAACTGCTTCCCACCAGCTGGAGTTCCTCTTTGACTCCACATATGCCAACTGTTGACTCAGCACTTTGACCAAGGCACACATGGCACGCACAAACAGATTGCTTGGACCAAAGCAACTCTCCAGGAGAGCACTTTCTTCTTCGGGCTACTTATGTCCTATCTCATCACCAATTGTAGCGTTCTGCCCAGCCTGGGTACCAGCCAATGACTACATCACACGTCTTTATTCTGCAGTCTGTGTCTGTGAACTCCAATACTCTAGACCTTGCTTTCATTACACTCTATCCTGGTGATTATGTCACACTGATAAGGAGTCCATAAGAAGCCAGAAAGGAAACTACAATAACCAGCAGCAAATGGAGGTTCAATTGAAAGTGTGCAGCATTCACATCACCAGTGCTTCATTTGGTGAAAATTCTATGCAAGGGTCCAAAGATTTCTAGCAGCCACCTGATACTGCTAGTTAATGCAGACCAGGGTGGTGAACACCAAAATAACCTAGTTTTGATTTCACCAGTGGTGGCTGGTGACATTTGAAAGTGGTGGGGCGTAAAAGTTGTGGTTGAATGTTAAGTTGCGAGCGAGCCCAATGATCATATGGGAGGTTTGGGGGAGTTTAAAAAAAAAAAAAGAGTGGACAAATAATTGCTGCATAATATTATCAGTAAAACTGTATAATTGTGAAAATGTAATGCCCATTTCATTGGCAATGCGTGATCTGTGAATGATAGTGCACTAGTGCATAATCCTTTAGTAATATATTTGCGACAGTGTGCCCCAAACTGCATGACCATCAGTTACATACTATAGCCTTACCACGTTCCTGATGAACAGATGCAGCTCATTTGTGACACTTGTGCCTTGTGCTACCTTTGGATTTTGCACAATCCTTATGATTTCAGTTATGCTACATAGATGGCAGCACCCCCACGATGACAATTGTTACATGGTCACTGCAGCGTTTAATTATGGCTCCCCAGATCCATAGACCTTGACCGGATGCACTTCCATTTTGAACCTGAGAATGCTGATGGTAATGCTGCACTTTACAACGTCGTCCTCAGGGCAGGATGGGTGTTGGTGATGATGACATATAGGCTCACTCTCTGGGAAGAACACTGCAACTGTGGGAAGCCACCAGACTCGGCTGAAAAGTGGCTAGCCTTTATTTCAGAATAATAACCTCATAAAAAAACTAAAGAAAAGAGCAAAGATAAAAAAGCGCTGACAGTTGCAATTAGTAGAGAATGTGTCTTTTAAGATATGGTGGTTTTAATGCATGAGTTGACAATGCTGTGCATGTGCCATGAATGATGTGCATGCCCCCGGAGTAATGTGGGTGCTTTGAGCAGATGATATGCATGTACTGTGGGTGAAGTGAAGTGTAGCTTGTGACGTGCCTGCACATCATGTCTCACGTGGAGCTGTGAGAGAACAGGAATCAAGTAACCACAGGAGGGTTGCAATAAAACCTCCCACAAGCAGACACCTGACACAAATTTTGGTGCAGTGAGCTGGAAAAGGTATAACTATTTACATTCATTTCTAGAAACAAGATTCAAGGTAACTAGAAGGAATTATGTTTTTGCAAACTAGTGATGCTCTCTGTGATCCTACTATTTCTTTCCTGTAACAAGAAGTGTCAGATAGTGTCATCCCTTGTATCTCTTTAATTTGTATGTGCTCTTAATGACTGGCTCAGATGTTTGTCCCTTTGTCAAGCTGTACTGTAAACTGATTTTCGCCGTGTGGCCTACCAGTACATTTCCTCCAGTTGCTCTGCATAGTCTCGTGCTGGCCTTTCTTTGTTGCTGGGGCATTTCATTGCTGTTTCATTGACTGTGGGTGTTGGGTTACTGTGGAATCAATATCGGCGGCCTGCTTGCAAGCCTGCCGATTTGCTTTCCAGAGCCTAGGGATGTTTTGTAAATCCCAGAGTGCCAAGGGCCGCTGGCTTGAGAAGTCAGGAATTGAAGCGTCCAGAACGGGCTTTCTACCACCTGTTGCTCTGTTGGAAATGTTTCAATTGAGTGCAAGAATCAGCATTTTCCCAACTGTTATGCTTGGGAAAATGCTGGTTTATGTTTTGCATGTTTATATGGCGCAAACTTGACCTGGAGGTATCGGAGCGCTGTAAATGAGCACTCAGAGTCGTTTACAATACACAGAATCAGATTCATTATTTAAAAATTACTTAGGCACAGTAGGATTAAGCAATTTGCCTACAATCACTGACTGGTGAGCCGACGCCTACACCAGAACATGGTTCTCCAGTTCGAAAGTCGACAGCTCTGGACGCAATGCAACATCAGCACTGCTCTTTAATGCAGAGGTGCTTATTTTTTTTTCCTAAAACAAGCAATCATAAGGAAGAAGTCAGTGACCAAAATGTTACCTAAAACATTTTAAGGCAGAATTCTGCAGCATAGAACGTCACCGACTGAGCTGCTTCCTTGTGCAGTGTTTTACCCAAGCACGGCCCTTGCATACTTCGCCGAACTCTGCCAAAAAATAAATTTATTGAAGGACAGAAGACCGTCCTGTTTCGCCTGCCCTGGCGTGTTCCAGAATTTTACAAGCCCTTATTTTCGCACAGGTTTGCCATCTGTCCTGGCCGCTGTTGAACTACTTAAAATGCATATTCCATAAAACCGTACTTCATGTTAAAGGGTGCAGCTAGGTACTTGAAAAAGGGTACAGAGCCATTTAATGGCGTCAGACCACAAACCCATCCCGAGGTGGCAAAGCCTGTACAGCGCTGAGAAGCCACAATTGTGGCAGCATCCATAATGAGAAAGAAAAAAAAACACATTGCTAGGAATCCAAAAGGAGTGTGTACTCCTGGAAAGAAACTTTGTCTTAAACCGGTTAAAGCGCTTCCCAGTAAGCACTTGACCCAATGACTTATCTATTAATATTGTCCATATCCGCCGCCAATCAGACTTCACCCGCCAATATCCGCTTTCTAGCGCCTACTATCGGGGCGTAACCGTTTTCAAAACATTTCCAGTTTTAGTAAACACAGTAACCAACGCCTGCGAGGCGTTGATTTCGTCACATCAAAGTAAATTTCTAAATGTTCCTAAGATCACACAGCTAGGGATTAGGGTTTCAGTCCAGGTTTATGGATTTGGTTTTAGGCGCTAGAAGGGTTTATAGACATTGCCCGCGGATAATGACTTCTCCACTACAGGGCCCACTGAGTGCCTCTACTCCATTTATGCCATTCAATATAGAGTTGACGAGGAAACCCCAAGTCCTCGCTCCCCCCAAAACCACCACCCCAAGGACGCTATTCTAGCGCCATTTTGATTTGACCAAACAATTCTCAAAGGCCAAGCGGGTCTAGCTTCTTGCTTAAGTTAAGCACCTGCCTTCTTGCTGATCTTAAGCGCTATTTTAGTGAAACCGGGAACAAACTGCAAGAGAACGGGGGCGTCACACGGGCAGTGTTATGGCGGTATTGAGTATAACACCGGTAGCATGTTGGCGGTAATTTGAACATTAGCTGTAAAGGCATCTGCATTTTAACTGGCCAACCCAAAACGTTAGCGCATAATTCCACCATAATGTACATTTCGTTGCTGCCAGTAGGTTGTATCATATAATATTTAGCACAATTATTCAAATACAGCTGAACACAGTTCATGGGAACCACAATTCAGAGGCAACACCAGATATCCTGGCACACATCGCGCACAAGCAAGTTCCAACGGCGAGATTTCATAGCGCCTCACCTTGCAGCCTGTAGCAGACCTGCCATCAAGCGCTAGGCGCTTGGAAGCTGCATGGGCCGAACACACTCACTGTGCATACTCGATTTCTCAGCTTGCTGCCTGCAGCCTCTACCCCACCGTTTCCCAACTTGTCACAGGGCTGGACCCACCCCCCATGACGAATTGGGAAAGGGTGGGGTGACCATCCTCTGCACTTCCTGACTGACGTGAAGCCCCTGGCGCTACAGGGCTTCAGCCTGAAGCGCCCGGGGCTAACTTTACCCACACGTCTTGAGGGGGAGGAGACTGGTCCTCGAAGCTATGTCTTTGCCAAGCTGATGACCTCACAGGCCTCAGGCTGTGAGCTTGTCAGCCCGGCAAATACCATAGACTCAGGGCCTGCCCAGAGGAAAATGGAATGACGGCATTGCTGCCAGTGTCATGTGACATGAGACTTACGGATCACAGCAACAGTAGCCCCGGGCCAGGCCCCAGCCCCAAGCAAGAGATGTGTGCATTTTTTTTTTTACAGATTGAGTTTGTTTTCACTTTTGTAATGGGGGCGTAGCCCCTACGCCCTCATGCAGAAACCGCCACTGGATTTCACTTCATGCTTCCCCCACCTGTCCGTACACATATAGGTGGTCATTACAAGAAGACCGCCAAGGGACCACCGTGCGGATGACCGCCAGTAGTGGCGGTTTGCCGCTCGGCGTATTATGACTGTTGTCTGTCCTCTGTTGTTTTTCCGACGGAGAGCTGCCAACAGCCATACTTGCGGGTGGCGGGGAAGTGGAGGTTGCTCCACCTCCACCGCCACGCCAACAGAACACCGCCCAGCTAATCACGTCATGTGATTCTACGCTGCGGTGCTCTGTTGGCAGTGTGGTGTTGGCGGAGGTGCCCCCATGGCTCCCGTCCCCTCCCGGAGGATCGACGGAACAGGTAAGTTGATCGTCCGTTAGGGGAGGGGGGTGGGGGGTGTTGTGTGGGTGCATGGGGGTGTGCGTCTGTGTATGTAGGGGGTGTGTGTGAGTGCGTGTATGCTTGCAGGGGTGTTGCGTGTTTGGGAAATGTGTGTGTGTCTGTCTGTATGTATGTCTGTATGGATGTGTGCGTGAATGTGTGAATGTGGGTGTACGTGTCTGAGTGTGTGTGTGGATGTTGGCATGTATGTCGGTGTGTGTGCGTGTATGTGTGTTGGTGGTGCCTGCGTGCATGTCGGGTGTGTGTCAGTAATGTTATGTTGGGGGTCGGGTGGGGAGGCGGGTCCTGCCACCTTTGGGGGTGGCAGGGGTGGTGGGGGGTGTAGGGGAGGGAGTCAGGGTGGGGGTGGGAGGTGGGGGGGAGACCCATATCAGTGCCAGGGAAGGTATTCCCTGGCACTGATAGTGCTTACCGCCATGGATTTCATGGCAGTTCCTACTGCTGGAAATCCACGGCGGTAAGCAGGGTCACAATACCGGCGGCGGTATTGTCACGGCCGCCGGGCTGGAGACCCAGGTCTCCAGGCCAGCGGGCGGAACGGGGAAGCGGCGGATGACCATGGCGGTAACCGCCATGGTCATAATACTAAAAAAAAGACCGCCAGCCTGTTGGCGGTCTTACCGCCGCTTTAACACCGTCCGCCAGGGTTGTAATGACCCCCATTGTCTCTTTATCTCAAACTTCCAATCTTCATTCCTTCTTTCGTCTGTCACTTCTTTCGAATCTTTCTCTTCAGCCTTCTTTCACCCTTTTTTCTGCCTTTCTCTCTCTCGCTGCTGGCTAAAGTCTAATGATCGGTAAACCATTAAATGAATGCCAGCGCCAGAAACCTGCACAATTTAAGGCTGCACATCACTAGAGCCTCTCTTTCCTACTGCTTACTGTCATGCCTCTCTGCATTGCGGTAACCTCTGTGCCTCTCTGCCACCCTCCCACACCTGTCCCTACATGTACTGTCTGTGCCTCTTTTCACATGCACCATGCACCTTCTTGCCTCAGTGCCTCCTGGTCACACCCAGTTTCATCATGTACAAGCCCTTGCCCGTGTGCATCATGGGTATGGCAGCTCTTATTCTTTGAAACATGTGTCTCCATTGTCCCATTTAGCCTGTGTGAGTCAATTCACTATCATTGCTTATTCATGATACATTGCGTGTGTGTGAGTGTGTGTCTGTGTGTGTGTGTGTGCGTGTGCTTTTGAGGTTTGCACTGCCTTACAGTACTTCTTCTCCGCGTCCTTGACAACAGCAATAGTTTTTCCCAACCAGCACCATAATTGGTGTGTGTGTGAGCATGTGTGTGTGTTTAAAGCTACTATAGTTGTAGAGTACTTCTGTGTATTTCAAGCTAGCATTACTGTTTCTCAGCATATACTGTAAATGTTCTATGTGTGGTACCTGTTTTATGTATGTTTGAAATTTGCATTTATTCTGTATATGCTGTACCTGCTCAGTGTCATATGGTAATTTGCACTACTGCCAACCGTGTGTCACTTATTCTGGTATATTACTGAAACTTGAGAAAAACTTTTCTGTATGCAATTTGCGACCTACTTCATGTAAATCAAGGTAACAGGTGGAATTGTGAGCCAATACGATTACATAATTTGTGACCCAACCAGTTAATACATACATTGGTTTGGAAAATACCAATCTATTCAGTAGAAGTCGGTATGCAACCACTTCTACCGACTCCATTATAGTACTTTCCAAATAAGAAATCACAAATTGCAAATGAGTATTTGTCGCAATAGTACATCAGGCCCACAATGGTATTTCTAAACAGCTATTTCTTATTTCCAAATCTCACATAGGAAATTGCAATTTCAATACATCAGTGATTCGCGAATACGGAATCGACTCTAAATGGTCTTTTTGTATGTGCAATTTGCTATTGAGTGGAAGCATGTGGTGTCGAGGTGCAAACTATAAATATAGACCCAGAATGCATTTCTGGTTTTCATAATGGGAGCAAACAGTAGAGGACATCACATCAATTTATTGTCAATTAATTAAAATCACACCATCTATCCCAAACTTTTAAAACATTACATAGAAGACAATAATTTTTTTGTAAAAGAAGCAATCAGCATTTTAAGTAGACCCCTCATCATCATTGCTCCTGAAAAGGTGCACAGCTGCTTCCATGAATTTGAGTGAGTTGGATGACATTTGAGCATCTTCGCCGCTTTTTGCAAAATATCACAGCCTCTCTCACGTGGCAAGATCGTTTTTTAAGAGTAAAGTTTCCCTTGGAACGCTGACTTGCTATAGTTAATAGAAGGTAATAACTTTACAAGGATGACCAATAACAGAGGGTTGATCGATGGTGCAAACAAATTTTTGTAGAAGTGACGGATAGCGCATGCTGCTGATGCAGACGTGGGACCAAATCTATGGGGAATTGGCTTGGGCAGCACTGCAAGTCTTCTTGCTGTGCTGCCTTATGCCAATGTGAAAGGGCAAGAATGCAGCACACATTGAAAGAGGAAAAAACAAGGAGAAATGAAAATATTTCTCCTCGTTACGCCTGCTCCAGGGAGGCGTAAGGTTTTGGCTCTGCCCCAAGGTTATGTGATTAAGTAAATCTATGGCAGCATCAAAATCCATGGATGCTGCATGGGAAACCCCGCCACAACAGCCATGGAAACACTTATTCCATATCACTGATGCCATGCAAAGCCACGCAAGGTTGCTTTGCATGGGCTCATAGATGTGTTTGAAAGGCTTGTGCTGCCGGAGCATAAAAAAAAGTGACGCCCAGGGAGCAAAAGCCTCTTATAAATATGCCCTTTGTTTTTTAATTACACCCAATGTTATTTATGATCAAGCTACATGCTGTGGTAGCAGTATTGCCTGTGCCTCTCCACCCCAGGTTCTGTCACATTCCTTCTTCTCAGCTTACAATGTTTGTTGCTAAAGACTGCCAGTTTACTAGCATTAATTGCAAAGTTGTTTGCATCATTAAACCTGGGCAATGCATCCTTTAATTTCTGAACACTGGACGCAGCACGATCTAAAATGATTGTATGCATTTAGCAAAGATTCATGAGAGTGGGCTTAGTGTTGGGGGACGAGTCTCTTGAATCTCAATGGCTTCAGACAAATATGCTATATAAAGATTAAAAAGCAGAGGGGCCAACATACAACCCTGTTTCATCCCTCTGTTCATCTTTGCCTTTCTTAAAGTGTGACCATTTTGTGCCAGTTTGACCTGTACTCATGTGTTCCAGCAGAGCGACTAAATAATCCACAGTAGAGTAGGAAGAATACTCCATCTTTCTAATTTATATCATAATATCAACAGTCTCCTCCTTGGTAGGTTGAGAAGGCAGACGGTCGGGCATTGGGTGATGGGTCAGTGCTTTAAGATCAACTGTGGGACAGTTTGTTAGAGCCTTAGTAACCTGTGACGGAGTGTTGGGGCCAGAATCATGTGCAGGGAGGCTCTCAGAGGGCTGGAACTTACAGTGGCGCTAGTCCAGTATTATTCAGGCCCTGACAGACTTCAGCTTAACCCCCATGAGGACCACATAGACCCCAAGATGCAATGTACCACTCCCTGTCAGACTGAGGTGGGACAGGAGAGCACAGCAGCCTCTGGGGGTGATTGATGTGGCCGTTGGGCCAGCTTCACCTCATCCACACAAGCTAGGCAGGAAGCCAGATGTTGCTGGCCCTTGGGCCATTCCCACTTCTGACCCCAAGTGTCTGACCTAGCCCACCATGCCACCACATTCAGACCACGGTGGGCGGGAGAGTATAAAGTATAAAGGGCCCTTGCTGGGGGCCAGATGTGGTCACCTCGGTCCCAGTGTACTTTAAACTTTGGTTGGGGGGGGTGTATTTGCGTGGGCCTCTCTATAAGGCCACCTTTCCCACAGAAAAAACAGAGAGGATGGTAACTACGTTCCTGTCCCAACGTCTGTTCATCATCCTGTGATACTCAGCAAATCACTTGGGCCTCATTTACAGTTTGGCAGATGGGTTACTCAATCACAAACGTGACCGATATCCCTTCCACCATATTACAATTACCATAGGATATAATGGGATGATAATACGGCATACGTGATATCCTTCATTTTGTCATGGAGTAACCTCCACCTGCCAAGCTCTAAATCAGGCCCTATATCTGCGAAGGGTTTAAATAAAAATTTATTTGATCTTGTCTAACGTAACTGGTGCACATGTAAATTGCTCCAATGTCATTGGGTCAAGTGCACGTTATATAAAACTACACAAACACAAAATATCCTGCCAGATTCTGCAAATGTCTGAGCATGATAATTCAAGAGGACTCTTTATATAAAACATATGTACTCATTTGTAACATGGCTTTTCCGCCTTTTTCAAGTTTAACCATAAGTCATGGATCAGTACTGTAGTCTTAATACACATTAAAAGTCAAGCTAGTACAAAAGTGGCCAAGTGGCAACCTTAGCCACATCAGGTGCTATGGCCCTTAGGACATTTTATTTTACCTCGCCAGCCTGGCCAAACTGCAGTGCTTCCAGTTTTCGTCGCCTATACTGAATCTATAAGCTTTAAAATGCATAAATCAACAAACATTTCTCTAAAAATGAGTCCAGTTACACTAACAACTTGGCGATCCATGAAAAGGATGATCTGGGCCACTTTTTTGGGAGTGCCAAGGCCTAATTGTGATCCCAATCCGACCCTGGTCTCCCCCAGGGAAGGCCATTCGGCAATCTGCAAAGCACACAATCAGACCATATTTTTTCACCTGTAGGGACTTGTGTATTAACATTGACAAAAAAAGTATATTATCTGTTGAATTACTGGCGCCCATGAAGTCCGTTTTGTTACTGAGATTAGATTAGTCTCGGCCTAAAGATCTAATTCCTTCAGCAAAAGTATGGCTTGGTACTTATTTTCCATCTCAATTAATGCAAGCGTACTATACTCTGATGGTATTGTGGGAGCTGGAATGAAGTCTTTCCAGGATCATGCAAGTATCTGAGTTTCAAAGGTGTAACAAAATATGGTTGTAAGGACTGGAGCCCAGTAGTAAGTGTTGAAGAGAGTATTTGGAAGCCCATTGGGGCCTGACTCCCCATAAGAGTTAGTTCTTGGATGGAGTTACCTAAGTCTAATGTGTAATGGAAGTCAAAGGTATTTATGATTTTTTTTCATTATCCCGTCCTACTGTTTTAAACAATTTTAAGCCATTGATTCTTGATGTACCACCTCTTTTCTTCTAGAATATGCTGTTCATATCGTTTTTTTGGTCACCGCCATGCATGCCAGGTTAACAGGCATTTTCTAATTTCATCGGTGGTTCCTTCATTAGAGCGGAAGAGCGTCGACCCCAACAGTGCAGCAGGCATGAAAAAATGGTAATGAAGAGATTTCATTACCATATTATTTTTCATTTCACCCGAGCCAAGTGAAAGTGCTGGGCGGGTCCATAGCTGCTGACTGGAAGCATTGAGCAGTGTTGCTGCAGCCTGCTGGTTTAAACTGTGCATGTCCCTTTGGCCAGCTGTCTTGAGACAGCCAGCCTGACATGCGCATTTTAAACCTCTCCACTCAGCTGTCTTAGACAGCTGAGTGGAGAGCAGGCACAGGCCCTCAGTGTCCTAAGGAGGGCCGAGGGAGCACATTCCAACCTATCCTGGTGCTGCTTTCATGCTGCTTAACATTATCAGCATCATTCGGATTTGTTGAGAGGGAGTTGGCTGAGGATCTAGGAGGACTTGTGCATTCTAGAAGAAACACAGAGCGAACAAAGAAATTGGGTAAGTACATTTTTGAATGTATTTTTATTATTTCAGGGTGGGCAATTTAAGTAGAAATGTAATCAATAAACTCCCCTTAATTAGCTGGGTCGACCTGGCTGACGTTTGCAGCGGCGTCTCCTCCGTTAGGCGAGGAGCATCACCCCCTCCCCGCCAGCAGAAGAAGCTGCAAAACCTTTAACAAACAAAACAATACTAAACCATGTTTATTATTGTTTCGTTTGTTAAAGGGGCAGAGCCAGGGGGTGGCGAGCAGTGAGGAGAGTGCACTGTGCACTCCCCTCAGTGTGCAGGTATGTTTGGCCGGCTGTCTTGGGCCGGTCAAACACACATGCGCAGGAAGGTCTCTCCAACCAAGCAACACAGTTGCCTTGCTGGAGAGAGCCTGCACAGGCTTCCAGTCTTCCTGGGAGCATCTTGGGGGCGCTCCCAGCCAATCCTAATGCTGCTCTGACCAGCGTCAGGATTGGCCGCAGGGCAGGCTGGGAGCCTCTGCCTGCAGCCTGGAGTGACGATGAGGGAAAGAGGAGCAGCGATACAGCAAAGGAGGAGGTAAGTTTTTATTTTTATTTTTTATAAAATTTTACCCCCTCCCACCCCAAGTCCCACGTGTCGCACCTGCCATGCCCCTTGTGAGAGAAGCGAGTCACGACTGGGTTTTGCTTCAATTCATGTTTTATTGTTTTTCCCAATGGGCGACGACCTAGTGTGGGGATGGGAGGACTGGCGAAAGCCATGTTAGAGCAGGTCCCAGGCACACAAAGGCCAGGGTCACATACATCCCCTGCTTGCCAGACTGTCACTAATGGGATAAATAAAAAAAGGGGAAATTGGTGTTTGAAAATGGCGGCACCTTCTGTAATGATCCTACTGCAAAGGGCATTATATCTGCATGACGCACCTATACATTTTTCATGCCCCACAATCTTAAAAAGTCACCCTTCGCGACTGTCTAGTTTGTCGGCTGTTCTCGGGATAACTGGAGGCAGACAGACGCCTAGAATGCTTGGTGCTGTGATCTTTCAAACTGAGAATAAATTTTGTAGTTTGAGCCCATGTGGCCAACAATCAATGCGTCTCTGAGTCGCACTGAGATCGATTTAGATTGGTGCTGGCTTCTAAAGTGACCCAGTTAAAAATGATTGAGATATAGGGGTTTAATTCATTTGTAAGTCTCTATGGAGCTTTCTATTTAGAAACCGTAGGCTAAAGCATTATAGTGCCTTTAGGAGATTATGGCCCTGTTGGTCCCAACGTAGTGGTGGCTGAAACACAACTGGAAAACCCTAAGTACCATCTGAATGAAAAAAAAAAGCAGAGCATCGATTAAATTAAGAGACACATTTAAATTAAAGTTGCATGTTAGGGCAATACAGATGCTCTTCTGCGCTGTGGTAGGTATGTGTAGAAAAGAGATCAGTTTGTCTATGGTTTTGTCTTAATCTTACTGACTGGGTGCAGATAGATTAATCAACATAAGCTGAGAGATGGGACAACCTGGTCCATTCCACTTAAGCTGTAGAGCCTGTGCTAATTAGGTGTACATTTAAGAGTGTTTGAAAATAATGTCTATAACCCACATTTTGCTCTACTCCATCCTTCTTCTTTGATGACTTCTATGGCCCCAGGCGAGCCATGGGGAGTGCCCCAGAGCTCAGCCCTTAGCCCAACTACGTTCAACATCTATATGACCCCCTTATCAGCACCGGCCTTGTCATTTGGACACTCAGCTATTCTTTTCTTTCAGGAATGGTATACCAATGGGTGGGTACTAATCAGCTCAAATGGGATACTGATTTGAAAGAGGCTTTTAGCTTTGGGTGTAATTTCACTCACAACCTGCGAGCTCCCCCAGTGTTCAAGCAGAAACATTGAAAAACTTGGAAGTCAAGTTTTGATAAAAAGCTGACTACAAACTCAAATTAACACAGCAGTGGGCACATTTTTCAACCTGCTGTAGTGGCAAAATGTTTCTGCAAATCCTCTCCTTGCCTGTGAGGAAAACAGTTATTTTGACCTTGATTGCATTCAGATGGGATTATGCCAATGTCTTTTATGCAAGTCTTCCACAATACCTGCTGCAGAAACGTTTAATAGGCAAGAATGCAGCAGCCTATCTAGTTTTCAAACCACCTAGATGAGCGTTGATCTCTTCTCAGCTGAAGAATCTTCATTGGCTACCTGTTAAAAAAAGGATCCTGTTTAAGATCTTGGTCCTCATGCACCAAGCTTTAAATCAATCCGGACCATAATACCTGTCCTCCAGAATTCAACACTACTCTCCTCTCAGAAGTCTGCTCTCTTCCCATAGCCATTTTGCTAAAGTTCTGAGGGTCTGGAGAATAAAGGTTGGAGATAAATCATTCTTCTTACTGGGCACTCAAGCCTGGAATAACTTTCCTGCTGAATTATGCCAAAGTGAAAATGAAATGACTTTTAGAAAACAACTCACGACCCGACATTTTACTCTCTAATTTGATTTTCGTGTCCTCTTAACTTCCACTTTGCACTGAGACACTCCATGGAGTAGGTGTGCGCTTTAGAAATCCCGCTATTCATTCATTCATTAGCTACAAAAACCTGGTAATTCAATGGGGTCACAGCAACAGGTTTCTTGGGTGTAATTTCATGTAATTGCCAAAATGGAACAGGAATCTGCATCTTCAAAAAGCTTGGACAAGAATGCAACATACAAAGAAAGTAATAAAAGTGCTTGTCTTCCTACAGTAGGCTGGTCTTTATTGTTGCACAAGACAAGTATATGCAGTGATTCTTTGGTACCTTAACTGTATAGAACCTTGGGTGAGTGTAGGTGTGAGCTAACACTAGTACTCTTCCCACTAAGAGTCCTGTTTTGGGTTCTGCATTCTATAAACCCGTCTGCCTAATACTGGGAAGAATGTGGTAATGGGATCATTTACTAATACCTCCAGAAAGGAATGAGGACTGGGGGAAATTGGTAGTAACTAGCTGTGATATTTGTGGTATGGGACTATAAATTGAACCTATCTTTTGCCTGAGAGAATGGCCGATGGGTGCTTATATACATTGATGCCATTCAGAGGTGTGTTGGGACTCCAGTTTCTTTGGATTCAGGTAAGTTTGATAGTAGTTTGTGGTCCAAAGTCAAAGAAGCTATTTGGGAGGAAGACCCTTGCTTTGAAAATTGTGCCGCAGTGGAATGATCCAAGTTCTTACAAGTAGTTGTAGAGTCAGGTGCCTACAAAAAATCTGAGTTTGCCGGCATTGGAGAATGTAAACCGGGTGTATCCTGCACTGGTGCTAAGACCTTTGCATTAACTAATGTGTCTGAAAAGGTGGGAATTGCTATGGGTATGTCAGTGTCTGCTTCCACTGAGGTAAGCTTTGGACAGTTGGAAACATTCGGTATGGTTGCAGTTCGGGCTTGAATTTGTGAGAACAATTAAAAAAGCTTTTGTTCTAATATTTTTTGTTCCCCTTTGCAGCTTTTTCTTTTGTTTCCTGATTGTTGCGTGCTCCCAAGCCCAGTAGCATGCACAAGAACACACCACACACAATGCTGGTAGTTAACTTCTTTCCTCATCAGCGTACAACATTCAACAGGACTCTGAATATCCCAGTAACTGTTGGAGACCACACCCTAACACTTCCCAGATCAACTATCCCAGATCAACTATGTAATATTCTTCATAAGACTGCCCATAGCTACGGGGTCCTAATGCTTACAGTTCTAAGTCACTACGCCCCTTATTAATTTAAAGCCATAACCAAAAGACGTGAACAAATAGCAGCATTACATTTCCTCAATCATCCATCAAGGGGCTCGCACAGCTCGAGCACACGTGTTTTATGAAGTAGTTGCGCTGTCAGGGCCTGACACCCAGGATGGATCATGGAAGGGCATTGTCTATATTAAAGATAGCATTTGTGTGCTTATGCTAATGCTGTCCAAACTTGTATTTATGCTCCATTAATGCAAAGCCTTTATTATTAGGGTGAGTGGGGTAAGGAAATGCTGTAAGCTTGGATTGCACTACTGATAGTAGTTCGAGTATAAAAATGTGTACAAACATTTGCAAAGTTTAACAATATGAGGCTATGTCCGATGCTCCCAGAATGCTCTCTAGTAGATGCAGATATATGCAGAAGCTTAAAAGCAATATTGAGGATTATTTGCTTTCAAAATCAAAACGTTCATTAAAAAATGCAAATAGGAAAAAAGTTTGCTAAACCACTGTGAAATTTTAGGTACCATTTCTTTGAATTATCGTTTAGTAAAATGTGTTGATACATGCTAGTATTGCCTAAACATATATCCATAATGAAAAAAAATCAGTGAAATGAATTTCAACAAGATTGTGAGAAACATGAAAAGCCAGTAGGTTCGACCTTGGTCATCATCCTTTTCGTTTTGTCAATGCATGTCTTGTTTTGACATGATTTTTGTAAAACTTTATTGTTGTGGGAGCATCCGGGCCCTCACTATTATAATAAACACTGACAAAAAGCTATAATATTTTTGGTCTCAAAAAGCACACATTGCCACAGTAGTTCCTGGCACTGAAGAAAACTATTTTGTATTCCATTATGCTCCTCGTGAAACAGCGCAATGGTGTAACTGATAGTGAAGCCAACCAATAGACACATTGGGGGTGATTCTAACATTGGCGGGCGGCGGAGGCCGCCCGCCAATGTTCCCCCGTCAAAATACCGCTCCGTGGTCGCAAGACCGCTGAGGGTATTTTGAGATTTGCCCTGGGCTGGCGGGCGGCCGCCAAAAGGCCGCCCGCCAGCCCAGGGCAAATCTACCTTCCCACGAGGACGCCGGCTCAGAATTGAGCCGGCGTAGTGGGAAGGTGCGACGGGTGCAGTTGCACCCGTCGCGTATTTCAGTGTCTGCACAGCAGACACTGAAATACTTTGTGGGGCCCTCTTACGGGGGCCCCTGCAGTGCCCATGCCATTGGCATGGGCACTGCAGGGGCCCCAAGGGGCCCCGCGGCACCCCCTACCGCCATCCTGTTCCTGGCGGAAGACCCGCCAGGAACAGGATGGCAGTAGGGGGTGTCAGAATCCCCATGGCGGCGGAGCGCGCTCCGCCGCCATGGAGGATTCTGTAGGGCAGTGGTACACCGGCGGGAGACCGCCGGTTTACCCTTTCTGGCCGCGGCTGAACCGCCGCGGTCAGAATGCCCTTGGGAGCACCGCCAGCCTGTTGGCGGTGCTCCCGTGGTCGGTGACCCTGGCGGTCACCGGCCGCCAGGGTCAGAATGACCCCCATAGTAAGAGACAGAATTAAAAAAAAAAAAAAAAGGTCTTGGTTAATGCCAGACCTAGTTAGGTGCCCAGTTCTTGAAGGAAGTCACAAAAGTGCATCCATGGTATACATTCTTGCATTAGTGCAGATTTATGACTCATGAATTACCAATAATTTACAGAAGTTCGCCAAGAAATGGTACTTCTAGACAATATTTGTGAACTGCATTTTAGTTTGAGCAAATATATATGTGTAGATTTGCTGATGTGAAAATCTGTTGAGCATGTCCAAGATCCCTTTCCCTCCAGTTACTTTATCCCAACTGTTAGGAATACATTTCCAAGCTTTCTCAATATTAAAAAAGATTAGAGAAGAGCAGGTAAAAACAGGTTCACTAAAGGCAAGCCTGTCTGCTCCTGTCTGCGCTTGGACCACGCCCACCGCCAGGAACCATAAAGCTGAGCTTACCATCTTCAACTCTAGACCCTACAACAAGAACTGCTGTTGCACCTCTCCTCAGACTACAGGAGGACCCTTTACAAGTCTCTGACACAGCAGCACACCTTACAGACCCTCCAGCAATTAGTATGCCCTGCCAGCTCCACTGCCTCTTGCTCAATGCCCAATCTCTCTGTATGCATGCAACTGAGATATGGAACACCATTGTCACCCTCAAGCCTGACATTGTCTTCCTCACTGAGACTTGGATCAACTCCCAATCCACACCAACATTTCTGCAGCCACTCCCTTTGGCTACAAGAAAGTTCACTACAACCACATCAACAAACACAGAGGTGGAATCACCATCATCTATAAGGAATGCTTCCACTGCACTACAGCGACGAATTACTCCATGATCATGAAACATCTAAACTCCTAGCTTAGAGTACACTGCAAATCCACCATCAAAGGCACACTCGCTTACAGACCTCTAGGAACTCGCCCCAGTTTCTGCAATGACATCCCCGAATTTATCGCTGCCCAAGCCATCAACACCGAACACTACTTCTTCCTCAGAGAAGTCAACTTCCACCTTGAGAACCCAAATGACGCCAACACTACCAACCTCCTGGAGACCATAAACAACTTCCGCCTCACCCCCACACACATCACAGGACACAACCTAGATCACATCTTCACCACCAGCAACAGGGTAAAAAACAGCCATGCCACCCAGCCCACCTGGACAGACCACTTTATTGTCCTTTTTACCTACACAACAGCTCCCATCCATGCCACCAGACCAAACAACATCTCTCACCACTGCTGGAATAGAGTATCCAAAAGCCAATGGACCGCTGCCCTCAACTCCTGCCACCCAGCCGACCAACACCACCTTGCACATCGAACAAGCTGTCAAAAACTTTACCACCTGGATTTCCAGCAGAGTCACCCCAGCAACCCCTCTAAACCCAGCAGACCACCCAAACACGTCAATTGGTACATCCTCGATCTGAGAACCTCAAAATGCAGCTGCAAACTACTGGAGAAGAGATGATGTACCTCTAAGGAGCCCACTGACTGAATCGTCTTTAAGATCTCACTCAGGCAGTAAGTACCACAGACTCCTGAAAGACATGAGAAGGAACACCTTAAACAACAGCATCCAAGCCAGCCCCAGCCACTGTAAAGAACTCTTCAGCATCATCAAGGAGTTCTCCAACCCCCCAGCACATGAAAACAGCATCACTCCCTCCCAGGACCTCTGCAACTCCCTTGCTGACTACTTCCACAAGATATCCACCATCTACAAAAACTTCACACCCAAACCCACCACCGCCAACACCTTCAGCCTCCTAGACCCCACTGACACCCCCGCCAACAACAGGATCACCACCTGGAACCAGTTACCATACCATATAGAACACCACCAACATCATGTGCTCCATCCACTCTGGATTGCCCATGGGCCAATGTCCCCACCACATGTTCAACCCTTGAAACAGCACCATCAGCAGCATGCTTACTGACATCTTCAACATGTCCATCACCTCAGCCACCTACCTAGATGACTGGAAATATGCCAAGATAAACCCTTCTCACACCGGCCAATATTACTACTCCGCATTCCTGTCAAAGTCATTGAAAAAGCTATCAACCAACAGCTTCAGGATTACATAAAGAACAACAACCTTCTGGACGCAATCCAATCCAGATTCTGCTCCAACCATAGCACAGAATCCGCCCTGATCGCTGCCAAAGATGACATCAGAACCCTCCTGGACCAAGGAAACTTGGCTGCCCTGATCCTCCTTGACCTCTCAGTGGTATTTGACACTGTCTCCTACCAAACTCTGATCAAGAGACTCCACCAGATCGGCATCCAAGACGATGCCCTCAAATTAATGAAATCCTTCCTCTCCGGAAGAACTCAGAGAGTCTTCTTCCTTTCACATCAAATCCCAAGAACATCATCTGCTGCATCCCCCAAGGCTCATCCCTCAGCCTCATCCGCTTCAATACCTATATGACCTCATTAGCCAGCATTGTCAGAAACCACAGACTGAACATCATCTCCTCTGTGGACAACACCCAGCTCATCCTCTCACTAGCTAAAGACCCCTGCACTACAAAGGCCAACTTCCACCTCTGGGCCAACTGGACCAAGCATGAAATCTCAGCATCATCCTGGACAACAAATGTACCATAAAGAGCCAGATCAATGCAGTCTCCGCTGCCTGCTACCCCACCCTTGGCATGCTCCACAAGATGTTTAAACAGCTGTCAATCTCCAAAAGACGAATCGTCACACAAGCCCTCATCACCAACCATCTTGACTATGGCAGAACCCTGTATGCCAGAACTCATCACACAAAGAGATTTCAACTCACCCAGAACTCAGCACCAGACTCATCTTGGACCTCCTCAGATGGACCCACATCACCCTCCACCTTCACTGGATCCCCGTACACAAAAGATGTAAATTCAAGATTATGACTTACGCCTACTCAGCCCTTCACAACCAGCGGCCAGAATACCTCAACCACTGCCTGAGCTTCCACCTATATTCCAGACCACTGCACTTCATTTCTCTCTCCCTTTCCCATATCCCCCATATTCGCAGTAGCAACAGTGGAGATCGTTCCTTCTCCTACCTTGCCGCAAACTCCTGGATTAGCCTCCCCATGCACCTCAGGACTTCCTCTCTCCAGGAATTCAGAAAGGCACTCAGGACCTGGCTCTTCCACTGAAGCCCTTAAGCATCCAGGACTAGCACCTGGATACCCTCGTGGGTGATTAGTGTGCTCTACAAACCCTGATTGATTGATTGACACACTGTGTTAGACAAACTTTGACTGGTGTGCGCCACAATATGTCTCCAAGCATTCGGATGTCCACTATGCTGAGCAAGAATTGCTTCCAACCCCACCTGGCTCGCATCAATAGTGATCTCAGTGTGCAATTTAGGATTAAAATAAGCCATCTCAGTTTTAATTGCATGTTTTATATTTTTGAAACTGCGGTCACATTACGCGACCATCAGAACTGGACATTTTGCTTAATCAGGTGTTGCAAAGAGGCACTTACTGTGGCAAAGTTACAAATGTACCTCAAACACTGGTTGGCCAAGCCCAAGAAAGACCATACCATGGCAACATCGTGTGGAGGACTGGTGGCTGATAGAGCTCATACTTTGACAGGATCAGGAGTCATGCTTCCATCTGAAAATAAATGTTCAAATAACTTGAGCTTTGTTTTGTTAAATTCACACTTTTCAGCCTTTAAGGTAAGGCCTGCATCTGTAAATAATTCACACACTTGTTTGAGGGCTTTATCATGCTTCTTTTTTGTTGCACCAAATACCAGTTTATTATCCCTGTAATTTAAGGCATGTGTCGCAGGCTGAATAGTCCTCTGTTAAACATATAGGAATATTTCAGGAGCAGAGAACACCCCAAAGCTTAATCTTTTGTATCTAAATAAACCAACATGAATTTAAAAAGTGGTAATGTACCTGCAGTTCTTTTCCAGTTCAAAGCTGATGGTAGCCATTGTTCAGGTCAAAACAGGAGAAAATGTTGGCTTCATTTGACTGCATGATCATATCTGCGATGTATGGACCAGGATGTCTCTCTCTCTCTCTCGATTGCTTTCTTGACTTGGTGCATATCCATGCAGATGTTCACTGCACCTCCACTATTCTTTTTCTGCACTACCACAATGGGCGACACCCATGTTGTGGGAACCATTAGAGTGCTCAATATTGTCATGATACAGGAAAGCTTCTGGCTCCTTCACGACCACTTTTTGTAAATGGAATGCTATCATGTGGTGTCATTGTGAAGTTGCGCCTTCATGGTTTTGGGAATTGATTGATATCAATCCCATGTCTACAGCAGTTGCAAAGCTAAGTAGGCATTCACTAGATGGAGTACCTTGATGAACATGAATTGGTGCCTGCACAGACGTCGTCTTATGCCATAGGGTCGCAATGAATAATCCTTGACTATGCAACGGTTTGAAAGCAGCACATGTGTACACCTCTGTACTTGATGCTTTGAGTCATTGTACAGGCGATAAACTGTGAAATGTTTCAACTGCCATGATGTTCATTGATGCACTGCTATCGACTACAAAAGTTACAAGGCAACCGTTGACTTTCAGTTTGATTTTGGGGCAATTTTCCTATGAGTTCTTATGCTTTCCCAGCTCTTGTTTCTGCCCTTCTTTTACCTTCCATGCAAGCAGCAGGGCCCATTTGTGCATGTTGTTCTCTTTTATCTATGATTATCGCAATCAATCAATCAATCAATCAGGGATCTTATAGAGAACGGCTAATCACTCATTTGAGTCTCAAGGTGCGGGGTGGGTTCTACAGCTCAGTCGAAACACTGGATGGCCGGTTTAGCTAAAGAGGTAGGTTTTCAGAGCCTTCCTGAATTGAGGCAGAGAGGGAGAATGACTGAGATGAAGAGGAATAGAGTTTCAGGTCTTAGCGGCAAGGTAGGAGAAGGATCTTTCTCCAGCTGTGGTCTTATGGATCCGTGGGATGGTGGCAGGGCCAGGTTAGCAGAACAGAGTTGTCTGGTGGGCGTGTTAAGGTGAGGCGTTGGTTGAGGTATGCAGGTCTGATGTCGTGAAGGGCCTTATAGGCATGCATGAGAAGCATGAAGGTGACTCTTTCTTTGATTGGGAGCCAGTTTAGGTCTCTCAGTTGCCCAGATATGTGGCTGCCATGGGGGTTGTCCAGGATAAGTCTAGCGGTGGCGTTCTGGATTCTTTGCATCTTCTTTTAGAGCTTCTGGGTGGTACCTGCGTAGAGTGCATTGCGTAGTCAAGCTTGCTGCTGACATGCACCTGGGTGACTGTTCTTCTGGATTCAATGAGGATCTACTCAAAGATCTTCAGAGCAGGCAGAGCGTGTGGAAGCAGGAGGATGCGATGGTGTTGACTTGATGGTTCATAGAGAGCGAGGAGTCGAGGATGATGCCGAGGTTCCGTGCGTGGTTGGTCGGTGAGGGGGGGGGCTCTGAGCATTGCGGGCCACCAAGAGTCATCCCAGGTGGAGGGGTGGTGCCCAAAATAAGGTCTTCTGTCTTGTCGGAGTTGAGCATGCGGGAGCTGTCCTTCATCCAGGAGGCGACTGCCTTCATCACATTGTGGAAGTTGGTCTTCGCAACTGTAGGTTCATCGATGAGGGAGACGATCAGCTGAGTGTTGTCAGCATGGGAGATGATTTTGAGTCTGTGGTTACTGACGATGCCTGCTAGAGGGGCCATGTAGACGTTGAAGACGGTGGGGCTCAAGGAGGAGCCTTGGGGGACACCGCAGATGATAACTGCAGGTTTGGATGTGAATGGTGGGAGCCTGACTCTTTGGGTTCAGCCGGTGAGGAAGAAGAGGATAGAGTTCAGGGCTTTGCTATAGATGCCAGCATTGTGGAGTCTGGCGCAAAGGGTGGGAGACGGTGTGAAAGGGGGGCGAGAGGTCCAGGAGAATAAAGGACTGCGTTTTCACCTTGGTACGATAGATTGCGGATGTCGCTGTTGTGGCAAGGAAAGCAATTTAGTCTGTGGTTGCTTCTGAAGCCAGATTGAGAGGGGTCCAGGATTTGGTTGGTCTCAATGAACTCAGTGAGTTGGGCATTGATGGCTTTCTCCATGACTTTGGCTGGGAAGAGGAGCAGACAGATGGGTCTGGAGTTCTTGAGGTCCTTCAGGTCTGCAGAGAGTTTCTGTAGCAGGGGGTTGATCTCTGTGTGTTTCCAGTCCTCAGAAAAGGTGATGGCCTCCATAGAGCAGTTGATGGTGTGGCAGAGCTGGGGGGAGATGATGTCACTGGCTTGGTTGAAGATGTGGTGGGGGCAAGGGCCTAGGGGGCTCCAGAGGGGACGATCTTCATGATTCATAGGGTGTCGTTGGCGGTGAGTGTGGTCCAGTTGGTCAGGGTTGGTGGGGATCCGAAACCTTAGGGTGCAATGGTTGCAGGTGGGGTGGTGGGTCCTGTTTAGTAAAGCTGTTGTAGATGTTGGACATCTGGCGGTGGAAGAAGGTGGCAAGGTTGTCACAGAGGGATTGACATGGGGGGTGTCCATGGTTTCAGTACTAGGTTTGGTGAATTCTTTGACCATGGTAAAGAGATCTTTGCTGTTATGTGTATTGATATTGATTTGTTCTTGTATGGGGTTTTCCTGGTGGCTCTGATGAGGCGGTGGTGTGTTGTGACAGCGATTTTGAGAGATGGGTGGTCTGCCGGGGTCTTGCTCCTCCTCCATCTTCTCTCGAGTCATCTACAAGTGCATTTTTACTCTTGGAGGGCGGGGAAGAACCAGCTGGCTTTCCTGGTGGTCTGTTTGCCGGAGAGTTTCCTGAGGGGGGCCAGAGTGTTGGCGCAGTCGGAGATCCATTGTTGGAGGAAGCGTGTAGTTGTGGTGGCATCCGTGGAGGTTGGTGGTGGTTTGTTGCAGAGGGTGGTGGGGAATTGCTCTTCAGTGACCTTGTTCCAGCTTCTGCACGGGTGGCAGAGGGTGTGGTAGTGATGGGTGGGTTTGGTGAAGGAGAGGTGGATGCACTGGTGGTCGGTCCATAAGAGTTCAGAGGTGTGGCTGGTGGAGATGTTGCTTCTGGCGGAGAAGATGGTGGTGAGCGTGTGTCCTGCTGAGTGCATTTCGGAGGTGACCAGTTGTTTGAGTCCGATGCTGGTGAGGTTCTGCAGTAGGGATGAGGTGTTGGGGTCGCTGGGGTTGTCCAGGTGGAAATTGAGGTTGCAGAGGAAGATGTAGTCTGTAGAGGTGAGGGCGTGATGTGTAATAAAGTCAGCTATGGATTATTTGGAGGCGGTGAAGGGGGGACAGGGACGGGAAGTCTGTAGATGAGGGTGCAGTGTAGGGTGGTGTGCAGGTTGATCTGGATCTGGAAATGGAGGTGCTCCATGTCAGATGCAAGGTCGTTGGTGCTCATTGTGAGACGGAGAGAGTTCTTGTGTACGATGGCGATGCCTTCTCCTGGTCAGTTGTGGAGGATCTTGTAGCCATCGGAGATGGCAGTGGCGAGTTCTGGTGCAGAGGTGGTGTTTAGCCAGGTTTCCGTAAAGAATCTAACATCGGGGGTGTTGGAGTCAAGAAGGTACCAAATCTCCACGGTGTGTTTCTTGAGGAAGTGTGTGTTAAGCATGATACAGCTGAGGTGGTTGTGCATGGTTCTTGGAAGTCGCATAGTAGGTGTGCTGGAGAAGGGTCCTTGCGTGTCACTCAGTGATGCATGGTGCTAGGCTGTGTTTCATCTGGCGTTGAGGGCATGGAGGAAGCTGGCGTAGTAGGAGTGAAGGGTGCGGGCCAGGGTCCATGGTGCAGGGCATGGTCCAGGTGCACAGGGACAGAGGGGCAGACAGCAACGGGATCGAAGGGACACCGTGAAATTCAGATAAGAGAAATACAAGAGAAAACAGCACAGAAAGAGAAATACAGAAAAAAGATAAACACAGCAAAAATAAGAGAAGGACAGGAAAAATGGAGACAGAGACAGACAATACTAACCACTGGACCACTAGGAATGAGAGGCAGGCAGGAGCCTGCCGGGTGGGGGAGGGCCTCGAACACCACAACTAGAGCAGTCAAAATGGGGAGCACCCTGTCTTCCATTCCAGCATTCGTGACCCCAAGGCATCATGGTAAATGCAGTCATTAGCACGAATTTGAATAGAGTTTTGAAAGTTTTTCACCATATGTTGGTGCGGCAAGTGCCGTATCTTCGGACACGTGTTTCTGGCTATTTGGCCGTCATCAGCGAAGAGCAACGTGTAGCTGGCGGGGTTGCTTGAAATGCTGCCTTGAAAGTTTTCATAGGTTTAAGTACCACTCAAGAAGGCGCACAGGTGCTTCACCCGAGCTCGTCAGCTCAGACGCTCACGGGAGCCTTAATTACAACAGTCAAAATGGGGAGCACCCTGTCTTCCATTCCAGCATTCGTGACCCCAAGGCATCATGGTAAATGCAGTCATTAGCACGAATTTGAATAGAGTTTTGAAAGTTTTTCACCATATGTTGGTGCGGCAAGTGCCGTATCTTCGGACACGTGTTTCTGGCTATTTGGCCGTCATCAGCGAAGAGCAACGTGTAGCTGGCAGGGTTGCTTGAAATGCCGCCTTGTAAGTTTTCACAGGTTTAAGTACCACTCAAGAAGGCGCACAGGTGCTTCACCCGAGCTCGTCAGCTCAGACGCTCACGGGAGCCTTAATTACAACAGTCAAAATGGGGAGCACCCTGTCTTCCATTCCAGCATTCGTGACCCCAAGGCATCATGGTAAATGCAGTCATTAGCACGAATTTGAATAGAGTTTTGAAAGTTTTTCACCATATGTTGGTGCGGCAAGTGCCGTATCTTCGGACACGTGTTTCTGGCTATTTGGCCGTCATCAGCGAAGAGCAACGTGTAGCTGGCAGGGTTGCTTGAAATGCCGCCTTGTAAGTTTTCACAGGTTTAAGTACCATTCAAGAAGGCGCACAGGTGCTTCACCCGAGCTCGTCAGCTCAGACGCTCACGGGAGCCTTAATTACAACAGTCAAAATGGGGAGCACCCTGTCTTCCATTCCAGCATTCGTGACCCCAAGGCATCATGGTAAATGCAGTCATTAGCACGAATTTGAATAGAGTTTTGAAAGTTTTTCACCATATGTTGGTGCGGCAAGTGCCGTATCTTCGGACACGTGTTTCTGGCTATTTGGCCGTCATCAGCGAAGAGCAACGTGTAGCTGGCAGGGTTGCTTGAAATGCCGCCTTGTAAGTTTTCACAGGTTTAAGTACCACTCAAGAAGGCGCACAGGTGCTTCACCCGAGCTCGTCAGCTCAGACGCTCACGGGAGCCTTAATTACAACAGTCAAAATGGGGAGCACCCTGTCTTCCATTCCAGCATTCGTGACCCCAAGGCATCATGGTAAATGCAGTCATTAGCACGAATTTGAATAGAGTTTTGAAAGTTTTTCACCATATGTTGGTGCGGCAAGTGCCGTATCTTCGGACACGTGTTTCTGGCTATTTGGCCGTCATCAGCGAAGAGCAACGTGTAGCTGGCAGGGTTGCTTGAAATGCCGCCTTGTAAGTTTTCACAGGTTTAAGTACCATTCAAGAAGGCGCACAGGTGCTTCACCCGAGCTCGTCAGCTCAGACGCTCACGGGAGCCTTAATTACAACAGTCAAAATGGGGAGCACCCTGTCTTCCATTCCAGCATTCGTGACCCCAAGGCATCATGGTAAATGCAGTCATTAGCACGAATTTGAATAGAGTTTTGAAAGTTTTTCACCATATGTTGGTGCGGCAAGTGCCGTATCTTCGGACACGTGTTTCTGGCTATTTGGCCGTCATCAGCGAAGAGCAACGTGTAGCTGGCGGGGTTGCTTGAAATGCTGCCTTGAAAGTTTTCATAGGTTTAAGTACCACTCAAGAAGGCGCACAGGTGCTTCACCCGAGCTCGTCAGCTCAGACGCTCACGGGAGCCTTAATTACAACAGTCAAAATGGGGAGCACCCTGTCTTCCCTTCCAGCATTCGTGACCCCAAGACATCATGGTAAATGCAGTCATTAGCACGAATTTGAATAGAGTTTTGAAAGTTTTTCACCATATGTTGGTGCGGCAAGTGCCGTATCTTCGGACACGTGTTTCTGGCTATTTGGCCGTCATCAGCGAAGAGCAACGTGTAGCTGGCAGGGTTGCTTGAAATGCCGCCTTGTAAGTTTTCACAGGTTTAAGTACCACTCAAGAAGGCGCACAGGTGCTTCACCCGAGCTCGTCAGCTCAGACGCTCATGGGAGCCTTAATTACAACAGTCAAAATGGGGAGCACCCTGTCTTCCATTCCAGCATTCGTGACCCCAAGGCATCATGGTAAATGCAGTCATTAGCACGAATTTACTCCGGTAGGAGTGTCGGCCCCCGCCGTGAGGCCACTGGGGTGACGAGCAGTGAGGGGGAGTGCACACCCATCTAGGGCCGGCCAAACACACATGTGCAGTGTGCTCTCTCGAGCCTGGCACTGTGTTGCTGGGCTGGAGAGAGCAGACACAGGCTCCCAGTCTGCCTGGGTGCTCCCAGCCAATCCTGACACTGCTCTGAGCAGGGTTGGCCACAGGGCAGGCTAAGAGCCTGTGCCCGCAGCAGAGGAGACAGAGGAATGGAGCAGCATAGTGGTGTGCTCTGAGCAGTGTCAGGATTGGCCGCAGGGCAGGTTGGGAGGTTGTACCTGCAGCCTGCAGCAGAGTAGACGGAGGAGTGGAGCAGCGCGGCAGCATGCAGGTGTTTTAAAAAATATATATTTAAAGCTTATTCAACCCCTCTCTGCGCCCTGCCCCACCCCTTGCGCGCCCTGCAAGCCACTACTGTCAACAGCCTTGATCCATTTGGTCCACCTAGGGGTCAATACCTACCACCAACTAGCCATCACACTGCTGCACACCCCACCACTCCAGGCTCTCTAGGAGAGGAGGGTGCATTGCTGGCGTAGGGTAGCCTGCACAACGGGAGTATGACCTGCTGTAGATGTGTAGAGCTTTGATGTGCAGCGTGCAGCGCTCAGCTGTGTATAGCTGTCAAGGATTGCTTTCTTCAGTGGTGTAACATTATCTTAAGCTGCTCCCTTGATGTGGAGGGGGCCTTAGCTCCAGGGAGCCCCCTCACTATAGTACACTGCGTACAGGTGGCCGGCCCCTGACCTGAGAGCTTCTGACTTGCTCGGCGGGGAGGC
Organism: Pleurodeles waltl; assembly: GCF_031143425.1. Taxonomy (NCBI): domain Eukaryota; kingdom Metazoa; phylum Chordata; class Amphibia; order Caudata; family Salamandridae; genus Pleurodeles; species Pleurodeles waltl. The sequence goes on along the minus strand of NC_090446.1, from coordinate 114,896,250 downwards.
CCTCCATGTACTTTGCAGGTGGGCCCTCTCAAGTTTCATTACACCACTGGCTTTCTGCCGACTTTACCTAGAGCCAATCTGCGTTCTGTAAAAAGTTACCTGGATACCGCAGATATTGCATAGTCAAGAGTCTAGGGGGCTGTGAAGAAGTGAAAAGATTTGCATCCTAGGAGTGCCATAGAAATATCGTGAAAGTGTGAGGTCGTGGTAGCAGTCACTGAGCAATATAGGGGCTGTAGCGTAGTGTGTCATTGTGCTGTGGGCAGACACAAGCACAGCAAAAATGGCAATGCTGGGTCATATGTGAAATATAGCTTTAGCAGGTAATCTTTACTGGAATTAATGGATGAGTTAAACCCAATTTGGCCAGAAACACTTTGAAGAGTCAAGTTATACATACTCGTGTCCAGGTCATGCGGCCCTGCATTTACAGGCCTCAGGTAGCTACCAGAGCGTAGTTGTAGTAGCTGGAGAAATTTTTAAAAGAGTTTTTCACATATTTTTAGGAATTTTCTAAAAGCACTTTTAAGCAGAATAAATCACAGCATATATTTTCCTCATACTTAACTGGCCGTATGGAACCATGATGACATTTTATAGTGAAGATTTCCTAATGTTATAGTTTGCTTTTATAGTACACGTCTTGATACGTCTTCATTTTGAAACTGATTTTTTCTAGCAATAACAAAAAAGTCATCATTCACTAGATATAATAGTGATATGGTGATGTCAGTTTATTATTAATAACTTGATTGCCTGCTACCCTGCCACTACATACGAATCGTTCATTTTTGTACATTGTGGCCTGTATTATCGATGCGCAAGAACAGAGTTTGGGGCCAGAATTGCCTGAATTCTGAATTGTGACTCGCAAATTGCGAGTCAGAGAGACTTGCAATTTGCGAGTCACAATTCAGAATGTAGGATGGTGTCCCTGACACCATCTACGACTCGCAAGGGGGTTGCAAAGGCCCACCTCATTAATATTAATGAGGTGGGTCGCAATTTGCGACCCCCATGAGACTCGCAGCACTCACAGGGATGGAGGCCTGCTGGAGAGAGCAGACCACCATGTCTGTGACTGCTTTTAAATTAAGCAGTTTTTTTGTAATGCAGCCCGTTCTCCTTAAAGGAAAACGAGATGCATTACAAAACTAAAAAATGAAACGTTTTTGTTTCATTTTTCCAGAGCAGGCAGTGGTCCACAGGACCACTGCCTGCTCTGAATTTTTTTTTTCAATGCAATTAACAAAGGGGATGGGACCCCTTCCCTTTTGTGAATGGCTAGCACCCATTTGAAATGGGTGCTAACTGCGATTGTTTTGCGACCACGTTCGCGGTCACAAAACAATACAGCATCGCGCTGCGACTCACAATTAGGAAGGGGAACACCCCTTTCTAATTGCGACTCGCAATCCTGTTTTGCGAATTGGTAACCAGGTTACCGACTCGCAAAACGGGGATTGGGCATTGTAATGTGCTTTTTGCACGTTGCAAACAGCAAAATTTGCTGTTTGCAACGTGCAAAAGGTTTTGAACATCTGGCCCTTAGTTATCTATAATGTTGGGTATAGATTTGTTAAACGATTAATTTTCTCTATATTAATATTGTTGTATATTTATTATATTTCTTTATGTAAACTAGGCAACAGGGCATATGCCAAAAGGACATGGCTGCTTACACAATACACACCTCCTACTTCTGCCAAGCGCATAAACAGCACATTGCTCACAAAGACGCAGTTCTGTAGAAGAACGTACCTTTGGCTTACTTACTTAAGAGTAGGATCTGGTGCCTGCACAGAAGTGGTGGAGCTATTCAAAAGGTACTGGGGACCTGTTTCAAAACTATTGCATGCTGAGCTATTCTACATAACATTGCAGCCAGGAGGAGACTATCGATCGAACCAGATAATGATTCAGATGATGATGATATACCACCTTTACAAATCTAACTCAACCTTTTTATGTAAACCAAGCAACCCACGGAAAGACACTCCGAACAGAAATAACCAATAACTATTTTTAGGTTTAGATAATATTATATGATCTATTATTTAAAAAAAAAAAAGAGTCTCATTATACTAAACACAAACTCTATTTATTCACAGGTAAAATGAATAAAAAAGAAGTCAGCTGGACTTGACAGTGAAGAATAAGTGTTCATAAATACAAAAATGATATTTTTAAGAGAAAAACATTTTTTTTCAATTGTAATTTAAACAAAATCACTGTCTCTGTATTTTTCTTCCTTTCGATGCAGTCGATCTCACTGAAGCTGCCACAAACCCCTTGTCCTGGGTACCTTAGTTTCTACTATTAATTCTCTGACTTACTTCTGGCACAGGAAGACTAGTTAAGCTTGACTGTTCCACACTTTGACCACCCTGGGATGGTTTGTTATCAGAAACAGTAGCAGTTCACAAATCCTCTAATGCTGATCTTACCTGCACTGGAGTTTTAGATATAACAGCAGTCCAATGGCCCATTTCAACCTGAAGCTTGTAAGTTCTACATGATATAGCCCCTGTGGCAGAGGCCAACCTGGCCACAGATTGCCCAAACCTTCCAGAGGGCAGCAACGCTTGAAAGACTTCATTTCAAAGATTAATTTCCGTTTTGTAGGTTTCACACACTTTTGTAACAGAGGGGACTCCAAGCTTTCCTGTAATTAGAGCTATTACCGATGAAGGAACTACATCCTGAGCCACCAATAAAGGTTACACTGTTTACCACATCCTTCAACATTACCAACAGTGAACACTCAAATAGTGACCACCACACGGTATTGGGCGGGGTTACTAAGGGCCAGATGTAGGAAGCCGTTTCTATGGTGCAAACTGCGAAAATCGCAGTTTGCGCCATGCAAACGGCCTAACGCAATGCACATTCACAAATTGCGATTCTGAAATTGTGAGTCGCACCGATTCGCAATTTCAGAATCACAAATCCTGACATTGCTACATCTGGCCCTTAGTGTAATGTCAGGAAATGCTACATCACCAGGAAATGTCTCCACGTTACTATCGGAAGAAGAGCCGTAGAGGCAAGTGCACTACAGTACAAAGTACATCCAAACCAGTATGATATATAGCCCATATAGTGCCTTTAAATATGTTTAGATAACGTAACTAAAACTTCAAAATTCAGCAGGTCAGTTTATGAATGTAAATATGTTTTTCTATCAACCACACAATTCCATTTTGTATAAAGGGAAAACTCAGTTATTCTCCAAAGGAAAACCACCTTTTATTTTCTTTTAAAACTCATGTTTCAAAATACTAGTCTTTATGTTAGTAACCAGCGGGTCCCTAAACATCAGCTGAGTCAAAACAAATCCCTAATATGCTATGTATAAACATTACAATGCAAGGCCATACATTTGCTCTGGATCTTACAGTTCCACAATCTGCTCTCTTCATTTTCTCTATTGGTGGCACTCCTTTTTTCCTGGTCCAGTGTTCACACACACAAAATATGGCTAGTAAAGTGAAGCCTGCAACATCACAAATCTCCATGTGATTATCGTAGATTGAGAAAATTTGACATGAAGCTTCTATCGGCTGACACAATGGCCCTTATTTTGACTTCGACGGACGGAAAAGCCTGCCTGCTGAAGTCCAGCGGCCCCTATGACGAGTTTCCTGCTGGGTCAGCAGACAGAAACAGAGTTTCCTATAGCTGGCCCAGCAGAAAACTTCCCAAAACGTTGATGCTGGCTCATAATTGAGCTGGTGGCAATGTTGCGGTGCATAAAGTGCATCAGCACCCGTCGCGCTTTTCACTGTCTGCAGAGCAGACAATGAAAAGTGAGATGGGGCTAGCCATTGGGGCCCCTGCACTGCCCATGCCGAGTGCATGGGCAGTGCAGGGGCCCTCATGGGGCCCCCTGCACCCAGTCTCCAGCATCAGTTACTTGGCGGGGCTACTGCCATGTAAATGCCATCGGAGAGGGTCATCGTGATCCCCAGGGCAGAGCTGCTTGCAGCGCTGCCATGGCAGATTGAGACCGCTGGCACTGCCAGGCCGGTGGGAACGTGGTGGTACCTGCCATCCAACCATGGCGCGTTTGCCATGGTCGGAATGTGGAGGCCGGACAACCACATTGGTGGTGGTCCGACCATCACCACGACCCTGGCGGTCTAAAGAGTGGTTGTGTTATTGTGTGATCATGTCATTGGTTGACTCCCTGCCAGTCAGAGGGTCAGGAGATTATCAGTACAGCCTTCTTTAGTGTGTCCAGATTCTTTGAATAATGTAGTCAGTTAAGCTTCACTTCTCGGAGCTGCTTCTGGTTTGATAGCGAGCTACCAGTTCCCCGCTACTCGTTTGGTACCCACTGTTATAGCATCAGCCATATATTTAGTCTACAATTTTATCATGGCCCTGAGATAGTGTTTTGAATACATCAGTCTTTGTGTTTTTTCCAAGGCTTATCACTCTTCTGCAAAGGATTTGCAAGGCCTTTAATGACTGCTTTCGAACAAATAAGATAGGGCCCTTCAACGTATGAAACTTCTGGACATGATGTATTGTTCCATAACCCTCCTGGTACTCTCTGGCCCTAGCTCTTATGAGCTGCCATTCTTCTATGCAGAAGTCTTTGGTGCAAAGAAATAGTTGCCAAGGGAGCAGCGGTGGGTGCTGCAAATCTCAGTGGGGGGTAGTGGTGGACAAAGGGGATGGGGGAAAGAACAAAAATACAAAAATACAAAATAAAAGAATCAAAGCAACGTCAGGATTGGTCTGAACGGTAGTGACTGCCGCTCAGACACAGCTATGTTTAACAGTGAGGCTGGAGAGACCTAAGTGCACATGTGTGTTTGGCCGGCCTGAGACTGCCGGCCAAACACACAAGTGCACATAGGTGCACTCGGTACTCCTCCCCTCTACCACCTCCTGTCACCCAGCCTCAGCCCTCCCTCTACTGCTGGCTGGGCCAGTAGATAAATAATGAAATAATAGTGGAACTCTTGTTTCATTTTTTATCTCCTGGCTCTTGGCCAGATGGACAACGCTCCTCTGCCATTGCGGAGGAGCCACCCCTGCAAGGGAGTGCTAGGCCTTGAAGGTGGTTTGCTTTCTGTTCCTCAGGGTAGTCTGGATGCCTGTCTAATTCTAGTAGACTGTGGTGCTGGAGCAGTGGTGACTGGTGTGGACGTAGACTGGTGGAGTGGTGACTCAGTGGGGTGCTGAGGTTTTCTGCCTCAAGTGCCTATCCTTGAAACTCCATACCCACTTCCTCTTCAACCTCTCTTACTGCTGCGCTGTAAAGAAACCAGAGCTTATTACCTTTATTTACAATAAGCTAGCATACGCATTAACATAAACATTGCAGTTAAAACTACCACTCTCATAATGCACTGTCCCTATAACTTTAATAGTCTGAGTTTAAACTTAAATAATACTTACTTTTGTAAATCATATACATATAAATATTAAATAAAAGGCCTGTTTCCCTTACTAACTTGCATGTTTTAATTATTGATGAAGTTGTGAGGGTATTTTCAATCACTTGTAGCTGCTGAGTGTTGTGAAAAAGTGTCTATGTCACTGACTTCTGCCAGTGAAGCCCAGGAAGAGTGCTCTCAATGAGCTCCTCCATAGGTTTGGTGAAGGGAGAGTGGGCACTGTGCCAGTAACAGAAGCCTCCTTTCTTTCATTACAAAGCTTTTCCTTAGTACAAGTGATGTAGTCAAAACTTTAGCAGAGCCCCTCTTGCCACAAAGGTCATCAGAACGTGACAGTTCATGTTTTATGGTAATCCATTCTAATGGTTTAAGTAGAAAGCTGTGCTGACACGCAATTTAAATGTGCACTTGCTTGTATTTCAGAGTTCGACTTAAGTGGCATTTTAATTAAATCACATGTTAGAAGAATAATATTGATGTACAATGTAATGTAGGCTATAGACTAGCAGTGCATATAGAAACAATATTTAACTGCTCATGATTGGTAAATTATTAATGAGTTTAAAAATATGTGCAAAACTGAGAGAAATGCATTTCTCTGTTGTATTTAATGAAATGCAGTAACAAAGCTTTCCTGTTTGAAATGAAATGTATTATTCATATTAATGAAATCATATTAATGCTGAAACCATAAGGTTGCATATTACATGTGTTTACTAAAACATATTAATTAAATGCATTGTTATGATTCTTTTGTGTTAGCATGAGTGAGGCCTGTTGAAGTTTGTAATTTGTGACCATGCTAGAAATGCTGATTCATTTCCTAACATGAACTTTCCCTTAGGTTATGTTCTCATGAGAAGCTTAGCTAGTTGGTAATAGGCTGTGTTGTTACATATAGAGAAAATGCACAGTGTCCTGATGGAAGAACATTGTGGAAGATAGACTGGTATTGTATACAATTGTTTCAAATGTGCGTGGAGTCACTCACCCGAAAACTGTTCCCATGACAGATCTGGGAAATAATTGTACTGTTACAACTTGGAGTCTGGTGCTCATCTACCATTAGATGATGCTCCTTCAACGTGACAAGAACTGATATCTTTGATGAATCCAAATGTTCCATAAATTCTAAAATACTGGTAGACATTTGCACATGGAAACAGTTCTGAGTAGCCTCCGCAGTTCCTAGCAGCTTGCAGAGATCTCCTGATGATTGAGGGCACCTTGCTGATCCTGATGCTTTGCTGATTAAGATTCACTGAATGCTGTACCCTTGGAGAGGTAGTGTCCTCTCTGCTACTGCATTTGAAATGTCCTTTTTAGACTTAGAAATCCTTTTAATTTCCCCTTCAGAAGACGCCTGACTGAGCCTCTGATATGCTGACGCTTTCCCTTTTTTCTTATTTTTGACCAACATAGCTAGTGACATGCAGTCCGAGAATATCTCTTTCCAAATAATTTTTCTCCTTTTTATGCTTTTCGTATTTTGCCCGCATGTGTTTCTCCCCACACATGTATTTCCCTGATTTGGTTAGTTGCAGGGTTGACCTGTGCCCAGCCAAAGATTTTTGACTCAGCTAATTTGAATTCACTGATGATTGTTATCTCTGAACAACATATCATCTCTGTAACTCAGATATTCTTGTTAGTGATATGCATTATTCTTCTTGAACGCTTCATTTTATTTATGGTAGTTTGCCTAAATCTATTTCAATGCCTTGGGCAACCCTTGGTGATTATGTATCTATACAATTTGTTTTTGCACATTCTTTACATGACTTTGAGCTTGTGTTTGTAATAAATATTTAATTTTATTTCCTGATTGGAGTTTTGTTTCTGTGGCCACATTGGTCATGGTGTTTAAATTGTTTGGGGTTGTATTGAGTACTTATTGGGTTCAAAGAGTCATCCACCTCGAAGAGCATTGATTTCTGTGAAGGATGAAAATGCAACAGCAATTGTGGTAGCAGAGTTCTGGTTGTGTTCCACAAGGGGGGAGAGCTACTTTTGTTTAGTGTTAGGGAGTTGGGATTGTCCCCATGAAACTGCCCCGCCTAACCATTGTTCACCTCAAAACTTGTCCCATGGTTCGTTCTGAAAATAGATGAAAGTTCCAGCGTTGTGCCTATAAGTTTTGGGAGCAGGAGTGTAAATAGGGTTTTACCCTTGTGATGCTTTGGCTTAAAGATTGCGGTGAGTGTGATGTTGTGAAGTGTTTTGTAGAGTCGTCGTAATTGCAGTGATTGTGGTGCTTTTTGCTCAAAAATATCCACAGTTGTTGTTGTTGATGGGTCCACCATGGCCTAAGATCCCGGAAAGACACCTGGTTAATTTATTGTCTGCAGTGAGGAACTTGTCATGGGACATTGTTGATGGTGCCAATAGTTTTTCTTCAATGAGTGGCAGTTGTTGGTTGGTATTTAGTGAATCCTAAAGCTCTACTGAGGGTCTATATCAACCAGAGTGAGAATTGCTGGTTAAGTTTCACTTGTTGTGTAATTGTGAAAGCTGCAGTGTAACCCTGTACAGCTTTGAAGTGTTTGAATTCCCATCCAAAGTGTGCAGATAGGTTGTTGGTTTTTAGCTCGCGATATTTTGCATTAGGTGTGAGTGAGCGATTGTGGGAGAGACAATTGTGAAGCAATTGCAGTGGTGAATGAAGTGAGAATGACATCATATTGTGCCCCGCCAGTGTAGGTCGGTTTGTGCGAAGCAGCACTGGTATTGGTGGACAGTGCCAGGTTGCTATTGGTTGAGAACCATGAGAGCAAAGGATTGTGGTATTGAAATGACTTCCTGATTTGATTGCAAGTTATGGAATTAATTGAATTTGATCGAAAATTTAATTTTCAAAAACATGAAAGATTGCATTAAGGGGAGATTTATTCCAGTTAGGGAAGGTTTAGAAACACCAACCGAAGGAATTCCGGTTATATTGTGTCATCTGCTAAAGGTTTTCATGTATGCCTTTGGATTGAACAATGGTGTAAAGTTATTGAGAGAGAAGGTGCTTTCGCTTTTCCCCGATACGGAACATTTAATTTGAGAATTTTGTGACATGCCTCGCCCATAGGAAACTAACTGATTATGTTACCCTGGGTAATGCATAAGCTACCCTGGGTAATACCTATGCAGACAACGTTGTTAGGTATCATGCTCTTAGTTGGACCTCTTTAAAGTCAAGTGGAACAGTGAAACACAGGATGAGACAAGCCCACATTTCTTGATGACTGTTGTTGGTACATGGATGGGAGGAAGTGAAAAGATTGCAGGAAGAAGTGACAGAGGAAGAATTGCAAGGTTGGATTAGAGCAGGATGTGTCACAAGGAATGAAAATTATGTTTGATTGTCAAGTGATAGAAGAGTGGTGTTGCCAAACAGCTTAGTGTCCCCGATGGCAACACAGTACCATGGACAGGCACACATAAGAGAGACGCAATGGTCAGAACATTCAGACAAATATGGCTTAATCCTAGGTTCAGAGTGATTGCTGAAGCCACATGTCACCGATTTGTCACCTGTCAACAAACGAATATAGGGAAACATACAGTTGTTACATTGAGTCACATAAGTTGGATTGGAGGACCGGTTCACAGAACGCAGTTGGATTTTATTGAGCTGTCAGTGCTCAATAGACTGAGATATAATTTAGTTGCTGTCTGTATTTTCTCACACTCGGTTGAGGCTTTTCCCAATAGATGAAAAGCCTCATAGTGGTGAAACAGTTACTTAGTGAGTTGATACCTATGTTTGGATTCCTGACTTCTCTAGAATCAGACCGAGGAACTAATTTCAACAGTGAGGTCCTTAACATGTTGTTTTCAGCAGTACAAGATAGACAAATATTACACTGCAGTTATCGTCCAGAAGCTTCAGGTCTGGTAGAACATATAAATGGGACACTGAAGTCCTGCCTGGAGAAAGTATGTGCAGGTGCAACACTGACATGGCTAGATTCATGGCCTCTTATTTTGATGACTAGATGCAGCACACCTGACAAGGAAATAGGATTGTCACCACATAAATCAACATGGGGCACAAAATAAGATTGCCAGCAGTGCATGCAAATGTGCTTGTGAACATTACAGATAACTTGGTGCTGGATTATTGCACAGGACTAGCTGATGTGGTGTATTCTTTGTCTCATGCAATTGGAGAAGCTATTTTACAGCTGCAGCAGTAACTGTGTCATGACCTATGTTCTGGTGACCAGGTCACACTTAAGAAACTTGTACGGAAGACATGCTTGGAGCCGCATTGAAAAGGCCCTTACCAAGTGGTTCTTGTGATGACAACAGCTGTGAAGTGTGCTGGTCCCCTGAATTGGGATATGCTAGCCTCACTCACAAAGTTACAGGTCCCCTTGATGAAACAGCACTTGTTCCAGAAGGATTGGCTACAGTGAGTGTGAGGGATCAGGTTAGCCAAGCTATTGGGGCTGGGAAAGTGGCTATAGCACAGTCTTGGTCAAATCGGGTTCTGAGCGAGTCAACATCAGTGACAACATCGAATGGTACAGAATCGGTTGACTCATGCAAGCTTGGATGCTGATGAAGGATTAGTCATGCTGGATAAAAGAGTTGCACACAGAGACAATTGGCCTAAAGAGAAAACTGTGTCGGCCATAAAAGTGACATCAACTATTGCTGAAGAAGCTGAAGAGTAGAGTCAAAGTGAAAGTGATGCTGAGATTCAAGTAAGCAGAAGGTCAAAAAGGAAAAGAGTGCCAAGCAGAAAGTACTCAGCACCTGAATGGACATATTATTCTGCTGATGACTGGGAACAGGAGTTTGTTACCTTTTGTGCTAGCAATTCGAATCCAGCTCAATATTCTTGCGAGTGAAATTGCTTTGGGAGTGAACTTTGAAATCTAATTGCCAGTCAATGAAGAGAGACAATACATTTTGGAAGTAATTATCAGTGATTGCAATTTATGCCTATACTTTAGACATTTGAACATTTAGTAGTAGCTTTTGCATTTTTGCAAATAGAGAAACTTTCGATGAACTTCCTAGAAGATCAAAAACTTTGTGAATAATTGCATTGTTGAAAGAGACTATTTTTAATTGCCTTGCTGAAAATAAAGAGGACTGAAAAGAAACAGTGATAAATAAAAGCCACTTTGATTTTTGAATTTACATTTTTGGTCTGGAATTTGAGAACTCATGGAGTCAAATCGCAATAGAAGTAGTAAATGTAAATACATACGTACAGGTTTAGCAGTAGTGACAGTTAACATGATTATACTATTGTTTATAGGTTTGAGTTTGCCCATAGCGAATGATTCAAATCAGATTACACCCACACTTTTTTTTAATTTAGTAAATTCCCATGCTGCTCAAAATTCATTTCACACAGGTGAGAAGTATTTACTTAGCCTGGGTGGAGCTGGCAGAGTTTCAATCTGCGGAATTCTGCGGAATGACAGAAAACGACGCCAAATTCCGTTAGCGAGGGGAGTAATTGCTTCTCCTAATATGACTGCTTTAAATCTCTTCTATTCGCAACTTACGTCAGCTGCACAAATTACGGCTGTTCCAGGCACTCATGTCAATCATTGCAAGTTAAGGAAGCTGTAGCGGTGAATCATTTAGTAAGTTATGGAGCAATACAGGTTAAACTTTGTATTTCTGTTCAAATAGGTTTTATTCTTTGCATAATTCTAATGCAAACTTTCAGTATTTAGGATTTACCCTTTCACCAGTTAAATGAGGTGCCAGGAACAATAACAGCTTCAGCAGGGTTACCCATTTTAAAAGTAAGATTTACATTTCGTTCCATTAGTCAATGTGTGTGGAGGGGTGCTAAAGCACAGCAGCTGGCATGCACCACTCCGTTGAATAGATATTTGTTTTTTATCTTTCTAATACAGCATGCTTTCCAGAGTGAGCCATTGCACTGCTAAACAGCCCTGCCTGTCGATTCAGAAACACCAGACTGAATCTCGGAGGTGACTGACTCCCAGATGCCCACAAATCTCAGAAGGCCGACTATTCACTCTTGAATCTTGATGCTGTAATGGTGGCCTATTTGATGCAATGTTTGCCCACTGGCGGGGTCACAAGCTGTGTGCATCGAAACTTGTTAAGTCTGTCTAGATTGACTTCCACACTTTTAACATTTATGGACTTTTAACAGAGGCGGTAGTTCCAGAAGCTTGGATGGAAAAAAAGAGATATGTGAAAAAACAGAACCAAAAAAAAGAACAAGAAGAGGGAAAACATGAATATAAATAAACCACCTTCAAAAAATAGCAGGTAAAAGTACAATTGAAAGATTTAGAGCAGAAGATGGCGATGGACTGAGTACCTAGTAGGTGGCTGGTCCCTTAAACTTTGGGTATGAATTTGCTCATACAATTAGCGTTTATCCACTGGTCTCAAATCTTGGCAGTGTTTTGCTCACATGAGCTAGCTGTTCCCACAATTGCAGTCTCTCGCTTCACAAGCACACTCATCTGCATTCATGTTGTGTGAAGTTCAACATGTACTTGCTATCACAGGGGCTTGCACATGCTTTAAGGCTCCACGCCCAATAAACAACTTTATGAGCTGGCTCATAGCCAATCCCAGGTGACTTTAGTTACATCTCCAATATCTGCCATTTAACCTTGGCTCATGTCAGATCGACTTCGAATATGTCTGTCCATCTGAGTGGCTGAGACTAGTAGGTTGGTGCCCCAGCATTGACCATCCTCCCCATAATTACCATAATGATGGCACAAAAGACCTGTGAATAAGAAGTATGTTCAGTTTAAATGAAGGCCCTCATTCCAACCCTGGCGGTCTCTGACCGCCAGGGCGGAGGGCAGCGGAAGCACCGCCAACAGGCTGGCGGTGCTTCCAGGGCTATTCTGACCGCGGCGGTAAAGCCGCGGTCAGAAAAGGGGAACCAGCGGTTTCCCGCCGGTTTTCCCCTGGCCCAGGGAAACCTCCATGGCGGCGCTGCAGGATTCTGACCCCCTTCCCGCCAGCCTGTTTCTGGCGGTTTTCACCGCCAGAAACAGGATGGCGGGAACGGGTGTCGTGGGGCCCCCTAACAGGGCCCCATACAGATTTTCACTGTCTGCTTTGCAGACAGTGAAAATCGCGACGGATGCCACTGCACCCGTCGCACCCCCGCAACTCCGCCGGCTCCATTCGGAGCCGGCTTCCTTGTTGCAGGGTCTTTCCCGCTGGGCCTGCGGGCGCCCTTTTGGCAGTCGCCCGCCGGCCCAGCGGGAAAATCAAAATGACCCCCGCGGTCTTTCGACGGGGGAACTTTGGCGGGCGGCCTCCGCCGCCCGCCAAAGTTGGAATGACCCCCTAAGTGTGTGTGCTGGTAAACTTCTGTATGCAGCAGTTCTCTGAGTCTCTGCCAAACTCTGCGCTCTGCAAAAACTCCACAAGCTCCACCGGAGGAATGCAGTTCACCATCCACTCCAGTAGTTACACACTGATAGTTTCAAAGGTGATTTATGGGCAAATGTTTTTTATAAGTTGTTGTATGAATGTGTTGAGGCAATGGACTTTAGAGACTGTTACTTGTGCACAGAGCTGCCTTCATCAGTTAGTGAAGGAATTACATATCACAGTTTACCCCTAACCTATGGAATTTCCTGTAGTCTGTTTCTAGCTCTAGATTATCAACAGGAGTATTACCAATACTCCTATTCAAATTATGATTTGGTGTTTTCGATTGTCCCTGTCATGAAACATTTAAGTAGCATTGCAAAGGTGAAGAATATTGATTATGTAGGAGGTTTCTTTGAAACTACATTGACGTTTAAACCAGTATATGCACACAAGAAAAATTGTAATTGCATTTTTAGTCCTGTAGAAAAGGAATTCATTGGACAGGTAGAGTAGAGAAGGAAAACAATGATAGCCAAAATAGAAAAAGGAGTAGTGCTGCAAAGTTGGGAGAGAGATGCAACACATTCAGCCAGTGGAAATCAAGGATGCTTGGATATTGATTAGCACATGTAGGGAAGTTATGGATATATAGGCCAAAATCAAAGACTGATATACATTTTGTATGTACTAGTGAGTGTAGACATATAGCGGGTCATTCCGACCCTGGCGGTCGGTGGCAGCCAGGGCCACCGACCACGGGAGCACCGCCAACAGGCTTGCGGTGCTCCTACGAGCATTCTGACCGCGGCGGTTTAGCCGCGGTCAGACGCGGAAAGCCAGCGGTCTCCCGCTGACTTTCCGCCGCTCGTAGGAATCCTCCATGGCTGCGGAGCGCGCTCCGCAGCCATGGAGGATTCCGACTCCCCCTCCCGCCATCCAGTTCCTGGCGGTTCTCCCGCCGGGAACCGGATGGCGGGAGGGGGAGTCGCGGGGCCCCCGTAAGAGGGCCCCTAAAAGTATTTCAGTGTCTGCAAAGCAGACACTGAAATACGCGACGGGTGCAACTGCACCCGTCGCACCTTCCCACTCCGCCGGCTCTATTACGAGCCGGCGTCATCGTGGGAAGGGAGTTTTCCCCTGGGCTGGCGGGCGGTCTTGCGAAGACCGCCCGCCAGCCCAGGGGAAAACTCGGAATACCCTCCGCGGTCTTTCGACCGCGGAGCGGTATTTCGGAGGGGGGAAGTCTGGCGGGCGGCCTCCGCCGCCCGTCAGACTCAGAATGAGGGCCATATTTTTGTTTAAAAGTGTTTGGACTTTTATGGTGACTGGTCAAGACCCCGTCATACCAGGTGTTTCTTTCATATGTGGAAGAAATGTCTGTATTACAGGAGACATTTTTAGGTCATAATTCCATCAGTAGGTGTGATCTTGAATGACATCAAGTTAAGAAAGTTGTCAACAATAGTAGATAAGCTATCTACCGACGCTGCAGGTGCCATATTGTTAATGGACAGGGAAATGGAAGCTATGCGATAAATGGTTTTGCAAAATAGTTTTGCTGTAGATATATTACTCACAAAGGAAGGAAGAGTTCGCAAAATGCTACATGCTCAGGCATGTTGTACATACATCCCTGACAACAGTAAGGAGATAAGAAAGTACATTTCAAATATGACTGACTTAAAACAAGACCTAAGAAAACTAGCACCAACAGGTGCATGGGAAGCTATAGGAAACGGTTTTACAGCCATTGATAGGTGATTTTCTAATCTGGGAAGAGGTATTGTGGGGAGCATACTGAGACCATTATTGATTGTGATCATATCAGACCTAGTTGCAGATGGATTTTACAAAGTATACAATATACTGAAATATTAAAGAGCTAAAAATAGAGAAGGGAAGAAATAGAAATGAAGAATCAGAGAAGCCTATATTACAGTAATGTCAAGTAGTTAGAGGATTTCAGAAGATCTTACTTGAAATGAACCCCTGAAATTTAGGGGTGTCTCATTGAAAATGAGAGTGGGATTAATTTGTGATGGCATAGTTGCCATCAAAGGGGGACTGGTGTAGTCTAACCTTTACTAGAGCTTCTTGTGTCACAAAGGTCAGCAGAATGTGACAGTTTATGTTTCATGTTAACCGCAGTCTAATGGTTAAACATTGAAGGCTGCACTGACACACAATTTAAATGCTAACTTCTTTCTATTTCAGAGCTCAACTTAGGTGGCATTTAAATTAAATCACTAAGGGGATACAAATTATGTATAATGTAATTTAATAGACTAAGGGGCATATTTATACTCCAGTTGCGCCAAATTTGCATCATTTTTTTCATGTAAATGCTGCACAAAACTAACTCCATATTTATATTTTGATGTTAGAAATGTCTAACGTCAAATTATTGGAGTTTGCACCATTTTTTAGATGGGCGAACCTACCTTGCATCAATGAGAGCAAGGTAGGTGTTCCCATTTAAAAAATGGTGCTAAACCCAAAACCCCATATTTACCCCCTGAGCTAAAATGACACACGGGTGGGAGGAGAGGTTAAAAAATGGTTGCTTTGCACCATTATTTAACAGATAGGTCAGACCAGGGGTTAGGGGACCGGTGGACCCTTTTCCATGGTTAAGCACCATGGAATGGGTTCACAAGTGACCTCAAGCCACAGGTACACCCCACCCACACCAGAGGGACACCGGAGGATGGGGGACCCCATCCCAGATAAGTAGGGTAAGTATTTTACTTTAATTACAGTGCCATTGAGTGCCCAATTTGGGGCCCCCTGCATGGCACCGGGTACAATGTCCATGCCCAGGGGACACTGGTCCCCTGGGTTGGCCATTGGGGTGGTCGGCACGACTCCTGTCTTTTCTAAGAGAGGAGTCATGTGGTATGGATTGTTTTGCATCAGACAATGATGCTAGGCTGGTTAGAGGCATTTATTTTCCTCTAACCAGCCTAATGTCATTTTTTGGAGCAAAACCCCCTTCTCCCATACCGCCACCCCCACCAGGCTAACATAACTTTTTTTTACACTAGCCCACCCTTTGCACCGTCTTGCGCCATTCCATAAATATGGCAACTGGCTGACGCTTAGGAATGGCGCAAGCCGGTGCTAAACTTTTTGACGCAAAACTGCAATAGTGCAGTTTTGCATCAAAAAGTATAAATATGCCCCTAACAGTGCATATAGAAACGATATTGAATTGCTCATGATTAGCAAATGATTAATGAGTTTAAAAAATGTGTAAAATTGAGAGAAATGCAACTCTCTGTTGTACTTGATGAAATGCAGTAACAAAGCTTTCCTGTTTGAAATGAAATGTATTATTCATATTAATAAAATATTATAAATGCTGAAACCATAAGTTTGGATATTAAACGTGTTTACTAAAACATATTACTTAAATCCATTTTTATGATTCTTTTGTGTTAGCATGAGTGAAGTCTGTTGAGGCATGTAATTTGTGACCATGCTAGAAATGCTGATTCATGTCTTAATGTGCTTAGCTAATTGGTGATGGGCTCTATTGTTTAAGTATAGAGGGAATGTAGCGTAGTGTCCTTGACAGAAGAGCGATGTAGAACATACACTGATATTTATCCAATTGTTTCAAACATGTGTGAAGTCACACAGACGGAGGATGTTCCAATGACAGACCTGGGAAAGAACTCAGCTGTTACAACTTGGAGTTTAGTGATCAACTACTATTGATTGATTCCTCTTCAACATGACATGAACTGATATCTTTGACAAATCATAATGTTTTGTGAATTCTAAAATACTGGTGGACATTTGAACATGGCAGCAGTTCTAAGCAGTCCCCGCAGGTCCTAGCAGCTTGCAGAGAGCTCCTGATGCTTGCAGATGTCTTGCTGATCCTGATGCTTTGCTGCTGAAAATTTCCTGAATGCTGTACTCTTGTAGAGGTATCTTCCTCTCTGACATTGCCTTTGAAATGCCCTTTTTAGACTTAAGAATTGTTTTAATCTCCTTTTCAGAAGACTCCTGACTGAGCGTCTGATATGCTGACACTTTCCCTTTTTTCTTGTTGTTGCCTAACATAGTTAGTGACCTGCAGTCCAAGATTATCTCTTTCCAAATTATTTTTATCATTTCTATGCTTTTTATATTTTGCCAACACATGTGTTACCCTGGTTTGGTTAGTTGTAGGTTTGACCTGTGCCCAGCCAAAGATTTTTGACTCAGCTAATATTAATTGACTGATGATTGTTAACTCTGAGCAATGTATCATCTCTGTTACTGAGATATTCTTGATGATTATATGCATTCTTTTTTTTTAATGCAGGGACAGCTCCTTCGCAATGGTGAAGGAGCGTCTCTGACCCCCCCGCCCCCCAACCGGGTAAGCCAGGAGCTGAAAGATAAAACAATATATTTAATTACCACTCTATATTTCAGCTGCTCCCTCACCTATCAGCAGGTGCATGGAGGGGTGGGGCTGTGCCATGGAAGGGAGGAGAGGGTATTTGAATCTGTGCACTAAGTGCGTATGTGTTTTTGGTCAGCTGTCTCAGGCTGGCCAAACACACATGCGCACTTAAGTTTCTCCAACCTGGCTGTACTATACAGCCAGGCTGGAGAAACTGCACAGACCCCCAGAGCAGTGTCTGAGCAGCAGTCCAAGTCACTCAGACCAATCCTGATGCTGCTCTCATGTTGGATTTAGCATGAGAGAAATACCAGAATTGCTGGGGAGCCTGTGCTGGTGCCCCAGTGAATGCTTACCCCAGAAGAATAGCTGAGAAGCAACGTGACAGCAAAGGGAACAGGTACGTTTTTTTTTAATTATTTTTTTATTCCCCCTCCCGTTCCCATCCTTACCCCTTTCTGCCCCTCCCCTTGAGATTTGGAGCTGCAGCTGCTTGAATTCTCAGTTTTATTAATGTTAGTTGGCCTAAATCTATTTCGACACCTTGGGCAACCCTTGGTAATTATGTCTCTATATAGTTTGGTTTTGTGCATTGTCTACATCACTTTGAGCTTGTGTTTGCAATAAATATTTAATTTTATTTCCCAATTGGAGTTTTTCTTCCGTGGCCACATTGGTCATGGTGTTTAAATTGTTTGGGGTTGTATTGAAGTTCTATTGATGGTTCTACCACACTACTTACTAGGTCCAAAGATTCATCCACCTAAAAGAGTATTGATACTTGTAAGGGATGAAAATGCTATAACACAAGTATGAAGATTGAACCAGCGCTTCCAGATTTTCTCAGGACTGTGCTGGGTCACACCAGTAGCATTAAATTTTTTCGTGCATGGCAAACAAAATTTGTTTTTGTGGTGGCCTTTGGCAACAACAATGATGACTTACCAAAAAAGCCTATCATTGTTAGCAACACATTCATGTGCCAAGATTTCTAAATCCTTAAAAAAAATGTTTTCTTTTTCTGACTTCATTTTCTTTCCTGGACTCCTGGCTGGCCATTTTAAAGTTAATTTTAGTAAATGCTTCTACAAACACTCAGATGGGGATGGATTAAAAAAGCTATTTCTTCATCTCTCTGCAGGTCACTGTAAAGTATGTAGTTGCAGTATGCCCTGGGTATGATGTTGTCATCCTATGCCTTGCTGCTGCATTCTGTATGTGCAAATCATACTGATTCCTTAACAGTGATTTTGTATTTTGCGATTAGTATTTTGACCCAATCGCTATTTGGAATGGATATGCTTTCATACATAAGAAATAGGGATTTCTAAATACAGATTTTTCAAAATGTGATATTTAGGAACCACTGTTTCTCAGAATAGTACATCTGGAGCTAAGGCCTTGGTCTGAGTCAGGTGTAGTGAAATTCCATGCTGAGTGAAAGTGGGTGCTTTTTCCACACGTGTCTTTTTTGGCATGCTGGAGAACCATTCCTGATTTTTCCAGTTGGTAATTTCACCTGGAATATTTGGATTAGGCTTTGGCTGCAGCAGCAGACAAGCTTCATTTCCTGTTTTTTTAATTTTTTTATTGACTGGTGTAATGCTTCTGGAGTTTAGAAACAAAAATCTCTTCTTTCCTTCCCCTACTCCCACCATGACCATCACTCACACCTCACCACACAAAGGTGTGCATTAAAACCCAATGGAATGGGGATTTCCAAGTTGTTTTACTTGAACAACTGGACTGGTGTGGATGTATTGCGCTGTAACAGAAAAATAACATGCAGTTTTACTGTTACTCAGTTCTGTGCATTTGTCTCTCTCCAGAAACGATGTAAATACCTTTCCCCTTCGCTTTTTTCGTAGCTTTCAAAGTGACTGGGTTACGGTTTTATCTGGAATATCTTCATTGGACGAAGTGAGCCAGAATTTTAATACCCAAAACATTAAAGGGGGTCATTACGACCATGGCGGTCGGTGTTAATATGTCGGTAAGTACCATCAACAGGCTGGCGGTACTTACTGCCATATTATGACATTGGCGGGTTGGCTAATGTACCACTCCGACCTCCACATCGGTAACAGCTGCCGGGATGGAGATATCCATCTCCAGCCCGGCGGCCGTCATTGTTCCGCCTGCGGGATTATGATCCCGCCTGCCGCCATGGTTTCCGTGGCATTCGTAACGCCACAAAAACCATGGCAGTAGGCCATATCAGTGACAGGGAATTCCCTCCCTGTCATTGATAGGGGTCTCCCCCCACTTCCACTCCAGTTACCCCACCACCTCCTCTAACTCTCCAGACCCTCCCACCCCCCTACATTCACACCTCCCTTCACACACACACAAACACACACCCATTCCAACATGCTTCCACGCATGCATACATCCATTCACACACACCTCTGCACACACTTTTACACATGCATGCAGACATGCATTCACATAACACAACATACATGCACTCACACCTCCATACATGCACACACACATTCAACACGCAACACACACCCCCATCCACGCACTTACAAACATTCCCACACCCCCCCACCCCACTCCCCTGTCTGAGACGCGACTTACCTGTATTCAGGGGGTCCCCAGGCATGAGACGTAAAGGGGCGCTGCCACTGCCAGCAGGGTCCGCCAGAAGAACACCACCAGGCCATATTATTTCTCATAATACAGCTGGCGGCGGTCTACTGGCGTGGCGCTGCTGGTGGCAGCAGCACCACCTTACCGCCATCCGCCGGCATAACCACAGCCGGATTTCAACCCTTCGTGTGACAGAAATCCAGTTGTGGTCATAATACGGCAGACGGCTGGTAGTCACGGTGACGGTCTTTTGGCTGCCGTTGCCGCAGCGGTAGGTAGTTTTTACCACCGAGGTCCAAATCAGGGCCTAAATGTGAAAATATTCGATTTGAGAGTTCTGTGGTTACAATCTTCTCCCATACACATCCATCTTTGTAACTCCTGAAAGCATCTATTCATTGAGTTTTTGGTTTTGCACTACACAGAAAAAAAATCCCAGCTAACTACCCTAACACAATTTTTCAGGTGTCACCTATTTTAAATAAGAATCTGCACATGATTTTATTAACTATCCCACCATTCATCTACAAGCCACTCATTCCACGAATTCAGGGGCACATTTACAAGAACAGTTCACGATGCGCCACTTTTCTTAGGTTGCCCTGCTGCACCTAACGACACTATGGTTGCGCCGTATTTCCAACACGGTGCACCATAGCGGTCGTTAGGACAATAGAGTCAACATTTATTATGCTATTGTGGTGCTTTGCTGCACTAGAGTCAAAATTATTGAAGCTAGTGCAACAACGCACAGAGAGGCCATTGAGCAAGCATTAACAATGATGGGAAAAATGGTGCAGCGAAATGTTGTAAATTTCACTGCGCCATTTTTTCAGGCCTCCCTGTGGGGGAACGCCCCCCTTGCATACATTATGCTTAGGTGCTGGGGTTTACAAAGTGGCGCAATGCAAGCATTGTGCCACTTTGTGAATACGGCGCGGGAGAAAGGTCTCCTTAACGCCGCCTTAGCATAAAACAAATTCGACTATGGTGGCGCAAGGTGGCGCTAGGGGCTTGTATATATGCCCTTCTGTTTTTTCAAATATTGCTGTTATCTACATCCTTATTGATAGTGTATTTTAAACAAACTATGTAAATACTGGGAAAATTTAAATGTCAAATATATTGAATAAAAAATTGAAAGACTGGGACTTCTTACAGTTTTAAAATATGTTTGTGGCAGATTTGGGTTTCCATAATTTAATTCATGAATCCATTAATTTATGTCAATATAATTAGGCCTATCTTCAATGACTTCGACACAAGAATGAAATCCAACCTTAGAAATTGAGTTAAGATAGATATCTGGATTCCTTCAATTCATTATGTTGAAGTAAATGCCACAGATAATATCACTTGTTGTCTTAGATGGATGATACTGGCTCCTTCAAGGTTTCCTTAATAGTCTTTCGATGAGATGTGCCCTGTTTGACGATAGTGCTCTAATCTCATACGTCTGTCTGCAGTAATTTATCATAACATAAAATAGTTTCTATTCATTTACATATGGGCCAATTCCTTCCCAACAAAATGGCCGGAAAGATGTCTGCACCACATGAACATGCTGTTTCCTGCAGATGCCACCCCCTTTATTCATTTTATTCAAGATATTTTTAAAATGTGGGGACCACATGTAGGTGATAGGGGCCTGCAAAGAAACCCAAAAATGTGTGTCTTAAAGGTCGAGTAAATGCATAAACATAATTGCAGTAAACAAATAGTAATAATAATGATTATAAAGCAGTGTAGTGAAGATGCAAGAGTGAAACGTTCACTGTTATTCACTGTCCAACATATTTGTGAATACTCTTTGTAAAAGTAACATTCCAAAAATTCTTGTTCCTTGAATCAAGATATGAAATGTATTTTCACAGACTGCTTAATTCATGGAAAGGAGCCTAGATGTACTATAGCCTATGTGAATTGGTTGACTGTGTAGTGAGTTACGGGTAAGAGATGGGCGTTCTCTTTTTTTTCAATCAGGGATAGGAGTGTGATGGGTGCTCCTTCGTGAAGTGAGGTGTGAGTGGCAATACTGGTGCTTCTTTAAGTTATTAGGCCCATATTTATACTTTTTGACGCATAACTGCGCCAGTGCAGTTTTGCGTCAAAAATATTACCGCCGGCTAACGTCATTTTGGTGCGACGTGCGGGCATCATATTTATACTTTGACGCACGGCGGCGCAAACCACAGGTGGGAGTCATTATTTTTGACGCACACCGCAGCGTCAAGTTGACCGTTCTGAGAAGACCTGGGGCACACATCACACAACACCAACAACAGTCCCATGGGGGCATGCTGTCATGCCAACAATGGAGCAAAGGTAAAGCCACGTCAGGAGGGAAGGCCACAACGTCAAACTGACATCCCGGCACACGTCAGCCACCATACCCCTACATTAACTAGGGCCCTCTTAACAACCTCTAGCCATACCGACAACTGGAATGTAACTGCGACAACAGTTGCCACTACCACCTCTGCTCTGTGTGCAGCTCAAGTAGCAATGGCAGTAACCTCCCCATGGATCATACACACCTAAATTAGGGGGTGAGGATGACAACTTCAACAATCCCCAGAAACAAGACAAAGGCCCCAGTACTCTCAAATGTCAATGCCCATAGTTGTTGCAAACATCAGCCAATGTAAACAACAATAGGAGCTACACAGCACTAAAGACACACCCATGCTGCATATGTCAGGGTCCATCCTGTGCCTGGGTAACAATGCAACATGCCAAATGTCATACTGCTCAGACAACAGCATTGGGGGGGGGGGGCACATGTAACTGGTCACTGAAATACACCTGCACAGTCAGAGGAGGAAGTAGGACACTGATACGATTATCAGGGCAATCCAATGTAACACACATTCCCCAACATCAGCAGTACACATTACCAATGTCAACATCCATATCAGATCATAACATTGCCATGCATAGTATATGCCACATGTCAAATACATTTAAGCGGATGTGAAAGATCAGAGATTGGGGCAGGTCCAGATTGTTAAGTGTTCTGCCAGGGCCATCAGAACACCCACAGCCAATGAAAGGTCTCACCATGAGAATGGATGTAGACGGAGGCTTGAGTAGGAAAAGAAGGAAAAGAAGGTGGGAATTCTCTATTTGGCATAAACCAACACCTAGAGGCGATGAGGCTGACCTCACACCCCAAACCTTCCACTGCATGCACGAATGCAATCATGACCCCCTCAGGGCCGACCTGGCTGCCTACCATTGTGATGTGGCTGTTATTCTCAAGAACCAGCAGATCCTCCTTGCTGCAGTACTGCCCTTAAGATCTTCACAGGGAGCAGCGACCGGGATGTCTGACTCCACGCCTTCTAACACTGAGGTGTGTGTTGCCCCTTCACAACCAACAACAACAAGGACAGAGGAGGCAACACACACATCAGAAGAAGAAGACATGGAACAGATCACATTCACAAGGAAAATGATCCGGAAGCACTAGTCCCTGCCACATGGCCCACATTTACCAAGGTCCTGCGCTTTGTAACTTGCCAGTCTTGCAACAACTGTGCTCAAGCACTGTTCTGCAAACCACTGTATATCTTGTCACCCAGCCCAGTGATTGCCTCTCTCCAACTCATTGGCAAATTCTGTCCCTCTGCACTGTCTGAAACATCAACCCCAGCATGTCAAAAGCATTTTGGTAAACCCTTGTGTTGGATCACAATGTAAGATGTCACTATAATGGACTCACAATCATGGACAATGTACAGATACCACTACAGCACTTTTCAATAAATAGCACTTACACAGCAAATCTGTCTCTGGGTAATGTGACATATCAACTGCGCAGTAGATAACTGAAATGTGCCTACTGTCAAATTATGTAGCTTGTCAATACAACTGTCCTGATAATATGTAGTCAGAGGAATCTTCACAGTGCCCATGATTGCATCATACTCTGCCCATCCTGAGAGACAAATCTGATGAAGTGAGAAACCATACACCATCATGCTGTGATGGACAGAAGAATGCTTCCTCAGGGGATAACTAAGTCATCAAATAGTGGCCTCAAAATGTTGTCAACATGCTAAAATAACACAAATAACATGGCACACTAATCTAAGCAAACACTACAAAAACTGCATAAATGAAGGTGTCTGAGTTTACATACAAATAGGTAATCATGCTGAACTGTGTCACAAA
Organism: Pleurodeles waltl; assembly: GCF_031143425.1. NCBI lineage: Eukaryota > Metazoa > Chordata > Amphibia > Caudata > Salamandridae > Pleurodeles > Pleurodeles waltl. The sequence goes on along the minus strand of NC_090446.1, from coordinate 114,872,331 downwards.
TGATGTATGAGAGTCATGAAGACAAGAATACAAGATTGCCAATGAGAACTCATCTTATAAGGGTGTCCATGATCATCACACTGTAGTCAGACCTAAAACTGTTTCCCCAATACCAAGTCTGGAAGCACTGTTTGTGAGTTTCAAAACACACTGATCAACAGAAACACATTGTCATCCATATTAACTGTGATTGGTGGTTGCAAGGAAGGGTCGACACTTTGCAAGGTAGCTCTGGGCTAGCTGCCAATCGTACAGCTCAGTTGGGATTTGTTTGTAGCATAGGACACAGATGTTATAGTACAAAAGTTATGTACACTGAATCCAAACCCACGATTAAGTACCATTCAACACATACTATTAAGGGTTAACCAAATATTTATTAAATGCTAATCACAGAAGAGGGAACTGAGGGAAAAATCTTACCTACCCAAATGTACCCTGACTACTCATTACCAACAACTGTCCCTAGCTAACCTAAGCTACACTTACTTATCACATGCAACAAAACATTCCAAACATCTACCCCCCACCTCCCTTATGAGACGGGACACATGGAGGACAACACATACTAACCTAAACACATACTATACTATCCTAAACAAATATATATTTTTTTTGTTTTTTATTATTATTTTTTTATAAAAAAAAAAATTTAACACACAAGAACCCCAACATAGCCCGACACCCACCCACCCACACACTTAATAAGTAAAAATATAAAGAATCTGGACCCCCCACCCACTAACACTAACTAAACTAACAGCCTATACTAACCTAACACTAAGCCCCCTAAGCCCACTAACTATAAGAACAAGGAAAGAGGAGGGAGGGGAGGGAATCATGTCCATCTAAAAATGTCTAGAGGTTGGCCCTCCGGAGGGTCCTCTTAATAGACTTAACACGCCGGTTAATGTGGCGCACATCCCGGCTCAGGTGGCTCAACTTGCACAGCACACGATCCATCTTACGTTCCATGTTGTGAAAGGCTGCAGGGTCAACAGAAGGAGCTGTGGCAGTCTGGGTACCGGTGGAGGAGGTCTGTGTGTGTGTGCTGCCAGGCCTAGTGGGTTGTCCTGCACCGGTGGCAAGGCTGGGGCCTTGAAGTCCAGCAGATGTAAGACCAACAGTCCCAGCTGTGGGTGGGGCCACCTGGCTTGGATTGGTGGTTGTGCTGGTGGTGGCTGTGGTGGGCAAAGTAGGGCCACCCTGTGGGAAGGCTCTCCATGCCCCGGAGGCCCGTTCATGGCGATATCGCCGGGCCATCCTCCGAAACCCCGACTCCACCAGCAGGATGTTCTGGTATCTCATGGCCCGGCGGCAGAATTCACGGACCTGGTCTGGAGTCATGTTTGCAGCTGTGAAGACAAATGCAGATATTCTACATTAGTAACTGCATTGTGTGAAATGGAACAAGAAGTTAATCAGAAAATACATCTACTGTACTTGTAACAGCTCATATCACAATACAGATCATTGAATGTCCCTGAAGAAGTACATGGCAGGCCAGCCTACAAAGGTCACATCACACATAGCACATCCATAACCTACGAGATGGGTAACAACTGGCTTTGACTTGCAATCTGAGTTCTGCCAGTTATCAGCTAAGAATCATGCTGCATATCCTCCGCCAAGACCTGGGCTACAAATGCCAGTGTACGGAAAGCAAAACTAAAGCCACATGGTCTGCAAGTTGTAACTGGACTTGCCAGTATAGTACCAAGTGCCAAACCTGAGTGTGTATACTAGGTTGCAACCAAACTGTCACTTATTCACATGTATGTGTAACATACTGGTAGCATCAGTACTAGGTACCCCATTCACAAACCCATGCCCGAGTTTGAGGGTGGGGGGGTGGATAAACAACTATCCATTTCCAACAACATGTACACCGAGGAGTGTATAGAAAACTCCACACATGTTTAGCTCTACACACACACCACAGGTAAGGTCTATCATCAATTAGGAGTCAGTAAACCCTAGAGCAATCATAGGGCCACACATGTCAGGAAATGCAGAACTTGGTACACAACATATACTTCCAGTGAGGCCTGACTTACATCAGATACATAGTTGCTAGAACACCCATGATCATGAATTGCATGCACACCTAGGCCATTGCACTCAAGTTCCACATACTTGTAGCACTACATGTGGAAGTACATGCTGCTAGGAGGTTCTACCTACTGTTTCATAATTACGTAGGTAAATAGGGAAGCAGATGTCTATTGGAAAGCAATTTGCTGTACCAATCATGGAGAATGTGGGTCTGACAGGCTGACTAAATCGGAGCTGACTTCCACTGCGACTCTTGGTGATACAAGTGTCATACACATGACTAACCCCTGTACTCACAGTGGGGCCTACAGGAATGGCCTACAATCCCTACATAATACCCTTGGATACGCATTGGCCAACTCAAAACATGTGAGAAACTGAATTCCCACTCATGGAACAAGAGAAAAGCTTGCCCAACGCATCACACCTTGCTATGCGTTCAACTCACACGAGTCCATAACCAGCAAACACAACACATAACAGACATATCAACACTTACTGGAGTGGTCGGGGTCCTCAAATGTCGCCACCTCTCCCACAGTGTAGGGTGCTGGTCCACCTGTAAGGTATGGAAGGAAGAAATGTGCTCAAAATCTGTGCACAGCGCAACAATTTCATAAACATATACAATGTGTAGGCTGAATAAGGAAATGGCAGCCATTCAGACATGATGGTACTGCATCTGATATATCACGGCCAACTTGTACATAGCATGGGTCTCCTGTGACAGTTACACACATATATGCGCACATAGATTGGCCCTAACTATCATGTGGTTGCAAACATGCACCGTAATTGGTGAGCAGAAAAAATTATGGAGTGTAATCGTCTCATCATGTGCATCCAAGAGAGACATCCAAAGCCTGGTTACTTGAGGACTGCATTTCCAGTCAAACATGCCTTGTGGCCATGACACATTAATGACACATAGGTACAATGTACAGAGGGAGGGGCAGGGACTTTTGTAAGCCCCCCTGTTGTTACATTAGATTCAATTGATGTGGCCCAGCTATGCTGATTTGCACCAATCATGGAGATGTGAAGCCATGTGCATACCATTGGACTGCCATCCATATTTGGAATGTGGCACAACTAACTCCAACAAACATTCTAAGATGTTAGCTGAGGGCACCTTACACCTATTCACAATGTTTTCAAATCCAGATCTGACATGTATCCAAAAAGATAAAGGAACACAATAATCCCAAACATTCATAGTACTTCTGTGACCGCTTTCCTTCCACACTCACCAGACTCACATGAGACATATGTCTGAGCCACTTTGCTATTATCAATTGACGTGAAGGCAGCACTCATTTTCAGCATCATGTAGTGATTTTAAAGTCAGTCTAGCTATTGCCTCAACAAAGTTAGCCAATATGTTGGTACATCTTTACTTCTCTGTCAATAGTACCCTATATAGGCATGATTGGCTCCTATTTTGTTTGGTTTTCTGACAAAAAGGCCGCACCAATTTACTTCATGGAAAAGTATCCTGTAAGTTTGCTGAGCATGTGCTACCTGACAGCTAGCAATTGTGATCCTTGCCATAGTGCATCAATTATCCCTTTATGTTTCCCCAGCATTACACACAGTCAGCAAGTTAGCTGGCAGACATTGTACAAATCCTCTTATGTCACTACAGAGCATTTAATTGTGCACATTTACATGATTAGTACTCACCAACAGTGCAACCAATCATGATTCCCAGGTGGTCCAAGAGATCCTGCTCCCAGGTGATGAGGTCAGCCCACCGGTGCTTCAGCTGGGGGTCACTCCTCCGGCTGGCATACACACGCTGCAGGTGATGCATCACCTTTCCCCACCGGATTCTTCGAGCCTCTGTTGGATACCCCTGTATCACCCTGCCCCCTGCCTGGATCATGAGTGGTAAGAAATGGCATACAAGCCAGATGAACCCCCCCAACTCCTCTTCACCCATCCTGCCAAGACGTGGCCTACCAGACATACTTGAAAAGTGAAAGGGAATAGGGGTAAAAGAAATAGAAAGGGGAAAAGGGGGAAAGTACTGGTACAAATACAGATGAAAAGTAAACTTAACCACTAAAAGAGCCCAACTATCCCCAAACTAACACTACCCACAACAGACTCCCACAAACAACAAAAGCACAAGATAAATGGACAAATGTAGACAAAACACAGTAGTACAGTATACAGCAACAATATTTATTTCACAAATGGACTTTACAGATAGCACACAGGACAAAAAAGCACAAAATCTCAGAACACCACTCTCTACACAGCCACACAGTCTAGAAGGATCATAGACTGTAAAGTGAAAGTGAAAGTACACCCACTGTACATGATCTGTAAACAGGATATCCTATTACATCACTTCCTGTAAGAAAAGTCCTGCCTTTTTCGCGTTATGCGTCATTTTTTGTCTACCAAAACTGTATTTGCGTCATTTTTTTTGACGCACAGGAGTGAAAATTAGCCCGCATCCACATAATAGTACATGGCCTGTACAAATATCTGGATGCAGGCTAATTTTCACGCCTGTGCGTCAAAAAAAATTACGCAAATACAGTTTTGGTAGACAAAAAATTACGCATAACGCTAGGAACGTCAATATTTCAGTGCATTAACTGGTTTTGGGCATTTTTTCTTGTTTTTTTGTTATGTTACTTTTGGGACACATCAGAGATAGGCTGATTGAAGACCCTATGGTGTTGATGGTGTATGTTCACATGTGTGACATCATACTGCAGCGGACCATGATCCGCTACTCCACAGTATTTTTATTGTTGGCTGACGCAATAGTTGGTCATAAGTGTGGCCTACATATATGTGTTGCACAAATTGTGCATGTTTGGCATAAGGAGAGGATAGCAATGTGACGCACATATGTACACTACCTAAACGCCTTTGGCTGAAAGTGTGTGCTTTGGCAACTAATGTATTTGTTGACCAAGTGTGTGTGTTTCACATGAAGCATATTTGTACATATGCTTGTATGAATGTGACGTCCATGTGTCCAATCCTTAGATGCAAGTCATTGTGGAAATGAGAGAGGGCATGTGTTAGTCCTACATGTAGCAACATCCGTAAAGTGGACTTCCAAGATTTAGGGTAACGTAGACACCACATGTGACATAGCATGCACCAGATAGATGGCAGACGCTTGTTCATGTCAATGGTCCACATTTTCAACATCCTATGTCCTAGAGTATTGGTAACAGCTTCCTAGGCACTAGTTGGTGAATCCCACAGTGAGTCATACACATGCATTGAGGAAGTGGGTACCATGTTGTTTGCACAGACAAACAAGGGTGAATCTCAAATGTATGATGACACCACAGTTGAGGCCATAGAAGTGAGCCCCAAATATCAAGTGGCTGTTGTGGACCAGCATACAAGACAGTACGTGTCCACATATTTCCAGTGATCAATTGCACATAGGTGTCTTGTTCATGTGTGTGGTCCAATGATGATCCTGTATATAGTTTGGGGTGTAATTTGTCACAGTTCGGTCCAGGACTCATGATGAGTCAGAGGCAGCTATTCCTGTATCTACTGAGTATCCTTGGTTGATCAATGTGAGTAAAGTGGATGTCGACATGTGAACCTACAAGGGGATGGTCCCACCCTTTCACTAAAGACGTGTAATGAGACAGTCAACAGGGCAACCTTGGTGTGCTGAGTGAGATAATGTCTCAGGTGTCATGTTCCGGCAGGTGTCATTACAACATTTGTACACAGGTTAGCCTCTGCAATTCCCACTGCATCTGGGAACATCATAGCCTCTGTGCTGATTATTCTCACAGCTATTAACCACACACGGCCCATCACTATGTTGTGAGAACTGTGATTCTGTGTGTGAACTGTCATGATCCTGACATGTGTGTATTTTTCATGGACATTATCAGAGGTTGCTGGTTGTGCTGAAAGCCCCATACCCAATCCCTGCCTATGGCCCTGGGACACTGTCACACTTTGTCATTCATCCATAAATGAGACCCAGACAAGAGATGGGCCCAAGAGGATTTAACTCAAATGTCACAGTTAAAAGGCAGATGATGCTATACAATGTATTTGTGTATGCATTGAAGAAGCCCATGCCCAATACCCCCTGATGAATGAGAGGTTTGCTAACGCAAGTGTGGTACATATGTAGACACAGGGATACTTTAGTGTGACGCACAGACAGATGCCAGACAGGCTGACAGAATGCAGGGTGATTCAGGATCCAGTAATGTGACAAGTTACATAATCAGTGGTCTGACTCAGACTGTTTGGAGGACAAACTAGAGAGGTGACATGTCAAACTGTGTATGTCCTGTGTGACAAATGAACCCAAGGGCTGTGTTACACGGCTTAATTAGTATCAATGCTTCACGGTGTAATTGACTTAATGGCAACTCCTATGCTGTTCCAGGCATCAGCAGGGGCAGTGCTTTTTGAAATGGGTGGTGTGCATGGAGGTGATCACAGGTGTGGGCTGCATCTGTTTCTCACCAGTCCTGTAGGTGAGACTTGCATTCTAAGGGCCAACAGACATTTTCACACAGGAAGCAATCTACAGGTGCTAACAGGGCTTTGAAACTAGAAGACAGTGTATAAATTAACCTGACGTCCATGCAGTCAGATGTTCTATGACAATGGCATACCATAGGAAAGGGTGTAGCACACTGGATTGCTAATGTTGGTCTGTGTGTGTAGAGGAGGGAATATCAGGGTACACATCTTAGTATTCCGGGGACCTCTTCCGACAGGTGGGTTGTGACCAGGTGCATGGGTGTGTCAGGAGTTAGGAAATGGGCTGACATGTACATGGAATGTCATGTGTGCAATGCTGTTCATATGTGTGGCACTTGCGCTGTCTATGTTCTGCTTCTATGGAACTCTGGTCACAGATAGTCCTTGCAAATATTGGATGCAGTTGGACTTACTGCTGTCAAGGGTCTGGTCAGACATTCCTGTTACTGATGCAAAAGCACATCGACTGCCTCATGTATGAGGCTTGTTTTCCCCTTATTGAGTGATGGTGTCTTGGTTGTGTGCCATATGCTGCATTGGACCTTGATTTCAACATGTATGTGTGAAATAGTTGTGGTCCTCTGCTCTTGGCCTTCAAAGGAGAAATGTACATGATATATGTCATTAACAGTGTGTGTATATGTGACCATTGTATGTTAGGCATCACATTCGCTCTGGGATGTTCAGTGTCCTAATCAGTATATCAGCAATGCTGCATGAGGCAACACTCTTATCCTGATAAGTAGAGATGAAGGTGTGCAAAAATGAATAGCCAGACCATGAGATGGTGATTATAATAGGTGTGTATTTAAATTAGTTAACTAAAGTGGTGAAGGTGATTATATTCAAAAGAAATTGTTGACAATCTGTTGCCGCCTGCGTATACCAGCGGCCGTGTTCTATAGTTCCCCCTCATGTTGCAGGCCAGCATCCTCCTCTTCCTCCTCTTCAGGCATGTGTGGCTCTGGTTCCAGGAGGGGAATGTTCCTTTTGATGCAAATGTTGTGCAATATTGCACATGTTAGGATGATCCTACAGGCCATCTCCGGGCAATATAGAAGGCTACCACCAGTGATGTCGAGGTACCGGAACCTTGACTTGAGGATGCCGAAGGTCCTTTCAACAATGCTGCGTGTCCTTCTATGTGCGTCGTTATAGGCACGCTCTGCAGCAGTACTTGGGTTGCCAAATGGTGTCATAATCCATGGCTGGATGCCATACCCCTGATCAGCTGCAAGAGAAAATGATTGGGATCATGTTGATGTAGCTGGCCCTATTAAAATGACCTTTTATGGCAGTAGTTGTCTTGTGCTGTCTGTGACTCTTTTGTGTTATAATGTAGCATCCTAGGCTTGTAGGATGTACCATCTGCATTGTGTTGTTTCCTTGGCTGAATGAGTGTTTGTCTGCAGTATGCAGTATGTCAGCAGTATGTTTTGGGATTTGCAGTACAGTGTGCCCTCCCTAGCATTTGACTTGTGATACAGGTGTCCGTGTGTCTTCACTGGGGGTGAGATGACAGTTCCATACACAGGTTAAAATTGACAGTGTTGTTAACACGTTCATATCAATGTACCCTGGACCTCCCATACCTTTAGACTTATGCAATGGATTAATATAAAGGTCATTGGGATACTTACATTTTGCAATGGGACATTTGGGCAACCCACTCCATGCGTTGTGATCTTTGACGTCTTAACATTATGCTGTACATGAATTTCAGATGTGTGACAGGTTCAATGGTGACCTAAGAAACATGGCTAGCGATGTCACGACCTCAGTGTGTTCCTGTTCACATGTTGCTGTTGTGGTGTATGTGTTGTGTGTCCTAGAGAGTTGCTGTGCAGTGTGTATATAAGTAGGTTTTTGTACTTAACAACAAGTAGTCCATTGCCATACCGTCCATCCTGGAAGTGTTCATTGATTGGTGCAGTGACGGAAGATGAATGAGTCATGTACATTCCCAGGATATTTAGCCACGATGTTGGAGATCAATCCCTAGTGATCGACTATGGCCTGCATGTTGATGGAATGTGTGTGCTTCCTGTTGCAGTAGAGGTGTTCAGTTGCAGCAGGTGGCACAAGGCGTACATGTGGGCAGTCGATTGCACCAAGGACGTGTGGGAAGCCACTGATGAGGTAGAACCCCTGTTTTGTTTCCTGCTGCTTCTGCAGTGTGTTAGGGAAGCAGATGTGGCGGGGTGTCAGTCCAATGATGGCATCCAGTACTTTGGGCAAAAAGGCGGAGAATGATGGTTGTGATATTCCGCCAACCAGGGCACCAGTTGTTTGAAAAGAGCCACTTGCCAGCATATGAAGTACGGCAAGCAGCTTGCTTTCTGTTGGGGTGGTGCGGGGTGTCAGCAAAGTGGGGGCCATCTGCGGTTCAATGCTGCGCAGCAGCTGCTGAATGGCCTGCCAGTTCAACCTGTACCTCTGGATGATGTCATGTTCCCTGAGGCGCTGAAGGGTGGTTCTGGGGTGGAATATCCTCTCCTGCCTTCTGCGCTGCCTTTGGGGTCCCTGCTGGTGTTGTTGTAGCTGCTGTTGTTGCTGCTGGGCTCTGCGTCTGCGTGCATGCTGGATTAGAATCACCTCCATGTCTCCCTGTTGCTGCTCTGCTGTTTGTTCTGTGTGTTCTGATTAAATACAGGTGTGTTTGCCCCATTTTAACACCTGCCCTGATCCAGGCGTTAAATTTTGACACAAATCGGGCTGTGCGTCATTTTCTGGCTCAGCCTCCCGGCCGTGCGTCATTTTTGCCCGAAAGCATAAATACGACGCACGCCGTTTAAGTCACCTTTTAGATGGGTTCGCCTACCTTGCATATGATTAACGCAAGGCGGGTTGCCGCATCCAAAAAATGACGCACATGGCGGAATTTTGTCATCTGCGGGCTCGGGTGTCAAAGTTTAAATACGGGGCAACGTTGGCGCTGAATGTGCGTCAAACTTTTTGACGCACATTCGGCGCAGACGGAGTATAAATATGCCCCTTAGTGTTTCAGGGCAGAGTTTTAAGTGGGGCAGTAAAGAAAAACAAGCACTGGCAAAGTCAGGTGGTCTAGCTTTAATGTGCCGATGCTGCTCTGGGACACAAACGGAATTCCTCTTTCCGAAGAGTGGGCCTTAACTATAAGGCGATTCAGGAAATTTCCAGCAGACTCGTGTCACTACAAATCTTCAGTGTTGGGTTGGAGTAAGTGACATATTGCATTGACTAGGTAGGACTAAAGATAACTGTTGTTAATGAGCAATATTCCGAATTCTGCTTGTAATGGGATGCAGGTGCACTAGAAGACTTCTTCCAACTTTTTCCAGTGTGTGGTGAGGGGAGTACCCTTTGGAAAGGAATAAGAAATATGTGTCCTTATTTAAAGTTGGGAAGATGGGATACTCCGTCAAAACGTGACGGATATCCTGTCCACCATGTTAAAAGTGCTATAGGCTATAATGGGAAGGGACATCTACCACATTTGTGACAGAGTATCTCAGCTGCCAAACTCTAAGAAGACCCTACATCCCTTACCAGGATGTTCGAAAGGGTTTCACATCCTTGTGTAGGATTAGTGAACTGTGTGCCTCTCACTACCATAGAAGAAATAAAGACCTATAGAGAGATGTTGCCATGGGGGACTATAAACAGCAGAGATTTGGGGAGGGATCATACCTAGCACACTGAAATCTCTTTGAGGCAAGAAAGAGCCATGACACTAAATAAACGCAACAATGGAATTTATTAAACATAGAGTTGGTAGAAAAAGCTGGTAGGCCTAAAATGTAAGCAGACACGCAAGTGATGTAGGACACCCCGTTCCCTCACGTCAGTGTGGATTTCCATCCTAGAACTGCACTTCTTTTCCTTTAAAGTTCATGTTCGCTGTTCTTCAAAGGTGGGACTTTTGTGGAGGTTGAAGTAACTTCCAAATATTTGGACCCAGTTGGTGTTGCAGCATAGGCGTAGCTGAGACAGCAAAAGGGGAGAGGAATCGAGTGTGGACACAAAATCATGATCAGAAAGATCAAGGGTCAAAAAGGTGAGCATTAATAATGACGCCACTACATCTATATCATCAAGCAGGTTATGGCTGGGCACATCAGGTCTTTGAGAGCTCTGGACCCTCTGAGCCATCTCTGGCTGCAGAGCATATTGGAGCAGTCTTACTTTTCTCTTTTGTGGTGGTAGCAGCCAGGCCACTGGTGAGTTCACAAGGACGAAGTATGCAGTAATGCATGTGTAATTTGGGAGACTGGTGGTCTCTGGACCAAGTATTGCCCAGAGGGCCTAGGGGCATGTTGAAGCATACAACCCCGAGATGTTCTGCTTTTGGGTCCTCACTTAGAAAGAGGATTGTTAAATGAGTTACTAGCTGTCAATTATCTAGACCTCACTGCCACTTCAGTAGCAGCTGAGCTGTTTTGCTGTTTGGTGAACCATTTAGAACAAAAATTAAGACAGGTCCTCCTTAAGTGGCCCCTGTGTAGATTCTGTCATTTTTGGGTGACTGGCAGCACCCCAGCCTATCTCTGTAAACGTGCATTTATGCCTTAGTCATCCAATCAAAGACCAAACTCTATGTGTGGACTCACTTCCTAGGGTCCAGAATCTCTCGAAATGTTCTCTGAACTCATGGAAGACCCTCATGAAGTCATGGAAGGCTTGTAAATGTGGAACAGGCAGTCATTTCTCTTTTCCATGCCGATGCACACTTCCTCTCTGAGGATGAGCTATCTCTGAGATGCTCATAAAGCCAGTGCCCAATATAACTCCTCTCAGCAGAGTGACCGTGCAAGGAGAGGAAATTCAGATCCAAGTATTGAAAGTTGAGGGGCAGAAGGGCACATGGATGACTCCACAGCACCATCAGCAGTGCCCACACAGCCCTGCAACGTCTATATAGCCAGTGTTCCTTGCTTGTCAGCATTACCTGCTCCCACCAGCCAGTCCAGGACCAAAAAGATAGATGACATAGTCCAGAAAATAAGGGTGAGTAAATCTTGTACAGGTCCATCTAGGTCCTAGTGGGGGCATACCTTGGGATTCATCCTGCCTGCTTACCTGCCTCCCCCACGACCTCTCATCCCACATCATTTAAATAATTTCCTAGCCACTACTATATTGTCCATCAGCCTCGTGCTTGTGTGACTGAGCAAACTGTTTATAGAGAGGAAGAAGGAGCAGGGACATAACTTCAGGGCAGGGGGGTGTTTGGGATCTTACCCCACCTTAATAAATATATCCTGTAGTAAATAGTTGGGTACAGGTGCTTTCAGTCAGGTATGGTGAAGTGTCTGTCAGATTTCCCCAGGGATTTTTACCTGCACACACAGACAAAAACACAGACACACTCTCTCATCTCTTATTTGAAGTTCTTAAAAAATGTTGGTTATTTTTCAAAATATTCTGTTTAAAGTACTGCTAACAATCCACACTGCTCTTCTGTTCCACTGTCCCTTACGTCCCCCCCTTATGTCGTGCTTTTCAGATAAAGGGGGTTATTCTAACTTTGGAGGAGGTGTTAATCCGTCCCAAAAGTGATGGAAAAGTGACGGATTTACCACCAGCCGTATTACGAGTCCATTATATCCTATGGAACTCGTAATACGGCTGGTGGTATATCCGTCACTTTACCGTCACTTTTGGGACGGATTAACACTCCTCCAAAGTTAGAATAACCCCCAAAGTATTTTATCATGATATGCTAGAGTGATTGTTGGGAAATCTGAATCTCACCCCCCCCCCCCCCCCCCCCACAATCCCAAGATGACCAAGCTGCGCCCGTGAGAAGGACTCACAAGAACCAAACCAATGATTCACCTATGTGATTGGATAGGTGCTTTATATTGTGTAGTGCACACATGGCTCAGGCCAGGGTTTTATCTACATACAGGTAAACATTTTTAAAAAAGAAAGAGGGAGCTTTTGAAAAAAAAAAAGTTGATGGGTTTTATTTTACTGATAGACTTTCCGTGAAACACAGAGGGGCAGATTTATTAAAAAACTTTTGGTGCAGTGCCACTTTTCTTGCGCCCCTTAGAGCACCCGTAACACCACCATGGTAGTGCTGTGTTTAAAATACGACACACCATGGCAGTAATTAGGGTGAGTAGCGCCATCATTTTTTATGCTAGTCCGGCGCTTTGCATGATTAGCGTCAAAAATGATGATGCTAATCCTACAAAGCACCCAGAGGTCCATTGTAATGAATGGGAGCCACTTTTTAACGCCTGCCCTTGGAAGGCGTTACAAAATACTGATAAAAATGGCGCATATATTCCTTTGTGCCATTTTAATGGCCCCCCCTAGCGCCCGAACGCCCCCCTTGATTACATTGTGCCTGGCGCAAGCATAATGTGGTGCAAAGGGTTACAAAGTGGCGCAATGCAAGCATTGCACAACTTTGTAAATATAGTGCAGCGTTTTTCCCCTTCCAATGCCACATTAGCGTAAAAAAAGTTACGTAAATGTGCAGTTGGAACAGCGTACAGCCACCATAAATCTGGCTGAGAGTTTCTGATAGTGGAGTGTTAAAACATAACTGTTTTAGATTAGAAAATTGGGAGTCTTCCGCTTGAACTGTGCCTCTTGGAGTGTATGCATCTGTTAAAGCTCTCTAATTTCCCATGCTACCCCGTCTATGGTGTGCATGTAAGAGCACTTCATGCATCAGCACAGACTGATGTGTATTTTAATCTTTGCATTGTCCTAAAAGTAGGACAGTGCTCGCAATCAAACACTTGCCTCAAATATTCAAGGACTAGTTTTAGAATAGTAAATCAACCTCCCATTGAATATCTAGGACCCTCCAGCCTTTAAAGTGCGATGCAAAAAGTGGGAAGTCTCTAAAAGGGGTGTGGCCTGAGTAAATAAAGGCGTGGCTTAAACAAGTAAACTAAAAGGCATATATTACTGGAATGGTGGTGCAGGGCAGCGCACCAATCAATCTTGCTGCGCTGCCCAGAACCACAGAGAAAGGGCAGGAATGCACCGCATTTCTGAAATATGGTGCATTCCCGTCCTTTCCCCCTGCGCTGGCGACTTTTAAGCTGCCTAGCGTCAATGCCGACACCCTTGCACCTGGTGCAGGGGTGCCTCTGTTGCATGCAGGATTGTTTTGTGCAGGAAGGGACACCTTCCCGCACAGAAACAATCCAAAGGGGTGTTTTCCTTTTTCTAAGTGTGCTGCAAAATACAGCACACATAGAAAGAGGAACAAACGAGGAGAAATTAAGATATTTCTCCTTGTTACACCTAACCCTGGCGAGGCGTAAATCTGGGAATGCGTCAAAACCCATCGGAGTTGCGTGGGAAATCCCACTGCAATGCCTATAGAACACATCCCTGGCGCAGAGTAACGCAACGCAGCGACTTGCAATGCCTTGCCTTACTCCGTATCTATGAGGCCATGAAAAGCCACACAAAGTGGCTTTGCGTGGCTTCAAAGATATGGTTGGGTAGTCTGCGCTGCCAGAGTGTCAAAAAAAGTGACCCTCCGACGCCACACGGGGATTGTAAATATGCCCCTAAATTTCTGTGATCCCCACAGTGTGACACCCGGATTTTGGTACAAACTTAAGTAAAAGGTGAAACCTAATCAGGAACTAAATCGCTGATAGGGATTACTTTAACTTTTTTAAATAATTGATTAAAAATCGATCAGGTCGTTTCAACGTCTGTTTTTAAGTACTAACGCAGCAGAGACCCGGAGGGACCCCCTCACTTAAAGCACCTTGGGCCCTTCACTGAGCGGTTCAATTAAAGCAATAAACATAGACACTCCCATGGGCCTCAGACGGACAGGGAGAATGAAAGATTAGAGAACCGATTTATTTGTGTCCGCAGCACGACAGACGGTGGCCCTGCCTTGTGTACTCACTGGCCCAGAGAAACAAACCAATCACGTCAAGGACTCTGGACATAACGGATGTAATTGCATCGACCACAATGCAAGATGGAACAAAGTGCAAGGAAACTGTTTCCTTTACATTCAAATAAACAGGATTGATCTCAGGTTAGAAAGATTCAGCCCTGCGCTTAATTACTGCAATATTGAGTTTCCTTTCAATTATGAGTCGGGTTCGCAAAGATGGCCGCCAGAGCCACAGCACATGACGGATTAAATAAATTTGTGTCTGCCAACTGCCTCGACCCCGGCACAGTCTGCTCTGACCGGCTTTGTCTTCTGACAGCGTCTGCCTTGATCTGCTTTGAAGCGCTGTCAAACCCCTTTAATTGCTAAAGCTGTGAGAGGAAATTACTGTTGAGAGATAAACCCATATTCTCTGCGTGGCAGGCAAGAGGCCCAGAGCTACGAACGGCGTCATCATGGAATCCCTCAGGAAAGATCGACAGGAAGCTGATGGACTGTGCAAAGCCCGGGGTCTCCTTTTGTGAGACGGACTGAACCTATTTTTAAAAAACGTTTATATTGACTTTCTTGTGGAAAATACAAACTGGGACTAAAAGCTCATATCTCGGAAAGAAACAGCCAGTGTATGTGTGCAGCACATGCCAACATATCAGAAGAGGAAAGTAGGACATTTCTACAAACATAATCGGTAGAATGTATTTCCCCTTTTGACTTCTATGGATAAAGAGGCAATTTCAGACAGGAAACAGCCAAAATAAAGCCATTATTAAAAAATCTGGGGTCCCCACCTGAATCGAGTCTATTGGCATGTATGTGTGTACTAAAAAACTTAAAGAATCACAAACAAACCAGCATTTGTGTACTTTAAGTGTCTATTGGCATGTGTGTACTAAAGAAACTGTGATAATTACAAACAAACCAGCATTTGTGAACTTAAAGTGCTGCTGAGTTGGGAGTGTCTCGATAGAATATCTGCTTATGCAGTGGTACAATGCGGGTGACTTAAACTTCCACACAAGTATGGAAACCTAAGCATCATTCATATTCATGATGGTCTGTTATGTGATCTAGTAGTCAAGTCGAGTATCAGAGCCTGGACCATCACAAAGGGGTGGAGGAGCAGAAGCATACATACCAAAGTGTTCAAGCTCCAAAGAGGGAGATTTTGAAAAAAAAATCAGGACAAGTTTAGTGTCCCTATTGACTTACATTGAACTTACATGGGAGCAGAGTTAATTTTAGACCTGAAAAGTTGCAATAAAGCCTTTTTGGGCTTAAAAAATCGTAAATCTTCAGCCTGAATTGGGTCTGTTGGAATGTACGCAAAGGTGGCATGACGCCTCAGGCCTTGTGCTTTCTGCAGGACCCCAAGGTGAGCAAAATATATTTCTAGGTTTTTCATTATAAGTAAGCCTGCTGCCTTCATTAATAAATGAGGCAGCTTGTATGTCCATACTAGTAGATGGTGCCAGATGCCATGTTTCCTTTTTTCTTGGAGTAAATTTCTTTATTGATACTGAGAAACAGGCACTTATGGCACTTCCAAAAATGGAAGCCTCCCAAGAACCCCCATTGCTTTTGTGCCAGGCCTCCGTACAGACTTCCGACAAGCCTGATCAGCATATCACATTTTGTGGTCATAGCAAGTCTAGCAGCCTTACGGCAATGCAGGTAGACCCAGTTGAAATTTTGCGTTACGCATGTTACAAATCTCCTGAAATAACGCTATAATGTCACATTGCATAAATTCTCACTACTTGCAACAGAAAGTTAGTGCAAGTGAATGGGAACAATGAAAACTACTAGAGCCCTGGCAGTTGCTGTTCGCAGGGTAGGTGTTCTTTGAGCTTTTTTATCACAAAATGTGCTCTCATGGCATTAAAATATAGTGACAAACGCCAATTTGCATTTTGCATAACTTATACCAAAATGTTATGTAATTTTACAGAAGCAAATTGACACCCCCCCAATTCAGATCATGCTGTTGTACATTACAGGAGGTCAGACCATCATAGGATTAGATTGAGGATCCCGAATGATCTCCAGTGGATGGTTTTCATTTTGAAAGATATTGTTGGATCTGCATCTGGATATTTGTGATGTTGTGTGGCTGGTAGTTTTACTCATTTTAAAAATTCACAAAACTCTTCCAGACTGCCTGGAAGCCAGTGCCAAACACAACTTTCCGGGTTTTACGATCATACACGTGTAGATTCTTCCGTGCAAAAATACAAAAATAAAAAAACAGAACCACTGCAGTTACTATCTTTTTTTGTCAATGAGGAAAATAATCAGGAGAAAAAATATTTTTTTACACCCTACCAACACCAGGGGTTTGCCTTATTTCCTTCCCTATCTGGAAACTGTTTTACTCCTGCTTTAACATGTATACATCTTTGACTCTGTAACCTATTCCAGGGTTAGAAGGATTCATAAAATGGTTTTTGAAGAGCCACAGATGTGATTATTTGTGAGTATGCAAAATATCCTAGGCAGTCTTCCTGTAAAAGCCCACTTGCCACGTATAGGAGCGGATATATTAATTAGGAAACCTCTCTGCATGTAAATCCATTTAAAAATGTAAAATCAGCTTTTCTAAATTGCAAAAGTAGTATTGCATCTGTTTGTTGGCTGGGAGGTGGTAGCGGTGGAAATATAATCAACAGAAATTGAGTGGCCATAGGGGCAACTATACCACTTGGTAATGATAAATGTATGTGTTTATTACATTTTCTCTTTATAAACATGTGGTTCATCTCAGACAGAGGTTACATTACTTGAGAAATCCTGGGAATGGCCTCTGGTGTCTTGTTGGAAACCTGCTACCTACAGATTCTTTTCTGATCTCTGAGGCAGATGCATTAACCCGCTGAGGATGCTCATTTGGATTAGAACCTGTGACCTCTGGGCTATGTGCATCTCTCTGAAGTATGTTTATTAAGCATCTCAGTGTTCTGGTGAAATTAGATCCTGTGATATGCAGGTTGCACACAGGCAGATCTCTGCTGCTGTTATATTGAAATAGCCAGACCTACAAGAAGAGACCTGTTGATTACATCTGTATTTCAGCCGTAGGCACATTGACCAAGCAAGCTATCTGACTCGTATTTTTACTTAGAACTAGTAGCATCCGTCACTATAGTCCCTAAGATTTAGAAACTCTTTTTATTTTACACAAAATACTGTGTGGAAATAAGACCCTGAGCACGGTCTGCACTGTGTAGAATCAGCAAACGGCCACGTTTACCACCCCACCTGCCCCACACTGTGCACAACAGGTCAATTCTCCAAACACACATATTAAAAACATATGCTTAAAGGATAGACTTGAGGGCACTGACACTGTTTGCGCTGTTTAAGTCGATAGGTAATGTCTGCCCATTTTAAAAGGGCACTGTGAGGTACCCAAAGTGTTGGGTTCCAGCAACTGGATTTAGACAGACACACAGTTTCTGGAGCCCGGTAGGATTTGCCAACCTTTTGAATCGATGAATCTGTCACAGCCCTCACCAGCCAGAATGACAATTACTTTACTATCTGGAGATGATGAAAATTATGGTGTGTTCTTGTTCATTGAGGTTTTTGAGGTGCATTACTGCAGCAAGGGGGTGTGGTGAAAGGGTGTATTGTAAAATAGGAAGTTATAGGACTGGAAGGGAGTGTGGTAGACTGATCTACTGGAAGGAAACATTCACAATTGAGGGGGCAGTGTACTTGGTAACTGTACAGTCTACAAGAGAAAGAGGTGCGACCTTATGAGTTGAAATATGCCTGGAAGAAACAGATTTCAAACCGAAACCAAGTTATATAGTTCATACAGTATAATAGCGCTTTTTAAAAGTTACCAAGCTACTGAGTTTCTAGCAGGAAGCACTTATCGGGCTTATTTTTAGAGGAAAAAGCGTTAAAAATAATTTAATAGCCACAATATTTAAATAGTTGAAGCCAGACTTGAATATATCTAAAACAGTATTTATTAAGGACTCTGGGCCTGGACAGGTGGATAGGTCACTCCTTCACAATGGTGACGGACATCCCGTACGCCGAAATGTAAATCCCATAGGAAATAATTGGATTTATATTTCGGCGGACGGGAATATCTGTCACTGTTGTGATGGAGTAACCCTAAATCAGGCCCTCTGTCTTCAAGGGGTGGTTGTTCCAGAGGAGTTAGAGAAACACAACTTAGGAAACAAAGGTGGTTCATAAGATAGAGGACAGAGGTAACAATACAAAAAATACATAAAATGACGTCTTGCAGTGGCTATTAACCCCACCCTCTTTACCGTTCTGGGCCCTTTCCCCTCTCTCTCGCTCTCTCTCTCCCTCTGTCTCTCTGTGTCTCTCTGTCTCTCTCTCCCTCTGTGTCTCTGTCTTTCTCTCTCTCTCTTTATAGATATATATATATATATACATATATATATATATATATTTATATATATATATATATATATATATTATAGATATCTCAAGTAACTATAACTCATGCCCTAAGGTAACTATAATTCACGCCCTCACCATGCACAGCTTTTTCGTAAACATTTTTTCTGCAAACATTATATTGATATTATCAGTGATGTTATAAAGATGCCATGAGTGCTGTAGTTTGTGGGGTAATTAGCAGTGCATGGCATGCTGCTGTTCACAAATGATACATTACTTGTTTCTATAACACTGATGGGGCTTCAAAACTTATTAAATAGATTCTTAATTGCATGCAAATAACTAGGGTTAGAAATAAATATCAACAAGACAACGTTTATTGCATTTAACCCACTCAAATCTGTTGATGTAAGGTGAAGCTAGGTGATATCTATCTAGAACAAGTCAAAGAGCTTGACTATTTAGGAGTAAGGCTTTCTAATACACTAGTATGGACCCCATATATTAACAAAAGCCAGCTTACCCTTCAGCATGGTAGCTTTGCCTTATTAAGAAAATTGAAATCAAGCATGTTTAGGCCAGTTGCCCCGTTATTGAAATATACCAGGCGATAGGGGCTAGTGCTGCAATTTATGGCGCAGAACTTTGAAGTGCACAAAACCTAGAAGCTCTGTAAAAAGCTGAGAATGTCTTTATGCGTTCAATCCTGGGTTTACCCCGCAATACGCCCTTAATCTTGATGCGTCTGGAACTTGGTCTGCATAACGTAATTCATGTGACAGATTTTAGACCTCTAGCGTACTGGGTGAGAGTCTGACACAATAAATCTCCACTACCCGTGAGGGAGACGTTGACCGAAGTATTGGCACTCGATTGTAAATATAATATACCAATGGTTTAAACATTTTAAAACATAGTTAACTACTCCTAACATGAGTGAACCGTGGAATAATCCTCACAGTATAATTAAAAATTCCTTTATGTCCCTCAAGAAGACATTGGTCTCATATATGCAGTTGATGGTTGCACCAGGGAAGTACAGGAGACCTGACTCGCAGGTTCTTGGATTTTAAAGATAATTTGTACTATGAAGACTTTATGAGCCAGATTGAACAATCTAAAGCAAAGTCTTTGTATTTTCAGTTTAGAAATGGCATTCTACCACTTAACAGCTTCAGTTGTAGATGGACCGGTCTAAATATATCCCCTTATGTCCATTCTGTCAAGATAGTAGAGAAACAGAAGAGCACTTTTTATAATTTTTGCCCAAAATATGCTGTGTGTCGGAAGTGCTGGCTGCTGCCAATCTGCCGTAGTTTGGCACTAAGACAATTGTGGCCTACCATGCGAATTTTAAGAAGTGACACTACCGCCGGGCTCGTTTTTGCTCTATCCAGATACTTGGTATAAGCATGGCAGGTTAGTGGCAAGCATGTGTCACGCACTGAAGTTATACTTCAGTCGTTGGTCAAGTGGTCATGTCCAGAGGAAATGCTTAGGTTAATCAACTAATTGTAATTGGGGAAAAACTTCCATCTCTATCGGAGCTCCTCTTGTAATTGTTGATATTTTTGTTGTATACATTGTATGGAACATTTTTATGTTCAACAGGTTATAATGTGATCACTGAAAATATGGATTCTTAAAATGGATTCACAATTATGGGTAGTCTTGATGCATTTAATATTTTTTTTAATCTACTTTATAAATAGTTGACTCTCTAGGAAAATTGTATATGATGTCATTTGTTTTATCAATGTGCTTTTCTGTTTTTTTTAATTTTTTTAATCTGAATAATTATTACTACAATATAAAGAATACAACCCGAACTGTAGCAACACATCACACATGAACCTAGGAAACTTGGCAGCTGTACTACTGCTGTTTATTCAACAGGTTGCCAGTACAGAATTTGTTTTGCTCGCAGGCTTGGCTCTGTGTGGCCTCTTACTCATGGGTTTGGGGGTGGGATTACTCTCACGGAGAGTAACCAGGGCCCCAGGCAGGTTCAGACAAAACCAGAAAAGACGAATGTGAGCATCATGTCCTCCTACTAAGGTGTAGGGAAGCCTGCGGTGCTCACACCTGAGGCTTTACATTTTATGCTTCCTGTGTGGGATATCCCTAAAACGCTTCCAAGACAGCCCCTGGCACCTCTCACAATGGAGGAACAGGCAGACACATAAGACAGGTAAGTTGGACAGTCTGCATCTGGCGGAATATCTCCCACACGTTGAGCCCACCTAACATGGGAGAGACATGCAGGCATTACTACTGCAGCTACCCACATCCCCAGAATTATTACATTTCAAAGGAAAAATCTGAATGTTTCTACATTCCACTGTGGGGCTTTTACTGAACAATAGGCCCACCCACAAAGGTGGGGTACTGCCTTTATTGGAAGATGTGTTATTACATTTCAAAGGAAAAATCTGAATGTTTCTACATTCCACTTTGGGGCTTTTACTGAACAATAGGCCCACCCACAAAGGTGGGGTACTGCCTTTATTGGAAGATGTGTGGGACATAGGTGATAGTACTTATGTTGATCACTGCAGATTTATGAAATTTCCCTCAAAAACTCCTCTCTTTCTCTGTCCCACTCTGGGAACGGATAACTTTACCTCCAGTCAAGGGCTATCTTAAATATCTTTTCAAGGTGGGAAGAGGAATAGTTCACCCTCATGTTTTCTGGTGGTTTATCAGAAGGGGTTTTTCCATGGGAGGTCTCGCACTCTGCCTCATAATTTGGTCTTTTCTTACAACACATTTCCAACCCTGAGAGAGGTTAAAAACACACTGAATGGAGGGAGGGGTTATTATTTTGGGGTCCCCATTAACTCAGAAAGAGTAGGTTGTGGTGAATGTTTTAAAGGCAATCAGATTGTACTAGGATCACCACAGGCTGAGTTATGAGCAAAAATGTTTTGTAAAAGAATTCTCTACAAAGCATTATGGGATGTCAGTGTGCAGTACATATTGATGTATGTTGACTGTAATGCTCAGAAGAGCCCCTAGAGGACATTACAGTAAAAATATAATTTGTAAGAAACATTGTCATGTAACCAATTATATAATTAACCCTTAGAGGGCAAAACCACATGGGAATAGAATTTTTCAAAGTAATGTAGTCCAACCATAAATTTAGCCCCTAAAGAGCATAGCGCCTTACACATTTTTTGGCCTAACAGGCCTACTGCAATTCTAAAGCACTCAAAGCTATAAAACAAAAGTTCCAACCGTAAGAGAGCATAAAAACGGGAGTGAATGGTGAGAGGGATTATTATTCTGCAGTCCCAACTAACCTAGTGCGGGGACCCGTAGATGCTCGTAACGTTTTGGCGGTGGTCCCACTGTCCAAGGACCACCACAGGCTGATTTATGGGCAAAAATGTTTTGAAAAAGAATACTAGCAAAGCATTGTGAGACAACTTTTCTCAAGTGCAGTGAATATGATAATATCTGCTCTACAGCTGTGCCGGGAGAGCTGTGTTGAGGATTTCTATATTTTCTAGTAAAGCATTTATCAATTTTAAGTGTTTTTGGGAAAGCTATGGAGCGTGAAGGGGAGAGCCAAAAGAATTGACTTTGATTAGGTATCAGTGTGAACAATGTGACCAGCGCTCCAATACCATCGATTGAGTTTATGCTGTTGGCGCTCTGAGTGCTGTGAGGGCCATGGCTGCTATGGAGCATGAAGGAGAGAGACAAAAGAATAAAATTGTTTACCCACGCTGAAGTATATTGGCAATCGTGCAATTATCCATGTCACAGGGTCAGTCTGAAAGGCAGTACAAAACCGCCCCAAGACGGGACAAACGTAAAGCAATTACCAATGACATCAAACGATTTCTGAAAGGCAAGCCAATGAATGAGTGAAAGTGATGGGTGTGATGTGGGCATGGTTAAAAGCCCACAATACTTACAACAGGTCAAAGCACTTGCACGCTCGACCTTAAAATATGTGCTTGCACAGGAAATGCAATTCCACACAAACAGTATATTTCCTTATAGATCTGCTGTTCTTGCAAAAAAGGTATAGACTAGAACAGTTCAATGATTAGTTTAATTGGGAATACCATGTGCAATCTGCACAAATGATTTCTTGCTAAATTAATACTTTTGTCTATTTCTTCAAATGTGTAACTAGTAATTACAATTCCTATGAAAACAAGTACTTTTGCCATGGTCATAAAAATCTGTGACAATCAAAGTCCTATGTTATTTATTTTGTGTGGACGAGCCCAATTTATATCTTGGTGGGGAAAGAACTCTGTTGCAACGGAGTTTCCTCCCCACCAACACAGTGGTTTACACATCCAATGTAAATGCAGGTGGGCCAAAGGTTTATCTATGGCAGTGACTGCTTCATTATCGCTGTAGCCAAATTGTGTGTACTCTGTCTGGCTATCAGAGAATTGGCTGTGTGTCCAGCCATCCAGTTAGAATGTGTTGATATACAGCTGTTTTTTGCTGTCTGTCTCTGCCAGGCAAACCATAGCTGTAAGGCACAGTAAGGAACAAAAAACTCTCCCCTTGCCAGGGGAGATGCCTCCTATTGCAACAGGGCACTATCTTTTTGATAATCAAAAAGAAAATCCTGCTTTGGGATTTTCTTTTTGAAAAAAAAAAAAAAACAGTTTGGTGGAAGGAACCATTATGTTGACAAAGACAGGCACCAAACTGTGGAAAGCAATGAGAGGAACGACCATTTGAGTGGTTCCTGCCAATGCTTTAGAAATGACTGCCAGCTTCGGCGTCATTTCTAAATTCAGCAAGTGGCATTTCACCAGGACAACAGAGTAATATACTCTGGCCCAGATTTAAGAGGGCCTATTGCCTCCTTGCTCCACATTAGCATCATTTTTTTTTAAGCTAATGTGGCCCAATGAGGCCAAAATCGCTGCACCAGAGTTACAAGTTGGCGCAATACATGCATTGCGCCACTTTGTAATCCCTTGCGCCACACTATGCCTGTGCCAGTCATAATGTATGCAAGGGGGCATTCCCCTGTTAGGGGGCCCGAATAAATGGTGCAAGGAAATCTAAAAGATTTCCTTGCACCATTTTTTGTGGCATTTTTAACGCCTACACAGAGCAGACATTAAAAGGAGGCACACCATTATTTATAATGGGCCTCAATCGGCTTTGCAGGATTAGTGTAAACATTTTTGACTCTAATCCTGCAAAGAGCCAAACTAGCGTAAACATTTTTGACGCTAGTTCCCTTACTTCCGCCATGATGCGCCGCATCATTAATAAATGGATGCAGCGCCACTTTTCTTAAATCTGCCCCCTCTGTCACCTTGGTGGAGAACTAGGCCTCCCACAGATATATAAATTACCCCTATGGTTTCCCACTCTATTCATCTAACCACCCATCATCCTTCAACAATACTTTAAGGAGTATCTAATCAAGTTTCTTTTTGTATTGTTATTCCTATATACAACAGTTCTATTTATAATGCCACCAATTCAGAGCAGAACAACTACAAATAAGTGGGCGGTTACTATGGCACAATAATTAGAAGCCTCGGGAATTATTGCTTGCATAGTACAAGCTGATGGTGGCTCTGTTGACTTCGATCCTCTTCTGCTGCTTCTGCTTACAATGAGCCTTGCCTCTTCCCCACCTCTGTGTCCTGCCGGCCAGTATGCTGAGGCTTTGCGGTCAGAGAGCCACCCATGATTTAATTTCCCAGTTGCAAAATGTGGTCTGTGTCCTCTGCACTGCCATAGTCTGTTTACATCTACGACCCTGTGAGTCAGGCCCTTTTTATGTTATTGGGCTGGATGATATGTTGTGTCAGCTGTCAAGGCTCTTTTTGTGCCTTCACCCCTTGCATCTAGTAATTGGTTCTCTGCCATCTTTAATATAAGCAGTCCCTGCCACTTACTGCCCAGCCACAAGGTTGTGACAGGAGCAATGTTTTTGTAGGATTTACTGCTTCTCCTCTCTGGAACCCTGTGCACTCTGGATCCATAATATCTGATTCTGATGGACAAGCCACTTCCGTCTGTGCTTTGTTGTAAACATAGGTCTATGATCCAGGCTGGCATCTTGCAAGGTTGTAGGCTTTTCAGTCGCTGCATATTTATGATTCTGTCTGATTACAGGACATAACAATGACTCAGCATCTCTCTATGTTCCTTCATTGCCTCTTTTCATTTTTCTCCCAGTGCCTCCCCACAGCCTCTCTTCATTCTTAAGGGAGATGCAGGATTATGGTGTACTTCCAACACCAAGTGAGACAATGGTGTGAGGCTCACATCCAACGAGTGAGAGAGCACTGTTTCTTTAATACACCATGCGTACACTCAGTGACCTTGTATTCTGAGTGGTAAAAGTCACACACAGTAAGTGAGATTGTACTTCAAGGTATGAGGCATGCACCAGAGGGTGACTGCACACAAAAGTGTGTTACCTGGTGGCAACTTCCAACTCTTTCCACCGTGCTGGTGCACTGTGAGTGGCAGAGGTGGAGACCTGCAGGGACATGCTCATCAGAGGAGTCATCACTACAATCTGAATGCCTGTCGGGTGGTGCTGATGAACTGTATCTTCGGAGCAGGGTCCACGTTCCTTGGTGGGGCACATCAGTAGCCGCTGAGCCCTTTTGAGCATTTTGAAGTTGTGCAAGCTGGCTTATGACAGAGTTGAATATGGAGAGCACTGTCAAGCCATCAGAGGTTTGGTGCAAGATGCTGCAAGATCAAGTAGCCTAGGGAATGGTTGCGGCAGTTCAATCAGGTGGATGTTTTGGCCGTGTCGGTTTTCTGCGCTTCTTCCTTTCATGACAGCTTCTATAAAGGTCGAGCCCACTGCAGGTAGACACAAAGTTTATGGGTGGATGCAACTTTTCAAAAATATATGCTGTTTATTCTTGGAAGTGCATTTGACTATGATAATTACACAGGAGCCTTGGATAGATTAAAGACACAATTTACAGGGGAGCTTCATATTGTCAGTGTGTGGTTTAACCTCTATACTCGACACAAACCATCAACAAATCCATTGAATTTTATGTGCTGACTCTTAAGATTTTGCCACCTAAATGTGGTTTTGGTAATAAGAGTGGACTCATATATTAGGGACCAAGTCATAATTAGATGTTTAACAAGAAAATCCAAGAATGACTGCTGTTAGAAATGGGGTCTTTGGTTGGCAGTCAGATTACC
Organism: Pleurodeles waltl; assembly: GCF_031143425.1. Classification (NCBI taxonomy): domain Eukaryota; kingdom Metazoa; phylum Chordata; class Amphibia; order Caudata; family Salamandridae; genus Pleurodeles; species Pleurodeles waltl. The sequence continues at coordinate 114,846,344 of NC_090446.1, read as the reverse complement.
CCCTGTCCAAGCAGGGACCCTCACTCTAGTCAGCATAGAAGAGACTCACCCTCAGCTAACCCGGAGGCAAGAGGCAAAAAGATTGGGGATGACCCTGCATAAGCAAAAAAGTCCAACAACTGCTTAGACGTCACAGTCTACTCCCTTAGAACCTATTGACACTGCCAAAAGTGCAGAATTGTCTATTTCATATTATGCGATTTTGAGTCAGTGAGGCGAAACATGATAAGGTTAATGAATAGAGACAAAGAACAACTAGCATTAAGAACTACTAGCCTTGCTAAGGTTAAATGTTCATGTTTGGGCTCCAGAAGTTACACAGTCTTATTTAAGGCATGCCCTGCTCTTGTAAAAGAGTGTATCTAATGTTGCAAATAGGTAATTTTGCCAAAATGTGCATCAAAGTAGGTGGTGTGAGGATGATTTCATTGGTATAAAATCGTCTAAATCCTGATTATTCAAAGTGTTGCACGTTATTGTGGGTCCTAGAGTTTGCCAGAAACCATTTGGAATTCGCAAGTTCTAGAAGTATCTGTAGGAGGTCCTCAAATGTACCCAAACAAAACTCTTGATCTGGAGGATAAGGGTTGGAGCAGGAGGACAGGATGTGATAATTTTGCTGCTTTATTGAATGAAGTCTTCTATTCTTAACTTGTATTTTGGCATTGATAAGGAATATTATAAGCCATAGAACTGTGTTACTGTGGTTGTTAATAGAAATGTGGAGATATTGGCTGACTCAGACTCTCCATTTACTGAAAGGAGAAGAAGTCAGAACCCAAAGATATCACACAGTATAGACACGAAAGAAAAAGTATATAAGTAGGAATATTTTATTACCACAATTAGAATGGAAGCTAGACACATTTGGGCAAAGCCTTTGATGGTCAAAATGTTTTGGGTTGGGTTTCTTTTGTTGGATTTCTGTGAAAGGATCCTAGTTTTTGTGTGGATGTGGAGTATGCTTTACCAGCACTCATTTTGGGGACTGGCACCTCTCTGTCCTCATGACACTTTCACCCAGAGCAACAGGGAGAAAAACACAAAAGGGGGAAAGAAAGAGGAAGAGAAAGACAGAAAATAGTGACAGAGAAATAGCACGGATGAAAAGGAAACTGCAAGAGTGTGCTAAAGGGACAGGGATGAAAGAGGCATGAGGTGGGATCAAGGCTTCAATGCCTAGGTGATGGACTCCCTTAATATTTGTAGTTCTGGACTCGTAGGTCTGGGCAGATGTTTTTGCACTGGCACTTGTTCTTTTACAACTCAAGCACTGATGAGGAGGATGTGGTGTCTTTGGAGCAAGACACTGTGCTTTATGTCAATCAGATTATTAATGAAGAGGTCTGGTTAAAATCTTGACAGAAACATGTGACACTGATGAAGATGTTTGAATTTATTCCTGCTGCCTTGCCAAGAAATAGGTGTCTTGGACCCGATTTAGAGTGAATGAAGATATTTGTTTGGAAGGTGAGTTAATTATGAAGGGGAGTTGTTTAATTACCAATGTCTACTCAGACTCACATTACATAGTTGGCTCATTGCAGGTTTATTGGCAAACATGGCATTAAAAGAGGATTGTCTCATCTATAGTTTCTGACATGGATTTCAATTTACCTCACTTATAGCGAATACCTTTTTGTAGTGACTTGGATATTGTGTGGAAATGTACAACATTGTATTCTTCAAACATCAATGGCTTTGTAGACAGATTCAACAGAGTGGTCGTTGAAGGGGTTCATCTTGCCACGACAGATGGTCTAGATGTGAAAAAACATTTTTCAAATTGGATTGAGAATGTCCAAATTAAACAGAGTAAGAATAAAGGTTCTTTGAATGTAAATGTCACATGTTACAGGTAGGGGAGTTTGTGAAGATTAGCTATTAATAACTATTTTAACTTACCTGCTTTCAGTTCAGGAAAAATATTAAAGAAGGTCAGGTTTCAGATTGAGGTATAGACTTGTCTGTCTGCCTGGAAAGAGTGAGAGTGAATGATGGGTGCTAATAGCCCCATTGTCCATTTGCTGTAGGCACTCACTGATGTTAATTGTTTTTTCTGCTACTTGTGGTTCCTTGGCTCAACCCCATAATTTCAGGACTAGCAACTGTCCACTCCTAAAGGCCTGAACAGTGGATAATAACCATTAATTAGAGTACCATAGACTTAAAACTTAATGTGTTGTTAAATGTTTTTAATCATTTGTACTACATTAATATTTTAGTGTAATCAATATAGAAATTCCTATTATCTTTAGAAATCCTTTCGTCTGAACATTAATTTTTCTGGTAACTGTTTTTCACTGCATTTTCATTGCACTGTGCCAGTACGTCTTGCGGGGTTAAGGTTATTGGCTCAGTCAAGCCATTTCAGGAAAAGACAAGGATATCTTAGTGAAAAAAATAATTTGTGAATAGTTGAGTTTGGGGATTGCGGTAGCTTTGGCATTCATATTTCATTTCCTCTACTATACGGTCGACTGCTGTGCCACAATTAATGTACACCAGGCGGGTCATGCCACTGGACTATACAAGATGAGAAGGAGAACGTGTTGGAAACAGTCAGTGACACAGTTGCCCTGAGAGGTGCTACAAGTATGGTGCTTGTGAAGGACTTTTTATGTAATACACTTATCTACTACTATACTAGTCTTGCTCAAAGTCCTACAATTAGGCATTGGGAATTGTTAGAAATGGGGTCCTTGGTTGACAGTCAGGTTACCCCCTGTTCAAGCAAGGACCCTCACTCTAGTCAGGGTAAAAGAGAATCACCCTCAACTAAACCCTGCCTACCCCCTTGGTAGCATTGGCAGAGCAGTAGGCTTAACTTCAGAGTGCAAGGTGTAAAGTATTTGTACCTACACACACAGTAACTTAATGAAAACACTGCAAAATGACAACACAGGTTTAGAAAAATAGGAAATATTTATCTAAACAAAACAAGACCAAAATGACAAAAATCTACTGTACATAAGTCAAGTTATCAATACAAATGCAAAAAGAGTGTTTAAGTATTTTTAAACACACACTAAGGGGGTCATTACAACATTGGGGGGCGGCTTCCGCCGCCGGCCAAGCTGTAACTGCCATGCGGCCGCCAATGCAGCTGCACTCCCGCGGTGCCCATTACAACATCCCCGCTTGACCGGCGGGCGCAAACCTAGTTTACGTCCGCCGGCCCAGCGGGGATGCGGCCGCAACATAGGAGCCGGCTCCTAATGGAGCCGGCGGTGTTGCGGCCGTGCGACGGGTGCAGTTGCGGCCGTGCGACGGGTGCACTTGCACCCATCACGCTTTTCACTGTCTGCATAGCTGCACGGGCCCTGTTAGGGGGCCCCTGCACTGCCCATGCCAGTGGCATGGGCAGTGCAGGGGCCCCCAGGGGCCCCAGGACTCCCCTTACCGCCAGCCTCTTCCTGGCGGTGCAAACCGCCAGAAACAGGCTGGCGGTAGGAAAGTCATAATCCCCAGGGCAGCGCTGCCCTGGTGGATTATCACCGCCGGGGCTAAAACAGCGGGAAACCGCTGGGCCCGGCGGTGTCGAAATATGGGTCTCCGTACCGCCAGCCTGTTGGCGGTACGGACGCCACTTTAGCCCTGGCGGTCTCAGACCGCCAGGGTCGTAATGACCCCCTAACACTGTTAGTGTGAAAAAGTACATTGGGTGCGTCAAAAATGACCCTGCACGGGTGAGTGCGCGTCAAAAAGGGCTTGCGATGCCTTGATTACACTCACAAGCGTGACCTTGGGTCGTTTCTCCTTTCGCCGGGTCAGGCGCGTAGTTTCTTCTCTCCGCAGGAGGGCAATGCGTCAATCCGATCAGCACTCTCGGGTCCGGGCAGGCCTTGCGTTGTTTTTCCACCCCCAGTGGTACTTGAGTCGGAAATCTAGCCGCACGATGATCCGAAAATCCTGCAGCGTGGGTTGTGATCTCCCAGCTTCCATCAGCGATGCTGCGCTTCGTTTCTCCTGCTCTGTGCGTCGATTCTTCGGTCGCGTTTCCGATGAGCGTCGATGCTCAGCTGCGTAGCCGGCGGCGGGTCGTTTCTTTAGCTGCAGATCAGAGTCGCTTCGATCTTTTCCCCGCACAGCACTCTGTTCGTGGATTTCCTTGTCTTTAGGCTGCCAGCTTCTCCTTTCAGGGTCCCAGGAACTGGATGGGCACCACAGGGCAGAGTAGGAGTCTCTCCACAGATTCCAGGTGCTGGCAGAGAGAAGTCTTTGCTGTCCCTTCAAACAACAGGAGGCAAGTCACAGAAATGGTAGAAGCAAGAAAATGCTCACTTTCTAAAAGTGGCATTTTCAAACACACAATCTTAAAATCAACTTTACTAAAAGGTGTATTTTTTAATTGTGAGTTCGTAGACCCCAAACTCCACATGTCCATCCACTCCCAAAGGGATTCTACACTTTAATCCAATTTAAAGGTAGCCCCCATGTTAACCTATGAGAGGGACAGACCTTGCAACAGTGAAAAATGAATTTAATAATATTTCACTGTCAGGACATATAAAACACATTACTATGGCCCTCATTCTGATTCTGGCGGGCGGCGGAGGCCGCCCGCCAGAATTCAGCCCTCCATAATACCGCTCCGCGGTCAAAAGACCGCGGAGGGTATTATGAGTTTTTCCCTGGGCTGGCGGGCGGTCTCCAAAAGACCGCCCGCCAGCCCAGGGAAAAACTCCCTTCCCACCATGAAGCCGGCTCGTAATCGAGCCGGCGGTGTGGGAAGGTGCGACGGGTGCTACTGCACCCGTCGCGTATTTCACTGTCTGCTAAACAGACAGTGAAATACTAGCGGGCCCTCTTACGGGGGCCCCTGCAGTGCCCATGCCATTGGCATGGGCACTGCAGGGGCCCCCAGGGGCCCCACGACAATCCTTACCGCCATCCTGTTCCTGGCGGGCGAGCCGCCAGGAACAGGATGGCAGTAAGGATTGTCAGAATCCCCTCGGCGGCGCAGCGAGCTGCGCCGCCTTGGAGGATTCTTAGGGGCAGTGGAAAACCGGCGGGAGACTGCCGGTTTTCCCTTTCTGACCGCGGCCAAAGCGCCGCGGTCAGAATGACCAAGGGAGCACCGCCGGCCTGTCGGCGGTGCTCCCGCCCCCGTTGGCCCTGGCGGTTCTCTACCGCCAGGGTCATAATGAGGCCCTATATGTCCTACCTTAACCATACACTGCACCCTGCCCTTGGGGCTACCTAACCCCTACCTTAGGGGTGTCTGAAATGTAGGAAAAGGGAAGGTTTAGGCCTGGCAAGTGGGTACACTTGCCAAGTCGAATTTACAGTTAAAACTGCACACACAGACACTGCAGTGGCAGGTCTGAGACATGATTACAGAGCTACTTATGTGTGTGGCACAACCAGTGCTGCAGGCCCACTAGTAGCATTTGATTTACAGGCCATGGCACCTCCAGTGCACTTTACTAGGGAATTACTAGTAAATCAAATATGCCAATCATGGATAAACCAATCAACAATACAATTTACACAGAGAGCATATGCACGTTAACACTGGTTAGCAGTGGTAAAGTGCTCAGAGTTCAAAAGTCAATAATAGCACAGGTCAGAAAAAATAGGAGGCAGGAGGCAAAAAAGATTGGGGATGACCCTGCATAAGCCAAAAGTCCAACGGGCAGTGCTTAATTTGTGCTTGTTGTTTCCGGTGCTGAGCACCGGCACTTATTTGGGAGGGCCGGGGCTTATTCTCATGCCTCAAGCATTTGCTGTGAGCAAAAGACACATATGTGAAATACGGAAGAAGGAAAAACTAAAAAGCGTCATAAAGGGAGAAAGTAGAAAGTTGCAGGATGAGCTGAAGGGGCAGGGGTGGCCGTAAATGGATTAAAGAGGCCCGAGATGGCTTCAGGATTATGCTGCCTCAGTATTCAGTGCTGGCAGATTTAATTTCAGCAGCCTCGTGTTTAAGGGAAGGGATTTGAGCACCAGCACCTCTTAATTTACAAATTAAGCACTGCCAACAGGAATTATATGATGGGAAAGGTTGGGTTATGTTTATGCTTTGACTAAATTATGTGGAAAGGAACTGCCAATAAGGCAGTAAGGAAAATCATATTATGTAGCATACTACATAATCAAAAGTAAATTATGCAATGCATTCTGTGGAATTTATTATTTACCTATTTTAACAATTCAAAATGCATTTATATAATAGTGAATCAAGTGCTATAAAAATCCTAGAACAAAAACTATATACAATAAGCAGATTATATTCACGATGTAACTCACCAACAGTTTATATTCTCAGAGGACAAATGAGCTCACAAATGTCTTTGTACTTACATTCTCATTGCTTCCTCCTAGAGCAAAACAGAGTGTATAACATGTATGCAGTACTGCACTGAGTAACCTAGTTATCTTCTAAAATTGGCATCAGTTTTGATTTTAACATTTTGTGAAACTAAGGTTTCTGTCATTGGTGGTAAACTTTTCTTAGCATTTTAGTTACGTCATAATTTTATGTCTCAGTTCAATCTGGTGCATATATTTGAGTGATACAGTCGGTACAAAAATTTCTGGGTAGTGTTCCATTGGTGTGCCTGTGGCTGAGGCACTGTTACAATACGTTCTATTTGGTTTCATCCACCTTGAATTTTTTTCCACTTCATTTTTACTGGTGTGAGGATGTGACACTGAGTATAGAGACCGACAAACTGAAGTGAAGGTCTACATGCCCATGGAAGTTGAAAGTGCTTTAATCTAACCACATTATATGTTACTGGGTTTAGTTTTAGACCCTCATTGTACATTCCAGTGCATCTCAGGGAAGGAAGGGAAATGGTTTCCATAGTGGATGTAGTAGGAAAGTATGTGGTCAAGACTGGTTTGTGAGAGGGTTTCCAGAGGTGTTTACTGAAATGCTAGGATTTTTCCACTGGTATGTACACATGATTAAATTACAAAAGGGTTCAGTGTAAAAGTAATGTGAGGAGTGTGATATTTGCATTTAGAGGTTGCTCACTATTGGAGAATTTGTGCATTGCAGATGTCATTGACCCTGTTGAAGGAATGGATTGGTTGGCTTCTGTTGTCATTGATTCTATGTCCAGGGGTAAAAAAAGGTTATGTGTGAATCTTAAAGCATTCGATATGTGTGCAATACTAGATTAATTTACCTTAACAGATATTTCAGGAATGGTGTATTTTTTGGGCTGGAGCTAGGCACTTCTCCACACTTGATATGGCCTCAACCCATCCTGTAAGTTTATGAGGATTCCCTTCTGCTTGGTGTTAGTCTATCGGACTATAATGGCTAGTTTGTTAGGAACATGATGGCAGTGAAGTGTTTCTGGATATCATTTTATTTTATGAACCCAACAAGGCATATGATTATAGAACCAAAGAGGCTTTAAGTGTTAATTTGGATACAGCTAAAATTTGTATTAAGGGTATTTGATAACAAAAGACAGAGTTCAACCCAAACAAAGATAAGGGCTGTTGATGAGGTTTGAAAGTGTAAGAGTTATGAATTTTATTTGCATGGTTAAGTTCTATGTTGAGCTTGTTAAGCCAGTCAAGCCAATAATACAATAAATGTACTTAAGAGTGTAGATTTCAAATAAAAAACTGAGCGTAGAACATGCTAAAGTAAAGAAGAAATTAACTAATGTACCAGTATAGTAGAGCTTTGGCCAGATAAGATACGTTACATGTTTATCAATGTTCATCGCAAGGGTTGGTGTGGTGTTAGTGCAGAAGTAAATGTGATATTGACAGGACAGTTGACTTTTGTCTAGGGCCTTAAGAGAGTCTGAAAAAATGACTCTGGGTTATTGGAATGTTTGGGAGTGGCAAAGGCTTTGTTGCTTTGACAGTCCACAAACCCGTAAGAGAGATCTTTTCTGAAAAAAGGTTTATTTGCCATTTTGTTTAGGATCGAAATAAACAAGTGATGAGTGGAATGCTAGAGTAAATCTCAGCCATTGGTAATTACTAGGAGCTGCATCTCAGTCAAACATTCCTTCCATCATATTGTTGCTTTTACAGTTGATGCCCTAAGTGCAACAAGTATGATTAGGCATGTGTACTGGTCCTTACAAATCCATTTGACTCAAATTATACTTCGCTGATGAGACCTAAGTAATTCAAATACGGTCTGGGGTTGCCAATGTTTCTGTCTGGAGGGGACCTCACCTGACAGTCAGGCTGGACTATTCCTACTGTAGAAGGACCAAGACTGATTTGCATAAGTCAGTCTCTGTCTAGAGTGGCACAGTGAGAGAAAAACGATGGCCTAGAATGCATCCCTGAGCGATCACCAGTGGCTCAGAATAATTCAGTCATTTATGCTATCACGTTGTTTTTGCACTTTATTTAAGATTTAGCAAATTGATTATGGAGTTATACAACTTTAGTTTTGAGATTTGATATACAGAATAGAATGTTAGATTTCCTCCCTAGGCTGCTAAAAGACTGGGATGGAGAAGAGACTGTTCGAAATTATATAGAACTGGAAAATGATGCAAGGTTGAGTTGTGATTGAAGGTATGAATACAGAAGGAGAGTAGTTGGAAGACATAGGTAAAGATGAGGTGTTACACAAAGTTTGTAGGAGTGTTCCCGAAGGCAGGGGTGACAGGACGATTAGTGGCCCTGATTTAAAGGGTACTGGTGGATTAAAAGTAAATTACCATTAGGAAATAAGATGATCTCTTCAAAGTCCTGAAGAGAATAGTTAATTGGTTAGCTCATGGGAGTCATCAGAAAGTAAGCAGTGCCAAGGAAAGGCTTAAGGGCAATTATTTGTGACCTTCTAATAATCTGCAAGTGGAGAGAGCCTTTAGAGTATGCCTTGATTTTGTTGAAAGTGACAAAGTGTGTAAAGCTAGAGCATCATCATAGACCCAGCAATATGTGGGAAGGGATCACGTTAGACATTGTTCAATTCAAGTGGAGAGAGTGTTAAAATGTAATTAATGCAGTCAAGGTGGCCTGAAGCTGCAGTAGTTGGCTGTGTTGATACAAATGCAGCAACAACGTGTATTAATTGATTCATTCATAGGGAAGTTTTAACAAGTTTTATTCCAAAAGATAATGGAGCGCAGCTTAAATCTAAGAAAGTTGAAGATGTTTTAAGGAAGAAGGGCAATAGTCATAAGAAGTGTTCACTGTATCATCTGGATTCAGTAGGATAGTGAAAAGAGTGACTACTGTGCATAAGGATCGTATTCAGGTAGCCAGAAGTGCTGAAAAGGATTGGAAGGATGAAAACTTAGGGTGAGATGTACAGGTTACTGAACCCTACGTGCTATAACAGAAAGACTACCCTTCACGTTGTACATAAGAATGAAGTCTAACTCCTAAGTTTACCTGAAGGTGTGGAATGTAATAAGAACACTTGTTTGAGAGGGCATGACATATTGGTGCTGGAGATGGGGAGAAACGTTGATTGCAGGGCTGCACGTTTGACTAAAGCATCAGTGAATTGCAGTGTCCGTAAATGACATAGAGGTAAAAGCTTCTATGTGCTTGGCCCATATTTATTCTTTTTTAACGGCGCATTTACACCGCTTTTTGGCGCAAAAACGGCGCAAACTTGAAAAATACAGGGGCATATTTATACTCCGTTTGCGCCGAATTTGCGTCGTTTTTTTCAACGCAAATTCGACGCAAAACTAACTCCATATTTATACTTTGGCGTTAGACGCGTCTAGCGCCAAAGTTCATGGAGTTAGCGTCATTTTTTTGCGTGAACACCTTCCTTACGTTAATGATATGCAAGGTAGGCGTTCGCCGTCTTAAAAAATGACTGCGATGCATATGCGTCGTATTTATACTCCCGGGCAAAAATGACGCCCGGGAGTGGGCGGGACTAAAAAACCCGCATTTGCGCCGGATTTTAGCGCCTGGGTCAGAGCAGGCGTTAAGGGACCTGTGGGCTCAGAGTGAGCCCAGGGGTGCCCTCCCCTGCCCCCAGGGACACCCCCTGCCACCCTTGCCCACCCCAGGAGGACACCCAAGGATGGAGGGACCCACCCCAGGGACATTAAGGTAAGTCCAGGTAAGTATTTTTTTTTGTGGCATAGGGGGGCCTGATTTGTGCCCCCCTACATGCCACTATGCCCAATGACCATGCCCAGGGGACAGAAGTCCCCTGGGCATGGCCATTGGGCAAGGGGGCATGACTCCTGTCTTTGCTAAGACAGGAGTCATTTCAATGGGGGATGGGCGTCGTTAAAAAATGGCGCAAATCGGGTTGTGGCGATTTTTTTGCCTCAGCCTGACTTGCACCATTTCTGGACGCCCATACGCCATTTTCCCCCTACGCCGGTGCTGCCTGGTGTACGTCGTTTTTTTTAACGCACACCAGACAGCGCCGGCGGCTAACGCCGGCTAACGTCATTCAATAAATACGGCGCCCGCATGGCGCTTCAGAATGGCGTTAGCCGGCGCTAATTTTTTTGACGCAAAACTGCGTTGGTGCAGTTTTGCGTCAAAAAGTATAAATATGGGCCACAATTGTATTTTGTAGGTTTGCGCCGTTTTTGCACCAAAAAGCGGCGCAAATGCGGCGCTAAAAAAGTATAAATATGAAATCTAAACTAACGTGTCCCATGAAGATTGGGAAACTGTTTTAGAATGCAGTCAGACTGAAGTTGAGAGAATTTGGGCCCTGATCTACTATTCAAAAACGGTGATTGTTTTCTGCATTTATTTCTGAATGGTAAAATAGTATGTACGAAGAGTAACTATTTCGAAATAGTGATGTCTCATTCTTTGCTATTTCTAAGTAATGAATCCCTGATAGCTATTTGGTGTTACTTGCAAATAACGAATTGTGTGTAGCAAATTGCAAACATCACAATGGCAGCGACTGATGTTATCATATATCGACTAAGTGTTTAAAAACATTGTGATCCTGGAAGAATATAACATACTAGGATTTTTCCCCGTAGCTGAAAAACAAAGATGTTACACAAAAAAGCATTCATTTTTATTGTTTTTTGACATGGGGAGATAAAGTGACTTTTCCAGAACCACAGGAAGTTGAGCCAACGCCCACACTCAATTTGGTGAAGATGTCAAACTAGGGTTAATTCATTTGGTGTTTCATAACCAAGTGTGGAGTAAGACGTAGCCACCAGGAGGAATAAATATTTTGCAACAGATGTAGGTGCTGCTTTGAGGAAACCGCCTCACCTTTAGAACAATGATTATAATCTTCTCTACAGCAGTAAGGCAGTGGCAGGAGCATCAGCTATAGAACATCTTTAGAATATTTTGTTGCCAGAGGGAAAAGTACAGAATTTTTTTATTTTATTTTTTCTTTAGATTATAAAGTAGACATAGGATTACATGACAAACAATATTTTTTAACATAACAGAAATATTGATTACAAAATCTCATGACGGTTTTTACATCAAACTTTAACAAGGAATTATGGGTAATGCAGTAAACTTGTTTTTCTCTAATAAAACTCCTAAATGTTATTTTTCAAGACATCTGGAAAAGAATAACTTTTAATGTTTTGGAACATAACATTATTATTAAGTGAAATAAATAAATGCATGAACACTCCTTATGAAACTACACACTTCTAATAACAGCTCCCCAATCATAGAATACACTGAGCCAAACAGCTGTTGAACTGGGGCCCTGATATATACTTTTTTCCTCCACATTTGCATCATTTTTTGATGCAAAAGCAGGGTAAACTTACAAAATACAATTGCATTTTGGAAGCTTACGCTGCTTTTGCATCACAAAATGACGCAAATGCGGTGTAAAAAAAGTATAAATCAGGGCCTTGATGTTGTGGAACCGGTGCCCTTAGGTACTTCGCAGCATGGAAGAAACTGTCATGATATGGATTCAAGCTTGCCATGTACTAATGTGCCTCTTAAAACATCCATTGTAACACCTACTGTTGTCAAAGAATTTGCACCACAAAGCGCTAAGGGTAAACTTAACAGTCTATGGTCAGAGAGGGCAGTACTTCTAGGTAAGCAGGTGCAGCCTCATTAGAACACATACCAATTGCTGTTCCACCATCATCTGATGTTCACTATTTAAAAAGACTGAAACTAACCACACAAAGAAGACAACATAGGGCCACCTGTGAGCTCAGTCAAAGTGTTAAAATGGTTCAAAATGTATAACTGAATCCAAAAATATATTGAATGTTGTTATGTCTGATGTTAGTCGCGCAGTTAAGGGTCTGTGTTAGACAATACTTGGAGACTCACAGGCAAACACGTGCTGACACAGACATTCAGACGTGCCTACAGACTTTAGGGCAGTTTGAGAAGAGATTAGCATCTGCTGCCCAGTTCTTAATTGGAGCTGGTGATTGCTGCTGGGGCTCACTGGCATTCATTTTTGGGGACTAGGACTCACTTTTCATTCATGAGACTTTGACCCAAAACAAAGAAGAGAAAATGTGGTTAGAAGGAGGAAAAGAATGATGGAATAACAGTGATAAAGGGAGAAAGCAAGGTGAAAAGGAAACTGATTGATTGAGATAAGAGGGCAGGGAGTGACTTGTGTCAGATGAAAGCAGAATGAGATAGTATCAGGAAAAGATGGAGTTGGCGTTCAGCAACTTTGACATCCAGGAGCATCAGCCGACAGCTTCTATGAAAAACTTTGTGCACCAGCACTGATTATTATACAAATGAAGGGGCATATTTATCAAAGAGTTGTCTCGCTCTTCTGCCATGCAGCGGGGTGCAAGAGAGACGCAACTCTTAAGTTACATTGATAAAGCCACACAAGGCCACCTTGCAAGGCCTTACCGGACTTGATAAATCTAGAGTAACACAACGCAACGCAAATTGCTGCGTCGCGTGACTCTGCCCTGGGAAGGCACTCCATGGGTGGAGCAGGGGTGGTGTCACGCATCAACCCATGGATTTTGGTGCATTACCAGATTTACTGTTACTGGTAGACCTGGGAATACATCAAAAACCTATGCCTCCCTAGGTGATGCGTTACCAGGATAAATATCTACATTTCTCCTTGTTACGTCCTTTTTCTATACGTGCTGCAACATGCAGCACACATAGAAAGAGGAAAATGCCTCTCAAGATTGTTTTTGAGCAAGAAGGTGTCCCTTTCTACACAAAAACAATCCTGCTTTTAACGAAGGCACCCTTACACTCTGGTGCAATGTTACAATGTTAAGTATGGTGTATTCCTGCCCTTTCCGTATGCCACAGTGCAGCTTTATGACTTGCTGCGCCACATGATTTTTTATTAAATATGCCCCTATGCATGTTTGCTACTGCTGCAATGTTGCAGACACACATCTAAAATGCAGGTTGAACTGCTACATCAAAGTGCTGATGTAGCCAGACCTCTATCTCAAATCACACTCACTCTCAAACAGCTGATGTCACTAACAGATCGAATAATGGCAATCCAGAAAGTAAAGAAGGGTTTGGTAGTCTGTCTGTAACACCTGAGCATTGCACCATTGGAACAATTAGATGTCAAAGTGCACAGGAATGTAAAGGTTGGCAGCGCGTGCAATTGAAACATCTCCTGCTAAAAGTTCAAAACATCAATACATTATAAATCTTGGTTTAAAATGTTACTTATTCATGCATGAGAAAAATGAAATTAAAATAATGGGCGTAAAATCCAGGAAATTGAATAGTGTTCCTTTAAAGTGCACAAATCATTCATTTACTTTTTTTAAAAACGTACAATAATTAAACTTTGCGTTTCAAACGACGTGTTTCCCTTTCTTGACTCAGGCAATTATTTCTGAGATCAGTCCTACCCTTTCTGCCTCAGGATACATCAGGGGACTCCTATTTAACAAAACCATTTCCCGAATGTTTTGCAGTTCATTGAACCTTTGTTCATCTGGTTCTTGGAATCTGAATAGAAATTCTATGGACACATCTGCTTGCTAGAGTGACATTCTGTGCATTTAATATTATTCATTTTAGTCATCGTTCAGCTGCCACTTTAATGCAATATGATATGCTGCTTTATATTTTTATTTACAGTTCATTTGTTTTCTTTTGTGAAAATATAGATATGGTGCCTAGTGGTTTCTACACTAGGTGAAATCCTTCGATGTGGAAATCTGGTATTCCATAATCGTATTCCTTAGGGCTACTGAAAGTGAATTTGAACGAGAGCTTGTTAGAGCAGTGGTTCCCAACCTTTTGACTTCTGTGGACCCCCACTTTATCATTACTGGAAGCCGGAGACCTCACTGAATCACTGAATCACTCCCCCCCCCCCACTTAGTCATTAGTGAAAGCTGGGGACCAAATATGTTAATATTATTTAATTTTCTAAGCAGTCTCGGACCCCCTGAAGAGGCTTCGCGGACCCCCCGGGTCCCCGTCCCAAGGTTGGGAATCACTGTGTTAGAGCATTCCTTGTGCAGCGCTGTGTCACTGGGCCTGTCGCAGAGGCATTATTATAATAAATGCTACTTCTTGTGACTCACCTTCCAGTCCTTTCAGCTTTACTTCACCAGAGTTCACACCAGTTATGACTCATAGAAAGTAGAGGTTTGTGACTTTTCATATTTTTTCCTGTAAAGTTCAAATTATGAAAAAATATATATATTTATCAGGAGATGAGGTTTGCTGATGCTTCGTGACCTTTTTTACTCACTGGCATACCTTGTGTAACAAAAGTCACATGAAAGTGTTACAAAAACAAATGTCTCTGGCCAAGACATTTTCTGGACAAGCCAATCTCTTGTGAGCAAAAATATGCAGCTGTCCCTAATGTGAAATTTTAGGAAATTTCACGCAATGCAAAATTCATGAATTTAATGATTTGTTTCATGCATAATTAAAATGTAATTCAATCCTACTGGAAAAGTCTCTCTGCGTTACGTTGCAGCCTTTCAGAAACATATAAAACGTTCATACTTATTTTGTTTCTCTCTCAGTGGGCGGCACATTAGGATTCAATGCGTTGGAGTTAAATAGAGATGGAACATGTTTTCTTTAAAGCCTGAGTGCTTTGTTGAAACAAATATTACCGCCTAAGAACAGTGTCTGTGATGTAAACATGGATTTGTGTGGATGGTGAAACAAAAATTGTTAATGCAGTGAAGGAGCCATTTTTACAGCCCTGTTTAACTCATGTAGGTGTAGTGTTTATTTACTGCTGCAGATACCAGCTACTCCCCAGACCATCAACAGGGATTTCAGGCCCATTGTCACTCTTTCAATGTCTGAACACAGCAATCAACAGTTGAAAGCGGACTACTCACTTTTGTAAAGTATTATCTGTAAAGTCTCATCTGAGTTGCAGCCATTTTATTAATGTTTATATGTTTGGTAATTCTTAATAGTGGGGGGTTGTGAAAGCTCCGAAAATACTGCTGGGGATTTACTTCGAGGTGTGTGAAAGTCTGGTGCGAGTTTAAGGCCTTATTGTAGGTGAGTTAATTTGTTTACAGACTGGCAGTTAGCAGCGTTTCTGATATTTTAGGAAAACGTGTGTTAACGGGTGAGAGGCTGTTAATCTATTCATTCTGCAGCTTGGTTTTGCCT
This sequence comes from Pleurodeles waltl, assembly GCF_031143425.1. Taxonomy (NCBI): domain Eukaryota; kingdom Metazoa; phylum Chordata; class Amphibia; order Caudata; family Salamandridae; genus Pleurodeles; species Pleurodeles waltl. The sequence goes on along the minus strand of NC_090446.1, from coordinate 114,830,849 downwards.
CTGCTTTGCTATTCTTGTCTGACAGTACCATCTTGACTTTTGTTGTTCGAGTGACTTTGCTTTCCATATGTGTATGGCTGCTTATGTTAATGTCTACACGAGTTCTCCACAGGTATGTGACTGTACACCAGAAGGAGTGTGGAGCCAGGGAAGATGATGTAATTCTAGGTCCCTCGTGCCGCCGGCCTCCTGTTACATTCATCATATTTTTCTGTATAGCGCCAATCAAGCACAGAGTGGACATCGGAGAGCTGCATACGTGCCAGTAGATTCAAAACGGAAATGAGATGATGAAATTCCTGACCGACCGAGCTGGCCAAGGCATACTGCGCAATTTAGTGGGAGTGCAGGGCAGATAAGCAAAGATATCAGCAGGGCAAGTCACAATAATCAACACACGATAAATGATTGGTGGCAACTTTAAGCACATTATGAAGAAGAGGCGTCAGCTCGTTACAACAGTGAGTGTTAAAAGCAAGTCTGTGTTGAAGACTTGAACAAAGAGGAGTTGAGAGTGGAACAGAAAGGTGGTCTCAAATTATTGAGGTGGCTTAGGCGAAGCGTGTTTCTTACGCAGCCTTCTTCTGAGACTCATGTAGCGAAAAAACAGGAGTGTGTGGAAATCGCTTACTTTTTTTTGCATAATTACTTGAAATTATGACAAAATTACGCGTAATGACGTGACATGCAAATCTGCCTTTGTGTGCCAGTTTTTGGCGTGAGGACACGTTTAAACAAAAGCTGCACAAATAACAACTGCTCGCATTCTGTTGCTCCTGGGCACTTGTGGTACACGTTTGCTGCAAATGTCATGTTTGCAGTACATATGTATTGAAATGGTGCACAATTACTCAAAGTGGCATAGTGGCATAATTTGGGGAATTTCACATAACAAGCCAAATTTCTCGAAATTCTCGACATACAGTTATCACAGCTTAATATAAGCTTAGTGAAATCCTTAAGAAACCACCTGTGTGGCCTTTCTAAGTAGCGGCCATGCCTGGTTTATAGGCTGAGCTCAGTGGCTTGGAAGTCAAGTGGGCAATTGTTAAAAAAAAGCTGTACTTTTTGATGGCTTGTTCTCAGGACATGTCGTTTGAGACCCCATTCACTTGCATAATTCCGAAAGAGCCAGTTAGCTTCTACCGATGTCTGAACAGGCGAATGACAATGAGCAATGTGAGACTTTTACCCTGGGGTAAAATGTTGTCGCACACATATTAAACCATTCATTTAATGGGTTGGAGGGGGGACTTATTCAGTGACGTGTGAGTCCCTCTGGACTAGGCATATCGATGGAACTTTGTGGCCGCTAGACACCTGACGGGAATACGAGTGCCAAGCTGTGACGTTTCCTTAGTGTAAGGTATACACATATCCATAAAAGGTTAAACTTCCAGCCAATTCTTGGTGGATGGTCCTTTCCTGGGTGGGAACGTATCCTGCCACTACTGGTACCAGAAACCGCCTTCCCTTCACGCAGACGAGACTTTCTCTCTCCTATAAGTTGAGTAACAATCTGCGAAGCGCATCTCTATAGAATCGATTATTTCTGTCTGGATGAGAGATAACATTGCATCTGTACATCTCTGCTGACGGTAAGTTAAGAGGCAGCCCAGACAGCGATTGGCTTCTCTCGCCGTCTCCTGGCAACAGTGCTACACTGGGCTGGAGGGTCTATAGGGCAGAGTTGCATCTTACGTTGTGTGTATTCCTGCCACCCAAAAATGACAAGTTGACAAGATGGAGAATGAAGGGGAAAGCTAGCTCCCTCTCTTGGTTGTCAATATATCCTAGGTCTTGTATCCGTCCTTTATTAAATCTCTTCTGAGGGCCTCTTCACTTACAATCTTACAGTGCAAGGAGAATTCTGCAGAGAAGCTCAGATGTTTCGGCCCAATAAAGATACCTTTCAGCCTATGAGAAATATTTGTGGTTCAGGTGACAGCATCCATTTTTATGAACGCCTATATTAGTAGTAAAGGGGTACTATGCATCATCCTTCTTTACATCAGATGCAGGTGAACTCTGAGACTGGTTTACTTACATCCTGTGGATCATATTAAAGAAGACTTAGCGCCTCCTAGCGCCACATTAGCGTAATTTTTTATGATGCTAGTGTGGCTCACCAAGGCCAAATTCACAGTGGCAGAATAAAAAAATGGTGCAGTGCATACATTACGTTACTTTGTAACACGTTGCGCCACATTATGCCTGCGCCAGGCATAATGTATGCAAGGGGGGGTGATCCCCCGTTAGGGGGACCACAAATACGGCACATATGAGATTCGAGATTCCTCTGAGCCATTTTTAGCGACTATTTTTAACGCCTGCACAGAGCAGACGTTAAAAGGGGGCACACCATTATTCTTAATGGGCCCCTATTTACTTTGCAGGATTAGCACCAACATTTTTGGCGCTAATCCTGCAAATACTACAACTGCAAAAAAAATATTATGCTATTTTCCCTAACTTGCAACATGGTGCGCCATATCTTAAATGCAGTGCATACATGGTGGCGTTAGGGGGGCTCTAAGGGATGCAAGAAAATTGGCGCGCACTGCATATAGTACAGCACCACTTTTCTTAAATTTGGGCCAGTGTGTCTCAGCTCCCTATTTGCAAGGTCACTGGAATTATGTGGGAAGAAAATTATGCTGGTTAATGCAGCACATTTTGTGAGATTATTACTTCCTTATTCGGCCATCTTTATACTTTTATGACTTCATCAGTACAAGTTTAACACACAAATACAGCAATAAGCAACAGAAGGTGGACCAGTCAATCTTTGGAAAATGTTTTCAATTGTGCAGTAAATTTCGATCAGTTCGAGCTAGAAACACTGTTAAAATTCCAGATTATGCAGCAGCCGATGGACTATGCGGAGAATGTGGTAAATACCTAATTGTGCGAACACACTGGAGTTGCTATATATATATATATATATATATATATATATATATAGAGAGAGAGAGAGAGAGAGAGAGCGAGCGAGAGAGCGTGAGAGAGAGAGAGAGTGAGAGTGTGTGTGTGTGTGTGTAACTATACCTAATGCTAGTACTAAACGGCCTGAAATGTAAATAAAGAACCTAGCCCCCCTGCCTGAATTTCATCTTCCTTTTGAGAACCTCCCTCCAGACTTAACAAACAGACATAAATAGCTGCTTGTAGTAACGAGGTACACATATGTTGAAGTTCTTCACACATTTCTCCATACACGGATGCACACAGCCATATCAGCTTTGCAGCACCGTCTCTAGCTAATCCCCACATTCCATGTTATCATATAAATACTAGAACCCCAATACATTCTACAAGTTCTACAGATTCCATTTAAAGGGAGCTCTTCACACTATACCCTAAGCTTCCTACCCACTATTCCAAATCCCTTTCCCTTAAAATAAAAATACAACACTACCTCTTATCTCACCTTATTCTATAACAACAAGAAAACTTACAAGCTAAACATTATCTACCCACATAATTCTCTAACATCTTAGTTTTTAGTATGATTCTTCCTAATGCACACATCCTTCCATAGCAACCTCTCTGATCCTCTCTACCAACTTCTGTGGGAAAGTACCATCTTGGCTGACATGTTACCCCCATTTTTACTTGTGTGTCAATTTGTTTTTGCCTGTCTCACTGGGATCCTGCTAGCCAGAACCCCAGGGCTCATAGTTTGTGGCCTAAATGTTTTCCCTGTGTGGTGCCTAAATGTGTCACTGAGACTCTGTTAACCAGAATCTCAGTGCTTATGCTCTCTCTGCTTTTAAAATTGTCACTGCAGGCTAGTGACCATTTTTACCAATTCTGATTGGCACACTGGAACACCCTTATAATTCCCTAGTATACGGTACCTAGGTACCCAGGGTACTGGGGTTCCAGGATATCCCTATGGGCTGCAGCATTTCTCTTGCCACCCATAGGGAGCTCAGACAATTCTTACACAGGCCTGCCACTGCAGCCTGAGTGAAATAACGTCCACCTTATTTCACAGCCATTTTACACTGCACTTAAGTAACTTATAAGTCGCCTATATGTCTAACCCTCACTTAGTGAAGGTTAGGTGCAAAGTTACCAAGTGTGAGAGCACCCTGGCACTAGCCAAGGTGCCCCCACATTGTTCAGGGCAATGTCCCCGGACTTTGTGAGTGCAGGGACACCAATACATGCGTGCACTACACATAGGTCAATACCTATACATAGCTTCACAATGGTAACTCCGAATATGGCCATGTAACATGTCTAAGATCATGGAATTGTCCCCCCATGCCAAATCTGGTATTGGGGTGCCAATCCCATGCATCCCCGGGGCTCCAGCATGGACCCCGGGTACTGCCAAACTAGCTCTCTGGGGTTTTCACTGCAGCTACCGCTGCTGCCAACCCACAGACAGGCTTCTGCCCTCCTGGGGTCTGGGCAGCCCAGTCCCAGGAAGGCAGAACAAAGGATTTCCTCTGAGAGAGGGTGTTACACCCTCTCTCTTTGGAAATAGGTGTTAAGGACTGGGGAGGAGTAGCCTCCCCTAGCCTCTGGAAAGGCTTTGAAGGGCACAGATGGTGCCCTCCTTGCATAAGCCAGTCTACACCGGTTCAGGGATCCCCCAGCCCCTGCTCTGGCGCAAAGCTGGACAAAGGAAAGGGGAGTGACCACTCCCCTGTCTATCACCACCCCAGGGGTGGTGCCCAGAGCCCCTCCAGTGTGTCCCAGACCTCTTCCATCTTGAATGCAGAGGTGTGAGGGCACAGTGGAGGCCTCTGAGTGGCCAGTGCCACCAGGTGACGGCTTTCTCAACTGTTTCCTGGTGGTGCATGCTCTGAGGGCTGTCTGCCTTTACCCTGCACTGGAAGCCAAGAAGAAATCTCACGTGGGTTAATGGAATCTTTCCCCTGCTAACGCAGGCACCAAACTTCTGCTTCACCAGTCCTCTGGGTCTCATGGCGATGAGCATGGTCCCTGGAACACAGGAGCTGGATCCAAGTGACCCCGACAGTCCAGTGGTCCTTCTGTCCAAATTTGGTGGAGGTAAGTCCTTGCCTCCCCACGCCAGACAGTAATCCTGTGTACTGCGTGATCTGCAGCTGCTAGGGCTTCTGTTCACTTTTGCAAGGAATCCTTCATGCACAGCATAGCACAGGTCCCCAGCACTCCGTCCTGCAGTTGACCACCGACTTTGTGTGTCCCTCCTTTGTAGTGTTGAGATGACCGCCGTGCTCAGTTTTCTTGAACCTGTGTTCAAGTACTTCTGCAGGTGCTGCCTGCTTCTGCATGGGCTCTCTGTGCTACTGAGCGCCCCCACTGTCTCCTCCTCCAAAGGGGCGACCTCCTGGTCCTTCTTGAGCCCAGGCATCACCCATTTTCTTCAACCGCAACCTTTGCAGCTAGCAAGGCTTGTTTGCGGTCTTTCTGCGTGGAAACAACTCTGCATCCTCCAGCACGCCGTGGGACATCTTCTGTGCAAAGAAGAAGTTCCTGGCATCTTCTGTTGTTGCAGAATCTTCAGCTTCTCCCACCCAGAGGCAGTCATTTGTGTATATTTTGTGTATTTTACTTACCTCCTAAGGGAGTATATCCTCTGAGATATTTCTGGCACATCGTCACTAAAATAAAGTACCTTTATTTTTGGTAACACTGAGTATTGTGATTCTTATGATATACTGCGACATGATATAAGTGGTACAGTAGGAGCTTTGCATGTCTCCTATCTCAGCCTAAGCTGCTCTGCTATAGCTACCTCTATCAGCCTAAGCTGGTAGAACACTACTAATCTACTGATAAGGGATAACTGGACCTGGCACAAGGTGTAAGTACCATAAGGTACCCACTATAAGCCAGGCCAGCCTCCTACAACTTCCTGATTAACTTTTTCATTGCCTTCATCAGACTCTCGCACACTACATTCATCCACAACCCTCCTCTTCTCCTCCAGTTCATTGCCTTGTGACATTTCCGGCCACCAATATCTGTTCACTTCAAGTGTATCCAACCCATCTTCAATGTTTCTCTCTTTATCTTTGCAATGTTTGGCAAGAGCAATGCGATTCATGTGGCAAATATTGCCATCTTACAACTCAACCATATACCTTCATAACTTTCATACTTTCATCACCTTTTTAGGACTACTAAATTAGCTTTCTCCTTTGGCTACTTTCCTGACTGATTTTACACGAACCCAACTGCCTTTTTTATATGTTCTTCTCTTACCCCATGTTTAGCATCAAAGTAAGTTTTGTTTTTTTCTTGCGAGTCCCAGATGTACTTTCTTACATCCTTAACATCCCAATTCGATTTCTTACTTCTTTTCATCCAACCTGGATTCACCTTGGAATATGGTAACTGACCCATCATCAATCCAAATGGGCTTTCACCTACTGTATCATGTGGCGTCATCCTATACAACCACATCATACTCTTTTATTTATGCACCAAATTTTCTTTCCCTTGCTTGCCAACTATTATTATTCCCTTCACTACTCTATTTGCTCTTTTGACAACAAAATTTCTCCTAGGATGACATAACGCCATATATTTCTATTCTATGCCAGCTAACTTGACAAATGTCTTCATTTCATCTGATTTCAACTGTACCCCATTGTCAGTCAATACTGATGCCGGAAATCCTTCCCTAAGAAACACATCCTCAAGAAATGTAATCACCATAGTTGTAACCACCTTAATACCTACTTCCAATTTAATCCACCTTGAGAACAAATCCACCAGAACTACAATGTACTTACATGTGCCATCACACCGTGTAATAGGACCAATGATGTCCAATACAATCTCGTCCCATGGTATCTTTGGGCACCCTAATGAGGGCAAGGGAGGATTTAAATTCTTCTGAAATTTGTTTCCACTCTCACACTGAGTACTCGCTCTTAAAATTCTCTCAGTTTCTAAATCCACTTTCGCCACCAATACAACAATTTTTTACTCCGTTTGGTACCCGTAATGCCTGAATGTCCTTCATGACCAATTGAGGTTATTTTCTCTCTAATGTCATTGGGGCAATAATTGTTTTGCCTCTGCAAATAAACATGTCATCCCCACTTAATTCATCTCGTACCTCTCGGAAGGCTTTCATTTCTCCAGCTACCACACATATACTGGTAGTACCCCAACAATTCACAATCTTGTCCTTCAACTCTTTCAATACCTCATACTTACCGGACACCTCCATCCACCCTTCTTTTTGTATACTGTTGGCTCCCTCACCTGTAAAGATACCAGCTACACAGCATTTATTCCAGGGATCCTGGTCAATTTCTCTGAGTGATAGTTACATTATACTTAAGTAATCAGCTGTAACATTTTTGATCCCTGGTACATATTCACTTCATACTAAAAGTCTTGTAGCCTCATAGATAATCAGGTGATTCTTGCTGATGTTGTAGATAGCCCTTCAGTGGTTAGCAAGTTAGTTAAGGGGTTATGATCTGACCTTAACATGAACTTTCTTCCCCATATAAACTTTCAAAAATGCCCACACATGTGAATGTCTCTCTCTCTCTATCACTGAGTATTTCTCCTCCGCAAGAGACAAGGAACGGTATGCAAAAGCAACCACAACCTCTTTACCTCATTCAGTCTTCTGGGTCAATACACTGCCTAATCCTTATCCACAGGCATCAGTAGTTACAAATGTATCTGCATTGGGATCAAAACCCTGCAACATAATAGCATTGCCAAATCCTAGCGTGATCTCTTCAAATGACTTTTGACATTCCTGATCTCACACATACTTGGTCTTTTTTTACCACAAATTTAGAATACAATTTGGCTAGACCACAAAATGATCTAAGCTCATCCTTGGACTTGGGAAGAAGGAGCACTCATTATAGCCTGCACCAACTTCCTTTTGGGCTTGATCCCCTCATCACTGATTTTATGGCCTAAATCCGTGACATTTTCTGTGCAAATCTCCATTTATTACTCTCTGCTGACAATCCGTTTTCTGTCAGGATAAATAACACTTTTCTTAGTACCTCACCGTGATGTTTTCTGCTTTTACCCATAGCTAAAATATTATCCTTGAAGAATGTAACTTCTGGAATGTGCCCCAACAATTGTGTCAAAAGCCTCTGAAACACAGTTGCAGCTGATGCCATTTCAAATGGCATGCGTCCGAATTGGTAGCAGCCGAATGATGTACAAAACTATGTCAGATGTCTGCTGATAGAATTCAGCACCACTTGGTGGTATGCTACAGACAGATCCAGCGTTTACAACCACTTTGCTTGTCTATTTAATGACATCATTTCATCTATTCTAGGGAATGGAACTGATCCACCACTATATTATTATTCAGTCCCCTCAAGTCTACACAGAGATGCACCTTGCCATTGGCCTTCCTGGCTATGACCAATGGAGAAACTCACTCGAGTGCCACCACCAGTTCAACGATATGTAACTTTAACAACGTCTCTAATTCTTTCTTTACTTCATCGCTGCTAATAAAAGGGATATTGCATGCATTATGAATATCAGGCGTGGCTCCCTCCTTTGGTTATCTTTGATGGGTAAACCCTTTAAGTTTGCAATACTGTGGGACACTCTTCTAGCACCCACCTTTTTGTGTATTCTTCATCACAATCTACCAAGACATGTTCTGTGCTACTAGGATCTGAAATTATACTTAATCCTTTTTGATCCTTCCAGCCCAGCACTGAGGGTCCCTCCTTGGCAATGTACAGTTTACACAATGCATGTCTGTTTTGGAACCTGGAAAAGAATTGCCTGAACACCATCATATGAATTCTTTCCCCTGTATAACTCTCAGGGGAATTATCCAGGAGTTCCAAGTGATTGCTGATCTTACTGTTAAAGTACTTCTCCCAAACACTTTTATCAATGCCCGGGTATGGGGACCCAGAGTCAACAGCCACCTGCAATGAAACCCCTCCAAATGATACTCAATACAATGGTTTACATGTCCCTTCACCTGCAATGTTCAGCACTACCTTGTTATGCTTTTTACCTCCTCATCCTCCACACTTTCTTCTGAGGAAACCTCCTTTTCACTCTCTCACACACTCTACTTTAGTAGTCCCTTGTTTTTGTTTCTTTGATAGCATAATGCCCTATTATGCCACACTCCATGGACAGTGATCGAACCTTGCTGAGAGTAATATACTGCCACATTGAAAACAAACAATATTAATGTTCCTCGCTTGTTCCAAATTGCTCCCCTTTTCTTCTATCCTTTGTCTGGTCGGTGTACCGTGCACTGGTTTGCATACTCTTCTGTTTGCTGTCTATCACTTTATTCACAGAGTCTACAATCTTCTTTTCCTGTGCAAGGGTAGCCTTGGCACAACGCATAGACAGCTGTGCTTTCTTTACAATCGCTACAATGTCTTAAAGATCAGCTTTGCCATCTCTCCATAACCTCTCCTGTATGGACTTGTTCTTGGCGTACATCTCAATCTGATCACGTACAAATTCATCATACAGATTTCCGAATCTGCATGTGATTGCCAATTTTTTTAATGTGGAAATATAATCCTAAACGCTTTCATGTTTCGCCAATTTACTTTGAAAGTGTGTCTCGGGGCGTGGTCTGGCCACGAGCGAAGATGGCCGCCTAGGAGCCGAGCTCTGCTAGGCTGCGGACCATGGACCGGGGGTGGCGGCGCCGGGGGTGCGCTGAGGGCCCCCCAGACCAGCAGCAGACCAGCGGCAGGCGGGGCGCCGCGGATCGGAGGCGTGGGAGCGGTGCGCCGCCCATGGGGAGAGCGCGCTCTCCCCCTTCAAGACGCGACCACTGAAGATGGCGTAGAGGCCCGCGACAAGAAGCTGAGCCGCGGCCTCAAGTTGTGGCTGACCCCCGGGCGACGGCGTCGGGAGTGTGTCGAGAGCCACCCCGACCAGCAACGGACAGGCGGCAGGTGGGGTGACGAGAATTGATGGTGCGGGAGCGGCGCTCCGCCCCCCCTTTCCTATAGAGACGTGAATACGGAGGAGGGCGCTGAGGCCTGCGGCGGGAGGCTGAGCCGCGGCCTCAGGTTGCGGCTAAACCCGGGGCGGCGGTGCCCCCCCCCCCGGCCAGCAACGAACCAACGACAAGGACTGACGGCGCAGGGGCAGCGCGCCGCTCATGTGGAGGGCGCGCCCCCCTCTTCTCCTCCAGCTACATCGAGAACGCGAGGGGGAGCGCTGGGGCCTCAGGTTCCGGCTGGGCCCGGACCGGGGACCGCCCCTCCCTCCTCTGACCTTCTGGGGAGGCGGAAGCCTGGAGTCTCCCTCCTCTCGCTTTCCCCCATTGGACCTCGGGGGCCTTCCGCGGGCGCGCCGGAGATCTGGGCGGCCCGCGGTGAACGGATACAACGCTCTTTTAACAACCCCTGAAACCACAAGACCCACAAAATTACCCCCCCCCCTTTTTTCTCTCCGGCAATTCCGGGACCGTTGCTGCCTACGGGGGAGCGAGAACGCTGCCGAGGGGCCCCCGCTTGCCTCCCCCCTCCTACCCCCTGTTCCGGCAATATAGAAGAAAGGGGGGGTGAGAGAGAGAGAGGGGGAGAGGAGGAGAGGAGAGGGAGGAAGAGAGAGAGGGAAAAGGGAAAAGGAGAGAAAAAAAGAAAAGGAAGCGAAAAAGAAAACAAGGACGTTACTGCAGCTGGTCCCAAAATAAAATTGAACAAACAAAACAAAAAAACAAAACAAACTAAAAAAAAAACACAAACGAAAAAGAACGGGAAGAAAGCAAGGGAAAAGAACTGAACCCAGCCCACACCAAGCACTCGTGGGACCCCTAGACGGACAGGGGACAGGTGGTACACGCCATCCCGGAAGCACGGGCGGAGAGGGGAAGGATACACTGCACGGGCTCTACAACAGTGGCACGACGCATCACAGTTGCCCTCCTACTGGGACATCTGGTCTCCCACCTATACCCTCACTACCGCTGAGGCCGACGACGAAAGGGACAGCCATAGCCCCAAGCATCCAGGAACACAGACATAAGAGGTGAGCCCCATTCCTCTTCACGCGGTTAGCGATGAGATATACCTCTATCGGCGGCCACGGTGACAGAACCTAGACGGCGCGGGGGGGCGGGGATGACCCTACATATAACAATTAATACCCACCTGGTCTTCCCACTGCACTGATCTCCTACCTTCCCCGGACAGATGGGGGAGTGCCTGTGCCTGTACCTATGCCCGGATGCCCGGTATCTTGACCCTTGACATACTGCAGCAAATGTCAGCTACGTCGCAGCCAGACACCTTTTGGATCCCAGCCTGAACGGGGGAGCCCGCAATGCTCAGAGGCAAGGCGACGGGCAAAGCAACGGGTAAACCAGCCCGACAACTACTATTCTCTGAAGCCCTCCGCCAGCAGAAACATCCCCCAACAGAGGACCCTCCGCCCCTCCCCTGCGCCAACATGGCAGACGACATGCAAGGTGCGACAATGGACCGCATACTGCAGGAGATATCGGCGGTAGGTCGTAAATTGGAAGGTATGGACAATGCCATAGTGGCGCTGACTGCGGAGACGAGATCCATGCGCTTGTATATAGCCGGCTTCCAATCGCAGATATCCGGACTCGACCAACGAGTGGCAACGGTGGAAACCCAAGTGGCCTCCTGGACCGATAGAGACCTTGAACTCTAGCACCTTCGTAGTAAGCTGACGGACCTGGAGGACAGGAGCCGCAGGAACAATGTCCGCCTCCTTGGGTTCCCAGAGGGTGCCGAAGGCGCAGACATATTCTCCTATCTGCGGGACATACTACCCAAGCTAACAGACATAACATTTGACCCTTCTCTGGAGTTCCAAAGGGCGCACAGGCTGGGCCCTAAGAGACAAGATGGAAGCGTCCGCCCCCGTCCAATTATTGTCTGCATGTTACGACACCTGCAGGCCCGCCAACTATTACAGATGGCGCGAACGCAAGGGCCGCACCGATTGGGTAGTCTGGAGATCCGGATATCAGCAGACTTTTCCAAGGAGACAGCAGATCGGAGGAGAGCCCCTTCCTGTCCTTCCGCACCAGGCTCTGACCCTTGGATGTGAAGTTTGGTCTATTCAAGCCGGCCAGGATGTGGATCACCAAAAATGGGGAATCACGGAACTTCTACAACCCGGAGGACCTGAGAGCATTTCTAGAAAGTCTGCAAGACCAAATGCAAGACCAAACCCAATCCATGGAAACAACTGCCCAGACCACCCAGTCCACACGGAGCCCATCCTCGGGAACCAGCCGCCCAGCACCCGCATCTGAACTTGAAGTGCGCTCTACCATAGACCCTCCAACCAGGGGAAGAGATCTTGAGAGGCTCGCAAAAAGCTACGACGACAGGGGACAAGTACTTCAAGCAGTGGCGATGCACACGCAACTGTCGGACAGAGACAAATCGCGTTCCCCTTTGAAACCCACAATGGACCCCACCTGAGGACAAGACAACTTCATGCCCCCCAGAACTCTCCCTACTACCGTCCACAGGCAGACGCGACCGTACCAAAGGGACCTCACCGCGAAGAAGACGAAAGGGAGAGATGAGTACCGGTTTTTGTGAACTTATAGACATACTATTACGGGGGGGCCATTGCCTCCGTTTGTTCTTGATAATGTTTTGAATATTCTTGTTTATTAATACGCATGATAGTTTACCCTCCCTTTCTTAGAAACCTAGTAATGTGTTTTCTCTCAAATAACACGACACCTGGCTACCTGCTAAAACAGATATCGAGCAGCTCTTTAGAACTGTTACATTGTTCTCATTCACTAATCTGCCTTAATTCTGATTGCCCTCAATGATGATTGACAAATGACTATTATGATTGACAATGCATTATTACATCTGAATAACCCACAATGGCAGGGAAATGCTTCTCTCCCCCCCCCTTACAGCAGCCCATTCGCACCCCCAGCCCCCCCTCCCCTCCCCACTCCGGCTTCGATAAAAGCGATAAAACTGACACACGCTGCCTTCCTTGAGATGTAGCCACACACAACCTGCCCACGGCCTCCCCCCTCCTGTGTGCCCCTCCCAATGTTACACGGATTTGCATGTGCGTGGGGGAACTAGCTGGGTTGGGGGGGCCGAGGTGCCGCGCGTGCGCTGTCTCCCCCGGTCGGGGGCCCGCTGGTCGGGCACTGGAGCTCGATAGACTTGGGTTTTAGACCTGCAGGTTCCAGTCCTAGAACATTGGGACTTTTGTCCCGTTTCGCTTCCCCGTTCTACCCCTTAGCAGTTGCCCTTTCTCTCTTTCCCCTTTCCCTCTTTCCCTTTCCTCTCCCTCCCTACCAGCCTTCCACCCCACCTCCCCCCCATTACCCGATTTCCTCACCTCCACAGTTTCCATTAAGCCCCCCTCCCCCCCGACTCCCCCCTGCCGTATCTCCTCCCTGCCCTGCTTTGAGTGCTCCCATACTTAGATAGGTCTCAATAAGGCGCAGGGATGTCCGATCCGAGCACAGTACCAACAGCACCTCTGCAGATTATATCCTGGAATGTAAATGGCCTTACCCACTTCATAAAGCTGAAAAAAGTTCTATCCTATCTCAATTCCAAACAGGCGGACATTGCCCTTTTACAAGAGACACATTTAGACGGTCCGGAATCTGATAAACTGAGACGCGACTGGGTGGGCACCGTCCTGTTTAGCTGCAACTCCCCCTCCCCCAGCACAGAGACTACCCCAAGAAAATGCGGTGTGGCGCTAATGCTGCGTAAAACCCTCCCCCATACTGTTCTTAAATCATGGGTTGACCCTGAAGGCCGTTACGTATTCGCTAAATTAAAGATGGGCGATTCCACACTGTGTGGGGGCTCGGTCTATGCACCAACGGGCCTGAAACGCCTCTTTTTCTTACAAATCAACCAACTCTTTACCGAGTTTGGGGCATCTCGCTATGTAATAGGAGGGGACTGGAATATAGTCAGAGACGCAGTGCTTGACAGAACGGGCCCCTTGGACGTCAGTAACAACGCAGACAGAGCCCTGCAGACCGACATACTATCGGACAATGGCCTAGTGGACCACTAGAGACTGACCCATCTTATGGAACGAGAATACACCTTTCTCTCACCGGTGCATGGCACCCAATCCCGGCTTGACTACTTTCTCCTGTCCCACAACCTCGTGGCCTGTACCCATGATGATCGCATACTGGAGGGCGGCCTCTTGAACCACTCTCCGATTAGCATAGCTATCCACCTGAACCTTGTATCCCCGGGCCGTAAGCCTTGGAGATTTGCGGCACACCGCTACCGCTCCCCCCAGGGTAAGTTACAGCTACAGGACCATGCTGCCACCTTTGCTCAACCTGGGTTCTGTGAGCTCTAGTCGAAATATGTGGGCCGCGGCCAAGGCCTCGGTGGGGGGACAACTTATGCGGGACGCAGCACTGGCGAACAGAGACAGAAAAGAGAAACAGGCGACACTGGAACTTTCTATCCGACGGCTCACCAGACAATACACTGCACACCCCTCACTCCAAGGGCGTTGAAACCTAGAGCGTGCCCAAATGGCCCTCAACGAGTTATATACCTCCCAGGCAGAGTATGCTCTACAGAGACTACAAGGCAGATACTATGAACAAGGAGAGAAGGCAGGGCGCTTGTTGGCAGCCCAGCTCCGACAGAGGACATCTGCCCTTGCCATTTCAGCTATCCGCGCCTCTTCCGGAGAATTATTAACACACCCGGAAGCTATCGTCTACAGACACCTCTACACGTCAGAGACTAAATCCAGCCCAGCACAGTGCACAGCTTTCCTGGCGGGCCTTGACCTACCCTCCCTGTCAGAGGAGGGACGCAACCTCCTAGAAGGAGAAATAAGCATGCAGGAAATAGAGAGAGTTATCTCCGACCTCCCCTATCACAAGTCACCAGGGGAAGATGGATTCCCGGCGGAATTCTATAAATGGACAGGGAGGGAGGCAATTGACATACTACATGCGGCTTTGAACGAAGCTTGCTCAACACAGTCCCTGGGGGCTATATCAAATAATGCCATGATAGCCATCATACCAAAACCAGGAAGGGATCCCCTGTTGTGTGGTAGTTATCGGCCTATCTCCCTCTTAAACAGTGACAACAAAATCCTAGCAAGTATCCTGGCCAACAGACTGCGCAAAGTCATACCGTCTCTGATCCACCACATGCAAGTGGGGTTTGTACCAGGTCGCACCTCAAGGAATCACCTGAGCACCCTATCCCATACCCTGTGGGCCGCTAGGGACCTACAAGAGGAGGCGCTGGCTCTGTCCTTGGACGCGGAAAAGGCATTCGACCGCATAGAGTGGTCATACTTGTTCACGACGCTAGAGATATTCGGCCTGGGAGACAGCTTTATCTCAGCGGTGCGGCTACTTTACGACCAGCCCGCGGCAAGAGTCAACTGTGGAGGCTTTCTCTCAGACCCCTTCCCTATCCACAGAGGTACACGGCAGGGCTGCCCCCTTTCACCACTTCTGTTCCTACTAGCAATGGAGCCCCTCGCTGCGGCTATCCGCTCCTCTCCCTCCATCACGGGTCTCACACTGCCGGTAGGTATCTCTAAAATCTATCTATATGCCGACGACATTTTATTAACTCTTACGGACCTGGAAAGATCCATACCAGCCTTGCTGGAGATTATCGATGGATTTGCAATCCTCTCTGGCTACAGCATCAACTGGGATAAGAGCGAGGTGCTTCCCCTTTCGCGGATGACTACAAGAGCAGCACTCTTAGGCTTCCCGTTTCGTTGGACACCGAAACGTCTCAAATACCTGGGGGTGCTAGTCAACCCGGGCCTAGTGCATATGGTGGTGGATAACATCAACCCCCTCATCACAAGGGCAAAGCTTGACTTCGCAAAATGGAGCCAATTAGGTCTTTCCATGTGGGGTCGAGTACAAGCGGTAAGGATGGTCACGGTGCCTCGCTTCACCTATGTGCTGGGACTCCTCCCCCTACATGTACCTCTCTATACGCTACGAAACATAGATGGACTCATCAGATCATTTGTATGGGGCTCAATGCGACCACGCTTATCGTCCGCCAAACTCCTAGCCCGCCGCTCCCACGGGGGCATGGGACTTCCGTCAGTAGAGCATTATTCAATCGCACTGCACCTGTCCCAGCTGTCCCATACCTTGTCCACAGTGCCGGACACACCCCAGTGGATCGCCGTGGAGAAGCAACTGCTATCCGCGAATGAGGGACTCGGAGGGCCTTATCGAGACGACCTCCCATCCGTTGGCTCGGTGAATCCCATCTTGAAGGCGACACGAGCGGCCTGGCGAAGGGCCCACCGCCTACTTGGGATCCACCCTCTTCTCCACGCCCAAGCACCTCTGTGGCGTAACAGCGGACTCCGGATAGGCAGTGAAGAGCTTGACTGGCCGCAATGGAGGAGGGTTGGCATCTATACGGTTTCCCAGATCCTGGAAAATGACACGCTCAAGTCCTTCCTCAGGCTGCAGGAAGAATTCAATCTTCAACCGAGCCAAGAGTGGAGATACTTGCAACTTAAACACTGCATCTGCCAGGGGGCCAAGACCATTCGAAAGGGATCCCGGTCCTCACCCGTAATAGCCTACTTGCAACAGTGGGGACAACATAGGGGAGTCATGGCGGGCCTATATGATCTAATCATCCGGCAGCTCTACTCCCAACCCCTCTCCGATTAGCTACGCTTAAAATGGCAAACCCGACTACAGCAGACACTAGACCCAGAGGACTGGAAAGACATCCTAGAGGCTCTGGACAGAGGCACCCGGGAGGCACGTCTAAAGTTCTGCCTCTTTAAGGTCCTACACGACTGGCACTGGTCCCCAGCAAAGCTAAACAGGACGGGACTTCTCCTGCACGTGAGAGGCTGGCGATTTTCAGAGACATACTGCGACCTCAAACATATAGCCGACTGCCCAACGGTTCGACCGCTGTGGGACACAGTGGGCTCCACCCTGGCTGAATCCATGATACTCCCGGCACCTCTCCCTCTTTCTCTTATACTTCTGCATGACATGACATCTCTCCCAGACTTAACCAGACCACATAAGAGGTTACTGCACACAGCGCTAGCCACTGCAAAAATATGCATCCTACGTCATTGGACATCGGCTATGTCACCAACCTCGGAGGAGTGGATCGTGGCTATGATCTGTATCGCCATGCACGAAAGAATCATTTATAACCTACAAGACCAAGACCAATTGTTCAACCAAGTATGGGCCCCCTTCCTCACTGGGGGATGCCAGCAGGCCACCTGAAACCACCCGCCCTCCCCTACCCCTTCCCCCCCCCATTTTTTCCCTTGATGGATTACCCCCTTCCCTCCCCTTATTAGTTCCTTAGTTCCTTTCTTTCCTTCTCCTTTCTCTCCTCTCCCTCTTCTCTCCCTCTCCTTTACTCTCTGTTCTCTCTTTATCCCTCTTTCCTCTCCCTTCCCCCCCAGTTCCACCAGGGGCATGACCTAGGTCTCTTCTACTCTCATTAGCAAACGTCAGTCGTAGACCCACACATCAGAGGCAGCATAAGAACACTAAGTACCAAACATGGACTGTGCCGAGTGAAGCTAAAGAACTCAGGCTCCGATACCCAGACTGACCCGCTACCCCGACAACTCACCGCCTAGGCGTATACTACCTCACTGATATCCTGCCCTCCAACACAAGGATACCCGACCTTAAATCAATAGCACACCATCTACAAGCATTACAACTTGCTCACAACCCAGACATCGATGCAGTGAGGATTGAACTCCTTACTCCCAAGGGAACTGATGATGAAACACTATCCTTACTCCCATCCCTCCCTCCTATGCAAAATTAAACCATCTACCCCTCCTGTTCCCCCCTGCTCCTCTATACAAAGATGTCCTATAGAACTATGCTCTACTCAACCCACATCCCCGATTTCTGTTTCTCCTCTTTTTTTTTTCTCATTCTTCGGTTCCTTTCTTGTTCTTTCTGACCTCTATTTTTTATTAATGATACTACTGCGATTATTGGGACACGTTTTCGAAGAACAACTGACAATGTTCCAATGTCTCACCCGTTGCCTATATTTCTTGTTCTTTTTTTCTGTATCATTGTTTGTAAATGTCGGGACTTTGGTCCCGTTTGGATTTTGTATCACTTTTGCAGTATCTACAATAAAATAATATTTAAAAAAAGAAAAAAAAGAAAAGAAAAAAAAGAAAGTGTGTCTCGTTATTGCTACACATTTTGTGAGTGAAAAATGTTTATCCAGATCCAAGATTGCACTTTTTAACACATCTACACCACTGCACTCCTCTCTGGTTACTATAGCTAGTTATTGATACATAGCCTTTCAGGCCCCCGGCAATACATAAGAACTCTTTTTATTCTCTCAGCTGTCAAGGGGCCAATACTATCCTCCATTTGGCTATATAATTCAGGAAGTACTGCTTTCACTCACTCTACTAAACAGGAGGTTCATCAGCAGCTGCCAAAAACTCTTTGGGTGAACTTAAATGTAGAGGATGTGGAGACCCATGGCCTGAAGCTGCTGTAGCCTCACTGGATGACATATTGAATTGAAGTGAGCAGAACAAAACAAACAAAATTACCACATATATAGTAACTCACTTACAGAGCTGCATACATCCTTGGTTGTCTTAATGAATAGACTGTGCTCTTTATTGGACTGCTGAACAATTAATTTTTCTACTGCTCTGCATTCACAGTGCTTCTTCTGCTGCCTGAATGAACACTAGAGCACTATGCGCCGATACTGCTTTTTCCAACTGAGGATCCGAAGATGAAGGAGAAATTTTTAAAAACATTATGCATGATGTGCTCCAGCTCTACCTAACACTTGCATGCCATAAGCTTCAATAGTATTCCTCCCAACAATGTAAAATGCCTGCTGATGCTTCACTTTGCATTATTTTCTTGTGGAAGTTGGGCTTGAATCACAAACATGCTGAACATCGTTGCATGTCATTTTCTATAGGCAATCTTCCACCCCACTGCACGTGCTTTCTGGCATGAGACAGCTTCGCTTGACTACATGCGCTGGTAACGTTCTACGTGCACTAAAGCAATGGTCAGTTCTTCACAGAAGTATCACCAAACGGCCAAAAGTCTAGTAATTACGCTTCTTTGACATGCATTATTGATTCCTCCATTTTCCCGCATGATACACTCTCCATAAAGGGGTATATTTAATCTACTAAAAACAATCCTACACCTCCTGGTGAATCCTTACACCAACTTGTCACTCATTGAGTCAGCTTGGCGATCACATTTCCTGCTCGTCGCCAAAACACTCTAGTAATGAGGTACACATATGTTGAAGTTCCATAAACTTTATTACACGTTTCTCCGTACAAGGATGTACAAAGCCATCTCAGCTCCGCAGCACCGTCTCTAACTATTCCCCACATTCCATGAATCATATAAATACTAAAACCCCAATACATTCTAAAAGTTCTACAGATTCCATTTAAAGGGAACATGTCATACTATATCCTAAACTACCTACCCACTGCTACACTGCTATAATAGCTATCATGGTAGTAAATGAAGTAAGTGGGCCCACCTTTTCACATTGCAGTTTTGGGAGTGTAGCACCTTCCCCAGTGTCAGGGAGACCAGATCCTCGGGGCCTGTGTACGCTCCCAACATGTCCACCACTAGACAGCTCCAAAACTCTGATAGAAATATCACAGAGCCTGAGAGAGTCCAAGCGGGGGAAAACAACACAATATCAAGATTTTATCACATTGACTTTCACTAGACTATGGTTCTAAGCGTTGTCATACTGTAACCATGGATAACTTAAGAAAGGACTAAAACTAGACCTCAAGAAGTCTGGCTACCTGGAAAGGAATCAAGAATGGTTAATACAATGTTTCATATGAACTTTTCATGAATAGTTACACACTGTCTATGAATATCAGAACCTTCTAGAATAACATTTCAGAATAAACATTACATCTTTACATGAGAACAAAAGTGAAACATTCCCTGGAAAACAATAGGAATTGTACTAGGACTTAATTTGCGCAAAGAGTGTAATATCTTGAATTTAGCACCTTTGCAGAAAGTTCAAAGGCAGTGGATAATTGTGTGCACTTCAGGAAAACACTACACATCAAGGTTTTAATTGCCATGAAATGATCGCGCACACTGTAAGCGATCTGAACACCTAGGTTTAAATGCAGGAATGAATTGCGCGTCTTGCCGATTCGAATGCTACCATGCAAATGCCAAGAAATGGTCACACACTATGAGTATCAAGAGTTAAATGCAAGGAATGAATCGTGCGTCTTGCCGATTCAAATGCCACCATGCAAATGCCAAGAAATGGTCACGCACGATGAGTATCAAGAGTTAAATGCAAGGAATGAATCGCGCGTCTTGCCGATTCGAATGCCACCATGCAAATTTCAAGAAATGGTAGTGCACACTGAATAACAAGAGGTTGCTGCCAGGAATGAATTGCGCATCTTGCCGATTCAAAAGCCAATATGCAAATGTCAAGAAATGGTCGCGCCCACTGTTGCCAACCCGAATTTCAAAAGTCAAATGCCAAGAATGAATCGCGCGCCTTGCAGATTCGAATACCAACATCTAAATGCCAGAAAACCACGAGCACATTCACACGACAAGGAAAATCTTTCAACATGAAAGCTAGGCCCGAAAACTCGAATGCCTTTGAAAACGGGGTCGGGGGCCCAGCCCGACCTCCGTCTTACCGCCCTGTTCAAGGATCACCAATACAATGAAGGGCAAGGCCTGGAAGGTCAAAGTAGGCCTCCGGAACAGGAGTTCAGGAAGTTGCTGCTGCTCTTCACCGGGATCTCTGAATAGTGAGCCCGTGGAGCTGGGCTGGCTCCCTTATATAGAGTCTGACCCAGCCCACAAACCACACCCAGTCATGCTGCAGGGAAAGCTTCTAGAATGTCCTAGAAAGGGACCACACCCTGATACACTCTGTAAGCCTGCAGCAATACCTTGCAAGTGAACATTATTCGCAAACATCATTAATAGTGGTTTCAAGGTAAAACTCTGCAATGCAAAAGGTTAACAAACTGCATATAAACACAATACATGAATTATGCTCTTGCAGAAAGGCTGGGTTTTTGCATTTTAGTCACCCGTAGGGCACGCACTGCCCTGAGGTTGACAGTACTCCCCTCTCCCAAGCGTGCTCTAGGGCCTGGTTTGCCTGGGTTAAGACGATGAAAAAGTCTCACTAGTCGTGGAGCATGAACATCAGATGCGGAAACCCATGAGTTACTTTCAGGTCCGTAACCTTTCCAAGAGATCAGATACCACAGGTTACGACCTCGAAGTTTGGAATCCAACACCTGTTTGACTTCGTATTCCACTTCCCCCTGTACTAGAACTGGAGTTGGTTATGAGTGTACCTTCTGGACTGCTTTTTTCAGGAGGGAAGTATGGAACACTGGATGAATACGCAGTGACCGGGGCAACTGCAGTTTATAGGTCACTGGATTAATTTGCTGGAGTACAGTGTAAGGACCTATGAATTTGGGATTAAACATGTGCTTTTTTTTAAGTCTAAGGGGGTTATTACAACTTTGGAGGAGGTGTTAATCCATCCCAAAAGTGACGGTAAAGTGACGGATATACCACCAGCCGTATTACGAGTTCCATAGGATATAATGGACTCGTAATACGGCTGGTGGTATATCCATCACTTTACCGTCACTTTTGGGATGGATTAACACCTCCTCCAAAGTTGTAATAACCCCCTATATGTCTTGTAGAAAGCCACACTTTGGGGGTCATTCTGACCCCGGCGGTCCTTGACGGCCGGGGCCAGGGTCGGCGGGAGCACCGCCAACAGGCTGGCGGTGCCCCGCAGGGCATTCTGACTGCGGCGGTTTGGCCGCGGTCAGAACAGGAAAACCGGCGGTCTCCCGCCGGTTTTCCGCTGCCCTGGCCGCCATGGGGATTCAGACACTCCATACGCCATCCTGTTCCTGGCGGTTCGCCCGCCAGGAACAGGATGGCGGTATGGGGTGTCGTGGGGCCCCTGGGGGCCCCTGCAGTGCCCATGCCAATGGCATGGGCACTGCAGGGGTCCCCGTAAGAGGGCCCCACAAAGAATTTCAGTGTCTGCTCAGCAGACACTGAAATTCGCGACGGGTGCAACTGCACCCGTCGCACCTTCCCACTCCACCGGCTCCATTCGGAGCCGGCTTCCTCATTGGAAGGGGGTTTCCCGCTGGGCTGGCGGGCAGCCTTCTGGCGGTCGCCCGCCAGCCCAGCGGGAAACACAGAATAACCGCAGTGGTCTTCTGACCGCAGTGCGGTATTCTGGAGGGGGGAACTCTGGCGGGCGGTCTCCGCCGCCCGCCAGAGTTAGAATGACCCCCTTTATCACCTGGTTGGTACTGAGGTCCTTCACAATGTTTCTTGTCGTAGTGCTTTTTGCATTTTTGTTTAGCTTTTTCTAAATGCTGTTGAATCAGTTTCTGGGTTTGGTGGAGGTGATGAATTGTTTCCGACACAGCTGGTGTAAGAGAACTTTCTTGAGGAATCGTGATGGGTAAGGTGTCATGATGATAGACAAACAAACCAAAAAATGGTGTAACACCAGTGGAGGTGTGAAATGAGTTATTGTAGGCTAACTCAGCTAACCAGAGCATTGATGTCAAGGAATTAAGTGCTTTCTCAGCGTAAGCACGCAGATATTGCTTCAATGTCTGATTCAGTCTCTCAGTTTGACCATCTGTTTGAGAATGATGGCTAGTAGATAGTGTGGATGTGACTTGAAGCGTTTTACACCATGTTTTCTAGAAATTGGAGGCAAATTGCGACCCTCGATCAGAGAGAATCATTTTCAGCAGCCCGTGATAACGGACCACTCTATTCAATAAGATGGTTGCCAGTTCACTGGAGGTGGGCAATTTCTTGCAGGCAATGAAATGTCCATATTTCGTGAGACTATCTACCACCACAAGAATTACTGAGTGTTGTTGAACCACTGGTAGTCCTGTAATGAAGTCTAAAGAAATGTGTTCCTAATGTCAGCATGGAGTTGGGAGCGGTTGCAACAAACCTTTTGGTTTTGAATGCCTTGTCTTGATGCAAGCACAGACTTCGCAGTTATTTACCATTGCTTTGACATCTTTTGTCAGAGTAGGCCACCAAAAATAGTGTTGGATTAATTCAAGAGTTTTAAGAGTACCTGGGTGACCTGCCGTAGCTACAACATGCAACCAATAAAATGCTAACTTGCGAAGCTTGGTAGTGGGCACGAACAAACATGCATCATGGAAAAGTAGTCCTTGCTTGATTGATCTTTTGGGATCTGCTTGAGCCCATGCCTGCTATTTCTCAACGGTGAAGGAATTACGGATGTCTTCAAAGAAGTCTTCAGTTTTTATGATGCAGAGGGCTTTGTCTGGAGCTATGATAGCTCTGGAAGGCTGGATTGTAGGCAACGTAGTAGACTCTTGGCGGGACAAGGCATCTGCTTTGCGATTATCTTTACCAGGACGAAAAGTTACCACAAAATCAAACTCGGCAAAAAACAGCATCCAGCGTAATTGCCTAGAAGTCAAAAGTCTAGCTGAACTCATGAACTGGAGTTTGCGATGATCAGTATATACTGTGGCAGTGTACTTGACACTCAACAAATGGTGTCTCCATTCTTTAAAGGCATCACGTATCGCCAGAAGTTCTTTTTCAGCAATGACATAGTTCTGTTCGGCTTCGTTCAGCTTTCGAGACATGTAGGCTACAGGGTGAAGTTGGCCAGTGTTTTTACTTCGTTGTGACAAGACTGCACCAGTTGCCACATCTGAGGTCTCGGCTTCCACTATGAATGGACGATCCACATCAGGGTGAGTCAAGACTGGGGCAGTGGAAAAAGCTTCTTTCAAAGTTGAAAAGGCTTGGTCAGCTTCTGGAGAGCACACACATTTTTCTTTCTTTCTCAATAACTTGGTGATTGGGGCCACTGTTTGAGTAAAATGGTTTATAAACCTGCGATAAAAGTTTGCAAACCCCAGGAAACATTGTACATCTCAAACAGTCTTTGGAGTGGGCCAATCAGATACAGCTTGTACTTTCTTTTCTGCCATGACCATACCTTGAGGAGTAAGGATAACTCCTAAAAACTCAACTGTGGTAACATGAAACTCACACTTGGTTAGTTTGCAGCATAAATTATGCTTTCGGAGAGCTGTGAGAATTTTCTTGATATGTTGTACATGTTCGGTTTAATTGTCAGAGTAGATCAAAATGTCATCGATATAGACTATCGCAAATATGTCAAGATACTCTCTAAGAACGTCATTCAGGAAAAATTGAAATGCGGCTGGAGCATTGCACAGGCCAAAAGGCATGACGGTGTATTCAAAGAGACCATGGTGGTCATTACAACCCTGGCGGTCGGTGTTAAAGCGGTGGTAAAACCGCCAACAGGCCGGCGGTAAAAAAAATGGAATCTCGACCATGGCGGAAACTGCCAACATAGACAGCCACTTTAACACTCCGGCCGCCACGGCAGTACAAACAAACACCGCGGCGGTAACCGCCAACAGACAGGCGGAAGACAAGGTTCCGCCCACTGTATTACAACAGGCCAATCTGCCACCTCTTCCGGGGCGGATTCACCACGAACAAAATCACGGCGGAAACAGGACTTGGAAGGGAAAACGCTCACCTCTACACACCCCACGAGGAACTAGGACGCAATGGAATCCGAACTCCAGATTCCCCCAGCCTTTATCTTCCTGCTCCTCTACCAGGAACAACAAAGACCTCGGCGAAGACCACGATGAGTACTGCACCAACGACACAGGGGAGGGGGGAGGGGAAAAAAGAGTGACACACACACACAACACGCAATACTCCCATCCCCACCCTCACCCACTACAACACACACACAAGTACATGTAGATACATTACATTTACAACCCCCAACCCCCCTGGAAGAATGCAAGGACAAAAGGAAATGAGTCGAACATTTGTAATCTATTCAAATACAGTAATCAAAAATTTATATATACATATTTACACTATAAGCAAATATATACACCAAGAATACAAGTCCAAGGTATTCCTCCATCATAGTCCGTGGACCACTGGGCCCAAAATGCATGGGCGAGGCCCAAACTCAATACCCGATCAAAATGGAGAGAACATTGCTGGGGCATCAGATCAAAATAAAACAGGCACCTCAGGGGGAAAGGAAAGGGGGGCACCTCAGCCGGATGAGTGCACGACGCCAGATCCACGAGGGGGCTCCATGCCCACTGCTGTATCCTGGGGAGTGCAAAGCCACAGTCTCACAAGTCTTTCCAGTGGGTGGGTTGCCCACTGCTGTATCCTGGGGAGTGCAAAGCCACAGTCTCACAAGTCTCTCCAGTGGGTGGGTTGCCCACTTCTGTATCCTGGAGAGTGCAAAGCCACAGTCTCACAAGTCTTTCCAGTGGGTGGGTTGCCCACTGCTGTATCCTGGGGAGTGCAAAGCCACAGTCTCACAAGTCTTTCCAGTGGGTGGGTTGCCCACTGCTTTATCCTGGGGATTGCAAAGCCACAGTCTCTCAAGTGGATAACAGTCTCCACTGGTTCTGGAGGGGGCCTTGTGCCCAGAGTGCTTCATCCTTTCAAGGACAGAGGTAGTGGATGTATCTCTCCACTGGTTCTGGAGGGGGCTTTGTGCCCAGAGTGCTTTATCCTGCCAAGGACAGAGGTCGTGGATGTTAATCTCCACTGGTTCTGGAGGGGGCCTTGTGCTCAGAGTGCTTCATCCTACCAAGGACAGAGGTAGTGGATATCTTTCTCCACTGGTTCTGGAGGGGGCCTTGTGCCCAGAGTGCTTCATCCTGCCAAGGACAGAGGTAGTGGATGTCTTACTCCACTGGTTCTGGAGGGGGCCTTGTGCCCAGAGTGCTTCATCCTGCCAAGGACAGAGGTAGTGGATGTCTTTCTCCACTGGTTCTGGAGGGGGCCTTGTGCCCAGAGTGATTCATCCTGCTCGTGGCGGCCTCAGTAGCGTCGGAAGCTTTGGCACTCATTGGCCTGCGGTGCTCGTGGCTGCGGTATCCTGTTCAGCGGTGCTTGTGGCAGCGGTGTCCTTGGCAGCGGTGCTTGTGGCGGCGGTGTCCTGTTCAGCGGTGCTTGTGGCAGCGGTGTCCTGTTCAGCGGTGCTTGTGGCAGCGGTGTCCTGTTCAGTGGTGCTTGTGGCGGCGGTGTCCTTGGCAGCGGTGCTTGTGGCGGGGGTGTCCATGCCAGCGGTGCTGGTGGCGGTCTTGTCCGCCGTGCAGGTTTTCGCTGACTTGCCTGTTTTTCTGAGCCCCTTCCCCACCTTGGATGGTGGCGGAGCTGTCTTCCCACTCCCAACTGTACCCCTGGGAGAGGCTTTGGTGGTAGATGTTTTGCCTCTCTCCCGCCGGGCACTGGCCAACGTTTTGTGCTTTTGAGGTGGGGGACTGTCTGTGGTCTGGCTCCTTGGCACACTGGCTGCCCTGCTGTTTGGCGCACTCCAGAAGCCGGTTACTACTGGCACCACTGTTCCCGCAGATGTTGTGGCTGAGGTCCTGGGTTGGGACATTGAAAGGCGGGACCTAGGGGACTGAAGGAGTGGGGGAGGTGAGGGTAAGAGGTAAAGGTTGGGCAGGAAATGTTTTTTGGACACACTGGGATGGGTAGATGGAGGGGGTTTGGGAGTGGAGGACAAGGTAGTTGTTGTAGGAGGTTTACGTTTGCTGACTTTGGGTGAAGGTGCATGGGCTGGATGGAGGCTGTCGTGAGGTGGATGGCAGTTGGGTGGGTGTGTGGCTGTGTTTGTGTACCTTGGGAGGTGGGCTCACAGACACACTGGGAGAGGACACAGGGGATGTGTGAATGGTAGTAGGGGTGGTGACTGCACGTGAGCGGGGTGTGGTGGTGGGTGTGCTGGTGATGGAGGTAGTGGCTGAAGATGTAATGCATGCAGGTGTGAGTGGAGACGAGACTGGGAGGGAGGAGGGAGAAGAGGAGGAGGAGGACACAGTGGAGGCAGTGGATGTTGGTATGTCTGCATGTGTATGATGCTTGCGTGAGTGCCTGTGGGATGTGTGGTGCTTATGTTTGCCTGAGCTTCCCTTGTGTGTTGACATGTGTGCATGCTGGTCTGATGGTGTGCTTGGGATAGGCTGAGGTACAGGGGTTTGGGTCTGGGTGGAGGAAGTTGGAGGGGGGAGGCTAGAGACAGGGACAATGGCTGCCATCAGTGCTGAGGCCAGAGTCTGAAAAGCTCGCTGTTGGGCTGCCTGACTAGAATGAATGCCCTCCAGGTATGCATTGGTCTGTTGCAACTGCCTCTCTACACCCTGGATGGCATTCAAAATGGTAGACTGCCCAACAGTGAGGGACCTGAGGAGGTCAATGGCCTCCTCACTGAGGGCAGCTGGGCTGACTGGGGCAGGGCTGAGGTGCCTGGGGTGAGGGAGATGCCCACCCTCCTGGGTGAGCGGCCACGGGGCACACGCTGAGGGGCTGCTGGGAGGGCAGTACTGGTAGGGGGGGTTGCGGCTGTACCTGTAGATGCGGTGGGCATAGAGGCGCCACCACCGCAAGGGAGCTCCCATCAGAGGAGGAGTCCGTGTCGCTGGTCTCAACTCCTGTCCCTGCCGTGGAGCTCCCCTTGCCCTCCGTCCCACTGGTGGCTTCTGACTCCATTGTGTCGCCCTCTAGGGCCATGTGGGATGCAGCTCCCTCCTGCTCCGGTAGCACTGCTCCTCTGTCTGATAATGCTAATGCACACAAGAACAGGGAGACCACAAAAAGTGGGGGGAAGACAGAAGAAATACATGTTGAGTGCATCCAATACCGCTACCGCTGGCGGACACTACAGAAGCCCCCTGCACTACGCCGTGCACTTTGAGTTCCCTTATTAATCACAGGGACATGGGTTACAAGGCCTATGCCCGATTGCTGCACACATGGAAGTCACAGGAGCCTGACTAGGTGTAGTTTGCTCTGAACACAGGTGGGGTGGGGTGCCACAGGGCCTGTCTTAAGAAGGGACCTTGCCTACTAAACTCGCCCAGGCCTAGGGAAACCCACAGCCCACCTCCTCCACCCAGACACCTACAATGCGCACTGAATCAGCAGAATGAGAGTGTTCTCACCCCCTTGTGGCTGCTGTGATGCCCTCAAGCGCCCATCCAACTCCGGATACGCCACTGCCAGGATCCAGAACATCAGGGGGGTCATGGTGCGACGGGCACCCCTCCCACATTGGGAGGCCATCCCCAGCTGGGCCTCCGCCATCTTCTTTCTCCAGCGGCGAATGTCCTCCCATCTTTTACGGCAGTGGGTGCTCCGTCTGTGGTGGACCACCAGGGTCCGGACTTCCTTGGCGATGGCACGCCAAATATCCTTCTTCTGGTGGGCGCTGACCTACAGGAATAGTACAGGGGAAAAGGAGAAGATATAACCGTCCACACCGTCAGGGTATCCCTACCCTTGCCATGACGCACATGCACTCACCGTCGTATCATGCACGCCTCATTCTCCCCCCCTATCTTTCATCAACACCACTCCACACAGGCATTGCCCATTCGGCATGCTCACTGTGTACTTACCTGTTTGTCTGGAGGACCGTAGAGTAGCGTGTACTGGGGAGGACCCCATCCACTAGTTTCTCCACCTCCTCCATGCTGAAGGCAGGGTCCCTTTCCCCAGACACACGAGCCATTGTCTCTTCCAGACTGAGGTCACAGCAGCACTTGCAGTGTAGCTCCTCTCCTGTCGAAGATCAGGTATCAAGTGAATGAACAGAGAGAAAATGGCGGTGACGTCCGTGGCGGTGCATACCGTCACCGGCGGCGTACATCGTCATTGGCTCCTGGGACCCTTAGGGTCCAATGTTAACCATTGTGCCATTGATGGGACACATGTGGCCTTGGTTGCCCCCTTCAGGAGTGAACAGGTGTACAGAAACCGGAAGAGTTACCATTCTATGAATGTGCAGATGGTGTGTTTGGCCGACCAGTACATCTCCCATGTCAATGCCAAGTTTCCTGGCTCAGTGCATGACGCTTACATTCTGCGGAATGGCAGCATCCCTTATGTGATGGGCCAACTCCAGAGGCACCATGTGTGGCTATTAGGTGAGGACATGGACCCAATACAGTGTGACTAGGTGTCTGGGTCTGGGGATGTCCCTAAGAGTTAGTGTGTGTCTAACAGTTGTCCCTCGCCATTTGCAGGTGACTCTGGCTACCCCAACCTGTCATGGCCACTGACCCCAGTGAGGAATCCCAGGACAAGGGCAGAGGAACGCTACAATGAGGCACATAGGTGAACTAGGAGGATTATAGAGAGGACCTTCGGCCTCCTGAAGACCAGGTTCCGGTGTCTCCATATGACAGGTGGTTCCCTATTCTACTCACCAAAGAAGGTGTGCCAGATCATCGTGGCCTGCTGTATGCTTCACAACTTGGCTTTGCGACACAGGTGCCTTTTCTGCAGGAGGATGGTCCAGATGGAGCTGTTGTGGCAGCTGTGGAGCCTGTGGACAATGAAGACGAGGAAGCAGAAGAAGAGGACATAGACAACAGGAACACGGTGATCCAGCAATACTTCCAGTGAGACACAGGTAAGAAGACAACACTGCCTGCTACATCTGATTTAATTTTTCTACCTCTCATCTGTCTGTCATTTTCACCCAGTGTGTGGACACTGAGTTGTCACTTTCCCTTTCGATTTCACAGATGTGGGTCCCACTATGTGACCTCTGCTTTGTTTACGCATGGACTAGAGCTGTGTGACATAGGTATGTTGACATTACATTGGATATAGCTTTTTTCCACAGTTATTGCAAATACACATTTTCAAAAGCACAGACTGACTCCAGATTGTTTTGTGATTTAAGGGTGTTTATTTAAGTGCAAAATAGTGTAGGGGGTTGTAAAATGGGCAGGGGTGGTGGTGGAGGAATGTCCATGGCAGAGTCCAGTCTATTAGTCTCACAGGTGCATTGTCCAAAGGGGCATAGGAAGTGGGGCTAGGGCAGTTTAAGTATGGACAGGGTGACATAGTGGGACAGAAGGATGAAAATCAGGGTGGTCGCATTTCTTGGCGGGGGTCTTGGCATTGTTCTCTGTCTTTGTCCTGGATCTCAGGGACCGCTTGCGGGGTGGTTCTCCATCTGCAGGGGGTGGGGTGCTGGTGTCGTGGTCCTGTGGTGGTGTCTCCTGTCCACTAGCGCCGGCAGAGGTGGTGGGCAGTTCATCATCCAGGCTAGTGTCAGGGGCCCCTTGTTGTGCCACAGTGTCCCTCCTGGTGTTGACAAGTTCCTTCAGCACCCCTACAATGGTGCCAAGGGTGGAATTGATAGATTTGGGTTTGTCGCTGAACCCCAAATACTGTTCCTCCTGCAGCCACTGTGTCTCCTGAAACTTGGCCAGTACC
This sequence comes from Pleurodeles waltl, assembly GCF_031143425.1. Taxonomy (NCBI): domain Eukaryota; kingdom Metazoa; phylum Chordata; class Amphibia; order Caudata; family Salamandridae; genus Pleurodeles; species Pleurodeles waltl. The sequence goes on along the minus strand of NC_090446.1, from coordinate 114,800,491 downwards.
GTTGCCATCGTCTCCTGGGAATGGTGGTAGGCTCCCATGATGTTGGAGAGGGACTCATGGAGTGTGGTTCCCTGGGCCTGTCCTCCCCCTGTCGCACAGCAGCCCTCCAATTTTGCCTGTGTTCCTGGGCCTCTGGCCCCTGAACCGTGTGCCCACTGCCACTGCCCCCAGGTCCCTGGTGTTATTGGTTTGGTGGGTTAGCCTGGGTTCCCTGTAGTGGTGGACACACTGCTGCTTGACGTGTCCTGGGGACAGAGGTATGGGCCCGCTGGGTGGGTGCTGTGCTGGTGTTTCCAGAGGGGGGATGCTCTGTAGTGGCCTGTGCCAGTGTGAGGGGAACCGACTGTCCCGAGGTCCCAGATGGGCTGGGCTGGTCATCTAGATCCAGTTGGACAGAGCTGCTGTCATCACTGTGGGCCTCTTCTGTGGGTGGAGTGGACATGTCTGGACCCTCCTGTCCAGTGACGTTGGGTAGGGGTCCTGCAGGGGTGTAAAGGCATGATTATTGCATCTGTGTGTGCCATGGTGTGCAATGGGTGGGTGACCCTGTACCCCAGTGCTTGCATTCTTGTGTGGGACTTTGTGTGATAATGGTTTAGGGGGGTGTATGGGTATGTGCAGTGGACATGCTTTGGTGATGGGTGTCCACGCTTTGGTGTTGCATGCAGGGCTTGGGTTTGGGATGTGTGGTTTGTGATAGTGGGACATGTGTGAGGAGTTGGAGTGATGGGGGTGAGGGCGAGGGTGGGAGCATGTGTTAGCATGCAGGTAGGGTGGGGGATATGGTAGTTAGAGGTTTAACCTAACAGAGTCCATTCCTCCAGCTACTCCTGCGAGGCCCTCAGGATGCAGTATAGCCAAGACCTGCTCCTCCCATGTTGTTAGTTCTGGTGGAGGAGGTGTGGGTCCGCCGCCAGTCCTCTGAACCGCAATCTGGTGTCTTGAGACCATGGAACGCACCTTTCCTCGTAGGTCGTTCCACCTCTTCCTGATGTCATCCCTAGTTCTTGGGTGCTGTCCCACTGCGTTTACCCTGCCCACGATTCTGCGCCATAGCCCCATCTTCCTAGCTATGGTGGTGTGCTGCAGCTGTGATCCGAAAAGCTGTGGCTCTACCTGGATGATTTCCTCCACCATGACCCTGAGCTCCTCCTCAGAAAACCTGGGGTGTCTTTGCTGTGCCACGGGGTGGTGTGGGTGATGTGTGGAATGGTGTTTTGTGATGTGTGGGGTGATATTTAGAGGTGTGTTGTGTGAGGTGCGTGGATGTTGTGTGAGTGATGATGTTGAGTGCTTCTTTATGCTGGTGTTGTCTTTGCTGTGCTGTCTCTCTGGACTTCGTCAAAATGTTTGGTCGTAGGGGTTTGTGGGTGATGTGGGTGTGTGTTTTTTATTGTATTGGATGTGTGGGAGTGGTGTGTGTATGTGTATCAGGTGTGTGTATTTGGAATTGTCCAATGTGGTAGTGTTTTGTAAATGTGTGTGTATTTTGAGCGCAGCGGTGTACCGCCAGTGAAATAGCGCGGCTGAAAGACCGCCGCGTGGATTCGTGGGTCGTGATAGTGTGGGCGTATTCCTGTTGGCGTGACGGTGTAGGTTTTGTTATCGCCAGTTTATCACTGACCTTTGCTGTGGCGGACTTGTGTGGGTGTCTAGATTTTGGCGGATTCCGAGTTGTGGGTCATAATAGCTGTGGCGGAATTCCGCGGCCGCGGCGGTGTGTTGGTGGTCTTCTGCACGGCGGTAAGCAGCTTTTACCGCCAATGTTGTAATGACCCCCCATATCTTGTCTTGAACGCAGTTTTCCATTCGTCGCCTTCTCTCATTCTGACTAAATGGTACGCGCCTCGTAGATCGAGCTTAGTGTAAAGTTTTGCTTTTTTCTCTTGGTCCAACAAAACAGGAATCAGGGGCAAGGGGTATTTGTTCTTGATTGTGACCTTGTTCAAACCCCTATAGTCAATACAGGTTTGAAGGTCTCCATTCACCTTAGGGACAAAAAACAAAGGAGAGGCTGCAGGAGACTTGGATGGGCGGATGAAGCCATTCTCTAAGAATTGATCTAGATACTTTCGTAAGTGTTGATTTTCATGTTCTGACAAGGCGTATACACGACAGCTGGGGAGTATCACACCTGGAGTTAGATCAATTTGGCAGTCATAAGGTCTATGAGGCGGCAAGGTTTCTGCTTCTTTTTCATCTAATACATCTTCATAGGACGAATACTGCCTGGGCAACTTTACTTCCTTCTCCGCTGCAGTGGCTGTGTAAGAGTTGCAATTTTTGGCGACTTGAGACGTCTGGAAGCATTTTTCATTACATAGGGCGGAAGAAAACACGACTTTCCGTTCTGCCCAGTTAATCTCAGGATTGTGATAGATTAACCAGGGCAAGCCAAGGATAATTCCATACTGAGGAGCATGGATCACGAAAAAGATGAGTTTCTCTTTATGTTTGGTTTTTTGATTCCCCTCCTCACAGATCACCGACAAGGGGACAGTCTGAAGAGGTATTGGGCCTCCAGTCAAGAGTTTTCCATCTACTACTTGTATTATTTCTGGAGTCTTTTTCTCGGTGCATGGGATCCCCCACGCGCGAACCAATTGGGCATCAATAAAGTTCTCGGTAGCCCCAGAATCTACGAGGGCCTTCTTGAAATATATATTTTTTTTTACTTAAACCTTTATGCCCAGCTTGAGATGTCTAGACTGTGAAGGGTCCACGGTAACACCCAAGAGCAACCCTTCTTTACATCTTGGGTGATTTAGTTTTCCGGCTCGACTTCTCCATTGGCTGCAAGTTTCTAGACAGGGCCTTGTTTGCTCTTTGGTTTGATTGGACACTCTTTGGCGAAATGACCCTTGCGCCCGCACTAAAGACATTGTCCATTCTTTCTACGTAGGTCCTTTTCGTCTTTGGTCAAAGGCCTCCTGATTGTTCCGATTTCCATAGGTTCTGGAGTTCTCTCTTTCTGGGTTCTTGATTCTCTATTATCGTGAACACGCCAGGAGTATTTTTCAGTCTTTTTGCGCGTTCCCCTTCGTTCTGCTAGACCATGATCCAGTCTCAAAACAAGGTTTATCAGATCTCGACAATCTGTAGGCTGCGGGTCTATTTGAGCAAGGATGTCCTTTAACTCATCCTTGAGTCCTTTGTAAAGCAAGGCCACTTGCTTTTCTTCAGGCCAGGATGTCTCGGCTACCAGCCAATTAAAGTTAGCTAAGTAAGACACTAGATCCTGGTTACCTTGTCGTAAGTCTAATAATTCTTGATCTGCCGACAATGCCACAGTTCTACGATCAAACACTTGTTCAAACTCACAAACAAAGTTTCCCCAATTGTAAAGCAGGGGACTGTCTTTACGCACAAGAGGAATTGCCCAGGTGGCTGCGTCCTCAGTCAGGTATGATAACAAGAAGGCCACCCTGGATTGGGCATCAGGGAAAGTGTGTGGTCGGCAGGTAAAATGTAATTCCACTTGAACCGGGAAAGATTGCTCTGTCAGGGGATCACCTGAGAAACGTTCTGGCGGAGTTAGGGGAATGGCTGAAGGAACGTTGAGGGAAATGTTCGTAGGAGGATTACCTCCAGAAGCTTGAGAATAAGGTCCAGGCCAAGACACACCCAAAGGACTTTGTTCCTTCTTTTCTACCCTTTCCTGCAACTGACTCACTCTCTCAGCTAAGCTGGCTGCTATATCCTTTGATGACACTACCTCTGCTTGGAGCTGCGTGATAACCTTGACTAGCTCGTCCAATGTGGCCATGCTGAGAACACACACAAACCAGGAGGATATTAATTTGTGGGCTCACTATTCTGTCAGGGAGACCAGATCCTCGGGGCCTGCGTACGCTCCCAACATGTCCACTACTAGACAGCTCTAAAACTCTGATAGAAATATCACAGAGCCTGAGGGAGTCCAAGCGGGGGAAAAGGCGATTAGGTAGGGAACAGCTGGGAAGGAGACCTGTAGGAAGCAAAAGGTTAAACAACACAATATCAAGATTTTATCACATTGACTTTCACTAGACTATGGTTCTAAGTTTTGTCATACTGTAACCATGGATAACTTGAGAAAGGACTAAAACTAGACCTCAAGAAGTCTGGCTACCTGGAAAGGAATCAAGAATGGTTAATACAATGTTTCATATGAACTTTTTATGAATAGTTACACACTGTCTCTGAATATAAGAACCTTCTAGAATAACGTTTCAGAATAAACATTACATCTTTACATGAGAACAAAAAGTAATCTGAAACATTCCCTGGAAAACAATGGGAATTGTACTAGGACTTAATTTGCGCAAAGAGTGTAATATCTTGAATTTAGCACCTTTGCGGAAAGTTCAAAGGCCCTGGATAATTGTGTACACTTCAGGAAAACACTACACATCAAGGTTTTAATTGCCATGAAATGATCGCGCACACTGTAAGCGATCTGAACACCTAGGTTTAAATGCAGGAAATGAATCGCGCACACTGCTGATTCCAACAAGTATATGCAAATGCCATGAAATGATCATGCACACTGTAAGCGATCTGAACATCAAGGTTTAAATGCGGGAAATGAATCGCGCACACTGCCGATTCCACACAAGTATATGCAAATGCCATGAAATGATCGCACACACTGTAAGTGATCTGAACATCAAGGTTTAAATGCGGGAAATTAATCGCGCACACTGCTGATTCCAACAAGTATATGCAAATGCCATGAAATGATTGCGCACACTGTAAGCGATCTGGAAATCAAGGTTTAAATGCGGGAAGGAATCGCACGTCTTGCCGATTGGAATGCCACTATGCAAATGCCAAGAAATGGTCATGCACTATGAGTATCAAGAGTAAAAAGCAAGGAATGAATCGCGCATCTTGCCGATTCGAATGCCACCATGCAAATGCCAAGAAATGGTCACGCACAATGCCTATCAAGAGTTAAATGCAAGGAATGAATCGCGCGTCTTGCCGATTTGAATGCCACCATGCAAATGTCAAGAAAAGGTAGCGCACACTGAATAACAAGTTTGCTGCCAGGAATGAATCGCGCGACTTGCCGATTCGAAAGCCAATATGCAAATGTCAAGAAATGGTCGCGCCCACTGTTGCCGACCCGAAACTCAAAAGTCAAATGCCAAGAATGAATTGCGCGCCTTGCCGATTCGAATACCAACTTGTAAATGCCAGAAAACCACGAGCACATTCACACGCACAAGGAAAATCTTTCAACATGAAAGCTAGGCCCGGAAACTTGAATGCTTTTGAAAACGGGGTCGGGGGCCCAGCCCGACCTCCGGTTATAGCCCTGTTCAAGGATCACCAATACAATGAAGGGCAAGGCCTGGAAGGTCAAAGTAGGCCTCGGAACAGGAGCTCAGGAAGTTGCTGCTGCTCTGCACCAGGACCTCTGAATAGTGAGCACGTGGAGCTGGGCTGGCTCCTTATACAGAGTCTGACCCAGCCCACAGCCCACACCCAGTCATGCTGCAGGGAAAGCTTCTAGAAGGTCCTAGAAAGGGACCACACCCTGATACACTCTGTAAGCCTGCAGCAATACCTTTCAAATGAACATTATTTGCAAACATCATTAATAGTGGTTTCAAGGTAAAACTCTGCAATGCAAAAGGTTAACAAACTGCATATAAACACAATGCATGAATTATGCTCTTGCATAAAGGCTGGATTTTTGCATTTTAATCATCCGAGAGCGCGCACTGCCCTGAGGTTGACACCCAGCCTGGTTACCTGCCAAAGACTAGGCCACACACTGAGCAGTAAAGCACATCTTTATTCTTCTGCATGTACCCGTGAACTCAAATATTCTAAACCAAACTTTCAGCACATTCTGCTCTAGCAATTATGTCACACTGATATGGAGTATGCTGGGAACCAGAAAGCTTCTGCAAGACACTTCATCTCCCTCTCTTTTAAATAATTTTTATTTTTTTTATAAAATCATAAGAAATATATATAAATACAAATTGTATCTCTTCAATCAATCTTCTTGGCGCTTTGATCATTCTACCCGATCTGGCTACTAGAATCTGGAAGCTGTAATTTTCAGTTTCAGAGATTGTTAAAGATGGTAAAGAATCAGCAACACTCACTGAGTTTTCAGAGTCAGTCTTTCTTCCACCATTTCAAGCTGAAGACTGATGAAACAGAGGCCTAAAGTGAGAAGAGTCTCTGGTAATAGACTTTCCAGGGTGCTGGACAGTCATAATGTGTCCTTTGGTGGACACCACTTGGAAAGGTTCAGCATTATACGGAGCATCACATTTTCTTTTGTGCTTATGTCGGGCGATCACTGAGCTTCCGTTTCTGAATGAAAGGTCTTTTTGCATGTCATCTCTTGTCTGCATAAACTTTCATTTTCTGTTTGTTGACCAAGTCCCTGGTACGAATCATTTTTTATTTCTTTGGGTTGTCCTTTGAGGTAACTTAGTTGTCATTGCTCTCCTGAGCATCAGTCACAGGACTTTCACCTGTGGTTGAGTGGGCTGTCGAACATTAAGCACATAGAGTAGAGTTCAATACTGTTTTCAAATTGAGTTTCTCAAGAGTTCCACGCAGCACTGCTGTCTTTAATGTCCAAATAAAATGCTCAACAAGTCCACTGGTGTGTAGCCATAAAGGTGTGGTGTTTTGATGCTTTATGTTTAGATGCAGTAGAAATTCTTAAAATTCTTGACTGTTGAAGAGAGGACCATTGCCGGACTTTACAATGGCTGGTATGCCACATGCCACAAAGATGCCATCAAGATTTTTGATTACTCGTTCATGAGTTCAACCAAAGGAAAATGCGAGTATTCATCTGCAATCACCATTAAATGATGTCCATTATCTAATGGACCAAAGAAATTGATGGCTATTTTCTCCCAGGCATGTTTAGGGGGTTCTGACATGTACAGAGTATGTGAAAGACTTTGGGTTCCTTTTCAACTCTTTCATCTAAGTATGGAAACTAAGCTCGGTCTCTGAGAGCTCTCTTTGTGGCAACAATACCACAATGGCCTTCGTGAGCCACTTCAATCATTTTTTTGTCTCAGACTCTCTGGAATCAGGATCCTCAATTCTCTCAATATAACTCCTTCCTGAGTTATGGACAATCCATCTTTGACATTTTTATATTTTTGATATTCACCATCATTACTGATAGGCTGAATGTGTTTGTTCCACAACTGATGTGTAATTATGTATTTTAACTTCAGCAGCCCATTATCATGACTCGTGGCAGAGACAATATGGGCTAATGAACAAGCAGCTGGTGTACTTGACTTGAGAATTACATTAAAATGGGCCTCAGCTATCTTAGGTGGAGTACAGTGACCTAGTAGAGGTACTCCTGAAAAGTAGTCAGTAGGATTTTGATCCTTTCCTGGATGATGCACAATTTTATGGTCATACTCTTGTAATCTTAATCCCCAATGTTCAATGTGAGAAGGCATCTTGGCTTTCAGATTGCCAAAGATGGTCGGCAAATCTTGATGATCAGTCACCAGTGTAAATGGCTTTCCATACAGGCAAACATGGAAATGTTCACAAACCCATACCACACAGCCAAACTTTCCTTCTCAGGTAGTGAGTAAGCATATTCTGTTTGAGCCAATATTCTACTAGCATAGGTCACCACATGCCATCCAGCATTTGTGCATCCACTATGCTGTCCAAGGATAGCGCTTAACCTGACTGGGCTAGCATCAACCACAACCTCTGTTTGAAGCTTTGGAATAAAGTAAGTCATTCCCTTTACATTGTCAATGGCATATTTAATTCTCTTGAAAATTTTCTCACATTCTTGTGACCATTGAGACGAAACATTCTTCTCGGTCAACTCTCGTTATGGGGCTGCTAACGGTAGCAACGTCTTGTATGTATCTTGAACAGTAACTGGCCATCCCAAGAAAAGAAAGTACCATTGAAATATCTTGTTGGGGTAAGGATTTGACAAAGCTTGTATTTGTGCAGGATCAGGAATTATAACTCCATCAGAAAATATATGGCCAAAGAATTCCAGTTTTATCTTGTTGTTTTATCTTGTTGAACACACACTTATCTGCATTCAAAGTCAAACCTGCACCACTGAGTAACTGACATACCTTTGTGAGAGCTCTATCATGCTCCATTTGTGTATCTCCAAAAATCAATGTGTAATCGCTATATTTAAATGTATTCACAACAGGCTGTATGATGCGTCGAATGGTGTCTTGTAAAAGTTCTGCAGCTGAGAACACTAAAAAACTAAGGCCCTGATTTGCACTTTGGCAGACAAGTTACTCCTTCACAAACATGACGGATATCCTGTCCATGATATTACGATCTCCATTGTTTATTCGGTGATCGTAATACGGCGAATGGGATATCCTTTGCATTTGCGGCGGAATAACCCCTTCCACCAAACTCTAAATCAGCCCCTAAGTCTTTTGTATCTAAACAAACCAACAAGTGTAGAAAAGGTTATAATGTGCCTGCAGCTTTCGTGAAGTTTCCACTGATGATAACCTTTATTCAAACCAAGTCGAGAGAAAACCTTGACACCATTTAATTGCATTATCGTGTCAGCAGTGTGTGGCCCTGGATGTCATTGTTGTTGAATTTCTTTGTTTGCCTGCCGCATGTCAATGCATATGTGTACAGCTCCTTCACTGTCCTTTTAGGGCACTACTACAATGGGAGAAAACCATGGTATTGGACAAATAGAATGCTCAATAATATCATGCTTAAGTAACAATTCAAGTTATTTTTCAACAGCTTCTTCTAAAGGAATAGACACTTGTCTATGTCTCCGAGCAAAGGACGACATCCTCATTAATATGTAGCTTTACTTTCATAGTCTTTAACTTTCTAAACCATGAAGCCATAAAGGGAATTGACTATTTTGTGATGAGCATTCATGTTGTAATTCACAAAAATCAGTCCCATATCTGCAGCCGTGTTGAAACCGAGCAAACAAACACTTGCCGCTGTACCTTGAAGCACATGGATCAGTGCTTGTACCATTGTTTTCTTAGGTTTCACTGTGGCTATAAATGAACCTTTACTCAACATAAGCGCAGATGCAGCCCAAGTATACACTTTGGTCTTTGATGGTGTAAGCCGTGGCAACAAAGACAACTCACTGTATTTCTCTTTGGGCATAACATTTGTCGCTACACCACTGTCCATAACAAAAGGTATTGAACATCCAATTATTTTCAATGTAATTTTTGGACATAGTTTGTATGATTTTATTGCTTTGAAATGTTGAATTTTCTTTGACTGACATTTGTCTTCACAAGCGACCAATCAGACATGTGCGCGTTTCTCTGTGTTAAACAATCTACATGGCACAATCACTTCCTTCACTTTCACCTATTATTGATGCAGAAGAACTTTTCAACAATGATTTAGACGGTAATCTACTTCATTTAGTATTTATTCGCCTCAACTGATGTCTTTGCGCAGTGACACACTTACTTTTTCTTTCGCTTTACACATCATCAGAAAATGTTTCTCTTTACCACAGACTTTGCATTTCTGTCCAATGGAATGACATTTTCCTTCATGTGGCAATGAAATCCACATCTGAAAAACAAATTCTTTTTATATGTAGCCATCACTTTGTGTCCTTCAGTCTTTTGTTTCAAATGAATTTTCACACTCATGACTGACTCGCTCTGGGCGTTTCCAGCCTCCATGTCGCAGCTTATCTCTCAGCACATTCTCCAGCTCTGGCAGCCATCTACACTCACTCTAGACTAGGACTTTCCCTCAGCATTTGATGTCTGAATAAATCAGACAAGCATCCATCGATGACACTAAATCACATGGCTTCATTAGTGTTAAATCAATTGAAGTTACAGTGTCTGATGAGTGTATCAGGCCTTTCCATAAATTAATTGCTTCACCAACTCCTTGATATTCTTGACTGAAAACGTATCATTCATAATGAATGTTAGGTACTGGATTGAACTTGAGATTTAGTGCGTTCTCAATCTGACGGTATGTGATTTCTTAGTCAGTTCTCTGCATTTTCTTTATGACTTATTTCACAGATCATCAGCAAGAGTTTTGACCTAATTGATAATCTTTCTGTTATTATTTTATTCAAGTGCATTAATGAGATGTATATATCTAGGCAGTCTATTTATCACTATATTTTGGGTGGTGGTGGTTTCAGGAAGGCGGCAGCAATGTAGCTGTTCATGCGATTGGCTGACGTTAAGGGTGGATCTCTGTAGATGGTGTCCCTGTGAATCTGCCCCATCACTGATGGTTCAGCCTCCAGGTCATCCAGAACAGACCTTGAAGTTTTGACCTTCTTGTTGTTCTCCATCGGAGCCCCAACACTCATGGAGATGTTTGTAGTTGTTCTGGGCCACCACTAGGCAGCTTTAATGGTGTGCCATTTCAGGTATTGGACAGCTTAGTAAGCACAACCCCAGTGTTTTTATTGAGTCTTCCTGCCTGGTCATAATGCTCCAATTATCACAACTCAGGTAAGAGTAATAGCAGGAGGCTTCCTTTTTACCTGTTCGGTAGGCCAGTGCTATTATCCGTAAAAGTACTTAGCAAATTATGATTGTCATTACCTGTGCTTTGCAAGCTTGGTTGTATCCGCCTTCAGCGTTAACGCTCTGTACAATGTCTAACTTTAATTTTCATGGTGGTGCAATACCTTTTTGTATGATCTTGGTTGTAACTTCTTGCCTAATGATGCTTAGATTTCTTAGTGAAACCTTTTTCCATTCACATGCTTCACAGCTGTTGGGGTTGCGTTTTGACTTCACATATGCCAACCGTCGACTCAACACTTCGACGAAAGCACACGTGGCATGCACGAGCAGTTTGCTTGGACCACGGCAAACTGTCCAGGAATTTCTTTTATTTCTCCTTGGTTTTTAGAAGGATCAAAACTTCATTAAAGATTATTTTTGTGCAGGAAGGTGTCCTCTCCTGAACAAAAATAATCATCCCCACAACACAGCCATCCTTGCACCATGGTGCAAGGGTGGCTTTGTTGGTGCAAGGCAGCTGATTTAGCGCCGGTTAAGGGCGGAAATACAGGGATGCCCTGTATTCTTTTCAATGTGGCACATTCCTGCCTGACTCACCTCAGCGAAACAATATTGCTTGCAGCACCATTTCCTTGTAGATGAGGCCCTAAATGTTCTACAGTCCATTACTATACTGTTTCGGGACACTAAGGCAATTAATTGGGAGAACACTCATTAAGGCTTACTACATTGTTGAAGTTCATCAGGGTGTTTCTCCAACTTGTGGTATTCATCAGATCAGGATGACACATCATTCAAAAGGGGTATAACAATGAAAATAATTTAAAGAGGAATAGCCATAACAATGTTTTGCAATTCGTACAAAAACAAAAAAATATGCATTCAAAATGTTGTTATATTGAAACACTCATACATACATAATGGTGCTTAGAGGAATCAAGCATATGCTGTTAATCGACAATAGACCACTCACCCCACATTACAAATAACGCAGGTGTAAGGGTGAAAGGCTTGTCAGAATGAATGCACAACACTTACATGTCCCTTTTCTTTGATAGAGGTTAGACAAGTATATTGTTAATATAGACAAAAAGTGATTGTCTTTAAAAGATTTTTCAAATACAAACTACAGAACAGAATATTGGCAAAGGTGAGTATTGACAGCACACAGACAGAGAAGGGAACACATGGAATTCAAAAAGGCATTCATAGCCTTGATGTGTGGCAGGATACACCTGTTAGCATACAAAATAAACTATCAATGATTATTCACATGAAGGTTTAAGGACGCTTACAATCAGTGAATTTGACAGAGACAGTGTTTTCACAGCCGAGGGAGAAGGGCACAAAATGTCAGATGCTGGAAAAACACACATAAATGTTACCCAGTGTTAGAAATTGAGTCTCTAGTTGGCTGTTGGTTTGCACCCTGCCCAAGTAGGGACCCTCACTCTAGTTAGAATAAGGGAGATATTCAGCTCAGATAACCCCTGCTCACCCGCTTGGTAGCTTGGCGCGAGCAGTAAGGCTTATCTCAGAAGCAATGTGTAAAGCATTTGAATATAACACACAGTAATACAATGAAAACACTTCAAAAGGACACCAGTTTTAGAAAAATAGCCAATATTTATCTGAGTAAAACAAGACCAAAACGAGAAATGCCCAACATACAATAATAGAGATATGAACTTTGCAAGAATTAACTTAAGAATACAGTTCCTTGAAGTCGATAGCTCCATCTGGGTCTATCACAGTGTCGTAAACAACAAATTCTACAGTTCAAGCCAGCCACGGTGTCATGGGCCAGCCACGGTGTCTGAAAAACAGAATCTTGGAACTGTAGGGCACCGTGATCCTCGACATAAGATCTGGAGTATGGTGTTGCAGGCTTTGGTTCCAGAGGTCGTGCGTGGGTCGTTGGGCCTTTAAAGTCACAAGCATTGGAGATCAAACTCCGGGCTGATGACAAAGTCAGGAGCGCTGGCGTTGAAGGCGTTGGGGCGATGCAACGTGCGGTGCCCACAGGTCATGGTGCAGGCAGCGGCTCAGTGATCGTGTCCTGCTGCGTCGGTGAGACCAGGGCTGCGGTGTGAAGTGGGGTGGTGCAGTGTCTCCAGGTTATGGTGCAGGCAGCAGTGGTGTTGTTGCTGAAGCATTATCAGTAGGCCCAAGGCGGCAGAGCAGGAACGGGGCGAGCTCCATGCGGCATCCACAGCTGGCGGTGCCTACAGGGGCGACTGTTGACGATGCTAGAGTTGATAGCGCTTGCATCAGTGGATCGGGGTTACGGTGCGGGACGGGGCAGTGCTTTGTGTACCTCACAAGCGGTGTCCACAGGCCACAGTGCAGGCAGCGGAGTCGGTGTCAGCGTGGAGCGTCGTCGTCAGGGATGCCAAGGCTGCGGTGTGAGCAAGGCAATGTGGAGTGCGGGGCCCACAGGTCATGGTGCAAGCAGCGGCTCAGTGGCGGTGTCAGGTGGCTGTGTCATTGAGACCAGGGTTGCAGTGTGACGTGGGGCACTGCTCTGTGTGGCATCGTCAGGTCACGGTGCAGACAGCAGCATCGTTGATGGCGCCGTAGTGGTTTTTCCTTCTGTTGCAGCACAAATTACACAGTTCCCACTGCTGTACGCAGATGAAGCTGAAGTCTTTGATATCCCTGAGACTTCCGACAGGAAGCAAGCTCTACTTTAAGGCCTTGGAGAAACTTTGCAAGCAGGATACACAGCAAAGTCCAGTCTTTGTCCCCTTTAAGGCAGGAACAGCAAATGCAAGCCAACCCAGCAAAGCACACACCGCAAAGGGGCAGTACTCCTCCTCCAGCTCTTCACCTCTTCTCTGTAGCAGAGGTTCCTCTTGATCCAAAAGTGTTCTAAAGGTCTGGGGTTTTGGGTCCACTACTTATACCAGTTCTGGCCTTTGAAGTAGGCAAACATCAAAGGAAAGTCTCTGTTGTTGACAAGATCCTGTCTTGCCTAGGCCAGGCCCCAAACAGACAACAGAGGGTTGGAGACTGCATTGTGTGAGGACAGGCACAGCCCTTTCAGGTGTAAGTGTCAGCTCCTCCATCCCCACTCTAGCCCAGGAGGCTCATCAGGATATGCAGGCTACACCGAGCTCCCTTTGTGTCACTGTCAAGAGGGAATTCAAAACAGCCGAACTGTCAGTCTGACTCAGACATGGAATACACAATCAGGCAGAGGTACAGAATGGTTTAAGCAAGAAAACGTCCACTTTCTAAAACTGGCATTTTCAAACTGACAATCTAAAAACAAACTTTACAAAAAGGTTCATGAGCCCACCTTCACATCTTCTAACACATTACAGTGTAGGTCATTAGCACTGGGTTATCGTATTTTTGTTCTTAGGACTTGCAGGAGTGCTAATCATCTGGAAGGTATCCAGACACCCTGGAAGGCGCGAGCTGGGCTGTCTGAGAGAAGAGTTAAAACCAGGTTTACAGTGTTATTCTGAATTTGAGTAGGAACCAGGTTGATCTGGTGGTGGGGGCAGTGATTGTGACTGTAATCGAATAGATAACCTTTCTGTACCATTCATTAATGGCAAGATCAATGGCGCTCCATGACTTTTCTTACATCTTTGATGTACCACCCTCTGTAAACAAGGCTGCGGAGCACTAGTTCTTATAAATGACATTAGTGCGATATAAAGTAGTGAATGACTTTTGTGCTACTGTAATGTGGCCATGTATTCATGCATTACTATTGTTGGCCAGGTAACATACCCAGCACTGAACATATGGGTAGTGGGTTTTAAATCCTGGGAGGCCAAAAACCTCCATGAAGTATCTAGGGGCATATTAATACTCCGTTTGCGCCGAATTTGCGTCGTTTTTTTCGACGCAAATTCGGCGCAAAACTAACGCCATATTTATACTTTGGCGTTAGACGCGTCTAGCGCCAAAGTATGAGGAATGAGCGTCATTTTTTTGCGTGAACGCCTTCCTTGCGTTAATGAGATGCAAGGTAGGCGTTCCCGTCTAAAAAAATGACTGCGACGCAAATGCGTCGTATTTATACTCCCGGGCAAAAATCACGCCCGGGAGTGGGCGGGGCAAAAAACCCCGCATTTGCGCCTCTTTTTAACGCCTGGGTCAGGGCAGGCGTTAAGGGACCTGTGGGCTCAAAATGAGCCCACAGCTGCCCTCCCATGCCCCCAGGGACCCCCCCTGCCACCCTTGCCCACCCCAGGAGGACACCCAAGGATGGAGGGACCCATCCCAGGGACATTCAGGTAAGTTCAGGTAAGTATAATTTTTTATTTAAAAAAAAAAAAAAATTGGCATAGGGGGGCCTGATTTGTGCCCCCCTACATGCCACAATGCCCAATGACCATGCCCAGGGGACATAAGTCCCCTGGGCATGGCCATTGGGCAAGGGGGCATGACTCCTGTCTTTACTAAGACAGGAGTCATGTCAATGGCGTCTGGGCGTTGTTAAAAATGGCGCAAATCGGGTGGAGGCGATTTTTTTGCCTCTACCTGACTTGCCCCATTTTAAGACGCCCTAACGCCACTTTCCCCAACGCCGGCGCTGCCTGGTGTACGTGTTTTTTTTCCACGCACACCAGGCAGCGCCGGTCTGCTAGCGCCGGCTAACGCCATTCAATAAATACGGCGCCCGCATGGCGCTTCAGAATGGCGTAAGCCGGCGCAAATTTTTTTGACGCAAAACTGCGATAGCGCAGTTTTGCGTCAAAAAGTATAAATATGGCCCCTAGTGTCTGGTGTACAGTCTACGCAGAGCTTGGGCTAAGGAGTTGCTAGCAATGTCTTTCCAGTTCAGTGTATGGATCTAGCAAGAATATGCCAGTTCTGTAGAAGCCATTTTTAATCTGTCAAGTTCTTTTTGTGGAAGTCAGTACTCAGGCCAACAGGGTGGAAAGGTCTTGAGTTCTGTTGTCAATTGTGTTTTGTTGTTGGTAAACCACCTATCTTGTGAGATGTGCTTACCAGTCTTTTAGTGCTTCCTCTTCTTATACGTGGAATCTTATTGTAGGAAGAGCTCATCCTTCTTGTTACAAATCCTCCTCACATGGTTAAACTATTGTTGTGTAAATTGTCTTTTACAATCTTAGATTGACTGATCCAGTAGCTCAGCAGTTATTTCTGTCAGTCCGTTTAGGAAACAGACACATACAGAAGATGTTATTCTCGTGTTTAAGTAGTAGGTCTAAAAATTGATCAGGATCCTGTTAAATTGTGTAGTTAAACTTAAATCAGAGGTTATTTTGTTAAGCCAGGAATCCAACGTTCTCAAATTATACTTACTGTCATGAGAAATGTATAACATATTGTCAATATACTTAACGCATCATTGATATTTTCTTTAAAAGAATTGTTTGATCTCAAACATAAAAATGGTTAGATTTGAAGTGAAGGAAGACTTCTTTGCAGTGTTTTTAACCTATCAGCAGAATGTATTTTCAAACATATACAAGTTTATCTTCAAAAAAAGCAATGGCCAATTTCACATTAAATTTCACCACAAGTACTGGACATGTATACTAAAATTATATTCTTATAGTGTTTACACTTGACAAAAAAACTGAGGCCATTCAGTATAATTTATTTACTCTCAAAGGTTGTTTTTGTCAGCTAGAGTCTCAAATTTACAGTAATACCCAATATTAATTCCCCAAATGTCAGAAGCTATTAACCAATCCTCCAAGTCCATCAGGCTAGGTTCTAGACTTTTTAACTTATATGATTTTGCTTAATTTTGATCACATTGTTCAGAATGGACTTACTAATGACCTTAAAATGAGTCTGTGCCCAGAAGGTGTGATATCCATTACTTTAGAATTCAAGAGTGTCCATAACACCAGCAGTATTTTCTATGCAAAAATGATCATTTCTGTTTGTAGAGTCTTTTCTGGGGCCTTGCTTTTGCCATTCTTCTCACACTGCCATCCTTGTATATCTTTTCTGCTGTTAACAATTGTTTCTTCACACAATAGACTTCTAGGGCATGATGTACAAAGGGGGTTTGCAGTGCCTGTGATCAGCAAACACACAGAATTTGCGACCACTAGCCACCTTTTTAAAACTTTTCAAAGTTTTTTATGAATCAGATAAACAGTTCTGACTTGCAAAAGAGATTTAGCAATCCATTATGAATCTCAAAGAGAAGGGAGTGTGAAAGAGTTAACCCCCATCCTACTTGGATACCTCCCAAATGGAAGTTATCAATGGTGTGTGTCTGCAATTGCAGTCACACACCATTGATCAGTTACTGACCCAGAAGCAGGTTGTGGACCACTTCATGCTGTCTCCAAAGTAGTTCCAAATGGGAAACATGTTTTTTAAAATGATCACCTTATCCTTTAACGCACACAACCATGTTTACTATAAATGTTTCTCGCTTAGGAATGCACATACAGGGATGGACATCTGTTCTCTGTTCCAGGTATGCATCACTTTTTTACAGTCATATTCAGGGAGGTGCAAATTGTGACTTGTCTAATTAGTGTTTATCAGGTAGTTTCTTTCCAAAATCCTACAAATGGATAATTTTCAAAGTGTTGTATTATTACATAGGTTGTATTGATTGATTAAGTATTCCCCTTCACAAACCAGTCAGTGTGCAAATAGCACAGCCCTGGCTTATGACTGAGAACAGAACATCAAATCCCTGTGTCTACTGCCTCTACACACTGAAATGTTCCTATAATAATTTACTTTGCAGTTTCAGGAAACAATAAGATGAGGGGTGGACTGCTTTCTAAAAGTTTTAGCCACTAGCAATCACCAGGACTGGGTTCCAGTTCTTCATTTTTTACCCCCTCCGCCACTTCAGACAGACCACCAACCACGAACAAATCAGGCTTGAGATCATAGAAAAGCAAAAATAGACAATATGGTGATGGGTTGTATGTATCCCCTCTTACTTTAAGGTCAGGTAGCATGAATTATTACTTTACACTACAGCATTAAAAGTGATCCCTTCCATTTCTGTGCTGCAGAGCAATAATTTTTTAGATTTACTGTGACATGTCTAGCTCAAGATTGCATGGCGACATAGAGTTGTCTTGCCTTCTATTCTGTTAATAGTCCCATCGGAATTATGAGGCTACTTGTAGTGGGGGACTAGACTGTGAGCCAAAAGTCGATTAGTAAAACTGAGGGGAATATTTAAGAACCCCTAGTGCCGCTTTGTGCCACATTAGTGTCATTTTTTAAAGGTAATGTGGCCCAGCGAGGCCAAATCCAAATAACAGTCCCATATATACAAAGTGGTGCAATGCATGCTTTGCGCCACTTTGCAACCCCTTGCACCACATTATGCCTGTGCCAGACATAATGTATGCAAAGGGGGCATTCCCCCATTAAGGGGGCCAAAACAGGGGAGTGGCCAAAATGGCGGACGCGACAGATGCCTAATGCGTAGGCTCCGTCTCGGGCCCACCAGTAAATCCTGAGGGGTGCTCCTGGAGATGGTCCGAGTGCTTGCGAGGGACAGCGGAACCTCCCGGGAAACCGACGCAGCAAAAAAGAACCTCACAGCGACGATCGTCGAGATGCTGTTAGCTGGGGCCGAGGAGGCCTTACAGGCGACGGCAGCCGGGACCTCACATAGGCCTGAGGTGTTGGTGAAGTGAGGGCGGCGCCGGGAGCCATCCCTCGGACCAGCCGGGAAACGGCATCAAGGAGCGCAGTGAGTGGAGCGGAGGGGACCCCAGCGGGGAGGGCCAGAACTGTGTATACAGCCCTCTCCCCCCCTCCCCTGATCTCCGCGCTCTCCGTACTCTCCTTCCTCTCCCTCCACGATAACTCAGGTTGAGAGCTGCAATAGAGGACCCCCACGGGGTAGGACTTGGGGACGCGTTGCTGTTTCTCTCCTTTCCTCCCCGCCTATTTCTTCTGGAGGCGCGGATCGAGGAACGGAGAAAGCTGAGGTGCGACGTACGCATATCGGAGCCGCGCTGCACCAGGAGAGAAACGGTGGTGCAATCAGAGGGGCGTGAGATAACAACCTCCGCCCGCCTGAACAGGAACCCTTCCCCCCCTCTTGGGGGCACTAATACCACGTGAGGTGCAGGGGGGTCAAGGAGATAGAGGAGGGCAGAGCCCCCCCTTACCTCCCCCACAGCTACAGCAGGAAAGAGGAACACAGTACCAGGTGGGACAAGAGGGGAACCCAGGACGGCGGGAAACATTATTCCACTCTCACTAGTGGATCATCCTAAGAAAAGGGCGACTGCACATAACCCAGGAAACTTAACCTCAGCACCAAAATAAATAGCTGCATGAGACTCAGTCACTGACCAGCACAGCCACTATACAGTGTGAGCTGACTTTGCTACTCTACAGCGGGAAATCATATACTGCATAGTAGGTGCAAAGTGGAAAGAAGAACCAGGGCCCAAGAAACGCATTGTAACACTGCCCTGAACCACGGTAGAAGGACAGCATAAGTGAACCATGGCCGGGAAATCCAAGTCTACGAAAGGCCAAGAACGACTTACATCCGGACCGGCACCAAATGAATAGCAGCTAATACCAACCCTACAATCTCTGGAAAACACGCTCCTGGTACACTCTACTCAATTTGAGAAAGTGTTGCAGGAGATTATGGACACTAAATCCTCTCTAGAAAATAGAATAGACACAGTATCAAAAGACCTCAATCTACTCAGAGTGGATCACCGCAACTTACTGGAGAGAGTGAAGACAACAGAAGATTTGTTAAATGAGTTGAATCCGATGGCCATGGACAATCAAAAACAAATCCAACGACTAGATGCTGAGGTGAAGTTCCTATGGCGACGAGCTGAAGAAGCAGAAGGTAGATCCTGGCGCGACAACGTCCGCTTCCTAGGGTTCCCTGAGAAATTGGAAGAGCAGAGCACCGAAATATTCTTGAAGCAATGGCTGATCAAAGAAGTACTAAACGGTGCCCCGTCGAAGTTCTTCTCTGTGGAGAGGGCGCATAGAGTCCCGGGGAGACAACCGGCTCCAGGACAACCACCCAGACCACTGATAGCAAGACTTTTGAATTATAGAGACCGTGATGCAATACTAAAGCAGTTCCGCAGCCAAAGCCCATTACGGTACGAGGACTCCGTCATTAATGCCTACCCAGACTTCACGCAAGATGTGCAAAGACAGCGCAACTCCTATGTGAAAATCAAACAACGCCTTCGTGAGCATAATATTAAGTACGCCCTGATGTTCCCTGCTAAACTAATAGTGATAACAGACGATCGTACTCATGTGTTCACCTCCCCGGAGGACGCTTGGACGTGGATGCATCCTAAAGGACTGGCACAACATCAAGAGGGTACGGGAGAAGGAGAAGAATGGCTTACCTCGACGACACGCAGGAGAACCAGGAAACGGTCGAAGGGACAACCCACTGTAAAACAAGCAGCAGCCGAAAGGGCAAAAGTATTGAAGGAAACATCCCTACACACGCTGAACTCTTTTGAGGCACTACGGACAAATCCCACTGATAACACAGATTCTGACTCAATCAGCTCTGACTCTACGATATTAGAGGTGTTCAAGGGCCCGAAGCTCACCCCTTGATCTGCGGATGCACTGTAACTGCTAGATGTGAGACAGGTATCTCAGCCTGACTGAGTAATAAGTCGAATGGCGGCGAAGCACAGACGAGGGAGCGACTGGGCCAAATGGAGGACACAGTCATCATTTATGAGTATCAGCTGAACAGTTATCCTTTTCTCTATAACAATGATTAATGACATTGAACGCATGGCGTGGGGGAGGTTAATAGTCCGGGAGCGCCCACATATACAGTTTATTTCTGTAAAAGGATGTGGGCCCCTTATAAGGGCCACATCCGGTTGTCAATATAGCTCCCCAGAAGGTATTTATATGGATACAGGTTTTCATAAGTAGAAGTGTGTTGAGTAGGTTGTTACAAGTTCAATGTAGATTGAGGGATTTAGTTGGGGCGGGTGGGGGTGTGTTAATTTGTATTTTTGGGGTCAGGATAGAACACAAAGTACAGCGCTGCAGCTGTTAGTCTCAATTATAAACTGGAAGGTGATGGGATGAATACGGCTGGGAATTGAACATTGGGATGCGACATATGTAAGTGTGCTACACAATGACACATGGCTCAAACTGCAAACCATGCTACACCTGACTATAATATAGTCACGTGGAATGTAAGGGGATTGGGTACGCCAAGCAAAAGATTTCGAGTACATGCCTGCCTCAGACGTCAGGGAATACATATTGCCATTTTACAAGAGACACATCTACTGGAGGCTGACTTACAAGAGATACGGGGGAAATGGGGAGGACAGTTTGTAGGCACAAAATACTCAGCTTACGCCAGGGGAGTGCTGGTGTGGATAGCAGGTGGGGTCCCCCATGTCCAAACCACACACAGGATAGATCAAGGGGGTAGGTACGTGGTAATAGAGAACTAGATGGGAGACAACTCACGATAATAGGGATCTATGACCTTAATAGTTCGATAGCTGAGTTTCTGGGCACACCAGCATTATTAGTAAACCCCGAAGCCCCGGTCATATGGGGTGGAGACTTTAATAGTACACCAGATGTGTCGCTGGATAGGTCAAGTACACCCCAGAGAGGACTGACAAATAGAAATGTCACAGGTCCATTGTTGGCATGGGCGGGCGACATGAGATTATACGATATATGGCGCATAAAACACCCAGAGCAAAGGGAATACTCATTCTACTCAATACCCCACAAAGTACATACCAGAATAGATATATTATGGGGAACCCTTGACATATGCTCACTGATTAAAAGAATAGAATACCTGGCCAAAACACTGTCAGATCACTCACCGCTGAAATTATCCCTAAATTGGGGCAGAAGACGCTCAGTCATCTCTACCTGGCGTCTGCAGGTAGAGGCTCTTCAGGACCAGGCGTTCATAGAAGAATTGAACACAAAAGTGAGACAGTACTGGGAAATAAATAAGGATACCACAGACACAAGAGCGATAGAGTGGTATGCGCATAAGGCTGTCGATAGAGGGCATTGTCTTTCATCCACCTGGGGAGTGAGGCGCACTCTTCATGCGGAGGTCAGCAAACTGGAAAACGATCTGAGAGTATTAGAGATTGCAGTGGCACAAAATGGGTCACCATACTCAGCGCTAAAAGAGGCGCGTACAAAATACACTGAAGCGGACCTAAGACTCCGCCGACACGATCACAATTATCATCTGATGCGCTTACAATCAGAGTGGGACAGATCGGGGAGGCTGCTGGCGTGGCTCCTTCATGAGGAACAACAGCAGACCCCCATAGGCACTATACAGCTAGATGGGGGCAAAACGGTCAATACTCAAGAAGAGATTAATGGGGCATTCAAGGACTGTTACACAAACCTATATACAGGACACACAGTGTGTACTGCCCAACAATTGGGGTCCTTCCTCGCAGAGGCACCCTTGGCACAGTTGTCACAAGCAGATAAGGAGACGCTGGAAGCTCCTCTAAGAATGGAAGAATTGGAGTTAGTTTTAACGCAGTTGTCTAAGAACAAGGCACCAGGAATAGATGGCTTGCCAATAGAATATTACACCACTTGCTCGAAATACTTAAAATCTCACTTGATGAAAGTATTTGAGGAGGCATGGACTCGTAAGCTACTGCCTCCAACACAGAGAGAGGCAATGATAGTGGTTCTCCCTAAGCAAGGTTGTGACCCCACATAAGTTAAATCATATAGACCACTCTCGCTTCTAAAGCTTGATTGTAAAATCCTAGGTAAAATACTGGCTAATAGCATAGCTCCCATTATACACACCTTAATACATGAGGACCAGAATGCATTTATTACAAAAAACGTAATACATTCTTAAACATCCGCAGGCTATTGAGTGTTATGGGAGATACCCCTCTGGATGCGTACGATAACGTTGTATTATCATTAGATATTGAAAACGCATTCGATACATTAGGATGGGACTACCTGTTTGCCACAATGCAGGGTATGGGATTTGGTCCCAACTACATACAATGGGTACAGACATTATGCGCCAAACCCCAAGCTAGGGTGAAAACGGGAGGTATTATATCTGACAGTTTCCCGATTAGTAGAGGCACAAGACAGGGATGCCCCGTATCTCCCTTATTATTCGCTATCGCAATGGAGCCACTAGCGTCTCGTTTGCGAGCAATGGGAGAAAGGTGCGGAATACTTAGGAGTGGATCACACCATATAATATCACGATATGCAGATGATGCCTTGATATACGTGCGAAAGGGATGTGAGGTGATACCTTCAGTGATCTCCCTATTGACTGAATATGGTGAAATATCAGGATTGGTGGTAAACTGGGAAAAATCTTGTGTGTTTCCATTGTCTGTCTGGCCTCCGGAGAGAAGAGAGACTGCCCCCTGAGGATGCCTGAATTGGTGTTTTGACACATTTAAATACCTAGGGATATACATTTACCACAAAGCCGGGGATCTCAGAGATGGGAACTTAGGGCGCGCACTGAATTCTATGAAAGAGTCGCTGCGTTTCTGGTGCACACTACCATTATCACCGCCGGTAGGGTGGCGGTGGCGACCATGCTGCTACTACCCCGGCTTTTATATTACTTTGCGGCACTACCAGTCAAAGTCCCTAAAAGTTTTTTTCCAGGAATTGAACTCAGTTCTACTGAGGCTTATATGGGGAGGGGGCAGGACACGAGTAGCACTTACCACACTGCAGCGCCCAATTAATGAGGGTGGACTGGGCGCCCCCAATTTTGAATTTTATTTTGCTGCTGCCCAGTTACAGTGGATACCGAACTGGCTACACAGACCCACACTGGCAGAATCTGCATGGATGATAGCGAAATTGCACGGAGTACCACTGGTTACATGGCTAACGAACAAAATAGCGAAAAGGGCACATGACAACTTATTAATGGTAGCAGCACACGAGTGTTGGAAGCGATACATACAAAAAGTTCGCAGTGGATATCCCTACTCTCCACTTATCCCCCTGGGACAGATTCCTGGCTGGGAAACATGGCCGGAACACACTCGCTTACAGCCTGGACGGAGGAGGAAATTCTGACGATAGGAGATTGTTTTGAGGAAGGGATATTAATGTCATTTGAATCCATAAAAGCCGTCACATCAGTGGGCCCAGGGCAATTTATAGCTTACTATGCCATATGTCACTTAATTAAAAAGACATGGAAGGCGGGTGACCGAGAACCAGAGATCTCCCCGACACTACATCATATGCTTGAATATGACACTCAAATAAAAGTTGTAACAAACTTATATAACATTTTGAACAAACCTCCCGAACCTAAACTGGAGAATGTGAGAGAAAGAAGGAACACAGTCCTGCTGACTCCGATATCGCGTGAGGACTGGTTGAAAGCACTATACCATACTCGTGGGGTATCGAGAAATCCTAGATTTCGCTACACTCAATTCAACTACACACACCAGACATACCTATCACCAGCTAGGCTTAGACGCATATTCCCTGGATCGGACCCAGTTTGTCCCCGATGCTATGCCGCATTGGCTCACTTCTACCATATGGTCTGGGAATGTGTTCAGGTGAAAGGGGAGTGGTGTGGAGTGGTAGAGGAAGTTTCAGAACTGACGGGTCATACATTTGTAGTAGACCCCAAATCCTGCCTGCTGGGGGTGAGGGCGAGGGAAAAGAAACACAGACATTTACATAAGTTTGCAGATTTAGCGTACGTAATGTATAAAAGACTGATAGCTATGAACTGGAAAGCGCCTAAAGCACCAGATTTGAAAGCATGGCGAGCCCTGACATTGCGCTGGACTCGCACGGAATACCAAGTATTACGAAAGCTATCAGAGAAGGGCCAATTACATACAGGATGTGAAACCTGGGAAATATTTGTAATTAAACTAGACGCCAAAAACGATGAGCGGCCACTATGAACTGGACGATATCATAGAACCAGGGATAAGGTAGACCCCGACCACTTCTAACATCACATGGGAAATAGACGCACGTAGCACTCTTAACACACAAACACGAGCAGATTTACACCGATTCTATAACCAGTAGAGGAGGAACAAAGGAGTACGCGTGGGGAGGCAGGCGATTTAGTGACTGGCCAGGGGAGAGCACATCCACACCCATAATTTATTAGATAATACAGAAAACAGTACAAGATGGGTAAACAATAAGAGCTATTAATAACAACATAGTCGCACAATATACCACAACAGATACCAACCCAGGAGTTCCTACCATCACAAACATAATATGTAACATTAGGGAAGAACATTTTTAAGTTGTTGAATTGATAAATAATACAAATATTATATTTCATGGCTCGGCTGTCCATCGCAGAAGATATATATATTGAGAGATGTAACCAGACCTAAGCTGTTTTTGAATGTAACATGTTATTGCGGATCAGCTAAATCCTATTATTGAACTGACAGAATTATTGTATCAATTATCTGCATTGAAAATCAATAAAACAGTTTTAAAAAAAACAAAAAACGGGGCCAAAACAATGGCGCAAAGAAATCTAAAAGATTTCTTTGCCTCGTTTTTTTCTTCATTTTTATTTTTAAGGATTATTATTTTAAGGAAAAATTTAATTCATTTTATTGCAAAATATGAATGTAAAATAAATAAAAATATTTTTAGTCTAGAATTTATAAAATAAAAATGTAAGACACTTCACTGCTTCAGAATAGCATGTTTAGTAAATAACTTAAATATATTAACTTGTTTTATAAATATTAATTCTGAAGTTGTATTTAGTGAATGTAAATTAAGTGTTATTTTTTAATAAAAGCCTAAAAGTATAATTTACTTTCTAAAATAAGACACCTATTAATTTTTAAACAAATAACATATTTACCTATTTTGCATAATGTTTTTACAAATAAAGCCTAAATAACGTAATTAGATGAACCTTTTTAGGTCGAGCCTAGGCAGCGCTCAGCACTGTCTGCAAGACGTGTTGTACTCAGTCTATGGGCTTTTAACCATGCCTACTCTTGCCATTCGTTCTTTGCTGTGCTTGTCTTAAATGCTTCCTTTTTATTGTACATTTTTCCAATTGTTCCTCCCTTTGGTGCTTAGTTCCCTCCCAGGCGATATCAATAAGAGAACACTTTTGTTGGCCATCAGACTATGTTCACGTTTCCTCCTGTTACAGCGTGTGATGGCCCCTCCTCCCTCTGCCCGTCTGGGCATTGCAGCCTTAGTGTTATTTTTTTGGTTGCCCTTAGCAGTGTGTTTGCAATGCAATTGGTCTTGTGATTGAGTCAGTTACTTCTAAAACACTTGTAGCTTAAAAACTACCAGTTAGGTTGTGTTTAAGGATTGCCTTCCAATTAAAAGGAGCTTTTTGGGATGGCATTTTGTGCTTTAAGCTTGCCTCGTTGACTTTGTTTGCTTTGAGGACTGTTGTTATTTTCAGCCTTCTGATGAAAACGTGGTCATGTGATGTTTTTTTCTCTGCAAACAAACATTCTTAAATTATTTACAAACTGCCGGTGTTTGTTTTGTAATTGCCTCAGTTTACTTATTTTAAAATAAAACTCCTGTTCTTTGATTGCGCTTTGGTTTAGAAAAGGCTGTTAGGATTGGGACTGTGTCAGATACTTATAAACTATTTTATTTAATGCACGCCCTATTAGAGTAACTGCTTCACCGTAACTGGTCATTTGTATGTTTGAAATTATTTTATGAGTAACTGAATGAACCCCAGGCCTACCAGCCTTCAAATAACACACCCTCTGCAAGAGTGAGGTGGAGGGGCAGGACTGGCTGTACATGGATTACAGAGGCCCCAGATGATTTTTGGAGTATACTGCGTGTGTTTCAAAGGATAACTTTTGGCATCCACACATTTTTATTTCGAAATTAAGCACTGCCTACTAGCCTTCTAAAGAAAATGCACTCAAATAAAGAGAGTTTACTTTTAAGTTTGGTATGTCATTACCTAGGTTTGCTGAATGTAAAGCCAAACTCTTGTTGTCTGCTTTGTTTAGAACGTGCCAGAAGGGCTGGGATTGAGTCAGTTACTTCTAGAACACTTGTAGCTTCTAAACTGCCAGTTAGGTTGTGTTTAAGGATTTTTATCCAATGCACCCCCCATAAGAGTAGCTGCTTCACAATAAATGGTTCTTTATAAGTTTAAAATTATTTTATGAGTAACTGACTGAACCCCAGCTTTACCAGCCTTCTAAAAGAAAGTGCACTCAAATAAAGAGTGTTTACTTTTAACTTGCTTTGTCATTCCCTAAGCTGAATGTGAAACCAAACTCTTGTTGTTTGAGCATGCTTGTTTAGAACATGGTGGAAGGGCTGGGATTGAGTCAGTTACTTACTTCTTTAATACTTGTAGTTTATAAACTACCATTTAGGTCATGTATAAGGATTGCCTTCCGATTAAAAGAAGCTTTTGGGATAGTTTTTAAGCTTACCTTGTTTGCTTTGCCGTTGTTGCTATTTT
The DNA here is from genome assembly GCF_031143425.1 of Pleurodeles waltl. Lineage (NCBI taxonomy): Eukaryota > Metazoa > Chordata > Amphibia > Caudata > Salamandridae > Pleurodeles > Pleurodeles waltl. The sequence continues at coordinate 114,773,551 of NC_090446.1, read as the reverse complement.
TAGTCTTCTGATGAAAACGCTGTCGTGTGATTTTTTTTCCTCTGCAAACAAACATTCTCAAATTATTTACAAACGCTGGTTGTTTGTAGCTGTGTTTGAAAACTGGCGGATTTTGTGCAGATATGTACAGTATGTGATTACCTCAGTTTACCGATTTGAAAATAATACATCTGTTCTCTGATTGTTCTTTGGTTTAGAAAAAGCTGGCAGGATTGGGACTGTATCAGTTATTTATAAACTATTTCAGTTAATGCACACCCTCTGCAAGAGTGAGGTGGAGGGGCAGGGACTGGCTGTAAATTGATTAAAGAGGCTCCAGAGGACTTTGGGGTTAAGCGGCCTCAGTATTCTGTCCTAGCGCAATAAATTTCAGCAGCCGCATGTTTTAAAGGAGAGCTTCACTGGCACCTTTTTATTTAGTACATTTACTACTGTTTTGTCACCTTTAGGGCAGTATTAAACTTAGAAGTGTAGTTTTTTTTTTAATATAACTGGTCTTTTGTATTAGTGTACACTTCCCTGAATCCTTTTTATATCCCTCTCTAAACCTATACTTATCCCTCCCCAAAACCCCTCTCCTTTAATATTAGAAATTTCTCATTTTTCTCACCACCTCTCCAGTCTCTCCAATGTTTACTATGTACAGAGATTTCCCCTGAGAAAATGAAGGAAAGCTGGGGGCACAGATTTCCACCTGTCGGTACTGCTGTAGTACTGTAAGTCCTACAAAATGCACTTTTTTGAATCCAGCCCATAGTATCCCAAACAAAGCCTGACTCAAGAAGTAAGGACCAGGCTTTTTCAGGTGATGTTAAGAATTCTATACAGATGCTTGCTTTGGGCTCCCTGGATCGGTCAGGCAAGCACAAATCCAAACAAATGTCGGTCCAGTCCAGCGGACATTACGATGGAAGCTGAATTCCTCAAGGCATGCTTCCACCTGAAGAGGACACCAGAAGGAAAGCTACAATCTGTTCTGTGGAAGGAATTGGCAACTGCAAGCTGTCTGAGAAACAACTTGTGGGCACAAGTTCTCCTCAAGCGGCCAAGGCGCGGGGGTAGCAGACATCTGGGACTAGAACATCTGTTTTGCATCTTTCAAATGCACTAAAGAGCTTGGGGTTTAATCCTTCACAGCAGGTGTTCAGGTATTTAGAAAGATGAGTCGTGCTTGGCTAGTTATTTCAACCTACAAGGTCAGTTTCTTTTGCAGTAGCAATGAAACTTAAATGAATCCTTCTGTGCTTTGGCCTGATTCCATTTCTTGGCATCACAGCTAGAATGATGGGCCCACCAGGTCAGGAGGAGTGTAGGCTTTGCTCATGCATAAATGAACCTTATTCTCTCAGCCTCTACATATGCCTGCCCGTCAGAGCAGGATGCAAGGCACGAGTGTACAGATAAGTATATGAGTATGCCATCTGTCAACTTTATTCTGTTTTATAGGGGAGTAGCCACAGGTGAAGTGAAGAATGTAGTGATGTAAAGGAGTAGTCAAGACTACACATAGATCCTCTATAGATCTAATATAAGCCAGGCAGTCATCTCATATCTATTTTTGTTTGCAACCTTCATTTAAGCGTTTAACATTTTATAATGTCGTGCCATTGGTAGGCCTGAGGCACACCACTTTCACAAAAAGTACAAGGAAAACTGTAGAAATCATAAAGTAGATTCCACTGAATCATCGGGTGCATGACAATTGTTAAAATATCATCCCTCACCCACTAATCATGGCATGCTTCATCATCGAGCTCTTGCTACCACAACCCCACATTCGCCAACGATAGGGACGGAGCAATAAGGGGTGGGGGGAAGAGGCAAAAACGAGACAATACAACCAAAGAACAAATGACAGGAATCTATACGCAGAAAAACACTAAAACTGTCTCCTGGGAGTCCAATCTTTATTATGGGACCCCCTGGGCAGGATTAAAAGAAAAATAGGCTCATGGTGGTGATCTTGGGCTGCAATCACCCGTCCACCCCAAGTCTCTGCTACTAAGTCAACATTTTTCAGCCATTTCTTTTGCCCATATGGGTCAATCGGCCTTCATCAGGACTCTTGATCCCCTATAAATACACTCCCCTACCTGTTCTCGTACATGGCTTTTGAGTCAACAGGAATGCTTGGGCTCAATTGTCCCCAGTTAGTAACAGTCTCTGATTTATCTATAATGAAAAACAAACAGACAAACACAAAAATATATAAAGACATCATCATAGGCAAATAGCCATTCCATATATGTCTCCCTGACCCCCAAGGATAACTTTATAATTGTTTATATAATAGCCGGATCATGGCTATATCCAATCGATTTCACTCTGGGATAAATTCAATTTGCTCTGAATCCCCAAGCCATCAAACAGTACACCATCACCCAGATTTTGCATCAAGCAGAAAAGTCCCCAAGGCATCCAGTATGTATACATGCTTACCGAGTTTTCATTATGACTTTCTTAAATTGGAGCTCGGTGGGAGCATCTCCCTGTAGTCACACACTAAACCAAAAGAGAAAGAGGGGATGTCAATAATCAACACAAAATAACCTATTTATCTTGCTTGCCCTTATCCAGAATAAGTGCTCAGTCGCCTAACACGGATGTGTTAGATATCACAACACTTCTTACCATGCCTCACATTGCATTACAGAATCAGGGGAGAAAAAACAAAGCAAAGTAAGGGGGGAAAAAAGCAATAATCATCAGGGTCAAACTAACTTGGGGGAGATGGTACATGTGCGCTGTACAGTATAGGTGTATATATGTCAACTTCTGGCTGTCATAGGCAAGGTATGATCACAACCTTAGGGGCTGATTTATGAAAAATGGCGCTGCACTTAGTGCAGCGCCACTTTTCTAGTGCCCCTTAGCGCCCCCTAGCGCCACCATGTGCATGCGTATTTAATATATGACGCACCGTGGCAGTAGTTAGGGAATTAGTGTCATAATTTTTGGGGCTAGTTTGGCGCTTTGCAGAGTTAGTGTAAAAAAATGTTGACGCTAATCCTGCAAAGCCCATTGAGGCCAATTGTAAATGATGGTGTGCCTCCTTTTAATGTCTGCTCTGAGCAGGAGTTAAAAGTGGCCAAAAAAATGAAGCAAAGAAATCTCTTAGATTCTTTTGCACCATTTCTTTGCCCCCCCAATGGGGGAACGCCCCTTTTGCATACATTATGCCTGGTGCAGGCGTAATGTAGTGCAAAGGGTTACAAAGCGGCCCAATGCATGCATTGCTCCACTTTGTAAATTTGGCGCAGCAATTTTGGCCTTGTTGGGCCACATTAGCTTTTTTTTAAATGATGCTAATGTGGTGCAAGGAGGCGCTAGGGCTCTTAAATCTGCCCCTTAGTGTGGGGGATAACTACTGACAGCATGTGTACACCCCTAGCAATGGGGAGAGAGCGCCGAAGTACTCAAGGGTGGCAGTAGGGTGTGGGGAAAGAGTAAGGGTGGGGAAGCAGGCATTGCGGAAGGACTGCAGCAGCACAAAAGCTGGCAATGGGTTGGCTAGGCCATCCAGTCAGTGCTTATTTTGTGCTTGTTTTTTCCGGTGCTGAGCACCGGTACTTATTTTTGAGGGCCAGTGCTTACACTTCTGCCTTAAGCATTTGCTGAGAGCAAAAGGCACATATGGGAAAGACGGAGGAAGCGGAAAACGAAAAAGCGTCACAAAGGGAGAAAATAGAAAGCTGCTAGAGTGAGCTGAAGGGGCAGGGAGGGGCTTCAAATAGATTGACAATGCCCGAGATGGCTTCAGGATATCGTATTCCGTGTTCCCACATTTCTTTGCAGCAGCCGCGTGTTTCGGAGGAGGGCTTTGGGCACTGTCACGTTTTTATTTACAAATTAAGCACTACATCCTGTACAATGTGCCAGGGATCCATGCATCTGTCTGTGTCAGGGGGTTTCAGGCTTGGGTCGGGAGTGGGAGAGGGATTCCAACACTTCAGTCATGAAAGGGCACCAAACTGCTACAAAGACATGGAAGTGATCATTCATAGTGAGAGTATTGCGTACCCTGCTATGTGATATAGCTAAATGAACCATTCAGTCGATAGGGGGAGGGAAGGCTGCCTCCAGTACCATAATATGCAGAGTTTGGCCATCACAAGTGACATGGCTAGCCACCTACAGTTGTGGGATGTCATGTCATGGAGAGCTGAGAAGTCATGGGGAAGAGCAAGGCGGGCGGAGGGAGTAATCTGGGCAGCATTATACTGTTGTAAGTGCTCCCAGGGCCACAGGATGTGGAAGAGATCACAGTGGGCATCATTGCACCAGCAGCAGAGGCCGTGGGATAAAAACCTGGACCTTTGGAGATTTGGAGGGGAGGATTCAGTACAAGTCCTGCAATATTTTAAAGTAAAGGAATTTCAAGCGATGTTCTCTGAGGGCCTATCATGATCCAAGAGCAGAGATGCCCAGTTTTCCAGGGAGTATGCCATCCCAGGAGAGGTTGCCAGGAGAGCCTGGTGGCTGAGAGAGAGGGAGGAGAGTATTGGCCTTTAATGAGAACTGCCTGAAGTCCAGATACTAGTCCTGTATACCTACCAAAGGCCCTTAGGTACTGTAGTAGGAGATTCACTACGTTTTCACCCCTGGGGGCCGTTCGCTCTGAGGCAGTGTAATGCCAGAGTCCAAATTCAGCGTGTAGTTGATCAAAGGATTTGAGCCTCTCGCCATCAAGGACATGGTCCAGGTATTTTATGACAAGGGTTCTCCAAGTTATCCAATGGAACAGGTGCCCACCAATGAGAAGCTTGGAATTGTGCTAGAGGGGGGCCCTCCTGTGCAGATATGGGGTCACTCACATAATGTGGGTGCACCTCCCACCAGGCATATTAAGTCGCTGGAAGGACTTGAGCACCTCTGACAGAGTGTGTTGGGGGATACCCAGGAGCATTTAGAGGGCACAGGCACCAACCGGCCAAACTGAGTTGGGACACCCCCGGAATGGTGCTAGCGGATACCATAAACACCCCATGCCATACCAATTCTAAGATGTAAACAAGGTGGTCTTCCCTCCTGATTGCCCCCACTTCCCCTCGTGAAACGACATAGTCATTGCCATTATTCTGGAAGGAGCACTGGGCAGGTTAGGGCCATTTTGGGGGGTGGGAGGTAGAGGGTTGTTTAACGTAAAGTTAACCAGCACCAGATAATGTTCTATTTATTATACCAGGGGTTGGATCTTGCCTAAACACTAATGGGAAAATAATTGCTTAAAACTTGGATACATATGGAACAGCAGAATGGAATGCTAGCGCAGGTTCATGCTGTATTGCCTATTGAAAAGCATGGGAGTGGTCCTGCATGGCGAAGCAAGTACTAAGTATATCCGCACAGATCACAATCGGCATTGCTGGCAATTGCGTAAGAAGCAGAGAGCATAAGGTCAGTAGGTCTGCCTCAGTCTATGATTCATGTACTTACTTTTAATCCTCTCGCTTGCTTCAAAAATGTTCAGCTAGCAACTAAGTTTACATAATTGTACAGCATCTTTACAATAGCAAATATACCCTATGTACTTATGTATGGAAATGCTGTGACTACAATTTAATGAAGGTGCTCCTACATGTTTTATAATAATAAAAATATGTTGAAAAAAAAAGTCGATGCAAGGATCGGATGTGGGTTTACTCTTGGACCTTTGGGAAAGAGGTACAGGGTCAAAGGTGCAGTCTTGAACAAAAGGAGGTGGGATTCTAGGCATGCCCAAAATGGAGCTTCCTGATCAAAGTGCAGGTGGGATGCAACCTGAGACAGGAGGTGGCCCAAATGGTAGGAGGTGAGGTGGGGAAGATTCAGGCCTCCGTCCGAAATGTCAGCCCAGAGTCGGGTGGCACAGATGCGCGGTGTTTGCCCACTCCAGGCATAGGATCGGAAGTTGACTTTGATATGTTTAAGCAATGTTTTGGACACCCAGAGGAGTGACAAACTAAAGATAATTCTCACCATTTGCACACATCCCCATAGAGACAGGTCAAGGTGAGTCCATTTCAAAGCAGTGCCGTGTACATTCTAAAATAGGGAGGAGGTTGTCCATTACCATATGTGTTAACCCTCTGTGACCCGCATGCCCCGATAGCGGAGCCCGCTTGGCACCCATCTAATGTTATGTCTATGGATACACGTGGGAGTGATGGGTCTGTTTATTGGGAGGGCCTCGCCTTTCGCCCAGTTAACCTTAAAGACTTTGAGAAGTCGGACAGAACCGCTGCTAATGAGGTTTGTAGATGGGGGAGAAGAAGCAAAATGTCTGCATAGACTAGGTCCTTGGTGTCTCTGCCTAGGGTGACCACCTGGCATTAAGGCAAATTCTGGACAGGACTGTAAAAAATTCAGGACAAAGGGTCAAAATTCAGGACAAAAATTCAGGACAAAGGGTCAAAATTCAGAACAAAAATTCAAGAACAAACGTCAGTTTTACAGACACGCGCAAGAGAGGCCATGCCTCACTATGTTGTCAGTGCATTTATTTACTCTTTTTTAACATAGCACTATTTATTCACTGTGGTCTTTTTGTGATTGCCTCCTGGTATGCTACATTCAGGTGTCACATTACGTCCTTGTTCAGTAGTAAATTAATGCCCTTCAGTACTGCGGCAAGGCCATCACCCCTACCCAAATCTGCCCGATCTTTCCTGAAGAGAAAGTAACAGCAACATTTTGATTATGTTTCTGAACATTTTAAAACCCCTGGCAAACAGTTTGGGAAACATTAAGGTAATTAGCCTTATTCTAGTTTAAACAAATTGAACAAAAACATCTGGCTTACACCAACCGCCCATGGACTTTCAACTTAACGAGGCAGGGCAGATGGTGTGGGCGACAGTCTCACACCTAATGTCAGGATGTGATGTACCCATAACTTGTCTGTGGTCTCACAGCACTAGAGTGTATGTCCGGGACTCTACATTTATCTCAGAAATGGGAGCCCGGACTACCAATCAAAGATAATAAAAGAGGAGGATGAAATCGAGAGCAAATGGGAGATCCACGGCAAGTAATTCAAAGGGTTGTTGCCAAGAACTGGGTAAATAAGGAAGAGAAGTACAAGGTGGGACAATTCCTAAAATCAGACAAGATGGGTCCACCAAGACTATTCAAAGGTATTGGGAACCTGGGGAGTTGTCTCTGCACACAGGAGCGAAACAGAAGGGGCACTGTCAAGTGGTTGAGCAAGCAACACCCATCCACCTTGGCAAACTCTTCTGGTGCAATGGTCCGCTGTTAGTGCTTTTGAAGGCTGAGCAGGGGCCAGACCCCTTGCAAGGTTGTGCAAGGCAATTACCCACTTTGTCCATGTCTTTATATGGTTTTGAAATTGAGCAAAAGCCAAACTAGAGATCTGGGGTATCCCTAAGTGACAAGTACACATAGAATCTTCAAAATATTTGGGATGTAAATTGCACAAACACAATTTACAAATTGTAAAATTTAATTAGTGTTTCTTTGACATATGACACTGTTTTTGCCTTTATATGCATTTAGATTTCAACCTTTTGATACCTAATGATTAATATCTACCATTCTTACACTGATTTCCAGGAACAAAATCTCGGCAGAGCGAACGGTCCCTCCAAGCCCAGTTTGCTTTTTGTTCTTCTCTTCTGCTTTCTGTAGAGGCCATGTGGCACTAGTGAAGATGGTGTACCCCAATGATAGTATTATTTTGCAAACCTTCCTCTGCTCGTCCTTCATTCCTTCTTCAGACAGGCCACACATCTGATTTGGTCACTGCGGTGCCATCAGGAACTCTTTCCACTCTAAAACTAACTGTGACTGCGGGTGGATTAGGTCTTCTGGACTTAGAATGCTATTATTCAGCTGCACAGGTCCAATGGATGACTCACTGGCTTTCTGCCCACCTCCCTGCATGAGATGGGGTTTACCAGTAAAGACTTTTAAGAAAGGCTTAATGCACTACTCATCGTTTCCTACTGACCATTCTACGGATCACCATTCAGGGTTATCATGCACAGCTTTCTCTTGCCTTGCCAGAACCTGTACACCACTGCACTGACACTCTACTCTGCAACTCTGCACTCTACACCACTCTACTCTATGCCACTGCACTCTAGGCACTATACTCTACTCTACACCACTCTACAATACTCCACTCTGCACCACCCTACACCACTGCACTCTATGCCACATGAGTCTACTCTGCACTCTGACACTTCACCACTCTGCATTACTGCACTCTCTGCTACTCTATTGTATGCCACACTACTCCACTGCACTCTATGTAACTCTACCCCATGCCACTGCACTCTGCGCCAATGCACTCTAAACAACTGCACTGTACGCCACTGCCCTCTACTCTGTACCACTGTACTCTACGCCACTGCGCTCTGTGCCACTTTACTCCACTCTACATCACTACACTCACACTCTACTCTGCAGCGTTCCACTCTCCACCACTGTACTATACACCAATGTACTATGTACTACTGCATTCTATGCCACTGCACTCTATGCCACTCTACATCACTCCACTCTACAGCACTTTTCTCTACTCTGCACCACTCTACACTACGCCACTGCACTCCCTGCAACGTCAGTCTACTCTGCAATCTTTGCCACTGCACCACTCTACACTACTGCTCTCTCTGCTACTCCATTGTATGCCACTCTACTCCACTGCACTCTATGCCACTCTACTCTGTCCCACGCCACTCCATGCCACTGCACTCTAAACCACTGCACTCTACGCTAACGCACTCTAAACAACTGCACTGTACCCCACTGCACTGTACTTTGCACCACGGGGCTCTACACCACTGCTCCTATGCCACTCTACTCCACTCCACACAACTATGCCACTAACTTTAAGCCATGCTGAACAGTGGCTACTCTGGTGTACAACATTGCTTATGGCTAAAACACATTAGCAAGGCCAATATCTCTTTCGTAGATGAGACCTATTGGCTTTACCAATGTTTGTTAGCACTATGAGGTACCGAGGTACCTGAAAGAACTGTGAAAAATACAATTACATCATAATAAAGGCTGCTACAAAATGCACAAATACATTTCGCTTAAATAAAAAAAAAGTGCTTCTCAAATACAGATTTGAATAATATTCAGTTTATACCTAGTACTAAAAAATGTTATAACACTCCATTAAAACCACACACCCCACAGCTCACTTTGGAACACCATTACGATACCTCTCTAAAAGAAATATCTTTGCCACCAGAAAACTTCAAGTGACTCCTTTTAGTAAAGTCAATGCAGGTTTTCAAGCCCCTTTGCATTTGCAGATTTACCAGTTGGGCACATTTGCATATCTTTAGGGAAGGAGAGCCCCTGGCAAGAAGGTCTGATTCTTATCTGTCTGCCCCTCCCTCAGAGCGCAGGAGACTCCCAGCCTTCCAGTCCAGCTGGGGAGACTGATCTGCCCGTAATTTCGCCCTGCCTTCGTTGTCCTTAAGGTGAAAGGCTAAAATTACGGACAAATGCTGGACGGCAGGGCGAAATTACGGACAGTCCGTGAAATTTACGGACGGGTGGTCACCCTATCTCTGCCTTCTGTGGGGATCCCCAACGCCCCTGAGAATCCCCGGATTGCAGCCAATAATGGTTTTAGCGCCAGGAGGAAGAAAAGGGGGGGAGAGAGGCATTCTGGTCGGGTACCTTGACTAATCTGGAACATTTGGGAGGGAAATCAAAAGACAGTTCGATTGAGGGGGAGTTACGGAGAAGGCAAACTCTCAGGACGAAGTAATTCCCTAGGCCCTTGTGAGACATCACCTGGAAAAGGTAAGGGCATTTGAGTCGTCGTCACAGGAGGTACGAGAGTGTCTGTCCTGGGATGGATTTCCCACAGCCGTAATCAATGTCCACCTGGGAGTCATGGATCAATTGTGGGATCACCCTCTGCAACCTCCACACCAAGACCTCAGGCAACAATCGAGATAAATGTTTATGAAAGAGATTGGGTTTCTCTACATAAGGCACTATTAAGTGTGGAAACTCCTTTTGAAATTAAGCCTCAACTGGGTAACCCACGTAGCCCTATTAAAATGTGCTCAGTGTTTCACCGGTATCACAAATAACAAATAATAACAAACATGAAGAAACAACATTATTGGTATGTACACATATTCCTAAACAGATTTTCACACTTAATGCTCCCTACTAAGATTTAAAGGAGATTTCCAGATAAACGAGAGTTTTGCACTATTAAATTGAAGTTCATTATACAGCGTAAGTTACACCATACTTGCAAAAATTCAACAAAATGAAATAAAAGTGCATTAACCTATGTGTACAAAACTTTCGCGTGTTCACTTATGTTTCACTTGTGGACATTGCATGTGTGTGTCATAGGGGCGATTAGGGAAATCTTGCGGAACCGTTGCAAGAACCCACCCTTTTGAAAATGTTGACTATTTACAACCTTTTGTCAGCCCAAGTCTCTCGATAAAAATGGTACCTCACTTGTGTGGCTAGGCCTAGTGCCCGCAAGAGGAAACGTCCCAAAACGCAACATGGACACATCACATTTTTACATTGAAATCTGACATGTTTTTTGGAAAGTGCCTAGCTGTGGATTTTGGCCTCTAGCTCAGCCAGCACCTAGGGAAACCTTCAAAACCTGTGCCTTTTTGAAAACTAGACAGCTAGGAGAACCCAATATGGGGTGACTTGTGGGGCTCTCACCAGGTTATGTTACCCATAATCCTTTGCAAACCTCAAAATTTGGCAAAAAAACTTTTTTTCCTCACATTTCGGTGATGGAAAGTTCTGGAATCTGAGGGGAACCACAAACTTCCTTCCATCCAGATTTCAACCAAATTTCCCGATAAAAATGGTACCGCACTTGTGTGGGTTGGCTAGTGGCCGCGACAGGAATGGATCACACAAGGGTCAGTGGTAGTCCTTGCGTGAGGGCTACTGTTAACCCTGGAGTGATCCATTCCTGACGCAGGCACTAGGCACAGGCACACAAGTGGGGTTGTGTTTTTATCAGGACAAGTGGGGAAACACTTGGTGGTAGGAATTTTGTGGATCCCTGCACATTCCTGTAGTTTCTGTGAAGAAAAACAAGGAAACATAGGGGGTCACTCCGACCCCGGCGGTCAAGGACCGCCGGGGCCGGGGATGCGGGAGCACCGCCAACAGGCTGGCGGTGCTCCTCAGGACATTCTGACCGCGGCGGTTCAGCCGCGGTCAGAACAGGAAAACCGGCGGTCTCCCGCCGGTTTTCCGCTGTCCTGCAGAATCCTCCATGGCGGCGCAGCTTGCTGCGCCGCCATGGGGATTCTGACACCCCATACCGCCATCCTGTTCCTGGCGGGTCGCCCGCCAGGAACAGGATGGCGGTATGGGGTGTTGTGGGGCCCCCATAAGAGGGCCCCACTTTGTATTTCAGTGTCTGCTTTGCAGACACTGAAATACGCGACGGGTGCCACTGCACCCGTCGCACATACCCACTCCGCCGGCTCCATTCGGAGCCGGCTTCCTCGTGGGGAGGGGTTTCCCGCTGGGCTGGCGGGCGGCCTTCTGGCGGTCGCCCGCCAGCCCAGCGGGAAAGCCAGAATGGCCTCCGCAGTGAGCGGCCATATGGCGGCTCCCCCCAGGCGGGCGGTTCCCGACGCCCGCGGGGGTCAGAATGACCCCCATAGTGTTTTTAATCAACATTTCACTTTTGCAGGGTATTCTGGGTAAGAAAACTTTGTGATATCCAAACACGCTACACTTCCGTGGGCTGCCCCGGGTGTTTAGTTTTCAGAAATGTCTGGGCTTGGTAGGATTCCCTATATGGCCACGAGCCCAGGACCAAATACTAAGGTGACTGTCTTACAAAACCAGGTTTTTTTGTGGTAGGTAATTTTGATATCTCCACAATACATTTCGGGTACTTCCCTGTCGCGATCACTTGCCCACCCACACAAGCGAGGCAATGTTTTTCTCTGGAGACTTAGTGGAACGCTGGGTGGTAGAAAATTTGTGGCTGCCTGCAGATTCCAGGACTTCCCCTCACTGAAATGCAAGGCAAAAGTGTTTTTTAAGCAAAGTTTGTAATTTCAAGGGGATTCTGGGCGAAGGAAAACTTGTGAGAGCCATGCAAGTCCTGCACCCTTGGACTCCCCTGGCACTAGTGTGTTAAAGTTAATCCACAACTCACACTGGTTGGTTTTAGCACCTCCAGAAATTATGGTTTCAAAGCGTGAATACTGAAACCAATCCTTCTGTAGGCGGGCCATAATGCCACGTCAAGGCACCAACCAGTTTATGGTCCATTCACATGCCATTCAGGCACAACAAACAACACTTTCATACCACCGGCCATGGGCCCAATCCAACTGCACTCACATTAACTTACCGCTGCCAGACAAGGGCACATCACATTCATACGCTACATGACGGAATAAGTTTGACAACATTTTACCACCTGTCAAGTAACTGCCTCCTTCTTCCTGAACATTACCGAAGGCATGAGTAATGAACCTTTACTAATGACTCCCATGCCAGCCACCTGAGGCTCAGGAAGACATGATTTTCATGCGCCGTTAGCACACTCACTCTGCTAAATCCAACTCCTTCCAGTTTGTGGATGTAAGTTGGGGGCGTTCGAGTATGCCATACAAAGCCTATTCCTCGAACTGAGCGAGCATATCTACCTTTGAAATTAAGGCAGAGATGCTGGGGAATTCTTGCAATGTTCCCTAAAGAGAAGGTCATAGGGAAGGTCATAGGCTGTGAAAAGGGGTAGTGTTTGGCACACAGGGTAGTCCGTGAGAACGTAGCATATGTCCCAGCCAACATTATGTGCAGTGCTGTGACTGTAATGCCCTTATCATAACACAAATTGAACATCTACTAAGTTCTGATGGAGGATGAACATGAAAAGCAGTTCAAACACTCACTCATAGGTGTCATTGTCCTTCAGTGCTGGGATGGCACCAATAGGTTTGAATCCATAAGTGTAGATGATGTACACCTGTACTACCTTTACTATCTGCCTTCTACCTGTGCAATATCCCTGTGAAAGCACACCTACCATAAGCTTTCCTTAACCATTCATGTCTCTATCCTCATCAGAGTCCTGACTAATCCTGTATAATTGCCAAGTGAACTTATACTAGTGTGTGGATACAAGTTGGGGGTGTCCGAGTATGCCTTGGGAGGCCTATTCCTTGAACTGAGAGAGCATATCTACCATTGAAACTAAGGCGGACATGCTGGTGAAGAAATCCTAAAGTCTCTAAAGTAAAAAGATATACAAATATCCTGTGGGACTCATTCACCAAAACTTCTACTTTTGCTTTGAAAGTGAAGCTACAAATTGAGTTTGCACACTTTCAAACAAGTAAAAATGTTGGTATACATTTCTGACAGGACACTTGTTTGACTTACTACACTTACTCTGGTTCTCGTTGGCAATCATGGTGGTCCTTGTGTACCATACATAAGTTCCCAAACAAGCACTTCAAAATTCAGTCATGCCTTTAAAATTTTGCACACACGGTACTCCGTGACAATGTGGCATATGTACTGTCCACTAGTATGTGCAGTAAGGGGACTATAATGCACATTAATTGAACAGAACACCTACCATGTTCTGATGGTGGATATAGGTGTCAAGCAAGCCATAAGAAAGTCCATGATTTCCTGAAGTAGATGAAGTAAAATTCTGTGGCTGCTTGCCTAACGAACAGTGGCCCATGGACGTTCAGTATCCATGCACAGCCACTGAAAGGTTTACCTAACGGCAGCTCCACCTCAGTTGATTTCCCAGAACTTTGCTTTAGTATGATACAACGTAAATCAAGTAGGGACACAGAGGTCTGGTTGAGATGGGCACTGGGGAGAGTAATATCAACTCTCCTGCCGCTTTCCATGCTTCGAGCACACTTTACAGCAACTACATGAATGATTCTTTTTAGGTGTTTTAGGAATGCGATTAGCAAAGTGTCGCTACTGCAGCCTTGCTACATCCTCCAGAACATATGAGGTGGAGGCTTCTGCTCCTGCAACAGCAGTGATGCTTTCAATTGCAGGCAACTGGAAGTCAAGGAAAGTCATGAGCCTTCCTGTGGTTGTCTGACAATAATCAACATATGCATTGTATGTTGCCATCTGTATCAGGTGAGAAAACAGTTTCTTGTACCAAGTGCAAGTTTTATGACACCCATTGTATGGTTGAAGAATCTGGTCATTCTTGTCCACTCCGCCCATGTACTCATTGTAATCAAGTATACAGATGGGCTTGTGGACTTTGGCCATCTGGCCCCAAAATGTGCTGGGTGAAATGCTCTAATCATGAATTGTAGTGAGCGCCTATACATCACGCTTATCCAAGAACCTGGCTCCGAGCAGTTCGTTGGAACGTAACGCAGCACTCTGAGATTTCTGGAGCTTCTTGCAAACAAGCTTCTGCGGGAATCCTTTGCAGTTACAATGAACTGTACCGCAGGCCACAGTGCCTCTGTAGAGCTCACTGAACAGCTGTACTTCTGTATAGAAATTGTCCACATAATGGTTGTAAACTTTGTCAAGGAGTGGCTGGACAAGTTCCCATACAATTCTACCTGTGACCCCTAACCCAGGAGTGCAACTTACAGGGTTTAGGGTAGAGTTCTTCCCTGTATACACTCTCAAGCTGTACACATAGCCAGAAGAGCTCTCACACAGCATGTACAGCTTTATGCTATAGTGATCTCTTTTGCTCACAATGTACTGCCTGAACAGGAGCCGTCCTTTGTACAGGATCAAGGACACATCGACTGCTATATTCTTTCCAGGAGTATAGATCTCTGGAAACCTGGCAGGCAAATGTTCCATGACAGGCCAAATTTTGAACAACCTGTCATGGTCTGGATGGCCCCGGGGCAATGCAGCAGAATTGTCATTGAAATGCAGCATACACTGCAGTAGCAAACAACGATCTCTGCTCACGTACGGTGTGAAGATGAGGGTTACCCAAACCATGCGAGTCATCCAGTGGGACTGCAAGGTGGGTTTCTGCACTAACCCCATTTTGAGTGTAAGGTCTAAAAATATCTTCAGCTCTGCCAGTGAAGTAAGAGTCCCCTGTCGTGCCCTAGAACGGGGCCCTAGAGTGCCTCCTTGCTCCCTCAGAAATTGGTCTGCACACAAATTTGTTTGCTGCACAATTTTCGGAAGGAAGTCAACATCCAAAAATAGATGGACGTAGTCGACTAGCAAAAAGTTGGCCGTATCGACTTTACATCCAGCATCACCAGCAAAAGGGGGAATTTGGGGATGAACTCAATTGGGGGGCTACCAAGAGAGCACTCTCTCTGTGCACGCACCTGCTCTCTGGGTTGGGCTAACCCACTGTTGTCCCGCTGCACAGACTGTGCTTGCGAAGGGACAGCATGGCTGTCCTCATCGTCTCCCTCAGAATCACTGGAAGAGGTGTCATCGGATGGGCCTCCGCCGACTGAAAAATCATTCCCAGATTCTACACGATTGTCCTCTCCCTCAGATGCTATCTCAGTCTCTGATCCTGCCTCAAATTTATCCTCCATAACCTGAGTTAGGGCTTGAGTAGCAGTCATCCAACGAGATGCCATCTATGCTACTGGCTAAACTGTCCCTCTAAAGTACTAGCCTACATAGAAGGCAGATAGAGTCCCAAAATTGCTCGTGGGTGTGTGTGATGTGTCCAACAGTAAATGTTGTCACCTTACCTACGCTTCTTCTCTGATTCAGCAGATTCTCTGCAGACACTGAAAAAAACTAAAAAGACACACTATTACTTCACCTTACCACGTATCCATCATCCCAGCCTTTAGCGCTGGTGGCACCCAGTGCAACAGTTATTTGTGGTGCTCTGCCTCCCTTGACCTCCTCTTCTAATTGCCTCAGTACCACCCAGCAAAAGTGCCCCTCATATCTCCATAGTGTCACAGTGCCCTTTCCTCGTGATCTGCACGCTGCTGACTAAAAGGCCCACCTCCCGACATCACCAACTCAGAAAGCTATCAGAGCGCAGAGTGTTGATGAAGCCAGGCGGGGGAAGGGAATTAGGGTAGGGAACTGCAGGGAGAGAGATCTGAAAAGAAAATGGTTAGGACAAATATGGATATACTCTTTCATGATAGTATAAGCTCACCAATAGACTCTGGAACAAAGGCGTCTCTGTGACATCGGATTGAGACCCTTTGTGAACTGGGCGTAGCCCCTTCTTTGAATCATGGAACAAGAATGAACTGCAATCTCTGTACCTAAAGATGGCAAGAGCTTTGGACTATGATCATACTCTGAATATTAACCATGTAACAATTATGCTTTCATAACATAAATGTTTGATCTCAGCCTAGAAATGCACAACGATTTAAATATGTATCTCACACATTGTACTTCCCAAAAAACAATGAAACTACAGCTTGCTTTTCTCAAGCGCTTTCATATTTGCAACTGAGGCCTGAAAGGTTTTACTAATTGAACTTGAAGCACTTTGACCCTAATGCATGAAGTGCTTTACTCATTATGCCAGGGGCGCTTCTACTTGTTTTGCCTGAAGTGCTTTGCTCGTTGTGTCAAGGGGCGCTTTACTCGTTTTGTCTGAAGCGCTTTGAGCGTCGTGTCAAGGGTGCTTTTACTCGTGTGGCCTGAAGCGCTTTTGTTTGTCGTGAAATGGGCGCTTTCCTCATGTGGCCTGAAGCACTTTGATTGTTGTGCCAAGCGCACTTTATTCATGTGGCCTTAAGCTCTTTGATTGTCGTGCCAAGGATGCTTTCCTCGTGTGGCCTGAAGCGCTCTGATTATCGTGCCAAGGGCGCTTTACTCATTTAGCCTGAAGCGCTTTGATTGTCATGCCAAGGGCGCTTTACTCGTTTAGCCTGAAGCGCTTTGCTCGTTGTGCTAAGGAGCGCTTTACTTGTGTGGCCTGAAGCGCTTTGATCGTCGTGCCAGGAGCGCTTTACTTTTGGTCTAAAGCTTTTTGCTCGTTTTGCTAAGGGGGGCTTTACTTTTGGGAGTAAACAACACCCTTCAAGATTTGACTCATCAAGACCTTACCGATAGGAGTACGACCTACTCATTTGGGAATTCACCATGGAAACAAGGATACTCTGACATGCTGCCACTCTGCCATGCAGGAAATCCGCTTTCTTCAGAGGAACTCCCCAATAGACCCGACTGCACCAAAGTCTTCAAAATAGTGAGCAATGTGCTTGGGTGTGGCTGGGCTTTATAGGCCTGCCACACCCCAAGATGGCCGCTGCCTCTAAAAACGTGGGAGTTATAGTCCATTCATAGAATGGCATTGATAAGTGCATCTTGTCCACCAATGTCCTGACCCTGCATCTACATGAGCTTTACCGCAGGGCAGGCAACGCTGATGACCACTTCTGGAGCAAGCGGGGATGACGCGCCGCAAAGACGCGAAGCAGAGATCAGGGCGGGTCCTGGACCACGCACAGCCTTATTCCTGACATTACACCCCTCTCCCAAGCGCGGTCCAGGACCCGGCTTATCAGGGTGGAGGAGATGAAAGCGTTGCACCAAACATGGTGCATGGACATGCCGTGCAGGTTCTCATGAGTCGTTTTCCGGTCCGCATCCCTTCCAGGACACTAAATACCAAAGAGAAGACCCACGATATCGGGAGTCTAAATTAGCTCCACCTCATACTCCCAATGACCTTGGACTAGTAGAGGAGTAGGTTGTGCGAGCCTTGAGGGCAAAGCAGGTTTAAGAAGTGAAGAGTGAAACACTGGATGGATTTTCAAGGACGATGGCAATTTTAGTTTATATGTTACAGGGTTCACTTGTCGCAGAACTTCATAGGGGCCTATGAATTTTGGATGAAACATGTTTTTATTTTTTAATACAAAGTTTTTCGTGAATTACCAAACTCTATCTTTGTCTGTATACTGAGGGCCAGGCTGGTGTTTTTTGTCATACTGCATTTTATATTTTGTCTTTGCCTGGTGTAAATTTGCTTGTAGTTGTGAATGTATTCTTTTCATGTGTGTTAACATATCCATGACTGCTGGAGTGGGTTGCGTAGAAGCAGGTAGCGTAACTGGTAAAATATGCGGATGACACCCATATAAACCATAGAAGGGAGCTGAGTTTATTGAAGAGTGGTGAGAGTTGTTATAAGTCAGTTCTGCAAGCCACAGGAGATCCAGCAATGTTTTTTGAGACCTTGTTGCATAACATCATGAATTACCGCCATGGCGGAGGTCGGCGGTAGCACCGTCAACAGGCTGGCGGTGCACCGCTGGGCATTCTGACCGCGGCGGTTCAGCCGCGGCCAGAAACGGAAAGTCGCGGTGTTCATATTGGATAGTCAGATATTGTTAAGAATTGGGAGAATTGGGTCAGGGTTTCAGAGTTTTGTATTTTTCTGTATTATTTTGTAATTTTGTTAGTAAAGTCATGTGGTCACCCCACCAGTTCGAAAACAATGTTAAAGATATTGACACATTGTTTATTAGGTTAACTTTGAAGGTTAGATGAAAAATGGTGAATACTAGAGATGATTTGAGTACTTGGGTAATTAATATTTCAAAATCAAAATAGACGTAGAATGCACACGGTAATATAATAAAAATAAAAAAAAATCTATGTCTATGCAATGGATCAGTGGTTATATAAAGAGTAGAATGGGTCACATGACTTGAATACTTGGAGGGCCAAGGAGGAAGACCGTGATGGTTGAAACGCGTTGCCCTAAATCTTTGATTTCTGAGTTATATGTATTGATATGGAATTTTGGATATAAATAAAGGACAGTAATGTGTATGGAGTGTCATCGTTCGTATTTTATGTGCAGTATATATATTTATATATATATATATATATACACATATATATATATATATATATATATATATGAAAATCCAAGTACATCGCCAACTTCCAGCCACTTCCTTGCGGCGAACCTGCGGTGAGGTGGTGAACCCTATTGAATCAACAAACCAGCATTGCCTACCCCCGAAGTATATCGACAAACACAGAGAGCGTACCACGGCTCCAATAAACACAGCGTTTATTCAATGCAAGTGACAGCATAATACCCAATGCGTTTCGGAGCATTCGCTCCTTGCTCATGGGTGCAAATAAATATATTTATAGAGAGAGAGAGACTCTCTACATCAGCTCTTTTTTCTTTATGTGTGCTTTCCCTGGGGCTGATCATGACCCCATAGAAAAGTACACATGTATAAAAAAAATGCCCCCATAGTTTCATTTAAAAAAAAATATTCCCTGGGAGTTCGCGATCGACCCCCCCCCCCCGGGGAAAGCATTTAAAAAAAATATAATACATTTGTCCCCTAAGGGTTGGACCGTGTAGGTCATTTAAAAAATAAAAAAAAAACATTCAGGCCCTCATTATGACCCTGGCGGATGGTGCAATGATGGCGGTAGGACCGCAAACAGGCAAGCGGTCATTACCGCCCTATTATGACATTGGCGGCTTGGCACATGCCAAACCGCCAATGTACCACACCGTCCACCATGGCGGTAACGACTGCCAGGCTGGAGACAACGGTCTCCAGCCCGGCGGCCATCACTAGTCTGCCGGCGGGATCATGACCCCGCATACCGCCATGGATTTCGTGGAGTTTTGAACTGCCAGTAAATGCATGGCGGTAGGCACTATCAGTGTCAGGGAACTCGTTCCCTGGCACTGATTGGGGTCTCCCCCTTCCCCACCCTCCCCTGAGTCTACCCACAACACCCACGACACCCCTATGACCCCCCAAAGGTGGTAGGAACCCCTCCCCTCCCCCTCCCCCATAGACCCCACAAACATACCCCCCTCATGCACGCTTACACCACTCACACACATCCATGCACACATACATACACAGAACAGTTCCCCTACACACATTACACCTCCTGCATACATACACGCACTCACACACCCCCTCTAAACACTCACAAGCACACCCCCATGCACGCACAGACCACACAACACCTCCCCTCTCGGACAATCACCTTACCTGCTTCGGTGGTCCTTTGGGAGGGAACGGGATCCATGGGGGCTGCTCCGCCGCCTGCACCCCGTCACCAGAACACCGCCACGCCGAATACTGGGACGTAATTCGGTGGGCGGGGTTCTGATGATGTGGCGGTGGCGGTGGAGCAGCCTCCACTACACCGCCGACCGCCATTATGGCTCCTGGCGGCTCTCCATCCAAAAAAGGGTGGAGGGTCGCCAGTAGTCATAATCTGGTTGGTGGACTTCAGCCCAGCGGAACCTCGGTGGTCTTAAGGAAAGACCGCTGAGGTTGATGAGGGCCTCAGTTTAGTCCCTGGGGGGTGCGATCTCCCTCCAGGAGAACCCCAACATGTTTTTTTTTTTAAATTATGCTCCCACGGGGGGAGGGGAGCAGCCCACTTACAACGGGGCCGATCCCCCCAAACAAGATCCCTGGTGCCTAGGGCCATTTCCTGGACATGGATCGCAGCCACGCTGCAATCCATGGCCAGGGAACGGTGCGAGGAAGGCATCAATGGAAAGGGGAGATTCTCCCCCTTCCATCGATGCCTCCCTGGCATCTGGGGAGGCTGTTTTGGCCTTTCTTCTCCACTGGAATGGCGAGAGGATGCTTACCTCCTCCGCTGCTCCGGTGGGGAAAAATGTGACGTCAGCTGGCCTCAAGGTTCGCTGATGTCACAGATGGGTGGGAGGGGTACAGAGGGAGACGTGGAAGTTCTTCCGCATCTCCCGGGATTTTTAAAACCCCTCCCTGACATCGGCCCCTGGTCGAGACCCGCACCAGGGAGGGTGTGCGGGCATCAGCCAGTGGCCGACGCCCGCACCTATAGGGTTAAACTTAAGCCATTGCTTCCCAGGTTCTGAAGAACCATGCCAAAAGTAGTTTTGTCCCATTTGTCTACCGGGAGTTGCAGATTGTCGGTTCCTGGAGGGTCCAGTTGCAGTCCCGGTGGCCAGAAGATGAAGTAAACGATGCAGAGGAGTCCTGCTGAAATCATGCATAGCAAATCTTTGACTAACCTTTTCCCCATTTTCCTGGGAGAGATTGTGACAGATGATAATTCTTTTTAGGCTTCCATAGATTTTACAGAGAGAAGATTTGGTTGACTTACATCTTGACTAATGCTTCACACCTGATTTGAGAATACTGACAATGCCTTTGTGAATCAGACCCCACACATTAATATTTAAATCTCTGCAAAGGAAATAGTGTTTTTTTATTTTTCTGGGTTTACTGATGGCCTTTTAAATTGCACCTGTGTAATTTCGGTAATATCATGTCATGCATATTACATGAAATTCCTGAAATTATGCTATCACTCCACCTCATGCAATTATGCTACATTTGTGGTAAAATGTTACCCCGAGTGTATGAAAAATAAAGAAATAGGCCAGAACCCGAGCACCTGTTGCCCGCACCACTTGCATTTCTCGTGTTATTTTTTTACTGCAAAATACATCATCCCTTCGTCAAAAATTGAAGCAAGAATGCATTTTACCCTAAAAAAATAAAAATAAAATATGTCCATTTCAAGTTATTCATGTTTCGCACCTCCCTACTTCAAGGCTCAAAAGCAGTGCTGAGCTCAAGTTGCAGGACAAGTTAGTGGCCTGCTCAGTCCTCAAACAAACTTCTGTAGCAGCTAGGAAGAATGTTGTTCTGTCACCTCACTTGATGGGAGAAATTCAACAAAGAAGGGGAGCTGAAGTTTCAGTTTCAGTGTTCAGTGCCTGGTGCTTGCTCAGTAACCCCTCCCATCTTCTCCAGATTTTTGATCTGTGCACAAAATGGATGTCTGTCAGGGCAGGAGGTGTGCCAGCCACTCTATTGCTGTGAAAGGTGAGCATTTTTTTGGCATGACCAAAGTTTAAATATGTTTCAATTTTGCTACAATTTCTAAGCCAGTGGTGAATCTAATATCACTCTGATTTGCTTTCTTCTTACCCGCTGAACTTTCTGCATCATTAGTGTGCAACATATGCTTGCATCACTACAGTCTCTACATTTCTGCATTATAAGTATGAGTGAAGTTGACGCAGACACAGCTATGGCTACATCCAGGGGTGGCTCCTCCATTAGGGTGGAGGAGCGTCGTCCCCAGCGCCAGCAGCAGCAGCTACAAAACCTTTAAAAGGAAAGGATAATAAACTTTGTTAATTATCTTTTTCTTTTAAAGGGGCGGGCCACAGGGGTGACGAGCAGTGAGTGGGAGTGCACAGCACTCCCCCTCAGTGTACATGTATGTTTGGCCGGCTGCCTCGCAGTGTGCTCTCTCCAGCCCGGCAATTCTGAGCAGCTTCAGGATTGGCCACAGGGCAGGCTGGGAGCCTGTGCCTGCAGTGAGACAGAGGAGAGGCGCGGCAAGGAGCGACGTAAGTGTTTTTAAAAACATTAATTTATTTTTATGTTTATTCCCCCTCCCCCAGGCACCACCCTGACCCTTCCACGCCCCTCATGAGCAGAAACGCCACTAGACTAAAATCTGATCTCTCTCCAGTAGAAATATTAATCACCAGAGTTATCTTGACATTTTTATTCTTGCCTAAAAACTGATGGACGCAAAAGGACCTCTGCAGCAGGTGCCTTTCACGCCTGTATTATTTCTAAACACAGTGCCCCTGAGGTCAGTGCGAGGTGCGGCTGCATCAGTGGCACCACCCTAGTGCCGACCATGGCAAGGAGTGCTTGGTCTATAGAAACACAAGCTCAGGATTTAAAATGTCATACAGTGATTGGAGTTATCCTTGCTAATATGAATTTATCACCAACCAAAGGAATCCTTTTTAGCAACTGTAGAATAATGAAAGACTGTGGAAAACAACACTGTTCTAAACCATGCCTTGCATTTGCATGCTGCAATTTAGCCTGGTTCATATATCACTGTGCTATTTTAAGATTATAATTTATGAACTGCAAGTAACAAAAGGAGCTCTGTGATAAAAGCAGTGGCCGACTGAACTATCTAGATAAAATACAGTTCTTTGATCTGCACATTACAGGTTGTGCTTTTCAGGACACATTATTCCCCTCCTAATTTATCGTGAGTCAAAACTTTGACTAGACAAAACTGGGTTCTCTCCAGCAAGTACATTAATCACCAGACTTATCTTCTTGACATTTGTATTATTCTCTGAAAATTGCTGGGCACACAATGAACTCTGCAGCAGGTACCTTTAATCCATTACAGTGCTCCCCAGCTTGGTGCCCAGTGTGGTGACAGCAGTCGCACCACCCTAAAGTCACCAGAGATGTATTCAGTGAGGGAAGTCATCTAACACTGATACCATGTGCTCTGTACCAGCTGGGTGTATGTGACAGAGTGAGAGAGTGGGAGAAAGAAGCTTGCACTCCTGTAGTCAGTCTGGGTTGTGTTGCTGTTCCATATGAATAAAGGAAGCTTGAAATGATGCAGCCTGTGCTGCAACTATTCTGTGTCTGAGGAAGGCTTGAACTGACTCAGCCTGTGCTGTAGCAACTCTGTGTGTGCAAGATAAAACAGAGCTTCACTAATGTGGCAATTTTGTAAGCGAGAGAACTTTGCACTGATGATCTTTGACTTGAACCTATTCTAGGTACAAGGCTGAAGCTTGCATGCCACAATCTGTGCACTTCTACTATATGCATGAACGAAGCTTTCACTGCTGAATGAGTGCTGTACATATTCTATGTGCCTAGTGTTCCTGTCTATATTGTGTTTTCTGTAAGTTAAGAGACCTTGCACTGCTGATGTCCTTCCTGTGCCTGTTTTGGGTGTGCAGTTGACACTTACATGTTTCAGCCTGTGCTGTTCTCCTACGTGTATGAAGAAAGCTTACAACAATGAAAGTACACTTTTCCACGTAAGAAGAACTAGGGAGACCTGAACATTCAGGAGCGAGTACCCTCAAGCATCACAGTGGATGACTAGCATCATCATCGGGTAGTGCTCCACGCCAGGCTGGCAGTGCAGTGCCTGACGGGCTCCCCAACAGGGGGGCAACAAGCTGTTTTGTTCTTGATAGTGACTGGTGAGTTCCAGCTATCTTAAGTGAGCATGTCTGTATTCAGGCACCAGCTCACAGAGGAGAGAACAAAAAATTGAATAAAATTGGTTATTCATCACTACATATTTCATAATTTTAATCAATAGTCAGGGATGAAAGCAAGATTAAAAACAAGGGAAAGTAATATATTGAGGATCAATGCTCAATTACTTTCAAAAGCAGTAAACTCAGAGGGATATCACTCTGGAAATCCCCCTAAACTAGGTCAACATGTTTCGCATGACGCTTCATCAGGACCAAAATTCACAAGAAACGTGAGTCAGCTCTTCTCCTAAACAACAAAAATTATTTAACAATGTAAAAGTTCAAAATGTGTAAGCCGGTCACTTACATTGAAGTATACAAGCTTAGTCGTCAGGTCACCCGCCCCCAAGTTGAGATCAGGCTCCTTGGTAAGTACGTTCCGAGGACTCGGACGATTATAGTCCTGTTACCGGTCCGAATTATGGACCTACCCTCCGTGAAGCGGTTCAGCGTTCACGGAGGGTAGGTCCATAATTCGGACCGGTAACGGGACTATAATCGTCCGAGTCCTCGGAACATACTTACCAAGGAGCCTGATCTCAACTTGGGGGCGGGCGACCTGACAACGACTAAGCTTGTATACTTCAATGTAAGTGACCGGCTTACACATTTTGAACTTTTACATTGTTAAATAATTTTTGTTGTTTAGGAGAAGAGCTGACTCGCGTTTCTTGTGAATTTTGGTCCTGATGAAGTGTCATTGGATCCGTATGGACCGCACGACGCGAAACATGTTGACCTAGTTTAGGGGGATTTCCAGAGTGATATCCCTCTGAGTTTACTGCTTTTGAAAGTAATTGAGCATTGATACTCAATATATTACTTTCCCTTGTTTTTAATCTTGGTTTCATCCCTGACTATTGATTAAAATTATGAAATATGTAGTGATGAATAATCAATTTTATTCCATTTTTTGTTCTCTCTTCTGTGCGCTGGTGCCTGAATACAGACATGCTCGCTTAAGATAGCTGGAACTCACCAGTCACTATCAAGAACAAAACGGCTTGTTGCCCCCCTGTTGGGGAGCCCGTCAGGCACTGCACTGCCAGCCTGGCGTGGAGCACTACCCGATGATGATGCTAGTCATCCACTGTGAGGCTTGAGGGTACTCGCTCCTGAATGTTCAGGTCTCCCTAGTTCTTCTTACGTGGAACAGTGTACTTTCGTTGTTGTACTATTGTTGGGAGAGTGTACACTGGACCAGTTCAATCTCCCGCCCCCCCCCCCCTCCTTCTTATCTTTATGAAGAAAGCTTGCAATCATACAGCAGGTACTCTACCTATTCCATGTGCACACTGTGGCCATCTGTTATGTATCTTTTCTGTAAGTGAGACTGATGATGCACTGATGATGTTTCCCCTGCACCTATTCTGTGTGTGTTAAAGGGGCTTGCATGACACAACGTGCGCTCTTCTACTAGTTTGTGTATGAGGGAAGCTTGCACTGATGCTGCCTATTCTGTACCTATCCCATGTGAATACTGCTGCTGTATGTGATGTGTCTTCTGTAAGTGAGTGAACTTTGCACTGATAATGTCCACTCTGCACCGGTTCTGTGTGTGTGTGACAAAAGCTTGCATGCCACTATGTGTGCTCTTCTACTATTACGTGCATGAAGGAAGCTTGCACTGGTGGAGCTGATGCTGTGCCTATTCCGTGTGCACACTGTTTCTCTCTGTGATGTCTTCTGTAAGTGAGTGAACTTTGCAGTGATGATGTCTGCCCTGCACCGGTTCTGTGTGTGTGTGATAGAAGCTTGCATGCCACAACGTGTGCTCTTCTACTTTATATATTACAGAACCTTGCACTACCTATTCCATGTGCACACCGCTGCTGTCTGTGATGTGTCTTCTGTAAGTGAGTGATCCTTGTACTGATGATGTCCACCCTGCACCTGTTCTCTCTGTGTGATGGAAGCTTGCATGCTGCTGTATGTGCTCTACGACTATATGTATGTGTATGAAGCT
The DNA here is from genome assembly GCF_031143425.1 of Pleurodeles waltl. Classification (NCBI taxonomy): domain Eukaryota; kingdom Metazoa; phylum Chordata; class Amphibia; order Caudata; family Salamandridae; genus Pleurodeles; species Pleurodeles waltl. The sequence continues at coordinate 114,747,572 of NC_090446.1, read as the reverse complement.
TTCTGTGCTGTCCTACTAACGTGTGTTAAGAAATCTTGCCCTAACACATAAGGTGCTCTAACTATTTCATGTGCACACAGCTTCTGTCTGCGATGTGTCTTCTGTAAGTGAGTGGAACTTGCACTGACTTGGTCTGTAGTGTACCAGTTCTGCGTGTGCCACTGAAGCTTGCCTGCCACAATCTGTGCTCTTCTACCATACCATGTGCACCCCGCTGCTGTCTGTGATGTGTCTTCTGTAAGTGAGTGATCCTTGTACTGATGATGTTCATCCTGCACCTGTTCTCTGTGTGTGAGGGAAGCTTGCATGCCACTGTCTGTGCTCTTCGACTATCTGTATGAAGGAAGCTAGCACTGATGCAGCTGATGCTGTGACTATTCCATGTGCACACCGCTGCTGTCTGTAATGTGTCTACTGTAAGTGAGTGATCTTGCACTGGTGATATGTGCCCTGCACCTGTTCTCTGTGTGCGAGGGAAGCTTGCTTGCCACTGTCTGTGCTCTTCGACTATCTGTATGAAGGAAGCTAGCACTGACACTGCGGATGCTGTGCCTATTCCATGTGAACACCGCTACTGTCTGTAATGTGTCTTCTGTAAGTGAGTGATCTTTGCACTGATGGTGTCTGCCCTGCACGGGTTCTCTGTGTGTGACAGACGCTTGCATGCCACAACCTGTGCTGTTCTAGTACGTGAATGAAGGAAGCTTGCACTGACTCAGCAGGCGCTCTACCTTTCCCTTTGTGCACACAGCTGCTGTCCGTGATGTGTCTTCTGTAAGTGAGTGATCCTTGCACTGATGATATCTGCCCTGCACGTGTTCTGTGTGTGTGTGACAGAAGCTTGCATGCCACTGTCTGTGCTCTTTGACAATGTGTATGAAGGAAGCTTGCACTGATGCAGCTGATGCTGTGCCTATTCCATTTGCACATCGCTGCTGTCTGTAATATGTGTACTGTAAGTGAATGATCTTTGCACTGATGGTGTCTGCCCTGCACGTGTTCTGTGTGTGACAGAAGCTTGCATGCCACAACCTGTGCTGTTCTAGTACGTGTATGACGGAAGCTTGCACTGACGCAGCTGATGGTGTGCCTATTCCATGTGCACATCGCTGCTGTCTGTAATGTGTCTTCTGTAAGTGAGTGATCCTTGTACTGATGATATCTGCCCTGCACGTGTTCTGTGTGTGTGTGTGACAGAAGCTTGCATGCCACTGTCTGTGCTCTTCGACAATGTGTATGAAGGAAGCTTGCACTGACGCAGCTGATGCTGTGCCTATTCCATTTGCACATCGCTGCTGTCTGTAATATGTGTACTATAAGTGAGTGATCCTTGCACTGATGATATCTGCCCTGCACGTGTTCTGTGTGTGTGACAGAAGCTTGCATGCCACTGTCTGTGCTCTTCGACAATGTGTATGAGGGAAGCTTGCACTGACGCAGCTGATGCTGTGCCTATTCCATGTGCACATCGCTGATGTCCGTGATGTGTCGTCTGTAAGTGAGTGATCTTTGCACTGATGATGTCTGCCCTGCACGTGTTCTGTGTGACAGAAGCTTGCATGCCACAACCTGTGCTGTTCTAGTACGTGAATGAAGGAAGCTTGCACTGACTCAGCAGGCGCTCTACCTTTCCCTCTGTGCATACAGCTGCCGTCTGTGATGTGTCCAGTGTAAGTGAGTGGGCCCCGCACTGACGATGTCCGCAGTGTATCAGTTCTTTGTGTGCCACTGAAGCTTGCATGCTACAGCTTAGTCTGTCCTACTTTGTGAAGGCAGCTTGGCCCCCTTGCGATCTGTGTTGTACCAGTACTGAGTGCATGGTGGGGGGGAGGATCGCGCCGCTGTTGACTGGCTTATCGCGTTTTCTGGAAAGCTGAGATTTTCTCGACACAGCACTAATTATAAACGTAATAGTAACTAATTTCGCAGCACGGGTCGGGCTCTGAGCCGATACTCCGTGGCCTGATGGTGAGGTTAATTGCCACTTGCTCCCAGACTGCAGCCTTATTGCACTAGGGCTCTGATAGTCCCCCAAGGCTTCGTCTTGGCTGACATTTAATTAAAAGAATCCAGGAATTCAGCCCACGAACGCTCTTTGCAGCTCGGCAGGTGCCCAAGGGGAGGTCCTCCGATGAAAGCGGCGGAGCGGGGAATAAATAGAAGTGTCTTTCATTTTTTAGGGGTGTTTGTTAGTCACCTCATTTCTTTTTCCCCACTTAACCTTTGCACGGAGAACCTCCCTCCGTCAGAAATATGACGCTGATATAGAGGTCGCCCTTGTTACAAAATGCATAAATACCTAAAATCAGCTGTATATTTATTCCTTTATGAATGATCTCCAACTGTAGTCTGACATTATGTGTGAAGAGAACGGAAACTGCCATTAAAATATTTGTTCAGAACTGCCTCCACCTCCCCACGCCAAATGTGACACCTTCAGGTTGTTCTGTTAATTTAATACATCGGCTCTTTGCATTCTGGGATCTGTAGTCCTATACTTGCATCTCAATAGCAGATTCAAATGGCATGGTAGAAAGTTCTTCTGGCTCAAAGATTAGGTTTGGCTGTAGATATCACGCATTGAGTGGGTTACTTGGCTGGTCCACTTGTCACGGAATCAGTTATGTAAAAACTCATGCCCCCCAATTCACATCCGCTTCAAGGCAGGGTCTCAGTAAAGCTGATCTATAACCAGCGGCTAAGAAAGTGAGCTTCCTCCACGTGGCCAGTGTTTCTTCTAGCCACCACAAGGCCTCCACCCACCTGCTGTTGTGTCCCTGTCCTCCTGGATAACTACATCCAACTGAGGCCACAGGGAATGTCTGCCCTGGTCAGCTCATACTTTTATGACCCCTCAGGTCCCAGTTTCCAAACCCAAGATATGACCCACTTCTAGGTCTGCACCACTAGACCCTTTTCAGAACTTGGGGAAGGGGGTCCTATGCCCAATGCCAAACATGGTGCAAGACACATTTGATGTCGGGGGCGCATCTTTTCCTCCCAAATCTCGAAATGGGCTGCCCAGCTGGAAGAAATAGCTCTGTCTTATCCCACCCAGCAAATGGTTCAACTCACCTGTGTTGATGCCACAATGCTTCAAGACGTTCTTGAATGTTTGGAAGGATCATGTCTAAGTTCTGGCTGTGCCCCATAACGAATTGGAATTCCTAAATAATAATCACAAATGGGAATGTATTAATGCCAGTGCACACCCAATAGAACTCGGTCAGTGCTCAATACTGAACCTTAGCATTGCAAGTTTCAGGCAAAATAGTATCTGTGAAAATTGCAAACCAGTAAAGATCCATGCACTGCACATACAATATCATAGGAGTCGTTTTTCCCTAAAGATGCAGCAATGCATGCCCAACAACTGGAAAGAGCACCGTGTCAACGTTCTGAAGAAGTCCCGAAGAAGAACCCCAGGATTCATTAGTAAGAAGGGTCTGAAACACATCAGGACATTTCCTTGAAAACGTGGATGGAAAGTAATAGAATGAAATTAGCCAGATTGTGATGACGAAAACCGTCTCTCTGTCTCAATTCTTTGTCTACATTCGCTGCATATTTCCTGGTTAATGGATTGATTGTGGTCCTAATCCTCTATAAATCAAGAGTGTATCTATTAATTTCTATTGTTTTTATTCATAGAATGTTTTTTTCAAGAATTTATCAATATAATTTATAATATAATTTATATTAACAGGCACGGCAACTGCGACTTTGTAGGTGTCTTTCTCTTAGATACCAGCAGTCATAATACCCATATGACTTTTCAAAAAGAAAACTTGTGTTTATGCATCAAGAGATGACTCGTGCATCTGCAGCTAGATAAATAAATGGCGGATCTAACCAGTGAGTGCCCCCAACACTTTTGGTAATAGTGAGTAAGAACTAGGTCCCAACACAAGAATGGTTGATAGAGCCACTTAGATGTAGAACTGCTGTTGGACATTTAAGGAATTCCCACTAAACAAGGTAGCATAGTTCATGAGAAGCATGGTTAGAGCCAATCATCAGGCACCTCCAGGCAGCACATCTTTCAGAAGAGCCAGTGGCAAAACAATTCTGCATAGAGATGGTGCAAAGTCAATTGTTGCAAAGATCAATGCCTGCTTCATGTGACATACATAAGGTCTCTTGACAGCTGCACCGGTTACCTAGCCCGTTTGGTGAAACAATGTTCACTTTCCAATTAAAAGCAAGGTCTAATTGAAAAAAAGGACAAAACCATGATACTCGGATCTATGATGGAACTCACTCTGGTCACTGAATAGATCCAACTTAATGCTCATGCATTCTGTGACGAGGGCAATCTCTATCTCCAGACTGCTTTCTTGAGATACATCGCTGCCACAGGACTCTGTCCCAGCACTGTAAATCTTCTTTTTAATCCCATACTCAAGAACTACTTAGCAGGTGGACAAACACCAGCTTCACTAGGTTCACCTCTCTGGAACAACCTCAGCTGGTTCCTCCTGTAAGAGCAGGATCATCGAAAAAGTTCGGGAACCACTGATGACATATCCTTTTCAGAAAGTCTTCAGCTCGGGGACTAAATATTATGGCTCTCTATTTTAAATTGGACCTATCAAAACTGATGCTTTTAAGGTCAGAGCTGGCTCCACACGCCACACAACTCCACCAAACTGTGCCCGTGCCCTCTACCCCGCCCTTGCTGCTGCCGCGAGTTCGAGGCACCCCGCCACCCACGTGCACCTCATCCCTGGTGTCTAGTGGGCTCCGTAAGTATTGTGTGTTGTTTTGTATCTGTCTTTGTTTTGTGCCATTTTCTGTGCTTGTTTATCCTTTTTCCTTTGTTTCCCTTGCTTTGTGCCATTTGCTGTGCTTGTTTATCCTTTTTCCTTTGTTTCCCTTGTTTTGTGCCATTTTCTGTGCTTATTTAGCCTTTTTTGAGCCTTTGCGCCCCTTCTGCCCGTTTTCGGCTCTTCTAAGCCGTTCTTTTCCTGCCGCTGAGTCCCTGCGGCCCGCCCCCTCGCGCCCCCATTCGCCCTCCGCTCCCGCCTCCCAGCTGCTCCTCCCTCCCACCTCCTCTTCTTAATGGCAGCCGCTGTGCGGCTGCGCACAGCAGATGAGCCGCTGGCGTGCCAGTGGCACACCAGAGGCAAGCCCGTCTGTGCCCGTGCGCACCTGGACCGCACCCAGCACCAGTCCCACTGGCCCACGTGCTCCCCATGCCGCCAGATGCCACTACAGTGCCAACAAACTCTACGCCCTCAACCCAGGCTACTCCACCACCTGCATCCATGCCACCATGAGGCACACCCACGGACCCATCTCCTGTCAGATCTGCAGCTTCACCTGCCCCCAACCCGCCAAGCACCACGCCAGAACCACACACAACCTCCTCAGCTGCATCCTCCTCAACACCCGCTCCGTCCACAAGCACGCCGTCGAACTCTGGGACCTAACCACCTCATCTTCCCCAGACGTCACCTTCTTCACCGAAACCTGGATGACTCCCTCCTCTGAACCTGACATCGCCATAGCCATCCCCGAAGGCTATAAGATCGCCCGCAGAGACCGCACCAACAGACTGGGAGGAGGAATCACCATAGTCCACAAGAACACCATAACCAGCACCCAGGCCCTTGCCTCCACAGACTACATTCTCCTCAGCGACTTGAATTTTCACCTCCAGAACGCCAACGACAGCAACTCCACTGCTTTGATCGACAACCTCACCAACCCAAGTCTCAAACAACTGGTCACGACACCCACCCACTCCACTGGCCACACTCTCGACCCCTTCTTCTCCGCCAGCAGCCATGTCTCCTTCAGGAATACCACCGAACTCCACTGGACCAACCACCGCTGCGTCCACTTCACCTTCCAGAAACGCGCCACTCACCACCGCCCACAACAGATCCCCCATCGCAGCTGGACCAAGATCTTGGAAGACCAGCTGATCTCCATCCTCTCCCGGGCCCCGCCACCCAGCACTACCGACCCCAACACAGCCGCCCTCAACCTCAGACATTGGATAGACGACTGCGCCAACACCCTCGCTCCGCTCAGGAAATCCTCCACCAACCACACCAGCACCAGGGCTATCTGGTTCACCGCCGACCTCACGCCTCCAAGCGGGAGTGCCGGAAAATCGAGAAGAAGTGGCACCATAAACAAACAGAGAGCAACCACGCCGCCCTCAAGACAGCCATCCGCAAGCACCACCATCTCATCTGGACCACCAAAAGATCCTTCTACAAAGATCGCATTGACAACAATGCACATGACAGCAAAGAGCTCTTCAGCAGCGTCAAAGAACTCACCAACCCCAGGTCATGCTCCATCGAACCCCTCCTTCGCAAGACCTCTGCAACTCCCTCGCCACCTTTTTTCATCGCAAGATCACAGAAATCCACAACAGCTTCAACTCCTTGCCTTCCACTACCAGTACAGCCACCACTAACCCCAATGCACCCAGCCACACCAACCTCTTGCTCTCCTGAACCCACATCAATGACGAGGACACCATCAAAACCATGAGCACCATCCACTCGGATCTCCCTCCAACCCATGCCCCCACAATGTCTTCAACAAAGCGAGCCCCATCATCGCCCCCCCAACTCCGTATGATCATCAATAGCTCCTTTGAGACCGCCACCTTCCCGCAGAGCTGGAAGCACGCCAAAGTCAACGCCCTGCTAAAGAAACCCAAAGCAGACCCCAGAGACCTCAGAAATTACCGGCCCATCTCCCTCCTTTCCTTCCCGACGAAGGTCATTGAGAAGATCGTCAATGGCCAATTGACCTGCTTCCTGGAGGACAACAACACGCTGGACATCTCCCAATCCGTATTCCGTAGGAACCACAGCACTGAGGCCGCCCTCATCTCCGCAACCGTCAACATCAGGACCATGCTCGACAAAGGTGAAACCACGGCCCCCATCCTTCGGGACCTCTCGGCTGCCTTTGACACCGTCTGTCACCACACCCTCTGCACTCACCTCTACGATGCCTCGATCCGCCTAGAGGCCCTGGACTGGATCACATCCTTCCTCTCCGGCAGAACTCAGAGAGTCCACCTCTCTCTCTTCCTATCGGAAGCCACCAAGACCATCTGCGGAGTTCCCCAAGGATCTTCCCTCAGCCCAATCCTTTTTAACATCTACATGGCACCGCTCGTCAACATCGTCCGATCCCACAACCTCAACACCGTCTCCTATGCCGACGACACCCAGCTGATCCTCTCACTCACGAAGGACCCCGCCTCCGCCAAAACCAACCTCCATGACGGACTGCATGCCATTGCCAACTGGATGGAGGAGAGCTGCCTTAAACTTAACTCAGACAAAACAGAAATGCTCATCCTTGGCTCCAACCGCTCCGCATGGGACGACTCCTGGTGGCCTGCCACTCTAGGAACCGCACCAGCACCCACCAGCCACACGCGCAATCTAGGTTTCATCCTAGACTCTTCACTCACCATGACCAAGCAAGTCAACGCCGTCTCATCTTCCTGCTTCAACACCCTCCGCATGCTTCGCAAGAACTCCAGATGGATCCCCACCGGAACCAGAAGGATGGTCACCCATGCCCTCGTCAGCAGCAGACTGGACTACGGCAATGCACTCTACGCAGGAACCATGGCCAAGCTCCAGAAGAAACTACAATGTATACAGAACGCCTCCGCATGCCTCGTCCTCAACATCCCACGCCCGACCATATCTCAGCCCATCTCAGAGACCTACACTGGATTTGCGTCACCAAGAGGATCACCTTTAAACTCCTCATCCACGCCCACAAAGCTCTCCACAATGCGGGCCATGCCTACCTCAACGAGCGACTCACCTTCCACAGTCCCACCCGCCAACTCTGCTCCGCCAACTTCGCCCTCGCCACTGTCCCTTGCATCCATTGAAATATAGCCGGCGGTAGATCCTTTTCCTACATCGCCGCCAAGACCTGGAACACCCTCGCTGCCCACCTACGACAGACCCAGGATTTCCTGACCTTCAGGAAACGCCTCAAGACCTGGTTATTCGAGCAGTTGCAATCCTCCCCCCCATCAGCGCCTTGAGACCCTTGCGGGTGAGTAGCGCGCTTTACAAATGATTGATTGATTGATTGATGTTATGGCCTGATTAACTGTATGTTACGCTCTGGCTTACATGATGCAAGGTGGTGCAAAGCAGCACTAACAACAGCATTGCTCAATTTTTATGGACAAAAAATGTACATGAGTGCCATGGCCTGTGCATCACGGAAAGTACCTACCCCTTACTATCTATTCAAAACAGTCTGTAAGAGGGCTGGAACAGAGTAAACACAAAGAATTTCACTCAAGGCCAAATCGTCCAAACTAGCTAGTGTCAAATAAACCAGGCAAACACAGGAGACAAGCAAAATACTGCTTAACATGAAATTACACCAACTAATGTCACTTTTCTCCTAGATGGTTGTCCTGTGCTGAAAATTGTACTGGAAGACGCGCCTTGAGTATAAACCTCACACACTGCGGCTCTGGCATGCCTTTGAGGTCTAGCACAGCACTTAGGCTCATCTTTAAACAGCTTATCTATGGGGTATTATCATTTCTTTAGTCTGGCTGTTGTGATACATTTAGCCCCCACTCTGCTACCTTACATATCCTGAGATGAGCTTTGCTAATTTCTTGCTGCTACATAGACATTCAAGGACACTTTCATAAGGCCATTCCTTCTTTTAGCAGGCATCACTCAAACTTTCTTTATCTGAGTAGTTTGTCTAGCTCTTGGCCAAGATAAGACCAACCATCTCATTAATTTAGGCTCCCCCAGAGCATTACAATCCAAAATGAACAAAGAAGTGCCTTATTGTACCTGTGGCTAGGCCTGCATTATAGAAGATGGACTGAACAAATACAAATTAAATATGTGAAAATAAAATGACACATCCAGTAGAAAATATAATTTGGGGTACAGGCAATAGGTGCAACCACTTTTTGTAAGAGAACTACGGAACTAACACAACCTTTTACGAAAAGGATGTTGGGATTGCTGCTGGTGACAAAAATATCCATACCATCCCTTGAATAATTTGGGGAACCTTTGCTTCTGTTTTTCGAGCTACGTATCTCTATCCAGTAAATAAATGAAATACAACTTGAATTATAAGATTTTTTTTTAATAAAGGACATATTGAGGAATATATTCTTCAAGAAAGTGAATTATTATTTAGGGATGAGGGGAGTCCTCCACAAGTAATCAAGTCCTTGTTGGACCTGTCATCCTTGGTGCGGTTTTCCCCAACTGTTTTGCCTTCAATTCCCCTGTTTTTGCTAACTTCATTTTTGGTGGCCATAGGACTCTGTGCACTTTCCCATTGCTAACCAGTGCGAAAAGTGCTTGTGCTCACTCCTTTAAAAATTGTAACATTGGCTTACACCCAATTGACACATTTAATTTACTGGTAAGCCCCAGTAAAGTGGTACTGCATGTGCCCAGGACCTGTAAATTTTAATGCTACTAGTTTGCCTACATAACTCATTGAGCCACCCACTTAAGTAGCCTTTTAAAACATCTCAGGCCATCAATTGCAGGTTGTTGGCACTTTTAAAACTGCCATTTCAACCTGGCAAAATAAATCTTTTGCAAGGCCTAAACCTTCCTTTTTAATACATATCTGTCAGCCCTAGTGTAGTCTCTAAACAGCCCATAGAGCAGGATGCAGTGTATTCAAAAGACTGGACATGAACGTTTGACTTTTACTTGTTCTGGTATTGAGGAACTCAAATTAGTTTGTCACTACAGCAAGGCCTACTTCTCCCATAGGATAACATTGGGTTACTTTATTACATTTGAAAAGTGATAATTTTCAATTGGGAGCAGGTGAGAATATCTATTTTGGTCTCTAAAGAATTTTAATTTAAACCCCTCTTTAATGTTAAAGTTAGATTTTAAGTCACAATTCTGAACATGCCCCTTTTTCAATGTTTGCATTTTCTTGTCCCAGCCTTTTTGAGGCTGCAGCCTGTATCCTTTGTCACATGACCAGGTGTAGTTGGCAAACGGTCTTTGTGTATTGCTCCCAAACAGTGAGACAGAGGGGCAATAGGTGTTGGCAGGATAGATCATCTCTGACTTGATAGAGGAGGAGCTGTTGCCTGCCACACTGGTACATTACAAAGGTTGTGCCTCAGCACATTCACAAAGGGCTTCACACTAGTCTTTTGTGCCCCTAGACAATCCAGGGTGAGTACAGGGTGCAGGAAATTCCAGGTACCTCTGTAATGGGGAGCTGTAGAAGCATCTCCCACTTCAAAGTGGGCACCAGGTACAAATAGTGAATCCTGAGATCCTTTCCTTTAGATCGCTTCTACACCTGCAGACTCTGCCAGGAAGAATGACTGCCCAGCTGTGAAGTCTGCCCTACTGATCTGCTTACTGACCAAGCACTGCTTTGCTGCCCAAGACCTGCTTTTGCTGCACCAAGTCTCTTCTGCTACTGTGAGCTGCCCTGCTGAATCCAGCCTGCTTCTGTGGATCCAGATCTCCAGGGCATCTCCAGGGGTCATTTGGCCAGCCTCTTGTTCAAGCCACAGGAACATAGCAGGCTTCTTTGAAAACGATGCATGTCCACACATCTCAACACAGCGTGACATAGCCTGCCATCCATTTAGGCCCAATGCAAAGTAGCTTGTCCAGAATGCGGACGCATCACAGCATAAGTCTCTATCAGTCCCACTGGCTTCCTCGACAATGAAAAAAGACCTCGCATTGCAGCTTCTCGTTGGTGGTCATCCACTCTACTGCTGCCTGTCATACCTTGATGCCAGACCTCATATCACAGCTCCTCGATGCTGGCATGTGCATCTCAGCGCAAGGACTTTGCCTTTCGACTCCCAGGTCACAAGGCACTGTTGTTAGTGAGGTGAACTCAGTCCTCTATCTGGCTGGCTCTCCAATGTGATCAGCCTAAACTTGTGACTTGGACCCGGTATACCATGACCAGGAAACCATGGATGGCGCTTTTTGCTTTCTAGTGCTTGATTTTCACAAAATATTTAAAATTGCATATCTCTGGTTCTACTAATTAGATTTGTGTTGTTTTGGTCTCAAATAATTTGTAAAATTTTACTTTATTTTTTTTAATTGGTGTGGGATTTCTTGTGTTGTGTTTTCACTTTGTTACTTTTTGTGTGCCTGTATAAATACTTTAAACATTGCCTTTAAGTTAAGCCTGACTGCTTGTTTGCCAAGCTACCGGAGAGTTGAGCACAGGCTAATTTGGAGTTTGCTTGTGTTTCACACTGTAAAGAATTGTGGTTGCTGCTTGAGTATTGTTTCACCGCCCTTAATCAGGAATACCATTTCCTACCATCCCTAAAGTGTTAGGTCCAGTCAACGGTTTTAATAGTTTATACCTGAGCTCAACCCCGATATCCATGGCACAGAACCAACAAGCTTAACTTAAAAAAAAAATAAAGACTTCAGAAGCACCAAAGCAGTTAAAAATTAGAGGACTAACGCAATAAAAGTCCACTCCAGTTTAAAAACATAGAAAAATTTAATTAGAAATATGACACCAAAATAAGAAAAAATCCAATAAGGAAATCCAAAGATATGAATTTTCAAACAAAGAAGTAAAAATTGAGCCAAAAAGCACCAAGTGTCAATCATAGTCTATGAAATCAATAAACCAGGATCTAGGTGTGGTTTGAGGCTGACTGGGATGGAGCCTGGGTCAGATACACAAAGTGGTTTTGTCCCGATGGGAGTCTGGAAGTCACAAAGTTTGTAAAAGTTTCTAAGTGCACTTTGTCACTTTTTTGAAGGAAAACATTGATTTTTTTTTCATACAAGTCCCAATGCAGAATGGGACTTAATCACTTTTTGGGAAGAAACATTCTTCCTTCATGGGTTGAAGCTTAAACTGTAGCTGCCTCCGTAGACCCAAAAGCCGGATACATGAAGCAGGTTGTTGCTGCTGGAGCTCTGGAACTTTGGTGATTTCTTGTTAAAAATGTTCTAAGTCCCAACGCAGAATGGGGCTTGGTTGTTTCTTTAACTGGTTCTGTGCCTTGGACGAGATGATCTCGTCCAAGGCTACAGTTCCCCTGTGCCTTGGACGAGATCATCTCGTCCATGGCACAGGGGAACTTGGGGGCGCGCTAGCGCGCCCCCCGTGGACCCCCCTTCCCCCCCCCAAGTCGGGATGGAAGGGGAAGACCTTCCCCTTCCACCCCCGACACCCCCACCCCCCCCGTGACGTCAGCGCGCTGATTTGTCACAGGGGCCTCCCTAGTCGCGCTGGAAGCTCTGCTTCCAGCGCGATTGAAAAAGAAATGCAAAAGCATTTCTTTTTCAATCACTTGGGAGGCCCGGAGGGGCTTCAAAGGGAAGGAAAAGTATTTCCTTCCCTTTGAAGTCCCTCCGAGGGTTTCAAAAGCCGGATTGCTTGCAATCCGGCTTTTGAAACCCCACTAGACACCAGTGATTTTTTTTTTTTTTTATTGAAACTGACAAAAGGGAGCGACCCCTTGGGCAAGGGTCGCTCCCAGGGGGGGCATTTTTTTGAGAAGGCCTTTTCTGCCTTTAGGTCAAGGGGGCAGAAACCACTAGGCACCGGGGATTTATTTTTTGGCGCCAATGTCACGCAGGGGGAGCGACCCCGTAGGCAAGGGTCGCTCCCGGGGGGGGGGGGGGTTGGGTTGGGGGGCAAATTTATTTTAGGCCATTTCAGCCCCCCCGGGGGCAGATCAGCCTAATATTAGGCCGATCTGCCCCCGGGGGGGGCAGAAACCACTAGGCACCGGGGATTTGTTTTTTGGCGCCAATGTCACGCAGGGGGAGCGACCCCGTAGGCAAGGGTCGCTCCCGGGGGCGGGGGTGGGGGCTGGGGGGGGCAAATTTATTTTAGGCCATTTCTGCCCCCCCTGGGGGCAGTTCGGCCTATTATTAGGCCGAACTGCCCCCAGGGGGGGGGGAAGAACCCTCAGGGCACCAGGGCAAATTTTTTTGTTGTGTTTTTTTTTTTGTTTGTTTGTTTTTTTCGAGATAGGGAGCGACCCATCAGGCAAGGGTCGCTCCCCTGGGGGGCAAATTGTATTTAGGCCATTTCTGCCCCCCTTGGGGCAGATTGGCCGATTTTAGGTCAATCTGCCCCCAAGGGGGCAGAAACCACTAGGCACCTGGGATTTGTTTTTTGGCGCCAATGTCACGCAGGGGGAGCGACCCCGTAGGCAAGGGTCGCTCCCGGGGGCGGGGTGGGGGCTGGGGGGGGCAAATTTATTTTAGGCCATTTCTGCCCCCCTGGGGACAGTTCGGCCTATTATTAGGCCGAACTGCCCCCGGGGGGGGGACAGAACCCTCAGGGCACCAGGGCAAATTTTTTTGTTGTGGTTTTTTTTTTGTTTGTTTGTTTTTTTCGAGATGGGGAGCGACCCATCAGGCAAGGGTCGCTCCCCTGGGGGGCAAATTGTATTTAGGCCATTTCTGCCCCCCTGGGGGCAGAGTGGCCGATTTTAGGTCAATCTGCCCCCAAGGGGGCAGAAACCACTAGGCGCCTGGGATTTGTTTTTTGGCGCCAATGTCACGCAGGGGGAGCGACCCCGTAGGCAAGGGTCGCTCCCGGGGGGGGGCCTGGGGGGGGGCAAATTTATTTTAGGCCATTTCTGCCCCCCCTGGGGGCAGATCGGCCTATTATTAGGCCGATCTGCCCCCAGGGGGGGCAGAAACCTCTAGGCGCCAGGGCAAATTTTTTTTTTGTGTTTTATTTTTTTTTGTTCTTTCTTTTTTTAGAGATGGGGAGCGACCCATCAGGCAAGGGTCGCTCCCCTGGGGGGCAAATTGTATTTAGGCCATTTCTGCCCCCCCCGGGGGCAGATTGGCCGATTTTAGGTCAATCTGCCCCCAAGGGGGCAGAAACCACTAGGCACCTGGGATTTGTTTTTTGGCGCCAATGTCATGCAGGGGGAGCGACCCCGTATGCAGGGGTTGTTCCCGGGCAGGGGGGGCCTGGGGGGGTCAAATTTATTTTAGGGCATTTCTGCCCCCCCGCTCCCGGGGCCCGCTGAGCTAGAGGCCAAACTCCACAGGTAGGCACTTTGCAAAAAACACCTCTGTTTTCTGTGAAAAAATATGTTCTGTCCACGTTGTGTTTTGGGCCATTTCCTTTCGTGGGCGCTAGGCCTACCCACAGAAGTGAGGTACCATTTTTATCGAGAGACTTAGGGGAATGCTGGGTGGAAGGAAATTTGTGGCTCCTCTCAGATTCCAGAACTTTCTGCCACAGAAATGTGAGGAACATGTGTTTTTTTAGCCAAATTTTGAGGTTTGCAAAGGATTCTGGGTAACAGAACCTGGTCCGAGCCCCGCAAGTCACCCCATCTTGGATTCCCCTAGGTCTCTAGTTTTCAGAAATACACAGGTTTGGTAGGTTTCCCTAGGTGCCGGCTGAGCTAGAGGCCAAAATCTACAGGTAGGCACTTCGCAAAAAACACCTCTGTTTTCTTCCAAAATTTTTGATGTGTCCACGTTGCGCTTTGGGGTGTTTCCTGTCGCGGGCGCTAGGCCTACCCACACAAGTGAGGTATCATTTTTCTCAGGAGACTTGGGGGAACGCTGGGTGGAAGGAAATTTGTGGCTCCTCTCAGATTCCAGAACTTTCTGCCACAGAAATTTGAGGAACATGTGTTTTTTTAGCCAAATTTTGAGGTTTGCAAAGGATTCTGGGTAACAGAACCTGGTCCGAGCCCCGCAAGTCACCCCTCCTTGGATTCCCCTAGGTCTCTAGTTTTCAGAAATGCACAGGTTTGGTAGGTTTCCCTAGGTGCCGGCTGAGCTAGAGGCCAAAATCTACAGGTAGGCACTTCGCAAAAAACACCTCTGTTTTCTTCCAAAACTTTTGATGTGTCCACGTTGCGCTTTGGGGTGTTTCCTGTCGCGGGCGCTAGGCCTACCCACGCAAGTGAGGTATCATTTTTATCGGGAGACTTGGGGGAACGCTGGGTGGAAGGAAATTTGTGGCTCCTCTCAGATTCCAGAACTTTCTGCCACAGAAATGTGAGGAACATGTGTTTTTTTAGCCAAATTTTGAGGTTTGCAAAGGATTCTGGGTAACAGAACCTGGTCCGAGCCCCGCAAGTCACCCCTCCTTGGATTCCCCTAGGTCTCTAGTTTTCAGAAATGCACAGGTTTGGTAAGTTTCCCTAGGTGCCGGCTGAGCTAGAGGCCAAAATCTACAGGTAGGCACTTCGCAAAAAACACCTCTGTTTTCTTCCAAAATGTTTGATGTGTCCACGTTGCGCTTTAGGGTGTTTCCTGTTGCGGGCACTAGGCCTACCCACACAAGTGAGGTATCATTTTTATCGGGAGACTTGGGGGAACGCTGGGTGGAAGGAAATTTGTGGCTCCTCTCAGATTCCAGAACTTTCTGCCACAGAAATGTGAGGAACATGTGTTTTTTTAGCCAAATTTTGAGGTTTGCAAAGGATTCTGGGTAACAGAACCTGGTCCGAGCCCCGCAAGTCACCCCTCCTTGGATTCCCCTAGGTCTCTAGTTTTCAGAAATGCACAGGTTTGGTAGGTTTCCCTAGGTGCCGGCTGAGCTAGAGGCCAAAATCTACAGGTAGGCACTTTGCAAAAAACACCTCTGTTTTCTTCCAAAACTTTTGATGTGTCCACGTTGCGCTTTGGGGTGTTTCCTGTCGCGGGCGCTAGGCCTACCCACGCAAGTGAGGTATCATTTTTATCGGGAGACTTGGGGGAACGCTGGGTGGAAGGAAATTTGTGGCTCCTCTCAGATTCCAGAACTTTCTGCCACAGAAATGTGAGGAACATGTGTTTTTTTAGCCAAATTTTGAGGTTTGCAAAGGATTCTGGGTAACAGAACCTGGTCCGAGCCCCGCAAGTCACCCTCCTTGGATTCCCCTAGGTCTCTAGTTTTCAGAAATGCACAGGTTTGGTAGGTTTCCCTAGTTGCCGGCTGAGCTAGAGGCCAAAATCTACAGGTAGGCACTTCGCAAAAAACACCTCTGTTTTCTTCCAAACTTTTTGATGTGTCCATGTTGCGCTTTGGGGTGTTTCCTGTCGCGGGCGCTAGGCCTACCCACACAAGTGAGGTATCATTTTTATCGGGAGACTTGGGGGAACGCTGGGTGGAAGGAAATTTGTGGCTCCTCTCAGATTCCAGAACTTTCTGCCACAGAAATGTGAGGAACATGTGTTTTTTTAGCCAAATTTTGAGGTTTGCAAAGGATTCTGGGTAACAGAACCTGGTCCGAGCCCCGCAAGTCACCCCTCCTTGGATTCCCCTAGGTCTCTAGTTTTTAGAAATGCACAGGTTTTGTAGGTTTCCCTAGGTGCCGGCTGAGCTAGAGGCCAAAATCTACAGGTAGGCACTTCGCAAAAAACACCTCTGTTTTCTTCCAAAATTTTTGATGTGTCCACGTTGCGCTTTGGGGTGTTTCCTGTCGCGGGCGCTAGGCCTACCCACGCAAGTGAGGTACCATTTTTATCGGGAGACTTGGGGGAACGCTGGGTGGAAGGAAATTTGTGGCTCCTCTCAGATTCCAGAACTTTCTGCCACAGAAATGTGAGGAACATGTGTTTTTTTAGCCAAATTTTGAGGTTTGCTAAGGATTCTGGGTAACAGAACCTGCTCCGAGCCCCGCAAGTCACCCCATCTTGGATTCCCCTAGGTCTCTAGTTTTCAGAAATGCACAGGTTTGGTAGGTTTCCCTAGGTGCCGGCTGAGCTAGAGGCCAAAACCTACAGCTAGGCACTTCGCAAAAAACACCTCTGTTTTCTTCCAAAATTTTGGATGTGTCCACGTTGCGCTTTGGGGTGTTTCCTGTCGCGGGCGCTAGGCCTACCCACGCAAGTGAGGTATCATTTTTATCGGGAGACTTGGGGGAACACTGAGTGGAAGGAAATTTGTGGCTCCTCTCAGATTCCAGAACTTTCTGCCACAGAAATGTGAGGAACATGTGTTTTTTTAGCCAAATTTTGAGGTTTGCAAAGGATTCTGGGTAACAGAACCTGGTCCGAGCCCCGCAAGTCACCCCTCCTTGGATTCCCCTAGGTCTCTAGTTTTCAGAAATGCACAGGTTTGGTAGGTTTCCCTAGGTGCCGGCTGAGCTAGAGGCCAAAATCTACAGGTAGACACTTCGCAAAAAACACCTCTGTTTTCTTCCAAAATTTTTGATGTGTCCACGTTGCGCTTTGGGGTGTTTCCTGTCGCGGGCGCTAGGCCTACCCACGCAAGTGAGGTACCATTTTTATCGGGAGACTTGGGGGAACGCTGGGTGGAAGGAAATTTGTGGCTCCTCTCAGATTCCAGAACTTTCTGCCACAGAAATGTGAGGAACATGTGTTTTTTTAGCCAAATTTTGAGGTTTGCAAAGGATTCTGGGTAACAGAACCTGGTCCGAGCCCCGCAAGTCACCCCTCCTTGGATTCCCATAGGTCTCTAGTTTTCAGAAATGCACAGGTTTGGTAGGTTTCCCTAGGTGCCGGCTGAGCTAGAGGCCAAAATCTACAGGTAGACACTTCGCAAAAAACACCTCTGCTTTCTTTAAAAAAAATGGGATGTGTCCACGTTGCGTTTTGGGGCGTTTCCTGTCGCGGGCGCTAGGCCAACCCACACAAGTGAGGTATCATTTTTATCGGGAGACTTGGGGGAACATAGATTAGCAAAACAAGTGCTATTGCCCCTTGTCTTTCTCTACATTTTTTCCTTCCAAATATAGGAGAGTGTGTAAAAAAGACATCTATTTGAGAAATTCCCTATAATTCACATGCTGGTATGGTCACCCCGGAATTCAGAGATGTGCAAATAACCACTGCTCCTCAGCACCTTATCTTGTGCCCTTTTTGGAAATGCAAAGGTTTTCTTGATAGCAATTTTTTACTCTTTATATTTCAGCAAATGAATTGCTGTATACCCGGTACAGAATGAAAACGCACTGCAGGGTGCAGCTCATTTATTGGCTCTGGGTTCCTCGGGTTCTTGATGAACCTACAAGCCCTATATATCCCCGCAACCAGAGGTGTCCAGCAGACGTAACAGTATATTGCTTTCCATAATCTGACATTGCAGGGAAAAGTTACAGAGTAAAACGTAGAGAAAAATTGATGTTTTTTTCACCTCAATTTCCATATTTTTCTTTTTCAGCTGTTATTTTCTGTAGGAAACCCTTGTAGGATCTACACAAATGACCCCTTGCTGAATTCAGAATTTTGTCTACTTTTCAGAAATGGTTAGGTTTCCGGGATCCAGCATTGGTTTCATGCCCATTCCTGTCACTGACTGGAAGGAGGCTGAAAGCACAAAAAATAGCAAAAATGGGGTATGCCCCAGTAAAATGCCAAAATTGTGTTGAAAAATTGGGTTTTCTGATTCAAGTCTGCCTGTTCCTGAAAGCTAGGAAGCTGCTGAGTTTAGCACTGCAAACCCTTTGTTGATGCCATTTTCAGGGGGAAATCCACAAGCCTTCTTCTGCAGCCACTTTTTCCAATTGTTTTGAAAAAAACGAAATTTTCACTGTATTTTGGCCTATTTATTGGCCTCCTTCAAGGGAACCCACAAAGTCTGGGTACCTCTAGAATCCCTAGGATGTTGGAAAAAAAGGACGCAAATTTGGCTTGATTAGCTCATGTGGACAAAAAGTTATGAGGGCCTAAGCGCGAACTGCCCCAAATAGGCAAAAAAAGGCCTGGCACAGGAGGGGGAAAAGGCCTGGCAGCGAAGGGGTTAATGGTGCAGGGACCTTTAAGCAGGACAAAGCTGAAATCCAATTTGATGCTCTGAAACTGTTGGATGGATACTTTTTCCAGTGGGTGTCATTGAAGCTATTAAACTCCTGAGTAAACTCTGGTGCACAAACAACTGCTGGAGTGCAGTTCTAAAGTACTTGACTTTTAGGTCAGGTACGTACATGCTCTCAGGGCATCAGACAGTCACCAACAGCAGGGTTTAGTTCAGGTCCAGTTACTACAGGCAAACTGGACACTTCGGGGGAAAGGCCTCTTGCAGTTAGTTGTGTCCTTGTAGCCACACAAGAGGTCAGCCAACTGACCTTTGGACTCCACTTCTTTGACCTGCATACAAGTGGGAGTTGCCTCACAGGTCCCAAACAACTTGTGCAGTCCTTCTTCTGTTTTTTCACAGGCCCAGAGAATTTCTGAAGAGGGTGCCTTAGGGTGACCTATTCATCCCATTGTTGCAGCAATTCCCAATTGACCTTTTGCAATTTAAAGTAGCCTACAGAAACATCAGGCAGGAGGAATGTGATTTTCTAAAAGTTACCTTTTCTAAATATTTATTGAAAATCCATGTTCATGATTGAATTGGGCTGGGGCTTTTAATAAATATTAAAAAGAGTGGTTGAATTATTTTTCTAGCTGATCCCATTCTTGAGATAAAGAATTAATATTTTATTCCGTACTCTAGTTTTCTCTATAGGACATCAAGAGCCTCCACAGTGAAAATAGCTTTTTAGGGCTTGTCTCTGCAGGGACATAGTAACATTAAGGGCCTGATTACGACCTTGGCGTAAGGGATAATCCATTACAAACTTGACGGATATCCCGGCTGCCGAGTCACAAGTTCCATAATATCCTATGGAACTTGTAAAATGGCAGGCGGGATATCGGTCACGTTTGTGAGGGATAATCTCATCCGCCAAGGTCATAATCAGGCTCTAAATTTCTACCTGTCCTGGTTTGTTAGGTTGAAGGTTACCAGACAGAGCAGCTGTCTGGTTTCCTTACAACTTTTTAGTAAAATTCTAAAAGTTGACCTAAGAATGCATTTTGTTAATTGCTTACCATTGACTTTATGGTTGGACTCACATTCGCTTGCTTTATATTTCCTGGCTTTATTAGTGTTAGGCTGTCCACCAGGTCTTTGTCCCGCCAATGGAGCAAAGCCTGTTTACTATTTTCTTCCACATGCTCGCTTTCTGTAAAAAGGCTTTTAAATTTTGTTCTTATCTTGTCACATTTGTGGCACATTTAAAGACAGAGGCCAAATGTCAGGCTCTGGCTTCTGGGGGAACTTGGTATTTTCTTTCTTAGAGGTGGGAAAGGAAAAGCTTTTTTCTACCCCACAACAACATTTAAATATCTCTAAATGAACTGTGCATACATTTCAGAATATATCAAACTCAGGAAAGCACAAATCAATCACATTCATTTGTAAATCTGAAGTGTGCTGGGACAATATATTTTAATATGATCACAACAAAACACTACACTAGGAGATGCCATTTCCACTCATTGTCATTTGTGCACTGTATAATTTTATTAGTAAAACTGTATTCCTGTACAAATATAGTGGTTGCTTTAATAGAAAACATGTTGTCTGTAATGACAGTGCACTACCACAGCATGCATACTCCACTCCATGTCACTTCACTCTGCAACAGCCTACCCCACTCTATGCCATGCTATACCCCTCCAGGCCACTTTGCTCTATGCCTCTCTATGCCGCTTCGCTCTATTCCACTATACGTCGCCCCATCCACTCTATGCTGCTCCACTCCACTCTATGCCACTCTGCTGCACTCATCACTGCTCTCCTCAAATGTACACCCCTCCTTTCTATGACACACCTCTCCACTCCACTTTACCACACACCACTACTCTGCTCTAATCCACTCTATGTCCCTCTAAGCCACTGTACAACACCCTACCCCAGGACTCTCTATCCCATTACACTCTATCCCACTCCACAACAGTCCAGTACACTTCACAACACTCTACTCCATGACACTTCAGTCCAAGACACTTCACTCTATGACCCTCCCCTCTATTACCCTCCAGATACTCCAGTCTACAACACTCTACTCCCATCTATGCCATGCCACTCTATGCCCCTCCACTCAACACCCCTTCACTCTGCAATATTCTACTTCACTCTAAGCCACTCCACTCTACTTCAATAAACTACACTTGCTCTACTCCATGACACTCCATTCTACAACACTCCACTCTATGCCACAACACTCCACTCTACTCCACTCCAAGGCACGTCACAACACTCCACTCCATGACACTCCATGACATTTCACTCTATGGCACTCCACTCTATGACACTCCATGGCACTCTTCTAACAGCCCTCCACTCCACACCACTCGATCACACTCTACGCCACTCCACTCTATGACACTCTACTCCACTTAATGACATGAAACTTCACTCTCCTGATATCACTAGCTTTTAGCCATGCTGAACAGCAATCACGCCTGTGTACATCTTGGCTTAAATACATTGGCTGAGCCAATAGCTGTTGCATAGGTGAGACCTATTGGGTTTGCCAATGCTTGTTAAATATAATGCACTCTACCTGGTTCTCTGCAAGACCTGCAGAGGGGTGGCTTATTATGTAACAGGAAGGTTTTCACCTGTCAAAAGGGGTCAGAGTTCAAGTTTAAAACTCCAGCAGTCAGGTTACACTGGTAGCCGGAAGCCATGTTTTCCTTGTCTCATTAGTAGATGGCAGAATAAATGATGCAGTCCATGAGTGACCTTTAATTTTCTATGTTTTAGATGTGTTTTCTGTGCCATATACTTTGGCTTGATAAGAAAGTTAAAGAAGCCAATCCGAAGACAAGCAATTTAATTGTGTTTTAGAGTTAATATTACATCCTCTGGGGCCTGTACTGCACTGTCACATTACAGAGAATTGAAACAGTAGCATCAGCAAAAAATGGGGGTGACCATACAAAAGGGACATTTTCCAGATATTTCCCTAAAGATTTCTCCAATCTATGTCCAAAATACCTTCTGTGTTCTCAGAGCACTTGTCCCTCTGAATTATGGCTTTACTAACAGAGTCAGTTTCTTCAATATATTCCTGTAAGATGGCTGAAAAATGCATTAAGTTCTTTTTCACATGGAATTACCTTATAAACATATTCTTAAGCACATCTAAGGACACTTGTGCCCATATTTATGGAAAATGACGTAGTTGTGCATCAAAAAATTTAACGTGTGCTACCATCATTAACTAGAGCCATCCATGAGCCATTAATTAAAAAATTACGCATGATGGTGCTAAGGAATGGTTAGCGTCATAGACAATGACGCTAGCTGTGAAGAATGGCATTAGAAACAATGGCACTAGTGGGCCACAAATGATGCTAGACTGATTAGCGGCAAAAAATCTGCTGCTAGTCAGCCTATCGTTGTTTTTTGGTCGCACAAGCAGCCAAAAAATGACGCCTGTCTTAGAATAGACAGGAGACATTACCACAACCACAATGTCCACCACAGGGGACCAGTGTCCCCAAGACAACCCCAGCAGAACCAGTGCCAGCCAGCGGGCCCCATGTAAGTGGCCCCCTGTGGCACACAACAGTTAAGCACGTATACGTACATGGGATGGGCTCCCTCCACTTGTAGTGTCCCTGTGGTGTGGGTGGTGGTGATGCTGGGGGTTGGGGTGGGCCACTATGTGCCCAAAATAGTGACACCATGATGGGCTCCTTGGTGTTTCCCATAGAAATGTGCCTAACATCACTTTAACGACTGGTCTGACAAGGCGTTAAAATTTGACAATAATCGGCCTTAGCATCCTTAGTATGCGTCATTTTGGCGCCGGGATGCAAATATGGTGCTGGAGGGCTAGCGTTATTTTTGGAAGGGAACACTTAACTTGCATATCATTGTCGCAATACGACCCATGATGGGCTGGCGCGTCCAAAAGAATTACGCTAACTCTGATATTTTGACGCTAGACTGGTCAAGTGTCAAAATATAAATATGGAGTTAAGTTAGCGCCGCTTTAGTGTAAAAGAAATGATGCTAAGGCGGCACAAACTTTCCATAAATATAGGCCTAGGTGTTCCAGGATTCTAATATTCATAAATCAGTTCAGTGTTCAAATTCTGAGACAGAGCTGGGCTGGAAGATACCCAAGTTTTACTCTCAGCAAGGGTACTGGTCCAGTGCTTGAGTCTGCATGCGCTTAAAGGATGAAGAAGTGTTCCATTGCCCCGTAGCTAAATCCACACTAGCTGAACAAAAATGTGAGCAATTAAAAAAAACGAAATACGGCGAGCAAAATAAAATGAGATTTCCAGAAGAAATGTTCATGTACAGTGTATCCTTTCTGCTGAAGCAAGTGGTAACAAAAGGATGCCAATCAAGTTCAAGCCTTGGCTGAAGCAGATAAATGCCACAGAAAGCAGCTGTGGACGCTGATGAAAGGCCTTTGACCAAAAGCCCTTGTGGCATTTAAGAGATCAGCGCTGCCGAGCCACCCCTTCACCTCCTCTATCAGAGGGACAATAGCAGAGTGATTTCTCTGCCTCTAAAGTGCATGTACTGTTGAGTGGACTTACTCTCCTCTTCGGGCCCTGGTCCTTCTCATCAATGGGGGGGGGAGGTGGTCTGCCCACTTTTACATGAAAACAGAAAGTTACAGAAAGTATCAAACAAACTCTTTTTGGCTTTTTGGGCTTTCTATAACTTACTAATGCATTTGTCTAAGAGTTGTGAAAGATGGAGCTTTCTCTGGATATGGTAGGATAACTCAGCAGGTCAATGCAAGCGTTGCATAGATCCGCATGTAAGTTACTGACGACGGGGCCAAAGCCTGGCATAGCAAAATCAGCCTTCATCTTGCAGCAGGTGTTAAAATGGGTTACTGATACACAGAGAATAGCCACACCCATGGGCATACCTTTCATGAGTGCAAGAGGTGCAGTGGCACCTGGGCCAGTGATACAAGGGGCCCACAACACCTCAGTTCTTGTCATTGTTTACTGGGTGGGGGCAGGGAACCCATGTTCCTATCTTGGCGAATGACCTGTATCACACTTGTTAGGCCTGTGACATAGCCCAAGCCTTGTTCAGTTTTTCAAACAAAATAAAACATGTCTCTGCACATCTGGAATAAACCATCCATGTTGTTCGTGAACACCAAGGCTGCTGTGTTTTGATTCCACCTCCTGTGTCTTCCTTTCATGCCCCTGAACGTCTTGTCTCTATTTCATTGTTATGGGTTCTTTTTAATTCTTATTTTCACTGTTTTCCTAACTTTGTCTTGTGGGAAGACATGTTTCAGTAGCTAGAGTTGTCAGCTTTGGAACCTCAGGACGTTTGTCCGAATTCCAGCCTTGGCACTTGATTTGCTGATTCATTGTGTGAATATGAGCGAATCACTTAGGGGCTCATTACGAGTTTGGCGGCCCCCAACGTGGAACTGCCAAACTCCTTGGAGGACGCCACCGCCATGGCGGTGGCTCCCCCCGCCCTATTAAATTTTTTCTGCCGGTCTGATGTGGCTGTCCGGCAAAATCCCTGAAATAGAGTGTTCCCACAGGTCAGTCCAGCGAGAACAGTGCTATGAAATAGCACTCGGCTCCCTTAAAGGAGCTGAGTGCTTTCTCGTAGCACAGAGGGGGCCGACCAGTCCCCGTTGGAATGCGCATTGTCTGCATAGCTCCAATGGTGCTGGGCAGGGGGCCCCCTGCACTATCTTTCCGCCATCATTTTCATGGCGGGGTCCCAGCTATGAAAAGGGTGGCGGAAATAGGGGTTTTAATCAGCACGGCGATGAGCTCAGCGCCACCATGGCTGATAACAAGCCCGACCGTCACCATGACGTCGGGAACCGAGTTTCCAGCGGGGACGGCTGTCCTTTGGTGGTCTGAACACCAAATTCATAATTTGGCAGGTGGCCCATCAAAGCCGCTGCAGGTTGACAGCCAACACTAGTCTGGCAGACTGAAGACCAACAGACTCATAACGAGGCCCTTAATCTCCTTGTACTAAAAGAACTGTGTTAGAAATGGGGTCTTTGGTTGGCAGTCAGGTTACCCCCTGTCCAAGCAAGGACCCTCACTCTAGTCAGGGTAAGTCACACACAATCAAAATTATCCTGTGCCCACCCTCTGGTAGCTTGGCACTGAGCAGTCAGGCTTAACTTAGAAGGCAATGTGTAAAGTATTTGTGCAATAAATCATACAATAACACAATATAGCACCACAAAAATACACCACACAGGGCCGGATTCTAACTTTGGAGGACGGTGTTAAACCGTCCCAAAAGTGGCGGATTTACCACCTACCGTATTACGAGTCCATTATATCCTATGGAACTCGTAATACGGTAGGTGGTATATCCGCCACTTTTGGGACGGTTTAACACCGTCCTCCAAAGTTAGAATCAGGCCCACAGTGTTTAGAAAAATATATAGGCCCTCATTCTGACCTTGGCGGGCGGCGGAGGCCGCCCGCCAAAGTCCCGCCGTCAGGTTACCGTTCCACGGTCGAAAGACCGCGGCGGTAATTCTGACTTTCCCGCTGGGCTGGCGGGCGGTCGCCTTCAGACCGCCAGCCAGCCCAGCGGGAAAGAGGCTTCCACGATGAAGCCGGCTCGGAATCGAGCCGGCGGAGTGGAAGCTGTGCGACGGGTGCAGTTGCACCCGTCGCGTATTTCACTGTCTGCGCAGCAGACAGTGAAATACATGTAGGGGCCCTCTTACGGGGGCCCCTGCAATGCCCATGCCAGTGGCATGGGCACTGCAGGGGCCCCCAGGGGCCCCGCGACCCCCCCTACCGCCATCCGGATCTCGGCGGTCCGACCGCCGGGATCTGGATGGCAGTAGGGGGGGTCGGAATCCCCGCGGCGGTGCAGCAAGCTGCGCCGCCGCGAAGGATTCAATGGGGCCGCGGTACACTGGCGGGACCCCGCCAGTGGTGCCGGTCCGACCGCGGCTTTACCGCCGCGGTCGGAATCCCCATTGGAGCACCGCCGGCCTGTCGGCGGTGCTCCCGCGGTCCTCCGCCCTGGCGGTCAAAGACCGCCAGGGTCAGAATGACCACCATAGTATTTATCTGTATATTTGTAGGTCAAAACGATAAAAGATGCAATATGAAAATGTAAAGATATCACTGCAAAGTGATATAAAGTGTCTTAAGCCTTTAAAAAGCAAACAAAGTCTCTTTCAAGCACAAAGTACCTGGTTTGAGTGAAAAATTTCCGCAAAGGGCCGCAGAGGAGGAGATGCGTGGAAAATGGTGTGTGTGTCGGTTTCGCTCCTTCACACATGGACTTGCGTCGTTATTTTTCACACGGGGAAGACGTCGCGTCGATTTCCGGTGCGTGGACAGGTCTCCTCTTCGGGTCGCGTTTTCAGACTCCCAGGGGTCTGTGCGTGGAATCCTGGGCTTGTTGACCTGCTCTGCGTCGTTCCGGTGAGCGATGCAGGATATTTCTCCCTCACGGCAGACGCTGCCTCAATTTCCCCTCTGGAAGTCAGGTGGCATTGTCCAGGTGGGCCGTGCGTCGAAGTTCCGGTCGCACCGCAGGCGCCACGTCGATCTTTTCCTTGCGAAGTCGAGCGGCGTCGTTCCGGTTTGGCGAGCAGTGAATTTTTCACCAGGGCACAAGCTGTGCATCGAATTTTTCGCCGCACAAGGTGTCCAGTTGCAAGAGAGAAGTCTTTTTGGACCTGAGACTTCAGGGAACAGGAGGCAAGCTCTATCCAAGCCCTTGGAGAGCACTTCTGCAGCAAAGCAAGGGAGCAGCAAGACAGCAGGGCAACAGCAAGGCAGCAGTCATTTGTAGAAAGCAGTCAGGTGAGTCCTTTAGGCAGCCAGGCAGTTCTTCTTGTCAGGGTGCAGGTTCTGGTTCAGGTTTCTTCTCCAGGAAGTGTCTGAGGTGGTAGGGCAGAGGCCCTGTTTTATACCCAAATGTGCCTTTGAAGTGGGGGAGACTTCAAAGAGTGGCTTAGAAGTGCACCAGGTCCCCTTTCAGTTCAATCCTGTCTGCCAGGGTCCCAGTAGGGGGTGTGGCAGTCCTTTGTGTGAGAGCAGGCCCTCCACCCTCCCAGCCCACGAAGACCCCTTCAAAATGCAGATGTATGCAAGTGAGGCTGAGTACCCTGTGTTTGGGGTGTGTCTGAGTGAATGCACAAGGAGCTGTCAACTAAACCCAGCCAGACGTGGATTGTAAGGCACAGAAAGATTTAAGTGCAGAGAAATGCTCACTTTCTAAAAGTGGCATTTCTAAAATAGTAATATTAACTCCAACTTCACCAGTCAGCAGGATTTTGTATTACCATTCTGGCCATACTAAATATGACTTTCCTACTCCTTTCAGATCAGCAGCTACCACTTCAACAATGTATGAGGGCAGCCCCAATGTTAGCCTATGAAGGGAGCAGGCCTCATGGTAGTGTAAAAACGAATTTAGGAGTTTTACACTACCAGGACATGTAAACTACACAGGTACATGTCTTGCCCTTTACCCACACAGCACCCTGCTCTAGGGGTTACCTAGGGCACACATTAGGGGTGACTTATATGTAGAAAAAGGGGAGTTTTAGGCTTGGCAAGTACTTTTAAATGCCAAGTCGAAGTGACAGTGAAACTGCACACACAGGCCTTGCAATGGCAGGCCTGAGACAAGGTAAAGGGGCTACTAAAGTGGGTGGCACAACCAGTGCTGCAGTCCCAGTAGTAGCATTTAATCTACAGGCCCTGGGCACATATAGTGCACTCTATTAGGGACTTACAAGTAAATCAAATAGTCCAATTTGGTGTGATCCAAGGTTACCATGTTTAAAGGGAGAGAACATATGCACTTTAGCACTGGTTAGCAGTGGTAAAGTGCGCAGAGTCTAAAAGCCAGCAAATACAGTGTCCAAAAAGTGGAGGGGGCAGGCTAAAAGGTAGGGGTGACCACCCTAAGGCTGTCAGGTCTAACAAACTGAAAAGCAATTGTGTAATTCCTCCTATTGTACACAATCATCTACCACCACCACAGTCCTGCAAATACCTTAAATAAAAATAGTAAACACTTAAATGAAATACCAGTATTTAAACTGAGCCGGTGGTTGCAGATGAGGCAACCAGCACTTGCTTCTCCTCAACAAACTTTGATGCTGAGCAAGAAAGAGAAAAACATGGAAGGAAAAAAGGAGGAACCAAAAGACGGAAAACAGTGACAAAAGGAGAGAGCTGAGATAGAAAAGAACCTGCACAGATGAGATAAAGAGAGGCAGGGAGTGCATGGTGGATTAAAGTGGAATAAGCAGGGCACACTGAAATTATGTGGCTCTACACATTATGCATCTGCCATTTGTGCCGCATCATCCATCACATGCTGCATAATTTGCACAATAGAAAAAAATGTCTAGCTCAAACGGATACAAAGTTACTAAAATGAGGCAATGTGATGCTACATAGTGGAAGGCACCTCACAAAGGTTGTCTATTCACCATTCAGTTGCATATTACTGTGTTAAACTATTACTAATTTTAAAAAACCTTTGTCCAGACAGGGTTAACGTGTAAAAATGACAAAATGATGGTATGATACTACCAGAAAATGTACTGCACTGTGCTGTATAATATATATTTTCTTGCCACATAACTCAGTGAACCTTGTTACATAATTTGGTCCTCCCTTGCACCATAATTCCAGTGGCCCTGGGTATAAGGCGGAATCAAGAATACGCAGCCTTGGAATCCAGCACCCT
Source organism: Pleurodeles waltl (assembly GCF_031143425.1). Classification (NCBI taxonomy): domain Eukaryota; kingdom Metazoa; phylum Chordata; class Amphibia; order Caudata; family Salamandridae; genus Pleurodeles; species Pleurodeles waltl. The sequence continues at coordinate 114,719,132 of NC_090446.1, read as the reverse complement.
GACCTTGGGATTTGAGAAAAACATGGGCCTGGGCACTCCTATTTTATTTTTTGTGCAAATTATGTACCACCGAAGCAGTATATCTAGCTGCTTACTCTCGCTTCTTCTAGATCAAACTCAGATGAAAAATAAAAAACGTGTGCTGATAGGAACCACCTGTCACCAAGGTAACAGATTAAGCGGTGTGCTGCCTCATACACTGTGGACCCCTGACATACAGATCTCGGGTGGGAGGGGTGAACGGATGCCCTTTTCCTGAGATGCTCTTTGAACGGTCGGAGTACACATACAGCAGGATCCCGTTATCCTTTACCGCAAGTGCTACAGCCAACAAAACTTTTAAGATTGCTGAAGGAGGGTTCCGTACTAGGCTTGGAATTGATACATGATTATTTTTCCTTTGGTGCTTTAAATACATTTGCCCTGAGGAAGGTGGTTTTGAGATTATGAACAAATTAGAGAACTGAAACCCACTGAAACGCGAGTCGGCAATCGAGTGCCAGAGCTTGACGCATTGGGCGAAGTATCGGATTTGGAGTGGTTTATAAAAAGATAAATTGTGCTGTTTTGGAAGCCAAGAAACGTCTTTAAAGATTCAAAATAAATTTTGCTGTTTTGGAAACCAACAAACGTCTTTAAAGATTCAAAAAGAGACTCTATAGAGTATTTGGTATATGCGGTTTGGCAGAACATAAACGCACTAGACTTTTCGTGAACATCATATGTAACACTGCCAAAAAACATGAAAGGACATCTATGTGTTTCATATAGTGAACCATATTAGAGATTTATATATATATATATATATATATATCACTGTATTCAAAAAATCATTTTGTGTTAAGGTTGTTATTTATGTTTTTGATTGATTGAGACTTGATTGGTGTGTGTATGGTGTCGAAATAGTTGAATTATGTTTGTTTTGATTGTGGTTATTTAGTCTTTCTTGTGTTGTCGTTCGAGAATATGATTTATTGATGTATGTTACTTGTTAATTAATGTTTAAGTTTAGGATATATTTTTTGCATTGTTTGATGTCAAAATAAAAAGTGGATATTTTTTTGATTTACCTACATATCAAAAGTACTGTGTTCTTTTGTACATTTGACAGGAGAGTTGTTTATGTTGTAATTTGTACTTTCCCTGCAAGCGCCACTGTTCAAAACTCCTCGGTTGAGCAGATGACGAACAGAATGGATGCCCGTCTTGCCGGAACTTGGCACTTTGCATTGGAAAGTGAGAGGCGGCAGACGTGGCTGCTCCTTTGGCTGAAAATCGCAATAATATGTCGTTTTTCCATTAATAAAGGGATGCAGGCCTAGTGAAACAGAGCCGCAAAAAGCCACTCCTCCGCCTTCACGAACAGCCTTAAGTCGGGTGAGGCGTGTTCAGCACCTTGGACAGAGCTTTGGCGCCACGCTGCTGAAAGTCCCAGTGAGTAAGATACCATTTTTTCAGCTTTATACAGCGCGAACTTGGCCCAAAGGTATTACACCGTTTTTCATGACCTCTATATTAAATTATACACCATCAGATTTTTTTTTAGATATGGGGAGATAAAGTGATTTGCCCAGAATCCCCTAATGTTGAGCCAAAGCCAGGTCTTGAAGATGGTTATGCAGATGTAAAGTGAGTTTAACGGGTGTAAAGTCAGGAGCTCTGGCCCTTAGGTGACATATTCTCTGAATTATTTGCAAATATAGTAATGATGAGCCCACTTCTTAAAAGGGCCGTACAGAGTACATACAAAAAACCTCTATGCAGCCCTGCTTCTCTAACAATCATCAAAAACAGGCGTTCTATTTGAAGCCTGACTGGGCTTTGAAATCTATTGTGACATCATTCACCGGAAACGCCCTTTATAAAGCTTTGAGAACCCAAATCAAGTTTTGGTATGCACTTAAAATAAACAAATAAATGTGAAGGTAAATTCACAATAATGACTTCGTAGATGGATTTTTTTTATCCCTTTCAATAGATTTACTCATCAGGGAACTTCCACCATGAGGTTGGAATTCCCACTTTTGCAATCCTCTTACTAATGAAATGTTTACAGCATCCCTGGGTGGCTCCTGCCTCAAAATCTAATGAACACCTGTTGCTGTATCGCCTCCTGTTTTTTTTTTGCGCCTTCACATATGCAGATAGTGGCCACGTGCATGTTTCCAAAGAAATCTCACTGCCTATAGTGCAAGTAGTAACTAGGACCCTCACTTCCCCATGGGTAAAACTTTTTTTAATCATATTTGAAATTTTTCTTCAACTGCAGAACTTTCCACCTGCTACGATTCTATAACTGGATATGTTTAGACAATTCAGTACCCATGGGTACTTAGGATTTGCAGACATATCCAGGAGTAGTACAACTGCAACTCTTTCTAAATAAAAAAATTAAATAAAAAATAAAAAAATTTTACTCCAGCCAGACAAGTAACGCCAGGGGGTGATATATCTGCATTTATCCTGGTATATTGTGTCTTCGGCTCAGGAGCAGGTAATATAATATTAACCAGTCGTAGACTAAAGTGCATGGGCCCCCAGCACTGCGTGGGCTGCGGGGGCTAATGTTGCGCCACTGGTTGAGATACCGCCCATGAAGGTGTTCCGAGTCCTAAAAATGACCTCTTTTGGCATATTTACCTCCACTATGTCTGGCAGACAAATGCCATATATGAGTCTCTGGGTGTGTAGGGATGTATTTCTTCGGCCCATGAAGCAATGCTCCGGGGTGAAAAAAGGGCAAAGAGGATTAACCAAGGGGCGACACTGGGTTTTAAACCTCTTACCTTGCTCCCTGGCTGTAGTGCCTCAAGTTGGGAGTGACGCCTCCAAGAGGAAAACAGCTGTGTTCAAACTGGCCTGACACATGGAGAGAGGAACACACTACCCCTACCTCTCTGGTCCCACTTCCTACCCTGAGCATGAGTAATGCACCCCTCTTCAATTTTCATGTGGTGTTTTCCAGAAGAGAGGCAAAACTAGGGCTGTGAGTGCATGTAGGGATTGAATTTGATACTCATATGGGAATAAACTCTGTAGGACCTTGGTAGTAGGAAAGAAACAAAGAAATATTTTGGAAACTGTCTCATTACTTCCACTCTCTCAGTACGAGGGGAGCCAGCCAGCGACAGGTCAGAAGGGGGGAAGTAACAGGAGATTCTGAGGGAGGAAAGCCCGGGACACATACTTTTGGCTGCTTACCAACCATACAGTGATAATTTTGCAATCCAGATGTCAGAGAAGGCTTGCATGGATGGAAGAGGCCAAAGGACAAGGAAACATAGGGTGTGGACGACAGGGTAAGACAATGGGACCTACGTACAAAAGTACATTAATGTGCAGGCTTATATACGTGTAAATTTACTTTAGCAACTAGTAGTAAATGTACACTTTTTTGCTGTTCATCATTTTTGAGTGTAGGGTTATTTGTAAGTGTAGACCTGTATGTCTCCATCTCATGAAACCAGGGGATTGAAATATCTAAGACAGAATTTCCAAGTATAAAGGTACTGCTAGTACATTTTCACACATTGCCAGAGATCTCCTGCACTAGAGTGGAGACCCCTCTATGCCAAAGTAGAAGGAAAAATATTAAGGTATGTTAAACTTACAAAAACATTAAAATATTTTAATGTAAAATATTAATGTAAATTTATTTAAAATACTTTTTTAAAACCTGGAATGAAAAATAAAATGTTACAGCACAGTCCTATAAATGTGTATTAAATAATTACTAAATATATTTAAGTAATTTGTAAATGCTACTTTAAATAATTAATTAAAGCATTGCATATACTACTGGTTTGAGACCTTTTTTGCTCTAGTAGCCTTAGAGTTGTAATTTTTGAATAGCAACAAGCTTACTCTTTTGTGGGTAGGCGTTTGCCACTCCCTAAACCTCTTCTTAGCCCTCCCTAAACCCGTCTTTGCTCCTCACTAAACACCCCTCCAATTTAGGTGTTAGTATTTCCCATTTTCCAGTCTCTTCTATATCCCCTCTTCATTTACTACTAAAACACATACTTATGTATATACGAAAATTTAAACCTCTCATATTAATGCTTTACATTCTACAAAGTGCAGTTTTTGAATAGGCATCAAGGAGAAAACATAAAGGAAACAATAAAGGAAGAAACGCAAACGATGCATAGAAAAGAAAACAAAATATTGAAGATGAAAATGGGAAACATTGAAGAGGAAAAGAGACATAACGAAAGGATAAATAGAAAATGAAGAAGTGTGCAAAGGAAGACACTGGAGAAGAATAAGGAATAAAAAAGAGAAACTAAAGAGAATGTTATTTTTAGAGGATGGTGGAAGAAAAGGCACAAATAGTGCAAGAAGAAATCTTGGAAAGAAAAGCAAAACAGGGGTGTGAATGCAGAACAGACGCTGCTTATATTACCATACTAAAATGGAGGGAGGCTATCTAAACGTGGATATTGATTACTTCTGGGGCATAAGGCAGACCCCTGAAACCATTGTGGCTCAGCTAGCTCACAACCCTTCAGCAGGGGCAGCTTCTCCATCAGGGCGGAGGAGCGTTGTCCCCCTGCCAGCAGTGGCAGCTGAAAACCTTTTCCCCAAAAACTATATTAAACTATGTTTATTATAGTTTTTAGGGAAAAGGGGCAGGGCCAGGGGTGATGAGCAATGAGTGGGAGTGCTCAGCACTCCCCCTCACTGTGCATGTGCCAAACACACATGCGCAGAAGGGTCTCTCCAGCCCAGCAACTTTGTTGCTGGGCTGGAGAGAGCCTGCACAGGCTCACAGTCTGCGTGGGAGTGCCCTGGCTGTGCGCTCCCAGCCAATCCTGACGCTACTCTGAACAGCATCAGGATTGGCCGCAGGGCAGGCTGGGAGCCTGTGCTGGAGCGAGATGGAAGAGCAGAGGAAAGTCACAGGAGCGGAGATAAGTGGTTTTTTTTAATATTTGTTTTTAATGTTATGTGTTGTGAGCTGCGACTGCCCTTCAGGGGCCCTAATGCCTTTAGACAGCCCCTAGTGAGCTCAAAGTCAATTAATATATATGAGATATGAGACACTTGGGGGTCACTCCACATTCTGCAGGGGGCCCTATCACATTCTGTTACTCCACTGGATGGCTTATTGTTAACGTCTTATCAGGGGTGTGGGAGACTCTTCCCTGTGGCTGAGGGCAACATTGGCAGAGCAAGCATAGGCAGCAAATATCTGCTCAGATCCAGAGAACACTCAATGTCCAGTACCCAGTCACGTGATCTTTTTAGAAACCACTCTCATGCTTTCAGCCAATCACCACGACTCAGGATTAAGATGTTATTTTTGGAATAAAAAGATGTTCTGGTTAAGTTGGTCTTTGGCTCCTTGGAACTAGGTTCGAGCTTTATCAAAACCTAAAATAACATTCAGGCCATGATTCACATTTCACAGAGAAATACAGTTGAAGTGTTTGTAAACCAAGGGGCATATTTATGAGTGGGTTGCGCCATGCTTGCGCCACGCAACATAGTACATGCGTGGCACAAACCACTAAGGCATATTTTTTAAGCCGCACAGAGTCACTTTGTGTGGCTTTGAACGACTTCAAAAATATGGAGTAAGGCAACGCAGCTCAAATTGCTGGGTTGTTTTACTCTGCCCTGGGCAGGCAATCCATGTGAGTGTTCTCACGCAACGTCCATGGTTTTTGACACATTACAAAATTTACAAGCACTTGTAAACTGGTAAATGAGCAAAAACCCTATGAGGAGAAACATCTTTAGTTTTGTTTGGGTTTTTTTCACTTCCTATATGTGCTACATTCCATGGTGCGGCCAAAAGGGCACCAGCGCAGGGGGAAAAGACAGGAATGCAACATACTGGATAAATACAGCGCATTCCAGCCATTTCTCTGTGACCCAGGACTGTGCAGCGGGGGTGACTTGCTATGCTGCCCTGCACCACAGGTCACGTATTAGAACCACAGTAAAACTGTTACGTATTGAAATTGCGGTAAGACTCCACCTTTCATCATTCTAAGATCAATAACGTGAAGTACACCTATTTGGATAGTAATAACTCATTCCTGTCTCACAGAGACACAAGATCATTAAGTTTATGATATGGGCTAAATATTGATTGTAGCAGAGCCAATGATGGCACAGGCCAAACTCAGAGGCCTGTCTTTGGTGAAAAGCCTGGCTCGGGTGTAAGGCGAGGCTCTCTGCTTCTTGGCGATTCCAAGGTACTTGAAAGCAGTGCTTAATTTGAGCTGGCGGTTTCCAGTGCAGGGCATTGGCACTTATTTTTGAAGACCGGCACTTATTTTTCTGCCTCAAGCATTTACAGCACGCAAAAGACACACATGGGAAAGACGGAGGAAGAGAAAAATGAAAAAGCGTCATAAAGGAAGAAAGCAGAAAGCTGCAAGAGTGAGCTGAAGGGGCAGGGAGTGGCTGTACAGAGATCAAAGAGGCCACAGATGGCTTCAGGATTACGCTGCCTCTGTTTACGGTGCTCAGACATTGCAACTGCCGCGTGTTTCAGTGGAGAGCCTTGGGCACCGGCACGTTTTTCTTTACAAATTATGCACTGCTTGAGAGCCGAGCTCAGCTTCATGGTCACTGCAGCCTCTTTCCGTTACCTAATGCAGGATTTTAAAAGATCAACAATTTAAAGCCCTGTGAAAAGACGGACATTTTGCATGTTTGAAAGACAATTTGCAAATGCGTAAAGGTGTGGCCATGAATCAAGTCTGAAATATATGCTTTCCTTGAACGCTTCGCACTAAAAGTGCAAAATAAATGCAGAACACGTAGGTAAAAGTCTATTAACAAACTGGAGATGCATTTTGCATATTTCTCGGTTTCTACAGGATCCCCCACCTTCTTGGTTTGCAGATTTATTTCCTGGGTTCCATGAAGGAGATGGACCTCTCCAGAAATTGTTGAGTCGGGATCTACTGCTAATGATGGCATACATAGGCTATTCTTTGTGTTTCAGTTAACTTTATAGTAAAGAAAAAACACAGGCACATTTAATCAGTGTAATATACTTGTTTGCTTTGTATGTTAAAATACGTATTTTCTATTTTGCTCTTGATCTCTTTGAGACTTTATCATGGCTGATTTGCTAAACATTTATCTGGAATGATTTCCAACAAAATTTCATATTTACTTAGCATCTGATACGTGTACATAGCAAGTTCGCTACATTGAGCAGAGAGTATCATTCTAGCTCTTCACATGTAACTGTGGAGAAAGCAATGTTTTTTTGTGTCAACCTTTAGAGAGAAGCAGACAGTATATGGTCTGCACTGCACACTGTGTGACATGGAAACCCTATCTCAGATCTTGGCTTTTCTACTTTACCAAGCTATGTTATCTTCTGCATATTATTTGCTAACTCACTTTCCTTGATTGACTAATTTTAAAGCCCCTAGAGATCTTTCTGTTTAGAGTGTGAACTATACAAAAACAAGCACAGGCAAAGCCAGATTGGTGTCCCATTCGGGTTCTTGTGTAATTGCTGCTTGCTTACCCCTCCACAGTTCCAGGATGCACTGCATTCTATTTTGACATTGGCATAATCACAGGCTCTGATAGCAAATCCCAGTTTGAACCTGAAGATCTCAAAGTGAAGAAAGACTGACAGAAAACAGTGGCTGCCTTTTGGTTTCGGCAAAGTTTGTTTTGTTGTGTCATGCTTTTTGCAAAACTTTATTGTTGAGGAAGCAACCAGGTCTTTGTCAAAACATAAATGGCTAAAAACAAAGATTCTTTTTACTCAAAAATCATATGGTGCAGCAGTTATTCCAGGCATTGCATGGAACTACTTTGTGCTTAGATGTTCTCCTTGTGAAACAGCAGACTGCTGTCATTCACAATTAAGTTAGCCAATGGCTGATGATGCATGCTGTAGTGGGCAGAAGAAAAATGTGAATGACGCAATACCAGACCAATGGATAAAGTTATTGCTGACGCCCTATAAGTATATTAATCATATACTTTTTGTAAAATCAAAAGGACGTACCTAACGCCAGACCTAATGAAGTCTTTGCTTATATACAATATAGTAGACCAAAGAGTCCGTCCCTAGTCAATAAGTATGGAGGCAATTCAGGAAGAAAACATTAAGGTCCAGATTTAAGGGGGCCTACCGCCTCCTTACGTCACATTTGCGTCATTTTTTTTATGCTAATGTGACCCAACAAGGCTAAAATAGCCGCACCAGATTTATAAGCGGTACAATGCATGCATTGTGCTACTTTGTAACCCTGTGTGCCACATTATGCCTGCGCCAGGCATAATGTATGCAAGGTGGGCATTCCTCCGTTGGGGGGGCTGAAAAAAATGGTGTAAAGAAATCAAATTTATTTCTTTGCGCAATTACTTTTGGCATCTTTAACGCCTTCTCAAAGCAGGCGTTAAAAAGGGGCACACCATTATTTATAATGGGACCATATGTACTGTTCAGGGATATCGCAAAAATGTTGGCGCTAACCCTGAACAGTATATAAATAGCGTCATAAATTCTGACGCTATTTCCCCCTACCCTGTGCCATGGCGCACCACATTTTAAATACGGCACACACATGGTGGCTGTAGGGGGCGCTAAGGGGAGCAAGAAAATTGGCGCTGCACTAGGTGCAGTGCCACTTTTCTTAAATCTCCCCCTAAAAGTTTGGACAGAGATTTACATCGCCACCTGAACGTATTTTTACCTATTCACAAAGAGTCCAACAAATACGCCTAGGATGATGTACCAGGTACAGTTTTCCAGACCTATTACTGGCAAAGTCATGTGACAGTCACCAAAGGCTCCAATTCCTGATGTGTGGAACCCTTTGCAGTACATTCACACTTTTTCTATGCAAGGAAAAAAAAAATCCTGCAGAGAAAGATCTTCTGCTACAAACCTAACAAATCTGGGTATGCTTATTTCTGCTTCCCATTCAGGAAGAGGAGTTATTTTCTTTGCCAGGGTAGGAAGAGGTCAGATCAAAGTTTGAAATGCCCACAAATACATGTTTGTAGGCTTTTCCAAAGTTAAATATTACCGCAGAATTCCCCGCAGTCCTGGAGGAGAAATCCACAAAAGTAAATGCATTGACACCTGCCAGTAATCCCTTTGTGAGTTCCTGGCATCCATAAAAGATGGATTTTCTCCCATATAATCCACTCACTTGCCTCTTGGCTCCTTCTTCGAATCATTGTCATGAAACTTTGAGTAAGGAGCATGCTTTCTAGATTCATTGCAGGTTTATGTATACAAAGCCATGATTTATATATAAGTCACCCAATGCAGTCATAGAATCTAAACGAGTAAAATGAAACCCTTGCAAATGTTAGAGACAGAGGGACACATTTACAAGTCCATTGCGCTGCAGTAACATAATTTTTCTGACGCTATGGCGGTGCAAAACAGTCCCCCACCCGTGCTGTATTTACAAACTGGTGCAATGTCACCAGTGCACCAGTTTGTGAACCTTTGCTCCACATTATACCTGCGCCAGGTCTAGGACTTTGCTTGGCTTTTCCTATGAATTTGCTGGCTTGCCCACCTCTCATACATAAAGTAAAAATTATCATAATATTTTGAAAATGAAAAATAAGGCTAACAAATATTTGTAAAAGGAAACGTAAATTCCTTGGTTACATTTCTTTGGCTGCAGGTGACCCACTATTTCCCAATTTTTATTTTTGTATTAACTTTTTACACTTTGCTCCGATAAAGATAATCTCTCCTTTAATTCTATTGAGAAAAGGTATGGTACTAGGTGGATGAGAGAAAGGTAAAATGAACTATCAAACCAGGTGTTAATTAAACTCCATGGATAAATAGTTGGCGCATTCTGGACATCCATGTAGGAACTAATCACTTTAGGTTTGGCAGTTTCATAGATGTTAACATTTCTCTAAAATACTTTGTTGTGTTGCGTTAGGCTGTTGGAAGACCAGATCAGCTAATGCAAGCCACTGAGGTGGCCTCTAGGCACTTACACAAAAACCAGCCTGTCAAGTGGGCAACACATATGAACTGCCCAGGGAAGAGCCAGGCCTTTAAGGTGCTTCACAAAGGAAGGAATCCATAGAGACTGTAGAGAGTTGATGAGTCTTGTTCCTTCCTTTTCTCCTGTCAGGAACTAGCTGGGTTTCATTTATCTTCAAGAAGTCCATAAAAGCCCATGGTAGTCGCTAATTGCCTCTCTTTTGCAATCACATCCGCATCTGGTGCAACGTTATCACTTCTCTTCTCCTCGCATCTTCATATCGTGCTCAACTCCTTTCTTTCATCCCTTTTTAACTGACATCTATATCTGGTTTAGCTCCTGTCTTCTTTTCTCATCCTATTTTCACTCGCCTCTATATCTGGTTTAGCTTCTCTTCTCAACCCTTCTAGAGTCACTTCTACATCTAGTTTAGCTTCTACTCTAAACTCCCCTTTTTAACTCACTTGTATGCCTCATTCAACTCCTTTCTGCTCTTCACCCCTCTTTTTCGCTCTGTTCGGTACCTCGGTTAGCTCATCTTCACTCTTCACCGCTCTTTTTCACTCACTTCTACATTCGGTTTAGCTTCTTCTCGCTTCTCCCTTCTTTTTCACTCAGTTCAATTTCTGGTTTAGATTCTCCCATCTTTTGTTACCCGTTTTGCACACTTCTATACCTCGTACAGTGATAAGAAGAAAGGAGGTAATTATGCTAACATATATTTTATCCTTCTTTTCGGTTGTTATATGAAATATATTTCTACATATTCTGAGCTACAGCATTTTTTTAAATCTGACTTTTAAACTACTTATAATATCTTTTCAAACAAATGATAACTACTTTTTGGTGTGTTTAATTTTCCACTATGGATTCAAATTTCATACTTCATGTTTACAAATATCCTATCTCCTACTTATGAAAGAGCACCACATCAAAGAAAGAAGTGATTTGTGAGAAGGGTTATGCTGTAATACCCCCGGTCGAACATTATAAGGACATTACAAGTCACCTCAGAGTTCCATGAGCCTATAAACAACTCCTGAGTGACTTGCAATATCCGTATAACGGACAGCAGGGGGCCTTTACCACAAACACTAACACTCACATCTCTACATGGTCACACTTGAGGCCACAGACTGTCACAGTGTCTCACTCACTGCACATCTCACAATGTCACACAGTGTCATATGTTCACACTACCACCCTCACAAGATTGTTCACACTGTCACACACGCAGCCTCACATTATTAAACACACTGCATCACACAGTCACACACTCATTACATCTCAACCACAATTACACGTGCTCTTTCACACACCGGCATTGTCTTTCATCCCGCTTGGTCTCTCTTTTTACTATATCTTTCCCTCTGTCTCCCTCACTATACTCACACTAACTCTTTTGGGTAGATGTGAAGCTGACTGGGCATGTCCACTCAGCGTGTCCGGCATTTGACATCTCCAACGAAGACCATTGACACCATGCCATCAGCATGTCCTGGGACAGCCCATTAGAGTGTCCGTGGGAGGAATTCACCTGCTAAAATAGAGTTGGAACTGGAATTTTTGTAGAAAAATACACACCATTGTTCTTATCTACAATGTAATTCGTGATGCCATAGGTAATGCCACATGGGAGGCCATGAGTGGGGAAAGGGGCGAGGGAACTTAACGTTGCCTTAACTGGTGAATTTAATTAATTTTTACATTTTGTGTAATCGACAATGTGTCTTAATCACTATGTTTTTGTATGGTTTGTCAGAAAATTCAAAGCATTTTAATATGACTACCATGATTATGTGCCCTAGAACACACTTAACATGTCCTTTGTGCACGTACAGTCGGCATGGGGCAGAGAATGTACCTTGTTGCCATGTCCGCCACCTAACATGTGCCCACATCACTGTAGACATCTTTTGGCCTGTGAATGAAACACTTGATGTATGGTGTGGAAATGGGCCACAGTCTGCACCCATTCTTCATGCTCCACAAACACACTGCCGATGGCCTTCGGGCAGAGGGCGGGTCCTTGGTACAGTTCTCGTGACCCTTTAGCCAGAAGGTGCATGGCCTAAGGTGATGATCTGTGCCCAGTTCGCATGCTGCCAACCTCACAGTGCCTATGCATTGGCTACCTATATTGGGCCCTTTGTACAGTATGTCATGTGCCCAGTCCTAGGACTAACAAAAGACACTTTACAATGCCCATGAGAGGTGCACACTTGCACAAGGTGTGTCCTCTTCCACTGCGTCTCATCTCAGACACCCCCTCTAAGCGTCCATTTTGCTAATGAGATCTTTTAAATTGCAACGGGGGTTATTACAACCACAACCCACCATTTTAGGATGTATGATCATTTTTAAAATGGCGAGGGCTCACAGACTGCTCTTTGCAGCTTGTAAATCGTAATTCTGCTCGTGCCATACAATGGAACTTTTATTCCTATGCGAACATCCAATGAAACATTGACAACTCACAACACCCCTCATACAATTGGCGTGTGGCTCGGTCCTCTGCCAGGGCATGTGCTCAAGTTCTGAGTGCCCCATCCCCATGTATGCACAGGGCCTGCCCTTTGACCATGGCCTGTTCTGAACATCTCAACCCAAAGGAGGGGTGGGCTTGGACTTTAGCCAAACGTAGCTCTGTAGCAGCAGGACTCAGCCTTCAGGGTCGCCCTCAGTCTTCAGTCTGGCCCTTGACTTCTGTCCTTTGTGCATCAGCTTCGATACTAGTTTCATGTAACTGACGTCATTTTCCATATTATTTTTGGCTTCAGGTATGAGACGGGCGGTGTCATGAAGGGAAGATATGTTTGTGCTGTTCATCATAGCAAATGTTTGGATGTTCTGCCATATCTATAATTTCTATTCACGTCAATAACAAACGATATTTCTTGTCAGAATATCTAACCGTAATTTCACTGTAACAACGTTTTTTCCTTGATTTTTCTTAGTTTCAGTAATGGTATAGTTCTTTGTCCAGCCCGTGTTCCCACAGAAATTACTGCATTTCGGCATCAGCTGTGTGCTGCATGTGTAGTTGCATGGGGTGACGTCAGTGATGCGACGTGGGCAGGTAACGCCTTGAGCAATAATTGTTTGGTTGCGTGTTCACCCGATCCCCCCCATCCTCCCACCCTCAGGCAAGTCAGGATAGATGATTTTGGTTTCTCCACTCAATACTGACATATGACCTGATCACTGATCTGAAGGTTATGAATCAAAATCCTGGCAAGGCAGACGCAGGCTTCCATGCGTTCAATTTCAGGCATTTCAGGCAAAGTGAATATCCAGGGGCACATTTATAACAAAAATCACTCAGAGCAGCAAGCCACCTTGCTGCGGTGCGCCATAGGGAAAGGGCAGGAATGCGCCGCATTTTTCATTATACAGCGCATTACTTGTGTTTTCCCTGCAGTGGTGCACAATGCACAGCACAGCGCCAATGCAGGCACATCATTTACACCATGGTGCAAAGGTGCCTGTGTTGCAGACAGGATTGTTTTTGTGCAGGAAGGATGCCTGACAGGTTCAAATGTTCGTGAGATAACATGCTGGGTGCATGCGACTATTGCAAAAATACTTCTGCAATTGCAAGTCACAATTTCTAATCATGGAAATACTTATGGTTGCCATTTGTTTGAATCCTTACAGGAATAATTCAATCCTGAATTCCGGGGCCATTGATGAAACGAATCCAATTAATCTGGGTAGCAAAACACACCTTTCGACATATGGTACATGGAATATTAGTGAATGGGCATGTTATGTTTCAAGAAGACAGGACACACATGAAATTGAGTCCACCTTTGTTTTCCGTGATGTACTCTTGAGTCTTCCAGTCAGATGTGGGTATCAAGCTGTGACCCCCTTTGAATTCTGACCCCTACTTATCGGGTGCAATTCTGACAAAAGGTGATCACACACAGCAATCAGCTGAGAGTTTCCAGACCGCTGCTCTCAGACAGTGGCTGAAATTTGGGAGAAATTCCAGACCTAGCAAATTATAAAGTAAACAGATTGAAAGTCAAAGTGTAGCAAACTGGAATCAGACAGACAGTCGCGGCTGGCGACACGGTATGGTGGCGTGGTGGGAGTGTGAGAGAGGACAAACAAATATATGTATACATTTTTTCAAAAAAATATACTTACCTCGTCGCCGTGCTGCTCCCGCGTCACCGTCGCACTCCAGGCACAGGCTTCCAGCCTGCCCTGCGCCTATCATGATGCTGCTCAGAGCAGGGTTATGATTGGCTGAGTGCCCCAGATGGATGGGCGCTCCAGTGCAGACTGGGAGCCTGTGCAGGCTCTCTCCAACTCGGCTACACAGTGCCGGGTTGGAGAGAGCCCTTGCGCGCATGTGTGTTTGGCCGGCCTGAGACGGCTGGGCAAACATACGCGCGCTCTAAGGGGAGTTCTCTGTGCCCTCCCGTCCATGCTCGTCACCCCCTTGCCCCACCCCTTTAGAAACAAAACGACAATAAACAGTGTTTTTTGTCATTTTGTTTCTAAAGGTTGCAGCTCCCGTTGCTGCTGGCGGGTGGGGGAGGGAGGGTGACGGTCCTCCCCCCTAACGGAGGAGCCGCCCCTGCAGACAGACCAAATAGGTCACTAAAGCTCTCAATGTGGGATACGCCCAGTGAGAGCACCTTTCTACCAGTAGGTCGCAAGTGTAAACAATTTTACTCAGACTGCCCGGACTACTCTAGTGATGTGTGCCTTGGCATCCCTTGGAAACGTTGTGGAGTCTGCCGTGGGATATGAATGCACCAGCTTCAATTCTTCTGACACCATTCCACGGAGATTACATCTTTCTGGCACTTCTGTACTCCCATCTGCTGCCAGTGTCCAGTACGGTTAAATTCAATGAACAATGCATGAGTCACCAAGCTTCTCAAGGAGATAGTCCTTCTTTTATGTCTACACGATGTAGTGGTCTCAGTGCAAAGAAAGTATACGAACTGTTATGTCGAAGAGAAAGCAGTGGGGGTGGAGAAAGTGATAACAATGTGTGGGCAGGGTGGCGGTAAAGAGCAGTGAGCCTGACTAAATATTCACCAGATAATAGCTATACTATAAAAATAATCAAGTGCCCGGCTAAACATTCATCAGCTAATAGCATTACCATAAAAATAATAAGGCGCCTGACTAAATATTCAGTAAATATTATCTATATTATGAAAATAATCAAGTGCCAGACTAAATATTCACCAAATAATATCGATACTATAAAAATAAAGTGCCAGACTAATTATTCACCAACTAATAGCTATATCTTAAGAGTAAAAAAGTGCCAGAATGCAAAACTCTTTTAGCAAAAAACACAAATATGAGTTAGGGTGTCCTACAAGAAATTTGACTTTTTACGTTGTTTTTGCAGGTGAAATAGACAGTCTCCATATCTGAAATGGGCAGGCCACATTTCTGAAGGCATCAAAGGTGCTTCACGGCATTGGGGAGATGACAGCGAGGTCCTTTCAAGCCAAGACCTATGCATTAAAATGCTGATGCTAATGGGCAAACATTTACACTAATCTGAGAGAAAGGTTCTTACATACAAGCCATAATGCCCTCCATAGGGGGGGAACCTGGGTTCAAGGATAAGAGCCGCTTGCAGACTCGCGCCTCCTATGAAAATGTCTACTACAGAAGCGTATCTGAAAAGGAATCCTCTGTTCTGGTGCCCTTCATGCCAGCTGCTACTGTGGCTTCCTTCTCCAGGTGCGATGGCACAGTGGCCACAAGTTGGTCCTGATTGGTTGATCTGAGTTTATCTAACCAATCAAAATCCTCTGGGCTTCACCCCCTTCGTTTGAAGACCATGGCTCTCTTCTGGTGAGCTTCATGTTGCTCCCCATTTCTGCTTCCGCCTGTGGCCCCCTCACTCTGTGTCACAGCGTCATGTGCTAGTTTCTCTGCCGGACACCTTGTGTGCTCCACCTGAGCTCCCAGGCCCTCAGCCAGGTTAGACCGACAGCCTCTGACACCCCCTACATGTGAACGCCTTTGTCATTTACAATAATGAAAATGGAATTGGAACTGCAATCCCGGAAGTTCCCACCCACTTCAACCTCAGATTCCCACGGACAAGTTTCCTCTAACCCTTTCTGTTTAGTATTTTTCGCTGTTTGAAAGACGATCTTGCATTTTGCAGGCTGGTCTTGAGTGGAACTATCAACTGGTAGCGAATGGTTGTGGTAGGGAATATTGAATCCCAAATATCGACTGGACAGAATATAATTCACATAATATCGGGGGCAATATATCGAACGGTAAGTGCTGTGAGGAAGGTGAGAAATTTGTTATTTGTGACTCCACATCCATATACCTTAAAGATACAGATATCTTATAAAGGGACAGAACATGTAGAAACTTTCCTTTCGATATTTTCTCCCTCAGTAGTGGGGTAACGATGTTTTGTGCCGTTGATATTAGGGTTTCGATATTGCAAGCCTACACTTTGGCGAATCAACCTGAGCAAAACTATCATCCTTTCAGGTCTGGGTTTATAACCATAAGAACATCCTTTATAGTGCTTGAGAAATCATGGTAATGAACCTATCAACGCCCAAGTAAATATAAACTCTTTTTTTTTTTTGCTTGAAACCCCTAAAGCAACAAACTGGAAATTCATGTTCAGCTCAGCGTTAGTTAGAACATGAATGGCAGCCAGATGTTCCCTCTGTTGAAGTTTCGCCTCCGCCAGTGCACAGGTGAATGCTTTCCGAGTGTATAGCCATATACAAAGAAAACACTTTCCACAAATATTCCAAAAACTGGAGTTAGAATTCATCCAATTCTCTAATAGCTTGGATTAGTTATGTGTATCTCCTCCGAGTTCAAGGGGAAGCTCGGAAATACTAGTCATTCTGGGAGACAAAAGAAGAAAGGGGGCGAGTTAACTGTTAAAATACCAGGGGCCATATTACACAGCTGCCATTTGCACCCCATATTTGAGGCTGGACACTTTGGTATTAAAGAAGGAGATGCAGATGCTTGTGCAAACCCTCTTTTAAGACAGATCACGCTGCAAAAAATGGGACAATCCCGTATTTGTATGAAGGCCTAGTCTAGTGCATATGAAGGAATCCTTTGAGGTGTGCCCTGGCTACATTCCAGATGCATGCACAGGAGCCAGAAGGTTGCCAGGGGCACACAGCCTGAGTGCCATATATGAGGCAGCACACAGCCAATGCCACCTTCTCCGAGCACACCCCTTCATTGGGACTAAAGAGGGTTACAGGGACCCTGGCTTTAACCCACAGTAAAGGGCACCCGTATTCTGCACCAGCCGCTGGGAGGATGCTTGCTCCTTCTTGCAGAGGAGACCAGGTCCATCGGCTGTAGTGGAAGACTGGCCACCAGCTTCAAACAGCGGGAAACAGCCATTACTACGCAGTTGTTTCCCTGACTAGCCTTTACATGCGTCATTACAAAGAATAGCCTTTACCACGCATACCACTACATCGATTGCAATGGTAGGCATGCTAAGGGCTTCGCGTTGTAATGATGGTGAAGGCTGTCGGCGTTGTTAGAGGAAACGGAAAGATCATTCCGTTCCTCAGAGTGAGCTGCAACACGCTTTAGGAGTAAGGTAAGGGGGACTGGGTCTGGGGGTGGGGGTACTGTTTAAAGGAGGTGTAGGGGGTTATGTTTTGGACAGGAGGGGCGGTTTTCAGATTAAGTGCAGGGGGTTTGGGCTTCGGGAGCACTGTTTTAGTGCAGGGTGGGGAATTAGGATTTAGGGCCTGGGTCAGTTTTCGGGATTAAGGTGGGGGATTGGGTTTTGGAGGTGAGAGGTACTGTTTTAGGGAGGGGCAGTGGTGGGAGGTTATGTTTTAGGGTGGTGGTGGTTTTGGGGTTTGGGGGTATTGGGCCTGGAAGGTTATTTTTAGGGCAGGGGGCGGTTTTCAGGTTAAGTACGGAGGGGGGGACTGTTTTAGGGAGAAGGTGGGTTTTAGGGCGGGGTCGGTTTTTGGGATTAGGGCAGGGGGATTTGGTCTGGGGTGGGGGTACAGTTTTTGGGAGGGGCTGGGAGTGGGGGCGTTAGGTTTTAGGGCAGGGGGTGGTTTTTGAGCTTGGGGGGTTGTGGGCCTGGGGGGTACTGTTTTAGGAAGAAATCGGGGTTATGTTTTATGGTGGGGGGTCGGTTTTCGAGATTAGGACGGGGGATTGGGTCTGGGGAGGGGGTTCTCTTATGTTGGGGGGCAGTAGGCTTTAGGCCGAGGGTGGTTTTTGGGCTGAGGGAGTATTGGACCGGGAGCATGTGTGGTATGGGGTATGCGTAGTAATGGCATCCTCATTGTAACGCACTCGTGGTAACGACGTGCGTTGCAACAGAATGCATGGTTCTGACGTACAACCTCAAACAGCCGGTCTGCTATTCACCAAAGCAATGTTCAAGGCTCGGCATTGGTCCCTGCCTGCTTTGGGAACAGAGCAAGTACTGTAAAAGGGAGCATTATCTTTCTCTGAACCAGGCACACTTCGTTAAGTGTGTGCTGTTCCACAAGCAGTAACAGTATGCCTGACCTATAATCAGGCCTTGAGACTTTCTCACTTCTTTTGGTTCGCTGCACGGGTTGCCCTGACCTCCTCTCATCGGTTCCGGTTCAAATGTCTGCTGAAATGAACAAAGCAAAGGTCCACGACTCTCGTGCCTCACAGGATATACACCAGGGCGTGAGTTAAGGGTGAATGTCGGTGAACAGAGTCCTAGAACTAATTTTAGCGAGGGGGCGTCGCCCCTTTGCCCTATGTTGAAGGACACCGATCTGTCCATTTTGTTATCTATAATATGGAGACCAGTGCAGTCACTTTGCGTTTTGAATATTGGGCCCAAAGGGCGAACACGTGCTTTTGCGTGTACTTGCACGTGCACCACTGTTTCACCACCAGACGTCTTCTGCTCGAGAAGAGCCCAGGAGGGGTTAATTGAGTGTGAACCGCCCGAATCCATTGGTCCCTCCCTTCACAATGTCTGGAAAGTGGCGTTTTACGGTCTGGTGCTGTTACAAACAACAGCAGGAGACAAACATATTGGACAGGACAATCCACTCTTTACAGAATATTCACCAAACGGCGTTTATTTATTCATTGAAAATTGCAATTTTTGTATTTACAAAAAAAGTGTCTTTGAAAATGCTGTGGCTTAGTGTAATTTCCAAAGTAAATGACCTCTTTGTGTTTAGAAAACAAACTATTTTCTAGAAGTAAAACAAACTAAAAGTGCTCATTAAATATTTCTATATGCGAATACATTGTTTTTGTAAAGTTTATACAATCAAGTGACATTTCAGACCGCTGCTAAAACATAAAATGATAAACTATTTTTTTCAAAATGTCACATTTTTAATGCATCACACGGGACTGAATTGTGTCATTACTTTCTTTGAGGTCAGTTCCTGTGGCATCATTCCATGTGGTGTCACTAAGCATGGCTTATGTTAATTAGTCCCCTCCCTATTTTTATCTAGAGTTGTGCCCTGAAGTACAAAGTGAGATGATGCTTCAGTTCCTTTAATTATCATTCTATAGCGCCCATTAGCGGCTCGAAGGCTGCGGAAGGGACGAGGCAGGGAGGCGGGAGGGAATAAACATTAACTTTAATTGAAAAAACTAAAAACCTACCTCCTCCACCGCGCCTCTGTCCCTCGACGCTCCTCTGCCTCTGCAGGCACAAGCTCCCAGACTGCCCTGCGCCAATGCCCTTGGCTGGGAGCGGCCAACCAGGGCACTCCCAGGCAGGCTGGTAGACTGTGCAGGCTCTCTCCAGCCCAGCAACTGTGTGCACGCCACCCCGTGGCCCGCCCCTTTTGAAGAAAACGATAATAAACATAGTTTATTATCATTTTCTGAAAAAAGGGATTGCAGCTGCCACTGCTGGCAGGGGGGCGACGCTCCGCCACCCAAATGGAGGACCCGCCACTGATAGCACCATGAAGTTTGTGGTATACGTGCGCCCTGTAACCAACATATCATATAACGCAGAGAAGCCGAAACAAAAATGTGATTCTCTAAGGATAGGGGCCTGATTACGACCTTGATGGATAGGATACTCCCCACAAGGTCGTAATCAGGCCCAAAGTCCCAGATTTATTAACATTTAGCACAACGCAATGCAGCAAGTCAAATGTCAAACAAATTTAAAATAACCTCATAGCAACCTCATCAAAAAGGCCGGTTTATCATCATTAATTAAGGTGTACCTCACACAAGAATATGTAAGGACAAGAACTTCTCTCATGCTTATTAAATTATTACAACGGCACCATCCTTTAGACACACACACTTTACAAAATGAAATATGAAGTCCTCCACTATTTCAACACTTTTACCTTTTCCCCGGCCTCCAAATTTACGTTTGCACATCTGGCAGAAATACCTTGATTTTTACATCTTTTGCATACCGAGCCTAACACAGGGAACAATGTATCTGTTGCAACATGTCCTTCTAACCCACCTCTAACAAGTGAATGGCCCTGAATATTGTGATTTTATGACCAATCGTTAAACGTCTGAACACTCTCAATTTGACCCCTTGTTTTTTATCCTGTATAATCCTCATGTCCTAATATTGTCACCCCTTCTACTACCACAGTCATCCCAGAGTCATTTAAGCATCAAATAAAAAAATGCAGGAAATTGTGTAAAAATTGTGCAAAACACCACCATTTTTCAGCAGGGAGTGGAACAAGAAATCATCACATGGAAAAATGATTTACATTTCATGGAAAAAATAAAACAATATTTTGTGTATTGCACATAAACTCTAACACTATAACTACAAAAAAAGTCTTTGGGAGGCACCACCCCCATCCAGTTACAGGGATTTCTCACATAATCTACATTCGCTTGCTTAAAAACACAGGCTACCTTTGTAGCAGGCCACTGGTCAGCACTCCCACTCTAAAATAGTTCCAGCATTACCACTCTTACTATTACATAGACAGTATATATATATATATATATATATATATATATATATATATATATATATATATATATATATATATATATATACATATATTTATATATATATATATTTATATATATGTATATATATATATATATATTACTTAGTGGCGGTCACCACTAGGTAGTTATAGTTAGGACCATGATTCCATAGAAAAAGCATTTTTTGACTTGCCAATCTCTTTGGTGCCGTTTGATGAATCTTCATAAACTTTTCCAAAACAAGTGTTACAGTGAATCTTTTTGCACATGGAAAGTTTCGGGGTGATCCATGAAGCAGGGGCTGAAAAAAAGAAGCGGGGTGAAAAATGTTGTGCGAGCTATAGTTACCTTAGGGGGCAAGTTGTAGTTACTTGAAAGAACTCTAACTATAACTGCTGAATTTCTGTGGTTTTGTATGTGTAAATTTTGATGTAAATATATATATTTAACATAAAGTCACTCCACAACAAATGGGAACCAGGCTTCCTTGGTTTCTCGTCGCATGAATGACACCGGCACCACCAATCCAAATCCACAGATACTCTTTATTCCATGATATAAAGTATAAAGTGCTAAGCGCTAATTACAGCAGCAATGGCAAAGCGTTTCGGCCTCAGCCTTCAACTGGCCATAGAGTTATGTGCAGCAAGAGTGTATTTAAATCATTTATTCATATATATATATATATATATATATATATATATATATATATATATATATATATACATATGGAAGAGTCTAATTTTAATATGGTCTACACTAATATCCTCAGGTGAAAACTCACTGCTAGTCAGTATATCGGTAACTGGAAAATTCTCACTGTTATATGGTTAGCAATGCATATTTATCTCTCCAGTAAAAGAAACCAGCTAAACAGGGGGACCCCAAGATACACATTGTTGATAACAGTATGTAAATTTGGGGGGGTTACCACATGTGATACAAAAATTGAGACACTTAAGAACATAGTAAAAAGGCCAGGATATCAAATAAGAGGGTCATATAAGATCAGAATAGTAGCCACAACTCACACAAGTCATATGGAAATATAGAGAAAATATATTAGCATTTGGATTTGATATATAAGAGATTTTTCTAAAAATATTGCTCTAGTCATTTTTTACCATAGCCTACTCATTACATGTTATATATGTTGGACCTGGCCCTTTTTACAGGGTCATTCCCCAAACGTTTTTCCTTTTCCTCCTTATTTTTCTGACCTTTTTTTGGCTGAAGTTATGACTCTGGGCACTTTACCACTACTAATCAGTGCTAAAGTGCATGTGCTCTCCCTTGTAAACTTGGTATGATTGGCTTATACCTAATTGGCATATTTAATTTACCTGTATGTCCCTTGTACAGTGCTATCTCTATACCCAGGGCCTGTAAATTAAATGCTACTTGTGTGCCTGCAGTGCTGCTTGCGCCACCCACTGAAGTAGTCTTTCAAACCCTTCTCAGGCCAGCTAGCGCAGGGCCAGTGTGTGCAAGTTTCTGCCACCGGGACTTGGCATCTACATTTACTTGCCAGGCCCAAAACTCCCCTTTTACTACATGTAAGTCACCCCTAAGGTAGGCCCTTGCTAGCCCTATGTTAGGGTGCTATGTAAATAGAAGGTAGGACATGTGCCTAGTAGCGTGGCCTGTCCTGGTAGTGACAAACAGCCTATTTGGTTTCTCACTGATGTGAGTGCTGCTTTCTCATAGGATTGCATTGGACATGCCCTACCTTATGTGTAGGGGATATTGTCTGATTTCTGAGGGGTAGGGTAGGCATGTTTGGTATGGTTGTAATGGTAGCGAGGAATGCTGCTTACTGGTGTAAGTGGATTTTTTATTACTATCACAGAAATGCCACTTCTAGAAAGTGAGCATTTCTTTTTGCTTATGACTCTGGTGTTTTGCAGCTTGACTCCAATCCACGTCTGGGCAGAGTGACAGTTGGGCTTTGTGCATACTTTTCAGACAGCCTGTACACAGGGAGGGTGGAGGTGTCACAGAGGTGGATTTGCATACTGAATAGTCTTCCTGGGCTGAGAGGAGAGAGGCGGGGCACACCTGCATTTGTAAAGGCTGTGCCCTGGCCTCACACAAATGATGTTTGGAGCCTGTGCTGGAGGAGAGGGGGGGCACTCCCAGAACCAGTTGTAACTGGTTAGAACCTCCTCTCCCCTTCTTTGCAAACACACTGTAAAACTGAGTATAAGTACAGGGGAATTTTCCCCACAATTTGGTGACACTTTGGAACTTACCTGTAACTGGACACAGAATGCTGGAGGGACTCACCAGGAACCGCCATGGACTGCTGCTGGTGTGCTGACCTGTGACCTGCTCAGTCATGTGGAGGAACTGCCAACTGCCTGCATTCACCTTGTACTGGCCTGCCACTGGGCCCTGCCGCCCTGTGCTTCTTGTGTACTTTGTCCCCCAGGGGCAGGGTGCTGTTGCTCCTGACCCCTGCAGCTGTCTGCTGGCAGCGTGTGAGGAGCGCTGCCTGGGAGGTCCCTGCTGGATCTAGCACCTTGGAAAGCGCTCTACTTTTGGGTCCTAGCACCTTGTGAGCACCGCATTTGCCCCCCCAGCGCTTCATAAGCACTTTGCCAATTTCCTGGAAATCACTGCCATGACCCGGGCTTGTGGAATGTCCCCAGCGCTTTGAAAAGCGCATTGCTGTTGTGAGGGATTCACTGTGGTGACCCGGCTTTGTTTTCTCAAGCGTGCCGGAGTCACGCTGTCCCCCGTGCCCCGAGGCACCACTAAAAGAAAGGAAAGGAGCGAGCGTACTCCTACCGTGCCCCCAGGCACGCTCCAAGGAGCGCCTCCGAGGCACAAGCAGGCACCCGCTTTGGTGCCTGCTCACATCTGGAGCCTTTTGTGTGCCGAGGGAGACGGGCAGGGAAGGAAGCCTCATCGGAGGTTCCCCGCTCCACCAGAGTTGCTCGCTGAAGCCCTGACGACAGGCAGTGGGGAAGGATCAAATCAAATCAAATCATTAACATTTATAAAGCGCGCTACTCACCCGTGCGGGTCTCAAGGCGCTAGGGGAAAGAGGGGGTTACTGCTGCTCGAAAAGCCAGGTCTTTAGGGGTCTCCGGAAAGCCGAGTGGTCCTGGGTGGTCCTGAGGCTGGTGGGGAGGGAGTTCCAGGTCCTGGCCGCCAGGAAGGAGAAAGATCTCCCACCCGCCGTGGAGCGGCGGATGCGAGGGACGGAAGCGAGTGCGAGGCCAGAGGAACGGAGGAGGCGGGTGGGGACGTAGAAGCTGAGGCGTCGGTTGAGGTATTCCGGTCCCTTGTCGTGGAGGGCTTTGTGTGCGTGGGTGAGAAGTCGAAAGGTGATCCTTTTGCTGACTGGGAGCCAATGCAGGTGTCTCAGGTGTGCGGAGATGTGGCTGTTGCGGGGTACGTCGAGGATGAGGTGGGCCGAGGCGTTTTGAATGCGTTGCAGGCGATTTTGGAGTTTGGCTGTGGTTCCAGCGTAGAGGGTGTTGCCGTAGTCCAGGCGGCTCGTGACGAGGGCGTGGGTCACGGTTTTTCTAGTGTCGGCGGGGATCCAGCGGAAGATCTTGCGGAGCATGCGGAGGGTGAGGAAGCAGGCGAAGGACACGGCGTTGACTTGCTTGGTCATGGTGAGAAGAGGGTCCGAGATGAAGCCGAGGTTGCGGGCGTGGTCTGCCGGGGCTGGTGCGGTGCCGAGGGCCGTGGGCCACCAGGAGCCGTCCCAGGGGGACGGGGTGTTGCCGAGGATGAGGACTTCCGTTTTTTCAGAGTTCAGCTTTAGGCGGCTGATCCTCATCCAATCTGCGACGTCCTTCATACCTTCTTGTAGGTTGGTCTTGGCGCTGGCGCTGGCGGGGTCCTCAGTGAGGGAGAGTATAAGTTGGGTGTCGTCGGCGTAGGAGGTGATGATGATGTCGTGCTTGCGTACGATGTTGGCGAGGGGGCTCATGTAGACATTGAAGAGTGTCGGGCTGAGTGATGAGCCTTGGGGTACGCCGCAGATGATCTCGGTGGGTACTGAGCGAAACGGAGGGAGGTAAACTCTTTGGGAACGGTTTGAGAGGAAGGAGGCGATCCAGTCCAGGGCCTGGCCTTGGATCCCGGTGGAGCGGAGGCGGGTGATTAGGGTGCGGTGACAGACGGTGTCGAAGGCAGCCGAAAGGTCGAGGAGAATGAGGGCGACTGTTTCACCGTTGTCCATCAGGGTTCTGATGTCGTCTGTGACTGAGATGAGGGCGGTTTCCGTGCTGTGGTTGGTTCGGAATCTGGTTTGTGAAGGGTCGAGCAGGTTGTTGTTTTCCAGGAAGGTGGTCAGCTGTTTGTTGACGGTCTTCTCTATTACCTTGGCTGGGAAAGGCAGGAGAGAGATGGGGCAGAAGTTTTTCAGGTCGCTCGGGTCAGCCGTAGGTTTCTTTAGTAGGGCGTTGACTTCGGCGTGTTTCCAGCATTCGGGGAAGGTAGCAGAAGAAAAAGAAGAGTTGATGACGGCCTGGAGGTGCGGGGCGATGATGTCGTCGGCTTTGTTAAAGATGAAGTGAGGGCAGGGGTCCGAAGGGGCGCCGGAGTGGATAGAGTTCATGGTGGATTTGGTTTCTTCAGTGTTGATGTGGGTCCAGTTGTTGAGGGTGATGGTCGGGGGTGCGGGTTCGGTGGTGTTTGGTTGGGTCTGGTGTCCGAAGCTGTCGTGGAGGTCGCTGATCTTGCGGTGGAAGAAGGTGGCGAGGGATTCGCACAAATCCTGTGAGGGCGTGACGGCGTTGGCGTTGGGGTTGGAGAACTCCTTGACGATGCTGAAGAGTTCTCTGCTGTTGTGGCTGTTTTTGCCCAGTCTGTCGGTGAAAAAGTTCCTTTTAGCAGCGCGGATCAGGTGGTGGTGTTCGCGGGTAGCGTTCTTGAGGGCGGTCATGTTGTCAGCGGTGTGGTCCTTGCGCCAGGCCTTCTCGAGAGCGCGACAAGTTTTCTTTGATTCTTTGAGGGTGTCAGAGAACCAGAGAGGTTTTTTGGTGTTGGTCTGTCGATGCGTGCGTTTGAGGGGAGCAAGGTTGTCTGCGCAGTTGGAGATCCAGTTTGTGAGGCTGAGGGCTGCGTCGTTGGGGTCGGTGGTGAGGGTGGGTTGGTTGGCGGCGAGTGCGGAGAAGAGTTGCTCTTCGGGGATCTTGTTCCACTGTCGACGAGGGATGGGTTGAGTGCGGAGGTGGCGGGTCTCGCGTCGGAATGTGAAGTGGACACAGCTGTGGTCGGTCCAGTGTAGAGCGGAGGTGTGGCTGAAGAAGATGTGTTTGCTGGCGGAGAAGATAGGGTTGAGCGTGTGTCCGGCGATGTGGGTGGCGGTGTTCACCAGTTGTTTGAGGCCGAGGTTGGCGAGGTTGGCGAGCAGGGTGGTGGTGTTGGGGTCGTTGTTTTGTTCCAGATGAAAGTTGAAGTCGCCTAGGAGGATGTAGTCCGGTGAGGCGAGGGCGTGCGGGGAGATGAAGTCGGCGATGGCGTCGCTGAATGGGGCGCGCGGTCCGGGAGGACGGTAGACGAGGGATCCTCTGAGGGTGGTCCTCGGGTCGGTGCGAATCTGAAAATGCAGGTGTTCAGCGGTGAGAGGGGTGTCTTCGGTGGAGGTGGTGACGCTGATGGAGTCTTTGAAGATGATGGCGATACCTCCTCCTACTTGGTTGGTGCGGTCTTTTCTGGAGATCTTGTAGCCTTCGGGGATGGCGGTGGTGATGTCTGGAGCAGAGGAGGCGTTCATCCAGGTCCCCGTGATGAAGGCGACGTCCGGGGCTGTGGAGTCCAGGAGGTCCCAGAGTTCAACGTCGTGCTTGTGGAAGGAACGAGCATTGACCAGGATGCACTTGAGGTGGTTGATGGCGCGTGGGCTTGTGGTCGTGGTAGTTGCGTGGTGGAAGATGCGTTTGCAGGAGTTGCAGGCGAAGGGTCCATGGGTGCGTTTGGGGTGAGCTTGGAAGCAGGTGTTGGAGCGTCCTGGGTTGAGGGCGTGGAGGGTGGTGGGGTCGTAGCGGATCAACGGGGCTTGGGAGAGCTGGGGACCAGGGGTCGTGGCGCTGGGCGCGGGCCAGGCGCGGACAGGCGCCATATGAGGTAGGAGGGGGGGAGGGGTCAGCTGGGGGCGAATGGGAGCTGGGGGGCGGGGGCGTGCAGGAGGTCACAGCGGGAAGGCGCGAGGGAGGGGGGGGACAGGTAGAGTGAGAAGAGCTGGGGGAGGGGGGTTTAAGGGTGGAGGGGGGTGAGTGTTAGGAGGTTTAGGATATTAGGGAGAAAGATAGGAGTAGGGTTGTGGAGATAGGGGAGGGGGGTTGTAGAGGTGGGTGAGGGTGAGAGGTAGAGTGAGAGGATAGGAAGATAGGTAATAGTGGCGGGAAGGGGGGGAGAGATAGAGAAATAGATAGAGAAAATCGATAGATAGAGAAATCGATAGATAGAGAAATAGATAGATAGAGAGATAGGTAGATAGGAGGAGGTGGAGAGTGAGGGAGTTAGATAGTGGGATAGAGAGATAGAGAGATAGGTAGATAGGAGGAGTGAGGGAGGTAGATAGCGAACGGGTTAGATAGGGGTGATAGAGAGGGGGGAGGCGAGTGAGGGAGGGGGATGAGGCAGGAGCAGGAGGGCAGGCGCGGGGAGAAGAAGACGGAGGAGGCAGAAGAGCCGAAGGCAGAAGATAGAAGATAGAAGAGCAGAAGACCGGAAGAACAGAAGAACAGAAGACCAGAAGACCGGAAGAACAGAAGAAAGGAAGACCGGAAGAACAGGAGAACAGAAGAACACAGAAGAACACAGAAGAACACAGAAGAACAGAAGAACACAGAAGGAGATACAGAAAACGAAGAACAGAAGGCAGAAGACCACAGAAGAAGATGAGGAAGAAGAGAAGAAGGGAGAAGACGGGAAAAAGAAGAGTACAGAAGAAGATTACAGACGAGGAGCGAGGAGGAAGAACAGAGAAGAAGAAAAGAAGAAAAGAAGCAAGAGCAGGAGAGAGGGTGAGTAGCGCGGGGCAGAGCGAGGGGCTGGGAGGTGGGGGGTACTTACTGTGAGGTGGGTCTCAGGAACTCAGGAACCTGGAGGAGCTGGAGGAGCTGCAGCGGCAGGGGGAGCGACCTACCCTTGGGTCAAGGGTCGCTACCACTGTCGCGCAGCGGCCGCCATATGAGGTAGGAGGGGGGGAGGGGTCAGCTGGGGGTGAATGGGAGCTGGGGGGCAGGGGCGTGCAGGAGGTCGCGGCGGGAAAGCGCGAGGGAGGGGGGGACAGGTAGAGTGAGAAGAGCTGGGGGAGGGGGGTTTAAGGGTGGAGGGGGGTGAGTGTTAGGAGGTTTAGGAGATTAGGGAGAAAGATAGGAGTAGGGTTGTGAAGATAGGGGAGGGGGGGTTGTAGAGGTGGGTGAGGGTGAGAGGTAGAGTGAGAGGATAGGAAGATAGGTAATAGTGGCGGGAAGGGGGGGAGAGATAGAGAAATAGATAGAGAAAATCGATAGATAGAGAAATCGATAGATAGAGAAATAGATAGAGAGATAGGTAGATAGGAGGAGGTGGCGAGTGAGGGAGTTAGATAGTGGGATAGAGAGATAGAGAGATAGGTAGATAGGAGGAGTGAGGGAGGTAGATAGCGAACGGGTTAGATAGGGGTGATAGAGAGGGGGGAGGCGAGTGAGGGAGGGGGATGAGGCAGGAGCAGGAGGGCAGGCACGGGGAGAAGAAGACGGAGGAGGCAGAGGGAGCGACCTACCCTTGGTAGCCTCATCGGTGGCCCCCCTGCCCCACCGGAGCCCCCAAAGAGTTCAAAGAGGATGCGGGCGGGGTGGAAGCCTCGGCGGAGGCTCCCCGCCCGTCGCAGTCCTCCCATTTTGTTGTGGGACACCGCGAGAGGCGGCCGGCTCCCCTCACTGTGGCCCCTTGTTCTTTTGGGGCATTGTTGTGGCCCCCCCTCTTGTAGGAGGGCCAGTGGAGGCCTGGGAGAGCCCCCAGAGACTATGGGCCCCAGAGGGGCCCGTTATAAAAACTGGAGGGGGTGCATGTCGCCCCACTCCACCCCCAGTCATCGGAGTGCCCAAAGTGAGGGCACTGAGCGCCGGGGGCCCTATTTTGTTCTTCTTGGCACTAGGAGTGCCTTTCATCATAAAACCAGGTACTTTTAAAGAACATTCATATGTTCCTTATATGGACATTTATGGTTTATATGTTAACCTGCCTATTTTTATGAGGTGTTTCATATATGTTTGCTAATGTTCCTTGTAAGGGTATAACATGCTAATATGTTTTCCTGACTTGCCACATGTTTTATAATGTTCCTGTATGATATTTCTATGACAACTGCATTTGGGTTGTAATGTGATTCCTGACTATTCTTATGTTGCAGAATAATAAGTAACCTGTGTGTTATATGTGACTACTGTTGGTTCTGCAGAGTAACTAATGTGTAACGGTATGACAACTGCTTGGGTTGCAGGATGTTTCTGACACGAGGTGTTTGGTCTAATAATTGCTTTGTGTACAATACAGTATATTTTCATATAACTTGGAGTTGTGTTTCTTTTGTGGTGGGGATAGTGTGTAACGGTTACTTGCCAGGCCCAGAACTCCCCTTTTATTACATGTAAGTCACCCCTAAGGTAGGCCCTTGCTAGCCCTATGGCCAGGGTGCTATGTTTATAGAAGTCTTTCAAAAACAAACTTGGTGACCTTACACGGCTAACATCAATAAATCCATAAATCGTCTCGTACCTTGAATTGAACACGAAGCTGACGTTACTTTTTTTTTTCCTTTACAGCTTACCGAAAAACTCCAATGAACAACGTCTCAAGAACACATACAATAGTCGCTGCATTCAATTGGCTGCATAAAGAATTCTTGCAATTCCTCAAATATGATAATTTACGGTATTACCAGTCGCGCAGCCAAAATCCAATTATCATTCCTTGTCAGCTTTGTTGAATGCCGGTCATAGATGGGTTCTTTGGAGACAACACTGCTCCTGTGTCGCAGAAAACGGAGAGTAACAAGTGTTCCTCCAACTCGTCGCCACTTGTGAAGAACTGATCCACCCATAAATGGTATAATAAGATGAAGTCTTTATTTCATGCAGCACAGTACTCCCTCATACAAGTACACTCCAGTAATGATCCACAACCCCCACCCCACTCTACATTCTACATTACGCCTAGAATAATTAACCATGAAAGTTCTATTATATTGACATTGCTGTACATCTAAATATCCTATCCTTTTAGCACATAACACCTGCCCATCCCGAACAGCATGATCTCTGTTTTTAACTGTTCATTTTCAGCCAGTTCTTTCCCATCCAGCCACCAATATCCACCATATACATCCCAAACCAGTCAGCCACATCTCCTTAATCATCAGAGATGGACACAATGATCTGAGTGTCGTTATCGTAGGACGAAACCTGGAAACCAAAAGTTTGAATCATTTTCGCTAGAGGGGAGACATTGATGTTAAATAAAGTAGGGCTAAGTGAGGAACGATGTGGTACCCCAAAGTGCAGCTGGAAGGGAGGGGCTCTAAAGTCCCCACAACTAACAGCGATGGTTTTATCCTGAAGAAAAGTCTTCAACAGCTTCAGGGCCTTTCCCTTCAAACCGATCTGCTGCAGTCTGTGCCCCATCAGAACAGGTGAAATAGTATCAAACACTGCTGACAAGTCCAACAAAACCAATATAGCTGATTTCCCCCCCCTCTTATCGACTTGTTTCTGGATAAAGTCTGTCATGGAAATAAGAGCAGATTCTATGCTATGATGTTTATGGAATCTATAGTATGATGGATCAAAAGCATTTGTGTCATGTAGGATCTCACACAACTCCTTCTTAATATGCTTTTTCAAACTTTTTGGCCAGCAGGGGTAACAGGAAAATGGGGCGCAAATTCTTCAGCTCCCTTGGACTAGCATCTGGATTCTTCTTCAGACGAATAACCACCACCTTTTTCCAGTCCGCAGGATATTCTCCAGAATCCAGGATCTCTTAAAAGATCCATTCAAGCACCTCAGCTATCAAATCTGGCACTAACTGCAGGATTCTCGGAGGGCAGGGGTCATCAGGTGAGCCAGTAGTACAGCTGGTTAACAGAGTCATAATCGTAGTGGCAGGGAGAGGTGAAAATCTATCCAAATAGTTGTACCAGGTAGAGCTTACAACCCACCATCCACACTCCCTAACCGGGCACTCGAGGCAGACTCAATCTTTTGGACAAACAGTTAGATTTATCTGTTCTAATAGCCCTTTTGTGAATAAGTTTGAGTTCCCTCAGTTTAACTGTTTTCTCCTGACAGGGATCCAGTCTCCACCTAGGTTCCTCCCTTCTACATTGCCTTAGGAGATCTTTAAGATCTGCAGAAAACCATTGTGCATAGGGTATTGACCTGCTCTCAGGGCCAGAATTCCTCAAAGGGGTAGATTCCTCTGCTGCCTAATGGACCCAGTTTTGAAACTTTTCAGCTGGGCAACTCTGTTTGAGGAGAACTTTCTCCTCATTCGCCCCCAGAATCTCACAAAACTCCCTCACATTAGTTTTATCCCAGTTCCAAATTTTCTTCCTATCACACCTCCCCACTTCCCTTCCCTGGTCCCTAAGAACGTTAAAAGAAATGAGATAATGTTCAGTCCAGTCTAATTGCAAGCAGTCACTAATCTTTAACCCCTTTAATGCGGGCGTCGGCCACTGGCTGACGCCTGCACCACCTCCCAGGTTAAACCCTGGGAGACACGGAAGAGCTTCCGTGTCTCCCCCTGCCCCCCACCTGCCCCTTTGTGAAGTCAGTGCGCCGCGAGGCGCACTGACATCACAGTGTTGTTTTCCCCATCGGAGCAGGAAGCGGCCGTAGGGCCGCTTCCTGCTCCGATGGGGGAAAACGGCCCCAAACGGCCTTCCCCACGTTCGGGAAGGCCTCGTATGAAAGGGGAGACTCTCCCCTTTTATGCGAGGCCTTCCTGAACACAGCTGCGATTGAGGGCCAGGAAACGCCACTAGACACCAGGGATTTCGCTTGGGGGGGGTCGGCCCCCCTAGGAAAACGCCCCCCCCCCCCCCCGGGACCATATTTTTAAATTTCAATGTTGGGGCCACCAGGGGCAAAAAATGTTTTTTTTAAATAACGAATTTGACAGGGGGTTGCCCATAGGCAGGGTGACCCCCTGTGGGGCCATATTTTTAAATTTCAATGTTGGGGGCCCCCTGGGGGGGGGCGCAATCGCGCCACCCCCAGGGGCTAATTTAAAAAAATATATATATATAACGAAATTGACAGGGGGTCATTGAATGGGGGCAATTTTTTTTTAGTAGTTGTAGGGTACAACTACCTAAAAAATACAGATATATATATATACATATATATATATATATATATATATATATATATATATATTTATATATAGATATATCAATCCATGTAGATACATATGTCTATCTACATGGATATATCTATCTACATGGACATATCTATATATATCTATAGATATATCCATGTAGATAGATATATCTATATAGAGATCTATATATATATATATATATATATATATATATATATATATATATATGTATATCACTTTTGTCAGTGCATGTGTGGTTTCCCTGGGGGCTGTAATCGGCCCCAGGAAAACCAGACCCACATATAAAAGTGATCTATATATATATATATATATATATATATTTTTTTTTTTTGCCACCAGTTGTCTTGCAGTTGCAGCTTGCGTCTTCAGAGCAGTGCACATACTTCAACTGACGCATTTCAACTGTAGCTTTTAGGCAGCAATAAAGAAGTCAAGTAAGTCTTGTGATTATGTTTCTGCTACAAAAGGATCAGACTTTTGTATAGTGGCAGTTTTAGTGCCATAAAGAAGCGCAGAAGGTTTATATGACTACTGCAAAGAGCAAATCTGTATTTTATGTAAATAGCAGAGTAAATTAGTAAAGTCAGCCACTACCTGCGCTATAATACAAATGAAATGTATGTGCGGGGTGGCTATGGAGAGATGAAGAGCGCGTTTGCTGGGTGGTAATGAGGGAATCCGAGGAGGAGGATATGGGAGTGGGAGCACCAATAATGATTGTTGGACTGGGCGCAGGAGGTGCTAAAGACTGTGACGAATGGTATGTGACAAGGCGTTTGAGTGTCTTGAAAGAACGTGCTGATTGAGGGAAGAAGCGCAGGTAAGGAGGCCTCTAGTGTTGCACGTATCACACACACCAGCAATTTTGTGACTGTCTATGTAGGCTAGTGTTTTAGAGCAACAGTTTAACTAATAGCAGAGATGGCACCTTGATGGATGACTGCTGCTGACGTCACTCTGGTTATAGAGGACAGCTCTGACATAGGATCAGAGACTGAGACAGCAGATACTGAGACAGGATCTCAGGGATAGGACAATGGCGCAGACTCTGGGAGTCATTTTTCAGTTGGAGGAGTCCCATTGGATAACTCCTTCCAGTAAATTGTGAGGGAGGTGATGAGGGCAGTCCTGTTGTCCCTTCACAAGCACAGTCTGTGCAGCAGGGCAATAGTGGGTTAGCCCAACCCAGAGAGCAGGTGAATGCGGGGGCAAGCACAGAGAGGGTGCTCTCTTGGGAGCTCCCCAATTTAGTTCAGCCCCGAATTCCACTGCCCAAATTGTATTGTGGAGACATCAAAAGTATCTATCACAAAACAAACTGGTTTTGTAAGGCAGGCACCTGGGTTTTTGGTCCTGGGTTCTGAAAACTAGACATCCTGGGGAGTCCACAGAGGTGTGACTTGTGTGGATTCCCCAAAGCATTCTTACCCAGAATACCCTGCAAAGCTGAAATGTTGAATAAAAACTCTATTTTTTTTTCTTGCATTTCTGTCACACAAACTACAGGAATGTGCTGCGATCCACAAAATTCCTACCACGCAATGATTCCTCACCTGTCCTGATAAAAACACTACCCCACTTGAGTGCCTATACCTAGTGCCTGCATAAGGAATGGATCACCCCCGGGTCAACAGTTGCCTCATGCAAGTACCAACATTGACCATTGTGTGATCTATTCCTGTTGCGGGCACTAGGCCTACCCACACAAGTGAGGTACCATTTTTATCGGGAGACTTGGGGGAATGCTGGGTGGAAGGACATTTGTGGCTCCTCTCAGATTCCAGAACTTTCTATCACCGAAATGTGAGGAAAAAGTGTTTTTTCCAAATATTGAGGTTAGCAAAGGATTCTGGGTAACAGAACCTGATCAGAGCCCCACAACTCAGCCCATCCTGGATTCCCCTAAGTGTCTAGTTTTCAAAACTGTGCAGGTTTGCTAGGTTTCCCTAGGTGCCAGCTGAGCTAGAGGCCAAAATCCACAGCTAGGCACTTTGCAAAAAACAGCTCTGTTTTCTTTGTGAAAATGTGATGTGTCCACGTTGAGTTTTGGGGCATTTCCTGTTGCGGGCGCTAGACCTACCCCCACAACTGAGGTACCATTTTTATTGGGAGACTTGAGGGAACGCTGGGTGGAAGGAAATTTGTGGCTCCTCTCAGATTCCAGAACTTTGTGTTACCGAAATGTGAGGAAAAAGTGTTTTTTTGGCCACATTTTGAGGTTTGCAAAAGATTCTGGGTAACAGAACCTGATCAGAGCCCCACAAGTCACCCCATCTTAGATTCCCTTAGGTGTCTAGTTTTCAAAACTGTGCAGGTTTGCTAGGTTTCCCTAGGTGGCAGCTGAGCTAGAGGCCAAAATCCACAGCTAGGCACTTTGGAAAAAACAGCTCTATTTTCTTTGTGAAAATGTTATATGTCCACGTTGTGTTTTGGGGCATTTCTTGTCGCGGGCACTAGGCCTACCCCCACAAGTGAGGTATCATTTTTATTGGGAGACTTGGGGGAACGCTGGGTGGAAGGAAATTTGTGGCTCCTCTCAGATTCCAGAACTTCCTGTCACCGAAATGTGAGGAAAGAGTGTTTTTTTGGCCACATTTTGAGGTTTGCAAAGGATTCTGGGAAACAGAACCTGATCAGAGCCCCACAAGTCACCCCATCTTGGATTCCCCTAGGTGTCTAGTTTTCAAAACTGTGCAGGTTTGCTAGGTGCCAGCTGAGCTAGAGGCCAAAATCCACAGCTAGGCACTTTGGAAAAAACACATCAGATTTCAATGTAAAAATGTGATGTGTCCATATTGCCTTTCCTGTCGCGAGCATTAGGCCTACCCACGCAAGTGAGGTACCATTTTTATCGGTAGACTTGGGGGAACACAGAATAGCACAACAAGTGTTATTGCCCCTTGTCTTTCTCTACATTTTTTCCTTCCAAATGTAAGACAGTGTGTAAAAAAGACGTCTATTTGAGAAATGGCCTGTAATTCACATGCTAGTATGGGCACCCCGGAATTCAGAGATGGGCAAATAACCACTGCTGCTCAATACCTTATTTTATGCCCATTTTGGAAATACAAAGGTTTTCTCGATACCCATTTTTCACTCTTTATATTTCACCATATTTCACTATACCCAATATAGAATGAAAACCCATTACAAGGTGCAGCTCATTTATTGGCTCTGGGTACGTAGGGATCTTGATGAACCTACAAGCCCTATATATCCCTGCAACCAGAAGAGTCCAGCACACCACGTAATGGTATATTGCTTTAAAAATCTGATATTGCAGGAAAACGTTACAGAGTAAAATGCTGACAAAAATGGCTGGGTTTTTTCAGCTCAATTTCAATATTTGTTTTTTCAGCTGTTATTTTCTGTAGGAAAACCTTGTAGGATCTACACAAATGTCCCCTTGCTGAATTCAGAATTTTGTCTACTTTTCAGAAACACTTAGCTTTCCAGGATCCAGTGTTGGTTTCACACCCATTCCTGTCACTAACTGGAAGGAGGATGAAAGCACCAAAAATAGTCAAAATTAAGTATGTCCCAGTAAAATGCCAAAATTGTGTTGAAAAATTTGGTTTTCTGATTCAACTCTGCCTGTTCCTGAAAGCTGGGAAGATGGTGATTTTAGCAAACCCTTTGTTGATGCCCTTTCCAGGGTAAAAACCACAAGCCTGCTTCGGCAGCCCTTTTTTCCCATTTTTTTGAAAAAACCTAAATATTAGGTGTATTTTGGCTAATTTCTTGGTCTCCTCCAGGGGAACCCAGAAACTCTGGGTACCTTTAGAATCCCTAGGATGTTGGAAAAAAGGACGCAAATTTGGCGTGGATAGCTTATGTGGACAAAAAGTTATGAGGGCCTAAGCGCGAACTACCCCAAATAGCCAAAAAAGGGCTCAGCACTGGGGGGGGGGGGAAGGCCCAGCAGCTAAGAGGTTAATAACTTTGTGGATGTAAACATCTCATCAAGGGTGTGTCCTGCTACATGGGTTGGAAGCTTAGCTCGTTGTGTCAGGCCAAAATGCCCATAAGATATACCGGAGTAGTCACCTCTGGACTTTGCGTCTGTTCTAAATAAAAGTTCAAGTTCCCCAGAATGACTAAATTTTTGCGTGCAACGAGAGGCTCTGTGACTTGCCAGCAGTGATCAAGAAAATGCTTTCCGGAACCAGGGGCGATATATTAACAAACCCTCCAGCCTCTTTATGTTTTTCTGTAGGATGGTAAAATGTCCTATCTCGCAGCCAGCACCCATAGATTGAATAGATTCAAACACGCAGCTCAGATGTTCTCTAAATAAAATTGAAAGACACTTCCCCCTCCTGCCCTCCTGATCTAATCTCATTACCCCAAAACCCGGAGCGATAGCAATTGCAAAATCCAGGACAACATCTTCTGTGGCCCAGGTTTCAGTCACAAAAAGGTATTCAAGTTGGGTAGTTCCAGTAACCTCACAAATCTCCAAACTATGTTTAATCACTGAGACCCATATTTATACTTTTTTAGCGCCGCATTTGCATCATTTTTTGACGCAAAAGCGGCGCAAACTTACAAAATGCAATTGTATTTTGTAAGTTTGCGCCACTTTTGCATCAAAAAGCGGCACAAATGCGGCACTAAAAAAGTATAAATATGGGCCTGAGTGTGCATTGAGCAAAGCACATTTGATATCTCTTTCTACTGTAACGAGAATTCCCATATTCCTATCCCTGATAGAACCAGGGCTAGTGGAGCCAATATCTCCCCCTGGTGTCCCCTGCCCACTCTCAGAGGTCCCATTACATATCTCACACTTCCACCCTTCCACATCCTCGGGATGTATTCTTATCCCTCCCCTGCAGCTCAACTTACACTTTATTTCAAGCATGGCTTTTCTTTGGTAGGTCATACATTTATCTTCTGTGCCAAAACCAGCAGCCTCCCTGGGCCCCCCTGGGCACGGATGGGTGCAGATGGACTTCCCTTAGGCACGCCTTTGGTGTGCCAATGGTGCACCTTCTGCGCATCTGCCACCAGCGCATTTAAATGTCAGGGACTAAAGCAGGAGCATCCGAGCCGGAGCGCTATCCTGCAGCATGAGAAATGGCGTGGTGGCACAACAAAAATGGCCGCCCGTTGATTCAACCACATAGAGCTCTAACAGGCTCTTCCCTCGTCCTTTCCAACCCCCAAACACAGTAAAAATCCTCCCCCAAAAAGAAACAGATAAAAGACAATTTCTACAGATAAAAACTTCCAAAGTTCCAAACTTCCAAAGTGACACTGCTAATTACAAGCGTCTCTGCATCAAGGGCCTGACCTTCAGGTGAGATTGAATGTCAGTGAGTATGAGAAAATAAGAATAGGTGCCAATAAGAATGAGTGTACATGATTGAGGAAGCATGAGCAAGAGTTAGAGTGAATATGAGTGACAGTGAGTGTGAATGAAGGAGAGAGAATGAGTAAGAGTGTGTGAGAATAAGTGAGTATGAATGAGAAAGACAGAGTTAGTGCAAGTGACTATGAGTAAGTATTATTGAGTCAGAGTAGGAATGAGTGAGAGAGTGAGTTAGAGCGAGTACAAGATAATGAGTGAGAATAAATGAGTGCAAGTGAGAAATAATGATGACGAGTGAGTAAGAATAAGTGTAAGTGAGTGAATGTCAGTGAGCACAATTGAGAAAGCGGTTTTATGCTTTCTAGTCTGCCATTGGCCCTGGCATACTGAAGTAATTGTTGGCTTATGGAGGCACCCATGGGAAAATGATGCCACTGACTCAATGGAGTTGATTTTTTACATAAAGGGGTCTCCATAGCACATTCTATAAACATTAAAATAAACTGCTCAAGAGTGTCAGGCTTCCTTGGCTTTGCACACCATGAAAGGACTTGAATGTGAAGGAGTGTCCTTTCAGAGCTTATGGCTTTTTAACAAATTTATGAGAAAATTGTGTTTTTAACACAGTATTTTTGAAAAAAATGCAAATGTTTTGTCTGTGAAAACCGAGCCGACCTATAACAGGACTGGCTCACTACAATTCAGAGTTAGTATTATATCCCACCACTGTCACAGGTCATGTCAGCACCCTAATACAGATGGTTGTTAGAGAACTTCACCGATGTCAGTTATTGCAATGTTATATGTGGCTTTCACAGAGCATCTCTATTTTTATTTTGGTTTGTGAATCTCATAACTCACTGCTATGACACAGCAACAGTTGATAACAAAACCAGTTACCCACTGTTGTGATGTCAGGAAGGTCTTCTAAGCCAGACCTGCAGGCCTCCTTGAGAGCCTGTCAACGCAGGTCTGCTTGTTGGTCAAGCATGGCAGGTATTTTATTTGTTTTTAAATTTGGGACAGAGATACAAAACAGAGGCCATGTTGAGTATGACTCCCCCATTACTCCTCTGCCTCTGTGTAGCAGTTGAAAGCAGATGATTTTGGTGGACCATATTTAACATAAAATTATACATGGCTAAAAAAGTTAATTTTGGGGATGTTTTCACCTCAGAGTTCAGAGTGACAGAATAGACAACTTAAGCTTTGCTCTTATCTATATGATATCGCTCAGAACCTCTTGGATAAAAATCATCCCCAGAATTCACTGTTACTCATCTATAATTGTATATGTATTCAGGGTTAAGGTCATGTGATATCACTTCCTGTGGACATTTAGCGTCAAAGGTCATATGATGTCACTTCCTGTGATGTCATTAAGCTTAAAGTATGTGTGATATCACTTCTGGTACCCCTGGCTTTTCAGTGAATTGACGTCCATGCACGCTACAGGGATTCCCAGTGATGAGGTCACTCACAGCACACTGGGAGGCTGTGTCAGGACATACCATCTTTATTTTAAATCGTCTCGGAGCCTAGATAGAACTCAACACTCCTGTCATGCAGGAGGGCCTCCTTCCTTTCCCGCCAACAGCTATCGCCGCCTAGTGGCCAAAAACTCGTACTGCAGAAACCTGACATACCATTACACGCTGTCACACCCACTTTGTCAGGGTTTATTAAAAGAGCGCTATGGCTGGTAACTGGCAGCTGCTATTAACAGGAGATGCGGACAGGAGAAGACCCCAATCCCTGCCAGACCGAAGGACGCCGTGCACTCATCACTGAATGAAGAATGTCATTCGAATGTAATAAATTATATTCCCGATGCGTCACAAACACAGAGTGACAGAGGAACCGGGCACATGCAACTGGGACGGGTGTTCGTCGCTCCTCAAAAGATCACACGACAACCTTTCAATGCCTTATGAATAGTATTTTTTTTTTTATCTGCCCAAGTTCTACCTGGAAAATACTCTTGTGCTGTTTATACTTTATTAATACTTATAAAGATAACCATAATGTGAGGTGAAACATGCAAAATCCTATGATCGCTTTCACTCGTGCTTAAACCACCGGATCGAATGATTGACATCTCTATGGTGCTTGAGAAAGAGAATGACAGATGTGAGAGGGTGGTGCTGGCTTCATCATTCATTGTGCATATAGTGCTTGTATGGATTATTAATGAATGGTGAAAGGCGGTATGTTTTCAATCATTTGAAAAACTTAAAAATGTCACTCTGGTCATGCAAAATGTATTTAATTACATTTTCATTTATTAAATGGTTTGACATTTTGTGACGCATAGAAAGAATGGGTTTTGTTTGTAATTTTGGAACATTTACAAAGAATGTGTTTTCCTCCGGCAGAGAGCATCAGCAGCAGAGATCAGCAGTGATAACGTTCTTAACCTGGGCATTAAGTCCTTGTTTCCTTGGACACCTTCCTTGTCAACTCTTTCCTCTCAAATGGAATAGTACCAACCAAACTCAAGTGCTCACTCAATTATCACCCTAGTAGGTGTGGTCTCGGTGAGCTGGTCTGATGGTGTGTGTATATATATATATATTTATATATATATATATATATATATATATATATTATTGCAAGCATATGACGCAAAAAGGAAAAGATAAGAAAAACCAGCAGCTTGTAAATATAGTAGCTGCATCTTTCAATAAAATGTTAACTAAAAAATGAACTTTCAATAAAATTTTAACTAAAAAATGAACCATCGCATATCATTTTTATAGAACATTGTGGGTGTTTCCTAGCCGGAAAGTGAACTTAGAATAGGCATAGAAACCTTTCTCAGATCTAAGGCACACCAAAGGAAAATATGACTCGTAATGACACAAAGAAAAGGTACATTAACCTATGAATCAGAAAATAAAAAAACGCTTTCCATGTCCCTTAGTAGGTGAGAAGTGTTTTTTTCAGTAAGTGCAATCACATAGAAAAGACCATCTCGCTGGAGGCCAGATGGAAGGGCACTGAGCACACCATGGATGGCATTTTTTCACGCCATGATAGTTGTACTCTTATGGATAATGTGGCCCTTGACTGGTCTGATAATCCTCTACTATGATTTAGAGTAGATTGGAGGGGGGTGCCCACTTACATCCCATCAGTCACCAAGCTGGTTAGACATTGGGGCAGAATTGGGGAGCAGAAGTTGGCACTGGCCTTGAAGGAGGGCTGGGAGTAGGATAGGGGGCTGCCTAGATCCTCGGTGGAAAGGTGCGAACAGGGAATAAGGGCTGCAATTGACCTGCTGGCCCCCTTAAGGAAGACTAGACCCTTGGCCAGTAAGAAAGAAATCTTCATCTTGGTACGCTAAGGAACTCAAGGAGCTGCAAAGGTG
Source organism: Pleurodeles waltl (assembly GCF_031143425.1). Taxonomy (NCBI): domain Eukaryota; kingdom Metazoa; phylum Chordata; class Amphibia; order Caudata; family Salamandridae; genus Pleurodeles; species Pleurodeles waltl. The sequence goes on along the minus strand of NC_090446.1, from coordinate 114,678,181 downwards.
ATATAGGTGGCAATAGCATAAATGGAAATTGGATCAAAATATAGTGGAAAGGGACAAGCTCAGAACTCTGCTTGGGGACTATAAATAGGCGATTATAAAGCCGAATCTGACTATTTCACTCTTAAATTAAGGAAGCAGATAATGCACCTAGGGAACTCTTTAGAGTGGTCCGCTCTCTCACATCACTGCCATCTCTCCGGACATGGAGAATTCTCAAACCTTTTGTAATAAGGTAGCAGACTTTTTAAAAAATAAGGTCTTACAGATCCACACAAACTTTGCCCAGCACCTTGTGGATCTGGACCCCGTAGTCTCTATGGGGAAAATGGCGTCTCATAACAGTCCCATTCTAGCCAAATTCCACCCACTGTCAGCAGACAGGATTAAAGTACTACTGTCTGGGATAAGGTCAGGGTCCCCTAATGATCCTTGCCCCCCTAAAATTTTGAGGCTCGCTCCGGACCTGGTTTCCGAAGCATTAGAAATGGCTTACCAGGAGGTGCTGAACACTGGTGTTTTTCCCCCCTCCTGGAAGGAGGCAATTGTAATCCCACTTAAAAAGAAACCAGGAGGTGCCCCTAACGATCTAAAAAAATCTTCATCCCATTTCCTTCATACCCACTCCGGCTAAGATTCTTGAAAAACATCTTAATATTGAGCTAGCCCGGTTCCTCCACGAAAGTGGCTGCCTAGATCCCTCCCAGAACAGGTTCCCGAAGGCGCATAGCACAGAATCCGCTCTCATCGCCACTTCTGACTTCATCCACTGGATGATGGACCAAGGGGAGGGAGCCATTCTGGTATTATTAGATCCCTCAGCGACATTCAACACCATCTCTCCGCAACTGCTGGTGCAGCGCCTTTATCAAGCTGGGACAAGAGCCAGCGCCCTTGATATTTTGGACTCCTTTTTGTCTGAAAGATCAACCATTGTGAGCTATGGTGATTTTAGAGCTGCCCTGTTCCAACTTCCTTGTGGAGTCCCCCAGGGGTCTTCTCTTAGCCCTAATCTGTTCAATATGTATGTGGCTTCGCTGGCAACTTTGGTCCACTCGTTTGGGTTCCAGGTTTCCTCTTATGCTGAAGATACCCAGCTCATTATCCCAGTCAATAGGGACTGGGGGGAGGTAGCTGTCAGGTTTCACAACTGTATGAAAGAGGTCAATAAGTGGATGAGTCAAAATTGGCTAAAAATGAAGGGAGAGAAAACCGAAATCTTGTTCTTCGGCTCTAACAGCTCTTTGTGGAGCTCTTGTTGGTGGCTGCAATCTTGCAAAGACCTTCCTGTGCCCATACCAGTGGCTAGAAACTTTTGTGTTTTATTTGACAATGCTTTGCCTTTTGACCTACAGGCTAATCAGACCATTAGAACCTGTGATCAAACGGTGATCAAAACCCTTCAGAAAATTCTCCCCCCCCTTACAGAAGGATCTTAGAATCTCAGTGATTCTTGCAGTAGTCTTATCCAAATTGGACTACTGCAATGCGCTGCTGCTGAATATCAGTAAAGGCTCTCTCCGCAAGCTGCAACATATTCAAAACACCGCGGCCAGCCTGGTGTTGGATCTTCCGAAGTCGGCGTCAGCTAATGTAAGCCTGAGGCAGCTACACTGGCTACTTGTATCTTTTTTTAAAGCTCTTTACCTCACACATAAGGCTCTCCATTCTGAAAGGTCTGAAAATCTTAGATGGGCTGTGCCTAGTAGCCATCTTAGGTCCATCAGTCTCCATCTGGCCTCAGTTCCCCTTAGCTGGAAATCTAAATGGGGTGACAGAGCTTTCTCAGTGGCGGCAGCTAAACTTTGGAACACTCTCCCGCCATGGATCAGGAAAGAACAATCTCTTATGCCTTTCCGAAAACAGCTAAAAACATGGCTATTTTCCCTCAAATTATAACTCTGCGTCCTTGAAAGTTGCTGCTCATCCTTCATTTTCATTTGCTCTCTCTTGCATTTCTTTCCGCTTGGCACTTCAATGCTAAGACTGGAACATGCTCTACAAATACACCTACAAGTACAAATACTGTTTCCCATGGATTGTGACTTAAAGCTGTGGGTTGTAATCTGAACTATTACTTCATAGCTGAAGTTTCCAGGGACTGAAAAGTATTCTATAAGTTTGCTTTGATCATACATGTATGCATTGTGTTATGACTTGGGGATCCAGGTGAATGGGCACTGGGGAACGTCTCTAGCCCCCACCTCGTTCTCATACCAAACCCATTATCAAGTCTCATTTGAGGTGGGTTTTTGATTGTTTGGGATGGATTATGTTGGGCCAGCATAACTGAGCAAGGGAGTCACCTATGGGGCCCAATGACTGCAACAAGCATTCCACCAAGTTGTCAACGCTGCTCTGCCCTCCACTCCCCAGCAAGGGCCACTTGCAACTGAAGATCACAGCATGCACACATGCAATATTGGAACACCAGAACTTGATGAGACCACCATTGCAGCCAGCACATGTGAACAGCTAAAAAGGGCCAGAACTTGCTACGAAATCAGAAAAATACTAAGAGACTCAGAGAGGGAGATTGGCAGGAACCTGGAATAGTTAACAGGATAGGGTGAGCCATTTATGTGTTCTAACCACCAGAAGGAGTCCTGGCCAATTTACAAGCCCTAGAGTACACATTAAGGCAACTATGCAAAAGGTGAAAGGGACTGTGGTAGTGCTGGCAACATACACCACACCGGTGAAACTCTCAGTGTTGGAATACCCTTGCTTCAGGTATCAACAGCCTTATATTTCCCTGTAGACGTGTAGATTCCTGGGGCCAGATTCATCAATATTTGACGTAGTGCAATGCAACAAAATTAGCTGCACTGCATCATATGGGGAGAACAGGAATGTGCCATATTTAGTAACATATGGTGCATTCCGCTCTCTATGTGCACTGTGCACTGTCTTGCACCAATGCAGGCTCTCTTACACCATAGTGCAAATGTGTCTGCATTGCAGACAGGATTGTTTTTGTGTGAGGAAAGAGACTTTCCTGCACAAAAATCATCATCAGAGGTGTTTTCCTCTTTATAATTGTGCTGCAGAATGCAGCACACTCAGAAAGAGGAAACAACAAGGAGAAATAAAGATATTTCTTCTTGTTACTCCTGTTGTCCTCATTGGCCCTCTATCAGGAAGGTGTATAATTTTGACATATTCTCAGGTTTACTTGTCTTGGTAAATACTTCAAAAACCATGCTCCATCCATGTAACGCCTTCCCGACGGATAGTAATGTAAGGCAGTGACTTGCACTGCCCAGGGTCACTCCATATTTACCAAACCATGCAAGGCCATGAAAAGTGGCCATGTGTAGCTTGGTAAATCTTATTTAATGATTATGTTACGGGTGTGTTAACTTGCTTGACACAAGGGCAATGCAATCGTTTGATAAATCTGGTTCTGTTTTGCATGGATAAAGTTAGGTCATTTTTTTGGAAATTGATTTATTGTATACTAATAATGTTATGTCTTCTGAGTTTCTAACCACACACCACCTCCCTGAGTTAGCCTTGCATCGCTCTTCTTCACTACCCAGAGGATTAAGTACTCACAGAGTGCCCTTGATACTTAGTTATGGGTCCAAGAGTAGGTCAGACCTTGAGACAGTATTGGTAAAAGGCCACAACTGACAGGCTTTGTGGCCAGTAACCACATGAGCCCCGAAACACACAATCCAATTTCCAATCCTACTGCTTTTCAGTTGCTGTTGCACCAGTGTAAGGAAGCACCTTTTGTGTTAAAGACGATAATATTACCAAGTCGGCTACTAGCCACATACTGTGGAATGAAACATGCACTGCTCTGCTTCAGTAAACTAAAAGTACATTATGTTAATATATTTTCCTTCTGAATGCCTGAATATTGGGGCTGCAGGCAAGCCTTCACTTTCCAAAAATGACATTGCAGGTTTATTGGGTGAACTTGTCACGTTTGATTTAATTTTTTTATGGATTATAGTGGCCAAAGGTAGACCATGAGAACGAAATTAATGCAAAAGAGGTAATTCAAACCCTAATTTTCAGCCTAGTTTAGACTATGCTTTCCTATTAAAATAAGCATTTACAAAACCAATAGGTCTTGCTTTTATGTGGTAACACTGGCATGCACAAATACTTGTGCATGACTGTTTGCATGTGTTAGCAGACCTATTGGTTTTGCCAGTGCTTATTATGTTATTGATGCAGACACTATCTTGTGTGGTATCCCCAGTTTATTATACTATAACCAGATCCCTTACCTCGCCTCATCTGTTGCCTACAACTCTGCACCCATTGCCAGACCTGCAAACTCACATGGTGCCACCGTGTAACACACTATATTGGCTCCCATCACATGGTCACCCGGTGAAGAGCCGATATCACACAGTTGCAGGGAAAACAAGCTAACAAAACCCTTGTAAACTGTAGTTTTCAGCTTGTTTTCGGAAGCTTCGAACTGCTGATGTCTATTAATGGTCATGAAAACACCCGAGGACATCGGCAGCAGCCTCGGCAAGCATTTTGTTTTGTTTTTTGGAGGAGGGGCCTTAGAGGTGGGGTAGGCGCAAAAGTGCCAGTGAGGTAGTTCTCAGCACAAGGCCTCGCCCCCTCTACGGCCCCTACCCCTCCTCTCATGGTGAGAACTTTATTCAGGTTTGCGGGCCTGCATTGCATAGCCTGCCCTGCCCCGTTCCAGCACACTACAGCCATCTAGTTGTAACAATAGTTATGGTGTGTTTTTATGGGTCACTATTCTCACATCTCTTAGGATTTCAGAGCACTAATAATGGTATAGGTTTTAATGGCATGGCCGGATGCATGTCTGGATAATGCTGCTTTGGGATGGCTAATACATTGATGCTGAATAGAAATTATTTTAGCTTCATATGCTGGTATAGTCACGTCCAAAATAGTAATGTTAACACAAATTGTTGATTTATTTTAATGCCAGATGGCAACATTTGACTCAAAGACAAGGATTGTTTAATGCATATAATTATTAAAACGAATAATATTTCATAAATTCTGTGTTTGTCTCATCTGTTTTTTCCCAAGAATAATGCGTTACCAAATTCTTTCTATGTTTTTCTGCCAGGCTCGCTCTAATCCAAATGGTGCTAGGCCATTAATTATTATTAATGATTAATTAGCAATATTCCTTTTTTGCCGGGCCCAGCCTTTTATGTTTAAGTGACGTTCAGTGCTTACAAAACTAGGGGTGCAGGGTCTCCAATGTAAAGTTAGACACGCTCCTTAGAGGTGGCTGAATCTCCAATGTAAAGTTAGACACACTTCATGGAGGTGTCTGGGTCTCTAATGTAAAGTTAGACACGCTCCTCATTGGTGCCTGGGCTCGCTAATGTAAAGTTAGATGCTCCTTAGAGTTGGCTGGGTCTCCAATGTAAACTTAGAAACTCTCCTTAGAGGTGGCTGGGTCTTGCATGTAAAGTTAGACATGCTCCTTAGAGGTGACTGAGTTTCAAATGTAAAGTTAGGCACACTCCTTAGAGGTGGCAGGGTCTCTAATGTAAAGTTAGACATGCTCCTTCGAGGTGGCTGGATCTCTAATGTAAAGTTAGACCTCCTTATTAGAGGTGACTGCCTCTCAAATGTAAAGTTAGGTACGCTTTTCAGAGGTGGCTCGGTCTCTCGTGTAAAGTAAGACACACTCCTTGGAGCAGATGGAGCCTCTGATGTAAAATTAGGCACGCTCTTTAGAAGTGGCTTGGTCTCTAATGTAAAGTTTGATTCACTTCTCAGAGGTGGGGGGGTCTCTCATGTAAAGTTAGACACGCTCCTTAGAGGTGGCTGGGTCTCTAATGTAAAGTTAGACAAACTCTTTCGAGTTGGCTGGATCCTAATGTAAAGTTACGCACTCTCCTTTGAAGTGGCAGGGTCTCTAATGTAAAGTTCGATACACTCCTTCAAAGTGGCTAGATCTCTAATGTAAAGTTAGACACGATCCCCGGAGGTGGCTGGGTTTCTAATGTAAAGTTAAACACACTCGTTGTAGGTGGCTAGATCTCTACTGTACAGTTAGACACAATCCTTGGAAAAGGATGGGTCTCTGATGTAAAGTTAGAAACGCTCCTTAGAGGTGGTCGGGACTCTAATGTAAAGTTAAACACAATCCTTGGAGGTAGATGGGTCTCTACTGTACAGTTAGACACACTCCTTAGAGGTGGCTGGATCTCTAATGTAAAGTTAGACACACTCCTTCAAAGTGGCTGGACCTCTAATGCCAAGTTTGACACGCTCCTTGGAGGTGGCCGAGTCTCCAATGTAAAGTTAGGCACTCTCCTTTGAGGTGGCAGTCTCTAATGTAAAGTTCGATACACTCCTTCAAAGTGGCTAGATCTCTAATGTAAAGTTAGACACGCTCCTCGGAGGTGGCTGTGTGTCCAATGTAAAGTTAAACACACTCGTTGGAGGTGGCTAGATCTTAACAGTACAGTTAGACACAGTCCTTGGAAATGGATGGGTCTCTGATTTAAAGTTAGAAACGCTCCTTAGAGGTGGCCGGGTCTCTAATGTAAAGTTAGACACACTCCTTGGAGGTGGATGGATGTGTACCATACAGTTAGACACGTTCCTTGGGGGTGGATGGATGTCTACTGTACAGTTAGACACACTCCTTAGAGGTGGCTGAATCTCTAATGTAAAGTTAAACACACTCCTTGGAGGTGGCTGGGTCTCTAATGTAAAGTTAGACACACTCCTTCGAGGTACCTGGATCTCTAATGTACAGTTAGACACACTCCTTGGAGGTGGCTGGATCTCTAATGTAAAGTTAGACACGCTCCTTAGAAGTGGCTAGGTCTCTAATGTAAAGTTAGACACACTCCTTCGAGGTGGCTGGATCTCTAATGTAAAGTTAGACACGCTCCTTAGAAGTGGCTAGGTCTCTAATGTAAAGTTAGACACACTCCTTGGAGGTGGATGGATCTCTACTGTACAGTTAGACACGCTCCTTGGAAATGGATGGGTCTCTGATGTAAAGGTAGACATGCTCCTTAAAGATAGGTGGGTCTCTAGTGTAAAGTTAGACACACTCCTTGGAGGTGGCTGGGTCTCTAGTGTAAAGTTAGACACACTCCTTGGAGGTGGCTGGATCTCTACTGTACAGTTAGACACGCTCCTTGGAAATGGATGGGCATCTGATGTAAAGGTAGACAGGCTCCTTAAAGATAGGTGGGCCTCTAGTGTAAAGTTAGGCACACTCCTTACAGTGTGGAACCAGAGGAGTGTGGAAAGCACTGAAGGGTGGGGAATACTGTGGTCTAATTATCGGTGGTGAAAATTATAACGTCATGTATATAATTTACACAGATATTGCCGCACTGGAGTAAACAACTAAAAATCTGCATTTCTGTTATTCATATTCTAACTGGCAGCATTTGAAGGTGCCAGCAGTATATATTTCTTGCTCCCCAGATGCAGCATGCTGTGCATTGCTTTGAATCTATCAATCTATTTGCACTGCCCACTGCCGCCATGATGTTAATGATTCACCGGCTCAATGTACATTGATCGCTTGGGCGAGTATGATGAGAAAAGTCAAGGTACACTGGCCCAGCTTCCACAGCTGGATGTTTGGAAAGAAGCCACAGACTATTCATTCACCAGGCTCTGCATACTTAATGCATGAAGGCTGATGAGGTTTGTTATCTGTCTGTTGATGCGCCTCCTAAATCAAGGGAAAGGTGAGGCGATGGTTAACATGGATAATGCTGCAGCACGCAGAGCTGTGCACAGCCTTAGAAGCAGGATGGTCAGACCTTCCTTAAGTTATTCATCTTTTTCGATACATACAGCGAGCGGCAGTTTGCAAATGACCACAAGCATGTATGTGATTAGCCTATAGGAGGCTGCAGTGACCTCAAATGAGGCTGGAGATAAGATAGATGCTGATTGTCAATCCACCTTCCCATGTGGACCACCATCTGGGATTTTTAACATATTAAAGGTGTCACCATTTATGTGAGATACAAAATGTTTCAGTATAGATCTCTTACCAGTACTTATCTCACTCCAAACACCATTCCTATAGTTAGCCCAGAGCTTGATCTGGGTGTCCCAGGAGCAACAATTTCCATTTAGTTTTGGATTAATCTCAGGCCATTGGTTTTGGCGGCAGTGTCCAAAAAGAAATACCATAATGGGTGTGTGGCATTCTCTTGACCCTCAGGGGAGTTTCAGCTCAGCTTCCTAAACTTCCAGGCAAAAGGAGAATAACACCGCGGTGGACTAAATGCTCCCCTTCTAGATATATTTTAAGGACTTTAGATATAGCACTATGTGATGAGTTTGAGGAGTGCCACTGACACATTGCCTACCCAATGCAAGAACGAAACTGCACAGATTATCCACTGGCCTCCCAATAACTTTCTGCTCTCACCTGTACTAAAGACGTTGGGGGGTGCAGAAAATGGGATAACAGGGTTAGGGTAGGCAGAGAAAACAATGTTGGCCCAGCAGCTCGGGTATGTAAGTAAGGAGCACAACACTTCCTGTAAAGTAATTAATTCATGTTACAATAAACATTTAACAGTATTGATGGTAAAGTAAAAGCTGGCACGACTACCACCATTAAATCTGAGGGCAACTTGGACCAGGTAGAAGCTGAAGATTGGCAACTATTGGAAAGTCTGCAAGAGCAAGTTGGAGGAGATCTGGCTGAGTGGCTCGAGCTGGTGCCCTTGCAACCTCAGGACCCACGTTTGAATCCTGGCCTTGCCGCTAGGCTCAACAGTGTGTGATTCTGGACAAATCACTTAATCTCCCTGTGTCTGAAATGTACTTATGTAATTTCTGCTTTATGTACGTGCTCTTGTAGGTCAACTCCCAACCCCTCATGTAATGTACAGTGCTCTGTTGCTTTGAATGTATATCTACCACATGGAGGCTCTTTGTATCCATCTATGTAGCAGAGGTCTTCAGTGGGGCATTTACTGATTTGCTAAACTTTTTTAAAAAGTTGTGGAGTGGGTTGCGGGTCAGAAGCAGCTGAGGAGAATATGCACAACAAAGGGCGTGGCTAGGAATCGCTAACTGATTGGGCTGTGAACAGATGCGGATGGGCTGGCAGCGCTGGAAGATTCGAGCAGAAAGGGTGTTAAAGCAATTACAAATGTGAGGGTTGTGGCAATGCCCCAGAGATTTTGTTCAGAAACTTAGAGGTTAATAGAATTTCTTAGAGTGCGGTTGTCCATTGCCATTGGTGAAACTGGGTAGGAACTTTACAGGTTATCATTCAAAAATTATTTAGGGGAAGATGTTGCTCTTATCCTCACCTCACCTACCACATGGAAACTTTAGGGGTCTATTAACAGGACATTTTGTAGAACTTTAGACCAGAAATACTGATGTAAATAGAACAGTTTTTACATAGGGTGAAACGCTGGATCAAATGGTGCAATATAAAGGACTAGGAAACTAATTTTGTATAAAACTGGATGGACTTCAAATGATATTTCATTTGGGGTGTGCATTTTTCACAAGAATTTTAGGTTCAAATTATTAATATACTGAGAATTTTTTAAGTATGCTGCTTCAGTAAATTTAATAAAAGAAATTAATGTTGAAATATAAATGTTACTGGGGATTGGCATTCTTCTACAATTATTTTTAGGAAAGCTGGTGGATGGCACATTTGAAAGCACTTTAGGCCTGCCACATCAGTCAAACTGGGACAGAATTTGAAAGAAAACCATGTTGAGGCAATTAGTAGCAAAAGGAGCATTTTAATTACGCTAAGCTGGAACATTAATAAATGAAAATGCATCATCAATAAATGTGCTGCAGAGTAGAGTGAGAGAGGAAAAGACAAAGCGAGAGAGAGAGGAAGAAAGGGTGAGTGGGAGAGAGGGAATGGGGCTTGTTTATGCTCCGATGGAGGTTTGTACCCAGCGTGGATGTCAATTGCAGGTTCACAATGACAGCAGTTGCTACCCCTGGCTCGCCCTTGGGTACCTGCGTCACTTCCCTTGCCACTCTTGGGCTTTACAGGAGGACATTGCAGCAACAGATATTGGACATGGTTCTATGACCTGTTTCCTCTCTGCATATTATACATCTTGCTTTTCTCTTTCATGAATTGGAAACAGGTCAGCAACTGGGCCAGTTTTGCGGCATGACACATATTGCAAGGACAGACTCAGTGGGCCACACTGTTTGGAAAGCATGCTTGGTGGGGTTGCTGAATGGATACATGTTATGTCCCAGAAACTGTGGCCACTTGGAAGGTGTGGGGAGTCCATACATGGATTTTTTTCTCAGGGATTAAAAATGGCTTGGATATTACCTGACAGAGACTCTGGGCTTGATTTAGATACTGGCAGACGAGTTACTCCATCACAATGGTGTCAGATATCTCTTCCACAGAAATATAAATCGCATTATATCCTAAAGGATTTCTATTTTGGTGGACAGGGTTTCAGTTACTGTTGTGACGGAGTAACTTGTCCACCAGATTTCTAAATCAGGCCTTATAAGTGCCCAGTTTCATGGTATATTCACCAAAATGCGGGTTATTGGTAAATGTGTAGCCTTTTCAGGAAGTAGCAGTGTGCTGCAGTCTCGGGTCTTCTACATTAATGAACTGTTTGATCCTGGCCAAATCATGTGCTGCTGTCCACTTCCCTGACATATGTCAGCACTTTGAAACAAGCTTGAGGGAATTAATATACACCAAAGGCATACTCCCAAGATGCGCCCTAGCATGGTGGTCATTAACACATTCAGGGCAGTTTATCCGCAAATGGCTGAGCGTGCTCCTTAAACTGCATTAGCAAGGCCCCCTGCCTTGTGCTGCAGATCCCTTTTCAAGCCACTGATAGTTACTTTTTTCTCAGCTCATAAAAGGCTGAAAGAATGGGAGTTGGTTATCCTTTTACAGGTTTAAAATGTTTGGGAAACTAAAATGCTGGGCAAAGGGCATCCCTCAATACCTCGCTGCAGGCAGTGGGATAGAAACAAACCTCCATTACAGGACAAACTTGTACACCCCCCCCCCCACACACACACACAAACAGTGCGGCAGCCAGGGCCAGACTGGGGACCAAAAGCAGTCATGCCAAATGTCAAACCAGCCCTCATACCACAAGTAGTGAGCAAGCACAACAAGGGACTTGACCACTGCAAGGAGTTTCTTCCCCCAAGAATGTTTTCGAAACAAATGCAAATATTGTCCATATTACCAAGGCTGATGATAAAGGAGTACTCATTTGGATGTTTTTTAACATGTGTAGAGCTTGAGATTAAATGTACACTACTCAGGTACCTACTATTGCCATCTTTCATACTATGTGATACAAGAGAAGAGCTCCCTGATTTGATGGTCACGGAACACTTCCCCTCAGACTACCATGGTTGAGGGCTGTTCTGAGTGGGAGCAAGAAAAACTAGGAAACAGTTCCCTGCAGCCTGACATCCTGCCCTTGTCAGTGCGACATCCAGCTGCATACAGAAGCAGGGGTTGAAGTGGGCAGGATCTGTGTTTTCTTTAATTTGCACTCACTGCCCTCACACTTCTCGTTGCCTTGCCCTTGATTCGATTACCACACGTGTATTGCTCTCAACATAATTCCCCAGGGGTGTAGGTTCAGGGGGAGTGTGGGGTGTTACACCCCCCTAATAAATGAATTTTCTAATAAATAGTTAGGCTCAGATGCTTTCAGTCGGTTATGGTGCGATGTCTGCCAGATTTCACCAGGAGTTTTTACATATATTCATACAGAAACTCACAGACACTCACTCTCTCTCAGGTTTTAAATTTGTCAAACCATTGGTAACTGTACAAAATATTGTGTTTTCCCTCACTTAGGGCCAGATGTACCAAAGGTTTTTACCCATTCTGTGTCTATGGGAAAAAGTGTTCGAACATATGGCCCTTAGTCCCCCTTCCAATCCATATTCCTCTCGCTTTTCACTCCTCTTTAGACCCCTCCAATGCACCCTGCGTGTCATATAATTTATTTAAACATTGTATGCCAGCCTGACTGTCGGAAAATATGAAGCTCACACCCTCATTCTTAGTGACCAAGCTATGCCCCTGTCCTTCCCATGCTTCTTTTATGCACTTCAAACTCTGCGCAAAACAACTGTGACTTGGGGCCACGAAGATCAGGTTTTGCGACTCGCAAATTGTGAGACTTAGCGACTCGCAATTTGCGAGTCGCAAAACTGATGTACAACAGTGTCAATGACACTGCAATTCGCAATGGGGTCGCAAATGACCTACCTCATGAATATTCATGAGGTAGGTCGCAATTTTCGACCCAATTGGAAATGGCGGCACTCACAGGGATGGTGGCCTGCTGGGGACAGCAGACCACCATGTCTGTGACTTCTTTTAAATAAAGCAGTATTTTTTTAAATGTACCCGTTTTCCTTAAAGGAAACGGAATGCATTTCGAAAACAAAAATGAAAAGTTTTCTTTTCATTTTTTCAGAGCGGGCAGTGGTCCGTGGGACTACTGCCTGCTCTGAAATTTTTAATCTCGCATGCATTCACAAAGGGAAAGGGGTCCCCTGGGGACCCCTTCCTTTTTGCAAATCGGTTAGCACCAATTTGAGACTGGTGCTAACTGCAATTGTTTTGTGACTGCATTTGCGGTCACAAAACAATCATTCATCGGACTGCGACTTCCTAATTGCAATTCGCAAACCCTTTTTGCGATTTGGTAAATTGATTACTGAATCGCAAAAATGGGTCTGTACATACCAAAAAGCATTTTTCTCGTCGCAAACAGCCTGATTCTGCAAATCGGGCCATTTGCGACAAGAAAAAAGGTACGTACATGTGGCCCCTGGCCACCAGAAACTTTACTCCTCTTCATGAACAGAAAGTTGTCCTGACTTGCAGGTGTATTTAATACTTCTCACAGCCCTCATTAACACCTTGTACGGGTCGCTGGAAAAATCAAGTAATATTATTTGCAATTTCTTTTATAGAAATCACACTTATTCATGAGGATATAAGACTGTAATCCGTTGCACCTACTCTGAATTACCAAGTATAATGAATGCATCTGCGCTCTGTTTGACCTGAATGGTCACGACTGAGGACTTCACAATTAATATTTTTATATCATTATCATTCATGGGAACTGAGATCTCTCTCTAATCCTGTCAGCTCCATTGCCATGCTACCTGATGCATTCAGAATGCGCCTGTAATAAGAAAATGTGGAACGTGCCTGTAATATGAAAATAGCATCCTGTGTTGCATGTAATAATAACAGACGAAGAAAGACGATTAGTGACACCCTGTTAGCCAATGCTCTATGAGGAATGTTTGCACAATCAGGGTAAAATACTCTGGTGCGCTCTGAGGGAAGATAGTGTGCGAGAGCTCGCGAGCGTCATGTCCTCGGAGCGTGACCTTTCTTTAGCCCCCCTCTGAGCACGTGCAGACTCATCTCCATAGCTGGAGGATGGGACTCAGGATGATTCATGCCAGGACTGAAACAATCATCACCCTTTAGGTTACACAGATACTGAACTATGCCTCTGAAATAATTGATCCGTTGACATGAAAATAGAGCCGCAGGGAGCAGAAACCCAGATCTGTTGTTGGCAGTGAGTGTTTGAAACGTTTTAACACTCCCTTCATCGTTTTATTTCATTTTTTTTTTTTGCTATGTGCACTAAGTGGCCAGGGTTTGCCCAGACATGGATCCCTTGCTCCCTGTGCCACTGCATTCAAGCTAGCCTGGTTGATGAGGGGTGATACCCTGAAACCGGTCCCAGGATGCTTGTTTCTGGTCCAGGGAGGACCTGACTTGGCAGTTCGGGTGGACTGTTGCCAAGGGCAGCAGGGTCAAGACAGATTTGCATATGGCTGGGTCCAAACTGGTGTTACGTGGCAAGTGTAATGATGATGGATTAAACCTAGAACTGTGACTAGGGGTGAGTGTTTGAATAGTTTCAACACTCCATCCATCATCCTATTTTGTGGTTTTACAAAGATACTGAACTTAGGCCACCGAAACCGTTGATCCCTTATACGTGTTTTATGCAGGCCCTCAGCCCCCTAAGCCCTTCAGCTGACCCCCATTCAGCCCAAGGCCAAATGAACATCTATAAGATGTGGGACACTCGAGGGACCCTCGTCAGGTTCTTCCGTGGTGGGGGGGCATCATTTTGGGTTACGACTACTGGTCTACTTGTGTCTTGATTGTAAACGGGAGTCCCTTGACTAGTTGATGTGAGACTACACTTCTTTGCCAATTCTCCCTCCTCAGCGGTACCACGCTGTCTCCTCTTGTGAGCCCGTTAACCCCTCACTGCTGCACACTATTGTCAGACAGAGAAAACACTATTACGTGGTGCCATAGCATTTTTTTTATAACTTTTAGCGATGCTGCATTGGCAGCTGCTCTGCTCAAACCAGTGCTTAATTTGAGCCGGTGGTTTCTGGTGCTCGGCACCAGCACTTTATTGTTAGCATCTGCACTTATGAAAGTCTGCCACATGGTGGTTCTGTCTGTCTAATTTAGAAATGAGCATAGCAATAGTTGTTTGTTAAGTCAAAATACATTAAAAAAGGACTAGTACCTGCCACCCAAGCCATTTTTATAACTTTGGTGGCCTGGAATAGTGTGACTGTCACACTTGTAGGAGTGTGATCGCTAGTACTTGTGTTGGCACTGTCATTGGCGGCACTGGCAGGCACAATGGGTGGTGCAAGTTGCAGTGGTCTCCTGACGAGGGCCCAGGCCCTGATTTATTCATACAAATTAAGCACTAACTTTATTACAAGGCTAAAAGACATTGGCAATGCCAAAAGCTCTTGCATACGCAAGACTTATTGGCTATGCCAATGTTTATTTTACAGTGATGTAAAATGTGACCCTCATGCAACATATCCGTGCATCTGGCAAACGGCGTTAAACCAACTAGGCTCAGTGATAAGCTGTAGGCAGGCCGCTGGAATTGTATGGCAGTAGAGGTCAAAATTATGCAGCAGGGTTGAGTAAATTACGTGGCAAGAAAAGTCAAATTATGTGGCATAATGTGGCAGTATTTGTAATAGTATTACTTCATTATTTTGCCATTTTTACACTTCTTAACACAGTCTGGGTATTGGCTGCCCCTCATTAGTACTAGCTGAACAACGAAACAGAGCAATAAGTACCAGAAAGGTGACCAGTCAACCTTTACAAATGGCCTTTCACTGTGCAGTAACACATGTTGCTGCATTTTTTGTAACGTTTGAGCCGTTTGAGCTAGAAACATTTTTTGTTAAAATCTGCAGATTATGCAGCAGGTATTGATTATGTGGCAAATGCAGCAAATCTAGAATGATCCGAAAAAACGCCATAATCGCACAGTCGCATAATTCCAGTGGCCTTGCTTATTGGGACTGTGAATACCTAGTCAGTTGTGCAGAGATAATGGTGAATTGATACTGTCATAGCTGGCCTTCTGGTCAATCTGAGAAGTGGCTGTGGCACGGTTCCACTAAACAGGAAGACTAGTTGTTGGTGAGCACCCTGAATGGCTGCTCACATCATTGCAGGTGGAAATGCCAGCAGCTCCACTTGATTTCTCAGGCCTTCCTCTCGATTTGTGTATGTAGGACTTCTGCGGCATGGAGGGCCCTGCTGGGAAAAGCAATTGGGGTCCACCGGCACCACTCCCTTTCTTGAGTTAGTACCACCCCTAGCCCCACAATACTTGCGTCCACTATCAATTTGTCTGGATTGAAGTAATCCATTGTGGCTCCATCAGGCTGGACTTTCTTGACATTCTCAAATGCTTCGATCTCCTTGGAGCCCCAGATCCAAGGTGCTTCTGACTTTGTTAGTGCACAGGGTGGCTCTGCTAGGGTCACTAAGCTGATGATGAATCAGATGCAATATGTCGCCGCTCCCTAGAAGCTGCATATCTCAGTGGTGTTCTTGGGATATTGTATTATAGCCTGTGACTTCCGGGGGTTCTCTAAAGAAACTGATCTTTGTTACAAAGAGTGAGCACGTTTTGCGGTGGAGAGTAAGGCTGTGTTCACTCAAACACCTTAGGGTTGCTTGCAGCTGGCGGTGGTGTTCACCTATGGTGGTCAAGTACATGAGAATATAGGGCCAGATGTCGGAAGCATTTTGCATGATGCAAACTGCCAAAATCGCAGTTTGCGTCATGCAAAATGCTCATTGCGATGCTCATTCACAATTTGCGAGTCGGTACCGACTCGCAAATTGTGAATGCGACTCGCAAATAGGAAGGGGTGTCCCCTTCCTATTTGTGACTCGCATTGCGATGCTAAATTGCTTTGTGACCGCGAATGCGGTCGCAAAGCAATTCATAGTTACCACCAGTGTCACACTGGTGGTAACCCATTCGCAAAAGGGAAGGGGTCCCCATGGGACCCCTTCCCCTTTGTGAATGTTGCCCCAAATGTTTTTTCAGAGCAGGCAGTGCTCCAATGGACCACTGCCTACTCTGAAAAAACGAAATCAAATGGTTTCGTTATTTTTTTTATTTTGCAACTCGTTTTCCTTGAAGGAAAACGGGCTGCAAAATAAAAATAAAAAACTGCTTTATTTAAAAAGCAGTCACAGACATGGAGGTCTGCTGTCTTCAGCAGGCCACCATCCGTGTGAGTGCAGGGACTCGCTTTGGGGTCGCAAAATGCGACCCACCTCATTAATATTAATGAGGTGGGTCTTTGCAACCCCATAGCGAATCGCAGACGGTGTCTGAGACACCATTCTGCATCCGATTTTGCGACTTGGAAATTACGAGTCGCACCGACTCGCAATTTCCGATTCGCAAAATCGGAACTTCCTACATCTGGCCCATAGTCACTTATATTCATGACACCCTGTAGGACACATACCGTCTCATGGATGGTGTTTTGAAATACAATGGCCAGCGAGGAAATCTCAACCCTCAAGCATATGTATCTACTTTGGCCGTGGTGCATTGAGAATGTGGTTATGTATCGGATGTCTTCAACTAGTTGTGTTTGATGATAACCTGTGTTATCAAGTTTGGAGAACCACTTGGCACCATTGAGATCGGCAATTATATCATCCATGGTGGGAGTGATGTATCCTTCCTTTTGAATAGCCTTGTTGGGGATGCACATAACAATGCACAACCAAAGTTTGCCTAGTTTCCTGGGCATTTATGCTATTACCATTGGTGAAACCCATAGGATTGGTCCTGATACTTTCTCTATGACATCAAGTTTTTCCAGTTTTTCTAGTTGTTGCTGAACCAGGAGGCGTTGGTGAAACCCACCAGGAGATGTAGGAGCATCTTGGGTTTCACTGTTTTGCCAATGTGTAGCTTCACAGGTGGTCCCTTCAGGCACCCTGTCCAGGAAATTGGTCTGCTTGAGTGGCATTGTTCTCCAGGCGAAGGACACTAGGCTGCGTCTTTGCCGTGTGGCACCCCACGAGGGTCTCTGACTCTCATTTTAAAATGTGGAACTCTGGTATTTCTCTGTCTCTGCTTTTCACTGTGGTGTTTATTGTTCCTACCAGTGGCAGTGGTTTTCGGCTGGAAATCTTGGTTGTGAATGGAGACAGAAACGGTTGTGACTTGAGGCGTGCATACTGCTGGTTATCGTTCATGATCACTGACACTCCTGTGTTGATAAGGGTTTTGAAGTCCACCCATGCTACAAGTATTTAGCACACTTGTTGTGGTCTCTGGTTCTTTTTCATGTATTCCGTAAATGATATGAGAAAGACTTCCTCGTCTTTGGAGCCACCCATCTCCTTTTGACCTGGCGCCCATGCCTGGCGGAATGCCCTGCTTCTCTTTTCGGGATCCCCAAGCATAAAAAATGGCTTTGGATGATGTACTTTTCCCCCTGGTTCCTTCGGTCCTCAGTTTACCGGTTTCTTGTGTCAGAAGAAAGCAGTTATTTCGGCAGCTATCCAAGTTTTCAATAACAAGGCAGGCGTGGCTGGGTCTGCAAACTCACCGAATGATTGTAGGACATTGATGGGGTTGTGCAGGTGGGCTGCATTCACTGGCAGTGGCACTGCAGCGGGGGCCTGTGCACCCCCTTCATAGCTGCCAAGGTTTCAGATTGGTATATGTGACATTTTCATAATCCCAGTGTAATTATGGGTGACATTTCAACGACCATGAGTGACACTCTTGTGAGCAAAATCAAGCAATGAAATTGAGGGAAACATAAATATCAGAAATTACACTCATTTGTGCAAAGAGAAACTCTAAAAAGATCATAAAACGTCTGCAAAACACCAGAAATTGAAGAGCACTTACTGACTCCGAAGTCAGTGGTGGCCAGTCTCTCAGCCAGCCGCCGCAGGGGTCAGGAGACGAGGGTTGCAGAGAGGGTGGTCTGGCGGGAATCGATGAATCATCGTGGGACAACATATTTTCTCCGGGTGCTGTGGTGGCGTTAAAGCAGCTAAAAGCGTGGTCAGTCCGGCCGGGGCCAGCTCTGAGCTGAGCTGGCAGCCCACAGCACCACAGGCAAGAGGCAGCCACAGAGATGGGCTTTGGCCGGCGGGTTGCGGGATAATAATTCAATATTTGGCCCATATTATACTTTTTTAGCGGCGCATTTGCGTCGCTTTTTGAAGAAAAGGTGGCGCAAACTTACAAAATACTATTGTATTTTGGGAGTTTGCTACGCTTTTGCGTCACAAAATGACGCAAATGCGGTGCTAAAAAAGTATAAATCTGGGCTTTATTTCCTTCCACCATTGCTGGCCGCCATAAGGGCCTGATGGGCGAGCGAGAGGTTTGGACGAGGATTCAGCCTGCACACCGGCGGTGCCGCATAAACTTTTTTGCAGTTCCCGCCAAACGAAACACAGGCAGCTCAAATCAACATGCCGCAAGCACAGTAACTACTGCCTGGCCATTGGACTCTCACTAACAGTGACGTCAGTTTTGGCCAGATCGCCAGGCGTGGGGGATGGGATGTTGGTCACTGTATCTCTGTTCACACTAACTTCACTTTAGATACACTACACAGAGTGTGTAGCAGCTGCAAGAGCAGCTAACCAGCAGACCTTTGCTTGCCAGAGGGGCAGGGTGCACTCAGCCCAGCACTCCCGCTCACAGTTGATCTGTGCATTATAGCACGCTCCCCTTAACAGCTGAGGATGCACTAAAGTTGTGATTTTTCCATTTCAGTGCGGTGATGCAGAGCACCACACTGAAATTCGTTGGACTCACGCCTGATGCGTGGTACTTGGCAGGGCTCCCCCTTGCACTGTGTTGGCATCCTCCACCATGGCTCCTGGCTGGTGCAATTGCGTGCTGTTGGCAGTTGCCATGACTTGAGGGGCTCGTCGGGTGGAGTGTGTGATAATGACTGGTGACTGAGCTACACTGCGATGTTGTACCGTCGGTGATGCTCTGGTTAGCGGGGACTGGATACCATAGACCTCCACAAATAAGACACGAATATTTTTTCTTTGAGGGGGAGAATTAAAGTCCCGTAAAAATAAAAAGGTCGTATTATTTCCGTAGTAACTTCAGCAGTTCGGCGTTTACGCCATGCTAAAATCCAGTTTGTATTAGAGCGTGTCAGATCAATGTAACACGTATGCCATCTTGTGGAAATGTACATGTACTAGCAGTTGTTAATGCTGATTCACAAGAAAGACGGGGAAATGTAATAGAGAGGAACGAATTTTCTTCTCTGACTGGTTAGCCTTTGTGAAGCCCATTTACAAATAGTAAATTCGATAGATTTCACAATCACGGCGACCTCTGGGTCTGTCCTTGAGACTGAAGTTGGATTTTATCGGAGTTTATAAAGACATACACAGGCATGTCAGAAGCTTTACAGGGGCGGGATTTACGCCCATATTTAGACTTTTTTAGCGCTGCATTTGCGCCGCTTTTTGACGCAAATGTGACGCAAGCTTACAGAATACAGGGCAATATTTATACTTTTTGACGCACAACTGCGCCAACGCAGTTGTGCGTCAAAAATTTTACCGCTGGCTAACGCCATTCCAACGCGCCATGCGGGCACCTTATTTATGTAATGTCGTTAGCCGGCGCTGCTGACTGGTACGCATAAAAAACAATGATTTGCACCAGGAGCGCCAGCGTATGGGAAAATGGGCGTTGTGCGTCAAAAAATGGTGCAAGTCAGGTCTGAGGCAAAAATCAGGCCTCACACCTGACTTGCGCCATTTTTTTTGACGCACAATCCCCATTGACATGACTACTGTCATAGCAAAGACAGGAGTCATGCCCCCTTGCCCAATGGCCATGCCCAGGGGACTTATGTCCCCTGGGCATTGTCATTGGGCATAGTGGCATGTAGGGGGGCCCAAATCAGGCCACTTAAAAAAAATAAAAAAATACACTTACCAGAACTTACCTTTCCTTCCCTGGGATGGGTCCCTCCATCCTTGGGTGTCCTCCTGGGGCAGGCAAGGGTGGCAGGGGGTGTCCCTGGGGGCATGGGAGGACACCTCTGGGCTCCTTCCGAGCCACAGGTCCCTTAACACCTGCCCTTACCCAGGCGTTAAAAAACAGCACCCATCAAGCTGGGCACCGTTTTTTAAGGCCCGCCCCCCTCCTGTGCGTCAAAATGACGCCAGAGTATAAATAAGGCGCACAGGCCCTAATGTCATTTTTTGGAAAGGAACACCTACCGTGCATATAATTAACGCTAGGCAGGTTACCCCTTCCAAAAAATGACGCACATGGTGGGATTTTGACGTCCGCGGGGTCGGGTGTCAAAGTATAAATATGGGGCAGGGTTTGCGCCAAATGTGCATCAACATTTTTGACACACATTCGGCACAAGCAGAGTATAAATATGCCCCAGAGTTGTATTTTTTAAGTTTGCGCTGCTTTGCATCAAAAGATGGCCCAAATGCGGCGTTAAAAAGGTATAAATATGGGCCTTAGTGAGCCATCCTTACCCGTTCCAAGTGGCCCACCCTTCTGGACCATGGACTGAACTCGGATGGGGTGGGGTGGATTAGATTGGGATACAATGGGTGGACTGGAGTAGAGCCTGGTGGATTGGAGTGTAGTGGGGTGGATTAGAGTGGGGTGGACTGAATTGGAATGGGGTGGGGTCGATTGAAATGTGGTGGAGTGGATTGGATTGGGGGGTGTTGGGCTGCAGTAGGATGGACTGGATTGGATTGGGGTGGAGTGGATTGGTTTGGAGTGGGGTGGATTGGAGTGGGATGGGTTAAATTGGATTGGGGTGTGTTGGGGTTGATTGGAGGGGAATGAATGGGATATATTGTATGGAGGTGTGGTGCGTTGGAGTGCAGTGGGGTGTTGGATTGGAGTGGGGTGGGGTGGACTGAACTGGGATGGTGTGGTGTGGATTTGATTGGGCTGGGGTGGACTGTAGTGGGGTGGAGTGCACTGGATTGCAGTGGGATGGATTAAAGTAGGGTAGCCTTCGATGGATTGTACAGGAGTGCGGTGGGCTGAACTGGGATGGGTTAGGGTGGACTGGGGTAGATTGGGGTGGAATGGAGTGGAGTTGGTGGGTTGGAATGGGGTCTATTGAAGTGGGGTGAAGTGGATTGAAATGGAGTAGGGTGGATAAGGGTGGGGTGAAATGGAGGGGGTGGATTGGTTTGGGGTGGGGTATGCTGGGTTGGATTGAGGTGGGGTAGATTGGACAGCGATGGATCGTACTGAGGTGGATTCCAGTGAGGTGAGGTGAGTTGGATTGGATTGGTGTGGGGTGAATTGGACTGCAATGGGGTGGACTGGAGTGGGATGGACTGGAGTGGGGTGGATCAGATTAGGTGGGATGGTTTGGATTGAGTGGGGTGGATTAGGGTGTTATATTATGAGGTTTTATATAGCGCATGGCTACCCAAAGGGCCTCCCAGCGCTGAGAAGGAAGACTTCAAAACACAGGCTACAGATGAGGATCAAAATAGCCAGGTCTTAAGTAGGTGACGGAAGGAAAGTTCGTGGCTGGTTTGTCGTAAGCTTATCAGCAGTGCGTTCCACAGTTTAGCACCAAGGAAGGCCATTGATCTTCCACCCATTTGGTCTTTTTTGTTAAGGGGATTACAGCAAGGGCCGCCGAGGAGGACCTAAGATGCCTTGCAGGAATATGAAAAGAGGCAAGGGTTCGTAAGAGCGGGGGACCTTTGTTGTGGAGAGCTCTGTGAATGCTACACAGTGTTTTAAATTTTATCTGCTGCTCAACTGGGAGCCAGTGCAAAGTAAAGAGAGCGGGTTTCGCCAATTCATGTCTCAGTGTGTTAAAAAGATGGCAGGCTGCAGTGTTTTGCACCACTTGTAGTTTTTTTTAACGTATTTTGGGTCACTGATGTACAGGGCATGCCCATGATCCAGGTGAGAGATAGTGAATGCCTGGATTATGAGTCTCTTTGCAATAAAAGGAAGTATTTTAAACACCTTTCAGAGGAGTCTTAGCGTACCAAAGCAGGTGGAGGAGATTTTCTTAGCTTGATGATCCATAGTTAGCCCTGGTCTGAGGACACCACTGACAGAAGGCACAGGTTTCAATAGCTTCAGAGAGATTAGAACAGACCTGGCAACCCTCTCCTGTCTAAGTGACTGAAGAAAGTCTGCACTATATGGTATCCTTTGCCCATTAATATGGGCAGGGGTACTGGCCCCTGGGCCCGGTCGGGTGCGGACGGGCGCAGACGGGCCACCGCAGCATTACCTGCCTTAAATGGGCTTGAAATTGGGGAGAGTCCGACGGCTACACCGCTGACCTCCCAAGATGGCGTCCGAAAGTGGCTCGGACTCCTGGGGGAAAAAAGGCTGCCAACCAGATAGGCTGAGGCAGGCCAGCAACCCCGATTAACCGGGACTAATGAAGCCGCTGGTAAGCGGGTATTATGATAAAATGCTGGGGATGAGAGGAGGAAACAGAAATCAGTAAAACTATTTTGCTGCCAAGGGCCTCTGAACACAGATCCTAGGTAGCAGGGGCACTTAAACTATAGTACGATTAAAATGCATAAAAGCAGAGTCCAATATTAAAAGCTAAAAATTGTATTGCTTAAAAATAGATTGTCACCTGCGGACGAGGTTTAAAGTATTCCGTTGCGTGACCGAAGCATTACCGGACTTAAATGGGCTTGAAATTAAGGAGAATCCAACGGCTAGACCGACGACCTCCCAAAACGGTGTCTGAAAGTGGCTCGGACTGGCAGGGGAAAAATGGCTGCCAACCAGATAGGCTGAGAGAGGTCAGCAACCCCGATTAAGCGGGACCAATGAAGCCACCAGTAAGCGGGTATTATAGTAAAATGCTGGGGAGGAGAGGAGGAAACAGAAATCAGTAAAACTATTTTTCTGCTTAGGGCCTCTGAACATGGACCCTAGGTAGCAGGGGCATATAGACAATAGTACGATTAAAATGCGTAAAGCAGAGTCCACTATAAAACCTAAAAATTATATTACTTAAAAATAGATTGTCACCTGCAGTTGAGGTTTAAAGTATTCCGCTGCACGACCGTAGCATTACTGGCCTTAAATGGGCTTGAAATTGGGGAGAGTCTGACGGCTAGACCGCCTACCTCCCAAGATGGCGTCCGAAAGTGGCTCGGACTCCCGGGGGAAAAATGGGTGCCAACCCGATAGGCTGAGGCAGGCCAGCAACCCCGTTTAACCGGGACCAATGAAGCTGTCGGTAAGCGGGTATTATAGTAAAATGCTGGGGAAGAGAGGATGAAACAGAAATCAGTAAAACTATTTTGGTGCCTAGGGCCTCTGAACATGGACCCTAGGTAGCAGGGGCACATAAACAATAGTACAATTAAAATGCATAAAAGTAGAGTCCACTATTAAAAGCTAAAAATGGTATTGATTAGAAATAGATTGTCACCTGCAGTCGAGGTTTAAAGTAAAGGATGTGGTGGGATGAATTGGATTGAGTGTTGTGTATTGGATTGGGGTGGATTAGATAGGGTGGGGTGGACTGGACTGGGTGGACCAAGGTGGGTTAACTGGATTGGGTTGGACTGGAGTGGGTGGGGTGGATAGGAGTAGAGCGGATTGTGCTGAATTGGACTGGATTTAGGCAGATTGGATTGGAGTGGGGAGGTTTGCATTGGGGTGGGGTGGATTTGTTTGTGTGGTGTGGATTGGGTTGTGTGGGGTGGACTGAGTTTAGAGAGGCTTACTGGATTGAAGTGGGATAGGTTAAGCTGGTTTTGAGTGGGGTGGAGTGGACAGAGGTAGGGTGGATTAATGTAGACTGGATTGGACTAGAGTGGGTGGATTAAAGTGGATTGTATTGGAGTTGGGTGAATTGGAATGCAGTAGGTTGGATTGGGGTGAGGTGTACTGAATAGGAGTGGGGCAGATTGTTTTGGTTTGGAGTGGGTTGTTTTGGATTGGAGTGGGGCAGGTTAGAGTGGGATCGATTGTTTAGGATTGGAGTGGAGCAGATTGTTTTGGATTGGAAAGGGGCAGATTGGAGTGGGGAAGATTGGACTGGGACAGGTTGTTTTGGATTGGAATGGGGCAGACTGAAGGGAGTGAGGCAGATTGTTTTGGGGTAGAATGGGGCAGACTAGAGTGGGGCTGATTATATTAGGGTGGATGGGAGTGGGGTGGATTAGAGTGTGGCAGATTGGGTTGGTGTGGGGTGGATTGAACGGGAGTGACGTGAATTGGGATAGAGTGGTGTGGATTGGATTGGATTGGGGTGAGGTGGATTGGATTGGAGTGGGGGTATTGTTTGGACTGGAGTGGGGGATTGGAGCTGGAACAACTGTTTTGGATTGGAGTGCAGCAGACTAGAGTGTGGCGGATTGGAGCAGGGCAGATTGTTTTGGATTGGAGTGAGGCAGATTGGAGTAGTGTGGGTTGGAGTGGGACAGATTGTTTTGGATTGAAGTGGTGCAGATTGGAGTGTGGAAGATTGTTTGGATTAAAGTGGAGCAGTTCGGAATGAGGTTGACTGAAATGGGGCAGATTGTTCTGGATTGGAGTGGGGCAGATTGTTTTTGATTGCAATGGGGCAGACTGAAGGGAGTGAGGCAGATTGTTTTGGGGTAGAATGGGGCAGACTAGAGTGGGGCTGATTATATTAGGGTGGATGGGAGTGGGGTGGATTAGAGTGTGGCAGATTGGGTTGGTGTGGGGTGGATTGAACGGGAGTGACGTGAATTGGGATAGAGTGGTGTGGATTGGATTGGATTGGGGTGAGGTGGATTGGATTGGAGTGGGGGTATTGTTTGGACTGGAGTGGGGGATTGGAGCTGGAACAACTGTTTTGGATTGGAGTGCAGCAGACTAGAGTGTGGCGGATTGGAGCAGGGCAGATTGTTTTGGATTGGAGTGAGGCAGATTGGAGTAGTGTGGGTTGGAGTGGGACAGATTGTTTTGGATTGAAGTGGTGCAGATTGGAGTGTGGAAGATTGTTTGGATTAAAGTGGAGCAGTTCGGAATGAGGTGGACTGAAATGGGGCAGATTGTTCTGGATTGGAGTGGGGCAGATTGTTTTTTATTGCAATGGGGCAGATTGGAGTGGGCCAGATTTCATTGGATTGGAGTGCTGTACTCGGTAGTGGTGGAGACTGTCTTGGATTGGGGCAGACTGGAATGAAGCAGATTGTTTTGGATTGGACTGAGACAGATTGTCTTGAATTAGAGTGAGGCAGATTTTTTAGGATTAGAGTGAGGCAGATTGGAGTGGGGTAGATTGTTTTGGTGCAAACAGTTTTTATTAGAGTCGGGCAAATTAGAGTATGCAGATTAGATTGGGGTGGGTTGGGAGGACTGGAGTGGGTGGGTTGGAGTGGACTGGAGTGGGTGGGTTGGAGTGGACTGTAGTGGGATAGGGTGGATTGGTGTGGGGTAAACTGGGGTGGATTGGATTGGATTGTAGTAGAGCAGATTTGAGTGGGGTGGATTGGGGTGTGCTGCATGATTATGTGTTAAAGTAACATTTCAGAGATGACACATAATAAAGAAACAATATCGCTTTCCAATAGTTCAATTATTTTAATTGCCATCTTTTGAGAAGAGCACTCACAAGCAAAGACAAAAGAAAGCAAGCATGAGTGGAAAGTGAGAAAAGATGACTTGGCAAAAATACAAGAAAGTTAGCTTTAAAAAATAAAACTTTGCAATTTTGTTTGTCCTGCTGTTGGCACATTTTTACCAGTCACAAGCCTTCTGTTAACAGGGCACAAGAAGTTAAAAAGAACCAAATAGCACCTCCTTCACGTCGGGAGCAGCGGACGGGCACTAATCTAGTTGAATTAATCAGTGCTTGATCCCTGCTTCAGACAGAGGAACTGAAATGATGTCAGGCATGCCTTGACAAATTACGAGGCTGTAAAAAAGAGTGCCATGCAAATCAACAAATAATGAGCAACAGATGATGCCCAAGCCCTGTACTGTACACAACAGTGTTTTGCAAGCGAGACGCATGCGCTAGCGCATGCACTCGCAGGCTCGACCCTAAAAATGATTGTCTTACTCCGTATCGTATTCTTTCATACAATATAGTGTTACAGTCTCTGTAGTTTTTTCTCACAACATTTCCCCCTTTCAAGCCAGAGAGCAGCCTCTGGAGCTGGACCAAGTGGTCTGACTGTTAGAAACTCTCAGCAATCTGAATGTGAAACATTCTAACATTCACAGCCAGCAGTGGCACACAGTGGATATGGACAGCACCTTATCGTGCTGTTCTCCGGCGGTTCTGACCATCCCGTAAACACACACAAGAGATGATGGGCCCGCAGAGGTAGTAAGTGGCGGACAGCAGCTTTGTCTTTTTTCCTTGCCTCACTCGCCTCAAGCCATTCATGATGCCACAGCCCTCTGCAGGTCAACCTAAACTGGCAAGTTCTGCCTCCATGGTACAGGATCCCCGTGCTGGCTACAGGATGGTATTTTTTCCTAATTTTGAATCTGGGCCTGGCAGCCAGTCTCGAGTAGGCTAGTCCTGCTGGGCCCATCGTCTCCGGCCATCTTGTAACAAAGGAAAGACTGCACTGCGTGCAATCTTTTGTTCTCTCACACTAAAAGCAGGTAAGGTGTTTATTTATTTATTTGCACACAGAGGGCCTCCAACACCTCTCAATACAGAGAATCATCTGTCTAGCACTGACTTCAAAGTAACTTGGGCAGCCGTGTGTTTGGTCATTTCAAATACCTGTGCTGCTGCCATCTAAAGCACTCTAATGTGGTCTTTGGGTGGAGGTCACAAAGTGGTAAAAGCCTTGCCATAAGGAAAGACAAAGAGATACCCATTTTCTGGATGATTTGTACAAAGTGAAACCAGAAAATCTGGATAAATGATGGCTTCATTGCTTAAATTGTGTGCTCTTAAGCAAGTATTTTATTTCACCAAAAACTCTTTTTTGCTCATATCCTTTAATGAATACTTCTTAGTGCAGTGCTATAACATGGCATAAATAATGACAGAGCTTCACTTGTTAAAGAAATACACTTGTTTGAATTTTGAACAACTTTATAATGTTTTACGTAATATTTGTTGTGTGATTTCCATAGCAAATATTTTAGGACTCAACTCGTACACGGGCTCTAAGATCCAAGCCAGGCCCTTGGCCTGGTTCTCCCTGTTAATTTATTCGCCACCTTAAGCAAGAGCTTGAACACATGGCAAGAACATCAACACAACGTATACACCTTCATAGGTCGCATCACAAACACACTTTGTCCATAGCACTCTCCCAGAACAGCAAGACGCAGTGTTGTGTAAGAAGTATTAAGCCATATAGAAATACAATTTTATGAGAAGACCGGAGGCTCCTATTATGCTTTTCTTTTCTTATTTAATTAAATAGTAGCTGCAGTCAAGAACTACAATTCCCATGAGGCTAAAGAAATATAGCCAATGGAAACAAACAAGTAGTCATGATAACAAACCAATCATAAACAGACTGGGCCTATAATACCTATTTGACTGAGAACAGTCCTCTTTTCTTGCTGTTGGCACTCAAGATAAGTATTTTTCATTTTCTATATATTGCGGCGTTTTCTTGGTTTAAACGTATGTGTTTGGTGTTTACTTTGCGCATATTTGCATCGCGCTTTGTTTTTCTAGTCAGCTTGTAGCCGCACGTATTCACCGCGGTGCGCACATCCTGCTTTGGTCGTTTTTACAGTTTTTTGCTCAACAGTGTGACCGCCATCTTTATTGCCGGTCGCGGTGAGGAGATAACGCTGTGCTTTATCAGCTCAACTTTCGCTTCAGTTAAGCCATCTTTTTCCCCGTTTAATTGCAGTTTTCAGGCAATTTGTTCCTCTCGGCCCTTCCGACAGGTCTCTTTGATCCTGACACTCCCTGGCCTCTGTTTCCTCATTCATTTACCCGCCCATAGGCGGAGCTTTGGCTCTCTCTGACTCGGTTGAGAAAAATTTAAACCTTTCCCCACCGTTTGCTGGTTCTGTCAGCTGTATTCAGCTAATTTCATTCAGAACAATGGACAGCTCACCTATTTCTATGGCTGCCATTTAGGAGGAGGAAGTTATAAAAGAAAACCTTAATGATTTTATTCAGTCATCGGTTGAACAAGCAGCCTCTGCTTCTTTGGACAAATTATCTAAAACTTTGGAAAACTCTGTGGTTAAATTAGTGTCCAAGACGATTTTGGCCCAATCTGCGGGGGATAGCAGAAAGTGTCCTGGTCCATCAAAAAATAACAAAATGACACTATTGAGTAGTGGGGCTTCCTCACACAAGGCAGAGGACACGGTTCCTCAAAGGCCTCCTTTAAAGGAAGGGTTAATCTCTAAATCGTCTAAAAAATGTATAGCTAAGGTTAAACACATTACTCCTATAGTGATTTCAAAACTTTTGGACACTGATGATGACGAATTACAAAACAATGACCTGGATTCAGATGTTTCCGACAAAGATAACACAGACTGTTCCCCTCCTTCCTAAAAAAGCTAAAATTGACTTTCTTTCGTCATCCAAGTCATGCAGAGTTACAGATATAGAGGGGGAGCCTATGTTTGATCCCAATGAGATTCAGCATCCGCATTCTACAGAGTGGCTGCCCGCGGATCATGTGGCAGAATATCTAACCTCCAGGTTACGTACCCCTCTAGATAAACAGGTTAGAGCAAAGCTCAAATATGAGTGTCCTCATCCTTCCCTCCCTTCAAAGATTTCAGTTACCCCCATTATTGACACTTCCCTGATTACCTTCTTCTCTAAGTTTGGTAAGGATCCACGAAAAGGAGTTGACAAGGCCTGGTCCACTTGTCAGGACAAACTATTGGATGTTGTGGGTCCTTTGCCCCGCATAATCGATATGGTTGAAGCAGCCCGTCTAGACAATGCTAATTTGGATCCTGCTGAGCTGTCTTTGTGGGTACAATGGGCTGTTTGTTTATTAGGAAATGCTAATTGTGCTATAACCCACGAACACAGGAAAGGACTTTTACTCAAGCTGGACCCTAAACTTGTCAATTTAGCAACCTCAGATCCTGGTGTCAAAGCAGAAGATCTCTTCTTTGGATATTCATTCATCAAAGAGCTTGGCAAATATGTCGCCACATTCGCATCTTTAGATAAAGCGCAACAGTCGTTGAAAAATATGTTTTCCACTCGGGTTTTTGCCAGGGCCGGCAGAGGTAGGAACCGCTTTGCCGGCCGAGCGTACAATAACCAAGGTTCCCAGGGTGCTTATTCCAACTCCTACCAAGAGTACAGACCTCAATTCTATCCCCAAAGGAACCAGGGTTTCAGAAACAAGAGCGGCAGAGGTTCCAGATTTGCTTCCCAACCCGCTAAGTCACACTCTTCTCCTTCCGGTGGGAGGTCGCCTGGCATTGTTTTTCAGAAAGTGGCAGTCGCTCACAGCAGATCCTTGGGTTTTAAACACTGTTCAGGGATACACCATAGAGCTTTACTCAGAGCCTTTTCAGTTAAATGTTCCTCATCCTCCCCGATTCTCGTTGGCAATGGAAAGTCTGTCTACAGAAATTCAATTGCTTCTCCAAAAGCAGGCAATCGTTCCTTGCCTCCTCGACCCTGCCGGCTTTGTCAGTTCAGTTTTTCTAGTTCAAAAGAAAAACAAGAAGATGCGTCCTGTTATCAATCTAAAAAATTTCAACCAATTCGTAGTTTACCATCACTTCAAGATGGAAACCATCTTGCATCTCAGGGACTCTCTTTTACAATACGACTGCATAGTCCGTTTGGACCTTCAGGACGCTTATCTCACGGTTCCCATGCATCCTTCTTCAAGGAAGTTTCTGCAATTCCAATGATTCGGCCAAACGTATCATTTTTCATCTCTCTCCTCCGGCCTGTCCTCCGCCCCTTGGAGTTTCACAAAACTTATGAAACCGGTGGTAGCCTTTCTCAGAGCTCAAGGAGTCAGATTAATAATCTACTTGGACGACATCCTTCTTATGAACCAAAGTCATTCGACCCTTCTCACTCCCGCTCAACTAACCTCCTCGCTCCTCTCAGATCTAGGTTTCATTTTGAACAACGAGAAGTCTTCCCTGGTTCCAGCCCAAAGAATCGAGTTCTTAGGTTTCCTAGTGGATTCCGTTTCCGCCATTCTTCTTCTTCCATCAGCAAAGATAAAGTCTATCAAGTCAGAAATTCTTCAGACCTTGCGCAATTCTTGACTTTCCAACAGATCGCTAGGAAGGATAGTTGGTCTTCTATCATCTTCAATCTAAGCCTTCTTTCTGGGCCCTTTGCTTTACCGAGCTTTACAAAGACTGAAAATTCGTCACCTTCAAAAAGGGTTGGCATATTCAGATCCTGTAGTCCTAGATCAAGACTCTCATACAGAACTGCAATGGTGGATAGACCATTAAGATGCTTGGAACGGCAGGACTATCTTCGCATCATCCCCAGATCTTGTGTTAGAATCAGATGCAAGTCTCCTGGGTTGGTTAGCCCGGTGTGGGCCAGTCTCGACTGGAGGTACATGGTCTCTAGAGGAGTCAAAGTTGCCCATAAATTGTTTAGAGATGCTTGCCGGGTCCTTTGCGATTGAAAGCCTAGCAAGAGACAGGGTTTCTTGTTCAGTGCTTCTCAGGATGGACAATATCTCAGTGGTTCGTTACATAAACCACTTAGGGGGAACAAAATCCAAACCTTTAGCGGAATTAGCGAAAGGGTTTTGGGATTTTTGTCTTCAAAACAAAATTTCGGTCCAAGCAGAGTACTTGCCAGGCAATATCAACTTAGTGGCAGAATGGCAATCTCACCATTTTCGAGACTCAAGCGATTGGAAGCTTCATACCGAAGTCTTCCAATCCATTTCTCGCAAATGGGGTCCTTTTCACATAGATCTTTTTGCATCTCGTCTCAACTTGCAACTTCCACGTTTCTTCAGTTGGTGTCCAGATCCCTCAGCGTTAGCCTTCAATGCTTTTTCTCAAGATTGGTCAGCCTACCTCAATTATGCCTTCCCTCCTTTCATTATGATAGCCCGTCTGTTGGCTCAGGTTCGTCATTAACAAGCTACATTGGTCCTCATTGCTCCTTTTTGGCAGTCCCAAGTCTGGTTCCCCAATCTTCTGGAATTGTCAATAGAACCTCCCTTTCTCATTCCCTCCTTTCCGGATCTACTCTCCAATCCTCTCAGCCTTCCCCACAACCTCATTCAGGACAATCTCCTTTCCCTATCTGCTTGGAAAATTCCGGGGAATCCCTCTCTTTCCATCCTATTTTGTCAGAGGCTTCAAACTTCATCAAACTTTCCTGGGCTCCAGGAACAACAAAGGTATACAAATCAGCCTGGTCTCTCTGGCATAGCTGGTGCTTGGGAATACACGTTGATCCCTTTACAGCAGATGTGATTTTTTTAGTCAATTTCCTCGCAGCAGAAGCTAGCAAAGGTAAGACGTATCGTACTATTAATTCGTATAGGTCTGCTATTTCTTCTTCAAATACATGCATCAACGGCAAAGCAGCCGGGGAGCACCCTTTGGTGTGTCGTCTCTTAAAGGGATTAAAATGTTCCAATCCTCCCAAACCTAAATATAGTTCCTTATGGGATGCTAATGATGTATTTAATTTATTTGTTGCTTGGCCGGACAATGCTTTGCTTCCTCCCAAAAAATTATGAGCCAACTAACCATGTTGTTATGCCTTGTTACTTTCAAACGTCTTTCTGATGTTAGAGCGTTAGATGTTACAGCCCGCCATTTTACCCCTTCAGGTGTTCTTTTCACAGACGTACAAAGACTATTCTTTCCTCAGTTTTTTATCCTTATTTTCCTGATCACCCCAAGTTATGTGTGGGCCAATGTTTAAAAGTTTATTAACAACAGACAGCCTATTTGAGAGCTTCCTCTCAGCTCCTTATTTCTTTCAGAAAACCCTACAAACCTGTGTCCTCTCCTACTCTTGCTCATTGGGTCAGATGGATTATGAATTTGGCGGGTATTGATACTTCTGCCTTTGGGGCTCATTCTGCTAGGGGAGCCATGGCTTCCAAAGCTTTTTGGCCCGGCTCCCGTCTGGAGGACATTCTCAGATCAGCTGACTGGTCTAAAGATAATGTTTTCAAAGTGTTTTATTGTAAACCTGTTCAACATGCTTCTCTAAACGTTATTGATTCACTTTAAAATAGCATAATAGGAGCCCCCGGTCTTGTCATAAAATGTAGATTTTCCTAATAAGGTAATGAAGGAAAGACTTAATTTTATTAAAGACACGGAGGCAAGTATTATCCCATCTGGACAAATTCTAATTTTCTGTCTTTGTTCCCTCCCAGCATCATCTTCTACATCTCAACAGACTTCCTCTTAAGGGCTCCGGCTTTCACCGCCACGCTTCTGGAACCACCTTGCCTACAGCGCTTCATGTCTATCATCAGATTTCCATAGTTTCTAACTCTTCCATGTTCTATTTCTGGACTACTGATGGTTATTCAAGAACTTTTGTCACTGCTCATGGCATTTTGCATATGTTGTTCCATTATTCCTTTGTTTGTTACCTTTTGAGCTTGCATAAGAAAAGAGGGCCGTTCTCAGTCAAGATAGGTATTATGGGGCAAGTCCGCTTATGATTGGTGTGTTATCATGACTACTTGTATGTTCCCATTGGCTATTTTTCTTTAGCCTCATGGGAATTGTAGTTCTTGACTGCAGCTGCTATTTAATTAAAAAGAAAAGAAAAGCATAATACTCGCCTCTGTGTCTTTAATAAATTTAAGACTTTCCTTCATAAACTTATTAGGAAAATCTACATTAAAATGCATTACATAATACTTGAACCTTAGAGCACCACTGTGCCATAATAATAGCAACACAGACATGAGCAATTGTCTGTTAAAATAAGAACCATACCTACTATAACTTTACAGACTTTACTCAGGTCCTGATGCCAAATTGTGTTTTTCATTTCCATCAGAGCACAAATGGATGTTTATGTACAAATGAGATTCTGGATTGTGCATCCATAACTGCACTGCACAATTTTCCCTTGACAGATGTTGCCACAAAAACCCAGGTGAAATGTATCAGAAGAAAGTGCTCATAAATAAATGCTAAACACTACTTCTGTCTTGTCGGTGTTTAGCTTGAAATAGTTGACTTCATTCTGTGCATGACTTCGGTCATGCAGGTCATTAAATTTTCTTGCCATGCATAGGTTTTCATTGGGTTCAGTGGTTGTCTACAGGTGCTGAATGCAGGGCTGGTGGCAATTTTGGAATAAAGCAAGCAATATTAGTGTGTTAACAATCTTGTTTTTTGTATTGTCTCGTGAAGAATAGTTCAGGTGATTGTAGCAGGACCTCGGGGTAGACTGAGAAACAACTTGGCTTTGTGAATGCTGTATATAAAATGTATGTGTTACCTGAGGCACAACTTTGCTGCCTAAAGCAAGAACCACTACGATCAGTTTCTCATAACGCAAACAAATGTGGAGATTGCTGGAATGGTATCTATGAAGAGGGAGTGCAGGATATCAGCAGCTCTTCCCTTATATGGGTATGCATCACTGTGTGGTGCCTTTCTAACTAGTGTAGTGTGGCAGAAAAAATACATGTGAACCCTAACTCTGCTGTCAACCTAAACCATGGGCTGTCAAATGCAGCATAAGCATAACTCTGAGTATAGTAGGTTACCAATGCAAAAGCATTACACAAGAAAAGCACACTTCTTTGTGCACCACGTTCCAGTGTTTCAATGTGTACATCACTCTTTTTCCTGTAATTACCACGGACATTTAGGAACCACCTTTACAGAGACTGTAGTCATTCTGTCAGAAGACGGCCTAAAGAAATTAGCAATAAATTATGCATTTTATCAAGCACATTGCCCATCTAAGGTTTATTACTAATATAGTTTAGTGGTTTTGGCACAGTATGTGCTGTGGGTCTTAGAAGAGAATTGAAAGCTGGTTGTTATAATGTATGTTATTACAAGACACTATTTCTGTTTCTTTCGGAGTGATATAGTCACAGGGCCAGCTTGGTGACTTACTGCATGGATGAAACTCAATCATGCATTACGTATGAGAACTGCTCAGTGTGGGGTGCTAACAACGACTATGTTATGTTTAAGATAGTGCAGATTCATGGCAGGGCAAATAACATGCAATAGTATTGACAACTGAGTGGTATCCTGTTTACTTCAAGAGGAATGAATGATTATTCAGGAATCAGACCTGTCACTTGCCAGTCATACATCACAACCAGGTGTGCTAACCCATTAAGTTCATTTATTTGAGTCCTGTGCATGAGCGCAGCCTCTAACAAGCATATCCTGCAACATCGTGATGAGCTGACAGTAAACATACCTTTGCCCACAATCAGGAAAGAGGGTCTTTATAGACATGCAATAATAAATACTTAATGTGCATGTTATCCTGCCAGGAAGAGCTTGTCCGAGAATTGGCATAAAGGGCCAACATTTTGAAAACTTGTTTAATGTGCTTTGTGCTCAAATCTGTTCAAACTGCCTGTTACTTCAGTTCTCTCAACCCCTCATTTAAAGCTCGGTGTGAGTGGTCTATAAATTTGGCAAATCCACAAAATCATGTTTGTTCTAATAGTATTGAGTTTGTCAAATATGTTTAAAATACACACTTTGTCAGTATTGTGCTGTATTGGCTCTGAGGATAAGTCCACTCCCAATTGTTTGAAGTATTGTCTCCCTCTCCATTGCACAGTGTGTTAGTTCCCTCCTCCTCTCCAAAGTTCCAGTCGAGCTGCACCCCTACCAGGTAGCTTGGTCTACCACAATTTTTTTTTAACTCTGTATTGAGCCCATCACCAGTCGAGCAACTAAAATATAAGTGCGGGTGATGGGAGCAGGCAAGAAATTAAGCAATGGTGGAAAAGCGTTAACATGGCTTTAATGTCAGCTGTCAGAATTGCCATCAGTACAGCAATCACCATTCCTCTGCAGGTTTTCTGTTAAGGTCAGTCATGCAGGAGGTAAGGGGCCTCAATGAACAGGAGTTTCAGACATTTAAGGCCATATTTATACTTTTTTAGCGCCATATTTGCGTCATTTTTTGACGCAAAAACGGCGCAAACCTGCAAAATACAATTGTGTTTTGAAAGTTTGCGCCGTTTTTGCATACAAACATTTCAGAATATGTCAGAAGTTAAGAAAGCACAAACAAATCACTTTTCTCTAAAAAGTGATGGAAACAAAAGATTTTAATGAGATCAAAACAAATCAATACACTTGTGATGAGAAAATTTAATATTCACTAAAACTCAATTTCCACACTTTGTTTGCGCACTGTATAGTTTTATCATGTCTGTGAAAAGTTAGTCGGCATTTCAATGGAAAATGTGCTTCTATAAATGACAGTGAGGTACCACTCCATGCATTTGTAATATAATTTGCAATAGTGTGCTCAAAAATTAACTACCAGCCACATACTACACACGTAACACACTCTGGTTTTGAATACTTTTGCTGCACTTGTTCTTTGTGTGATGGTTGGATTTTTGACAATCACTGTGAAGTCGGTGGAGTAACATTCATGACAGAACCCCCACTCTGAAAATCGTTTCAGCACCACTGGGCATCTTCTCATAATAGTGATTGACAAACAGGTCACGTGGTCTCGGGAAGAGTAAAAGTTCTTCCCCACACACGGTTCTAACAGGAAGCACTGTCCCCAGTGCTTTCTCCTGGCCCTTTGTCACCTGACATCTTGAAAGTACTGCTTGCTGATAAGTTTCAGGAAGAAATTTAAATTATGGTTTCCGAAAAAATAATAAAATTAAAGGCTAAGCTAAGTGTATCCTTTTTTTGTTGCTATTATGAATGCTCAGGGCCTCCATGCTCCTAGGGGCGTGGGGGAAACTGTAAATTGTATAAAATTCAGTAGGAAAATGCAGAGAAGATACCAAAAGACAGGGCAACAGCACATAAATTGTATGACTGTTTTAATTCATTACACATTGTGGGGGATAAGTAAAGGAACAGATTTAAACCACCCAGAGAGGATTATTTGGGCTTTCGCCACGATGTGTGAATGTTGTTACATTGAGACATACATGCCAACATTCTAGAACAGAGAAGTGGGATATTTTTAGGAAAACATTGGTGGAATGTATTGTCCCCAGTGACTTGTACCGAAGCAGGTGCAGTTTAAGGCAGGAGACAGCTAAAATAAAAACATTTGGGGCTTCACAAATCGTGAGTCTTGTGTCGCAATTGGTCTACAGGCATGTATGTTGTAAGCAGGACGGGTGTGTACGTGGAAGCAGTCAGTGTCCTTTCAAGGATTTTGGGGGACTGGGAAAAGAAATATTTTAGGACCCCTGTTTAGACGACTGAGTTTTTTTTACCCTTTTTATGGGTAATTAAAGCCCTATGTTCTCTACACATATTGAACTATACGATGAAGGTTAAGCTACAAGAAGACACACAGTGAGCAAGAGAGAAAGTTCACTTTCACTGTGGGCCCTTCTGAAGATGGAGACCCTGGGCAACTGACCCACTTTGTCCACGTCTTTAACCGTCTCTGGAACCAGTTCACATTCAACCAGCTGGACTCGGAGCAGTTGACGGTACTACAGCGCCACCTTCAGGCATAATTGAGATATCAAAGGTTATTTCATTCTGTTACGTTGCGGCTTCATGAAAGGTTTAATTTTGTGAGTTGTGGCTTGGGACCCTCATTATGAGTAGTCCTGTGTTTGAGAGGATATATATTTATCACAAATTAAAACCGGAGGGTGCCTGGAATGCACTGGGTGCCTTAAACAGCGCATAATTAAGTGTTGATCCACAGTAATAGGAATATTTTCGGTGGGAAACTAAATCCGTGGAAATTCCAAAATGCTTCCATTCTGGTTGCGAGCCGAGAACATCCTTCATTGTGTGTAGGAAGGAAACGGATGGGATGGAAAGTGCACTGGATTTTCCTTTTCCCTCTGTCAGCCCTAATCATGCTGTTCCACTGAAAATTCTCGCAGTTTGCTGCACTAAAGATCCCAATCTGTGCTCACTTCAAGGGGGTACCTGCGGCCCCCTCTCTTCAAGACAGTGTGTACTTTCCTTGTTATCCCAGCTTTGTGGACTGTCAGTGATGCCAGCGCGAAGGGACCAGTCTTTTTCCCCGTCTTGTTCATGGTGACATGGCTGCGAGTCTGTCCCATGTAAAAGTTCTGCAAACCTCCTTTAACTGGGTCTTTCAGTCAGGGCCAGCTTTAGGGCAGTGCGACCGGTACGGTGGGCACTGACTTGGTGGGAGGGCACCGACCTCAGCTGGACGCTGTGTTTCGCAATAACTTACGATTCGAAAGCATGCGTTGCAGAGTTCCTTGTGGGTCCAGCTTTCAGGCAGCAATAAAAATGCCAAGATAAGGTTCCTGATCAATGTTCCTGCTAGAGAGAGAGATGGAGTTTTGTCTAGGGGCAGTTTTGACTCGCCATAAAGTAGCCCAAAGGGTTAATACGCCTGCTGCAAAGAACAGATCTGTATTTTGTGTGGATTAGTAAAGCCAGCCTTTACCAGCGCTTTAAAATCAATGAGATGTGGGAGAGAGAGGCTATAAAGAGATGAGGGGCACTTTTGCCTGTTGGTAGTGAGGTTATCTGAGGAGGAGGTCATGGGGGAGAGGGGAGGTAGAAAGGATTGTTGCACCAGCCACCACCACTGGCCCTAAAGCTACATTTGTGAAAGCCCTTAATGACTTTCTACAATGCAGCTTTCAATACACAAATTATACCATTATTGGGGATTTTAACTTACATTTTGAAGATATAAATAATAGAGAAACTAAGGGCCTTTTTACGAGTTCGGCAGTTGAACCGCCCAAACTCCAATGCGGCGGAGGGTGACGGCCGTCAAGCCAGCAGCCTCCTCACCATCGTATTACAATGTTTCTGCCGGACTAGGAGCGGATGCCAATACTTTCAGACACATCATCCTCAGAATGCACACTGTCAGAGGAGGTGGCGTTCTCCTGGTGGTCAAAATGCCAGGGTCATAATCTGGTGGTCATACTGCCAGGATTGCGGTGGTCGGACCGTCACAGTGAGCTTGGCGGTCCTAGGACTGCCAAACTTGTAATGAGGCCATAAGGCTTTGATTCACAATTTAGCAAGTCTAAACTTGAATCAATTAGTCAATACCGCTACTCACTCTGCTAGACACATCTAAGATGGCATTTTTTCAAACCATCCAGATTTACAGTTGGAAGATATACTTCCCCTAACATGGTTGGATCATAAGGCAGTTGTGTTTAGCATTTGACTATCACCCAGAAAATCTAAAGTCAATTATGTTGATCAGGTCAAGAAAGTGCGAGCCTGGAATAAAATTAATAAGGAAGAACTAATCAAGATTTTGGATTCCACCAAACCATCTTTTGTTGATAGGTTCTAATTCAGCTTCAGTCAGCTATGGAAGTTGGATCCATCTAGCAGTTGATAAATATAATAGAGCTGTCAAATGTTTTAGAAAATGTCTTTCAGCACCTTGGTTTTCCCCTAAGCTTAGGGAAGTGTAAAAGAATTGTAGGAAACAGGAGAGAGTCTGGAGGACTAAGTATTCTACTGAGGAGAAAATAAAATATAAACTGTTGATTCAAAGTTATAAAATCCCAATTAAAGAGGAAAAGGCAAAGGGGCATGTTTACAAGCCCCTAGCGCCAACAGAGTGGCACTTTTTGTGACTCTCCGGAGGCATTGGGCACTGTGTCATATTTACAAGGCAGCGCTAAGCCTCTTTTTGGCTAAACTCTGCTTTGTAAATATGGGCCCTCCTTGTGCAGTTTTCTGCGGCAGAGGGGCGTGCAGTGGGTGTTGCTGTGGGCGTTCCACCACAACTCCCATTGCTTTTGACACTGCCCCAGATTTACAAGGAATGGTATATCTGAGGAAGCGCCAAAAATTAACACCACCTATGGGTGGCATTAGCATGGTGCAACAAGGAGAAATACTTGTATTTCTCCTCAGTTTTGCTTTTTCTATGTGTGCTGCATTCTGCAGCACACATAGAAAGAGCAAAAGGCTATTAACTATTGTTTATATGCAAGAAGGTGTCCCTTCCTGCACATAAACAATCATTCAATAATGACGATTTACTACTTCTGTGTGGCACACATAGAATTGCCAAATCGCCATTGTAGACTGTAGAACACCTTCCTGCTCATAAACAATCATTCACTATGGTGCAAGGATGCCTATGTTGGCGCTGGCAGCTAGATTTAGCACCAGCACTAGGGGAAACACAGGGGTGCACTGTATTTTTGTTAATACGATGCATCCCTGTGTTTCAGAACTGATGCAGCACGGCGCTGCCAATTTTGACACAGTCCCGCACTGCACCACTTCCTTGTAAATATGCCCCAAAGTTCCATACAAACAAAATTAACAGAGCAAACAAATCATCCAGACAACATTTTAAGACAGGGCAGGAATTGTCCTGTCCACCGGTCAGTAGCACTTTAACTCACAACCAAAAGCTCTGTCATAACTTATGGGATTTTTTTTATTTAAAAAAAAAAAGGATTTTAAGACTATCAAAGACCCTATTTTTCCCAATGCTGAGAACAATTTTGTAGAGCTGATTGGTCCTAAACTCTTTAATTTTCCCACTCTCTCAGACCAAATCAGGTGCTCCATTTGATC
Organism: Pleurodeles waltl; assembly: GCF_031143425.1. Taxonomy (NCBI): domain Eukaryota; kingdom Metazoa; phylum Chordata; class Amphibia; order Caudata; family Salamandridae; genus Pleurodeles; species Pleurodeles waltl. The sequence continues at coordinate 114,638,210 of NC_090446.1, read as the reverse complement.
CCTGTCCCCCTCAACTTTTCAGGAGATTGCAGGCACAGTAACTCTGTCTCTTACCATCCTACTCAACAACATTATCAACACGGGTACGTTCCTATTCGACTGGAAAAGAGCATCAATTCTGCCACTGCTAAAGAAACCTACACTGTACCCAAACAAGGAGAATGACTATCGCCCTATTTCACGACGTCTCCTACTCGCAAAAATCTTAGAGGAACATATAAACTTCGCTGTCTCAGAATGTTTCAGTCATAATGAGCTAAAGGATGGAGCCCAGCTTGGTTTCAGAAAGGCTCACAGCATTAGTAGTAGCCTCAGAGGAGATAGAGAACATCATGGGCAATGGTGGCAAGGCTGCGATGGTCTTGTTGGACCTGTCCACAGCCTTTGATACTGTGAGCCGCGCTATCCTGAAGCCGAGATAAATGGAAATAGCCATTAGTGGATCAGCACACATCTCCCATGCACTTTCCTTTCAGAAAGAGAGTAATTTGTATAATTGGGAGATTTCATTTCCACCCCATTTTCCCTGCAAGGGTCGGCACTTAGCCCTACCCTATTTAGCATGTATGTTGCTCCACTTGCAAAACTCATTTGATTTTTTTGGATTCTCAACCATCTCCTACCTTGACGACATGCAAATTGTAGTGTCGATCACCAGTAATATTCAGGAGGTGGTGCAGAGGTTCAATAGCTGTATGCAAGCAGTGTTCAGTTGGATGAGTAGGCACTGAGGCACTGTCTTAAATTAAACTCTGAAAAAAATGAGGTGCTATTATTTGGCAGGGACACCTTATTTTGGAATGATTCCTAGTGGCCTAAGACCTTGTGTCCTATCTTTTCCAGTCTCCAAAGTAGGAAACCTGGGAATAATCGTTGATATCAAACTAGCATTTACTGACTAGAACAATAAACTGGATTCAAATTTCTTTTGCCAACTAAATTTTTTAGTAAAATGTTGCCCTCTATTCCTTTTGAGTTGCAGAAAACAGTGGTCACCTCGTTGGCATTATTGAGATTGGACTACTGCAATACCCTCTATTTGGGCATGCAGCAGGGCTTCTTTAAAAAACACTGTAATGAGTGGAGAATGCTGATGCATGGCTATTTAAGAATATTAGGAAATTTGATTGAGTTACCAAGGCCCCAGAGAAGTAACACTGGCACTCTGCATAGCACAAAGCCTTCCATAATACTAGTCCAGCCAACTTAAAGAGCAAATTTGTTTGGTACAATCCTGGAAGGTGTCTTAGGTCAGCAACCTCTAAAATGGTTACAGTTCCTAAAGTTTATACTGCCTCATGGGATGATAGAAGCATGGTTTATGCCCCTTGCAAACTTTGGAACCAGCTACCTGTGCACCTTAGAGTCCAGCAGGAACTAATGACCTTTAGGAAACTTTTGAAGACATTAGTTATTTTACTCTTTTTAGATAGATGAGAGTTCCCAATTTGTATGGTATATCTCTGTTTTGCAGAAACTAGCACCAAGACGCCTTTGGGCAAATGTTGTACTTTATAAAAATAAATATCAAGTGTCATTAAGGTAAAGTCAAACATGTATATATGTGCCTGTGTACATGCATGTGTGCGTGTGTGTATATATATATATATATATATATATATATATATATATATATATCTATAAGACCAAATGTTAAAGCTTTGTTGAAATTAGGAAAATGTTTTTCCTATGCAAACCAAACTTAAACTACACAAACTTTAGAAATTCTAACCTCAAATGGGTAGAAAGTTATTAGCGAGCAAAAAGCCAAATAATTCCTATCTCAGGGTATACCAACTTTAACTACAGAAAGGCAACCAGACTTATGGGCTGATGACAAGTCTGGAAGTCACAATGCCGCCAGACTTGAGGTGGCAGTTGGACCGCTGCAGCTTTGGTGGTCTGACGGCCAAATAAATTCATTTCAGCCCTTCCAACATATGTAGGACGCGTAGGAGGCATCCTACACTCACAAACATTGCCTAGCAACCAACTCCAGTGCGGACTTTGCTGTTTTTCAATAGTTGTCTGACATTCTTCCTTTGGTTACATACGTAGGACGCGCAGGAGGTGTCCTACATTCCCAGATGCTGCCTAGCAACCGACTCCAGCGCAGACTTCGCTGTTTCTCAACAGGCGCCGGTGTACTTTGTGTTTGAAACAATGCACCTGTCCACCGTAATACAAGAATAATTGACACTGACACACACAACTTGTGCATCTTCAAAGCGTACAGTGCTTACCTTACGCTGGTGAGCACAGCTTATGTACTGTTAAAGCCATCGTACCTGCATTAGTCAAACAAACTTCACTACACTGATGCACACATCTCATGTACTTACTTTACGCTGATGCGCACAGCTTATGTTGTATTAAAGCGCATCGTACTCGCATTATTCATACACATTTCTTTACGCTGATGCATACAGCTCATGTACAATTGAAGCGTGTCATACCTTTCTACACAGTTATTTATTTATACTGATAGGCACAGCTTGTGCATCATTAAAAAGCGTGTGGCTGCTACAGTACAGTGCATTGTTGCACTATGGGCCACTAGTTCAACGCAAATTAGTACAGTTGTGTGATACTTTGTGGAACAGATTATTTAGCCTAACACTTAGAGATGGTCTACTGTAAGGATGTCACTTTACTTACACTGGTACACACACTGAAGTGAAGTATTTAAAAGTGTTCCTAGTACTTAAAGGAAAATAACTCCTTTTATATTCACCCACTCCTATACAGAGACAAACTGCAGTCGGTTAATGCTCCATCTCCATATTTGGAATCACCTGGCAACCCTGCAGTACCCTGGAAACAATGGTTGGAAGGTTTTGAAACATATATGGGGCAATAAGTGCATCGTGTTTTAGACCTGAAAGGAAAACATTTTTGTTGTTACATTCCTCAGGTTTTGAAGTCAAAGAAATTTTCAAGCATATGCCTGATGTTCTTCTAAAGGAGGATGAATAACTAGATGAATAGCAGGAGTCCATAAAGACGTTGACCATTAGATTTGACAAACAACCCAGGTAAGTTTTTTAAAAGAGCACAATTACATAATGAGAATGTTGATGATTACATGCGTGTGCTCAGGAAATTGTGCTCAGAGTGTCAGCTTGGGGCTTTTCATGACCAATTGATCAGAGACCAGATTATTGGACATTGTCTGGACAGACATATTCAACAGAAATTGCTGACAATGGGGAATCCCTCGCTTGAAGAGGTTATTAGAGTAGCAAACAGTATTGAATTAGCACAAGTGTCACTTAAAGAGTTCGCTGTTCATACTAAAAGGAATGATAATGCTGTATCCATTTCTTCTTCTGCAAGTAAGGATAACAAAAGCATAGATAGACATTTTTTAAACTTTTAACTATGGGCAATTCAGAATTGTTTAAGAGACCTTTGCGCAACAGAAAATTGTTCCCACCTGATTGAGGCCCGGTGTCATATGAAGGCAGGATAATAGAGCTTGAAGTATATTTTGAAGATGTCCTAGAATTTAAGGGGTGCACAATACATGGTAAGGTATATGTGGCAGTGAAGGGACTCAATATCTTAGTATGGTTCCATCAGGGCTTTTTTGGGATGGTGCTCAATCCTGGGACTAATGAACAGGTCATGGTGGTTAAAGAACCATTGATACAGGACACATATTTTTAAAAATGAATTTCCTAAGTCATCTGTAAATGATTTGGGATGCATTGTTGGATTCAAACACAGAATAAAAGTAAAACAGGGAACAGTTGCAGTTAAGCACAAAATCAGATCAGTGCCATTCTGTTTAAGGGATGATCTGAAACGAGAGCTAGAAACGTTACAGGAGAGAGGTGTGATTGAGCCTATAAAATCAAGTCTGTGGCTCTCACCCACTGTTGTACTACCTAAGCGTAATGGTGACATGCATTTGTGCATTGATTTAAGGAGTCCTGACAAGGAGATTTGGGTGGATTTGTTCCCTCTGCCAAAAATTAGTGATCTTTTAGAAGAACTCAAAGGTGAGGATTGGTTTTCTAAAATTGATCTGGCATCATTGTGCCATCAAGTTGATATTGAAGAAGGTTCCAGGCACTATACTGCTTTCAATTCTCCCTTTGGCAGTTTTCAATTTTGTAGGATGCCGTTTGGTCTCACCTCAGCGGCTTTGGGTTTCCAACGCATTATGCATCAGTTAATAAAGGATGTGCAGGGTGTCTTGGTGTTCTAAGACTATGTACTCATTTTTTCAAAAAACCTGGATGACCATGATGCAATGCTCTGGTTGGTACTGCGCATGTTTGAAAAAATGGCGCAGTAGTGAAAAGGGAGAAGTGTGGGTTCTGGAGGAAAAACATTGAATTTTTGGGACATATAATAACCAGTGAAGGTATTAGTACGAGGCCGAGTTAGTTAAGGCTGTTAGAGATTGCCCCAGTCCCAAAAACCAGGATGAGTTACTATCCTTTATTGGATTATGTGAATTTTATGCAAGGTTTATTCCAGATTATGCCACCATAATGAGGATTTTGACCAACATGCTAAATAATAAGGTTGACTTTGAGTGGGATAAATATTGCCAGGATACATTTGAGTTAGTGAAATCAGAAATGACGAATGCAAAAGCATTGAGTGCATATGATCTGCAGCTAACATGTGCCATCATGGTGAATGCCAGAAAACATTGGTTTGGGTGTTGTTTTAACTCAGGACACACCACAAGGAGAAGCCACCATTAGTTATGCATCGAGAGTGCACCAGGAGGCTGAACTGAATTACTCAGTGATCGAAAAAAAGTTACTAGTGTGCTTTTGGTTATGTGATAAATTTATGTATGAGTTATGTGTGGGGAAGAAGGTTTGTGATTCAAACTGACCACAAACCACTAGTGTACATCCTAGGTGGTGACAAGGTCGGACATATTACACCACACATAGCTTAGTTAACTACGAAACTTCTTCAGTGTGATATAGTGATAAAGCATATACCAGGCAGAGACAATATAGGAGCTGATTTTCTGTCCAGACCACCCATTTTTGAACCAGGCAAGATGGATTTAGAGGAGGATAATGAGGATTGTTTTGTAGCAAGTATTGATTTATCAGGAAAATAAAGCATGTAGTGAAGCTGATTAGAAGGAAGCTGACAAAGTGATGTAGTGATTGCAAAAGTGAAAGAGTATGTGGTGAACGGTTGGCAAAAAACAAAAAAATGCAGAAGTTGCTGTGCAACCTTTGAGCAAAATTGCGGAAGACATTTCTTTAGAAGATGGAGTGTTAATGAAGTTGGAGAAGTTTATTACCCCTTTTGGCATTCATTTGGGACTGATCAATAATGCTCATGAAGGAAATCCAGAAGCCACAATGACGAAACAGAGATTAAGGGAGCATTAATGGTGGCTCTCTATGGATAAAGAGGTTGCGGCAGTGGTAAAAGGGTGTGTAGTATGCAATGCTGACAAAGGTTCTAAAGTGTTCACACCTCCTTTACAACCCATAGCGTTTCCCGAGAAACCTTGGGTGTAAGTAATTTTGTGCCTCATAATCTACTCTATGCATTTGTGTTGATGGATTAACATAGTGAGTGGATGGAGGTATATTTCTGAGCCACACCTTCTGCTTGTTATGCAGTGAAATTATTAAAGGACATTTTTATAAGGGAGGGTTTCCCAGAATCTATCATTTCAGATAATGGGGTACAGTTTGTTACCAGGGAAATGGAAGACGTTTTGAAACAATTGGGGATTTGTCACCTAAAGAGTTCTCTTTATCATCCACAAACAAATGGTTTGGTTGTGAGAATGAATAGAGTGGTGGGAGAGTGCATAAAATGGGCTAGAAACAACAACTACGACACAGAATAAGCTGTTAGGTCATGTAATGGTTCTAGCAAATGACGCCCCATTTGCTGACTAAGGTGTCTCCGTTCGAAGCACTAAAGGGGAGTAAACCCACATCCATTCTTTTTCCAGCATGGTTATCCAAGTCAATTAAGAATGAGTACCTGAGAGATGACTCAGATTCTGACAAAGTTGAGAGAGTGTTACTGGGACAAGATTGAGTGAAAAGTAGAAATTATGTCATAAAAGCCACCAAACAACAAATGTTACATCCTGGACATTTAGTACGTGTGTAACTGTAATGTTTATAAGGAAAGGGAGGCTTGCCCAGTGAGAGTGGGAAAACTAATGGCAATGCAGTTATGGTAGGATGGTGGAGCATGGCTAATATTGTAAAGTACAGGAGAGGTGTCCACCGAAAGGTTCTCTGATGGACTCAAAGGTGCCTGTGGAAATGGGGTTACGCAGATCTACCTGAAAAAGATTTCCACCTTGGAAGCTAAGGCAAGACAAGTAATTTTAGAGTATGTTCATGTAATTATTAGCATTTTTTTGTGTTTTTATCATTACATATTTACCATCATTTTGGATATATATGGATTTGATCTTTTGTAGGAGGTTTCAGCTTAAGGTGTGTTTTGTGTTTCTCTTCTTACGTGCTAGTATCTGGGTGTTGAATTATGTACACTGCATAACCTGTTTTATAGAAAATGTTGTTTGAATGTTTAATATTATATAGATTCATTTTCTTACTTTATCTGTTGATTTTTTTTTTTTAAGAGATAATATTGTGATGTATTAATGGAATGGAATGTCTGTAAGATTCCACCTTTGACTCGCCCGGTGTTCTGGAGATGACAGTTAATGACACCGCGTTGAGTCAAGAGGTGGCTCTATTTACCTGCTAAATAAACTTGAATTTCTTACCTATACAAAGAGTTTCTTTTACTACGGCACCACAATATCAATAAAAAAGGAAAACATTACAGGGACATTATAGTTAGGCTCACATTTTAAACGGGCAAAACCATAGAAATTCACCTGTTATAGTTAAAGTTATCTCAAGTAACTATAACTCGTGTCCTAAGGTAACTATAATTGGTACCCCTGGAAGGTGGCGGTCCTTGGGGCTGTAGGCAGAGCCAGGTGGCCCCTCTGCATTTTTTTTATTCAAAGCCCTGGGGAGGTGGCAGTCCCCGGGGCTGCAGGGGGGCCAGGTGGACCCTTGCATCCCTTTTATTTAAGGCCCAGGGGATGTGGTCGCCCCCATGGCTGCAGGGGGGCCATGCAGCCACCCGTTTTTAATTAATCACTAGCCTTGGGGAGGTGGTGGGTCCTGGGGCTGCGGGGGTGTCACCCCAACAATCTTTTCACTTAAAGCCCTGAGGAGGTGGTGGTCCCTAGGGCTGTGGGGTAGCCAGGCGCACCCCCGCATCCATTTTATTTAATGCCCCGGGGAGGTAGTTATCTGCAGGCCTGCGAGGGGGGGGCAGGGGTCCTCCTGCATTCAAAATGTAAATGCCCCCAAGATCTGGCCCACCCCGGGAGCTGAATTTAAACAAGCACAGGAGCCCGTGTTTGCATTTTTTAAAAACTTTCAGCAGATCTGTGGCTCCGCTGTGCCTCCGCCAAATATTTTAAAAAATGCTTTATTTTCTGGGGGTCCCTCTGGGGCCCAAGCACCAGAGCTAAGGGGTCAGGGTATCACTACCCTGGCCACTTTTCTTTTTTTAAATATTTTTTTGTAGGACTCAGCTGAAGCCGAGCCCCTACATGGCTGCCAACACTGGTTGACAGCAAATCAGATCTCAGCACGAGATCTGAAAGGTTTGCAGAGCCTTTGCATCTCTAAATTTAGGAATTTGGATTATCTTTAACTTCTCAAAAACTACTGAACAGATGTACAGTAATAAAAAGTGTACTTTCTGGAACAAGAGCTACTTTTCTGCCAAATTTGGTGTAATTCCGACCAGTGGTTTGGGCTGTAGACCTGTTGAAAATCCCAATGAGAATTAACATTGGAAAAGCACCTTTTTTGATCCCCATTTTTTCTCGGCCATGACTTGATGGATCTCCCCTCAACTTTTCAGACAGCAGCTGACATAACTGTCCATTCTTTGGTTGAAAATTTTGTGAAGATTCGTCAAGCTGCACGAAAGATATAGGCAAGTCAAAAAACACTTTTTTCTATAGAAACTAGGTCCTAGCTATAAATACTTAGGCCCTCATTCGGACCTTGGCGGGCGGCGGAGGCCGCCCGCCAAAGTCCTGCCGTCAAAATACCGTACCGCGGTCGCAAGACCGCGGCGGGTATTTTGACTTTTCTCCTGGGCTGACGGGCGGCCGCCGAAAGGCCGCCCGCCAGCCCAGGGGAAAACGACCTTCCCACCATGAAGCCGGCTCGTAATCGAGCCGGCGGAGTGGGAAGGTGCGACGGGTGCTACTGCACCCGTCGCGTATTTCACTGTCTGCTATGCAGACAGTGAAATACTAGCGGGGCCCTCTTACGGGGGCCCCGCGACCCCCCCTACCGCCATCCGGTTCCCGGCGGGAGAACCGCCGGGAACTGGATGGCGGTAGGGGGGGTCGGAATCCCCTCGGCGGCGCAGCTAGCTGCGCCGCCTTGGAGGATTCCAATGGGCGGCGGTACACTGGCGGGAGACCGCCAGTGTTGCCGGTCCGACCGCGGCTTTACCGCCGCGGTATGAATGCCCATTGGAGCACCGCCGGCTTGTCAGCGGTGCTCCCGCGGTCCACCAACCCGGCGGTCATTGACCGCCGCGGTTGGAATGAGGGCCTTAGTGTCTACCTCTACCGGGTTATATATATACATATATATATATATATATATATATATATATATATATATATATATATACATATATATATGTGTGTGTGTGTGTGTATATATATATATATATATATATATATAGATATATATATATGTGTGTGTATATATATATATATATAGTTTGCACAGTTTTATCATCAATAATTTTACTGCAAATGTTACAGTGATATTATCAATGATGTCATAGAAGATGTCATGGGAGATGTAATAACTGGGGTAATTACCAATGCATGGCAAGGGCGTGAGTTATAGTTACCATAGGGCATGAGGTATAGTTACTGGAAATAACTCTAACAGCTGAACTTCTATAGTTTTGCATGTTTAAAATGTGAGCCTAACTATAATATCTCTGTAACCTTTAATTTTTTAAGTAAATGTATATGATTTCTTAAAATTTTATTTCCTAACTATAACGTCACTGTAACCATTGCTTGTTTCAGTGAATTTCTATTTTTTTTTTAATGTAAGGTAATTTAAATTACAATACATTAACCCAACCAGCTTTGGCCATGCATGGTCCGGGACTTGGAGCTTAAAGGGGGTTGACCAAAGTGCCTGGCCATAGGCCCAGGCTCTGTGGCCAGCCCCCTATAACTATCCATGCAGTCCACTCCCTTTTTGGTCCAAAACCCACGCTATGCACAGCCGAAGGGTTTTGGAGCTTAAAGGGGGCAACATTAAATACATATACTTAGAGGGGGCCACACGGGCCCCCCGGGGGACCACCACCTCCCTGGAACTACCTAATAAAAATTTTGGGAGGCCATGTGAACTCCCCTCGGGCCCCAGGGACCTCCATGCACCTGAGCAATATTAAATAATTATATGGGGTGGCATGGACCCACCGGGCCCCTTGGACCACCACCTTCACGGGGCTACATAATAAAAATACTTGGGGGTACACAGACCCCTCCCCCCCGGGCCCCAGGGACCACCACTTCCCTGGGGCCAAAAACTTTTTTTTTTAAATGGAGGGGGATTGATTGCAGTCCTGGGACCCAGCCACATGTTCCTGGTTGCCCAGGGCACCCAGTGTAAAGTTGTGGGGACCGCAGGGGGAGCCTCAACTTCCCAGCAGTCCCAGCGGGTTCCTATATCCTGCTGGAGCAGGCATTGCTCCTGCAAACAGGGTGCTACTGCGTTTTCATTTTGTTTCCCTGCCAGCATGTTAGCAGGCAGGGAAAGAGGTGAAAATCCCACTTGCTGATAGTTGAGTGTTTGCTTTTGCTTGGTGGGAGCTGTCAGCCTGGTAGAAGTGTTGACAGCCAATCAGATCTCTGCACAAGATCGGGAGTATTCCTGAAGTGGTCGCAACCCAAGGTATACAAATTGGATTTCCTTTAATTTCTCTTAAACTACTGAACAGATTTACACCAAACAACAAAACGTGTAATCTGCAGACCAAAAGCTACCTTTCTGCTGAATTGGGCGTAATTCTGTCTAGCAGTCCGGGCTGCAGGTGTGTCTAAAGAGTCTATGGGAATTAACATGGGAAACACACTATTTCTGACCCGCCCCCTTTTCCTTGGCCCCTGCTTGGCAGATCATCCCAAAACTTCCCATGCACAACAAGATCTTTGGGCACACTTTTTTGGGGAAATTTTGTGAAGATTTGTCAAGTGTTGCCAAAAACATAGGCAAGGCAAAAAACACTTTTTCAATGGAAATTAGGTCCTAACTACAACGACCCACTGGCAACTGCAAGTAGGTAATATATATCTCTATGGGTGTGTGTGTGTTGGGGGGGGGGGCGAGTTTTGGGTAACTCCTAAGATCTAGGAGGAGAGCAGCTCTAATCTGCCCACCTCAAATGTCAAAAGAGTTTTAAATCATAGGATGAGAACAATGCCATCCACACAAATCTAGAAAAGTGACCAGGGGCTAGATGTACAAAAATGCAGTTTTGCATTTCTTAAATAGCGACTTCAAAGAAATAGCTTTTTAAGAAATGCAAAATGCTATGTACAGAGATACCGATTTTTTCAATATCAATTCCTACATAGTAGGAATTGCTATTAGAAAATCGGTATTAAGAAAACCTATTGCATTTTAGTATATGGGCAGGTTTTACATGTCCTAACTATCAATTTCTTATTAAGAAGTTGCTAATTAGGAGATGCAAAACAAGGGATGGCAAAGGGAAAAAGGTTCTCCTTGGTGCCCCCCAAAAATAGGGGACACCTGTGGAGCACACATATGCCTAAGGGGCATGTGTGTGCTCTATTGCAATAAAAAAAACACCTTGGGGTGTTTTTTCTTAAATTGCACCTGGTTACCACTGACTTCAAGTCAGTGGTTATTGCATCTCCTAAATGCCCATGCAGCAATCAAGGAATGCTTTGCACATCAGAATAGGAATCGCAACTAGAAAATCCCTATTTGCAATTTCACATTCTGGGAATCACAAATTGCAATTTGTGATTTCTTAATGGCCTTTGTACAAAAGAATAGGCCATGTTGCATTTCTTAATGGCCCAAAATACCTATTCCGACCATTAAGAAATGCAAAAGGGTTTTGTACATCTGTCCCAAATTCCTTTGCAATTTTTGTGGCAAAGTCTTTCAGCATAGGATTAGCTAGTGCCATCCATGCTGAGCTGGAAAATGACAAAAGCCTTTTACCACTCCAGGCACAGAATTACAGCTATGGATCTGTAAAATATCATACAAGCCGACCAGGAGCAAGTAAAAGCTATCCCCAACAAATGCTTTTAACTCTTATTGGAGCTTGTCAGAGAGACTTACCTTTGTCCAGACACATAGGAACACCCAGTGTAAGTCAAAGCAATATCTTTTCAGGCTTAGAGTGCAATATAAATAATGTAAAGAAAAAGTAGGGAATTCATGGTTGTGCCCACATTTTAGAAGGAGAGAACCTCCTTTATATAGAACACTCTGCAGCACCAACTACACTCTAAACTGCTCACCTCAAATTTCCTGTTTTTCTAGCAGAGTTTTTAAGTACAGGACTTGTGCAGAGCCATCACATGCTGACCTAGACCAGTGACAGAACCCTCGTCATTTTTCTAGCAAGTTCTTTATGCATAGGATTAGCTAGTGCTAATATAATTGATTGAAAAAACAAAGATTAAAGTAATGTTATAGTTAGGTGTGACAAAAAGATCTGTTTTTGTTTAAAAATAAAAAAACCTTAGAATATATCACTGAAATAAAAGCAGGTAAAAATAACTTTATATTAGGTGAATGTCAGTGACAACATTAACGTTTTGAACTAAAGAAAACAAGGAAATTCACCAGTTATAGCCCCTTATTACGACCCTGGTGGTCTTAAGACCAAAACATACAAAAAAGGGGAGGGCGTTGCACGGCCTGCACCCACTGAGTCTTTTTATGCCCTGAGGATTCTGTCCACCAAGGCCAGGCAATGAGGTCCCCAGGGCCATAGACGGCTCCTGGAAGGGAGCTACAAAGCCCCCTTCCCTTTTATAAAGTTTAGTGGTCCCCAGGGGATTAGATCCCTAGGGCTTTTAGAGGCTCAGGGAGGAAGCCCTGGGGCCCCTTCCCCTTTTGATGATATTTCACCCCCAGGGTTTGCTCCTGGGACCTATGTAATGGCTTGGCGAAGGGGCCGTGAACCCCCCTACCCTTTGTAAATGATTTTGACCCTGGTGGCGGGCTCCCCTGCGTCTATAAAGGCTCTGGAAGAGGAGCTGCGCAGTCCTCCTCCCCTTATTGAATGCAGCCCTGATGCCTTAATGAAAGAAAGCATCCCTGGCCGCCTTTGTGGGTTTTTTCATGATTTCTTTTGTTTTTAGACCACAGGGGTCTGAATGGGTCTCCCCCTGGGGCCTAGGTCAGCTGGGTATTCCTACCCTGTCCCACTATATGTTTTTTTTATTTAGTACTTCAAGACAGGGGACTAAGGGCCTCACCCCAGCCTCACTTTGGTGGTCAGACCACTGCACTCCAGGTGGTCTGATTACCACAGCATGACCCTGGTGGTCGGACCGCCATGGTTCCTTACGGGCTGACGGCAGTTGGACTTCTGGTCTGCCGTGTCAGCGCTGCTCAAGTCCCCTTTCCACTAGCCTTTTCATGGCGGTTTAACCGCTATGCAAAGGCTGGTGCAAAGGAAGTGCTGGGGGCCACAAGGGAGCCGCTGTGCTGCCCATGACCATGTCATGGGCAATGCAGTGGCCCCCCCTGCCCAGCACCTGCCCAGCACCCTCAGCTTTGCAGACAGTGGGCATTCAGAGGGTGCTGTTGTGCTATGGTATTGGCCTCGGCTCCCTTGAGGGAGTTGAGACCAATACCGTAGCATTGTTCCCACCGGGCTGACCAGCGGGAACATCATAATACAAGGTTTCTGCCGGTCAGCCCGGTAGGAACATCGTAATTCAACAGGGGGTGAGGCCACCAGGTTGACGACAGTCTAATCCCTGGGAGTTTGGAATCTGATCACCAAACGCGTAATGAGGGCCTAAGTCCCCAAGTCCTTTAACGACTGCCAGCAACATTTTTCTGATGTTGCTGGCAGCCAATCAGAGCTCTCCAGAAAATAACTTTGAAAAATGAGAACAATTAAAATTATATAGCAACAGGAAAAATAATTGATTTAACGCCAATCTAACAAAATTAGGAAAAGTATCACACCTTGCACATTTTACGTTTACTAATATCACTACAACCTACACAACACCAGGGAAAGTGTTTGACTTCGAAAATCTTACATATTCTATTCCTGATCCAATCTAGCCAACAGTTATGTGTTCAGCTTCAGAGGGGACAGAATTACTATTCTCACTCCAATTTAAGCAACAGTAGGGAAGGCTTTGAACCAAGCAACAGTAGGGACGGTTCTTGACCTTGAAGGACTTACATTTACCCTTCCTGTTCCAATCGTAGTAAAAGTAGGCAATGTGTTGGACTTCAAAGGGGTTAGATTTACTATTTCTACTCCAGTCTAAGCAATACCAGGGAAATTATTGGATTTCTGAGGGTTAGGTTTAGGTCTAAGGAACAGTAGGGAAAAATGGTTGACTTCAGACGTATTATATATACCATTCCAACTCATAATCATATTTTTAAAGTCATTTCAAAACCTAACAACATAAAAAAATATTAAAGCAAATAGAAAGTAAATTATTATAGAAGTATTAAAAGAAATTAATTAAAAAAAAACAAATAAATTATCAAATATATTGAATTATATAAAGTTCACTTCCCTCCCTATAACCAAAAGAACTACAAGCCCCAAAAATATTTTAAATAATCAATAAGAAGCAATTCACTTAAAATAGTACTTAAATAAAAGAAATAAAATGTAAAAACATAATACACATATAATACAGTTTACAAATATTAATGCTAAATACACTTATCAAATATTTAATAAATATTTCATATCAAAACTTTTTACCACATTTATAATCAACTAAACATGTATGTAATTCATTAACTACTAAATATTCAAATACCATACTAAATGTTATTTAAAAATCTGTTTAAATAACTCCCCAACCTATTCCTCTATAAACCCAGCAATCCACTACAAAATATAAACTATTAATTAAAGTGTAAAGCAGCATACATTAAAATTATTAAATTAAAGTTAAATAAATAAAATACAATTTAAACAATTTACATAGTAAATAGTCAATTAAACATTTCTATTTACAGTAAAAAAGAATTACATTTAAAGTTCAATACATTATAATTTAATAAAGGTACCACAATATTCCCCTCCAAAGTCAACTAACAACTAATAGTACAAAATGTACTAACTAAATAAAAATAAAAACTTACATTAAAGTTAGCAAATTAAACGTAAAGAAATCAAAAAATAATTAAACAATTTAATGAACAGCCAATTAAATATTTAATGCACATTGAAGAAAAATTCACATTAAAAATTAATACATTGAAAAGTAATTAACTTCCCAACCCTACAAACTCAACAACCAGCTACTACACTATAAATTAATAATTAAATTAAAACACAAATTATATTACGCATTTAAAATTGCAACTAAATTTAAAAAAATCATAATTATTCTATTAATACAACTAACATGTAAAATATTATAATATACCTACTAAATGAATTAAATCAATATTTATTACAACTAAAATAAATACAATATTAAATACAATATTTTTAAAACAATATACAGAAAAAATGCTATTCTTGTCTTCAATGTTCTTTTTCACAATTTGTTTGTAGTACAATATTTTTTACATGATATTCATGTAACACAATATTCTAGAATCGCAATTTGTGTCATTCACTGTTGATTCACCTGTCCACAGTCTGATCTAACCAAGCATGACCTCCCTATGCATCTGTGATCACGTCGCTACACTCCAAACTGGAACAGAGTCCGCGCAAAATTATTTTGTAGGACGTGCTGAGGACACACCATGGTAAGTGGGTAACCTTCACTGAAAACAGCAGTCTAAGCCGCCACAGACTGAACTCTCAGAGACACCAAATAAGGTACAGTGGAAATAAGGTACATTGAAGGGAGAACTGTTTTTGGGACTCTTTATGCTTCCGTCAACTGGCAATTTAACAGGAAGGGTGAATGGGAACCCAAAAAGAGACTCTCATGCTTTAGAGCTGTGAGGGCACCTTTCGGGATTTGCACTCACAGGGGCAGTTTAAGTAGCACCAAAGGCTGCAACTAGCTATCAGCAATTACCTTAGGTATTGTATAGCATAACACTGCCCTCTGACTTTCTGGGTATACTATTGCATTGTGTGGTAGAAGTAAAGTGTTTTTTTACTTACTTAAAATTATTGATAGGCAATGATTTATCAACTATTGTTTGATGTTTTACTAAGTTTTGAGTCTCTAACCCCGCACCACCTCCCTAAGGGACATATGTACGAAGCTAAAGAATAGTGAGTCGGAAATAGTGACTCCTTGTGAATCGCTATTTCTGAGTCGCAAAACGGGATGTAGGTAAAAATTGCAATACCAATTTGAGATTCGGTGCGGAGTCACACCGCAATTTGTGAAATCGCAATTTGCGATATCGCAAATTGCACAAGGGTGTGGTCTGGAATCGCAAATTGCGACTGGCTCACAAATTGCGCGCAGGTGCAAATAAAATAGGTGAAAACACACTTCCTGGTTCTGAGAGATGACATCAGAACCAGAAAGTACCCTCATAGAACAGGAAGGAGCCTACCCAGCACAGACAGCAGAGGCACACCCAACTGAGAGGAACAACTACAGCCATGTCAGCTCAGGACAACGAGACACCCACTGCTGGGAGGAAGAGGAAACTAAAGTTTTCCGAAAAGGAGCTGGAGGTCCTGACTGAGGAGTGCTGCCTGCACCATGATGTCTTGTTTGGCAAGGCATCAATGAGTGTGCCTGACACACAAAAGAAGAAGATCTGGGAGGACATCGTCAGTAAAATCAATTGAATTGGAGTCAGCCATCGCACCATCGATGAGGTCCGCAAAACGTTGTATGACTTCAGGTCCAGGACCAAAGAAAGGGTGGCAGAGCGGATGAGGGAGGTGTATGGAACTGGAGGAGGACCATCAACAGTACCACCTCCTACAGCCATTGAGAGCATGGTGGAGACCACTCTGGAGCCGGAGGCTGTGGTAGGATTCAGAGACCTGGACAGTTCTGCACCGGGAACATCCAAAAGTAAGAAGCAAAAATCACTTATTTACACCACTCAATGCACCATGCACACAACCACAGTACACAAAAGCATGCATCCTCCAGATTTGCTCCATTCCCATATTACAACCTATAGAACAATGCATTATGGGCAATGTAGTACAGTAGTCCAACTTTTGAGAAATATTTATTGTGATTCACCAAACATATGAGAGGCACTGACAGTGTATCCCCTGTGTCCCACAGGTCTCCCACAAGTACCCACCAACAACCCTACTGTGCAGGGAGAAGAATCTCAGCAGACAAGGCAGCCAGTGTAACAGCAGGGGAGTGCATGACTACACCACTAGTCCACCAAGCACGAGAGACCACCGAGGACACAGATATCGATCTTGAGCCAGGCAACCTGACACCGGGGCCACAGATGAGTGGGAGTTGGCCACATAGGTCAGCTGGGTCTGGGCGGAGACGGCAACGTCACACACAGTCAGCCAGTGAGGAGGATGTCACAGGGGAACAATTACTAGGACTGGAGGCATCCTTACTGAGCATTCACCGCCCGCAAAATAAACATATGCGGGTTATGAACAGGATCCTGCACAGACTGCAACAGACCTTCTCACAGGGTTTTGCCAATGTTGACAACCAATTCACTGCCATGAACAACAACATGGAAAACCTCACCAGCTCCATCCATTACTTGGTCAGGGAAATGGTGGTAGATAGGGCCCATGCAAAGCGCAGAGAGCGCAACACTACTTCCCGTTTGGACCGACTGAGTCAGTCAATTGGCCGCCTTGCAACCACTACTACCTGCCTGTCAAGGCGCACCGTAAAGCTGCAGGTTGAACTTTGGCATTTTGCTGGTGATGTAGCAAGGAGACTAGGGCACATCAGCCATGCAGTGGACCTAATAGAGACCACCCAGGCAGCAAGTGGCATTGGAAATACCCCTCAGGATAGTGAGGACATCTCCAGCGTAAGCAGCTTTTCAACCTCAGATGCACGCATCCTGAGGAGTAGCAGTGCCCGCCAGGGATCAGGGGACCAACGAGGATTGGCCCTTGGTGGCCGCAGTCGCAGGAGGGTGTGATCTACCTATTCTGGGATTTGCCTGAGGCACATGATGTAAATGTGTCAGACATTACATTTTGCTTTTTTCTTGCTGTTGAGATGTCAAAAGTTCTATATTACACTCCTGACATTAAAGGGATTTTATTTTTGTACTGCACCACCTGGCTATGTGTGTCTTACATTTGTGCGTGTTGTACGGTTGCCACGTACCTGACAAAGTAGTGAGTTGCAATGTGGTCCCGTCTCTGTCTGCCCTCCAATGCGATGCTAGCATCCCCAGGCTGTCGGTGTGGTAGCTCTTGCTCATCATCCTCCGAATCTGTGTTGTCAAGGGTGAGATGTAGGCAACGTCTGGTGGCGATGTTGTGGAGGATGGCACATGTAGCCACTATCTTGCATGCAGTCTCTGGGGCATACTGGAGTGCCCCTCCACTTTTGTGCAGGCATCGGAAACGTGAATTCAACAAGCCAAAGGTCCTCTCAATGACAGCTCCGGTCCGCCGATGTCCTATGTTGTATCGCCTCTCATTCTGATTGGCAGGTGTTAGGTATGGGGTGAGTATCCATGGCCTCAGAGCATATGCACTGTCACCTGTGTGACAAAAGTGCCGAAATTAGCATGGCATCACATGGTTATGCAGTGACATGTATTTAAGACATCAGAGTGTACTACACAGTACCTAATAAATATCCTTCGCCAAACTCCCCACGTTCTAGGCGTCGGTGTATCCCACTGTGCCTGAAGATGTATGCATCATGTGTACTCCCTGGAAATTTAGTCAGTAATGACATTATGGGCATCACATACCACCTGGATGTTTAGTGAGTGGGAACCTTTCCTATTGCGGAACACATATTCCAGATTTGCTGGTGGGCAAATTGGTATATGTCCAATTTGGTGCTGTTAATTTCCGCCTCATTCCTGGGAAGGTATATATATCTGGACATGTGTGCGAGTATGGCATCTAGGAACCGTCTGAAGAATCATGACAGGCCACTTTGGGACACCCCACCAGCAACAGCAATCACCCCCTGGTAGCTACCCGAGGCCAAGAGGTGCAGTGAGCAGAGCACTTGCACATGTGTGGGGATGGAGCAGCCCCGCATTGTCTGGCGTTCTAGCTGAGGTTTCAGCAGTTCAATAATCTCTAGGATAACTGCACTGCTCAGTCTGTATTTATCATAAATCTCGACCTCAGTTTGAGGAAATAGGGTCTGCCTGGTTCCGTATATCCTCTCCTGTCTCTGCATCCTCCTCCTCTGCTGGGCAGCCTGGACTCTCATGCAATCATGTATAATGCAGCCATTTTGAGAAACCCAGATTCTGGGTCTCCTTTTATTCTTTGTTTCTGGTTACCACCTGTTTTGAATCAGTGCTAATCTGGGTGTGCAAAACGGGCTTTTTGCGATTACTCGCAATTTGCGACTGCCTTGTGCATTCGGTTGGCGACTCGCAATTAGCGATTTCTTAATTGCGAGTCACAATTTCAAGTCACAATTATTGCGAGTCGGTAATGGGTCGCATCGCTATTTGGAACTCCGAAATGGCATTGGAACATACCATTTCGCTTTTTGCGAGGTCGCAAATAGCGCTGTGACCGATTTGCGACTCGCAAAACTTTCGTTCATCTGGCCCCAAGTAATCCTTAGTTGCACAATTTGGCAACCCTGATGTTGAAGTGTTAAATGTGTGAACTTTGTGCTCAGGTTTGGGGCTATCACCAAGTAAAGCAATAGGACAGGAGTGGTGAAAGGCTTTCGTTGTTTCAGTCTGAGCCCAGTCTGTCCTAGGACATCTGTAAAAGTTCCTACATTAACACACAAAAGTACTCCACAGAATGTCCAATCAGTGCTTTAGTTCAATAATAGGAAATGTATTTGAGTACACATACGGTACACTAACTGCTACACACAAGATAGAAAGAAAACTAGAACCCTCTTTCTCCTTCCTAACCAGAGATTAGATCCCAAATATTATATTAGCTCCATTGCAAAGTTCAATAGGCAGGTCCAGATTGGGGAAACAAATGCATCCCTTGCAAGAAAGCTCAAACCAACCATGCTCCCTTTTCTCCTTGAGAAAGCTCTCTCTTTCCATCCTTCCATTCTCTCTCTCTCTCTCTCTCCTTCTTTCTTTAGTCTCTGATCAGTTTCTCTCTACCTTCTCTCACCATCCCTCTTTTCTCTCTCTCTTGATACTTCCCTCTGCCTACTGCTATGAACCGCTAGGAGCTGGGGAAAGTGACAGATGCACCAGGAGCAGTGCTTGGCTGCCAAAAGCAGCCTCCAAGACCCCCACCTGGTGGGAAAAAAAGGCCTCCACTTGGTGGAAAAAAGGCCTGTCTGGCATTGTCAATAGGTTCATTCAATGGAGGTTGGGGAGCTATGGTCACTGTTAAATCTATGGGATTGCTTGCAATCATTTCACAACATCATGAGCCTGGAAGCAAGGCCCAAAGATTAATGACAATTTACTTCAATGGGACCACTCCACTCAGTGGACCCGGCAGTCAAAAGTACAGTCATATTCTCAGCCTTCCATATCATACAGTACAGTTGAATGCAGCCACAAGTTAGCAACCACCAAGTTGCTTCAATTCAAATGGGACTGTACATTTTTACTTACTCTGCTGATATTGGGCTGCTGTTCAAGGTTTCACTCTATGTACAAGGTGTTGATGCACCTACCTCAAAATCACCTAGGACCAAAGTCATGCCTATGAATCCCCTCCATCCCCAAATAGCTAGAACAACGCTCCCAAAGCCTGGAAGTTGAAATAGTTACAAATCAAGTCAAGGGGCAATGTCCAGGGCTCTATGATCGGTGCCTGGGTACAGTCGAAAGCAGTCCACTAGCCAAATGCACACTCACACATTCCTCTAGGGAAGATGGCTCTATGCAACTGCAATACGAGTAGCAGTAAAAATGGAGGGACTTCTGCACTCAAGGTGAACACATTGGCCCTAGAATTGTACCCTGTGGTACTTCACCGCAGCGCACTTTGGTGAGTACCTAGTAGAGTGATTCCTTCTATTCAAATGAATGAATTGGCATACTGGAACTGAGGCATTGCCAACTGCCCAGAAGGTTAACCACTACAAGTTCTGTTTGATGGATACTTTGTCAGGGGTCACAGGTACATGCAGAGGAATAAAGAGATTTAAAGATCCCTGTCTGTGGCCAAGTCATTGGGGGTACCGAGGCCTGGGAAGATGCTACCCTGATAATGTGCAGCTATCAGCTGGTGTGATGAAAGGCACTCATCCTAGCTAGGGGAAGGTTCCTTTACATCTGGTCACTACTGACTTTCGCAGTGTAGGTCCACTGGAGTGCCCACTTCCTGTAAACCTGGATCTCCATTGAAGTCAGGAAAGTAAGTGCATTTATCAACTTTTCTTGGTGTGGCTAATCCTTCCCTGTCAATCACAGGAACATCCCCAGCACTGAGAACACATGATACCACATAGACAATGTAACACTGCTAAGAGTAAGGTTACCATTACGTTACATTACTTCATGTCAATAAGGACAAAGGGGGTCCTTATGAGTTTGGCAGTAGCAGGACGGACATGTTGGCAGTAGCGGTTGCACCGCCAACCAGCTGGCGGACAAGACCTCCAAATTAAGACCATGGCGGTACTACCAACAGATTACAGTCAAACAACTGCCAGCACCGCCATAGTGGTCATGCCTCCACAGACGACAGTGGCCACCTGCAGGCCAGCTGAGACCATGTTTCCGCTGGATAGATTACGAGGTTGCACACCGCCAAGGTTTCTGCTGTGGTCGCACCGCCATGGAAATCCAGGTGGAAACCTAATGTATAAAAGGAGACATTCACCTTTAGGAAGCTATAATTGTCTGGAGCCACTATGGAACCAGAACTACACGTCCTCCTGCTGCTCCTGCTTGTCCAACGACTCCGGAACCAACGACAATAACGGCAACAACAACCGTGAGTACACACACTTACCTGTCACTGTTGTTAATTGTCAAAGTACCTATGCACACACAACATAACAATCTGTAACGGGTGACGACGGTGACTCTCACAGGTAACCCATACCGACACGCACACTCACACACAGCCACATGTACACCTGCACATACACCGTACACACCCTACAGCCATCACACACACATGTCTAAAACACACACCAACCCCCAGATACACAGCACCAGCACAGTCACATACACCAACACACAACACCATGAAATTACACTAATACAACACAATTGTGACATCATCAAAACATTGTCAAGGACCCACAATAGACAATACCCCTTGACAAACCATACAAACAACACCCAGTGCCACCAGCAGAGAATGAACACACACAAACACACATCCATAAAAGGCAACATACGACATACTCCACAAACACACTTCACAACGTACCTGACATACCATTCTCCACACACACTCATGCACAGATTCCAAGCACACAAAGGCACACAACACCACAACTAACACATGTCAACAATACTAGCACTACAACATGTCCACAACACACCCATCACTGATGGACAAATGCAATGCACACAACCACACATGCTTGTTAAACGTAATAGGTAGCACAAACACCACAGATAAACAAATGCACAAACAATGTCAGTCAATAGCAAAACTGTCCTAAGGTAAGAAATGCAGGACAAAGACATGAGGTAGAAACCTTCAACAGGTTGGTCCTTAATATATATTATAATATCCTAAAAAATATAGATGTCCAAGGCCAGAGGCCAGTCCAACAAAAGTGTGTGCAACATGCACTCAAAGCACACGTTTGTGCCCCCAACTTGACTCCTGACTGCCATGTAACCTCCACAGGTAGAGGCTTCAAGGGGCAAGCAGAAACCTCAGGGATTGGGGGATATGAGGGGGAGGGAGGTTGGGTTTAAGATTTGGAGGGGGACCTTTGGGTTTAGGTTTGGGAGGGGGGCTTAGGTCGAGGCTTTGGAGAGGCATGGGTACTTTTGGGGGCGGTTAACTTCTTGGCGGGGGAGGAGCATGGGCACTCGCAGGGGGGGAATGGGAGATCTGAGAGGTAGAAGGGCCAGACTTGGGGAGGGACACAGACCGTTTAGGGGTATCACAGGCTAAGAAAGGAGTAAGGGAAAGGGACAACTCTGAAAGGAAAGTGTTCTTTGATATACAGTGATGGTCATGGCAAAAGGGTTTGGGTGTGGAGGGAGAGAGAGTGGTTGTAAGAGGTGCAGTTGTGGATGTCTTGGGTGTATATGTGTGCGAGGTGTGCTTTTGGTTGGTAGGTGTCTGTTGGGTGGGTGACGTGGGCGTTTATGTGTCTTGAAAGGAAGGGGGGTGAAGGTGCTGGGAGATGCCGTGGTGGATGGGTGACTGTCTGTTGGGGTGGCGACTGCAGGTATGGTGGATGTGGTGCATGTAGTTGTGAGTGTGGTTGTGGTGTCTGCAGATGTGGTGACTGGGGTGGATGTGTGAAGGTCTGCTCTTGTGATGTATATGGGTCAGATAGGTGTAGTGGATGGATCTGTGGATATTGGTGTGGTGTCTGCAGGTGTGTCTGGTGTCGTGTCTGTGATGTTAGGGGTGGTGGGGGTATCAGGGCAGGTAGTGACTGTTGAAGTGTCTGCAGGTAGAGCTTGCTTGTGTGCATGCTGGTGGTGTGTCCTGTGGTGCTTGTGTTTGTCTGAGCTACCCTTGGATGTTAAGGTGGATTTGTGCTTGTCTGTGTGTGTGCTTTGGGTGGGTCAGGGAAGAGGGGTTTGGGATTGGGAAGACAAAGGTGGACGGAGAACGGAAGACATAGGGTGACTGGCTGCCGTCAGGGTGGCAAGGATCTCTGGTGGCCAGCCAGTGCATTGTGAATGCCGTCCAGGAACTCATTATTCTGTTGCACTTGAGTTGCAAATCCCTGGATGGCATTCACAATGGTCGACTGATCCACAGAGATCGACCTCAGGAGGTCAATAGCCTCCACACTGAGGGTAGCAGACTGACAGGGGCAGAGGTGCCTGTGGCAAAGGATACGCCAATCCTCTTGGCTGAGCTGGCATGGACAACTGGGTGGGGAGCTACAGGGAGGGCAGGGGTAGAAAGGGTGGTGGCTGACAGATATGGTGCTGGGGTGGTCCCAGATGGGTCCACCACTGTCAGGGAGTGGCCACCAAAGGAGGATTCTGAGGATGATGATGTTGATCCTGTCTCCCCCATGGCACTCCCTTCACCCTGAGAGCCACTGGGCCCCTCACTGTATGTGGTCTCAGCACTCCGGGTCCCGTGGCCCACAGCATTCCCATTCTCCTGTGCCCCATCTCCTTCACCTACTAATGCTGATGCAGAGAGAGAGAGAGAGAAAGAGGGAGAGGTAGGGAGAGAGAAGGAGAGAGAGGGTCATCACATCCTTCACATATACACATTACAATATGTACATCTTGAAGTATACATCTCCTGACAGGAAAGGTGCAATGTAAAACTCTCAGATCCCACATCGTGTCCAAATATGATGAATCAAACTACCCCATTCGTCAATTGGTCGTCAAAATCATAAGCATAAGTATTTGAACACCACTATACCATTCCATCAAATCAACTGTAACTCAAAGGCAGCATGGTCATCATGGCCTAGCCAAAGCACATATTTAATCACCTTACAGCACATCACTGTCCTTCAAGGTATCAGTCAAAGGTAATGCAGTTGACAGATAATTCCATAGCATGCCTACTCAGACCACACACCAGTCTAGTCCATCACCAAAAGTCATGTTCCATACAAGGAATGCCATTTTTCCTAATATACAAGACAGCACCTAGCCTTCAATTCACATGCCTAGCACATACCTGACACAATGGCTACATACACTGACATGCCTAGCACATACCTGACACAATGGCTACATACACTGATATATGCACAACATGTGGCAGTCCCTTAGTGTCCATCACAAGTAGATATTCCATGTCTGGAAAACAGCAATGTCAATACATGTACCAAATCAGACAGGATTTACTGCAGTCACTATTTACAGACACACCATGACTCCATGTACTATAACTCTGGGCTACCTAGCACCCATGATACATCCACAGACAGTCACAGAGAACATAGTTACAACAACCAACCATGGAGAATCCACCAAATCTTATGAAGGCTCATACCATTTCACCAGACATGCTGAATCTGAGCCAGAATATCACAACATGTGTACACATACTTCACTTACAGTTGACCTGACATGTGCTACCCACTAGAAACATACTGACACAACACTTACCCCATTGAAAAAAAACTATGTAAACATGATTGACACATGCACCTACATGACTGGTATGTAACTGACTCCATATCCCACTACAACAACATGTGTTAGTGGCATGGAAGCAGAGTTAAACTTATATATGTGGCTCACTAGAGGTGAGCCAAGATCAAAAGCTGCCCAAACAGGGCACATCAGCAAAAGAAAGTGTAGTAATTATTAGCCCACTATATCAGCCGCCAAAGATATTTGAGACATGATGTAGGCAAGTAATACCATACGTAGCACTCTTATAGGTATGAAATTGGCATATTTAGCATGGACAAATCACATTTTGCAAGGGTAATACTGCCTAGCCACTTACCTCGTCTACATCAAAGAACTTGGGACAGGATTTATAGGTCTACATGTCATTGTAATGGCAAGAAATGTAAAGAGCTAAAACACAACATGAGTCCCCCATTGTTAGATGTCCATCCGCTACAAACTCCACATACCCCTCTGGATGATGTTGAGTTGACTATGTGGACACCTCCTCAAATCACATATGGGCAGTACTATATTGGCCATACCAATTGCCTGAATGGGTTGTCTGCCTCATATGAAGCATACAACTGTTTCTGGCCACTGAATAACTTGATCCTGTAACTTATAGTTCAGGCCCAATGTTGCATATAGAGCTGATCAATTGTAATAGGAGTGGTATAACACCTCAGAGGTTCATGAAACAGCAATAGGATTATTGACCTGGTAACAACAGATGGAAAGGATGATACTGTACCTTACTGACATATACATGGCTGAGTAGAGTAACACATTTGGCTCACTCACATGTGCATCTCCACATGCAGTCACACATATTGCTGGGCACAGATGATCAACATGTTATCACGCACAACCCAAAGGCAAGATAATTTTTTTTTAAATGGCAACTGGACTACTATGTATTTCCATTAGTAAACATACCTATAGAATCTACCACATTGCCACTGCTGCTATACTGAGACAGCATACATCAGACTAACAGACTAAAGTACATAGGTCCTCTTTACTACCCTAGTGGTCCGAAGACCACTGATGAAGACCGCCAAATTACGAGTTTGGCGGTTGGGCTGAAGCCAAACTGCTGATACTCCGCAAGTCCCGCTGCTTTTCTGTGGTCCACCAGGCTGGAGGTGAGCACCTCCAGCATTGCGGATGCCGTAATACCGGTATTACGACACAGAAGACCGCCAGCATTTTTCTGGCAGTCGCACTGCCAGAAAAAGCTGTCAGTCTTGCATCCTGGCAACTGGAATAAGCATTCCTGTCACCAGGATGCACTCGCACACACTTCCACATACCTGCATGCATGGCTCACACACTTCTACACACAAACAAACACCCCCCCACTCACCCACGCAAACGTGACATGCACACCCATTCACACTGACGTACATACACAAACTCCACTGACACGCACGCATTCACTCCCCCTCCCCTTCCAGTGCATACCCACATACACGCCCCCTCACCCGCATGCATCCAGTCATGCCACCATCCACACTGCAGAGACCCATTCACTCCCCACTTCCGCACTGCACACATGCATTCACCCATCCATCCGCATTCCCCAACATATACGCACCCACCTCCCCCCGCATTCATGACACACACAAGCACCCACATATGCACACACACCCTCGCCCTCCTCCCCTGTCGTATGATCACTTACCTCGTCCGTCGAGGAGGTCGTCCAGGAGGGGACGGGTCCCGGAGCTTCCACTGGCAGCAGCACCCCGTCATCAGGACACCACCACGCCGTATTACGGGTCATAATACAGCATGCAGCATCCTTTTGACGTGGCATTGCCGGCGGTGGAACCGCCTCTTCTCCACCAACCGCCAGCACCAATACTGTCAGAAATCTGACGGCAGTAGTAATGGGGTGGTCTTAAGACCACCAGCACTGGCGGTCTTTCGACACCTGCGGCTTTGGCGATCTTGTAAAAAGACCTCCAAAGTCGTAATGAGGGCCATTAATTCAGTCAGTACTTACCCCCTTGTGGCTGCTGTGCTGCCCTCAAATGCCCATCCACCTCAGGGTAGGCCACTGCCAAAATGCGAGCCATTAGGGGGCTCAGGGTGCGACAGGCCCCCGTCCCTCACTGGGAGGACATCCCCACCTGGGCCTCAGAGGTTTTCGGGCCCAGCATCTTAGGTCCTCCCACCACTTCCTACAATGCCAGCTGTGGACCCTCAGAATGCCGGCTGTGGACCCCCAATTCCACATTTGCTTGGCGATGGCAGCCAAATCCCCTTCTTCTGATGTGCATTGACCTGCATGGATGACACAGAAAAAAGAGAAAGTCATGTCCACATGCACCATACCAATAGAAGTGGACAATACACATCAGTCACATCATGTTGGCACACATAACCATCCCCTCCTCTCACATGCCTCCACAACATACCATCTGCACCCATCAACACCTTGACAAGTTCACATCAATGGTATACTGTATGACACAACACCTATCACACATTACTATGACATTGGACTCACCTGCTCCTCTGGTGCTCCATATAGCTGTTCATACAGGGGTAGGACCTCCTCCGTTACCATGTCCAGCTCTTCGGGCGTGATGGCTGGGGCCCTATCATGTGCAGGATGTGGCATGCTATCTTCCAGAGACAGTGCACAGCAGCTCAGGTAGTGGGGGTCTTGCTGGCAGCAGTGTCAGGAGTCAAGTGAGTAAAACTGCAGAAGATGGCGGTCACAGCCACCATGTATATGACTATCACCACTGGCAGACACCGCCATTGACCCTACGCCACCAAAGACAACAATGTCTTCCAATGGCAAGTTAAACTGTGGGTGTGTCCGCCTACGGCCATGTCGACTTTCACCAGTGGACTTAGGTCACCTCTACCTGTCCAGCACAGTAGTTCAGGCGCCTGCCATTTTGAGCATGTCATATATGGTGCTGTTTCCAAATCTGATGATATAGTTCACCCATTTAGTGCTGTACATCTGTACGCACTGTTCTCCAGTTTGAGTGACATATTGTGCATATGTGCAAGATAAGTTGTGCTGGGTAGGGACATGTGGTGTTAGCTCTGTACAGAGACTCAGATGTTACTATTTGTCAGAATGCAACAAATAAATCCTAATATACATACAATATATGTATAAGTGCTATGTCTTTCACACATTGACAGTTACAGTAGTTACAAAAATGTGATCCCATTGTACTATTTGACTATGTGCAATAAGGAGGGTCTAATAGGATACATAGCTATGTGCGGTACTGTATAAGTCACATTTAGTAGCCGTCCTCAACAGCTGTTAGGTGTGAGGAATGTAAATAGCTATAATAAATGTATGCATTCTGCATTTTTCATACTGTGTTTACTTTTTTAACCTAGTTATCCCGCCATGAGGAGAGTAAGACAACCACCAGTGTACTGACCACTGGTAGACCTGCACACCATGGAGGAAATGCATGTCATATAGACATATCGTCTGAATCGTCACACCATCATGGATCTATGTGATCAGTTGGAGCCAGATCTGATGCTTGCCAGTCGCAATCCCTATAGCATACCTCCCATCCTTCATGTTTTGGCAGTGCTACACTTCTTGGCCACAGTGTCCTTCCAGAATATAGTGGCTCTTACAGCAGGGATGTGTCAGCCCATGTTCAGTCTTGTTTTGAAAGATGTACTGTGTGCATTGTTTAAACACTGGGACAGCTACATCAGGTTTCCCTACAGAGCAGATTTGGCCTATGTGAAGGCAGACGTTTATGAGCTGGGACACATTCCACATGTGGTAGGAGCCATTGATGGCACCCATGTAGCCTTGATCCTTCCCAGTACAAATGAACACGTGTATAGGAACAGGAAGAACTACCACTCAATCAACGTTCAGGTGGTGTGTTTGGCAGACCAGTACATCTCACAAGTCACAGCCAAGTATCCCAGATCTGTGCATGATTCGTTCATCATGAGAAACAGCAATGTCCCACTGCTAATGACACAACTCTACACAGAGAGGGCCTGGCTGGTTGGTAAGATACCATAAACCTGTGTATTTGTGCTTTATGTCTCCTGCCACCACATTACAGCATGTCAGACATACATGTTTGTGTTGTTTTCACATTGTTTTAACAGGTGACTCTGGCTATTCCAACCTGCCTTGGCTGTTGACACTATTGAGGTACCCAAGCACGCCTGGGGCAGTCTGCTTCAATGAGGCACACGGGAGGACACGGCTTGTAGTTGAGCGGTCTTTTGGCCTCCTAAAGACAAGATTCAGGTGCCTGGACTTATCTGGAAGTGCCCTCCTCTACTTGCCCCACAAGGTTTGTCAGATAATAGTTGCCTGCTTCATTCTCCACAATCTAGCCCTGAGACGTAAGATACCATTCATAACAGATAAAGGGGAGGCAGCTGAAGCTGTGGCTGGTAATGCTGAAATGCCAAGTGATGAAGAGCTAGAGGAAGAGGGAGCGGGTGACTCTAGGGGCGATCTCATCAATCAGTACTTTGACTGACACAGAGGTATGTGAAATTGCCCTGTTGTTCAGTTGTTTGTGTGCATCCAGATGCTTATTATTGGCATCAGACCTCCTGACTTGCTTCTTCTGTGAGGGTGTAATTGGCTACAGTACCTTTGTGTGAGTTGTGAATGCAGAATGAAAGTTTGTAATGGGTACAGAGCAGATTCTTCTGGATTCACATATCTTGTTGTAGCAGATGCTAAGTTACACTTCTGCTACTGAATTTACAGATCTGAGGTGTGTTATATGCAATGGCTTATCCTCTTTCCCTTTCACTCACAGATATGCCTGGGACCAGTTTGGCTCTGCAACCTTGGCTTGAGGAATACTGTGTCAGAAGCAGCTGGGAATTGGTGACAGACATGAGAGGTGTACATGACAGATACCTGGTAGGATAGGTTTAGTGTAAGTGGGGTGTAACCATCATAAGACTGGGGTGGTAAATGGTTTCTCCTTTTCTTTCACTCTTGGGGGGGATTTCAAATGGTGTCATGTGTCTGGTGGGGTGTCTGGCACATGTGTTGAGGTTGGATCATAGCCTCTCACTTCATTATAGGTGGAGTAAATTGTGATCGCCATTGTACATAGCTTTTACTTGTTCAGACTTTGGAGTCCAAGGTGTATGTCACTGTAGACTGAGATAGCTGAGTGACTAAGTTTCAGGTATGGGACCAATGTTTGTGTATCCTTTCAGTACTGGGTTCCTCTGTACTGATCTTTGTATGTTCCATGGGATATGTGAATTATGAACTATGGTATTGATATGTGAAGAGCCTATACCAGGTCATAAAGAGAAGCTATCAGTTAGGCCCTGATATGTAGTTAGCTTACCATGAACCTGACTTCTGTATCCTGGGTCCATGCATTTCATGATAGCATTGCACACATACTGATGGTACTCTGTCATGCTGTATGTGTTGATTGCAATATTGACAATACATTTGTATTGACCTGGATATCTATCTGCTTAACGTTTATCCTGTGACATTTCTGTTGTTAAGAGTCTCCTGCTGAAGATGTCTCCATTTGATATTCATTACAATGTCTATTCAAAACTGGGGGCGGGGATTACCACAAACAAATAGGCATGCATTACTATTCTGAATAGATCATTAAGGACACATATACAGTATCTGTGGTTAAGTGCATATAAAGAGTAAAGTGTAAACATTATACTGACAAATATGTACATAACAGTGATGGGTCAGTCATGGTGGATGATTTCATCAGGGTAGCTGCTACACTAGTTGGTAACAAATGTCCAGGGTCCTTGTACCATGAGAAAATTGAGTTGGGTTTCAGAACAGTGAACAGGGTGTATCTGTGACATACAAGGGGGACTAATGAGGAGAGGTTCACTTCTTGGCAGTGGGTTTGACCTTGGCATCAGTTCCTGCTGGATGTGATGATTTGGCCCATATTATCTTGAGAACTATGGTATGCTCCCGAAACTTAGGAGATAGTTTCCTCGTCATTGGAGTCCCTTTGTGGCCCCATCCTCTGGCCCACAGCATTCCCCCACGCAAACTACCCGCACGTGCCTGTGCCCCTGACACAGTAAGCCCACTCCCAGTGGTTGCAGGTCCATCAGTGTCTGGGGTCACAACAGGAGATCTAGGTACATGTACTGGGGGGCACAGGATGGAAGACACTGCCCTTGGGACACAGGTTTGGGGGTAAATGGTTGCCTGTGATGTCGATGCAACAGGGTTGGTAGGGGTTGCTCTGGGCAGGGTGAGGCTGAGAGTCATCGACTGACCAGGTATCCTGGATGGGCCAGGTTGTTCGTCAGTGTCCAGACATCCAAAGCTGTTGTCCTCTCTGGGGCCCTCATCCGGAGGGGGACCGACAATCTTAGGTATCCTCTCCATGATGGCAATGGGAAGGTTACCTGCGGAGGGAGTTAGACACAGAGTTGAGTTCATGATACATTTGTATAAGATGCAGACAGTGGCCTAACATGATATCCTGCAATGACATTGACAGCTGTTGCACAGCATACCTTCTTTTCACATACAACTCTGTGTGTAGATTTCCATGCTCCCTGTTTTGAGTTGTTTTACTAGGATGCCCTATATTGCACTGCAGATGGGATATGTTTATTTCAATTTCAACATTATTTTTCACCTCTGTTACCTGGTGATTAGTCAGGATTGCTATATGTCACAAATCAGAGCTGCACAATGGACAAAGTTGTCCTAGTGGGAACACAGTATTTAGGTATGCAAGGGAATTTGTCCTGTATGTAGATGTTGTGCATGTGCTTCGACTCAGCCTTCTTCCTTTCCAGGGCAGTCTATTTTTGGTTTTGGAGATTATATATGTGGCCAATAGGAATGATCATTCAGCTGTAGCTGTGTTTTGCTTTGGTTGCTATTGTGAGTGTGCCATTGCATTGCTGTCAATGCCATGTACCCGTCCTCAATGGAACAATTTAGATGGTATCGATTGTAATTGAGTTGCACATGCATTACATGTGATGTGTTGTGCACTTTCCTGGTTTTCACAAAGATCGGTTACTGCATTCTGGGAGAAGTAGTAATATAATTGACCTGTAGTTCAATTGCCATTTCCAACGGCTGTGAGGCCAGCTTGGCTCAGTGGAGAGGTGGCATGCCAGAGAGGGGTATTCAGGTGAGTTGGTGAGAGTTGTAGTGGCTTAAATATTAAAATTGGGTGGGAGAGGGTGGTGTGGGAGCATATAGGTCAAGACAATTGTGTGACATTATCATTTTGGGTACTTTCCAGACCCCAATCCCCCTGGTATGCCTGAGAGGCCCTCTGGGTGCAGTATGTCCATGACCTTCTCCTCCCATGATGTAAAGGTAGGGGGAGGAGGTGGAGGCCCACCGCCAGTCTTCTGTATGGCTATCTGGTGCCTGGATGCCATGGAATGCACCTTCTCCTGTAGGTCATTACACCTCTTTCTGATGTCCTCTCTTGTGCGAGGACGACTGCCTACAGAATTGACCCTGTCGACTAACCTTTGCCACAACTCCATTTTCCTGGCAATAAATTTTTGTTGGACCTGTGCACTGAACAGATGTGGCTCACCCCTGACAATTTCATTCACCATGATCCTCAACTCGTCATCTGTGAAACTTGGGTGTTTTTGTGGGGACATGGTTGTGGTTGTGCAGACAGTGTGTAGGGGTGTTGTGAGAGTAAGGGTGCACTGTTGGGTAATTGGTGTGTAGTGGGTGCTGTGAGTTGGGTTCAGCCGTAGAGGATTATTCGTTCTAGTGATGTGTGTATTGTGATAGCTGTGCTGATGTCAGGTGTGTGATGTGTGATGTGTATGACTGCCTAGAGTGTACAAGTAGGAAATATTCTCTTTTACGCTTCTGGGTGTATGTATATGGCATTCTGGTTGCGAAGGATTGTGGGTTGTGTACGGGTGTGTTATATGGTGCTGTGAGTAGGTGTGTCTGGTGTGTGGATGTGTGTCAGGTGTGGGGTATTCAAACTATCCAATGTGGTGATGTGTTCTGATAGAAGTGAGTTGTGGCCGCCGCATTTCAGACCGCCAATGGTTTTCCACCATGGAAGAACCACTGTGGTGGTTTGTGGATCGTAATTTGGTGGGTGGAATTGTATCAGACTGGCGGGGCTGGTGGTGGAACAGTCTCTCTTCTGTCCCCGAGTGTCCTGTTGGTTTTGGAAATTTGGCGTTTGTTTGGCGGACTTCACATTATGACTCAGTACGGCGGTTGGATTACCACCAAAATTGCGGTCTTTTGTCAGCCGCCACCACGGAAGTCTTCCCAAAAGGTCGCCAAAGTCGTAATGAGACCCACAGTGTCTATTGCAGATTTTGGTTTAACACAGTAAGGCATTCTGGAGGATGTAGTCCTGGTTCACTTCAGCTAATTCAATTAACTAACATCGGTATGCAATAATTTGTAAAAGAAAAGTCCATTATTTGAACATCAAATTCTTAATGGCGTGAATCCATCTGCTAACCTTATCTAAGAGCTCAGGTGTGTGGCTGGTGCATGCAATGCAGATGCCAATAACCTCATCATCGCTGTGTGTACATTTCTGACTAGCTTTCTTTTGAGTTGCCACTGCCTACAAACCTGCCATTTTGACATCTACTTTTAGAAATCATTTGAAGCCTGAACTCACCTCAAGCAACGCCTTCAATGAAGGATCAAAGCATCACCTTTCCTCACCACTGTGTCACTGTTCTGCTTAGTTTACATCTGACGCAGTTGGAAGACAATGATCTTACATATAATTTTTCTGCCAAAGTGACTTCCATTGAATTGCCACTCTGAGAGCATTAGCCTGAGGTCTTTTTTTTTTGTTTAATAATATTAACAAGTACAGCAGCTACTCACTACCACCAAAAGAGCACTCAAGATGAATTTATATTATAGTTTAAAATTAAATATAATATAATATAATATAATATATTATAATATAATATAATATAATATAATATAATATAATATAATATAATATAATATAATATAATATAATATAATATAATTAATCTTCATAGTATGTCTATTATTATAGCAGATTCTCGAAGGTTCACCTTGATTAGGGCCGGGTGGAGCACATGGAGTTGTACTCCGTGGAATTCCTTAGGGCTCTGTGTGTGGCCCGTCCCTGCTTAGCACTTCCATGATCAGACGCTGCACACTTCACAAACTGCCCTAATTCACAAATTTGTTACGGAGAGCCAAGCACACTCCCAGTCTTGCAGTGCACCAGCCTTGCACTTGCACACAGCCTCACACCACCCTTTCTTTAGGGCCCAGCACTAGCAGCAGCAAACCAGCTCACCAACAGCAGTCTGGTATTTTCACAAAGTGCCTAGCCTTGCTTCCTACTGGGCTAGGCACTCTCTCAGGCCACACGCATCTCTGGTGGGGAATACTCACCAGGTCTATGCTCTCCTTGCTGTCTTCCGCACTGTCCTCCTGGGCCGGGACTCTGGGGAGACAGGTTGTTTTCTGTGGAGCTCTGACTGCAAGTTTTCATTTTTCTGCCGCACACCGTCACATATGCAAATAATGTCCAGGTCCGGTCCCTAGGGGTGCCTACCATTGGTTTCACTTCTGGCCATTACCTCCTTAGGCTCTATCAAACTGTGATAGTTTAGAAAGTAGTGTCTTTCTCTGGCTGCACTTCAGTCACATGTGGCTGGACTGCATTAACCTTTGGTGGTTTTATGAAACTGTATCCTGCTTGGGTCACACCTTGGGTCATGAGTGCACGCACAACCTCAAGCATCTACTAGGTTTGGTAAGACGCACCCTCCATGGGCTTTATTTCAATTACTCCTGGCTTGACAACATAACTGCTGACAGTTCCGAAAGCTGCATTTTCCATTAAATTGTTGCACCTCTCTTTGCAAAGCTATGTCGTACATGGTTCGCACATTAGTTGTTCTTTGGTAAAAGCCTTAGATTGTTAAATTCTCATTGTTTTAGGAAGCTGTTTCTTCCACAGTTTATACTTCTGGACAGTGGTGTTAAGTAAAATAAAGGGGGCCCCTGCAAAATGTGAAGAGAGGCCCCAGAGTCTCCCATAGCTCACAGATATTCATGATATTCATTGTCCTTTGGTGGGCTGTGGTCCATCTGGTGTGTTAGGAGACACCTGAAGGGTTGGGGGTCTCCCTGCACTGAGGCCCTGCAGGAGGGCCGATTTACGGCCTGCCTCTCAAACTACTGGAATCACTTAGACTCAGTTAACCTCTGGAGGTTTTAGGAATCTGCTAAATCCAGAAACTAAAGGCCTGATTTAGAGTTTGGTGGAGGAGTTATTCGTCACAATGGTGAAGGATATCCCATCTGTAAAAATATAAATCCCATAGGATATAATGGGAGTTATAATTCAGTGGACAGGACATCTGTCACTGTTGCGATGAAGTAACCACTCTGCCAAACCCTAAATCTGTCCCTATGTCTCCTTCTCTGTTGGGTGAAACCCATATACAGTCAGTATCAAGATGCCGCTAAAGACTCAGAAACAACACACCCTTTCCCAAATAATCTGCTTGATCCTATGGTTTCTTGGGAAATTCTACCCCCTTGGTAAGAATCACAGCTCTCACCTTCCTTCCCATTACAACATTGATAACTCTCTTCTCTCTAAAAGAGTAAAAGTCACAGACTGCACTTCTAAAGTTACTACGCCCAAAAAGAGACCCAAAACACGAGTTAAGTACTCCACCTCAGAGCTTCGGTAAGTCTAGCCTGATTTGTGGCCAAACACAGGCACTGCAAAACGCTCCCATATGAACTAATGGCGATATTGACATAAAATAAAACCCCATAACAAATAATGTTACCCTAAAATAAATTATTTAAAAAAAGAGAAAAATATAAACAAGTATAATTAATTATTAACAGTATTTTAAAAATAATGCCTGTTCTTTATTTCCTTTCTTCAATTTAAAAAACAATGTAAGATTAAGGGCCTCATTATGATATTGGCGGTAAATGCCGTCTACCGCCACGGCCGCCAGCATACCGTCACTGTGGCTACCAGCCGCCAACCGCATAATGACCATAGACGGAATACTGCCAGAGGGTGGTAAGGTGGCGCTGCTGCCAGCAGCAGTGCAACGCCAGCAAAACATCGCCTACCATATTATGAGCCATGATACGGCCTGGCGGTGTTTTGCTGGCGGATGCTGCTGCTGGCAGCAGCGCCGCATCCCGTCTCCTGCCAGAGGACCCCCAGCAAGCAGGTAAGTCGGGTTCTCCGACAGGAGAGGGGGGGAGTTGTTTGCGTGTGTGGGGGTGTTTTGTGTGGGGGTGTCTGTTTTTGTATGGGTGCATGCAGGTGTGAGTCGCATGGAATGCATGCGTGAATGAATGAATGTGAGTGTGCGTGTATGTTGTGTGTTGTGAATGCGTATGTGCTACAATGTATGTTAGTGTGTGTTGCGGGGTGTGGGTATGTATGTGTGCATGTGTGAATGGATGTGGGTATGCATGTGTGTATGAGTGTGTATCTGTGCACATGTGGGTGTGTGAATGTCGGGGGGTCGGGAGAGGGAGGGGGAGGACTGTTGGCAGGAGGAGGGGGTGGGGGAGACCCCTATCAGTGCCAGGGAACTCCTTCCCTGGAACTGATAGTGCCTACCGCCATGATTTTCGAGGCGGTAGATTTGCCACGAAAACCATGGCGGTAGGCGGGGTTATAATTCGGAGGGTGGGATTATGATGGCCGTCTGGCTGGAGACCGAAGTGGCCAGCCCAGAGGATGTTACCACCCTGGTGGACAGAGTGGTACATTGGCAGTTTGGCTTGAGCCAAACCGCCAATGTCATTATTTGGGAAAAGGCACCGCCAGCCTGTTGGCAGTACCTTTCCCCAAATTACTGCTGACTGCCAGGGTTATAATGACCCCCTAAGTTTTAATAAAATACAATTATATTTTATTGAATTAATTCTGTACATCCCTTCTAATAATAAATAGAGAATAATACATTATTTTTACTTTAGTTGTTTTTTAATGTAAAGTTCAGAAAAAAGTGACTAATATAATTTAATCTAGTAAAATTGAATAAGTATTAAACTCAAAATTAAGTAAATCATACTGTAGCATTTGTTTTCTTTTGTTCAACATTAAAAATAAATATAAAAAATCAATGTACATTAATATTGTACATTAAGTAATGTTCTACTAACTTTTCTCAATTAAACTTTTTTTTAACTGATTGTATACTTTACTATAGGGAGACTCTACAACTAAAAGAGTCTTTAATGATTGAACTAGGAAAAAAGTGTGTACATTTTAGGAATGTACTTTTAAAGCCTAATGTAGGAGATTAATTTAACAAGGATTACAACAATTGCAACACATCTGTTAATAAAATGATTGACTACTCTCCACTCCCCTACCTATCTTTTACTGAAAGTCATTTCAACACCAATCAATCACAGCAAACACATAACAAAAGAGCTCACATGAAACATCTCTTCAACATCTTTGTGATGTCCAGGGAAGCTATCATTGCCAGATTCCGGTTCTCACCTGCTGTGACCCTGGACATGCTTGCTGACTGAGAGCAGGAATTAGATTTACCTACAGCCCGCTCCCAGACTATTTCAGCCTATGTTAAAATACTGGCTGCGCACTTTTTCATGACCGCTTAATATTTCCAGACAACATTTTCTGACAACATTGGCTTCGAACAGCCAACCCAGTCTCGATTCTTGCATTAGATACTGAGAAGCTTTAACAGAGAGTGCAGCAGTTTATTACCATCTCACAGTCCTTGGTGGAAAGAGGGAAAGAAAAAGGGTGGAAACAGAATTTTATGTCTTTGTCCACTTCCTTCAATAGGCTAGGTGCCATTGACCTTCAGCCACCCCACCTCAGAGCACACTTAATAAAGACTTCAACACAATACACACACACCTACCTGACACACACTATATGTAGGTAGTCAAGTTGCAGGACAATTTGATTAGAGGCCCTTTGTTAGAAATTGACAATGCAGGTAATTCAGGATATGCTCCCTTGCCCCATCTCCTCCCTCCCTACAAACACTCACCCACAGCATCTTAGCAGACATACAATTGGACACTCCCATGTACACAAGCTATAATTGAATGCAGTTTTGTTTTGGGGTTCTCAAGTGAGTCAGATGCCTTGTCAATATGGAGGGATGCTGATATACTCCCTGGACGTTGCGTGCATGAATGTTGTATCCTGGTGTTTGATGCACAGCATCGCCATACGACGGGGCTTACATTTTAATCTTGACCCTGTCTAAGTTCACATCCAGGCACCTGAGGTGCAGTACAAGATAGAGGCCCTGGGATGCAGCTGGGGGATCCTTTTTTCAAGTCATTTTTCTCTTGAGCTGCTATTTTGGTTGCTTTTCATCTTCTCAATGATGAAATGTAGGCCACTAACACACTGCCCCTAGATACGATTCTGAGACAAAGTTTACTTCTCATTATGTTGCCAAATAACAAGGTATAGTAAAGATTAAAAATGGTTGATTTTGTACTTTTTTATACATTGCAACATTGATCATTGTCAACACAACATCTCATATACTATGGTCATGTTTTAGGGAAAACACGTGAAAATCCTAACTTAAAACATATATTTTAAGGACACAAACCTGGTTTAATTTTGTTACTGTATGACATGGAAAGTTCTTGTGGTAAATGTTGGGTGTCTACCTCCTACATGTGGAGCCTCGACCCAGTTTATGTTGATGTTTCTATCCTCACACAGAGTGGAGACTCTGCAATTGTGGCAGAGATCTTCGCCTACCACAAAAAACAGCAAACTACATACATTAAGAAGAAGTTGGCCATTTTTGTGCATTCTGAGTCATTTTCTCTCTCGAAGACCATCCTCTTCCGTCCTGCTTCTCTTTAAAAAACTCTTGCCCACAGTATGGCTGAGGGTTCAGAAGGCCCCATTCTCTGAGAGAGAATTAAACATCATCATTCAGGGGTTCATCCGCAAGCACCCATGGCTTTCTGGGGGTCCAGATAGACACTTTAGCGATGAAGCATTGTCCCAAATCCTGCAAGACAATGCAACTCCTTGCAGGATAGTGGGTGTCCACATCCAATGGGGGCAGCTGTGTTGTAAGTGCAGGGAGGTCTTTCACCACTCAGCTGCGATTAAGCCCCAGCACATTATGTATTTGTCCCCCCAGACACATACGTAGTACCCCTGCATGACGCCACTGTATCAGAGGGTCCTGAAAGCTGCCTGGCCGACCCTCCATTTTC
The DNA here is from genome assembly GCF_031143425.1 of Pleurodeles waltl. Classification (NCBI taxonomy): domain Eukaryota; kingdom Metazoa; phylum Chordata; class Amphibia; order Caudata; family Salamandridae; genus Pleurodeles; species Pleurodeles waltl. Next base: position 114,599,354 of record NC_090446.1, on the reverse strand, counting down.
AGCTGAAACAGTCTAAGCAGCAGAGCGATGATAAGTGGATATTAGTAGTTTGAACTTAGGTGTACTTTCCTTTTGAGGGTAATGTCCTGCCACTGTGAGCTTTGTTGTACCCTACATGTCCTATTTCACATGTATTTTTCTGGTATGAAAGTTGTGAAAGCTTAACTTTACTAGCATGCATGCTTAATATTTATTTTCTTTAGCAAGACTACTCATCTGAACTTGAAATTAAGTAAATGCTTTTAAAATACTCAGAAGATCTGGCAAAATAAGAGTTAAAACACATATTGTTCATTAGAAATCCATAACATCTGCTTTGCCAATTTAATTTATAAAATGCTGGCATTGTTTACCTTCACATTACTTCCTAGCCACCATACGCTAATGTGTGGAACTTTGAGTTACAAAAATGTTAACCAGTTTGACCGCCTTTAAAATGCTTTCCAGCTGGTTGAAAAGCTGTTTCTTCCGTGATAGACAATACCTGGAACATATTGAGAAATTACAATTCCAAGAGGTTACAATTACCTACTATAAATCGTTTCTTCTCCTTTCAATTGCTGATTCCACAGATGCATTGTGCATTTTCAATGTTATAATTACCATAATTTGAGTATGAAAGCACAGGATAGTGACAAGTTTGTTAAAATCTCCACAATGTCAGCACTCGTACAATGGGAAAAGTATTTCCTTTTAGCTAAAATTATGTGGATAAGGACTACTGATCCAATGAATTAACAAAGTCTCTCTTTTTCATATTCCTTTTTAGTGGATCGGATTGGCTAACAGCCATTAAAGGAGGACCAGGGCAGGAACACAGCCCCTTGGTGGGCACGCAGACCCAACTCCATCTGTGAAGCGGAGGAAGCAACGATCAGCAGGAGTGATACACCAGTCCAGAGAGCACCAAGCTCTGTCTCCACAAGATTCCAGGCAGAGGCTGAACAGTCACATTGGGCGGCAGCGGATGTGGACACCACCAACCAAGGGAGGAAGTTCTTGGGTCTCCTTTTAGTCTTGAGGAAGACCAACCTGTAGTCTCCCAAGAGCAGAATCCTACACCATCTGGGCCAGTGCCCGGCCCCTCCCTTACTTCTGAGGCCTATGTCTTATGGAGGCCTCCAGTTGCACCCCCTGCCCAAGCATAACCTCCTCCCTGTACCCATTAAGGTGCTGGAAAGTTTGATGTTATAATTTCCAGGTAAATAATAAATATTTTATATAAATTTGTATTTATAGTATATGCTTAAATATGTTTTTTTTTCAATTATAAACTTATAAACTTTATTAAGTATCTTTATATTTCCCCGTAAGTCGATCTTAAGATTTCATCAACAGCTGATCAATTATTTGCAGGACCCTTACGCTCATACATTCTGTTGTTGAAGGCTCATTCCCCTCTGATATGGTGGAAACAGGTATTTCTACACGTATATGTAAATCACTACTCACAAATGTTGAATATCAAAAATGTAGAGAGTTACACTTGGGTATGTTTACCTTTGTGCATCTAGAGGAAATCTACATTTCTTACAAGAGACTAGAGCAGTGGTTCCCAACCTGTGGTCCGGGGACCCCTGGGGGTCCGCGAAGCCTCCTCAGGGGGTCCGCGACTGCTTAGATAATTAAAAGATTAGGTCCCCAGCTTTCAGTATTGACTTAGTGGGGGGTCCCCGGACTCCAAGAACGAGTCAGTGGGGGTCCCGGGGTTATAGTAATCAAAGTAGGGGTCCACAGAAGTCAAAAGTTTGGGAACCACTGGACTAGAGTATGCAGCACGTTTAAAACAGACTGATTTCCCTTTGCAGTAATGCATTTTTCTGTACTTAATTAATCTGAATGAGACTGTCTTCAGCATATATTAGTAATGGGCGATAGTAGATGATGCACTCCTTGGGGCCAAGGGAGTGTGTCTAACTTCAGAGAGAGCTCATCATTCCCAGTGTGAGGAACTCTGCAAGACGTATTTGACTAGACAGCAGTCAAAGCACCTGCAGCTGCACATTGTCAAAGCTGAAGGGAGCCATAATCAGTGTTTATGGAATAATATCCTGTGCAAACATCATATCATCCTATATACCTAGTGAATAGGCTATGTCATTGTGAAAGTCTAGAAAATGTAATATTTACTTACTCAGGGAAAAGAGTAATTTTATTAGAAAATAAAAAAACATCTTCACATGTTCCTTTATGTAATGTCTGGAATCATTTATTGATGTGGAGGTTTAGACAAAAAAATATGTACATAAATTTGCTAGAAAGAAAAACATCAAATATGTACGAGAGCAGAACCAAGCAAAGAAGATACCCAAGATTAAAAAATCTCTGACACATACACTTCAGCAGTGAATTTATCTGGTCTCGCTAGCGCCCAAATGGAGTCTCTAGCATAAGTTAAATCACCTGGAAGAGAATATGAACACATGCATTTTGATTTAGAAAAAGTAATAAAACAGCACAAGAAATTCTAAGGGCCTGATTATGAGGCTGGCGGTCATGAGACCACTGGCCTCGCGGTGGTGCCTCACTCCAGGTGGTCCGACTGACACATTACAGCCTCAGCGGGCGGGACCACCGAAAGACCACCATCACAGCCAGGAACTTGGCTCCCGATGAGCTGACAGCGGGCGGATTCATGGTCAGCCTTGGCGGCGCTGAAGTCAGAGCAGCCGTGATCATGACTCCACTGTCCGCCAGCCTTTCCAAGGCGGCCGCAGCACCTTGGAAAGGCTGACGGAAAGCCTCTCATAGGGGCTGCAGGGGGCCCCTACACTGCCCCTGCCAATGTCCCCCCTGCTCAACACCCTCAGAATGTGCCCTGCCTGCTTTGTGCATTCCAAGGGTGCTGTTGGGCTACGGTAAGGGAGCAGAGGCCAATACCATAGCACTGTTGCCCTGCAGGAACGTCATAATACAATGTTCCCACTGGTCAGCCTGGTGGGAACATTGTAATATGACTGGGGGATGCTGCTAGTATGACACCAGCATCCTCTCCTTGGCTATGGTGGTCCCACTGTGGGACAGCCAAAGTCATAACATCCGGGGTTGTATTACACATTTTTCAATCGGGGCAAAGAAAGCACCTCCCTTTTGAGCTCCAGCGCGCTATGGTAATATAGGAGGATGCTTTTGCAGTCCTTTCTGTAATACTGATGGGTGTTTTGCACATTTAGCACCAGCACTATTTTCAGATGATGTTCCCTCATTTTCATGAGGGGTGGCCCCATACAAATGAGGGAATCACTTTGCCTCTGGCCCTACTATGGAGAGGCAGACAGGCCCTTAGGAGGCACACTAACAGTGTTCTACAAAAAGGTGGTGCACTCAATGTGCCTCCTTAAGCCAGCACTCTTGAGGGACTCCCCAGACTTCCCTGCGAAGGCAGGTGCAGTCACTTACTGCACTTTCCTGCTAGGGCATCTCTCTCCCCTGTTTAAAGTGCAGACAGCATGCCACCCGCAACATGAAACACGGATCGTCTTGTTAACAACTGCTTCAGTTTCACTTAATGCACCGCCCGTGGAGCAGGCTGGGGTTCGTAGATGCCCTGAGGGCACAGTATTATTTGTAATAGGGTGCCCTTCCCCTGTTTGTGCTCAATGCACTTGTGGTGCAAATAAGGACATTGTGCCCTATCTGTAGTACGGGCCCTGGAATTTAAAAAACTGATCATAAAACTCCATTGAGAAAAAGCTATCAGTGCCTTTTGCACAGACAAGAAAAAATCGCATACTTTGCCCGCCACATAAAGTACTATTAGGTCATGCTTCAGCCAGCATCTCTCAGTTCATTCAATACAGGGTGATGTTTGAGGTTTCAAAAGCAAACACTGGCCATAGTGAATATAACTACAGAACTGGGAATCGTTTTCCCCTGGATATCTAAAATGGCTTCTATGGATTCTGATGCTAGTTTATGAAAAGGTACTTTGACACCAGGCACCGATGAAACAGACGAATAACCTCAAAGGAATACTCAATCTGCCTCTCAGAATCCAGCCATGCAAACTGAATAGGAATCATTTGGGAACATAAAACAGTCTCTCAATAAATAGACTAGCACTTGCAAAATCCGCACTTTGTGCTCTAGGGCCCGGACACAACAACATTCAGAAAAGCTAACTTCCTGAAAGTTTGTAAACAAAAGTACGACACTTTATGTGAAAGGGAAGAAAAAATCATGGATCATTTTAATGAAACACAAGAAATAACATGGAGGTTGCCTTGACACTGTGGAATCTCCTGGTTGATGGACTGTGCCTTAGTGGAAAGGTTGGCGCAACTGTTGTCCTTGGGGGTCTCCCTTGTCCTATGCCCTACCAGCTTCCCTTCTTCCTGACTTGCCTTCTCAGGTAAGTTACTCACCTTAACTGTCCCTCTTCACACCCTAAGGTCACAGAGTTTTCCTATCACTAAGCTATCCAGCCCTTCTCCCCATCACTGCTCTTAATGAGCCCCTTTTGCGGTGGTTCTCGGTATTGGCACTGTGCATATGATTTCACTAAAGACTGGAGTAATATGTCCTGCCACTGAACTGAACTGAATTTAAAAGGAACTTTCATAAATTTACAAATATGAATGCACACATGTGTAAGGCTAGAATTCCAGTGTTCATATACATTGCTGGGTGTAGGGAATCACAGGATGTTGATGATGTGTCTGTTTTCTCCTACTGATGCTCATGTTCTAGTGTATGTAGTCTTTAATGGAAAAGAACTCTGCTTCCTTTGAATCTATAAATAGTTTGAGATCATAAGTATGTGTTTGGCCAAGTCATGTAGGTCTCCGTAATGAAGGAATGGCTTGCTGAGGCTTGTAGAACAGAATAGTACAGTAACAGGGGTGCTTTTTGGTAACAGCTACTCAAAGGACTTGGGCCCTGATTCTGACCCCGGCGGTCTGAGACCGCCGGGGCCAGGGTCGGCGGGAGCACCGCCGACAGGCCGGCGGTGCCCCGCAGGGCATTCTGACCGCGGCACTTTGGCCGCGGTCAGATTTGGAAAACCGGCGGTCTCCCGCCGGTTTTCCGCTGCCCATGAGAATCCTCCATGGCGGCGGAGCGCGCTCCGCCACCATGGGGATTCTGACACCCCCTACCGCCATCCTGTTCCTGGCGGGTCTCCCGCTAGGAACAGGATAGCGGTAGGGGGTGCCGCGGGGCCCCTGGGGGCCCCTGCAGTGCCCATGCCAATGGCATGGGCACTGCAGGGGCCCCCGTAAGAGGGCCCCACTCTGTATTTCAGTGTCTGCTATGCAGACACTGAAATACGCGACGGGTGCCACTGCACCCGTCGCACCTTCCCTCTCCGCCGGTTCTATTCTGAGCCGGCGTCCTCGTGGGAAGGTTGATTTGCCCTGGGCTGGCGGGCGGCCTTTTGGCGGTCGCCCGCCAGCCCAGGGCAAATCCCAAAATACCCTCAGCGGTCTTTCGACCGCGGAGCGGTATTTTGGTGGGGGAAGTCTGGCGGGCGGCCTCCGCCGCCCGCCAGACTTAGAATGACCCCCTTGGTGTCTTTGCACGTGACCACATCTGACATGACCTTTGCCTCTCTGCTTCAACTGTTACATCCCAGTTTGAGCTGAAGATGCTGTGGGGAGCAGGCTGCTGTTTATGTCGTGATGCCTCTGTGAACATGTTTGCATGAGGGAGAGGAGATGAAACAAATTGTCAGCTATGAGATCTCAAACGTTAAAGATGTATTTGTGAATTGATGAAGCACAATGCTCAAGTGCAGGTGGTTATACCTTCCAGGAACAGTGGAGTAGCATATTATCCGCCCTCAATGCATTGAGAGCCATTAAATTATGAAGACATAGGAAGGACAACTCAAACAATGGTACGGTTCCTTAGTTTGGATTCTTTGTCGATGGGAAAAAGTTTGTTATTGTTGATATGCTTGAGGAGGTACCACGTCTTGGAGGTTTTCATGGGTGCTTAGTTGTCAACTTCATGGAGTGAATGTTCATTGATTAATGCCAAGCAACAGGGCTGTACATGTGCATTAGATATATGGTGGAAGGTTTATGAATTTTCTTGGTGGGTGAAAATGATGTTGTAAGGGTGTGTGTGACATGCTTCAAAGCACTAAGGGTGAGTTTTTCAGTTGTTAGAATTTAAGATAACATTGTTCACAATAGTTATGGCTTGCCTATAGCTTTATTTCACCTTTGTGATAGATGCTGATACTCATAAAGGTGTGGTTGGTAATTTGGAAAGTAATGTCCTTCAAGAATGGTACAGTGGTTTTCTTTGTGTGGAAAATTAGCAGGCATGTGTTGAATGATTTTCCTGGTTGGCAAATCCTTGCATGCCTGGCCTTCTGTTCTGGTCAATTATTGGTCTGAGTAGAGGCTTGTTATTTTGTAGGGTAGTCTCTTTATATGTTTGATAGCACTCTTGGAGTATATCAACTCTGGGCTAATAATGGCAGAACTAAATGCTCCCTCTATGATTCGGTGGATATCTTGGTAAGAACCTGTGTGGAAAGTGTAGGTTCACTTTAAAAGGATAGTTATTAATTGATGAGGACGTTGACCCCCAGATTCCTTAGATTGCATTTCACGTTTTTCCAAGTTCTCTCCACAGTTTGTCAGGTAACATTAATTGGATGAGGAAGGCTATTAGCACACCTCCAAATGGCCATCATTTTGAGGGTATTGTGCCCTATTTCTAGTGTTGATTGATTTTGTGGTGGGAAATTCTGATGTATTCCTTACATCCCAACCATTTCAAATAAAATAAATCCATCTCACTAAGTGAAAATGAAACAAAATGGGAACAGCAATAGGGAGATACAGGCAGTAAACAAAAAGCTAGTTGTAAAATGTACATTCTTGAAGTGGTGCCTGTGTGTGTAACATTAAGCATTAGTCAGGAAAGTTAAACCCAAAGAGCGAATATGGGTGCAAAAAAGGTAGTATGTGATAAATCATTTCCCAAAATTCCCTTCACTAAAATGTCTTTTAAAAATGGTCTTTTATGTCAGCTCCATCTGTTGCTTCAGTAGTAAGAGCTTGATGTAAGATGTTACTAGGCCTGGGCGAAGTAAACCAAGTCTGGGTCCACGGAATTCCGCAGAGTTGAAAAAAAACTCTGTGGAATTTATCAGAGGTGGAGTTCCATGACCTGGGGAGTCCTCCTGAATGCACCAATCTCAGAAGCGCTAAGCAGGGTTGGGCCTGGTCAGCCTGGCCCGACCCTGCTTAGCGCTTCCGAGATGGGCGCTTTCAGGGGGGCCGTTGGCAGTGAAAGCTGTAGTTTCAGGCCTCTTGTGTATAGGCCTGTCCTGTGAGGCCTGAACCGGCAGCTTTCTTTCGCTGCCTAGGGCCCTGGCCTGAATTCAGTCTCCAGCGGACAAAGGTAGCAGGCTGTGGCCAAAGATGGGCTCGTCGACAACAGAGAGCCAAAGGAGGAGGTTTCAGTGAAGCTGTTGATGAAGGCTGGAAAATCTCCAGGCAGAACACATTCAAATTTTGACCCCAACCTGGTCTCAACATTGATCAGATGCAGGTGGTAACTTGGTTTGGTCAAACTTTCTAAGTTCTGACTTAGAAACTTTTCTGGAAGTCAGATTTCCTCATCCAGGCAAGGCCACCGTCTGTAGCCGAAGAGGGCCCAACATTATCAGGTTCCGCTTGATGGCGACCCTGCTGAAATGGATTTGGTTCTGCAAAGAAATATGTAGCGGGGACTGCAGCAAACTCAATCCCAGCAGTGATGCACCTAGGGCAAATCAGTTTGGCAGGTTGCCACTTGCTTCACGGTTCTTCAGGTGAAAATGTGACAAAACTTATTTAAGTCCCAGGTTTTAGGGTTAGGCAGGAGGAGTACGCTTTCACCACAGCCAGTAGTCCAGGTCTTCTGGGACAGCACTTGATGGGTCAAAACTTACTTCAGCAAAGGCCAGCAGCAGGGTACAGGGCAGGTCCAGTTGGAATTAGTCAGCTGGAAATAGAGCAAAACAACTGCTTAATCCCTGTTATATTCCTCTAGGGCAACCGGAAGGTCAACCAACTAACCCTAGGAGTCACTTCTGGGGTCCTGGGTATAAGGCAAGCATGCCCAGACTTCCTTCAGGTTTTTCAGAGAGCAGAGCAATACCTCTTCCAATTCTTTTCTGGTCCAGAAGCGTTCTGAGGAGCATACTATAGATGACTCATTTATGCCCAGTGCCAGATTGTAGGTCAGGGTAACTCCTGGACATTCCTTAACCAATGGGATAAAAGTTCCTAGGGATGGCCTTAACCGATTTGCAGCACATCCTGTCAGTTTTACTGTAACCTATCCCACATTGCCATTCTCTTACTAAATCCAAAAAAGCAGAACCTTTCGTCTGCTGTTCAGAGATCTCTCCGCCCACCCAAAGGTGTGGCTATGGTAGTAGGAAAACCCCCACTTGTGGTCACTCCAAGCCAGTTCTGAGACAGCTCTTCCTCCCACTGGCTTTGGAGCCAAGGTAGCTGGAGAGACAAAGGACGTAGTAGACCTGGTGTCAGGTTCAACTGCTTGTGACAAGGTAGACTTCTTTAAATTGTAACTAGTCCTCAGACACAGCCCTGGGGCCATGCACTCCAAGGAAGGCCCAGTACCCTCCAACCCTCAAGCTCTTTCTCCTCTGTCTGTGAGCAATCCACATCTCACTACCGGGAAGCCACCTGCAGTCAGGCGACAGTTAAATACTGGCAGACAGGCCTTAGAGGTTTTAGGGAGAGAAAATGTGATTTTTCTAAAATGCATTTTCTTTAATAGTTAGGTAAAATTTGACTTTGCCATTAAATTTGATTTTGCAGAACTATTAAAAAGAGTTCATGAATTCCTTTTATAGCTGTTGTCAAACTAAAATTAGTATTATAAAGTGTGATAATCTAATCCAGCTTCCTTACAGCAGCCAGCCTTGCCACAGTGAAAATACCGTTTAGGCTTTTTCAGGGCCATAATACATGAAACTTTAAATGGTTTCATGTCCTACATTCGAATATCATTCACCCTGCCTTTATAAGCACTAAGGTCTACCTTAGGGGTGACTTAATAATACTCAGAAGGAAGGTTTAGGCCTGTCAAATGGGTTGATTTTAAAAGGTTGAATTGAAGTTTTAAAACTTCTCTGTCAGGCTAGTGGGAGGTCTGGAATCAGGTCTGTTGTGTAACTGTAGAGGGTGGAACAATGTGTGCTGTAGCCCACTTGTGACATATAATTTACAAGCCCTGGGTACACTTGGTACCAGATACTAAGGACGTGTAAATAAGTTAAATGGACCAAACATGTGTATGCCAATTCCATCATATTTAAAAGGGAGCACAGGTTCTTTACCACTGCTTAGCAGGGGTAAAGTGTACAGAGTTCTATGGCAAAAGAATCCAGGGTGACCTTGCCGAAAGAGAACATTTCCATCCGTTTCATTAAGGAAAGCAGGTTAAATTAGAGATTGGGTTGTGTGTGTGTGTGTGTGTGTGTGTGTTTGTGTGTGTGTGTGTGTCTGTGGAGGTAGAATTCATCGGATTGGCAAGTGGGTATGGTCATTGGTTAACTATAATTGAAAGTGTGTCTCAAGGTTTTTATCTTTATCAGTAAATGGACATGCCAATGAGTTTAAGAGATACTAAAAGTTGTAAAGTTAGAAGTGCTTTATGGTTCACTGAATTTATAACGGGGTCAGATTTTCATGGTCTGCTCATGAATGTTTTTCTCCACTATCTGTCTAGAGTTCTAGTTACATTATTGAAGTTTTGCACCTGCATTGAGAAAGATAATCTTCCTGCAGTTCTGCAGACTTCATGAGGGTTTGAGCAGTACTACTTTTTTGAAGGTCTCAGGTAGCTACAGCTGCAATTGGGTTAAAGACTGGACTGGGTCCAGTGACCACGTAGAGCAGAGCCCTGACCGGAAAGAGTCAAGCCTGATGTTCTTCTTTCGCTGATAGATAACTAAGTTCTAAAGATTGGCAGGTAGCTGGTGAGTGGGAATACAATGGAGAGAATGAGGGTGAAGTTGATAACTAGTTGGTGGACATTGGGTGTTTCAACATCAGTGTTGAGCGAACTAGCATGGTGCAGGTTCAGCTGGTCAAACCAGGAGATCAGACCTCCCAAGATGCACAGATTTTCCATTGCCAACTGGAATATCTGAGATTGCGTCTAAGAGGGCATGTGAGAAAGCTGTGCTGTGAGATGTTAGTCCGTAGATGGGAAAGAAGAAGGCAGAGAAAGTCTTATTTGTTAAGTGGCACAAAAGCAACCCCTTGCACTACAATGCGTGATCTTTGATGATGTAGGTCGTTTTGCATGTCACTGCTTGTTCCCTGCTGCAATTCTTTTGTTCTGGCGGTTTCGCAACAAAATCAGGTACCCATTAGGGAAGGCTTTATGTTATATGGCTGATGCATCTTCTCCCATCCAAATTAGTGTTATAAAGAGAATGTCCAGTTTGAAGTCAGGTAGTAGGTTGTAAATCTGGATTACATTTATGCTAGAGGTGGGCAAGATGCTGAACACTCGAGCCAGGCTTGAACCTGCAGCCTGGTTCTGGCTCCGGCTCAGCACAAGGCCCCGTTGGAACCTCAAGCCCATAACAAGCCGAACTTTCATTTGGCTACTGCCTGCCCCCCTCACTCTACCTGCATGCACAAAGAGGTAAAAATAAAGCATTAACATATAAGGTAAATAGGAGAGACAAATAGTTACCCATTTAGTAGCTAAGTCATACAAAGTGAAACCAGAAAACCTGGAGTAATAACTGCTTTGCCCCTAACCAAACTGTGTCATCTTAAGGAACTATTTTATTTTGCCAATGCTCCTTTTATTACACTATTGTACAAGAAGGCACCGTCAAATACGTGAGTTCAACTACTAGCTGTAGGAAAACCTAGTGTGTTTGATTCAATAAATAATAATGATGTTGCTCTGTCTAACAATCTTGGCCACATACAGGATTCATACGAAAACCACCGTACCTCTTAGTTCACTAATGGCACTGTCACCAGGGTGAGGGCGTGGGAATGGTCCTTAGTTCATGTTTAAAAAACTATCCCTAATAAGTGCAGTGCTACGTTGTGGCATATCAATGTTAAAGCTTCCACATGTTAAAAAATACACTTTTCTGAATGTTGAAGAGAATTTATCATATTTTACTTGATGTGTTTTTTAATGATTAACATAGCAAACCTTTTCAGAGCCCTGCTCATTCCTGGGCTCTAGAGTCAAGCCAGATCCTTGGCTCGCCCTGTTCATTTCTTGGCTCACTCATCTTCTAGTTCTTGCACAAGGATCCTGCATTGATGAGAAGGCACTAAAGATGGACGTAAATGCTAACCGAAGGTCAGGTGGTCCATGAGGATTTTTGTTGCTGAGTCCACTGAGTTTGAAACAAAAGAAGCTGTGGGCTTCCCACGATCTGAAGACTTGGATTGACACCATCAGTTGGCCTTTCTAGCAATTGTTTTGATGATCCCTATGGCTGGATTGACTGAAGACAAACCAAAGGTTGAGTATTCACCGGTGGGTCTTGTCCAATAAAGTTGCAGGGGTTGTGAAAGGAGGACTGCGGGATCCCAGCAACTGAAGTCTTGAATCCTTGTTGGTAGCTTAGCCTCGCTGGTGATTGCGCTGGGCAGAGTACCACCAAATCTGTGAGTGGAGGGGCTAATGCTGGCTTCTAAGGTGGTGAGTGGGTATTTCCTTTCGACTTTGTGGCTGCAGATATTGTGACTAGTGAGGGATAGTTGAGTGGTTTGTCAGTAGCCCTGGTGATTGCTCTGTCCACTTTGGCCACAGAGTGTAAACAGAGAAGGAGAGGCGAGATTTATGATGCCTTGTGATGAAGAGGGAATGACAGCAGCAAGCGGAATAAGACATGGAGAGTGAGGGCTAGCCAGGGTCACTGGAATTATGCGGCAAGGGATGGCAAAGTTGTGCGGCAGGGTTGACTGAATTATGCTGCAAGAAAGGCAAATTATTTTGCCTAGGCACATTTTGTGATATTACTTCATAATTTTGTAATCTTTACACATGTAATGCTGTGTGGAAAAAGATATTACCATATCAGTACCGGTTTAATAGCTGAATACAGCAAAAACGAACTGAAAGATGACAAGTCAACCATTGTGAAAAGACATTCCACTGTACAGCAAAACGTGCTGTATATTTTTAGTAACTTTTGATACTTTTGCTCTAGAAAAAACATTTTTGGGTAAAATCCACAGATTACAGTGCAGATGATGGATTAAGTTCCAAAAGCAGAAAATCCATAACTATGCGGAAATCACCACATACATTGAATCATATAAATCCAATAGGACTGGGGATAACTTGTGATCTCCATGATCTCCATGATCTTTGACAGAGTAAGCAGCGAGAGATTGTTGTTCCCTCAGGCAGTTGCCCTGGTGATTGGCCAGTGTGGAAGGAGACGCTTGAGTCAGGAAAGACAGGCAAGGGTAGCAACAGAGAGATGGGGGCTGAGTGGTGTGGGTCTGGCGTAGTGCGGTAATTGTCGAATGGTGGTTGCATGTTGCAGCATTTGCTTCAATCTTTGTTGTACCCTGTTGCAGTAGAGTCTGTGTGCAAGGTATAACCATAATATTGTCAATCTAGAGCAAGTAGTTAAGGAACAAAGTTAAAAGAGCTAGGATAACTATGAGAAGGTTATCATGCTAGGGTGACCAGATTTTGAGAAGCAAAAACTGGGACATGTCAGACATAAAAGAAGTATTAAAGTCTTATGTGTCACTTTTATGTCTGTTGGATCGCCGTTTTTGCACAGCCGTGCAAATGTCAATGCATGTGTGTGTGTGTGTGTGTATATATAAGGTATATGTATATTTGGTCCAACAAAGCGGTCCTAATTGCAGCGCGCATTTTACACTGGTGCACACGTTAGGAACGGACCTCTCCTTCTTAATTTTCAGAACAAACGATTGAAAACAATTGTAACGTTGCACTCCAGGAGAGTTTATACACTTTAATCCCATTGTGTACGCCACCAAACACCACCACCTACGCGTTTCGACCACGCGGTCTATAAGGTATATATATATATATATATATATATATATATATATATATATATATACATATACTCCTCAATGGGGAAACCCGCTCACCAAACAGCTGCACCGTATCAAAATAAACCATTGATCAGAATAACGGAGAGGAGAAAAGCTGTTTCTTCCAGGAAAATCATCTGTTTTATTGTAAATCCGTTGTGAATAAAACATTGTCTCCAAGCAAAATGTCTACGCGTTTCGGCTGATGCCTTCTACTGGATATGTTTGCCCCCCAACACACGCTGTACAAATAGCACCCGTGAGCCCTCATCTATTTCCATTATCTACTAATACTGGTAAAGACGGCGGCCATCTTTGAACGGACACAGTGTTCAGTCCTCATCTATTGTATCCAATGTTAGTGGAATCTTTATCAGCATATATAATGTAAACCACAATAATAGTCAAAGATATCTATAACATTATAACATAGTGAACATCTTATAATCACTCATATCAATCTAAACCTTGCAAATATTAACAATTATTAAAAACGATTTTTAAAAAACTGTTGTTGTTAAAGGTTAGATAAAGGTAGAGAAATCAATTATCATTATCTAAACCATTATGTTGAATAATATGATTCTACCTCTAAATTAAAGTGACTAGCGTCTAATATATCATTCATAAATTGACTTAAATGGCAATGTGTTGACGTTCACATTCTTATAAATAATTACAACCATAGAAATCCAGCTGTAAATCATAAAATATACCATCACATGCTGGTTGACGTATATATACGTATATATATATATATATATATATATATATATATATACACTGACCTCCTCCTGTGCTGTTTGAAAGAAAAAGATAATAAATTAAATCACTTTGGAGGTGTCTCTTGAAAGGAGAGCATAGTTCATTTCAACTTTGCAGAATGACTTGACCTTTGCAGTCGCGGCTGGTGTAGGGGCAAAGTGGGGGGGAGGCACAAAACTGAAAAAAACATACTTTCCCATCTTTGCATCACTGAATCGCCACATCGCCGCTCATCAAGCACAGGCTCCCAGTCTCCCCTGTGGTCAATCCTAGTGCTGCTAGCAACATGGGAGCAGGGTCAGGATTGGCCTGTGTCCCTTGATTTGCAATCTAAGGCAGACTGGGAGCCTGTGCCTGCTGTCTCCAACCCGGCAACACAGTTCAGGTTGGAGTGAACTCAGTGCGCACGTGGGTTTGGCCGCCATGAGACAGCCGGCCAAACCCACATGGGCACTGTGGGGAATTGCACACCATTCCCCCTCCCTGCTTGTGCCCCACTCCCATGAAAAATAAAACGATAATAAACATGGTCTATTACTGTGTTATTTTTCTAGTTTTGCTGCTGGCTGGGGGCTGGGGGAACGACCACTGGAACTTTGTCCAAAAACCAGAACATGAATTAGGAAAAGTGTTGGGACACCAGGACAGTCCCCTGAAAACCGGGACTATATGGGGAAATTCGGGATGTCTTGCCAACCTGTACCATGCTGCTTGTGTTAAAACTATTAAGATATGCCAGCAGACCCGTGGCAACACATTAACTACATGGCTGAGGATATTGACTAGAAGAAGGCAGTTTTGAAGTAACCAAGTGGATTCTTTAACATATCATATATATATAGGAGGAGAAGTGGCCTAACAACAATAGCTGCTGAGTTTGGAACCGAGAACCAGGTTCCAGTACCAGCGTCAGCTCCACATGCTGTGATTCTCGGCAACCCACATAATCTACCTGTGGCTAATTTGAAAAAAAATATTAATGTTACCTTGTGGAATATAATCTGGTGCTCGTGTAAAGCATCCTAATTCCCTTGGGACTGGTCTGCGCTACATAAAATTGCACAACAAATAGTGACATTGCTGTCTGTATGGTACATGGTCATGAGACAAGGGACGTTTTAAGGCACTGGTTAAGTGGGCTCTGGCCCAGTGCCCCTAGTCTTTCGGTAGCCCTCCTATTAGATATGGCTCTGTTTGATTGCTGTAAATACAATTTTTCCTTACATTTATTTTTAATACGGATAGTGTGTGGGATGCTATTACAGATATTTTGCAGAGAAATGTTGGGGCATATTTACAAGAAAGTGTTGCGTCATAGATGATGCGCTACTTTTTTTGCACCCCTCCTAACGACACTATGTGTGCCCCATATTTACAATAACGCACCATGGTGAATGTTAGGCCAATAGCATCAAAAATGTTGATGCTACTGTGGGGCTTTGGTGGATTAGCACCAAAAATGATGGCGCTAATCCACTAAAGTCAAGGAAAGCCCATTGAATACAATGGGAGCGTCACTTTCAGTCGCGGCTCGTGGGTGTAATGGGGGCGGGGCGGCACGCAGGAAGGGGCGAAGAACGGGAGCAGGGGGGATTAATAAAATATATATTTTAAAAAACAACACTTACCTCTTCCGTCGCACCGCAACACTGCTCTCCCTCGTCGTCACCGCAGCCACAGGCTCCAAACCTGCCCTGCGCCAATCCTGAAGCTGTTCAGAGCAGCGTCAGGATTGGCTGGGAGCGCCCAGCCAGGGTGCTCCCAGCCAGACTGGGAGCCTGTGCAGGTTCTCGCCAGCTCAGCAACACAGTTGCTGGGCTGGAGACAGCCTATTGCGCATTTGTGTTTGGCCGACCAACACACATGCACTCTGAGGGGAGTGCACTCTGCACTCCCCTCACTGCGCTTGTGACCCCAATGCCCTGCCCCTTTTGCAAGGAAAGGATAATAAACATGGTTTATAATCCTTTTCTTGGGAAAGGAATTGCAGTGGTTGCTGCTAACGGGGGGGGCAACGCTCCTCCACCCTAGCAGAGGTGCCGCCTTTGGTCACTTTAAAGCCTGCCTGAGGCAGGTGTTAAAAATTACGCCAAAAATGGTGCAGTGAAATCTTGTAGATTTCACTGCACCATTTTTCTGGGTCTCCTAATGGGGGAACGCCCCCTTTACGTACATTATGCCTGGCGCAGGCATAATATGGCACAAGGTCTTACAAAGTGGTGCAATGCATGCAATGCGCCACTTTGTAAATATGGTGCAAAGAAAATGCCTCCTTAACGCCACATTAGTGTAAAAAAATGGTGCTAATGTGGCACAAGGAGGGGCAGGAGGTTGTAAATATGTTCCATTGTGTTTATGTTTTTCAACATCATGCAACATTCTAAAAGGAACTTTATTGTATGATCAAAACAAGATCTCACATATGTGAAATAGCAGTGGGTCGTAGTGATTATTTTAGTGAGCTGCTGTTATATTAAACTATTGAAAACTCGCATCACTATCCCAGAACATTAGATGGAAGCACAATTAGAGTTCAGACTGGTCTGCCTGTGCAGCCTGGCCAAAGAGGCATGAAAAACAGATGACGTTGGGTTATAAATTCAAAGCTGTTTCGAAAAGGGGCCCCCAAAATATGTTTGGCCCAGGGCCCCTAAAATTCTTAAAATATCACTGCACGAGACGGGATTTTGTCTCTGCGATGCTTTTAGAAGTCCATGCATGAATTGTCTCTGGAATACCACCTGGGGTCGCTCCAACCTGTCACATATTTTCATCGCATAAAGGCGCAGGAAAAACATTTGCCTACAAAAGTACATGTTGTTTCCCACTCCTGGGCCCCCGCTGAGAGGAAACAGACAGAGCTGTGAACTGTGTCCGGGGCTGTGCTATACGTGTGAAGCCTGCAGGAATCACACATTCTAAAACCTCGTGTCGTATTCAGCAATTACATTATTTATTTGCGGTTGCGTGAACTCGAACCGAAAGTAGGGTGACTAGATTTTGAGGACCAAAAACCGGGACAGGTCAGACTTAAAAGCAGGACTAAGGACATTACTCACTTTTATATCTGGCCTGTCCCGTTCTTTGCGTAGCTTTGTGAATGTGTGCCTATACATGTGTGCGTGTTCACACACATGTACAAAATTAGCTATGGCTTAAACTCCCACCTTGCACCCCCAACCCGCCCCCACCTCACTCTGCTCCCCACTCCTTCTCTCTGTTCGGAGCAGACAGGGGACTGTCTTGGCTGCCAGTAACAGATACAGGCCAGATGTACGAAAGGATTTTACCCATTCTGTGTCTATGGGAAAAAGCTTTCGTACATATGGCCCGCAGTACTTTAATTATTACATACTTTGTAGGCCTCTTTAATTTATGCTTCCATAGATGATCTGACCTTCTCCCAAAAACCGGGACATTTATTAAATAATATGACCTTTGTCCCAAAAACCGGGACATTTATTTAATAATACGACCTTTGCCCCAAAAACCGGGACATTTATTTAAAATTAGGAGAAGCGTCGGGACTACGGGACAGTCCTCTAAAAACTGGGACTGTCCGGGAAAATCCGGGACGTCTGGTCACCCTACCCGAAAGCACTGAAGCGCTTTACATGAGCACCAGTTACGTTATAGAAGGGGACTTTCATTTTTGGTAGACACAAGGAGATTAAGGGGGTCATTCTGACCCTGGCGGTCAGAGACCGCCGGGGCCAGGGTCGGCGGGAGCACCGCCGACAGGCCGGCGGTGCCCCGCAGGGCATTCAGACCGCGGCGGTTCGGCCGCGGTCAGATGCGGAAAACCGGCGGTCTCCCGCCGGTTTTCCGCTGCCCTTTAGAATCCTCCATGGCGGCAGAGCGCGCTCCGCCGCCATGGGGATTCTGACACCCCCTACCGCCATCCTGTTCCTGGCGGGTCTCCCGCCAGGAACTGGATGGCGGTAGGCAGTGCCGCGGGGCCCCTGGGGGCCCCTGCAGTGCCCATGCCATTGGCATGGGCACTGCAAGGGCCCCCGTAAGAGGGCCCCACTTTGTATTTCAGTGTCTGCTATGCAGACACTGAAATACGCGACGGGTGCCACTGCACCCGTCGCACCTTCCCACTCCGCCGGCTCAATTCTGAGCCGGCGTCCTCGTGGGAAGGATGATTTGCCCTGGGCTGGCGGGCGGCCTTTTGGCAGTCGCCCGCCAGCCCAGGGCAAATCCCAAAATACCCTCAGCGGTCTTTCGACCGCGGAGCGGTATTTTGGTGGGGGAAGTCTGGCGGGCGGCCTCCGCCGCCCGCCAGACTCAGAATCACCCCCTAAGTGATTTGCCCCAGATTCATAGGGTGGACACTGAGACTCGAATCTGGTTCACCTAAGTCGGCACCTGCCCCATGATGCTCAGGTCAATAGAATCAAGCTGTTTACTTAAATACTATATGCACCCATTTCTGAAATACAAGAAATCCATTCAATTTGGCACTAAGGCAGGCATTTATAGTTTTTTAGTGCTGCATTTGCGCTGTTTTTCGACATAAAAGTGGCGCAAACTTACAAAATACAATTGTATTGTGTAAGTTTGTGTCGCTTTTGCGTCAAAAAATGATGCAAATGTGGCACTAAAAAAGTATAAATATGGGCCTGAATTTCAGAAGTCACGTGGCACAAGTGTAATTATTGAAAGATTTTATAACCAGTTTCTGTGTGTCCCAAAACTTATGGTGTATATCCTTTCAGCAGACAGGGGACTGTGCAGATTTCAACCTGCAAGTCATTTTGCAGCCGACTGCGACACAGAAAGAGGACAACTATATATATTTTCAGTACTGGCTTACTTTTTTTTATTGGGGGAAGGGGCCATCCAGTGTAGAGAACTAGAAACATACGGGCATATTTACAAGAAAGAGGTGCTTCAGCAATGAGGCGCCACTTTCCTGGCGCCCACCCCAATGGACCCCTGGGTGCACCATATTTACAATGTAGCGCATCATGGTGCATAATACCACAACAGCATCAAAAATATTGGCGCTTTTTTTGGCGCTTTGCTGCACTAGCTCCAAAAATGTTGACGCTACTCCAGCAAAGCACAGGGAGGCCCGTAGGAGATTATGGGTGCATCATTTTAAAGCCTGCCGTGAGCAGGCATTAAACATTACACCAAAAATGGCACAGTGAAATCTAGTAAATTTCCCTGCACCATTATTTTTGGCCTCTCTGCAAGGGAAAGCCCCCGTCCCCTTGCATACATTATGCCTGGTGCAGGCATAATGTGACGCCAGGGTTTACAATGTGGTGCGATGCATGCATTGCGCCACTCTGTAAATATGGCGCGAGGAAATTGACTCCTTAACGCCACATTTACCTAAAAAAAATATAAAGTCAAGCGTCCATTACGAACAATCAAGAACAAGATTTCCAGAATATTCATTTATTTGAGGATGTCTATTTGTTTTTTGGGAGAAAATGATTTTGGGTGGGCAGAGGTGTCCACCTTAGATGTGAGCGCCATGTTTGAGTCCCGGCGTCTGCTCACCATCCTGTGATTCTGGGATAATTAAACAAAATAATCTGGCCTTGTGTGATGCAGTCAGGTGCTCTTGTCAAGCGCTCCAAACGCCCCCGGGACGCGTCCATGCAAACAAAAGAAATAAAAAACAAGTATTGTGACATCACTCACCAAATGGCCCCCATAAAGGGCCTATGTACATAAGTTCAATAGGAAACAGAGCAACTAAAGCAATACATATTATGCATCTATGTTTTTTCATTCGGTTTGTACTTTTCCTCGTGTTAGTTGTTGGACTTATTTTTGCAAAAGCAGAGCGCCCTTCTGTGTGATACTTTTCCCGGAGGCTTCATCTTTCCCTTAGCTCTTGGCTCCCCATTGCCCTAATTAATTTCTGTCCGTGTCCCTGGACATTGTATTACACCTTGGGCAGGGGCAGTTTTGGGGTCTGACCTTAAAAGCTGAACACTCCTGCTTTATTCTAAAAAAAAAAGTACAGCGTTTTCCTCCTGGCGGTTTTAGACAATAGACAACTTTCCTAATCTGATTCTGCAGGGTGCGGTTGAGCTCAAAAGCAGATGGTCCTGTCAAGTTATCTGTTTGTCTCATCTGTCTGCCCATCACGCGTAACGTCTCTCAATTAATGTGAATATCGGTTTGTTAACCCAACCGGCTCGCTTAACTTCATACTTAAGAATCAGTCGATCGTATGTTTGTTTATTAAATAAAACATAGTCATAAGCATTTATAATTCACCTACGCTGACCATACTTGTCTTTTGGCGCTGAAATCTGTTCTACTATAACAACCAACTCAATGGCACTCATCTTTGCCACTGTCGGAGGATGAATGGCTGAGTCCAGCCTTTTGGATTCAAACTTTTGACCTTGCGGGTTGTCACAGCTCTCAGCAGAAAGTATTCAACCCACTGGGTACCCTTATTCACATCTTTCTCTCTATGGCGGTCTGTGTACAGCTGTATATATGTATTGTAAAATAGTGAGTACTTAGGGTAAAATAAAAACACTAAAAATATACATTATTACAAAACAATTTATAAAAATCTCTGAACTATTCTATGCAAACCAATCGGTCTGAATGTGCATAAAGATCACCTCATTGCTAGTCACAACTGTTTTAAGGATTTTGTTTTACTAAGTTCAGTATGTTAAAGTGTCTATGATTGTGATAAGTGAGGCAACACATTGCACCTGTGAATCAAATGTGCAGGGCTGGGCACATATATAAACCATGATCGTTTTCATAAGTTTGTGGGGGTACTGCCTACTTCAACTAATCTTTTGGTGCTAGTATGGTATACTGTAGGACAGTCCAAAGTGTTATCACTGTTAACGTTTCAATCCCTGGGACTAATTTTAAAGGGGACATCATCGGGAGGTTGTCAATGACATTAACAAATGTAACACTCCTACTGAATTACGAGCGGTATATGGCAATTAACGCCAGTGGATAAGGTAATGTTTGGACAGATGAAATTGTTAAAAAAAAAACCTTCTTTGGCTTTTAACCAACGCTGCTATGCTTGGACAGTGGATGCATGCAGTTCCGTCTGACCTGTGCTCCTGCTTGGGCCTGTGCATCATACCTGGATGCACTGAAGGATTGCAATGACCTAGTTACGTACCAGTAATCTTCATTACACCAAGTCATAGCCTTCCTTGTCCCAGTACTCACACATGGATTGCTGTCTCCCCACTACATAGAGTTCACTCAGCAAAACAAAGTACTCCTGTGAAGTGCCACAAATAGAAGGGGCACCGCTACAGCTTTCCCCACAATCAGTGCTTTAAATGGGCAGGTACTGTCTGGTGCTGAGTACCTGCACTTCTTGAATTTTAAAGTGAAAGTACCTACACTTCTCAGCATTGATGCAATACATTTAATGGGAAAGCACAGGCACTTATCAGGAGCAAGCAGGTACTCTAAATAGTGAGTGCATGCACTTCTATATTTCCATTTAAAGCACTGCCCACAATCCGGGGGCCAAAGTAAGGAGAGCTCGGAAACTTTTTCCAATTCGACAAGTTGGGGGCCTCCTCTGCTGCCCACAGCTGTTGGACTGAAAGACCCTGAAGACACCCCTCTCCCCAGACCTCTGGAATCCCTGGTACAGTCACAGTGATTGCACGCAGTGCCTTCCAGCCTGTGCTTCTGCGTGGGCCTGTGCATCTCACCCGGAGCACTGAAGGATAGTAATGGTGTTGCATTAAATTCATTTTGATCATTCAGCCCAATGACATAAGGTTGCTGTGTAAAGGCCAAAGAGAGGTTCCCCATGACTTTGTAAGTGCTCATGTGTTTCACATGACTGATACCTTAATTTTAACAGTACTTGTGAAAGTAGGAGCCACTTGTTTTTTGCAGCTGCTTGCCTAAAATATTCATGTTTGAATTCTTCTGAGAACTATTTATTGGTCTTTCATTTTTCTTTTTACTTTTTATGGTTACAAATTGCCCTTCCTGTTTATCCTCGACACCATGAGATTTGAATTAAGGATTACCATCTATAATTACAGATCATTATGAGATTGTTTTACCATCTAATCCCCGATAACCGTAACCAATCTATTATTCTCCTGTGATCATTTAGAAACGTGCTCCCATATCAGTAAATTCACATTCTTGATTGATAGAAAGTGTATTTTCCTAAGTATGAATACTAATAGCCATTCCAAGTTTTTGTGGGAGCAGTCTAAATAAGTAAATGCAGTCATCTAGCCTGGAAGAATAAAGACTCTGTTTATTGAAGTCACTTTGCCATGGACATATTTTTAAGAGATTATCATTCAATGGTGTCAAAGGGTCTCTGTTAAAGAGTTTGACTGGGCACACAAATTCTTTATCCATCTCGGATGATTGTGATAAAGATGCCTGAGCTCTAGTTGTCAGTATCTTGGAGATAGAGCCCATAAATATAAAAATCTAATATTGTGGTGAAATATCACTCTGTGCCAACTTGCTATTTTTTTATGCCAGGCTGACTCTAATTGGATATTTTGTGGCAGTGTGCTAGTTGACCCTTCATACCAGCTAAGAAAAGTTTGTCAGCCTCAGTTACTCTTTCTAGGTTACCTAATGTATCGTCAATAAACAGAACCTGAACCATCAGTTTGAAGTTAGAACAGATGGTCCTTCTCTCTCACAGAGTCCTCTGCTGTAGTCAATACCCTACCAATGAAATCTTAAGACCCAATTCGTTCTGAAGTTGGTTGGTGTCTAGGAAAATAAAATTGAAATGGTTTTTCATATGCAGTTCTGCAGATTTCGTACATTGTCAATTCCTTTTACCTCATGCTGCTGATCCCTTCCCACATCTGTCATGCAATGTGTCACGAGATCATGCTTGCAAATAAAATCATTTGTGAAAACTGTGCAGCATGGCACCATTCCACCCAGCAGTACTACTGAATTTAGATAGACTTTTCACTCTTGAAGAACTTAATGCCCCTTGCCGCACTCGTCATTTCGCGTCTGGGTCTCCATCCGTTTGTTAGCCTGCCATTCAGCCTACATTTGTTGCAAGTGGCCCTCTCCGCGTACTGTCTCAATCAGACAGGGAGGAGGAAGTGAAAAACAAGGAACAAAAGAAGGAGAACGTGCATCGAATCCTATTATAGATTTGATATAGCTCAATACTGTCGCAAACGATTAGCAGGAGCACCAACTTTTACTGAGTCTCACCAATGTCACAATATCTTGCAGTACCTCCAAAAAACAATCCAAAGGCCTCTGAGCTACTTATGCTTCTAAGTCATCAGATGCCCTCATATTAGGACACGGGCACTCCAGTCAGGTCCAGGACAAAGCAGAGGTGGGGAGATGTTCTGAGAACAGGTGGATGCGGGAAGCGATATATGAAAGAGAAGATGGGATTAGACAAAACTGCGGTGCCTGCAATACAGTAAGTCTGTAGTAGATAGCTGTCTTGTTGCAAATTTACAAATGGCCACGAGAGAGTAGTACATTATAACAAATGGCAGACGCTATTGTACCTGTGATTCAGAAAACCCCTGTGAGGGACCTATGGATGTAGGTGTTTGTGGGGAACAAATATCTACTGCAGCAGGTAGCAAAATATGTCTGTGTGCATAACCAGAAGAGATGTGCTATAGAATAAGCAACACTTCACAGAAATCAGGCCATATAGCAGTGTTTCAAATTGCTTTAGCCATATATGCACTTAGATTTGGTAAAACATGCCTTGCTAACAAGATAACTTTCTTTGTATTGTGGGGTTATTTTCACACTACTACTCTTCAGTAGTCCACTAGTCATATGCTACAGGTACCTCAGCTCTGTATTTTTGTGGCTTTACCTGAAATCCATGTATGTAATAACTTTGCACTTCATGTGTCCCAAACAGGTTAAATGCCAGCCACATCTTCCACATGGTCTAAAGTGCATAGTCTGCACCAGAGCAGCCAAACTAGCAAACGTGAGTGAGGTGGTGAGTAGTAAAAGCCACTACCCAATCCACCCTAGACTAGGATAGCACCTGGGCGCAGAGATCAGAAGAATGGGGAGGGCTCCTCCCAGACTAGGATGCCTTCTCCCTCCCCAAAAGCCCATGTGCCTAAGGAAATGAGTAATCCCACAGCTCTGCTACCTCCAATGCTCACTTCAGTTGTAGGCCCGCATGTGCTGTACAGGGAGAAGCTATAGAAGAGGTTGTACCATGGGCCTGTGGAGCGGGTAGGAAGGAGAGGTAGAGGAGGGAGTCCTCTGACTCACAGGGACCTTCTGTGGCCTGTCCTGGTGTTTGTGCAACAATTTGCCATGATTTCTAAGTGTCTGATCCAGAATCCCCTGGCTTTTATGTCTACAGCGCAACACCCTAAGACGTTTGACCTATTGCCCCTCTTGCTCCTGCTTACCACCCACACCTACCCCTCTAGCTCTGGGCCAGATAGCTAAGGCCTGCTACATACAATGCCCCAGCAATCTACCTGGTGAGAAAGCAGCAAGGAGTCAGGTGCCATCAGGCTACTGTCCTTACGTCTGTTTTGTCCACCTTCTTTCCTCTCTCCCGGTCCCTCCTTTTTTCTCCCTTTACCCACTCCCCAACATTAGAGTGGCATGAGGCGATGTTCAAACAATCAATATAAAGTGGCATATCGTTCGGTTACAGCGCTCCAATATTTTGCTACTTATTTTTCGGTTATTTCCAAAACTATTAAAAATTGATTAGCTGGATGCAGTTTATCTCTTTGTTCAGCTAAAGTGTGGAAAGTGTTACAATACAAACTACAATCCACAATTTTGCTTGGTGCATTCAGGAGCTCTGTAAAAACGTGGACATACTCCCAAGCTTTCTAATATCCCCTTTTCAGGCATTGTCAGTAATAAAGTTCTCCTTCAGAGCGCCAAGAAAAATTTGAAGTAAGAGTGGCTGACAAATTCAGCTAACACAATATTAATATATTCGCAATACACAGGCTCCAAAATCACAGCCCCTTGTTTCTTTCTCTCACTGATTAAAATGATTTTCAATGTGTAGAAGTGTGCCATTAGCTCGACAGAAATATCTTATTGCACTAATCTAAGGCTTTAGACAATTGCCCCACAAAAGTTATTGCACTTTGAATAGCGAATGAGATAAAGAGCGTCTTGTCCAAAGCAGGGACTCCATGTAAAGTTGGGGTCGATAATTAATTTCCTTAAGATGGCGTCTTTTCGATCCCTTCAAGATATCGCTGTTGATAGCCACCGGGCTTTTCAGTACTTGTTTGTATGGTTGTTTTTTCTAATCTTGCTCTTCTCAATGCTAGAATGCTGAAGTGGGTTGTAAGTTTATAAGTAAAGCTAACAAGCATTGGCTATGTGCGCCGACTGCTGCACCTGCCTTTGGCTTCTGGCGCGAGACCAGATTTGAGTTAGAGTTGAAAAACTCTTTCACGCGCCTTCCTGTTGCGTCCTCTTCTTTCGTGGGGCCTTCAGCTGCGCGAGCGAGGCCTTGCAACCGACGTCTGGGCACCTACGCCTATTTGCATCCGTCACACAATGCTCACAGCCCCGCCAAACTTTTCATCCCGTCTCGATGGAAGTTTCTGAAAGAGGAAAGAAGTGAACAGGAAAGTTTGTGTTGTGAAGACAGAGGCCTCCTTCAGGGATGGCCGGTGTGTGCACAAAGGCGGCGCCATTAAGATGCGCAGAGCCGGAAAAGGGGCCCGTCCGGGGCTTTTTCAGGCCAGGGAGACGGCGGAACAAGTAGGAGAAGGGGGTACAGACAGGTGCCTGAGGGGTGAACATGGCGGCTTCCTACGCATCTGGACAAGAGGAAGTCAGGAACTGCTTTGTCCAGAGCTAACAAACTTCAACTTGTTTCCGAGTTGGAGACATGAAAGTAGCCTAATATATTGGGAGCGCAGTGAGTTTACAAGTTTGGACAGGGGACTAGTGTCTTCTCCTTTCCTTTTCCCATGAGGCAAGGGGCCTTGGAGGTCCCAGCACCTGGTCAAAGACATTATGCCAAGAGAGACATTGAGAGCTCAGTCTGCCCCGGAAGCGCCTACAAGCTGGGACATTGAAAGAGACACAGGAGTGCGGTGTCCTCATCTTTCAGAGATCCCTCATCAATGGTTGTGGCTGGCTAAGTGCATTGGGAGACTGTCCCGCAAGCTGATCACTCGGGACCACAGTGTGGAACAGTGAGATAAAACTATCCAGTGACCTGGCTAGCTTCAATGGGAGATTTTATTTAAAAAGTTATAATTAAAAAAGATATTGTTCTTACCAGCTCAACTCTCTTCCATTATTAATATCAATTCTAGTAGACACCTGAAGCTGTGCGTGCACTGCCTGCGGGATTAATGTCAGATTTACTTTAACAAAGGACCGTAAAATCGAATTTATGTCTAGATGGTTAACTGATTTAAAACACTTAGCAGCAAGGCTCATCCTCAGTCTTCCGGCCACCTCTCACATTTCGCACAATTTCAGGGACCTGAATTGGCTTCTCATAACAAAGTGCTCCCTTTTCAAAATTCTGTGCTTTGTGCACAAGGCCTTTCATCAGACCCACCACGCTTACCTCAATAAAAGGCCTAAACATTACTACCCTAGGCGGGTCGTTCACTCATCCACTCTCCATACTGAAGCCATTCTCCAAATTTATCTTTGCTTATTTGGCGGTTGCTCCTTCTGTTTTCTGATTGCAAAAATCTGCAACTTGCTCCTTATTTCCAGTCACATCCTAACATTAGTCTTTTTAAGAAATACCTGAAAACGTGGTTGTTTCAGCAGACCTAGTCTGAGTTTCTCCTCTCTTCCTTGCAGTAGTATCTATCAGTGCAAGGAAATCCTTTCCAGGGTAGCTGTTTGCTCTTCATACATATACTTTCTATTTCATTAGATAGATTCGGATGAACAGGTATCGTATGCCTTGGTAGCTCCAGATTTAGAGGGTATACATATAGATTTTGAAAGGGATGGAACAAGTAGATAATTCCCGCTAAACAAACTGTTGCATTTAGGACTCACCCACCTCTGCCTCCTATCCATTGTTCTCAGCTCCCTTCCCTTGTTGAATGTTATAAAGCTGGCGGGAGGCAGCTGCTGGGAGAATTGATGTCTCTGCTAGGAGAGCTTTGAAGGCATTTGCCTACAATAGACTCATCTTCTTCAACTTACCTGGGTAGTTTCATCACATCCCTGTGTGAAGTCATCACAAACATTACTAAGTCCAGAGCAATTTTAACAGTCTTAAATAAGGAACAGTGGCACATTCCCTCATCCAAGTCCTCATGACAT
Source organism: Pleurodeles waltl (assembly GCF_031143425.1). Lineage (NCBI taxonomy): Eukaryota > Metazoa > Chordata > Amphibia > Caudata > Salamandridae > Pleurodeles > Pleurodeles waltl. The sequence continues at coordinate 114,572,289 of NC_090446.1, read as the reverse complement.
TCGACGCACCCATTAGAAACTGATGCCTCCTTTTCTTCTCACTGACATATCAGTTTAGGTCTCGCATTTGAGGAGAAACAGAAGATTATTGTGGAAAGCAAATGGAAAACTGCAGTCATGATGAAATTAAGGTTTCTCCAATTTGATGGTCATCAAAGTGCCACAGGAAAGGGAGCTCAGAGTCAATATGTTCTGTGATGCTGTTAAAATGGTAATTGGTCCTAAACAAATGCAAAAAATTATAACGTTGCAAGGGTGGAGAAAAGCTCCTGATATGGTATTCCGACTGAAAAAAGTATCAACTGAATTTAGGGTCTGTGTGCAAAATGATATGAACCCCTAACCAATCTCCAATGCTTGCATGTAGACTAGGGTTGTGGAAATGTTTACCCTTCACAAGTGGCGTAACGAAGTTTGTGAGGGCCCCCCTGCAAAGTACATTGAGGGTTACCCCCGACCCAGTCAGGAGCTCTCAGGCAGGGGGCCACCCTCCCTTGCACTGTTTACTGTGCTGACGGGGCTCCCTGGAGCTTGAATCCTCATAGAGAGGTAAATTCCCCTTATACTTTGAAAAGAAAGCTTAACCAGCCCTGCCCCCCACACACGCTGTGCTTACACCCTGCAGGACCCAGCCCTGCCCCCAACACACACACACACTGTGCTGATTCCAGGCCGCAGGATATGTCTTGTCAAAAGTGGTACATTGTGTGGACAGAAACAGCCTTTGAAAGTCAGGCACGGCGCATTGGTGGTGGAGGGCATAGGAGTTGGTTGGTTGCTCCAGTTCTGGAAACTGTGTGGGGAGTTCTCAAAGAACGGACCTTGCAGGGCAGGTTGTGAGGGACCAGAGTGTCAGGAACCTGTAAAAATCTAGGGGTGGGGCTTAAGCTCTGAGCTATGGAGGTTCTAGGGGTGAGGGCTCAGATGATTGACAACTGGTAAACCACGTCAGTACACCTGTAACCCTTTGCAATGGAGAGGATAGTTCCGGTTGGCTCAAAAAGCCGTTAAAACTACACTTATTTAAAACTTTGCCCACCTTAAACTTTTACTCTGCATTTCTTTAGCTGTTTTCACTGAAATACAGACATTAATTTTAACCAGCGAGCCACACTGGTGGTGATGAGAGGGGAATCAGATTGTCTGCAAAAGGAGTCAGGGTGGCTGCTAGCATATTCGATTGTGCTAAAACCCAAAGTCTGGTTTAAGGTGAATTTCCTTCGTAGTTCATTTTTCTGGTAAAAAAAAGTTGAGCCAATGGAAAAACAAAATAACTTCTGGCTGGAACATCATCTCAGAAAGATGCAATCCTGTCCGGGTGTCATTACTGGGACAGGCACAGAACCTGGTTTAAAGCTAGCAGTAAGGCCAGCTGAAAGAAAGTGAAAAGGCCTCAATTTGATAGAGTATAGTAGGAAAGGCTTTAGAACACCAAGATTTAATGAATAGGTAGGCATGGCTCCTTATAAGGTAGCCAGGGGGCCTGTTGGACATTGTGTTTCATGTGTAACGTGAATTTCATCCATCAGTGAGATGAAGATGGTCATCCTTGCCTTCAGCTTCAACCAGCCTAGCAGCAAGGATAGACATGGGGTTCCTATTCTCATTTTGAGCATGGCTCCAAGTGACTAAAGAGGCACTCTCTCCCACGGTAGAGTGATCCATGTACTCGTGTATTTAATAAATTCAGCACACTAGCCTGGGGTGAATCTGTTGGCAAGGTCCTGGATTCATGGAGAGCCCAGAAACAGTGGGTAACACTTGGGATTAAGCACAGCGATGGACAAAGAGCTTGCTGCTTGTCACTCACTGGGCTGCTGTTTAAGGAGCCTTTGTGAAGATTTTTCCCCAGAACAGGAGGATGGTTCTCCCACCTGGGAAGGAAGTCTTTGTGGGGTACTCCACCATCATTAGACTACTACGCATGCGTGATATTGACTACTGAGACTGTCAGTACATAGGAGAGTATAAGATCACCTTCTTGACATGGCTTCTTGCCTTCCTCTTGCCTGTAAGCCACAGTGGAAGTCCAGGCGAGTTGTTGCTTTTGCTGTGTTTGTCATGCCTGTCAGCCTCATCATTATTAGGTGCCCAGTAATCTTAAGGTGTAATCCTGGGGGGGGAGGACCACTCAAAACTACAGAGCTTTCACAGATACCTGCTTATCAAGCCAAGGACCTAGTGTCTGCCATGTCTCACTTGTTGATGTACCTGTGCACTCCCTGCAGACAAAGCCTAGGAGCTTTAATCAGTAGCACCCACTGCTGCCCCAAATCAGATAACACTGCTCTGTCTCTTTCTGACACCAAAGGTCTCAAGCACCATAGGTGTCAGGGGAAAGCACCAGAATTTTGCCCGACACCATGTGTACTGCCCATTTGCCGACAGAGGCTTGAGAGAGAGTTTTACTGCCACACATTATCTGTGTTTTGCACCTTTAACTTTGCATTCTGAAGGATTGGTTGGCACTTAGGTAAGTTGTGTCCTCTTCCATTTTTTTAATTCGACCAGATACTACCATTTGAATGGACTTCAAATCCAGTTGGAGTGCCATGATTCCCAGGCATAGGTCCCATACTGACTGTGCTGTAGGAATCAAGTTATACTACACTGATGAGGCCTAAGTAGGCCTTAACCAACCTTTAGTTGATTATGGCCCTCATTCCGATTTCGGCGGGCGGCGGGTGCCGCCCGCCAAGCGGAAACCGCCATTTGGCCGCTCCGCGGTCAAAAGACCGCGGAGGCCATTCTGGCTTTCCCGCTGGGCCGGCGGGCGCCCGCCAAGGGAGCGCCCGCCGGCCCAGCGGGAAAGACCCTGCAACACAGAAGCCGGCTCCGAATGGAGCCGGCGGTGTTGCAGGGGTGCGACGGGTGCAGTTGCACCCGTCGCGATTTTCACTGTCTGCTAAGCAGACAGTGAAAATCTTTCTGGGGCCCTGTTAGGGGGCCCCTGCACTGCCCATGCCTGTGGCATGGGCAGTGCAGGGGCCCCCAGGGGCCCCACGACACCCGTTCCCGCCATCCTGTTCCTGGCGGTAAAAACCGCCAGGAACAGGATGGCGGGAAGGGGGTCGGAATCTCCATGGCGGCGCTGCTTGCAGCGCCGCCATGGAGGTTCTGCCCAAGCAGGGGAAATCCGGCAGATTCCCTTTTCTGACCGCGGCTTTAATGCCGCGGTCAGAATGGGCATTGAAGCACCGCCAGCCTGTTGGCAGTGCTTCCGTAGCCCCCGCCAGGGTCGGAATGACCCCCTATGTTTCTATCTGGAGAGCTCCTGGACGGCACCTCAGGCTGCACTGATCCTACTGGAGTTGGAACTAAGCTGATTTGCATATGTCTGGTCTCTGTCTAGAGTATAGTGAGCAAAAACAAAAATCAACTGAGCCGCAGCCTGAGTACTTACTAGTGTCTGAGATTAATTCAAACATTCCAAGCATCACCTTTTTTTCCTCCATGATTCCCATACTAGTCTCCATGGAGTCACGTTCCTCCCACATTACATATCTGACCTCAGTCGTTATGTTACATATTACTCAGGTGTGGTAGAAGCAGTTCCTCAATTTCGCACAAGTGTGTTCCAATTTTTCCATTGTGATGACCCCAATTATACAACCTATTGAACTTCCCATTATGATGACTTAAATTGTACCACCTATTCAAATACTCTCAATACCATTTTATCTACCTCACAAAGGCTAACTTGTTTGGTAACCAACTAGTTGGGACATTGGAAAACGAAGTCCAACTCATGGAAGGAAAACAAGTACTTCAGGGTCTCTATGTAGCAGGCACTATGCAAAGTTGCACTATGTTGCTATGCATTAATTGCTTAAACATTCTTTCTTCAATTGAGGTCACCAATTGTCCATAATTGTTTACTGTGCTGCTCCCACAAATTTTGCTGAGGATACCAACTTAAGTCTTATACTCCTATATAGAAACCCTTCACATTTATAGAGTATTTTAATATGTTTAATTCTACGTTTTGCTTTTTTTGTCTGTAAATATATATATATATATATATATATATATATATTTATAAAGATATATATATATACATATATATATATATATATATATATATATATATATATATGTATATATATATTTTATTATTCTTTTTTTATAATTTTTTTCCTGTGCTGGTGGTCCTGTTTGACCAGATGCCGTGGCACTCTTTAGCATTCGGGGTGCGATCCTGATGCAGCAGGACCCCGCCGCTTCATATTCCCTATTATGTTATTCCACCTGACAACAAAAATGAGTCTCACAAATTGGGCTCAGCAATTAACAGTCCTTTAATCCACTAAAGCAGATTTCACAGGAAACAACACAAGACACCCAACGTGTTTCGGTCCTTCTTGGACCTTGTTCATGGGTAATCAAAGCAGTCCTTTCCTGTTTATAAATCCCTCTACATCATTTTCCATATGACACACTTCCATTACCCTATTTCTGGGATTTGTAGTTCCACTGTGCAAATCTTTAATGTGCATTGAAAGTGCTTATGTTCTGAAAATTAAATGTATAAAGAGGTTGTGTGAAGAACAATAAAAAATGAAATAAAAACCAACAAAAGAGAAGTCCAGAGCAATAGAAGACACAGAGCCTTATGCTCAATACCCATGCATTGCATATGCGTGTTCAATCATAGGGCATTGTGGTTAATGTGGTTTGATCGTTGGTCAGAATAGCATACATTGCATATATGGACGATCTCCCACCCCACCAATACAAATATAACAATACATTCTTATAGCTCTGCTATATGTGAAGGACATCATGTATGATTTCATTCTGTGATTTTCTCACATTGCAACCATTAATTCTATAAGCAATTTCATCGAGTCTATCCCAATTCCGGTATTTGGTTGCCTTATCTGTTTACCACTTCACAGTCCCTTTTTCTCAGCCCCGCTTGATGAATCACTGCTAAATTTTCCAAACTGTAGATGACATGAGCATTGAATGTTTTTGGAAAATTTTGTGAAGATTCATCAACTAGCGCCAAAGTTATAGGCACGTAACAAAAAAAACACTTTTTCTATAGAAACTAGGTCCTAACTATAACTACCTAGTGGTGACTGCCACTAGTTAAAATATATATATATATATTCAATGGGAAAAAGAAAGGTTACAGGGACGTTATAGTTAGGTTCTGAATTTGCTCGTACAAAAACAAAGAAATTCAGCAGTTACAGTTAGAGTTGTACGTTTTCAGTGAATTTCTCTGGTTTTTAACGTAAAGTCATTTTACTTACTATGCGTTATTCTAACCCAGGCCATGCACAGTGGGGTTGATTGCAAGGCCTCACCTGCACCCTGAAACTTTCCAGACATCAGCTGAAATGAGCTTGAAAGTTTTTGGGGAAATTCCGTGCAGATTCATCAAGGGGAACCAACGATATTAGCAAAACAAAAAACGTTTTTTTCTCTAGAAACCAGTTCCAAACTATAACTACCTAGTGTATTTGTATATTTATATATATATTAACCTTTTATTATTTAATGTTGTTAGCCATCTGTAGGAAACTGGCACTTGTTGCAGTTAACCCCCACTTTTTGCCTGATATTGATGCTGACTTGACTGAGAGGTATGCTGGGATACTGCTCACCAGGCCCCAGCACTAGTGTTCTTTTCCTAGAGTTGTACCTTTTGTATCTGCAATTGGCACATCCATGGCTCACAGTTCAGTCACTTGTACCCATTGTACCAAGCGCACTGTGGCCAGGGAAGGTCCCCAAGAGCTACAGCATGTATTATGCCACCCTGGGAGACCCCTCACCTAGCACGTGTACACTGCCTATGCAGCTTGTGTGTGCAGGTGGGAAGAAAAAGGCAAAGTCGACAAGGCATCCCTCTCAGGGTGCCATACCCACAAAACACTGTCTGTGGCATAGATTAGTCACCCCTCTAGCATGGCCTTACAGCGCTAAGGCTGGGTGCACTATACCACAGGTGAGGACACCTGTATTTTACCCAATCCTCTAGTGTAGGACTAACTGGTCTGTGCCAGCCTACCACTAGCAGATACGTTTCTGACCCCATGGGGTGAGGGCATTTGTGCTCTCTGAGGCCAGAAAAAAGGCCTCCTCTGGGTGGAGGTGCTCCACACCCCCCAGCAGGAACTATAAGCCTCAAAGGCTCAAGACTCGTGTTACAGTGCCCCAGGACACTCCAACTAGTGGAGTTGCCACCCCCCAGACAAAGCCCCACTTTTGGTGGCAAGTCCGGTGGGAAAATTAGGGAAAACAGGGAGGAGTGACCACCCCAGCTGGGGCCACCCCTAAGGTGTTGAGAGCTGAGGTGACCCCCTACTTGCAGAATCCTCCATCTTGAGTTGGAGGACAGGGACCAATGGGGTTAGGATTGTGTCCCTCTTCCCAAAGGGAGTAGACATAAGAAGGGTGTAGCCACCCTCAGGGACAGTAGGCATTGGCTACTGCCCTCTGACCCCCATAACACCTCTAAATCCAGGATTTAAAGGCTCACCTGAACCCAAGTCGTCAGATTCCTGGTGACCTGACAAGAAGAATAAGGACTGAATAGCTGAAATCCCTAGCAGAGAAGAAAGAAGATGCCAACTGATTTTGCCCAGCCCTACCGGTCTGTCTCCTGCTTCAAAGAATCTACACAAGCACAGCGATGCATCCAGTGGGACCAGCGACCTCTGCCAAGCTCCAGAGGACTGCCATGCACCGAAAAGGACCAAGAACTCCTGTGGACAGCGGCCCTGTCCAAAGAAGAAACAACTAAGGACTCTAACCCCACTCCGAATGCGTGAGTCCTGGCCACTCTGCACCCACGCCCATGGCCTTTGTCCAGGTGGCCCAACCAGCTAGAGAGGATCCCCAGGTGGGTCTGAGCAAGTGCCCCCCCAGGTTGACCTCTCCACCCCTCCATGACGACACCTGCAAGGGAATCCCAAGGACCCCCTGACCGCGAAAGCTCTGGACGAAGATATCTGACGGCCAAAGACCCAATGCACCCACATCCCCCAGGCCTTGGAGAACCCGACCTCTAGTGCAACTACGTTCAGTAGGCTGCCTTCCTCCCTGTCCAGCCTGTGGTCTGCCTGGGATGACCCCCTGGACCGCGCCTGCAGCATCTGAGTGACCTCCCGGGGTCCCCTCAGGGAGAACCATTGGAGATCCAACGCCTTGTTGGCACTCTACACCCGGCCACCCCAGTGCCGCTGAGGGTGCGTGTTTGGTGCCTACCAGTGCTTCTGTAATCCCCCCTTACCTGCCCTCCGAGCCACGGGTACCTACCTGCAGGCAGGGCTGATTCCAAGCACGCCATGTATCCATAGGAGCCCATGTTAAATTTGCTCCTCTTTGATCCTGTGCACCCGGCCAGCCCCGTGTGGCTGGTGGTGAGTGTTTGGGGTTAACCTGAGCCTGGAACGGTGGACTTCCTAAAACCCTGAGACTGAAACTGTAAGTTTTGTACTTACCTGTAAAACATTCTAACGCATCTTCCCCTCAGGAACTGTTTCTGAAAATTGCAGTGTGTCCATTTTTAAAACAGATAATTGTCAATATTTCCAAAACTGTATAAATTATCGATTTCAAACAAAGTACGGTTGATATATGTGTGAAATAGGAATCTATTGAAGTACTTACCTGCAACTTGAATCTTGTGGTTCTAAAAATAAATTAAGAAAATACATTTGTTCTATATAAAAACCATTGGTCTAGAGTTAAGTCATTGAGTATGTGCTTCTTTTATTGTCTGTGTGTGTACAACAAACGCTTTGCACTATCCTCTGATAAGCCTAACTGCTACCATATTAGTATTATCCACTTTGGCCTCTCAGGGCTCGAAAAATCTACTTGACCACTCCCTATGCAGAGTTTTATTTTAGGAGGTCAAGCTATTTTTAGATTCCACTCTACCCTTCTGGGGAGTGGACGAAGAACAGGTGTTCTGTTCATTCAGAAACTGAATTAGCAATTAAGATGCCTTTAAATCTTTTCTTGTCACATTTGCTCTGTGTTCAGAGACAGGTCAAAAGTCAGTTTGTCTTCTTGGGATGCAAATACTTTTTCTTGTGACTAAAGAGTTCCAGGATTTTACAAAGGTGAACTGTCTGACCTATGTAAAATTAAAGGCTTTTGGTATCAGGTTTTTCCTAACACACATTTATGTATCTAAGTCAACTTTACAAACATTGCAAAATATATTTCAGTAGCAGTGAAAGACAATTTTTTCTACTTCTGTGTGATGAAAAAAATATTTTAATAGAATGAAAAAAAAGTCAGAACACTTTACTTGGTGATGTGCAAATGATCAATGTTTTCTGAAACCCAATTTTCACAGATTATTGTTAATACACTATGGTCCTCATTAAAACCCTGGCGGTCGGTGATAAAGCGGCGGTAATACCGCCAAGAGGCCGGCGGTAAAAAAAAAGGAATCATGACCATGGCGGAAACCGCCAACAGATACAGCCACTTTAATACTCCGACCGCCATGGCGGTAGCCACAAACACCGCAGTGGTAACTGCCAACAGCCAGGCGGAAGACAATGTACCGCCCACTGAATTACAACCAGCCCATCCGCCAGCTTTTCCGGGGCGGTACCTACACCATCAAAAGCACGGCTGAAACAGAACACAGAAGGGAAACGACTCACCTCTCGACACTCAAGGAAGAACCAGGACTCCATGGAGCCGAAGCTGCAGGTGTTCCCCATGCTGGTGTATCTTCTCATACACCAGGAACATGAAGGCCGGCGACGACGACCACAGTGAGGACTGCACCTAGCACACAGGGGAGGTAAAAGGGAGTGACACACACACACGCAACACCCCCACCCCCATCCTCACCCCCAACACTATACACACAAACACATGCAACAACATTACATATACACCCCGTAACCCTCTGGAATAACGCAAGGACAAAAGGAATGGAGTAAAATGAGTGTAATATTAGTAATTTTAAGAAATACTTTCATAAAGGAAAAACAGTATGTACAAAACATACATTATATACAAAAGGAGGGACAATGCCTACTCCAAAATTGTCCGTGGCCCACTGGGCCAAAACACATAGGCCAAGGCCACACTTGACTCCTGCCTCAATACGGAGAGAACACTGCAGGGGCATCAGGTCGAAAACACACAGGCACCTCAGGGGGATGGAGAATGGGGGGGGCACCTCAGCTGGAAAATGGTACAACGCCACTGCTCCTGGAGGGGGCTCCATGCCCACTGCTTGGTCCTGGGGAGTGCAAGGCCACTGTCTCTCAAGTGAGTGGTTTGCCCACTGCTTGGTCCTGGAGAGTGCAAGCCACAGTCTCTCAAGTGGGTGCTTTGCCCACTGCTTGGTCCTGGGGAGTGCAACGCCACAGTCTCTCAAGTGGGTGGGTTGCCCACTGCTTGGCCCTGGGGAGTGAAGGCCACAGTCTCTAAAGTGGGTGGCTTCTCCACTGGTTCTGGAGGGGGCCTTGTGCCCAGTCTGCTTCATCCTGGCAAAGAGAGGGTGAGTGGATGCCTTCTTCCACTGGTTCTGGAGGGGGCCTTGTGCCCAGTCTGCTTCATTCTGGCAAGGAGGGGCTGAGTGGATGCCTTCTTCCGCAGGTTCTCGAGGCATTGCGCCCTGTGATGCAGATGTTTTGGAGTGCAAGGTCACAGTCTCTCACCTGGGTGTCACAATGACAGCTTTTGCAGGGGCCAGGACGCACTGCAGCCCATGTAGTCACCACTACACACTGCTCTTCGGTGGGTATGGCTGCTCAGTGTATGCCAGTTGCGCTGCAGGTGGTGGTGCAGGCAGTGGTGGTGGTAGCCTCCAAGCCTTCACCTGCAGCCTGGGACGGCTGCCCACTGGGGCTGCTGCTGCTGGCAGTGGTGCTGCTGGCGGCAGTGCAGGTGGCGGTGCTGGCCGCGGTGCAGGTGGTGGTGCTAGCAGTTGTGGTGGTAGCCTCCAGGCCTTCACCTGCAGCCTCCGACGGCTGCCCACTGGGGCTGCTGCTGCTGGCGTCGGTGCATTTGGCGGTGCTGCCCGCGGTGCAGGTGGCGGTGCTGGCAGTTGTGGTGGTAGACTCCAGGCCATCACCTGCTGCCTCGGATGGCTGCCCACTGGGGCTGCTGCTGCTGGCAGTGGTGCTGCTGGTGGCGGTGCAGGTGGTGGTGCTGGCTGTGGTGCAGGTGGCGGTGCTGTCCGCGGTGCAGGTGGCGCTGCTGCCCGCGGTGCAGATGGCGCTGCTGGCAGTTGTGGTGGTAGCCTCCAGGCCTTCACCTGCGGCCTCGGTTGGCTGAAGTGCCATGGCTGGTGTTCTGTGCCCCTTCCTGCCCTTGGCAGATGGTGGTGCCTCCTTGCTTCTGCCAGCTGGAGTCTTTGACATGGCCTTGCTGGCTGCCGTCCCCTTCTTGCCCTTGCCAGGTGGCGGACCCTTCTTGGCCTTGGCAGGTGTTGGTGGCACACTGGCTGGGCTGACAGGTGCCTCCTTGGAGCCTCTCACAGCTGCAGAAACCACAGTGGCCATGGAGTGGGTGGCTGAGGTGCTTGGCTGGTTTATGGCCACCCTGACTCAAGGTGAAGGACGGGGGGGTTGAGGGGTAGGGAATAGGTCAACGGTGGTGAGGAAAAGCTTCTTAGGGACACTGGGGCGGGAAGAGGGTGAAGGTTTGGGAGTGGAGGAAGAGGGAGTGGTTGTGGGAGGTGTCAGTCTGCTGTGCTTGGGTGCAGGTGCATGGGCTGGATGCTGTTGTGAGGTGGATGCCTGTTGGGTGTGTGTGAGCTTGCGTTTGTGTACTTTGGGAGGAGGAGTCACAGACACAGTGGGACAGGACACAGGGGACGTGTGCATGGATGGTGGGGTGGTGACTGTCAGTGAGGGGCCTGTAGTGATAGGCGTGCTGGTGATGGAGGTAGTGGATGAGGATGTAATGCATGCGGTGTGAGTGCAGACACTACTGGGAGGGGGGTTGATGAGGAGGAGGAGGGGGGCACAGTGGAGGCAGTGGATGTTGGTGTGTCTGCATGGGGATGGTGCTTGTGTGAGTGTCTGTGAGATGAAGTTTGGTGCTTGTGTTTGCCTGAGCCACTTATGTGTGTTGATTTGGGTGATTGCTGGTCTGAAGGTGTGCTTGGGATAGGCTGGGATTGAGGGGATTGGGACCGGGTAGAGGAAGTTGGAGGGGGAGGCCGGAGACAGGGACAATGGCTGCCATCAGTACGGAGGCCAGAGCCTGGAATGCTCTCTGTTGGGCCGCCACGCCAGAGTGAATGCCCTCCAGGTATGCATTTGTTTGTTGCAAATGCCCTGCTACACCCTGGATGGCATTCAGTATGGTTGACTGTCCAACAGAGAGGGATCTCACTGAGGGCAGCAGGGCTGACGGGGCAGGGCCTGAGATGCCTGGGGCGAAGGAGATGCCCACCGTCCTGGGTGAGCGGGCATGGGGAACACGCTGAGGGGCTGCTGGGAGGGCGGTGCTGGTACGGGGGTGGCGACTGTACCTGTTGTTGGGGTGGGCACAGAGGTGTCCGCCAGCACCAGGGAGCTTCCATCGGAGTAGGAGTCGCTATCTGTAGTGTCCATTCCTGTCTCCGTTGTGGTGCTCCCCTCGCCCTCCGTCCCACTGGTGCCCTCACCTTCGATGGATTCGGACTCCAGGCCCATGTGGGATGCAGCTCCCCCCGTCCCCGGTGCCTCTGCTCCTCCGCCAGATGATGCTAATGCACACAAGTACAGGGTGACAAAACAAGAAGGGGGGGAGAGACAGAGGATACACTTGGTCAATGCCAGCAACACTACTGTTGGCGTACACAACACACAGGGATCAGCCCTAGTCACCAGCCCATGGGGTACAATGCTTAGCGCCATTAGCTGCACACCTGAAGCCCACAGGACCCTGCCCAGTAGTAGATGCCCACTAACACTATTGGGGTTGGAGTGCATCTGATCTTGCCCATCATTGAACATATCCTGTCATGTTCGCCCTGGCCTAGGGGCACCCACATCCCACATCCCCCACCCAGGTAAAACCTTAATGCGTACAAAGTCATGATTCTGATTCTGTACTCACCCCCTTGTGGCTGCTGTGATGCCTTCAAGCGCTCATCTAATTCCAGATAGGCCACCGCCATGATGCGGAACATCAGGGGGGTCAGGGTACGATGGGCAACCCTTCCTCGTTGGGAGGCCAGCCCCAGCTGGGCCTCCGCCGTCTTCCTTGCCCAGCGGCGCAGGTCCACCCACCGTTTGCGGCAGTGGGTGCTCCGCCTGTCAAAGACCCCCAGGGTCCGCATTTCCTTGGCGATGGCACGCCAAATACCCTTTTTCTGATGGGCCCTGACCTGCAGAAAAAGACAGCAGAAAAGGGATTAATCATACTGTCCGGACTTTCTTACTCATGGCCCACCATATCCCTCCCATCCCCTTACGCACATACATTCCCCACCATACATGCAGCACTCTGCCCAGGACCCCTCAGACCCCCCCCCCCACATGGGTCTTACACAGACAGCAATCCATACATTCATGGGCCATGCATCATGCTCACAATGTACTCACCTGTTTGTCTGGAGGACCATAGAGTAAAGTGTACTGGGGTAGGACCCCATCTACTAGTCTCTCCAACTCCTCCGAAGTGAAGGTGGGGGTCCTTTCCCCAGACACTCGAGCCATTGTCGCTTCCAGACACAGGTCACAGCTGCACTTGCAGTGTAGGTCCTCCCCTGTTGAAGGTTAGGTAGCAAGTGAGTGAACGGATAGAAAATGGCGGTCACATCCGCGGCGGTGCGTACTGTCACCGCCGGAGTACATCGCCATTGGCTCCTGGAACCCATAGAGCCCAATGATAACCAATTCAATGTTGCGCGGCGGTCACCAACCGCAATGGGGCACAACGCCAGCGGAATTACCTCATTTCCACTTGCCCCCCCTCACAGGTCAGGCAGCCGCCATTTCAGGGGGGCACAGGCAATGGACCCTAACTGCATCACAGAAGACATTGGCACATCAACTAACTCTCGAGTTCACATACTGTTTCTGTAAATGAAGAAATGCATATTAATATTCACATATGTCTGAATATGACCCTCTGCTCACGTTTTTCACCCTAGAGTTCAACCGCTGAGGATGAATAGGAGATAGAGACATCCCCCATGTACAGACCCCTGGTGGACCTGGCGACAATGGAGGGCAGGCACATTATCCTGACTTACAGACTTGATAGGGCCACAATCCAAGAGCTGTGTGCCCAATTGGAGCCAGACCTGATTTCAGCTTTCCGCCAGCACACAGGTATCCCCCCTCCAGTGCAAGTCCTGTCAGTACTCCATTTCCTGGCAAGTGGTTCCTTCCAACCGACAGTGGCCATGGCATCAGGGATGTCTCAGCCAATGTTCTCAAACGTGCTGACCAGAGTGTTGTCTGCCCTGCTGAAACTCATGCGCAGCTACATCGTATTTCCCCAGGTGGAGGATTTGGCCACAGTAAAGGCTGACGTTTATGCACTGGGACATATTCCCGACATCATTGGTGCCTTTGATGGTACACATATTGCATTTGTCCCCCAAGAAATGAACAAGTGTTCAGAAATAGGAAAAGCTTTCACGTTCTGAATGTGCAGATGGTGTGTTTGGTGGACCAGTACATCTCCCATGTCAATTCCAAGTATCCTGGCTCTGTGCATGATGCCTTTATCATGAGGAATAGCAGCATTCCATATGTGATGTCTCAACTCCAGAGGCACAAGGTGTGGCTAATAGGTGAGCTCATGATCCCCAGCCAGTTGATGTAGGTATATGGGTGTGGGTTTGGCCCTAAGGGTGAGTGTGTGGCTAACAGGTATCCCTTGAATATTTGCAGGTGACTCTGGTTACCCCAACATCTCATGGCTACTCACCCAAGAAGGTGTGCCAGATCATCGTTACATGTTGCATGTTGCACAACCTGGCCTTGAGACGCCAGGTGCGTTTTCTGCAGGAGGATGAGCCTGGGGATGGTCGTGTGGCAGCAGTGGAGCCTGTGGACAGTGATGAAGAGGAGGCAAAGGAAGAAGATGTGGACAACAGAAGTACACTCATTCAACAGTACTTCCAGTGACACACAGGTAAGACACTGCAACTTCACCTTCCATTGCAGTTTTGTGTTTGACATTGAACATGGCAGCCTGATTTCCACATTTCTATGGCAACAGACTGTACCCTTTGGCATCTCTATTTTCAGATCTCTGTGCCCCACTCTGGCTCCTGGTGTGTTTACTGCTGCCCACTGCAAGTCATACATATCTAAATATTACAGTACATTTGATTTGCAATGTTTACAGTTTATGAAGGTAATACATTTGTCATAGAATTCACAGACTCAATACTTGAATTTGTTCCAAGGGTGTTTATTTAAGTGCTAAGAAGTAGAGGGGGTAGTAGAATGGGCTGGGTTGATGGTGGAGGAAAGTTCAGGTTAGAGTCCAGTCTATTTGTATCACAGGTGCATTGTCAAAGGGGGCATTGGAAGTGGGGCAATGGCAGTTCAAGGTGAACAGGGTAACAGAGTGGGACACAAGAGTAACAATCAGGAGAGTCTTATTTCCTGGAGGGGGTCTTGGCGATGTTCTTTGGCTACCTGCCTGGATCGCAGGGAATGTTTGCGTGGTGGTTCTCCTTCTGCAGGGGGTGGGGTGCTGGTGGCCTGTTGTTCCTGTGGCGGGTCCTCCTGTCCACTAACGTTGACGGAGGTGGAGGGCTGTTCATCATTGTGGCTAGTGTCAGGGGCCCGTGGTGTGCCACTGCAGAGCTGCTGTCATCACTGTGGGCCTCCCTCATGGTGTTGGCCATGTCAGCCAGCACCCCTGCAATGGTGACCAGGGTGGTGTGGATGTCCCTCAGGTCCTCCCTGATCCCCAGGTACTGTCCCTCCTGCAGCCGCTGAGTCTCCTGCAGCTTGGCTAGTATCGGGCCCATGGTCTCCTGGGAATGGTGGTATGCTCCGAGGATGTTGCTGAGTGCCTCGTGAAGAGTGAGTTCCCTGGGCCTGTCCTCCCCCTGTCGCACAGCAGTCCTCCCAGCTTCCCTGTTATCCTGTGCCTCTGTCCCCTGAACCGTGTGCCCACTGCCACTGACCCCAGGTCCCTGATCGTCCTGTGTTTGTGGGGTTGCCTGGGGTCCCTGTAGTGGCGGACACACTGCTGATTGACGTGTCCTGGGGACAGAGGGCTAGGCCCGCTATGCTGGTGTTTCCTGAGGAGGGAGGCTCGGTGGTGGGTTGGGACTATGGCTGGGTAACCGACTGTCCAGAGGTCCCTGATGGGCCAGGTTGGTCATCATGATCCAGGCATGCAGAGCTGCTGTCATCACTGTGGGCCTCTTCAGGGGGAAGACTGCATGTGCTGGCACCTCCTCTCCGGTGACATTGAGTGGGGGTCCTGTGGGGATGTAAATGCAGTGTTATTGTATCGGCGTGTGCCATCTTGCGCATGGATATGTTTCCCTCTATGGTTGTTATTAGCAAGGCAGCTTTGGCTTGTGTGAGTTGTGCTTGGTTTGGCCAAGTGATTGTCACTAGTGTGTATGCTTTGGTGAGGGTTGTCCATGCAGGTCTGTGATGGGGGCCCATGCATTGGTGTTGCATGCAGGGCTTGGTATTGGGATGGGTGGGTTGTGATGGTGGGTTATATGTGAGGTGATGGAGTGATGGGAGTGAAGGTAAGGGTGGGGGTATGTGATGGCATGCAGGTAGGGTCGGGGATAAAGTAGTAAAGATTTGACTTACCAGTCCTCCTGCTACTCCTGCGAGGCCCTCAGGATGCATGATCGCCAAGACTTGCTCCTCCCATGTTTTTAGTTGTGAGGGAGGAGGTGAGGGTCCACCACCACTCCTCTGTGCAGCTACCTGGTGTCTTGCTACCACGGAATGCACCTTCCCCCATAGGTCGTTCCACCTCTTCCTGATGTCATCCCTTGTTCTGGGGGTGCTGTCCCATGGCGTTGACCCTGTCCACGACTCTCCGCCATAGCTCCATCTTCCTTGCAATGGACGCCTGCTGCACCTGTGATCCGAATATCTGTGGCTCTACCCAGATGAATTCCTCCACCATGACCCTTAGCTCCTCCTCTGAGAACCTGGGGTGTCTTTGTGGTGCCATGGGTGTATTGTGAGTGGTATGTGTGAGGGTGTGTGGGGTGATGTGTTGGGGTGTGTGCTGTGAGGGGCGTGGATGGTGTGTGGGTGATGGTGTTTTGTGGCTCTGATTCAGTGGGTGCTCCTGGCTTGTCTCTCTCTCACTTGCCAAAATGTTTGGGTCGTAAAGGGTTGTGGGTAATATGGGTGTGTGTTTTATATTGGTGTGGGTGTGTGGGTGTGGTGTGTGTATGTGTCCGGTGTGTGTATTTTGAATTGTCCAATGTGGTGTTGTTTGTATGTCTGTGTGTATTTTGAGCGTGGCGGTGTGTACTGCCAATTGTTTACCACGGTTGAATGACCGCCGCGGTGATTCGTGGGTCATGATGCTGTGGGCATATTTCTGTTCGCGTAATGGTGTGAGTTTTGGTACAGCCAGTTTATCACTGACCTTTGGTCTGGCGGACTTCTGTGGGTGTCTTTACAGTGACGGATTTCTCTGAGTGGGTCATAAATACCGGTAGTGGTATACCGCCGCAGTCACGGTATGTTGGCGGCAGTCAGCATGGCGGTAGGCGGTACTTACCGCCAGAGTTGTAATGAGGGCCTATATAGTTTTATAAGTAAAGCTGCAAGTTAGTGGAAAGGTTTTTGGACATTTCTTGGAAATTTACTGTTTGTAAGTGACAGTGCGCTACCACATCATGCTTTAGTAATATATTTATTAAAACTGAGTGTTTAAACATAAACTGAGAAACACTCCTGCCCAGATGGCACGGCTATTAGTATACTAAGAGACAAGTCATGCATGGATCAAGTGTACCTTATATGTGGGCTAGATTTATTCTACTTGGAACAAACGTTTAGTGTACTTAATCAAACAAAAGAGGATTTTTTTTACAGCAGAAATGTTGAACTCACATATTTGAAGGTGCACTCATGTGAGAAGGAAGAGAAAGGTGGCCTAGGATCACACAATTTGAGACCTGTTTCCGGGTCAAGTACATTACAGTTAGGTTGAGTAGCTTATTCAAGCTACTCGACCTGCAGGTCTAGTAATATTTTTATGATTTTTCGAGGCCTGCCTCTGTTAAGCCTCTGGGGAACCCCTGGACTCTGTGCACACTATGGGGGAAACACCACCGACCGCCATGGCGACGGTGAACAGAAGACCACCATTGGCGGTGAACAGCACACCACCATATAATGATGCCAAAAACAGAAACCTCCAAAAATTCTGCAACCTCCAGCACAGCCAGGGCCCTTGGTGGCAGAAAGGCTGCACACCCCACCCCGCCACCGCCAATCAGACAAATCCTCCGCCCTCCAAATAATGGTGCGCAAATCACTGCGGCGGTTAGTGGATGTCGAACGACCATTGGCGGTACGGACTGCCACGGCCAGCAATTGGACCCAACAGCAAGAAATGCACACATTGGCAAATTTGAAACCCACACCTGACACACATCCACAACACTATAAAACACTCACATACACACCCCACAAACCTTTGCATCGCCAAGAGGACAACTGAGATTGACAACACAACACGCAGACACTGAAAGCAACATCACACAAGTCACGCACCCAACCACGCAACAGCACCCTCACCAATAATCCTACAAAACACCACCCACAACACACACCATGGCACCCCCTAAGCACCCCCGATTCACAGATAGGGAGCTAAGAACAATGGTGGACGAAATACTGAAGGTCGAGCCACAAATCTTCAAGGCACAGGTCCAGCACACACCCATCGCCAGGAAGATGGAGTTATGGCAGACTATATAGTAAAGAAGGTCAACGCAGTGGTAAACCATCCACGCACAGGGGACGACATCCGCAAGAGATAGAATGACCTGCGCGGGAAGGTGAGGTCTATGGCATCCAGGCACTACATTGCGGTACAGAAGACTGGGAGAGGGCCCCCACCTACACCCCCGACTACACCGACTGGGAGTAGAAGGTACTGTCTATCCTGGACCCTGAGGGCCTCACTGGACTCACTAGAGGACTGGACTCGGGTAAGTCATCTACAATTACTTCATATCCACCACACCTGTAATGCATGTACCACCTCACCCCTCCAACTACCACCAGGACCACTACCCTACCCAGGCCACATTCATTACATCCAGTCACCCTGCATGCCCACAAACCCACTATCAGGCCCACATCCTTCCCCCTGTGCACAGCCATCTACCCCTGCAAGGAATCACAATGGCACTACTGCATCCACAATGCGCCTCCACATCCCCTGCAAAATGTAAGGACAACCCCACAATAGTGCCCTGCATGGCCCAACAGGGGAATAAACAGTACAAAATAGGGTAGAGCTGTGCATCCTTATTCGAATTAGTACATGTAACATACATGTCCATCCCCCCCACAGGCACCACCACCCATACCACCCTGACGGAAAAGGCCAAGGAGTGCCAGCGCCCCACATGGAGACAGAGGCCCCACTCAGGACACTGGCGAGGGATGTATGGATAGTAAGGATTACCCTGGCCCATCACACATTCCTGGACTGTCACTCTCCAGCAGCCCCACCCAGGATACCACTGACACCCCTACCACACAGTCACCAACATCAGCTCTGGCCAAATGACCCCACACCAGTGTCTCCAGGCCACAGACTGGAGGACCACAAGTACAGAGGCCAGAGTCACCACCAACTAACAAGCAGGATGATGATGGCCCCAGTGCAAGTGGGACTGCCAGACCTGTGCAGGGGACACAGGCACAGGGGGCTAGGCCCGGTGGGAGGGCATCAGTGGCCCAGGGGGGAGGCCAAAGGATGGATGCTGTAGCTCAGGAGGTAATTTCTGAGGTTCTGGGAGCATACCACCATACATAAGACAGGATGGGCCAGATCCTGGCCATCCTGGAGCAGAGTCAAAGGCTGCAGCTAGCCCAGCATCAAGAGACCATGGAGCAGTGGAAACAACTCAATGCCACCATGGCCACTATTGCAGGAGTGCTACAGCACCACTACCCAACCCAACCCAACCCAACCTGAGACCCTCACAAGCCTGGAAGCCCCTACCACTGGCCAGGACACAGACCTGCCCTCTATATCAGCAACAGCAACTGGACTGGTGGCACTGGCAGAGGACACACAAGAGTCAAGCACCCTTACCCGTGCAGCCCAGCACCAGACACTCAAATGGGCCCTCAGACCCAGATATGGCACTGGAACACCTGTCAAGACCAAGGCCCCGACTAAGAAGTGACTTTGACCAGAACTGTCACCCAAGTGTGCTACTGTGCTACCATCCTCACCCGGCAATAGCAACTCAACAACTTGCAAGAGACATATGGACCAATACCCACTGCCACCAATCACTGAGCCCATGTACCTAGTATGGACATCCACCATGAGCCCACTCCCTATCACTGTACAGCGCACCAATGCAATTGTGACACCAAATAAAACACATTTACACCAAACCGTAAGTCCCCTGTCATTATGAATGTTCTATTGTAAGTGTGAGTGCATTTGCCAGTCTATTCCATATTCATACCTTTAATGTAGAAATGGTACCCCACGCGGAACATCATCTGGAGTAAACCAAAATGTGCACCATGTTTGTTTTCATGGCACATGCCACCTTATTCTTCTGGTAACAGTGTCAATGACTACAGACACCACATCCCCAAACAAATGAGTCAGTCAAACATTACGCAGTGCAGACAACATCATCATTGAACAGTACCTCATAGTCACTGGAAGTATAGTTGGATCAGCTGGTTCCTGGAGTGGACATCTTCCCCCTCTTCATCCTCACCATCACTCTCATCCCTTCGCAGAGGTAGCAGGTCTGGATGTACAGTACCCTCCTCCTCTAGTAGGGGGATAGCTCTCCTCACAGCCACGTTGTGCAGCACGCAGCAGGCCACCACTATTCTACACACCTTGTCAAGGCCATAGCACAGGGATTCCCCAGAGAGATGGAGGCAACAAATCTAGCCTTCAGGAGACCTATCGTGCGCTCAATCACCCTCCTAGTACTTCCATTGGCCTCATTATAATTCCTCTCTACATCTGTCCTGGGATTTCTCACAGGTGTTGGGAGCCATTGCAAGTTGAGGTAGCCAGGATCACCTTCAAAAGTGGTTGAAACAGGACTGTAACAAACTGCCATTACTGGCAGACAGTCTGGCTGTCAGCCATGTGCTGATCCAGTGTCACACACACTCACCTATGAGCTAACCTCTGTTCCCTTGTAGTTGTTCCATCATGTGTGGCACACTGCTGTTCCTCAGGACAAAGGAATCATGAACTGATTCTGGAAACATGGCATTTACATGTGAAATTTACTGGTCAGCAGTACACACCAATTGTATATTAATTGAGTGGAAGTTCTTCCTGTTCCTGTACACCTGTTCATTCACTCTTGGGGGGATGAGAGCTATGTGGGTGCCATCGATGGCACCTATCACATGGGGAATTTTAACAAAGGCATAGAATTCAGAATTAATGGCAGGGAGTTCAGCACTTTGGGGAAACTTGACATATGTCTGCAGGTGTTGTACAAATGCATCCAGGAATTTGGACAGGACGAGGCTAAACATTGGCTGTGAGAACCCTGCACCCATGCCCACTGTCACCTGAATTGAGCCTGTAGCCAAGAAATGGATTACAGAGAGCACTTGCACTTCAGTAGGAATGGCATGCGGATTCTGATTAGCTGGTCTTAGTACAGGATTCAGTAAAGTGCATAGGTCATGGATTGTTGTACGATTGAGTCTGTAGGTGACAATGATGTGACATTCCTCTATGGTTTCCAAATCAACAAGAGGTCTGTACTCAGATGGGGCCCTCCCTCACCACATGGGTCTGTACCTATGGGGAGGAAAGAACACATATGAGGGACACACATACACATGCAAAACATGTTGTGTGAGGATAACCGCGGTACAATACGTTGGTGACGCACACAAGCGATGTATGATGTGCAACTTTTGGGACATGTAGTGATACCTCCGGACTGATATGAGGGACAGACACTCATGTGGGCAGGCGAAAAAAGGGCTGGGACCTGAAGGCCCTGAACGGGGCCCCTGACCAGGAAATATGGACGTGGTTCTAGCAAAATGGCAACCTCCTGTCATCCAGATATGAAGGAGTGGAAGTGACATCATTTCGCTGGTGGTAGTTGTCATGGTGGAAGGCAGTATCCCCGCTGTGCACCCATTAATTGGTTTACATGGTTGTCAATGGGGAACCTGGGCCTATCATGATTGCCACTGGTGGTGAAGGTGCACACTGCTGTGGAGCGGACGCCATGTCGTCACCCCAATTTCACTTGACTCCTGGATCCAGTGCATGAAAGTACTCCACAGAGTGTGTCCTGACTCTGGTTACTCCAACGGCACGTGTCACAGGGGAAAGGGCCCCGGCCTTCACCACGTAGGAGCTGGAGAAGCTGGTGGATGGGATCCTACCACTGTATGCCAAGTTAAATGGGCGACCAGAGGAGCAGGTGAGTTGGCGGTTGCCTTGCGAGGATTTGTGTGATGGTGGCCGATGCCTGTATGCATGTGTGGTCGATTTGTAACTGCACAGGCATAGATTGTGTGGCAAGTACTGTGAGTGAGGTGGCAAAATGATCCTGTGAAGTGCCCGTCCTATAGGGGATGATATGTCAGCTGTATCAAACGGGCATATCCTGATGTCTGTTTTTCTTCTCAGTGTGTCCCATACAGGTCAGCGCCCATCAGAAGAGGGGACTCTGGCAGGCCATCGCCATGGAGGTGCGGACCCTGGGGGTCCACAACCAGCGGAGCACCCACTGCAGGAAGCGGTGGGAGGACCTGCGGCGCTAGGCCAGGAAGACCTGGGAGGCCTAGCTGGGGACTGCCTCCCAACAAGGAAGGGGTGCCCGACAGACCCTGACCCCCCTAATGTGCCGCATTCGGCGGTGGCATATCCGGATTTGGATGGGCACTTGAAGGCAGCACAGCAGCCACAAGAGGGTGAGTACCAACCCGTTACATACCACTGTGATGGATGTGTTTGGGTGCTGTGGTATGTATGCTGTCTAGTGCCAGGCACTCTGACAGGTGTCTTCCACCAGTTCTGCCCCCCATGGGCACAGAAATGGTTAGGGGCAGGTCTGACAGTTCATCAGATCCAAGTGTCATATGGGAAAGGAGTTTTATGCTGGGGTAGAGGCAACAAGTCAGGGGCATATTCATGACTATAGTTGTAGGTACTGCGTGTAGGTGTGTAAGCTGGATGGGAGTGTGTGTGCACCAAGTATGTACATCCATTCAGGTATTTACAGATTTCTCTCATGTTTTGTCTCCCCACCCCTGTGCTCTTGTGTTCTTTGTGTACATCAGCATCATCTGGCGAGGGAGCAGTGGTACCAGCGAGTGGGGATACAGCGGCCCACGGTTCCAAGGAGGCAGAGTCGACGGACACCAAAGGGGCCAGTTGCTCTCCACCCAGTTGCCTGTGCCTGCTCTCCCAGAAGGGTGGGCTTCTCCTTCGCCCAGGGCACCTCATCCCCTGCCTCTGTCTGCCCTGCTGCCCACACGGAGGAGGTTATTGACCTCCTGAGGACCATCTGTGTAGGGCAGACAACCATCGTGAAGGCCATCCAGGGGCTAGCATTCCAAATGCAGCAGTGCAATGCATACCTGGAAGGCATTCACAGTGCCATGTCTGGCCTACAGAGATCTTTTAGGCTCTGACCTCCTCTTTGACGGCAGCCAGTGTCCCTGGTCTTTCCGTCCCCCCCTCCAGCCACCTCTACCCCTTCCAGCACCCGAGTCCCTTTACCCATCCCAAGCACTCATTGAGACAGCCTTGCAACACACAAAAAGCACACAGAGAAACACAAGCACCACACTTCCCAAGACAGGCATACACACAGCCAACATACAAAGGAACGCACAACAACATCCACTTCCCCCAGTGTGTCCACCTCTCCCACCTCCCTGTCTGTCACCTCAACATGCACACCCACTAGCACTACACCCTCAGTCACTGCTGCTGGCCCCATTCTTGCAGTCACCACAACATCAGACATCCAGTCATCCACCCCAGACACCACACCTGCACTCACCACAACAACATTGGCTGACACATGCAGCACACTCACCAGACCTGCAGACACCCAGACAAAATCCATTTACACTGGCAGCCTGTCTTGTCCCACTGTGTCCACCCCCCTCTTCCCAAGACACTCAAACGTTGCCAGACACCCACTCAACACACATCCACTACACCTCAGCATACTGTACAGACACCTGCATCCACGTCCAGCACACCTACACCAGTTACAAGCCCTCCCTCCACTCCCACACCTTCATAATGTCCACCCCAACTGCCCCTAAAAAACATTTCCTGTCCCGTGTTGACTTGTTCGAACCCACTGGCCCACCCCGTCTCGTCCCTAAACGTACCCATCTCCTTGCCCTGTTCACTCCTTCCTCGTCTAAGTCTGCCCCAGTCCGCCCTTCCCATTCCCACGCCCCTTCCCCAGAGAGGAAGAAGACCCGTGCTGCCCCAGGTCCATCTGCCACCCCCCTGTCCAAGCCCGCTCCCCCACCTTCCAAGAGCAAACCCAAACCCCCTTCACCTCCCAAACGTAAGCCCAAGCCCCCCTTCCCAGACGTAAGTTTGCTCCCCCGCCACCCACTGCCCCTCTTCCCTGAGGTGCCTGGCTGCCCCATTGATGTCCCTTTACGGTGGAGTACCCTGTGCACATGTGGGAGTCAAGTTCGGGCCATTTGAGCCCTTCAGGCTGTTTCTCATGGACTGTCCAATGGCCTTATTTGGACATTCCGTTATTTATTTTGAAATAAAGTTTGGGTGCCCAGTGGTGCTGTTGGCACACTATGGAGATGTGGTTCATCATTTCATTGTGGGGGGTGTGGTGTGCACATGTGTGTACTTTTGGCAGGTTTTATTTGCCTTGTGTGGGGTAAGTACCTCTTGTTCTGGTGTGTATGGCTTGTGATTGTGTGAGGGGTTGGGAGTGCGTTGCAGGGTAGGTGGGGTGGGTGGGTGTGTAACTGTGCCCTTTCTTCCCTTGTTTACTAGGTTGCAGTACTTACCGTCATCGTCTTCGTCGGCAGTCGCAGTCGTGGATGTTTTTGCAAGGAGCATGACTGGCATTATTTGCAACTCTCTCTCCATGTGTGCTTAGGCGTGTTGTGTGTGCCTATGGAGAGTGTTTCCTTTTATTTGGTTAAGTTCCGCTACCGCTGGTTGGTTCAATGCCCCAGAATGGACGGCGGTCTTGTGCTTCATTATTTGTTGGGTGGGTGGGGCCTTTCTGTTGGCCTGTAGGAGGCCTCTTCCATCGTTGTCGGCACTCCAGTGCTGGCGGTGTGTGGATAGCCCGCTGGCTGTTTCTCATGTGCTTCATTATTTGGCGGTCAGGACCGTCAGCCTGTTGGCAGTAGTTACGCCACCACCGGCGGAGCAGTGATTGCCGCAAGGTTCATAATGAGGGCCTATGTCTCATTTTGATATATGTAAAGAAAGAAGGCGACCAGGGCACTCCAGAACTCATGGAACCGAGATGCGTAGAATCACAGAAAGATTTATTGGTAAAACTCCATGATGATACTTTCCATATCTTATGATCAATACACGAAAAGTTCAGTAACAGCCTGTTCATACAGGAATAATAATGTCCATATGTAGTGACCAATACATGCAAATTCAGTAACAGCCAACACGTGTTTCGTCCTCAATGGACTTCTTCAAGGCTGGAAACAAAGACAAATTGGAGCTCTTAAACAAAATAAAATCATCTACCAACCGGTAGGTAACATTTCAGGGTAAAAACCTTTAATTTTAATTTAGAAAAATAGTAAGAGGTGAGTATTAGGTAAAAGTCAAGTGTAGATACCCATTACGAATAGTGTACAGGCCGGATAGAGAAAGACCATTTGTTCATGGTATGTTGAGTCCAAAGAGTAGTCCTTTAGATACTACAAATAGTACGTGACAGTGATAAAACCCAGACTAAGCAATTAGTGAAAAGTAAAGATAGTGACACCCATCACACAAGACAAAGAGGTGCGCTGCGAGGGGTGTGAGTTGTTATCAGAGAAAAAAGAAGAAAGAAAAAAGAAGAAGGAGGGGGTCATCTTAGGATTGAATATTCCATGCATATATGTGATATATCATGGCGCCCGTCGGCATATGCAATTACCTCATAAGCTGAATTGTATTTAGGAATCACGATGTTACCGTTGGAGTTCCAGGTGAAAATTCTGGAGTGGTAAAAAAAGGCCCAGAGAGATAATACATTACTAATGTGAAGGGCTCATATGAGTCCAGTGTGAAGAGAAGAGATATTAGAGTCAACAACGCGACCTACCAGGGAGACCATGGGGTTCTCCGTAATAATCACAAGGTCCCTTAAAGGACCCGAGACGGGTGTTGTAATACGCGAGTCATAAGTAATAAATATCGAGTGTGTCCGTAGTAGGAAGAACACTCTAATTGTAGTCTTGGTGAGAAACGTCTGTACAAATAAAGCTAAGGATAAAAAGGAGAAAGCATTCCAATTATAAATGTTGCATACGACCGGGAGCATCAGCTTTTAAAACAAAGTACGGCAGACATTCAGTTAGTTATAAAGTATGCGGGAGCGACAACAGAAATTCGAACAAAAATCCATCAGGAAAGACGGGTCCTTAAGGACCACGCTTTAAGTCAGTCCCGCGGAAAATACGCGACCACTCCCTATATATAAATAAGGTTAATCCCCTGCTAGATAAACAAAGTAGAACTACTTCTAGTAACGGGGCAACGGGGCATGTTGTGAAAAGGGAGTAAATCCCATTGCTCTATACCGGTTACGAAACTAATCTATATCAACTGAGGAGAAAAGCAGTAGACACACTTACCAATGTTTCCCCAGAATCCGGGAAACTAGCACACCAGTGTCTGTGCACGAGAAAAAACAAGGCAGTGCGTGCTAACGCTACCGTATCATGTCCGACAGCAGAGCGTTTAGGAGTGTCGGCATATGTATGCACGTACTCCGAAAATAGAAACAAAAAGGGGACTATCGTCTAGTCCGCATTGGCGTGTAGGGATGAAGGCTCCATGGTGTGAGCACTCCATGGACGCCATGTTGGAAGAAAATAAAAAGGAAGATAGAGTAAAAAATGCCACGATGGTTAGGTGAGCGACCATGGTCACATTAGGTTAGAAAGCAGAAGAGTGGATTCCACTAAAAAAGCACATGGAAAATGAAATGGTGCTAGCATGAAAAACAGATTACCCCGACTGAAAAGCACCCTTGCTCCAATATGATTAGTCCACGCGTACTGTTCAATGCAAGGGTAGGGAAAGCAGAAAAGGGGGTGCATGCAAAGTGAGTTAAGTAAAGAAGAGGAGAAAGAGGAAAATAAATGGCAGAACGGTTAGTGAATGCATGAGATACAGTCGGGAGATTATATACATATATTGTACATATTGTAGAGAAATTGACATGGTGTTTTTAACAGTATTTCCGTATTAAATTTCAAGTGTAAGTATACATTGGATGGCAAAACAAAAACAAAGACACTCCTAAACTTTTTTTAAAAACAAGACAGAAAACGGAAATGTCCAGAGGATTATTACAACAACCAATGGTACAGATTTATTCATAGTTGTGCCAATTGCCTAAAATACAAGGGGGATGAAACCAAAATTGCTATGAGAGTTGTAATGGGCATTGCAATACATATGAAATAGGCTGGGGGCACACATACTGTTTTTTGGTTGTCTTTTCATTTATTTGATTTTCAATTATTTACATATAGCCTGACTGAAACGGCTAGAAAAAAAACCTGTGTAGAGACCAGAAATTGGAATCTACTGGTGGACAGATGACTGGTAAACCGATGACATAAAAAGAAAGAAGGTGGGGTATTGCATCTTCTTTAGAGAAAAACATGAAGGTCCTTGTTCATATTAAGGCCCTGTTCTGCTGCTCGTAGCTTGATGATCCACCTGCTTTCAAGGCGTCTAAGGGCCAAAGTGCGGTTACCTCCTCGAGGCAGCTTTTTTACCGAGTCAACTCCGTGGACAGAAATGTCCAGGACTTCTCTACGTCCATGTGTCTCGTTATAATGGGTCGCAAAGGGATAATTAATGTTTGAAGAGCGAACAGCCCTCAAGTGTTCTTGGATTCTCTCTTTCAAAGGTCGGATGGTGCTACCCACATAGATGAGTCCACATGTGCAGACAATGCAGTAAACCACAAAACTTGTGTTGCAATTAATAAAATGCTTAAGTTTATACGTGACCTGTGTGTTGTAGCGGAAGTTCACTGTCTTGTCTTTGATGTATCCACAGATGTTACAGTGTCCACACCTGTACGTACCAGATGGTGGTTTGGGCAACCAAGTGTCCCTATTCTCTGGTGGCAGAAAACTATGACATAACTTGTCCCGTAGGGTGGTACCTCTCATGTAAATAATGCTGGGGTTAGTGGTAAGTCCATTTTTTAGAATATCGTCTGTTAGTAATGTGGACCAATGTTTGCGTACAGTCTTGTAGATTTGGGAGCTAAGTGCACTGTGTTTAATAACCAGGGATAGGTGTTCCTGTGACCCATTCTTCTTTGTGTCAGTAAGTAGATTGGGACGTTTCACTTTCATGATCTTATTAACAGCTTTAGTCAGGGTCTGAGGATGATAACCTCTGTGCCTAAAACGTTGTTCCATGTTGTGTAATTCTTTGCGGAATGTCCGTTCCTCACTACAGTTGCGTCGAATCCTGGTAGCTTCCCCATATGGAATGGCATCAATTTGGGATTTAGGATGTGAACTAGTGGCATGCAGTAATGCGTTGCATGCTGTGGGCTTTCTGAAAAGTCTGGTACATAATTTACCGTTCTCTATGTAGATAGTGAGATCAAGAAAGTTTATGCAAGATTGGCTAGCCTCATGTGTGAACTTGATGTTGAGTATGTTATTGTTAAGATGTTCTGTGAACAGTAGGAGTGAATGTACATCACCTGACCAAAACATCAAGATATCATCAATGTACCTGCCCCAGTATAAGATGTGTTGTGTGAGGGGTGGAGGACAGGAACGCCACACATGTACTTTTTCTAGGTAGCCCATATAGAGGTTAGCATATGAAGGGGAGAATTTAGCTCCCATTGCCACCCCCTGTATCTGGCGATACCAGCATCCATTGTGTAAAAAAACATTGTTGTCTAAAACTACACTTATAAGGTCCATTAGCATGTTAGTATGATCTAGTAAGGCAGCATCCCTGGTATCTAAGTAGTGTAGGATGGCAGACAGTCCTTCTGTTCTCGGGATACTCGTGTAAAGGGAGGTGACATCCAAAGTCACTAAATAGTGACCGTCCGTCCAGTCGTAGTCGGTGATTTTACATAGTAGATCCTTGGTGTCCCTAATGTAAGAGGGTAAATTCCGCACAAAGGGCTGTAGGAAGATGTCTATGTATTCCGATAGTTTCTCCGTGGGAGAGCCAATCCCGGAAATAATAGGTCTTCCCGGGGGAAAGATGTCCGGTTTATGTATTTTTGGTAGGATATAAATGCACGGTGAGGTGGGTGTGTTATTATACAAGTATTTGAACTCCATGTCAGATATCAGATCCTGGTCCAGGTATGTTTGGAGTTTGCGTAAAATGCATCTATTTACTTCCGGCATGGGATTGGAAGTGAGTTTGAGATATGCAGAGTGATCTGATACTAGTCGGTCTACTTCTGAGATATAGTCCGCCCTGTCCATGATCACGATATTTCCACCCTTGTCAGCTTCTTTGATTATTATGTCGTTACAGGTACCAAGTGAGATTAAGGCTTGCCTTTCGGCCAAGGTCATATTGTGCCAGAGGATGGATTTATGTCCCGACAGATATTGTTCCTCCATACGGTATAGCTCACTGGTAACCTTATTGCAGAAAGAGTCAATCGCAAAGTCCCTGGGGATTATGGGTGTGAATTTTGAGCTTGTCTTGAGACCACTATAAGTCCTAGGATTGGTATCTATGCTCAGGTCAGTAAGAATTTCTGTCAGTGTAGGTAAATGTCCCTCCTGATGTTGAATAGAGAGTAACGCTTGGATGTCCTTAAGGTCCTTGATGGTCATAGTACTGGGAGTGTGGAGTGGAGTGGTCGTTACCCTTGCCCTAGTGTTTACATCATAGAAGTATTTGTAAAGTTTACATTTGCGGATAAATTTAAAAAGACTTACATGGAGTTCTGTGAAGTCTGGAAGTGTACTGGGTACAAATCCTAAGCCTTTTTGGAGCATGTTAGTTTGGTTGGGGGTCAAGATTTTAGAGGATAAATTAACAATAGAAATGGCACTTGAGGTATCATTACTGGGGTCCGGGGTGTCTATCACTGTTGGGCACTGCGAGAACCCCATGGTCTCCCTGGTAGGTCGCGTTGTTGACTCTAATATCTCTTCTCTTCACACTGGACTCATATGAGCCCTTCACATTAGTAATGTATTATCTATCTGGGCCTTTTTTTACCACTCCAGAATTTTCACCTGGAACTCCAACGGTAACATCGTGATTCCTAAATACAATTCAGCTTATGAGGTAATTGCATATGCCGACGGGCGCCATGATATATCACATATATGCATGGAATATTCAATCCTAAAATGACCCCCTCCTTCTTCTTTTTTCTTTCTTCTTTTTTCTCTGATAACAACTCACACCCCTCGCAGCGCACCTCTTTGTCTTGTGTGATGGGTGTCACTATCTTTACTTTTCACTAATTGCTTTGTCTGGGTTTTATCACTGTCACGTACTATTTGTAGTATCTAAAGGACTACTCTTTGGACTCAACATACCATGAACAAATGGTCTTTCTCTATCCGGCCTGTACACTATTCGTAATGGGTATCTACACTTGACTTTTACCTAATACTCACCTCTTACTATTTTTCTAAATTAAAATTAAAGGTTTTTACCCTGAAATGTTACCTACCGGTTGGTAGATGATTTTATTTTGTTTAAGAGCTCCAATTTGTCTTTGTTTCCAGCCTTGAAGAAGTCCATTGAGGACGAAACACGTGTTGGCTGTTACTGAATTTGCATGTATTGGTCACTACATATGGACATTATTATTCCTGTATGAACAGGCTGTTACTGAACTTTTCGTGTATTGATCATAAGATATGGAAAGTATCATCATGGAGTTTTACCAATAAATCTTTCTGTGATTCTACGCATCTCGGTTCCATGAGTTCTGGAGTGCCCTGGTCGCCTTCTTTCTTTACATTTTGTCTAGTACAGCGCAGGACATAGCGGGCTCTTTTATAGGACCACCTGTGTTTTTTGTGCATTTTGAAACCCGTGGTGGTTGGGTTTACCTACCAGGCTGGCACCCTCCACATGACTATATTTCTCTGTATCTGATACTTAGACTTACCGATATCGGATGTGCGACGCTTTAACATCAACCACTGAATTGAATCATTTTGATATATGTTATGAAAAGCCAGCTTCCTACACCATCGCTGACTCCCTGAGTAGGAATCATATACCCCTTGGGGTTTGCACACAACAGGTGAAGAAACACTTAATATTCTGGGCCGGAAACAGCTTGCCTACCTCGCACAAGATCAACACAGGTCATATTTTGATATTTATATGTTTTCAGGGGTCAACCACTGGAATATCATGCAAATGCTGCAATTAAAAGAAAGTTGAACCGCATGAACCATGTCTTCTTTCAACCAGATAATGTAACTATGGAAACCTGGTCCTCAGCACAGAGCTTGACGACCACTGGTACTGTTAAGTGTAATTTGTTTTCATGACATGTAAATCATACTTTGTTTCAAAGTAACCTTCATCTTCCAATGACTCACTAACAGACCATATTCTGAGGGCACTGCCCTGCGACAAAAAGCAAAATGGCCCACATAACACTACACTATTAAAACAAGCATTGGCAAAACTTATACATCTGACTCGAATATGTCATGCATGTAAATGCAGGCATTCACAGATGCTGTTTACCGGACTGCATGCACAAATACTCTGTATTATATTAAAGTCTGCCATAATAGCTTTGCCAATCCTGGGGAAAAGGTGGCAAAAATTATTGGTTTCTCTACAGACTGTACATAGGAAATAAATAATTGAACACAAAAAATAGCTTAATGATGTGCACTTTTCTACTGAATTTGCATGTATTGGTCACTACATATGGACATTATTATTCCTGTGCCTTTCAATGGACTCACTTCCTGAAATGTGGATGTTACACAAAATAGCCAACATCATGAAGAGAGTGAATACTACTGTAATGCGTGGAGCCAAAGCCTGCTCTCTGTGTGGGGCAGATTTAATAGCCCCTAGCCCCTCCTGGTGCCACTTTAATGTCATTTAAAAAAAATGCTAATGTGGCCCAACAAGGCCAAAATCGCTGTGCCAAATTTACAAAGTGGTGCAATGCATTCACTGCACCAATTTGTAACCCTTTGCGCTATGTTATGCCTGCGCCAGGCATTATGTATGCAAAGGTAGCGTTCTACCTTTTGTGGGGGGCAAAAATATGGCGCAAAGAAATCTAAGACATTGCATTGCGTAATTTTTTCAGCATTTTTTTAACGCCTGCTCAGAGTAAGCGTTAAAAGGAGGCACACCATTGTTTACAATGGGTCTCAGTGGGCTTTGCAGGACTTGTGTCAACATTTTTGCCACTAATCCTGCAAAGCTCTGAACTAGCATAAAAAATGTTGAAGCTAGTTTCCTAACTACCGCCATGGTGCGCTGTATCTTAGATACAGCGCACACATAGTGGCATTAGTGGGCGCTAAGGGGCCAAGAAAAGTGGCACTCCAGTAGGTGCAACGCCTCTTTTCTTAAATTAGGCCCTGTGTATTTTAAAGAATCTGTAACAGTATATTTTGCAGATAGCTGAACTGTCAAGCCAGACAACCTGTCAGAACATTTGTGTGTTGGTTTGCAGAGCAATTTCTACATGAGTGCACATGAAGAAATGGAGAAAAAGAATGAAGATACATTTAAAACAGTACACTTATAAAAGGTTTGTGTGTAAATTCAGGCAACAAGATCCCACGTAGTAGATGTACGTCAAGTTGCAGAGGTTGTTTGCTACTTTCTTATGGAAAACCTTGCAACTTCCCAAAGTATTTCCCTTTGTCGATCTTACATGAAAACCGTGCCTTTTTCAGCAATTTATGTCACACATCCCTATTTAACACTACCAAAATTGCTCTGCATATTATATACATTTAAGAAATACGTTTTTGTTTCTCTCGCTCAGTGTATCGCTCTGTACCAAAAAAATCCGCAAATGGTGAATTGAAAGAGAAAAACTATGAAAACGTTTTCTTTTGTGCACAGAAAAACTCTGAAAAAGGTAAACATACAGCAAAAATATATCCAGTTTGTCTGGGCTTGATGGACATTTTCTAGCAATGGAGTGAAACACACCCATCTCTCTACGCTTTTGCCCTTATCAGAATTCATCAATCAGGTATAACTTGGGTCAAGGGCCCAGCGAACAGTGGACCCAGTTCTGGGCATACCCGTCACACTTAGGGCAACAAAAACAAGGTGATGGATGAAATGCTTGAATTAATCTCAGTCGTTGGCAATCAATTGGATCACATACCGATCAATTGCTTTTCACCCACAATGCCACCTCAGTTTGGTTGTTTCCACTGGCACAGAAAACACGGGACCCACGCCTGGGCATGCCTGCTCACATACAGAAGTATACAGAAAAGTGATGGATGGAATGCTTGAAATAATCTAAGCCACTGGTATTAACTCAGGCCGCATCCCAGTCCATCATCATTTTGCACAACATACCACCTCAGTTTGGACCCAGCTATATGCAAATCAGTCTTTACCCTCCTCCAACAGGAAAAGTGCCTTAAATAAGATGTGTGAAATTAACTTCTTAGATGACATTGGAGATAGCAGAAAGCCCCACAGGGCCTACTATGTGATTCATCTCAAGCCAGATCTATAGAAGAAGGGGGCAGCAGCTCCACTGGCAGCCAAGACAGGCAGCACTTCCCTCCCTCACATGAATCATAAAGCAAAAAGTATGGTTCAGTGATGGATGTATAGTTCATCACTGAGCAGACACCTGAACATTGCAGGGACAATGGCTGTTTTACCTGCACCTCTTATGTGGAGGCTGCCTGCTGGCACTCCTTGTATCATTCTAACCAGCTCCCCACAAAGATGGTCACTGCCTTTTCACATGCATGCTGTATGTGTGGTCCGGGGCACACAGGGGTTATTGAGCCCATATGAGGTGGACCTGTCTACCACTTGTGTTCCAGGGCCTGGACTGCATTAAACATTGATAAATGATTACCAAGTGAACTATTTTATCAATCGACTCTCAGAGTAGCAAGGCGAACAGCCCAAGGCTTACTAAGGGAGGTGATTTGAAGTTAGACACTCCGAGCTCAGCAGTACACCTAAAACTGCCTAATAATGCAATGTCAACCAGCGGCTTTCCCTTGATAAGAAAAATTATTTTAGTGTACTGTTGGGTCGGAAATGTCAACTGCATGGTAAAAGGACGTGTACCCTTGCCATAAGTGCCTGACTCTAAGTGAAACTGGTATGATGGTATTTTGTTTGGTCCCACAATCCCACTAATCTGTGTTGTGTGCTGAAACGTAGGCCTGCCCAGGCTAATCTCTTCTGTGACCTACAGGGTGCACCAAGAAGGTCCCCATGAATGACAAAGGGCTACTGCCCATGTCTTGAGGTAGTCATGTAAAGTGATGGTACCAGCATACAACATTTTTGTGAATCATTAGTATGACCAGACATTTTCTCCTGTCTAAAAAAGGGCAGGTTCACTGGCCTCTTCTGTGTACAGTGCACCTTTTATATGAGTCCCAGATCCTTATGCTGTTGTTCATGGAGCGTTTTGAGTACACTGCATATGACAAATGAGTGCGATCCATTCTGGGTGGCCCCTGGTATGGCTGGCAACAAGATGGGGGTCATACAGCTTCCCCACACAGCAGAAGTGTTGACTGCAATCATGTGCCAACAACAGTGTCTGTTGTTTAAGATGAGGAAGTTTCTAGGCAGTGCCTGCCCCTTTGCCAATCTCTGATTACTGATGACATCCATGTGCAGAGATCTCACATTTCATTGTTATCTGGCCTTAGCTACCCATGCTTGGATCCAGCAGAACTGCTGCCTGTTGTGAGAGTAATCACATTGCACAAAGACTGTGTCTGTGAAACAGCCTGAAAATTACATTTGCAAGAGAATACCCCAAACCAGTGCTGAAACCTTAAACAGTTGAGTTGCATCCACTGTCAGGAAAATTAGTATGAATATGGGTACCAAAACTACCATACTTTCTTCCAGTTCCAAGTTCTTTGTGACTAGGGATAAGTGTCTTCTGCAGAGTACTCAATAGACTGCTTTGTGGCTAGAGCTGGTTTCTATATGCCATTCAGTCACCCAGAGGTGCCTTGACATCTGCATTTCTTGTTTCTGGAGCTAAGGGTGTGACTTATAGGATATTACCTGAAGCCTATACTTCTTGATACCGGAGCTGAGGGTCTGACTACCATCTAGCAGCCTGCCCGCCTGCCTGCCTGCTGAAAGAGGGAAGATGAGGGCCTGGCCCTGCAGGATTAGAGACTGTATAGGAGATGCCCAGCATAGTCCTATTATAAGGGGCACCCAGAGCAAGAGGAACCTGGCTGGGAAAACAAGGGAATCCAGGAGCAACCCATGTTGTAAGATGCCCCACGGTTTCCTGAGTGATTCCTACTGAAAGCCGCATGAAGACTTTTGAGAGTTAAGCAGCAACCTGTCATTCAGTATCCTGCTGTGCACCTGAGAAACTGGTGCTGCCACTGCCCAACGTCAGAGATGAAAATCGTTTGTTGGCACCAATGAGGAAGTACAGATCCACCCCAAGGCCACAAATTTCTAAATCACACACCCACTGAAGATCTGGTCCAGAGGCTACAACTGTCCTGACCAAGTTTCTGCCTGCATTCAGCCTGAGAGACAGCAACTGCTGGAGGTGAGTGCATGCTGTGGAGGCCTGGTGCACTGATCACACCCACCAGCTCATATTCTGAGAGGTTGGTGCCATGGCCCAACTTAAATGAAACCACTGATGCTTGAGTGGGTACGCAGAATACATCAGTAAGTGGCAACAAAGCTGCTTTTCTACTTATGAAGTAAAAACAGAGCCATGCTGCTAATGGAACAGAAGACTGAGGCCCTCATTACGGCTTTGGCGGTCTCTGAAAAAGACCACCGAAGCAGCTGCAGCCAGCAGACCGTCAGTGCTGGGGATCTGCTGACTGCCATATTTGGAGTCGTTGGAGGACTTCTGCCCATATCCGGCCTGGCCGACGGAGTTGAAGAGGCAGGTGCATCCCCAGCACTGCCACACAGCAAGACTCTGATGCTGTCCGGAAGTCCCTGATGGGCCAGGTTGGTCATCCAGATCCAGGTGACCAGAGCTGCTGTCATCACTGTGGGCCTCTTCTGTGGGGGGACTGGACGTTGCTGGCACCTCTTCTCAGGTGACATTGGCTGGGGTACCTCTGGGGATGTAAATGCAGTGTTATTATTTCTGTGTGTGACATTTTGTGCATGGGTGGGTTGCCCTCTATGGTTGTTATTGCCCTGGCAGCTTTGCCTTGTGTGAGTTCTTATTTGGTGGGCTAGCTGATTGTCTCTAGTATGCATGCTGTAGTGATGGGTGTCCATGCAGGGCTGTGAGGGGTGTCCATGCATTGGTATGGCATGCAGGGCTTGGAATTGGGATGAGTGGGTTGTGATGGTGGGGTGTGTGGGAGGTGGTGGAGTGATGGGAGTGAGGGTAGGGGTGGGGGTATGTGATGGCATGCAGGTAGGGGGGTGGTAGTAATAGAGAGTTGACTTACTAATGTCCAGTCCTCCTGCTACTCCTGCCAGGCCCTCAGGATGCAGGATTGCCAAGACTTGCTCCTCCCATGTTGTTAGTTGTGGGGGAGGAGGTGGGGGTCCACCGCCAGTCCTCTGTACTGCGAGCTGGTGTCTTGCTGTAATGGAACGTACCTTCCCCTGTGTATTTGTAGAGCACACTACCTACTCGTAAGGGTCTCAAGGCGCTGAGGGGAGGAGGGTGCTGCTACTTCTCGAATATCAAGGTTTTGAGGCATTTCCTGAAGGTCAGCAGGTCTTCGGTCTGTCGTAGAGGCAAAGAAAGGGTGTTCTAGGTCTTGGCAGCGAGGTGGGAGAAGGATCTGCCTCCGGTGGTCGTTCTTCAGATGTGGGGGATGGTGGCGAGCGCGAGGTTGGTTGAGCGGAGTTGGCGGGGCGGGGTGTAGAAGGTGAGTCGTCTGTTGAAGTAGGCTGGACCGGTGTTGTGGAGCGCCTTGTGTGCGTGAGTGAGAAGCTTGAAGGTTATCCTTTTGTTGATGGGAAGCCAGTGTAGGTCTCTCAGATGGGGAGTGATATGGCTGTGGCGGGGGCATCGAGGATCAGGCGCGCTGAGGCGTTTTGTATGCGTTGCAGTAGCTTGAGGAGTTTGGCCTGCGTAGAGGGCATTTCCGTAGTCAAGTTTGCTGCTGACGAGGGCCTGGGTGACTGTTATTCTTGTATCTGTGGGGATCACTCTGTAGATCTTGCGGAGCATGGAGAGGGTGTTGAAGCAGGATGAGGAGACAACGCTGACTTGTTTGGTCATGGAGAGTGTTGAGTCGAGGATGACGCCCAGGTTGCGTGTGTGGTCGGTGGGTGTCAGGGCTGCTCGCAGAGCGGTCAGCCACCAGGAGTCGTCCCAGGCTGAGGGGTTGGCTCCGAGGATGAGGACCTTCGTCTTATCTGAGTTCAACTTCAGTTTGCTGTTCTTCATCCATTCGGCGACGCTCTGGATTCTGCCATAGAGGAAGGAGGTGGTCCACTCCAGAGCTTTGTCCCGGATACCTGCGTTGTGGAGGCGTGTGCATAGCGTGAGGTGGCAGACAGTGTTGAAGGCGGCAAAGAGGTCCAGGAGGATGAGGGCTGCGGTTTCGCCATCAGCGATGAGGGCAGTTTCGGTACTGTGATTGCTGCGGAACCCTGACTGGGATGGGTCCAGGATGTTGTTTTCTTCAAGGTAGTGGGTGAGTTGTCTGGTGATGATCTTCTCAATGACCTTGGCTGGGAATGGGAGAAGGGAGATGAGGTGGTAATTCTTGAGGTCTCTCGGTCCGCCATGGGTTTCTTGAGTAGGGGATTGATCTCAGCATGCTTCCAGCTCTCGGGGTAAGCTGCGGTCTCGAAGGAGATGTTGATGACTTTGTGGAAGTGGGGTACGATGGGGGTGCTTGCTTTGTTAAAGATGTGGTGCGGACATGGGTCTGAAGGAGATCCAGAGTGGATAGTGCTCATGGTTTTGATTGTGTCGTCTTCGTTCACGTTGGCCCAGATGAGCAGTGGGTCGTAGTTGAGGGTGGGAGGGGAGACTGAGGAGTCAGTGGTTGGCGGGGTGGTCTGGCTGTTGAAGCTGTCGTGGATGTCTGTGATCTTGTGGTGGAAGAAAGTGGCGAGGGAGTTGCACAGGTCTTGTAATGGTGGGATGTTGTTTGTGCTGGAGCTGGGATTGGAGAGTTCCTTCACGATGTTGAAGAGCTCCTTGCTGATGTTTGTGTTGTTGTCAAGGTGGTCTTTGAAAGAGGTTTTCTTGGCAGATCTGATGAGGTGATGGTGTTTGCGGATTGCGTTATTGAAGGCAGCATGGTTGGCCGTTGTCTGGTCGAGGAGCCACTTTCTCTCCAGTTTCCGGCAGGTTTGCTTGGAGACTCGAAGGTCCGAGGTGAACCAGCTGGCTCTCTTGTTGGTGCCTCTGTTGGGGGGTTTATTGAGCGGGCGATAGCGTTGGCGCAGTCGTTGATCCAGCGCCAGAGGTTGCAGGCTGCGAGGTCAGCATTGGTGGGTTCGGTGGGTGGTTTTTGGCAGAGGCTGGTGTTCAGCTGGTCTTGGCTGACTTTGCTCCAGTTGCGGCGGGAGATCTGATGGGTGCGGTGGTGCACGGTGGGTTTACGGAAGGTGAAGTGGATGCAGCGGTGGTTGGTCCATGGGAGTTCTGTGGTGTGGCTGAAGGTGACGTGGGGGCCAGCGGAGAAGACGGGTTCTAGCGTGTGGCCGGTGGAGTGTGTTGGAGTAGTGACGAGTTGTCTGAGTCCTAGGGTGGAGAGGTTGTCAATTAGGGTGGTGGAGTTGGGGTTGTTGTTATTCTCCAGGTGAAAGTTCAGGTTGCCGAGGAGGATGCAGTCGGTGGAGGCTAGGGCGTGCCTGATGACGAGGTCGGCGATGGAGTCGCATAACTGAGGCCGTGGCCCAGGGGGTCTGTAGATGGGAGTTCCTCTGAGGGTGTATTGGGGTTGGTGTGGATCTGGAAGTGCAGGTGTTCGGCGGTGCTGAGGGTGTCGTCAGTGCAGGTCGTGACCCTGATGGTGTTCTTGTGGACGATGGCGATCCCACCTCCGACTCCGTTGGTGCGATCCCTGCGGGTGATATTGTATCCGTCCGGAATGGCTATGGCGATGTCTGGGGCTGAGGAGGCGTTCATCCAGGTCTCCATCAGGAAGGCGACGTCCGGGGTGGAGGTGTTGAGTAGGTCCCAGAGTTTGACGGTGTGTTTGCGTGCGGAACGGGTGTTTAGTAGGATGCATCAGAGGTAGTTGCGGTCTGTCTCGGTGGGTGGTTTGGTGGTTTGGAGGCTGGAGAAGCTGCAGTTCTGGCAGGGGAAGGGTCCCTGGGCGTGCTTAGGGGAGGCCAGGAAGCAGGCGTGTGCTGGTCCGGTGTCGAGTGCGAGGAGGGTGCTGGCCGTGTAGTGGCGTTGGTTGACATGGCGGTCTTGGGGAGCAGGGGTCCTGGCGCTGGGCCTGGTCTGGGTGCGGGTGGGCGCAGGCGGGCCTGTCTTAGGTGCACATTCGCCGATATCAGGGGAGGTGGGAGGGAGGGGCAGCTGGGAGGTGGAAGCGGGTCGGCGAATGGGCGAGTGGGGCGGCGGGGCCACAGGGAAGCAGAGGCTGGAAACAGAATCGAGGAAGAGGGAGGGGGGCGGGGCCGCAGGGACGCAGCATCGGGGATATTGAACACAAATAAAGTGAGGAAGCCTGGAAATAGAGGAGGAAGCCTGGAGCAGCGGCAACCGGCAGAACGTGCAGGGGAGCGACCTGCCTGAAAGCAGGGTCAAGGGTCTCTCCCTTCACCACGCAGTGGCTGCCATATAAGGGGAGGTGGGAGGGAGGGGCAGCTGGGAGGTGGGAGCGGGTCGGTGAATGGGCGAATGGGGGGCGGGGCCGCAGGGACGCAGCAGCGGGAAACGGAATCGAGGAAGAGGAAGGCGGGTGGGGCCGCAGGGGTGCAGATGTGGGAAAAGGAATCAAGGAAGAGGGAGGGGGGCAGGACCTCAGGGACGCAGCGGCAGGGATATTGAGCAAAAATAAAGTGAGGAAGCCTGGAAATAGAGGAGGAAGCCTGGAGCAGCGGCAACAGGCACAAGGTGCAGGGGAGCGACCTGCCTGAAAGCAGGGTCAAGGGTCGCTCCCTCACCACGCAGTTGCTGCCATATAAGGGGAGGTGGGAGGAAGGGGCAGCTGGGAGGTGGGAGCGGGTCGGCGAATGGACGAGTGGGGGGCAGGGCCGCAGGGACGCAGTGGCGGGAAACGGAATTGAGGAAGAGGGAGGGGGCGGGGCCGCAGGGATGCAGCGGCCGGAAAAGGAATCAAGGAAGCGGGAGGAGGTGGGGCCGCGGAGATGCAGTTGCGGGGATATTGACCAAAAATAAAGGGAGGAAGCCTGGAAATAGAGGATAAAGCCTGGAGCAACAGCAACCGGCACAAGGTGCAGGGGAGCGACCTGCCTGAAAGCAGGGTCATTGCTTGATGTCACCACAAATTCCTTCAGTGGGGACGGGATATTGGAGAGGGAGGATAATGTCTCACTGATTATCGAAGAAAAGATTGGAATCCTATATCCGAAATCTGTTTTAAAACTTGTAGTATCTCGTTTTTCCTGTCATTCTAAAGAACTTTCCTTTAACTAAAAGATAAATACTGAACTGGGAAATACATTATTGTGCCTATTGGTTGGCTATTGAGTTGTGAGCTCTTTCTCCACTCACTACCTCCCTGACAACGTTTGACTATCCACTCTTGCTAATCTGACAGTCAAGTATGCAAAGAGTGTACTTGGCTCACTTTGCAGAACCATAGTATGGCGGAATCCAGAATACTAATAGCAATTGGCATCACTCTACACAGTAGTGATCCAGCAGAAGCTTGTCTGACCTGTGGCCCGAGAACTTGGTCTGACATTTACTGTTACTTAATGCTACACAAAGATATGGAACACTGGAATGGAAGGATAACACCAACAAGCATTTAAGAAAATGTGTGATACAGAGAAAAATCAAGACAGTTGTGGCTCACGATATGTGAAGGTACCGGGCTTTCAGTTGAAGTTTAGTGACCCAATGGTTAGTCTTTGTAATGTACTCTGTTGTAGGTGCCACAAATCTTGTGTGTTACACTTCTGTGCCCCACACAGGGGTTTATGTTGCAGCAAGCACCTCAGGCATTCACCCAGTTTCCCAGGAGATATCTGGACTTCTAGACAGGATACAGTCAAGCAGGAGAGCATGTGACGCAAGGTTGCAACACAGACTACTACAGCCACGGAGATGAATTGGGACCCTCAATATTCAGAGGGCCCTTGTTCATTCCATGGCCTAAGAATATCCCTAGCATATGGAAATCTGAAAGTCCCCCTCATCGTATTCTGCAACAAAGACCCCTTGTTTTTGGGGTCGAGCCTGTATCGCATGCGCTTGCGCATGCGTTTCGCTTGCGAGACACTTTAGGAGTTAGAAAAGGGCTCGGAGCCCTATTCACGTCACGTCAGTTGTCTTTCATTGGTTTGTGGGCTTACCTGCTAAAATCTGCTTGCTTTCATTAGCAGAAGGCACGCATACGTCATGCCTTTTCCGGTGGTTAGCCCTCCTCGAGCGCAGTGACCAACTACTGAAAACATGCCAGGCTCGCTGTTTCCCCTCAGGTTTGTGGACTACTTTTTATCTTTTGTTCGCAGGGCAATCTCGCTTGGCAGAAGTCGAGGGCTTTGCATAACATCGACCCTTTTAAATAGTTAATTGCACTTTTGCCGGTTACGTAGATAATTGCACTTTTGCCAATAGGTTTCATTACGAGTGAACTGTAGCAGAGCGGTCGCGTTTTTTTTCTTTCAATGTGGAAAGAAAAATCCGGTTGGGAGTTTACAACTGCTAATAGCTGTAACTCGGAGAAATGCGAGATCCTAGTGCATTGTAAATGCTTGTTTTGTTATGCCATTGAGTTGAGGTGAATCTTAGGCCAAAAACAAAGCAAAGTAGGAAAATATAGCACAGCTAACAGCTTCACCAAGTGAAAAATCACTGTTTGTGTGACACATTTCAAATAACATGCATGTCCTTGATGATGTCAGTGCTGTTACATTGTTATTCAATATATATCATAATGACTTGCCTTTAATTACCCTCAGTCATGCTTGATACATTATTGCTGTCCTTCTGATGATGCGCTCGGGGATGCACTTTTACTGTAGAGTATGTTCCCTAATAAAAATATATAAACTATAAAATGGCAACCTAGTACAGTTTCTCATCAATGATTCCACATGTGTATTGTGTTGGTTTCTCAAATTGTTTATTTTGCTTTGTTTGAATACATCTCCTAATATAAAATTCCAGTGTCATAGAATGTATTTGCTTTAAACAGGTTTAGCACCCCTTTTGGTGCTGTTCTAAACTGTAGCATTTCTTGTGCATGTTTCATCTCACCACTTTATCATCTCTCTTGCTTCACCCAACCTCCCTCCTCTACCTCTTTTTCATTCTCTTGTCCACTATCAGGACTCTGTGTGATAGATACAAATGACAACACTGTGCTTCCTTGTGAGCTTGACTAAAAGTACTTAATAGAACAAGCACCACGTATAAGACTCTGAAAGAAACAGGGAAGAAATACAATGGAAGGGAGAAACGCTGGAATTGCAATGTGGAGTTCTTAGGACTGAACTCGTAATACGGCTGGTGGTATATCTGTCACTTTACCGTCACTTTTGGGACGGATTAACACTCCTCCAAAGTTAGAATAACCCCCAATGTATTGTTATTATGTGCAGACATAGATAGTAAGCCTAGTCTAGGTATCCAAGTAACTGGCAATACTCGCCACTGTAGGTTAAGGGTAAGAAGTCACCCACAGCGTGAATAAACACTCCAGTAGCTGACACAGAAGAAAGAGCAGATAGCAGCAGCGGGGTTCAAGCAATAGGTCTATAGCAGTAGTAAACTGAAGCAAAGAGGGAATCAAAAACAACAAAGATGAAGACAATGGAAAGGCTGATTGTGAACAGGTAGGAAAGCGAAGTAAACCCCACAAAACACACACCTACCTTGTAAGGTGTAAACATTTGTGCTAGGTTGAATACTGTATCTTTCCTACTTGACCTGGAAGTAGCCTTCCGTCCTCCTTAACTGGGATGTCATTGCACTTTCTGGTACCCAGATTAGATGGGAAGGACACTAACATTGTCAGGATTTATAGCGTCACCATATGGGCTTCTGCTGTCGTTATGTCCCTTTCTCATTTTTGTGCGGGCTCATATGTTCCAAAAAATGGGGAAACATCCTTACAACCCTTACACTCACCCGCTCTCTCTTTCTTTTCCTATGTATGTCTCTATGTTTTTATTTATTTCTTTGCACAATTCAAGATTCACTATATAACAACTGTTCTCTATTTAAGTATTACTTTGAATAGGTGTTTTCTTTTGCTATACAGCACCACTTTCTAGTAGACAAAGTGCACAAACTGTCAAAAATAAGACAACAATCAAAAAGACGAGAAAATAATACGATTTCCCTCCAATAAAAGCCAAATTTCAAACAACTGCTAAGAATGCTATATAGCTGAACGTCATGTACATTTGGGGACAAGATCCCACGGGGCGGACAGACTCTTCTGTAAAACTGGGGGAAAAGAAAGACGATTGACTTAAAGTGCTGTACTTTGGCAAAACTAGAGGGAATCCAAGATTGCAGCCAATTCCATGAAAGAAACATGAGCGTATTTGTACACTGTATTTTCACTCAGTGGGCATCTTAGCACTCAGTGACAGATGTTTATTATTTTCAAAGTCAACAGTCCTCTTATTATTGACTTTGGAAGATGGAAAGGCTCCACCAGGATTCAAACGTGTGACCAAGAGGTCAAACAAGGATGCTTTGAATAGAATCATTAGGCCACTGTTCCACCTGACCTAGTTTAAGAAAACAACCATATTTGTTGGGGTAGGCACCTTATCTTGGAGAAGATGAGCTTATTGACTAATTTATGTAGTTTGGGATAAAAAGGGAGCTTTAAAAAGTTGAATAATACTTGGGGTGAACAACAGTCTACCACAAATAATGTTTTCAATATGTGGGTGAATGGAAGTCTACCACAAATAATATGTTCAATGCTTGCAGTAAAGGTTACAGCAATTTAAACCTGAGTTCAATCCCTGGTAGCTATGTCACAGAGCAGACAGGCTTAATTTAAGAAAATGTGCTAAGCAATTAGTAGTATCAAAACAGTTAAAAAGTCAAAAACACAACACAATAAAAATCACATTCCAAAATACAAAAATAGGGAATATTTTAATTAACAAAATGGCACCAAAATGACAACGCTCCAGTAAGTGGAACCGAAGATATGTTCTTGTAAAGTTTTAAGTACAAATAGAACCAAAAAGCATTTAGCACCAATCATGATTATCTGTTTGTGCTTGACTGGGACAAGTGTAATGTTTAAGGTCAACCTCAATTGAATACAAGTACCAGGTTTGTCCAGGTTGAAAAGATTCCATCTCGACATCAACAGTCTTCAGAGAAAGCAGGCAGTGGGCTGGCACTGACACAAGAGACTCAACGTCAGTAGGTTCTGGCGTCAAGATAAGGCCTTGGTGAAACAGTTTGGCAGGAAAATATTTAGCAGGAGAAATACAAGTTTTCACA
Source organism: Pleurodeles waltl (assembly GCF_031143425.1). Classification (NCBI taxonomy): domain Eukaryota; kingdom Metazoa; phylum Chordata; class Amphibia; order Caudata; family Salamandridae; genus Pleurodeles; species Pleurodeles waltl. The sequence goes on along the minus strand of NC_090446.1, from coordinate 114,528,170 downwards.
TCTCAGAGGCCTGTGGCATTGATTAACTCTCCCTCGATGGTGGTGCCAATGATGTTGTACTTTTGATTCAAAGAGGTCTTGGCATCGATGAATTCTGGCATTCATAGGAGAGCGTGGTGGTGGCAAGTCAGGCCAAGTGGCAATGCACCCTCGGATGATCTGCTGGCAGGTTGATCCAGCTCCCTTGTTGATTGGCCAGAAAAAAAGTTTATAGAAAGTTTCTAAGCCTCTGGTTTTTCCAGGATGCACACTTTGAAACAACCATCGGTCCCAGGACCTCAGGAACAACACTTGCGGGTCAAGACTCATTCTGGCTGACCCACCAGGGTCCAGAGAAGGTAAAGTTCGAACTCATCAGCTGGACCTTCCAGGAAAGTGAGCGTCTTGCAACTTTTGTGTCCCTGGGTGCAAAGGCTGGTGCATGCGGTGGTGCAGGAAGCACAAAGCGGGTACTAGCACAGCAAGGCGAGGTGAGGTGAGGCGTAGAGGTGAGATGAGGCAAGGAAGCATGTTGAAGCGAGGTGAGACAGGGTGCGGTGCGAGCGGGTGAGTGTGATCCCCGCACCCCAAACCCCAGGCCCTCGGCAGAGCACGGTAATCAACTGCTGAGCTGCAAAAGGTTCTTCTGTCCCCATTCTCCCTGCTGCTGTCGCTACTGCCACCACCATGAACCCATCACCCCACCGCCCCCACATGCCCTCGTCCCCACTCCTCGACACTCGCCATCCACTGATTGACCGCTGGCTGGTCTCTCACAACAGAGAGCGTTGGAAAGCAAACAATCGAATAGCAGCAACCACTGCAGCAGCTGCTTGGAGAAGCAGAAGGCTCTAGGCAGCAGCGGGAGCCCGGGAGAGTGCGGAGACAGCTGTCATTATGTGGGTGCAGCTTGTGCCTGCCGTGGTGCCTGCCCTCAAGCCCCCCATGCCCCTTCCAGCAGAATAAAAAAGAATAAAGAAAATATTAAAGGAAACAAAAAAGGAAAACAAAAACAAAAGGAAATTAAAGGGAAAACAAACGAAATACGAAAGCATATCATAGGAGAAAACACGCAAGGAATCAAGTGAGACAGGCGCAAGGAGTCTGAGAAGCCTGAGGAGCCCAGGGAGCATGGGTGGGCACCCAGGGAGGGTCAGGGTGCATCCAGCAATTTCCGTAAAAGCGACAAAGCCACCAAAGCCCATTGGAGCCCATCAAAGCACAAACAGTGCATACCAGTGCTCGTATAAGCAGTGGTGAGTAGTAGTGAGCAGGAGTAGGTATAGGACTTGGCCACCCTCACACCACGTGCATCCTCAGCCAGCTACCCACCAGCGATGCATTATCGAGAGCCATGTGATTAGTGTGCCCGTGCCTCTCCCCCAGTCTCCATTAGAGCCCCAGGTGGGTCACTGTAGGGTTGTTTGCAAGCAAGGAGGCAAGGGAGGTAAGGCAGCACTTCAACCTTACAACCTTGCTACAGAGTGCCAGTAAAAATACATAGCTGGTAACTATTCAAAGATCTGTGACAATGTCGAAAGGAAAGGCACGTCCTCAGAAAAAAAGCTAATAACGTCACAGTGGACTCCCTTGACGCATCACTAGTGCCGGACACGGAGTCCAAGTATTAGTCAGGCATACATGGAGACCACCAAAGAGTGCGGTCCTAGCCCCAGCATTAGCCCCCCCCACCAAGTCAAGAAGGCAAGGACCAGGTGACTTTGACACAGAGGGCCCCAAAGGCCTGTGTGACTTCCCATTGACTCCTATAAAGAAGCCCACGGGACCATCGAGCACCATGTCCAAGGGAGTTTGGCTCAAAAACTGACTCAAGGCTTGATTAAATAATATTTTCTCAAAACCCCCAACAAGGGACCCCAAACAATCAACTTGAAGGACTTCTGACAGGCTAGTCAAATCCATGGGTACTAGGACATCAGACAGTGAGAATTTGGGTGGGTTACCAGAGCCCCATAGACTAAATCCTTCCCTAAGGTCTCCAGGGGATAATCCGAATTGAGGGCGGGTCTTCCCAGCTGATCCATTACCTGGACCTCAGGAAATAATCCAGGCAATAGCAGCATTGAATGATGCATCCCTTCTAGAACAACCAATCAGAGACCAGAACAAGCAACTCCACCAAACGATCTGCAGGCATGTGCACTGGTGGTGATGGCACTAGTTCACGATAGCATGACAGCCCCTGGTTTCACTGCCGATATCAGAAAATTAGCACCTAAACAAACAGGTATGGGAATGCCTTGCCGAAGCTTGCACACATTCACCCAAAATAAATCCCAGGAGGGAAAGCATATCAGACCAAGAACTAGAAAACCTCTCGGATAGCTTCCTTGCATCACTAGAAGCCCAGACTGAAGACCAACTCGAGCCATCCATGGCACATACTCCTGCATTCTGGACTAACTGTAGTTGCAGACCCATTAGCCCGAATGATCTAGATGAACATGTCTCCCCTCAAAACAGGCCCTCCAATCTCTCGCCTCCATCAGTATCAAGCAAGACACAATAGCAAGGGAACTCCTACAGCAAGCACAAAAGAAGGAGCTTGAGATTGATCTAATCCAATCCATCGCTTCAACCTCAGTGGATATGGATCTCAGACTAAGATACCTAGAAAATTTACTTGGTAGAACCAAGGTCGATCAGTCCTGTGCATGCCCCCACTGATTAACTAATTAAGCACTCTGCCCGAGATACTATGGAAACTCATTGAGAGCATCAAGACCTCATCCCGGGATCTGAGAAATGAACCAAACATCACAGTCTCGGATAGTGTTCAGACAATAAACACAATGGCCATCAACACCAGATCTCCCCTTGCGCAAAGATCTCCAGCCCAATCAGGGTCTGAACGGGGGGCTGAGCAGGAGCCTCAGATAGTCACAACTCAAATTACATGCACTCCTCAGAAAAACTGGGCTTCACTTTTGCCCTGGAAAGACGGATGAGAGTATGCGTGCCCACATCTGGCCCAACAGCCCCATCTGGTTCACCAAATTTATCTAAACTTTCAAGAAGGGCAAAAAAGAGGGTGAGAAAACACACAAAAAAACAGAACCTTGCCACACGAAAGTTGATAATCATAGGGGCTGCAATTGCCTCCTAACTAAATCGTGGGGACAGCTCCTCAAAGCTCTTTCCCATATTTATCTTAGCTACTAAAGCAAGCAAGGGTAACACAGAAGCCACAACGTCACCACCATCTGACAATGTACCTGAAACTGTGCCAGAACCCTTTGACCAAGGGGCAATGGGACCCTGGGAAAATGTAAGACCTGCGGCCACCACCAAAATCCTGGGGAAATTAAAAAAGGCAACTGCGTCAGGACCTTTCCCCACACAGGCCTTATTGGAGAATGGTACTCTGGCAAGACCAACTTTCATAAGTGGCAGCCAAAATGTGCACTGACAAAAAAACAGCACGCCGGGTACTTCAACCCTAGGAATGGCAAGACAGGAGTTAAATCGTATTCCGGAACAGTACCATCCAATGGAAGGGAACACCACATACTGTGGGACAGTGGTTAGCACAAGTGATAGTGACAGTGAACCTCAGGTGCGATCAACTAAAGATCGGTGGTATAGTGGGAAGCTAGTCTGTTACAATCCCCCTCAAAATCAACTACCTAGCAAGAGGAAGCCAAATGATCAAGCATGCAGGCCTCCTCTGGATCATGCAAGCTACTACTTACGCAAAGCAGAAGAATTGCAACGGTAGTTAGAGCCACGTGCAACAAGATAAAGAGATCTCCCCCAAGCCGAGGAGGCTGATAGTCTCGAACTGGCATTTATTCCACCTTATACCCCAAATTGGGCCCATGAGATATTAAACAGAAGGAACCTTCTACGTCTGTTCCATTGTATTCCAGCACTAGACACAAGAACTTCTGAAGTTTGCAAAGATTGTAGGGAACAGCTTCTTAGATGCCGCAATAACTACATGGCAAAGCGTGGATCTCATTGATGCCATCTTGAATGAGTCAAAGACATTTGAGGACTGGGGGATTGAACTCCTAAAGTCACACCAACCCAAACACCCTCACATGCTATTCCCATATGTGGCATCTAGGCCACAGAGATCATTTTTAAAAGGGGCATGAGGTGCCATCCACGACTGGCTGCTTAGTACTTCAAAAGCTTCAAACTTCCTGGAAATAATAGTCGCTCACAACCAACGAACGGTAACTTGCACATCAAGCAGTCACAAAAAAGATACTTGGAGCCAGCTGAAGCTGTCTTGTGAGACATATCCCTAGCTACTACCATGCAGCACAAGAGCAGCCTCAGAAACCTTCGGCTGAGTCCAAGCTCCTAATAACTTTGTGGAATGTGGTAGGTCAGAATACTGCAGTATAGCAAATTGGCAGTGGCCTTCTTGCACGTTTGTGACATTATCTGTTTCCAGGAAAAGTGGGCACTCACTTCAACAGTTTTAAATGACTTGTACAAGCAAATCAAACCTGCAAAACAGTCTAGCTTATTTGGTCGAATGTCGGGAGGACATTCCATCTTCATCAAATAAAATGGTAGGATCAGAGCTGAGCCCCTTGCACAAAGCTCCCGGGCCCTGCAAGTGGCAACAGTCTCAGGGCTAACAATCGGTCACAGAAAGATTCCTTTGCTTCAGATTAACTGTTACCACAACATGCAAAAAACCATGAAACTACATGCCACTGAGGACCTTTGTAACAGAATGGAAATGATCCTCTTGGAATACACCTCACATGAAGTTCTTTTGACAGGAGATCTCAATATGAAGGACTTGGGAACCAAAGGGATAGCTGCCCGAAACTCCAAGGTACAGGATAAAATGAACAACCTCTTGAGCAGCTACGAGCTAGTCTCAGCAGAACAAGTATTTAAGGCCACTGCAGCCGAATCATTGCTTCCCTGGATATTCAGGGCAACCTCGACAATAGATTACAAGTTTCTGTATGAAAATTTAACAAATCATCTTGTGATTTTCGAGCTACATAACAGGAGTGAAAGTGATCACAATCCCCAACTCTGACCGTGAATATGGGAGTACTCACAGCAGTGAAATATCGAGCAGTGGGATCTTCTATGTGTACAGAAGTATCAAAGCTAACTAGGAGGCTGAAATGGAGGATGGCAGATATTACACCTTTGACCAAATGGCTCCTCAAAGTCAGAACGAACCCAAAAAGAAGGGTTGGTCGAATTGCATACCAGGTGGGGCAACCTCTTATCATAGCTCACGGACACTCTACAAGCATTGGCGGCCCACACTTTCGCCACAAAGACAGCGGCGAAGGAGCAGAATACATGCCCGCATGATACCACTATCTTAAACTGACTAAACATGCTAAGAAGAGCTTGGCGCGATCACAAACCCCACTGCACAATAAAAACTGCAATGCATCTTAGCAAAACATGTAAGGTATGTAAAAAGGTAGCCTGGAAACTGAAGAAAACCATGGAAGTTAAAGGTCCATGAAATGCTTCAGGAAAGAGGTCTAACCCACTTCTGGAACTATGTCAACAAACTAAAATCACCATACCGCACTAGAGGACATGGAGTTCTGGAAGGAGACTGTGTAACATATATAGAAGCGTTATATTCAAGTCACCCGATGGCCCCAGCACACCCGAAAAATGTGGAAAGGGACATTTTGTCAATCCAGAGCCAGTCAGATCTCAGAAACCCATTCCAGGTGTGCAAGCTCATCAAGGAAATGATAAACAATGGGGAGCCAGGACCAAATGGGTTCCCTGCTGGAATCTTTAAATGCTCAATACAGGACTGGGCTAAGCTGTTAACTCCTCTTTACAACCAAGCTTTTCTCACCACCAAAATTCCTGAGGCTTGGAGGGGCTCGATTCTGTGCCCAGTCTTTAAGAAAGGAGATCCAACAGAGCCATCTAATGACTGATAGCCCTGTTGGACCTAGAGGTGATAGCCTATGTATGGTTATTACTCAAGGAGCTAGAAGACTGGGTGCAAGACAATAACATACTCCATTCTTTCAAACAGGCTTTCGGGCAGCGGCATCAACCATCGACAATATTATATCTCTTGCCGTGCTGAACCAGCAAGCAGCCCAAAGGAAACAGCCTCCTCTCTTCTGCTGTTTTATCAACTACAGTGCCGCTTCTAATAAAGTTGATCGATCAGCGTTATGGAGGAAACTAAGCACGTGGGGCATCTGCCCTAACCTAATAGTATCTGTACCTCTACTCACACACATGGGTCAGTGTTAAAACCAGGCCTAACACCGTTACCCACAGAATCGCCACTAAGGGCGGCCTGAAACAGGGCTGCGTTCTTGATCCGCAGCTCTTTAATACATACACGGCAGACATGGGAAGCAAACAGCCCCCAAGACCTGGCCACGTGTTTCTACACAAAGTACAAAATACTGACAATACTATTACAATGGACCATATGAAAACGGGTCTGCAGAGCGTATTAAACAGTATCCACACCTACAACAAAATGAACTTTCTCAAGATCAACCAAGATAAGTCAAAGGTTATAATATTTGGGCTTTATATGAAAAAGAATGTATTAAAGTAGAGTATAGGGGCAAATACCACCAAAACAACACAGAAAGACAACTAGCTAGAGGCCCGGTTTACTGAAACATTGAAACCAACAGTACACAAAGGGGCTCATTCTGAGCCCGGCGGGCGGCGGGTGCCGCCCGCCGGGCGGAAACCGCCGAAAGACAGCACCGCGGTCAATAGACCACGGGGGTCATTTTGACTTTCCCGCTGGGCCGGCGGGCGATCGCCAGAAGATCGCCCGCCGGCCCAGCGGGAAAGCCCCTGCAACGAGGAAGCCGGCTCCGAATGGAGCCGGCGGAGTTGCAGGGGTGCGACGGGTGCAGTAGCACCCGTCGCGATTTTCACTGTCTGCATAGCAGACAGTGAAAATCTTTGTGGGGCCCTGTTAGGGCGCCCCTGCACTGCCCATGCCAGTGGCATGGGCAGTGCAGGGGCCCCCAGTGGCCCCACGACACCCGTTCCCGCCATCCTGTTCCTGGCGGGTTTTACCACCAGGAACAGGATGGCGGAAAGGGGTCGGAATCCCCATGGCGGCGCTGCAAGCAGCGCCGCCATGGAGGATTCTCTGGCCCAGGGGAAATCTGGCAGGAAACCGCCGGATCCCCTTTTCTGACCGCGGCTTTACCGCCGTGGTCAGAATGGGCACTGAAGCACCGCCAGCCTGTTGGCGGGGCTTCCGTTGCCCGTGGCCCTGGCGGTTTAGGACCGCCAGGGTCAGAATGAGGGCCAAAGTGTCTTTAAAAAAGAAAGCAGTGGCAATAACGTATAGCCTGAACAAAAAAATAAAGAGCGCCTCTGCAGCTCCAGTCCTGAAAGTTATAAAGGACAGTCTCTAACCTGCACTTCATTATGGGCACCAGGCGTTCCCTGAGGACTGCGCAACCACTCTGGACCATCTGCGGACTCTAGGATAAAGAAATAAAGAAAGGTGCTCCAACTATCCTGACATTTGCGTACATCTAGAAGCGGCCTGGACTTTGGTCTGACAAGCCAGTGGCTAGGATGCCCATCAGACATTCTGAAATATTACATTTGCATACTAAGAGCAACTGCAAACTCACTAAAAGCCTGCTTGAAAGACACTTTTGAGATACCTTGGAACCCCTGGCTGTGGCAGGTGCAGAAGACAATTCAATCTCTTTGAATAGAAGCTGCAGCCTTAGCACTCGATTCTGTTGATCTTCCATCATGGAAAAGGGTAATCAACAAACAGTATCATTTCAGCAAGACATCGCTTCTCTGCAGACTTCAGACATCTTACACCCATTGAACTTGTCTTACCTAGTGGGAAGACCTCAGCCCTACCTCTATCAGTGGCTATCAATTCTTGTATCCATAAAGGCATCATGTACCTGCCCCTGCTAGCTATACTTGTGGTAGATTTTAACCCGGCTTGGTCCATAGCAGGAAAGACGGGGGCTTGCAGGCTATGGGCCAGATGTAGCAAAGGTTTTTACCCATTCTGTGTCTATGGGAAAAAGTGCTCGTACATATGGCCTTATGTGTTTTCAGGAAGAAATCTTGGCTCCATCTATTGTGTTACCATCCTCAATGCCCCTAGGAGGTCTTTGCTGAAACCGTTTTTTTTGTTAAGGTGGTTTCGCACCTGCAAGGAGGCTTTCTTGACATGTTTTGCACAAGCAGATATAAGATCTTTGTCAAGATGCTCCAAATATGCTAATGAACTCAGAGCTCTTCTCCGCCCTTGACTCACATGAACTAATCTAATTAAGTACACTCAAAAGCTCATCACAGACTATATGATCTGCACATAGCTTTATTTGTAATGTTTAGCTCTGCACATTGATGGCATAACTGCCTAAGGCCCTCCAGAGTTAAAGGCAGCATAGCACTATTTTTAACCATTCTGTATATATATCTAATGCACCTTACACTGCAGCAGACGGCTAAGCAGTGAAGATTATTCCAGCATGCACTTTAAAGTCCAAAAGGTGCTTTACTGTTACACAGGAACATCTAACTGGAACTGGCATTTTTAAATTTGTATCCTTTTTCACTGGTGTTTTTAACCCTTTGTAATGGTTTTAAGTACTCATGCATTATTAATAATAGACTTCAAATTTGTGTCTCTGTAGCTTAAAAGAAAGTCAGCCAACTGACCCTTGGAGTCCACTTCTTTGTCCATGGTACAAGTGGGAGCAGGTTCAGCCGTTAGGGTTCTCCTCACAGGTTTCAATAGCAGAGTCAGGCCTTCTTCTGTCTTTCACAGCTCCAGCAGTGTTCTGAGGAGGGTGCCTAGCTCTGCCACATTTCTGGCACCAGCCTGTGGGTGGTGGTGACTTTTGACCCCTCCCTAACCAACAGGGGAAAGTTCCCAGAGGTAACCATAACTACCATTGTAGCAGCTTATGTGTGCCCTGCTGCAAACAATGTCATAGTGTTCCTCTTTATCTAAATCCAATATGGCAGAAACTTCCTTCATATGTGCAGAGCACCAGTGCTCACCCTAGAGGTGTTGCTAGAGAAGTGAGTATCCCCTCCTCTGTGTTCATTCAAATTCGTATCGGGGGCAGCTCCTTGCATACTGGGATTGGTGCCTGGCAACCTAGAGGAACAAATAATAGGGCAAATCTAGGTGTAAGTTACATCTACATGTGACAGGGTAAGCCTCTTTGAAGTTAATTAGGTTCCCGAGCACTGCCTAGATGATCTTCCTGCCGGAGAAAGAGAATATATACTCACACCCAAGGCCTTTGTCTTAGCTCTGGGAGCGGGTTCCTCACAGAGCTATTCCACTCCTGATTCACAGTTGGAAACTCATATAAATGGGCTTCTAGAGGCTTTAGGCAGGTAAAAGGTGACTCTTTAAAGTACCTTTTCTAAAATATTTAGCCCAAATCCAAATTTGCCAATGACTTTGGTTTGTACTTAATGTTTTTAAAAGTCCACAAATTAACCTTTAAGCTGGTTCCTAGATAACTTTATTAGATTTAATTATGTATCACAGTGCATTCCTACAAAACATGTAATCCACCTTTAGTGAAAATAGCTTACAGGGCATTGTCACAGTAAGGACATGTTTAACATTAAACTTTTCCATGTCATATTTTTAAATAGCTTGCACCCTGCCTTATATGCAGTTAAGTTCTCCTTAGGAGTGATTCATTAATATTTAAAAGGAGGGTTGAGGCCTGTCAAAAGTTATTTTGGCAAGTCGAACTTGCAGTTTTAAATCTGCACAGGCAAGCTCCAGACGTAGGCCTGCAGTCATGGTGTGCACTGCCACTCTAGTGGTGGCACAATATGTGCTGCAGTCTACTTTTGAGATTTAACTAATGGGTCTGGGTATTCTTTATACCTTATACCAGGGAATTATAGTAAGTTAAATATGCCAATTAGAGTATAGCCAATCTCAACATGTTTTAGGGGTCAGAGCACATGTACTGGGCTTTGGTCAGCAGATTCCCTGTGACCAGAGCCAAAATAACTAAAAGCAGCAGTCCACAAAATAGGGGTGCTCATGCAACCGAGAGGGTTTGCTCTGTTGGCGGTGGCTTGACCCACATGTTCCCCTTTTAGACACTTGCTTAAGGGTGTTACAATCCATGGCTCACTTTTCCATAAAATTGTTTCAAAATGGTTCAGCCCAGGTTACCATTCTCCTACAGTAGTCCAGTAATAGTTACCACTGTGTTTGCCATTCTCATCTCTGCTGTTCCTATGGAAGTTCATCTGTGATGTAATCTCTTGTGCATTAGCTCTCTGTAGGAGTTTTTATATCTTGTTTGATAGGTTTCAAATGTCTAGGGTTCCAGAATTTGAATGAGGATTTTAAAAGTTTTTTTCTTCATGATGGCTCTTCTGCTGCCTACGTTCACTGGTTACATAGGGTGTGATTCACAAAAGCATTTGTGAGTGAGAAAAGCAGTGCTAAAGGACTACTCTTTTACATGTGGTACAATCCAACCGAACATCTAAAATGAGAAAAAAATGGGAACATCCAAGGAATATTCATATACAATTAGAACGAATAGAAAGGACTGTGCCCTCTTTGTGCTTTTAGTAGTAGAGCTTCGGGTGTTTGGAAGCCAATTCACAAAGGTGTGTAAGAATACTTAATGGAGTTCTCCTGTTGTACTACTTCCCATCCTCATGAATGTATTTGTGAATTGACTCCTTTATCTTTTGATGTGCTCTGTGAAGTAGTGTTCCAAACATTTGACCACGAAGAGGTAAATGAATTACTTTTGCTAGAACTCGTGTCTGCTTCAGGTAGCAGATGGTGTGCATGACCTGCTGTTCTGTAACAAAAGAATCCTGAAATAATTGCTCATTAACTATAGTTAATTATATCACAGGTGTTTGAGAGGTCTAGGTTATGTGTTGTTTCACCGAAAACAACTGCATGTTGTGAAGGAGCATGACCCTGTAATTAGGGCACCTCAAGGCGCTGCACTGTTCTCCTCGCTAAAACACATTAGGGCCCGTATTTATACTTTTTTTGCGCCGCATTTGCGTCGTTTTTTTGACGCAAAAACGGCGCAAACTTGCAAAATGCCATTGTATTTTGTAGGTTTGTGCCGTTTTGCGTCAAAAAGCGGCGCAAATGCGGTGCTAAAAAAAGTATAAATATAGGTGCGCACAAGGGAGTATAGTGGATTTACCTTTTGTGCCCTTGTAACACATATTTAAATTAACTTAGTGACGTCTTACTTGGATGCCAACTCTGTTCAACTCAAGGATTGTCTTCTCTTACACTAACCCTTCCATGATGCTTGAACCCACTGTTTTCCTTCCCGTGAAATATCATTGTGTTTACATTGTGGGTTGTTTTCCTTCCATGACACCATCCATGAGGAGGAGGTGGCCTCCTCCTGCTCGGCGATGGTCCAGGCCATGGTTTCTCCTCCCCTCCAATAGCCCAACAATGGAGAGGGTCCACCCTCTCCCAGGTGAGGCGTTGGGGTCATCTCTCTATGAATGAACAGCTGTGAGACAGCAAAATGCAATCCCGTGATCAGAATCACATGTGTGGAATGCAAGTATTTTCTATTTTGACCCTACATTCAAAATGTGCATCATGCCACTTTGCCTTTGGGTGTAAGTTGAGCGTGCCAATATTACTGAATGCAAAGCGCTGTTGCCTCACTGTGACTGACTCACGTTAATCTCGGATTGAAAGTAGCCAACTTGAAATGGTACCTTTTACTGCACTAACAGTCTTTAACATATAATGCAATTGGGACATTCTTGCAAGACAACATAGGTGTTCTAGGTTGTAGAAAGAGTAGTACTTGCTATGACACATTATAGGGCTTGCTACAAACGTGTAATTATTTAGCAATTTCTTACCAAGGAGGATTACATGTGCAAAACGGCTGGAAAATATTTAGTCATGCATTTGGCTGACATTCACTTCTTGAACATAAGTCTTCCGTAGCCTAGTTGGCGGGGAGAGGTTTGTAATGCCTCGAGATCTCTGAAAGGCCTATATCGGACTCCAGGGTCGGACTGGCCTACAGGGCGATCACGCAGTGCCCGACGGGCAGGTCTAACAGGTCAGTGTGTGAGCCTGTTTTTGACTGTTTGTGGGTCTGTTTAATGTTCTGCCAGGCCGGTTTTTACAAATGATTTTTTTTATATTAAAAAAGAATACCTACAGCAAGCATGAATACACGCAGTGTTCCATACTTTCCAAAACACTGATATAGAGTGTCTTTAAAGTTTGCATATCCCCAGTTTGCAAACATGGTACACTTTTTTCGCTATTTAATTCACTAATGGGGGGACCACTTTTATTTTGGTGCCCGGGTCTATTTTCTGTTCCAGTCCAACCCTGTTGGACTCTGTAAGGCTCTTTTCTTTCTGCCGATGAATGACAGAGATGAAAAGAAGCAGCATTACCTGCACTCATTTCTGTTCTAAGATGGCCGCCAGGCAACAGCACTGGGCGGGGCTTATCAAACGCCTTCAACACTTAAGATTTCCAATACGGTTTGACAGAACGGCATAGTTGTGACCCAGCTGGAGACAATGGGGGTCTGACCGCCGGGGCCAGGGTCGGCGGGAGCACCGCCGACAGACCGGCGGTGCCCCGCAGGGCATTCTGACCGCGGCGGTTCCGCCGCGGTCAGATGCGGGAAACCGGCCATCCCCATGGCGGTGGAGCGCGCTCCGCCGCCATGGGGATTCTGACACCCCCTACCGCCATCCTGTTCCTGGCGGGTCTCCCGCCAGGAACAGGATGGCGGTAGGGGGTGCCGAGGGGCCCCTGGGGGGCCCCACAAAGTATTTCAGTGTCTGCTTTGCAGACACTGAAATACGCGACGGGTGCCACTGCACCCGTCGCACCTTCCCACTACGCCGGCTCAATTCTGAGCCGGCGTCCTCGTGGGAAGGTTGATTTGCCCTGGGCTGGCGGCGCCCGCCGAAGTTAGAATCACCCCCAATGTCTATGGAAAAATGCCAGACCTCACACCCAGACTCACATGCTGCACCACCATAAGGCAGGAAGGGGCAAGATAACCAGGTCAACTTGCAAGCAAAAGGCTGCTTTATTAGAACAGGTATGCAGGCTTTGAAACTATATTTACAGACATTTCTCAAAACCCATCCTCACTAATACAATAAAAATTCTTGACCCCCACCCTTAAACCTCACCCCAACAATAAACATTCCCCCATCCATTGTCCAACCATTTATTCTTCACATCTTCTTTCATTGTCTGTCTTTCCAACTCAACACAACCATCACTCCCCTGTATTTCCTCTGTCATGCCTGCCCTGCAAGGCCTCCAACCCTTCCGGCCTGTCTTGAGCTCCTCCCTTTCTTCCACTAGGAAAACATCCCGGCAAGGCATTTTTCCTGTCCCATTCAGTTATATTGCATGGTTGCACAGTGCTTACGCCTCCACCACAACAGCCACAAAACATAGGGCCGCATTATGAACTTGGCGGCAATCACCACTAACCTCTGTGGCGATGGTGAACAGAAGACCGCCAGTGGCGGAAGACTGGAAAGCGCCGAATTATGATGCCAAAAAGTCAAACCTCCAAAAATCCTGCAAACTCCACCCACCGTCAGGCCCACGATGGCGGAAAGGCAGTACACCCCACCCCGCAACTGCCATGCAGACAAATCCTCCGCCCACCAAATAATGAAGCACAAATCAGCATGGCGGATAGTGGATGTTGAACAACCAATGGCGGTACGGACCGCCACGGCCAGCAATGGGACCCACCAACATCAAATGCACACATTGGCAACTTTGAAATCCAAACACCTGACACACATCCACAACACTATAAAACACACACATACAAACCCCACAATCCTTTGCGTCGCCAATAGCACAACTGAGAATGACAACACAACATGCATACACTGAACACAACATAACACAAGTCACACGCACAAATACACCACCGAAACACATAAAAACCCCAAACACCATTACAAGCCACACACACAACCACACAACAGCACCCTAACCAATACACCCCCAACACACCACCCACAATACACACCATGGCACCCACTAAGCACCCCCGATTCACAGATAGGGAGCTAAGGACCATGGTGGATGAAATACTCAGGGTCGAGCCACAACTATTTGGGGCACAGGTAGAGCAGACACCCGTGGCCAGGAAGATGGAGCTATGGCAGACGATTATCAACAAGGTCAACTTAATGGGAAACCATCCGGAAGAGATGGAACGACCTGCGCGGGAAGGTTCGGTCAATGGCATCCAGGCACAACATAGCCATACAAAAGACTGGTGGCGGTCCCCCACCTACACCCCCCGATTACATCGATTGGGAGGAGAAGGTCATGGCTACCCTGCATTCAGAGGGCCTCACTGGACTCACAGGAGGACTGGACTTGTGTAAGTCAACTACAATACCTTACCAGTAACCCACCTATAATGCATTCATCACCCCACCCCTCTCACTACCACCAGGACCCCATCCCCACCTAGTCCACAACACCCATATCTAACTACCCTACATGCCCACAATCCCACAAACAGACCTCCATCCTGCCCCCTGTGCACAGTCATCTACCCCTGCATGGATTCCCAGTGGCACTACAGCATCCACAATGCACTTCCAACCCCCCAATTAAGATGCAGAGATATGTACACGAAGGGACCTTGCATGCCACGACAGGGGAATATAAGCTCAAAATAGGGCAGAGCAGTGTATCAATTGCCGAAAAAGTACCTGAAAACCACATGTCTATTCCCCCACACACAAGTACCACCACCCATGCCACCCGGACGGAAACGCCAAGGATTGCCAGCGCCCCACACGAAGACAGAGGCCCCACTCAGGAGAGTGCAGAGGGATGTATGGAAATTGAGGAATACCCTGGCCCATCACACAGTCCTGGACTGTCACCCTCCAGCAGCCCCACCCAGGGTACCACTGACAGCCCTACCACCCAGCCACCATCATCATCTCTGGCCAAACAACCCCACACCAGTGTCTCTTGGCCACAGACTGGCGGCCACAGTCTCCACCCACCCACCAACAAGCAGGATGATGAAGGGCCCAGTGCAAGTGGGACTGCCAGACCTGTGCAGGGGACAAAGGCACAGGGGGCTAGGGCCAGTGGGGGACATCAGTGGCCCAGCGGGGTGGCCAAAGGATGGATGCAGCAGCCCAGGAGGTGACATCTGAGGTCCCGGGAGCATACCACCATACCCAGGACAGGATGGGCCAGATCCTGACCACCTTGGAGCAGAATCAGAGGCTGCAGATAGCACACCACCAGAAGGCCATGGAGCAATGGAAACAGCTAAATGCCACCATGGCCAGCATTGCAGGGGTGCCGCAGCTCCAGTATCACAGCCAGTCTGAGGCCCCCCACCCACCTGCTAGCCCCTACCACTAGCCAGGACACTGCCCTGCCCTGCCATCTACATCTGCAGCAGCTACTGGACTGGTGGCACTGCCAGAGAACACCCAGGAAACCAGCACCCCTACCCCTGCAGCCCAGCTCCAGTCACGCAAATGTGTCCTCAGACCCAGACATGCCACTGAAACACCAGCCAAGACCAAGACCACCACTAGGAAGTGACTCTGCCCTGAACTGTTTCCCTTGTGTGCCACTGTGCTCCCTTGTTCACTTGCCACTGCCAACACACCATCTACCAATTACCACATGGAACAAAAGCCAGTGCTACCAACTGCTGAGCATATGTACCTGAGTATGGATATGCACCATGTGCCCACTCCCTATCACTGTTCCACCAAATATGTATATTTTGTCACTTAATAAATACATCTATGCACTCAAATCGTATGTCCCTCGTCAATATGAGATATCAATTGTGAGTGTATGCATTAGCCAGTCAATTTCATAATCATACCTTTATTACAGGAGGGGATCCTACGCACTGTAGTGTCTGAAGTATGTCACACTGTACATAATATTGGGCTACCTGGCACATGCCACTTCAGTCATCAGTTAACAGTGTCAATGACCATAGACACCACATTACCAATTACATGAGTCAGACTGGAACTATGCACTGAATACATCAGCATCATTTAACAGTACCTTATAGTCACTGGAAGTATAGGCGGATCGGCTGGTTCCTGGAATTGACATCTTCCCCCTCTTCTTCCTCACCATCACTCTCATCCCCTATCTGAGGTTGCTGGGCAGGTTGGACAGCACCCTCCTCTTCCAGAAGGGGAATAGCTTTCCTCACAGCCAAGTTGTGCAGCATGCAGCAGGCCACCACTATCTTACACACCTTGTCAGGGACATAGCACAGGGATCCCCCACAGAGATGGAGGCAATGAAATCTAGCTTTCAAGAGACCTATAGTGCGCTCAATCACCCGCCTAGTACGTCCATGGGCCTCATTATAATTCCTCTCTGCATCTGTCCTGGGATTCCTCACAGGTGTCAGGAGCCATTGTAAGTTGGGGTGGCCAGAATCACCTGCAAAAGTGGGGTAAACAGGACCTTAAAAAACTGACTTTAGATGCACATTGGCTGGCTGTCAGCTATATACAGATCCAGTGTCATACACACTCACCTATGAGCCATTCTCTGTCCCATTGTAGTTGCCCCATCAAGTGTGGTACACTGCTGTTTCTCAAGACAAAGGAATCATGGACTGAGCCTGGGAATCTGGCATTGACATGTGTAATGTACTGGTCAGCAGTACACACCAATTGTATATTCATGGAGTAATAGTTATTCCGATTCCTGTACACCTGTTCATTCACTCTTGGGGGTATGAGAGCTATGAAAGCTATGTGTGTTCCATCAATGGCACCAATCACATGTGGGATGTTAGCAAAGACATAAAATCCAGATTTGATGCCAGGAAGTTCAGCCCTTTGGGGAAACTGGACATATGTTTGCAGGTGTTGGACGAATGCATCTAGGAATTTTAACAGGATGAACATTGGCTGTGAAACCCCTGCACCCATGCCCACTGTCACCTGAAATGAGCCTGTAGCCAAAAAATGGAGTACAGATAGCACTTACACAGTTGTAGGGATGGCATGCTGATTCCGATTAGCCTGTTTTAGTACAGGATCCATTAAAGCACAGAGGTCATGGACAGTAGCTCTATTGAGTCTGTAGGTGATAATGATGTGGCATCCCTTCATAGTTTCCAAATCAACCAGAGGTCTGTAAACAGATGGGGTCCTCCCTCGCCACATCGGTCTGTACCTATGGTGGAGGAAAGAACACATATTGAGTGTAAACATACACCTGCATCACATGATGTCACTGTATCTATGTAAGTGTGACAAGTAGGTAACATACACAGACGCAAAGGATGAAGTACACCGTCAGGCATATGTGTGCTGAGTCAACTCTGTAATAATGGCATCCAAGTGTTTACACAATTCCAAAGATGGGTGCATGTGAGGATCCTAAACTCATGTCAGCAAGCGACTAAGGTTGGGGATTTGGAGGCCCTGGATGAGGCCCCTGGCCAGGCTATGGTGATGTGGTGGTAGCAAAATGGCAGCCTCCTGCCATCCAGGTATGAGGGAGTGGAAGTAACTTCATTCCGCTGGCGTTAGTTGTCATAGCGGAAGGCGGTGTTCACAGCTGTGCACCCAATCATTGGATAACATGGTTGTCAATGGGAAACCTGGGCCAATCATGATCACTGTCGGCGTGGTACCTACGCCATGTCGTCAGACCCTTGACACTTGACTCCTGATTCCTGTGCAGGGTAATACTCCACTGCGTATGACAGGGGAATGGGCCCTGTCCTTCACAGCGGAGGAGCTGGAGAAGCTGGTGGACGGGGTCCTACCCCTGTATGCCAAGTTGTATGGGTGACCAGAGGAGCAGGTGAGTTGGCGTCTGTCAGCCTTAGATGTGTGTGATTGTGGTGGATGCCTGTATGCATGTGGGTTCGCTTTGTGACTGCGCAGCCGTAGACTGTCTGGCATGTACTGTATGTGAGTAGATAACATGGCTTTCAACAATGGCCATTCCATAGGGAACGACATGTCATCTGTATTCGGTGCATACATACTGACGTCTGTTTCTTTCCTCTGTGTGTCCCATGAAGGTCAGTGCCCATCAAAAGAAAGGCCTGTGGCAAGCCATCGCCAAGGAGGTGTGGACCCTGTGGGTCTACAACCAGTAAAGCACCCACTGCAGGAAGCGGTGGGAGAACCTGAGGCACTGGGCCAGGAAGACCGGAGAGGTCCAGCTGGGGTAGGCCACCAAATGAGGAAGGGGTGCCCGTCGGACCCTGACCCCACTATTGGCCCGCATTCTGGCGGTGGCCTATCCGGATTTGGATGGACGCTTGAAAGCAACACAGCAGCCACAAGCGGTGAGTACCAACACTGTTGTGATACTGCTTTGATGGATGTATTTTGGTGCTGTGGTATGTATGCTTTCTAGGGCCTGGCACTTGGACAGGTGTGTTCCTGCAGTCCTGCCCCTGAAAGTCCCTGTAATGCTGTGAGGGCTAGTTTGGGTGGTCTCAAAAGGCCCATGGGAGGTCCCCTTTCTGTCATCTGGTATGCTTTGTGGCCTCATTGACTTGTATGTGCATTGGCTGGGCATGGTCTCTCATGGGTGTACTCCACACAGTTTATCAGGTCCGTGTTTCCTGTGGGTAATGTTGTGTATTTTGGGGTAATGGCCACTAGTCAGGGGCACAGTCATGACATATGTTTTAGGTGCTGCATGTAGGTGTGTGACCAGGATGGGAGGGTGTGTGAGCCAGAGATGTACATATATTCTGGTTTTGACAAACTTCTCCCATGTTTTGTCTCTCTACCCCTGTGCTCTTGTGTCTTTGTGTACATCAGCATCATCTGGCGAGTGGGGATGCAGCAGCCCACGGTTCCAAGGAGGCAGAGTCGACAGACGCCAAGGGACCAGTGGGTTGGAGGGCGAGGGGAGTACCACGTGGGAGGCAACTACCACTGGATGTAGTGACTCTGATACCTCCTCCGATGGGAGCTCCCTGGTGGTGGCGGACCCTACTGGGCACACCTATTCTATGCCATCTTCCACCACCCCCATGCCATCACCGCCCTCCCAGTTGCTCCCCACCCAGTTGCCCATGCCGGCTCACCCAGGAGGGATATGCGTCTCCCTCGCCCCAGGCACCTCATCCCTGCCCCAGTCAGCCCTGCTGCCCTCACGGAGGAGGCTATTGACCTCCTGAGGACCATCTCTGTAGGGCAGACAACCATTGTGAATGCCATCCAGGGATTAGAATCCCAGATGCAGCAATGCAATGCATACCTGGAAGGCATTCACGGTGCCATGTCTGGCCTAAAGAGATCTTTTCAGGCTCTGGCCTCCTCTGTGACGGCAGCAAGTGTCCCTGGTCTTTCTGTCCCCCCTCCCACCACCTCTACCCCTTCCAGCACCCCACTCTCTTCCTCCATCCCA
Source organism: Pleurodeles waltl (assembly GCF_031143425.1). NCBI lineage: Eukaryota > Metazoa > Chordata > Amphibia > Caudata > Salamandridae > Pleurodeles > Pleurodeles waltl. The sequence continues at coordinate 114,508,777 of NC_090446.1, read as the reverse complement.
AGCACACGTGCAGACAGCCATGCACACACGTCAACACATAAGAAGCACACAGACAAACACAAGCACCAAACTTCCCACCACAGGCAGGGACACACTCAACATACCAAAGCACACACAACAACATCCACTTCCCCCAGTGTGTCATCCTCCCCCACCACCCTGTCTGTCACCTCACCATGCACACCCACATGCACTGCACCCTCAGTCACTGCTGCTGCCCCCCTTCATGCTGTCACTACAACATCTGACCTCCAGACATGCACCCCAGACACCACACTTGCACTCACCACAACTACATTGACAGACACTTGCAGCCCACTCACCATACCTGCAGACACCCAGACAACATCCATGTACACTAGCAGCTTGTCTTTTCTCACTGTGTCCACCCCCCTCCTCCCAAAACACTCAAACATTCGTAGACATCCACACCACACAGATCCACCACACATCAGCATACTTTACAGGCACCTGCATCCATTTCTGGCACATCTACACCTTGTACACGCACTCCCTCAACCTCCACTCCCAGACCTGCCTCCAAATCCCCTCCAACTGCCCCTAAGAAGCTTTTCCTCTCCCGTATTGACATATTCGAACCCACTGGTCCACCCGTCTCATCCCTAAACATGCCCATCTCTTTGCCCAGTCCACTCCTTCCACGTCCAAGTCTGCCCCAGCCCGCCCTTCCCATTCCCATGCCCCTTTCCCAGGGAGAAGCCCTGTGTTGCCCCAGGTCCCTCTGCCACCCCCCCAGTCCCATCCCACCCCCTTCCTTCCAAGAGCAAGCCCAAACCCCCTCCACCTTCCAAAACTAAGCCCAAGCCCCCCCCCTTCCAGATGTACGTCCCCAACCCCGCCACCCCCTGCCCCTGTTCCCTGAGGTGCCTGGCTGTCCCATTGATGCCCCTTTCAAGTGGAGTACCCTTTGCACATGTGGGAGTCAAGTTCGGCCTATTTTGGCCCTTCAGAGTATTTAAATTGGACTGGCCAATGGCATTATTTGGACAGTACGTTTTTTCAAGTTAATAAATTTGAGTGCCCAGTAGTGCTGTTGGCACAATATTATGAGGTTGTTCAGCGTTTCACTGGGAGGGTGTGGTGTGCACATGTGTGTACTTTGGTGCAGGTCTTTGTTGGCTTGTGTCTGGTAGGTACATCTTGTTATAGTATGTGTGGCTTGGGATGGTGGGAGGGGTGGGTGTGTAACTGTGCCCTTTTTTCCCATGTGTACTAAGCTGCGTTACTTACCATCATCGTCTTCGTCGGCGGCAGTTGTGGAGGTATATGGCAAGGAGCAGCACTGGCATTATTTCCAACTCTCTCCATGTCTGCGTCGGCGTGTTGTGTGTGCCTCTGGTGAGTGTTTCCTCATGCTTTGCCTGGTGGTAGTTCCCGCCCCGGAACTGCTGGCGGTGTGGTGTTTCATTATTTGGTGGGTGGATAGGACCTTTCCATCGGCCTGTGGGCGGACTCCTCCGTCCTCGTCGGGACTACAAAGATGGCGGTGTGTGGATGGACCGCTACTTGTTTCTCATGTGCTTCATTATTTGGCGGTCCGGACCGCCAGCATGTTGGCGGTATTTACCGGCACCGCCGACGGGGCAGTGTTTACCGCCATGTTACTAATGACCACCATAATTTGGAAACAAAATACACATAACAGCGTTGTCTCCAGAACAGCCATTAGTACCACCACTTCCTGGCTAATGCCGTGGTCAAAGTTTTCTTTATCCCCAGTAAAAATAGCACATTCCCCACTATCCTGCCTAAAAACTTAAAATTCTTCTTTCCTAATATCTGTATGTTCTATCCACCCTACCCTGCCCCCAGCCTTGCAAGAACGCTGCATTTACCTATTCACCTTCCTCCTAGCTTTTTCCACTGCTAAATGCTCTCACCAGACCTTGCTAGGGACAAACGCTGTCCAGAAAATGTGAGTACCCAACCGTGATCTCCCTATCAAATCCAAATCTTAATTCATCTTCTTCATTATACCCACACCAAGTTATTCTCCCCTAAAAGCACAATCAAAATATCTGGACACGGTTGCACTGCAATCAAATTTGATATGCAAGGCAGTAACTGACCCCACCTCATACCACCCCAGCTCCACCACTCAAGACGAACACCATCAAAACAAACATCCAGGTTTTTCCCCCAATGCCTCTTCTCTGCATGCTTAGCCACCACTTTATGATGGAATGCTCCACAATCCAAATGGATAAGGTCGCCACAATCGTTCCAGACACACAACCTGGAAGGAGAAGAAAAAATTAGCCCAAGGAAATTATGCTGTATCCACATCCCTAATGTATAGTATGCAACAGTCTGAGGACCATTTGCCCAGTTTCTTGACCTCTTGTGTGAAAACCCCAACCAGGTAGCTTCCAATGCTGCTCCAAATCTAAAAGAGTGTATGCCAAATTTGGACGGGACCTCCCCTGAAACTTGCACTATTTTCCTCATTACTGCTAAAAATTGACCAGCTGTCAACCTAGTCCCATCCCCATGTAGAAATACAAAAACTCCTTGAGTCCCTCCCGCAAGTCTAAAGCCATGCCAAGCCTGCACTGGGCATACTGTATCCCCCAATCCTGTGAAAAAGAATCATCATCCTCTTCCACGCTTGATCAGTTTTTGATTGTGCTAAGAAAATTATGATTGACCTGCCTGACGCTACCTCATGCTCCACTCTCAAACCTCCTTCCTTGTTACTCCCAAGGAGCTCAGAAATCTGAAATGACCCAAAGAACAAAGCATTAATAGTTTGAATACCACTTCAAAATGGGAATAGCAGCAACTTACCAAACCTTTAACCAGCACCAGCAACTTGCCCTTGGTAACCAGTTCTCTCATTAACTGCCTCCTCTTACATTTTTTTGCCTAGCCTGCTAGTATCCGTCTTCCCAACTCACCCACTGAAGGTTCATACCCTCAAAAGAATTTGCCATAAACACATATTTGCTGCTAGCTTTCCTGAAATAGTAGTATCTGATACCTTCCTGTTAATATTATTCATAATAAACTTAACTACATCCTCCTGCCTAGCTACGATACCTCCTTCATTCTGATCCTGAAATGCGCATTTCCTCTTAAAAACTCATCTCATGCATGTCTCTAGGCATTTCTTGTGCTCTCAGCAATGGATTTCTCTACCAATTTCATGATCCTCAGTATGCCAACTCCCAAACCTCCTGCGGTACCTGGGTGTTCTGCAAGTGTGTTCCAGGTGGAAAACCACAGAATCTCAGCCACTGTAAATGAGACAAAGCATCTGCAATGTTATTGTCCGCACCTGGCACATGTTTGGCTCTAAGAATAATGATATGCATCAAGAATCCTAACAAGAATCTCTGCAATAGCTTCAACAGCCATTTGTCTTTCACTTTTTAGCCATTCACCACATCCGCCACGGTCCTGTTATGCAGTCATGGTCTTATTCTCCAGTTCCTTACCCAAGATTGCAACAGCCACCAGCAGAAAGGAGAACTCAAAAAATATTATACTCATCCCTTCTTTTTTCCAGTGTGATGGCCACTTCTCAGCCCACCATCTACCATCCCAGAATATGCCAAAACCTTCGGAACCTGCAGAATCTGGGTAAATCTGCACCACCCAGTGAAAGTCCTCATCCACGAACCACATTGAAACGTAATTGACATCTTTCAAAAGCATCAACCATACCTTCAAATCCGCTCTCAGATCCTCTGCAAATACTTAGCCTGTGATGTGGCAATGCAGCACCAGCCATTGCGAAACTCAGTCTGCGACAATAGGCTCTACCAGTTTGCTCTACCCTACATGCAACATTGAGATGTCCCAACAATTGCTGAAGTTGTAGTTTACTTGCTGCTACAGCCTGTTCTAACAGCAGCACCAATTCTTGTATCTTCATAGACAGCAATCGTGCCTCCATCCTGACTGTGTCCAGTTCAATGCCTAAAAAGACAAAACTGGTACTGGGCCCTTCAGTTTTGTCCCATGCCAAGGGAACACCCATCTCCTCTGCCAAAGATTGAAAAGCTTGTAATGCACACTTGCACGCCATTCCAACCCCTTTACCAATGTAAAGAAATTCATCCAAATAGTGGATAACTAGCTTGTATCCACTTTGCTATGTAAAACTCCACTGCAAAGAGGAACTGAAAGTCTCAAATAGCCTACAAGATATGGCACAGCCCATAGGAAGAACAACAAACAAACTACTCTGAAACTGAATGTTAAATAGAGAAAAATCACTGGGATGAACAGGAAGGAGTCTAAAAGCTGACTTTATGCCACATTTGTCCAAGTCGGGACCAACATCTACTTTCCTGACCAAAGCTATTGTAACATCCAGAGCAGCAAACGGAACTGCTAAGTCCTCCTGAGCAATAAAATCATTGACAGAAGACACTTCTGGCAATGAAAGACGAAGTCCCATCTGAATTCTCCAGCATTTCTTTTTGGGACCACCCCAGCGGAGGCACCATCAGACCTGGCGGTGGCCAGTACTCAAAAGGACCAGCCATTTTCCCTTCTTTTACCTCCTTGTCTAGTTTTCTCATACCACCGAGGGATGTTGTTTAGCAGATATGAGATTGTCCGCAAACCTTCTAACTCTAGGACCTTGGTAACTAGACACACAAAACCCCACTGCAAAATTGACACTTCTCTATTGGCATAAAATGCAAACCACTCCTTTAAAACTTCCAGCTTAGCTGGAGTAAAAGCCCTTGTTCTGAGGCATATACGTCCCTCTGCCCTGCTCCCCAAAACATCGCAAAACGGCATGCCTTCCCCCACATTTGACACATTCATGCTTCTACTTTCAAGGGTTGCAGGTGCAAAAAACTCTGTTGAAACTGCAGCATGATCCCAGGTTTGTGTTCTGACCTTGGCCCCAGCTATCCAACACCCCCGGGTGAGCCGCCCCTGAAAGGGCCAATACCGTACCGCCAACCCACTGGCTGTGTGCAAGGTTGGAAGGAAGCGCTGGGGACACATCCATTGCACCCATAATGCGTTCTCAACATATCCCCAAGGTATGTCTGGCTTTAAAACTATCCTCACCCTGGATTCCTTGTTATAATTTAGCCATGAAAACCCTCAAATACCATATGGGCTTTCCAAGCAGTATCCATGTATTTAAAAATGAACCCTTACCTTTTGGGAAATTTTTCACAGTAGACGCTCGCGTCAATGAAAAAGGCAGACGTCCACGTGTCAGTTGTAGTAGGCACCTGAGATCTCCTTGCTAACTCCCATGCTTCCTCCCTAGGTCCCTATTTTGACTTCAGTTCTCTGCAGAGTAACTTATAAACATCCACAAACTCACCTTGCCAATTTTTTTCTTTTGTCACATTAGATAAATGTGCCCCCAGCAGCAAGGAAACCCCCCATGTAAGGTAGCTTTTTAAAACATTCAGCTGTGCTTTTGTCATCTTTTCCCCCAAGCTTTTCACATCATCCTTCTTATTTTCCCCTCAATCATCCTTTTTTGTTGCTCTTCCTCTTACCTTCATTATTCTTATTATGATCGCTTTCAACCATAATTTCTGTTTCACTTAACAATAAATAATTGGCCTCCACACCAATCCACCAGAGCTGTAACTCTTTCTTTGCCCAATTCCCAGCTACTCAACCACTGTCTCTCACCTGGTATGGGTCTGTCTCTTTCAGGTACTGAAATTCTGCGCTTGCCTCTCCTCTTGGACTGAGTCACACTTTGGACCTGCACCGTCACCGCGGCAATTCCCAACCCCACCTGCCAGATGGTTCTGGGGCAAGAAATATTAGTAGCGCCCCCCGCCCCCTGTTTTTTTTGCTCCCGCTTCTCTGCCCGTGCTTCTTGCCAAAAAAGATTTTCCCCCTCCTCCAACTCTTCTTCCTCATCATAATCGAGCTCAGATTTCATCTCTCTCTCTCTCTCTTCATCATAACCACTCACACCCGGCCTCTCGCCATCCTCTACACCTCCATCAAAACATCTCCAATCAACCTCTGTGATTCCTGAATTTGGCAACGCTATAGAGAACTCCTGCATTGTCTGGAAGGTTGCCTGTAACCTCTCCCTCACTTCAGAACGGTTGACCCAGGTCGTATGTAACCCTGCAGGATTTCGCTCACAACAGCTGGTGCTTCTATGTGGTATTTTCCCACCGTTGACCCGCAGGTCACCCCAATCTGCAGGACCTTTGGTCCTGGTCCCCCCACCCCCATAATAACCTGTAATTGGTTACTGTCATCTTAATGCTCCAAACCACACCCATCTTCCTTAACATTTGTTATTCTTACTCAAAGGCTGATTACCTTGCTGTCCTTGAAACTGATCCTGCTGACTAAACACACGGTGCCCCTGTAAGCCAACATCTACTTCTTTGATATGAATTGCAGGCAAAATGACCTTCTTGTACCTTGTGGCTGATTGTGGCTTCAAAATGTTATGAGCAGTGTCAAATTTTTCAAGCTTGCTCATGTTTGCCAGTCTAATTAATTCTCCGAACCACTGCACAGTGCCCGATGGCCCTTCCTGCTCCTCCGACTGTAGCATTCCTTCTACAGTTTCAATGCTTCCACGCTGATGAGCACTCACACTGTTTGACTTGCCTGAGCACTCTGCTGCCCCCTGCCGCGCACCTCCAGTCACCGCACTGCACGCAGTTGGAGCCAACACTGCACGTGCCGTACTCCTGACTGGGCCTTCTCTTTCCGAGGGCCGCATGGCACTCACGGCTTGTGTTCCATGCGGGCCCCTCAGATGAGCTCATCCTCACCCAACCCTGGGAGCACCTTCACCACCTACATTAAGCGCACCTGCTGACGCACTTTGTTCACCTATCTTGCCCCCTTCTGTTCCATATCCAGCTGCCTCCACACCCCACGCTTTCATTTTAGCCTTCGGTGGTGAATAGGCTAAAACGGCTTCCGCGACACCGCTTGCCGTGGACCGCTTCTGTCATGTCAGGTCTATCCATGCTTGAGAAAGGTCCCCCAGTTGCAAAAGGTCCTCGTGGCCAGTGTTGCATGATACCTTCACTGCCTCCCTAACTGCTTGCGCTTTAGCCACTTTATCGCCTAAGTACTATGTAAAAACTGCCTACCCACTGAAGCTGGCCTAATCTCTTTGAAAAAAAAAAACCTTAGAAGTCTACCTGCAGCATCACATGTGCTATAAGGGGACACTCCAAAGGGGAAAGTGACAATCACTCTCACTAAACCCTGCACCCGAGCCAAAGGTAACCAATCGCTTTCCCCCTGTAGGCCTGGGTCACACCACCATCCCAGAGTTGGACATCCTTTGGATACTACCACCGGGACCACAACTCTGATCCATTAACACACAGTGGCTGGTGCAGATGACGTTCTCTAACTACTTCCCATGGTCTACTGCTCCCATTTAACTAATTTTCAGTGGCAAGTGCATTGGCTATCAGATGATCTCTGCCGAGAGGGACCTTCACATGCCATCCTAATTTTGCTAAACAGGGTTTGTTTGGATAGAAATCAATTGTTATTAATAAAGTCAATCTTAACCACTGTGCTTCATTCTGAAACCTGCGTTTATGTTACACCAGACCAAGCACTCTAACAAAATGTCTACCAGTACAGAAGACACGAATACTACACCTTGTAGTCCCCTTTGTCTTATGGAACATTTTAAGTACACTGATTTACACACGTATGATTTGTTGTCTCTGTCTGTGTGATGTAAAGTGCTCCAATACCTTACACTGGTAAAAGATGTGCTATAAAACAAATGAAATGCATGTGAGAGCACATCGCACATAGCACATCTATGGAGAGATGAGAGGCACTGTTCGAGAGTGATGGAAAGGGAATCATTGAAGAGCCCCAATGATTGCCACATCCTGGTGCACTGTAAGATCATCATTTGCTATGCTTTAAAAACTAATACAAATGATAATATGTTTATATGTGTTGTAGTATGCACAGTTTGTGCCAATTTTCAAATTTTCTTGGGGGGGGGGGGGGTGCACCCCTGCCCCCCAAGCCCCATCATAGGGGTCAGGCTCGCTCACCATGCACACTATGGGGGCTGGTCTGACAAAAGTTGCCAGGGCTGCTTTGAGTTCCCAGTCCTGCCCTGATCCGCTGTACCTGTTCTGTAACAGGCAAACTTGTGGTGTTGTTGCCTTTGCTGTAACATCGGTGTGTGTGGAGTGTGAAGGGGGAACATGCACTGCTGTTCCAGTTCTGTAACAGGAAAGCTTGCGCTGCTGCTGCCTTTGCTCTAACAGTTTATGTGTGTGAGGGAAACCTCCACTGCTGCTCCATGGCTGTTCTTGTTCTGTAACAGGAAAGCCTGTGCCTCTTCTCTCTTTGCTGTAACAATTGATGGGTGTTATCGAAATGTCCTCTGTTGTTCCATCTGCTGTACCTGTGCTGTAACAGGGAAGCTTGTGCTGCTGCTGCCTTCGCTGTGGAGAGCCTATGTGGACGAAAGCATGCACTGCTGTAATTTGTGCTATACATGTGGTGTGTAACTAAGGAAGCACGCATTCAGCACTCCTATTTGCACCTTGTGCATCCCCTTGTAGACTTTGCCTTCCTTTACACCCTGCAGGTTGCTTGCACTCTTCTCTTCCGTCCCTGCCACCTGTTCTGGTCCATTTGTTGTAAAGATTATGTGAAGAAAGCTTCCACTGCCGCCTGTGGTGTTCTATTCATGTGTCTGTGATGGAAGCTTTCAATGTGATGGCCATGTAGTACCTGCTATGTTGTGGGAAGGAGCTATACTTCACCGCTCCTTGTGCTGCACCAGCTCAGTGTGCGCAAAGGACCCGTGCACCCTCCCCTCCCAATAACCTTGCGCTTCTCCCAGTTAGACCTTGTTCTGATCGCCGCTTGCATCCTCTTAATAATCCCACGTGCACACAGTTCCGCTCCTCCTTGTATCCTCTAACTGCTCACTCTGAACCCTGCACCGCTTTCTTTCACCCTACATTGCTCTGCAGCTCCCCTTTCGCACTGGAGGGGCCCGCGGAGAAGAGAGCCCCGCTCTAGTGTCTCCGCGGGCTCATTCTGGATAGGAAGTGATGGAAAAGAGACAGGATAGGGTGCAGGTAAGTGGGGGAGGGCGTTAGGGAAGGGTTTAAAAGGGGGGTGGGGGAAAGGAACAACCTCTTTCCGCGCCGACTGTTGGACGGGCGGAATTTGGTCGTTCCTGGTGGTCGAGTAGGGCCTGCGAGGGTGGGTCCCCTTTTTGGTCATGCGGCCAGCAGGGGCTAGGGAAGTGGCTTGGCAGGCGCGTGCTTGCCACCACAAATAGCGGTAAGGCAGCGGCTTTGGAATAACATTGAAAGCCCCCTGCTGCTGGAGGTTTTTCAAATCTTAATTGGATAAAGCTTGCGGCGTGCGCCGCAGGGCGCCGAAGGGGCTGCAAAACTTTCCAGCTTCGCGGCAAAGAAGGGGCATTAGACGCGGCTTGAGCCGTTATTACCGTGTTGGCGCCATGGCAGCCAGCCATGATGCCGAGGCGGTGAAGGCCGCGCTTCGCAAACTTGCGAAGCCGGGCGATCTGACCTGCTCAGGCCTGGGGTCTTAGACCAGGCCTGGGTAGGGATGACGCGGCCGACGCGTGACGCGGCCGATGCGTGCCGCGTCGAGCCGGATAGCGGCTGTTATTGCCGCTTGCCATTCCCCAATATCAGATGCCGGGGAGGAGGGAGGGGCCCATGAACTGGTCAGCACCCCCAGGGAGCGAGCGCGAGGCACGCCAAGCCACCATTTACATACAGAGGAAGGGAGGGACGGGGGCCAAATAGCTGAGGAGAACCCAGGGGCCGGGGCCCTTACTAATGACTCTGAAGAGCCCCAAGTTGAGGAGATGGTGCAGGGAGGGCCTGTGGGCCCTGAATTTTATACAGAGGCAGAGGGGCAGCCCCCGCCGGGGCCCAGCAATGCCTGGGTGCCATTGGACTTGTCTTGCCCAAAGGTGGGACCCGCCCCTGCCAGGGGCCCAGGGGCCCCGGCCAAAAAACAGAGAAAGTACGCAGCAAAGGGTAGAGGGGGAGCATCCAAATCAAAAGCAGTGCCCAGGTTGGGCAAGACCCACAAGGCAAAGGAGGCGGAGGGTACAACGGGTGTCATTCCCACGGGCCCCTCGGTTTTAGGAGGCTGGGACTCCGCAGAGGCCTGGGATCTTGAAGCCAGGATCAGGGAGCAACGCAGGGTCGTCGCGGAAACGGAAGCCAGGTGGGCACAATTGTGCAGGGACCGGGAGGAACACGGGGCCAGGGGTGAGATGAATAAAAGGCTTAGGTAGCCTGGTGACGCCAGGGTGCCGCCGCCATCCAGCTCAGGAGCTGGGAGTTGGGTTAGACACAGGGAGGGGTCAGGAGGCTTTGGCGGCCGGAGGGGCGGCCGGCGCAGGAAGCCCCAGTGGCGCACACGCAGTTGAGGCGGGCAGGAAGAAACTGATGCCAACAGGGCGCAACACGGCCTTATCACGCTGGTCGGAAGCTATAGAGGGGTCTTCGGCGGCCTTCTCTACACCGAGGGATCGTGGGCACCACACGGATGGTTGGCGCCATGCGAGTCAGGAAGCTACAGCTGAGATCGCGGCGAAATCCAAGGGCTTTGGCTCGAATAGATGTGATTGGGAGGGAGATGAGGAGATTGAACTCGATTATGAGGAGGAAGGGGATGAGTGGGAAGAAGGAGAGCTTTGGGAGGAAGAGGTGAGCGGTGTCACGGGGGGGCGAGGGCGCAAGAGCGGTGCAACCTCTTCTTCTGTTTTTGTTTTACAGGATGCCGTGGCAGCTGAGGGGCCATCTGGAGGGCGCCACATGGCGGTGCGCGGTCGTGTTTTGAGGACGGCGGCTAGGTCATTCAGGAACATGGAAAAAGGTAAAGGGGCCTGTTGGTCGGTTTGGGGCGATGGGGCAGTTGGAAGGGGCGCATGCAAGCAAAAATCCATTGGTGTGGGTGACGGGTCAGTTTTGGTTCTGGCCGTGGGTGGGGCGAGTCAGGAGGTTGACACAGCTAAGGTAAAAGATGTCCCTACCATGGCAGGTACAGAGACGGTCACACAGAAGGCCGGGGAAGTAGCAGGGTCAGAAGACAAGGAGGGGGGAGGCCATCGAAAACGGCTCCCGTACATGGGCCTGGCCATGCCACTGGGGTCACACGTGGCTGATAAGACTAAAACAAAAATTTGGAAACATGAGTATGTAGATGTCTTTAAACTACTACACAGGGACATCCAGGCAAAGGAAGGGTCAAAGGAGGAAGAGTGGGAGTTAGCACGTAGGCCTAGGGTACCCATCACGATGGACAATTGGACGTCAGCATTTTAGATTTTTGCTAGTATATATTGCGAAAAGTACCCGGACAGAGCCATAGTGCTTTTCAAGTATATGGATATCATACAGAAGGCACAGATGCATTTTGGGGGTTTCTCATGGCTTAGTTACGACGAGGAATTTAGGGCAAGAGTGAGCGTTAATCCTGACAAACCTTGGGGGGGATGTAGACCCTGAGCTATGGGTGCAATGGATGGCCTCGGCTCAATCCTCAGCGTCCACGCACACCACAAGTGGTTTGCCGGTTGTCTATAAGCCTTTTCAGTCTCGTCCCGCCCAGGAAGGGGCGGGTGGGGGTAACAAGACCCCAGTGCCCACCACGGGGGCTTGTTGGAATTTCAACAAATGTTTCTGTTCATGGCAACAGTGCCGCTTCAAACATGACTGCTCCAAGTGCGGGGGTCGTCATCCAGTCACGCAATGTTTTTCCCTCTCCAGTCCAGCGGAACAATGGAGGGCGGCCAGAGGACAGGGCGCGCAAAACGCTGCTGTGCCAAAGGGTTCCTGCGCCAATTAGGCTAGAGACTCTGCTGCCTTGGTTGAGTATTTACCCAGATCAGGATAAGGCCAGGAAGCTGGAGTGGGGTTTTCGAGAAGGTTTTTGGGTGGGATATCAAGGACCTCAGTGTAGGAGATGGGCGGAGAATTTGCGATCCGCAAAAGAGCAGCCACAAGTGGTGCGAGACAAACTGGCAAAAGAGGTCTCACTTGGGAGAATAGTAGGCCCCTTTTACGACTGCCCAAGTATGCAACTGATGATATCACCTCTGGGGGTCGTGCCCAAAAAAACAGAGTGGGAATTCCAGCTGATTCACCATTTGTGTTGACCGGAAGGGGCATCGATTAATGATTTCATCGCACCAGAGGACACTAAGGTGGTTTATGCCTTGGTGGACGATGCCATTCAGTTGGTTAGAAGGTGTGGAGATGGCAAAATTTGACATCCAGTCGGCATTCAGGCTCCTGCCTATACACCCAGCGGATTTTGACCTCCTGGGGATGCAGCTGGATGGGGCCATGTATGTGGATAGGGTTTTGCCTATGGGATGTGCTATTTCCTGCGCGCTGTTCGAAACTTTCAGCACTTTTCTACAGTGGGTTTTTGTTAAGCAAAGTGGCCATCGGTCAGTGACTCACTATCTGGACGATTTTCTTTTTGTAGGGATAGCTGGTTCTGGGGATTGTGGGCGGGATTTGGAGGTTTTTCAAGGCCTAGCTCAATGGACAGGGGTGCCATTGGCAAAGGAAAAGACCGAAGGACCTCTGTCGGTATTAACTTTTTTGGGCATAGAGTTGGACGCGAACGCTCTAGTGGCCAGATTACCGGCAAAAAAGGTGGGGGTGATGCTGGAATTTTTGGCCAGTGTGCGGGTGCTTCGCAAGATAGACCTGCGGATGGCACAAAGGCTACTGGGCTACCTTAATTTTGCTTGCAGGGTTGTGAGGGGTGGAAGGACCTTTTGTAGGCGACTGGGTTTATCCATGTCAGGGGCTGTGCTTCCGCATCACAGGATACGAGCCTCGTTGGCCTTGAGAGAGGACATCAAGGTGTGGGAGGCATTTTTGAAAGACTTTAACGGAGTATCCATGTTGTTCAACGACTCTGACACAGTTTGGCAAGTTCAAATTTTTTCTGATGAGTCGGGGGCCTCTGGTTTTGAACTGTTTTGGGAGGGGAGGTGGTGCGCGGAGAGATGGCCCCAACAATGGTTGCAACAAGGGAGGAGTATTGCCTTTCTGGAGTTTTTCCCGCTATTAGTGGCGCTGGAGGTCTGGGGGCAGGAGTTAGCTAACTGGACAGTACTATTTCAGGTGGACAATATGGCATTGGTGGAGTTGGTGAATAGACAGAGAGCAAGGGATCTCAGGGTACTGCGCTTGTTGCGTCGCTTTATGCTGCGTTGTTTATCGTTAAATGTTATTTTTAAAGCAGCACACATACCCGGGATATATAACGAGATTGCAGATTCCCTGTCTCGTTCACAGTGTGAGCGTTTTCACGAATTGGCCCCAGGAGTGGAATAGAGCAAGACTGCGGTCCCGGCAGGCATTTTGGAGTGGGGGGCATGATGATAACGGGGCTGGTGGAGATGTCCATACCGGTATCTACAAGGCGGACTTACAGGCTTGCATGGTTGGAGTTTCAATCTTTTAAGTTGTGTGTAGGTGAATTTTGGTCACAAGGACCGCAGGATCTTGAGGCACGCGCATTGCGCTTCGTGCTTTTTCTGATTAAGGAGGGCTTATCCCCTGCGACAATTGGAGGTAAATTGGCAGGGGTTTCCTTTTACGGAAAACTTTTCTTTGGTATTGATCCAGCGCATAACGATTTGTTGGGTAAAATATTAAAAGGTTGGGGTAGGGTTAGGGCTGAGTCGGGTAAAGCAGCCAGGGAGCCCATCACTTTTGAATTACTTCTGGAGCTCTTGCATGTGTTGCCAGTGTGCTGTAAGGACGAGTATGAGTTGGCATTGTTTCACCTCTGTATGGTGTGGATGTTTTTTGGGGCATTCCGGGTGTCCGAATTGTTGGGGGTAAGTAAGATGGTAGGGGTCAAGGTCAGGGAGGTTTGCATGCATGGGGATAGGCTGGGAATTTGGCTTAGGCGATCAAAGACTGATCAGTTGGGAAAATGAAAATGGGTGTGGCTGGACAAGGGGGGGAATGTATTAGCATGCCCAGTGAGAGAATGGATGGCGTTAAAAAAAAGGTTAATCGGGGCAGGGGAGAATGGAGTGTTTGTACACATGGAGGGTGCAAAGCTGAAAGCTACCAGCTCTGCAGGTGTTGAGGATGGCGCTGAGAAGGATAGGTCGCAGACCGATGGATTTTGGTACGCATTCCTTTAGGATTGGGGCAGCTACAGTGGCGGCGCATTTGGGGTGGGATTGGGCCAGAATAAAGGCCATAGGTAGATGGAAATCTAGATGCTGCGAGCGCTATGTGAGGCCGTGAGGTGGTGCAGGGATAAGGGGCGGGGCTGGAAGTTGAAGAACACTAAGGGAGAGTATGGTGGTTTTGGAACAGCCTTTACAGTGTTTTTTCATTACAGGATGTGTGGCTGGGCCACAGAAGGGCAAGACGGTGACATGGCTGGTCGGCCATTCCTTCATGCACTGGGTGGCGAAGTTTGCGGAGAAGCAAATTTACGGTCGAGCATTGGGACTCCCCAGCAGTCGCCATGAAGTCGTAGGGTGGGGAAAAAGCGTCATGAGGTGGGGCAGTTTGCTTCCATTTATCACTGCTAACTTGCCAGTATGGGGGTGCCCGGATTTGCTGCTGACTCACCTAGGTGAAAATGACATTGTGAATTTATCAGGGCTGACGCTAATACAACATATGCAGAGGGTACTGGAGCTGCTAAAACAAAATCTACAGGGTACCTGTTTGGTGTGGACGGAATTTGTGCCCAGGAGAGTCTGGAGAGGGGCAGTCAAACATGCAGCAGTGGAACAGGCTCGGAAAAAATTTAACAGGGCAATGAGGGTATTTTGCTGGGCACAGGGGATTAAGGTCCTGAAGCACGCGGACATAAAAGAGCAAGAGGGGGCACTGTTCAGAGCGGACGGAGTGCACCTGTCGCAGTTGGGTAATGCGTATTATTTAACAGAGTTGAGATTGCTGTTATAAGAGTTATGGGGAGAAAGGTTGTGGTTAGAGAACAGGTATAAATGTTTTAAAAAACAAAACAAAAAAACTGAACAAGCAAAGGTTCGTGCCCGGGGTGGGGCATCAAAACGCCTAGTGGGTTTTGCTAGTTGGCAGTAGATGGGAGAGGGTGGAGAGCCAGATGTGGGCTTGACCACCCTTCTAAGGGGAAAAACAAGGAGGAGAAGGAGCAGAGTGGGGGGGATGCACAAAGGAAGTAGGGCACGAAAGGAATAGGGGAGTGTCTATGGGGAGGGGAAACGAAGAACGGATTTGAAGAGACAAGATGAACAAGGAAATATTGAAAAGTTGGGTTTCTTTAAGGTTTGGGTAGATGTTGAAAAGTTATATGTTGTATTTTGGTAAAATCCTGTCCTTAATAAATGACCTTTTACACTACATTGACTGGTGTCACTGTAAGTGTGTCCCGAGGAGTGATACTCCTTGCTCTCGGGGCTCTCCTGTTGATCCCCGTGGTGTTCACTCTTTCTCCCTGTGCTTCTGTGTGACCAGACCCACAGATAATGTGAGTTGGGCAGTATATGTACAGTGAAAAGGCGTTCACCAAGTTCAATTAACAACCAACATACGGATAGCAGCACAGCAGTGTATTATAGTGCAGCTGGTGCAGTTGCACCCGGGCAGCAGTTGTGAGAGAGGCCTCTCCACCACAAGGCTGGCTGTGTTTCACTACGTAACGAGAAGGAGGGAGGTCATGTTCCGTGGCTGCAAGAGGCGCCGTGGCACCTGTGCGGCGTGACGTCACTCGTTCCAAACGCATGGAATTAGTGGAGCAGGTGCAAGGCTTAGCAGCCCCGGAGGCTTTCCCGGGAGATATTTTTCACTGCTGTCCCCATTGCTTTCGTCTGGAAGATTTCGATATCTTTCGTCAGCTATGAGCAGGTCGCTGAAGAGCTGCACTGTCATTTATTTTCTCTTTCGCTCGTGGTGCTTTCCACGCCCTCCACATGATCTATCTTTTTCCATAGGAGGTGCGCGTTGGTGAAAGGCGAATACATGACGCAGTTTAAACATGAACGTCAATTCACCAAAATGCCAGGGGTAGCACGAGTGAAATTGCGCGCCCTTTGACCTTCATTTACACTCACATACAGATGATTACAGATGCACACTTTGCAGCACATTCTCATGTAAACACACACACCCTCAAGCACGCACACAACATACATTTAAAAGCATGTTTTACTTACCTCAGTAGACAGGGATTGCTATAGTCCAGCTAATTGTACTTCGTTTTTATTATACTATCAGTGAATAATTAAACATTATTTACTGTTAGTGTAGTACAAAAATGAAAGAAATCAGACAAATGAACCCCAACCGACGTACATAAGGACGTGCTGCCACTGTGTTCCTGAAACTGATTTTGTCTCTTCTGAGTCCAGGGGTCGCAAAGACAGTGTCAGGGGTCGCAAATTGCAGCGACCCCTAAATGACATCCATGAGGCGTCCAGAGGCCAGGGAATAATTTTCAGCTACTCTTCAGCTCTATTGTTGTTACGTCTGTATGATGAATATAGTTTTTTTCAGATGAGAGCCATCAAGGTTCTTGATTAGCTATGTAGAAGCCTTTCTTCATTAAGCCTTATGTGTCGTGCATTTGTGGCATGATTCGTTGAATCATTTGTCCGTGTAAGTCTTCTTTACATTTGGAAATAGCTTGATCTAGGGTGCAAAGTTTTCTCAAAAGGTTACTTTGCTCACGCAAATCCTTCAACTCTTTCGCAAAATGACTCCGCAATGGACTCATGGTGTGTGAGGGGAATTGTGTCATACTTACATTTTGAGTTTCTTCATCTTGCAAGGACTATGGTGTCTCGATATAATTTACTTTTTCTGAAGGTTTTATTTTGTGGATTTGATTTAATTAGATTGTATCTCCATTTTGTTTAGAACTAGTTAGAACTGTTTTCCCTTGCTGGCAAACAAAATGGTGACACCTCTGTAGTCAAGCTTGTTGTGATAGTTACGGAAAGTAGCCAATGCAAGAATCTAATACACAAACAAGCACTCAACGCATACCTTCCAAGGTAAGAAACATTATCGAAACCAAAAGGAATCATACATATTATTATGCAAACCATACCATAACTCTAAAGTGAGGCTAAACTCTACAATGCAGCATGAATGCAGCCACCATACCACAACCAAGCTGCTATCACTAGAAATCAGGCTGCCCAAAAAACACTAGACTATCAAACATCCACCCTGGTTTGCTAAATAAACGTTCAACAGTCAAGCACACCTCAGTATTAAACAACTTGGCAAGTGTCATAGAAAAAAACGAGTACTTTTCGTTGAAGGCCATTTAGAAGTCATAATCCCCCTTGTCCTCTGGACAGCAATTGAAATGATTGGGCATCAGATCACACTGACCATCTGTCACAACAGCTAGGCTGTTAGGCACCACCCTCCAGTGGATCGCCCATGACACATCAGCCATCTCCCAGCAAATATGAAGGGACCACATCCTCAAACAATGTAATGTGTGGGGTTCCCCAGGTTTCTGCATTGTCACTGATGTTTTTTGATCTATAGCATTGGATAACTAGTAGAGAGGAATGAACAACACCGTTTGCAGGTCCACAGATATGTAGATGATAACTTTGGTGGACCAGAGACAAAGGATGGGAACTAGGGGCCAGATGTAGCAAGGGTTTTGCGAGTCGCAAACGGCGAAAAACGCCGTTTGCGACTCGCAAAAGCCCCTTTGCTATGTTGAAATGCATTTTGCGAGTCGGATCCGACTCGCAAAATGCATTTCCGAATCGCAAATAGGAAGGGGTGTTCCCTTCCTATTTGCGATTCGCAATGGTATGCAATTCCATTTGTGACCGCGTATGCGGTCGCAAATGGAGTCGCAGTTACCATCCACTTGAAGTGGATGGTAACCCATTCGCAAACGGGAAGGGGTCCCCATGGGACTCCTTCCCCTTTGTGAATGGACCCCAAAATTTTTTTTCAGGGCAGGGAGTGGTCCAAGGGACCACTCCCTGCCCTGAAAAAACCGAAACAAAAGGTTTCGGATTTTTTGAAATGCAGCTCGTTTTCCCTTAGGGAAAACGGGCTACATTTAAAAAAAAAAAAAAAACTGCTTTATTTAAAAGCAGGTCGCTAACATGGAGGCCTGCTGACGTCAGCAGGCCTCCATGTTAGTGAGTGCCTATACTCGCAATGGGGTCGCAAACTGCGACCCACCTCATAAATATTTATGAGGTGGGTCTTTGCGACCCCATTGCGAGTTGCAGAAGGTGTCTGAGACACCGTACTGCATAGCAAATTGCGACTTGCAATTTGCGAGTCGCACGGACTCGCAAATTGCAATTCGCAATTTGCTTTCTTCCTGCATCTGGCCCTAGGTCTCAAATGATGGACACAATATAGAACTTTGAAACACCATACTGTACTGGAAGAAAGGTCATAGCCCGCACCTGTATGGGCCATACATTGAGGTTCGGGATAATTATATCAAATATCAAAGCTTTTCCATTTGTATGTTTCATTCATGTAAGTGACATATTTCTCAGTGCAGTAAGTGAGAAACTTGGGATTTTGTTCGAATGATAGTTTTCTTTTGCCCCAAGTATAACCTAGCACAGAATGTGATTTCCTCTACCTCAACCTGCTCAGTAAGGTTCTTGCCTCTCCATACATAAGCCATCAAGTCTACAACATCATATATTGCTCCTTTTGAAGCTAGCGTGACATAGTTGGACACATAATCCTCCGTTGACCCAGAAACAAGTAGATCCTCGGTAGAGGGATCAAATCCAAGTGGGCAGAGTGTGCCTGAGGTTGAATGAATTGGACCTCAACACACCTGCACTAAAATTCCCACACTGCTTACTGTACTGTTCTCAGGCTGCCCGGCATCATGCTCAAAGCCTTAATGAATAGCCGTGTGTAGAATAAAAATTATTTTGGCGATGTTCAAAACCGTTGCATTTTTTTAAAATGACAAAGTTTGTGGAACTTCGTGGATCTTCACTTATGAGTGGCATTTTCTTACAAAAAACGTTTTTTGCACGTGACAGTATCCACAGTTAAAGTGTACTTTTACAAGTGTTATCACCCAAAACACATTTAATATAATCGGTTTTACTTTTTTATGAAATTGTTGTCAGCTTCATGGAGTTCACACACTTCTTGAAGTTTTGAATACAGTCTTCCCATGATTGGGCTTGGTAAAGTTTGACAATTTCCTTTAATCGCTACTACTACAGAAAAAGTGCTTGTGTGAGCCCATTTTCGACATACACTATTGCAACGGAAACCTAAGTGGTGTCGTTCTTGCTTTGTTGCACACCTAATGCAACTTGAAGAATTATGCACCATACAGGTCAAGGATCCGTACTTATTGAGTTACTCTTCTATTAAGAAAAGTTCGATAAGCAGTCCAGTCATGTCTTTATGGCATGGTAACGTTTAGAAGCTCTACCTCGACCAACTGGGATTGTGCCACTACATCCAGGTAACACCTTGCAGCCTTAGGGATTTCCAGAAGTATATGCACACAGTCCAGTAGAACATGCAGTAGGTCCCATGCTACACACCACTCAGTCGATGATAACACAATGGCAATAAATAGAGATGGATCTTACAATCAACCTGGACATGGTTTTATTCTTATTGTCACCATGAGATGGCATGATGTTGCTATATAACCCACAACAATATATAAAGACATAAATAGGCCCTGAAAGTCAGTCAGTGACATTTCAAACATAACTAGTGTATAAATATGTCAACAGGCACCTCTGCTTTATCCCGCACTTGGTTCTGAATATCTAGATAATTGTTTGTGATGGTGTAGCAGATGTTTTGTCCTTATGCTGTCCTCGTGGTGCTCAAGTACATGGGTTGCTCTCACCTACACTACCCCAGAGATGGTTGCATCCATATTTTGCTCTGGCCAGTTCTAATTAGCCATGCATCAGCCCAAGTGTGGATTTATATCTACTAGTGATTTGGTAGTTCATCCGCGGTTCACTTTTCCCTACTCAGATGTCTGTCCCTTTCCATAGGCACTTGCAGTGTATAGTGAGTGGGGAATGACTGAGTAACAAAGGCTCATGATCTAGTATATATAGTAGGATATGTCTGTAGTAGCTGTTGTGGTCGCAAAACAACTTTTTTCGCTGTTGCATTAATTTTGAAAAGTCCTTATTATAGTTCTTTGAAGCCTTTGTTATAGTGGTGTAAGGAAACCAGACTATTAGTTGTGCAGGATGTGAGGCCTGCCCAAGTAATAGATACTCAAATTTCCCCTCTCCGGGAACCGAGCACCCCATTGTAGTACTTGAGCCTCTCAGGGTTGCAAAGCAGAAAAATCCAAGGCCTACACAGGGGAGGTGGTTTGGGCTAGTAATCACCAATCACTGGCATGTAATAATAATACTCAATAAATAAGTGTCCAGTCTATGTTTTTGTTTTAGAAAAGAAAAGTAAATTTATTACACACACACACACACACACACACTACTTAATACCAGGCAGTACTTTACAAATATTCATATGGCTGGTAAAAATAAAAAAGATATATTTGATGTCATGACATTTGACCCTTAAATAGCCATGACCCCCAAAATCACAGTACTGCCCATACCATATAACACCCAGCCTACAGGGGGTTGTCACTTTAAATCAAGCAGGCCTAATAGCTTTATCACTGTTACCACACTTAGGGCCAGATGTAGCAACCCTTTTGCGAGTCGCAAACGGCGAAAATCGCCGTTTGCGACTCGCAAACGTGGGTTTGCAATGCACAAATGCATATTGCGAGTCGTTACCGACTCGCAATATGCATGTGCGACTCGCAAATAGGAAGGGGTGTTCCCTTCCTATTTGCGACTCGCAATGGTATGCAATACCATTTGCGACCGCATATGCGGTCGCAAATGGCATCGCAGTTACCATCCACTTCAAGTGGATGGTAACACAATCGCAAATTGGAAGGGGTCCCCATGGGACCCCTTCCAGTTTGTGATTGCACCCAAAAATAGTTTTTCAGGGCAGGGAGTGGTCCAAGGGACCACTCCCTGCCCTGAAAAAACCGAAACAAAAGGTTTCGGATTTTTTTAAAATGCAGCTCGTTTTCCCTTAGGGAAAACGGGCTACATTTAAAAAAAAAAAAACCTGCTTTATTGAGCAGCAGGTCGCTAACATGGAGGCCTGCTGACGTCAGCAGGCCTCCATGTTAGCGAGTGCCCATAGTCGCTATGGGGCCGCAATTTGCGACCCA
The DNA here is from genome assembly GCF_031143425.1 of Pleurodeles waltl. NCBI lineage: Eukaryota > Metazoa > Chordata > Amphibia > Caudata > Salamandridae > Pleurodeles > Pleurodeles waltl. Next base: position 114,487,558 of record NC_090446.1, on the reverse strand, counting down.
CCTCATTAATATTAATGAGGTGGGTCTTTGCGACCCCATAGCGACTTGCAGAAGGTGTCTGAGACACCTTTCTGCATCCCAAATTGCGACTTGCAATTTGCGAGTCGCAGAGACTCGCAAATTGCAAATCGCAATTTGGTTTTTTCGTATATCTGGCCCTTAGAGACCAGAATCACATGTTTGAAAAAACCTTCCTTGCCTCACTGACATCAATACCCATGTTTCCAGTGCTTAATTTGAGACAGTGGTTTCCGGTGTTCGGAATCAGCACTTATTGTCAACACTAGCACTTATGACAGTCTGTCATATAGGTGGTGCTCTTTGTCTAATTTAGAGACAAGCACAACAACAGTTGTGTCTTAATTCAATAAACATTAACAATGCTTAATATCTGGCGCTAAAGCCACTCTGATATCTTTGAGGGCCTGGAATAGTCTCTGTCACACGTGTATGAATCTGATGGTTAGAAGTTGGGTTGGTACTGTCACTGGTAGTGCTGACAGGGGCAATGGGTGGTGTTATGTACTGAATGTTCATCTGAAATATTCTCACATAAAGGCCAAATTTAGGGCAGTGTAACTGATGCAGCTGCACCTTAATCTGAGCTGGGAGGTGCATTCTTTAAAAACAACTTATGGGTTTAATAGCACATGCCGCAGAGTTCCTTGTGTGTCCAGCAGTTTTCAGACAATAAAATATCAAGATAACTCTCTGGATTAAAAAGATTGAGTTTTGTCTAGTGGCAGTTTTGACACATTATAAAGTAGCACAGAGGATTACTATGCCTGCTACAGGGAACATGTACCATGCAGATCACAGAACTATATTTTATGTGGATAGCTCAGTGACTTATTGCTTTTGTCACAGAAATATTTCTGTTACATAAGTTACAATCCTAATATAGCAGAGTGACCTATGAACGGTCATCAAAGAGCTGCATACAAACTGCATGGGACATTTTAGAATGTTATGTTTTTGTCCCTAGCCTTCCATTATCCTAATGCCATTGTAAATCACATTTATATAGTGGTTACTACCGCTGATAAGCCATTGAAGCTCTTTGTGGAGAGTAGCAAACTACTCCGGGCCAAAGATTAGAAGTTAACAGTAGATTAATATTATTTTTCTTTTTCTTTGTGCATTATTTGTGTTAGGTTTGTGCTCTTGATTTCTTGAGTGTTTTGTAGAGTTTAGAGTAGGGATAGAATGAGTGGAATGCATTAGAAAGCAGAAGTGCTAAGTTTATTTGTAAGTATGGATTGTGTGTGACTGTCAGTTGGGATATGTTTCTAAAAAGGAGTGAACATCGTGAAAATGATGTTTGGGGCTTATAGTAGGCAGAAACGTTTTGAGTTGGTCAGAGAGAGTAAAGATGGGACAAAGGGTTAAATGAGTGTTTTTTTTTTTAAACCTAAAATTAACATATACATACATACACATATGCACAAATACATATGGGCCACATTAAGGTTGTATTGTCCAGAGAAAAACCTTCTATATAAATACTCAAATGTGCACAGAATCAGTAATAAACAGTGATATTTACCCGGTCTGATGTGCACTGTAATCTTGTGGTGAAGTATCCAAATGCTCTCAGGACATTTCGTAGAGATTTAGATGCAGGCTTAAACTCTCTTATATGCACCCATATGTACTTAAACGTAGCAATACATTTTCTGATATACACATGTCTTTTGTGGTGTAATATTCATTTTCCCCTTATAGAAATATATCTGCTTATAACAGGAAGCATAGTTCAATGTACAATGACACATGTATAACAACTACTTTATCTCAAGAGAGTGAGAAGCAAAGTTGGTAATGTTCGAGTATACTTTTGTGGAAATCCAAATTTAGCCTCCAAGAACTTCAGGCAGGGAAAAGGTAACTTTGTAAAAGTTATATTTTCCACAAACAATTGAATTTTTAATGAACATTAAAAATAGTTGTTTAAGTTTTTTCTAGCTAGTTCCATTCTCAAGATATAGCATTAGGATTTTTATTCTGTACTCTGGTTTTCTATATAGGACAAACACCAAGTAACTTAGCACATGGACCGAGAGATGATTTACTGCAATGGTGAAAGCACTGAGACACTTTCAAGTATAAGCTAGACCTTTTGGCTTTCCCGTTGCTTGTACTTTTTTTAGTACTCCTTCGATTGAAGAATTTGTTCCTTTAAGAGTTAAAAACCAATCTTCTCTCCCTGTTCCTTTCTGAAATTGGTGTGAATGTGTCTTAGACTCCAGCTTTATTGTTAATATACATGGAACAAGAAATAACACAATAGAAGAAAACCACTGAAATTCTCCAGTTATATTTTTCTCAAGTAACTATAATTTGTGCTCTAAAGTAATTGTAACGTATGCCCCCCCATGTACAGTGTTCTTATCAATGAAGACATTTGAGATGTTGCAATCATGTTATCAGTGATGTCATAGAACCTGTTCTGAGTAATTTAATATGGGAAGTAATCAGCAGTGCTACTTGAGATAACTATAACTGGTGAAGATTAGTGGTTTTATTTTTAAACAGTCTGTTTTAACCAACATTTTCATCTAACTGTAACATCCCTTTAACCTTTGTTTTTTAAGGGAATTTAAAAGCTTTATTTAAATGTAAAGTAACATATTATTACAATTCCTAACTATAACATCACTTTACATTTTAACATTAAAGTAAGATGACGATCATTCTGCATGCAGTGTGAAGCTGGGCGCAGGCCTGCGATTCAGCCTAGTGCAGTGTGCAGTTGGATGCAGGCCCTGGTCTGGAGCCAGGCTCAGTGCCCAACCTCTAGAGCAGGGTCGGACTGGCCCAAAGGGTGTCCAGGCAGTGCTGGATGGGCTAGTTTGACAAATCAGTGTGTGGGCTGGTTTTTAGCAGTTTGTGGGCCTGTTTTATTGTCTATTGGGCTGCTTTTTATTGTTGATTCCTCTGATAACACCAGAAACGTTGCTTGCAGAAAGCACAAATGCATGCAGTTTCACATTCCTTTAAATATACCCATACAGCATGTTTTTATAAATTCAAAACGGACCTGATTGTTAAATGTGGGCCCCTTTTTTTTAGCTATCTAGCTCACTTATGGGTCCAAATTTATTTTGGTGCCCGGGTCTATGTTTTTCCCAGTCTGACCCTGTCCCACAGGCTGACTATGTGATGTTAAAATACAAAGGGTGTTATTTTAAGTAAGGCAGGCTTTCTAACTTTGTAAAAGGATCATAACACCAAAATATAAAAAGTGAGCCTATTGATTTTATCAAGGGGTCTGCAGATCAATACATATAAAGCAGACCTATCATCTTTGTGAAAAAATCGCTAATAACTATAATCAAATATATATTTAATTAATTCACAGAATGCAATGTAAAATATAGGCGATTGTCATAAAACACAACACAGTTTCTTTAAAGAAATAACATCAAAATGTCTTTGAGTCTTTTTAAAAAAAATCTTTCAGCCAACAAAGTGCAGTCATTAAAACAACCACAAGAGGGCCCTGCACACCAGCTAAAGAGCATAAAGCTCCAGCTAAGAGTGCTTTGAAAAAAAAAATGCAAAGTATGGATTCAATGACCCAGAAGACTTAGGGCCTCATTACAACATTGGCAGTCTTCGGTCCGCCAATGCCGCAGTGGTTGTCAGAGCATCTCACTAAAGCCAGTCCGACTGCCACATTATGACCCCGGCAGTCTGACTGCCAGGGGAGCGCCCTGCCTGCCAGGAACATGGATCCTAACAGGCTGATGGTGGTCGAGCCTGGGCGGTGCTGAGGTCAGCGCCACTGCACTGATTACAAGTCCAGTTTCTGCAAGCCTTTTCATGGCAGGGATCCCGCCATGAAAAGCCTGGCAGAAACACAGGGCAGGGGCCCCAATGCCAGCACCCTTGGAATGTGCAGTGTCTGCTTTGCAGACAGTGCGCATTCTGATGGTGCTGCCGTACTACACTATTGACCTTGGCTCCAGTAATGGAGCCGAGACAATACCATAATACTGTTTCGGCCAGGCTGACCAGCAGGAATGTCATAATACAATGTTACCGCCGGTGGGAACATCATAATACGCCAGGGAGTGAGGCAGCCAGGTTGACGGCTGCCACATCCCCGCAAGTTTGGTGGTCGACTCGTCTGACCGCATAACTCTCATTGAGCCCCTAACTGTTTTTTTTATTTGCTAGGGATTTCTGCACTTCCTGCTGCCTACTCACAATATTAAAACAAGCACTTGCAACGCAACGGGTTTCTCGTTTGCTCACGTTAGAGCTATTAGGGTTGTAAACTCCCAACCGGACTTTTCTTGCCACATAAACTAATAATGAAAAGTAAAACAGTTACACATATGCAAGCCGATTGTCGCCATGAGCGCGAAGGAAACACAGAAGATGAAACTGAAGTTTGCTCACAGTGAAATTTATCGGCAAACGTGCAATTATCTGTGTCACGGGCAAAAGTGTAATTATGCATGTAACCAGCAAAAGTGCTATTTTCCATGCAAAGTGCTTGATTTCTGCCCAGCGAGATCATGCTGCGCAGGAAATGAAAAGATAAAGTAGTCCAGAAACCAGCTGAAAACACGAACCTCGTATATTTTCAGTAGTTTACCGGTGCGCTCGAGGAGGGCTAGACACCGGAAAAGGCATGACATATGCATGCCTTTTACAAATGGAATCAATCAGTTTATAAAAGGCAAGCCCACAAACTAATGAAAGTACCGTACTTGACATGCTTGGTTAGAAGCCCACAGAGAGATTACAACATGGTCCAGAGCGCTTGCGCGTGCTCGACCCTAAAAATAGTTGGTGGTGCCCTCACCCCTTCTTAGTGCACCACCATAGTAAAAAAATGTAACTAACAAGCCCTCGCAGGGCATTATGGGAA